>NC_044030.1:61627063-64256661 GCF_900496995.4 Aquila chrysaetos chrysaetos | reverse complement strand
CGTAAAACAGCATGGTAGACTGCTTTATGGAGCCGGTGATTACAAAGATCCACTTTAACCATTTTTTTCTTACTGGCAGGTGTCCCACTGGCCTGAGGCCAGCGGCTGTGAGTGTACTGCAGCTTGCGGTTTACACCAGAGTGTAGAAAATGCCGACACCAGCTGGCTGCACATAATTAAGCTGATTGCGGTCTGACAACTTGAACTGTGATACAAATATGTGATAAATATACAAAATATCTTACAAATTTGATTCTCTGACATATTTTATCTACTTTCTTTCTCCTTAACAGATATGATATCTGCACTTACAAAAACAAGCCTTGTGGAACACTGGGTAAGATTATAAAGAGAAACTTCAGCTTGTATTTGCTGTTCCCTTGCTTTATACTCAGCTCTGGATTTATTGACTGATTAGATCTTTTTAAGTTTATGCTTCCAAAATCTTGCACTTTTATAAACATGAACAATAAAAGGTAACCTAAGTGGGTTTCGGCTTTGATACATTGCTGGAAGTTTAAATTAAGTGAACTGCTGCTGTGTATTTCTTCTGTGGCAGCTGTAGTTTCTGATAAAACCTAGCAGATGACTCAAACTTACTTCTTACAGAAGAGAACTTTCTGGTTTTTTTCCATTTAACATGTGTCCATGATCTAGTTAAAAAAAATACAAGTAAAAGACCTCAGGAAAGTTAAAAACGACAAAAAAAACCCCAACCACTTACAAAAGAAACAAGCTTTGAGGTTTACACTGTTGCTGTGTTGTACACAGGGAGTACAACTTCAGATTGTTCCTTTCACAGACTTAGAGAAAAATACCATAGTGATATAAATTACAGTAACATTGAAACTCCGTAAAACAATGCTTTGACAACAGAGAAGCACACACAGCTACCTTAGGTGCAGGATGGAGACCTATTGTTCTCTCCATACGTAAATTTGTCGCTAAAAGTTATTTACTATGGTATAGTTATTACCTTTAATAGTACTTTAATATATGAAAGAAATATTATTCAAAGACTAATGTGACATTTATTTAGATTTTTTTCAGTTTGCATCCTTTCATAAGCCTCTTTCTCAGAAGTAAAGAAACAATTCTAATTCAGCTAGTTCAGACTATTAATACTTTTCTCAATCAGAGCTCATAGTTGTATTTGCTTTGACTTTCCCTGTAGTACTGTATGCTTTGATAGCCTTAACTCATCTTAATTTGTCTACAAGTTCCACTCAAGTCAGCACAAAGCTTCTGGCACAGGGATGTAGTTTACCTGGGGAAAGGTACCAGAATTTTGCCTGCTGCAAATATAAACAATATGCACAGCATGTTTTAGTAAAAGGCAAATGATGCTGATGAATTTCTAAATGTGACAGATTTTCTTTGACATCTGTGTGGAGGAGAGAGAACTGAAGATACTGTCTATATTGGTGTCATAGAATTGTCTTTGCAAGCGTTAAAAGAAGGAAGTTTGAAAGAGCATATATTCACGTATGAGCTATTTGATATTTTTACGTGATATTTTTAACACAGATCATTAGCGTTCTAGTTCTTACTGTATCAGGCTTTGGCGTAAAGGCAAATTCTGCTTCACTTGAATCCAGCATAACAGAGGATAGACTTTGGCAAATGTTTTATTAAACAAAAGGCTTGTGGTTTTTTTTTTTTTTTTTAATAAAAATCACATAGGGTATCAGTTCCAACTCAGTGTTATAGGACCCTCGGCAACACAACCATGACAATTTATTTACATTATAGGCATTGAATTGGAGAAGAGACAAGGCCCTGTGGCCCTCTTTTGCAAGGCATTTAATATGCTTAACTCCCACTGACCTCCAGTAACTAAAACTGAGCATATATTATTTAAGGAGTCTGTGAAGAAAAGTCTCAAAGAGGCCTCAAAAGGTCAAAAGAAACCTGAATCATTGGTATTCTAGGAAGACAAAGAAGTAAAGGGTTTCTTTCATGTGGCAGAGACACCTCTCTCCTATGCCCATTACCTAAAACAGGAATCATTCATGGAACCTCTTAGAAAAAATAGACCTCAGATGTCTTTGCAGCATGTCTGTGGCTCCAGTGAAGGACAACTCCTTTTTTAAATCTGAGCCATAAACCGAGTTCTTGACTTGATCTCTGTCACTTTCTGCAAGCATGGTATGGAATTACGTTAGTCTGGTCCTGTAAGTCACTGAAGCAAGTGGTCAGTTACAAGACCTGAAGATACAGATGACTTTGTTGCTCAAATGTGGTGGACTTTGCAGGGGAACATGACAGTTATGTATAAGTATTATCGTGTTGTCTTCAGAATGTTCTGCTCAGTTAGAATAGCATAGGTGAACTGTAATTATTGTTTTTTCTACAGGTTGCACACTGCAAAAAAATTGACAGTTTTCTCCATGGATAGTCTTTTTTCTTCTGATGTTTTATCCTGTTCTCAGTGGATGTGTCTACACCCATGATTTGTTTATAGCAGTAGTACTATTTTGATGCAAATTCTACAGACACACATTGTCATCTTTTGCCCATGTCAGTTTGGTTATCAGAGTAGTTTTGATGTGTGCAAACTAGATTTGTTTTGGAGAAAACTTAAGTCAGAACACATATTCCCCAAATGCTCCATATGTGCCTACGGGAGACATTACAGTCAAAATCACTACATGGACTGTATTGTCATGATATCCTGTAGTATTGTTTACCTTTAGAAGGCTTTGAACCACCTGTGTAGTGAGTATGCTCAGCCTGTGGGATTAAACTAGTCCAAACTGGAGTGTCCAGTCCACATACAGGTATGTGAGGAGCCTCATCAGTATCAGTGCTTCACACTGCTGACCCATTCGTATGGCTCCACATTACTTGCTAATGTGGGCACAGCCAGGAAGCACTTGTCATCTTACTACTTGCTTACTGTTAGTCGAAACAGAATAACTTGAAGTGCCTGCTCATATAAAGAGTATGATTTCTCTCTTCCCCCCTCCCTGCCCCATTCCCCCCATCCCCCAACCAAAGTTACACTTTTTTCAGTCATTTTTTTGTTATAGTGTAGTTAACTGAGCAGGTAATTTCCTTAAAGAAAGGATTATTGCTCCTTACAGATAAGAAACTCTAGGGAGGAATACATTAAATAAATCCAGTGTTTAGAGCTTTCTCTAGTGGGACTAAATTATGACTGCAGTATGTTGTGTGATAATCTGTTGCTGAAGAATGTTTAAGATACGGAAGAGCCGTATTCTGTAAATGCCAGTGGCTTTCTCTCTCTAGAGAAAGTTTTTAAAAGCACTTGTAATACAGTAAGGTTTTAATTCCAGAAGATGATGGGTGATAAATGGAAAAGACTTCATGGTTAAATGAATGCTTGTTATTAACATGTCTCCTCTCTCTTCATTGATGCATTCAGGTTTGGTTTTTTTAAATTTTTTTAACGTACCATGTGGGGCTTTTCATACCTAAAAAAGTTGCTTGTATGTTTTTATGAACCCACTAAACTTAAACAGATTTCTTTAGAAAAATAATGTGGATACATTTTGCTTTTCTTCAGGCTCAAGAATGTTAAAATAGAAATGCTTTCTTAAATTCCCACTCCTGGCTCAAGTTACTAGGTGGTCCCAAGTTACCAGAAGTAAAATTTATAAATCTAACCCCTAGTCTAGACATTTTCCAGCACTGACTGCAGTTCAAAAAATATTAATGTCTAGCCGGCAAAGTGAAATTCCCCCCAGTGATTTTGCAAATGACTAGAAAGTTAACCTTTTGCCAACTGCTCCTTCTGTGCATAGAGGTTATTAAAAAGAATCCAGGCATTTATAACTAGGGCTTTTAAGACTGAAACACCTTGGCATGACCCTTTGTGTCTCCTTCTGTTTATTCAGGCTTGGCCTCTGTGGCTGGAATGTGTGAGCCTGAAAGGAGCTGCAGCATTAATGAAGACATTGGCCTAGGTTCAGCTTTTACCATTGCACACGAGATTGGTCACAAGTGAGTGAGTTTAAAAAAAGAATACGTTTTAATGTATCACCTTTTTAATATTAGTTTAATAATAGAATAATAGTTTTGGGGTTTTTTTCCTGCATGGCTGTACCATCTCCATTCTGGTGCTCTGTGTTTCTGTATGTAGTATTCATGAGTGGCAGTATATTTTATTTTGTATATATTACCACGGGCTTTAAATTTAGAACTGAAGAGTCATTGTTTATCCTTTGATTTTAGATTCCAGTTAAATCTGTGCTTTTGAGATTTGGCTCACAACCTTGCCACTCTGTTTCATATTTTTAAATATCTGGCTTTGAAAATTTTCTCTCTTCCCCCTCCCCCTTTTACTTTTGTCTGCCTTTCTTTATGAAGCAAAAATGGTTAAAAGGTAATTTTTTTGCTTTTTATTATTTTGTCTTAAATGTAATTCAAGCTATTTTCATTAAAACATTGATTCTGTTGTCAATATTCATACACTAGTCATCTTTCACTCAAGCATGAAGTTTATAAAACAGTCATAGAGCAGTCATAGCATCACTTGTTACATTTTAAGCATCAGCATATCATTTTTAAGAGCGTGATGTTATGAGACTGATAAAATCTGAGTAGAGTTTGGTCTGGAAATATTTAATGTCTTCCTTCAAAAGACAGCAGTGTTAATATATTGTGATGAATCTAAAAAGGCTAGGTACCTTATATTATCAAGAGGTTTCCTTCTTTGTTTACCAACGTTGAGTTGACCAACACTGACTTACAGGTGACATGTTCTTCCAATCATTAGCTGATGCAATGAGTTCTAAACTGCTAAAAGTTCCAGTGCAGACTGAAATGGAAGCTATCAATTTGCTGATCAAAAAAAGGAGTTGAAAGTAAACAGTTATTTCCAGCCCACCTATCATGCAGGATAATCACTGGTCAAGTATGATCTCATTTATATTATGTATGAAAAAAACACTGTAGTTGTACTGAAGTAGATGAATTTTAGAATCCAAAAGCAATTGTATAAGATCTGAACAAAAATAATTTAAAACACATTAATTCAAGTTACAGCAGCATGTCTATAGACAGCTACTGATTCAAAACACTTAACTTCTACTTTTTCAACATAACTGGAATCCTTTTACAGTCTCACACTTATCAGCTGAACAATATTAATTGTAACTTCTACTACTTAGACCTTGATTCTAATTTAAAACTACAACTCTCAATTATTACACCAACAATTCTATTACAAAAATAATCTTATGAACTGCTATTATAGTTCCTTTCTTGTTATCTTCCAATGATTATATGTCTTACAAGTATACTGTAACAAACTAAAATGAAAAACATTTTTGCAAAAAAGCTCAATAATGTCTTTAAAGGAGAATTTTCATCATTTTAGATAAATCCTTCAAATACAGAAGCTCAATGAGTTTTTGTGTATTTAACATGTGAGTATCCAGAGCTGAAAATGGAATTAAAATGTTTTCTGCAGCAGAGCTAATAATAGCAGTGGTCATGCAGCAGTCAATTCATTAATTACACCTTCATATTCTGGATATGCAATCCTATGATATGGCTAGTGGTATGAGAACACTCATACAATGCCTTTGATTTTCAAGGATTTATACTGATTTCCTTGCACTATGTTTCACAATAATTTCTGTTCTTTTGAATGATGAGTGAAAACAAAGATGAAAAGACACCATCTTTATACTTCAATTTTTAACCCATATAGTTACTGATTTCAGGCCACCAGACATTTCTGTTAAAAATAACCTAAGGACATTTATCATGTAGGAGTGTGATCACAAGATATATACCTTTCAGTGCTAAAAAGAGTTAAGGTGTGTCTGTAAGCCAAATCCAAAGACAAAACAACAAAGCTTAAAATTTGGAATAAATCTAATAAACTCTCTATGCACATAGATTGCTGTGACCACATGGAATTCCTGTGATTTTTAAAGCTACTAAGTGTGGAGGAGTTTGTGGGATTAAGCTCTAATCTTGAACTCAAGTGTTCATATGCACTGATCTCATCAAGGTGGTTCAAACTCTGCCATCCTATACGCACGTAAAGTTCCCACTGATTTTCCACTTGCTGTTTGGAGAGAGGGAGGTAATCAAATCAGCATTCTTAGATAAAACGTGTTGGAATATAATCAGGTTTTGTATGTCACAAAGCTTTAAGATGACACAGATACAGAGATAAAGAAAGATTTTACTGAGTATTTCCTGCCTTTTACATATTTAAGGAAGCAAAGCTCTTATTTCTGCATTTAGGACAGAGCCTGAAACTAATCCTACTGAAGTTAATGCAAAATTATTCCTCAAAGAAAGCAGACAGGGCTCAAGCTTATTTAGCGAGAAAACTGAAACTTGCTCAAGTTCTTTAAAATGTCACTTAGAACTGAACACAAGGAAGCCTGTGCAATACATGTGAAGTATATAGGTCTTCTAATGTTTTTTAATATCCAGTGCTACTAGGAAAAAAACAATTCAAGACATACATCCTTAGATAAAATGGACATCTAAGAAGAAAGCCAGTTCCACTAAACTCAAGTAAAATGTTGTCACTGGTTTCAGCAGAGCTGAAAATTTGCCCTTATGGCCTGAATCTGCTTACTCTTATACAGGTATGAATCTGAAGTTACTCCTCACCTTCAGTTCTGTTTCACAAGGAACTGTGATAGGAGAGATTGATGTGAATTAAGCCCCTTGTTCCTGTTTTATTTGTGAAAAACATAGACCATGGCAGTCTTCAGTTTATGCTGGGTAACGACTGTTCTTCATTATGTATAGGCTAGCATTTGTAAGAAAACATGATGATAATGAAACTTAAATTAGATAATAAAACCAAGGAAAACATGACTTTATTTTCCAATACACTAATCATTTTTGCAAGAATATACCCAGGTAGCAATGTATTCTAATTATGGCTTCATTAAATATTCAAATGTTATAGGCAATAATTAATTTCCTGTAATGAGCATTCATATACCCTCATGCCTCAGTTTAACCGAAAAAAAACTCTAAGGTTTCAATGTCCAATGACTGACTTTACCTACATCACCTTCAAGCTCCATTTTTTTCATTTTTTTCCTTTCAGATGGATGGTTTCTGCTCATGATTTGTTTGAAACTTCTTATCAATTTTATGTACCAAACAGCTCGATTTCACCATTTGCTTCTCTGTATGATTTAACCAAATCATCCTAACTTGTCTTTTTTGGTTTTGACACCACTTCCTCTAACTTTATGTTGAATTTCCAAGGAATCCATTTAACCCACAGATGTTGGGTTCCAAAATGTGGAAGACTACAGAGTTAATACTTGCCAGATAGCAGCTCCAAGACAAGAAACGCCTGAAGTGACACATCATCCACATTACCCATGAGATTAGATAGGTCTAATTGCTATCAAACAAACAAACAAACAAAGAAAACCACCACAAAGGTGAAGATGGGTCATAGTTGTCACCAGGAGCTTAGTAAATACTTCACGAGCCAAAGACAACCAAAACATAAATTGTCAAGCCAACAATTACCTCAACCAACCATTAAAAATGATAACAACAGTCACATGTGTTATGAAAATGCAATATGTGAATATATTTTCTTTTTGATTCACTGACAGAATGTGTAAGAGGACCACCACAAAATCTGAGTGTAAGAATATAGATATGCAGGTTGCAAAAAACCTCAGGATGAGATGGCAGTCTGATCATTTTGAGACAGCCAAGGAAATCCTTTGCCCAAATTGGAAAAGAAGATCATATGCCTCCAAATACAGTAGGTGCATATGTCCCTGAAATGCGACCAGGCTGGGGAGGGAAGTGGAATGTGGAAAGAGGTATGAGGCAAGATTGTTGATTACATGTCCATTCCCACCCTGAATGGATCAGAAGTCATTTGATGAGGCAGATGGGAAAGAGGTCTGGGACTTCTGGGCACATCTGCAGGGCTGCTGAAGAGCCACATCAGACAGGTAGGAAATGCATGATGGATGTACAGCTGTCACTGACAACTCTGACACATCAGCAAGACAGAAACTGCAGAGATAGACTATTATCAGTTCAACAGGATGGTGAAGAATTGGAGCGGCAATTGCCTCCTGTCGTGCCATAATCAAACAGGAAGTGTTAGTGTGCCCTCCAAGGGCATTTAAAAAGGAAAAATCTCTAGTCTTTTTTGGCAGGGTATGAGCATGCCCATGCTAAAATATATATCTATAGCACTGAATTAAAAAGTGAAAGGGACCACACTCCTGGACACTGAAATTCTCTTATCTGTATTATCAAACTGTTTTAAAAGTCCATCAAATTGTTAAAAAAAAAAAAAAATCCTTGCACAGATTTGGCCCATGATAACAACTAATCTCAAAGAATTCCCAGGAAAAGTTCAGAAGGTGGCCCCACACAATCATGAACAGGCAAAACATATGAAGCTACTCTGCTCTGGACAAGTCAGCCTATTAATGTGGACAGAAGAAGTTCTGTGCCAGTGGTCCTCAGCGCAAGAAAAAAGTCACTGACATGTTTATTTAATTTATTCATGTAGATGTAAGCTATGGACTATCTCTTGAAGAAGTCTCCGTTATCTGCAACTCTGATTTGCAGAAAAATCCCTTTCCTTTGCAAATCTGATGAGGAGTATGATCCTGATCATTTGAGTAGGACGCTTAAGTCAATATATAAGAAAGATGAGTTCTCTGTAAATACTGTAAGCACTGCTCAATCTTGTCAGATAAGTTATCTGCAGCTACAGCCAATCCCAGACACATACGGGGAAGACAGACATTTCTCTCCCATCTAGCTGTCAGCTTGTGGGCCTAATGCATGTAATTGTGCAACTACGAAGTTCACACAGAGTTCTATGCAAGCAAGTGTATTCCCTTATTAAAAAAGGGTTTGAAGGTCAGAAAGCATCACGATGATTCAATCATACCTCTGCCCACCTCTAGCATAAAAAGTTAATTTATTGTAGAAGCTATATAGGATAAAAAGGTGTTCCTTAAAAGCTATTCAATCTCACGTTAAGAGATGTTTTCAATATAATTTGAGAACACCTGTACTAGGTTATCCAGTTCATCTGCCTTTCCCTCCACAGCAGTCATTTTTGAGTGCTTGCAGGGATAAGAGGACAGCAGAGACTGATACCTTTCCTGATAGCAGCCCCTAGCTCCATGGCTTAGGGAACTTCAGAGGCAGATTGCATCTTGGTTATTTAATTGATTTTTATTCTAATGTCTTTAGCACTTAGCTAATTCCTCTTCCATCTTAAAAAAAAAAAATATTTCAGTGTCCCTCTGGGGGATGTTGTTATGCCTTTATCAGCAAAGTTGAGTCCCTCTGTCCCAGTAGAGATCTCTTTCATGATGAAATAATTTTTTAAATTTTCTTTTAAATCAGATGAATAAACTGAACTTTGTCAGCACCGCACCACTACACTGTGGTCCTTCTGCCACCTTCCTTTGAGCTCTAGGGTTTTTTACACTTTCTGAAGCATGTGTATTACAATTCAAAAAGTTGTTCTAATAGTGGTATTAACAGTAGGAGATAAAAAGGCAAAATGAATTACTTCTTACATGTTTATATGTATTTATATATTCAAGGATAACATCGCCCTTTTCACCAGTCTGATTATGTGAAATGACCCTCTAAAGGAAGAGTATCTATAAAGCACTGTTATTACTAGCTCTATGTTACTGGAAATGTCCACAGTGCCAGAAAGAAGGACTAGCTGCATCAAATTAACACTGAGATAGAAAAACATCTGCAACAGGACTGGAAAATATATGAATACTAGCATTGGGTACACTTTAAAGCATTTAACTCATCAACAAGAGTAACATACAGCATATATTTTTTTCAAGTATGATAAACGAATAAAGCATGAAAACTCTTATTAGAAATGCAAACTGTTCAAAACCAGTACGAAACAAGCTACTTACTTTTAAGTATGTAAACATACTCTAAAATTACCCGAAAGCTACCAATATGCCTGAGTAGTATTTGAGATAGATATTGACAGAAATAACTGAAGCTTTTGAAGAAATATTTCTTAAAGAAGAAGAGTTTAGGAAACAAAAAAAATAATCACAGCAAACTGCTAAGGAAAAACCTACCAAGATGGCTGGAATATAAATGTAAAAAGTTCATGAACATAACAAAATTCAGGCTAGACAAAACCAACAAATAGGACATAAAGCTCTTCATAACTTTCAGACAGCTGAACATGTACTTCATATATATATACTACCACTGGATTTGCCAATTAATCTGCTTGAAAAGGTTGTCAGAAAACCAAATAAAGCCTAAGAACTGGTTCTGTCCTGACTAAGAGGAAACAGAGCTAACTACTACAAATTATTAGGAGTTCATTTTTAGGGAACATTTCCAAATGTTATCCCTGAAATGAAGGTTTTATTTTTCACTTGTTTTAAACCTAATTATACTTTTTGATTCTTGTTTTTTATTACCGTAGGTTTCAACAATAAGCTTTTCAAATAAGGACTGTCATTTTCATACATCATTGCTCAATGATAAACATAATGGGTTCATTATAATTTGACCTTTTTTACTTTCTATTCTTCATGCTATGCAACATGATTTATCTATGCACACAATCATGTATGTCTCATATCTGAATAAGTGTTAAAAGATCAGACAAGAATACCCCTATTTTAAAAAATTAAGTTAACCTAGTTCCAACACCTAGAACTATAAACTGAACTACTGCTGAATCAAACTGAAATCTCAGACTTCCCTTAAAGGGATGAAAAACCTCAAGCTATCTGACAATTCCAACTCCTATTTCTAAATTATGGGAAATAAAAAAACAGTAGGTAGCTTGTAGTTTCACCATATTCTTTTGCACACATATACTTGGATATTATTAAAAAGTGGTTACTTTGCAAGTGCGGACAATGTCACTAATGCTAAGGAATTGTGTGGAAAAATAATTATAAAACAAATACTGACTTTTGGTCATTTTTTTATAAAAAGATTTGTATCATAATTCTTCAACAGTTCATCATTCCTAAAATAATTTGGTTGTTCATTAGAGTTGCACAGGTTACAAACAGCAATACTCTTTATAACACAATACTTTTTGATGTCTTTCTAAAAGCTTTACTACAGCATATCCTTAGCCTTACAGAAAGCGGTACACCACAACAGCATTCTGCCTTAAAACAAAGTACACATCTTATTTGGTTTCTTCCTCAAAAACCTCAAACCAAAAAGAGCTATTTAAACCAAGGAAGGAAAAGCATAATATACATGTTACACATCACTCAACAGAAATAGCATTTTCTATTATTAGTTTTCCATGTCTTTAAAACTGCCGTAGACAACCAATGTCTGGCTCTATTGGACTTTCTTCTGAGACTTACCTTCAGGTGGATAAATGAAATTCTGAGTTACAGCTAGAAAAACTATTACTGCTCTAATTCTCCTGATTTATATGAAAAGAAATATTTTAAATAACTGCACTGTAGATGAAACATTCCTATACTACTTTTTCTAAACTGCAAATGCAGTCAGAACAGTAAAAATGAATTCTGTTCTGAAACAGTTTTTTTAATGCTGTCATTTGCCTTCATCAATTTTGGCAATGTAACATTAAGACGGTGGTTGCAAATTTACCATAATCAGTAGTATTATCGGTGTACTTAGGACAGATGTACAAAGCTGATTTTGAGATTATGATTTTCTCAATGCAAATTCCACCGCTAGAGTGTCTAAAAAAATTTTCAACTTAAGTTAATAAAAAAATACATCAACAGAGAGGCTTTTCTTCCACACTATGTTGATGAGTCATGCAAGCATATAGCAGAGCTATTGCAAAACATACTAATTACTTGAAAATAGAGGACTTCATAGCTGAGTCTGTAAACAAAAATACTTCTAAAGATAAGACGAAGACCTTGAGACGGTTCTCAGCTTGAGACATACAGACCCTAGGCCATGATACACCATTTCAAATCACTGATAGAAAGTCATTGTACCAAAAATCAGAGGACTATCTTTAAAATCTTGTTACTTTGAGGAAATAATACATTCAGGCTTTTTAATCATCTTCTACTTTCTAAGACTATCTGTGTTTATGCACATTTTTGCCACTTTTCAGACTAAAAGCTTCCTTTTCCAATGTAAGCCATGATCCTCATATAGAAATGTGTCCTTACCAGCTACAGCAATGAGAAGAGAATAAAGTAATGAAAAATACAGAATAAGAAGTGCTACAAACTGTTAGATCACGATCTAGTTAAGTATCCAAGACAGACACCTACAGAAACTTAAAAGAACAATGTCAGTATTCTGTTAGTATAAAAAACCCTGACTCAAACAGCATCAATACTGCTGTCTGGTTCAGATATGACACTTATCACAGAGCAATCTTTACTCCTATGAAAGTACTATTAAGTGGATTAAAATTAGGTAGCATAAAAATACAGGTAATTCCGTGCTGTCTGCTGATGTACTGTTAACATCATTTGAAACTCTGGAAAAGACAGAGTTCCCTTCCCCACATTCTTCTTCTAATCAGAATCTTTCTGTTGACCATACATGACCACAAAGTAAGTATCAGCTCAACCACAATATCTTGAAGGCAAATGAATGCTGTACAAACTCATTAGACTATTTTAGTTGACAACGTAGACTCTAGAATTACTCTAGAGACAGCTTTATAAGCAAAGTCTAGCACTGAAGAAACAGCCAGGCACGTGTGGTTCCAAAGCCTGCCCCTTGCAGGTCTTGGACTAGCAATTTCACTTCACTCTCTGCTCTGCCTTGGTTTCTCCATCATTAGAAGTTCTCTCTTCCTTTTTTCTACTCTGTATCCAACATGTACAGGCTTGCTGCGCTAATTCATTCCTCTCTCCTCCATGTATTTCCTTTTGTGATCCTCAGTGAACATTGAGTTCCAGCAGAACTCTCTCTCCATAGCTTTAAGATTACGAGATTGATTGATGCCTCCAGCTATCATCACTATCATCAACTAGCTTATACAAATAGGCCTATCCTACTATAAACATAATTTTGAGGGACATCCGCACAGCAGTCATAGCAGTATCAATAGTCTTAGCCTAGGGTAGCTACCCAAAGATCCATCTTGCTTCTTTCCATTTTTACACCTTGCACCAAGTTCTGTGCTACAACACTGCACCCACACTAGCTAAAGAGGTTTGACTGGGTCTTCAGTATACTGGAATGACTTTACTGATAGCAGTACAGACAGTGTAAGCCATCATACAGAAGGAGCTCCAGGGCTTCTAGCAGTTGTAGCCCAATCTTAGATGAATCCATTCTTCTTCTTCAGAACATGTTAATTCTATTTCGAGCTAGGCTTTAGGTCCCTTCAACACTGAGACTCCTCAATCAGGCATCTTTCAACAAAATCATTAAAAACCCCTTTATCTGGATAAACCATATGTAGATTTCAAAATTGTAGAAATCTGAAAATTAATTATGATGGTAAGGTACAAAGCTTACAAGCTGGAGACCATGAACCCATAAAAATAATCAGAGTTTAAATCTAGCAGAACTACAGGGAGCATTTCAAAACTTTTCTGTGGCATATCTAATTTTCTTTTCATGGCATAGCCCCTGATCCACAGTAAAAAATTTTATACTAGTGCATCAGAAATGTAGAGCTACCTACCTGAGTGAAAATTGTGACTTCATTACCATTCAGAGACAACTGAGAGATTCAGCATTTGCACTATCACCGCAACATAGGTAATACTTAACGTGCTGTATTCTGTTCTTCAAAAGTGATTCCATAGTTTTATTGCATCCTCAGTACTGAGCCAAAATTTAGATGGAGTTACATGGGTGTGATTAGCTAAAGCTGGCCTGGACAACAGAACTGAAATTTCTGCATATCTACTCCAAGTACACTACTAATAATTTTTCTATCAGTGCATTCGGAAAAAGTCTGGCAACTAATACATAAAGCCTTTGTTCAAAGGACATTCACTCAGAGCAGCTCGAGCAGCTTGTAGGGCAATGCTTTTTAGAGTATGCTAATGCGACAAAGTCTGGGAAAAAGGAAGGCTAGCAAAACTAATTACATAGGCGTGGTTGGGGGCATCCTGCCACACAGCAGAAAATATTATGCTAAACCATTTATAGGAAGCCACTAGTCTAGACCTTTAGCAGGAGGGAAACACAGCTAGCAGCTATGATTACTACCAAGTTTTAGTTCTGTTGTACAGAAATAAATGAGATAAATTATAGCAATAACATATTGAAAATATATTTAAAGGTTTTGCTGTGGATAACGCCTTTCTTCCTTTTCTAACTTTCTGAATATTGTAAATTGTTAGTTTACAAGTCTCTCAAAAGATCACAGGTCTTTATACATGAAATGTCCACTTTGTCTGCCCTTAGTCCCACTGTATGTGGGACAAAACGCTTGGTACTTGAGGTACGTTGTAAAAAGTAGGAATTCATTAGGATGACAGACCACACCTGGTACAAAAATAAGAACGTAAGAATTGCAACATGGGTCAGACCAAAGATTCCACTACCCAGTACCCTGCCTTCACGATGATGTAAGAGAATACCCAAGAAAGAGTAACATCAGTGCAAGCATAAAATGGCAATTACCCCAATACTCTTCCAACTTCAATTATTTTCAGTTCCAATCTTTTGAGACAGATGTGCTTCTGGGTATTTAGTAACTCTCAATGGACTTTACTTCTGGGAACTTGCCTAGCCAACCTTTCAACCTATGCATATGTCCAGCTTCCACAAAGTGACTTGCCAAGGAGTTTCAACATCAGCTAACTCTTGCATAAAGGGCTGCCTCTCTTCTCCATGTTTCGAGCCTTTTTTCTGCTAAGTTTACTGGGTAGCCTCTAGTTCTTGTACTGAAAAACGCAATGAATGATTGTTCCTTATTTATGCCCTCCATGCAATCTGTAACTTTGTAGATCACTGTAATATCCTCCCAAATGTGACTTTTCCAAAATTTGACTCCTCCAAGTAAGAGTCCTCAACTCAGTCATTCCTTGTAAAGAGAGTCCATATTTTTTTTGATCACCCTTGCTTCTCTTTTCCCATTCTCCTAAATTTTTTGAAGTAAGAAGGCCAGAATGACAGGAACTATTCAAGACGTAGGCATATCATGCCCAGTTTATTCAATGGCATAATAAGGTTCTTTATTCTTTTCCCAATAATTGTTAAAACTTAATTTGTTGGATTACCAACATATATTTTACATGCAGCCCAAATCTTTTCAGTGAAATCATAATATTATCAAATAATAGAATCAAAAGAGGAAAGAAGAACAGTGATTTCTCTTCTCTTATTTCTGGTTAATATTTTTACACAATTTCTGAGAGAAGGACTGAAACTATTAAGCATGTACTGTTACAACTTATGTTTTCCTGAACACGATGAGAACAATATGTCCTGTGCTTGGGCCCAATTAAACGGTTGCAAAGTACTTGGGTAACCATAGAGTTGTATTTGCAGAGCACGCTAAATGTCAGTAGCTTAACATGGTAACTAAAAGCTTCTTCAGTCAATGGAATAAAACCTATTTGCTGACTTCTTTTTAAGGCCAAAAAGAAAGACAATCACTCCATTCAAATGATTTTTAACTCTGACTAGTATCAAAAGGAATTTTTGTTCTAACAGCAGACTCAAAACAATCTGTTCTACAAGTTTAGCGTTTGTTTCTATAAGTGCATGTTACAATAAATTACAATGAAGAATTTCTCCTCTTCAGGAAATGACAGCAACTAATTTGATTGACAGTGCTTAAAGAACAATACAAAGCCAATAAAGTGCTGGACATCCGTGGTAGTTCTCCAGATGACATGCATAAATTCACCAAATAGGCTTCTGCTGTGTTCTACAGCTAACTAATTTTGAAGCTAATGAATTTTGTAGACTGCCTGTGAACTGAGAGGAAGACAAATGCACAGAGTGACAGAATGAAAGGCAGCAGAAGCCATGACTGTTGTACCAAAGGTAAGTTTAGAAGAAGTGAACAGAGAATACATCTACAATAAGAGTAACATGACTGAGATCTTGTCCAAGTTTGTAAGAGTGCATCTACCCAAAGGTCCTGTCATGTCAACCAAAAGGAACTTAATTTGGTTTGTTGTTTTCTTTTTTTCTTAAATGTGCTAGCAAATAGAATACCTCCACCTCAGACTGATCTCTGAAGTCTGTCTGTATCAAAAAGTGGAACCCATGCATTCAAGCCGGAACTGCACGTAAATCTTTGTTTCGTGTTCTCCATACAATACACAGCAGGAAGAAATATTTACTCTATGCAAGACAAAAAAAGTTTGTGTGGCATACATTATCATTTTCTGTCTAGATTATTTTTGACAAATAATTTTCATGACAACAGGAACTAACTGTTGTGAATGAATGGCTGAATACCATGAGAGCAGTAACTTACTCTACAACAGTGGCTCTTCACAAACCACATTACTCTTACTGTATACAAGTTGGGATTAGTCAAGTGTCTATCCAGACTGTCTGCACGCATACATACTTAGTTCTCCAACCTTGAAGAATGTAAAACTGGAGCAATTGCAATTTATTTCAGTACTTCTGCCAATAAAGAATCACAGAAGACTCAGTACTATATGGGAAAGAAGATGGACTGCAGCAATAGCAATCTGTCTTGCAGAGGGATGCACATGTCAGATTCCTTTCCCTGTGTACAAATTCTTCAAACTAAGCTATTAATTCGGTATCAAAAATACGTGATTGTCAAAAGGAATTCCTAACCCCATTCCTTAGTTTTAACCTTCCACACAGTTTACAAAATTAAGACTTGAATAACATCTAACTTATCTTGAAGGGGGAAAATATATTCTTCTTCAGTATTTTTATTAAGGCCATTAAGCATTGACCACTTTTTTTTTTTTTTTTAAAAAACAGTCAGTTTTATTTCCAAAACCAAACTAGTTTGGTTTCCTCTACAAATGTTATGAAATAATAATTCCATTATTTTTTGAATTGACAGACTACTCCTTTGTATTAAAAGTGACCTAAAGTTACATTTTTTATTTTTACCACATACTGAATATTAGCATGAGGCTATTAAAATAATTATTCCCCCAAGTTTTGTAAAATTTTAAATGCTGAGCAAAAATTTTGACTGGCTATAAGGAGAACCTTTTTCCCCATGAGGGCCATCAAACAGTAAAGAGGGCTGCCCAAAACAGGTTTTGCAAGACTTTATTGGATAAAGCCTTGTGCAGCCTGGTTTGATCTCATTTCACCCTGCTTAGAGGAAGACATTGGACTGAAGATCTCCAGAGGTCCCTTCCAACCTGAATCCCATAGATTCTAAGTAGGTGTTATCTTACAATCTTCAAAATGTTTATTTAATATTCATGGAATAATAAAAATAAATATATAATAACACTCTTCAGAATATTCATTGAAAAGGAAAGTAAATTACATACTCAAAATGGAAGCTTCATTACAGCCATAGTTACTGTAGTCTAAATATTTTATCAATATAGAAAACAAGGCGAAAAGAATCTCCCTCCCCATCCCATTCTGAGTTTGAACAGTCCTACATCTCACTAACAACTACACATGAAACCTATTGAACCACATTCCCCCAATTAGTTGACTGTTAAGTTTTAAGTGCCTGACATTGTCCTGTAAAACATGTTTTCTTCTATAATGCCATCACAACTGACTAAAACACTAACTGTAAGAAATCCAAGAAGTTCAAGCTGAAAGAAAAGTAAGTATGCTTTATTTTTCCAGGTCACTAAGTTTTGGCAACTAATGTAGTTAAACTATTATAAATAAATGCAAGTAAGTATCGTAAGATACACAAACAAGAAAAGTCACCATCCAATAAAACATTTCTCTCCATTGTGGCTGAAAAATAGGGAGAATTTCATTGTTTTAAAATCACAAGATTATCTTGTTACCTTGATCTATGTAAAGTTAGTGAATTGAAACACTTCCAATCACAAGATTATCTTGTTACCTTGATCTATGTAAAGTTAGTGAATTGAAACACTTCCACCTGAATTACACAGACATAAGGATCAATATAGAAATTTAATAAAGTAAGAATGCTTGCAAAGAGGTTGGATTAACACGCAGAAAATACCAGTATTTGACTTCTTTCTCACCACGTTAACTGTAATTTCTGTTGCGCAAAATAGTCTGGTTCTTAATTTGTTCAGATTTAGTTACTTTAGTGTTTCTATTAATGTTAAGTGTGGCTTTATTCAATAAATACAAGTCATTTACAGGTATAAATACTATAATCAAATTCCCACTTTTGCTTGGGAAGAACTTGTAAAAGCCTAAAGCAAAAAATCTGAAGTAAAAAATTATTTTTATTAGTTAAAAATTTAAAAAATATTAAGATGAATAAATGTATTTAAGTTCTAGAGCTACTTAAAAGAATGCGCAGAAGCAGAGTTTCCTTTCAGTATGCAAGGAGAGAGAGCAAATTCAGCAGTGCAAAGACTACAAAGAGCAGCCATGCATTTGAGTGAAGTTACTACCAACAGCATAGCATCACACTATTTAGAATCCCATTTTTAAAAAGGGTCACGTACAGGAGCAAAGTTTTTTGGATTGCCAAACAATCCATTTCATTGACTCAAGACATAACCAAAAATAGAATTGCAAAACATCACAATTCTCCTGACCAATTGTATCTCTTACTATTGCTATTGTTTGCTGCTAATTTTTTTTAACCACTAAATAATTAACAATCTTAGCCAAAAAATTACTAAAACGGAATAGCTTCAAAACCAATCTTGGTCAAAGACCCATAAACGCTTTCATGGCTTAACAGATTGCATTTTGCACATCTGAAAAACTCCTTGGTTTTGCCAGTGTTTGGAGTACAATTTCTTGTTCTTTAGTGTTTCCAAACATATTGTTCAGAATTGTGTAATGTATTTCACTCCACTTTGGCAGGTGGTTGAAAGAGCTCATAGGGTAGACATTTATTCTGAAAGAATCTGGACAGCGAACATTTGTCAGCATTACTTATGACCTTACAATTTTTAAGCAGGACTAACTGTCCCAAAATTACAATATAAGCAAATACCTTTCATTACAGCTAAATTAATGTGCAAGCTGTACCTCTTCCTCCTTATTTATCCAATTACTCAGCACTCCCTTTTTCAAGCTGCCGAGAGTAATAAATGAGAGATTTGCCATGGGTCTGGCTGAAGCAGTGTGAAGGCCATCCAAATGCAACCTCAGTGCTATCCAAAGAGCCATCTTAAAAGGTCTGGAAAAGAATCATGCTCATCTGGAAGCTGAATGTGATCAGCTCTATAAAATACCAAGTTACACAGTTTTCAGGACACAAACTCAACAAAATATTCAGAAATAACTAAAATAATGATAATACAATATTTAATAATGAACACCTGATGCCCTAACATAGTATTACAAATACATACAACAGAGATTTGACTCCAACAACAGCGTTGGATAGTCACAAAGTATCATCCCTTCAGCAGCTCAGCACAAAGCTAATATTAAAACAAAGATTTTTAACTGGCCATATGGAAAAGAAATAATGAATTTTAGCTATTTCTATCCTTCTAGTTCTGACATTAAAGCACCTTTTCCTTCAAGATCTAACTGCGTAACTCTGAGCTTATTGACAATGAAAGACTAGCTGAGTCAGCTTAGTTTATGACAAAACAGGACTAAGGTAATTCGCAGTATCTTGCTGGTACTTTGTAATAAGTTGCTAGTATGTCTAAACTATTACACAAACTCTTACACTTCCCTGGCATCAGTGTGACTGTATGTAGGTCTAGGAGTCTTCCCACAAAAATCATGTAGGTCAACGTCAACTGTAAGTCATTTAAGAACTACATCTCAACTTTGGAAAGAACCTAAACAATCAATCACATGAAAAAATACTTTTGTTACATGATCCAAGTATTATTCCTTCACAGACTAAGGCCATGATTTGACACTCCAGTTAGACTTACACAGAATCTAAAGCCATTACTAAAAGAGCTCTTAAGTTTCAGCATTCTTGAGTGAGTAACTAGCAAGGTTACATGAATTCCAGACTACCTAAATTACATCTCACTGCAAAACAGAAAAAACTTACTGCCAATGTTTGGAATTTTTTAAATGACAACAGGTCAGAAGTTATCTCAATATTTTGCAAATCACTTTGTACTGGTTTTAGCTGGGGTAGAGTTAATTTTCTTCATAGTAGCTACTATGGGGCTATGTTTTGGATTTGTGCTGGAAACAGGGTTGATAACTCAGGGATGTTTTAGTTACTGCTGAGCAGTGCTTGCACAGAGCCGAGCCCTTTTCTGCTTCTCACACCACCCCACCAGCGAGGAGGCTGGGGGGGCACAAGAAGTTGGGAGGGGACACAGCCAGGACAGCTGACCCCAACTGACCAAAGGGATGTTCCAGACCATATGACATCAGGCTCAGCATATAAAGCTGGGGGAAGAAGGAAGGGGAGGACGTTTGGAGTGATGGCGTTTGTCTTCCCAAGTAACCGTTACGCGTGATGGAGCCCTGGTTTCCTGGAGATGGCTGAACACCTGCCTGCCCACGGGAAGTGATGAATGAATTCCTTGTTTTGCTTTGGCTGCGTGCACAGCTTTTGCTTTATTTATTCAACTTTATCTTAACCCACGAGCTTTCTCACTTTTACTCTTCTGATTCCCCCATCCCACTGAGGGGGGAGCAAGCAGGTGGCTGTGTGGGGTTTAGTTGCTGACTGGGGTTAAACCACAACACACTTCGTAATCTTTTCATTTTTTTGGCAGAATTAAAAACAGGGAGAAAATCCAAACAAGTATTTGATTTGAAACAATAATATTTCAGGGGTTTTGGTTTCTACATTTTTAAGTATTCTTAATTGAATCTGTTATTCATAAGAACTAACCATAACTTGGTTTTACAGGGGGAAAAAAGTCTCACCATTTTTCCATAGACCAGCTTCAGTACCTGTAATGCCAGAGCAAGAGTTGTCATAACACACCTCCAAAACCAATACGAGACTCAGATATCAAAGATCATTAATATGTTTGTGCAGTCTGATTGCTAAAACTATGCCAGTCACTCTAACAAATTCTGCAATATGGACATGTGTCATCTTCCACCTGGAGAAACACTAATGATAAAGTTCAAGTTACCCACAGAGAACTGTCCTGAATGGTAACTATGTTCTGACAGATAATACAAAAGCTTTCAATTCCAAACTATGAAAAAAAAGTCACAATGATTGCTCATTAACTGAAAAATACACTGGTAAGTTGCACATGTGTAGAAGCATGCTTTTTCTGCAGGATCTAGAACAAAGCGTACCTTCCTAACAAGCTGCATACCACATGGACAAAGACTCAGACTGCAGACTAGCAGTAAACTGTCAAAACTGTGAATGCTCATGCAGGTATCCATTCAAAATTATTATGGGCTTAAGCTGTGGAGGCATTTTCTGGATAATCTGTTGGACCAGTAAGGCTTGGGCAAAAGAGCAAGTAATTATTATTTATTTCAAGTCACATGAAGAGACCTTAAGCTGTTTAGGAGAGAAGAAAACAAGCCATTTTCTTCTAGAGGATAAAAAATATCTAGAAATATAAAAATCTAGAAATAGAATCTAAAAATCTAAAGAAAGATAGATCATCTACCATCCGATCTGGAGAACAACATAAGTTGTGACTGGCAGTGCATTAAGAGCATTAAAACAGCAAAGGACACAAAACAATGATTCTGCAGAAAGAAATTTGATTCTGGGAGGACCTACTCCTCAGTGCTTATCAGTGTATCACAGATTACCAGCACTGAAGGCACTGATAACTGACAGCTTTTACTAAACCAGCTGTGGGTTGCTGGTTGAGAATGTATCACAGGTATCAGGACCAAAGTGCCACAAAAAAATCAGAGGAACGCACCTCAGTTGTAAATTGCATTCTGCTTGGGAGGCTGAAAAGGATTTCTCTTTTCATTTTACCAGATCCCAAGGAAAAGGAAAAACTCAAATTTACTCTTTAAGAGTAAAACAAAATGCAGGAGGAATAGCAGAAGGTGCCTGTTCAGCAAGCATAAGCTAGCATTCTTTTCCACTTTGAGGAAGCTCTCACTGAATACTATAAAAAGCTTAAGATGGACTTCCCTGTTTTTTCTGTCTTCTCAACAAAAAGCAAATAATACTTAGGATGTGTCCAATAATGCCACTTCAAATCCGTATCATAAAACAGAATGAGCTGCATTACAAGAAAGGCAGATTTCAAAACCCTGTTCTTATTTCCACCTGTAACTAGCTAAACTCTCTTCACTATGGAAACTAGAGAAAAGGTATGAAGATGGTGTGGGTATTGTTTTTCAATGACCAGGCTGCACAAAACCAGAAAAAACAGGACTACCCTAATCTGCCATATAAAAGGCTACAAGAAAAAGCACATAGTGTACAAATCTGTGGATTGTATAAGAGTTTGGCGTCTCTGGCGTTAAGTAGTAAGGGTAATGAAAGAGATAGTGAAGGCCAATTTCCCTTGCTATGGTGGGTTCATGGGACACAGATATCCACAGCATGGCATGGACAAAGGTACTGACAGTCAAAACTGTAAGACTGTAATTTTGTATGACCCGAGCATATTGGCAGTAAAATTCAATTTTCAAATTAATTTCAATAACATACATGTGAAGAGCACGTATTTAAAGACTGTATTTTACAGTGGAAGGGGTTTACTGGTGATTCGCATTTACATCTGCAGCAGCAGAATCAGACCTTTAAGCGGGTAAGAAGCCACGGTAAGAGATACTGTTTTGATACTATGAGCACAGAGTATCAGCACAACTGCATGCCTCAGTGTCTCACATAAAATTTACTGAAAGGTAACTAATTGTTAAGTTTTACACAGGGAATTTTCATCTTAGTATGGAAGCAACTCTACTGAAGTCATAAGACTTAGTTATGTGAGTAAAGATTTGATAATCAGGCCCTGTTGGGTACAAGTTGGGGAGTGGAGGGTAGAAGAATGTATGTATGGGGGCAGTTAATTATTTTAACAGTAACACACACAACAGTTCAGAGGGGGAAAAAAAAAAAAGTTATCAGCAGCAGTAATAACCAAGATTGAGACAAGCAAGAATGTAGTAACTAAACATAAATTTTGTCAGAATATGACAACTGATGTTCTTGTTCTAATGAGCAGAAGCAGTCAGGATCAATTCTACCCTGTATTTAAAAAAGGGAACCTTAAATACAGATGACCTAGGCACCTTGGTGACTCAGAGGGAAGAGTGCCATCTACTGAGTCAATAACTTAATTATAATAAAACCAACAAATCACATTTTTGTCATGAAACAGAAGAGGAAGTTTTAAGTGATATTTGAAGAGTTTTCTATCTCCTATCAAAAATCTAAAGCTTTTTTATTTTGAAATATTACTGCAATTTGTATGATAGTGCATGTGTATGATTCTGTGCTTCTATGTAAGTGAGCTAGTGTTTTAGCCAAATTAATACACACGGCTAAAATATTTCTGAAAGGCTTCCGATACCCCTATTTCCAGGTAATTTAAGAGCTTTGGTTTCCAAAGGGAAGATGCCACTTTCTGAATATTCTGTCTCTTTAAAATCCCTCATATTTGGACAAAAAAATCATGAAGATGCTCAAAATTACATATCAAATTATGTCTGGAAAAGCAGGCTTTTATTCCTTTTGTTTGTTTGTTTTCTTTTTAAAAAAATCCTGGAATATGGGTTTAACTATGTTGGAGGACAAAATATTAAAAGAGAAAAACATGAAGAACCAGTTACAGAAGATATTCTTAATTTATTTGACCTTTGGGTTAACAAACTTGTTGATAATCAACCTGCAACACATGAAAGTATACCTTTGCAGAAAAATTAACTACTTCTGGAAGTATGTACTGTAGTTAAAGAAAAGTATGTAACCCTTAAGTGTGTTCTGTGTCTCACTCTTTGCCAAATACAGAACAACGTTATTTACCTATAGATTCCAAATTCTTTAACTTAAAGTGATTAGTTCTGGATGTTTGTAAACCAATTCCTGTTGTGCCCTTAATACACTTGCACAGTGTACAATACACACCTGAAATCTAGTCAGTGAAAATTACTAGAAATGGAGTGTAACCTGCATTGCCAATGTCTCTTTGAAAGACATGGGTATATCTTTACTTTTGTTTTAAATTTACTCTCAGAAATTACCTCCTCTTTAAAAAAATATTAATACACAAAAGCTATTTCAGTAAAGAGATTAATTAAAACACAAAATCATCCTACCATACAAGCTCTAAAAAAAGAGTATCTCTTCCTCCATGATGTTTGTAAAGGCAATATTTACAAGGAGTGAACTGATACCATGGTTCCTATTCCAAAACATTTAAGAGTATATATACAGAAAATGTGTTTTTGTCACTAAGAGCACCAAGCCACTATACCAGACAAAAATCAAACATTTATTTCCACACAATACTCACCAGTGAACAAGCAATACAGGGGTAAACAAAAAAAACCCAACACAAGGGGGTAGAAACTCGGTCATAGTTTAGATTCTTCAAGTTTCTAGACATGAAAAAAAAAAAAGCTCTTTCATATGGACAGTCCTTCCTTGCAGACAGTTTGCCTTCCACAAAGAACTCGCATTATAGTAATTGGAGGATCTGAGCAATCAGCTGGATATGAAGCTTAGATACTAGTACCTCTGACATGCCCCAATTGCTTACCAAAGTATGCTGTCAGATTTGACAATTTTAACTACTGCGTATTTGACAGAATCACAGTCTTACTTTCTTATTTGCCAATAGTGTTTCTGAGAATAAAGAACTTTTAAAATAAAAAGCCTTCCACACTGGCAATTTAAAAAGCAGAAATATGCTTCAAAAGTGCTTAGCCCTAAGACACTTTCATCAAGTTCAGTGGAGGTGGAGATTTTTCAACATTTTACAAAGCAGCATGGTATAGAGATCCTTTATTTTTAAAAGCTTGGTTAGGAAATTTTCATATATTTACTACCAATATAGCATAGTAAAAAAATAGGAAACTGACTTACTGGAACGCCTGCAGAATTGAAAAGCTGTGCAAAGACTACTACAGTGCCTGCATAGCATTCCCTTTCCAGTCCCTCAGCTCTCTCGTTACATTTTTCAACCAAATAGCTCAGCCTCACTTGTGTTTTACTATCTTAGTGGGAAAACATATTCAGATACATACAGATGACAGTTTACTCAAGTATAATCAACAGCAGTTTTATGATGGCTATTTGGGGAAAAAAAAAGGGTAAAAAAAAAAAAATATCAACTTTATTTCCAAAATTTCAGCTGTGGAAAGCAAAACTTCAGAAACATCTGACCTTGTTTCTAAAGTTTCTCCCCAAAAGCTGTATTTGAAAACATTTAAGCAATCATGGCAGTGTTGGATTTGACCTCACCACATATAACAGGAAATTACTTGGTAACTATTTGGGAAAAATAGATGCATGGAGTAAGAGAGCATCAAGATTTTGTTTTGAGAGCAACTATAAAATTATGTCTCATATAGTGTTCAGGCAGTCTATACTATTGAAAAACAAGAGTTTCTGAAGCTTGGTTTCAGCATATAAAACTGACATAATTCCTAAGAACAATACATGCCATGACAGCCTTAAGGGCAAAATGACAGTTGAAAAAAAGTAAGATATTTTGGTGGATTGCATAAAGCTACTTACCAACAGATTCTTCAAGATACATTGTCCAAATGCACATTTTCATAAAAATCATACAACCAGTATGATTATGCACTTTTTTGCCATAGTATTGATAGACAACCATTCTCTCTCTTCCTGCTCTGCGCTGACATGGTATATTTCCCTCCCTCCACATACACAGGTGCGCTCATACTCACCCACAACATTTTCTCTCATCTTCAAAACCCAGGTTGTATAGAGACTGAGGAAGCAGAAAGGAGTATGGGAAAGCATGGTGCATCAAGATAAGTTCTGATGCACAGTAGATAGGAGTAGTAATTTTGCTTCTTTCTTGTAGTGCTGTCAATACACATCATCTTTGTTATAGAGGACTTCAGTGTAGCCCTAAGTTGCTGGAGACTGTTCTGCATCCAGGACAACAGCGACTGCATACCTCTCTACCCAGGGCTGCATCCAACCCAATCACTGCCAAGCAATCATCCAGTGCTCACAGTGGACATGGATGCCTGTCTAAAAGACGTCAGGTATGTAAATATTTTTCAACAAAGCTACCACAGCAAGCATGGTAAAATGGGCTCTAAAGGCAAAGCCTTCCTTAGCAGGTCATTATCCATGTGGTAATTTTTCCTAACTGCTGCTACTTCAGATATTTCAGCTATCAAGACAAGTAGCAGTGAAGAAGTTTGCTGCTTTGTTTTTAATAAGTTTAGTCATATGCAAGTGAAACTCTTTACACCAATTAAGTGAAAGAGGTCATAACAAAATAGCTAGCAGGCTAGGAGAAGGGAGGTTTGGCCTACTGCAAGAAGAAAACGGTCTATCTCAGCCTAGGGCAATTGAGGAGAAAGGGGACAGCCTGCTGTTTATGAATGGGGAGATCTTAGACATACAATACAGATATACCAAAGGCAAAAAGGCTAGAACTGGCATGCTGACAGTACCTACATGTTACGTAAACACGCACAGGCAAGAATAATTAGCTGTCACTTTCAAATTATATTACTGTAAGCTGATCACAGCAGATCAAGCACTCCTATTTGATACTAATTAAATTAGAAAAAGGCAGATTATGTTTGAAAGGTTCACAGAAGCATTGCAAACTTTTTACACTGCATACAGTTCCTTAAGATGCTTAAAATATACTATGCAACTCCAAACAATCCAGTTTTCTGGGTAGAGAAATGCAAGCTAAAAAAAAAAATACATATATATATTCATTCTCCATCTTCTAATCTAAAATCCCTTTCCTCAGGATTGAAAAAAGACTTGGATCAATATGACTTGGAGCTTTCTATGTTAACAGCACAAAAATCAGTATGAAACCAGAACAGCTCTGGCCCAGGGAAAGAGAACTGCAAGACACTCAAATATTTTAAAATATTGTATTAGTATAATATTCAACAGAAAAGCAGAAGTGAATGTATCCCAGATGAGTGATTTAGGAAGAAGCATTCTCTCCTCCACACAGTTCAAGCCCACATGCTTAACAGCCAAGAAAGAAACACCCACAAATACAGCGTCTGATCCTGTAAACCATAATTTATGTAAGCATTTCTACTAAGGTCAAGGTTTCAATCCCACTGTCCTCCTCATTTTGCAGAGTTCCACCAGCCTTCAATGTATGAGACAGTCATGGCCTTTGCTGTTATGTCTTTATAATCCCCTTCCCTCCAAACAGTACACTGAACTGCCACTTCACACATGCAAGTATCTTTGATATTGTGTTATCAGACACAATTTATTTTTCATTATACTCTTTTCCTTAACTTGTATCCAGTTTTTAACCTAGCATCTTACAAAGTACTTTATCTACAAAAATCACACTATTTGATACAATGGAAACACTAATTCCAGAAATTAAGTATTTTGTTCTGAGCTAGAAAAAACTACACACTGACACAGTAATGCTGAAAGACAACTTGAGCAAATAGCTGATCTGAGACCTATTATCAAAGTGTCTTGTCTCTGAAAACACACACTGATAAATTGCATCGTATGCTTGCCATTTACAAGCATCAACTGAATTTACAACTGTGTACAAAATACAAAATTTATGTATTTATATGAAGAAGGTTCATACAATGAGGACCACACATTGTCTTACTAAGTATGAAAATGTTTTCCCTCTGAGCCTCTGAACCGACTTTACAGACTGCACACTTTCCAACTACGTCCAATCAAGGGACAACAGCATTTCCAAAGGTGAAGACAATGGTCTAGCAACAGAAAGGTTGAAATTCCTTAATGAAATACCCTATGGGGATGGAAAGAATTTTGAATGAGAAAAATCCTTAACAGTGGAGCATGAGTCCCCATTGCCAATTCTTCCACGAGACTACAGAGTATCCCAGGAACTAAACTCTCAGTCAAAGAGCCTTGATGAACCCTTCAGCTTTGTTAGCTTGATATATATGTGAAGTGTGACACACCTTTGGAATTAATTCAAGTACTGCTTTTTATATATCTATTGTCTTAGTATTTAAAAAATAAAAATATTTATAAAGTACACTTTTATTTTACACTGCTATGGGTCTGTGATTCCAAATAACTGTTTAACAATAGAGCATTCTATTTCAACAGATGAGGTGGTTTTAGAAATAGGACACTAAAACACATCTGTATCACCAGTCCCACAAAAGATTGCTCCAGACCACCTCACAGAAAATACTTCCATACAGCTGCACCAGACACTTGGGGAACAAGTGATTCAAGATCTGTGTGGAAGAAGAATCTCTTTAACATGCAGCAGGGGAGCAGAGGATGCACCTGAACCTCAAGGATAACGGAAAAGCTTATGGCACACATCATTTGCAACATATAAGTAGATCACGAACAGTGACCTTTACCAGAAGGCATAGCTCAAAGTTAGATCACTGAAGTAATAAAAATAATTTTCCAGGCTTAAAGAAAGTACTGTTAACATTCTTATTTTCCTTCCTAGTTCTAATTCAAGTAATACAACTTTTGTAAACTCACATCAGCATGGCAGGAAAAAAAGCATGTAAAGTTGGAAGAAATGCCTTTTAAAAATAACACTATGACATTGTAAAATAAGTCCTAAGTACTACAGTTTCAAAGAATGATACTCTGGCATTTCAGGCTGAGGAATCCACAGGGTTTTGTTTATTTGCTTTAAAGTGTGGAACGAAAATGAGGTTTTGGGTGTTGTTCCCCACACACGCGCACACACACAATGTTCTCATGTTCCTTCCCCTCCCTCCCATACACTAAATCTAGTTGTTATCACCTGTAAGCAAGATTAAGAAAGTACTCTGCCCTCTATAAAATCCCTCAATATGATATACTCATGCAGGGTTGCATTTATATGTATACAAACACACACACGTGTGTGTGTGTGTGTGTGTGTGTATACACATATATACACACACACACATACATATATGTGTATATATATATAAATAATTGTGCAGAACCAAGTTAATATTTAAGGCACTTGGCATGAGAGTTTGACTTACAGATCAAAATGCAGGACTGCAGCCATAGTAAATACTCACTAAACAGAACCACTAAAAGAGAAGTTAAATGTATAGAGGTCACAGGCAAAGGAAGATAAAGTTACGTGTTATTCTGATGGCAGAAAGGTCTTTTGGATGAGGCTGAGGAAGATGAAAATCTTCTTTCACAGACAAAGAAGTCCCACTGTATAATGTGGCTGATATCTAACAGCAAAATGTTTTTAGATTATGTTTTGGATTTTTCTAATGGTCAGAACAATTGTAATTTCTCCATTACACAAAAACATATTTAATTTACTGAAATAAAACTGCTACATGTAACAAATAGTGACTTTGTTGCAGTTAGAATGCACTATATTTCACTGCATTGTGCTACCACCAGAAAAACCCACCATTTCATACTGTGGTATAAAGAGTATTAAAGGAAATCTTAATCTTCAGGCAGGTAAACACATACTGAAAAGAAATACCTTCCCTCTCTCCGAAAGAATGTAAGTTTACAACTACATACTTCCACCTTAAAACACCTGGTATATTCAGTGCTTGCCTGAATAAATTGTTTCAACTGAAAGCTTCTATAAACCATTAAGAATAGAAGAGAGTATTTCAGTAGGAAAGGACATACAATGATTATCTAATCCGAAATAGGGACGAAACAGGGAAGAAGGTACAGAAGGACTTCTGGTTCAAATTAAAGAATGCTTTCACCATGCTGATGAAAAGTAGATGAGAAGAGACAGATGCAAAGGTGACAAAAAAAAGAGTTCTGTAGGTTTTAGCTGGTTAAGACTGGTCTTTGTAGGAGATTACTTGCGTTGTATACAAAAGTAAGTACAGCATACTTGAGGAGTTATTCTGAAAGTATAAATCAGGTACTTAAAACCCACCCAAAATAATTTTGAATCATGGTTTTCAGCTTGCTTCCACTGATCAGAGAAAAACAGAAACAATTCTGACATAAAATGATATTGAGAAAATTCACTATTGTAATGTACGCTCAAAATTTAGTGACCACTGGTACAACTTTGCAAGTCAAATTATCAGCAACAACATACATGTCAGTCTGAGTTGACATAATCCAAGGGCACCCCTCACTGGGTGTAATATTTTCTGTTGTTAATTACCACATTGCTGGAATTTCCATCCTAACCGTATACGATAATACATGTTAAAATAAAGGAGGCACATCCCTACTCATTTTACAATTTGTTGTACTTATATACAACTTCATGTTTATACATAATATGCAAAACCTAAATATAGAAAAACTTCTTTAACATAGAAGTATTTTTTAAATAAAAGAGCATTTTCCTATTTGTGATAAATAGCTGACACCGATCTTGACCATTGTTCAAGCCTAGTTCAACAGCACTTAAAATTGAAAGCCACTTCTCTCTTACTATATAATAGTTACAAAATGCAAGAGGAAAAGCATACGAAATATTCAGTACAAAGGACCTACACACAATACTGTGCCAATGCATCAAATATTAGAATACCTATCCCTATTGACGAACTGACATTCTGACTCACTAAACCATACAGAATTGCCTGAATAAGAGTATCGCCTGTTAAAGAAGTGATCAGTCACTACTCAGTTAAACTAAGACAACTGCAGATAATTTGGGGGGGGGGGAAATTAAATTCTTGATTAAATTTATTAGCTTGAGATACCACTACCACATGTATCCACAGTGGTGGGCCCTGGCCATGCACATACAACAGCTTTTGGCTATCTGCACAGTGTTCATGGACTACTTCAATATAGTTTTGAAATACTATAAATAGTGGTAAGTATATTAAGAGTTTAAACTAGGAGTGTCTAGAATTTTGCATAAGTGCATGTGTGGACAATTAATGACCGGTGATCCAAGAAAGATATTCAGTCATGCAGCATTAAGAGATTTTTTTGTTCACACTGTTGATAATGTTGTAATTGCTGGCCTGTACTAGCTTAGCCAGTAGAAATACAGCTAGGAAAGGCCCAATCGTCAAAAGTATGAAGAGTTTCAAGTCTAGAAGTAAGTAAAAGATACAAAGCATAACAAAGCAAAAATTGTTGTATTTGCTGAGTATATTCCCATTTGGACTATTCCCATGTGCTACAGTTTCACCTGTTGATAATAGCTCAATGTGGCAGCAACAGAAGGGAACAGAAAACAAACAATGGCAGGAAGAATTGGAATATAGCACATGAAAGAGCAAATCTACACAAGACTTGCTAGTCATTAAATGTGTTTACAATTTCATATTTAATTCCTTACAGTTGGCCAGGCCACCGTTCCCTCACATGCTGTTGCAAAATAAATGGTTTGACCAGAACTTCGGTTGGTTCTCAGTGTTATCTCAGTGTTTGTATTTCAGCAACCATATTTTCCAGTGTTTACTTCATATAATAAAGACTGTGAAACATGTATCTTTAGAAAAGTGTATGTTAAAAAAAATAATTGAGAATGCAACACAGGTGGTAATTTAATTCTGAATATACCACATGTAAACAAATGTGATTTCTTCATCAAATTTCTTATTCATTAAAATATTTTGAGTTGAAAACAAAAGAGTTTGATTTCATTTGAGTTTAAAGCAAAATTTTATCTGTTGTTTAGCAGACTGGATTTCAGAATCAACTTTAGTACCAACTAACCGAGCACACATGATCAGGCCAGCATGGCAATTACAAAATATTCAAGCATGGGATTTTAACTTTGGTTTTTTACTTCACCTCCATCATTCAGTTCTATCAGAATGTTAATAGCCTTTTAAGCTACATTTTGTCATACACTATGAAAGGGAAGCTGAACCGCTACAACCGCAGACATGAACTACAACATACTTCTTTACTTGGGACGATTCTGTAATATCCTCTGCTCCTGCCTATTCACACCTGCCCTTTGACTGGAAAATTTCCAGACATTTCCTTTCAAATGTCACTTCTTTGCTGTAAATGCACTAATAAAGCAAGCAAGGAAAAAAAAAAAATTAACCTGTAATTAGCGCTGATCACTTTGGAAAATAGTTTTAACATACTGAATATACTTAAAAATTAGTTAGGAAGTGATCTATTTCTATGCATAATGGGTGTTTATAAAAGCAGTAAATTTAATATAGAAATTAGTACAACTTCAGACAAAATGCCATCCCTAATTTAAAAAGGCTTAAGACACGCATGCACTTAACTTCATTAATCCACATTTTAAAGCTGCAAAATATTTCAAAAAGTTATTAAGTAGCTTGGAACAAACAGTGCTCACTTTAGGATTTACATGATTATTTGCATAATTAAAATGAACAAGGTATGAACTCAAACTCAAATCTTACCCAGAACCTACTGAAATAATGGTCGTGCTGCCATTACCTCAAAACATAAATAATCATGCCCTTCATTTGGACAGATTGGTGTAAACTAGCAGAAACTGAAGAATAGTGAATACTAAAATTAAATGGCTATAATGTTACCACTAAAAATTAATTTACAACCTGTGTCCTAATTAAAGAACATTTTTAATGTATTCTTATACATAAGCAATCAAATAAAATGTAGCTACGAAGTTTAGCTAAGTAGTCCAGACTGATGTTTAAAATGTGGAGAAAACATGAAAATGTAGCATACATTCACATGTGGTGAGAGACAGAATTTATGCAACAGACTGCAGACAAAATCCAAAATTGGTGAAAATCTAGGGTAGAAATTGGCCTAATAAGTTTTTCTGGATTGTTAAAATGAGGAGCACAGCTACTCACTTGCATATGTATTACCATGCCAGTCATTGTAAGTTGTGAAAATAGCAACAGCCCTGATATTCTATTTATGCAAGAGAGGGGAAAAAAAGAAAAAAAGAATGCTAGGATTCTACTCAGACTACTAAGAAAAATTAGAAATGAGACCTTTTTAAACAAGACTATGTTCTTTATGAAAAAGAAGGCAAAATATGACATTTCAAACTGCTAGAAAGCCCTTCCTCAGATATCTGGCCAAGCAGTAACTGAGTGTTCTAACAGATATCCCAAACTATTACCACCAAACATTTCCTGGAAAAACTATCATTTGAATAGTTTTATGACCCTTTGTGCAACTCAGAAGGTAAATGCCTAGAGAAGAAAAAGGGGGAAAAAAATAGAGCATACAGAAGTATTTTTCATTGATTTTTTTCTTCTGTAGTAAGTCTAGCATGTAAAAGGAAAAGTTTTATTTATAAACTAGAGCAGGCATTAATGTAACGTTACTATCAACAGCAAATGTAGTTTGGTATTTTATGGATTTATTATCCCAATGCATTTTTGATTACAGAAGGTTTCATTGCCTCCTTTGAAGAAAGACTTTAACTGGGGGCAGTAAGGAGTTGCACTGCCCACGTTGTGTGCTGGTAGATACTCTCAAGTTTTCCATTTCAGGAAATCATTAGGTGTGTAACCAGTTCCACTCAGTGAGCACATCTTAAGAGATGTTTGTGGGAGTACACTCAAAATTTTTGTCTTCAGTTGAGATAGGAGTATGTTATTTGTCTTTTTACTCAGCATCAAGTACTTCAATCAATCTACCAAAAAAATTGAAACAGCTTTCAGACTTGAAGTCTCCAGTCAGAGCATGAAAGTCTGAGCTTTACTCCATGACACCGGTCACTCTTCTGGATTTGGTATTAAATAAAACACATTTTGAACACATTTTGTCCATCTGGAATGGATTAGGCAAACTCTGGGTATACCTTATACCTTTTCCACCCTTCCACCCTCACAGACTCAAATTTTATAAACTGAATCTGAATACACGTCTTCTAACTAACCAACTGTAAACTAAGTGTCAACTAATGTCATCAGAAATTAAAAATAACAGCCTTTTTATTGATTAGAAAACATTCAACTATCACAGTGTGCTTGTTAATTAGCCACAAATCACCTGCTGGTTGATCAGCAGTTTTTCAGATTCACATTCTAGCTACTTTATTGTTCCATGTGAGTTTCCTCAAATCCCACAGAGTCTATTTGATTGCTTTCAGCTACAAAATCTAGGAACAAATTTTAAAGATACAATTGACACTAACCTCCTCTCCGCAAAACCCCCAACAAATTCACAGCCGAGGGTAGAAACCTGAGCAACATTTCAGGCCTTATTCTGTTAATGTGGGGTGGGGGAACAAAAAACCCCACCCAAAAAGTAAGTGTGTAACTGTCACATAAAGAGGAATTATATAATATGCCAACTGATTTGATTAATTCCCAAATATTTTGTAGTTTTCTCTATTGCCTGTGTTTGATTTTCTACCATCATTTCAGAGCCTACAACCTCTCAGGTCACAAGAAAAGACAGAAGATCAATGAAGCAGAATTCTCCACTGAAATCTTTGTATATGTTTTTCCCCCCACTGAACACGCAGGGCTTGCAATCTTAGAACATAGCTCTAGACCTGTATCTAAAGCAAATAAATCACCTACACACAGAGACCCCGTGTTGTTGTAATGGTTCACAGTTACTATGCTTCATCTCTCAGCCACAACCTCTCTTTTGTCAATCTTAGGGTAGTCATTCCAAAGAATATGCCTTAGGATAGTGAAGACCCACAAAATCTTTCTGACACAAGAGTAAGAATATAAGAACTGTGGTAGCATTGCCATACCTAGGAACATACTGATTCTGTCAGTGGTCAGTAGCAGGTGTCTAAAAAGGAGTGTAAGGAACATGTGATGTATAGAAACCCTGGTACAAATATTCCTATTATGCAAAGCACCATGCAAACAACATCAAATACCTTACTTTCCTCAATCTGCTGTAGCAGAGTCCTAGTACATTTCAAGTTTGTTTGGGGTTTTTTCCAAATGTATCATTTCAAGTAGGCAGATAGATTATTCACTTACACCCCTTTAACTCCCTGAAAACAGAGGCATAGGGAATTTTGTGTTATTTGGAAAGCAGGCTCCTTGCATTTTAAATATCTGTGGAGACAGACATTACGGGCAACATATACATCTCAGCTTTTCAACCCTCTCTCTCAGAGGAGTAATCTTACACACGTGGTCTCCAAGACACTAAGTCAATGGACAATCTTACAATTTTTGCACAAAAATCAGCCAAGGAAAACCAGCCTCCTGTCAGAGGCTTAAATTCACTGCAAGGAACTCCACTGGACCAAGCTGAAAGGCTGCATAAAAAACAAGGGTGAAAACTGTTTAGTGGACTAAGAGTCAAGGAAGTAAGAAGCGAACAGATAAAATTGACATCAGAATTACTTCTTTAAATTGGAGCCCTTCTCATTAATGGAGGAAGAAGCCACAGGACAAGGATCAGAGACAAGGCTTCATCGGAACAAAAATGCTTTGGATGTCGACATTTATTGGACAAGGCTAGGAAATTGTCTTGACAGAGCAACATGAGAGTGCCTTGTATAGAAAAGAAGTCTTTGCAACAAGTTAAGCAGCCCAGAAAAAAAAAGTGGAAAAGTGCCTCAGAAAAGAAGCGTAACAATCTTAGACCTGCAGGAGGAAAGACTGCAGAGTCCTGGCAGGCCTACCTCACTAGTACAGAACCTGATGGGGAAATGTTAGTTGTTATTATAGAATAAAAGTATATTACTAACCTACAAGCAACTGATACGCAGAAGGGCAACTGTGTCCATAAAATACATTTCCTTTTAGGACTGTTATTGGGATGATGCAACTACAAAATCATCCCTGGCTGCCTAAAACCCCTTAATGTTATTAAAAAATGAAAGGCATGATTGTGGTCAGCTCTACACAGGTATGCAAAATGAAACAAGAGTCTTTTTGCCTCTCTCAAGTATTTACAGCAATGCCAGAAACATTGCAGTTCTTTAGATTATGAACCACAAGATTTACAGGAGTTTAGGATTGCTGCCATATACATGTACGTTCTGCCCCCTTAGAAAAACTGGCAGCACTGGCCTGCACAGGGGATGCATATCTCACAGACATATAAAAGGGAGTATACTTTGCCCATGACGGCACATGAATGAGGGAACAACTAACTGAAGCATTGTGAAGTTAATCTTGTACATATACAACAAACAAACCAGTTCTGTAAAATTTCTCTCCTTTAAAGATTTGAAAAATCCACCAACTGTGTACTAATGCTAATGCCTGCCATATGAGCTTCAGCAGTGTTGCTAGAGACATGTTGCATACTAATACCAGGGTTAATGCTAACAGCAGCCATACCACACTGCTTAGCAATACACTTACTGAATTACAAGTGTACTGGTACCTGGCAAAAATACAAGAGTCTGTATTAAGACAGAGCTCACTCACTGCCTCACAAAAATTAACATGTACAAGCCCATTTAAAACCAAGAGAAATAGAAAAATTATACCATCTGTGGTACTGTTCACTTTTACTGACACTAGTCGAACCTACAAATTGAGGTGTATTTGGCTTAATCAATAAAAACATCTTATGGCCCTGATTCTTTATTCAAGAAAATAAAAGATTCCTCTAACAGAGTACATCAGTGAGACTGTGGAATAAATTGTTGCTAAAGCAGTAAACCACTCGCAAAACTAACTCAAGTGGACTACAATCCAAGTAAAAGGTTTTGTATTTCAAAATATTATAAGTCATTAATTTCAGAAGCTGTATCTACATAACTGCACCTCTAACAGAGTACCAGAGTGGAGAGGATGCAAATTTACAGTCTCAAAACTAAAACTTTATGAAGTTTTTTGCATGGAATCAGTTATGTTCCTATAAAAGGACTGTAGCTACATCAAAAGAGATCTTGAGGCTTTTGTCAAGCATAGTGGATTTGGTTTTCTTTTAAAAAAATACAAACCAAACTCTTGATATGTGATGCTACCAACAGATGACATTTCATGCAACGACTTTTAAGAAGTACTATCTCTTTAAGCAAGTAAGGTTTCAAATGTTTCTCTGTTTAAAACATTTGTATCCCAAAGACCAAGTTCTGCCCCTTTAGAGATACACACAGGCATCTCAGCTTCCCCCTGAAACTTTCCTCTCTATGGGCTGTTTGGTATGCCTTTTATTCGATCTACTGACATACCAGGATGCAAATGAATAGCTCTGGATCTTCCCTCCCAGCAGGCAAAGACTCCATTGCTGCAAAGCTTAGAGCGTCAGTCACACATTATTTGGAAAAACAACTATTTAGTACCTGGACAAATCAAACTAACCATCTTGAGCTATATAGAAATGTAGTACTAGAGAACTCTTAGGGTGTTTAAAAAAAAAAAAAAAAAAGGTATTTTTTTAAATTTTGTCATCTTCTCCTCCACTGCTGCTACAAAGCGTAACCTAGAATGCAACCCTCTGGCCCTTACCATTCTGTACAGAGGCACAGGACAAGGAATAGTTTTGTTCATAATGTATATGCTTCAAGTTAATCAAGGTATTGCTGAGGAGTTCCGTTATTCCTACTTTAAGATCTGTAAGATGAAGAGAAGGAAGCAATTGATTGAAATGGAAGGGAAGCTGGGTTAGTACTCTTCAAAAATAAGTAACAACACGACAGCATACATGTGACCTCTGAAGTTTTCTGTTTTTAAGGTAAAGTAACAAAAAGAGGAAACAGGCTACCAATGAAAGTTAAAAAAAAAAAAAAAAAAAAAATCAGCAATTTGCTGAACTTCAAGAACTGACTTCAAAAAGGCTAACATACTTCTACACTGGGGAGGGGATGCACAAGTGAGAATATACAGAGACTCTCAGAACTTACACTGAGTCTTAAAATGACATGTCTGAGAAGTAAACATTGTGCTAAAAAGTGAGATTATCACATCCGTAATGCAGGAATACAAGAACCAAATGCAAAGACTACAAAAAGACTTGAGATAAGAGAATCATACAAGTTTTTCTCCTACATTTATTAATTTGTAGTACGAAGGATTTTAAGGATTCACTAGGTTTATCTAAAGTCAAAGTCACTTAATGGAAAAAAAAAGACATTGTCTTAACAGCATTACACTATTAATCAGCTTCATCATTAAAACCTGTCTGCTTAGTATTTTACTTCATGTGCCCCCAGGAACCCAATTTGGACAATTACAGGATAAAATATTAAAGTCTGAGGCTTAAATATCATCTCCAACAGAAAAATTCTAGGTGAAATTTCAAAGAATGAGCACTATACAAAAAACCAGGTCTTATTGTTTTAGAGCATTAATTCAGTCACAGTCTTATCTTGAAATAACATTAAGCACTTAAGACTCAGAAAATATAAACAGAAGTTCTGTAAATTAATAAAAGAAGGCAAAAGCACAGTAACATACACAAAAGTATTATCAGTGTCTGGGTAATTGCTATTCTTGTTATACAAAGTCACCCAATATGCCAACAGTCTGTAATAAGTCCTCTAAGGCCTATTACCTACCCCAGGGTTCCCATTATAAGAAGGTATCTAGTTCTTACCAATTGCAGGGATGCTCAAAGGCTCCCCAGTGAAACTGAAGGAAGATGCTTCTGCTCACAATAGTATCAGGAAATGTTGCTGCTAGTTATCATTTTTATGCCTACAGCATAAAGTCAGGCAGCATTAAAGAAGCTAAACCAGTCCCAATACTCACCATAGTGAGTTGAGAATGCGCATTATTTTTGTTACCATATTTGTGCAAGTAATACCATATTTCCATCACCACAATTTTGCTCTTCTGATTGGGAATCACGCTCTTGGAGCAGTCTCTTGCCTGCCTTATTTTTTATTACCAGCTAAGAAGTTTTCTGCAATCCCCTACCCACTTAGTAAAATAAGTTCTGCAGACTACCTACAGGCCCATGACAGAGAAGCCCATATACCAGGCACAGTGAACACAGCTAGGCTCTTCTCCAAACACCAGTGGCTTAGTAGGCACAGTCACATCTCCATGGGTCTTACGAGATTAGTTTAGCATACCTCCATGCCAGTGAGGTTACCTGGTTTTAGCATACAGCTAATTTAGGGTACAAAAGTCTGTCTACATTGGTCAAGCTGACACCCCTAAGGAATCAGCACCCTTAATACTGGTTTTTTCCCAGATCAGAGCATGCCATCTTTGAAAGGATCACGGAGGAAAGCCATCTGTTGCTAAGAAAAGCTGAGGTGCTGTCTTCATTTGCAGGGATGAAGATAATGACTCCTCTTCTTAACAACTTTGTCCCCCTTCTCAGATAGAGACTGTTGTAGCTGCAAACTTAAAATACTCAGCTTGGACTAGGTAATACTTTCAAATACATCAGTTAGTTACTGAAAAATCTGGTTTTGATCAACACAAAACTATTCATAAAGTTGAACTGAAACCTTCCCACTTTCCATAAAATAGTAACACACACAATGACCAAAAATGGTTCCAGTGTCAAATTCAATGAAAATGTAATTAGCCCATACAGAGCAGAGCAGCATCAGTGAGACAGATTCAGGAAACTGCTTTCAAAACACTATTACAGTGGCTAAAAAATACCTTAATATTTGGTAGTATAGGCTCAAATTCCTTCAGGTAGAAGAGGTTATTAAAGACCTCTCCAACACCTTAGGAGTTTAAAGCACTGTAGCTATGCCCTTGTCTTTCACATGTAATGCATTAACTCTGGTTCCTCAGGTGAGAGATCCAAAATAGAATGAGAACAAGCATGTTATCATTTCAGTAATTAATTTAGAATTGTTTAAGTTAATGGATTTACATGTTTATACTAATACAGATTTATCTTTACTCATTCCAATGTAAAGAAGAAAAATCCATTCCTCACATATGCTCACATATTAGTAAGAGCCAGAATAGCCAGCAGTTTTAGTAAAAGCCTGATTGATCCATTCAAATTGATTAGTGTAGCTTTTGGGATTATTTTTATAAATTACAATTATTATAGTAAATAAATGAATACAACCATTCTATCGTGAAAGCATATATAACTGAACTTAAAAGTTCAACAATGCTTTATAAAGGTAGATATTACTAGCCTGCAGATACTACACTGAGGCACCCTGTTGATTTAAAATATAGGCATATACTTAGAAATGTAAACTTCTTAGCATTAAACTTGCAAGTTATAAAAATAACTCTTATGTCCTTTTTAAAAGTTAAAAAGTTAATTTTCAATGGGTATTATTCACATTCTCTGAAAACTTGCTCCTTTTGCAGTTAAAGGCCTTGCAAGTTAGCACTGACTTAAGCCTTTGTCTGGAACACAGAATTGTTCATAACTATGCCGGGAACATCCTACCAGAACAGGGAAGCCAGTACAGAACATACAGTAATAAAATGTATTGAAGCACAACAGTGAAAGAAAATAAACAACTGTGTTTTGCAGTGCCAGAATAACACTAACAAAACACCAAGTTATTCAGCCATAACAGTAAAAATACAGTGTTGCCAATGCAGCTTATACCTACATATTGGGGGGCTTCAACTGACACAACCATACCATCTATGGATTATGCTTTTTCACTCACTGCCTAAATTATACCAGTAAAAGCTTGATGTGTAGCACAGCTGTGAAGATGTATTTAATCTCACATGTGAGCAGCCCTAGTGACGGAATTACTTGTATATAAAAAATTGAGCATAAACGAAGGCCTTTGTGAAAAATCAAGATCTTAGAATGTAACTTTTATTTTGAATTTAATTCCATTTATTTTTATTAGAGACTTTATTTTTTTTTTTTTTTAGAACTTTTTGGACTGTAACAGCTCTCTAAATCACTCTGGCATTTAATCATTCCAATTGTTACTATGTTGTATTAATGACCACATGTAACAATTATATTTGAAATATGAATGCAAAAATACATAAAAGTGTTTCATCAGCTTTTCTTTCCTCTCAAAAAAATTGTTCCTTATACAAAACAAAACCAATTAAAAACACCCATCCAAAAAAACCCCAGCCACTTTTACACCTTTTATGCAAAATTCCAGAAAAGATCCATTATTTTAATCACTATTTAAACATTTTCTGCAGTGAACACAATGACACCACAAATAGGTCACATACAAAGTAGTACAGAATTTGTCCTGGAAAGCAGAAGCTATAATAAAAAGATCCTAATCCAAATCAGTGCTGCTGCACCTGCTGCTATTTCAAGGAAACAGAAAAGAATGAATAGTGTCCTTAAACAACGGGGAAACTGATCTCCTAATACAGTACAGTTGCCTACCCATAACTACAAAGGACAAACAGGAATACGTTTATCAGGATTGCAAGATTACAGTGCAAGCTTTGTTGAATTTATCACAGTAATGGTGGAATAGAACCAAACAAATGGGGACACATGCAGGCTTTGAAACTACCTATTAAAACTGTCAGTTCTCATCTTAAGCATAATAAATCAAAACAGCTACAAAGCAGATTCTCACATTGCCTAAATCTGCAAGAACCTGTTTTTCAGCAGAAATTACTATTACGGTAGTTGAGGTTCTGGCTTGAAATTCTTATAAAAAACATATATGGTTAACAAAACATTTCCCATACTGTTTTGTTCTCCATAATCTTATGAATTATTTTCAATTATGAAGTATAAAACGTTCAATAGGATCCATCTTTGGCAATTATGAAGTAAAACTAACAGAAGCAGAAAGTAATTTGCAGATCTTACTTTTCCAAATTCTTAATCTGCAGTTTAACAGTCCGATATATTCAAGACAAGCCAACTATTTATTCTCCTCCTCTTAAGATTACCTACCAATTATATTACTTTACAACTAGCCTCTCTCTCTCTCTCTCTCTCAGGTAAGAACAACAAAGCTACAGAAATAAAATAAAATAAACACAATACTTATAATGACCATACCTAGTAATAAGAACCGCATTATCATGGTGGGCAATCCCATTTTCTGGAATGGTGTTTCCATCACTTTGGTGGGAGAGAATGGATTTCTGCCACTTACAGAAGCTATCGAGGGACTTGTCTGCATGGTGGTTTATCTCCAAGTTTGGCTGCAATACAACATGCATACCAGAAATGTTCCAAACAAATTACTAAGGTCAGTTGTTAAGCCTTTTGAAAACTAAAATGGGACTATAATTAGAAGCAGTGGTTTCTAGGAATAAACTCTTCTTGCCAAATTTTATATCTGTAAAATCTGACCCCAAGTTCAGCTGTGTATTACTGAACAGGCATTCTTTCTGCTCCAACTTTAATAATGATTATGTCAATACAAAAAAATCAGAATATCAAAATACAGATCTAAAAATAAAACTGACATCCCCGAAGGTGTATTAATATTCACCTGAAGTAAGAACAGATATCTTTGAGATGATACATGAGGAATATTCCTTTGAACTGTTTCATCTTGATTAAAGTAGTGAAAGATTACAACATAGGTTTTGTACTCAGATGCAGCCATTTCAAGCAATAATTAAATGAAATCTATATTACAGAATAATGTAACTTGTATTTCAGGGATATAAAGCTTAGCACAACAGCTCTTACCTGATCTTCAGTGAGGACAATTAAACGTGTCACTATAATATTCACAACGTTTCCTAGACTGGAATCACGATAAAGTTTGGCAACCTGACCTCCAGAAAATAAGAAAAGGCACAAAGTCAGACAAGAATCACCACTTGTTTCCTAAATGGTTAAAAATTAACCTATTTTCTCATTCAGTGTAATTTCATAATGTTAATTATAATTATCACCTGAATAAGAGTTATTGTTGGACCAAAAAATGACCACTCAGTAAAACAAACTTCTTGGGTCACACTTCTCAATCAAAACTGTTTATACCTTGTTTCATAATTCATCCAGCACAAGGAGCATTTAGACTGTTGACTTAAACAGAATAGAATTGTATAATCTAAATGCAATCACATTAATTTAAAATTAAAGACAAGCAATTTAAAAGTGATCACAGTGTACTTCTTGACAGAAACAGTACTGCATTCTTCCCACGATGCTAACATTTGCCATATTTCAACTAGTAATTCTTGCAAGCTGACACATATTTTAAAGCTTCATTCATTAGTTGCTTTATCATTTTGGTACATGCATATTGATATGAACACAGAGAGGGATGAAACTTACAATATTCATTACACTCAAAATGTAGTGTTCAATGTCTTTGCGACCATGGTATCCCACCATCATTTTGTCTGCTACTACCAGCGTTTCCACAAACCGTTCAAGGCTTACTGATCTCTTCTGTCGACTATGACTACTTAACGTGTCATTGACTGGAAATGAAGTTGGAAAAGCAGATGCATCACTCATCCACCAAGGTTTACCACTTCTTGTGAGGTCTTCTAGGAACCAAAATAATTCAACACTTCAGAGGGGTCACTAGTAAAACTCATTCAAATGCAGCTGTTCTATGTTGAGATTACTGTCTTCAAGCTTCTAAAATGAAGTCTTTCTTGAGGCAAAAAAAAAATTAAATTCATTATCCAAACTTTTTTTATTTTAAAATACTTTATATAATGCAAAACCAACTTTGAGTTCTAATATTCTCAATTCTCCTTAACTTGACTTAGGATAATAAATCATCGATCTTCTCTTAACAGATCTGATTCTGCACATCTGTGTTAATACTAAAGTTGGTTATAAATAACCACAAGCACAGTTCAGAATTTTGAAGGTAAGAACAAGACAGCTGTAAGATTTGGAAAACACATACTGGTGACCAAATATTCAAAATTAAGGTAAAAGATATCAAAATATACTAAGGAATTAAACTCGCTGATAAGGCACCAAAAAAGCTTTTTCCCTCCTGTGAAACTCTAATTATCAGGCAATTATGCTTACATGCCTAATAGTTTTTGGGCCAAATAAATTAACTTTCTCTTCAGAAAGCTATCAGATTATGTTTTATCTGCCTCAAGAATTAATTATAATGGGAAGCTTAAAATGGCCTGACATGAGATAATTGCTATAGTTACTTTTAACACTAATTTTAATTCCAATATGTTGATTCCTGTACTTGTTCATGTAAATATATGGAAAAAATTTATTGCATGCAAGAGATTGATTATTAAAAATCCAAACAGCTGTAATTATCAGCAAAACAAACACTACAAACTTAATTTGAATTTGAATTCCTGTCCTCAGGACAAAATTGTACCTGCCCTTCCCTGCAAAACTGGCATTTTTGTGTGTATTAAATATCTCTTTTCCACAAAGGCCCACACAGATCTCAACCTTAAGTTTATCAAAGTATATTGTTAGTCTGGTTTTACCTAAGTAGGATTTCAAAATATCTAAGCTATTCTTGCTAGTTAAGGATGAACATAATAAAGTTAACAGTTAGACACATTTATAATTGTCTGAACAGGACTGCTCAAGGGAGCAATTTCTGAGATGCGTCCTTACCTCTACTAAAACTGGTTCAGCTAAGGATGAGTTGAGATAGGATCGGTACCATCCATGAAAAAGCAATGCTTTATGCAATTCAACTAAGCTATTTTCAAAGAGCAATAACTACACGCAAAGAATGTACGTTCACGTCAAAACCAGGAATACAAAGCTTCAGCATTCCCACTGTTGCAGTGTTCCACAATTTTTGAGGCCACAGTGTTGGCTTTAAAAGGTGCATATTTTAGAAAAGTCAAGAAATGAAAATAAACCTGGCAGTTGAAAAAATGTCAGTAACAAAATTGTCCTCATTTTGCAATGGGTATAATCCATCCTAAAAAAATGGTATTAAGTATTAAAGCCTGTTGAGGATTCAATAATGAATACTAAGCTTCTTCCTGGTTTTCATCTCTATTGTAGGAAATTCAAAGTTGCTTTAATTGTTCAAAGACTTTCATCTCACTTAAGCAGTGATTTAGGAATGTCTGGAATTTTCTCTGACAGCTTCTGTACTAAAGTTTTTAAAAATCCACTCTTCATTTTCAAATAACAAATGGTGACATTTGAGGATTTCTGATGCTCTTAGAGTGCTAGATGTACTTCAGAAATGCAACACTGCTTCTACATTCATTCATAATTTTTCATTCAAAATGCAAATCTATTCTAAACATTTGAAAGCTGATGAGCTCATGCAGAAAACTTTCAGAGAAAAAAAGAAAAGATGATGTTGGACTCATCTTGATAGCATCTTTCAAACAAAGGTCTCGGAAGACTTCACAAAAACAAACATTTCTCCTTTTCTTATCAGATGAGAAGCTTAGGCTTCAGCTGGTGTCAGAGTAATGGGAAAGCTGGAAACAATCCTGAGTTCTTAAGCTCACACTCCAGGATCTATCAATGCTTATGCTGTTTTACTTAAAAACATTAAATAATGCTGACTAAATTTTCTTTAAAAAGCTAGAACATGTCAATAAAAGTTTGCAATACATTTAACAAAAATATTTCTGTGGCAAGTTATGTCATTTTTCCACCATATTCCTAGATTAAAAAAAGGAAAAAATTAAAACTTCATTAACATCAAACATAGCTATTGGGAATTAAAAAAAGCAAAAATGGAAAGGAAAAAAAAAACCACAGAAAAACACTGTAATTAATCCCAAAATAATGATTACAAATGCAGGGAATTAGGTTTTAAATTGCAAATGGAAAGAAATCCAAACGTGTGTAGACATGGAGTTCACAATTATGGTACCCAAGTTTTCCTAATTCAGTCCTTTAAAGATGTTAGGTGAGTGTGAAGGTGGAGAGAGAGGAGAGAACACAAACAGAAGATGATCTCAAAATTCAACAGAAAGCTACTTATGCAAGATGCAACTATGAGAATATTTTGAAGCAAAGCATTATGTGCTGTTTTTTTCCTACTGTTTTAACACCATCATTTAATGTATACACAAGCATTTTTTCATTTTAGAATACACCAACTGTAAAGTCTGGCATGAGTAAAACCACCACATAAAGCAGGACATAGTAGAGCCATCCCTAAATAATCTGCCACTCTGCAGCTTTCACATGTCAACTTTTGTTGTTTCACAATCCTGTCCAAACACAGCATTCTGCAAGGTAACCCAGTGGCCTCAAATCCTATTGAAGCAATTGAAATTGGACGGTGGCCAACTTCTTACCAAGGCCTTAACAATTTCAACTATATTTAATAAAGCATAGTTAACTGGGTGATGATACATACATGAAATAGTAATTTAACATTTTTTGTTTTTTAAATGTTCTTATGCCTAACTGCTTAAAATCTAGTTTAGGTTATGAAAATCTATTCCATGTTCTTATCTGAATCTCCCTGCCTTTCCAATTCTTCTCTTGTATTAGCCACCATAATTCTACTATCTACTATGAAGTAGTCCATCACTTGCTCATCCCAACCAATTCTGATCATCCTTTCACCAAATTCCCCACCTCACTTTCTACCAATCATTGCAATTTTTCTCAGAAACATCAGAAATAACACTCCTCTTGTCTCTATCAACACTTCAAAATCCTAACCACTTCCCTGATACAGAACAAGTACACAATAAATTTAGGTCTAGATTACAGCAGGGGAAACTTGCCAGACCATGAATAGTGGCACAGCTACACAAGCAGATTCCTCCCAGCATATTATACTGGCAAAAATGTTCTGAAGGTAAAGATAAAAACAGTCTCCAGACAAAATAAATTATAAACTGCCAAAAGGCAGTTACAGGTTTGTTACAACTGCATTTTAGAACACAAAATTGGACTGCTCAAAACTTCCAAAATGAGACAAATGCCCCAAAGATTACTGTAAACTTGGGTCCTAGAGTCTGAAAGCTGTGAAACTTAAAATTAATATTTTATTTTACTGTTTAGGTATTCTGGGGGATGCTTTAGATGCCATGTCACTTTGGGATAAAGCTGCAACAGTGCTCAGAAAACGAGTTTAAAAGGTTTTGGTACCCATGAGGAGAACGCTAAAAGAGAACATCATCTGGAAAAGTAAGACCTTGCAGTTTTGGGGAAGAGTAAATTTTTTCAGAAATTTGCATGGAGTGGAAGCAGTGTACAAAACAACAGGAAAAGGAGAAACTGAGATCAATGAGCTTGACAGTAGTCTCAGGCTTTAAAAAAGCAGTGCTTTAGTATTTCAATAATTAAGGACTTCAGGTTGTGACAGATATGAAAGCTCAGGAAATGCACAGGAGCTTACAAGAACAACAGCAGCATCAAATATACAAAGGAATAAATGCTAAAGATTACTGCATGTTTCACAAAAAATGCTTGCAGGATGCATAGCTCTGATCAACCTATGATCCATTCAACAGTTACTGCCAGAATGACTGAATGCAACCTGGCCAAACTAGCTGCCACTGCTTCATCCTCACTTGGAGAAGAATGACTTACTAAGCATTAATCTAGAAGATAACATCTGACAGAGGCCAATATCGTTTCTTTTTCTAGGGATATAATAATGGTAAAAATTGCATCATCCTACATTTCATAATCCTTTCACTTACTTCAAGAGGCTTAAGTGACAGCTTTCCCTAAAAAAGAAACGTACATTAGCACTCTTATTTTACAAACAGTCAGCAGGCAGTAATAGTTAGGAAACTTGTTTTGCAGTATTAGAAGCATGTAGGTGGAATAAGTCTTCCAAACTAAAACAGAAGTTACATACATGAAGTGTGACATACCCTAAACACACTTAACTGAAACACTCAGGGAAAAACTGTCTCCCAAGCATGGGCCTTTGTAGACAATCTGTACTGTAAGTTTAGTCAGCCGGTGCCAGCAGAATTTACAACCTCCAAAAGAAGCTGAAATAAGTTACATCATGAACAGTGACATTATTTTAAGATTAGTATTTGTCAGCCTGCCCTGTGCACTGAATCTCAGGGAATACAACTGTCCAGGACTGAACTTTAAAGAACAAGCTATTTCTGAGATATAAACAACTGACAAGATTAGAACATTTTTCTATTATATAAAAAAAAAACCCATTATTTTAGTGCTCTAAAATAACTTGTCAGTTTTACTCCATGCTGTTGTCAAGAAGTTAGTTTTCAGCTTCAGTTTAAGCAAGTGAAAATCATGCCAAAGAGTACTTGAAAAGTGTATTTGTGGAAGTTAAAACTGCTTTACAGGGAAAATATCTCTCAATCAAAACTATGTAATCCTTCCCATAAGGCACCTGTAAATCACATATTCAACTATTATGCAATAATGTTAACCCACTGAACCAAAACCCAGTATCAAAACACCACAAACCTCTGTAAACAAGAAAGATGTGAACTGCAGCTCCGAATGTATTATTGATCGTAATACTAACACATTTAATGTATGTCAAATTCCCTCACATGAGATGGAACACTTACTAAAGATCGAGCTGTAATACTCAGTCACTCAATCATGCTTTGCAGTTGGGGAACAAAGTACATTTATAGCACATTTTGAGGAAAACTGTGCTCATTTCTACCACTGTACACAACACAGGCATAAAACAAGACTTACTCCCAGTGTCTCAGTTTTGAAAGACACTATACTCTCGATCTGAATCTGAAAAAAAAAGCAAAACTACTTTTCAGCGGCATATTGTATCAGCCAAAAGGAGGATTCCCATTGCTACATTCTCCATTGTCTTACACGTGAACCAAGCAAGATTTTAAAATACATCTTAAGTTACGATTTTTTTAAAAGGAATGACACTTATACTCACTTACCTGAGACTCCACAGTGACTGTCATCATAAAGATGTTGCTGGTGCATGGTAGATTTTTTATATATAACATGAGGATGACCGTTCTCATAATTAAAGTTACTGGAATCTTCTGTTATATTCCTTAAAGGCTCAATAAAATACTCTTCATCTTCTGTAGCAATGACTCCATGCTTAAAGAAGAAAATAAGAAAATAAAAACTTACAACAGACAATATAAAACTTCTATTTAAAAGCTTAACTTTAAAAAACATTTGACTATCATCTATCTCTGTGAAGAAATCCACAACCATAACCCCACACAGAAAACAATGCATAAGCCAGCTCTCCTCCACTGATTCTAGTGGGAGCAGGAGTAAGCACCTAGAAGCAACACAACAAGAAAAGAATAAAAGTATCATTGCCCTGTTTCTGGAGTTCTTTCCCATCAGTTTTGGTGGATGTGGTAAGAAAGCAAGAGATATTCTTGGTATATGACAAATATCTCTTCACAGAGATGTTCCAAAACTACATGATTCATATCCATTAAAAGTGATGCCAAGCCAAAATGGCCTTGCTCAAATAGCGAGACCAATATCCCTCTATAATGCTACACCGGTAGATGCTTAAAGCCACATGCTGCATCAAAGAAAAACAGCATGAAGGATTAATTTTAGAACATATATTCAGGGAAACCATTCAGCATTTTTACATCCAGATGCTTAATCCCAAAACTGAGCTAGTTATTAAAATCAAATTATTAATATTAACTTGGATACACTATTTACAAAGCATTTATTCCTTAAAAGGTCTTGCCACAAATCTGGCAAATCCAAGTTGTTGCAGACTGTGCACTAGACCTCATTCTTCATGACAAATGAACATTTTTTTCCTCCTACTGCAGCACAGAATAGTAGATATTCTATTCTCATAACTTTCACATTTGTGAACTCAGCTTCTTCCAAACAGGAAGTGGTTTATGGAAGAAAGGGGAGATTTCAGGCCAACTATGCAATTTCCTGAACCTTCAGCAATTAAAACCGAACTTTAGCAGAAAATCCAGTTTTGGGAGCCTTTTGGATATAGAAATGTTGGGGGAATAAGCCCTCACAGACTCCTACACCTATATTTGCTAAATAAAAAAATTCTGCTATCTGTATCCAGAAAATTCTGAATGTATGAACTTTCTACACCAGGATAAGAAGCTGGTCATCAGGTAGGAGACTAGAAGCAGGAACTTCTCCATTCATATCCTGATTTGATGCATCACAAATTTCTATAACACCTTTGATCTGTAAAGCAAGTACGGTGCATGAGACCTTTTTTAAAGGGGGTATCTTTTTCCTCAGATGAGACCTCTATGATCAGCCATAAGACCACTTGCTCCGTATCTGCTCTAAATATCCTGAAGCTGTTTCTAGGATCAGGGCTTGCCATTGCACTCTTGGTCAAAGCTCCCATCCTGCTACTGTTTTGTACATCAAGAGCCTGCTGTTCTCCACTCCTGGAATAACTGCATTTCAGTAACAACATAAAACTTACAAAATAAAGAGTCCTGTATAACACATCAGAAAGAACAGTGTTTTCCAAATATAACCCTATTATACATTTCGAAAATACACATATGAACACAGTGCAGCTTTCAATTACAGATTCCTTACATAATGACTATAACACTACGTGTTCCTCATCAGTGGTATTTTTTCATTATGAACTCAATTATTTACTCAAGAAGGTAACATCAGGGTCTATATTCACCTGGAAGATGCTGGTATAAAATTCCCCTCACAATGCCTTCTTGTTACTTGGAGTCTAGGATTTTACTAGAAAATAAATCATTTGCTGGTACACTACTGCTTAAATAGTATTAAAAATATAAACCAAATTGTAACTGGGTTTGCCAGATGTGCAGAAAGAACCTTGACAGTCTGGACTGCATCCAGTCTGGATGTCAGACATCTGGGTTCAAGCTAATCCTGGGCCATTATAAGCTCTGGTATTATGTTCCCACAGGAAGGGAGTCCTGCAGAGTGGTTCTGGCCAGCACCATCAGGCTGTCAACTTCATGCCAAGCCTGAGGAGACAGAGGTACCATCCAACCTGTGGCTCTGCCTCTGCAACAGAGCTGGTCTTAACCTAAATCTGGTTACACCAGAGTATACATCCTTCATGTCTGTACTCAAGTCCAGCCAGGTTAACAAGTCTAAGCATGAATGAGGCATTTATATCAGATACTGAAACCGATAGTTTTAAGCAGTGAGATGACCTCAGTGGGAGCGAGTCAATTCAGATGCCATAAACACTTAACTGCAGCATTAGTTCTCTATACAAGTTTGTGTATTTGCAGGAGCAAATACACAAAAACTATTATGAATGTCTGCAAACTATGATCACAGTTCCTTCAGGTACCAGCAGTGAAAAAGGTTAGGAGAGTATCACTAATTTTTCCTATGCATAGCTAACATCTGATCCCATCTGCCCTAACACTGTGGTGGTTTAAGACAAGATTTTAATAACGTTTAGTTGAGGAACTGCAAATAAATTGTAACCTATACCCACCACCAGGTAGTCAGAACATGTACGCAGTCAGTTGCTGCAGCTAGCCAAGTGATTTGATAAACATTGGAAACACACTTGCCCTCCACATGCCCTTCACCTAAGTCCAGCATACATATATGATTTTAAACCTAACATTAATTTTGCTTGCAAACAAAACTGTTCTTCCAATATTGAACTGATGCAAGTTGTCTTGGTGAATCACAGTGACTGATTTTTAAGCAGCACTCTGAATTCTGTACATTAAAAGCACCTATGTCAGTGACAACCAGCATTTATTCTAATTATGAGAAAATTTATGTGGCTAGAGATACTTCCATTGTATATGCATTCAGCAATGCCTGATTAATAAATAGTGGGAATTATGCTATTATATCCAAATCAACATTCTAAACCTTGGTTTTGGCTTATAATCTACTATTTGAGCAAAACACAATTTCAGTTGGAAAAGGAGCTTGGAAAAAATGTCCTTTTAAAGCATTAAAAGGAATTAATTTTAATTTTCTAGTTTTTCTATTGTATTTGAACAGTTTGTAAATTAAACTTCTGCTCCAAACCGTAAGAAATATCATTAAGACATAACAATGATCAGCAAAAGATTCTGACAATATACCATGACTTTAAGAAACAAGCTGAATGCCCCAAGTAGGCTACTCCAAGCAACATTCCCAAGATTATTATCTAAAACAGTCTGAGGTCCTGTGTTAACCAATCCCACTACAGACTGTCAACTCCTGCTAACATAGGTAAGGTCTGGATCCAGCAGTCTGACATGCTCAGACAAATCTGTGAATCCATATGGAGTTCCCCTGAATTTGTGAAAAGGAATCTTTTTCTGTCAGGCTGTCCAGCTGGGGCCTTAACCTCCTTCAAATGGGGGATGTCCATCAGTCACAGAAGCAAACTGAATTATGGAGGACAAGTAAGTGCGTGCCTTTTTCACACAGTACCACTGTTTTACAATTTCTCCATGCCTTGAATCTTTCTAGACTTTATGCTTTACCCATTTTTAATATAAAGTACTAGTAATGGAAACCTCTGAAAATGTGTCAGTGCTGTTCAGTATGTCTACAGCTGGCTATACACTTCGGTGTCCTTTTATGACTGAAGAAAAAGATTGCATTAGCTTACTGTGTTCTTAAAGATGAAAAAAATAGTGATCTGGCCTGATAGAGTACATCACAGAATCCAAAGACACGATAAAACTAGGACAGGGACAGCTTATATGTAATTTTCTGAATACTAAGCCTATACTGCAAATACATATTAGTACCAACAGAACTCCAAAGACACTGATCTAACACTAAATCCTTTTCAATATAATTTCTGATCTTTAGAAATTATTTTATAAATTAGACATTACTTTACATATGACTCAAAAATACCATACTATATGCAATTTATAATCTATGAAAGTAGATGCATTCTTTATGGTAGAACCAGCTTTCAAATGAGCTAATTTAAGAAGAATATGAATAATTTATACCCATACGAATTTAGGAATACATGAAACAAACATGACGTCTTCCAGCAAAACAATTCTTTGTTTAACCAAGTAAGGTCATGCTTTTAGTCACAGCCTACTACTTGTGCTTTCTTATCATTTCTGTTTGGATGAAGACATCTGTGTTACCCAGCACAAATGTTACTCAGTGCATGGAACTTCACATGCCACAGAAATACTTGGCCTTTTACACTGAACATTTCCTTGGAACCATAGTAGCCTCAAAATGTGATTTCACTTCTCATTCACTTTCCTAATAATAATCACTTTCTACACATTTTAAAGTATTTCGCACTACTGGGCTTTTCAGCTCAAAATGAGAAAATCTGCTACTGTGGAAAACTTGTCTGAGCACTCAATTAAGAGCTCTGACACCTAACAGAGGACAGAGGTGGATCAGAATGCAAAAAGTTTGGTTTCTGCTCAATTCCACTACTATGATCTCCAAAACTTTTCTTCTTTAAGCCCTGCTCCCCTCAGAATTAGACAAACTTCTTTCCCTTGAGGTGAAGTTCTACTCTCTTCAGCCAATCTACCACTGTTTCTTCTCTTTTTTTCCTTCAGTATGACATACTCAGCTTAGGCAATGCCTCAGCCTTGTTGCCTTGCACCCAACATCCAACAGCCCCGAAATGCTGCTCATTGCAGGCTCTTTCATGAGAAATCCAAACCTGCAATCCATCCGCAAATGTAACATCCAATAAAGTAAATATGAGTTTGGAAGCCAGGGAGCCTGCCGGACAAGACCTTCAATTTCCTCACATGACTGCTCACTGGATGATAGAGCTTTTCTCGTAACTTCAGACAATTTATAGCATAATCAGGGCCCAGCAGATGGAAACTGCTGGAATGAAACTTCAGTAAGTAGCAGCCTGTAATTCTGGGGCACTTGGTAATGAGAAATATAGATGGAGAGGCTGAAACAGGAAACAGTGACAGGGAAATGAACTGACTGCTCATCACTTTTATTATAATGAAACTGAAAGAAAGCCCTCCTTGCACTAGAACTCATTGTGTTCTTCAAAGTCATACAACTTGGGTTAATTAGATCATGGTCTCACCTGACCACCCTGAATAACTGAACAGAATAACTCAAAATATTCACCAAGGGGAAGAAATCTGACTCATTTGGCAATACTGACTCCCAACAGGACAACTGGAATAAATGGAATGCTTAAATTCTGCTTGTGAGCAACACTCACTGTTAAAGATTACTACTGGTTTTAGAGTTAAACTTAAAATGACTGGCTTTGAGACAGATGTTAATCAAGGACTATGCAGAATGTGACCGGCAGTCTCTTACAGACCAACAATCAGACCGGAAAATTCAACGAATGCCTTAAGCACAACATATTCCGAACTATCACTGATTCTAAAACAAGTAATATTGTCTTCAACATTCACTGCCAATTGCTTTATTAAACATGTTCTAACCAGCAGCTGTGTAACAAAATATGCATCAGTAGGAATCATCATTTACAAATAACTCTGTGATGGATTTATCTGAATGGAGTGGTAACTCCCATACTCAGTGCTCTGGAAGGCCCTGCCAACACTGGATGACAGAGGAGTTTCTGCACAGTAGAGGATGACACTGAGTCAAGCCTATCACTGCACCACTCTGCAGGATTCCTGCCTCTCTGAGCAAGAGCCTTGTGTCACCTGTGCTGCTGCTTCTGGAGCATGACAGGAGCCTCACATGCTTGTGACTAGGCCTTTCTAGGAGATGCAGTGGACACCTGACACTTGCAGTCCCAAGTAAGAGGCATGACCGTGAAGAACTCGAGAGTGCCAGTCGTGGGGTGACCGGAGACGGGATTAAGGCTGCCTTAATACCTGGAAGAAATACGTAAGAGCTGATGACAACTAAAAGCATTGAAGATGACTATTTAACTCGGAAGCATTCCACACTAAAGTTAACTAAATTTTAACTTAGAAACACCAAGTTAACATACGGACACCCAGAACCACAGAACAACAGGTGGCTTCACTCCAGCAAAACAGCAAGGCTGAGGGCAGAAGGAAAACGTGCAGCAATGGGAATGCTAAATGTCACCTCAGAGTGTAAGGCACAGAAGCAAAAAAACAAGATTCTGCTTCACCATGGCACCTTCCATGCTGCTAAATTCTGTGAAGAAAAGAAGTGCCATGAGGAGCGAGAGATGGCCAAAGCTGATAAGAAAACATGGCCCTTTTCCTGCTTCACCCCACTCTTGTTTTCCTAACATGAAAGGAAAACCAGTCGGCTAAGGCAAGAGCAGGCATTCTTGGCTCAGTCCTTGGCCAAGGTCTGAGAGGAACTGACATGGGAGCACCATGGCACTGACTGCAGGCTCCAAGGGGACCAATCAGTCTGTGCCTCAACTGGCAGAAACTCTGGAGATATAGAGGCATGCAGCCTCTTTTAGCAGTGAGTCCTGAAAGCAGGGATTTGGTCTCCATAGTATTTTTAGCTGAAGAGAACTCAAAAGCAAAATGATTAACTGTATTAATTTAAGAGCTTATATAACTGTGACAAAAAAGTTACTATACGGGAACTGCAAAACCAAAGTGAAAATTGTACTTAATTCAGACCTATCCACTACTAGTTTGCATTAACTAAGCTGTGACACCACACTCAATGCAACACCATTTTAACTAGTAGCTGGGTGTAACGCAACCTACCTAGGTCTGAAGCAGTTGGCTTTTGTTTGTACATAACATCCCAGGATGCATTATTCAATAGCACTTCCAAGGATAAATAGGAATTAGTTTAGCAAGTCTGTGTAATTTTTTTTTCCTTAGCAGTTAGTTAGATCTGTCTAATCCTAACAAGGAGATTGACCAGTATTCTACTGTAATTGAAACCAGAATGAATAACCATAATATATACATATATTTTTACTAGAGAAATTACTGGTTCTTGATTTAGTCTTTCCTAGTCATGCCCTTCTATTTTAGTACTTCGTTACTCAATAGTCTGTTTTTTAATTTTTTGCATTTGTTTTCTAATTTCTGTTGGGAATAAAAGAAGCTTTTTCCCATGCAATTACTACCATCATGTGATCAAGAGATCAACAGTGAAATGATATGAGAATAAAAGAGATGAAAGTGTCTAATCCTACTTTTAAATACAACTGTTTACAATTTGTAAACAAAATACTTCTGAAAAAGGTAAGTAATTACTTTCTGATGGTGGTACTTCCAAAGGATCTACTTTCCTCTTCACTCTTTGAATTTATAGCAATGATCACTTCTACAGCAAGCAATGCCTCTTGCCTGTTATTTACTCAAAATTTCTAAACCCAAATTCTCAGAGACAACAAGCAAGGGTTCAGTTCAACCCATATCTCTCTGGAGAGACTCAGCATCCTGAAGGATCCACTGTTTCCTCCTCCCTGCCCCTTGAGCTTGCAACATTTTTATAACCTGCAAGGATCTCATCACAGACCTAATCTTGCAGCCCTAGTGCAGACACTGTAAACACTGAAAACATTGCCTCCTAAAGGACTACAGAACTGGGTCTTAGTACTTAAAATTAAGCTTGAAAAACTGATTACTACTTTTCCCCAGGACCCAGATCAGGTTTTGGGAGTTTTCTGCACCCTTCTGTCTGATTGCTTCCCATATGGACTCAAAAAAATGTAAAATATGCCAATTCAGTTCTTCTGTAATTTAAGAGGGACAAGTACCCTATTACACTAGAACACACAATGTGCACTTACCAGACCATTGCAGTTGCTTAAGGCCACCTTAGTTGTTCTGTGTTGGTCTTGCAAATATCCTGTGTAATAACAGTGGTCTAAAAAATCGTGCTTCCATTGCGGTCCATCTTTCCCCCAGTACTCTACTGTAAAATGTCTGGACACCAAATCTGTGTTGAGAGTCAGGTTTAAATGAAAGTGCTTGCCATAGGCAGAAAGTTTAAAAAATAATTTAGATGCTGCCAGTTCTTGGTCATAAGGGTCTGTGCTCCTCCTCCTTCTTGAGGGTTTAGCATTTTTCACAGTAAAACTGAGGAAGGCTCCATTCTGATCAACTCTTACTGGGATCGTTAGTTGGTAGTGTTCAAGGTAAGACAGGAATTCCTCTTTGTAATCACAAGGTAAGACAGTCCAGGGAGTGGGCATAGAAGAAAAGAAAATACAACAGGAAACAACAAGTAGTAGTATAAACATAAACCATACGTGGCTATATGTCATCACCCTCATGATTAAAAGCCATTTTCAGGTAGACACAAGATACTAAATGAAGTAAACCATTCTTTTCTTTCTTTTTACATCAAGAAAATGTGTTCCGTTTCCTATTAATTTAATGTCACTGGAAACACAAAAGTCTTTAACTACATGTCTTTTCCTATTTACCCCAAATATGTAAACATTTGGCGCTAAATTCTAACCTAAGAAGGACACATTCTTCCCAGTGATACCATTCAAAGACAAAAGCTATTAGATCCACCTACAAGAATAGAAACAGCAGTAATGAAAAGTATTATATTGTAAAAACATGTAAATGGCTCTTCATTCATTAAAAACTATAAATGTTAATGGATCAAAGTAAGAGTTGATCCTTACTTCCCAGTCTAAAACATGTTAATGTTGTTATGGCAAGTCTCTAAACTATTATCGAGTACCACATTTTACTAGATTTAATTTGCAAGGCTTTCCCCACACTGAGACAGAAAAATTAAAACAAAAAATTTAATCAGATTTGCTATATTTAAACTTCCATGACAATGAATCATGATAAAGCTAAGAGCAGAACCCATATGATCTCATTAATTACATAAATATGGTTTAGAAAATACTACCCAAATGCAATGCAAAAATAGATGCTTCTTGTCAGCCACAGAGATCAGACCCTACCTTGAGAACTATATGAAAGTCTGTTGTCACTGTGAAATTCTGATGAAACCATGACTAGGCTCAAAATCCATGTCCACGTCTTCCAAAAAATTTCCATAATTTAGAAAAGCAGAAAGCTCTTTTTGGTTTTTTTCCTCCTTGGAGAGCTACCTGTGTGCTACAGAGTTAACTCCACTCCAGAATCGCACCATAACAGGTATATTTATTTTATACTACTTCCAAATTAACTACTGGATGTTCCACTTTTTGACAGGTATTCTTTTCCAACAACCTGTACTTTCTTCTATATCTGCAGTCATTTTCTCAATTGAAAATAAGTATTTGTAAGATTCCTTAAGATACCAGTAAGAGGTTAGACGGGATAGTTACTGAACTTGCTCCGTTTCTTCTCCTGAAAAACAAAAGAAAATGAGTTAAGGCAAATTCTTTCTACTAAAACAGATCTACACTACAAAACACTAAGCCATCATAGTGAACTACACAATGTAACATTTTGAAATAAAATTCAACCATTATCACTTCTATGGTCCAAGGTCACAATCTTACAAAAAAACCCATGAATTACCATTAACCTTAACAGCAGATCCATATAGCTTAAGATGCACATATCGACTTTATGTTAAATAGGCCTAAGAATTAATAAAATTAAGGTTTCTTGTTGCTCAAATACTGTGTTCAGACTTGTTCCAGCTATAATCAATGCTATGCACTCATTGATTTCAGCAGTGAATAACTAGACCCAATACACTAGTAGACAAAAGAAGACCTGGGAAAGAATCCAGAGTACAGTTATCTGATCTTTCTGCAGCACGTATTCTGTTATTACTTGGGCCTGGGTTCTGCTTATGCAGGCAGAATTCTCATTCACTTAAATGGGAATGCTGCACGTTCTAATACCAAGGAACAAATTTCAGTATCTGAAGCTATTCATCATACACATTCTAATTTTTCAAATATTTGTTGTCAAAAAAATGTTTTGTATGTATCTTAACTACAATTTGCTGTAGTAGAATATATTTTTATTTTCATTTTGCAGGTCATGTGATTAAGCAAATAACATGTTTGTTGGGGGGTTATTTTTGCATTTAAAACACTACTGCAGTAATACTAAAAAGCAGCTCTAGCTGCAGCCAGGGATTAAATGGAAGATCTATGCAATCAACCAACAGTCCAGTATCATGGGATACCAAACCATGTGTTTTGTCAGCTGGTACTAATCAGTCCTCTTAAGCACCCGCAGCACACCTGTGCTCATAGAGTAAACTGCTGAAGCAGACAATGGAAAAACAGAACACCTAAGGGAAGACTGTTCAAAAACAAATTTCCAAAAGCATACAGAGTCACCTACACATGCACCAGATAAATTTGCCTTTCTAAAATTCTGGGAATGATTTACAATATTCATTCAGAGAGGTAATACCCCTGCAGCCAGTGGATTATTTGTAAAGGTTCAAGAGCTGTAGCATGCCATCTCAAGAAAAATCAACGTCATGCAAATCTTATCTACTAGCATCACAGGAAAACTTCTAGGAATTAGGAAACTTCTTAGCCATTTTGAAATACATCTAATTATTACTGCGTAAATGAGGTTAATCTGATCATTCCAATACCTGTATTTTAAATATCTTTCAAGACAGCACACAGGATTTAATCAGGTTCGTAGAGTGCATAAAAGATACTTTGCAAGCATAGCTTGGCTTAGCAGTATTTTTTCCTGGGGAAGCATATGGATTTAGTGATGCCATTCACAGGCTTCAAGGCCTTAAAGCATATTAATAAAACCTCTGGTCTGGCCTTCCATGTGAACTCTTTATTTCCCAGCTAATATTTAGTTACAGCTTTTAGACTTTTACAAGTTTTGAAGACACATAATGAGCCCCACACTCTTCAGCTACATCAGTACACTAAATGTGCCTTATTTCTAATGTGAGAACATCCACTTTCAAATTCCTGTCACCATTATCTTGCTTCACCCATCCGCTAACAAGCTGCTTTCTTCTCCTTGCATGGAGAGTTATAATCTGATACAAGCACTTCTTGACACATCCTGATAAGCAGCTCAACCTATTTGGTTTACCTCATGCTGTACAATCCAGTTTCCAGATGTCTGAATACTTCTGCAGTTTTTTTCTGAACCCTTTCCAATTTGTCAGCATCCCTTTTCATGCACAGACACCAGAATTGGACGCTGTAGTCCAGTAATGGCTCATTACTGCCATATATAGAGGTAACATTGCCTCACAGCTTTTACTTAGCCAAAAAATTGTATCAGGGAGCTCATGTTCAGCCTGTTTGGCTGTTAAGTTATCCTAACATTAAGATCTCCTGCAACTGTAGTACCTAAGGAGCTACGTTGCTCAGAATACTAGACATAAACTACAGTGCCCATTGTTTAGACACCAACAGCCCACATGGTGGGCATTGGTCAACAGTGTCCAACTGTCACCCACGCCTAGTGTCTTTGCAGGGGTCTGTGTGAAATGGCCTCCCTCATTTCAAGCTTCACACAAGAAAAATCTCCTTTCACGTTAAGCTTGCTGGAAGTTTCAGCAGAATTTTTAACCTCCTTTCCAAACATATTACAGCCAGCTTGAGCATTGATACAAGCAGACCACGTGTAGCTATATTAATGTTCAGAGTTAAGGAGTAGTTAACGGACATGAAGGATAAGTTAAGGAGTAGTTAACGGACAGGTAACTCGATATAGTACTTCCAGTATGAAGTTTGGTAGGAATGTCAAAGCGTAAACTGTCTATACCCCTTTTTTTTCCATCTTCCTCGGTAGCATTTAGTCAGCATTCCACTTTTCACTGTTGTCAAGATGACACATTTGGTCAACACTAAGCTTACAGTAAGAAGCGTTTTCTCCCTCGTGGCTAAACTACACGTTCACCCACTGCTAAGGGCAGGCGTGGCTCCATGTCCTGAACTACTACCTAAAACCACAGCTCCCACCTAATTAGAAAAGTTCTGTCCACCGGCAAAGAAAAAGTACGAGATGTTTTTCAAAATCCAGGATGCCGATGACAAAGCAGGTGCGTGGCACTGGCATTTCTGTGCAGGCACTGATGACAAGAGTGGCAGTGCCGTCACTGATGCCATGAGCTTCCTACCCACTGCAACTCAATGAGGAGAAAAAAGGCCATAAACACGAACGGGAAGACTTTGGGGCAGGAAGTGGATAACGGGGAGGTGACTAGCCAAACTGCTCAGGCCAGTCACCCAGGGAGCCTCCATCTAAGCAAAGGTGCCTTGGGCAACTAAAGCGTCCCTTCGACTGAAGGCAGCTGAAGTTTTAGGAAAGGCAGGCTACCAGCAGACCGCCGTCCCAAGAGCATCACCACACTTGCTGCCTCCCCCGGGGACTGCCACGTCCCGCTCCACTCCCGGGGTCTCCACACCAGGGACGTCCACCACAGTACCGTCAGGCTCCGGCACGCGGCGGCGGCAACGACGACGATGACGAGGTCTCCCGGTAGGAGCCGAGGTGCCGAAACAACACGACACCGCAGCGCCGGATCACCCAGACCAACCGGGGGTTACGCTTCAGGGCGGAGCGGACGGGTGGAGTGAAGCGACAAACGCGTCGAGGTCCGCGGCGGGCGGGAAACGGCCCCGCCAATCCCGGCGGGGGGGGGGGGGGGGGGCGGCTGTCACCACGCCCCCCTCCCCCCGGCGGGCTCGGCCCCCGCGTCGCCTGTGGAGGTGCCCGCCGCCTTCCCGCCCTCCCCAGCCCCGGCGGGCGGCGGGGAGCGCCGCGGTGAGGCGCGGCCAGGGGCGGCCGTCCGCGCCGGCAGTACGAGTGGTTGCTAAGGAAATGCGGAGGGCGGGGCGGGAGGGGACGGGGCGGGGGGCGGGCATCAATCACACAAATTCAATTACAGGTATCGGGGCTGTCCGTGAAAAGCGCTGCCGGGCTTGAAAAGCCGGGGATTAGCCGTGGCCCTTGGGAGCTCCCCCGGCGAAAAGAGCGACGCGCAGACAGCGCCGGGAAGGGCTCGGTGAAAAGAAACGGGGGCCGGGGGGTGGCGGGGTGGGGGACACGTACAAAGGGAAAGGACGGATCCTTCCTCCCCGGAAATTAACCAGAAAGCGAGGCGCAAGGCATAGAATTGCTGCTGTGCGTGCCCCGACGGACGGCGGGGCCTGCCGGCCGCCCCCCCCCGCCCCGGAGGGGGACGGGGTTGCAGTCGTATGAACAGCCCCCCCAGCCGCGCCTCCCCCACGGCTCCCCGCCGGCCCTGCCCGGGGCTCAGCTGTCACTGAGTTTGTGGGGGGGAGGATGCAAAAAAGCAAACCCATGCACACCAACCCACCCAAAAAGTCAACAGACTAGAAAAATACATGGCTATACGTATAACCCAACACGTATACACATACATATTATATACACACGTCTGCACGCACAAAAAGTTAAAAATCCCTAGTATTGAAGCCAGTTGGAGGTCACCAGACACACATCCCTCAAAGAAAATTCAGAAGGAAAAAGGGAATAATAATAAAAAAAAAAAAGCCCTCCTCCCTAGAGAGGCTGAAGGGAAGAGTCTGGTTGCTGTGGTGGAGTTGATCCTAAAGTTAACTTTCAGCAGCCCATTTCCAGACAGCAGCGCTGAATCTATTTGGATAAAACGCGTGTGACCCAGACACTTGGCGTTTGGCCCAAACGCGTTGCACCGGCAGCCCAAATAAAAACAAGAGTCTGACTCTCCCTCTCCCTCTCTCTCTCCCCTCTCTCTTCTCTCTTGTACAACAATGAAAGAAAATAGCGAAGACAAAACCCGCACACACATCGCCAGGCAGCGAGAGCCCACTTACCTCCTCCCACCAAACAAAGTCCCTTTTAACCCCGGGCCGCTGCGGAGACAGACACACACCGATGAACACGGCTCCGCGGGGTTAAGAGTCTGGCAAACCCCAAGCGGCTCGAAGTAAATCAAAACCACACGCTTCCATCTTCCTGATGAGCCCGGCGAGAGCCCGACATCCCCGCCAGCATCGGGCTGCGGGACGGCGGCCGCCCCGACCCTCCGAGCCCCGGCACAAAATATGCACTTGTCCGACTTGACCGCTGCAGCGGACAACGCCGGACACGGCACGACCCGACCCGACGCCGGGATTCCTAAAGTTAAAGCAATCCGGAGTAGCTGTAGGTTGTCGTTGGGGCTTGGGGGCTGCTTTGGTTTTCATCTGTTGTTTGATTTATTATCTCTTTTTTCCTCCCTCTACCAACGATTTAGTGTTAAAAGTATGAAAAACCTAAAAAAAAAAAAACCTAAAAAAAAAAAAAAAAAAGCACCGTTCGAGACCGTACTTCATAAACCACTACTCTCTTCGGCTGAAAATCCTCGCAGCCCCTTCCCCCATCCTCAAAGGTTTCTGTCTGAAATTACTCCAAATCCACCTCGCCTAATGCAATATAAACCTCCCCCCGCTCCCCAAAGTCCTGCACGCACCATTATTCGGGACACAAGAAAAGCAAAAAGTTTCATTGAATAGCGTGAAATCTTCCTTACCGTTTTCATCTTCAATTTCTGATATAAAGTAAGTTTCAAACAATAGAGATTGCACAGGACGATTCCCGTATTCCTCTCTGCTTTTCCCCTCTGTGCAAGCAACCATCAGGCTTATATTCTCCAACAGAGTAAAATTCTCTAGCCTTCCTAAAAGGGGTTTTTAGAAAACGGGCTGGCTTGGCAGGAGGAAGGATGCCATCAATTCACCCAACCTATCACTCTGCACATTTTGTCTTTCCAACAAAAAAAAAGGGGGGGGGGGGAAAGGAAGGAAGGAAAAACAGGCTTATATTGGGGGGGGGGTGGGTGCCCTCCTCTTGAGCAGCCTCCTCTGTGCAAAATACCATGTGAATATCATCTGAGTTCGGGGGGGGGGGGGGGAGAGGGGGGGAGCAAGAGACAGAGAGGGGGGAGGGGGGGAAGAGGGAAGGCAAGCAGAGCAGGAAGGACTCAGTAAAGTTTGGTTGAAGTAGCCCCAGACCTCCTCTCGCTGCCGGCCCCCGGCCAAGCCGAGCGCGGCGGCAGCAGGGAGCCTTGGCAGCCTCGCCCGGGGGACGGCGCGGAGCACGCTGACGTCAGCCTGCAGATGTGCCCCGGGCCGGCGGCGCGGCCACGCATGCGCGCTCCGTCACGTGGCGGCGGCGGCGGGGGCAGGGGTACAGTCGGGGTAACGAAAAGCAGCGGAGGGGGGTGGGGAGGCCGCGCGCTCTTCGCGGCGGGGGCGGGATAACGTCCCGGGTGCGATTCCCCCGCCCGGCGCCCGCCAGCGGGGAGCCCGGTCCAGCCCAGCCCAGCCCGGCCCGGCCGCAGGGAGGTGCCGGGACGGCCGTGCCACCGCTGCCGCAGCCCCGGTGTGCAGTCGGCCGGCGCCGGGCCGGGCCGTTGCCGGTGGGCGGCGGGGCGGGGCGGGGCGGTGCCCTCCTCCCCTACCCCTCCCCGCCGGCGGCCCGGTTCGCGCCCCATAACGGGCCTGAATAAAAGAAAAAAAACTAGCACCATTTCCAGCTGAGGGCAGGCGGCGTCCGAAGCCCGCGTGGCAGCGGGGTGACCACCACCGCGGGGCCGGGTCCCGCCCGGGCCGGGCCCGGGCCGCGCAGCCCCGGGCGCAGCGCTTTCGCTTTTATTTGCGGCGGGGACCTGGTGGCACCGGGCTCGGGTGGGGGGCGGCGGGCCCACCCAGAGCGGGCGGCCGCGTCGCGGCATCGCCAGCCCCCATCTGGGAGCGGGAGGAAGGTGGGCACGGCAGCGGATCGCGGGCAGTCCGCGGGACCGCTTGTGTCCCCTGAAGCAAGCGAGCGGCGGCGGGGGGGCGGACGGAACGTGAGACTTTCTCTCCTAACAGCCGAGTTAATTTCCGATAGCGAAAAAAAGAGAGGGGGAGGAAGAAAAAAAAAACCCACACACCCTTCCTGAATCGAGGTTCTCGGGTTTCGAGCTTCTGCTAAGAGTGTTTCCCAAATGGTGTGGGTGCTCGTTTTCCTCCCGAGCCGGAGGTAGTAGGTGTAATTCCTCTGGTGAATGTCATAGTTGGCTGGCCTGTGAAAGGATTTGCAGGCGAGGTGAAGGTCCCAGAGCGTAGCAGCTCCGGGACTTCTCCGAGGATCGAAAGAACAGGATCAGCCTGCAGAAGTCAACAGCCCGCAGAGTAACCTTCGTGGTCAGGAGGGGCTGGCTGGCTGCCTGCCCCCAGAGATGGAGAAGTCGGACCCGGGGCTGGCACTCACCTCCCCGGGTAAACGCCGCATGCTTACCTCTCGCTATGAAGCGCTGCTATATAGTGGAATTAGGTTCTACGTCTAAGGATGTGAAATTTCTTTCGACAGTAGCTCTAGCAAAATAAGCACAACCAACCCCCTAGAAAGCTAGTCGCATTTCTCGCCACCGGTGCTGAAACTCCGCACTAAATACGACAAGCACTTACTTGTGAGATCCTTTTATAGTCGTTGGGCAAACTAGTGTTACAGTGGTTCGGGGAGTGGCAGAACGTACCACCGCACTGAAAACCGACCGATGCTCCTTAGGAACACGGGCGCTCGGAGAGGGAGAAACGCCGTGTTCTGGAAACACGTCGCCAACCTGCTCCCGGCGGGTTAATTGCTCGTACCGAGGGCGCCATCCCGCGTCGGCGGGCGGGGAGGGAGTGCGGGGGGCGGCGGGGCGCGGTGGGGGCTGCTGGCGGCTCGGCCCCCCTCCCCCCGGGGACACGCGGGGAGCGAGTTCCTCCCCGCCTCCTCTGCTTCGTCGCGTACCTGCGGGGGTAACGAATGGCTGCTTTGGGGGCTATGGCTGCTTCATTAAGAGGGGCATTTCTACTGCTGAGGTGAGTGGTTTTTGTTAATACTCCAAAGTTCCTGCTTCTGCAGCGACTTGATGCGTAGGATGATCACATGGATAAACCACGCTCGCCGAGCAAGCTCTGCGGCAGATGCAGCCAGGTGTACCTCAGCCGCATCATCTGTCCCCACGGACAGGCATGGTGACAGGTTCCGCTCAACCTTTTCTGCAAACTCAGAGGCGTATACGGAGACGTGGGAGAGCCTATCCTTTCGAAAGCACCGATTGCGAAGAGAGAGGGTTTTTTCCCCATTCTGCATCAGGACCAAAAATAACCTTTTGAACAGACAGACACACATCACAGCCAATCGCGTCATGCTTACAGTATCCTCACGGGATTTGGGAGACCTGCCTTCAAATCAGACCCTGCCCGAATCAGACTCGGGAATGCTCACGTTGCTGTCTGACGGCTAGGCTGGGGACTATTCTGGTGTGGGAGACTGGCCTCTCTGTGGCTGGAGCTGTTCCACTGTGTATAACTGATTAAATACTCATCAAGCTAAAAAGAAAGACAGCTTATCACTGTCTGGTTAGGGCCCTCACGTGGGTTCAACTCCATGCTCTAAATCAAGCAAAGATACATGGGCTCTGCAAAACCCAGCTGCTTGCTCAGACCAAGTTACTTATTCCCTGTCCCAGACAACTACATTTTCTTGCCTACACCCGCTGCTGGAGCTGAGAAAATGTTTCCAATAGCAATTTTTGTCAAAACTGGTATATTACCAGGAAAAGCTTTGGCTCCCGTTAAGAAATTCCTGACCATCTGTGATTAGGATTTCTGACAGAATTCCCAATACAGTTTGACTTACCTGTTTTGCTTTATTGCATAAAATAATTTTTCAGAGTGAACCTCATTCAGATAAAAATAGTGAGCTTATGTGATGACTTATTTTTGTTCCATCAGCCCAAATGATATCTATATACATTTTTTATGATCTGCAACTTTTTAGAAAAGAAACTTGGGCGGAAACTTGTATGCAGATTCTTAGCATAAATTTTTCTTTGCTGCAAGTAGATATCTTTGTAAAAAGGATAGGAATTCTACCATGAATTCTCATAATATATATAAACCATTTGGGCAACAGCGTCTCAGAAGAATTTCTGGACAAGATTACGCATTTATTGAGGACAGAGCATATTACTCCATGTCTTAACCAGTTTGTTAGTCTCTGCTGACCATGAAAGTAATTAGCTAAAGCACTGTTAACTTTACTTTAGGTCTTTGAATCCTTTAGTACATCAGTCAACAACTGATAAGATTGGCAAGCACAATTTTTGGTTTAAATAAATATTTATATTACACTTCATTTTAACATTGCTAGATATATTTGGAGGTATTTGGGGTTGATTCCAGGAATCTTGCTTTTAACTGAAATAAATATGGAAGAGAGAAAGCTACAAGTCTTTGATCAGCAGTGCACTTCTGTAAGATGAGATTCTTGTTACCTGTACATTTGGATGGACATGCTTGAAAGTATGGGTTTTTCCAGGATATATTTTTACCTGGTCAGTGAAGACCTGAGGATAATAACCTGTCATATTTAGAAATATGCCAGCAGTATTGGGGAGAAAATAATAATTTTTTAAAATTAAATATAAAATGATGTTATAGATTATATAAATATGCTTGCTAAAATACTTTGGTTGACCAGATAGCTGAAAAAAATAATACATTATAACCTTGCATTTATATGTGATATCAGTTGCATGCTTTTATCTGCTTATAGGGAGGAAAGCTCTTGATGTGCGCAAGGCCTTTACTTTTAGTCCCCTGAACTAAAAGATTCTAGGGGTGCTTGAAGGTAATGGTGCTATTGAGATCCAGTATCTTCCACTGACATTTCCTTGTAAATAGCCTGAATTCAGATCTCTTACAAATCTCATCTGCCCTTGCAGGAAGAGATCTAAAAACATCTCTAGAAATTATCCTGGTCCCTGGGTTCAGCATAATACCAACCACTTGCCATCAGAAGTAGAAACTATTGTGCCTGGCACATTGTATTTCAGAGAGAGAGAATGCATATCAGAGTGTACTTTCAACTGGAAAATGCACCCTTTTTGAGTTGAGCTGTCCTTGATGGCCCTCTAAAACAAAATTCACGGGATGCATTTGCCTTCAAGAATGGCTTTGAGGCTACTTCTGCCCAGCAATGCAGATATTGCCAAGAATGTCTTCATTTAAATACGAAGAGCCTTAAGAAAGGCAGGATGGTAGACCATCCTTTTCCAGGCTGCACCCTGCCAGCAGGTGTATGTGTTATGCTGATGCGGGGTTTATCATCACCCAAGCCTCCTTGTTCCTGCAAGACCCTGTGAACCTGGCTAACCCGATTATTTTGGTATAAGATTTGGAAATAAAACTGGAAAACTTCATGTAAGCTTGGCATCCTCCAGCATGTCCTGGCAGGTTTCCTCCCTGGTGGAACACAGATGAGGCAGGGCAGAGAGAAGATCAGAGAATATGAATGTGGTGAGAGTAATGCTCAGAGCTTGCTCAAAACGTGGGAGGGGTGGACAGTTGGGAGGGGTAAAACTAAATCTCTCTCTAGTAAACCTGAGATGAGGAATCTTAGACTACTCAAGCTGATTAGGGAATCCCTATAGCAGAATGGATGTTGGCCCCAAATTTTGCAGGCATGTTACGATGGAACTGATCCTATCCTCATTAAGATTAAAGCAGAAAGTATAGAAAAAAACAATACAGTCCCACACAAGAACAGGAATAGTAGTAAGCAGAAAAGAAGAGGTAACTCATCTGAGTGAGTTGTTTTATTTCAAAGACAGTATTTTTTCCTGCTTTGTCTATCTTCCAGAAAGAAGATTAGGTCAGTAGGCATAACTGTTTAAAGAGAGCATTTTCCAGCCATATGTATTAGAGGTTTTCTGTGTATTCTTGTTTTCTTTATTTTCCTATTTCCAGAGAAAGTTGTTCATAAGATCTGAACAATCTGTAAGACTTATGGAGAACAAAGCTGAGACAAATTGTACAGTATGTGGAAAATGTGTACGGAAAATCTCCATGGAAAAATTTGGCAAATGGTATTCCTCAAAGATTAGTGTACACAGAAACATAAAAGCTATGCAGAAAATCTTAGCAAATACATAAGAATTCAGTTATTTTGATTTTAGAATGAGAAATCTGGAATTAACTCACAAGAAGACTTGGCTATTACCACGCACAGCACTGCAGCATTTTGCAGTCTGACACTAGGAATGACACTTCCAGTGCAGAATTAGGCACCTCAGTCTCAGGTGCCTGAGTGACTTGTTTAGTTTCTGAATTGAAGGAGAATTACGGTAGTCATACTGATGAGCATCACAGACTGCTCATTTAGCATCTGCTGAACTATGTGGTGATTCCCCATTTCTTGGTATGCCTTATATAAAAGCATGAACACATACACTAATGTCAGAGATTGTAAAATTGGATCGTGAAATGAGCACAGATTTATTTCGAATGGAAAGAATTGGACTTTCCTTTCCATATTCCTGGACTGTATAGCTGGAAAAGATTTATTAAAGACTCCAGAGCATACAGTGCATACTGCTTTGGACACAAATTACAACTTTGTCTAATTTAGATGGTTTTCTGGCATTCTTTCTACCACAGTGTCTTGCAACAGTCTATAAATGGAGCTATCTTTAATGAAAGTTGTTAAGCCAATGGTTTGAAGAAGAATTGGGAAAAAAAAAAAATTTCACCTCTCCTCTTGTAACTTTTGGGTATCCCTCCAAAATGGAAAGACTTATTGTGAATGCAGTAAGGTGTTATGTGAATGTGGTTAGTAAATATATTTCTTTCCTTTTATCTCACAAGTAACTTCATTTTTCATTTTCTTACAGGATTATCACAGTACTAACAGCTCCTTATTTAGGGAAGACAGTGTTCTGCTTGAAAGGGGTTTATTAAGGCCCCTTTAAATTTCCCTTTTCCAGCTTATTTAGGATTGGCTGTTTTTGCATGAAGATGGTTTGTGCGGCAGTAAGGGCTCTGACCCTCGTATATGGCCCTAATATGGAACTGGTTAGACACTGGAGACTGGAGAGTAGAAAGGGGAACTGCCAAAGGGGAACTGCCATATATGCTTGCCCTGTTCTTTGCCCAGTTAACCCTAGTTATCCCCTTGTAGCCACTCTTGGAGGCAAAATCTAGGGCCAGATGAATCTTTTGGTATGACCCAGCAGCTCTTTTTATGTTAAGAGCAGTCTTCAACTTCTTCAGTACAAATTGTAAGCGACTTAACTTAAAAGCACTTCCCACTTCTCACTAATTTCCACTGTAATCCACTGGCATTCACAGGTATCCACCAGAGTCTACTATGCTGTTGGATTTCACACTGAGGCAGCTCAGGAGCATCCATATATTACATTTAGCTGCTCTGCTGTGAGAGCAGAGATGTCCCATGAAAGAACAGGAAAAAAAAAGAAGTCCCCAAACAGAACAGTTACTGTTCCCCTCCTAATGACTGCAGCTATTTGTCAAATGAACCTCTCAAAGCTCTCTGCCACTTATACAAAGCCTGGGACCAAAAGCAAATACCATGATGGTTGAAATTTATATAACCCTTTCATAAGACTTAGTCCTATGAATCTTCCATTATTCCACTAAATATTCTTGAAATACATTGTCTTGCATGTATTTTTGCTTATTATTTGTTCAAAGGGTACTGTTACAGTCTAAAGATAAAACTAAAATAAAGGAGTTTCAGTAAAAGATCAAAGGTCACAACGTAAGTTTTCCAGCATCAAAAATGTCTTTTTCACATTATGCTGAAAACTCAGCTGTGCATTAAAATCACAGACAACTTTTTGTTTCTAAGGAGTCAAAAGATTACATTTCTTAGTTACAGGCCTATATTCTGGGCACGATCTGTGAACTGAAATATGAACTGGGTTTAGTGTACTTCTGTTCCTGCTATAGACATTAAAGGATTATTTGCATCAATACGCAAATTATACTGGAAAAGGATAAGATTCAATTTTTCTCAGAAACTTTCAGGATGCTTAATATTATGGTTCAATAGACTTCTACAGTATACGCTATCAGTTTTGCATTCTAACATGAAATAATCATAAAACCATCCAGGGATATGAAGATGATGGTGTGTGGCTGTTCACAGATGTTTGAGGGCAAAGGAGGAGGGAAAAGCAACTTGTTCCTGTGTTTGTACTTACATGATGAGCCAAGATCAAAAGAGGCCTCATCCTCCATGTGGTCATCGCTGGAAACTCTGATACAGATTCAGGCTGATTCTAGCAGCAACCTTCTGAGCTACTGAAAGACTAAATTCTCCTAACTTCAGTTTTTCTTTAAAAAAATCCCCCAAAACCCCACTCTATTCCCACCACACCTGAAACTCAATTAGTGGTAATAACTTCTATGTATTATTTTTGGAAACTTTGTAATTAATAGTATATCAAGAAATTTGTCAGCCAAAATAAAAGTGCTCAAAGCAAATGGAGTAACAGCTAAAGAAATCTACAGGCTTGCAGAAAATGCCTGACATTTATTTTTAGCTCACTGCATCCACAATTGCAGCCATCTATAAATCTACACAAGTTCATCTACAGATTAGGTTATCTGGCAATAAATAGAGTAAGCTCCTATATAAATTATTGCATGAACAGTTTTCTGCATAGATTTAGTTATAAAGATAACTCTTCTAGTACTGCCAGTCTGGATAAAGTTTGGCTTTGGTAAGTACCTGCAGCCATCTTAGCAGTGTATTTACAAGGGCAATCAGGTACACACATGAGGAGTATAAACAGACAGAGGTATCCCACCTGCAAGTGTGTATCTATGGTGAATTTTTTCTGCTGTCTTTAAAAGAAGGACTTAAAGGTTTGCCTGTTTCCTAAGCCAGTTAACGCTCATCCAGAGCAGTGCAGAAGTTGAAAATCTAGTTTTGCATTTTACCAGCTATTGATGGTATTTGCTAAGAGATCAAATGGGACTACAAGGGACCTAGGTGTAATTAAACATTAATTACTTCATAATTCAAGGATCTGTGTAACTCAAATAGTTTACATTTGTGCAACATCACACCTTCAGTTCAGCTGGTACAAATTTTAAATCAGGCCAAAGTACATTTTAGTAATTATAAAAATGAAGTATTTCACAGCTACTTCCGCCACGGCAAGATTGCTTCTTCCCCTAACCTAGGCTCATACCTCTTCTAAACTATCGTTAATTTTATGCATCACCTGTGGGTATAGCCTGTCATTTCTATTTAAAGTCTAGACACACAATGTTTTTTTTCTCATTTTTGAATAGCTGTCCCTGGGCCATTCCCTTTCTCTGTCCCCAGATACAATGTCTGACTTTCAGAGGTGAGAAACAGAATTGGGATTCTTTCTGAATAGGCTTGGGGGAGGGTGCAGGGGTAACCTTTGCTCTTGTTCTGCCCCAGATTCTCGGCTTTGCACATGAATGAATACTCTTCTATTGGGCTCTTTCTTTTGGGGGATGAAACAAATTAACTGAAAAAGAATACCGGGGAATTCACTTTGTGCACTATCTCTACAAAGTTTTTTTCTGAGACTCCATGGAAAAAAGAAATTCAGAAGCTTAAAATGCCTCATGCAAAACTTTCAGAATAGGCAGGGCAGGCCAGCATTCTTCGCGTGCTGCTCTACAGTAAAACTACACATAGATCTCTTACCAGCTAAATGGTTTCTTACCAAAGATGTAAAATACGTTACTATAATTTTTCTGAAGTACAACTAGTTTTGAAGATAAAAGGTTTAATGCTTGTTTGTTTAATCTCTGCTCTCTAACTAAGACAGAGGCTAGGTGCTTTTTTTTTATTTTTAGTTCAAAAATCTAGAGAATTTGATGAAATATGATGTGCAGAAAAAGATTTTTTCATCTTGAGAACAGAACTCTGGGTTACAAAATGCCCACACTCTCTATAAAGTATGATTAGATACTACAACTGTTTTTCTCAAAGCGAACTAATTATGCTTGTGCTATTAAACATGGCATGTGTCCTAGTAAATGTGCCTGGATGGATGGATGCGTTGCTACCAAAGTGTCTTGTGCCCCTTGCTAACAGTTAGGCCTTTAAGCATCTCAGAAGTTCTCCCAGTTGTTTCAGGTATGTATTTTACGTGGAACACAGGAATTAATCTTTTATGACTCAATCTGTAGAAAAAGATGACCATTGCTACTTTCTATGTCTTCTTGGTTATGAAGCACGTAAGTATGTAATATACTTACAATGAACTTACTGAATCTTACAATGTTTTCAAGTGAGACAATGTCACTGTGATCAACAACAATGAATGCTGTGCTTTGACCATTGACAACAAACTACCATCAGCAGCGGGATCAACAATGTATCAGGGCTATCCTAATTCTGTCTCGCTCTTTGATCCTGTTCAGGGAGAAAGTGAATTCTCCCCCTGACCTCTGAGATGCATTAGGAATATTAATGGTAAGTATGTGCAATATTAATGGTAAGTGTGTCCAATCCAGTGGTTATTACCTCTTAGCTTATTAAACAACTTATCACAAATGAGAAGCAGTTTACTGTATATTAGTTGGCAAGGTCACACAGGCTTGGTGACTTCAATGCATATTAAAAAATTTAAACTATTTTATTCAGGTCTATTAATATAGATTTAAATATAGTTTTTTTTTCATAAAACAATATGTATGTATAAATGTAAAACATGCATATGCTGGTATTGGGAGGGTGGGCAGGACTATTATTTAAATTAATCCTTTAAAATTTCCATAAAATAATGCTTTGCTCTTAAAAAACCCAAACTGATCTTGTCTTATGGTTGAAGTACTGTGTTTAAACTGAGATTTCTAGTTTTTCTCATCTTTGTTTTTGAATAAGCATTTTATGAAATGTTCAGATGGTTTGATAGTAGTGAACTTATAAGCACTGTAGATTTACAATCAAGAAATTTTTATAGCTGAGAATGGGGAAAGGGCTCTCCTGTTGCTGATTAGCTGGTTTAGATTCAGCACTTCAGACAGGTGTACAGGCCCTCCCAGCAAGTCGTTCTGCTTTTGAGGCTGAATAAAAGTAGTCTAGATTACACAAATGATTTTTTTTTTAAACAGTCAAATTTAACTGGGACTAATTAACTGTATAGTTAGAAGGTAATTTGCATGATTAACAAACACTGCTTTTTACCCTTTGGGAAAAAATGAAAGTAATTAAAAGGAATTCCCCTTTTAAAATACAGTTTATTTTGGATATACTTCTTATCCGTCTTTCTTCCTGTTATCTTACTAAAATAAACATACTTAACTGGTTTTTCATAATACTGGTAACAAGATCAGAATCTCCCTACAAATATTACAGCTCTGTCAGAGTAGGTAATTTGTATTTCCCAACTTCACACTTGGTCATCAGGCAATTGTCCCACATCAGGCAGCGTAATACTTTAAACCCCTGAGCATAGAGTCATAGACTGGCCAGCTGGAAGCAAAATAGGTTTCCCCTTACCCATTGCCAATGTGCTGGACTCAACCAATTCCCTGAAGAAAAATGACTATATTCTTGGCACACAGCAGCTACTAAATTTAAATTCCTCCTGCCCCTATATACTAAGCTTTCTATCTGGTTCAACACTGAACTCCTATGATTTGGCCAGCTTGGATTCAGAAAGGGATCTTAGCCATCAATAAATTTACTGAAAATGATGCTTTGCTTTCCTTTCCTTCATAGTACTAAAAGGAAGTTCCAGTGAGATGGAAAAAGTGGCAGATACAGCCAACCTAACATGCCATCAACAATAATTTTGGCTCTATTACCTGCGCCAATCCACATCCGATTGCGCTGCTTCATTTCTCTCATACATTACTGTCATCTGTAGCAATGTGCATGTTTAACCAGCAAATCTGAACTGAATGCAGATTTTCTAGATAGGAATGGGAGAGGAAAATAGTCTGAATAGTTACTTTAACTTAATGAAAATAAATTTTAGTTAAGGTTCTCAACTGTTCCTGGGACTACATAAGATTCATCCAACATCGTATGGAAGAATCATTCTATCCCTTTCTTGTGATTGTTTAAAATAAGTGCCGCTAAAGTGAACAAACTTTGGCTGTGTGACTCAACAGACATTTATTTAACCCACAAGTTTATGAGTTCTCTGATGTCCATTTATTCTAGAGAAAACTTAGTTGCAGAATTAGTATCTTTATCTCAGATTAGATTATGTTATAAACTAGCCATGTGTGTTGTAACCCTGATGGATACTGGATAGGAGATGAATAAATATCAACAACTTTGGCTTAATAGATCAATACTAAAATGCAGCTATTACAGAAGCAGAAGCATGATTCTCTAATTTTGTAAACAATGAATTCAAGGTAATTTTATTCAGTTTCAATGAAATAGCATTGGCTTCTTTATTTTTACTGATCTAATTTTGAACCATAGGATTCTGTAACTGTCTCCAGTTTCCATTATTCCTACAAACCCTTTTTATGTCAAAGCAAGATGGAACAACGCATTAAATGGTATACTAACATTGAGATGAATGTATGCTAACCTGACAGTAAAAGAAAGTTACTGTCAGATGTTCAGAATCCTTATGCATATCCCTGAAATTAAATAGAAAACAAAGAGAGATTTTTCCATTGTGTTTTTAGACCAAGAACTTTGGGATTTTTTTCTGTGTGACATTCATATTCTAATGTCTACCCCATATAAGTCAGAGTCAATTTTACTCACAATTTTTCTTGAATAAAATAATGGTTTAACAGAAAAGAGTCTTTATCCAAGCCAAATGCTTTTCAGGTTGCACTACCTCCACTGCTGTTTCATTCCTCTCCAATACACCATTTGTGTTTGGGGCCATAAAGACTCCTCAAATTTGGGCTTATCCACCTGTGATCAAATCTTTGGGCTTATATCCACCTGTGATGATTAGTCTCTTACGATGGTCACAGTTTTCACCTCCTTTCTTTGGGTTTAAGAGTTTAGGAATAGTGATGGTGAAGATGAGAAGGAAGTGGTTTATCCAATTAAAAAAATTCATGCATCTTCCCATTTAACAATGAGACAAAATACAATCTGCTGTTAAACTGTACATCCAGACCACTAAGCTGACATGTGAGAGACCCATGTTCATGGCCCTGCTTCAAATAAGTCAATATTATTTAGAGTAACTGGAACTGATTTAACATAAAACCAGGGAGAGATCTATGCTTGACTGGTAAATTGGTTTGTTGTCTTGGCATTCAGTAACACAAATCAAGGTTCTCAACTTTGCTTTGCCCTACGGTTTTACGCATCCTATCTAGGAGCCTTTATTAATAGATTTGCCTTCATAGAGCTGATAAACCTTTCGATAAAAAGAATATAACAAGCTATAGTCTATGACCTGGATTTTAACTTCCATAAAAAGGGGGGAAAAAAAAGGTCCTTATTGGTTCCTCCTACATGAAGTATAACTATTACCAGGAGAGGAAAAAAGTCAATGAAATGGCACACCTGACACTGAAACATTTCCAACTATTCCATCACTACATTTACAGAAACTTGTTCTAAATTCAGCTTTTTGAAAAGTTGCTCTTTTCCACAGTTTTCTTACTTTTCATAAAGCTTAAGAGAGGGAGTACAATTTGGACTATTCTCCTATAAATTGATCTGCCAGGACAAAAGAATGTCAGCAATCAGCAAGCTAAGTACAAAACCTTTGTAAACAAAAGATGCTCCATTTCAAACTCTTAACTGGTAACTGTTTTTTTAAAATAAGTAAGGATAGATAACAGTAATAAATAAACAGCAAATAAAAACGTAGTACCTAGCATGTTCTTGATCTTTGATCCACAGTTTTCCTAGTATACAAAGTGCAATGGAAGCTCTAGCATTCAACATGCTTAAAAATCCAGTCATTTAGGCTAGAGACTAAATACAGAGCTGAGTGTGCAGCACCAATTTATAAATGCTGTTTGTCAACCTCTTCGAACCAAATGTTATTTGTTTTTGCAATTGCAATTCCTTTTTCCACCTTCCCAGGTTTGTGTGTGGCAGTTTGCCTCATACCAAAATCTATTGTTGAGAAAATTATGTCCTTTTCAGATAGAATTAAATTGTTATGTTCCGGGAACAAAGGACTGGAAGGCCAAATAAAAACTATTACCTCGATCCCTATGGCCTATTTGCACAATCTTTTTCTCTAAAATACTTTCACTATCAGTGGCTTAGCATCAAGCAGTAGGCTAGTAGGAAGGAAATCATAACAGGGTCTGAGGCCTCCTGGAAGAGAGGTCCACAGCTTTCTTCTCTGGGAATCATTTTTGTAGTATTTTAGGATTTTCCAGCTGGACCTGGCATGCAGGTTCACTCACAACACTTTCAGACTTCCCCCCTAGGGTCCAGATTCCTGTCCCTGTGCAGGTACATGATTACCAGGGTCAGTTGTCCCTCATCTTTTTTCCGTGTTGATATAGGAACCTGACGCAGATTTTCTATGTAAAACTAAATATCTTCTGGTCTATCAGTTTCATATGCTGATATTCTGACAAGTGTTCCACTGAAGATGGGAGAGGGACAGCTGAATGATTCACAGAGCTAACCAAACTGTCTGCATCTGATCTCCATCCACAGCTCCTCTTTGTCACTTCAGCAGCTTGTGTGTGCACCCCTCACAGAGAGTTTGATATTTGTGCTGATGACTTGCTTCTCTGGAGTCAGCACCAAATGGCAGATGAAGAGCCTTAGGAATTACCTCCCCAGGAGATATCGGCATGGTGTCTGGATGAAAAATTTTACAGACTTTGTAGTTGCATGTAATGCAACTGGTTTTTTCCTCCATAAGGAGACTTAGCAGGTCCTCTGGTTTCCTTGAAGTTGGAGATGGAAGTGGGATGCATCTACCCTTCTCTGAAAGTATTTCCTTCCTTGTTTTTTGCAGCAGCATCCTGATCAGATGAATGTTGGCTGCCCCGAACGAGAAGGCACCTGAAGACCCAGGGTGATTCCCAGTGGTTGATGGTCTGTTATAAGGCTGACACTTTTTTCACTGGTTAAGACATGACATAATGAGCTGCTAGAGGAGGATGCTCTTCCCATTTACCTTCTAATGTGTTGGGAAGGATCTAGGCTTTTTTGTTTTTATTTTTCATACCAGGGCTTTTCCTTCTAAGATGATTCAGTGTGATTCTGCAAATTTTCTTTCACAGTTTTACAACATAATGGGGTACTCACACTTTCATTACTGAGAATTAATATATGTGCTAATAATGCCATGTTTATAGGGAAGTTTTTGGAAAAGTCTAAATAAAAAACCATGTCCTGAACTGAGAATTCTTCATTAATTTGAATGAAGAAGAACGGCAGGCAGTGCCCTGCTCACAAAGCAGCTAAAACTCTGCATCTGGTAACCTTCTTGATGGAAAGGGACCATTTTTTGCCCTTTAGCTTCCTCTGGACAATTCTGTAAGAAAAAAGAGATGCATCCCTCCAAATTGCCTCAGAAACCAAATAAAAATATTTTTTGAATGTATTAGCTTTGAAGAGAAAATCTTCAGAGAAAGCTGTGCCACAGAGAAATTGACTGGATAGAGGCTCAGAGCCAAAGATAGGTCTGTTTTGAGTTACAGTAGGGTTAGGGAACACCCCATTGTAAATACTGCTTGACCTAGAAGGTACTGATTTTGGAAGGAGAAATGGGAGAAGAAAGGAAATAGAAGACATAAAAGAGAAAGTCAAGAACAAAATATAAGGAAAGAAAACTTAAAACGTGTATGAAGGAAGATGGGGAAAGAAATAGACACAAAATCTCTCAAGAATATCTATTGTACGATCTTTTCTAATGGTATGAACTAATGGTATGAGCATAATAGAAACAAAAAAAGAAATGTCACTTTTTTCCCAAATAAAATGGTAATTCTTACTCTAGAATTACTCTATGTGCAATACATGGACTGAGATTTTAACATCATATCATGTAACGTAGCAACTTTTTTTTTTTAATTGTAGGCTACTAAAGGATACATAAGTGCTTCATATATTGAGTAGTATATAAAACCAGCAGCATGCTATTTGTACTTCATTATGTATCACTATGCCAAAATAATAAAACAACTTTCTAAAACTGATCACAGTTTGTCTTATCCTTTATTAAGGATTGACATTCCTGTCAAATGTTTTGACAGGAATAGTGATTATAAACAAAAAGATTTCTATTTTAATATCTAGCTGCCATATACAGTATTAATAAAGCAGGCATGACTCTTTGAAATAAAACATTTTAATGTGAAAATATAACACTCTAATTAATATACTAAAAATACTCCATTTGGTCTGATTCAGACTGATTTGTTGCTTACAGATGATTGTGTAGTTTGCTAACAATTTGCTAAACACCCATGTCTGATAATTTTTTTTCACATAAGCCTGATCCCTGCCGTACATATACATGTTTATTGGAAAAAGCACATACTAATACCACTTCAATATTATTTAATTCTTAAATTGAGTTCTGAACTGCTACCACAAATTAGATGTTTGAAAGTGAAACACATCAAATTCAGTTTGTTAATTTTAGTCTCTAATTTTTTTCTAGATACTGCTGCTTTTTTAAATTGGCACTGGGTTTGTGTCTCCTTGCAGAATCACGTGCATGTTGACTACCTTCCAGATTGTATTTTTTAATAATAGCAGCTTGAAAAAAACCTTGCTAAAATGTTGCAAAGATAACTTTTTTCAACAATCATGATAATGCTTCTTTGTAAACATTGATGCTGCAGTAATCCAGTGGGACAGTTTCATCCCTGGTGTAGACCCACGGACAGTCTTATCTCTAGTGGAAAAGAACTGCAGCAGGAATTATTTTGGCTCAGCAAAATAAATCTCTCTTGATTTAAAGTGAAGGTTTACATCTAACTCCTGATAGTTTTATATAGAGTTAGCTGATTTGTTTTAGGATGTTTCTTGCATGGTATAGGAGACTTCTCATTGTAAGTTCTATTCCTATCATACATCCTACTGGGGCTCACTCTGTCCTCTCCTAGTTTCATTTGGTTTATGTGACTCCTGGCTCTTTAAAAAGTGCTGCTTCTCTTGCAGTAATTCACAGTTGATGTAGAGATGTAATATTTCAGAAAATAAGTATCTGTGTTACATTATAAAATTTGAATGCTGCTGCAGCTACACTTTTCTTGACGTAGAACAGTCACTGTTTGACTAACTCAGTCAAGACACAGTTGTTATTCTCAGCTTCAGTGTTCCTGAACTGTAACCCGTATCAGAGCTTTCCTTCTGAGTTAATCATCTCAAAGTTAGCAGTCCAGAGACTTGCAAATGTTTTTTAAATTCAGCTTTGTTGTTACTGCCCATGTCAGTCCTAGCTGTAGGAGGAAAGTTACATTTGAATTTCTGTGTTGTTCTTAGCAGAATTCTGCTGAGACACTCACATATGCAGTTATGGTATTATTTTTATACCTTTGCCAGTTCTTCAATATTTCATCTTCCCAAATAACAGACTACATGCAATGTTGCCAGAATCCTGTCATATACAAGGGACTTTGATCAGGTTACACTATTTTTGTCAAGCTTGTGCATAGTCAGTCAAAGGATGTAAACTGTGCAGCCTTAGCCTTCATATGCAAAGAGCATCAAAACTAAGCTCCTGTTTGCAATCAGTCAGGGGTTGCCCTGCAAAGTTAGAGCCATCTGGGAACTACCTGATAAAGTCTAGTTGAATTTTTAATTTGCAAAACTGGTAGGAGGACTATTCTGAACAGACTGACTAACTTTAAATTCAGCTCAGTTAAACAGTTTCACCTTTCCAGGAGGAAACACAGATCTGCTCCCTTTCTATTAAGGAACTTCATTCACATTGACCTCAGCCTTTGGATTCTTCTCTTAAATAGAACAAATTAACTACCTAGTTTTCCAGTGTTGCAGTTCAGTGTTGCAGGATTACAACCAACACGTTTCTGGATCTAATAAAAATATAACTTTCAATGCAATGACTTTCACAAAACAAATGCCTCTAATAATGAAACAGACACAAGTCCAAAAAGGAATGATACTGAAATAAAAGCATGATGCACATTCAAATAAAAACCTAGATGCAACTGCATCAGGTTATGCACACACAGTAGTGTTGTAAGCTAACACTTGCTCCTTGGCAACATTTATTAATGTAAGTTAGTAATTTAACCATAAGAGCTTTACAGTCAGTCAGTGCAAATAAAGATAAAATTAAACAGTTCTGTTAAATAAAAGCAAAAGAAGTACCAAAGATGAACTATTATAAGACATAATTGATTTTAAGCATAGTAATTTGTTTCTGTGGATAATTTAGTATTCTGGCAAAGATGTCTCTAGATCATGACACCAAAACTAATGGCTTGCCTTGTCACCTATCAAAATTCCCCAGTGTTCTATTAAACGAAATAAAAACACTTTATAATCTTAAAGAAACTTAAGCAACCAATTGTCAGGGAAATGATTTATTTTAAGTAGTAAAAGACTAGTTATTTATCAAGCAAACTGCAATATTAATCTGGTTTAATTTGTATTTTGAAGTCTTTCTGCCTGAAACAGTCTCCAGCAACTCATTTAAATGCAACCTAAATTACAATTAGAATAGGCATACCACCAAAATTACCTTTGTCTTGGCTAACTATAATCCAAAAGCTCACTTGGAAGCACCTGCAAGCAGCATTTGTTGCCAAATAGAGAAGGCAAGATTATGTTTCCTTTGACACAATAAATTTTCTAAAATACAGAATTTTAAACATTTGCAGAACAAAGAACTTCTTGTAACCATGGCTGATCATAATTACTGAGTAGTTCGGCACTGCTGAGGTACCTTGGAATGCTCATTGTTTAACCTGGAAACAATCTAAACTAAACTGAACTAAACCACAGTGTTAGTATTGCCTGAGAGTATGCACGAAACACAGTCTCACTGGCTTAATCACTAGAATGTCACCTTTGGGAATAAGTAAAAGTATTGTGATCAAAAAGTTGTTATGCTAAAACAGTTTGAAGCAAATTAAATAAATAAGCAAATAAAATAAAAATCCAACAAGAAAAAAACCAGTAGATCAAATCCAGTAAACCAAACCAAAACACTAAAAAAAACCCACTTTCTTTCAGAAAGTACATGGATTGGCTATCTTTTGTGAATAAAAAACTCGTGAAGGATGAATTGTAGACTTAGAGTAAACAGACGCAAGGTGGCAATACCTTCCCAGACTGTTTTATGTGCTGTTTATTGGACTTTTCCTTTTTTTTTTTTAAGCTTCAAATACAGTATAAGATACAGAAAATGTAATGTCATTGTACCAAAATACTAAAGAATATTCAAGGTTTCGAGACAGACTTATTTTCCCAAGGTTATATGCCTGTAACTAGCCATAGCAGTCTTCATTAGCATCACCTGTTCCCTCTCAAAAATACAAACAAAAAGCTTATATGTATTTCTGCCAAAATTTTATATCCAGAGACTTTTATGCCAGTCTTTCAAAATCACAATTCTTTTATCTGCAGCAAAATCCAGACAAATACAACAGTTAATTTTAATGCCACCATCAAAAGTTGAAAAACTATCTGCAGAACAATTCAGTTAATTTTCTAGGAAATGTCGTCAGTAAGTTAGTACCAATCACAAACTTTTGCAGAGTTGAGTTTGTGAGCACAGATGTGGTCTGCCTTTCCTTGTAACCTTGTAATAGTACCTGCAAGAAGGTGTTCATGTTGCTAGATTAATTTCCTCACAATACGAAGTTTGCTGTACCCGTGTATTCTGGAAAGTGAGAAGAGTCAGGGGCTCTACACTGTACACACAGTTCAGAAGAATTGCTACTGTAGAATGAGGCACTTCTTCCTCTTCACATATGTGCTAGTTTGGATCCCATCAAATCTGAATGGCAAGTAGCACTCCCTCAGGTTGAGATTTTCTACTGCATCAGTCACAACTTGTTTTGTGTTTGTGTGGCGGGGTTTTGGTAGTGGGGGAGGGGCTGCAGGGGTGGCTCCTGTGAGAAGCTGCTAGAAGCTTCCCCAGCTCTGTGTCAGACCTGCCTCTGGCCAAGGCCGAGCCCATCAGTGATGGTGGTAGCACCTCTGGGAGAACAGATTTAAGAAGGGGAACCTCCAGCAGAGAGGGGAGTGGGATGTGAGAGGAACCCCTCTGCAGACAGCGAGGTCAGTGAAGGAGGGGAGGAGGAGCGGGGCAGGAGGGGATGCCCCTGCAGCCCGTGGTGAGACGGCAGGCTGTCCCCCCCAGCCCATGGATGGGAGCGGGGGTGCAGATGCCGACCTGCAGCCTGGGGAGGACCCCACCCCGGAGCAGGGGGATGCCCCCCAAGATGGCTGTGACTCTGTGGGAAAGCCCGCGCTGGAGCAGTCTGTGACTGAAGGACTGCAGCCCATGGAAAGGACCCACACTGGAGAAGTTCGTGGAGAACTGTCTTCCGTGGGAGGGACCCCACACTGGAGCAGGGGAAGAGTGTGAGGAGTCTTCCCCCTGAGGAGGAAGGAGCGGCAGAAACAATGTGTGATGAACTGACTCCAACCCCCATTCCCTGTCCCCCTGCTGGGGGGAGGAGGCAGAGAAAATTGGGAGTAGAGTTGAGCCTGGAAAGGAGGGAGGGGTGGGGGAAAGGTGGTTTAAGATTTGGGTTTACCTCCCATTATCCTTGTTTTGATTTCATTGGTAGTAAAATGAAATTGATTTTTTTTCTTCCACAAGTTGAGTCTGTTTTTTGCCCATGACCATAATTGGTGAGTGATCCCTTCCTGTCCTTGTCTTGACCCATGAGCTTTTCTTTATATTTTCACCTCCTCATCCCACCGCGGGGAGGCAGGAGTGAGTGAGCAGCTTCATGGTACTTTGCTGCTGGCTGGACTTAAACCACAACACAACTGAAAGCACCATTCTCCCAGATTTGGCCTCTGATTCAGCAGGTGATTTTTTATCCATGAATTATGCCCTGGATGGTGACAGGGTTGTGACTGACATCTTTTTCCTGACCCTATTAAAGCCACCAGCTCAGTACTGGGAGAATATGATATGGGTTAGATGGAGAAGCCTCCTGCTTATCTGATGCTTAGCAGAGTCAGAGCTGTAAGGGGTTTTAAGCAGCGTCAATACTCAAGAGATAATGGGCCTAATCAAATAAACCCAGCCAAGTACAATACTATCTTACTCAGTAACAATCAAAGTCAAAGAAATCTGTCCTTACTGCTTGTTGCCATCATGGCATCTTATTGTGATCATCACTGGTTATTACAGAAAACACAAAGATTAACTGAGGTTTACCAAGAAGCCTGATTGACCCTTCTCAAGATTGTCCTGTTATGACCAGCCAATTGTCTATATATGAATTGACAGACGAGGTTTTAATTAAGATCTCAGAGTCCAAGGGCAGTTCTGTGTAAGACTGGCTCAGCTGTGAATCTCAGGTACACTTCTCCTAGCTCAGGTGGATAGCAATATGATGTAAAAAACCTCTAATTCAAAAAGATGACTCTGAAATGACAGAATTTAGTATTGCCACTCAGAAGCCATGGTAACACAGGAGGTGTTCAGTTTCCTCTGATCCAGAATATTACGAAGTTTCCCCTTCTTCAGAACAAGGAAATAAGAATTTCGATTTACACTTTTGCTTGATCTCTTCTACAACTCTGAAGTAAATCAAAGCAACCACTTCTTTTTATAAGTTCCTGAAGAGTGAGGTACAAAAATTGCCATACAAGCATAAAATGAGATGTTTGCCATTGCTGACAATGTCTGCTGTTCAAGTATCAACTGCAGTCTCTGACCACGTCCAGTGGAAGGAACCCAGGCTTCCAAATGTCAGCTCCAGGATAGTTTTAATGTGATTCACACTCCTGTCAGGAAACTGCAGACTAGGCAACCCATTCTTTTAAGAACAGACAGATAAGATACTGTGGTCAGCTGGAATCCCAGACACCTTTAAATAGGTGTCTGAATTGTGACTCCTGTGGCCACGGATCAAGCATGCTAAAAACTCTTTCATTAGGCAGATGATCCATATGAACACTAAACAGCTGATGATAAAGATATGAATAATCTCGGCACGTTCTTTTGGATCACTCTTGCCTTAACTTTAAGCTCTAAATTATTTTCAAGAGCCGCTTTTAGAAGATCTGTAGGTTATCATCAGCCTGGCAGACTAGGATTTCCTAAAAAGATGGGAAGGAGTGGATTTTCTCCTGAGCCAGACTTCTCTCCAGCAAGAGATTCCTCTAAATACAATAAAAAATATCTGAATAAACACCACCGGCAGGTGGTGGGTGTCAGAGACTGAAGGAGTTAACGTCCCAGACACTGTGGTGGGCCCAGCTCCCCACCATGGCGCGCTCTGCCTGACAAGGAACCCTGCCTAGCAACGCACCGAACGGCCTGGACCCAGGACTGGTGAAATCTTTCTTTTCTCTTCTTCTTCCTCTCTCTGCCTCACTCTCTCTTTTTCTCTCTTTTTTCCCGTAATCCCCATACCTCATTCCTTCAGACATAAACCGCTGACCAAGTCTGGGACTAGGAGTGGATCCAGCCGCCCCTGGGCTCCTCTCTGAGGAGGAGTCTGGAAAGCAAGGGGGTCTGCTCTGAACCTCCTGACCCAACGGGAGGGATCTCCTTATTTCCTTCCCTGAACTGATCCCCAAATAAGCAGGGTCTATAGTATATGTTTGGTGATGTATGGTTAGCGCATGTTACACAGTTTACTGGCATAGTTTCATGCCAATTCTTGTTGTGAGCAAATAAAAGTGGGGTTTTGTGAGTTAAAGGATCCCTGGTGTCGTTTCACCTTAATCCTGACGTGGGAATCGGCAAACCTGAGTCATCGTCCTGAGAAATTGGGATGTGACAGTGGGAAACACATTGGGGTTTTTTTTCCAAGATGTGTGTCAGAACTTCAGGACTTTAAAAAAGTGGAATCTCAAGGATGTTAACAGTTATAGCAGTCCCCACGTGGTCTGTTTGCCATCACTCGTGTTGGACCTCACTATAGTATGCTTTCTGGATTTTAGTATTGTGATTACTACTGCTATATCTGGTATGTCAAGACGGACAGTGTTTTCAAAGGCATGTTTTGGTGCCAGGAAGAACTTGCTTGTCTAGGCTGGTATACTTGGTTTCAGCAGTGAAGCCTTTTTTGTTATTATCCCTGCCTTTTATTGTTCCGTGATGTTTCAATGAATTGGCCTTGCTTGACTTTTCGTTATAAGTCGGATGTATTTGTACTAATTTATGAATATGGCACTAACGTGCGAAACTGAAAATGTGATCTCTTGGTCACAGAGCTGATGCTGATGAAATTAATGTCAAAGTCATAGACTCCAAGGTGCAGCTAATTACAAACATGCTGGTATCAATGGTCACAATGCTTTTCTTCCCCTTGGAATTAGAGATGTCTTATTTTGAAGTAAGGGTAACTGTTTAAAGCTTCTTAAATTTTCGCTGAAGGACAGTAACAGGTAAGAATAGCTCAAGTGCTGTATCTATGTATTCAGGTGCAGGATGAAACAGAGCAAGAGCAATGGCTGTAGCATTTGTCAGGCATGTGTACTCTTCTGGGGCAGAAGATTTACCTCTATATTTGTTGATTAATAATGTGAAACAATTATGACAGACTAATTTCAGTCATTATCAATAGCCAAAGGCAGGGGAGGAATATCTGTGTCTATGCCTGAGTGGTTTCTAACTTATTTGGGGGAGCAAGTGTCTAAAATACCCTGAAAAAAAAGTTTATGAAAAAAACAGTACCTTTTTTCTTCAGATATCATTTGAACTTACACTGATCCATACTGTGACTTCTTGCCATGAGAAATAAGAGGGAAAGTTTTAATGCCATCCTGACCTTTCCCTTGCACTAATGTACAAGGTGTGTACATATGGCTCTAAGAAAAAGCTATTATGAACTTGCATATGTGAGGTACAAAGGTACGTACAATGGAATCTACACTGAACCATATGCAGAACAGAAATTTTTTCCATGAAGCTGGACAGCATACTCAAGCGGCAGGTTTAATACTCGGTGTTAGATTTAAACCCACTGTACAGGTCTGCCCCTTTCTACTGAGGTTTCTCATCTCCAAGACAATTTAGCCTAAGTAGCAGGAAATGAGAAAGGAAACCTGGGGAACACTGGGTAGGCAGGAATAGGGTACACGGCCTTTGTTACCAGCAGTTTAAGGCAGGAACAAAGGGGTATCAAAATGCACCCTAAAGCAGATCTACTGTGTCAACCTCTATACTGCGAGTTGCTCAGTGTAATTCAGCTATGTGAAAATGTGTCCTAACAGAAAATGTCTACTGATATTATCTAGGACAGGTCAGTATCATGTCTGGTAAACAACTGGATATTCTACTTCACATCATAGGTAGTTAAATTGTGGAAGTGTTTGTCACAGGACATTCTGGACATTAAAAAAAGTATATGGATTTAAAAAGTGATTGCACAAATGTGTAGGAATCTCAGTTAATGACTTCACGTTGGTGCTTATGAAAAGGCTTGGCTCTCTTCCTGGCCCATGCTGCTGAAACGGTACACACAGGCTCATTTTTAAAACTCAACAACACACTGCATGCTAAGCACCTGTTAAGCTGTTCTAGTGCCATAGGTTTGCCATGGGTAGAAAGCTCACCTCTTTCCTCTGCTTCTTTGTGGCTTTTTCACAGCTAAGTGTTTTGTAATTGTATTAATTTATACACTAGCAGATGTACTTGAATACTCATCTAAAGGAAGTAAATTCAGGTTCCTGATTGTTGGCCCTTGACTGGGACTTGGCACAAAATTATAATTGTGAAGTGGCAGAGGGGTCCAGCTAATTGAACCTGTCAGTATCTCTCCTCTTAAGGAAATTCATAACTATCCATGCTTACACTACACACTAAAAGGTCACAATCAAAGAATGGATGACTGTGGGTTAGATCAAATTTTCATGTTACTCAGACTGGTAGATCTGAATGTTCATTGAACTTCCCAGCTTTTTTTAATGTTAGCTTTGTAGAGCTAAAAATTGACATTAAGCTAAAAAAAAATCCTTATTTCATAGAATGTACATACATAGAGTCCCAATATTAGCATTTACAGAAGCATTAATTCCAGTTAAACAACTGTCACTTAGACATGCACAGAGAAAAAAAATGGAGAAGTTACCCTGTTAGGTCTTTGGATGTACTCCCCAACCTTCCTCATTGTTGATACTACTGATGGAAGATCCTATTCCAAGCTTTTCTGATAAGGAAAATCTGTTCTTCATTACTGCCTTGAATTCTTCCATTTAGTTGCCAGGATTTTTCTAGGAGCTACAGCTTCCAGCTAGCTCTATTTCAGCCTGAATCAGTTTCCCTTAAAAACTGATAATGCATTTTAGGCCATGAGAAAAATTGATTACCTCTTTCTACAGCTTTTCTTTTGCTGTAGTGAGTGACTTAATCGAGCCTAAGGAAAAAGCTCTACATTGAAGTTTCAGGTTTTGAGCATGTCCCAAGCCTAAGCAGAAAGGCTCTAGGGAATGCAATAAGATACTGTGGAGCTGCAGGAGGGTCTCAAGGGATATCTATCTATATCTTCTCAGGGTCCAACAATTAGCAGGACATGGATTTCTGAAACAGCTGACTGCCAGTTTTCTTTAATAACCAACCACTCATGGATCTAAATTCTATAAACTTGCATTTTTTGAAAATTTGTACTTAACCTTTACAACATATTTTATGGCAGTGAGCTCCATAATTTAATACAAAGCTTTATATGAAGTGCTTTATTCTAAATCTATTCTGATAATTTACTTGGACAAGATTCAATTTTGTGTTATGAAAAATAATTAATAATGCGTCTTCTCTAGACCACTCATTTATAGACTATCCTATCTACTCCTCAGTGTTTTGGGGTTTTTTTTGGGGTGGTGGTAGTGTGGGTTGTTTTTTTTTTCTTTTTAAAACTAGAGAAGCTACTTAGTATTTAACATTTTTTCTTCAGCTTACCAATGTCAGCACAGAAGCAGGCATGCAGGATCAATGAAGTATTTCAGCTTTATAATATTAGTAATAAGGTGAAAAGATAGCAGAATACAAAGTATTTAAAAACAAATGAAGAAAAAAATCTAACAAGACAATGCTAGAAAGCAAAGCCAAGAAACTTAGCTGTTTGAATAATTAATTAAAAATACTGTAAGGTAAATGTGTATAGATTAGTCAGACATCACAGCTAGATTTTGAATAACGGAGGGCAGTTGAGCAAGCAGTATGAAACAAAAAAAAGTCAATGTTCATGCACAATAGCACACAGTTCATGCTTAATCACCACTTGTGTGGGTAAAATGAACAGCATTCACTCAAAACCACAAAAGACGTAATGATTTTTTTGCTTAACATTTAGTAGGGCTAAAAAAGGCAATTATGTTAGAACTTATATTAGATTGGTCCCCACTTCCTCTCCCATGTGTCCTTATATTACCTTGTAAAGTTGTCACGTGAAATACTCTGTTGAGTCCTGTTCAGGACTTTCATAGTAATTTTTAGTAGCTGCAAGGCCTAACTGCAAAAAAATAGCCTGATTTCAGTCATTGCATTTAGTTTCTTTATCTAAGAAGTTGAGGACAACTTCCTACTACAGGTGATGGAGAGCCTGACCAGAGGAGAGGTCCTGCTGGATCTGTTGCTCACTAATGCAGAAGAACTTATCAGAGAGGTCAAGACTGGAGGTAGCCTGGGCTGCAGTGATCATGTCCTGGTGGAATTCTCAATCTTGAGGGGTACAGGATGGGTAAAAAGTAGAGTCACAACCTCAGAAAGGCAAACTTTTGACTGCTAGTACCTGAGATCCCTTGGGAAACTGCCCTCAGAGGCAAAGGAGCGAATGCAAGCAGGGAGATATTTAAAGACATTTTTCTTAGGGCACAAGAGCTCTCAAACCTGATGTGCAAGAAGTAGGGCAGGGGAGGCAGGAGGCCAGCTTGGCTAAGTCAAGACCTCTTAGCCAAACTAAAACACAAAACCAAAATTCATACACAGTGGAGTCAGGGAATATATACATCCTGGGGAGATTACAGGGATACAGCCCAGGAGTGCAGGGAGGGGATCAGGAAAGCCAAGGCACAGCTGGAGCTGAACTTGGCTAGGGATGTGAAAAATAACAAGTTTCTTCAGATACATAGGACAACAAAGGAAGATGAAAGAAACTGTATCCCTTTCATGAGCAAAGTGGCAGAGCTGGCTACAACAGACTTGGAGAAGGCTGAGCTACTCAACAACTTTTTTGCCTCTGCCTTCACCACCAAGTGCTCTAGCCCCGCCACCCAGTTCATAGAATCCAAAGGCTGGGACTGAGAGAATGAAGTACTACCTACCGTAGGAGAAGATCAGGTTTGAGACCATCTAAGGAGCCTAAATATGCACAAGTCCATGGGACCTGATGAGCTGTGTATTGGGTTTGCATGGTACGGTAAGTCCATGGGACCTGATGAGATGTGTATTGGGTTTGCATGGTACGGTTTTGGTAGTGGGGGGCTACAGGGGTGGCGTCTGTGAGAAGCTGCTAGAAGCTTCCCTCATGTCCAACAGAGCCAATGCCAGTCGGCTCCAAGACAGACCCGCTGCTGGCCAAGGCCGATCCCATCAGCAATGGTGGTAGTGCCTCTGGGATAACATATTTAAGAAGGGGAAAAAACTGCTGCGGAGCAGCACCCAGAAGAGAGGAGTGAGAATACGTGAGAGAAACAACTCTGCAGACACCAAGGTTGGTGAAGAAGGAGGGGGAGCAGGTGCTCTACATGCGGGAGCAGAGATTCCCCTGCAGCCTGTGGTGAAGACCACGGTGAGGCAGGCTGTCCCCCTGCAGCCCATGGAGGTCCACGGTGGAGCAGATCCCCACGTGCAGCCCGTGGAGGACCCCACGCCGGAGCAGGTGGGTGCCCAAAGGAGGCTGTGACCCCGTGGGAAGCCCGTGCTGGAGCAGGCTCCTGGCAGGACCTGTGGCCCGGTGGAGAGAGGAGCCACGCTGGAGTAGGTTTTCTGGCAGGACTTGTGACCCCACTGGGGGACCCACGCTGGAGCAGTCTGTGCCTGAAGGACTGCAGCCTGTGGAAGGGACCCATGCTGGAGCAGTTCATGAAGGACTGCAGCCCATGGGAAGGACTCATGTTGGAAAAGTTTGTGGAGGACTGTCTCCCATGGGAGGGACCCCATGCTGTGGTCAGTTCATACAGAACAATGTGTGATGAACAAACCACAACCCTCGTTCCCTGTCCCCCTGTTCTGCAGGGGGTAGACAAAATGGGGAGTGAAGTTGAGCCAGGAAGAAGGGAGGGGTGGGGGGAAGGTGTTTCAAGATTTGGTTTTATTTCTCATTATCCTACTCCGATTTGATTGGTAATCAATTAATTTCCCTGGGTCAAGTCCATTTTGCCCGTAACAGTACCTGGTGAGTGATCTCTCCCTGCCCTTATCTCAACCCACAAGACTTCAGTTGTATTTTCTCTCCCCTGTCCAGCTACAGAGGGGAGTGATAGAACAGCTTTGGTGGGTACCTGGCATCCAGCCAGGGTCAAACTACCACAGATGCATCCTCGTGTCCTGAGGTAACTGGCAGATGAAGTTGCTAAGCCACTATCCATCGTATTTGAGAAGCTGTAGCAGACTGGTGAAGTTCCCAGTGACTGGAAAAGTGGAAACACAACACCCATTTTTAAAAGGGTTAAAAAGGAAGACCTGGGGAGCTACAGGCTGGTCAGTCTCGCCTCTATGCCAGCAAGATCATGGAGCTGATCCTCCTGGAAACTATCTTAGGGCACATGGAAAATATAAGGAGGTGATTGGTGATGGCCAACATGGCTTCATTAAGGGCAAATTGTGCCTGACAAATTTGGTAGCCTTCTACAATGGGGCACAGGATTGGTGGATAAGGGAAGAGCAACGGACGTCATCTACCTAGACTTGTGCAAAGCATTTGACACTGTCCCACACAACATCCTTGTTTCTAAAATGGAGAGACATGGATTTGATGGATGGACCACTTGGTGGATAAGGAATTGGCTGGATGGTCACACTGTGAGAATTACGGTCAACAGCTCAATGTCCAGGTAGAAACCAGTGATGGAGTCATGTCCCTCAGCTGTCTGTATTGGGACTTGTATCATTTAACATCTTTGTTGGGGACGTGGACAGTGGGATTGAGTGCACCTCAGCAAGTTTGCCAATGACATCAAGCTGTGTGGTGCACTCAACGTGCTGGAGGGAAGGGATGTCATCCAGAGGGACCTTGACAGGCTTGAGAGGTGGGCCTGTGCGAACATCATGAAGTTCAACAAGGCCAAGTGCAAGGTCCTGCACATGGGTCAGGGCAATCCCAAGCACAAATACAGGCTGGGCGATGAGTGGAGTGAGAGCAGCCCTGCAGAGAAGGACTTGGAGGTACTAGTGGTTAAACTACATCTGAAAAAGTGAAGACAGATACTGTTAGGCAATATAGCATAACACAGTATGGGCTGATTAGGAAGCATGCTCGACACTCACAACACACTCAACATCTGCAGCCCTTTCCACAGAAAGATATATCATCTTTCCTAAGTGTTTATCTTAAAGCCAATAAATTTGTTTGCAAAAGCTCTGGAAAAAAACAACACACCAAAAAACCTACATTCTCGAGATGACACTTTACTGTTAGTTCAAAATGTTCACAAGGCCATGTACAGCAGGAGCTGAGTTATTACAAATTTTGCCTCTACAGAGTACAAAAAAAATACTAAAGGAAATGGAGAAGAGTTAAAGCAATCTAAGAAAGGAACATATGAGAAAAGTAATGAATAACGTATGATTTTTTTTTAAAGTAAAAAGGACTGTTAAATGTCACCTGAATTTGCATCTTATTAAAGGAGCTGAAAAAACCCTCCACACTGCAAATCTTGGCATCGCTTGCCATAAAACAAAGCCAACTGTAACTGAGCAGTTAAAAGTAAAAATGTTTGTCTTCGTATTTCACCCTCTGACAAAATATAAACTTTATTAAAACAAAAAAAATAATCAAGTCGTACAAGAAGAAGAGGTTGCTGATACAAAAAAGCTTATCATAGAACTTCAGTATGTCTTAGCCCTCTAGTCAGAGTACTGGTTTAAAATAAACACATAGGTCACGCTACATGTGAAAGGCTTCTAGGCGCATTCTGTTTGGATCTTCTGGATGTCTCAGGGCAATTCCATATCGCAGCAGCAGCTCAATATAAGGTGGCCAAAATGAGTCATTGATTGTTACATAAGGGTCATGTGGTGTGTTCATTAATTTGTGTATAAGAATCTGGAAGACCAAAAGGATAAGATTTAGGAATGAACAAAAGAGCTAGATTTTTATCTCCTTTAACTGAATTTACACAAATTATTATAATGGGACACTTTTGTAGGCAATATAAGAAATACAAGACCACAGGAGAAATACAAGACCTGTTCAAGGTAGAAGTAAAATGAAGAACTTACAATTAACTTTATTACATCTTTTTTGATGTAAAAATTAGAATCAGAATTCTCCTTTTATCCAGACTAAGTTTTTCACCATCTGTCAAAAATTCTTAGTGTAACAGTGAATGCCTAAAAAAGCTGAACATGAAGGTGGATAAATCCTTATATAATTAATCTTTAAATCAGTATCTGTTAATTTAAGATTAAAACAATAAATAAGAGGGAAAGCTAGTTTTTTGGGAATCCCTTGCCTCAAAACCATAATGACTTACTGTCAACAAATAGTATTTCTCCCTCACTCTTTCAGATTTTAGCAGAAAAGAATGTCTATCTTAAAAGTTTTGTAAATTTCATTTTGCTAATCTAAAAAAAAAAAAAAAAAAAAAAAAAAAAAATCTGTCTTCTTAGATTGAGAAGAATTCTTTTTCCTGTATTTTGTGTCCTTCTGTAGGGAGTGTTAGAAATAAAAAAAGTCTGCACCTGTGAAAAGTTAAACATCATAGTCCTCCTCTAACTTCACTACATTTGCACATCAAATCTGTTTGCTCATCTCATAAATGGATTATCCAAATTCTTAATATCACTTCTTGTTTAAGTATGACAAGCACCTTACAACAATTCCTGTCCTCTTGAAGCTTCCTTACTCCTCCTTTGTTCCTTATCTAAATACAGAATTAGTTAATGGAGTTAAAAAAAAAAATCAGTTTTGACATTATTTTTCTGTTCTTGGAGACCATGTTTATGTCCTCATAATTCTGCTCATGGGGAATACTACACACAATACAGATTAAATAATCTTGCCTATCCCATGGTGCTCTCTCTATTCATCCCAGATATTTCACCTTTCTACTCAGAGCTTCTAAATGTTACAGCTTTCCCAATTTCAGTAGGTACAAAATATTCTGTCTGCCTCTTTATTGCTAAAGAAAAACTCAAAATCCTCACTACCAGACTTTACTCTTTTTTCATCAAGTGCTATTAAAAGAAAATTTGAAAAGAAAAAAAATACTGCTTTTCTTTTGCAGAACATTCTGAAGAATTGTTCCAGTTTATGTCTTTTGCACTTATCTGCCCCAATTATGAGTACTTACTCCAAATGCATTATTTTAGATGAATTGCTACTTAGTCTTTTCTGACATCTTATATTCCAAAATAGCCTTTATGGCTGTAAGTTTACATACATTTGTATTGTAAACAGTCTTTCAAATCTTAAACTAGTTCACTAAATTCTCAATCAGAAAGGAATAATCCTCAAACTGTTTAAAAGGAAAAGAATTACTAAATTTGTAAAAAATTTCAGCTCATTACTGGAATAAGAAGTAGTATAATAAAAATTCTGAGGTTTGCATGAGAAAAGTTTACTGCTTGCTTACTACTTAAGCTAATTTAATGAAGTAGGTACTGATATACCTAAATAATAGAAATGTATACACCTAGCTTGTCAAAGTGGATTTATTAAAAAAGTACACTTTCATTATTTAACAAACATACACATGGAGATTGAGGATTCAAACACTTTTGAAATTGAACAGGCACTTGAAGTTAGAACCAAGTTGCTCAACAAAAAAACCTCCCATAAAACAAAGATAAGGGACATTGACAGTTTACTCCAAGACAGTTAAAAATAAGTCTGAATTTTTGAAAGTAGTTATGTTCTTCCAAATGGAAGTCAGACATTACTTGGATGTGTTCACATTTTGAGGAGATTAACAACATCAGAAAAATATGAAGGGCAATTTTAAAGTATTAGAAGAGCTTTAAAATTTTAATTCAATAGGGAATGTGGCTGTTTTAAATTCTGATCTGTTTTCAAGCTCTGACTAATTTGGTATTAATAGGCATGCTGAGATACTTGAAGCATGTAAAATGATTTTGATGATGTAAGCCCAAAGTCTGAGCTTTAAATTGAAGTACAACGTCATAGTGATCATAGCACCTTAATACCAAGAAGTTGTTCATCAAGTTTTCTGTCAGGAAAAAACTCTTTCCCCCAGGGAAGACTTAAAACCATCTGAAGAGTGAGGATGGAGGAGGAATAGGAAATTTCACTTCAAACACTACATTGAAGACAAGAAGGAACAATGCTAGTGAAAAGATTTTTAATGCTCCTTCAAAATTATGCTTTGCAAATCAAATTGACAAATTGCACTGTGATTAAAAAGACACACTAAGCAATGCTGGCATACTTAGAAAATCGATTAGAAATGCATTAATCTGATTGATTTCCTCATACTAGGAGATAATCCAGATAGTACACAAGACTACACATTAATTGGTCCTTCTATAACTGTTATTGTATTATATTTCAGAAATACTTTTATTGAAACAGTATGAAGTATAGCATGAAATGGAACAATTCATTTTTTTCTTAAGCATAGGATTTGTCTCCTCTAATATGAGCCACTAAGGCTAATAAAACTTCTTTAAAATGATCATCATTAAATTAAGAAATAAGGGATAATAATTCCTCAGCTTAAACTGAAGATTTAGTTATCTGAATTATTGCCACATCTCTTGTAAAAAATTGGGCTTTTAATTTGATAGGAGTTAAAATAGAAATCTGACGTAACATTCTTAAACATTCTACTTTTCAATTAACTATCTTAACCATATGATATATATGGTTATTTACTTATTACTATATTATGAACAGATCTGAGTTTTGGAAAATCCCCCAAATCTCTACATAACAAAACAGTCTTACCTCTAAAATTTCATGCAGTGTTATCAGTTCTACAGCTGGCTTTTCAAAAGACTTCTGCAAAGACAACCACACCCCCAGCCAAATTAACAAAACCCAAAACTAAATAGTCAGGAAAAATGTTAACTGACAAAGAAAAATAATCACACAATTATTTGACTGCATAGTACAGAACAGATGAAGACTTTTAGTTAGATTTAGTCATGACAGAAATACAAGGTCGTATTTAAATCTACCAGTTCAGTATCATACACTTTAAATGTAATATTTTTTAATTAATTATTAAAAAAGATTAATCTTAAGCAATCATAGTATATCTACCTGGGTTTACATTTAAATAAAACCAAGTACATATTTATAATGTAGTATAGTGCAAAACATTCTATGAATATGATCTGTTAGGGAAAAAAAAATGTTTTTCATGAACTTTAGAAAAATGTTTACAATGCAAATTTGACACAGCTCAAGACTTCAGCTCATACTGCCTTAATATTTTTTCATGATTGGCCGATGAATATTTGTTTACTCTTACTTCAACTTCAATTAAAAAAATAGGCCAAGCTTAAGAAATAGAATAGTTAAAAATGAAAAAAAAAAAAAAATCATTAGAAAATTACTTGTTTTCATTTGTAGCAAGCAAATCAAGACATTTGCCTATAAATTGATATGGATTCCTTAGGCAGCACTGCCAACAAAGCTGCTTGTGCTGTTGCATGGTGAACCTGATTCTTTTATTTTTCAATTTTATCCTTTTTCCCCATCCACTTCACATTCAGCAAAATAAAGGAGATAATACAGCACTGGCAGCTGCTTACTCAGCACTGCTGTTGAATATGTCAACTTAAGTCCTAAGATATTAACAGCCATGCAGCACCTTATACAAAGTCCACTTCTGGAACAGAAAAGGAATACAAGCAATAAAGAATAATTTGTGAAAGGCAAGCTCTGGCTCCTTTTTTCCAGTCACAGTTCTTAATATTCTCACCTTCAGAAAGCCACAAGGGGGACATGGTGTCTGCTCCATGGAAGCCTTGCAAACCATGGAGCTAGGTCTCAATAATGCCTATCTTTGTGCCATTGTCCTGATACTAGGCTGAGGAAATAGAATCTACACTAAGAAGCTGCAAAAGGTTCCTTAGGGCAATCATGGAGATACTTCTTAACCTTGGCTGTTGTATTTCACTGGCCAAAAATACTACTTCGCAACTTAGGTAGTGGGTTCAATATTAATGTTTGAAAGTTGAAATTAGGTCATGACTTCAGTAATTACTAAAACTGATATACAAAGAATAAAATCTTAAGGAAATTAGTCTAAAGACATTTGCACTCTTACAGAACTAGCAAACTTAATTTGCTGGGTTTATAATATACATTGTGTATCTTGCTTTGCAAAATTATATTACTTATATATTTTAAGTGTCACCAATGTAATAAGTATCTCTAATTAATTAATGCTTATCAAGTCACTTCTAAGCAGGATGCTCAGCATATATTTAACCTGAAAGGCACCTTCTCCCTTCCATGAGATAGATTGGCATAAAGAATATTCCTCAACATATGACTTCTCATATTTCTTATCTTGAAAAAAATGTGTCTTTTTTTTTATCCAAGATTTAAAATGCAAGATAATTCTTACCTCAGTCACTACCTATACTAAAGGTGTTGGGCCAACAGAAGCTAACATGGGCTGCTGTGATTCAGTCTTGCCTCCCACTCCCAAATGCAGGTGCCTGGTAAAAGGAGGGTGGAACCAGAGCAGCGAGGCTTGGAGCAGTTCAGACTGCTCTGGAGCCATGCCCCACAGACATCAGCCCTGCACATTTGCCCTCACACAGAACTACTGAGAACACAGGAAGTCTCCATGAAGTGAAGCAAAATTACTGATGTACAGAGTTAAAAGAGTTCAGTGCTTCCAGAGTGTTGAACCGAGCTGATAATAGGTGTGAATAATGTGTTCCCCCAAATCAACATAGCAGCAAATTTCATTGGTAATGCCAAAAATTTGTATTTCTGACACAACAAAGAAAACAATATAGGTGAAAATGGCTGTCTCCCCTGCCTTCAGTTAATCACTTAGATGCAGATTACACGGGACCTGCAGTTGAGCCATTGAGATCCAACTGAGTCAAAAGACAGAGAAGCAGCTATGAATTCACAACGAGTGAAAAGAAAGAAAAAGACTTGTCAGAAAACAAACTGTGTTTAAGAGCTCAGGAAATGCATAAATAAAATTAAAACTAAGACAAGATAATATCTTGCTTGGAAATTTATCAAAATAAATTTTACATTTAAGTAAAATTAAAAGAAAGGTAGGTGGTGATTAATCCCTACACCTTGGGTGATTATTTTTTTCTTTAGATTTTAATAAGAAAAATTGCATGGAAGAGAGATGAAGGCAGGGGAGCTAATAAGAATTTCTGATAGTATAACAGAAGCTGAGAAAATTCAAGCAGTTGATTTCGCTCTGGGGCAGGAGATCTTAACATAAAATCTTCCTCAGAATTCTGAAACACACAAATGAATTCACTGTTTCTTATATTTAAAACATAGCTGAATATGACCACGAACAACTCGATCTAACTTTGACATTGCCACTACCTTGATGGTGTTGGAATGGAAGATCCCCAGAAATCACTTCCAGCCTATATTTTTCTACGACATACATAAATGAGAGCAAATAAACTGGTGTATCTCATTATAGGAAATATACTTTTAAGAAAATAATAATCATACATATGGGAAAAACAGATAATTGCTTAAAATGCATCTAGGAAAGTTGTCAGTGTTTGAAGAGGCATGTCCTAGAACAATTTTAAGATGAGTAAGAACTAGCAAATAGGGAGATGACATACCAGGCTGAAATCAGGAAATACATGATTGAAAGATGACAGTTAATTAAATCCCTGAAGCTTTAATTTCTTAATGTTGGAGCAAAATGTATCATATTTAGTAACAGCAGGAAACTGGAAGACATTGATATGCAGAAGAACTAAGATAGAATAAGATGGTTGAATTAGACTTTGAAAATGGACATCATGCCTTGAAGGCTTCGTGTGGTATTTTTATGTGCAAAATACGTACTTCTGTGCAAAAACAAGTCTTTTTTTTTTTTTTTTTTTTTTATTAAAAGCTCAGAGCTCATCAGTTGGAAATAACAGGAAGAAAAAGACAAGGATGTAATTAGTTGCTTTTGTGATGACTGTGAGCTAGTAGTTTTGTTTATAATACTGTTTTTTACCAGGTTCCAAAAAAGATGAATCCAAGTTGAAGCAAGTAGAGAAAAATAGGTATTATTAGTATAAGTCAGGGAACTGAAAAAAACCCTACCTTACAGGATAAGAACAAGAAAGCTTTGCTAGTTCAATTAGCCAAACGAAGAAAGAAAGTGTGTAAGATTGCTGTCTATAACTATCAGGAGGAATAAACACAAGAAAGAAAGAGCTATTCTAGGGACAATACTGGCATAAGAATACATGGATCTGTGTTAGACATGAACAAATTTAGACTGGAAATTAGGAGATAGTTTCTAACCATAGTACTGAGGTACTAGAACAAACCCCAACAGAAACGGTAGTAACAAAAATAATTAGTTTTAAAATGGAGCTCAATGATAATATTGAAGAAATTATATTATGCAGTTGTCTGAAATAACAGGGAACTATATTGAAGAAATCCTTTCTATTTCTGTGTTCTGAAGTGTGTCTGAAATCAAAAATCAACCTCCACCTTTTTTGTAGCTTTTGTAACTATTGTTTCAAATAGTAATGGTAAAAGGTTTATTTTTACTGCAGATTTTGAATTTATTATGCAAAATACTCCCTGACTGCCTATTTTCCTTAACGTTTTAAGATAATTTTTGGCCCAGTTTGCCTGAACAGAAACTGATGGTTAACATTCCAAACTACGCTATAATTATAAACACTTGTCCTTATTATTGTTCCAAAAACATTGTGAGACAATTAAAATTTGCTTTGCCAAGGGAAATATGAAGCCACTTGCCTAGTCCAGTAAAAAAGAAAATGGAACAATTTGGAGTGAACCCATCACCATTTCCAAATTTGGCACAGCTTGCAGTTCAGTAAGAAATACAATACATTGCTATGCATCTCATTGGGTAAAGGATATACGCATTAAAAAAGAAAATATCCAGCTGCAAACAGCCTTAAATAATATAAGCCAGCGTGAAAAATATCAATTAAACCTAAAGGATCAGCAGTATGAACTCTACTTATTTCAAAATAGAACTGCAGATTCTATACTAGTGACTTTAAAAAGATATTGCATCTAATTAAACAGAAATTGCACATTCCAAATTTAACAGCTACTAAGAAAATCTTACCTTCTTTTTAGTACTTCCACCGTTCTCTGGAATGGGAAAATGTTCTCCTAGGAATTCACCCAGAGCATTCGAGAGTCCTTCCTTATACGACTTTACTTTCGACATTTTATTTTGCAGTTGTTGAAGTGCTCTAACATTCAAATTAATAGTAAAAACATAGCAATAGAATATGAAATTCAATAAAATAATTGAAAAGTTCTTCAGTAAAAAAATCCCTTATTTTCTATTGTTGTGAATTCAACATCTTGAATCACAGGATATAAGCAGAGAGTAGCAATATTTTTCATGTTTCAGATATGGATTACTGAGTTATTATTTGATCTATTTAACAAAACAAGGAGTATGTTTTAAGAGTTTGTTTGCTCATTTTCTTTTGTTGATATTTAAATTCTTCAATATAAAAACACTGTTGAAATACCTTTTTCTGGAAAGTTGTTCAGTTTGGGTTTTCATCTCTTCTTCAATTCTACTAAGAGCAGCTACTACCTGCTCCTGTTCCTCCTGCCACTGCTGTTCTCTTTGAAACATGAAAAGTAGGAAATGGCACAACAGATAAGTAGTTTTCCTGGACACTCAAAAAAATAATGCGTGGTAAAAAAAGCTTACAGCATTCATAAGTCCACATTATTGTATTACCTTTTCAGATCTTCTTCCAGTTGTTCATTCTTTGACTGAACTGTTGCCAGCACCATTTCAAGATCATTCTTTGTTTTCTGCAACTATAAAAAAGTAAAAATAAACCTAGAGTTTGCAGATAACCCAGTGGTATTTGTTCTGTGTAAGGTTACATCTATAAATCTGGTAAAGAGGGCCAAAATTATCTGTGATTTCTTAAAAAAATATGGCTATGGAGTGACAGACTATTTTTTTAAATCCACTTGGAGCTATTCAAAATGTTACTGTCACCAGCTGCCTATTAGTGTCTTACTGAAGCTCTGTAAAACGTAGTTGATTGTACCTGAAGCAGACTATGGAGGACACACGTGAACTGCTCATCTCATGAAAGACTGAGGAGAAGATATCTGCTCTATCAGGGCTGTGTTGTCTAAATCATTGCAACTGCTTGCAAGAATGAATCATGCTAATTGCACCAACATAAAGCATACAGCACTCAGAAGACAAACCTGCTGCAAAGAAAGACTAATTGCATCCATTAATTAAATGGCCTACAGTGATATGGACATAATTGGGAAAGGAAAGAGGGAGAAATAAAAATACTGCAGCCAGAAGATAGGGAAGAGTGGACTCTCAGTGGACTGGGTCTTTCATTAATGCATTATGTTCTACAAAGTAGTATTTCTAATAGTTTATGTTTTTTTTAATGCAAAACTATGATTTGGATATATTTTGTCTCCTTCCATACAAACTATGAGAACTTTTATATTTATATTTCACAATAAAAATTGTGAAAATATTCTACAGAAGCAATTATGCTCTATATATGCAACATCTGAAAAAAAATTTGAAATCCTCAACAAGACAGGCCACAAAATAGGATATCAGATCAAATATGCCATAGCAATACAGTCAAATGAAAGTGTGCAACCAAACAACTCTTAATAGCAGCTGGGTTCCCTGTTGTGAGTGATACTAGAGGGAAGAAACCTGGTAGGAACAAGAAAACCAGAAGTGTTTGGGTTTTTTTAAGCCATAGCCACAGGAATATTCACTGGTCATGTTGCATACCTATGTCCAATGCTACCCCCAAGGCATTCTTGATCTTTCTCTTTCTTCCAAAGCCGGAAGAACTCAAATTATTTGCAGATTATTGCCACAGAACTCTGGATCTAAGAATACTGACTCTTCTGTGTAACATGTAATGTTACATTATTTTATATCAGTATGAAATGCAATATTTAAAGTTTCCATTTAAAAGACCATTCATTACAACTAGGAAATTTAGTAGCTGTAATACAGGGGAAGAAACACATTAGAACAACAGTGCCTGAAGAAACATACACAGTATCTTAGCAGTAGTCCACCACAGGAGTGGTCATAGGAAACTGCAACAATTGTATATACTTTTTTATTTTTTTCAACAAAAATTAATTATCTCGTAACAAACAAAAAGACTTACCTCTTCTTTTCCTAATGCTAACAGTACATCTGGATTGTTAGAAATTACTGAAAAATAAAATGAATTGGGTTTTTTGCATCAGATGATATAGACTTGTTTACATTGAAAAGCAGCCTGGCTAGAGAGAAACTTTTGTAGTCTCTAAAAAACTAGCTTGGCTGTCAGCAGCAGTGGTGTCCTGCTGGGCTAACCTACTGTCACTTTTCATCAAGTTAAATTAGACTGAAACAAGTGTGGTATTAATGCTTCTGTGTTATTTTTTATACCTGAACTAGCTCAGGTATATAGGTATAGGTACATTAATACTGAAATGCAAAGTACAGTCATACTTCAAGCCTGTTTTTTTCAGTGGAAGGTATTCAATCAGTATTACCAATGTGGGCAATCAAATTCTTCCAGTCTTCCAGTTCCTTCTTGAAAAGCCTCCCACATGCTTGATCAGGATTGTAAAACCTATCAGACTTCAAGAACTTAAAAAGCAAGTCACCATCCTTACTGTCCACAAGAACATCAACATGTAGGGAGAGGAAAGGCCCAGGAAGGCCTGTATCCTAACTCCAACCCAGAGCAATAGCAGTACTTAAGGGAAAGTACAGTACTATTCAAGGATGTGGTAATGTTCCCCAGAATGTTTCTGCAAAAGGCAGCAATTTATGGGTCATGGATTTTCTGAATAAAAAGTGAATTGTTGTATTTGATAGCCTTCAAAGGACTCCAGTCAATTCTCAGTTCCATCTCAACTTGCAGCATCTGCATAAACGTATGACTTTTGAAAAATTGAAGCATTTGAATCTATTAAGAGGAAAAATGAAAGCTACTCTAACAGATTTAAATCTTAATATGATAGGGATATTTTTTGTCCAAGCTTGGGCTCTGAATCTCTAATCCTAATTACTTCAAGAAAAGCTTTTCCTTTAACAAAAAGGAAAACCCTTAACTTTCTCATAAAAGCATTAAATATCTCCTAAATACAAACCAGTTGATTTCATAAATGTATAAAAGTACTTTTTTGGTAAAGTAATTTTATAGTTTTTATCTCCACAAATTTTGAGAAGCCTTAGATCAGCAGTTTTAAAAGGAGTGTTTGTTCCGAGATTAAAATCAGCAAAACTACTGAGTTCAAAGTGCATTAAATTACATGTCACAATAAAATCCCTTTTACTTAGAGAGAGAATTACTGTCTCTAAATTTTGACAGAAAATTTGAGTAGAGTGCTCCCAAATCAAGCTTATGTTTAAGAGCTGTGGGAGGTAGTGGTCTGTGCTATTATTAGAGCAAGATTTCTTTAATGACATGAATATCCTACATACACATGATAAAATTCATTGGTGTGCTTCTATTGACATTCACTGGTGTATTTGAAGAAACCCATACAACTCCTTCCCCTGTCCACCCCCTGTGATTATTGTGGGCCCTCACTAACTGGAATTATCAATTTCTACTATTGGTTTCTAACACTTCTTCATTTTTAGCTACGTAACCCTGAGTACATGCTTCCCATTCAATATTCATATTGTGTGAGTATTAGAAGAGAAGGCCACATCTTGCTAGGAAAGAAATCACTAACCCTTATTTATGAAGGAACAATGCAGATGTAAGACACTGGGAGAACACATTATGGCAGCTGCTGCTATAAAGAACACAGGTTGTTCTACCTTCTATCAGTTAAAGCTTTTTCAGTTATGAATTGCTACACTTCCAAAAATCAGATGTACTATGTATCACTAGGCAACGCTGTTTGACAATTACTAAGCAAAATACTACCAGATGCTAGGAATGTAAAAGCAACTGCTATGCGTATGTTTATACAGTAACTCCTATTAAAATGGAATTTGGCAGAATACTGATATTTTGCAAAGAAAAATAGAAATTATGCAGGGACCACAACTGTTTTATATGGTTTAAAATACGGTTGCTTCCACTTCCTTATTTTGCAAAGGTAAAACTTAAATTCTATTTTTATGAGCCAAATGCTTGTTAAAAAGTTTTAATTCAGCTGATTTAGCAGCTCTAGAGCTACATAAATAGTACCAGAAATTGAGAAAGAACAAGAGACTAAAGTAAAAGCTTTGCAAAAATAAAATTTGCATTGTGGATTCAAGTCTGTTTGCCAATATTGTGCCCAAAGAAATGTAGAATTGCCAAGTTATAACCTCAGAAAATAAGGTTTAAAATTGAAATGCTGACATGCCCTCATTTACAAGAAATGAACCGGCCATTACTAAAAGTGGAGACTAAAGTAACAAGACAGCCTGACATGCATGCTCTACTAGCAAATTGTGTGAAATTAGAATTTCTGCTATACCTTTTTGGATATATTCAGCCAATATTTTCAATTAAGTAATTCCTCCTTCAAAACAAACAGTAGGTAGAAAGGAGCCAAGATGGACAGAGAAGATGTATGAAAATGAGGAGTCTACTGTGCTTACAAGCACTATAGCTCTATTCAAATTCTTAGCAGCAACTTTTTTTCTTCCCTCAGAAAGGTAGCCATAAAGGCAAAGCTTTTCCTGCAAAATATTATTTGCATTATAATATGCATAAATCATTCCTCTAGTACAAAATCAAGATTTCTAATAATAAATCTTATCACCTGGGAACAAGTATGAATGGCTAAGCAAACCAAGTCAGCAAGCCAATAAAAATACGTCAAGCCCCAAGAATATTTTTAAGCAAATAGCTTAAAGTTCAAAATAATTACATATTTTACTAAGGAAACCTAACATCTCCAGGTATTTTACCCGGACTAAAACTGTAAGTGCTTTCAATTCATTTGCTTTAAGCCAGAAGCTTATTCATGAGCAGCAGCTAAGAACCAGTTTTTCCCAAATTCATTCAATGTCATACTTTTGGTCTACATACCTCTAAGAAGCATTTGAAGCTGACTATTCTTAGAGACAGGTGTACAAAGCACAGGAACTATGAATTTATTCTAATACTCTATTCTATTTAGAAGAAAGAAAAACTTTTTTTTTCCAGCTCCTATTATTTGATCACAGTATGCAGCAAGTACATGAACTTTGAAAGAAGCTGGAAAAGTGACTTAAATGTTCATCTGAAAATGCATTCCAATCTGGCCAAATGACAAAATACTGGAAATTACCATCTGCTGTCTAAACCAGATTCCTATCATTTTCTAAACACTAAAAAAACCGAGCCTCTTCTGGCATAAAAATATTCAAATGAGTCAGTTTATCCATTTAAAGATTAACTACTAAGTTTTACTAGGTTGAAAGGTGCTAACAGGTCCTTGACAGGAGACATAACAGTGAGTGCTACCAGAATACTGATGATAATGTAGTGCGAACTACTACTTAGAAGTCTCCAAATGGGAGATGTGAAAAAACAGATTACTTTATTCACACTTAGATTCTGAATGGTTTTATTTTCAGTATCTGGCCACATCAGCCTTGCAACAGAGTAAAATCAGTCAGCACTGACGCTTATGTACAAAAAGAATTTTGAAGAACTGAGGAATTTATACCTTTTGACTGATAATGCCTAACAAAATATGAGAGGTACCACTTGTCTCAGTGGTCTGTGCTTCTCAGGATCCATAAGTGATCTGGATTCCTGTGTTGTTAAAATGAAATGTCTTTTACCACCTTTTCTTGACCTGAAATCTCTGGCCCCTGTTAAATCAAAGATAGATATTTTATTATGGTGTAATGGGCTTACCGCTAAAGGTTTACTTCAAAGTTTCAGCTAGTACGTCATAATACAACACACTTTTGTGAAGTATTAATAATAAAAATCAAGAATGTATGGTTAAAAATATGTCTGGGTGAATTATTGTTAGTTTATTAGCAGTACTTGGAAAGATAAAAAATATGTCAGCTTCTTAAAAGACAAAATTATTTGCCAAAGTCATTCTGTCCTAAAAAGTAAATACAAATGGAAGACGGAGAAGAAACAATCACAGAAAGGAGAAACCTTAAGGAGGGTAACAGCATACTGAACTTTTGTTATTTTGATAGGTGATCTGCTAACAGTTATTTTTCCATTTAACTAACTGATGAATGGTGATATGAATCATGCATTTATTTGTCCAGAATCATAAGATTTAGTAGAATTCACTTTGAATTCTAAGTTCACTTAGAACTGAAGTACCAGAAGAATACAGAAATGAAACATACATGCTACTGTGGGAAGTATTTAATTTAATGTTTTAATAGTTATAATGCAAAAATACAAACCAGCAGACATTTGATATATACACAGTTTAAGATGCCTAGATGAAAGAGACTTTGCAGAAGTTTAAGTATACCTTACATGGAAGCAGTTACTTACTTTCAGGAGTTCTTTTTTGCCATTGATTGTATTCCGCTTGTAAAGCTTTCACTCGCGTTATTAACAAGGAAAGCTGTGCAAGAAGAAAAGAAGCATTTCTTGAAGTGTGTTGAGTTGCCATGGAGTAAAATGAGATAGTACAGGATAGAAATTCAATTAAGTTCATACAGCAGAAAACAAAAGACCATCTATTACAATAGACCACTTATTCCTTCAAAAGATTTAAAAAGCCACTCACAGGGATCAAGAAACATTTTTATTCTTTTTTCAAAAGGGGGAAATCAGAAGAAGTCAGAGTTGGCATTTTTCCCCCAATTTCCTCTGTAATATCAGACAATAACCACAACTGAAGATGAGCCGCTAGAAGCAATGACAATACTTCACATCCCCACTCCTTAGATGCATGGCTGATACACATTTAAGGTTAATGGACTGTGCTTGATATGTGTGATTACTAAACAAATGATTGGCTTCCAAAAAATCAGTAGTCAAATAAATCTTCTATCAAAATGACATCTGTGGACTCAACAAAAAATGCTTTAGAAATAGTGCTCTAGCTCACTGTAATCACTGAAAATACAGGAGCAGTAAGAAAAAACACCAGTTCAGAAAAGTTTATTAAAAAAACCCTAAGTAAACAACATAGATTTAAAAAAATGTACTTATTTAAATATCTTACAATGTTCTAGAGAAAGAATATATTCATTATTACTATTCCACTTCTTGAAACTGACTACACCTGTAATTTTTCTCCAAATACACTGTAAATTACATAGAGATATCATATTACAAGTAATCTGGTAAGAAATTAAGCATACATTTAAATACAAAAGGTACTGCTAATATGGTCAAACATTCCGTAAAAAGCACTGCATATTGTATTTGGCTTTTCATCAACTAAAAAGAGAAAAATATGCTAAGAATCATCAGCTGAGTTCTTATTATAAAAATATCAAGAATTGACAACTTAAGCTTAGCTTTTCACTACTCAGAATAACTTTGTAAAGTGCATCTTCAAAAGCCAACCTTTTAAAATAAAGGAAAAGAAAACAAACCCCAAACAAAAGAAAAAATCACCATACAAACATTTCTTATTTTCTAGATCACGTGGTGTCATCTCTTTTGTAATGGAGCACTACTCTTGGCAGTACCATCAGCTCATTCTTTGTTGCTTTAAACTTGATAAAAAAGGATGTACGAAATGTTCTGGATGTTCCAGTAACTGGACAAAAAAACCCTTTCCAATAAGTTAACACTTCCATTCAGCAACCTTAAATCAAGGACTGTCTTTTCAACAGACAAATACATACAGCAAATATGTACATCAGATGCCTCTCTCTCATGCCCTATATACATTCTTCACAAAATACGCTGCTCAGTAAGTACCCCTTTACATCGTAGACCAGGATCAGACCCCAAATGTAAAGGATAAAACCAGAGAGTACACGGCAAGATTACAGTCTTGAGGTGATTAAGGAATGAACATTAGTAACAAGGTCAACAGCAAGGAAGAAAAACATAGCTTCTTTGCCAGCTATAATGAAAATAGAATAGAATGGTTCCAGTTGGAAGGGACCTACAACGATCATCTAGTCCAACTGCCTGACCACTTCTGGGCTGACCAAAAGTTAAAGCACATTGAGAGCATTGTTCAAATGCCTCTTGAACAATGACAGACTTGGGACATCGACCACCTCTCTAGGAAGCCTGTTCCACTGCTTGACCACCCTCTCGATAAAGAAATGCTTCCTAATGTCAAGTCTGAACCTCCCCTGGCACAGCTTTGACCCATTCCCATTCATCCTGTCACTGGGTAGCAGGGAGAAGAGATCAGCACCTCCCTCTCCAATTCTCCTCCTCAAGAAGCTGTAGAGAGCAATGAGGTTGCCCCTCAGCCTCCTTATCTCCAAACTAGACAAGCCCATAGTCCTCAGCTGCTCCTGGTAGGATGTGCGTTCCAGCTCTCGTCACCAGCTTTGTTGCCCTCCTCTGGACTTCATGCAAGGACCTTCACGCAAGGACCTTCATGTCCTTCGTAGATTGTGTGACCCAGAACTGCACATAGTACTCAAGGTGAGGCCGCACCAACGCTGAATACAGCAGGATAATCACCTCTTTTGACTGGCTGGTTGTGCTGTGTTTGATGCACTCAGGATGTGGTTTGCCCTCTTGGCTGCCAAGGCACACTGCTGACTCATATTGAGCTTAGCATCAAACCAGCACCCCCAGACCCCTTTCTGCAGGGCTGCTCTCCAGCCACTCCTCGCCCAGTTCATACTTGTGCCCAGCGTAACTCCACCATAGGTGCAGAATCCAACATCTGTTCTTGTTAAATGTCACGCCATTAATCATTGCCCAGTGCTCCAATCTATCTAGATCCCTCTGCAAGGCCTCTTATCCCTGGAGAGTCAACAGCACCTCCCAGTCTGGTATCATCAGCAAACTTGCTAATGGTGCATTCAACTCCTGCTTCCAGATCATCGATAAAAATATTGAACCAGACTGGCCCTAGAATTGAGCCCTGAGGAACACTGCTGGTGACCAGTCACCAGCCAGATGTAGCCCCATTCACTACAACCCTTTGAGCCCTGCCCTTCAGCTAGTTCTTCGCCCAGCATACCGTGTACCTGCTCATCTCACAGTTCGACAACTTGTCCAGAAGAATGCTGTGATGGACAGTATCAAAAGCCTTTCCAAAATCTAGAAAAACTACATCCACCACCTTTCCCTTCATCCACTAGGCAGGTGACCTTATCATAGAAGGATATCAAATTAGTTAAACAGGACTTTCCCTTTGTGAAACCATGTTGACTCTGCCTGCCGATTGCATTGTTCTTTAAATGTCTTTCAACAGCACCCAGTATGATCTCCATAACTTTTCCAGGTACTGAGGTTAGACTAACAGGTCTGTAGTTTCCTGGGTCAATACAAGTGCCTATGTTAGGGCTGCAATAACATCCCAAGAAAGTTGCTGACAGACGATATAACATGACCTTTTCCTCTCCTCCCTACTTTCTATTATGAAGTGCAATCTTATTTTCATCTTAATTGGCAACTCCATTTAATCACTGTCTTGCTATGACAGTTTTCAAGAAAAGCATATCTCGGAAGTTTAAGTATTAATTACAAGGGTACAATGTGCTTCAGTAAAGCTGCAAAGAAACATAAAAACCTCAGTCTACACCCAATTAAAATGACACAAAATTTATTTCTACTTAGAGGTTTTTATCTAGAATCCTGAAAGGAGAAAAAGGTTGTATTTTATGCATTTGAATATGCATCTTCCTTTATTTATTCTGATTAAATAATAGTTTAGAACATACATTATTAGCAGCAAGAGTTTAATGTCATTACACAGGCATTAAAACATCTGAATGTATTCAACAGATACATCTCTGAAAAGTGCTCTTTTTATTAATTATTCAGTCAAGTGTATTGAATTAACCATCTGAATACTCTTACTGAAGTCACATAAGATGGCGATTTATAAGACCTACATATTTTACCCAACCAGCCCAATGTTTAACTATTTATACTTTCTGAATTTGGGGTCCTCATATGAATTCTATTTTAAAGGCTCCTATTTAGAATTTATGAACAACTAAACAGTGAGCCAGCATTGCCTTTTTGCATGTTCCCCAAAATTTGAGGGATACAGGAGCTCACGTTCGTGCACTCAGCATCACTCTGTTCATTCTAATTCAAGCACATCCATTTCCTACCAATATCCACAAAGGGAACAACTGCAATTGGCAAATACAAACTTCCAGAGCCAAACTAAAGTGATCAATACAGTTTCACAAATTACTTATACACCGATTAGAAAATAGTCCAAATGGGTATTGAAGTTACATACCACTCCATTTTGCTGCCTATGTTAAGTCATTTATCAATTGTGTGGCAGGACTGCATGGAACCTTTTTGCTATACACAAATGCAACTTTTCAGTATTTGCTAGACACATACTTCAGCATACAGCTTCAAAGTTAATAAGAGTAAAGCTGTCAACTTTAGAGAGTAAGTTTAGTTTCCTTCTTTTGGAAACACACCGTATCTTTAAAGAAAACCAAATATTTTGTAGAGAATAAAAAAAAAAAAAATTGTCTTACCGTGGTATCTAATTTTGGCAGTGTTTTTCCTCCTTGTACCTTTAGCTTGCTCTGGCACTTGATAGAAAATAAACAAAACAAACATTTACTTACTCTTCCCTTTTGTAAGAAGGGAACACAATGCTTAGAAATTGAACAGAAGTTGTTTAATATAGGAATAAAAGAGTTGACTTGGCTCCTACCACATCCCTCAGAGCCTGACCCAGAACAGCAAATTAAGAAATATTTTGAAATCATACCACAGTACAGCTAAGAAAAGATGTATGATTTGAGGGAAAAGGCAAGTCATGAGGGAAAAGTTCATACAGGGAAAGACACTGACCAGATGAAGAACATGAGAAACTGGGAAGAGTGAGTCATGGACAAGGCTGAATGGGGAAGCTGCTGAGAAGTTAACACATTTGCTGCTACTATTCTGGCTCTCCAAACAGAGCAATCACATTATAATACACATTTTCAGTTTTAACTCATTTAGGGCAGTATACTGTACACTTCAGAAATGGTCTCATTTTCAGAAGTGCACTACATCAGCTCCCATGACTGCAATGGGATATATATTAAGCCTGAAATTCAAGCCACCACTGATATCCAAGGCTTCATCAGGAGATGCCTGCTAAACTCCTTTGTGTTTTATAACTGTCAGCAATTTAACCTGCCCCATGACAGGGCAGGATGTATTCTATTAAGCAGTAAAACTAATAAGCAGTACTTTGGAAACCTTGCTGTTAATGTTTTGGAACCAAAACACAATACAGGATTTCTCCAATAAAAACTGCTAATGCTGACACACAATCATTGGAACATTACATCATAAACCATATAACCTAGGAGCTAATTCAATGACTATTAGTTGTTTAAACTTTTTGCTGAAACATGCATGCATCCAGAATGCAACAATCATGAAGTAATAAAAATCCACTGTTTTTATCAACTTCCAAAAATAACACACATTATCACTTCCTATATTGTTTTGGGGATGCTGGGAACAAGATACCAAAGATTGTCTATTAAATTCAAAATAATAAACTTTCTAACTTCCCTTCTAACCTGAAACTTCCAAATATAGTTCACATCTTCTGAAGTGGTGCCAAACAAAACTTGTGTTGATAACTAATGGTATTTCAGAAACCTAGACACAGGATTCCCTGCCACTTGTTCAATGTTAAGATAAGTTACCTGTAACAGCAAATAAAATCACATTAGTCTTTTTAAATCTAATTCTGTAAAACTATTGCACTGTAGGTTGTCTATGCTTTGTTCTACTTTAAGTTGGGAAGTATTTTTACTTCAGTTTCAGATACTTCTAATGCTTTGAGTTTACAACTCAGAACTCAAGCAAATAGCATATAGATACCACATAAAATTGAGTGAAGCAATTAAGTATCTCAAAATATAATTTAGAACATAATTTTTCAGAACCAGCAGAATCTTACAGGATGCATAGCATTCCCTCAGAACTGTTAAAAGCTTATCTTTCCTGGGATTCATGTAAATAAAAATAACTCCCTCTAAAATGTTATTATTAGCATATTGGACCATATATTGAGATAGATAAATTTTATTCTTGAGGATGTAACTGTCAATTTGCATGAGCATATGCTAACATCGTCATCCTGGTAAGGCTCTTTCTCCTCCCATTCTCTTTCTCCTTTAAGATCCAAAGTGTTTGTGAACAGCAGTTGAATCCCATCTTGCATGAGGCTAAAGAGGGAAGGGTCTTGAGTCTCAGTGTGCTGGTACTACCAGAACACAAGTAAATTGTTTAATTTTCCATAGTTTTAACATATACTCCCATTCTATTTAACTAAATCATAACATCAGCACGCTGTAAACAAAGTTTGACACTGCAAGGCATTCTTCACCCCTGCCAGCACTTCTATCTTTGGCCTTTCTGAAGATCTTCTCTTCCTTTTTTTTTTTTTTCCCCTTGTTTTGTTGTGGTGGTAAGCATGCAGTGAAGGATAGGAAAATGAACAAAAAAATGCTAAGGAACATTTACAACAGATCTAGTCTATCACTTGTGATTTGCATACCTCTTCCATCTTCTGCCAAATACTCTCACATTCATTCAAGAGTTCTTCCTTGGCATCTACAGGACAAACTGAGTCATTGGTGATTTCTGGTAAATATTCAGCCTATTAACGAGCAAATAGAACAGTTATTATGTAGATCTACAATAATTATTAACAGCTTACTGAATCATACATACTTGACCTGAACTAGCAGGTAACAGAGCAATCCCTCTGAATCCAAAGCTTTCAGTTAACTTCCCTGTACTTCTAAATAGCACCCAATCACTCAGTAAAATCAGCTAACTATATTACTATAGTAAAATTTGAAGACACTAATAATGTTTTTTAAAATTGAATCACAAAGCCCTAAATTTTCAAAACAGCTTTGACTATCTGCAATGGTGATTTTTATTTCCTGACAACTTGTCATGGTTTAAGCCCAGCCAGCAACTAAGCACCACACAGCCGCTCACTCAGTCCCCTCACCCAGCAGGAACAGGGAGAGAATCAGAAAGAAAAAGGTAAAAACTCGTGGATTGAGATAAGAACAGTTTAACAGAACAGAAAGGAAGATACTAATAATGATAATAATAACAACAATAATAAAACGACAATACTAATAATAAAAAGACTGGAATATACAAAACAAGTGATGCCCAATGCAATTGCTCACCGCTTGCCAACTGATGCCCAGTTAGTTCCCAAGCAGCGATCCCCACAGGCCAGCTCCCCCCTGTTTATATACTAGACATAATACCACATGGTATGGAATACCTCTTTGGCCAGTTTGGGTCAGCTGCCCTGGCTGTGTCCCCTCCCAACTTCTTGTGCCCCTCCAGCCTTCTTGCTGACTGGGCATGAGAAGCTGAAAAATCCTTGACTTAGAATAAACACTACTTGGCAACAACTGAAAACATCAGTGTGTTATCAACATTTTTCTCACACTAACTCCAAAATACAACACTATACGAGCTACTAGAAAGAAAATTAACTCTATCCCACCTGAAACCAGGACACAACTCTAGTAAAGAAACAGTAAGAGAATCTCACATCTACAAAGCCATGCTTCTTTTCCATGTATTTGCAAAGTTCTTAGGCATAGTTACTTCTGCTCTGTCTTCCAATAGATGTCCTAACCTATATCTCCTTATGACAACTTGAATTTAGAATCTTTTTGATTAACAAATTAAAGCTTCCTAGAGGTTACTTGAAAAACAAACAAAAAACCCATGAAAGATATGCAGGCAGCCAAGCAAAGAGGACACCAGGACAGGCAAGAGAAAAATCAACCCAAGTTAAACTAAAAAATTTGATAAACTGTTGGGTCAGATAGAAACACATCCAAATTCAGAAATTTAATCCTAGTTAAATCTATAAAGATATAGATGAACAATAACAGCAATTGGGAGGAAAAAAAACCAAGAAGGGCAAAAATGGCACTCAAAGGGAAATTTTTTTTAAGGTAAAACAAGCAACCAGGATTTCCTAGACATACAAGATGCAGGAAGCCTTTAAAAAAAAAAACTTAAATGGATCACTAAGCCCACCAAATACTTCGCAATTAAAAAGAGACATTAAAAAAAGATAAAGACCTAAAGAAGAAATAAACACCTGCCTTCTTAATGATGCCAAAATTCCCAACTCAACCTTTTGTTCATTTTCGGAATAAAAATGCAGTATCACAGAAAATTACGTTGGAAACTTGAATAATTTAAAATGAGAGAAATATTCAACTAGTACCTTCAACGTTCAAGTATGCCATAGCAGAGTGGCTAAGACACAAATCAGAACATCTCACTGAACACTGGAAGTATTCTAGAGAACTGAAAGGTAGCAATACTTCTACTAAGCTTTCCTGGCAAATTTGTTGCATCAGTAGTTAAAAACAGAACACTAGAAAATGTGGATTGCCATGACCTGATAAGGTCTAATGAGGACAGTTTTTGCAAAGGAAAATAATTATCCTCCTAAGTCTTGGAATGTCTCCATAACATAAACATAATTTATTAAGACTTCTGAAATACCTCCAGAGAAGTCCCCCACAGAAGGCTAGTAAAAAAACTAAGCAGTCTTGAGATGCAATGTACTTTTTTTACTCAGACAAAAACTGTCAGGGAGACTGTAAGAGGCTGAATTGTTATCTCGAACCATTAGCCTCAAAGATTGTTAGGTATGAGGGACTGGGCTGTCATCAAGGAACTGTGAACTGCTCATCTTGAGCCCTTTGTCTCCAAGATGGCCGGTTTAAGCGGGACACTCCTCTGTCCATAAGGACGATTACCAGGCCATTGAGGCATCCAGGGGAGGAAACTGGCCTGGAGCTGATAAGATATTGGTTTCTGGTATCGATCACGCGAAGGTTGTGTGATAAATGAAACCTGCAGCGCATGACATCATCGAAATATGCCCTATAAAGAACCCCTAGAAACAAGTGGTGAGAGGGCCTTTTCTTCCTCACCAAAGAATTGAAGATTAAGGACCGACGGGACGCCGCTGGATCCGTGCTGGTGACCATCCTTGCAACTCCCACCACCGACTGCTTGCCTGAGGACCAACGGGAGTCCGCTGGATCCATGGTGGTGACTATCCTTGCAACTCTATCCCGACTGCTTGCTTAATTTCTACCTTTTCTTCCATTCTATCCTATCGCTACCATTTTCCACTTTTGATACTTTTGATAATAAAAACTTTTTTGACTATACGGCATTTGACCTCGTTTGTGTCTTAATCTCACTCTTGGGATCATATCGAAACCTTCCCCGACATTGGATCGGGACAGAGACAAATAAAAAAGCCTCTCAACAGAATTTTCATCATGCCCAAAAGACTCAACAACAGAGTTAAGAGGGCCTGAATGAAAAAAATAAAAGGGGGGCGGAGGGGCAGAAAAAGGAGGTACAACCTTTGGAAATTTGAAAGGTGTCTAGGGGTAGAGTAAAAAGTCCTGTCCCCCTGTGCCCCCCCCAATAATACAATTCATCAACATGAAAACATTATATGAAATAAATCTGAGTACATAGCCAACTCCCCCTCCCCAAATGTTTAAATTGTTACAATGATGTTATTGTTGTTGACCCTCAAAATTCCCCATGATTGATTTCACACAAAGTTTCAAAACGTACACATTATGAGAATATACTACAAGTCTCTGTAGTGCAAGCCAAACTGACTCGGTCTCCCCAGTACTATGCTGTTAATTACCTTACAAAGTATATACATTGAAGTATCATGTTCAAATGTTTTTCCTTGTGGATCGAAGTTTTGCCTATTTCTGAATGGTAAAATTAGGTTTCTATTTGCACACCATACCTGAAAACTGAAGACTTTTTTTTGCATGTCACTAATATTAATGCATTCCAGTACCAACAAGTTAATCCTTCTTACCGCATTTTACAACCACATAATTAGGTAAAAAAATACATGCAAGGACAAGCATGCATTGTATACACTCTGCCAGCCAAGAGATCAGGGAAGCTTTATGGGAAATGTTTCATGTCAACAAAAACAAAACGACCAACTACTGGAAGAAATTCAGAGATGAGAAAGGAAAGTAACAGCAGCCCTGGGAAAACTGATAGGGGGAAAAAAAACCCCAACCCCCCAAAAAAAGAAAACCAGGAGTTCACCGTGGGAAGGAGAAGAACAAAAGCAGGATCGAAATAACATCACACAGAGGTTAGACAGGCATCTCCCCCTCTCCCCGACATAAGCCCCAGTACTACGCCAGCGCCAGGAGAACACGAGGAAGGAGGTTACTCCTCGCAGGCCAGGGCTGACCGCGGCCTTTCCCCAGGCGGCAGCGAGCGGGCGGGCAGGGCGGCAGGGGCCAGCCCGCTCCCTTCCCGTCGGCCCCGCCGCCCTAACGGCCGCCGGCCTCGCCACCCTAACGGCCGCCCCGGCTCCACGGCCAGGGAGCCGCTCCGCTCAGTCGCCAAAACGAGGGAGCCCCCGCCTCGGGCCAGCAGCGGCGCTCAGGACAGGCGGGCGGCCGCCCCTTACCATGGCGGTTCGGTTCGGCTCTGCTCCGCTCCGTTTTGCTCTGCTCTGCCCGCGTCTTCCACTGCGCGCGCTCAACGCTGACTAGCTGCGCCCCGTGACGTCACGTTTAAACGTCATACGCCCGGCAATGGGACGTAGCGCGGGTGGGACGCGTCGTTGGGAAGTGATGTTGGGCAGCATGGCGTCGTCCGACTCGGAGCGTAAGCGAAAGCAGCTGGAGACGGCGGGCGGCCGTGAGGAGAAGGAGGAGGCGGCGGCGGCAGACGAGGAGGATGAGGAGGAGCGCTGGGTCGGGCCGCTGCCGGGGGAGGCCGCCCAGGCGAAGAAGAGGAGAGGTAACGGGGGGAGCGGCGGAGCCTTCGCCCGCCGGCCCCTTCTCTGGGGAGCGGCGCGGGAGGCGTCCGTGGCGCTGCCCCGGGCCGGCTCCGAAGCGGTGGGATCGCCTCCGGGCCGCAGGCCCCCCTGGGAGCGCGGCCGCCCTCGGGCGGTTCCCCCGCGGCCGGGGCCGGGGCCGGGGCCGGCGGGCGGAAGCCCGTTGCCTGAAGCGGCGTCTCGTACGTAAACCGACCAGGCTGTGGAGGGACCCCCCGCCCCCGGGTGCAGAGGCGTAGGGCCGGACACGCCGTGTTTCTTCTGCTCCTTCTCCCGGAGGAGGCCGACCGGGAGGCCCCGCTTTGCGGCGCCCGCACGGCTGGAGCCGTGCCGCCCGCGGCGGCGGGGTCTCTGCGCCGGCATCACTGCCCCGTGCCGCGGGAGCAGGAGCAGCCTGCGGGCCGTGCTTTGACACACGGCCTGTACGCGTCCGGCAACTCGCAGCTCTCTGCGTGTCGTCGTAACGTAAACTTGAGTTTGACGGCGTTCGACAGATGCGGTTCGGTGACAAATGGCACCGCGCGGGTGTTAACGGTTAGGACATAGAAGTTGGAGGCGAAAGTAGAAAATCAGATTATTTTAGGTGGGCCAGTTAAACAACAAACTGGGTAGGTGCTAGCGTAGCAAATACTTTGATAAAGATTTGATTAAAACATAATCATGAGATAGGAGTGTGAAGTTTGCAACGTAGTTATAGAGGCTTAGGAACATTACAAACTGTGCTAAACATAATCATAAGAATACAAGTATTGTTGACAGTCAGTTAACCATAGAATTCTAACACAGATCGGTTAATTATAGTGGTTTGTTTTAAGAAATCGTATGGACCTTAGTTCTGTTGCTTAGAAACCCTACTTTGATCAAAGTTCTGGTTAATGGATTATGTGAGATCGACCAATGATTGTTTTAACATAAGAATATTAATAAGGTGGTATGATTAAAAGACCAATCATAGAAAAGGAATTAACATAGAATGTACTTTTGTGTAATCTAATATATGATGGTAAGAATCGCACTGCGCAGAATCACCTAAGAAGAGGTCAAGAAGCGGACAAGTGAGGAAGACTATGGAAGACCACCAGAGGGCTTCTGAAGACCACCAGAGACCTCTAACGCGCTTGCGTAAAGGACATTTACATATGTTAATAGTTTCTCGGAAAACTAATGATTATGTATAACATTTCTCGGAAATCTAGTGAATATGTATAACAGGTGTGTATTTAACCTGCATAGTTAAACCAGACAGGGGCACACGATAGGTGGAACGATCCGGTGGAACGATCCCCCATGTGCCCAGCGCTGCAATAAAGGAGTGCCTGCTTCTTAACTTCTCATTGCTGTTAAGGAGTTTTATTCCGGATTTCGGCAACACTAGCACTGAGAATTTAAGCCGCGGTACCTGCATGGGACCTTGAATCTCTTAACAGCAATAGGGATGTGTCTGGTTTTGGAAGAAAGTGAGGTGTGGATGATCTTCTGGTTTCTGGCAGTAACTTTAAAAAGTGTTGTGTTGAATTTTTTTGTATACAGTCAGACAGCCATGGTAATAGTTGCTTTAAAAGGGGGCGTCTTTATGGGTTAAGGCAGAGTTTGGGTGGTTTTAGTCTGCCGAGAATCTCTGAGTACAAAGCCACACTGGAAACCTCCTTTATTAGGTTTGCACAAAATCCTAGCGTAGTCTTGACCAAAATGGGAGTAAACTATTCAAGCATAAGTAAGGGAGAACAGAAGCTAGATGTACCTTTATGAGAGAAAAAAAAAAAGTTCCTGATTTTTCTTTTTATTCTGTTTAGTTCTTGAATTTGAACACGTCTACCTTGAAAATCTACCGTGTGCTTCAATGTATGAACGCAGTTACATGCACAGAGATGTCATTACACATGTAGCATGTACTAAGTAAGTGTCTTTTTTTTTTCTACTGTATCTCATTGTCAGAGATGTATTTTTGTATATGTATATGTAAAAGTTTAATAATGGAAAGTTACTGTGTCCAGAAAACTAAGTGCAAAGGAAAGAAGTGAGATAAAAATTGTTTAAATAGACTAAAAGAGGATCTTAAAATCCTTATTGCAATGTGCAATATATGCAGCGACTGAATTAAGCGCTCAAGCTATCTGTACAAGATTCTGTTTATTTCACTAAAGGATCAAACTTATATATGTTTCAACAAAGATCTAGAAAGAGCTAATGGCATACAGCCAATACTACTAACACAGGAGTGCATGTCTGGCTCAGCTGGGATGTTTGCCTGTCCTCAGAACAGTTAAAGATAAGAACATTCCATACACATACTCGTGACTGTCTTCAGCCACATCTTCCTAGGCATACACTGGGCCATCCTCCGACCTGATCTTGTAAAACTAGTTCTTGAAAGGCTTGGCAAACACGCAGCACAACAAATCCTAACGGTTCACTCTTGGAAAGAAATGCCAGGTGTTCCAAGCTGCTCCCACAATATATGTTTAAAATTCATTCTCTACACAGTGTTAATTATAGTGGAAATTACTTCCTGCTGTGAAAGTGCATAATGTGTGTATCTTTTTTTTTTTTCCTGTTATTTTTCTTTTGTAATTGTAGGACAGATTTTATTATAACAGCCAGTCATGATGGACATGTAAAATTCTGGAAAAAAATAGAAGAAGGGATTGAGTTTGTTAAACACTTTCGGAGTCACCTAGGTAAGAAGTTGCTTTTTCTTCTCTAAAGAACGTCGCTTTTTCCTCCCCTTTGCTCGTAGTTGTTTGAAGAGGGAGTGCAAATAAAGAGGAGAGGGGTTCTGGGATTCATTCACTGCCGTCAGGAATTAAATGATATCTACCTATCTTCCTTCATTCCCCTGTCCTGTTGCGTTTTGCTCCCAAACTGCAGGAGGGATAGGGTGAGAATAAAATGTAGGACTCCTCCTGCACAGATCCCCTGCATCCTTTGCATTGCCTTGTGCCCTGCCTGTGGGGAGAACATCTAGGACATGAAGAAACTGTCTATTTAAAAATAAGTGAACAAGGTACATAAAATCCACAGAAATTTAAAAAGATTTTACTTAAAGTAAGGTTACCTTCATCACTTATGTCCTGGTTTCAGCTGGGATAGAGTTAATTTTCTTTCTAGTAGCTGGTATGGTGTTGTGTTTTGCGTTCAGTATAAGAATGTTGGTAACACACTGATGTTTTCAGTTGTTGCCAAGTAGTGTTTATTCTAAGTCAAGGATTTTTCAGCTTCTCATGCCCAGCCAGCAGAAGACTGGGGGTGCAAGAGAAGTTGGGAGGGGACACAGCCAGGGCAGCTGACCCAAACTGGCCAAAGGGGTATTCCATACCACGTGATATCGTGTCCAGTGTATAAGCTGGGGGGGATCACAGCTTGGGAACTAACTGGGCATCAGTTGGCGAGTGGTGAGCAATTGCACTGGGCATCATTTGTTTGTATATTCCAGTCTTTTTATTAGTAGTATTGTCATTTTATTATTTTTATTATTACCATTATTGGTTTCTTCCTTTCTGTTCTATTAAACTGTTCTTATCTCAATCCACGAGTTTTACTTGTCTTTTTCCCGATTCTTTCCCCAGTCCCACTGGGTGCGGTGGAGTGGGTGAGCGGCTGCGTGGTGTTTAGTTACTGACTGGGATTAAACCACAACACCTTATCTTTTTCTTTTTTCTCCCTGCAGGATGGAAAAAAAAATGGTTATTTTCATCTAGAATTATTGCAGCTGTAGAGTAAATTCTACATCATTGTCATGATTATCAGCTGAATTGCAATTAAGAATTAATAATTTTAACCCAATTTTCTGAGTTAATAAATACACACAGCCTTCTATACTATGCTAAACTTTAAAGCTGCACAGAAAACAAGGTTCTCATTGCTATTAGAAGTGATGATATGCCTGATGGAAAAAAGCACTTTGAGATGTAAATACATGTTACAATAAGAAAAATATGTAATAATACATAGTAAAAGTACTGTTTCTTTTTAGAGTTAGAAAAAAATGTTATGGTGGGTTCTTTAGCTTCTCATTATATACAGGAACAAAATGTGAGAACAAAGCCTACCAAGAAAAAATAAGTATTGTGAAAAACTTATGGAAGGCTCAACTGCAGAGTAGTTTTGAGTATTATGTGTGTTAATAGCAGGACTGTAATAGACTATAGAGTTCTGCTTCTTTTTCTGTTTTGAGAGATGCAAGGTGAAGAGCACATAATTTTTTACCATATCATAATGTTGTTCTCGGGTTTTTTTAAATGAACACTTTAAATGAAAAGAATTGCAATTATAATCTTTCATTTATGTATATGGTAAAGAGTTCATTGTCATGTACATGATGCTAACATCTGTTTTGTCTGATAAGACAGAAAGTGTTGTTTTGTGAGGATTATTTTTGTTTGTGTTTTTTTTTTATTAGTCAGGTAGTTTATGTCAAAAAGGTGGAGAAGCAGCTGAGAAACAGGCTTAAACCTCTGTAGGTTTTTTCCTGTGGAATATTGAAAAGAAAGATGTCCCTTTCTTGTGTCTTGATAGCATGTTAACTTTTTAAATAGGTGTTATTGAGAGTATTGCTGTTAGTTCGGAGGGAGCGTTATTCTGTTCAGTTGGAGATGACAAAGCAATGAAGGTGTTTGATGTAGTCAACTTTGATATGATCAACATGCTGAAACTTGGGTAAGTTACTTAGTTCCTGAAAATGTTTGTTTGGGATTATAAATGGGGTTATTTTGCTAAGAGGTAAGTCAATAATTTGGTTTTTTTGAGGTTTTTTTTTTTCCCCCCCAATCAGATGAAGCTGAGTAAGTTGCATTATCCAAAATGCATCCAGTGGCTGGAGACTGCCTGACTGAATAGAAGAACTTATGACTCTGTATGCACAGTACATGAGTGGTGTAGGTCTGTGCCTTTCCTCAGTGTCAAATACTATGCACAAAGATGTGATGTTTCTCAGAATACTTAGTTAGCTGTAATTTTTTTTCTGTTGTTTAGCACTGAATTTAAAAATTATAGCCAACTGGTAGTTCCAGTAGAGAAGGAATTTGGCCTGTATATATTGTCTTATTTATTGTCATAGGGATAGAAATTTCCTCCTTCTGTTAGAAAGAATGTTGTTGTTTTCCTTAGTCTTGCTGTTGTAGGATTTCTGTAGTTATACAGTACGTAGCTAAAGAATCTGGGAGAAATAGGAATGGATATTATTGGAATTATAACAATACCAGAGGAAAACAAGCCCCACACTGTTACAAGGGTAAATTTGGAGGGTTGGAGGATTATTGAATGCTGTACCAAGAATGGTAGAAATACTGATGTTTCCATAAGCCTTTTATAAACTACATAAGCCTTTATAAACTACAAAAAAAAAAAAAAAGGCTTTTCAGAATGCCTATATAAAAGGTTATGTTATCTGCTTTGTTGATTGTAGTTTTAGTATCATCCTCCAGATAATGTACTTAGTCTATAGGAATTGATTCTCTCTTGGCTGTCTGCTGTGGAAAAATTCCAGTTAGCCTTAGTCTTTTGTTTTTGCTGGTCTTTTCTGCTTAGCAGCCCTGTATTGGTAAACTTGGTAAAATTATAGGATGAAAAAAAAAATGAATTTAATATTAAGAAAAACTTAATTTGATGTCACAATAGAAGGTGCTTTTTTTCTGTTTGAGAATTCAGGGAAAACTGAGATAGAGTTTAAATCTATTTTGCTTCAGGGATACCCTGAGAATGCTACCTATAACATTTTCCTATAGTATGTTCCCTGATTTATCTTTAAATAGATTTTTTTTTTCAACCTCAGTAATCAAGACCCCCCTTTCCCCATATATTTTTTTTTCAGCGATAATTGGGTTTTACCTGAAGTGAACTCTTTAATGAAGAAGAGAACGGTATACAGCTGTAATATAAACAGCATCCTGAATAGCCTTTTAAAACTTGTTGTTTGTTGCTCTATCTTCTGCATTACTGTTTGTTGAGCAGATAGTTTCTGTTGACGTGCCTGAGAATTTTTTCATGGCTGTTTGCTCAGGCTTGCAATAGTTAATGTAGAATCATAATTTCTGTGTGGTCTTTTCAGCTCACATTATCTTGTGTTGCCTGCTTTGATAGGTATATGCTGGTGTATTGCAAGGTTGCTTAACTTTGTCCCAGATTTTTCAGATCCTTTCAGTTCTACCTAATCTATATAGTGTGGCTATCTGCAAATCCCCATGCTTTATGCTTTCATCAGTGATCTGGAGAAGGGCAGCTATTTCTGCAGAAACTTTGGATAATGATTCATAGATCAATAGGACATCATATTTATTTATTTATTTATGTTTGTTTTGATCCTTTTTTTTCTAGTGAACCTGAGACAAACTTCTGATTATGTTTCTCTTTATGAAAATCTACCAGACAGGCATTGAAAATCCAAATTATTAGTGTCTGTCATTTGTCAGTCCTTCAGTATCTGTTAGTTTGATTTGTGAAAGGATACTAAATATGAGTTTTGTATGGAGACTGTATCATTTCCTTGTGGTCTGTCATTTAGTTTCTGAATTCTGGTTCTTAAAGTCTTTGGTTACAGTCTTTTTTTAAAAATAGATGTATATTATTGACCATATCTCTGGCTTGTTTTATTTGTAGAGTATGTTTTTGGTAGTAGCAAATGGGTTCCTTCTTAAATGCATTCAGAACGCTTATTGAATATATGGTGATTGTCTTAATTTTACTTACATCGCTTTGGGGGGGGTTGTTGTTTGTTTGGCTTTTTTTTTGCAAGACTTGGTTGAACTTTTCTGTAAGTATATGGCAAAGGTGCAGTTGTCTTCATTTCCACTGAAGCATTAATCACTTAACAGAAGGAAGAGAAATGCTGTTGAGTAGTAATCATTAATGCCACTGGTACTATTGAGCTGCGTTTCCTTCCTTACTCTTCTTTTATACCCATCTTCTACCTTTGCTTTCTATCACAGCGTCTTTATAAAACAATATGGGAGCAATAGAAATTGGCTGAGCCATCCACTAAATTGTGTTGCTTGGAAAAGCTTGGTTATAACACTGTTGAATTTTAGCAAGACAGATATTAGCAAGACTAGTAAATAAAGTTCAAAATTGGCTTCTGATACTTGATTTCAAGTTTATAGCATAACTCAATTCTTATCTAAGTAACACCAGTCCTTATTTCTTTTTTTCTTTTCTCCTTCTACTCTTTGTTGCAGCTACTACCCTGGCCAATGTGAATGGGTATATTGCCCTGGAGATGCCATATCTTCTGTTGCAACATCTGAGAAGAGCACAGGAAAAATATTCATATATGATGGACGAGGAAATAACCAGCCACTTCATGTTTTTGATAAACTCCATACATCCTCTCTTACTCAGATACGGTTGAACGCTGTCTACAAAGTAGTAGTGTCTTCTGACAAATCTGGAATGATTGAGTACTGGACTGGTACTCCTCATGAATATAAATTTCCCAAGAACGTGAACTGGGAGTATAAAACAGATACTGATCTATATGAATTTGCTAAATGCAAGGCTTACCCATCCAGTATAAGTTTTTCACCTGATGGCAAGAAAATGGCCACTCTTGGGTCTGACAGAAAAGTTAGAATTTTCCGTTTTCTGACGGGGAAGCTCATGAGAGTCTTTGATGAATCTCTGAGTGTAAGTTTGGTCTTGCTTCTCTTTTTTTGAGGCTTTTTCTCTACTTACTTGAATATATTTACCAGCACATGTACTTAAGTTATCATCTGTTTCTAAAGCTGAGCTTCATTGCTATATTTTTCTTGCAGAAAAGGTTTTCAGTGTTCTCTTCCTTACCTCTTGTATTGCTTTACTCCAGAATTAATTCTGACTCATTTATGTTAGTTATGCAGTGAAACTGAGTTGTTGATCTTCATCTGTGTTTTCATACTGCTAGATTTCTTTTTACTAGAAAGCAATTATGGAAAACGCCCATTTGAAATAACATCAAAATAATGAATTAAATTTGTCATCTTCTAAGAACTTAGTTAGACAGCTACACACTTCCCTTTCTTTGCTTAAGCCTAGTACTACAACGTGCCTATTGGGTCATTAAAATAAGGAGAGTGTTACTTGTATTTGTTTTAATTCCTTAGTTAAGTTTGAGTGGAGTAGTCTCACTTGAGTTCTGTATTTTCTAAGCATGTGGATCAGTGTTTTGCTGGATCAAAAGTTTAAAATATTTCCATATAATAGATTTTTTTTTTTCTTTTTTCTGTAGATGTTTACTGAACTTCAGCAGATGAGACAGCAACTACCAGACATGGAGTTTGGTCGACGTATGGCAGTTGAGCGTGAGCTGGAGAAAGTGGATGCAGTAAGATTAATTAATATAATTTTTGATGAAACTGGACACTTCGTTCTCTATGGAACAATGTTGGGCATTAAGGTCATAAATGTAGAGACTAACAGGTAGGTTCCAGCAACACACGTTGAGATAAACATGTTTGTTTCAAAATCTGTAGTCAGTCAAATTTACAGTGTATTTAAAACTTGATATGACTGTGGGGGTGTCTAACCTTTTGTTGTTGTTGTTATTTGGGAGCCTTACATTAGATACTTCCATGCTTAATAATGAGTTGTTGCAGTTCAAAGTTTAGGAAAATGAGGAGAAAATATGGCAAGCATATTTGTATTAAAAGTGTGTAATCAGTTCATCTCTGTCTAACTGGATGTGATAACACAAAGTAAATGTGGATCTTGCAGTTGGGATTTTATTGCATAAGGAAGCTGACTAGTAAATTATGTAGCAAGTTTGAATAGAGAAGCATCATAAAAACAATTAGTAAATTATTTTGAGGGAGTTTTGGGGTTTTGGTTTGAGTCTTGCAGTCAGAAAGGAGACATTCTCTGACTGTGAGCAGCTAACAGTAGTTACACCTTTTTACATCTTGTACTTCAGGTGTATTCGTATCTTGGGAAAACAAGAGAACATCAGAGTGATGCAACTAGCTTTGTTCCAAGGAGTAGCAAAGAAACATCGTGCTGCAATCACTATAGAGATGAAGGCATCTGAAAATCCTGTTCTCCAGAATATCCAGGCGGATCCGACAGTAATCTGCACAGCTTTTAAAAAAAATAGGTTTTACATGGTGTGTGTGGTTTCTGTTTAAATAACTTCAGTGTTGTATTGATGTTTTCTCTGCATTATTTTTTATTTTTCTTCTTGCACCTTTCCAGTGCTTTTTGTCTTGAGTATTTGCGAACACAACTTTTCCAGAGGAGTCCCTTTGTGTTGCAAGTATATTATAGAATTTTTAGCTTGAACTAGCTATACATTGACTAGGAATGGCTTTGTAGTCTTCAATTTTTTTTATTTTTGCTCAAGCAGTTAAATAAACTTGGATGGTTTTGGCTGTCTAAATTATAGTTCTCTGAGAAGGGTATATGCTTTTGTTCTAGCTGAAAAAAAAAACTTAAATAAGAACATGTAAAAAGCCTAACCAGATCTTATACTGATAAAGAACCAGTAATTAACTGTATAAAATATGTAATAAAACATTATTAAATTCAGAGCAGCATCAGGACTCAGCAGCACCAAGTACATTTATGGGCAACTAACTAAGACAGGAGTCATCTTCCTGTTCACAATTTAGATTTTAGGTGAGATGCAATGAATAAGCGAAACAGACAAGCAGTTCCGGAGTAGTTAATCAGGGATGTGATCACCACAGAGGTTATAGAGATTGGTCTGTGTGTTTTTACTTGTGCTTGAATTTGATCATGTTTTCCATTGGAGCAAGATAGTATACTTTCTAAAGCTTTGTGTGGTTAGTGTGTAGTATATAATGGAATATACTACTCTGAACAATTTGACAAGTGAGGAGGAAAAGTTAGATGAAATCTGGAAACATTACTGAACGTTAGAGAAAACACGACTGTATGCATGCAGAAAGATGAGTGATTGTCATTTGATATGTAAGTGTACTAGTCAAGTGGATCTTGTGTACTTGTATATTTATTCTGTGTCTTCCTGTAAGTGCTATAAAAATTAGACTTCTGAGATTTTGCCTGTTCTGAGGTAGGTTTGCTGTTTTTCTATAGTTTTATATTAATGAAGTATTGGAATAAGAGGTTTTAGTTTGACTTTGTAGTGAAACTGAAAGTTTTGTGATGAAACCTGCCAGTTTTGTCTGAATATAACAGAACACATTGATATTCTCCTCTCTTCATTTGAAGAAAAGATGCTGAACTACTGTGGGCTTTCTGTTGAAAAGGGGAGGAAGTTTAGAGATAAGAGATTTTAAAAAGTTACTTGGATTTGCATGCAGTTGTACTAGCATTTGTGACTGTGGAAATGCTGGTAATGCACAACACTGAAATGCAAGGATAGACTGTCTATGAATTCTCTCCCTACGTTTCAAATCTATGTGGTTGTTTAACAGGTTGAATAATCGCATTGATATCTTGGGTGCAGAGCAGTGTATAAGATAAGGGAGAAAAAGAAAACCAAACAGTTAACCTTCTGTTCTTTTGTTCTTCAGTTTACTAAACGTGAACCAGAAGATACCAAGAGTGCGGATTCTGACAGAGATGTATTTAATGAGAAACCTTCTAAAGAAGAGGTCATGGCAGCCACTCAGGCAGAAGGTCCCAAAAGAGTTTCAGACAGTGCCATCATCCACACAAGCATGGGAGATATTCACATCAAGCTTTTTCCTGTTGAGTATGTATTCAGTAGTTTTTTCTGTAACTTTGTTTTTCCTTCCTTCTGTGCTTTTTGGTGGCAGTCTCCAAGACTGACATTTCAAGCTGGGAATAATCCTTTTCTTCCCCTTTTTCTACTGTCCTTGTTTCCTGACAGTTTCTTAATACATCAAGCTAGGAATGTGACTCTTGACTAACACAAATAAAGTAGGTAAAACCAGGTCTAAATAACAGTTGGGGGCACTGTTGGTTTTTTCGTGATTTTTGCTTTTATTTAATTATTGGTTCAGGGAGTATATTCCTTTCTTAACTTTTGTTCTTTCTCTAAACCACAGATGTGGATAGGTCATGATGCTCTTCTGTGTGAGCTACATATTATTGTAAGGCAGTGCTGTTTGATTCTGTCTTGAAAAACAAAGCAGCAGTAGATTTGGCAGTAGGTCTGTATAAGCCAGAGGAATAGTGGTTTGCAACTTCCAAGTGTGGCCATTGTACTACATTTTATGTTATTGCAGCTCCTTCAAGAGCAACATAAAATTTATACCAGCATATAATATTAGTGCTGTGTATATCCAAAACTAGGCATATAATTGAAAAAGAGTTTTATGCATGACAGTTGCTGAAGTTATTGTGTCACCATATCTCCTTTGTGATGCTAATATATGCAAAGATTTTGTTATGAAACAGTAAATGTATATAATATATTATGCTACTGTACATTGAAACTTAAACCATTTAAGCATAGTCCGTGCTTCTCCAAAAACAAATTCATGTTTTTTCATAAGCACAGGTAAGGCCACACAACCTCAATTCTGCTCTGTAGGGCGGCTAGTCTTTTACTGCTCTCTTCACCAGTGTCTCCTTGCATCACGCCCTAGTTTCTGGAACTCATAATTCTAGCATATAGGTTGCAGTAATGCTACAGCCCTTGCCAGTGACTGACAGGCCAAGCTACATTATTTCTGACTTTTTTTTTTTAATTCCCATGCCCATGTGTCACTATATTTGCATGCGTAGTATTGCTAGGTGCTTCACTGCAATGTTTTGTATGCAATTTTAAATAAAATACAGTATTATCAGGCTTGGTTATTGTTAGGTTTGTCCTTTCTTGTTCCAGTATTTCCTCTCACCTGAGATTTGAATTTAAAATCTCATTAAGATGAACATCATTAAAAATTCAAAGAAGAGCGTATAGGATGTAGCTTTGTATGCCCTTTAAATATTTGGCCATGTGCTTGTGGAATAAAGTTGTGAATGACTGTGTACCGCTCAGCAGGAACTGGGACTCTAATCTTGTCTGTTCCATTAGTTACGCCATCGGCACTCTGTTTCACGAGATGATCTGCAGTATCACTAAGCCCAAGCTCATGTTCCTTATCACAGCTAAAGTAACTCTACAGCTATGGACTCAACTTGGCTCTTTTCTTCTTTGCTGGGAAAATGTGTTTGACTGCGTAAGCCTGTCAATGTAGATCTACCCTGGTGTCATGACCCGGACTGGACAGACCAGGGAGTCGTGTTGAATTCGGAATTCCCTTGGGTTAAATTAAGGTGAAATGACACCAAATGATCAGTTGAACATTTTATTTATGATGGAAGCAAACTGAATTTGGGAGGCATAACAGCAGGTGGTGTGGTTTCTCACAACAGGAATTGGCATGGAACTACCTCAGTAACCTGTGTAACCCGTAGTGACTATATATATCAGTTCAGGGAATAAGGAGATCCCTCCCGTTGGGTCAGGAGGTTCAGAGCAAACCCCCTTGCTTTCCAGACTCCTCCTCAGAGAAAAGCCTAGGGGCGGCTGGATGCACTCCTAGTCCCAGACTTGGTCAATGGTTTATGTCTGAAGGAATGAGGTGTAGGGATTGTGGAAAAGGAAAGAGAAAGGGAGAACAAGACAAGAGGAGAAAAAGGAAGAGAGGAAGATTTCACCGGGCCTGGATCCAGTGTTGGTCTAGTCAGCCGAGGGGTCCAGTTCCAGTGGGCTTGCACACATGGGCTTCGGTTTGTGTCCTTTTATCATCTTTTCCCCTCCTTTGGGCGGGCACCTGAACTCATCAGGCCAATTAGGTGGGCGTCATGATCAGTTTGTCAGCCTTTGGCTTGGGGGTTGCCTGGGGAGCAACCTCCCCCTCCCTGCAGACATGATCTTTTGCCATGCATGGTGAGATGTTCTGCTCAGCATACCCAAAACAGCATTATCAGAATAGGGAGCTGTGCACCCTCTGGCACGCCCTCCCCCTCCTGTTGCTGCTGTCCGGCACTGATCGGCTTCTTTTCACCTGTGGCTCCTTGCTATGCAGTTTGCCTCTATGCAGAGTTAGTTCCTAAGCAGAACTTGCACCACCACAATGTTTGAGACATTAACTCTTTCAGTCTCTCACACCTGGTTACTAACCCATTTTATAAAACTAGTTGAAGAGCTATTGCAAAGAATTTTCACTCTGGTAGCAAATCACTCAGAAGTAAAAAAATCAAGTCACAAAGGTGAAGGGGTTGGTTGGTTGGTTTTTTCTGCCTTTTTATTCCATCAACAGGAATATTCCACCTCTTTACCATGCTTCCAAGCAAGGTTTGTGAGTAGTTTCAGAGGAGGATAACTGACTTTGCTGACTGCAAGTTCTATAATATTAAAACATTGTGTTTTTAGATTGTACTTCTTGTATGCAACATTGGACACCTTACATATATAGCTTAATAGAATTATAGAGATAAAAGAGTGAACAACTTTTTGCTTATGGAGCATACGCTCCTTAATTGATTTTGTAAATAAACTATGTAAGTAGAGAGCTGGGGAAGGAACATCTAATCAGTGGTGCCTTGAACTAGGCTTTGAGGAAATAGATGTGGTTCCTGACTGTCATGGTGTAAGCCCAGCCAGCAACTAAGCACCCAACAGCCACTTGCTCTCTCCCTTTGTAGTGGGATGGGGGAGAGAATCAGAAAAATGAAAGTGAGAAGATTCATGGGCTGTGTAAAGACAGTTTAATAGGTAAAGCAAAATCCATGCACGTGGGCAAAGCAAAATAAGGAATTCACTTACTGCTTCCCATGGGCAGGCAGGTGTTCAGCCATCTACAGTAAAGCAGGGCTCCATCACACATAACGGTTACTTGGGAAGACAAACACCGTCACTCCAAACGTCCTCCCCCTTCCTTCTTCTTCCCCCAGCTTTATATGCTGAGCCTGATGTCATATGGTCTGGAATATCCCTTTGGTCAGTTGGGGTCAGCTGTCCCGGCTGTGTCCCCTCCCAGCTTCTTGTGCCCCCCCAGCCTCCTTGCTGGTGGGGTGGTGTGAGAAGCAGAAAAGGGCTTGGCTCTGTGTAAGCACTGCTCAGCAGTAACTAAAACATCCCTGAGTTATCAACGCTGCTGCTGCCTTCATGTGTAATTGTGCAACTTTGTACTCCTCTCATGTTTGTTTGGGTTTTTTTTGCTCCCAGCACTGGGTTTGAAGAGGTGGGGATTTGTTTTCTTCCTTATTTGATGAAAGTCCTTTCTACAGTGTGCTGAAACAGTGTTCAATACAACAGAATCTTAGTCTCAGTGGAAATCTGTATGGCTTTGCCCCCATACAATTAAATATTTATTGTAGCCTGTATTTTCTGTTACATGATTTTAGGTGCCCCAAAACAGTGGAAAACTTCTGTGTGCACAGCAGAAATGGTTATTACAATGGACACATATTTCACCGTATCATCAAGGTAACTTGCAAAAATTTTTGTTGTTGGTGGTTTAGATAATGTACCTTTGTGGTCAGTCCTCTCTGTTAAGCCTTTTATTTCCCTTTTGCACAAATGATTTCTGGAATCACTTCAGACTTCCCTGTAAAGTCTGAAAAACTCTGAGGTTCTAAACAGCTTTATCACTTACTGGAGTGACTGCAACTGGCAAGGTGGAAGAAATCTGAAAATTGAGAGAAAGATCAATTCTGCAATCCTGATTGAATTAAGATTTTGTTTAATGTCAAAAGGCTTTTCTTGTAAGGCTTGTTATTTCTGTTGCACCAGAATCAAGCTGATACAGCCTAAGTGTTTGCAAAAGGTACAGAGAGTCAGGTTTCTGTCCTCCACTAGCAGGAACAGTGAGTAAGCTTGTTTTATTTCACAAGTACTCAGTTATGACTTAAAGAAGCCCTGAATGCTTTGTCCCATATCCAAAGCATCTTAACACTTTTTGTTGAAAGGTTTGAAGTAAGTTGAAAAAAAAAGTCACCTAGCATAAAACACTTTCTATGCAATGATGTAATAACATTTAATTTCTGTGCAGGGTTTCATGATTCAGACTGGTGACCCAACTGGTACAGGAATGGGAGGTGAAAGTATTTGGGGAGGAGAATTTGAAGATGAGTTTCATTCAACTTTACGACATGACAGACCATATACACTCAGCATGGCGAATGCAGGACCAAATACCAATGGATCCCAGTTTTTTATAACAGTAGTGCCAACTGTAAGTAATATTAAAAGCTCAGTTTAAGGCCTGGGATGCTAACTAGATAGTAAAAATGTATTTTTTCTGTTGGAAAAAGGAACACAGTAGTACTATCTAAATAATATTTTCCTGTTATTTTGCAAATAAGTGTTGCACACAACAACATATACTGTGTAGGCTTCACGGAAGCCATCCTTTAAGAAATAGAAAATTATTTTTGTCAGTTGTGATCAAGAGGCCTTTTGCCTTTAACTGGAGTAAGGGCAATGTCAAATTCTTAGTAAATCAGACATGTTTGCAATTGTGTATTACTAGAGTACTTTATATTAATATACTGGTTTAAACTTGATGGAAATCTAGCTATTGCTTAGATTATTTGAAGTTTTTTGATATGGTGCCAGGATGACTCCTTAATATTGCCCAATTACAGCTATACAAAGAAGCCATTATTCAGGTTTGAAGATTTCCTTTGATCTGTGTACAATTTTGGAGCCAACAAAGAAATTTTGGTATGCGAATCTAACAGATACAAAACAAATCTTAAACGTAATGCTTATAGAAACTGCATTCTTATAGCACTTATTTCAAAATCATGTGTCTTTTTAAAAAGCACCCATCTACCACAATTTTGAGGCTTATTAAGTTATATCAGTGCCTATATTCAGATTGCTAATTGGGCATACTGTATGTTTGAATTCAGTAGTATTCGGGACTGGCACTTAGAATTCAGCTGTGAAAATACCATGAAAGAGAGACTGAAACAGCATTTCTGTGAACTGAAAATACACGTCAAAATTAACTATGAAATGCTACTGCATTGCTAGAACTTGGCCTCTAGTACTTTAAGAAAACAATTGAAAAGGTGAGTTTAAATGCATATGTATTAGCTGCACTCTCATATTTACTTACATGCTAATATTTACATGATGTTAAGTTTCATAGTCTGAACACACAAAATGTATCCATGTTCACTTACTCTAGGTCAGTCTCTTTCTGGTTTGGTACCTAACCTACATGCTGCTTTCTATATTAATATCGTTTTTCTTTCTCCTCCTGTGCTCTTAAACAGCCGTGGCTAGATAACAAGCACAGCGTGTTTGGACGGGTGACTAAAGGAATGGAGGTTGTTCAGAGAATCTCAAATGTAAAAGTCAATCCCAAAACTGACAAACCCTATGAGGATATCAGCATCATCAATATCACTGTGAAGTAAGCCAGGAGTTGAAGGTTCCAGCTTAAGCAGAAAAAACTTGGCATGGTGGGACCCAAAAAGGGACCTAGAAAGAACAGAAACATTTTTGGTAATTCCTAGACATTAAGGAGTGCCAGGACAGAGCCATCACCAGTTCTACTATTTTTAATGTACTTAAAGTGCCCTAAGTCTGTATTTCTGGTAACTTTGTATTTCAAAGTAAAAACAGCTGTATGTTTCTTACAAAGTCTATTGTTTTTCTTGTTTCTCCTCTATGTAAAACTGAAGACAAAAACCCACATGATAACGTTTATAAAATAGGATCAGGGTATAGTTTCTAACTGCCATGTTTATTTTCACCTTTCACATCTAATTATTTTCACAGTACTGAAATGTTTGACAGAGGAAAAGGTCCTCTGAGTAAGCTCTTCAATCATAAATATGTTCATCAAAAGTTAGATTAAGTTATGATACTGTTTCCTATGACAACATATGTTAATCTATCTCTGTCCTTTGAAAAATGGTTCTGTATGTGTCTTCTGTGTCCAAGAGCAATGATCAACTCTTGGAATGCCAGTGTGTAAGGTCCTGTGCAACTTGTTTGGCATTGCCAATAATGTTTTTTTTCTTTCAATGTTTGCTTTCCCATTATTTTAGCCTAGGGAGTCTGTTTCTGGCTTCATTTGTACCCAAAGTCCTACAACCAGTACTGTGTCTACTGCAATACTTAGTTTAAATTAATGATGGCATCATCTCAACTGAGCCTATGTCAGGTGTTTCTGATGCAGTCCTCCATGAAAGCTCAGACAACTTCTCAAGCTGTTGTGAATCTGGGGTGTCGTGGTTTAAGCCCAGCCAGTAACAAACCACCACAAAGCCACTTGCTCACTCCTCCCCTGCCGCAGCCCCAGTGGGCTGAGGAGGAGAAAATACAAAGAAAAGCTTGTGGGTTGAGGTCAAGGACTGGGAGGGATCACTCACCAGTTATGGTCACAGGCAAAAGACAGGCTCAACTTGGGGAAAAACCAAAACCCATATAATTTACTACCAATCAAATCAAAACAAGGATAACGAGAAGTAAAACCAAATCTTTAAAACATCTTCCCCCCAACCCCTGCCTCCTTCCTGGGCTCAGCTGCACTCCAGATTTCTCTACCTCCTCCCACCCAACAGCGCAGGGGGATGGGGAATGGGGGTTGTGGTCAGTTCATCACACCTTGTCTCTGCTGCTCCTTCCTCCTCAGGGGGAGGACTCCTCACTCTTCCCCTGCTCCAGCAGGGGGTCCCTCAGGAGACAGTCTGACTTTCACAAACTTCTCCGGCATGGGTCCTTCCCACAGGGTGCAGTTCTCCACAAACTTCTCCAGGGTGGGTCCTTTCCACGGGCTGCAGTCCTTCAGGCACAGACTGCTCCAGCACAGGCTTTCCCACAGAGTCACGGCCATCTTGGGGACATCCCCCTGCTCTGGGGTGGGGTCCTCCCCGGGCTGCAGGTGGGCATCTGCTCCCCCACTCCCCTCCATGGGCTGGGGGGGACAGCCTGCCATCTCAGCACGGGCTGCAGGGGCATCCCCTCCTCCCCCGCTCCTCCACCCCTCCTTCACTGACCTCACTGTCTGCAGAGGGGTTTCTGTCACATTCCAATCCCACTACTCACTGCAGGTTCCCCTTCCCTTCTCCCAGAGGCGCTACCACCATCGCTGATGGGCTCGGCCTTGGCCAGAGGTGGGTCTGGCGGATCCAGGGAAGCTTCTAGCAGCTTCTCACAGGAGCCACCCCTGCAGCCCCTCCTGCGCTACCAAAACCCCACCACACAAACCCAAAACATGTGGCTAGGTAATGGTCCTGTTGTTATGTTGGATACTTACGTCTACTCCAAATACAGTATCATTAAGTTTGACTGTTTATGTTCACATAACACCAGGACACTCATACAAAATGCAGAAGTTTACAGTTCTGGTAACTTCATTCATGAAATGAGACATGATGCATGCTAATCAAATTCAGTCCCTCAAAAGGTGCTACCACTAGGAAGCTTACCTTCAGTGAGATAAAGGGATATCTTCAGGATCAATAAGAAAAATTCTACAGTAAGTTAAATGTAGCACACCTCTATTCTGAGATGACCTTAAAAAAAACGACGTTTATAAAAACTCATTCACAAAGTTTTAGATACTTTTATTGAAAATAATTCATTTTCTGGGCAACTCAAATTGCAGCAGCTCATGAATTGTTTCCACTAAAAGAACCCCTTCTTTCAAGAAATCTTTACATAACATCCACACCTACTCCAACAATTCAGAATAAGAGCTATCTCAGAATAAAACCATCCTGTATCACATAGTCCACAATAAATTTGAAGGTAGCATACAGTAAGACCATATCAAGTGATAAAACATTATTTTTCAGTTAACCTAGACATACTATTTTTGAGCTGAGATTCTTTAAAGAAAGCCACAACACAGTCACTGGATGTTATACATACTCACTTTCACAATTAAGTCAAAATCCTATGAAAAGTTATTCAGTCTTTTCAAATAATCCTCACAGTTAGTAATGCTTGAGTGACTTCTAGTTGAGGAAATATTCCAATTACACACTGCATAAGTCAGTACACTAAAAACTAAAGTTCAGTGAAACTGGTGAAACAAGCTTAAATTTATAACAGAAGCAATTTATATGTAGTATTAATTTATAATACAAATAAACCTCTTAGTGTACTGGTTTACACTGAAGAGTTCACAGATGAATGCAACACTTTCACAGTTACTTCAAGTCATCTTAAATAAATTCCATTTAAAAACACTTTTATGGTAGCATTCCATGTGTCACAAGCAATCTTTTGTACTCAAAAATATGCATGAGTGAGAATTTTTCCTCTGCCCTCAAATGTAATGTTACAAAAAATCCGAACTAGTCACCCTGAACATTTTAAAGTAGTAGAACTATACTGAGAGGCATGTATAACTGAAGTATAAGCCAGCTAAAATAAAATTACAGAATCAGGATTTTTCTAAAGGATGCATGTCTTCTCTGTTAAAAATATTCCAGGAAAAGGTATCTACCATGCTTAGCAGAACTTGTTCATATTTAAAAAAAAAGCTATGAAGGGACAGTCAGCCCTAAGTAGGTCTGGGACTGCTCTGCAGTACAGGCTAAGCAGATGCTCAAGTCAGAGCAGCCAACTGTCTATTGTGCAAGAAGTTACAGGCTGGGAAGGATGAACAATTTTTAGTTCAGCAGGTGCAAGAAAACACCTTTCACTCCATTGTAAACTATTTCCAAATTTGTCAGGTTGTCTGAAGAAAGAGTAAATACTCCTTCTCAGCACCTACATAGGCACTGAAACCCATTTCACAAACATTTTACTTTAAAGCTTAGCGTTCTTTCAGCTCCTATTCCAAGTTATTAGACTTGCTGAATCTGAAGCTGCATTTAACACCATTTACAGGAAATTTAAGTAACAAGAGAAAACTACAAATAAGTGTCATCATGAGGAAGTAGTTACCTTAACTGCTTCCTCTTGAAGAAAAGTGCAAATGTACTAAATTATTTGTTTATACATTCTTAGCTTTACCAAAGGTATGTAGTGAGAAAACATCATAAAATTGGTAACATTACAATAAAAGCCAAAGCCACAGATAATGGGGTACATTTTCTTTGCCAGGTGAAGTTCACAGCTCTCACAGGTAAACACGCTTTTCAGCATGGTAAAAAGATCTACCCATCTGTGAAACAACCATGCTCACTTCCCTGTCTGGTTCTCCTGATTCACCTCTACTCCAGTAAGAAAAGTTGATGATACGCAGTTTTGATCTATTGGCCATGCTCTTCATAGGTCCTCTCCCGACACGAAGAGGTCCATGGCATGGTTCTTCAATTGGCAATGGCTGTGTACTTAAAGAGGAGGGCAGAAGATTCTGCTGTGCATACCAGACATAAAATTGTTAGCAGAGTTGCATGTGCAGCGGACAAAGAGACATCACTAAGTCGTTGCAACCTTCTCTGAATTTAAACAGCACTATACCCATATTTCATGGGTTTGTGAATGAGCAATCTCCGAAAATAGAGGCATTGGTGATAGTTCCATGTAGAAGATACAGTAAGAACTGAAAATCTAATTATGGAAGGTTTATATCACATTTTACCATCTGCTCTTCTAAGTAAGAGTTATAATTAGTGTACACTGCTTTTACATTGTGTTATTTAATATTTTAAGGCCACCACCTTAATCTGGAAGCATGACTTCTACATAACAGTACATAGCTGGATTGACATTACACCACACTACTTCTTTAAGAAGTTGTTTGGGTTTTTTTAAACTTCATTTGACTTCTTGAGGAGTAACCTTAACCTCTAACAGCAGATTATGTCCTCAAGCACGCACAAAACACTTTCAGCCCAATATCACTATAGTCTTTCCATAAATAATTTAGCATGTGTACAGTTAACAAAAAACCCCAACTCCTCCCCCTCAACCAGAAAAGGAGTAGCTAAACAATGTCACACCCCCCTAGCCCTGCAACACTGTTCCCCATTCTCAGATTTCTTTGCCCAGTTATGCTGCCATCCGGTAACAAACAGGGAATAAATAATGGGGGAAACATTTTCTTTTTGTGGTGTACTTGCATGTAATTTTCAATGCCACCTTTAGATAAATGCATTCTTTAGATATTAAAGAGTAGCACCATTTATTTCTGACTAATAGAGCTGGCTACTCTAATAACTTGAGATGGATTCTGGAATAGTTTCCTGGGAAAGTATTTCTAAACGACTCAAAAATTTTCTGACACCAATTAACTACTTTAACCTTGTTATAATTATTAGGTGAACTCCAATGTATATTTTATCAGGGAAGAATTTTAAATTGCGACACCCTAATTTCACCAAAAAGAATTTAAAGGCACCCTTGTAATGAGCCCATTCCATTACTTGTATCAAATTTCAAAAACACTGTAACAGCACAAGTTTACTGAACCAGTTATCCGATCTAGGATAAAGGCTTATATGTTTCTGTAACCACCAGGTTAAATAAAGTCCCCTCTTCAGACAGCAGACCAGGCTACAACATCCTAAATCGTGCAAACAAAACAAAAGAGTAAACTATAACATTAAATTGCAGCTGCTGTAAAATTAAGCCACATCCAGGACACCAGCAGCCACTAACTGCCTCGAAAGCCAGTCCAATCCTTCATAAAGTCCTGTACCACTTCGGGCATCACAACCCTGAATATACCAGCTCCGGCCACAGCAGAGTTTGTGGAGACTCAGCAGTTCTGTGATTTCTTCTACTGAAAGTGCACCTGCTACATCCTGCAACAGAATCAGATACAATGACTCAATTATTATTTTGTATTATGTTTGAAGCATTTTATTTTCAACGAATGGCTTAGACTGAAGCTACAGATCACATAAAAGCTTTCCAAACACAAAAGCCAAATAAACCAGTTACGCATTTACTACTTGTTACCATAAAACTGGTTGTTGAGTTTACTAAGCACTCTACCACCACTTATTTTGCCAGCATTAAACATAAGGAAAACATCTACATTTTATTCTTTCCGCATTACCATTCCCTACCCATAGCAGAGGGTTCAGAAAGTTGGAATTTGATACACAAACTGAGGAAAAGTAACAGAGTGAAAAAAATGACCAGTACCTGTTTATTAGCAAAGATCAAGAGCAAGGCATCCCGCAGTTCCTTCTCTGTTAATAATTTTGCAAGTTCACTGTGTGCTTCACTGACCCTGTCTCTGTGACTGCTATCAACAACAAACACCACCGCTATGAAAGAAAGAGAGAAATGTTTTACACACATTTAAATATAAACTCTGTAAAATTAGCTTTCAACTTACACAATTCTTTTTTTTCTAGCAGTATTGTATGTGAAGTTTCTCAGCAGTGCACAACTTCAATTTCAAATCCAGGAGGACTGAGAAATGCCTTACATACCTCTATACGTTTGACAAAAATGTAGAATTCATCCTAAAACAGGGAAAAAAAAAGTCTGCTTTTTGCCTAGTCTAACATAAAGGTTGTGATATTTTAACTACTTAGGTCTAAAACCAGATTTACTATGTGTGGATTGAGTATCTCAGTTTAAACCACTTCTCGATCCATTTATACTCAATCAACTCCATTTATACACAATCAACTGTTCCAGTTTCCCTTAACTGGCTGTAAAATCTACAGGTTCAGCCAAATCGGCACAGCTTCCTTCAGCTACAGACTACACAGTCCAGAGAAGATTGCCATGGACCTGACAGCAGCAGTAGATTTTACTATCCACTACAGAGAGTAACCAAGATGCCAGAAAGACTAGAGAGTCAGAGAGGCAGAGCTAGAGGACAGAATTTAAACTCATGGTTTTTGCAATGAAAAAATCCCAACAAAACTAAACAAAACTTAATTGCAGTTATGCACCAGGTTAACTGCTTAAGAATTTCTCTCCAACATACAATTCTTCAAGGCAGACATGATTCCATGCTACTGGCGTTTACACAATAAGTTTTAAGAGAACAACAGAAATCCCAAAATACAATTTTTAAGTTTGAAAAGATGAAGAATTTAAAATGTTTAAGTTTGCAATGAAGGCCGAAATAATGCACAAAGTTGAGCACATAACTGATGTTTGTCATTTCCTAAGTATTTCAGATAATTCTGAATGAATTAATGAAGAGGAACCCCTTTCTAATTTGGAAAACAACTATGGAGGATTTACAGAAGGACAGCATGAATTTCTAAGTTGGCACCATTTAGATCAAAGTTTTCAGAATCAGTAATCTAGTCTATGACCAGATATTACACTGCAATACCAAGTCAGATGTTACAGAACTTTGCAGAATTTTTTAAGTTGTTAACTAAAGGCTCCTAAAGGCTGAGTGTTTTCCTTTCAAGTGCTATTTAAATTTCATACCTGGCAAGTACTACTTCTCACTATGCAAACTTTGGAATGCTGCACCTTGTCTGTTGTCAGCTATAACCAGTTTAACAGAGATTCTAGTTTTGTTTGGCTTCACAAACTGTCTGATGGATTTATGGAGAACGTGCCTTTATCATGCAGCAGACACTATGGCCAACTGGATTAAAATTTCTTAGCTCATGAATCCAGCAGCTGTACTTTGCATTAGATGAACAATTTTCTACTGTTATAAATTATTTCTATTAATAAACTTTTTGGCTCTGAAATACAAGCTAGAAGACAAAATACAGTTTAAAAGTTGTATTAATCTCACCTTGTGTATTGAGATAATAATGTTTCCACAAGGGCCTCAATTTGTGCTTCCCTCCTACATCCCAAATTGTAAACTTCAAATTCTTGTATTCTACTGTTTCAACATTAAAACCTAGAATAAAAATATTAAAGTTTTATAGTCTTGTTCTGTATGAATATAAAATAATCAAATTATACATGTAAGTCAAACATTCAGAAAAATCATTACATTTAAATTGCTGCTACTAACCTATCGTTGGAATTGGCTGCATGAATTCATCTTGCTTTAACTTAAACAAAATAGTTGTTTTCCCAGCTCCATCTAATCCTAGAGTGACAACCCGAATTTCCATTTTTGGTCCAATATGTACCCTGTTGTCCTGGAAGAAACAGCATACACAAAACAAGAGCAAGTTTAGGAAATTCAAATTAGAAAACTATGTTTAAGATACTTATCTTGTCACTATTTGTAAAGTGATTAAATGGATGGACTCCAAAAATACAAGGCACAATCACCAATCACCTCCAGCAATAACATAAACCAAAATACCCAATAATCTCTGTAGTGAACCTGTAAATTCTGCCTGCGTTATCACATGCCTTTTAGAAACACAGCCAATCTCATTCTAGTATGCCTGTACTTAATAAAATTTCAAATTCTTTCATCAATCTGGCTCAAACCACATGAGGGATTGTTCATAGTAATCAGGTAGAATTCTCTGACCAGAGAACTCTCTGTTGGTGTTGTAGCTTTTCCACTATGTTTTGTCACATTATGATGCCCCCACCTACAGAACTATTTCCTTGCTGGAGGCTCCATAGCTATGCCTCTTCACCTCAAGCCACTTCCAATCCTTTACCACATTAAACCAGCAACATTATTAGCATTAAGCAGTAATCTGAAATCTGAAGAAAAACAAACAATGTCCCCCCACCTCAAGTCTTGCTTGGAGGCAAGGAAGGAGAATCAACTTCCTATTTGTAGTTTAGACCAAGCTACCATGAGTATTGAACAAGCTGATGCTAACAATGCAGTCAAGTGGTATTACTAATATAAAGCAGCAAACCATAAATTGTAAAATAAACAACATAGGCTAAGATTACTAGGTACCCCTGAAACATATTTTGATGTACTTAGAAATGCTACCTTGATCAAATACCAGAGTTTCAATCATCAGAACTATGTGGCAATACATTGTTTTCTTGCAAAATCCAGACAGCGCTGTGCTAGGTAAGCAATACACAAAAACCTGTGTCTACCCCACACAGCTTTTCATTTCTTCTTGCATTAGAAATGCTATTTACTGAGTGCAAAAATGCTACAACCTCTCCTGGTACAAGACCAACATGCACCAGCGTGACTGGATATATAAACACCTATATTAGGTGACTTGAGATAGACACACATACACACACACAGGATCCATTATATAGCTGGATATATGTCATCATGACATGCAATTCCATTCTCCCCTCTGTCACAGATGAAGCAGCATATTGCCAGAATAATCAATACAGATTAATTCAATGACCTTACGCTATTGCAGTCTCCAAAGAGAGTAAACACAGCTCAACAAACTGCTTTCTAAAAAAAAGTAATTAAAAAAATGTTGCAAAAACCACAATGCAAAAGTAAGCAACACCATGATTGTAAGTTTAAGAGTCAGGTCAAAGGTCCAGCTAATCTAGCATGTTGTCTGAAACTAGGTAAAGATGGATGCATGCAAAAGTAAGAGACAAGGAAAGCAAAAAGTGATAACTGCCCTAAACACCCTCCCTGTGTCAAACAGCTTGCAGCTCATGGACTTAGTGAGCCAACAGTGCGGTGTCTGCAACTAACTGATCTTGATGTATTATTCATCTATGAATCTGTCTGTCTGCTTCTTGAAACCACAGACATTTAGGGCCCAGAAGATCCTTGGCATAGAACTCCACAGGCTGTTTGTTGTGAAAAAATGACTTTATTTGAATCTGTGAAATGAACTTGTACAAGCTGAGCAGTTTCAGCCCTACAGCTTTGACACTACACAAGACAGATGCTCCAAAACCAAAAGACTAACTGAATATTTGAGATTTGGACAATAAAACATTGAGACTTATTTGCTTTTTAATAAATTTCTTCTAAGTTCTAGATTTCTGGATTCAGAGCTGAAGTTGCCAAATTCAGTGACAACATTGCAACACAGCACGTTATCAGAAAGGGTTATCTCCTTCTGAAGAAGAAAAACCTGTGGGCAGATTCTTGACAAGCATGTCAGCTGGAAACACATAGGCAAAGAGCAAGAACACAAAGAAGTATGCAAAAGGCACTGAGGAATATAAAAAATGCCATGCCTCCAGCACCCTTTTCACACTCAAGCCTCAGTTCTGATTTTGTCTAAAATTTCTGGGGATGAATGTTCCCAGTTCTTCTCTGCACCTGAAAGGAAGGAGGAAGGAAAAGAGGCAGCTCTGGATAGAACTGCTAAGTTTATAGGTTTCTTGATGAAGGCAACAACCTGGCTATGGCCAGAGCTTGCTGATAGTCAGCCAGTGTGCTGGTTTTAGCTGGGGTAGAGTTAATTTTCTTCACAGTAGCTAGTATGGGGCTATGTTTTGGATCTGTGCTGGAAACAGGGTTGATAACTCAGGGATGTTTTAGTTACTGCTGAGCAGTGCTTACACAGAGCCAAGCCCTTTTCTGCTTCTCACACCACCCCACCAGCAAGGAGGCTGGGGGGGCACAAGAAGCTGGGAGGGGACACAGCCAGGACAGCTGACCCCAACTGACCAAAGGGATATTCCAGACCATATGACATCAGGCTCAGCATATAAAGCTGGGGGAAGAAGAAGGAAGGGGGAGGACGTTTGGAGTGACAGTGTTTGTCTTCCCAAGTAACTGCCACAAGTGATGGAGCCCTGCTTTCCTGGAGTTGGGTGAACACCTGCCTGCTGGTGGGAAGTGGTGAATGAATTCCTTGTTTTGCTTTGGCTTGTGTGAGCAGCTTTTGCTTTACTTACTAAACTGTCTTTACCTCAACCCATGAGGTTTTTTTTTTTTTTTTTCTTCTGATTCTCTCCCCCTTCCCACTGGGTGGTGGGGGGAGTGAGCAAGCGATTGTGTGGTGCTTAGTTGCTGGCTGGGGTTAAACCACAACAGCCAGCCTGGCCGTGCTCTCAGGGCACCACCAGAAGCACCAGTCACCATTACAGCTCCCATGGCTAGAGGGCAGAGGCAGTGCTGGCCCGTGCAACTTAAAGCATCAGAGAAGTAGAGGAGATGAATGATTCTGTCAAATTTAGCCATCCTGTTGCAGTTTGCTTTCTGTAAGTTTTAGAGTGAAAACAGGTTGTTCTCAGTATGTTTGTACTCTCTCAGAAGGAATCAAAATGCAATCTGTGATGGACACCAAATTTCCACTTTTTGTGTAAGCAGTTCTGTCACCTTAGGAAGAACCTCGCAAGAAAAGTTTCTACTCAGAAAATAATGTATAGCACCTGTAATACGAGTCAGAAATAATTGGCTATTGATGATCACAGCTAGAGACTGACAGATGAAGAAAAATTATCTCTGCATCAACTATATCAGCACCTTTAATAAAAAATGTTATTTAAAAAAATCTGGCCAGTAAAACCCCTACGTGTCTGCATTTCTGGCAGGTGCATAACTTGATAGCATACTTAGAAACAGGTAACCTGTGATTTCTGTTTAAGTAAAACTTGGTGTTTTCTTAAATCTCAATACAGAAAGTGCAGAAGAAAAAAATCACACAACTGTGATCTCTTGGGTTTTTGTCCTTGTCCTTCATCTTTGTTAAGAATTTGTTGACATGACAAAAGCTGTATATAGCTTTACTTAAAGATAGTGTTAAGTGCTTTCCGTCTGATCGATTACTGTCTTCTAGGGTACTCTTGGTGTTGGTGAGGGTTAGCAGTTTCCCATACTTGCTTCAACAATGATGGATAAGTGCTCTTTACTACCTGAGGTACTGTTTTCCTAATTATTTTCCCTCTCCCCAGTATGTACACACAAATATTTAGGATGACCAATTGCTATTCCTGTATATAACACTCCACAGCCACTGCTCTCATTTGACCAGAACAAAACAGCAATCTCTCTCTTCAAATAAGGATCACGCTCCTGGATGAGGAGCCATTTCCTTGCCAACAAACTAAGTACATGAAGACATCTCAACCTTATTTGGTCAAAGTCCTCATAAATACATAGGTAAAGGAGGATCCACTGGAAACAATATATTAACAACATCTGGGAAACAATTATTATATATTAATGTACTTCTTGAAAGATTTTCAGCATCTTGTCCTGGAATTATCCAAATCCTCCCTTCAGAGCTTTATATGTGGCATTTCCCTTGATGGTTTAGGAAGAGGAAACAGCACTATCCATGTTTTTCATGTCATCAGTGAAACAAAAAAAATGTGGATAAAACCTACTCACTTTCAATAGTGGAAAGGATTTCTCCCTCCCCTCCTTAAATTTCCACAACCTTCACTGGATATGGAATGTTCCTTTGATCTGGTACTGTTTGAAATGCTTTTTTAATTTTATAATGGATGCAGCCTTCAGTGCATGAGAGTTTCTGAGAAAGACCTTTTCAGTGATATAATAGCAATTTACAGTTTTTGATCTGAAGGTTTTATTTCTGTCTGAAATCTGTTGCCAGGCACAGACCTTTCAGGTACAACAAGCCTCACTACAAGTCACAACAGTGGCCATCAGCATGACAGTATTCTAAGAAACCATTGTGTAGAAAGAGAGCTTGAAACTTGTTCAGAAGGGAGGAAACATAAAAAGTAAGAGACTGAAGTAATGATTTTCACCTTACTTTTTCATGACTGCTGCTCTTTTTGTGAAAAATGACATTTGCTTTGGCACCTTTGAAATTCAGAATCTAAGCTTCAGAATATTTCATAAAAATACCAATTTGTCACAGGAGAAAAACAATAGAAGTCCTATTTTTTTCTAAAGAAAGCTGAGGTGGAGAGACACTGGAAGAATTCTGAGTCCCCCAAGCTGAGACTTATTTCAGATCTCCTATTACAACTTAGCTGGCTGCAACCATTCTCTTTGTAAATGCTCAGAAATTGGCAATCAAAATTTTCTGAGTCAGATTAACAGCTCCTAAAGACAAAACCACACATCCAAAATGCCTCTCTGACTCAGCCCTGTGAGATGGCAGCATCAATCAGCTCTTAATACACAGAACGTAATTCACCATCTGTGAAATGTGAATGCTGCTTCATTCATGGAACAATGGAGGTTTGCAGAAGAGGTCTCCCTGACCCTACTAACTCTGGTCTCTGCTGAATAGGGAACAGAGGGACAGAAATGAAAATGTTGCATTTATTGATCTGACAAAGCAACTATTACATGGAAATTCAAATATACTGAAGTTACAAAACAAATTATTTGGAAGAAATTGGATTTCTGACAACAAGAAGAACTGGGACAGAATCCCCATGGAAGCATTCATTTCCTTATAGTACAGACTTCAACAGCAACAGTTAAATCCTCAGTTTCACCTCAGCAACAATAGATGCTATTCCTCTTTCACCCATTCAGAACAGAAAAAAACCCCATAAATCAAAGTACTTCTTGCTCTTTGGAGTTTCAAATTTATTTAATCTCCTATGTGAAAAGTATCACCATTATCAAATTCCAAATAATTTCATCCCTTTCAAAGAATAGGTGGTATTGAAATGATAGTAAAGCAATAAAAAACCCCAACTACTTAGAATATGAACTGTGTCTAAACTATCAGTGAATACAAAGCAACTACAAGACAAATTATCATTTAACAAATTGAAAGAAATACATTACTTTTAATATTATAAACTGAAAGTTATAATAGCATTGTTGCATTTAAAAATAGGTGTGCAATTTTCAGGAAATAAAATAATAAACATCCTGCAGAAGTTATGCTGTCTTCATGAAAAAGCCAAAAATACATGGAAAAACAAAGGGTAGATTCCTGCTCTGAGTTGAACTTACAATAAATCAGGTATATTTCCAAAGGAAGGTGTTTCTAGAATTCAAAAATACCATCTTACATATTTAAAAGAAAGCAGTTAATGTTTGAACAAAGCTACTGATGTAGTCAATGTCAAATGAATGTTTCTCACACTAATTCCAACAGTACAGTGGTTTTGTTGCTCAAATACCACACAGCATTCATTATATAAGACGACACTGTGGCTCTAACTGATACTGAACTGCCTAAATTTGCTGCAACAAATACAGCATCATAATGAACATATATCATTCCTGCTTTCTTTTAAATTACATTTGGGACTTCATAAAGTGGATAGCTGTACTTTCATGAGATTAAGAATACCTTTGTAAAAGTGACAGGTATGCTAGCATCCAGCTGTACATGATCTGCAAGTTCTGTAAACTGCTGCTGCTGTTTCTGTAACGTCTCTAGCAACCTTGTAATTTCCTGTTTGGCCAACACTACTCTGCAGTCATCCTAAACAGACAAAGAAAACAAAAGCATGTCTTTACTTTAGTAATTTACTTAAAATAACCAAACACAATGTAAATATGATGGCTGGAAATAAAGCATTTTACACAGAAGTACTCTAGTTAAAGAAACTCACATTTACAAAATAGATTTGCTTAAAATTGCAATACAAACGTGAAGCCCTTGTCATTCTTCCTTAAAATTAATAGATACTAAATAGTTCTGCAGTTTTAAAAAACTTTTTCTTTGACCTCTCTTAGTCCTGTAGGAATAAGAATATACATTATAAAAGACAGTAATTTAATATATAAAGAATATTTATATCGTTCGTATATATCATTCCATCAGCTGGAATAGAGCAGCTGCTTTGCAGCATACAGCAACACACAACACAAAGAGAGTAATATCCACCCATTAATGATGCGAACATTTGCATTGTTAAAAGTACATCTGAGTAAGCAACCAGACACTGGCTCCGAACAAATAAAAAAAAAGTACAAATAACACATTAATGAAGTAATTTCTCACACTCAGTTTACTGTTTGCTACATATACTATTTACCTCTTGCTACCACTAAATTAAGTGAATAATGGACCACCCAGATACACTTATATAGCCACTTTCTTCACATTTAATAAGCTGAATTACCTGTATTACAAGTGCTACCGAGAGTTATTTAGTCCTAAAACATTTTTTCTTAACAGCCTTGTATGGCAACTATCTGCAAGCACCTGTACTGGTAATTGCAACTGTAAAATCCTTCCCATAAATCTCGTAGCTTTTTTGCTTCAGTTTCATCTCTCCTTCCCACTAACCTCACAAATAACTAGAAATTACTCCAGACAAGGGAATCATGCCACAGGATTCCCAGCAACTGGAGGACTTGATGCTTTTGTAGTGATTATCCTTGTCTAACACCCCCTTGAAATGAAACTTCAATCTCGTGTTATATCATTATTGTTTTAACATTGCAAAGGAAATAAAAATGCAGAGTATGATCTGACCTTTTCATTTGTAGCCTAAACTTCGTCTGCAGTTCCATGTATCTTGTCATATGTTACAGTTCACTGGCCAACCTACCTGTTGTAAAGTCTTTTCACAATGAAGGCAAGCTGTTGAAACCTGTGACAATAGGATGGTCATGTCTTCCTGCTGTTGCCTAAGCCAAATTAACTTCTCTCTCACATGAGCATCAACAACACTAAGAGCCATTTCCTCCTGACGACAAAGAGTTTCATGAAGATCAGAAAAATAGGCTCGGACACATGAGCGAGCGTTCTCCGCAGTCCCTGGTACCTACAGTGTCACAGTTGGGAGATCCAGAGGATTAAGGACACCAGTTGATTCCAGAAGTACATTTTTCATTTTATTCAATTTCTAACTTATGTTCACATCTGCTTGGCTGCATCACAGTTCAAGTCTCAATTATACAGAATGGCTTATCAGCCCTAAGAGTAAGGTCCTTCAAGAAGTTACTCCAATAATTCAGTAGCTTATTTTTATATATACACACCTAACAAAAAATGACCAGGGAGAAAAGCCTCAGTAGTATCACAGCACCTGAGAACAGATGCAACCTGTCACTGTACTTCAATACTGTAGTACCAGTTATACAGCTTTCCCTACTATCTCCCTATTTTCATGTAGCCTAAAAACATTGTAACAGACCACAAGTTCCCCTCTACCTGCTGGCTTAAGCCTCAATGCTGAGTTAGTTGACATAAGAACTTAAGGTATTGTCTTATAAAACCTATGTATAATTTTCAGAGAAATTCCTTATCTTGGTTATTACAAAAAGCAAATAGTCTGTGCACGTGGGGGGAAAAAAAAAAGCATACATGTTCAGTATGGGCCATTCCAACTCCATCTTCAACTATTTGTTCTCCTCCTTCTATATGCTGAACAATTCCAACTAATTTTCTGGAATAATCTGAGATTTCTTCTGTGAAAGTTCTTATACAGTGGGCCATGTCTAAAATGGATGCACGAATCTGGTTTGCTTCTGGTTCCAAGACAGAATGCTATAATGAAAAGCAACATATCAAAGATCAATCATAAATATCTTCCTTAATAATCTTTTCTATTTTACTACATATTTAATGTATATATGTGTGTATGTATATGTGTATATATAGCAAAGGCAAGCAAGAATTTAAAACCATCTTGCAATTTAAAACACAATCAGGAGTTACAGATTATGCTGAGACCAAGATAAGCATCTAGCAATTACACAAGTAAACATACAAATTTGCCATTTACCATAATCAATTATAAAAAAAGAAGGGCACTTAGACTGCACCAGCTTGGGTGAACCTAGTGTTTGCATAATGAAAACAACTTTCAGAACTGGTGAGTCAATGCTGTGAGAAGTTCAGAAAAGCATCAGATAAAGGGACTGTCCATCTTAATATATAAATAATTTATTGCGGTCTTAGAAATAATGGGGCTTTTCCTTGTAATTTTACCATGGCAGTCATCTGAAATAAAGGGAAAACAAAAGAACAGTATGAAGTTACTTCTGTAAAGACACATCAAGAATCTACCATCTTTTCTTGATAATCTTTTATACTTTAATTGGATAATTATGCAAGCCACCCCATGGCATGACTAGAAACAGATTATTAGCAGTACCTTATGACCTTGATGCTTCCCGTATTCTTTGCAGACACAACACATAAGAGGACTCCCCTGACAGCCCTCTTCTAAACAAACAAACTCAATAGCATGCACTTGGTGTTGGGAGCACATGGTCTTCTCATGAGGCTTATCAGCAAGAGGTACACGCCTGTGTTTTGCTAGTGTCTTTGTAGAATGCGTAAGCTGGGAACAGTCTGCACACAGGTGAGTGGCACAAACAGTGCAATATACAGATGCAATGTGGGCTTCATCTTCATCACAACGAATGATACTCTAACCAAAAAAAAAAAAAAAAAAGACAAAACTGAAGTTGTTAACATTTAATTCCAATAACTGCGGAAAATCAGAAAACCTGTCACCCCTATCAGACTGAAAACAGACTTTCTTTAAAAGTTACACACTAATAAATATTTGGCCAACTTTGAAAACTTGATTTTAAGTTCTCAATAAATTTTTAAAAAATAAAAGTCAGTTTCCTTTACAGTCAACTCCAATCAATTATTCTAGAGGTGTTGAGTGATTTTACAAATCCAAACCTCAGTGGAAGTTGTAAAGGTTTGGAGGATAAAATAATTCAGGCTCCAGTCATTTCCTCCAAGGCACTCATTACAGAACAAAGAATTACAAATTTACATACAGACAAAACACCAATGGACAAATAAGCACTTAGGACAGTTATCTATTCCTAGAAGAGCACTGCATGATACTTTTTTCATACCAGTTGTTAATAGTGAAATGATTAAAGCAGCTAGTTTTGATAATGAAGTACTATCACATGATGTAGTGCTATCAAATGACTATAAAAGGCAACTACCCAAGAAGAAGAGTTTAACTCTTTAGGAAGAGTTTCTAAGAAGTTTTAGAAAACTGTCCTTAAATCACTGTAAAATATCCAAATAAGTAACCTTTTCTAAAAATCTTAAAAGCCCCAAAAAGGGGAAAAAGGTATGCCTACTCGGCAATACCATTTCATTTTCTGCTTTAGTTAGTACAGATCAGCAATCAGTTATGAAGCAATTAATTGAAGCCTTAATACTAGATACTGAAAGAAAACAATAGCTTTATTAGTGAAATTAGATTTGGCAAAAAACTGATTTTCATTTTTTTCTATCTAGAGATAACTTTAATCAAATGTAACAAACTTTTTGCTTTTTTTAAAACTCAGTACCTCTCCAGATAGATCAATGGCTTCTTCTGCTGTCCCACACTGCCCAGCAGGTCCATTCTGCAACCGTTCCAAGAGTTCCAACAAAGCAAAATTCTTTTTCAAGCCCCAGACACCAGAATCTCCTATTTTTGAGAAACATTCAAATGAAGGGGAGGAGAGGAAGAAAAACCTCAAGCACATACCATGATGAGAAGTTCCACAAACCACGGCTGAGATACTGACAAATATTAAGAGTACATTAACTACAGTGATACTAACTAGAGTGAGATACAACTACCACTTTTTCTGTGTAAGCTCACACTACCTTTCCATCCTCTTCCCTCCTTTCATCATGGAACTACTTAATATTTATGCAGGTTTTCCCTACTTAAAAGATGCCAAGATTGTTAGAATTTTACAAAAACTTAGTAAAAACACTTATAAAATAATCCGCAGTAGCTAACAACTAAAGACTACAAGGAACACAGAAACTCTAATGTATATCATAAAAATTAGTATTTTGCATAACTACATACAATGAACATTTCTACTGTACTAACAGAAGCTGTGAAGAATTCACACTGACAAACCTCATATTCCCTGAATCACAAGATGCAACACCTGTTGCAGATCTCAGTCCAGTAAAAACCTGAACAAGAGTTAAAACAATATTCAGAAAGACCCACTATAGTGAAGCAGAAGCCCACATCTATTCCCGTGTCATTTTGTAGAGTTTAACATGAAGCAACGTGATGAGAAGCAAAACCAGAATTGCATCCCAATGGCTGCTGCTAAATCCTACCCACACAGACGATGTAGCACGAGAACCCTACTGATTGCTTCTCCAAGAAAGTATCCCTTGACTTTTTTCAGCATCATTGTCATGAATTTAAAGACATTTTCTCTGTTACAAGGTAAAGGTGCCTCAAGAGATGAAGCATCATATTTGAGCACTAGATCATTACTTTTTAGTCATTACAGAATCACAGAACGGTTGAGGTTGGAAGGGAACTCTGGACATCACCTTGCCCAGTGACCCTGCTCAAGCAGGGTCACCTAGAGCTGGTTGGCCAGGACCATGCCCAGGCAGCTTTTGAAGATCTCCAAGGAGGGAGATTCCACCACCTCTCTGGGCAAGCTGTGCCAGAGCTTGGTCATCCTCACAGTCAAAATTGTTTCCTTATGTGTAGACAGAACTTCCTGTGTTTCAGTTTGTGCACCTTGCCTCTAGTTCTGTCACTAATACACTGAAAAAAGCCTGGCTCTGTCTCCTTTACACCCTCCCTTCAGATATTTGTAAAATCTCTCTCAGCCTTTCCTAATATGAAAGATGCTCCAGTCCCTTCATTATCTTACTGGCCTTTTGATCCAGCAGCTCCACGTGTCTCTTGTACTGGGCAGCCCAAAATTGGACACAGTACTCCACATGTGGTCTCATCAGTGCTGAGGACAGGGGAAGGATCACCATCCTGGACTTGCTGGCAACACCCCTCCTAACGTAGTCCAGGATACCATTAGCCTCCTTTGCCGCAACAGCACACCAGGTAACCCAGGACCTCCAGGTCCTTTTCTGCAAAGCTTCCCTCCGGTTGGATGGTGCATTCACTTCTCTCATTTTCTTCCCAAATGAGAAAATTAGAATCATAGAGTATCTCAAGTTGGAAGGGACCCAAGGATCATCGAGTCCAACTCCCTGTTCCTTGCAGGACTGCCTAACACTAAACCATATGACTAAGAGCACCATCTAGATGCTCACTGAACCCTGATAGGTTTGGTGCCATGACCACTTCCCTGGGCAGCCTGTCCCAGTGACCAACCACCCTCTCAGTGAAGAACCTTTTCCTAAAGTCCAGTCTGAACTTCCCCTGACACAGCTTCATTCCACCTCCTCGTGTCCTATCGCTGGTCACCAGAGAGAGGAGATCAGCACCTCTCCCTCCACTGCCCCCCGTGAGGAAGCTGTAGGCTGCAATGGGGTCACCCCTCAGCCTTCTCTTCTCCAAGATGAACAAGACAAGTGACCTCAGCTGTTCCTCCTAAGTCTTGCCCTTGAGAATTTTCACCATCTTGGTCACCCTCCTCTACACACGTTCTAACAGTTTGACGTCTTTCTTATAGAGACACCCAAAACTGCACACAGTACTCAAGGTGGAGCCGCACCAGCGCAGTGTCGAGTGGGACAATCACCTCTCTTGACCAGCTAGCTGTGCTGTGCTTGATGCACCCCAGGACACGGTTGGCCCTTTTGGTTGCCACGGCACACTGGTGACTCGTGTTCAACTTGCCATCAACCCAAACCCCCAGACCTCTTTCTGCAGGGCTGCTCTCCAGCCTCTCATCCCCCAGTTTGTACGCATAACCAGGATTATCCCAGGATTAAACCTCTCTGCTTTGTCTACATCTGATCACAACAAGCAATGGACCAATGTTATCTCTGATCCTCCTTATGCTGTTAACTTATTTAAAAACCCCTTTCTGTTGTCCTTCACAGGGCTGGCCAGCTTGAACTCTAATCAAGCTTTGGCCACATGAATTTTCTCCCTACAGTGGTAAACAGCATCTCTGTAGTCCTCCTGTGTCACCTGTCCTTGCTTCCAATGTCTGTACACCTTCCTTTTCTGCCTAAGTTCTAGAATAAGATACCTGCTCAGCCAAGCTGGCCTTCTGCCCTGCTTGCTTGACTTCCAACACTTCGGAATTACTTGCTCGACTTCAACACTTTGGAATTGCTTGCTCCTGCGCTCTTAAGAGATGGCTCTTAAAAAGTGGTTTACATCTAATGCAGAAAGCACCTAGCACATAGCAGAAACCTCTCAGCAGAGTTGTTACATATAAAAGAAAAAAAACGTATTTTAGTAGTATGCTATTAGATGTTCCTCAAATGGGATGTTTGCCATTTTCAGGGACTGAGTACACAGAATCTGAGGTTCTCCTCAATATAGATCATCTAGAAAATTGTATTTGATTAACTGCGATACGCTGACTACCATTGCTGAATCACAACTACATGCTTTTGGAAATCAGCAATGACCAATTACAGATGGCCAATCTGAGAATAGAGAGGTGTTTTTAATGCAGTTTAGGGTTGAATTCACTATGAATTTCCAGAACAAGTGTCACTTCCATGTGTAGGTTTGGGTTTCTTTTCTTCTTCAAAACTGGGGGCAGATCAATTTTGAAGTTGTTTACTGCCCAAACTAAACCTTTATTACTGCACAGTTTAGAATCAGTTTAACTCCTAATTGACACTAACAAGGCTGTTCATATATAGTATCAGTACATGCCAATCCAGGTAGAGGATCTAATTACTTGCTAACAATTCCTAATTTGGAAGGGACAAGTAAAGAAATGTATGTGCTCTTCTTCCAGCCTCAATGCTATGATGAGCTCTTCTGCTGTTGTCACAGGGATTTCATCACAATCAGTTTGCCAAAATTGGTAGAACACAGATATATAAACCAATCCTCATTAAAACCTCGAAACATCCTGTTTTCCTAACAAATAACAGAGTTAACCCATGAGTGTCTATGATCTTGTAACATTATTTTTACCAGTTCTTGAAATAATATATCTGAGAACAAAGACAAGCTCAAGAAATTATTTATTACATCCAACATTACTGCTGAATACTAACAGAGCACTTCTTTGGTGCACTGAAAGGAAGGCAAGTTGTGGATGTCAGTTTCGTCACATAACATTGCCCTTATCTCTTTGTCAGATGTTTACATAAGTGTACAGAAGCTACTAACTTCGGGAAAAGAAATGGGGGGCATTGCTACCTTTGAGTAGAATGATGAAACGCACAACATTACTCGTAGTATCCAGGGTAGTGACAGATGTACATTTATGTAGCTAAGAAGGTGCCTGGAAATGCTACCTTCTATTTAAACAGAATCTGTAGGACCTGAAATTGACTCATCTATTTTATGATGGAACTTTTGAACTGTGTTTGTAAAACAAGAAAAGGTTGCTGCAGTTATTTTTTAGAGTGCGGGACACCACTCTCTGGACAAAACTGCATATGCATGCCGCTTTTGTAATTCAGATATTTGTTTCATACTTCAAATGCAAACATACCCGTCTAAGAATGAGCCAAACTTTTAATGAACCTCTGCTATTCACTGTAAAAAAATAATACATACTACAGTTCTTTATTAGATTCAAGTAACTGCTTTATTCAATTTACACTTTGCTTCAAGCATGATCTGGAAAACACAACTTTAGAAAACAATGCCAGATCTGGAAAAAAGTTGGGCTGCCTCTCATAATCCAGATGCAAAGACTAGCAGAACAACAACTGGAGCCTGAGGCTGGTTCCAGATGATGCCTAAAAACTGTTGACATTTTCAGTCCACATATCTGGTGTCTGACAGAAGTCTGCATCTGACATGAACTCACAGAAACTGTATCCCATGTGTTTTCCCAAAGAGAAAGCCCAGGCTACTTGAGTTGTCTGGTTCTCCTGAGTGTAATTTCATAACTCCTAAACTATGCTGCCCTGTGACTGTCTGGTAGGCGTATGCCCTCTGCATCCTTCTGGAATTCAGATGTCATCCCACTGATCCTATACAGACATTAAGGCTTCCTCCTTCAATACTGAGATTTATCAAACACTCCATAGATTTTGATGTATCATTAGAGTGAAAGTGCTGTTTCAAATGAACAGACACCAACTACTATTAGTAGCAGGCAGTTATGAGAACAGCAAAACAAAGTACCCATCCCAAGTACTCATGTTTCACTGCTCCTCAGCTTGGTACACATAGTCAGAGAATAATCAGAATTTTCATGGTTCTAAGAATATGGATCTTCAGCTCCCACAGGAGTCTGGATTTGCAGCACACAGAGATTATATACTGCTATAAAGGCTCTTTGTAGAACTACACAAACACTGTTCAAATACGCTCACTGCCTAAAAGGCAATGCTTTTAAGAGCTAGGTATGTTACAATACTGTTTGTAAGGAAGTGTACACAAAAGCAAAAAACCCCCAATCAAATAACAAATGGATCTGCAAGTTTTCCTGTCTTCAGCTTCAGCTTAAGAATTATTCTCTGTACTGGTTTTGGCTGGGATTTACTTAATTTTCTTCATAGTAGCTGGTATGGGACTATGTTTTGGACTTGTGACCAAAACAGTGATGATATGACACCTGTATTTTAGCTATCGCTGAGCAGTGCTTACACAGAGTCAAGGCCCTTTTCTGTTTCTCACGCTGCTGCGCCAGCAAGTAGGCTGGGGTTGCATGAGAAGTTGGGAGGGGACACAGCAGGGACAGCTGACCCCAACTGACCACAGGGATCTCCCATACCATATAAGATCATGCTCAGAAACAAAAGGTGGCGTGAAGAAGGAGGAAGCATGGGGTGACATTCAGAGTTATGGCATCTGTCTTCCCAAGTAACCGCCACAGGTGATGGAGCCCTGCTTTCCTGGAAATGGCTAAACACCTGCCTGCCAGTGGGAAGTAGTGAATGAATTCCTTATTCTGCTTTGCTTGTGTGCACAGCTTTTGTTTTACCTATTAAACTGTCTTTATCTCAACCCACTTTTGCCTTTGCGATTCTCTCCCGTCCCGCTGCGCAAGAGTGAATGAATGGCTCTGTGGGGCTAAGCTGCCCACCGGGGTTAAAATATAACATTCTCTTTTGCTTCAAGAGCTATGAAACAAGAAAAATGAGACTGGCTTTCAATCTTAAGACTTCAGATCTTGTTTGAAATACATGCAAGTGCTTTTTACTACCTGACAAATATTTTTCCTGCAGTACTGTTTCAAAGAGCAGACCTGCATTACACAGCTAGGCACAATTACGTGGAAGACGTATGCTCACATGTTGACTGTTTTCCCATCAAGGGGAGCAGAACAAGTAGTTTCATGAGGTGCACACAACATCTGGCCAAAGTGAGGGCAACAATGCTATGGTACCTCTGAAGAGGGATGTGAACAGGAACCAACATACCCACGCTGTATACCTTATTGCTTTGTGCAGCTTCCAGTTTTGCTACGTGAAACTTTCTTTCCTAGGCATTTCCTCCCACAGTTTAAACCATCAACCATAATATTCTCAGTGGCCAAACTCAAAACAGAAGTTATGTGCCTCACAGATAAAAGGCAGAGTTCAGAGAACAGATAAATGGATGAATACTGTTTTCCTACAGCTCTAAATGGGAGCATATATAAGCTATTCTCCTCTCCAACACCCTCAGCTGGTACAAAGAAACCATTGACTATCTTTAAAAAAAATGCTTACCAGTAAAAGACTGTTCATTTTAGCACATCTGCTGTTTCTGCAAATGGGCCTATCAAAGTACTGGTTAGTAACTTTGAAGTTAGATATAAAGAAAGGGCATGTCAGTGGTCTCTTCAGTTATCAGTTCCACAGTGGAAGCCTTCTCTGGTACAGAAAGCATTACCAACACCCTAAGCTCAGTACACTCCACAAAATAAATTGCGAACAAAAAAAGAAGTGTTTTAACTTTTGTTTGCCACAGATCTTGAAGGAGTTGACAGAAGTTAAGTTCTGGGACTCCAGAATTACAGTTAGCACCAGCACAGCCATCTGCCTTGGTATATTCTGAGTTCAGAGCTTAGTTATTTTTTAGATCTAGCACTCCTGCAGGATCATAGTGTTTTTCATAACACAGAGCAAGGAAGAGTCACCTCCCATTACAAGCTGAAGAAATACAGTGTGCAATATCCACTTTTAGAATCTAAATTATGTCAAACCAGTTTGTAAACAGTCTGGATTTGCTGACACTATATCTAGACAGATTTTTACACACTAACTCCCAGACAGCAAAGCACAGGAAAGTGGCTAGATGGTTCTCTTCTACAGTGTTTAGAACAGTTGCTACTGTCCCGTAGCTGTGCATAACCTTCAATTACTACAGTATATAAAATAATCACATTAACAACACACCAATATAATGACTGCTGATACTAATGTGGACCTCATATCTCCAGATTAAGCCACTAATCCAGATATCCATTAACAGCAGAGTGTATATGGATGTACATGCACCAAAAGGATAAACCTACTTATGAAATAGATTATAGCAAATTAGCCTTTAAGCAAACATTGGATAAGGCTCAGAGAGAAAGAAGCTGTTCAGTCATAGAGTTTCTTACAAAAGTATTTTCTTTCACAGGTTTAAATATGTTTATTAAAAAAAAAAAAAACAAACAAAAAAACACCAACCAAAAACCAACCCCCCCCCTCCAAACCAATCAAACTACGAAGTAGTCTCCTCAGATTACATTCTCGTAACTGATTTTAATCAGGTTGGTTCTGTCCCATGTCTAGCAGGGAGAGAAAGCCAAGCCAGAAAAGTCAAAGTAGAACTAATTTACTGATATGTAACCAACGGAAAAGATACAACTGTAGCCATACTGTGTTTATTTTCTAGTGCATAACTTAAAGCTGTCAGGAGAAACAAAGTTACACTGCTTTTACATTCCTTCTTCATTTTTTTATTATACCTCCTGAGATTTGCTAATACATGTTAGACATTCTCAGTGCGCTGTCTTGGACACAAATAGAAAAAACAGGCAAAGCTTATCTATCAATTATTAATCTACTAAAACAGAATTTATAACCAGTAAGCACCCTATAAAACATGCATTATCACACAGAAAGCCATGTCTCATTTCACTGGTATCTACTATACAGTTTACTTATTTGACAAAAAGCCACTTTGCTTCTTTTCACACTAAACATACTATAGAATTACTACATACTCAACATACACATTTTCAACACATCTGATCAAATGCTTATTTTATATTTAAAAAAAAAAAAAAGATGAGTCATGTAAATACGTCTATTTAATCTCTCGGACTTTAGCTCACATTCTGCTTTGGTCACAAGTGTAAAAGTCTAGTGATCTCATCCTTCTGCCTACAAGGGATGTTTGTGCCCATTACAAAACCACTACACAATCTGACAGTCTCTTCTCAGAAGAATAAGACATGAATAGCAGGAAGTGTGTCAGCCAGGAATGAGATAGTGACAGAGTGAAGATACTAAGACTGACGCCAGCCAACAATACAAATGTCATTTTCAAAAGCATGAAACTTGTCTGCAGAAGGATTATAAATAATGCAAGGAATAAAGGAGCAACTTTTATCTAAATGTCTGAACAAAGCCGAGAGAGTATTATGTTATAGCTACATTTTCTTGCATAATGTTTTGAAGTTTTATCTTAGCACTCAAACACTAGCAAAAGAATATAGACATGTAAACAATACCAATGGGATGGATTCCACGAAGGATGTCAACACCTGCATACATCAGTTCAACAAGTTCTAATGACAGAGAATAGTTTCAGCCCTGTAATGTGATGATGCTAGGGAGATTTCACCTGAGCCATAAACTGTTAAGGGCTTTCTTAGCAGAACTGCACAGCTAAAGTCAAAAGCCAGAGCCTCCAAAGCTGTTACACAAGGACATCCTTCCCAACCATTCCCTGGTCCATGTATTTAAAAAAAAAAAAACCAACCCACTAATCCAATGCAGGACAAAGAGAGAAAGCAGTTTGCAAGAAATTATTCACCTCTTCTCCCAAATCAAGGTACTTGAAAGGAAAAGGCTTTAAGGGGAGTCTCTTCTTCTACAAAGACCATTTTATACATTTTCCCCTAAATATACTGCCTGAGTCAACATAATCTCCAGAATGTATGGCTTGAAAATTTTGAAAATTGAAAAAGCTTTTCCATTACATCTTTTTGGTTAAAGAATGTTAATCCAGTTGAAGATAACCCCTAACAGCTCACATACCTTTAGTATGTACATACCCATTTAAAATTCCCCACTAGAAGATTCATCACTGGCAACTTCATTAAAGAACTCTCAAACCCTCCCCCCCAGAATCCATGTTTAGTCTACTTGCAAAGTAATATGGTTTGGGCAGGCTTTAGTCCTACCAGTTCATTACTATTTTCTCTCATAGCAAGATTTTATGAACTATTAGAATATTTTGCTAAGCATGTAAACGTGTTGTCATTTTTCACTTGCAGACTCCGTATTTCCAGAAGTCCTGATTGACAAAGTACTTCTAAACCTGCCTTCCCATACAGTTATATATATAGAGAAGAGACAGGCCAGTAAATTTAAACCAAGTGTCCACTTCAGAAGGGAGGAAGTACAGCTAAATCTATACAAATATAGATCCCTGAGTATTTCTTTCAAAAAGTTCCCAAGATTCCTTGGTAATATAGGATTAAGTGATTTATAAAGAGCAAAGGAAAACAAGCAAGTATATCTGCTGAACTGTATAGGTTAAATGACCAACTAAAAGCATCCGTAAAATCCACAGTTATTGACCACGGATCTTTACTCAACACAGGTAGCTTTACACTCTGATTGTACAGCTTTTCTTTCAACAGACCTTTCTCTTGGCAGTGACCCTATAACCTAGATTTAGATGCTAAAGAGTTTCCTGAGGCTACTCCATTAAGCAGCAGAATAGCAATTGCAGAAATGGGTGAAAATGGAGCTTGCTTTATCACATGCCCTCAAATGGAGGGAAGGATGAGAAATTCACTGGGCCCAGAGTTGCCATGCCTCCCCCCCCAGCACCACTCATGAGCTCTCCAAAGGAAACAGTAACTACAAGTGCAGCACATTTAACCAACAGCAGTAACTACGAGGTGATTAGAGCAAGACAACAAATGCACAGACACCACAAAGAGGCGTCATTACGACCTGTGCTCCAAACACTCCATTTTTACATGGTGGAAGCAGTAAGATTTCTTAAGACAGTTCTTATGGACCTGGTAAGACTAAAAGCAGCTATGACCCTCTTCTGCCCCAAATCACCAGGCAGAGCATTTTTATTCACACAAGTCTTTTTACTTTCAAGCTGTTTTGCTAAAACTTTCTACCTGTTGGTTTTTTGAGCAACTGCTGGTCACAGCATATCATCCTTCTTTCTAGTACTAGAGAGCAGGATGCAAGTCTACTATCCTAGACACAAAAGCTGAAGCTTTTCTTCCCTCTTCCCATCTGTAAGAGCCTTACAAGTTTAATAACGTTTCACTGTGTTTCATCAGAAGCTCCTCAGTATTATGTAAGATGAAAAAACTTTAAATGTTTTTATGAAGCTTTGTTTTTGTTAAACCTGAAAGCCCCCCAAAATTATGAGAGAATACTTTCAGATGCCTGGGAAAAAAATGCACAATAAAAACTAAGAAGTGACAAGTTCCCTATTGTCGTGGTTTAACCCCAGCCAACAATTAAGCATCACGTAGCCACTCACTCACTGCCCCCTCCCCCCCCTGCAGTGGGATGGGAGAGACAATCGGGGGGGGAAAAAAAAGTAAAAACTCATGGGTTGAAAAAAGAACAGTTTAATAGAACAGAAAGGAAGAAACTAATAGTGATAATAATAACAATAATAAAGTGACAACAATAATAATAGGATTAGAATATACAAAACAAGTGATGTCCAGTGCAGTTGCTCACCAGTCACCAACTGATGCCCAGTTAGTTCCTGAGCAGCAATCCCCCCAGTTTATATACTGAGCATGACTTCATATGGTCTGGAATATCCCTTTGGTCAGTTGGGGTCAGCTGTCCCAGCTGTGTCCCCTCCCAACTTCTTGTGCACCCCCAGCCTCCTCGCTGGTGGGGTGGGGTGAGAAGCACAAAAGGGCTTGGCTCTGTGTAAGCACTGCTCAGCAGTAACTAAAACATCCCTGTGTTATCAACCCTGTTTCCAGCACAGATCCAAAACATAGCCCCATACTAGCTACTGTGAAGAAAATTAACTCCATCCCAGTCAAAACCAGCACTCCCATCATAACAAAAATGCTACTTTTACTCTACAAGATACAAGCAGTGGTCTTGGACAGAAATACTTCACAACAGCAGGAGTGTGCCTTGTGCTCTAACATTCTCCCCCTTAAAAGCATACCTTAAGAAATGTTGTGCAGCTGTACAGTCATAGATAAGAAGTAAAACAAATTGTGACTCTTTTAACCACATCTTCTAGATTGGCAATCATTCATGACACTCATAATTACTACTTCCCTCCCCCCCGAAAACAAATCCCTCTTTCATATGAGACTGGAATTTCTTTTCATGACTCCGATTTCCGTGAAAGCATCCCACAGAATGCCTCAGTATTCCTCTCAGTTTGGTCTACAATCTAGCAGATTCTCCTCCTGCAAAGTAAATTTTTATTCAAGCGAATTTGATATTTAAACATTTCTTTCAGGGATTACCAGATTAGAGGTCTCCTTCTCTGAGCATTCCCCTCCTTCCAACAGCTTTCCCCCCACCCCGTGCTATTTGGGGGACTAATTAGCTGGAGCCAGTTCTATTAACAAGTTCTTCTCGGTACAAATTCTTCTGATAACTCATCTCCTCCGTAACCCTACGTTAAATAGGCAAGTCCTATTCTGAAGTAATTATAAGTAAGTGTCATCTTTTGCCTAAAATAAACTTCCACTGTTGGATAAAAGCTGTATCTTATCCTTTCAAATACTGTCTGCAGACAGTCCTACAGTAAGGGAATTCCTATTGATAGCCTGCCACTATCAGTTATTGCATATACAGAATTACTTTACATTGTAAAAAAACATGTTTGTTATCACTGACACTTCCCTCTATATCACTTCATCATGAATCCAGACAAATCTGTTTGTCAAAGAAACTACCTATTTAATTGCATGGTTTATTTAGTGTTCAGGACAACAGGAAACGAATACCCATGCAGGAACCCTTAGACACTAATTTAAAATAGAGTAGTCCCTTTGTAAATATAGGTGTTCAAAAAGACTTTAAGGTATAATGCTTGCAAGCCCAGGTTCAAGAAGTTAAAATCTTGACCTTCTTTTTCTAAGACACCTATTTTACTAGTGCTTAACAATGCTATGAGCTTCTCTGAATGAAAAGGAACACCGCACATTCATAACTCGGAAATATTATCACTAAGTGGAGCATTAAGAATCTATTATCTAGCATTATCTTCTAGATATCCTTGGCTGACAGGTTTTAAGAACTTCAGACTTATATTTTCTTACCTAGTTCAGTAACTTGTCGATCAAAAGGACAACGAACTGCTCTGCCATGAAGGGGAAGCCGGGTAAGACAGTCATGGCAGACAGTATGGCCACACAAAAGCAGCCGGGGAACTTTGTCACCTTGCAAAGAAAATACATCTTCACAAACACCACACTCAAGAACCTGTAATTTAAAGAGACTATATTTGGTTTTGAGCTGATAAAAAAAGCAAAACTTCATACAGTAACCCATGTGGCGCAGTTTATTTTACAGAAGTTCCTGCAATCACAGCAGATAGGCTGAGTCATTAATATTGCTTTGTACACACAAATAATGATCATACAAATGATATTTAAAAAATAAATAAATAGACAAGAACAGAACATTTTAACTCTTCAGCATCCCACCTGATCACCACTAGTTCTTCCCCACTTCATTTAACGCACTGCCACACGAAAAGCCTGCTGGTCAAGCAGCACAACTAAGTACGCAGAAACGTCCTTGCAGGAAAAGGAAACGGAGGGCAAGACCCTGCCAAAGCAGACTATCAGCCGGTGGAGAAAGTTTCCATTCATACTTGACGCACATAATAATGTCAGTCATACCAAGGTAGCCATTTACGAAGCTACAAACGCAGCACCGACGTAGCAGGAACAAACAGCAGGGGACCAGAACATCTTAAACCGCCAACAAAAAGCGAGATTGACCATCATTTAGGGAAAAAAAAAACCCAAACAAAAAACCAACGCCCGACAATCCGTAAGACAAAGCGTCAGCTAGCCACCTCAGGCAGCCCAGGCGTTACGTTTTCTCCGAGACGGCTCCCCGCTGTGAGGCAGTCACCAGTCGCCCTCCCCCTCACGCAGAGGCCTCCCGCCTCGCAGCCCGCTCCGAGGCACCGCGCAGCAGACCGGCTGAGCGCGGACGAGGCGGGGAAAGGGCTTCCGAAGCGCCCCGCCGCCTCAGGGGACGTCTCCCGTCCCGGAGCCCCCCTCGCTCCCGCGCTACCCCTATCCCTCAGATGGGGCAGCGACGGCGCAACCCCCGGCCGCCACAGCCTGCCCTGCCGCAGGAGGCGGCGGAGCCGGGCGGCACGAAGGGCCGAGCAGCCCGTCCCACCTTCACTGCGGCGCCAGCCGGGCCGCGGCCGCTGCCACCGGACCCCCGACTGCCGTCCAGCCCGGCGCCAGCCCCGACCTTGTTTACACCTAGGGCCGCCATCTTGGGGAGGGCGGAGCAGAGCAGCCACCAGCAGGGAGGAGGAGGAGGAGGAGGAGGTGGAGGAGGTGGAGGAGGTGGAGGAGGTGGAGGAGGTGGAGGAGGTGGAGGAGGTGGTGGTGGTGGTGGTGGTGGTGGCCGCCCCCCCCCGCCCGCCTCAGGCACTCCCCCCCTCCCCCACTCCCGGTAAGCGCATGCGCTCCCCCGCCGCCGCACCGGGCCGGTCTGCGCCCTCCTCCTTTGACGCGCACCAGAGAACTACGGTTCCCATGGTGCCGCGCGGCTCGGCGGCGCCCCGTGGCTTCTGGCGGACTACATATCCCAGCGTGCAAAGGAGGAGGCGGTGATCCCCCCCCCCCCCGAACGATCGCGGAACACTCGTCTGCCCCGTCAACCAGCGGGGGAGCGGGCGGCAGTAGCTCTGGGGGCTGTAGTTTCGCCCGCCGTGCTGGTGCCGTGCCGTGCCGGTGACGAGTTGCATCCTGGGAAAGCCGTTTCCGGGTTCGGCGGTGTTTGCCGCGCCCGGGCTCTGCGCCCAGGTTCACCTCGTCTCTCCCGACCGAGCCTTTTCCGCCCCCGGCAGCGTTTTGGCTCATCTGCCCTCCCGCAGGGGTTAAGGCTGGCGCCATGGACGTTAACCAGCCCAAGCAGGAGCACTTGCTGGCTCTGAAAGGTACCGACAGGGCGGCCCGCCGGTGCCCGCCCGCCCTCCCGGGCCGTTCGTACCGCGGCAGCAACGCGCTCCGCCGGGCCTGCTCCCTGGGGCCGGCCTGAGGGGCGAGGCGGGCCGGGCCCGGGGGAGACGCGGGGCGCTGCGGCCGGGCCGGGCGTCGTGGTCGGGGTGTGGGGGGGAGCGGCGCTGGCTCCCGGTTGCGAAGCGGTCGTGAAACAGCGTGTCCGTTCCGGAGGCGAGGCCGTTACTTCCCTCCGTTTCAGAAGGCGGCCGAGTAGGGAGCGGTCGGCGGCGGGGCGCCCGGCGGGGGGTGACCGAGGGCCAGAAGAGGGTGGCAGGGGCGGGATGGGGACGGAGGGCCCGGCACGACCCACGGGACTGCTCGGTGCGTTTGCGTTTTGCAGAAGGCTTTCAGCAGTTACCAGCGAATATTGCATTTAAATTTGCTTTCCGGTTCCCTGCTTGGCTGCTGTTTGGGTCTTTTGCCCCTTTAACCTCATGCTTGATGCGCAGCTACTGGGCTTACATCCTTGGTTCAGGAATCGCCAATAGCGAAAATAAAAACGTGTGTGTCTCTCGCATACCTTGCAGAATTAATACAGAAATCGAGAGAGCCCTGTAAAGAATTTGATTGTTTCTGCTGGCAGTTGGGTACCAGTAAGTCAGCAATTGAAACACTGAAAAGCCTGAATCTACTTTCACCTTATTTCAGTCAACAGACACAATATTTACTTTCCTTTTTTTTCTAACTTTGCTTGTTTATACAATAAATGCTGCTAGTTAAGTAGGAGTAATAAATAGTTGGTTAAAATCTCAATTCTGCAAGCAATTCTAAATCAGTGAGGCTGCTCAGATGGGTAAAGTGGTGCAGGTGTGTAGGTTATTTCAGAGCCTATCTTCTGCCTGTTTAGTAGTTTTACAGCACTCCTCAAGAGAGAGTTTTTAATGGGTCTGCATGTCACTGTAAAATCTGTTAACCGTAATTCAAAGATCAACGAGCCTCTTTTCATATATGCGTACACACACAATAAAGCCAAAAACCCTGAGAACATGAAACATCATCAGCTGACATTACAAATGCATTTTGATAGTAATTAATTAAAAGCAAAAAGTGTTATGATGGATCATTTTTCTTTTGTAAGAAACCAGTATAATCCTCGGGCTTGTATCGAATTTGGTGCAGTGTCCAGGCTGTAGATTTTGCAAAAGAAGTGAGAGAGGTATCAGGGTTTGTTCGCATTGTGACTATTTTAAACAAAATCTTGACAGTGTAATGATTAAGCAATCCTAGATTTTATTGATTTTAATATCATTGTATATTGCTCATCTCTGGCAGGGAGCCTGAAATGATTACAAACTTGTTAGGGGGGAAAAAACAGGAAAGGAAGAGAGTACATAATATGTTATGTTATGTTTCATAGTGGTGTTTGCAGTTTTCCCACACACATACTCCCCCCTCCGCATTTAATATAATCTTTGTATGAAAGAAGGCAGCAATATATGAAAATGTATGAAAGTATAAAGTCTTTAAGGACTTAATGAGTCTTTTAGTTACTCTAAAAGCCTAAAAAATTAAGGAATTAGCAGGTCCTTCAGCTAAGGACTGAAAGGGTGGCTGCATGTGTTGCTCAGAAGCTCTGAGACTAAAACTAAATGTGTAGTTCTGATATGAAATGGAAGCAGACAACTTTAATTTGCCTATATCACTTCCCTTTTGACCTGTGACTTTAAAAACTGTTATATTGGTCAGTACTATTTCAGGAAGGGTTTTTGTAACACACATGTTTTCTAGCTGCTTTATATGCCCTGCCTTAAAATGTTGAAGAGTAGGAGGAAAACACTTTAAAAAAAAAAAAAAAGGTTTGGTAAATTTGAGAAAATAGGCAGTAGTAATTTTTGTCTTTTAATATGCATCACAACAGTATAGCAAGAATAATGACGGATGGCAAGTATGAGGTGGTAACAGTAAAAGAATGCTCTTGGGAGGGGCAGTGTTGAGTAAACTGCGTGCATATGGATAATATTTAGGGTACCGAGGTTATGCTGGTAATGATGAAATACGGTTGCTAATGTTCAGCCTGGATAAAGTAGAATGTTCTGATATGTATCTCGCTTTTTTTTTACTACATGTTGTTTTTCTGTAAAATATCCTAGCAATGTTTTTCTTAATATGGTAGTATCTTATTTTTTTATAATACTTCTGCTTTAGGTCCTGTTTTCCACTGATCTTTGCAGCACGGGGCAAGGAAATTCATGTAAATAAGGTGTTTCAGTCTTGATTTGAGAATCCTAATCAAGAGACTGTTCCTTTTCTTAAGACTAACTGGATTCCTACTGTACAAGCATGGAAGTGGTCTTGCATTATCGACCACATCAGAGAGATCTAATGAAACTGCAGAAATTTGCAGAAGCAGCAGTGAAGGAGTTTCCCATTCGTCAGCTACCACGATTTACACCCTGGTTTCCAAATGATTTATACAGACTTCCCCTCAAACCAAAAAAGCTGCCACCTGTTATTTCTTGTGAGGAAGCAGAAGAATTGAAACAGCTTTCTACACCTTCAGAATATGTTACAGGATCTCCTGATTATGACTGCACAAAAAATCTCCTTGAGTTTCAGTCTAATGTGAAACATGGGCAGACTTTAATCCAAGCACAAACTGTTCAAACACCAATTAACTTGGAGAATCAAGGAGACCTACCACATAATGGAAAGCAAAAATTGAACAGGTCTTGGAGTGTCTCTCTCCCTAGCCCTAAGCTTAAAGAAAAGATTCTTCCTTTATCTCAAGAACTGCAAAATAATTTGGAAAGACTACAACTGCATGCGTTTTATAGAGCAAAATGGACAATTGAACAGTCTATTTGTAATAATCAGAATTTGGAGGACATCTGGATAAAACTGAATAGACTCATCAAGCAGAATGAATTGCCATCTTGCAATGCTACTATCCAAAGATCTGTGGGACAGATATGGATTTTCTGTGATATATTATACTGCGAATATGTTAGAAATATTCTTAGGGAAAAGCTAAGCCTTACTGATAAAATGAATTTGCTTGTACATAAATTTGGAATTATATTTAGTTTATAACTGTGAGATAGAGTTTCAATATAAAATTGCTGTCTGAAGTACTAGAGTTTTTAAGCAGCTTAGAATATATAAACAACTGATGAATTAATGAGCAGAAAACTACTTAATATTACTTTGCTACAGTTTTTTAACCATAATAAATATATTTATTTAACTTTGTTTTGCCAGGAGATTTATGAATGGTTCTATTAAGATTAGTAAGTTTCTGTTTGGCTTAGTACTGCATTTTGTAGCTTTTCTCTACCTCGGTGGTCTAAAGGAAAAAAATTAAAATAAAAATTCCAGACTATTATGCCAAGCTGTGTCAGACAATAAAATGTATGCTTTCAGTCAAGCAACGTACATCCTTACTGTGTGTCTTTGAATTTAGGAGAAGGAAAAATATTTTTAAGTGAGTTGTTATAATTGCTATAAGGATGTGTAACTATTTTTGACACTGAGGCTTTCAAGATCTGATTATTTCCTGAAAGTAGCGGGGGGGGGTGGGGGCGGGGGTGGTTTAATGAAGGCATAGCCCTCGCATGAAATACAAACTTACGTTCTATTGCGTGTATATGCTGTCTTAGTAATGTTATCCATATTTTCCCAGAAATACTAATGAAAGTTTCAGTGGAAGTTTTGCACTGAAAAATAATGAACAACGTAGCATTTGCTAGTTTATGACTTTGGTAATAAGATCTTTTTTTTCCTGATGTTTCTGGTCTTCTGTCTCTAATTATATTGGGGAACAAGAAAGGACTAACTTCCAGCTACAGGTCAGGAAATTAAGAAATTGGACTTCTATCTGTAAACCTCTATTTGTTGTCATTATGGAAAGTAAAGGTCTCTGAGGACTTGAGTGCATTTTATGGTGATAAAAGGCTAAGTTCAGCATGACCTTTTGTCACCTGAAAGAATACAGTGTTTCAAGGTCATGTTTCAAGGACATGACAAGGTCATTGTCCCTGCTCAATTCAATGTTTGGAGGGTCAGTAGAGCGGTTCACCTGGGATCAACATGACTGCAAAGGAATGTATTTCTAGGCACCACTGCTGACTCCAGATAATTTTGCTGTAGGTGGAGGTCAAGGTCTGTGGCGTCTAGAAAAGGGGGAAAATAAGTGAATGTTATTTGTAGGTTGTTAGATTATCATTAACACTGATCAAATAAAGTGCACATAAGTGTAATAGAGATCCCTCTGTGTAAAAACTAAAAATCCCCTTGGACTTTTACTTACATATTTCTTTTGACATCCTTATATTGGAATAATTATATTTTATTATAGGCATTACATATCTTTTTGTAGTTTAAAATTAAGGATATTGCTCAGTTTGGATCATTGGCATTTATTTCTAAACTTTGGCTCAATGTTAAGGGGGTCTTATATTGACATTTGGGGTGTTTGTGACATTTAATATTAACACGTAGAAAAACTGATGTAAAATGCTGTCTAGAGTAACTGAGGATCATTATTAGTTTTAAAGCTTATAAAGCCAAGTTATTTCACTGGAAATTATTTTTCTGAGCTTAACATAATAGTAACAAAGTTTCTTTGAGTGTCAGCATTTTTAAAGATCTAATAGAGTAGAATGCAGCGTGATTTGAGTTTAATTTAATGATGTATTTTTTGTCTAGGATCTTAGAATAAAAGAGATGAGGGGTCGTCCTGCAAAGAAACAGTATTTTCTAATATTGATAAATAATCTACATATCATAATTTATTTGTTTCTGACTTTGTTCCATGATCTATTTATTTATTTATTGTGTTAAACGTGACTAAACTCGATCTGTAACTATTCCTTCAGAAACAGTCAGCAAGTACTAGTTTATATGGGCTTACTGTAGATTTGAATAAAATTAGGTAACTACCAATAATACAGTCCCACTATATTTAATATAGCAACAGAAGTGCTAAACAAACACCTTACTAAACAGAAGAAGAGGTTGGTGTTGCTCTTCAGTGGTAGCTGTCAGCTTTCTGCTTCTTTGGGTTGGCTTGTATGTGGATAATGATACATATGCTGCTAGCTGTGAGCATCTCAGCTGGATAACTGCCATGTAGCAAAAAGTGAATGCCACATTTGATTTCTCTACAGAATTATTCAATCTTGGGTAGCACCAATGTACAAGCTGAAATCCAGACTTTCATTTTGAAACGTTCCAGAAATGCTTAGTTCATGTGTAATTCAGTATTTATCTTCATTTTCAGTGTTGAATCTGATTCTCCATTTACCCTGTTTCACATATTTTAGGGCTTTTTATTTACCTTGTTGTTCTAAGCCTTCATATTTTTCAACTTTTCACCATAACAAAGAGAATGTATTTCCTTTTTTACGTGAAAACTGAGATTTGTTTGTGTCGATACTAACTTGCATAGGTCTGCTGTATTGTAGTGTAAGTTCTTGTGAACCAATACAGCCCACTGCACCCAAATGTATATGAAATATTTGAGTATTTTACACAACTGTAAATAGTGAATGCTGACCAGACATGTAAGATGTGTAAAAGTACAATAAAGATAAAAACACAGTATGTGTGTCAGTGCAAGGATGTTGATTAACTTGTTGCAGTCAAGACAAATCCTTTATTTTTCAGTTTTCAGAAATTAGATGGTTTTATGTTTGCTAAGCTTCAAAGAAAAACAAATCAGTGATTTTTACATATTCTGTCCAACACCTAAGGTTACAAACACTCAACTTTGTTTCATGTGAATGCTCTCATAAGAAGCTATATGCAAGATTAGGGCCATTGGCTTATATGAATAGGGAGCAATTCTTTTAAGAAGCAACACCTTAAATCTGTAATACAAATAAAAATCATGCAATTCTGAGTATTCTGAGTTAAAATAGCCTTTGAAAATACCACTTTCTTTCTTTAATAGCAAGATCTCAATGACGTTGATTTTGTCAATATCAATAAAATAGTTTTTTTCTAAATGCGTTCCTGAGGTTTTTATGATGGTTCTGCTGGTTTGAGTTTAAAGTTTGTGACTAAAAGAAAAAGCGTTTGTATAAATAATGTAGGCTTTTAGACTTGTAACTCTATCTTGCATATGTTTGGGAGATTAGGGTGTAAATGCAATTCCTTATAGCGTGGAGTTGGACTGAAAGGGTCTGTACTAGTCATCATGTCCTGTTCTAGAGCAACCAGGATCACAGAACAGGCATTTAGCCTAGAAAAGTCCACAAAAAAATCAAACTGGTACACTTTTCCTGAAGTCCAGAAAGTACTTAACCCTGTAACAGCTATAAGACCATTAGCATGTAAGACTGAAAGCAGGTAGATGTTAGTGCACTAAGGGAATAAAGCAAGAGGGAGCAATGGTGTCACCAGTGCTCTTGTATCTCAGAGTAGCAGGAAATTTTTTATATTCAAAAAGGCCAGGTGATCCAAAAAGGTGTAACCCTTTTTCAGGCTGAGATTTGGTTGTTGTGGGTTTTTTGGTGAAAGGAAAGCAAGACAAAATCATACTTCTAAAAAAATAAATTAAAAAAATACTTGTTTCATTGACCTATGGTTTATTTTCTGATTTTTGCAGTGATGAGGCTAACCAAACCTACTTTGTTCACTAATGTTCTGGTGACTTGTGAAGAAAGAGATTTGCCAGGTATGTTGTTTTCTACTGACTGATTATTATGTGCGTATTAACAGGTTTAAGCAATGTGAGCACCTGAGACTTAGATGTCATAGGAGTCTTACAACCTCCCATAGATGGTAATCTGAAGCAGCAATATATTTTATGTTTGGTAATGGCTATAGGAAAATACAAAGGTGCACTCTACAGCTCTTGACCTACAGCTTTGAAAGCTTGGTGATGGTATTGCAAACATGTGACCTCAGTGTCTGAGCAATTAACACACAAGGTGGAAGGCAGTTGTGAGGGAGAAACATGTGACCTCAGTGTCTGAGCAATTAACACACAAGGTGGAAGGCAGTTGTGAGAGAGAAATGTGTAATTGTAAAAAGTTTGGTATTACTGTCATCTTTATCTGGAGAAAATGCCCTGGTAATTAGAACCAACGCATGAATGTTCTGGGGAAAATTATTTTGCAAGAATCACTGCTTTTTATTTGTGTTATGCTTGGGATACAGTCATAAATTGGAAATGCTTGGGTTGTCCCCCAGTAATAGTTGCAGTCTATAAGTCAATTATAAGAAAGAGGCAAAGGAAAGACTCAAGGAGACAGGATCATGTGCAAATACAAAACAAGCAAGGAAAGAAAATAAGTGGGGTTTATGAGTTCTGTTATGTAATGTGCTTTACTCAGCCAGAATTTCTCTTAAAGTTTAATGTTAATTTGAGCAATGCCTTTGGGATTGTGTACTGAATGGTTTATTAGACACAAGTGCATGGAAGAAAGTTATAATTTATAGGCAGGCCTATAGATATATATTTCATCCCTAACAAGTTGGTTGTAAAATGAGTATGGCTAAAATAAAGTACATCTGAATAAGTGATTGTCATAACTTATATGTAGACTAAGCTTTAGACTTAGCAAATATTTAGATACTAGCAATTTGATATTTCTACAGGTAGTTTATTTAACCAACTCATGAAAGATGATCCTTCTACTGTAAAGGGAGCAGAAACTTTGATGCTAGGAGAAATGCTGACTTTGCCTCAAAATTTTGGGTAAGAATGAATTATTTTAACTGTAACATGCAAGGTTTAGGATTCATTTAGCAATAATGTGTTTATTACTTTTCTTTCTTTTTGAATATCATTGTTATGCGATGAGATATTCAATCAGCTTAAAAATAATCTGTGGCTTGATTTATAATGTGACATAATATGTAATTGTCTGGTGCCTGATGTTCCTTGACTGTAGCCTGACTTTAAATGTAATAAGAATTGAAAGTCAAAAGAAATTTGCCCCTGAATTTCTAATGTAATGCACTACTATAAATCACATCTTGTACTAATAGAGTTTGCTACAGTGATTTTTGTGGGTACTGTAAGCTATCTTCTTACTCTTCTCAGATTTTTATCTAGAAAAAAATTCTGATTTGTTCTCTTTTGAAGTTGTTTGTTTTAGAAGGATGACATTTAGAAGTATGGGTGTGAACATGCCAAAGTACTTCTCGGATTTGATCTGGCAAGCGTGTGTGTGTGCATGTCTGTGTATATATATTATATTTTATATATATATATATATTTTAATTAGAACTTAAAGGATTTTCAGTGAAGTGATCTGTTCGGGTTTTTTTAAGTAACTGTTACCAAATATTTTATTTTTTTTAAACACAGAAATATATTTCTGGGAGAGACATTTTCCAGCTACATTAGTGTACACAATGATAGTAATCAAGTTGTCAAGGACATACTGGTGAAGGTATGTGAAGATAAATCTACTTACTGGATTTATGAAAAAAAAAAATTATCTTGAGTATGTTTTCTGACAATACCTTGCATGTTTGGAAATCAGAAACAGTAAGACATAAAAATAGAAATTATGATAAAAATATTTAAAGACTAAAATGAAAAACTAAGATTGTATTAAAAAAAAAACACGTTATAAAGCTTTTCTGGAGAACTGGTGTAGCGAAACTTCCACAGCTAAGAAATTTGAGTTATATTTGCTTACTTGCACTTTCAGTGAGGTCATCAAAGCAAGTCTCTGTAGAGCATGCATTGACTTGTATTCTGCTTATATTTCAAATAAGTTCTTCTCTAGTGCATTGTTTTTTTGCATCTTCTGCTGAACAAATAATACATTGAGAATAGAAATTCTGGAAGTAATTGTGGAACTCAATGTGTAAAGTAAACAGATATTTTATAAGCTGCATGTTAAAGGATTGGACCATATATATTTTAGAACTTGTCTTCAGCTTTGAGTATCTCATCATCTTAACATACCTTGGTTATATTATATGTATAAAAGCATGTAGGGTGCAAAATGCTTAGTGAAACCTAGTACTTTGTAACATAAGTTATTTTTCTTTAGATTGCTTTAAGCAGCTGCAGTTCTAACCAATGCTTTGTTTTTGCCCCCAGGCTGATCTTCAGACAAGTTCTCAGCGCTTGAACCTTTCAGCTTCTAGTGCGGCAGTGGCAGAACTTAAGCCTGACTGTTGCATTGATGATGTGATCCATCATGAAGTAAAGGAGATAGGAACACACATGTAAGGTTTTAAATTTTTCTATGATAAAATGAGCTTAAATGAAACTGCAGCACATGCATGCTATTCTGTTGCTGCTTTGATATAGGCACAAAATCTAAAGTACTTCAAAGTTATTTTTCAAAAAATTGTTTCTTTCAGCTTAGTTTGTGCAGTAAGTTACACTACGCAGACAGGAGAGAAGATGTACTTCAGAAAGTTCTTCAAATTTCAGGTATTGCATGAAGTATTCTACTTTTAATAAGTGGATGAATCTGGAAAACCCATTTTAAAACATTTGATACTTCAAAAGCACTTTTACGTACTAAAAATCTGTTTGACTTTCGAAAGTGAATTGATAAAAACTGTCGCTTGAAACTTCACATGAACCGATGGTTTCTAATTACCATGCAGTTAAACATTTCAGAAATAATAAATATTACATCTTGTAATTTTTATTCATTTATTGAGAAAGAAAAACCTACTTTATAAAAAAACCCCCTTTTTTAGCAGCCAGCTTTATGATTATGATTATTTTTAAACAGAACAAGTATTTTTCTGGCACATCTAACCTTGGAGTTTAGATTGTAAATTTCTGATTTTTCTTTTAGTGTGTGTAACCTTTTTTAAAATTGGATCTAAGTGGTTTGTTTTTTAAAGGAAACTAAGCAAAGCAGTCTAATGTGTTGTATCTGACTAATACCCACAGAAGTAACTGATAGAGTTGAAATGTTTTGTTCCGCTGCGCAAATTTCAAGACTTGAGAATAACTGAGGAAGGCAGGAAATTACTATTATCTGTAGACTGATTCTGGCAGGAAAGAGTCTATTTGAGCTGTGTATTTAATGGGTGTTTATTTTTTAGAGAAATATGCTGCGACTTGGATAATTGTGGGCTCTTTCCTATAGCCTGGAGGATTAGGTGACATGCTTTACTGAATACATTTTTAGATACTTTCAGAGTGTCTGGCAATACAGGAGCATTAAATAATTGAGACCTGTATCTTTTCCAAGTTGCAGGTGATTTCATTTTGCTCTTTTCTAGTACTCTCTCTAGATACTTCAGAAAAGAGCATTTCAGTCTTTAGATGGCTAAATTGCTATGCGCTACAGACAAAGAACACCTGAGTGCTGTTAGTAGTTGTGGGCCTTGAAATGGCAGGTATTCATTAGTCAAAGGTGTTTCCACCAATCCTAGGGAAAATCATTCCATATCAATTTTCATGTTACGTGCTCCTCTGAACCAGAAACTCGGCAGTGTTTCTTCATATTTATTGAAGCTGATTTTCATCTTTCTGTGTTTTGTCTTGTTCTCCTTGTGAAACTGTTTTCCTTTCAGTTTTTCCATTCTTCATGCCCCAGGAGTTCAGTATGCTGTCCCTCAGTCCCCTCTAGGCTTTCACTGATCGCTAACATATGTGTCTGCAGAATTCCAGTTCTCATGATCTCTCCCTTCCCTACCCTTGTTCTTGCCAGAGCCTTGTTCAAGATGTTGATTGGTCTCCTTTAGATTTGATATGGAAACTTATTTGTGCACATTTTTAAGGGGTCTACATGCATATTGTAATTTCTATGTTTTTTTAACTGAATCCAGCACAGGCAACTTTAATTTCAAAATAGCTAAGGCCAAGATCTGTCAAATTTGAAGCTCTTCCTTCAAAGAAGAAAGTGCAAGAGCTTCTCAAAAAGTATATATACACTTTAACACCATAAATATTCTGTGATTCATTATGAGAAAAACACTGAGCAATTTTGGCTGGGTGTTTTTTTTTTAATTTAACATGGAGACACCAGCTAGAAAATCTGAGAACAAACCAAAAGATTACAGAAAACTGAACAATATCTTTACAATGGGAATTAATGGCTGCTAGTGACTGAGGTGCCACCAGCTATTTTGTAACAACAAAAAAAAAAAACAAAACATTTTCTTTGACAGATCCTCAACTTTTTCAGTTATGTTTTCTAGGATCTTTTAAGCTGAACTGGTGTTACAGTTGGTTTTAAACAGCTTCGTTTGCAACCATTACAGGTAGTTTAATACTGATCAATAGCGCCTTTTTGTTCCAAAGTTTTCTCTTGAGTAATTAACACCCTTATGTTTATATGGAGAAGGAATGATTCTTTCTAGGGTCTGGTGGTTGTTTGGTTTGGGGGGGTTGTGAATGTCACTAATTATCTGATTTTTACTGGAATGCCACTTGAAATTTACTGGAATGAGTGGAAGGAGAAAGAAAACATCAGCATTTAGGGAAATTAAGAAGCTTACTGAAACAAAATATTTGGTGGGAAAAAAAAAACACTCAACCAACAAACACCTAAATGAAATTTTTATTTTTTTTTTTTTTCTGACTGGAGGGAGAGTTGTTATTTGAAAGATTTGAACATTATGCCTGTTATAATGCAAAAATCTGTGGAGACTACTTGATCTTGAATTCTTCAGGGCTAAAAAAATTGTTCACAGCTTGGAACTTTAGGGGTCTCTTAGGATGCAGTATACTTACATGTAAAGAAAAGAAAAGTTTCCCTGTGTAAAGGGAAATAAATGTATTCAAGATAATTTAAATCTGTTTTCATACAAGTATAATAGAAGATTATTTCTTTCAGTTATGTCAGTGTATATCCATTTCATATTGGAATGTGTTAACTGAAGTGGCTTTACGCACAAAATTGAAGCACTTAAGAACCACAACTTTATTATCACCTTTTATATCATTGAATTGTTTTCTCTTGCTGATTTAATCTCATGTGATTAAAATGATGTATTGGCTTTTTATTTCCTGTAACAGTTGCATTTTCAAGAAGGAAGTGAAGCCTAGTAATGATTTGTGCTTAAGCTAATCACATGAATAGTTCTCCATTTCATTTATTTTTAGAGAAGCCCTCAGCAACTTTTGTTTGCTGCAGAACACTGAAGGACTTGTAAATATTACATGGTTCTTGCTCACTCTTGAAAGCAAGTGCAGACCACTTCAGGATACGAGATGGATGTAATGTTATTTTACAGACATAGATCTACTTAGTGCACTGCATTTGTCTGGTTTCATAAGAGGCCAGTGCTTGGGTGGAGAAGTATTTGTTTTCAATTGGAGAAAACTGCTTAGTAGCAAAGCAGTCAAGTGTGCAAATAAGAAGCCGAGAGTATGTACTCTAAGTTGTGAGGTTTTAGCTGAGTTGATTGTATCATATATTCCATTATGCACCTGTTCTATGTAAGATCAAAAAGAAAAATAACACTTTAGTGAGTATCTTGGCACTTATCAACAGTTTATGCTGAAGCTGTCTGAGAAACCAATTGTCAATCTGTCTTTTTTCCATTTCATTCAGGTTCTTAAACCACTAGATGTGAAAACCAAATTCTACAATGCTGAGGTGAGAGCTGTGTGTATTTGGGTTTGTTTTGGTGTGCTGGGTTTTTTACTTTGTTAGGTGGTTAGATTAAAGTCAAAGAGCTTCTTAAGTACATCTTTCTGAGAAAGATGATCGGTTCTAAAGGGAAAAAAATAGGTGGTGGGGTTTTATCATTTATTTTAAAAATAAATATACTGTTGATGAAGTGGGGAAAGGGATGGTAACTAAGGCAGACATGTCAGGACCTTAATGCAATTGACTGACAACTTTGCATATTTTCCATTTTCCCATGAACTCAAATACTTTCAGTTATTGCTTGTATATTTAGGCTGATAGAGTACTTACTGTAAGGGAGATTAATTGTTCACAAAGCAGATAATAATTTAACAGATTGGGGAAATTTAAATTTAAATTATTTAACAGAGTGGTCATATTGACATTGAGGAAATTTAAATTTATGACCCTTCTGTTGAATAATTTAACTTTTAGGTTTGTGGCAGTTATACACAGTACTTCAAAACTAAATTATCGTATACATGCCTTGTATATTTATTTGGACATACTTAGGCATCTCTCTTTAGCTATTTATGGGAAGAATTTTAGCTGAAGGTGACACAGATAGTGGAAACTCTTACAAATTACATACAGCATTCTTTTTATTTGTAGACATTCCCTGTGGGTATATGTATTATACAGGCCTGTTGAAGGGTATAAACTCCCACAATATCTCATTATATAGCAAGTTAGGAGATGTTTCCATCATTATCACTCACCTGCTTTGTGATAGTGAGCAAGTAGCTTAATTTTGTGAGCATTGTATTCTCTATTGTTTGTACGAAGTTCAGGCTGATGCTTGCAAACTACTTTGAGAGTTTCCATTATGAGTATTAATCTTTTTCCATAACCCCTGAAATATGGTCAACTATTACACTGCTAGTCATTTGGTTGAAAACCTTCATTAGTATTCTTAAACAGTTTGAAGCAGTTTAAAAGATAGAGTGAAGTTGGAGGTGGTTTATGTTGCAGTGAATAGTAGATGGGAGAAAAAGACTAAAGTCTCAGTGAGAGGAGAAGAAAATATAGGGAATTTTGGCAATTAGAAAAATAACTTGTCTTAAGCTAAGTAGAGAGTATTTTGCTCTCCTGTTCATAACTAAGTGGATATACATGCTATGAATTTGCATGTAGAAAAGCAGAGAGTCTCCAAGTCTATTGTTCTAATTATTTACCTCCATCAGTCACACCTGGGGTTCATCATGCAAGATCATGGCTATAGAGGTGTGGAAGGTATATTTCTTTCCCTTCCTGACAGTATCAATAGAGAAAAGAGAAGGGAGAAATAACAGATAAGAATTTCTGCTCTACAAATGAGGATTCCAGATGCAAAGATCTGTTTTGTTCAGAGTTGTGCAAGAAATTTTCCATAAAGATTTTCTCTCTGCTGTGAATGAATAGCATGTAAATTGTGAAACATTTAATATATAGCATGTAATTTATTTAGAGGGTGGATAAATCAAGGCATAGGTCGTAAGTGATTTAAGTATCATAGTACAGAGGAAAAGAGAAAAACATTTTCCTAAAAATATATTGGTACATGTATCTAGGCCACAGGCTTCAATTCTTAGGTTGACCAGGTGTAAGATACCTGAGTAGGATCAGAACGTAAGCACATAGCACTGGTCAAGTGCTTTTTAGAATTGGTGTTATCTGTAAATGGGAATGTCTGGAAATGTCTCCTGCTGTGATTTAAGAACAAAAATAATCCGAAAAAAACAGGTAATTCCTCTGGGAACAAATTAAACCTCTGTTTTGTGCATGGATTATGTTATTGTTTCAGATAGAAAATATGTGGTAGGGGAAAGAGAGACAGATAAATTAAATGTTGCTGTCTCTCTATACTTCACTTGTAAATTTTGTGTTGTGCTGAAACACTTCATAATGATTATGGGAATAAAATCCTCTTTAAGATAAATTCTGGGCAAACTTTTGGTTTGGGCAAACATAGGTTTGACGTTCTTCTCTTACAAAATGTTTTACTGACTGGCCTTGATACAGGACTTAATAAACTCCATTCTCAATTAGCCACCAGTTCCTCATGACAAAGATCTATGAAAAGCTCTGGTGTCTGAGCTGATACCTGTGGTTTTTTTGTTTTCATTCCCCACCCCACCCCTGTAAAGGTTTTAAAAGGCTGCTTTGATGCCTTTTGTTATTCCTGTTCAGGAATTTATGCAACTCCTACGACCATAGTATCCATACAATTGATTGGGAAAAATTTTTTTTTTTTTTTTTCCAAAATATTTTGGATGATATTAACTGACCAATTTTCATTTGCCTAGCAGACTGATATAGTATCATTCATATTTCATTTCTGAAAGTATATAAAGTGCTGCTATGTGTTGTGACCACAGAAGTCAAAATCAAAAAAAAAACCCCTAGAAATAAGCCTTTGGTTAGATGTATGTGATACTACATTGCTGTCAAACCACCAAGACCTTCATACAGAATATTAAGAAGGACAGTTATCCTTGAGAGCAGAGGAGAAAAAAAAAGTGTATGTCAGTTATTAGTTAACTAAAGGTCTTCAGAGGTTGACTAACCGGTTGAACTGTTACCATTAGTATTACAGATGTGATGCTATCTATTCATGAAGTCTGTCACTAAAATGATTTTCTACTAGAGATTTTAATCCATAATTTCATTTTTTTCCAAGACAAGGAATGATGCTGAACCTTAATTTTCTTGCTTGTTGCTCGTATTGCAGTAGCATCCAAATCAAGTTGATCACTGAAATTCGTGCATAGAACGCATGCCCTGTCGCCCTAACCTGCTGCAATCCTGAGAGTGAATTACCTGCCCCAGTCTATAGAAAGTCTCTCACTGACTTTGGTGCGCCTTGGAAAAGGCTCTGGAAAAGGTTCTGTTCCTGCAAACATGCCTAGGGAGACGAATAAGCAGACACTTAAGAAAACGAAGTTTGCAATTAAAGTTGGATTTTTGGAATGATGGAGATTCAAAAAAGAGGTTTTCCTGATCATGTTGTGCCAAATTTTGTTATAAGCTGCAGTATTGTAGCTTTGCTAGAACACATTACCAGATTATCTTTATTTTGAGATGTGGGTACTTCAAATGTAAAATGACAAGGACTGTTTTTCCATTTCATATACAACCCATTGCATGGATTTAAATTCAGGACAAACTTTAAACCTGCTCAAAAACTCACTCTCTTTTTTGGGTCAGTTTGTTTATCATATCTTACCTGTGACTTGTGTGCCTTAGGCTCTCCTTTGGATTGGTTCTGAAGCAAAGCTAGTAAACCATGTAACCATACTAGCTATAACTTATTAGAAATGTAGTTGTCATCTTTGTTTGCATCCATTTTTATTTACGTTTCTGTCTTACTAATGCTATCTTGTTTAGATGGTGCAAAAAAAATGCAGAAATGCATTTTGTTTGAAAGTTAGCCTCCTTTTTCTTTAACATTTAACCCTAATTTCTCTAATGTGTTCTTTTTTTATTTTCCCATTAGAGTGACCTCAGTTCTGTGGTAATTTTTATTTATTTTTTTATAAATATATATGCTTTTTAATTGCCTATCTGTCTCTGTGCTTGTTGTTGACATTCTTTTAAAAACATAATGGAAAAGCAATGTTTGTTCTGCATATCATGAACTGATGTTTTCTCATCTTTAAATGTGCAGCTAATCATTTAAATGGTTAGCTCTTTCTTTAATACCCATTGTTGAAACTAAAAGTTGATTATTACAGACTCTTGCTTGTGAGGGTCCTCCTATAAAATACCTTACCAAAATTTGATGAGACAAATTATTTGAAAATGGGAGTTAATCCCTTCTAAAATTTTCCTGCTTATGACCCATAGAAATGTAGGTCTTACTACAGCACTGCTTGTGTAAGCTGTGACAGAACTTTTCATGTCTGGTTGGTGGAGACAGTGGGTTTGAGGAGAGAGCAGCAGTTGGATGTTCTTCCTTCCTTTTGCTAGCTGGAACTGCACTTTCCAACTTTAAACTGCATGTAACAGTTGATGAGTTAGTATGATACTTCTGCAGTCTGATTTCACTTTAAGGTGTGCCTTGTGTTAAAATAAACTGCATTCTTCTGAAGTACTTAAGGGTTTTGTTTTTTTTTTTTAAACCACGTGATATTAAACCAACTTAAGAATAACACAAAACTAATTTGCTTTTTCATTATGCCGCTTGTTTTTTCCTTTTCCTTTCAAATTAGCTTTTTTCTAAATTTCTGCCTATGGTTGCTGCATTGAAAACAACTAAAACTTGGGTAAATGGACACTTTGAGCAATGGATTTATGGGATATAAACAGTATCAATTTAAGTGACAGGTAGTGGTAGTAGTAATGATTACTGAGAGCCATGTTTTAGTTGGGGTTATTTCCAGCTGCTCCTGCAAGTGTGAGGTCTGTCCATAACCCATGGAGCTTGCATGGTTTTCATTACTCTATATATGCTATTATCTGGTTTGTGTTTAACATGTTTATAAGGCACAACAAATAGTTCCAGTACCATTCTGTATTCCTCCTTCTAATGCAATGCCTTTTGAGACTAAAAATATTCTGATTATTTTGTCCCACTTTTATTTTGTAATTTACAAGCAGGACTCCATTTGTATAATGAAGTAACTTATTTATACTGATTAAAAAGAAACTGTAATCTTCCTTCCACCTTCCCCATAAAAATACTTTTTAAAATTTATCATAGCTAAATACCTAAACTGCTTCATACTGAATTTATAGAATAGAATGTTTCAGTTGGAAGGGACCTACAATGATCAGGTCCAACTGCCTGAATCAGTAACTCTCTTGTAAATGCAGATTTGATACCCCCCCCCCCCCCCCTTTTTTTGATTGGCACTTCTTTGGTTTTGTTTTTCAGTTCTCCAGGGGCTCATATCTCTAATAGACTGAGCCTTGCATAATTATTCTATCCTGAGCTTTTAGAGCTGCAAAGTGACTTCACTGGTCTGCAGTTCCATAGAAGTGAGGCAAAACCACCTCTAGTTCCATGTTTTTTCAGCTTCTAAAGCTTAACACTCTGTAGCTTTCATTCCTGTGCTAGAATTGGTCTCTATATAACATCTTCAGGCATTAGCTTCATTTAACAGATAAGTCTTATAGGATGTTTTGAAGGTAGAGGACCAGTTAAACTGTTGGATGCATATAATATTGGTAACTATTGGCATGATGAAGCTGAGTAAGGGAGGAGGCTGGTTTTGGCTTTTAGCTGGTACATCAATGTTTCAGAATAATAATAAAATTTCAGAGCATGTACCTGAACTATTTTACTTCAGTTAAAGAAAAACACACACTTTAATTTAATTTTTTTTATACAGCTTGATGCACTAGCAATCTGGCATGGCATGTCATTGTGCACTGCAATTCCTTACCATTTATTCGATTTTTTTTCTTTTTTAATAATTTGGTTTAAAACTTGAGTTGATGAAAGTCTTGGGAAGTGGTGCATTACAAATAAGCAATAGCTAGAACATAGCAAAATTATCCCACATCCATTGTTTGGCAAAACACCTGTTGACTAACACTTTTGCTCCTATTGTTACTGGGATTAAGGTTTTTTCTTGCATTAATTAATTTGATTTGCAGGCATGAACTAAACACATGTGACTTTTTTTTTTTTTTTAACAATAGGACTGTCTACTCTTTAATAACACTAATCATGTTTTCATGAACTTGCACTTTTGCTTTTTTCCAGACAGATGAAGTGTTTCTGGAAGCTCAGATTCAGAATATCACCACCTCTCCAATGTTTATGGAGAAAGTGTCTTTAGAGCCATCTATGATGTACAATGTTGCAGAACTGAACACCGTTGACACAGCAGGGAAAAGGTATGTTCAGATTCAGGATATTTGACTTTGAAACTCTTTGTATTATGACTTCATGAGGTATAAGCATTACAGTTAGTGAGTTGCCTGTAACAGGATTGTACTTCTTTGCTCAATTAAAAATATCAAATTCCTGTTATGTATTCAGCTGGAAAAGCTGTTACAGTTTTCTTTTTGTAGAAACTATTCTTAAAACTTTGTAATCCTACCTAGTAGAGAAATCCCCAGTTTAATCCTCAAATAATTTGTAACATGGATGACATGGTAACATGAGAACATACTACTTCTTAAGTATCTTCTATGTAAAATTTAGCCCACATCTGGTTCTGACTTGGTCTGAGTATATATATAGCTTTACAGCACCCATCTGACTTGTCCTTGCTTCTTCCTAGCAGACTGGTAACTGTTTTCAGTTGTTCTAATCAACATCTAGCAAGGCAGCAGTCAAGGTGAATCAGTGGAATGCCCTTATAAGATCTTAAAATGTAAAAATTGTCATGCTGAAATAAATGAAATGTCATTTAGTGTCAATTATTAAAACACCAAATACCAGAAGAATTGTCTACTGTGTTCAGTAAACTGTTGTGGATACAAAAGCTTGTGATATCTGGGTAAAAGTTAACTTTGGCTGTTCGTGCTTTGCAGTTGCTTGGGTTTTTGGAGCTGATGTTTGGGTGCTTCTGCAGTGGGGGCTAAAGTGAAAATTCTGTATTCTCCTTGCCTGTCGAAGGTTTTACCTGCAGTGTAGTGGAGCATTGTTCTGACAAAGTGTTTGCATCCGCTGTAATGGTTCTTGTCGCGAACAGGAATCTTAGGCTCATGACACTGAGATTTACTGGGGGGGAACCAAGTAGCAGAAGTAAAATTACCAGCATTGTTGTTTAAATGCTAAGATGCCAGATAATAAATTATAATGTAGCAAAGGGGATTTCCACCTCGGTTCTCTCTTGCTCAGATGAATCAGGATTTTTTTTTTTCCCCTTGGTCCTTGATGCTACATAAATTCTAGAACTCTTTTCTGCTGTGAAAACAAAAAAATACTCTGTGTTTTGCCATGAATAAAATACATACACGTGGTAAGACCGGTGAGGAATGGCAAAAAAGGTTGGGTTCTTAAGTCGTCTTAAAAATGTTTAAATTAAGGCCAAATGTTTTTTTTCTTTCAGTGAGTCTACTTTTGGCTCAAGGACTTATTTACAACCTATGGATACACGTCAGTACTTATACTGCCTAAAACCAAAGCAAGAATTTGCAGAGAAAGCTGGAATAATAAAAGGTGTAACAGTGATTGGTAAACTAGACATTGTATGGAAAACTAATCTGGGTGAACGAGGAAGGCTGCAAACTAGCCAGCTCCAAAGAATGGTAAGTTTAACTTAAGCATCAATTTAACTTAGCATCCATTTTTAAGGCAACTCGTTGAACAATTTAATAATGACTTGAAGGAAAAGTTCAAGCTGCTTACTTTCTGGACCTCATTCTGAATTCACGTGTTTGTATACATATTTGAGAAAGTTATTTAATACATTTGGTCAGTGAAGTGTGGAAAAACACTATTCTGAGGGACTCTAGCTGAACAAAAGCATTATTGTTCCTTTTGGTCATGTGAATGGCAACACTTTTTGTGTTTTTGAGGATTTGTTTTCTGGCAAATAACATGCCTCTTTCTTTTTTCACAGCACTGAACAACATAACTTAATGGATTGTGCACTTGAATTGCCAGAGTCAAGCAACCTATGTAGCAAAATACATTGGTTAGAATAAAATTAACTTCTTGGATGCCATTTGGCAATGAACTGAAAAGCACTGACAAAAAACTCCTTTAAGTATGCCAGGTGTTGACACAGAAGTCTGCTCCCTAATTCATACAGACTTTTTAGCTTCAAGTAACAATTTTTATGTATAGGATAATACTATTTTATCTTTCATGTCCACAGTTTTGATTGAACCTGTTCTATTCTGGTTGATTTAGAAATTGTTTATGAACTTTAAGTTGTAATTATTAGCTTGCTTAAGTCAGCTGCACAGCCTGTCTATGCTAATGCCTAAACCTGACTTGCATCTTTTGAATTGAGGCTGGTGTAATACAGGAGAAAAGTAAAAAAGCTTTGACAATTGACTCTTAATCTGAGTTTGCAAAGCTTGTAATTGGGTTTCCACCTCTGTTTCTCCCCCTACCCCCATCTTTTAGTAAATCAAGCAATTCTGTAGGGAAATCACATTGACTTGAAACTAGGCAAGCAAACTTGGATCCTGGAAATTCACAGCTAAATCACTAAAACTTGTTTTTAATTGAGTTGTTAAGTATCTCTGTAGTCCCATCAAATTAGAAAATGCCCTTTTTTCTAAACTTACTCCTGCTACTTGGAAACTTGTTGCTTGTTTTTTAACTAATAAACTGTCTCATTTTCAGCTGACCTTTCCTATCATTTCTCTTTAAAGACAGGGTTTTTTTTCCCTTCCCTAAATCAGTATTCTCTCACTCTGCATCCCTCATTGTTGAACCTTTGAGAATTGCACTTGAAACACAGTGGTGATTAACACACCTCCACACACTAGGATTAGTTTTAGTCATCCATCATTCTTTTGTGCTAGTGATTAACAGAGAAACCTGAGCTGTTCTGTGTACTTTGAGCAACATCTGTCTTTGGAAAAGCAGCAAACAGCTTTTGGTTTGTGTTCCCTCCCCGCTACCCTGCTGCCTGCTTTGAGTTGCAGTGCAGCTCCCTCTTGTCTTCTCCTCCTCTTTTAAGTGCTATCAGATTATTTCATGTCTAGGCTCCTTTCACCTTCTATAACTTTCCTCTTAATCCAATTACTAGCCCTATAACTGTTGTTTCTCCCACAGGCCCAGAATTTTACCTGTACTGTGCCCCTCTGTCACTGTTCTGGTTCAGATCAGGAATGCACTTTTGAAACAAGTATCCTGGATCACCACCATGTACTGTAATTTGGGTTTTTTTTGTGAAGTGGTCTCGGAATTCACAACTACATTCTTTTGGCGTGACATTAAACCAGACAGATGCATGTCCACAGTATGCCAGGGGTGCTCCACCTGCTGATGGGCATTCAATCCGGGACTAGACTACAGCCAGTCCAAAGTTAAAGACCATTATTCTTGAGTAGCATAAGCAAGGAGTTGTCTAGTTGATTACATACTCTGAGCAATTATATTTTTTGGATGAAAACTATTTTCTTTCCTTCTGGTGTTACTGTAAGGCCTTTACCTGTAGCCATCAGTTCTTGCAGGTATCTCATTGTTAAGGCCAACAGGTATGTACTGGTTTAGGCCTTCTCATCTCCTCTGATCCTGTCTTGATTTAGTCAATTGCTGCTAGGTTTATTCTATAAAATACTGCTTTTTTTTTTTTTTTTTTTCCTTAAGATACCTCTCTTAAAGGAAGAGTCTACTATTATGGCAAACTACCTGTTGTTGAGGAAACTGGGTATAATTTTTCCAGCAGATCCCTTTCTGTCACCTAGTACAGCTAAGTACTGTACTTTTTCCAGTGCTGGATAATTACTTCTCTTTCTTGAAAGGTTCCAAACTTTTGTTGCTCCACCGGTCTGAAGTGTCTATCGGGTTGAGACCCCTTTGCTTATTCTAATGTCCAATTTAATATGCTTTCTAAAATGTTATTTGTCTTTAGTCTGTAATGAACTGTATATGACTAAAGCCTGTTCCCAACCTGTCAGTCACTGGCTTTCTGGACCTCATCAGGAATACCTTTTAATCAAGCTGTAAATGTAACTTTTACTACAGCATCCTTTTATCAGCAGAATTGGAACATGTGTGACAACTAAGCCTTATTAGGCAGGACAAATTTTTCCCTTTTTTTCCTTACGTTCTATCATTTGTGGGGATTGAAAATCTAAAGCTTTTTATCTGCAGGTTGCCACCCTGAATCAGCCCTGATTGGCAGTAACTAGGATATCTGTCATAGGTTTGTTAGTAGATCATATGAAATGTATTTGTCTCTTGACAGAATTGGATAGTTGACAAGTGTTTGTATCATGTGCCTTTCTGACTGGTGGCAATTAATTATTTTGGCAGAGGCTTGGAGGACTGAAATGGCAAGGAGAATGATCAATCTCTTATTTCTTAGTATGTGGAATAGTGGTGGGTTTATGCAGGAAAACTATACTTACATTGTCCATAGTATATCTGTCATCTGCCTAACAGAGAGGTCTTAGAATAAAGCTGATCTTCTTGGGAACTGTACATGCATATTCAAACTTTAAGGATATGAACTACCTGAAAAACTTAGTAATAAAGATCATCCTTGTCTAATGAATTGTTAAACCTATCAAGAAAGGTGGTCATCGGTAGTGGATGGAGCACGGCTGTGATTTGGGTACAAATCAAAAGCATGAAGCATCAATCTTTCTTCAAATTCCCCTTATTCCAACCTTGCTGCAGTAAGTAAAACTTGAGTAGTAGAAACTTCAACTTTACTATCCAGCATCTAAGAATATGCATTCTTGTACCTTCTCAGGCGCCTGGTTATGGCGATGTAAGGCTTTCTTTGGAGACAATACCAGACACCGTAAATTTGGAAGAACCATTTGACATTACATGTAAAATAACAAATTGCAGGTAATGATGTCATGTGATTCTTGTGCTTTTTCCTGAGTGGGTAAGTTGTGGGTGTCTTTGTTTCATTTTTCAATACTTTCTCCTGAAACAATTCAAACCTGGTCTTCATTATGAGTTGTAGCAACATGAACCTACCTGAAATGCATTTTTTACATTACAATAATTTTTAAAAACCTGAAGAAATTAAAAAAAAAAAAAACAACTTCTATCATGATCTGTTAATACTATTTGAACTAGGAGGTTGTCAAAAATCTGTAGTGGAATTCTATGGAACTGGCTGCAATATCACTTAAGATTGCACCCCATCCTTATATCACTAATTACTTAGTCTAATAACAAAATGAGTGTGTATATAGGATTTTAACTACAATTAATTTTATCAGAATAAATGATGCCATTTGTATCCAGTTGATTATACCACTAGTTCTGCACCACTGCTAGAATGCCTGCTAAACATTGTCACTGTAGTCTTCTGTACATCTTTATCCATGTTTTGACTTGATTTGTGTTTACACTAGGGTCTACAGTAGCCCTTTATAAAAGGGTTGCAAGGGTGACATTTAAATAAAGAAATTCTATTTAGAAGGTGAAGCCAGGGACTAAAGCATCTGGTCTGGACATGCTTCTCATGAAAATCTTGTACTCCATCCAAAATCTGAGCAGTATTATGTTATCCAGTATTGCTAAACCCATGACAGGATGCTCCTGTTGGACAAAGCTATATGCAACTGAATTACTACACATCACAGTAAATTTTGCTTGCTGCCTTGTAATTATTTATAAATGCTTGATTAACAGTAACCTGAATAATAAAGTAATCAAGCTTTTACATGTCTGCAGTCCTTGAATGCTTAAAAAAAGCCCACAGGTTTATTCTTGTTTTTCAATTTCTTCTAGCAGTGAAAGGACTATGGATCTTGTTTTAGAAATGTGCAATACTAATTCCATCCACTGGTGTGGAGTTTCAGGAAGACAACTTGGAAAGCTGCACCCAAGTTCATCCCTCCATCTTGCACTTACGTTGTTGTCTTCAGTGCAGGGACTGCAAGTAAGTCTTTATAGTATACTTTTGTTATAAAATAGCTGTTTTACAAGCTTATTAATTCTTTCTAATAACAACTTTTATAAATATTTTCCCTTTCTAGAGTGTCTCTGGCTTAAGACTTACGGACACATTTTTGAAGAGAACATATGAGTACGATGATATTGCGCAAGTCTGTGTAGTTTCTTCAGAATTCAAACAAAGCTGAAGAAAAAATTCTGTGTTTCTGCTGGGCTTTTTTTGATCAACTTCTTGATGTTTTTGCACCTGAATCGTGTTAAAATGTGTACAAACAAAACCAAATCCCTATATATCTATAAATGTAACTATGCTTATTTAATTCCTCTGAGCATTTTCTGAATGTTTAAAATCTTCTGAAAACATGCATATACATTTTGTCTACTGAAAATAAAGCCTTTGAAAGAAATGTAGCTCTAGCAAATCATATTGCATTAACATCACTTTAGGGCAGGGGGATGAGATTGTTATGGAAAAAGTAGCACTTTGTACTTATTTTTATTTTAATTATTTTTTAATATTTAAACATTTTAAAAATTGTGGTTCTGACAAAACTGCTTCAGTTTGAAGGAACTGTTGTTTTACAGACAAGTTCCTGGAATCCAACCCCCTAAAAGAAATACATTGGTGTACCTGGCATTGCAGTGTATTTGCATGGTACTTGCATAGCCATAAGAACTAGAGCCTTGTAAAGGCATGAGGTGAGACAGTGCACCTGGCACTGTTGAGGTGCTAGCAGCTAGAAAGTGGAGTATCAGCCAAAAAATGTGCTCACTCCTTGGAAAGGAGTAGTACAGCAAAGCTGTCCCTATTAGCTGCACTCTTGTGCAGAGTTGTGCATCCCTGCAATACAGGCCATGCTCTGAACAGGCATGTTACTTCCCAATTAGTAGGGAACTGAAAACTAAAATAGCAAAACTCGGGCATTTTTTTTTTATTGTTAAACTGAGGTGGTGCAAACTGTTTTCCTATCCCAGACGCATTTAAGTAGATTTTTAGGGAAATGAGGAGAAAACCCCTGCCTGGCTGCTCTATATCATGTCCTCCAAAGCATATGCAGGAAGAAATTCAGGACTTGGTTAAGCACTGAAATGTACTTTTCTCTAGCTTTGTTTTGACAAAAGATGGAAATATTTTTGACTGAAATATCTAAGGTCACCCAAAGGTAGCCATTTAATACAGAAAATAGTGACTGGCTTTCCTAGTTTAACACTAGTTAAACTAGGGTTAAAGATTCTACTCAGTGGCTTGTCATATTTCTTAGCTACCATATTGGCACTTAGCAACCTTAGTTAGTTTTGACAGTATTTTACTTAAGGCTTTCCTGTGTATAAAATCTTTAAGTGTAGAATTCAATTTTAAAATATTGGATAAATTGAGGGAATGAGTCCATACACAGAAAAAATAAAACTATATCCTGCACATCTAATAAAATGCCGAGCAACCACCATAAACAGGTATTTTAAAGAAGGCAATTTACCTGTTACTCTAGATATACCAACAAACTAAACCAGTAAAACCACAACTATCCAGACAAAAAATGTAAATAACTTTATTTATAATCTATTTCCAAGTTAAATGGACACAAGTTGAAAGAGATGTAACCATAAGGTAATAAGAGGTAGGAGAGATACAGAAAGGGTAGACAAGTTGCATTTTGCCAGTATGATTTCTGTAGCCCTGAAACAGCATGTCAATCCAGAGCTGCAAACTTAGTTCTTTCTCAGTATGCATGAGTGATTTTACTTTGTACTTGTTACATAACCAAAAGTGCAACTGAAACAATTTCTAAGCTGAATATTTCATTAGGTGTCTTTATGATCAGGCATAGTTAGAAGAATATAATTCCATGCAAGCAGGTTACAGGAGTTTACAATTTGAGTGCAAAACACTTTTTTCTCTAACGATTACCACACTTACATGCTGATGGAATAGTAATGATACAAACCCAATTAGGTGTTAAGTGCATACTTGCTCTGTTGAATGATAAACTGCAATTGACCTTAAATTTAAGCAGTATTTATGGGGATTGTGGTTTACCACTTGATCTAGCAGGATGAAAAATTTTAGTGCAAAATGAAGTGCAGTTATTACACAGGAAAAGATTCCTTCCTCATCCTGTGATTAAGACATATTGCATGACTGCAAAACAATCTAGCCTATTCAAGGCAAAACAGACTTTAGTATAAATGATCCCTCTGTTCCTGGTTCCCATGGAAAAGCATGTAATGACAGCTCCTGTTATTGGTTTCACTGTTTTTATTTAGGCTATAATGCCCTTTCTGTTAATGTACAAGAAACAAAGAATGTTTACAAGTTAAGTATTGTGCCAGTTGTAGCACATTCCTAAAGGGTTAGCTACTGCCATCAATGTTTTAATAAATACCCTGGTTACATATTACCTGTACTGGAGTAAAACCTAAACATGACAATATTGTAGTATGTGAAATGAAAGTTATCACTCTATAAAGATGATTTCAAGAGTAGTTTTCAGATAACTAACCAATGCTTCATTCCATTTAACCTTGGGGATAGTTCTCCTTTAAATCCAGTAAGCTATAAGGCTTGTACTTGGCAGTACAACTTCTACAGCTAGTCTTTGACTATGATCATATCTTGTAGCTCTTAAGGAACTCTCAAAAGGTTCTTGACACTCCTTCTGTCTTAAAGTAGAAAGGAAGCTAACTGCATGATGATTGCTGTCCCAAAGTAAGGATAAATTGAGTGTGAGAGAGATTGCAGTGCTGTCCAGTCCACTCTGGATTTATTGGTTCCCCTTATCAAAGTTAAGACTCATTTTGAGCAGCTGAAAATATGAAAGAGAACTAAGAAGAACTGTGAAGTTTAACAGGAGATATGCTAGGACCAATGCTTCTCTCCTGACACAGCACACTACTCTAAGTAATGTTTGTACCATAGCTATAGCCCACCCACAGCCTCCATCTATTTTTCTTGTAAATGGTATCCTGTGCTATTAAATGTAACTGAAGTAGCAGTTTTCTTGAATGCATTAGACTTGGGATCTGAACTACCTCTGAAAGAAGATCCTGTTAGGGGTTTTCTTCTTTGTCATCAGATGTTAAGAGTTGGGGTTGTTCAGCCTGGAGAAGAGAAGGCTCCAGGGAGACCTTATAGCAGCCTTCCAGTACCTAAAGGGGGCCTACAGGAAAGCCAGAGAGGGCTTTTTACAAGGGCATGTGCTGATAGGACAAGGGGTAATGGCTTCAAACTGGAAGAGGGTATATTTAGATTAGATATCAGGAAGAAGTTCTTCACTGTGGGGGTGGTGAGGCACTGGAACAGGTTGCCCAGAGACGTTGTGGATGCCCCATCCTTGGAAGTGTTCAAGGCCAGGTTGGATGGGGCTTTGAGCAACCTGGTCTAGTGGAAGGTGTCCCTGCCCATGGCAGGGGGAGTGGAACTAGATGATGTTTAAGGTCCCTTCCAACCCAAACCGTTCTATGATTCTATGACTGCTAACAAAAACTACAAGTCAGAAGTTGTTACTTAGAAATGTATTTAATGTAAAGCTTAAGTATCTCTACAGCCTCAAAAGGTAGCTACAGCAACTTTATATAGAGAATTTTAAAAAGCATTTTAATGCTGTGTATAGGCAAGCTCTATTGAATAAAGAATGAAATGTCTTAAAGTTGTTTAAGTAAGTTGTTCTTTACCTCTTTATTCAACAGATGTAGTACTGATTTCCTGGTTTTGTGTTCTCCAGTTCTTTTCATTTCTCCTTGGATCCAGCTGCATTTTTCCCCCCCAATTTTCGTAGGGGAAGACTCACACAATAGATGCACAACTAGCATTTGTTAGAGTCAAGTACATGACTTAGCCCCAAATTTTGCATTTGATTCTACCTGAGGTGCTCTTTTTTGACCACAAGATGAATCAGACATTATGTCTGAGGTCCAGGAGTTCCTGTGTATTTCTCCATTTTGGAGTCTACTGTTATTCCTCCACATACCTTCTCCAGTCTAACTGGCCAGGAGACATCACTTTCTCTTAGGAATCAAAGCAGGCTCCTCAAATTAGTTTTGATATACAAAGAGGAAAATGTGAGTGTTGAGAACCTCCCTGGAGTAAAAACAAGTCTACCTTGTACCAGAAAGCAGTGTGAACAGTAAGCAGAATAAAAAAAAGTTAACATAATAAAAATATAGAAAAGCAGTGGTCTCTGAAAGAGTAAGATTAACTGAGCAAGATAAGCCAGGGTAGGAACAGAAATACTAGAGAATGGAAAAATCTTTAACTTGGCCATATAACTATCACTTAAGATAGATACATGTAATGAAACTTAAAAAAAATCCTTAATTAAGCCAGTGATTTACCACACCAGAATAGAAAGAGAATCCTTCTTTCTAAGGCAGTTATTTCTTGATAAATTTTCAGTACTAGTTATTTGTACAGTCACAGGATCAGTTTTAGCTTATTACAGTTAAGAATTTTAAGCTTATATTAAATACTGCATACATACAGAATGTAATACAGTTTGCCATGCCTAGGAAAATAGTGCCATAATGCTGACCTCCAGGGCTACCATGATAATTTGAGGGTATACATGGCAGTAGAAAAGCCTAAAACTTCTAAATACTCTTTCCTTTCCCAAGCCAAGTTCCATTTTGGTTCTGTGTATTATCCTACTCAGGATTAGCATCTTCTCTTTCTCTACAATTTGTGGTACTCCTTCATACGCAATCTTCTCCCTCCCTCCCGCCCAATGAAGTTGAAAAATATTTCATGTTAATAATAATGGCCCCTCCACAGGCTTAAAGAAACAGACTTTTCAGGCACTAGTTTCAAGTACATTCTATACTCCAACACTGATCTATGCTCATTATAAAAGGTCTGACCAGATGGGCCTGTTGTTTCAATATTTGACAGGGAATACAGCCATAATGACCTTCACTGTAAGAATAACATGCCTTTTACACTAGGACTTTAGAAATAAGCTGTTATGCAAGATCAGCCCACTACAAAACTCCTCTCCACTCAATAGCCCTGGAGATCAATCTAATGCACATACTCAAAATTACTTGTACTTAGGGATTTTAATAAACCACCTATTTAGCGTATTAATTTTCAGAGGATTAACTATACATAAATGATATGTTCCAAGTTATGTGCAATAGATCTGTTTAACAGATTTATTCTTGTTTGCAAACACGCATAAAGAATTTTCTGTCTTCTATTCAAGCAGAAGAGTTACAATGGTGCTTTTGCTACTAACTATGTATGCATTTTGGGGTTATATGCCATTCCAATTCACATGCCTCCTTTAAGTCAGGAATGCTCTTCAGTGCTGCCACTGAAAGATCTGCTCCGGACATGATTTCTCAGTTGCTCTATGAGCTCTGGATTCTGCTGTTGTATCTGTTGTGCAAACTGCTGCCCCCTGTGTTGAACAGTTTTAAGTAAAATTAACAAGTAAAAAAACCTGACAGCAGCATTTTTAAGAAAACAGGATATCCCAATAAAACTGAAAAGTGTATTATACAAAAGTTAAGACTAAAGATAACTTGCTGTACAGTCTTATCTAGTTAAAGTCTCTCCAAACAGGATTACCATCAAATCTTCATTTTCATTCTTTAGGACCACTACTTCTACTTGTAAACATGGAGGAAAAAGTATTACCTTACTTGGTAAAACTAAAATTTAGCACCAAATGCGCTCCAGTGATTTGCTCCCTTCTTTTTGAGAAGATCCATTCTAGGTGTTTAAGATAACTACTCTTGTAGTTGAAGTGCAACGTTGTATTAGTTTTTCCAGAAATACAGTATGCAGCTGCCAACTTGTACTTGCGAGCAAGATGTCATTAGTAGAAAGCAAGCATAAAATTACACCTTTATGACTTGTATGACTGAAGTAATGACAGATCCATCTCCGTAATAGTTGTAGCTTGAGAGTTAAATTAATAGGTGAGATTAATTCCATGTAAAAGATAAGCATAACACTGGTTTACTAGAAAACGCAAGTAAAACTTATTACTTCATGAATAGCCTGGCATGGCTTCTCTAACTTCTGCATTTTGCCCAAGTAGCAAATTATCAAGACTGCTTTAAATCACAGCACAGGTTGAAGGGAAGTCACCATTTCCATAGATCTAGGTGTCCTGGTTTTTGTAAAAACAGCCCTTGATTTTGTTGGGGCACATTCCTGTCTGTGATGTGAATTATAAATTACTTTTGCCCTGGAGGGGCAAAACTGAAAAATAGTTTGAAACAGGCTAGAATGCTGAAATAAAGTAAAATTGTATGTCCTTTAAGAGATCTTGCCATATAAGCAAATGGCATGTTTTTGTGCAGACTCTTCCAGATGGATTATCTCTATTATACTATAAAAGACTTCAGTTCTGTTTTTTGTAAAAGCTACTCTTCATTTTATGGAGTTCTCTAAAGCCTTCCTAGTCTAAATGGAGGGATGCCAGAGCAGAACTTGTTGCAACCTGTACTAAGTAAATCTGTAGCTTTTCTAACTAGTGTCTGGGATATCAGGTAGTAAATTTATCAACACAACTTGAGAGCACGTGTAGGATTACTTAAAGATTTAAAGGAGCATTTTTAGTAAGTGGCATTTAGAAAGTGAACAGTGTATAAGAACCAGAAAGTGAAACTGAGCACACAGTTCAGTCATTCCAATTGATGGAAACATACAAAGCAAGCAAACAAGATAATGAAAAATAAGTCTTCAAGTTTTCAGTTTTAATAATAATCAGGCATACAGTGGGGACAGGCCACAGTATAATTGGCTTTAGACTATCCCTTTTAAACAGATGTTGCACAATAATGCTTCTACAAATTTAACAGTTAAAACTATGCAATTCTTACTTACGCATGGATCAGGCTGGACAAATCCGACAGGCCACCAACACCTGCAGCAGGGCCACCAATGGCATTTGACATCATCCCTGACATCCTGGAACAGTTAGCACAGTGTTGGCATTGGGATATGCAGGGACCTTTACAGTAAGCAATAAACTGTAGTTCTTTTTTGAATTGCTGGGAGGAAGTAAGCTGCAAGAGGAAGAAACTGCAGTGGTTTTATTTACAGTAAGCAAAAATAAAATTACATTTTCAGGAATACAGTACTGTGCAGAAAAGATCCACCTTTTCTCGTATTAATTCAAACCCCTAAAGACATTTGTTTAATGGTACTCCATTTTAATACTTACAATTGTTGAACTTGAGGATTCTGCATTAAGCTTGCTGCCTAGAATAGACAATATATAGCTGAAATTATAACACATTTACTACTTAGGTACCACTGAGGAAAATGGGGGAAAAAAACCCAAAAACCTACATGCTGTATTCTATGTTTTATTACAAAATTAAGGTTAAGTTTATGTGCACAGAGACATATGGTCCCCAGCTAAAAGAATCATTACAGGAACATATTTCAAGGATATGAAGCTGAGACAATTGGTTATATGTTAGATAAAAAATAGTGGTTACAGATTCAGATGTGAAAAATACAATAAGACATTAAACATAAAACCCCAGTACCAGAAAACTGGGAAAAAAAAAAGAAATTAAAATTAAGACTTCCAAGGACAAAGGTTTTCTATTGGGCTTTTCGGAAAAAGGTCTGTATTTTGTTGATTCCCAGCCTGGATAAATCAGTTTTGCAGCTACTACTACTACTGGGTATAAACTGTTAAGATTACGGCTGCAAAATATTGCAGAGTAAACCAGACTGTGGACTTATTTTTGTAGCATAGTTTTGTGGTATTTTGTGTATCTTCTGTGGTAATTGTGTATCTTCTTACTTTGTAGTAAGCATGAGGTTATTTAAATTTCTCATTCATAAGATGCCTCAAAAATTATATTGTGTTTACTATAGTGTAAGGGTGTATATGGACAGATACTATAGAATAAACCAGGTGATGTTTTAAAGTTAGTAACATAATTCCTACAGAAATCAGTGTCTGTATGAATACAAGACTAATAGGCACAACACATTATTTGCTTATTCACTCTCTTATTAAAGGTACTACAAACCCCAGATATATACAATATTCATTTTATTGATCAATATATCTCCATACATATATATATCTCAAAAGTAAATCAACTGTTTTGTCTAGTCTACAGTTGGGTATAAAACACCAAATTCAGGTCAATTCTATGGGTAATGTAGGAATTTTTCTTTCTTCTGTCAGTTACAAGTCTGATCCAGGTTAGGGGTCCAAAATGGAGTCTAGAAGTAACTTTCTCAAGGTCAGACAGTAAGTCATTTTTTTTCCTTAAAAACAAAACTAAACAAAAAACTACACCACAGGAAAATAATTAATTTGCTCCTGGCTGAATGTCCTGTGTTCCATCCACTTGATCAGCCATCTTCTGGAAATGATGCAAAAAATCTTTTCCCCATAGTTAGCTCCATACTGAAGAGTACATTTTTAACTCTAAACAGATGCAGCCTGTCTAAGTCATGTGGCCAATGAAGTGGTACACAGAGTTCGGTGCTATTTAATCACTAATGCCATCAGAGAACTTGCTCACTTCTTCCTTGCCCACCATCTCTATTATTTGGACCATAGTATCAGACCAGAGGTATTGATCTCTCTTGCATACAGTGCATTTCCACATGGAAGCACTGGCTGAAATGTCCTGTCCTAATGAGGCCACCAGAGGGGCAGTAAAATTTTAACTGAGTTCTCAAAGGAAATTTTGCATTTTTTTCTCCAAGTTCCATTCTTCAAAGTTCATTAATACCATTTAGCTAAGAAAGGCATGCATGAAGAAAAACTACTGAGGGACAAAACCACAATTTGCCATTGTACTGGAAGTGAAGGAATGCACTGTATGTCATTTATACTCATTGTTTGCACATCTCATGAAGTTTTGCACACTTAAGGATGTCAGGGATAATTTGAAAGAGTAAGAACCGAAAGGTCTCTTGGGTAGTTCTCCCCAAGCAGAGTTACTTTAGTCTTGGGTAGACTGCACCTGAATCAACTGCTATTCACTTGAAGAGTTGATTTCTTAGTATTCATTGTTAACTGCTATGTGGCAAATAGAAATTTTCACCATGCTGTTGACAAGTGTATTACTATCATGCCATTTATAAAAACAGGATAGCTAATCTATGCATGTTGTTGTTCATAAGGAAGATATAATCAGCTCGAAATAAGACAGGCATTATAGGACATTTCTGCTTCACTTCTTGTTCTGAGTGTAAAATGGCTTAGAAAAGTTTAAATTCAGTATAATGAAACCATTGCCATTATAATAAGCATTAGAATTCCTTGTGTTATTAAACAAGAGTCATTCTTAAAACTTCAGTTTTAAAAACAGTATAATGTAAAGCTTGAAATATACTCACCATACTAATGAAGGCAGGATTGTTTATCAAGCTTGCCATGTCAAAACTCAGTCCAGTTCCAGTCTACAAACAAATTGCAATTGAAGATAAGTTTACCTACAAAATCCCAGTTAAAACTGTTGTAAATAAATAGATACAGAGCTAACTTACAGGACTGGACATGTCTCTTAGTTTCTGCTCTGCTATTTTCAAATTTGACTTATAAGAGTCATTCTCTGGATCAAGATCCAGTGCTTTTTGATAACTGGTAACTGCTTCTTCATATTTATTCACTGAGGTCAGAGCCAACCTAATGTGAAATAAAGAAATCCTGGGTAGAACATAAATGACTATCAAAAGATAACGATACATTTTCTGTCCTAAGTAAAACAGTGTCTCACAACTAATTTTTAGCCTGAGCACTAAAGCAAGTTTTGCTATTGTGCTACTACTTAGTTGGAAGCACTTGTTTTTGCAGAAGAGATGATCCCTCAAGAACTCGTCATGCATTGTCTGTTCCATATATATGCAAGTTTCATTAAAAACTCCTTGGTATCATCAAGTGATTTAGTCTGTATTTGAGAGCACAAGCTGGATCCAGCATCTGTGACTTTTTGCATAAGCTTAGGAATTCCTCTGTTTCCTCCATTCCTTTTGATCCAAGACATTATTCAGAAGGGTACATGGGTAAGTAGGACGAAGATACTCTTAACATGAGTTCTGCAGCTTCAAGAAACCAAATACTGGAACCACAAGTTTCAGCATAATAAGATTTTTGTCTCAGGATCAGTGCAAGGTTCTCCTTTCAGATCTTCTACTTCAACAGCTTTACAAATGGGTTATACAGGATAGTAGTAACATCTGTAAGATGCTGTAAGAAACCCTTGTATCAGGGAAGTCTGCTTAACGTTTTGAAAAAGATTCTTCTCCAGCAGCTCAGGAGAGCACAGGACAGATCTACTAGTTTTGAAACGGTATTTGTTTTCAAATTCGATTAGCTACTACATTTAAAACATCATCCTTCTTTGAGCTCTTCTAGAAGTCCATCTAGTTGCAGTTTCAATTCTATCTTCTACTGTATTTTCAATTTATACTGACCACTAAACTAAACTGATCTTTTCGACATTTTATGAAAGATCTGTGTAACCCACATTCAGCTATTTAGTACTCCAGTCCCCCTTTACTATGTGCTGAGCTACACAGACTGGGTTGATAAGCCTGTGCTAAAGTCCACTACCAGACCTTAGTCTTTTATCCCAGGCAAGAGAGCTCAAAGTGTTAGATACATCAGTCACACTCATTACACTCAGTGATAATGAACTCAGTAACAGCATGAAACTCCAAGAGTTTGCAGTAATGCTCCTGGAGGAACCAACACAACATTAATGTATTCTCTCTTAAGACAGTTACTCCCATAAAAAACATTCTCCCTTTTGGCCCATTAACTTGCCAAAATAGTGTCTGACCAGACAAGAAATGTAGTCTGGTATTTCTGTGATGCAATCGTGGTTTTTTACAGAGAAAGTATGTAAAATTTGGGTTCTTGGAACACAGTACAAGTCAGAACAGCAGGCAACAGTTTCTTTGCTCACAATTCCTACCCAGACAAGTGCTCTTTCAGGGTCATGCTGGAAGTATCACTTTAACTGTCTATATGGCTCCCATCCCTGTATATTTCTGTGGCACTTCTGCATCTTTCTGTGACATATAAAGAGGTTCTGTCAAATCCTGAGAAAAACTGATCTGACTGCATTATGCAGTCAGAAAACACAGCTTTCTCATACAGACTTTTTGTTGAGAAGGTGGTTTCCGCACTTGTTTTTTTCCAGTTACTACTAAACAAGCACCATTTCCTCATTCAGCCTATGCCAAATGTATTATTATATCCATCTGCTAAGTTAAGCAATGGCTTGTAGCTCAAAATATAACCTCTATCAAAACAACCAGACAATCAAAAAAAGAGAGGCTTGATTGCCCAAGAATGATCCCACTTACTTTGTGTATCAAAAGGCACACTGGTCTTACACCCAAAACTCTAAAATAACCTCCAATTTCCACCTAAGTCAGCCTGTGGCTTCCCTCCATCTCACTGAAATCGGGGGATCTCAGGTTGTGCTATAAGAAGAAACGATCTGAAGATAGTTAAATAGGACAAAACCAGTTCAACAGTCCCTAAAATTTCAAAGTGAATTAATCATCTCAAAAGCCAGTCAGGCTATATTTGTATTGGTAAAATAAACTGTATCGTGGAAAGTTGTCAAGTGATAGAATTCCATCATCTCTGATCTTAAATAAATGCCCTCTGGCATGGTTTTGTCCCAGGCCAGTAAGCATTATCGCAGACAATTTTGGGGCATGGTTCAGAATTTAACACAGGCAAATAAAATTTAGCAATAGGCAGTTTCCATTCTGCAAACTAGATTTTAATAACATAGACATGGGCCATTTTGTGCCAGCTGACCTAACAAACAATCCCAAGCATTTTGTAATTTACTAGTATAGATATAACCTCAAAAGCCTTATGCAGCATTCAGCCCATGCCCACAATGTGTTTGGTTATTGAAAATACGAAGCTGCATATCTTGGAAGAATGGCCCTTCACTCAAGTAGATATCTCATTCAGAACACTCCTGACATTTTTTTTTCAGATAGCACTTAATCAGACCCACCGCCTAAAGAGGCTATACTGTTAATCTCTCAGACATGACTGAGAAAAACTACCAAAGGGACATAACTTAGTCTTGCTAAAATATCTGCTTCCTAAGCGCTATTGAACAGAAAAATTAAGTCTCTATTCCTGCTAGTGTGAAGCCCCAATACTTTAGGATTCTGTTCTCTAACAGCATCATTAACAGATACACTGTTCCAACTGCAGATTTTTGATTACTCATAAATAGGTAGGAGGTAGAAAAAACACATCATGACTTTCTAAACTAAATTTGCAGTGTTGATAAACTGAAAGAAAAAAAAATTGCAAACTGATGAAATCTGATATGGAAATGCTAAGATCAACCACATATATAAAAATTAAAACTGACAGCCTGATAGGGTCATCTTCAGAAAATGACTACACTTTCAGAACAAGAATGTCAGCCAAGTAAAACAACCTAGCTCCACTTATTTCAGAAAGTCTATGGTGATTTACACTTGGGTCTTCAGTGTTTACTCAGACTTGTATTAGCTTACCCCATTCTCCCATATGCTTTGCTGTACTTTGGATCTATTGCTATGGCTCTCTCACAATCCTTTATTGCTTCACTGTAGTTGTTGAGTTTACTTTGAGCAGCAGCCCTAAGAGGAAGATGGGAGGGAAGGGAGAAAGCTTTGTCAAAAAGATAATAAAAGAAAAAACCCCAAGCTTAGATATTCACATGTCCATGACTTAACTTTAGACTTCTTTGATCTTACTGACTTTTCATTCACTATTTAGGCAATGCCTCAGCTTTCCTCAATTAAGTAGGACAAGGAAATGTTCTGAATTAAGTATGTGCTTAAGTGCATTGCTAGACTAGGGCTTTGGAGAACACGCACTCACCTTTAGGACACAAAGGATAAATAATTCTAAGGAACTGTTTTAGATCCAGCATATGACTATGCACAAAAATCATCATAAAACCTATTACAAGAAGTGAAACTCTCAAGTAGTAATTTACATAAAATCATTCTTTAAGCAGAAGGATTTTATAAAATTGGCATTTTCTAGCAAGAAGTATAGTTTTACTGCCATTCAAAGGAATGCTGTGATCTTTCCCTGCTCAATTTTTTAGCAGGCAACTCATGCTTGCAGGTAAATTGGGATAACATTTCTCAACAATCTCTGATTTACTAAATTACAATTGCATGTCTATACCAGAGAAATACTAAATGTTGTGGACATTTATACAATAAGATTAAAGACTTGCCCAAATTAAAAAGTACATTGGAACAGATTAATAATCAAAACTTTCCCAGTTTGAAAGGTCTCAAAGGATTCTAATTTGTTCTTCCTTGATTAAAAAGCTATAGTAGAAACGACAGTATTTCCATTGCATAAAGCATTCTTTTTTATTAGGAATGCTAGATGCTACAATCATCACTATATTCAATCCCTTTTCCTGTTCTGACTTTGATTAAAGTATCTTCTGAATGGGACTACTTAGGTATTTTAAATATTTAGGCTGCTTAACAGTTGTCCAACTCCACAGATGCCAGTGAAGATGTATGGATAAAAGCTGGGGACAGTGCTTAGTCTCTCGTGTTTGAACAGAAAATGTTTTTTCTGCGTTTACAAAAAATTTATACGGCCAGTTAAAACTTCGAGGGCATCTCAGCTCTCTCTTTTTCTCACTGCTGTGTGTAAAAAGCAATACTGTTGAAGGCGATACATCTCCATTGCTCCCAAACCAGCTTAAGAAAGACAAGAATAAGGTCTATATTTATTTAGATACTTCATCACCCACAAAACTCCAAGCAACTGCCTGTCTTCTTTTAAATAACTTCATGCAATACTGTGCTTACTGACACCAAGATTCATTTTGGTCCTCACAAATGTGATATGTGATGATATAACACACAGAGTGAAGTATTTCTGCTCTTGCCAATTACAGATTTGGTGCTAAAGCCCATTCTACTGAGGAAACTTCCAGTGATTTGGGGAGGCTTTTGAATCTGGTCTTTTATTTCCATTTTATACCTAAAATCACTTACGTCATCAGTTTTCTCAAGGAAAATAGATTATTTACACTTTGAACTGCCATCTTAAATATGTAAAATATTAGTAAACTGTGCATTTCTTTTCTCTTTATGCTTGCCATGAAATACTGAATCTTTCACTTGTATTTATCACAAACTAAACTCTGGAGTAATGGAAGCATAGCTCCAAAACCAGAAAAATCCTCTGGGTACAGTGCCACAAGGCTAGATTGACAGTTAATATATCATTTTCATAATGGAGGCACTGAAGACTGTAGTGCAGAGTAGCTCTAGAGACAGGCTAGTTCCAATAGGGCTCATGGTCTATACTACCTTTGCTCTTATGCTGGTCTTCTGGGCAGTATACAGAAAGAGCATACTTCTGCTACTGGGTTAACATGCCCTTCCAGACTTCATCTGCTCCCATGTCTTCACTATGGCAAAGATCAGATTATACAATGGAACCACAACAACAGCCTTGTTATTTTTCCACAGGTCATGCATAAAAATGCTGAATATTTATACAATGGTTGAAATCTCCAGAATGGTATTCTCACATTGATGATATTTTTTCCAGGCACAGTCAGTACTAGAGAAGACAGAGGTGGCAGCTGAGTCACTAGAACACCAGAAAAAAAGGCTCTTGCTATTCTCAACAGATTGGGAATCACAGCCTACGTTATGATTTAATATAGACAACCTAACTCACAAAAACCCGATCTCAAGTGTTATAAGTAATTTTAAAGCCCATATTACACCTTTAACTGATACAGATATGCTGAGTGAGCTGACTTTTGCTTTAATCTTTTACAAATTTAACATGATAAATTTCTGAATAGTGGAGTATTCTAGCCTCATGTTGTTTTGATCTAGTTCACAATTTATCTTTAAAATGATGTTAATGAATTTCGGGAATGAAAAGTGTGTATTGTTTTTACCTGTTGCAGTAATAGACTGCATTGTTTGGATCCAGTTCTATAGCCCTAGTGTAACAATCCACTGCAGCTCCATAATTTTCTTCTTTCATATGATTATTACCTGAAATAAATTATAAAAAGCTCTTAAGTATTTAAAAGATACATTGCTATGTATGAAAGAAATAGAGCAGCCACATTATAGCATCTCTATAAGGTAGTTATGACTGCACTTTTTTGAGATACGTTCTTTTAAATAGAATTGGTATGGAATAATGCAAATAAAAATATCTACTATATCTATAAACTTCATTATGTACATTGTAGTCCACCACGTAAACCTTCCCCTTCTCATCTTGCTATTTCACACCTTCCAGCTAGTTTCTGCTGTTAAGCAAAGATCACTTTGTTGAAAAGTGTAATTTTAATTGCAGTTCTACTCTAATATAGATTCATCAGTCTTAAGTATCTTTGCAAGCCTCATAATCCAAAAGGCTGTATATTAATTCCTTTTTGGTCTCATTTTCTCACATGTACCTACAACTTGCTTATAACTATCCATATAACATGGAAAATCAAACAAAAGCAAAACTAAGCACCTAAGTCCCACTTTTGTGAAGCCACATAATTCATTCATTAAGGTAATGAGAAATATGTATAGGATAGGTAATCTAAAATGATTCAGACGTAACATTTCTCACCAACAGAGCTCAGAACTTCTACTCTATAACAAAGTTTCATATTTCATATTTTTAAGTCCAATGAAAAAAATAGAAAAATGTAACTTTTCTATGGAAAGAAAATTCTGGAGTAAGGTCTTTCAAAACAAAAGATATCTTACACATTCTTTCATTCCCAATTTAGGGCAGTCCTGGCAGTTTCTTTCTTTCCTGATGACACAGTAGTAGAGAAATAGTCCTAGTTGAGAGTGCCCAAGCTTAAGCTTGTCCCTGGTCCTGTAACTACGGATCTTTGGCCTGCTAGATCCTACAGAAGCCTTGGTTTCCCAGAAACGTCAAGAAATTGTCAGGAAAATTATAGACTTCCACTGACTTCCTTGTATTTTGGCAAAATATTACAACCCTCTCCCAAAATAAGCAGGAGAAGAGATAGGTCAACAGGTTACTACAGATGTAGATAACTGCATAAGCAAAGGCTGGAAAAGTTCAGTCAATGCACTATTTTGTCTCTGGTAGAAAGCAAAAGACTGTGCAGCAAGCAGTCCTAGGTGCCTGTACTAAATGAAAACAACTATACTTACAGTCAGTCACTTGTGAACACGGAGAGCTTAACAAACAAAACCAGATTTAAGTAACTAAGTATCACCAAGGTAGTACAAAATGACCTCTTCCCAACAGTGATATACTAGACTGTAATTATAGTCAGCAATCCCTGCCAGTGAGAAGGCAAACTGAAACTGTAATTGCATGTATACCTTCAAAATATACACAGAATGTAACCATATCTGTCTCATTTCTACAGGCTCACCGTCTACACATCTGTCCTTTGATCTAAGGTAAAGGTCTGTACACTAAATCCTGTTGCCAAATAAAAGACTCGCAAGTCAGCAGCGCTCAACAAGACTGTAGCAGCTAACATTTCTCTAAAACAAAACTGCCATCAATGACTATCAAAGTTGGAGTTTCTGATACTGCTCTGAACTAAAGATGACCTGGGGTACAGGGCTAAGTTGGAGCTAGTATCACTGGGTGCCCTTCTTGCTCTCTCTCTCTCCAGCTCAGAACTGGCTAAAGCAAAACAGAAAAATAGCTAGACCTACTATTTCTGCTGAGATTAAGCAATTCCGGACAAAAGGAAAAGCAAGTGTCATATTTTATTTTAATGCCAGACAAAAATTCTTATGGCAAAAAAACCCCACAAATGGTTATACTTTTGAATGTGTGTCCTCAATAACGAAAATACTACCTATTGTTATAATTTATACTGTGGTAATACCCAGATCTTTTTAGGATCAAGCCACTGTTACACTATAGAAACCTGCACATAATCTGTGCTCTTACACAGTTCACGTTAAGCCAAAATGGCCAAAGTGTCAAGTGATATACAAGGGTAGGCAAGTAAATTCAAGTATTTACTAGTCTGGAGGGTATATTACTTCCTGGTTTTATAATGATCAAGAAAGAAAACTCGGCTATCTGATTTTGTTTTGCCATTCATTAGCCAATTTCTACAGGTACTAGGGCTGGTTTGACAGCAGAGGAGCAGCAGACCAGTGCCCACAAAGGTGAGGGAAGTTACTCCATTGGTAAGGACATACAGATAGAAATGAGGAAATGACAAGAGTTATAGAATTACATTATTATAGAAGATATGGGTCAAATGGAATTTCCCAAATTATCTAGTTTATCTCCCTAACTCAGGGCAGAAAATACTCCTAACTGAAAAGCATGATAGTGGTGATAGATAATACGTGTGTGAAAACAAGGAGGATTAATATGACAGAGCAGCATTAGAAAAGGACAGGAAGTTTTAATTTTATTATGGGAAATTAACCTGAGGCATTTCAAGCATTTCCAAACTGCTTACTAATGCCTCTGATAACTGACACTTTAAATGGCCCTTTGTCAAAGTTTAGACCCTTTCAATTTTTTCAGTAGAGACATGCAATTGCTTTAGTAACACCACACAAAGACTAACATAGAGCACACATCAATTTCATTTCCTCAGTCTATTTCACAAACCCCTGTGGGACGACAGATGACAAGACAGAAGTCACAGATTTAAACAGGCATTGCTGTAACTCCCACACCTGGAAAGTGCTGAATATCTCTACAGACCCATAACCATACTGAGTGCTACAGGTACTCTTCACTTGCCATGAGCTGACAATAACAGACAGCAAAATGAAAAGCCAGCATGCACAGCATGTATCTTACAACTTACAAACTGATTTTCGCTTGTAACCTAACCCTGTTTGAGCTCTTATCCTTAGAATTGAAGAGCAACTTCAACAATTAGGAAACATTACTTTGTGAGCCAGTAATGGACTGCATTCATGACTACAGATGACCAGTTTTAAGATAAGATGGACGTGGAACTCATTCTCAAAAACAGTAGAACTTTTTCCACATCATTATCCTGAAATTTCTGAGAGGATTACATCTGCCTCGCAATTAGAAACTTATTTTTCTATAAAAGTCCAATATCTGAAAATCCAACAGGTCATAAGAAACGTGATTTATAAAGCATCAATCCACCTGATAACAATTCGTGTAAGTTATCAGTGCTACACGCCTTCTTTTTTTTCCACTTTCTTTTGGGGGGGAAATAAAATGGATTCCTTCTTGGGTAGCATTAGTGAAGACTTCTATGGTACAGCTGCTTTTCCTCACATAACAGCAGTAACATCTATCGAAGGGAAAATAAACAACTGGCTTTTCTGCAATTTTTATACAGCGCACAAATTATTTCACATATGTGAAATACTAACCCTAGTAAGTTCACAAGAATTTTTCCACTGGCTTCAGCTGGGTCAGCATTTTACCAATGTTTTAATAGTCAGCTAGCACATAATCCTTGACATCACATAACCTTCTCAATATAAAGCAGAAACTTGTATAGCAATTCCATGGACAAACAGAAATCTATAATTACCAAATAATAACTGTTCATTCTTTAAAGCTTCTACTACTCAGGAATGTTGCCCAAGACTTGACGTGCTATCGCTTAGTTTTTAAAAAAATTCCTGATCAAGGGAGACAATATATTCTTCTATATTTTCTTAAACCCCAGATGGAGCAAATCACTTAGGCCTCTTACAGCATAACAATCATCAGAGAATATAAGATTAAGTTCTTGTGCAGGGTGTGTGTTGCCCAGCTGCTATACTATCACTATCCATGATAACCCAAAAATCTTCGTGTTTATGACAAACCTTCATCCTTCAGTTGGTCAGCCTTTTCAACATCCTCCGGTAAAGAATCTGAGAGAGGCAGCGTGTCATTCTGTATGTAAACAAACCAAAATTTTTTTAATTAAAATATAAGCCCTGATTTTATTAAAAATTTCTTTCATCCTGGGAAGCATTGTGTCAACAAGCAACCAGATTTTCTGCAGGGGACAGGAAGTACGAAAGAACTCAACATCACTAAAGCACCTGTAGAAGAGAAAGTTAGCTTGCTTTCTATTACTAAAAAAACCTTATGGCTCACCACACATTTTAAGGAAGTCAAGGGGAAGAGAGCTGATATGTCTCTACTTTCTTGGTTTTCTTACATCTGACTCTCCTATTTGTCATCATGGTGGTTCCTGTGCTTCTTGTACTGGGGATCCTAGATAACATGTATTATTAGTATGCATTTCTGAAGTTCCCATTTTAAGGTTAGTGTTCATGGAGGTGTTTTTAAAACTGAACAACTAAATTATTTCCAGAAGGGAGTGAGAAGCATCAGCAAACTATGAATGACCTCAAGCACTTCACAGACATTTATCTCTGGGAATTGCAAAATGCTTAACTGAAGGATAAAATCCTTCAAGTGAGAATGAGACATCCACTGTTTAGTGATTTTCTACATGGAACTGTCCTTGTCTAGCTGAAATTAATTCCTCCCACTGCCCGAAAAGATTCTCATTCTGCTAGCTTTTATGGAAATTTTACTTCTTCCATATTTTCCTGAAGTTTCCACATCATTTTGACCTACACAGCACTTTAAGGTTGTGTATACAATATGAAATCTTAGGACATATTGGCAGAATAACTCTAGAATCTAAATTAAATTCTTACCTTGTGAAAAGAATTTGTGAACATTTCTATCAAATGCTGTGGAGGTGCAAGATGGGTATCTTCCAGGTTAATCTTAAACACAGTCTCCAGACACTGAATTGCAACTTACAAACAAAAAATAAAAAATATAAGTCACCAGTTTCTCAACAGAAGTGTAGTTTCACTAATTTATTTATAAAGCTGTTATTCACTTCCTTATTCAGCTAATAAAAGCAGCTCTTTGGAACATACCATCAAATAAAGAGACGCTACCTGATCCCCACAGAATTGACTTGCTGAAAAATACTATAATCTATAGAGAATCCATACATAGTTCAGCCATTATTCTTAAACCAATTTAAAGGTTTTATTTCCATTTTTTCAATAATTTAATGTCTTTTTTTTAAAACATAAAAATATGAGGATTTAACAAAAGCACCACAATTCATAATACAACTATGCATGTGTCACATACCCCATCTCAAAACACCACAACTGCCATATATTTCTGTGGCATAATAGTTGGAAGAAAATGGCTCATCTTTACTGTGAAGAATAAATGCAAGATACTTATTACTTTCATTTTTTTTGGAACAAAATATATTCATTTGAAGACACTTTTATTAATAAAATGCTTCATTAATCACAAGACTTTATCCTGTAAAAATATGTATATCTGCAGTATCCTTTCCCATGTTCTGTTGTGTAAGGATTAAATGGCCCTCCCAAACCTGCAATAATGCAAATACACTCACAATAAGCAATTCTAAAAAAAGTAGAGCCAAATACCTAACTGAAGTTTTAAATGCGCTCGCCTATTTCTAAGCAAAAGAAGATCAATGGCAATTACTATATACAATTCTGTATATATGTCTGTATTCTGTTAATTATAGTATCTTGAATTATATAATTATTTTCCCTATCACCTTGAGAATCTAGCAGAATGTTTTTATTAAGATGTATCATCTAAATGTTTTAAACTGAAAACTGAGGAGGAACAAAGAAAAGTTTTTGTAAAGCCTAGTTTGAACAGGAAAATGACCTTTTTAACTCGAACTATAGATAACCAGGAGTAGCTGAATTCAAATTAAGTATCAGTAAAAACTGAATCTTAGAATTTAAATTGAATATCAGTCCAATGTTGATATAATAAATAAAATTTGAATTCTTATTTGCATCTTAATGAACCTGAACACTGACCCAAAATTAGAAAAGTAAAATTACTGAAAGTTAACAACAGTAAGGCCAGTTTGAGGAGCCTATTTTCTATGTCACAGCTGGGAGAAAGGGGGAAAAAGTAGAGTTGTAAAATAAATAGTAAAACCTGGAAGATGTAATTTTCTAAAAAACTCTGATAACATACAATAGAAATTATTCAGAAGAAAGTCAAGTATGATACAAAATTAATGTTGATAACATGTAACAATTGAATACATTGCTAAATATGCATATAACTTGCTCCTATAACCTAAAAATGCTAAAAATGTATCAATTTGCAGGGTTCTAAATTACCCAGTAAGAGTACTGAAGGATTTGGCTTTAACTCCTTCGTCTCCTGCTATGTAGAAAAACTTAATCCTTGTAAAGTAAGCACTGATTATGCTGAATTCTGAACTATATATTAATAATACTTAATACCAGGCCTACCATAAAATCAGTGGAATTACGTATCTTGTTTTTCCTTATCTGACTTAATTGAAAGCCACTTGCGGTAGTATACTTACAAATTTTCCCCTCAAACTTATTTTTACCTAAAGGCATTCCCTTTCCTGAATGCCTCACCTCATTTGTAGTTTTGCATAAATTTAAAATACAACCCCCTCCTTTATTTGTCTCAAGGTATTAAGTCTGTGACACCAACTATCTATCATACAGGAGATTTCTGCAAAGTGCAGCAGTGCAAATTATGCTTAAACAAAATACTCCCGAGTATAGTATTATCACTAGTAAGCATTTCCATGAAATAATCAGTTGTTACAGTGAACTCCCACATTTCTCCTTTAACTGAAAACTGGAATTTATAATCCTTATAATCTATCTATCACAGGTATAACAAAATTAGGAACTCTTATGGGATGAATCCATAGGTTTAAATAATAACCATTGGTTAACATGCAAGCCAACAATAGAAACCTGTGTAAAAATAGCCAAAAGAGAAACTTTTTCAAATCAGAAGATGTATTAAGTTGTGACAAGATCAGTAACTACCCTCTTTTAGTGTGATATAAAAACCTGACACCAGTAAAGTCAAAGGAGTGAAAACTTGTTTTTGTCTGAAAAGTATCTCAAGACACTAGACTGCCAGCATCTTATTACCCCATTATCAATGTGAGGCACTGTCTACAGCCGCAAGCCTGATATTATCAGTACGTTGGGAAAGACTTGCTGCACCATGTGAGCTATTAATCTAAGATTTTTCCTGTGTCTGATTTCAAAGGCCAAAATTATCCATTCTCCCTATTATCTCCAGCATCACATACACTTTCAGAGGCCTAGGTGGTTTCTGAAGCTTGTACTGACCACCTTGTTAACCAGTAGAGATAACTACCTCCCTGCTGAACAGCTGGGGCTCATACAAACACCTACTAGCTGACAACAGGAGCACTTGGGCTATGTTGGAGTCCAGCTCAGCATCCCCAGTGCCACATAGCTCCAGGACTTCTGCCGTCCAAACACAAGTTGCAAGCAACATCAAGGCATCACAGCAGCCATGCAGGCTGTTGATCACTGAATAATGAATATTAACTGGGTTGCTGAGGCCCCTTTAGTACTTGGTATTATCCTGCTTTATCTTACACATAACCTTCCTCATCTCAAGTATTACATGCATCCCTCACCCTAAGGGGTGCATTCCACTGTTTTGGAAATACTGCCTTAGAGAAATTCATTGTGGTACATTAATTGTAGAAGTAAGAAAAAAAAAAAAAAATCACAGCCTTATGCACGTTGCAGAGAGTTTCTGCTTTAATCCCACAGAAATAGGTGCTATAGACAAGAAAAAAAAATAGAAACTGTAAACAGGAAAGAAATAACTGCCATTTAAACACACTGTCTAAAATATAACTTGGAAGAAGTGAAGTTTCTAGTTCATACAATAGAGTTGAGCATCAACCATCAGAGATCTATATCACTGCTCTAGATCCTAGGTTGTAGGGGAGTACATTTCTCTGGTCTACCTTTCCCTGCTTTCTCTAAATAAGGCAATTTTATTCATCATGTAAGTACAAAATCCCTAGAGGAAATTTACACTATCATTGACATCGTTATATGTGGGAACATATTTAGCTAATGGTCACAAGAGCATTCCAGACCCCTTTAGAAGGCCTTGAACAGAATAAACAAGAAGACAAAAAAAGAAAGATACCAATTAGGTGCGCATTCCACTATAAAGGGAACTTGGCACAAAGAACCTCAATTCGGCAGTTTATCTTGACCAATTAGACTGAGACAAGTTTCGCATGTTTTAGTTAGTATAACCAATTATGTCTTATGTTTATGCGTGTGTACAGTGTTGATATAACCAATCATTAAGTGTAACTAGGCGCGTGGACAGTGCGTGAATAATGTGTGTAACCAATAGTAAAATAGCTAAACGCATGTACGGATGTAACCAATGTATAAAATGATGTCTGATGCTCTAGTAAAGGGTCTTCAACTATGATCATATTGATCTGTCATTGAGTCCATGATTATGTCCCGCAGTTATATAATTCAAACATGCAGAATGCAGGTTATCAATATAAATGGAGTTGGAATACACGTTAGACTTCTATTTTGATAAAGTCTCAATTTTATTTGTAATGTTCTAGTTCTTTTTGTTTTGTGGGGAATGGGAACTGTTTAAATTGCTTCCTGGCACAGACACTTAATCATACAGTGTTTTATCTTTTCATAGACACCAAGTAGGTACATAAGGTACCAGTGAAAAGCAACAGTCAAATTGTTTTATCCCTTATGTCTCCACCTAACATTAAACACTTCAAACATGGACTTGGGCTATTGCTACTCCACGTGCACTAAAGATATTTTGCACAACTAAATTAAGTCAATTATTCAGAATGTCTGCCTCCTATCCACTAACACACAGCATATGGTACCATGCTTTTGGCAGGGTACAGCTCTAAAATTAGGATTTCATATCTGTATTAAAATGGTAAATTTTACATCAGCTTTTAAACACAACTGAGGTTTTATAATATTTTTTGTTTAGAAAACAGAATCTTAAAACTGATTCCTTCATATAGACATTGGCTAAGGCTGCTCTGTAAATTTTCAGTCATAACCCAACATTTATCAGTTTTATTCTAAAACCCAAAGGAATACTCTTCATTTCCCATTATATGATTTCCCAAAACATTGCTTTTTTCATCAGCTGAACATCATCACAACCTGATACAGGTTAAATTCATAGGTGACTACCACTTTTCAAAAGTACAAAATGCTCCAGACTTTGATGTAAAACCAAATCTTTTGGCTTTTATTCTTTTGGGAGTATCTTTTGAATATCATGACACAAATGTTTCTTTCTTGCTTAAATTAGTGAACAACTACACTGTAAAACCAATAGACAGTGGAAGGAAGCACACTCCAAGTTTACCTTTTAAGTTTATGCCTCTGAGGAGCAGGACTTGTTTTGTACCTCAGGAAAGTCTACTCTCCACATCTCAGATTTCAGGTAACTCGGTGATCAACTGCCTGGATGCTGCTTATTGCACTGCTGGTCCTAGACTTTCCCCTCTTACCCCCAAATTCCTCCTCTGGTTGAGTGATACAACCACAGACTGCTTGAAAGAGTGCAGAGGTCTTTTAAATACGTGCTATGAAAAGCTCATTTTAGAATTAAGACTTCTTGTTCTTCTCTTGCTTAATTCCACATTGTGATACCACCTGCCAAGAAGTCTCCAGGAATTAGGGAAAGGAATAAGAGCAGTATGAAGGAGAAAGACAGATACTATGAAGTTACAAAGGCTTAATGAACATCTGTCAACAGAGGAATACACACAGAAGTCCATCTTTCTGTAGCTGTGTCTACAGAGAGATGGACTTGGATGTATAATAGAAACTATACCATACTGAAAATATTCACTGCCATGCACTCTTTGGAATCACTACTCAAGTGAAAAAGAAATGCAATTTATTTATGTTCCATATTCTTAGGACCACTTAGCTTTCTCTCATAAATTACACGGAATTCTTGCAAGTATGAAACGGGAGTTCTTCCCATATACCAAAACCAATATATGGTAATTGTTTTACTTCTTCCATGGCCAGCACAGCTAATATCAGACACAAAATGCAGAAAGAAACCAAACATGAAAGTAAAGAGAAAAAGAATCAGCAGGCAAAAATTTGTGGGACACATACACAAATCATTACCATAGTCTGCATTATAGCACTGCTTATCTTGATGTGAATCAAAGTATCTGTTGCTCAAAATTAAGATAGTACACATCTTGCAACTTCAGGACATTTTTTAAATGAGAGATGTTTTAAAATTAATAATCTCAGAAACATTAAGATCACGGTCTTATTCACAGATAATATTTGGTGGCAGTTTCAGTTAGGTCACTCTACTTTCTACGATAATAAACATCAAGCAAGTTAACACATGGGTAGGTATTATACATATATATATATTAGCACCTTTATCACTTACCTTCCAAGCTTTCTTGTTCATCTGGAGTGAAAGTATCCATCTGACTCTGCTCTCTCAAGAAATGGATGACTGCATAAACCAAGCGTTTGACTGATGACATTTTGAAATTGATGAATTTCTCCTAGGTCTTAAAAACAATAGGTTCTCTTATTTCAGAAAAATTAATTCCTAGAGTATTCCACTCTACCACTGACCTCAGTAAGAAGTACACACAATACACAAAAACTTATCCTTCACCAGAAAGCCTAATAAAGCGATGCCTTGAAACAAGTGGTTAAACTGTATGGATTAGGGAGAACCGCTACAATCATTCAGTCCAACTATCAGCAAAGAGCACAGATTTCCTCAGATTCATTCCCGCAGGGGAGTTCACCAAGGCTAAAATAATGTAGCAACTTCTTTTCTTTTTTTTTTTTATAATTTGGAGTTTATTTCTAAGAAATATGCACTTGGAAGCAGGAGCACGTGCTGAAGTCAAAATCAATTAAAAAGCCACACTGATAAATATAATAGCATAAAGAAACACACTTTAATAAAAGGCATTCTATTCTCTGACACAGTGCTGCTGAACGGTTTATATTCACTTTGGACAAAAAACTGGAACACTGTGACCTCAGTGCACACTTGTGATTAGTGACACTACTGGCTGAGCCTGATTTGCATTCAGCATCAGCTGGGAGTTACATAACTTTGAGGAAAATTTTAGTTCCAACTTTCCAAGTTATTTTTCCTTAAACCGTTTCGATTTAAAAGGGCACAACCTTATCCAGTCGCCCGGGAAAGACAGGCTAAAAAACAAGCGTTAAATGAATGGCAAGACCAGGGCCAAGCCTCGCTGAATTGTTTTCTCTCTACCACCCCCCACCAAAACGACGGGCAGCCAAGCCCACGCCGAGCAACCGCCGCCGCGGGGACGGTGAAAAGGCGGCTCCTCGCCCGAGGGGCGGCCGCCGGGGGCACACACCCCCACGCAAGGGCCGAGGAAGAGGCCGCCGACGCGCCCCACCGGACGGGTCGCATGGCGTGCCGCTGGCGGGGGGCGCGCCCCCACGGGCACGGGGGGGGGGCCGCGATCCCTGCCACCCCCGCCCACCTCCCGGTCCCGCGGCAGGCCCGGGGCCGCTCGCTCAGGCCCGGAGGACAGGTCTGCCCCGCAGAAGCGAGGCGCCCCGCCGCCCGCGGGCCCCCCTCGGCACCGCGGGGACAGTGGGCGCGCCGCCCGGCCCCTCCCGCCGCCTCAGGCCCACCGAACGCCCGGACGGGGCCCGATCCGCCCCGCCACCCCCGAGCTCCGGGGACGAGGCGTTCCGGGGAGGCGGCTCGCAGCCTCCCCGCGGAGCTGTGCTCGCCACGGAAACAGCGCATCGCCCTTACCGTGCGAGACGTGGCGAGCCCCGCGGCAAACGCCGTCCCCGTCCGCGTCCCTGTCAGCGCCGCCGCCGGGTGGGAGAGACAAGGGGCGCGAGGGCGGGCGGGAGGAAGCAAGCGGAGGGGGTAGGCGCGTGCGGCGGCTGCGCGCGCTCGCTCGCTCGCTCGGTAGCGGCGGCGAAGGGCGTGAGGAGGCGGCGACGGAAGCGGATGCGCAGGTCGGCGGCGCGGGGCTGAGGGCTGTGCCCGCGGCCGGCGAGAGGGCGGGGCGGCAGCGGGAGCGAAGCCAGCCCGTCTTCCTCCTCCCTCCTCCTTCTCCTTCTCTCTCACCGCCCTCCCCATGCTGGCCCTGTGCGCGGGCGCGGCTCGCAGGTAGGCGCGGCGGGGAAGGGGGCGCCTCACGGCCAGCCGCGGCGGGCGGTCTCCGGTGTGGGGGCCGCCTTGACTGGAAGCCGTGAGAGCACCGAGACGCCCGCGGCTGACGGGGAGGTCCTCGTCCCTCCGGGAGCCCGGCCTGGGCTGTGCCCCGCCGTCTTGGCGCGGCGCCGGCGGTGGGGCCTGGCTGACCCCCGTGCGGCCGGGCCGAGGGGGGAGCGGCCGCTCGGCTCTGAGGAGAGAAACGCCCGCTGGCCTGCCGGGCGGGGCGGGCGGTGGGCTGCAGGTGTGCGGGGCGTGCTCTAAGGGGCCAGGCAGACAATAGGGCAGGAAACTTTGCAGCCTGTGGGGTTTATTGCCTCAGCTCGTGGCGTGTTTCCCGCAGTCCGCCTTCCCTGAAACAACCTCCGTTCTGTACACCTTCCAGGTGGGCAGGGCGGGTGAGGCGAGGTCTCCGCTGTGTAATTCTTGCACCGAGTATCAGGCGTACCGCAGGATAAGTGGGTAGGAAAACAATAGAGTGAGGGCTAAGGCTATAGCAGTGGGGCTCTGCGGCAAGGTGTATGTGAAGCAAGACCGGGCAATCTGTTTTTAATAGCTTTATAAAAAGGTGTGTCGTTATTTCACATTATATGAGGGGTGAGATAGGTACAACTGTGTTATCGAAGGGTTTTAAAATAAGGGATTAATTATTCTCTCTGTAATGAATACTAGCTCCAAATGGACCCAGAAAACCAGTGTGGAAGAAGGCTTGTAGGCACTTCTAGATGGACTAGGCAAATGACCATCACTGCAGAAATTGAGAGGGCAGAAGAACATAAGCAAAAGACCAGATTTAATAGGAAACGTGGAAATAGTAGGAGGGTCACAATGTAAATACGTTGTGGTAATGAGAATGGAGCTCAATTTGAGTGTAGAATGAAGAAGCTGGTTACCTCTTGTGGACTTTTGAGAAATGACAGTTGTGTGCTCTACTGCATAAACCTTACCATTTTTGTTCTATTTCACAGCCTTTGTTCAGGTCAAATTGGGATTGAGGGGTACTAGCAGTTAGAAAATAAGATCCAGAATAACTTCTTTTCATCAGGCTCCTGCTGTTGTAAATGAACTGGCAAATTTACTGTTATCGAATCAAGTGCACAACTATTTTTTTTTCCCAATATGCATTTGCATTCTTTTTGTATAGTGATTTTCACTGTTCTCCATGTTTTGTGTTGACTGTCCTTGTTTGTCCTACAGATTTTTCCAACAAAAAGACGGAAAGGAAAAAAAGGATGGAAGGGTTTTTTCTTTAGAAAAAAATTTAAAGGTCTATCTTTGTTTGCAAGTTGTATTTGGAAACTGAAGGTACCTCCTTCTTAAGTAATAATAAAGTGTTGGGTATTAATTTAAATTTTTTTTTCATCACTTGTAAGTACAGTGGGGAATGATTGCTGCACTTTCTTAATTGTGATTTTTTTTTTTTCCCAGTTATCATTTGAGTGTGCCCAAATAATTGTTTCACAACAAAGAGTGATCTTGAATGCCTAATAGTGACCTCTAATTTTCAAAAGTTAATCAACTGGTCACAGAAATGTTGAATAGGAAACATTCTCAGCTTCTATTTTTCCCAAGGGCATCTTAACATGGGATAAAAATGACAGTTCTTAGCAAGTTTGAAGTATCATGCCTTACGTTGAATAAAACTACATTAAGGGTTTGATTCGTTTGGTTAAGATAGGCAGCTTTTGGGAGAGAGGCTATTTCCAATTAAATACTTTTCCTATTGGAATACAAAAGATTCAAAGATTAATATTTAGTTCAATAAAATGCATGGAAAAAGGCAGACTGAGAAGCAGATCAATTAAGCAAGCACAGTAGTCTGTCTGCTTTTTGAGGATATTGATAGAAATAGAAAAAAAATCTGAATAGAAATAGACACAATGATTTAAATAATTTCAGTGTCCTAAAATAATTCTCTAGGATTCTTGAATTCTGGAGTCTTTCTCTGAAAATCTTAAAAATCAGGTTTTTCATAGGAAAATATATGTACATGGACTCTGGAAAAACTAGAATTTGTATTTAAGATCTAATTTTAGATTTCCATTACTGGAAAGAAACTCTGAACACTGGCTTTTCTCTTGATGAGGAGGTAAACTAGCAAGAAAGGAGCTAGGGGAAAGAGGCAGGAGGAAGAATGACGTTGGGAGGCAAAGAAACAGGAAGAACTTTTATAGTCACTTTCTTATTTCGTACTTATCACCGTAGTGTGTGCGTATGCTTTCATTAGACTATCAGGTCCAACATCTCACCAATGGCAAGGGCCAGACAGTACACTTGGAACATTTTTCCCTTTCCCTGTGCTCTGTGGACTGCACAACCTCCTCTGTGTACTGCAGCAGCAATTATTTCCTGTGGTCCAAAGCAACAGCTGCCACCTATCTAACGACAGCAGGCTCCAGAAGAACAATTTGTCTATTGCAGTTTGCAGAACAGAATTATTGCCTGGACTGGCTGAGACAAAGATGTCAGTCTCAGAAGCATTTTGTGGACTGAATTTGACCCATGGAGCACCAGCTGGACCACCCTAAGCAATACAATTAATGTCTTTTGAGGACATACCTGTTCTATCATTCTCTCTATAAAGGAATAAAATGCCTTGCTTGGAAAAAATTCTTTTAAATGGTTTGGTTTAGTTCAAAAGTCTGTCATTTCTTTTACAGGAGCCAGGGTCAGGTACCTCAGAAAGCATGTAAGATAGGATGAACGTTCAGTACTATATTTTCAGAACAGTCTAGGAATTGAGAACTTCCCACCACAAAAACAGTTGTCTCATGATCTTGTACAAAAATTTGTCCAGTAGTACCTTTTTTATATTGAAACTGCCTCCTAAAACTGTGTTTGATCTCCTCCTGAGTTATGTTGGAGGCGATGGGGGAAAAAATGATCCCTGTTCATTCTGTCCAGCCTCATGATTGCATAAATCTCTGGAGTACTTCTTCTGTTCTGCCTTTCCGCCCCCCCCCCCGCCTTTTTTGGCAGGGGGTGTCCAGTATGAAGAATCCAGTCTAGTTAGTTGTTCTTTGAATGGAGTCCATTGCTCACTGCAGCTGATTGTTACTAACTCATGATGACTTGGTAGAACAGGAAAAGGTTTTGGCAGCTGGGAAAACAGGAGATAAGAGAGTTTATAAGCGTTGGGAAGATCAGACCTGCATGTAGTATGTGTGTGCTTCATTACAGAGTGGTATAATGGATCTCTGTGTCTTGTTCTCTGCTCCACCTTTACTAAATCCTATCATTTCCTTCTTTTCAGCTGCTTTTTGGCTGATGTTTTTGTTAAACTGTTATGTCTCCAGTATGATTAGATCAGCTCACAGCTCATCACTGTGTATAAAAAGTCAGAAGTGTGTGTCACTTCACATTTATTAAGACTGAAATTCACCTTGTTAGTGGCTTTAAACTTTACTCAGTGTTGTGACATTCTTTCACATCTCTTTGTGGCTGCCTTTAGTACACTACATTATCATCAGTAAATTTTGTCACTTCATTAATACCGCCTTCTTGTAGATGAGGTATAAATATATGAAAGAATACAGAACACAGCATGGAACCCTGCAGGGCTCCCCTGGCCACCTAGTTGCATTCAGAAAAATGAGCAGCCATTTCTGTTTATTTCCTAGCTTTTAACCATTTATCCGTAATAGAATCTCCCTTCTCATCATACAGCAGCATGGTGTCTTTAGGACCTTTTGGTCAGCAGTCTTTGGAAATCAAAGAGCTTATATTAACTGATCTCTGTCTATTGTGACTTCTTCAAAAAATTCCAGTAGATTTGTGAGTCTAGATTTCCATCTGTAGAGGAGAGTGTTTTCCAGTACATGTTATATGTAATTAGATTAGGGAGGCGAGGTGAGGATGGGTGGAATTACACTTGTCTCTGACCAAAATAAGATTGTGTGTGTGTGTGTTCATCATACCTTCTCTAAGAGTTCTGTCTTTAACAGAGACACTTTATTTCTGCTGTAGAGTATTAAATGAGTGAAGTTCTTGGCCATACTTATCATGCTGGAACAATCTTTCACATAGACTGGAACCAGCCTGGGAAGGACTCAAGTGTTGTTAAGTCGCTGTTCACTCAAAAGCCAGAGCAGAAAGCAGGCTTCATTTGCTTGCCTAGTTTGTGGTGTTGAGCAGGCACACTGTAGCACAGAGCGCTGTTTGGGATTTTGCAAGCATTGAAACAATCACAGCAGGCTATAATGCAGTTTTCCCAAGAAGAACAGTGACTTAAAATGGTGCAAGTAAGTGAGATTAGGTCATCATCTGCCACGAAGGCATAGTTTTCCAACTAACCAACTAGTGATGGCAAAGAACATTTCTCATCACTTTGATTGTGTAAGACTTAAGATTCAGTAGGAAATCAAAGAGTATTTCAATGGTGCAAGCTGAACTGATTAACTGTGGGTGTAAATCAAAGAAACCTTTTGTGTTTATAAGCCCTCCTCAATAGTTTTCTCTGTCCTGCAGCACCACCTCTTTTTTAGTTGGAGTCAACAAGCTGTTTTTCATGCATTAGCTTACTGCTTTCAAGTACTGAACTATCCTGGCAGTCATAGTGTGTGGTGTTTGCACTTTACCTGCTGTTTATATTGCTGGCGTGATAGACATATGATAGATGCTTATGCAGCAGCACCTGAGAGTGCTGTAGGGCCTTAAAAGCAGTATTTTTTCCACTGTGTTTCCATGGTTCACCTGATGGTAGAACCAAACAGTAAGATAACCTTAATGAGCACCTCCTGCAATAAGTTCAGTGTAGTACACTTACAGTCTGTGTGCAAGTGTTGAAAAATCTCTCAACTTTTTCCTAGGATTCTCCAAGCAAGTTGTGCTGTGATGGAGGTTTTCTGTGACACAGAATGGATTCAGTTCACAGAATGGGTTTGAAGCCTAGTTTAGCAGCCCTAGTAATTTTGGGGTTTGGTTTGGGTTTGCTTGGTTGTTTGGGTGTTTTTTTTCCTAGAACCATGGATACCATAATTTTAGAGATCAGACACTGCAGAAACAGTACCCTGACCCTTCAATGTGTTCCACTCCAGATTACTGTGTGGAGGAAATCACCTCCTCTTATGAACGTCAATCAGACCAGTTTCCAAATTCCTTTTGTTTAAAGTTGGAAGGGGCTGGGGGAAGGGGAGAGGATGTAAGTAAATTGTAACATGTTATGCACATGTATGAGTTCCTACTTAAGGTCTGGATTTTGTGTTAGTTGCCATAGAGTGCCTTTTTCAATTACTTTGCTGTTGATGTTAATTCTATCAGAGAAACCAGTAAACATTGGTTGCCGGATAGTAAGGTCATTAAAGCAGCACTGAGGGTAATGTATGTATCAATAAAGATTTTAAAATGTTTGTATAATTTGTAGCTTTTTTTACTTGCTCACGTTGATCTGAAGAGCTAAAAGAGTATCTATTACAGGAGTATAATCAATGTAGAGAGTACAGTGAATTAAGTTGCAGAGAATCCTTTTTTTCTGAAAGGTGTAGTGACAAAATTAATGGTTTAGTGTTAAAAGGCACTAGATTTTCTGCTATTCGTTCAAATGCAGCTTGAGAAAAAAAACAGTTTCTAATGGCAGTTATGGAGCTTTAAATTAGGAAGTACTAAACATGCTATCATCTTGCTATAGTGAGAGCTGTCTGTGCCAAACACTTTTCTAAGGAAAATGGCTGAGGAATTCAAGGCATGTATTCACTGTTCCATACACTGTCAAGAGCCAAACAGTTGGAAGGACTGAGAAGTGAAGTGTAACAAAGACTTCAGATGTGTTTGTCCAGCAGGAAAAAGTGATAACTTATATTGTGGGGCTGTAGTCTCATTCCTTTGGCTCAGTAGGAGTAATGCTGCCCTGTGATTAGCCTTGAGCTGTTTAACTGTACTTTGCTTGTTCTGTCTTGGATTTTTTTTTTTCTCCCATTCTTGTTTTTGCCTTGGGTTACTCAGTCCTCTGCTTACTTTGCTTGATTTTGTCCTTGATTTACTATAAAATATACAATTACTTCTTGTCTGAAACTGTGAGTCAAAAGTGAAACAATATGGAGATATATTTCAAACTCAAGCAAGAATTAAGGATCTCTAAGTAGCATAAAGACTTTAGCCTATTACATTTCTGTCTTAAAATCCATCCTGAGAACACAGACTGACTGCAGTGTATCTTACATTGTTAGATGCTGCTGAATACTCATTGTGGTTTGTTTCTGAAATGCTTTTTAACTTCTTCATATAAAGAAAAAAAAAGTAATCCATTCCATATGAGGCTTAACTGTTTTAAAGCTTTGCTTAAACCATGCTTGTCTGCTATCATTTATATATGTTTGGTAGCACTTGAGTGTTACTTTCAGAGAAATGCCAACATATGGCATATTATTCAAGTTACTAAATAATTGTCCAGAGGCAAACTGCCAGTTTTTATATTGCCTTAATGGGACATGTCTGGTTTTGGGGGTTTTGTTGTTGTTGGATTTTTTTTTTTTTAACAAGGCCACTAGGTGGAGTCGAAACACTGAGACGCTGTGAGTGTTGATTGCGGCTACCTGATTAATATGGTCTTGCTAGTTTCCAGCAGGCAGCCCTGCTTCTCCTGCAGCCTGTAAGACTAGGAAGTGTTGTTTAACTCAGATCTGCTGTTTCAAAAGATAGAAAGACCAAAATGGTCTTACTGTTGTTATTAATTTTTAAATTGGCAGCTTTTACAAAGCTTTATACAGTAAATTACTGATTGAAAAAGTTGTTCATTGTGTTCGTCGTGATTTGCAAATCTGCTCTTGCTTATATCCGTAGGAATGTCCCCTGAAGTATACGTAAGGTGCAGCAAGAAAAGATTGTATTTATTTGCCCTTAGAGTATTAAAAAACTAGAAGATGACTAAGTTACCTGAATTTGAGATGCCGCCCCTCTCTGTCTTTCTCTCTATACTCTTTTTTAAAATCTTGGCTCCCACTTTACCCCTGAAGCTGTTATCCCCGTTCTTTTGTCAGCAGCAAATATAGTTTTCCATCCTACATGAAGCTGATATACTCCGATTTTTGTGTGGCTACATGGAACTGTCAGATCTATTGGCAAGTACAGTAAACTGGTCTGTATATATATTTTCCAGAAATACACTTGTTAATACACTTTATTCTGTAAAATTATACTTGTCATTGTAACTAATACTGTTTAGGTGAAGATTAATTTGCAAACTGGAAGTACCATCAAAGAGTCTTGGATGGAGTCATAGCTATCAATATGTAATCAGAGTTAAATGAGACAGCAGGCTTAAATCTTGACTGTATTATAAAGTGATTATCAGTAGTGGGACCAGATTGTGGACAAGCTTGCAGGTTTTTGTGTTTGTATTTTCTAAAGCTGCTATTACCCTTTGCTGCTTCTGCTTCATAGATCGTGGGTTTCTTATTGTATTTTAGTACCGTCAATGGAACACGCCAACAAAGGGTTGCTTGGTGTGTTCCAGTCACGGAAAATGTTTCTAAACAAAACCAGACTTACATAAATGTTTAATATGTTTAAAATACTGCACAAGTTAAAAATCAGTCTGTAAATTCAATTGCTTTGTTTGTCTTTGCAGCAGTTATGTTGGCCACTCTATTGCTGTAACAGAGTATTGTAAAGGTCCTTCTCCTTTCTAAAATCAAATCAAATTTATATTTTCCAGAAGCAGCAAGTAATCAAATTGCAGATTTGTTGGTAAAATAAATTACCTGGCATTCTAGCAAAAATAACAACAATTGCAGTCTGTAACTTAGAAGCTTTGTTTTTTTTCTTAAAAATCCTCTTTTAGAAGTAGCTACTAAGCTTTAAGTTGTTACTAAACTTACACTGCTTTTGGTAGAAATTATCATTCTTACTGCTTTTGGGATTGGCAGATTAATACCATAATTTGTGAGAACAGCTGCTTCTGTAATACTCTGTTGTAGCTGAAAGTCCAAACCAAACCTTGTGTGCCTTTCCTACTGAATTTCTTGTGGATGGATGAAGCAGTGCACAAATGCATAATATATTTCAGTCTGCCCTGTATGTCATTCCACCGACATTATTAGACGCCGTAGGACTCACCCAAGAAAAAGGTGAGCGCAAGTTGCCAACAGAGGCCAGTTAGATATTCATAGTAAAATGCAATGTAGGGACAACCAGGGTGACAAAGTCTAGTCCTGTGCTGCCTTAGGTAACCAAGTAATATAATCCATTTTATACGCTGAACAAGGGCCATGTTATAAATAGAGGTGTTTTCACTTCCTGGTGCTTACTGGGCAGCTGTTCCAGAATCTCACTGCCCTGATGGTTACAAACATCTCTTAAAATTCTAGCTTACATGTATACCTGACCAATTTATTTTAATTTGTTCTTATGTCAGTTTTGTCTCTTAGCATCAAAAGGTCTTTTCACTTTGGGGCATTTAAATGGTATGCTTAATGACAGTAATCATCTTGAGACTTTTTTTGCTAGAATAAATCCATGCATTTCGTAAGTGTTTCTAGCAGTAGTGCAGGCTTAGGTGGCAGTTGACACTTTTGATCCTTCGTTTAGTCCAGCACAACTCTTATGGTGCAGTCATTGATGGAGTGGTGTATGGGGACAGAAATGAGCAGCAGGGGGAGGAATGGGAAAGAAGAGGAATATCTTAAGGCAATACTGCTGCTGGACATGAACCTTATCCTTAACACAGGCTTGTTTAGATATATCTACTGTTCTACACTGCACTGCAGAAAATTGAGTGTAATATCTGAAACAGCTTGAACTAGTCAGTTCAGGCATTAGCAAAAGCCTACCCATGGCCATATGGGATAATTGCAGTATACATGTAACATTATTTACAGACCTACATTTGTTTATCCTTCCATCTAGTTTAAACTGAATCAACTTCTGCTTGCTCAGTCCAAGCAATGGTTGGCTCTTCTATAATGCTGCTGCCATCTACCAAAAGCAAGCCTAAAATAATAATTGCATCTTGTTGGTTCAGTTGCTATTTGAAGAAAGCTGTTTGCTGTTGCATCTGGTTCCTACCATTATTAATAGAATTTCTTTTCCAGTTTATATTTGGGAAGTTGAAGTTTCCCACAGTGATACAATTTGGTTTAATATTTTCCCTCTAATAACATGTCAAGACTGGTTGCAGGGCATTTTTTAAACAGTCATACTGTCTTAGCTATACTCTTCCTTCTTGTTTCTTTATAGTCTATTTAATCTTTAATTTTGGCATTGTTAGTAGTTAGTAAATTACCAATTTTATTGCAGTATGATACATGGAGTTTGGGGAATTTATTTATTTAAAGTTTTATGTAGAGAAACAATATGAAATACTAAGCCATGAAAGAAATTGCCAAGATTTCACTTGTGCTTGTGCGTTGTCTTTTATTAATCTGATGTTAGTTACATTGGCCCTAAGTACAATCTGATTGACTGGTAGCAAGGTAACAACACATATCAGTAAATGGTTAATTGAAGAATTGCATGTAGTGATTGGTTTTATGTGAAATGTTACATTACAGGTTTTGAAGGCCCACCTTCGTTTGGGCAATTAGAAAGACTTGCAGGTCTTTCTGAGTTTGTAGTGCTTTTGTTAATCTACATAAATGACTGCTTCCTTGTATCAGCAGGAGGATACAAGTATCAGCATTTCAAAACCAGACAGTTCTGTGTTTTCCTGTCTCTAACAGATAGACAACAACTTGCTGGCATTTATGGCAATCATTTATGCAGCTGTCAAATTTGTGTGTGTATTCCTCAATGCAACTAGCCAACATACTAAGAAAATCATGTGGCATCTTTTTGTGGTGTTTAAAAGTAGTGCTCTATGGTAATCAGGGAGCCTACATTCAAGTTCATGAAATCAGTCCGACTTTAATTACTGCTTAAACTTGTTGGACGGGCTGAAATTAATATAATCTGTTGGTGCTTTGACTGTTTTAGTGTTTGTTTCTGACAATATGTAGTTGGTCAGTGACAGGGCTGTGTTTTCTGCATGTCTAGGTCAAGGTAATGAATGACAGAAAGCTGTAGGTTCCCTTTAAAAAAGAGGTATCTGCTTCACATCCTGCACTTTAGCATAGTTGCCAGCTTTTAAGTTGTTCAGGGTGGTTTTTTTCCTTTGATTCTATTTTACTTTTGTTTGTACCTTAATTTGGCACATTTCATATTCTTTTTTATGTTCTCGGAGAGGGGTGGGGTGTAGAGTTCAGAGCCTTGAACCTCTTTTTGAGGAGGTTCCCCTTCAGCTCCCATGAGGTTGTACAAGAGCTGCGCTAGCAATGTGTGGAAAAACTAGACATAGGGCAGTCCAGTGGGAAGCTGTTTGTGACTTAATGAAGTACTGTTCTTTAAAGGATTTGTAGACTCAGGGTAGGATTCAGTGGTTTTGGGAGGTGGGAAACATGCATTCTGAGAATGCTAATACTTAACATTTTGCTTTCATGAAAGCAGCTTCATTTATCATAAACTTCTAAATGAGATTTGAAGTTTCAGTAGTCCAATGGAGAAGCTACTAAAGCGTTAATGTCAGAACTGAGTTGGTATCAGAGAGGCAGAACAGAGGTGGAAGGAATATTCTTTATTCAGGATTCATTTTCAGAGTTAAATCATCAGTTTGCTGGACATTGATGTTTCTGTAAGCCAGTAGAATGGAAAAGTAAACCTCTTGCCCACACTGGTTTGGGAGGATTTGAAGAAACTGTGGTAACAAGGAAAAAAAAATTCTCAACGTAAAGTGTAGATGGAAATGCCACCCATATACTGGGCTGCATCAAAAGAAGCACGACCAGCAGGTTGAGGGGGTGATTCTGCCCCTCAACCCCGCTCTCATGAGACTCCACCTGGAGCACTGCGTCCAGCTCGAGTCCTCAGTACAGGAAAGACAGGACCTGTTCAAGTGAGTCCAGATGAGGGCCATGAAGATGATCAGAGGGCTGGAGCACCTCTCCTGTGAAGACAGGCTGAGAGAGTTGGGGTTGTTCAGCCTGGAGAAGAGAAGGCTCCAGGGAGACCTTATAGCAGCCTTTCAGTACCTAAAGGCGGCCTACAAGAAAGCTGGAGAGGGACTTTTTACAAGGGCATGTGCTGATAGGACAAGGGGTAATGGCTTCAAACTGGAAGAGGGTATATTTAGATTAGATATCAGGAAGAAGTTCTTCACTGTGGGGGTGGTGAGGCACTGGAACAGGTTGCCCAGAGACGTTGTGGATGCCCCATCCTTGGAAGTGTTCAAGGCCAGGTTGGATGGGGCTTTGAGCAACCTGGTCTAGTGGAAGGTGTCCCTGCCATTGGCAGGGGGAGTGGAACTAGATGATCTTTAAGGTCCCTTCCAACCCAAACCATTCTATGATTCTATGAAATGTTGTCTTTCATTTTTGTCTTGCATAAAAATAGTTTTGGCTAGGCCATTTCTAGAGAATTCCTGTTATAGATGAGTGAGCCTTTTAACAAAAAGTCTTACTTTCAAACAGAAGTCCTGTGTGCAGCTCTCTTCGGATTGTTGGCATTTCACTCTTCTGCTTTGTTCTTCCTTCAGGCTAAAATTGCCTATCCTTTTATGCATGCTCCCTGCATTGTATGCCAAAACCTATCTGAGCACTTATGCACATACCAGACTGGTTTTGCAATGAAATTAGTACAAGTACAGTGGCTAGTGTTAGAGAAGAAGGTATTTGGTATACAATAGTGTGAAGTAAACATCCCTTTTAGTAACAAGCTCTGTGTGTGTTCTTGTATCTCTTTAGTTATGGTTGAAAATGTTGTCATTATTACCATAACAACATGCAATATTTTTATTTATTTATTTATTTATTTTTAAATTATGTGACTGAAATAGGGAGGCAGATAGTAAGTCTCTGCTAACCAGAGATCCTTCTATGATGCTCATATGATCTTCCTATGATACTAAACATTGCAGCAAGCTTTACTGCTTGAATGCCAGCTGTCTTTTAATTACTATCAAATTATCTTCCTCAGCAATTACTTCACATATAACTGAGCTATTAATGTAGTGACCAGGTGGACATCTTGTTGACTGTGTGGGTTTCTATTAGCCCCACTTCAGTCAGTTACCTGAGTCTGTATCCTTCTCCTTTATACAACCAAGTTGAGTGCTCATTTGTTGGGGTGGGAGGGTAGAAGCCTGTATTTCTGAAGCCACCATGGCTCCAAGTCTCTTTCTTTTTTTTTTTTTTTTTTTTTTTTTTAATGTCAAAAAGAGTAGTGAAAAGGCAGCCATTGATTGGGTAACATCAGTTACATATGTAAACTTTTCTGCTAGCTAAAGCTGAAATATAGTTGATTTATATAACCAGGATTAATAGTACATCAATTACAGTAAACTTATGTACCTCTTCTGGCAATAGCGTGAAACTGTCTGTTTAAAATCCACAACAATTAAAGGAATACATTTTCAAGTAAGTAACAATTAGAAGTTTTCTTCCCATGGCTGATTGTGTGGTAGACATCCCGTATAAATATAAAACTATTTGTTATAATGAACATGACTTTTTTTTGTGTCTTGTTTTGTGCATCTTTGCAGTTCTTGTTCTTAATAATCTAGAAATCACTATGTGGGTTTTATTCCTTATTTCAAAAATGCAAATACTGTCTGTTTCTGTAGATTTTCAGTAACTGTAATTCTGTTTTTCTTAGAAGATTGAATAGTAACTTTGTCTGGTTTTGTCAATACCAAAGTTTTTATCCCTGTCCACACTTAGTCATCCTCTAGATGGAAAAGGTACAAGACAGACATCTGATTTATTTAAATAGACTTAATTGATAAGGGTAACTGCTGTGTATGGTCCTGCTGAACAAGTTATGGCTCTAAAAAGGACTTTGTTCTTGCTTCTAAAAATATTCCGTAATTATTAAAGGTCTCTTGCCTTTTTTTTTAATGGTTACTGTAAACTACCTCTTGAACTAGAATATTGCTATGCAAAGATCATTTTTATACTTTCAGGTCCATTGGGCCACGGCTTGTGTTGACAATGACATTAGGAGCAGAAATTACTAGCCAGCTCAAGGCTTCTTCATACATAGCAGCAGGCCGAAACCTTTTGAGATGGGACCTGTCACCAGAGCAAATTAGAACAAGAACAGAAGAACTAATCAGGAAGACAAAGCATGTATATGACAGTGTTGGGATGCTTGATATTGGAGAAGTAACACATGAAAATACTGTACGGGCCTTGGCAGATATAGAAGTGGAATATGCAGGTTAGTGTACGTTTTCTGTGATTCTTTCTATAGGGCATTTCATCTGCACTTAAAGAAACATTGAGACAAGATAGTTTTTGCTTACAGTTCTGATCCATGCAGTTCTCATGTAGAATGTGTAGGGGCCTCTCAAGGGTCCTCTGGTCATAATAACCTTTCAGGACCTCTCAGCAATATGTAACATGATCAGCTACAAAGTCCTGCTGCTTTATTCTAGAGACAAAAACAAGTATTAGCAAAGCTGTGCTGTTGATTGCTTTGACGCATCCAGAGAACTGCATTGGTCACCTATTTTCTTTTTGCATGTGAAGCTCCACACAGTTACATTTTCTTTTCCAGCTGTGTACAATGGCTAGGGCACAATGTGCAACAGTGTAGACTACCCAATATGTGGTGTGTACAAACCTGATACGCAGTGTTTTTTTCAGACGCTGCAGAATCTGAGACAAGCAAGTCAAATGGAACAATGGAAAGGTTGATAAGCTCCTAGTGGAGAAAATGTGAGGGTTGAGAATGGGGGAAGACTGCTTTACTTGCTCACTTTTATATTATGGCCTGCAAGGCCTTGAAGAATCCAGGGAGAGGTGTTGGTCATGCAGTCACATCTAGATTGTTCTGGATGAATTATCAAGACCTGCCAATACATGGATGGAGTTTAATGGTCAAACACAGGTCATTCAGTTAATCTGTTAATAATTGTCAGTCAGAGGAGATAAGAAAAAAGTATGTCTTGGGTAGCTTTATTTTGGAAAACCTATCAGATGGTGACTGCATGACCCTCAAAAAGTTGTCAGTGTAATAAAATGTCAAGTTCTCTTAAATCCTCTAAAAAAATCTGCAGTAGCAACAGAAGCACTGAAAACAGCCACCTTGGCTTGGAACAAAATCTTTGCCTAGCAATAAAGAGCAGCCTGCAGCTCAAGTGATTGTACTGTAATATTAGTCTGGCTTTCACATACTTAGAATTACAGTTTAGGCACATCCAGTGAATTGACTGGAATTGATACTGGCAGAAAGACTGAGTAATCTTCACTCAAACAGCTTCCTGTCAGATTCAGTTTTAATTGTACCAATGTATTTGGTATAATTATTGTAAGCCTTTTCACCAAGGTATAAAACTCTGGTTTAAATTAAATTAGAAGGAAAATCTATGTTTGATTCAGCAAATAGTGGCCATCGGCCTCTCAGCATAGCCACCAAGACTTGCATCTACCAAGATGTACTTTTTTTTCTTTATGTGCTATTGCAGTAGTGGGTCATATGTAAGCTTTTAATGCTAATCTTCAAAGCTGTATGGGAAATTAGCATGACTTACCAGTGAAACAGCCCATGGCATATGATAAGGATGTATTACCACAGCAAGACTTCCATTAGAACCTTGGATCTTTAAGGCCTGTGTGTCCTTTTCACATGTACATGAAAGACCTCCCCCAGTAAGTGAAACATATTATCTGAAAAGACACAGGCCTTACATTTCACTTGGAAGCTGCCAAAACCCACTTCATCATTTTGAAACATCTTGGCATGAGTTCAGGAGCAGGGCATTTGGGGGGCAGTTTCCTATGGACTTTAAGAAGAAACATATGCCCATGTTTGCATTCCGAAGGTTTCTGAAGGGCTGAGAGTATCTCAGGGTTTGATAAACCAGCTTCAGATTACATGAAATTACAAAGCTTTAAATCATCCTAGAAATGTTGTTTCTCTAAAATGTGCTTTTGGGAAGGTGGAAGGGAGTGAAATTATAATTGGTTTTGAATTAAGTTAATTCAACTAAGTCATGACGATTCATTTCTATTTTAGCATTTCTGTTCAATGTCATTATAAGATGCAATATTCCTTTAATAAGCAAGGATTTACTTAATCGCAGAAGTGTATTCTAAAAAAGTAGTATTACTCAGCTTCTGATCTCTAGAAGTTCAGAATACATAGACAGCATCTTCTATCTTTGCATTATTGGTTCTCCTTAAACACAGAAGAGAAGATGGGGATTTGACACCGTTCTCATAACAATGTGAAGATAACTTCAGGACAGATGGGCCTGTTTGAAAGATTCAGAGCTTTTCACTTTAAATGCTAACATGGAAGCATCTGTGCCAGCCATGAAACAATGTCAGTCTTCAATTACAAATGGTTCATCTTTCAAAAATTATGTATTATAGTTATACACCCTTCAGTTGATTTTGTAGAATTAAGAAGATGAGATAATTAGGCTTGGGTAATAGATAGTGTCTGTAAAATGTTTATTTGTTATAATGGTGTGAGGTTTTGTCCTTTCACCTATTCATTTTTACATTATCTGTAATCACTTTATTTGCTTCAAGCCTGATCTGAAGTGTCAGGTTGCTTTGGGTACTTGTTTCTTATGTCTTCTATAAATATCAGAAGGGGGGGAAGTTCCTTAACCTTAAAGCATTTCTAGCCTTTTGTGTAAGTGTTCATTGCCTTTTATTTAAACAGTGGAAAGAAGCATGTTGGATTTTCCCCAGCATGTCTCACCTGACAAAGAGGTACGCTTAGCAAGTACAGAAGCTGACAAAAAGCTTTCTAATTTTGATGTGGAGATGAGCATGAGAGAAGATGTGTTTCAGAAGATTGTTTATTTGCAGGTAAATCATGATGATATCTGCATAACTTGTGGAAATGTAGATAAAATTCCAGCAGTGAAAAACTTTTCTCTAAAGAAGTTAGTATCCATAGCAGTTTTCAAGATCCCCATCACTGTGTGTGTTTCCCCTGTGTCTATACCAGTCAAATCTTTCCAGTGGGACACGGCTATACAAAAAGGCTGTGGTTCCACAAAAACTTAAGCCAGCGTAACTTGGTGCTCCCACTCTTTGTGTCTCATGTCTAGGTGTGTATATCCTCTCTCTCCATTGCAATAGCTTTGATTTTTGTCTAATCTTCCAATGAGCTGGTACAAGGAAGCTAAGCTAGCAGAAGTAAACCCATCAGGAAAAATAAAATATATTGTTTCTGCTGGCTGAGCTCCCTGAACTGGTTTGCCCAGAGCATCACCAGTGTGGGAAGAAGAAAAGAGGCAATATAGCAATGTATTTAGGTTGGCTTACTGCTTTTGAATTGGTGTCCAAAATTGTGCTTTATTGAAGTAGTGGAGAATTTGAAATTTTAAAGTTGAGTTTTAAGTTATGAAAGTTAATGAGAACATATAACTGGGAGTGACGCCCAAAATTACCTCTTTTGATCTGCTAATTATAGACAGCTACGTTGTATACACCTCATGTCATAAGCCTCAAAATAAAACTAAGTCAAAAGATATGTTTACTGTTAAACTAGCTTCTATCCCTTTTGTGTTTCTGTTTAGCTTCCCTTCTAATTGAGCACCTACAGGTATCTTGTATTCTTCATTCAGTTTATTTTGTAGCTCAAACAGGAAGAACATTTGTTTTTGTTCAAATGCATCTAGTGACATTTAGTAATAATTTTCCAAAAGTGTAATTTAAAGATAATTCAAGGAAGCTATCTGCTGTGAAAACTAAAATATGTACATTTGTCCATGCTTTGGATGTGAATCTTCTCTTTCAACCCCATCGATTTTTAACCTTCTTGTGATGCTGATAATATATTGGAGCCCTATTTCTTGGAGTTGTTGTCTATGCTTTTTGCAGCATTGGCTGGGAACCAGAATAATATTTGCAGCACCTTATTAAAATGCCTTCCAATACCATTGTCTTCTATTGCTGTGTTTTCTAGGCATATTTTCAAGTGTTCTTCTCTAGCTGGGTGGTGTTGTTTCTGTGTTTGTGAAGGTATTTAATAGCCCCATTTTGAGGACCTTCTATTGTGTGTTGGCAGATAGTGCCTTATGTTGATTTCCCCCTCTCCCCCCGTGCCTTATGTTGATTTTTTTTTTCCCTGCTCTGTTGCTAGTAATTAAAAAGGTTGATATTTATTTATTATTTGCTGTGATTTTCCCCATTTTCCAGTACAGTATACATGGATACATTTAGGACTAATCTGCCATATCTGTGTATCTATCTGTTTTTAATTTACAGGAATTTCTGATAGTAGCTAGTGAAAACTGTTTGCTGTTATTCCCTAGTATTACTTTCTTAGAATCTTTTTTTTTTTTAACATCTTTTTCATTTGGTGCTTTCCTACTTCATTTTCCTTTGCAGCAATACTTGGCCTCATAACAGTTACAATAGTTGCTTAAATCTCCATTTAATTTTTTTCAGAGATTTTTCTTAACTGCAGCATGCAAGCATGTTTTAGTATTAGTTTTCCAGAGATGCAACCTCTGAGCATGTATCAACTTCATAATAACTATGAAAGTAGTAGCAGTTTTTGCTGTAGAAGAGATGTGAAGTTGCCAATAGTGCCAGACTGATCAGCTCTTGCTATTTCCAAATCACAAACTTCTTGTTAATTTTTGCTAAATTTCTAATGCCTTCTCCTGTTAGAAACTTTTAGGTGAAAAGTCAGGTTCCAGGAGCACATAAAAAAAAGAGACTTCCAAACCCAGAAATGTTTTGCTGAAATAATTTTATCAGTTCAAATGAGCCAGCAAAACATTTTGATTAAATCAGGTTTTTCATGGCTTCACTGAGGATTTAATAGTTCAGGTATATGAATTCAGTTTCATGATCCAGCACAGGGGCCAGATTAAAATGTGGTGAGGAGAATGAGGGCTGTCACACTCCCATGTTATTTATAATACAGTCAGTCCACTAAAAGATAATTAAATCTGCTTGATCTCAGTGACATCCTGAATTTTTTTGCTCCCTTTAACAAGGACTACGCTTTTCTAAGTTAACAACTGTTTAGTATTCTTTCTAATTTCTGCTTTATTTAAGACCTGTTGATAGTGGAAGATGTGTGAGGTTTTTATATTTAATTAAAAAAAAAAAAAACAAAAAAAACAAAAAAACAAAACCTGAAAATAATCTAGTCTCTTTCTTTTCTCCACACATTAGGGGAAAAAATTCCTGCATAAATTTATGTTGTTCAATATGCTCCAGATCTTATTCTTTAGAAAACTTTTATTTTGGGGTCTGAAACTTTTAATAAAGGTGAATTTGGTAGTGAAACTATAATTTTAAATTTTTATTACTCCTAACATCTGCACGTGTTGGCTAGCAGAGGCATGCTTAAGAACGTTGCCAATCTTCTCCACCCACATGCCCTTGGGAAACTCAGCCTGATGTAAACAGCTGCTGCAGTTTTTGTTCATGATATTCTAAGTAGGTTTTGTTTCTTACTCTGCCTGAAGATTTCTTCATGGAATAAGGTAGCATGGTTGTCCAAAACAAGTACAAAATGGTATATAAAATCATCAACCATGACCATCCTAAAACTTTTGGAAAGTTCCAAAATTTCATGTGTGTAGTATATTCGAAATTAGCACTTCTGTTGTGGAAATTGTTCATCAAAGAAACACAGGATGACATAGACCATCCTGACCAGACTGAAATTCAGAGATGACCACAGAGCGCCCTTGGTTCCTGCACCTATGAGTGTTTATATGCTTGCTTATCCTTAAAGACCTGACAGGTCTTTTTGAATGTGTGTCATCCTTATCTTAAGCATGTCTGTGATGCAGATAAACTTTACAAAGGCTAATATTAAGACTAGAAGCTATTTAACATTGATTTCTTTTGAAGTGTATGGAGAGATGTGTAGTCATCAAGAGAAAGATGAGGAATACTAACTTAGTTTTCTCCTCCTTTTTCCCAAAAGAATCCTTCTCTTTCTTAGCTTTAGAAGGAGCTAATATTCATTGCATTTAAGGGTTTAAAATTAGTGTTTGTGAATTCCCTTCTTCTGCCTAAAGTCTTTGCTGGGTTTGGGCCCAGGAGATGACGGTTCCATGTGCCCAATGGAGGGGCTGGGAGATCCCACACAATACCTGAATAAGTCAGTGACACTTTTCACAATCCTCTGTCCTTCACTGTTACTGTAATAAAACCAGTGTCTTTTTATAGAGTTAAGAGTACTCAAATTTTTTTCTCAGCAATTCTGTTTTTGAGCCTCGCAGCACAGTTAGCACAATATAAATGTTAATGTAGTGACAGTACCTGCATTTTCCACCTCTATCATTTTGAAGTCCTGTTTTTTCTATCACACTAGCCTTAGGTCAGAAAAAAGAACCCTGGAATTGTGTGTTGTCCTGTGGAAAAACAATATGTGAAAATTCTGATTGTTACAAATATTTTTGTACTCAATATCACAGCATTGATGCTCCTAGCATAAATATGCTCCAAGCAGTGCTTGGTAGCATAAAGGGAGTATTCTTTGCCAGAAGCAGAGCAGGAAGCCTGAATGTTGCAGGGAGTAGGGTAATACCATTCTTTTATCTTTGTGTTGGGAAATATTCTGTGTGGCTTGCCTTATGCAGTTATCACAAATTAGGATGGAGATGTGAGATTTGACTTGTAGAGGACAGAGGGCATGATTTTCTTCACCCACTTTCTTCCCCAAAAGAGATTTCCACTTTTTACATCCTTTTATTTAAAACCAAAACAACAACAACAACAAAAGATGGGCAAGTGCTGCAAAAGAATTGTAGCCATGGTGAAGGGTACCACCGTGCAATCACATGGCTAAGTCACCATTGACTTTAGCTGTGTGGTGACCTAGAGTAGTTAGATCATCCTCTCATGAGTCTATGGATTCTTTTAAAAATTACCTGTAAACAGATAATATTAAAAAGAAAAAACATTCATCGTTCATGGGAAATATTAGTATCAGGAACTGAGTTAAATCTGCCTATTGCTTTAGAAAAGTTAGCTTATCAGACAGTGAAGTGATTGTTGTCATTTTTTTCACTGGACCTAGAAATTCTTGTGTGTAGACTATTGGTATATGCACAAAAGTTTTAGGCACAATTGTACTAGTGCTTAGCAGTCCTGCTGTAGCACAATGCTACTGGGACTTGTGACTCTTTGCGGAGTAAAAACAAAGCTAAACCATTCGAAGTTCTTTCATGGTTCTAAAAAACAATTTCCACTGATACTTTTTTTTTTTTTTTTTTTTTTGTAATCCTATTTGCAGGGCACTGTTGGGAGTAGACATTGTTTATGTGTTGTTGTGTGGATTATTTTTAAATGACAGTTGGGAAAATATCTATTTCAGAGCTTTTATTCTTTCTTATTTTCTCTTGGAATACAACTAGGTTCCCGTCTCTTATTTTTTCTGTTTAAGGAAGAGAGGTAATTTGCACTGGCAGGTCATTAGTTGACAGCCGTACACAGTTGTGTAACTTTTTCATAGAATTTGCATGTTTCAACCTCTTACTTTTCAGTAATTCTTAATTCTAGTCAAGAATTAATTGTATGTAGGTAAGCTGATGAGAGAGTTGTTAAGACAAGTCAGAGCTAATTCCAACAGCTTCATATTTGAAGGTGAAATTAAAAAGAATATTCATTTTTAAGAAGGACTGTAAGTTAATATGTTTTTTTAAATGTTCACTTTTAGATGCGGGGAAAAAAATTAGAATGTGTACAGCATTATTTTCAATTTGGAACAAAATGGCAAGTTTCTGAATTAAGCAGTTATGCTGAAGTCATTTGAAGGAAGACCCTCACGGGGCTGATCCATGGTCTATTACAACCAGTATCTTGTCTCTTAATGTTGATTGCTTTAGGAAATGACCATTCAAGAATCTTCGTAATGGCATAACCAGACATAGAAATACCATTTTATTTGTTGTCACTGATTGATTTCTTATGAAAGAGAAGATATATATGCTCAAATTTTATGCCATCTGATAACCTTCAGTGACACATCTAATCTTTTGGGGTTTTTTAATCCTTCTAAGTTTTAAGGTACAGTGTTACTTTATAGCACTGATTTACTTCAAGTATGTATAAGAAAGCTCTCTACAGGAAAAGTTTGAGTGTGCTGTACTGTAAACTAAAAGGGCTTGCCATTATGACAGCATGTAAATGTGCTGAGATACTTGGTAAAAGAAAATTATTTTAAAACCATGCTATATCAATATAAGAATACTGTTGTATAAGGTAACTGTTTTTGGAAAGTCCTACACACTAAAATCTGGGATGTTCCTTTTTTACTATGGTGGTGTTCTTTAGAACAACTCTGTTCAGACCCTTTTAATGCTTGGTATGTTTCTTACACCATGTTGTAAATTCAGTTATTCTGTACTGTCATTTCAGCAAACCTGCGATCTTGAAAATGTAAAGCCTGAAACAAAGAGATATCTGGAGAAATCAGTTCAAGTGGGAAAAAGAAATGGACTCCATCTTCCTAAAGAAGTGCAGAATGTAAATATGGACTATTAGTTTATAAAGCAAAGGTGACAAACTGTCCAAGGGATGAAATTATGGTTGTATAGCTGTACCAAGCATATATTTGAACTTCAAGCTTTTGGGCCTGCTTAATTACTGCTCTAATCTTAAGTGTTCTTAGTTCCAGATCCATCCTTTAAACTTCAGTCACATTAAGGGTTTTAAGCTAATCCATTAGACACCCACAGTACTCAATGGATAGAGGTGGTATGCATCACCTCTCTTAGCCTTCCAGACTAGAAGCAGCCTATCTGGAAGACTTTTGTTATGTATTCTGATTACAGAGAATGCCTAAATTAGATAGATTCCTAGCCAAGAGACCTCTCAAAAATGTTACTTGTGAGTCCAAGCTTCAGAAGTTTGTATACCTGTTACAAAGACACAGCTATTTTAATTTCAGTTATTAACCAATGTTGTAAAATGTGTCCGGGATTTTAGCATTTTGACTAAAAAAACACTTGAGGTAGCTTAAAGGGAGCACAAGCCGCGCTGAGAATTTTGGTTCCATTTAGAGAGGATTTACCCAAGCATATGAAAGCACTTGTCACTTCTGAAAATCATGAAGTAAAATTGTCAGCATCTGAGATGCTGACATAATTATCTTTAAATTCTGAATGATGTTGTATAATAATCTCGATTTATGACTCTTGAATACACTTCACCCTTTGTAGAAAATAATCATTCTTCATCAACATCTTCAGTTAGTGGGAACAGTTTCCTGTTTATTTGCATTGCTCAAGGGCAACTGATGCCTCTAAAGGAATTTTGACTTTATAAGGAAACAATAGTTGAATTACATTTAAGTAAATACTTTTCTAATCATAGTCTCTGCCAAGTTGTGTATTTGGTGTGTATTCTTCTACTGGTAACTACTGTGTTTATGTGAGCTTGATAGCAAGGGGTAGAAACATGCTATGAGATATATAAGAAAATGTTTCAGGTGGATGAATATCAGGGTTATAAAAAAGGTTTTGGAATGGTCCTGTCTTGTGTGAGTATTCTCTTCTTTTTGTCATGCTTATACAACTCCAAAGGAGTGTTTTTCAATAGGTTGCATGCATTTTTACTCCCTTGATTCTTATTGATTTTAGTAGATATTTTTACACTTAAAATTGTAATTTAAGATTTTCAAATAAAAGAAAATAATTGAATGTAGCACATAATGCTGTTCAGAGAATGTGTTTATGTGTTCAATCCCCTCTGAGAACACATTTGAAAAGTTGTCAGAGCGATAGCCAGGACCCAGGGTTCATTGGCAACAATATTGCTCAGGACCAAAAGAAAGATGAAAGGGAGGCTGAGGGAGAGTGAAGTATGACACTACCTGCAGTGTGTTACTTGCTCAGTGCTGGTATTCATTGTTGGCTAGTAGAGAGCCTAGCTGGAAAAAGTGAAATACTATTCATGTGGAGGATAGTAAATGCAAGTTTGATTTTTGTTTTTTCACTAAGTTCAGTTTATGCCCAATACAGGAAATAAAGACGATGAAGAAAAAATTGAGTGAGCTGTGTATAGACTTTAACAAAAACTTAAATGAGGAAAACACATTTCTTCTATTTTCTAAGGAAGAACTTGGTGAGTAGTATGCTTGCTCTTCCCATTTCTTCAACCTTGCAGTTTTACTGGAGTAATCATTTTTGGCCCAGTGAATGATGGTTAGATCAAGTGAAACTCTGACTGTTTTCCAATCTTTTCTGTTTCCTTTTTAATCCTTTACCAAGGTCAGTTTAGAATTACTGTTTGCAGGTGTTTGATTTCTTCATAGATTTGTGCTTCCTAAAGTGTTTGCTATGCATCAAGCTAGCATATCTGTCCTACTTTTTTTTTTTTTTTTGTAACTTTACTCTTCTCTGCTTCTTTTCTTAGTTCTCCACCATCAGGCAATCTCCTGTGCATTATATTCATTGCAATTATTGGAAAAACTTTTCTGTCCTGCAATATATTTTAGCTACTTCAATCATTTAAACTGATCTAGAGATTTTATGTAACAGAGAATTTGGGGATTCATTATCTGAAGGGTATGGCATAGAATGTGCTTTAATAAAACCAGTGATTTTATTTTTTTTTATGTCATATTCTGTTTTTATCTCGTAGCCTTACATATATTTCTCTTTTGCTCACATGTCTTTCCAATTTTTATTTTGCTTGGTTGTGATTTGAAAAAGTTTTAGTAAATAGTTGTAAAAAGAGGGGTTATATTTCCATGGAGATTTCTGATGTCAAATTAGATTGCTGCAAAACAAATGCAGCAATCTCACAAAAAGAGAGGGGAGTAGGTAATTCTGGTAAACATTGTTTATTAAATTGTGTTCTGTAGAAGGCCTTCCTGATGACTTTATTAAGAATTTAGAGAAGACTGAGGAAAACAAATACAAAATTACTTTAAAGTATCCCCACTATTTTCCTGTCATGAAGAAGTGCTGCATTTCGGAAACCAGGAGAAAAATGGAATCTGCCTTTAACTCGAGGTGCAAAGAGGTATGTCGTATATTGACTGTTCTACAGGGTAATGACAGAGTTGGAAAATGGAGCTACATATTCAAATGTTAGATTTGAGTTCTATATATTGTGTAGTACTATGAAATCAAAACTTATCAGTGTGATCTTTAACAGTTCCTTACTCCAGTTTATTCTGATGTCTAAAGACCTTAGATGTTGATGATCTGCCTGTGTGTGTGTACGTATCTTAAAGTTTCAGTGGTGCTGTAAATAGAAATAGGATTTTGATCTTTTGCCAAATTTCCCTACAGTGTTCTGCAGCTGCTTACTGGCACTTTCCTCCCGGAGGAGGATGTCTGACTGTAGCTTCTGTAGTACTTTGGGATTCTTCAGAATAAGAAGGGCTATTTAAGCACACATTTTAATTGTGAAATACAGGTGATTAAATGTGAAATTAACACATTGCATATTGATAAGAATTTCAATTAGATTTTTAGAAAAAATCTGATTTTTATAAAAGATTCATTTAATTTTCTGAAAAATAGCCAGAAACATGCCTTATAGAAAGAAGAAATAATTTCACAAATAATTTGTTTGATACTGATGAGACCAGGCACCTAAATAGGTCTAAAATAATGAAAAAGTATGGAAAGGATAGAAGAAGTGTCATTCAGGCAATTGTACCAACCATTCATTAGAGAACAATGGCAGAGTTGAGCTTTTGTACTTGAAGTGCTAGGAAATGTGAAGAATACAAGATAGAATAAAAGGGCACCAAGAACTGAAAACTCTGCAAGTCAGCACACTTAAAGGGATTTGCTGTTAAAACTGTGGGACAATCTTCAAACCTAGTGCTTGAAAAAAACGTTTTTCCCTGAGAAATCGCACTTTTCCAGAACAGGAGGTTAACACAGTTACATTTTCAGCTTCTCAAGTATCCTCCACCGCATTTAGGTCAGGGCCTGGGGTTTTTGTGTTTCAGATCTTTTTCTCTGACTGCTATTGTCAGTGGCAAAAGAGGCAAATGTGCAAACAAGCTTTGAATGTTGGCACAATAGCTTTGCAGTCTGTCTTCACCACTAACAAGCAATTAAGCCTGCTGTCAGCCATTTCCCTGTTATCTTTCACATTTAAATGATTGATAAAGGAAATAAACTCTTTGCAACCATCAAAGATTTATTATCCTAAAAGGAAATTATATATATTTTGATTAATAAAAAAAGATAATAGGGAGAGTAATGACTGACTAGAAAACTAGCTACTGGCAATCAAATACTGTGACAAAAAATATTATAAGAATCTAGCTAAACTTACCTTATTCTACATTTATATCTTAAAGTGTTTAATTTTAAATGTTTGTTATTTCTTATGATTACAGATATTATTCAGGTAATTGTTTTGATAGCATGCATTTTCTGGTTTCACTTTACAAATTTGCCTCCTTTCTTTTTTAGGAGAACACAAAAATTCTTCGGCAGTTGCTTCCAATAAGAGCAAAAGTAGCAGAGCTTCTTGGTTATAATACACATGCCAACTTTGTCCTGGAGGTAAACACTGCAAAGAGCACAGATAACGTAACAGCCTTCTTAGGTTTGTTCTTATTTGTAAACAATATTTTCATATTTGGTGTGGCAACATGACTCCTCAGGCAAGATAAATTTAAATACATAATTGGGTCACAGTGTCCATCATGTTTAGATAGAAAAGGAACTATCTGTTGCCTCTGTTCTGGCATATATTTTTTTTAGACCATACCTGTACAAATGCAATTGCTCCAAAACAGGGAAGCACAAGACAAAAATCTGAAAATAACGACTTTGTAACAGCCCATATAGGCAGGCGGTTATGTCTTTCACTGCCCCAAAATGCAGTTATTCTACTCTAGAACCAGAATAACATGTGCAGCCTAAGCAATTTTATCAGTTCAAGAGGCTGTGTCACAGTTGCAGCTTTTCATTCCCTTAGGTCAGCTGCAATTTTTTGTGCGTCTGTAGCCTTAGCGTCTTCTTCCGATACAACTGCATTAAGTATAATGAAAGATTACAGTATGTGATGATGCAACTTCCATGAGCTGAATTAAAAAATTAAATCTGGAATGATAGATTAAATCTGGAATTCAAAAGCCCTCTAATGGAATTCAGTCTGAAAACAGAGATATCTTGAAAATTTTAAACTGAGCAGTTTATGAATTTATAGTCATCCTGTTGACCTCAGTGGGCCTGCTCTTGTGCATAAAGTTAACCTCTACTTTCTGGAATTACATAATTCCACAAAATAGTATGTCTTCCTTTATTAATGTGTCCCAACACCACTTAGGATTGTATATTGATATATCCTATAAATAAAGCCCTCAAAATAGTTTAGTACAGCAATAAAGTCTGTTTGGTGGTAGTGTTATTAATAGATGTTATATGATTATATTCATTGATAACAATTTTCCCCCTTTGAGACTTGTGAAGTCTTAATATACTTCTACAAGTCTCATTTTCTATCTCTTATCATTAATACATGCAATTGAGATACCTGTCTTACGATGATACTCTTAAGACATCCAAACAAAATACAAACAAAAATCAGTATAATAACCAAAATGATTAGGTTCTGTAGTAAACTCTGTAACAATCCAGTCAGGGCGAATCTAAATCCACGCAGGATTTTATTCAACCACCCCGTCTCCATTGTCTCTCTTACATTTCTACAAGATTACTTTACCACTGGACTGTGGATTCCAAGGGGTATGTAAATTCCATTTAATACCTAAAAATCTAGAAACTCCTTGTACTATTTCTGCAATAAAATGAGGTCCTTTATCAGAAGAAATATCTTCTGGAATACCAAACCTAGGGCTAATTTTTTTTAATAAGGCCTTAATTACTTCTCTAGCCTTGTTGGTACAACATGGAAAGGCCTCTGGCCAACCAGAAAAGGTATCTACTATCACCAATAAGTATTTGTATAAATTACACCTTGGTAGTTCTGTAACATCTATTTGCCAGTATTCCCCAGGAGTTATACCTTGTTTCATAACTCCTTCTATAAACTTCTTGGTAATTTTTGGATTATTAGCACAACAAATAGTACATCTTTTAACTATAGTATCTGCTAGATTTTGCATTTTTGGTCCTACAACATATCTTTTGGCAGTCAATACCAACGCACCTGCTCCTGAATGTGTTTCCTGATGCAATCTTTTAAGTAGAATTTCCATCACCTTTTCAGAAATTGCAATTGTTTTAAAGGTGTCACTCACCATCGCCGATCATTTTTAGAACAATCTAATTGTTCTGCCAATTGATCTTCTTTCTCAGTATACTGTGGAGGCAGTATTCTAAATGAGGTGCTGGAATTAAGGCTTCTTCAAATTTTGGCTCTTTTAGAGCTGCTTCCTTTGCCACTTGATCTGTTTTTCAATTTCCCTTTATAATATCACTGTTCCTTCTTTGTTGGGCTTTATAATGCATTATTACAACTTTGTTCGGCTGAAGAACTGCCTGTAAAAGTTTCATTATTTCTTCTCCATGTTTAATTGGGGTTCATTGCGAGGTTGAAAGTCCTCTTTCTTTCCGAATTGCACGCACCACTCCAAAAGCATACTTAGAATCAGTATATATATTGACTCTTTTTCCTTGGCCAAGTTCCAAGGTTTGTGTTAATGCTACCAATTCTGCCTTTTGGGCAGAAGTGTTATTAAACAGAGATTTAGCTTCTAAAATTTGAGTAGATGTTACCACAGCATATCTAGCTTTTCGCCTTCCTTTCAATACAACACTGCTCCCATCAGTAAATAGCTCCAACTCCGCATTAGGCAAGGGTTCATCCTGCAGACCATGTCTATTGGAATACACCTGTTCAATAGTGATCAAACAGTCATGATGCATCATTATCACTTTGCTGTTGTTCTAGCTCTTTAGCCAGTATGTTACCGAACAAGGTGGGGCTATTCTTGAATCCTTGGGGAAGAACAGTCCAACATAGTTGCTTCTTTCACCCTGTAGTTGGATTTTCCCACTCAAAGGCAAAGATGGTCTGGTTTTCCTTATCCACAGGAATACAAAAGAAAGCATCTTTTAGGTGTCCAACATTGTAAAATCCAACACTGTAAAATAAGTGTTAAGCAAGGAGAGTGTATGGATTCGGAAACACAGGGTAAACATCTACTGTCCTCGCATTCATTTCTCATAAATTCTGTACCAGTCTATACTCTGAAGAACGAGGTTTCTTTTACAGGTAAAATTGGAGTATTATATTCTGACTGACATTCTCTTAACAGCCCATATTCCAAAAAGGAGCTTATCATAGGTTCTAAAGCCCCTATCTAAGCCCCTTTTGGGCTTCTAGCTTAATAGGCTATTGTCTTTTTCTTACTGGCTGGGCTCCTGGTTTAAGTTCAGTCATTACTGGAATTACATTCTTCGCTTGTCCGGTTATCTTTGTTGCCCATACCAAAGGTATAACTGTGCTTAGTACTTCTTCTGGAATATTCATTTCTTCACCAGGATTCTCTTCAGTTATTAAACATATTTGGGCTTTCCAAGCCATCTCTGGAGGAATATGCAACTGAACAGAGTCTTCAGAAAAGGTTAGTTGTACATTCAACTTACAAAGTATGTGCCGTCCAAGCTGTGGTAAGGGGCATTCTGGCATACAGGGAAATTCATGAGTTAATTTAGTATTACCAATTGAACACTCCATAGATTTTAAAAATGGTCTTAAGGTCTTTTTCCCTGTTGCACCAACAACATTTATTTTAGTTTTACTTAAGGGCCCCTTACAACTAGTTACTACAGAATGTGTGGCTCCACTATCAGCTAAAAAATCTGTTATCTCATTCCCCAGCTTAACTGGAACCAGAGGATTGGCTGGGGAGATTTTAATAGATTCCTCCAGTCCCTTCAGTCTAACCTGATTTCTGTCATTAATTCAATAGCCTCCTGTCCTGGTTTCAGCTGGGATAGAGATAATTGTCTTCCTAGTAGCTGGTATAGTGCTGTGTTTTGGATTTAGGATGAGAAGAATGTTGATAACACTGATGTTTGCAGTTGTTGCTAAGTAAAGTTTAGTCTAAAGTCAAGGATTTTTTCAGCTTCTCATGCCCAGCCAACAAGAAGGCTGGAGGGACACAAGAAGTTGGGAGGGGACACAGCCAGGGCACCTGACCCAAACTGCCCAACGGGGTATTCCATACCGTATGACGTCATGTCTAGTATATAAACTGGGGGGAGTGGGGGTGGGGGGATCGCCACTCGGGGACTAACTGGGCGTCAGTCAGCAGGTGGTGAGCAATTGCTTTGTGCATCACTTGTATATTCCAATCCTTTTATTATTACTATTTTATTAGTGTTATTATTATTATTATTATTATTATTATTATTATTATTATTATTATTATTATTATTATTATTATTTTCTTCTTTTCTGTTCTATTAAACCGTTCTTATCTCAACCTATGAGTTTTACTTCTTTTCCTGATTCTCTCCCGCATCCCACTGGGTGGGTGGGAAGTGAGTGAGTGGCTGTGTGGTGCTTAGTTGCTGGCTGGGGTTAAACCACGACACCTTTTCTTTCCTCTTTCCCTGATAGTTAGAGAGATTAGGGCATTCCTTTTTCCAACATCCCTCCTGTCTACAATATGCATGTTGATTTGCTCCTAAAGTGATGTTGTAATTTTCTCTATTGTAGCTTCCCTGTCTTCTTCCCCTTCCTTGAAATCCACCTTTTCCATATACCTTTCCTTGCCTTCTACTTCTCCCATCATTTAGGGCAGCTAGTAGGGGTGTCTGGATTTTGGCCCATCCTTGTTTTTCCTTCTCAGCCTCCTCATCTCTATTACTGTATACTTTATATGTAATGGATAATAACTGTGAAATTGTCATTCCATCTGCCCCTTCTACTTTTTGTAGGTTTTTTTCTAATATCTATCACAGCTTGACCAATAAACAACATATTAAACAACTTCAAATTGCTGGGATCTTCTGGATCTAAATCAGTCCATTTTTGTCCCACTTCGCACAATCTCTCATGGAAAGCAGAAGGGGTCTTTTTATCCCTTTGTCTGTCTTCATATAATTTGAATAAATTTTTAGGTTCCTGTACACTGTGTTCAATTCCATATAAAACAAATTTTTGGTACTTTCTTAGTCTTTCTGTTCCTCCCCCCACATTAGGGTCCCAATGAGGATCTTCTTTTGGGTGGTAAGTGTTCATATTAGGTACTCCCCCATGACATTGTGTCACTCCTCCAGTTTTTTCTAAAACTGTTCTTCTTTCTTCAGTAGTGGACAAATATTCTAGAAGGGCCTGTATATCTCCCCAATTAGGGTTACGAGTCATCATCACAGTTTTGATAGTACTATGCATCCCTTCAGTATTGCTTTGATATGATCCAACCACCTGCTTCCAATGTAATAAATCAGAGGTTGTAAATGTACATGTACATATACTGGTGTTCCTTCTGGTCCCACCAGTTGTCTAAGGGGACCCTGCACTACAGGTTTCTGTTGTCTTGTTCTTCCTGAGACTGGACTCATATTATCGCTTTCTTCATCACTCAAACTGTTTGCCTCTGAATTCTTAGGGGAGGATACTAGTAATTGTACATCCTCTTCATTTTCTACAGTGTCAGATTTTCCACTCCCACATTCAGTACAACAATATTTAGTTCCTTTTTCTTTTTTTTTTTCTTTCAGTGCCTATGTTGCAATTTGATGTTCAGAATCTAGTAACCCACATTTCTTTCAAACATCCCAATCATTCCTCAAAGTAAAGAATAAATCAACATAAGGTACCTCATCCCACTTTTCAGTCTTACAACAAAACAACATTAATTGTAATATTGTATTATATTTCAAAGATCCATTTTCTTATCACTGCTCACCATCCTCTGACTGGTATTGTGGCCACCACTGATTTCAATAACATTTTAATTTATCTTTTGTCAGGGCATCCCCACCAAATTTATTCCAATTCTTTAGGATGCATCCTAAGGGAGAGCAGGAGGGTGCTTCCTGGGAAGCGGTAGCGCCCATTTTGGTACCGAAAAGAATTTACGAGGGATGTCTCCCTTCATCTTCTGCTGTGTATCCTCCTTGATACGTCTTATGCAGGATCCTATTTAACCAAATGCTAACCAAAATGAGGGACGTCTCCCTTTGTCTTCTGCTCCATGTCCTCCTTGATATGTCTTATGCAGGATCCAAATGCTCACTGCTTTTCTGTAGTCTTCCTCTCCCCTCTTTTTTCTCATATTCAAAAAAATACCTCTTTTCAGTAGCATTGCACCATTGTGTTGCTTACCACCCAACCACAGGAGAGGAGCCAATGGAGTCCCTGATCAACAGGTCGGCGTGTGCTGGGGTCCACTTAGGTCTCTTCTCTCCATCGAATACGGCAAGACAAACCAGGCAAGGGTGTCAGCGCAGTCCCATCTGGGTCACTAGAAAACTGTTGTCCAACAAACAGGGTTCATCTACCTGGTGTGCAAGCCACTAACACAGAGTCAAGGTATTTTCAAACTAATTTCATTGATGCACATGAACGGGTGCCTGTCTCGAGACAGCACACCCTTGTCTCAAAAATTCTCATATTTATACACTTAACTGATATTCATTGTTATTTTCCTTAATGATTGGTTCTTTCTTCTTTGCCCCTCATGTAAATTAGTGTGCAGACTCTGTCTTCTCCCTTCACTGTCTTCTTTTGAGTAGGTGGTATAATTTGAGTAGGTGGTCAATGAGTCAGTGGTCACGACGTCCCCCTGTAGGAATTACCTTTTACCTACTTCTTCCCTAATCTTGGCAGTTCCAAGTGGTTCTTCAAGGTTTATTGACCAGACCACAATCCATTACCTTTTCTGGCATAAACATAAAGCCCCATTGTCTAGTAGTTAGTTCCTAAACCCTAAATCATGTCTAGTTATTGTTTCCCTATTTTAAATATTAACTGATGGGGGTTGTACACAGGACTTTAGCAGCTCCCTGGTTATTCCAACCATATTACACATATTAACTGATAACAGTAGTGGGCTTTTTGTGTTCATACATCAATAAAGAGGTTCAAATGCGCCTCTTCCTTGAACCGTAATTCTGTCGTCTTTCTCCTGTTATGGTGTGAGCTCAGCTCCATATTTGGCAATACCAATTATCCATATGTTTGTCAATGAACTTACGCTTAATTTTGATTTATAATTAAATGTTAGAATTACCTGATTTTTTTAAGTGTACTTAAGTAGTTTGGACTCTTTTCTATCCATTATTCTTGCAATTCTAAATGCGCTTATATAATACTGTGTTTTTTCATGTTTTGAAGCTGACACACCTCATAATTTAGTAGTTATTGTTGTGACTTTAACTTTTAAAAGTATGAGATCATATACTTTTCTATTCATAAATATCATGTTTCATGGTAATTCCCGCAGAGGGAAAAAGTTCATCAAATTAGTTGTCAGCTTTAATTTAATTCTTTTGATATATCCTTGGCTACAAGCATGACAGTATGTTTTGCTCTGCTTTGTTCTTACATATTCATGTTTTAAATCAATGTTCATAAGCTGATCTTATGGCTAGGAAGAAAAGCATTCTGCCCTATGACATACTCTGAATTTAGCATAATATGAGCTGCAAACAGTATTTCAGTCATGTAAATGCATATAGTGCCTTACAGCCTACCTAGAAACAGGACTGGCAATTCCTAAATTTTACACTCTAGATACCAATAGTGAACATTAACCTGAATTCATAAGGAAGAAAAAAGTGTCTGGTAGTCCAGAAATACTTACAGGAGAATAAGTACTGTATGTACTTCATAGGAGTTTCAGTAAGCTTAAATATTTTATATTCAATATATTGGATTAATAGTGCTATGACCCTTTCTTGTCCAAGAAAAGCTGTATTGGAAAAAAATGGGATCATAAGAGATTAATGTCCTGTGGCTTTGGGAGTCTAGAAGCTAGCCATCATATAGGCAAGAACTTTTTAGTCTCTTGTTCTTTCATAGGACTTTAGCTAGAAGTAGATAATAATCTGTTTTGAAAAGTCTTGGAAGAAAAAGCAGTGTTTGAATTTTGTGTTGCACTTACAGTAACTAATAGTAGTTGTAGTCTTCGGCTGTTTCTGCAGAAACATGTCAAGAGAACTGAGATTACATGAGGTAAAATCAAAGGCTTCAAGCAAAAGCATCTAGCGTTACTTTCCATTTCTGATGTCTTTGAAAAAGTCTAAATTTACCAAAACCGATCACAGTACTGCTAGGCCTATGTGGACTCCTGTATTTATAGCATGCCTGCAATTAAAACTCACTAAGACAGGAAAACAGACAGTTTGCTTGCTGTTAGTCAACAAATGGAAAACTCTAGCATCCAGTCTTGGGGCATGTGCTTAAAGTTGTGAGTGTGTTTTATAGGAATACACATTACAGTAAGGAACACAGAAGTTGATTCCAAGGCAATCTTTGTTTCAGATGATTTGAGTAAGAAGCTAAAGCCATTGGTTGAGGAAGAAAGAGAATTCATTTTAGATTTGAAGAAGAAGGAGTGTAAGGAAAGAAACTTTGATTATGATGGAAGAATCAATGCATGGGATCTTCATTACTATATGAACAAAACAGAAGAGCTGAAGTACTCCATAGATCAAGAAAAGCTGAAAGAATACTTCCCAATTGAGGCTGTTACAGAAGGCTTACTGAATATTTACCAGAAGCTGCTGGGACTTGTATTTGAGCAAGTAGAAAGGGCTCATGTTTGGCACGACAGCGTTACTCTTTATACAGTAAAGGATAATTCAACAGGAGAAATGTTAGGGCAGTTCTATCTGGACCTTTACCCCAGGTAATTATGACTTAGTGTTTTACTTATGTGTTTAAAATGGAATTGGTCTTAGTGGGTTGCTGGTGTGGTTGAAATTAAATGTATTTGGAAGTAAATATTTGTCCCACTGACAAGACTATTACTGTGTTCATGAAGTTGTCCTCTGGACTGTTTTCAGACTGTTTATGCTTCTTTCTTTTTTTGCAGTACCACCATGTTTCTTGCTTATATTCAGTTTATGAAGCATTACTACTTGTTCATTTCTGAAGTATTGCTGTCTAGTCAGTTGTCCATAATTTTTTGCCTCTCTGAACTTTTCTCCTTCCTGTAATACTGTGTTTTACTTTTCATTTATGCTGAACTCTTACTCCAGTCTGTTCAGATCTGTTCAGATCAATTATATTCCTACCTGCCAAGTGTTGCTAGTTTCTCCCAGTTCTTTACACTTTATGTGTGTACTTTGTACCCTGTTGTCCAGACTGCTAAAGAAACTATCAAATAGATCAGGACCAAGAATAGATCCCTGTTGAGCACAGGTTGATCTCTGTAGTTCTCCATCTCTCTTTGTAGCTATTTATAGCATCATCTGTGTTCTGTCAGAGATTAGGAGACTAGACTGATTTGACAGGGTTTATTCTTAGCTAGTCCTTTTTGACTGTTGCTCACTGTTTTGTTTGTGTTTGTGTTTTAATTATTCTTTAGCAATTTATAAATTGCCTGATACCTTTTTAAAATATAAACTGATTTAAGGCTTCTCTGGGTTAAGAAAATTAGGTTAGTCAATACAATAGCACATAAATTGTTCTTTTTAAGACAGGCACATGTTATCTCTTTCACCTGTTTGCCTGCTTCGCCCTTTCTGCATATCATGTGAATTGCTGAAGCTGTTTGTTAGTAACACTATTCTGACTTAACTACCAAGTTAACTACTCAGGTTTAGGGCAAAAATTTCAAAATAATTTTTCTTTAAACTTTTGGATCACACTGAAAATGCAGTAAACTGTATTATCTCCTGTAATGAAAGAAAAAGTACTGCTTCAGAGGACAGAACCTAGTCCTTCCTGTTACAGCAGCAGTTTAAAATAGACCTGACATCTAAAGAATATATACTTTCAGTATTTGAGTAAAAATCAGATTCTTGTAAATGCTGCTGTGAATGATGCGATTTAAGTACTGGGTGTTTTTCCCCCTTGTGCTCTTAACAGGATCCTAAACTTAGTGAGTCTTAGAAGTCATGAAAAGGTGTAATTTCTTTATGTAAAGCTTTAAAGAGTCAGATAAAAAATATAAAATCAATCTGACTGATTGTCCCTGTTCTGGAATGGGCTTTGCCATTCTGGTGAGCAGACTTGTGGTTTGAAGATAGTGTCTGATATATTTTTTTTACACAGAGAGGGAAAGTATGGGCATGCAGCATGCTTTGGTCTCCAACCTGGCTGTCTTCTCTCTGATGACAGCAGAATGATGTCTGTAGCTGCTCTGGTAACCAACTTCACAAAACCAGCATCAGATCACCCATCATTGCTGCGACATGATGAAGTAAAGACTTACTTTCATGAATTCGGTCATGTAATGCATCAGATATGTGCACAGGTTAGTGATGTTTCAACTCCAGTGTAAGACGTCTTCACTGTCTCAAAGCAAGGTGTAAGTCTATTTCGGTGGTTTCTAATTTTAATAAAGTACCTATGCAGTTTTTTGGTTATTTTTCAAAGTGGCAGGTTGGGGGTTTTTAGCTTTTATTTAAAACTACAGCAATGAGTACACCTTCTTATGACAAACCTGTTCATTTGAACATATACTTTTGCCTTTGCACCATGCAGGTACCTGTGATGAGTGAATAGATCCATGTGTAAGGTAAAGAAGGTGCTCAGTGGTGGCTTCTGTTACAGCTGTCAGAGGGCTTTTTATTACTTCTAGTAGCATGCTAGATACTAGAAGCAGAAAAAGGTTGCTGTACCTAGGAATCTAAATAATTTGTGAATCCAGATCACCTCCAGCATTTTGGCACAAAGTACTCTTGAGACCTATCACTCTTGACATCAAAAGCATAAAACAGGTCTTGCCTGAGCTATTTTATTTTCTGCTCTCCTATCTGACAGTCAGGGTTCTCAGGGTGACCAGTAAGCACTGAAGCTAGTCTGCAGATTTTGCATCAAGATGTCAATAAAGTTGTAAAATTGCTGGTCGCATTTTTACCTACATGTAAAACTGATTCCACCAGATGATAACGAAAATTTTACGTTTCAGAGAGACAAGTCTCAGTATTCATTCACCAAAAATTTTGCTTAATTATCTACAAATCCAGAATTTGTGTAGCACTTTCATCTTCTTTATAAACAAGTACCAAATAATAAAATCAGAGAAATATGACACATATTAGATTTTAATTCTTGACCTTGATCCTAGGGACTAGGACTGCAGAATAAGGAAACAAAGTCATAGAAATCCGTATACTAAATTCAAAATTAAACAAATTATGTTGAAGCAAACTTCAGAACAAGTAGCTAGACTGGCTGAGATGTTTTTGCATCATGTTGAAGGTAAAAATATAATGATTATTTGATCATCTTCACGCTAAGACAGGTGTTTCTGAGGTCAAAAATTGAGAAATAAAACCTGTTCGTTCTTTTAAACTACCTAGCAGGTGTGTATAAATGGGACACATTCAGCATTGGTACAAAATTGACCACAACATTTTGATAACCAATGAGGATGTGCCTGAGTGTTGCAGAGCCCCTTCTGGGCAGCCCAAGCCGACAATTCCAATGCATATGTACTTCACTCGCTGTGGAATTGCCCACAGGTCAGGGATGCCTGCTTTCCAGTTGTCTCTCCTACTGCTGACATGGTTTCTGTGTGCATAGCTACAGTGCTTGCTGCTGTTGTATTTTATGTAAGTTGTTATTTGCACACCTGCAAATAACTTGCTAGTCCTACATAAGAACATCCTGTCCTCTGGGATTTGTGTGTACAAAGCACTATCTTGTTTCATATGATGATTTGTTTAAGCATGTTAAAACTTGACATTTAAAGGGTATGCGGTCATCAGACTGGGTGGGAATCTGTGAGCTGCTGGTAAAGGTCAGCTTATGGCAACTGGTACTCCTTGTAATGTACTGGGGGTGTGCTGGAAAGTGAGGTGTCAGGGCAGGGACGGGATCTGTTTATGCTGTTAGGGAGGGAGAGCTATTGAACCAAATGTCTTAATATTTTTTGTTAGCGTGGTGCACTTGTGTATGGGTAAATGAGGATATCTGAGGGCCATAAACCCTTGCACTCCTCTTGCCTTTTGCTCTAGCCACTTCTATCACCATTTCTTCCCAGGTGATGCTTCCTAGCTTTTCTTCATAGCTGCTATTCAGCAAGTACAGTAAGAAGGGCCAGCTTGCTACAACTATGGATTTGAGTAACCCACAAATGTAAATGAAGGCAAATATTTTCTCCTTTTCTGCTCTTCTTCTGAAGACATGAGAGGAAGATATATGCATGTGACATAGCTGTCAGTTCAATGTTATGTCCTATATTATACATGCTTTTTTTTTTGGTAACCCTGCGAGAAAGTAAGTTCAAAAGCCAGTACTCCTGTGGGCATGTATTCCCTGATGGAGGGTGGAACTTAAAAATAGCTACACCTCTTAGAGAGGGCATTTAGGAAACTGGGAATTCCCTCTACTTTTAGCACTTGAAATGTTTTGTTAGAACGTTGCTGAGAAGGGAAGAACAAGAAAATTGGGTTGGTGAGAAGAGGTAGGCTTATTACAGGACAAGTGTGGAGTGAGATCGAATAATTTCTGTTGGCATTTGAACAACTGTCTTTCAAAAGTTACTTTATTTTTAGAAATGTTTTGGGTTTGGAATATATTTTAATGAAGATATTTAACTGTACAAAGATTTTCTTCAAAATTAGTATCTGAGGGGGCTTTTAAAACATGAAGTGGTTGATAATACTAAAGTAAAAAATAAAAAGCTCTAATGTGCTTGGCTTTCAGAAGGAAGATTCTTCTATCAGTGATTTGAGTGTCAGATCTGGAGACCTTTCATGGATAAAGTTGCTAGGATTCATTTATTTCAGGCCATGTATTACTGGCTCAAAAAATTGTGCTATATGTTAACCCTATGCCTTATGAATGAAGACAGTTAGGACAAAGCTTAATAGGATAAGTTGGTCAAGTGAAATCTTTGTATTGGTGCAGTAGACTGTAAAAAACAAACTATTTTGTGAGTGTATAATTGGACTTTATTTTAGTTTGGGGTAGTATAACAAGATTTTATAATGATTTACAAATTATATCATTGTCATAAGACAGCACGGAAACATTTTCATTGCTGTCATAATCTAAAAGGTAAAAATCAATAATATTAAGAAAACTGAAGTACTGTTTCACACCAGTAGAGAATGCAGTAAATAACTATTGAGTACTCTATTTCGTTGCTTGGTAGTACTCTTATATCTGAATTTTTGCCCTCCTTTCTTTAAAATAAATTTTATTGTTATCATTGATGTGTTCAAATGATTCCTTTTGCTGTGATTAACACTGAAATTCTGGCATCTGAAAGTTTATATTCTGCTAGAATTCTTGGCTTCTATTTTTGTTTAACACAATGGCTTTTCCTTTTAGACTGATTTTGCTAGGTTTAGTGGAACTAACGTGGAAACAGACTTTGTAGAAGTACCTTCACAAATGTTTGAGAACTGGGTGTGGGAAAAAGAACCTCTACAGCAAATGTCAAGACATTATAAAGATGAGAGCCACGTTGGAGATGCTCTCCTTGAGAAACTTGCTGCCTCTAGACTGGCTAATACAGGTATATCTCTGCCCTCTCTCCCCACAGTATATGTATAAAAATGTATCATTTAAAAAATTGGTGGGAAACATTAAAGACAAACATAATAAGCCCATTACATTTCTTCTGTGTGTACACTTACCACTGTCTTTCTGGGTTGATTTGTGTGGGTACCACCACTAATAAAGGCTATGATGACAGATACTACTGTTTGCAGGAACAGTAGCAGCTCTGATTTTCCAAGCTACCCACAGGACTAAAATACCTTTGCATTCCTCTCCGTGTGACTTTTTTACCTACCAACTTTTCTTATTTAAAATTGGGGGTGGAGGGGAAGATCCTGGGTTTTCTGTTGGTTTTGTATGGTTTTTTTTTTGGTAGCCCAGGGCAGGCACTGTGAATGAATGCAATATCAGATTTTCTACATGTATCATCTACATTTGATTTGCACGTGACACTTGACAGACATGAAAGTTGTTTGCAAATTTACTGAACATACATAGCATATCCCACACAGAAGTGTTGTAGCCCTGCATTGCTCAAACAGCCTCTTAACTTCTCGATCCAGAAACTTAAGTCCATGTTCTCTACCCTCCCAGCAGATATACTGCCTTCCCAAACTAAGGTCCCAGTTCTCTTCTCCTTCCACATCTTGTACCATTTTACATGTATCTCCAAACTGAGATTGTAATCTCATGTCATTACTTATCATCTCATTGTTATTCTGTCACTCTCACCCCTATGTCCCTGTAATCAGGACTCCCCCAATATCATAGTCTTACCTGTTTATGGTACAATTTGTCATTAAGCCACTGCTGTTTATTTCATACTGCTTCCCTATGCTGAACAAGAAGTCCTTGTCCTTCTGGCTTGTACAGGCACTGTAGCTACATAAGCATTTTGTCTGAGTAAAGGTTCATATCTTGTAGCTTCTTCAAAAAAAGCTTACAGCAGCACAGCAGCGGTTCTTGCTGTTCTTTGAAGTGTCTTAGGATAGATATACTTACTACCATCTGTGCAAGCCCTGAATGAAATGGTATACTGGAAGTGAAGACAGCTGAAAACATAATTTTATATACTGAAAGTTGCTTTTAAAATACCTGCTTTATTTTCGTTTTCATCTGTGAGGAAGATGAGGTTTGAAAAGAAGGAGCTCATAATGACAATTCCTTTATTAAAAATATGCCTCTCAACTTTTTATAACTGAAGCAATTCAGATGGAAATAACGTAACACCAAGTTTTTTTTCCATGATTAAAATTCTAGTAGTTTAGGGTGCATGTTGAGATCTTTGAATGAAAGGTGCTAAAGAAACTCCAGCTACTTTGATGCTAGTTGATTAAATGTTCTTACCCAATTAGGCCTTTTAACCCTCCGTCAGATTGTTTTGAGCAAAGTTGACCAGGCACTGCATACAAAGCCATCTGTTGACCCAGCAGATGAATATGCTAAATACTGTATGGAGACTCTAGGAATTCCTGCCACCCCAGGTATGTCAGTATGAAGCTTTTATAGAGCATGTCCAAATGGTTTCATTAAACATGCCTTTCTTTCCCAGTAACGCTCGGCATACAAAAAAACCCAGAGTTGTTTATAAAAATGTACTTTATGAAGCCAAAATAATTACTTTGAAACTTGGGGTAATCTTAATCATCTCTTCTGAAGGAAGATTAAGGCAAATATAAAACTTAACCTTTTGCAGGTTATATTTTATGGTGACATGATATGAATACCACTTCAGATGTTTGGTCATGTCTGTGTTGGATGTGCAACTATCCTAAAATGGGAAATTGAGTTTCCTTTGTAGTTGACAGAATATGGCCAATACTTTGAGGCATACTTAGACCCTTTATGTTAGAAGTTTCAAAGTAGTTGATATAAATTCCTTATTAATTTACTGTTAAAGTTGAAATACTGTATACATCAAACAAATAACTGCATCTGATTTAAATAAATTAATGTTAATCTACTTTTCAAGGAACAAACATGCCAGCTACTTTTGGACATCTGGCAGGTGGTTATGATGGTCAATACTATGGATACCTGTGGAGTGAAGTGTTTTCCATGGACATTTTTTATAGCTGCTTTAAGCAAGAAGGAATAATGAATCCAAAGGTAGGTGATGAATACTTTTTACCGAAGACTTTTGTTGCACTTTGTGTCTGAAACCACATTTATTGCAACCATGATCCATAGGTATAACATCTCAAGTACTTATTCTCAAGTACCTGTCAAGTTCAGATCAACAACAAAAAGGTATAGAAGTAACTTAACTACTTTAGAAAATAATCTTAAAATTTCCAAGAGCACTTGGATTTTAATATAATTGTTACAGTCATATATTTAATATTATATTATGACACTTTTAAGACATCGTGTTGCATTGACTAATGCCTTCCTCTAACTTTAGACTGAAAAAAATATTCCTCCATTGCAAAAGCAGATGCATATTCTTCTGCTGTGAAAGCTGTATGATAATGGTGCTCTGTTTCTATTAATAGAGTGTGTGATACTTTCATGTAGTTATTATTTAGAAAACTGAATTTATTTTGAGCTTTCTCTTTCACAGCACAGCATAACTTGCAAATTTTTTCCTCTGTAGTTTTTCTCCCAAGTGGCTTTTGAAGTTCAAATCATTGACAAGTTCTAGATTTACTGGCCTTTTTTACCCTTGTGCAATTCTTCAGCCTCTTCTGTCTCCAGCAGAAAAAAAGGATAGTTAGTGATGTGGTTAGTAGTCCTGCCAATTCTGGCAATCTTTTTTTATTTTTCAGAGATTATAGTGTTAGACTTGTGAGTTGAGATGCTGCATTTCTATCATTGGAAAGACCTTTCAGTTTTCCTGATCCTCTCATCTGTATTCTGGATTCAGCAGCCAGCACTAGTTCTTCCCTTCAGTAAATGTATACAAGAGAGAAGTAAAGGAGAGAGTAGAGTAGAAAGTGCTTGACTGTCATGTTCCTCTCCTGGAATTTGCCTTCATTCCTCCCTTTCCTTATCACAGCAACCAGAACTTCTAGAACTGTCCCTCCCTCTAGAGGGTGGAGAAAGGAAACAAGATTAGACTTTGACTGGGACAAAGAGAGGAGTCCAAAGAGGAGACAGGGATAGGGACTAGAAAACTGAGACAGTGGTTAGGCCAATAAAATCCAAAGGGGTTTTATGAAGAAAAGCAGCAAACTGAATAGTTTGAGAGGAGAGGCGATGAAAGGTTTGGAGGTCAAGACTGACTTTGAAGTGGTAGAGATTCATGACAGGTATATGTGAGAATAAGCATACCTGCTTATTCAATGGCAATGTTGTCAGTCATAAATAAAAGCAGAAGAGAAGAAATGGCAAGTTAAATGACAGAATAAAATAACTTTTTAATAAAATGCTGTTCGTGTGGATCTTAAAAGTGGAATTTGGGGAGGGGTCTGACTTGCTGGTTTTTTTCAACTGTTAGCAGTTGGGAGAGATGGATAAGGGTGCTGGTGCCAGACTTGTGGGACTTTGTGTCCATTCTCTGTTCTGACACATGCACACCCCTCCAGTGTCATCACAGACTTTTTTTCTGTTAGCTTTACTCCCTACTCTCAAAACTCTTTTCTGAGTGATTGTATAGTCAAAACCCTAAGCTATAGTTTGCCAGAATTGCTCTGTGAATTTTACTTTTCCTGAGGGATTAAAGTGCCTTTTATTCTGATTTTTTTTGTGGGGATTTTTTGTTTTCTTTGTCTGTGTATAGGAGGCTTTGAAAATAAGTGAATTATACGAGGAGTGAATATTTGCTGTGGTTCAGCTACAAGGCAACTAGTGTGTCTTTTAATGTGAAGCCTGCTATCCAGGCTGAAGAGTGAGGAACAAAAATGATTATTTGTGTGTGTGTGTGTGCGCGTGTCACTCTCTCTAGCATATGTGTGCACGCACACACTTTGCTTGAACACTAATATAACTTCAGGGGTAACTCTATGGAGACTTTCCCTCTCTCTTCAGAGCAACGCTATCTTCTCAAATTGGTTCTCTTTCAACTTGCTTTCATTATTTGCATTCCATGTAAGTGTAACAGAGTTCCACAGGATGGGACAAACAAAATAAACGAATAGTAGATACCAATATGATTTTTGTAGTTACTCATCTTTCATTATATCTACATTTAGACTACTCTTCAGTACAGCAGGAAAGGAAAACATTTATGGTATTACGACTAGAGCTTTTAGAAATTTGGCTTACCTCTTCCTGTTAGAATAAAACCTCCCTTCCTGTTTTGAGTAACAGTTATAGAAACTAGTTTCAGAGACTCTATCTGTAAAAGTTCTTCAGCAAACACTTAACTCTAACTTAATTGGCTGTCACACTCCTCAATTCTTGTACATTATCTGAAATATCCTCTGGTCTCCCTAGAACTGAGCAATGCTCTGGCTCTGGAGAGGCAACAGCAAAGACTCAAGTCAACTCAAATAATGCTTTTAAACTGCAAGGAATAATATCTTCATTTGCTGCTGATGTTCAGGAAACTAACACAAACAGTGAATTATAAGCCATGCTTCAGTGAATTTTTTTTTTTTTTTTTGCATTTTAGTTTTTTCCAGCTGTAATTCAGAGAATGAGATTGGTAATGCAATTAAGTCATGGAACTTCATCAGTTAAAAAGACCTATGCTTGTTTTTGCAGTACAGCTATCAGGAAGCAGTGTGGTCCTGTAATCTCATAGCTTTGACGTGGGGGGGAAGTATATATGTGTATATACAGTGACTAAAAGGAAGAACATTGTTTTCTTCAGTATCAGAAGCATCTGGGACATCTGCATGCAAAATAATATTTTCTAATTCATAATCATGTCTCAAAAGCCCAGAACTTTCCAGATATGTTCTTTAAAACATGACTTGTTGTTAAGAAAGTCCTCATTACTTACTATTGTCTCAGAAGCTTGGTTCATTCTTTTTAAAGGAATCCATTCCTTCCAAAGTAATGTTTCTTCCTGAAAATAAAACCTGAGTGAAGTCTTCGTTACTTTAAGATACTTTAATAAGAGAGTTAGATGTGTTTGTATATATTATATATACTACTATACATATGTGTATATGTGCAATGTCATTCCTCAGTGATACATCTATCTCTGAACTGTCATCTCTGTTCTCCAAACAGAGATTCAAGAAAGAGAAATCATCAATTAAGAGAGAATGGATGTTAGGTTCCCTTTTCCTGCCAGTCAGTCACATGGATAATCCATCACTGAAGACCATGTGGAGGTTGTGTGTGTGTTATGCTTTATAGAATGTCTTCCAGACAAGTTGTGGTTGTAGCTTCCAAAACAGTGTAAAACCACAAGAAAAATGGTTTCTTTGAGAATAGGTTAAAATTTCTGCTCTCCTGAGTTCTTCCAGCAGATCTAAATTATACTTGTGGTGTATCATGATTTGGTATTAAGAAAATCTGGAAGGAGGGAAGGTTTTAATCATAAGTAGGTTTTTAAATAAGCAACAAGTACAGAAAAGAAGCAGTTTGCAAGATAAGAAATACTAACATTCTGCTTTACCTTTTATCAGGCCGGGATGAAATACAGAAACCTCATTTTGAAACCTGGAGGATCTTTGGATGGGATGGATATGCTACAAAATTTCTTGGAGCGTAAACCAAGCCAGAGAGCTTTCCTATTGAGTAAGGGATTATGTGTTCAGTAAAATTGTGGTTCCTTTGTAATGGCATATAAGTATGGAATGAGCTAGAAATGTCAGTGTATTTCACATCATAACTGTGTATCACTCTAGGGAAACTGGGTCACTTTTTGATGATTTTTTTAAATTGTTTAAATAAAAATGTGATTTTTTTTAAAATTGCATAGGACTGCAAAATTCAACACAGGGAAAAAAATTCTGAGATGTGCAGAAGCTGAGGAATTTGGATGGTAATTTTTTTTAATTGTTATGAAATAATACTAATCAGTATGGGGAGTTGATGCCATGTTTCTTTTTTAATAGATGCACTTAAACTTTGTCTTGTGAACAGATTTTAAAACTGGAGGGGAAAAAAAAGGACACTACCAGCAATAAAGGAAACAAATTCATTATTATTATGTGTTCTTCTGTTGTATTGATGGCTCACCAATGTCTTTGATGGAGAGGAAGTGTGTTTGATTTCATCATAGTTTGGGTTCAGTTCTAGCTTCCTGACAAATTTCCTGAGAACCTGTTCCAGACAGCTTTACAGCAGAGATGCTCGGTGATACTTTTAGCCTTCATTCTGATGCCCATTAAATTCTTGTAACATTTATAAACTTATACAGTATAACTGAAAAGAAAAAAACCTACCATTTGAGCTACGACTTTCTTCCATTCATTGAGGAAAACCAGCCAAAGTCTATGACCTTGGCAGTTCTTCCACCACGTTTTTGTTGATGATCACAGATCAGGTCTTTGTTTTCCAAACTGTATCAACATCATCACCGAAAAGTTATACTTGAGCAATTATAATGGTTTCAGTTGGTTTGTGAAGTATTTTGAGATGCATATAAGGAAGGAAGGGAAGAAGATGTCTGGTGGGAATGGTAAAAGTCAATCCAAGATTTTCCTATTCCTTTACAGTGTGGCATGCAGAGGTGCTTCATTAAAGCTTCATAGATTTAATGATTTCAACTGTGGGAGTGTCAAAGTAATTGAGGAGTTATTTTGCATTTTTTCTGCAAGATCAGGAAAAATGAGTCTTACAAGCCAAGTCTACACCATCCAAATAAAACTGCTAATCCAAGTGCACTTTCCTTGTCTTTAGATATCATACCTTACTTTGGTTTTGGTATTACAACATGTATATGAACAAACTTTAATTTTGGTTATTAGCTAATATGTTTTAGGTATTTGAACCATAGCTGTAAACATGGTTGTTATTTTTTATTTGTTTATTCAACCACAAAGTAAGAATATGTGCCTGGTCAACTCAAAAGACTTCCTCTTTCTCTAGCAAATGAAAACAGAAGGCATTCACTTTGGGTCAAATCTATGTATGTGTTTCAGGGGGAAAAAAATTACAATTGTGAATGTTCAGTTGAAATTTTATTTCTATGTGTTTTTCTTTTAAAGCATTTAAACTGGGGGAAAAAGGGAGCTTAATTAGTGTCTGAATTGGAAAATTTGACAGGACTTATTTTTGAGCTACACTAGTTATGCATGTGAGGGAACATAAATATTTGTAGTCAAAACATGTTAACTACCTAGGCTTAACAGACCACATAATTAAGTCAATTCTAACTCTCATAGTTACAGTTTTAGACCCCAGTTCTGCTGGGTCATGAAAAGGCAATATGTGAAAATCACATATGAGAACACCTTGAATGGTATTCGAAACGGCTATAAAGGAAAGCTGAGGAAACTGAGGGGTGCAAGATTATCTTAAAAACTGTGAATTTTGCCTAGATTAATTTCCCGTACATTCTGACTGAATTTGGAAGTATTTTGCTTTCTTTTTAAACATGTTTAAGTTCTTGTGATCCTATCTTATCAAAGGTTTTTTTCCTTTCACACTGTAATGATAGCTCTGATGAACTAAAATGTTGTAAAAAATATACTAATTGATACTTGCCAAAAATAAATCTGCAAATCTAAGCAATGGAACCTTTATGAAGAAGCAAAATGCAGTTTTTATTTTACAGCTGGTAGGCAGATTTCCACATGAGGGAGACCTTTTTCTGCGTAAACCAGCAGTCTCAGATCAAGGTAGATAACTGCAAGTGTAGTAACTATAAATGAAAATATGTGGTGAGTAAAAGTTATGTGATGATTTAAAAGTTAGATTTAGGACAGTACTGATACTAATGATGATAATTTAATTGACTTGTTTATTTTCCTGTTCTTTAGAATGTTTGTGTTACACAGTATATAGTAAGAAAGATATTGAAGTGCAGGAGAATGTCTGCTGTTACATGTATGTGAAAATGCTTACATGATTGTACAGTTATGTTAGCATCAGCTCGATATCCATGTATGTAGGGAGGAGAAAAACCTAAACCACATTGTGACCACAAATGAAAGTGTTACATGCTGTACCTGTGCCAAAGAATACGGTTTTTTTATAATTTGTTTTTGAGAAGCTAGTTCCCTCTGTCTGCATCAGGCAATAATTAAGGCAGATCATCTTATGGCTAAAACTGCACTCAACACAGAAGACTAATGGGTATGTTCTGAAGTGCTTCTGAAACATCTTAATGTGGTAACATATCTAAGTTGCCTGCTAATTTTTATATTGTCTTCATGGAGCCTTCTGAATCAAATTGGGGTTAGACTAGATGACCTTTGAAGGTCCCTTCCAACCCAAACTATTCTATGATTCTATGAAATTCATGTTCACATTTCTTCTTGTAAAGACCTGATCTTGGAATGGAAAAGATCACCTGGAGAAAGACATTTTTTCTGGTTTTGCACCTCTCCATCATAGGCATGAAACTTGGTCTGTATAGGAAACAACTATTCCACTGACACTATCCCAAGGCTGTGACATAAAGTTCCCCCAAGAAAACAGGGAACACTTCTGCTCTGGAAACGAGTTAATTGCCTTGACACTGCACAGAAACAATCACATATGTTCAAACATGCCAGGAGGTAGGTATCTGGCAAAACCCAGCCTATTCTAGAGTTGCTAGACCCATGCTTCCACTGAATTAAATTTCAAAACAAAAAGCTTGTATTTATTCCAACCCAACTTTAAGTATTCACTGTAATAAATAAAAAAAGTAACTTGTAATCTTGGTCTGTAACAAATAGCTGCCTTTTCAAGTTAGTACTGTATCTTTTTAGAATTTCATTGTGTTTAGGATTAAATTTTTTCCTTTGCCAGAAATTTAAATTGGACTTTGGCTCCACAATAGAAGCTTCAAATGAAAGGGAAAGCGTAAAGTGGGAGACTTAGGAGAGAGTGGTGGTAACCACTCAGTAAGTGCGTGATAGGCAATGGCTTTCTCATTCTGTTGCTTCACTGCAAAAGATAGAATGGGTTGGTGTTGTGGTTTAACCCCAGCCAGCAACTAAGCACCACACAGCCACTCACTCACTTCCCACCCACCCAGTGGGATGCGGGAGAGAATCAGGAAAAGAAGTAAAACTCGTGGGTTGAGATAAGAACAGTTTAATAGAACAGAAAAGAAGAAACTAATAATAATAATAATAATAATAATGATAACACTAATAAAATGACAATAGTAATAATAAAAGGATTGGAATATACAAGTGATGCACAAAGCAATTGCTCACCACCTGCTGACTGACGCCCAGTTAGTCCCTGAGTGGTGATCCCCCCCCCCCCACTCCCCCCAGTTTATATACTAGATGTGACATCACATGGTATGGAATACCCCGTTGGCCAGTTTGGGTCAGGTGCCCTGGCTGTGTCCCCTCCCCACTTCTTGTGTCCCTCCAGCCTTCTTGTTGGCTGGGCATGAGACGCTGAAAAATCCTTGACTTTAGACTAAACTTTACTTAGCAACAACTGCAAACATCAGTGTTATCAACATTCTTCTCATCCTAAATCCAAAACACAGCACTATACCAGCTACTAGGAAGACAATTATCTCTATCCCAGCTGAAACCAGGACAGCTGGCCATGCAGCTGGGTCACAAGATGTGTAGCTGATGTTCTCAGCAGCCCCTGCGGTAGTTGTCTTGACATAGGTCCAGTATATAGGGTGTCTCTGGATTGCCTGCAAGTCGTGTGGTCAAACCTAAATGGTAAAAACAGTCTGAAGAAAAAGTTTAAAGTTTGCTCTCTCAGCTGTGGTGGCTATCAGTTGTTACGCTGACTTAAAAAGAGCATTAAGATGTAGGGAGTTAATGTTTCTAGAGTTAGGTGGAGTATTGACTGTCACTTGAGCTTCTAATAGTACTACAGTTGGTTTTCCTATACAAATAGTTCTCTGTTGTATGTTATGATTATCAATATAACAATATCACAGAAAAAAACCTTCCTTATTTTAATCAGTAATCAGGGTCAATCAACTGCTGACCTTGTTTGACAAACAATTTTGCTAAACCCTGTTTTAACAAATAATCAGGCAGCAACTAATTCTAATGGCTGTAGTCATTTGGTATGGGAGAAGTAAAATTACTGCAAGAAGAAGTGAATTACAAGGTCAAAATCTCAGCTTCCTCTTTGAAAAATGAAACAATTTTCAGATACCTTTGGAGGTATTGGGGCATAGTCGAGTTAAATGGAGACTCCTGGAGGGGTTTTCCAGAAGTGTAGAGCTGGTTGCATAGTGAGTGGTTACCAACAGGGATTAAGAGAGGTTAGACATCAGGAGGTTATGTGGAAGCAAAGGAAAAGGAACGAAAGTAGCAGGTGGAAGGATGAAGTTGGAGAAGGGTGTTTTGACAATAGTTGTAGAAGGGCTGGAGTGGATGTCAGAGACAGCAGGAAAAAGACAGTAGGTTAATGCATACTGATTTATCAAAAGTTACTAAATGCTTTTCATTGTTTTATGAATTAGAAACAAGACATGCTTGTCTATGGACAGATTTCATATCTTCTTGTTTGCGTGCTGAAGAACATCAGATTATGCACCAGCTTGTTGCTTGAACACTTGTGCTCCTTCCTGACATCTGGACATCAATTTCTGCCACTATTTTCTTTGTGAATATATTTTTAAATAAGAGTTTCCTATGGTGGAAGGAAAAAAGTGCGATGTTATGAGGGAATTAGTGGGGCCTATGCTGGGACTCCTGTATAGCTAATCATCATTAGCCATTGTAAAAAGTGTATATGATATATAAGACATAGTACCAAACAACAATCAACCTATTTTAGACCTAATTAGGGTAGATAAAGACAAATTAATTAAATTAATTGGAACTTAGTGGTTGCCTAGAAACCAATAATCATGACCTAATTTTGTTCAGTATTGATTAACAGACTCAAACAATACTTGCTTGCACTATACTCCTGAATTAAAAAGGTTAAAGATACCAGTGTGAAGAGAACTAATGAGTAAAATTATTGAAAGAAAAATTGTGAATGAGAAGTGGTATGTCTTTAAAATTCAGTTGGCCCAAATCCCACAATTTCACAACCTTAAAATTTTTGAGAACAATTCTGACTAAGAACCAATCTGTTCATCAGTAAAAACAGCAATTAAAAATAAACAAAACAGAAGTGGGGGGTCAGGAGTAGGAAATAGTTATAAAATGGTGAATTGTAAAGTGTTAAAAATTATGAAGAAGGCTAAGACTGCCAAGGGAGAAAAAAAACATGGATGAAAGGATTATAGCCAGTAAGATAATAACTTAATGTATTAAGAACTAATAAACACCATTTGTGTTACAGACCTTTTAGTAGATGGAAATGCTAATATTGCAAAAGACAAAAAAGAAAATTTTTAGTTACTGTTTCTCTTCTGCATTTAGAAAGAAGCAACGTGATGTAATCATACCATATGAGAACAATGGGCTACTTTCCAGTCCATTATTAAGTGAGGAGGATATTAACCAACACCTAACAAGAACAAAGGTTTTTACATGAGTAGGATTGAATAACTCGCACTCTATGAATCTCCAAGAATTGGTGGTGGTTTTTTTTTCGCTGTGCTGTTAATCATGGGATACCAGGTATATGCCATTGTAGTAGAACAGTGCTAATGAGTTCCAGTACTCAAAAAGAGCAAATAGATGACTATTGGTCACATAGCTTGAAATCCGTCTTCCACAAAACAGTGGCAAAGAATAAATATGGTTCTGTTGCTGAATAATTAAACAATGAGTGTAATTCATACAGTGCAAATTATTTTATGAAAAACAAGTTTTGTCTGACAAGCCTGATATAATCATTTATGGCTATTACAAGCCTGATGAAGGTGATTGTAGAGAGATTTAGGTAAGAGGTATTTGACTTAATGCTGTATATTTTCCTTTGAAATAACACTATATGGTGTTAACAGAGAATATGTAAAATGCATTAAGAACAGCTAACTGTTCTCAGAGAGTACTTGTTGATGTAGAATTACCATTGAGCAGGGTACAGTTAGCTAAGTGCTTCAGGGATCAGTAGAGGCCAGTAATATAAAATCACTGGTGATAGAATTTGTAAGCAAATGACCAAAGAAAGCAGTCACACAGAATTCTTTGGATTGTTTGAAAGCTTTGGGCATTCAGCCTAAAAATTTCTGTAGCACGGACAAAGTAACATGTAACATGCCTGCAGTAACTAAAAATGTAGGTTAAAACTACAGCTTGGTGGACTGTATTCTAGAAAGTATGGACTTCTGAAAGTATCTAGAGGCTGGTTATGGTAGTCAGTTCAATCTGAATTGTTATGAGACTATAGCAAAAATGATTAAGCAATCTCATGATGGATTAGTGCAAGAATATTGCATAAGAGCAGGTTACTGATGCTATTTCTGTATACCATAGCAGTAAAATGGGCACAGTAATTGCAAGGAATTTTGGTGTCCTAATTTTTAACTGGGGCTAGTAGGACTTGTTCTAGTAGGACACAGGCTGTTCTGTATGTAGAAAAGAATTAAGCTGTGGAACTCCTTGCCAAGGATATTGTAGAGGTGATAGGTTTACATGGGTTCAAAACAAAACTCAACAAGTTCCAGTCTTAGAAGAGAAGCCAGTGGAGGGTATTTAAATACATAAAATGCTTTTCATCCTCAAGAAGTCCCTGCAAAGTAGAGGGTGGAGATCAGAAGAATATCAAAGGAAGTATCATATATGGTGGCCCTATTCACACTCCTTTTAGGCACCTGCTTTAAGCCACTGCTATAGATAGGATACTGTATCAGATCAACCTGCTGTTTGATCCGCTACGGAAACTGGAGAAAGAACGGAAGAGAGCTGCCACAGAGCATACCTGAGAGCTGGAGAACTTTCAATGGAAGACTTTTAAAAGCTTTATCTTTTCAGCTTAGCAAAAAAAGAAGAAGATTCTGTGATGGCTTCATTATAGTCTCTAGGTATTGCAATTACGTATTAAAGGCTCTTTAGTCTTTAGTAGGAGAATGTCAGCTGGAAGCTGAGGCCAGTCAAAGAGAAAATAACAGCATTTTTGACAGTGATGGAGACTAACTATTGGGCCAAACTGCTCAGAAAAGTGGTAGAGTTGTCAGTTCTTAATGTCTTCAAATCAAGACAAGTGAAAGCTCTTCTAGGAGATATGCTTTCACCAAACACAGTATGTTAGATTTCATTCAGACTAACTGAGTGAAATGGAATGGCTGGTAATATACAAATCAGATTGATTTCATGGGCCTTTTTCCCTTTAAAACTCTACAATTCCTTAAATCTTATCTTAGCAAAAAAGTTTGTTACATGTTTATGCAGGGCAGAAGTGTAAAACTATCCAGTGTAATTCACTGCCAAGGACTTCTGCCTTCTAAAGCGCTAATGGAAAGCAAAAGCAAATGGAGAAAGTACTTTTAAATTAAGTGAACATTTTAACCTAAAATAATTTTAACTGCAGAATTGTGAGATTGACAAGCTTTTATAAGAAAACTGAGCAGACAAACGTTTTTCCACTTGACAGAGGATAAACTTATCCTTTGATTTCTGGTTGAAGAAGGCAGTGTTTTCCTCTGTAGAAAGTAGAAACTGAGTAGTATTCCCACGTTATTGTTACAAATAGGATTTTTAACTAGCCAAAGTTAGTTGCTTTTTCTTCATTGAGTTGTCCCATTTGGATTTCCACATTTCAGTTAGGCTTTACTAGATTACTTCTTTTTGCAGAGCTAATATTTTCTGATTAGACTCACTATCAGGCCAAAACCACATCCTCTCCCCCTCCCCCTCACTGACCTCTCCATTAAAGTGTTGCTCTCTTCAGGAATTTAGTCAACCCATTAGCTGAGATGTATGCTTTAAACTTTGGAGAAGCACTTTGCGAAGAACTGAGCAGTATTTCTCCTTATTCTTTTATTAAACTCTTTATTTGCTAAGAACCAGTCATGGCTCAAAATCCAGGATAAGTTACAACCAAAATCTGGCAAAAGATCAGAAATCTAGTCAGATTTATAGAACCAGATAATGTATAAAATGTTATGAATATTGTCAGTAACAGAAGGTTTTTACAAGGACTAATTGATTCTATACTCTAAACAGGAAAGAGTTTTGGCCTAAAACATTAATGAGAAATGTCTCAAAGCACACATATATGGCACATTGTGCTTTGAGAGGATGCACTGAGAGGAATGCATTTTAGTCACCTTGATAATTTTTTAAGCGTATTTTTATGTTTCAAGCCTACTCAAGAAGTCAGAGGATTTTATCCTATTGAAAATTCAGAATTAAGACTCACAGAGACTACAGGGTTTAAATCAGCTTTCTGTGAAATACTTATGAATATAGTGCAATTAAACTTGACAGCATTAATAGCGTTTGCCCCTTGGAATGAAATTTTCTTTTTATACAAATAAGCTCACATTCTCTACAGGAAAGAAAAATCATCAGAAGTTGAAAGGTGTTGTAGATATGCTGTCTGGACACATATTCACATTATGAATGTGCTTATGCCCAAGTATGCTTGTGCCTTATCTATTACTACAGGGACATGCTCATTCTCTTTCCCATCAAGCATGGTAAACCCTGGGTAAGCCCTGCCATAGGCCCCTCCACCATTTCTGGTGGAACTTAGTGAGCAAGGGAAAGATTGAGCAAGCATGAAACTGCATATAGCAAAAACCACATCTGAAGATCTTCTGATTTACTGGCAAATCACCATCTTTTTTCCTTCACATTGTTTTCTGTATGCATATTTACTCTGCTGGAGACATTTGGCAGTATGCCTTAACCTGAAGGAGGAACTTCTGGTCTAGGATGGCTCTCAAGAACTGAACCACATTTTTTTGGTGACATAGTACTTGTAAAAGCATGGATTAAGTCTAAGGTGGCTGGCTTTTGTGTCTGTCATTCCCTAGGGATGACATTGGGTTTGCTTGAGTTCTGATGGAAATTGCTTACATCACAAATTGGTTTCATTTTAGTGCTCCTGTCATACCATCTGCTATCAGGTGTGATAAGTTCTCAGAAGAGCTGTACCTAGGAATCTGTCTGCCTTGAAGACAAAAAGGGAAGAGGTCTTCCTAAATGATCTGTTCAGCCTGAATAGAAAGATAACATGATGTCTGGGTTGGAATGCGGTGGGTCAGGTTTTTAAGAAGACTTAAGTGGGGTGATAGTCTTGCTTGGATAAAACATAAATTTGGTGGACAAGGGTAAGTGTGCTGTGGTGAAGGAATGACATGTTACTAAAGCGGTTGTTCTGCCAGAGGTGTGTGAAAACAAAATTCAGAACCCCTTATGAGATAGGATCTGTGAAGAAAAAAAAACCAACCACCAAACCCCACCTTCAAACAGTCTGTACAGAAAACTAATGGTGATCACCAAGAAAACACAGAGAACTGGGTAATAAAATCCAAGACATATCTAGGATCACAGGCAAAGAGGCCTTCATTACAGGGAAAGATTTATCTGCACACTGGAGAAAAATCTAGTCAGTTTAGTCACATAACTGTGTCTCATGGACTTTCTCCTGGACAGAGGCACATATACTATAACCCATCCATAGGTTTCAAGGCAAAAAAGTCAGTCTTAAATGGAAAATCCTAGCCCAGTTCTGCAAAAGCATGTCTAAAGCCTGGGACAGGTAAATTCTCAAATGATAACAGTTGCTTAGGCTGGAATGGCAAGAGTTACATTTGCTATATTATATATTATCTTCTTAAACACCTTCAAATTAGAAGATAACTTACAAGGATCCAAGAGACAGATTGGTTCTGTAGCAGAAGGGTTGCCATTTCTTGTTGGTGTCCAAAGGTGATAGGGTCCCCTGATCTTGAAAAGGTGAAAGAGTAGCTTTGTGTTTTCAATTTTTTTTTGCTTTGGACAGTCCACACCGAAAGCAGAGACTGAGACTGACTATCTCAAAACAAAAAGAGGAAAAGAGACAATTCAAGCCTCTTTAAGTGCTTTCTGAGCTGGAGAAGCCTTGGAGAGTAGAAATCCTGCTCGCCTGATACACATATTTGATTAATATGGGCTCAGTTCTGTAACTTAGTGTGTTGTTTGGGAAGCTGCACAGGTGTGACTTCTTATGCCACTGTAGAATGATTTGCCAAATAAATCCCTAATATGTCTATTAGAGTAGCATTTGTTTACTTATCAAGAAAGTTCCTAAAATACTAAAAATGGGTATTGAAACTTTTTTATTATTATTGCTGGCCAACATTCTTAGCAAAAATGATGCCTCTCTAGATTACATCCTCATGATAACAAAGATATTTCAGTTGCTGATATAATTTTCCCCTCATTTAATTATGTACAACAGTAATTAAAATGGAAAGTTGCATCAAAGGTGTAAAGATATTGCTGACTTCATTAAAAAGAAGGCAGATTTGGTTTTGTGCAGAAGTGTTCTGATAAGGCATCCAGCCAGGGTCAACCCACCACAACATAAAAATAAAGGATAATAAATTTAGGCAGCAGCAGAATTGGAATTTTCAGAAGCAAATTTTTGGATATAAGAGAATAAATCTCTCAATCATTTCTAGCATTGAGTGTGTCTCTCAGGATTTTTTCTCAGAGCTTAGCATCTAACTGGTATGATGATACCTAATTTTGAGGCATTATACATTTTGTATTGACTTTTTCTCTTTTGATTTAGGCTAGTAATCCTCAAAGGAGAAATTTTGGCTGAGGAAGGTTGTTCAGTTTGTTATGTAAAACAAATAATGACTTTATTTGTAAAATATTGCTGTATGCCGTACAAATAAAAATTAACAAGATGTCTAAGAAAATAACAGATTTAATTTTCTTTTATAGACTTAAGGAAAAAGAATTGCCTTAGTTTAAAAGAAAGTACAAGAGAGTATCATTTTGTTCTTGGTGTTTAATTAGATTTGGCTGTTGCACAGGTTTATCAGTAATTGGATAATATCATGAGTTCAGGCTAGTGAATTCTGAAATTGTTCTGCCAGTGTTTGAAAACTTTCTATCTGTGACTTGCAAATTGATACATCAGTGTAAACAATAGCACACCTTTGAATAATATATGATTCTTCTGGTATGTCTTTAATACATCTAAAAGAGCCTTCAGAATGGAGAGCAAAGTAACATCTCTGTACTCACTTTTAATCAGATTGTCATTAGAGAACCTGAATCATCTTAAATTGCAAATTCGGGTTGAGCATGAATTTTACAAGTTCCGCTCATGTCTTTTCATAAGTACTGGCTATGCCTTTTCTTCTGGTAGCAGTTATGCCTCTGTGAAGCCTCTTTACCTGTGTTGCAGCTACGTCCACCTTGAAATGTTTTATGTTTGTAAGTACTTTGTTCATTCTGCTGGCAGAAAAGGAGGGACTGAATCTAAATAATCACTTTTAGGGAAAGTGATTCATTTGGGGAAAAATGTCTTTTTCCCCAAGCACAAAGCATAACTTCTATATGTGTAACCTGTATTTATTAATGGCATTTTATGGCTACAATTTTGCACGTTAAAATACAGAGCCCAAGGTTAGTTATTTAAGTGACGGTGATTTTCAGAGAATGAGGAACTGCTGAGCTCAATGAAAGGCATTGTTAAGGGAGCTGAAAAATAATACTATGGTAACTTGCCTAACATCTAAAAATTTTTATCCTCGTCTTACTGACCATTTTTTGTCTAAAGTGTTTTACAGAATAAACAAGGATATAAATAATAAAGAATAAACAAGGATAAGATTATCCCTCTTTACATGTAAAAAAGTGAGACCTAGAGAAGGTGAGTATTTTGGCAATTGTCAAACAATGAGTCAGATTTGAAAATGTAAGCAAGGATGCCTGTCTCCTTATGCTGTACTTACTGGGGATGATCGCGTCTCAATTTTCTTTAGAGAACCTGTATTCAAGTGCTGTAGACAATTTAATTTGGGGGGGGAGAAAAGGACTAATGTTCAGCCAGAAAAGTAGAAGGTACTTGGTATGACTGCAGGAGATGTGAATATGAATAAGGAGAGATCAGTACATGATGATAAAATTTGCCTTCACTGGAAGAATGGTATAGCTATAACTTTTCACCAGAAAACACAGATATGAATGCATCATTTATTATACACACAAAAATATAAAATTAATGGTCAGTATTTAGTATCTGTTATAAAAAGAAGCACATAAAGTACTGGAGTAATTTTCATATGGGGGAAGTGGCAATATTTCAGATTCTTTTACGCTGACTGGTACAATTTCAGTGACCAAAATGCCCAGAAGGGATTGCTGTGAAAAGAATGATTTACTTTGCATGCTGTCTGCCTGATTCAACTCACACACCAACATGTGTCCAAGTCCACCCCTACTTTGAGAGCACTTGAACAAATGCTGTGCTGATTAAATGGCCTTAAATTCTAAGCCTTGTAATTCATTGCTTTTGGCACAGAATTTTCTTATAACAAAGAAGCTGATGAGCTTGGGTGAAGAGATTTTTGGCCCTTTATGCTGGGCATTAAAGACACTAATGCTATCAGTTTCACAGATCTTAGGTGCTGGTGCTGTTGTGATTGCTGGTGCGGGACTAGATCATCAGTTTTGGGAAAAAAATACGTCCCTGACATGGAGAGAAATAATATCTGCTTCAACTACATTTCACAAGGTCACAATGATTAAGTTCCACTAGGAAGCACAGGGCACAAAGTATGCTTTTTTTTAATTATACATGCACAGTCCACTGAGAACATAAAGGAAATAATGAGATACTATCTAGATAAACTTTTCTACAACACTGATGTATGTGCAAGAACTTATTGTAGCTCACAATCTGCAGTTTGTGTCTTAGATTTAGGATCTAGAAAAATTGTAAAGTCAGCCGCCTTACAGATTGTTCCTTTTGGATTAGCATCAGGGAGCTTCCTCCCACCTCCTTATCTGCTGCCAGGAAATCAGTCACTGAAAGCACATGAGGAACAAGCTGCACTTCCACAGTTCTGCTGGTTTATCTTCCTGTAGCCTGAGCTGGTTAGCAGCTGTTATTATAGTCTGGCCAACTTCAGCCCTGTGGTTGTGGCCTGGAGGGATCTCTTTCGTTGGACAAAATGGCTCATTTGCAGTTGAGCCTACTCTAAGCTGTGGGACATTCAAGCATTTCAAGGGATTTCAGAGATTTTCAGGTATATAACCGCAGCAAGTTTTTACTGAACTGCATATTCTTAGAGGTATATAACCTGGGTAAATGTAGGTGTATCTTTTTGAGTATAGCAAAAAGGACATTTCAAAACATAATTTTTCTCAGCCAAATTTCAAATCTTACTCTAAACCATGGATACCAGATTTTTTTAATTATTGGAATAATATGTGTAATACCTTGCTTTGATTTCAGAAGCAGCCAAAATAATTCAGCTGAAATTTTGCTCACCAAAAGCAGCCTGGGGGCTATATTCAGCATAGAAAGTTTCAGCTCAAACAGTTATAGTTTAGCAAATTTAAAAGCAATTGAAAACAGGTTGTTATTATAGGAAGTGTTGGGCAACCTAAATTGCAGGCAGGTCTACAAGCCCAAACTATAATTTACCACATGTAGAAAGTAACTTGTAAGTGTAAGATGATGATTTATAAAAGTAGGTGGAGAAAGAGTTTCTGGGTATGGTTTGTCAGAGTTGGTACTGGTTAAAATGTTTTAATATTTTTAATGTTGACATACATTTTTAATTGGAGCTCTGGATTTCAATAACATGATTTTTTTTCCCCAACATTTATTTCATCAGATGTTTTTGTATCATTTAGGTTTCAGTCAGTGATAGGACTTGTTGAAAAGTTCCGTAAGACTTTTCACTGAAATATTAGTGGAGAAAATTATTAATTTTTTAATTGAGATGCTTACAGAAATACTCCCTTCCATAAAAAGCAGAGTTTTTATAGAATGGTCAGGTTTAGAGTTAAGTTTTACTCTAACATGCATAAGATGTGTTTTCAGATGGCTGCTGTATGGAAATGAATCTTCAGCAGGGATCCACTAATACAGATCTGCTAAAAGTTAGTGGAGCTATGTTAAGTGAGCTGTCTAGTCAGATTGCATTAACAGAATAAATGAACTGTGAGGATCATCAAATATTTAAATGTCTGCTAAGGTAACCTTCTGGTTAACTTTAAAAAGAGAAAATACCATGTTTTGTTTAAGGGATAGGTTTACTTCAGCCATCATATTATTGAACTGAATATGTATTAGTACTACCTTTAGGTTCTCAGTTAGACCTGAAATCTCACACTGTGGAAGGAGCTGTAAAGCAAAAGCCTGAAAGACATAGAGATACTCTGTCTCAGCTGAGGAAACTATCAAGGCAGTTATTTCAAACAATGGTATGCTCAAAGATTGAGTGAAGAAGTTAGAACTATCTCCCAGAAGTGAACCCACACAATATCAAAGCTGGAATTGGCAGTTACTGGTGAGAACAACTATTGACAAGGCTGCTGCTGTAGGTAAAATGGGCTAAATATCCATGTAGCTTGTCCTCTATGTCTAACACTTGGAGATGCGGATAAAAGGATGTCAGGCGGACAGATGCAAATGTAGATGTCACGCACTTAGGAGCCAAGGGCAGGAAAGCAACTTACCAAATGACAACAATGTGTACTTCATTGGAAGATGTGTTGAAACTAAAAGTGGGATGACACTTTAGTAAGTAGTAATTATAGGAGTAAACAGAAAGGTGACTGTAATCTTCAACTTCAGAGTTAATCCTTCCTTGATAGTGAAATCTGATATCTTGATGTTTTAACTTTTAAAAGTGGAAACGTGAAAAGATATCACCAGGATTATGACCTAGAATAAATTAGGTATTAGTAAGAAAACTGTGTGTTTATAAACAGGATATAAATAAGAGATTGAGGTTAAAAAATATGTATTGCTGTGGTAGGATGGAGGAAAGGAATACAACTTTAGTGAAACTTATTTTATTTCCAGATATATAAGAAGATCTTTAATCTTATTTGTCCTGGTGTAATGTAATATATCAGATAACCTTCTCCAGTTATTCCAGGGGCACGGAATCATAACAGCTCTGGGTTGTCCAGTATGATTAAAGGAAGATAGAAATAGTTCTCTTCCTGCTGCCAAAAATCTTGCTGAGATTTTAGTGATGGAATTTGTGGTGCTGAACAAGAATGCCATGCCAAGTCATCTGCTGCAGGAAAGCAAGTACCCTCCCTGAGTTATTTCATAGAATGGTCTCCCGAGTTGGTCACAGCAAATTAAAAATAGATTAATTCTGAAATCTGTGGTCTCTTCTTATTTGGACTCCCTTAGTAAGTTTGTCTAATAGATGCATATTTTGAATTTCTTTTTCAGTTCTTCCTATTTCAGAGGTTAGTTATGCTGCTAATTAAACCAGAATAAGGTCTTCATATGCTTCGCCCAGTGCATGTAATCTTCTTGAATTTTCAAGTACACTTGTATTATAGACCAAGCTCCATGATTTTGTTGTCTAGTTTTACATTATAAAGACAAATATAGTTTAATGGTGTCTTTTTAAAAATCAGACTTAGTTTAGCCTGTCATTTGGGACTGTGTTTTAGTACCACCAATGTAATTGCGGTATAGATTATTTACACTCATTTCAGACAAACAGCCAAAGATGATGAATAGTTAAATTTCTGTATTGCAGTTGCATTAGTTATTTCAAAAGTATCACTGAAACTATGATTCTACCATGCTTCAAAAGTATGGAGATGTTAATAAGCAGCAATTACGAAAGATTGCTATTAGCTGCTCACAATGTAAATATTTCTTCATGATGCTGACATGTGAGCGCCTGTAAAAGATGAGCGCTCCATTCTGCTTTTCAGCATGCACACAACGTTTTGGCAGGTACATGTGAAAAAACAGCTCACTTTTTCAGTGTAGCAATAGTAATAGCCTTTCAGTCTGTCATGCTATGTGCACATATTTGTACTATGAACTGAGAAATTACTCTTGCCGAGTTTTTCCTGTTGGTTTGGCTGAACTGAACAATGCTTTGTTGGGAGCAGGGCGGGATAGCAGTACCAGAGGCATGATCCTGCTCCCATTTTAGTCAATAAGAATTTTACCACAGAAATAGAGGCTGGATAAGGCCTTTTGCATGCAAAAGTTCAGTCCTGGTAAGTAGCTTCTTATCCTATAGTTAAGAAAGCAGCTCACAAAGATGCTGCATATCAGTAGAGGTTTATAAATACAGGCTTTAATAATATGCAAGCCAGACATGCAAATCTGTAAATTTTTGCAAATCTGCATGAGAACGCTTTAAGTTGTGAACTCAGACTTCTTATGCCTCAGACATCTCTATGGTGAACCTAACTTTGCATGATGAAGGCTGATTGTCCTGGACAGAGTGCAATGCAAATGCTACTGCACTTTCCAGTGTCCTAAATGGCATGTTTAATGGCAATTTGGGCAATCCTGCAGCACTCTGCCATGGAGACGGTCCTGACACAGGCAAAGATCCCATAGGGAAAACAAGAAAGGAGGTGGTCATGTAATTGAAGACTGTATCGGAAAGCACAGTCACCAGTGGGTGTAATTATGGTTGAACGTAATTATGCACCTCCTAACCTTATGTACCTTAATTATAGCACCTCCTAACTCTCTGAGTGCTTGCCTTGGAACTCAGTCTGGTGTAGCTCTGCTGGCCTATGAAACAGACCATGGTTGTATCAGCTGTGACCCTTTTATTGCTAAAGACAGTTACTCGGTTAAGGCAAGCATCAGTGGGCTTTCTGTATGTGCCTAACTTTTTTAAGCTAGTTAGTGAAGAAATTTGGCAGTAGACTTGGAAGAAAGTAAAGCTGTTACTGAGGGCTTTGGCTGTGTCATTTTTCTGGGGGATGAGAGCTATTCAGGAGGGCTCAGGATAGCAGTTAGGGAGCCCAGGAATCTTGGAAGCTTCTCGGAGCATCTGGAGCAGATAGCGTCATTTTGGAAATTGTCCAAACTGAGTGTCAGAGCAAAAGACAGTGCCTAGCAGCCACAGTACCTCCTACCGGAGCCACGTGCATGACGATTCCCTCCAGCACTCTCCACCTGGATGATCTTCACCACTCTTGCCCCTACCTACCTTTCTTTCTGGGAGAACCCCTTGGACTTCTCTGAAACAAGCCACGATAACATGTGTGTGTCTCACATGCACAAATGTCTCATGGGCTCTCTGTTGGAAGGAAGCTGTCCAGCCAGTTAGGTCTATGTCACCATGGTGAAAACAGAGAATTGTTCCACCCACAGTGATGTTTTGCTCTTAATGGAAGAACTTAGCCTAACTGTCACATTTGAAAACACTTAACAGCAGTAGGCAGGGAGACAGACTATGACAAATGCAACTGGATGATATAATCTTTCGTCTCAACAGTATTTTTATGAAGAATAACAGTAACTTTGGATTTCAGTGTCTTTTAAGGAAAATTCCCCCACTGAATAAGTAAAAGAAAATTCCTTGTCACCTCAAAGGATCCTGAAAATCCAGATGCATGAGAAACAGCTGTACAACAATACATAGCTTAAAGGAAAAAAACCCCCAGTATTTAGCTAACAAAGTGAAAGATCACTGAGTGTTGTTGAATCTTGCTACCTTTTGATGGGGGTGGGAGGTACAAAGAAGCTTTATTTGCTCTGCTGTGCAGTGACTAGGCTGTGTGACAACAGTTGAGTAACAAGACACTGCAAAGGGAACAGATTTTTGGGGAATGGATGCACTAGTGAGTGGGACTTGCACAAAAGATGTCCCCAGCGACACAGCTTCATTTCATATGGTTCTACCTGGAGCTTGGCTCTATTGCCCAGCCCTGCCCATAGGCAGCCCACAGTCTCATAAGGCCCTGAAAGAATAGTATGAGATGAACAGACATAATTAGTATCAATTTTTTTAAATTACAATGTGTTTAGAGATTGTCAAAATGCAGCAGTAAACCAAGAAATCTACTACAAAATTTTACCTACTATCTTGCCCTAACTTTCTTCAGAACTTTCATCAGTTTCTTCTGAAAGCTCATCTTTTTCTGCTAAATAACTACAGGCAAAACCTTTCAGGCTGTATCTTGCCAAATGTTAATGTTGTTAGAAGCAGTAATAATTATGCAAGCAGTTACTTCACTGGTCACTGAAGGTGAGTTCTGTATTCAACCTGAATACAAGCAGGCTATTGTGTTTTAGTGAAGAAGTGTGAAAACATATACCAGAAACCAAAATTCCCTTCTGACTCCTCTGTAGGCAAAGGAGATGTTGCTGGGAAAGCTGAAAGACCTCTGGTGGCTTTTGTGATGTAGAAACTGATGCAGACCACAGTGTACTAACTGATGCACTCACTGCCTGGATGAAAGATTTGTGGTGTGCTAGTGGCTGGGCAGCGCTGCTCTGATGAGCATTTCATTGTCTGATGCATTTCATTCAGACAGTTTCAGTGTAATAAGAAAAACACTGCTACTTAGATTTCCCAGTACGGCTGCTGTACAGCATGTCTGTTGAGGTTTCTTGCTCTATTATCTCGAGATTTATTACTTAATGACTTCTTTCTCCTCCTCCTCTTCTGCAAACTTTATTGAGCCATCACTGGGAGCTTCTCTTCACGTTAGTGCCCTTTCTCTTGACTCTGAATTAATTAAGAGTGAAACTGGAACAGTGACTCATAGCAAAGGAGGAGAGTTTCTTATTAGTAATAAGCAAAGAAGGCCACAGGAACCCACTGTTTCCCGGCTCCAACAATGCCTTCCTTTCGTGTGTCATTCCCACATTGATCATGTTAACTGATGCCTCTTTAGACACTAATTGCTGTATTGATGAGTCTGAATTGGACAGTTTCTCTCTTTGGGGGCTTTGGGGAAGCCAACTTCCAAAAAGGTGAAAGTGCTAATTATATTAGTAATTACTTTAAAGCTCTCATCCTAAGTTTGCCAGTGTCCATTTCCATGGTAACAGGAGCAGGTACAGCAGCATTCAGCCGAGTGGCTCAGAGCTCTTGGCTACATCAGCAGGGGCTGAGGTTGGAAAGATACTGTACAAACAGTGTGCACAGATTTTCCAAGATTCCAGAGATTTCTTTGCCACAGACCTAACTTAAAATATCAAAAAACTATCCTAAAAATGAGATTCCCTCTTTGTGAGTTGTATAGGCTTTTTTAAAGCTTTGATTTTACCCTTAGGTGAGCTGGCAGGTCTTCTAAAGGCTGGGCTGCAGCCACAGTCCTCAGGGCAAATTGTGTCTGACTCAGCAGCTTTTTTTTTCCTGTAGCCTCCTGGGCTGAGAACAACAGCTTTGCCACTTCCTGACTCTTGGGCCTTGTCTGCTAGGCAGATTTCAAAAAAGAAATTCCCACCAGTGCTTTGAGCGTGTCTGAAATTGTAAACAGACTATTTGGAGTGGTTTATGTCACTGACTTACAGTCAGCATTAAACTTAACTTAGGCTGCCGTCAGCTGCAGCAGTTTCCTAGGTATTTAGGCTTTTAGCATGTAACTGTGGTATTTCCCCACATGATGTAAAAGCAAATCGTTCACATTTTCTTTATGAAGCAGCAATGATTCCAGACTCTTGTGGCTGGTTATCTACTCACTCAGCAAAGCCAAGCGTGACATTTTCGTGCTCTGGAGTGAAAGTTCTGAAGTGATGTGAGTGGAGTCGTGAGCGAGAGAAAATCATAAGGTATCCTACTTTCTGCCTGGGTGAGCTTCAGAGCTCACAACAAGCTCCAACAAGAGCGCTTCAACAGCGAGAGCAAAATGTTTGGCTTTACAGACAGGTGGCTCCATAGGGAGTTTTAAAAAACCGACATCATAACGCACTAAGGATCATAAGGATTCTGTAGTACTGATTCCTTTCCCATGCTTCTGGAAATATTAACATCTAGAAATATTTTTTTTTTTCCTGTGATTGGCACTGATACATTTTAAAAGAAAATTCCTTGTTAGCCAATACATTTCTTTTTATTTAATCTAAATAAAGCTTATTCAATTCTGCAATTGATATTAAATTTCACTCTTGAGCAAGTCTGCTGTCTACAGTGAGATTACACCTAACCTTTTTATTGAAAAGAAATAAGAACAATAGATAGATCACAGGTGGATGATATGTGGTGCCTTAGGTTTTAAGGAGGAACTGGATGATTATCAGTTTTTGAAGATCAGAGCACTTTAGTAACGTATCTCAGAATGTAGAACCTTAAATATTTGCATTTGTTTTATTTATTTCCTTTTATTTTTGGCATTGCTTTTATGACACAGGATCAATTTTCTAATTCTACATATCTAAAATAAGTGACAGTTAATATTTGGGCATATTTTATCGTCCCTAATTTCAAGCACAGAAAGACTGATTTAAGTTCATGGGACTTTTCCATGCTAAGAGTTACCTCACAACTTTATAAGCTATACTGTCCTCTACCCAGCAAAACCCTTAATGTACTAGCAAGGGACAAAACTCAAAGTGATGGCTCTAACTTTTCTAGAAAAGAAAATAAGAAGTGGTTTTGATGGCTAGCAAATTTAGGGGCAGGGGAAGGAGAAAGAATTGTTGATAATAACATTCATACAGTGCTGTTGTTATTTTACTGGCAAGTGACATGGTTACTAACCACAACTAGTCCCTGTATTGGGAAAGGGAAAAACTCTCTTTTCAGGATGTTTATGCTGTAGAGCCCACCTGCTTTGCTTGGATCCTTCCACTTACTGAAACAAACCATGTTATTGAGTATCGAAGTTCAATAGTGTGTTTACACAGAGACAACGATATGAGACTAAGACATCTTACGCCATCCTCTTATCCTCATTTGGCTTATTATTATTTTTATTAATGTCCTTACACCCAGGGTTAAAGGGCCATCGTGTTACTCCCATGTTTTCTGTGTGATTGAACATTAGCTACAGATTGCTTTGGTATGTGGGACATGTCTGTCTGACAAATGCTCCAGCCCCGTGGGAGTTGGACTAAAGCGGAGGAGGTATCTCATTTGCTTGTCTCTGTCATAATGCTTTAAAGAAATCTGGGAAGAGAAACATGGGAAGACCGATCCTTCATAAACCTCCACAGCTGCAAAGACAAAAAGGCTCCACTGCATCTGAGCAGACCAGCTACAGAGCTTGATGCCTCATCTCCCGAAAACTCAGAGAGTTCTCCACAGTTAGAAAACAAGCAGGCTAAATGAGAATGTATGATGTTGTTTTACGTCCCGGCAGAGAGATGGCTGTCATCCAAATTTCCCTCATGGAGAAATTTAGCAGAACTTTTGGACCCAGTGTCGAGGGTAAAGGGATAGCATACTTACAAATGTCTACATAAAGAAGACAGAGTTAAGGATGTTTACCCTAATTGGGTTACACAGAAGCAACGATGAGCTGAAACTGAAAAACTTAAAGAAAAGCTGTTCTGAATATACAATAACATACTTTGCCCATCTTCAGTTGCATTCTGCAGAGCAGGCAAACAACTGGCATCTGGAGGTGAGGAATCTAATGCAGCAAGCCTGCCGACTGCTGGGTCAGAGAAATGGATGGTTCATTTGGTTTGTCTGACACTTAAAATTTATGTGCAGAATATGTAACAATTTGACTGACTTAATTCTAAGTCTTTCTATTTGAAAGCAGAACTCTTATGAAGCAGTAGAGGAAACTGAAGGAGAAAAGTGGTAAAGCAGGCGGGAGAGAAGGGAGAATCATGCGAACAGCAAATACAGATGTGCTTTCATGTAGAGGAAAACATAATGAGACAGGGGGTGGGAGAAGGTAGGACCTACTCCTAGCACATGACGCAAATGCCTCAAATTGGCACTTTGGAGAACCGTTACCATATATTGGCATTCATGTTCAAGTCCACTTTGTAGAAACAAACCGATAAATGCTATTGCAACTGATCACAGATGAGAGAGATCCTGCTCTGCCCATGCTGCAGCTCACATTCCACTGAAACACGTTTCCCATGTTTGGATTTGCCTTCATTTGTACCTTCAGTAATGAGGCCCTGGAGCTGCGTTGTGCTGATGACAAAACCATTCACCTGGGCTGCTTCTGCCCTTGAGTTTGTCCCCACATAATTTTATTTATTCCCTTCATGCTGCCTTGTCTGTGTGGCTTTTTGCACCCTTTAGAGGAAGCTGTGCAACCACCTGTTCTTATTGGCAGGCTAAATTGGCAAAATGTTTGTTTCTCATACGCCTGAGGCGGGCCTACAGGGAAGAAAACAGCAGAACATGACCATATTGTGCCCTTCATCATCCCGGAGCAATGAAGCAGAGCATCGCAGGCTTTTGTAAGGCAGGTGGCATGCCGAAGTCCAAGCAAGGGCTGTGCCGGCACTGGGAGTTTTGAATGGTTAAAGAAAACATGTATGATCATTTTTTTTGCCGTTCTGCTGGTAAGCTATTTTCATAACGTTTAGATGTCACGAGCCTGCAAGTGTAGAAACTTATCCGGTTTATCAGGCTCAGCTGCCTTTTAGTTTGATATATCTCTTCTTGTTTCCCTGCTAGGTGTAAGCAGTTTGTGGTTTGCCTGGGGCCTTCAGCAGTGAGGAGGGAGGCAGCATGGCAGCTCCACTGTTGGCCAGCAGTTCTGGAGAACTCATTCGTCAGAAGCTGAAGGTATGGCTATTTCTGTCGCCCCGTGGCCAGTCACACTCTACTGGTCACATCACAGTGGCCACCAGACAGTCCTGGCTGGACTTGGCATGCCCCTGCAGCCTAGCCCCGTGCTGGGTAACTGAGCTGCTTCTGTCAGTCACGTTTCCTGCGGCGGTTCAGCAGATACTGGCACACGACCAAGAAGAGTTCAACGACTTTGATAGGTTCCTCTCACATTACAGCACCTATTATTTGTATTACAATGGCATACCGAGTGCTGCAAATACTAAATAAGGGAGGTTCCCTCTCCTGGGTTGTGTACCATCCAAAGCTGGAGGGATTACGGTGCTTCTGCTTCACGTGGTCCGTGGCAGACCAGGATGCGGAATTCAGAGCTTCTAAATCCTAGATCAGTGAATTAACAAGATTATCCTTTCACTCTGAAAACAAGATTGAAAGAGATTTTGATAACAGCAGGCCACCCAAAACCTAAGTTATATTGAATAGCCTGGAACTGTAAAACATTTAGATTTTATACTGCGTGTATACTTAAAAAAACAAACAACCACAACTCTGATGGTAAAGTGTAAAAGTGGCACCTTGATCGTACAGGTACTCATGTGTCAGTTGTGAGGCTGTTTGAAAGTTATACTACTGATGTGTCATTTATTTTTAATAGCTCCCATGACATTATGAATACTTTCATAATTAAAATAACTTGTTCCATGAAAGAGCAGGTGTCCTGGTACTTAAATACATAGTGCTGCAACACTGAAGTCTTCTGCTTAATGGCATTAGAAGCAGTAGTTTGTCCTGATCAACAGCTCTGCGGACGTCCTAGATGCCACTGAGAGCTAGAACAGGTGGGTCTACCATGAACAAGAGTTTTAATGGGCCAGATTTCTCACAAAGGGCTGGGTGCATACAGTGCCGCAGAGCAGTTCCTGGCATTGGGCACTTAGGCTGGTCTCTGAATTTCTGGTATAAACTCTTCCCTGACGTTTGCGACCTGTCCGTATGAAGGATTGCTTTACGCCCAAGCAGTACTAGATGAAGCTGGGCCAAAATAATGAAGCGTCTCAGGGAAGGAAAAAGTCACAGACAAACCTTATGTTTAAAATATATCTTTGGCAAAGAAATCCATAACCCGAAGGAGACTTCAGCTGATCTCTCACAAAATGCCAGCCACACACTTTCCCTAGCTTCTCTTGCAGCAGAGGTGGTCCTCCCCTATTCCTTCCCCTTCACCAGCTTTTCCAACAGACCCATTTCTTCTTCCTTACAATATTGCTCCCTGCAGCCTCTGTATTTTTTAGGGTCTGCTGAGTTTGGAGCAACAGTGTGGCCCCTCTGAGACCAGGTTCTTGCAGGTGTAACAAAGTTCCAGCACGTGCACATCCTTGAGTGGCGTGGGGATGCCCACTGGGTCTGGCCTCCATCCACACTTCGCTCAAACCACGGCAGCACTTCAGTGTGATGACAGAGCTATCAGGGTGAGCAAGTGCCTAGACTGCTCCCCTCCTCCCCTCAGAACATGGTGGATGGGTAACTGTCAACATCACACAGCAGCGTACCCTCGTGGTTGCCTGGTGTGCATTGAGGGGGGCAGCATAGCCTGCCATGTGACTACTTGTGTACCCTTTGTGGGGCCAAAAGCAAACGTTCCCTGTCATACGGCTGGATGTGCACTCAGCATGCAGTGAAGACTATGAAGGGTTTGGTCATGTCAGATGTGAATTCAGTACATGCCACGGAAGGAGCTTTGTCCATGCATCCCTCCAGTGCCTCCTTAAAAGACTGTTGGCCTGACCTGGTCTCAGAGTGCTTCATCTCAGCTCTAGACAGCGATTTCTGAGTACAATGGTGGCGGTGCCTAGGAGCTGCCAGGACTGCACAGCATGGCCTTGAGGAGGGAGGGGAGAAAAGATGACCTAGTTGTAGATGTGTTTGCTTGAAAACTTGTGTGTTAAGAATATGAGCAGTGGAAAAGCTCTCTTTAACAAGTTTGCAGCACTGGATCTGCACTCCCATCAATATTTGTCACATTGAGAAAGAACACCCATGCTATCCAGTAAAATTAAATAATAGTAATAATAACAATAACAACAAACCATCCTAGCCCAGTTCTGTGGTACTGCATTGCTGGATCATTTATCTTATCAGCATGACTTGCACTTACAGCAAAACTCAGGCAGACAATGAGGATTAGGGAAAGCACAGCCATACTGATGGTTAATGGCCATCTCCCAGTGTTACCATATTCCCAGAGTAAGGAACTCTTACTATGCCTTTGAAATCCATTTTTAGGTGTTTTAATTCATGTTTATATTGTCTTATTCTATTAATTTTTCCTGATGTTTGTAATTTGCCTATATGAAATCCACTGCAGGTTGGTATCAGAAACATACAATATCTAGACTGCCTTAGTAATGTCCTTACTCCGGGAAGGGATTTTATAGATTTGCAAATGACCCTACTGCCCTCAGCACATTGATGCACATGTCACGGGATCGGGCTGCAGGAGAGTAGCTGTCGGACATCAGCTGTCCCCTTGGGCTGTTTCCCGCCTCTGTCACTGCCTGTTGGCTGACAACCAGAATAAATGTCACTTGTGCGCTGTGCTGCGGCCCACTCCTCAGTCGGGGCCAAAGCGTAAACCTCACAGCCTGGGTTGGGAGCCGGGACAAAATGCCTGTTGCTTTCCTCACCCTGTGATGCCGGAGGCTCTGGCTGTGCGGTGGCACTGAGTCACTCCTGCTCCCGGCAGCCGGGACCCCGCCGCCCGCTACGTCCCAGGAACGCACTTAACCGAGGGTATAAATCGCGGTGGCGGCTGTCTTCCGCCGGGTCTGGAGTCAAGAGGCTCCTCTTGCCGTTACAACACTCTGTGCATGAAGGGTCCCTGCGCTGGAAGGTTGGAAAGTTTCCTTTTTTTTTCCCACAGGGTGTTTTAGCTTTGAAAACTGTGAATCTACAAAGAAAAGAGAATGCAGATTCTGCTGCTGTAGCCAAGTGTTTGCACCAGATTTTGTTATACAGCATATATGCCTTTAAAGTCTCACCTCATTAGGTTCATTGCAGAACTATTTGCATGGGGAGACTTTGATTCCGCATGACTGGATAAACCGTTGGCATGAAATTTCTTTTCTTCTTTTCCAAGCCATTGTTACACATGGTATTAACACTGAATCTTAAATTACCCTACATATTTGTCTGACAATTCTGTATTGTGTTTTGGCCTAAACATGCCTTAATGTCAGTCTTTTTTTGCTTTCAGTTCACTTATTAAATTCTCTCTTTGTGGAAAATGGCACATAAACACTGGGGAGAAAAGCTTAAGTTATTTTAAAGATGTAAGTGATTTAAAATGGTAGATTTTTAGAGCTGAACACGTATGCCAGGACCAAAGTTCAGTGGGAATTTCATAAGATATTACTCATAGCTATCAAATTAAAAAAAGTTAAAATAAGTTTCTGAAATTATGTAGCACATGGATATACACTCAAGATTCACAATAAATTCCTACAACAAGAATGTTTAGTAACTGAGGTTAACAAGCAACGGGGTAGGAGTATTACAAATAGGCAGAGCACTAAAAATACATATTTACCAGTTTGATTTTGTAAAATTCTCATCCTCCTGAGTATTTTGAGAAACAAAATATCAGCAGGCCTAAGAGTTCCATGAACTCAAGGAAATCTTATAGCTGCTTCAGTTCAGCCCATTTTAATTATATATTCAGACTATTCTGCTTATCTGATTGGCTATTTGCTTATTGAATGCTCATTTTTAGCACACCCCTTCCATGAGGTCTTTTTCTCCTCAAAAGCAACAAAATACACTAGTGACTTGTGTAATATGGTTAGAACACGGTCAATAATCCTGGGTTTTTATCACTGTCTTTTGCTTAATTTCTAAGGCCTTTGCAGAAGTCTGCTATTTTTTCTTGGAGGCTAAGTGCAGCATCATTGGTGGAGGTAATGCTGGAAATGACACAATCCCACTTAGCAGTTAATCAAGCAGAAAAATAGTTTAGAAAAAACAATTCTCAGTGCACAAAGACAGAGGAGTAATAAAAGTAATGGTGACCTGTCTACCTTAGTGTTGTAGTCCTTCCTGAACTCAAGACTAAGACAAGTAGTAAACTATTTATATGTATTTTTCAAGCCAAAAAAATTTACAATTTATTGGTAAGTGAGCTTTTAGTATTTTAATGGAGCTGAATGATTGAGAAAAAAGATTCTAGTTTCTCTTTTAAATCTGTGATAATGCCACAGCATAATAATGCTATTCCTTAAAGCATTTTCCACAAGTGATACATGGAATGACCACTGTACAGGCTTCATATTTGGAGCAGAACTGTATCTGTTTATTGTAATCTTAAAAACCTGCTTTCCTGTGTCCTAAACAGTTCTTTCTAAATAACCTGTTAAATCAGATTACTTACAATTACAAATTACTTGTTCTGCTTGCTTTCTTCTGCTGATCAAAAAAGGAATTCCTGTTCTTAGCATATTACCTAAGCACCATTAGCATACATGCTCTAAACCTGTACTATAGCCAATGTGAAAGAATTATCTTTTAATTTCTTCAGATAAAACATTGTTCAAATGGTACATGCATCCAGAAAAATATTTTACTGGAGAAAGTAGTACTGGATCTTGGGTAACAAAACCAACACATGGAATGGAATTCATTAATTGCCTCTGCTTCTTTTAGCATATCATTTAGCACCCCTAGCTTCTGAATGATTAGCCTGCATTTTACAGTCAAAATGCATCACACAAAAGAACTCTAAACAAATGTAATTATACTTTCACTGTATTATGCTTAGCTTTATTATGCTAAAAAAGCACATTCCTTCTCCATCCTAGCCTAAAGAAAATAATTTCTTTACAATCTAAATATCCATTTTCAGGAGGAGATCTAAATTAATCTATCTTTTTCCAACTAGTAATAAGGTTTTAGAGATTCTTATTATTTATTGCATAGATTCTTATTACTATAATTCTTAATTTAATTTGAGGTCTAAGCAGGAAATTCCCAGTACTAACAGGTCCTGCTCAGAATCTCAGGAGCATGGTTTAAATGAGAAAACGCAGCATACCTTTTTCGAAAAAAAATTTTAAATGCTGGAAAACATAGATAAAATTATTTAAATCCCATGTTTGATATAAAAAGCTAAGTTACTGATAGTTTAAGGCATATTGGTTTTGTGTTTTCTGGATGAAGACTAATGTAATACTCATAACAGTGAATTTATTTTGTGACTGAAAACATTTTTAACTGGGACTTTGGAAAATAAGAGAATCTTCTGATGATTTTATGTCAGTCAGAGTGTAGGCCAGTCTATCACCTTTCCTATATGAAGCTATCTATCTGTGTTGGAGGGGTAGTTGTTTCTTAACGAGACTTGGCAGCCATCTTTAGAACTTTTTTTGAGAACATTTCTCAGAGAAAGAAATGTAGACTTACGGTAAAAGTTGGTCTTTGACCTTTGTTCTAGTGTGTTTAGCAGAACTGGTAGCTTTTAAACTTCTGCCTTTGCCTCTCTTTCCCTATGCTGTCAAGCTGCTGCAGGGCAGTAACCGTTTCCTATACTCACTTGACACATGTAAAGCTTTCTCTTTCACTTTTTGTAAAATAACAGTCTGTGCTGTAGATAAACAGAAGATTGACCTCGCACAACGATATCCTTAGAAACACTATCTTTTTACTCAAGCTAATTTTGTATACTCTATAAATACACAGATAGGAGGTTTCTTTACCATGGGACATCCCACCTGGAAAATAATGGTTGTGCATTGTAGAAGAAAAAAGAAGGGGACAGGCTATATTTAAGTGTGATTAAATCAAGCTCATTTTTTCACTGCTGTGTTTACTTTGTCCTTTTGTAACTGAAATCTGAAATCTATGCAAAAATATTGGCGTGTGAGAGAGGGAAACAGGAAAGGATTTCTGTGTGTTACTATTCCCAAAACAGCACAAGAAATTAATTTTAACTTAGGTTTCTGTTATGTAAATTGCCATCAATGGAAATAGGAAACTTATAGGACAAATGTAGACTGTTCCAGGTCATTTTTCAACTGCCGTGTGACTTGTCCACTCTTTTAATATTTTTATCAACAAAGTTTAACAAGAAGTGGTAGTATGTCAAAGCAGGGTATGCATAAAAGACAGATTTTACAATGGTGTCAGCTACATAGCATTAGCAGCCTTCTTCAAAAAGATACTGTTCTTTAAAAAAGGCATAAGTCAGCTTCAATATATACGAAAATGTTCCTCAAAAAACAAATCAGACATAAAAAAAACCCAAACCAAAAAGGAATATTTCCACACCTTTTCATTTAAAAACAACCAGTGAATAAATGCCTCCCTATATATAAAAAATTATTTGCTCTGTTTAAAATTTAAATAACCAGACAGCAAAGCTCATATGAACTGAAGCTCCATTTTTTATTATTCATTAGTCAAGTAAGGAGAGATGAAAAAAGTATAAAAAACATAAAAAATTACAAGTATAAGTACCTGTATATACTTACAGAAAGGTTAGTACTTCAGTCACCTAAAAGGCTGCAAGTTACATAAAACAATGGTTGTGTGCAATATGATTCATAAAGTTTCAGCTTTATACTTCCAGCAAATAGATATGGTATTTAATGCCTGACTAATTAATTTTGAGCATTAGAGAACAACTAAAATACATCTCAGTTTAATTCTTTAAACTGGGCACTGGATTAGCAAAGCATATTCCAAGTATATCTTAATAACTACAAGCAAAATATCATTAGTTTATATGGGTTGTGTTTGCTGCACTATGGCACTGGCACAGTTGCTTTTTCATGCATCTGTGATGAGAATTAGCAAGTGGGATAAATTAGCAGAGTCCTAGGACCTCCATTGTAACTGTCCTTTTTGTGAGCAAGAAATCCAGCCCACATCAGAGGAAGTATTTAGGAATATTACTTTCCCTAAAACAAATGGAATTAAATGCCAAAATATGTTTATTGAATCTAGGTTCTAGCATTTTATTCAAAAGTCTCTAATGCATATTCAGCCTTTAATCCTCAAGTGGCTGCAAACAACCACAAGGCTCTGGCAGAGCAGTGTAAGGCTGAAAATGGGGAAGTACTGAAATCCCGTTTAAATCCTTTGCCAGAAGTTCCAGAGACTTGATGTTATGTATGCATTTATTTCATTAAGTGGAGTATGATATTTGCATAGGTCTGGCATTTTCTTTTTGGAGTGATGTGCTGGGCTGAGAGTGGGTATTTTATTACCTCTCCATCTCTTCTGTCCTCTCCTTACCCTTCCCTCCTCTCTATCCCTTCATTTACTAATCTCCCTCTCCTTTGTAGTCTTCTTCACTCACAGACTTAATGACTTCTCCCTTCTTCTAAACCTGTGTCTTCACCTCATTTTCCATCAGACCATCACTTCTGCTCTTCAATAAAGTCATAGGACAAAAAAGCAAATTACCTTGAAGAGAGAGACAGACTACTTGATGAAAGGGTGGTATGACTCTTGCCACTGTGGTAAGAAAACAGATAGGGCAGCTTTCTGCCTAGCATGGTGTCTACCCTAATTGCATTTCCTTGCTTATGCTGCTGAATGATTTTGCAGAGCACCTGTATTTTCCCAGCCATATGTGACTACACTAATTTTGAAAATTAGTTCACCTCCTTTCATTTCCTTTTTCAACTGCTTCTCTGTTCTCCCAAGGCTTTGAAAAGACCACTGGATATCCTTCTGCTCTATTTGATAATATATATTTTCACTTATCTCCTTCATTTCTTCACAGTTTTACATTAATTTGAGAGTACTTACTAACTGCTCACATCCATTTCCTCTGTAGTCACCAACAGGTTTTACTTCCTAAGTATTATTCCTCATGTTTCTCAGTGTCAGCAGCTTCTCCGTACACTGTAGCCTTCTTAATCGAATCTTTACGTGCATTTCTTTCCTAAAGAATCACTCTCACAGCTTTCAGGGTGCTGATACTTCCTTTACAAGAGAACTAACATCTGCTTTTTCTTCTTCATATCCAGAAGCCTGTATACACAGGCAGCATGACTGGAATTTGCCAGTACTTCTACGTATTTCACACGTAAGAAAGTAAAGCAGCTGTTGGGGCACCTGCATGGTATTTGGATGTGGTAAAACTGGCCTCTTCTCCAACTCACTCCACTGCGGTCTGCCTGGACTTACTTTCCTCTTCCCAAGGCAGCACTCTTCTTCACCTGGGACAAAACAACCTCTGTTTATCACTCTATTTTTCACCCTTCAAAGGCTGGTCCTTCTCTGAAGGTCAGCGGAACAATTTCATTCAGCTCCAGGAAGAGAGGAAGGTCTTCAGTATGCAGTAGTGGCTAAACATTCCTCTTTTTATTGGAATCCCATAAATAGGAGATAGAATGCAGCATGGCGCTCCAGGTGATTTCCCTCTTTGTGCAATCATTGTAGGAAGAAACAATTCATAGAACATTTCCTATGTGTGGTGGAACAGAAGCTGTCTAATCTCCTCTGGAAGCATAGTCACATATGACTGGGAAGGCATTGCTTTCAATGTTGGAATGAGGGACAAGACAGCTGTAAAATAATAATTTTGGCATCTTAAATTCAATTTTTGTTCCCCTAAGAAATGCTTCAAGTTTCCAGTGAAGCTTGGTTATTCAAAATTTCAGTAGCTAACAGTGGCTTGTGCCTCTTTTTTTATTGGTGAGGGGTGATGGCAGAGGACTTTGACTTGTTTGCTGCAATACTGCATTTTCAAAACTTCTCCCTTCTAAGCTCAAGCAGCTGAGGGGGATGCGAGGAAAGAGAAAATGTGTGCCGTGTGGGAGGAGAGCAAGGGAAAGAAGGGAGTGTTTTCCACTGAACATCAGAGAGTGAGTAAACTATTATATTTGCTGAGACATCATTATTTTTAACTGGCTCTTGAAACTTCTGGCATGGTCACTGCCTGGAACGTACAAATGAAGGCAACTGAAATGAGCAGTTAGGGAAAGAAGAGGTCTGCAGAGGTGCAGCTGGTTGTTAGGAGCAGAGAAATTTAAAATGCCCACCACAACACTGCAAGTCATACTCCCTCACCTGAGAACTACAAGACTGCTACCTCTTTTGCAACGTTTCACCTTAATAGCATATTAACCAGGCAAAACAAGGAGATTTACTGGCTGATGTTCCTTTCTCAGGGTTGCCAGCCCAAGTAGTCCATAAGACAGGCAAATTGAACACCCGTCCTGGTACCCTTGGATGTATCCGGCCAACAGTCAGGTCTCAGCCAGGCATTCGGGCAAAGTGGTCCTGGCTTTTATGTGAGTGTTCTCCACAACAGAGTAGTCAGCCTCAGAGTCCTCACTGTGTACACTAGCGTCAACACTGTCCACAGCAAACTGACTTTGATATGTATTTCCATCATAAAATCCAGTCAGGCTTTGCCTAACATATGCAGGTGAAAGGAGAGTTGCTGGTTATCTACTTTTTGTTCTCCTGCAGTGTATTATGATATTTTATTTGGCATGGCAACAGAGCAGCAGGACAAGTGTGGTGAGTTGTCCATGGCAGCCAGAGATAGATATGGTCCTCATTTCAACAAGGTCCGGGCTCCTTCCATGTTGCACTGGATGAGGGGAGCATTTGCAACGAGGGTCCGTAAGTGCTCTCCGAAGCTCTGTATCCAGTTTCTGCAGAGCAAGGAGATGAAACGAGCTTGCAGTGCTGTGTCGTGAGTCTCCAATGTTGTAATGAGGAAGCAGAATTCAGGGGCAAATAGGGGCTTTCTTACCTTCCTAACCCCTCCAGGATATTCTCAGCTTGGGAAGGGCGGGAAGGCAGTAGCTCAGGAAAACATTACGCGTGTCTCATTTCATAAACTTCAAATGGGTATATAGGCTTTATGTTACCTCAACAGCTAGTACATGCTAGCACTGTATCATATGATATTAAGGTGTTTCAATGTATGTAGATTTAGTGTACTTTCCTGATTCAGTGTAAACAATCCCTTAGGTCACAGATCTAGAGTCAAGTGTACAACACCTTCTATTAGCAATCTCAGTGAAGGCAATAAGCTTACTTGTATGAAAAGTATTTCTGCATTTGAAAAAGCAGATCCTTATATTTTAAATCTCTGTGGCGGCAGCATGCCTGTTAAATTACCAAACTTTCTGGGACATCACTCGTTTTTTCCTAACTTATGTGTGATTCACATAGCTTTCTTGTCCATACATTTTTATTGACATTTATTTGCCTTAAAATTAAAGAGTAATTAAACTAACACTATGGGTGTTCTACACTGTAAGGGTGAATGCTTATTACTTAAATATTTGTGCATATATATATGCCACATATATGGTTTATATACATATATGTCTCATATACCATATTTCAGATTTAGGCTTTAGCAGATTGAGGTGTGTGTATATATATATATACACATATCTCCAGAGCTCTATTTATTAATGTATTGATATATTGAAACATAAATCCATGCCTGAACAGCAGGCAAAAGAGCTCATATAGTAAAATAGGTGTGTCATGGCAAAGAACGCAACCATAGCCTGGCAATTTCCTATTTCTTCAGAGTTTCCATAAGAAAACATCTGTGCAGATCTAAAATGCTGAACAGCCTGACAAGGACAGTGCCATTTAACATGTGAATGTCTTAAAAAGCAGTTTATGCATATTCACATCTTTGAGGATTTCTCTCCCAAAGGCCTCCTGGTTGTGCAGTGGCTTTATTCAAGATGGTGTCTGTCAAAGGTAAAGAAAGAACTGAAAAAGTGTGCCATTGTTTCTCTCATTTAATACAATGCTGATACACCTAAATCGGTGGTGTTCAGATGGAGGTAGCTGCTGCTCATAAAGAATTGTGCAAATCAGTAGGGTGGGGCAATGGAAGTTTGAAAATATTTTAAAATGTGTCCCTCATACCAGTATGGCAGCCTGTTCATGAACTCTCATGGGAAGGTGTTCGAGACAACTGTGCCGCCAAACCTACTCTGTATCTAAAAGATACACATCTTTATTACTCGAACTTCTCCACTGATTTCTACTACTAATTCAATATTTACTGCCCTTCCTGTACTAAAATACAAACATCATCTTTCTAGATAGCACAGCTGACAAAAAGTGACAATACAAATTACCTTGCAGAGGAAACGAGAAACCAAGAAACTCTTCAGAAAATCAGCCACCGTGCAAAACACACCAGAAAAAAAGTCTCTAGAACTGTCCTGCAAGGAGCAGGCTCTGTACTTGAATTAACCACCCAAATACCGTCTGTGAAGGTCATAATGCAAAAAGGAAACCCTCACTGACAGCATCTTCCTTTCTATTACGTACTACTTGATGCTGGTGTATATTTACAGCAAATTGTTAAATAATTACAGCATCTACTAAAACACATCCTTGACGAGTTCTTCCTGGAGCCCTTTTCCACCTCCCTTTTTAAACACTTCTAGTAGTAAACTCACAATCCAAAGCAGATTTCCCCTGTACTAACAAACACTCATTAGAACTAAACCTTGCTGGCAGAACAAATGCAAAATTCATGAATACCGATGTATTTAACATAATTGATGTCAGTGCCCAAAAGAACTATTAATTTTCATGGGTCTTCTTCATACACCTTTAAAAATGTGATGTATTACACTGAACACATCACATACCCTCATGAAGATTACGTGCATGAAACGAATCAACCATTATTCACTACAATGAACTCACACAGATAACTGATCAAGGACAAAACACAGCAAAGGCTAGGAGAATATTTTTTTCATAAAGAAGGTATTCCACCTCTTGCACAATCAAGGTGCTCACAGGGGACCTATAAGTCATGGTTAAATAATAATCCTGGGGAGTAAAATCTTAACAGTGGATAAACAAACTGTGAACTCAGTAGCAACATTGTTTTTAAAGCTTACAGTTTTCTTGCCGATTCATCCCTGTACATTCATGTTAACAACTGTTTTCTCTCCAGTGGTTTAATTGATTAAAATAATTTTATTATACTTAGACCAATCACGTCCCACTTGTATTTTGTTTGGATTTTGCAACTTGTCATATCTGATTAATGGATGTCAGTCAAGTCCAAAAGTTTGTTTGTTTTCTCCAGTTCTATCAGTTGGCCTAATTAAAGACACCACCTCTTCTACAAACCTTGTCTCAGTTGTGTCACACAGTATAATAGCCACGGCATTGTGACTGTACTCTCAAAATGCACTGAATTGAGATAAACTTTAATTGAACCACTTCTCTCCTACTTTTACAGCTAATGGAATGGGTATCCGAGGAAGAGGGAAATAATACCACAAATTTTAACTTTAGCTAAAGAGAGACCAGTATATGAAGGTTGAAAAGCAGTGCCCTATGGGCCTTGTAACAGCAACTGTATTTTACACTGAACGTTTTTCCAAAATTTGATAGGTTTCTGTGCCACCTACATTTAGATATAAGTGGGTTTGTCTCACCAACAGTGAAAAACAAGGCTATTTTTTTCTTGATGAGATATTTTTTGTGCAAATTCAAAGGGGAGCTTTCTCACCAAAGTTGTGTGCCTGTTTAATCTGAAAATATGCTGTCTAATCGCAACACTTTGAAGTGTTCATGAAAATGTGTTGATGCTGTCACAATGCTCAGCTGTAAACTCTGCTGTGTTGCTAGTAGCACAGTTAATCAGAATCTACTTATTTTTGTAACCTGAGTTTAACAAAGTAAAATATTTAAAAGATTTTATTTATACAAATCATAATTTTAAAAGTGATTACAGCTCAAGACTAAAGTGCTCTTCTCAAAGCACTTGGTAAAGCCACTTTCTCTGTTTAGAGCTTTTGTTTGTTTGTAGGCATGGAAATGAGTTAATACACAACTATCTTACCTTTGTGGCCTGGAAAATCAATATTTCCTCACTGATGCAGCATATTACTCATATCTGCCAGGTAAGGCTTATATTGAAATATCCTTTTGATGAAAGAAACCAGGATATAAAACCTGTGAATTAAAACATTAAAAATATTACTTTAGTTTTATCGTTTGCAACTACCATGCCTTAGAACTTAGGACAGATATAACTGAAAAAATATATATTTTAAATTTTAAAAAGCCACTCTGAAACCATTCCTGCCAAAGGAAAATGAAAAATATCTATGATGGTTTTCAGTTATGCTACTCATACAAGGGGAACCCTTTATATTTTGTTTGCTTGAAGGACAAGGGATAAAATACTTTAAAAAAGAGAACATTTCTTGGCACTTAGAACTATGTCACTTATATTTGTAGGGTGGGGAGAAGACGGAAAAAATAACTGAAGAAAGAGAGCTGAAGACTTCATGAAGAGGAGAAACAGGGAAGACAAACTGATTCTTGTTTAATTACACTTAAAATTGAGTTTCTTATATAATGAAAAAAAATCTACAACTGTTTCAACAGATTCTAAAAAAAGTTATTTTCCCCAAACTAAAGTTATCTTTTATCATGAACTCTATTTTGCAGATGAAGCACAATCAAAATGATTGGTTTTTGAACTCTCCTAAAAACGTTCCAAGGTAGCTTTTCTGTGAATCAAAACCTCTTTACTTAAGGTACAGTCCATTAATGTAAGAGGCCTAGAGACAGGATAGTTCATCTCGCTGGACTGTCTGGATCTCCTTGCTTCAAAAGGATTTAACCTGTGGTTCCAAACATGGTGGTCCATAAGAAATTCAACCTTAAATATCATTGAGCCAACACTGAAGCCAGGAATTCCCATATTATTAGTCTTTATTTTTATGTGACTGAAATTATTCAGAGAAAATAGATGACAAGGAAGAAGTAAGGAATTAGTTAAGCGTGCACATATGCAACAGTGTTGCTAGAAACTACTAAGAGATTTGTATTGTCAGTGTTAGCCTGTTTTAAGAAAAATTAATATTCAGAAGAGAGATAAGGAAGATAAAATGTAAAACCAATGCAATTTATACTGCCGTTAAAGAAATATGGATTTATTTAATGGTTAGCATGATGGGTATAATTACCATAAATGTGCCTATATAGAATAATTCTGGAATGATACTTGTGATAACATTTACAGTGTCTATTTACAAATCACCTGTTCACCAACTTGTTAATCCAGAACACATTCTCATGAGTTTTCATCAGCTTAAAAAACCCACCATAATTAATTTTAAGCAAACTTGCTGCAAAAATTCTTCTTTCCTACCAGAGGAGAGAGGAGTGACAGTTTTCCTACAGGATGCAGCACCAATTACTGACCTTGGAAGAGCAATATAATCAGTACAGAGCTTCTACAGAGCTACTATAGAGCTAGCGTAACTGGTTTCCTACAGAAAAGCTATTCCATATCTGATTAGAAGTTGGTATTCTTTTAGGATTGCTTTTTGCACACAAATATCCTCAGCAGCATTCATTGTTACCCTTTTTGGATCCAAGAACCTTACCAAAGGCAGTCCAAAACCATCATCAGTGCATAGGCAAAATACTGATCAAATACCTTATTTTAGGCAACTTCATAGCTGGCTTTTTCTGCCAACTTCACGTTCAACTCTTTGCCCTCAGTGTGGCCAGAAGCAGCTCTGCAGGAGCTTGTGAGCAAAGGACTGACGGTTACGACCTGCAGCTGTCCGTGTCCTCACACGACATGGCTACATTTTCATTCCTCTCCGTTTATTTTGACCAGTGCAAGATTCATATGAGGGCATCAGCTGTCAAAACAGACTCAGGCTAAGAGGCTGCAGCATAGCTTAAAGTGAGCGTTAAGGAGACTGTCCAGGAGCAAAGTGGTCCAAATCAGGGAAGAAGAAAAGTGCCTTAACACCACCTTGTTGTCTTTCCTCCTCCATGTGAAACACCGTGCCAAGTGTTCCTCAGTCAGAATTCAGGAGCTCACCCATGGTAACCAAGGAAGAGAAATACAAATGAAAAGTCACAATAAAATGTTTAAAAATAACTCTAAAACATTCCTAACCATTTCTGGAACACAGCATATACAAAATAGGTTTTGGTGTTACAAAGGTTTTCTATTGGTACTTGCATAATACTCCAAAACTTAGTCACGCAATACATTGACGTGCATTGCTCTGTTTGATATAACTATTTGAAAAATTATGCAACCAAATACAGAGAAAGCTTCTTTGTATGGTGTAATGCAATATTTAACCACTAACAAATTTGGGATTGTATCAAAGTTAGACTGAACGGAGGTTGTTTACTAAGCTTCTCTTTAAATGTAGTAGGAAGTCATAACAATATACTTCTAAGACTTAATTGCCACTGAATTATACCAGTTATGTGTTGATTTCACCAGCATAAATATGGTATAATCCAGTTGTGAAGCAGATCAATTCAGAAAATGTTACAGTAAGACACCTCGAATAGACGATGTGCAGATTTAAATTACGGAGTATCTAAAATAAAATTCAATATATATTTGTTAAAGAAAAGATTACTTATTGTGTCTTTACGTCTTTCAGGCAGTTATTACTTCCAGTAATTATTATTTAATACTTATATTGCAATGATGTCCAGAAGTCCCAATTCAAATCAAGTTAAAACCCACTGTTCAAGTCACTACCTGAGCGTTTAATGAGCAGAAGCGCTTACCCTGAAGGCCTTTCAGTCTAGCTCTTGGAAAAGTGGAAATGCATGAACGCAACAAACAACAGTGGTAAGAATAGTGAAAAGCGGCAATCAAACCCTGTTGCTTTGATAAACTATGTATACATTGTTCAGACCATTGAACTTTTGAAAGGGACAGACAGAGAGGTGGCTGTTTCACCAACTGTTCTTTCAGGTTAGCTGCATGTTGTTGCAGTATTTACTAGTGTTTCTGTTCAAATATAAAAATAGATATTTGAGTGAGAGGATTTGGGGCTTGGTGTCTACTGTGAAATCATGCATAAAGAATTTCTTTAAACCTTCAGTGGGATCAGTTGCACAGTCTCACTTGAAAGACTCCTTATGTAACTCTATATTTTGTACTTTGTGCACTTAATCTGTAATTATTTGGTAACTGGGATACCAGCTCTGGGAATTAATGTTGCTGGGGAATCTGTTGAAGCTGTAATCTAAATACTGTCTTGGTATTTATAGCACTTTTAAATCCCTGGGATAACTGCTGGTATTTTCTTAATTTGCATAGATAGTTGTATCTTGTATATGTAAAATGTCTTCAGGAGCTGTGGTCTAGCTAGCTATAGTTTCAGCAGCCTTTGGCTAGGTATTTATTTTTGATGGCTAAAACTGTAAGTGAAATAGTAGTATCTTCCATTGAAACTAACGTTACAACTATGGTAGATTCACTATGGGAGCAACAGTTGCTATACATTTCCCACACCCATCTATTCCCCAGCTGCATTAATGAATGTATTGGGCAATTTGCAGCAAACATTGCCAAAGAACATTTTCACATTAAAAAAGTTACGATAATTCACGCATAAAAGAGGTGCCTTGAAGAGTTTGCGTTGGAGGACGTCAGTTACAGAGAACCGTTCATATTAATTATGATAAGGATACATTACAGGCTATTAGACAGGAATGATAAATTGTTCGTATGGGATTAAAAATTTAGTAATTTTATTATAGCACCAGTGTAGTGCACTACAGTGAGAAATTCTGAATCTGTTGTCAGTGGGGGTGAAGTTCTCATGCTTGGCCTTAGTCCAAAGCTGACTCATTTGAAGAAAATGGCTTATCTGAACAAGAAGAAATGGAAGTGATTTAATGTTTTGGGAAGTACATATACATATATAATTTTAATTTGTAAAAACTCTGATGGTTATATTTAATTTAGTTTAATTATTTAAGTGTAGGCATAGATGTAGTCCCCAAAGAGGACTGTATGCTCTGTAAAGACGGAGAGAGGATTTGTAGAAAAGTAAAGAAACAATAAGCAAATATTATTACTCTAGTAGAAACGCATGCTTATTTTCTGTATCTGGAAACAAATTGGATATTCGAACATAATAATTCCCATACACAGGCAAGAAATTTTAAATAAATAGCAGTATTGTTAAACATACTGGGCTTTTATAAATGTGATCAACGGTATGTTTTGTTGCTAAAGATTAAACCGTCCGAAGTCCTGTAAGAAACTGGGTGAAGCAACTAATGATCCTGAACAGGAAGTATCAGTTGGAGTTACTTTCAGGGACTGGTGAGGGTTTAAAGGACTTTTCACAGCTAGTCCTATGCTAAAATTGGTGGCAGGTCAAGTCTAACCTGACATGCCATTTTCCTTTTTGCTGTTTGGTGGCTCATGTAAAACGGCATTTTTTAGCATTTTGTCCATTTCTCAGTAGCAGATTATCATAATGAAACACTATCCCAGCTTAGTTGGTGGCAGTCCCAGTAGAGAAGCCAGGGATTAAATGGGCGTGAAAATAAAACTACCTCTGTCCTTAGACATGGTCTCTGCAGAACACAATTAAGGAGCATAAGGTGAGCAGCATGTACAAATCCACCCTGCTGTCAGCTTTGTGCACTGTTTTATGGCCAAACAGAACTCCAGGCTCCAGGACTGTTAAAATGGCATATTGCGTACACAATAGGTTATCAAATACCCATTTCAAACAATCAAGGAAATTAAACAGAAAAACATTTCCATCAACGTACTGTTGAGATCCAACAAATGCCAATATTGCAGTCATGTGACCTACAGTAAACCCACTGGCTGCTTTTCAAACATATTTGTACATGACTATGTTACAGTTAACAGCATTTTCAGTAACATTGTATTGTACTGAGTGCCTTGAAATAACTGGAAGAGAAAATGCAGCTGTATTCTGGGGTTTATGTGAAACAGCGTGACTACATATGTGGCATTACTTTAATTGTCGTCTCTTGCATCGAAGTTCAGTGCAACATATCCAAACGTCATGTTTGGGTGGAGGTTGTTATGTTTTTGCCCCAGATGCGTCTGTTCCCCCAGATCCTGGTGGCTGGAAGTTAGGGAGCGTAAGGCGCAACGGAGTGGCAGCTGCAGGGACAGCCATGAACGTTAAGACAGCGAACGCCCGATACGTGATCAGTCATTCCAGCAATCTGGATGTAATATGTGCCATTATTAAATTAGGAAGGTGAGCTGCTTATGCCCGAGGAAACATTCGTCGTTTGGGATTGAGTTTGCCTGGGCAACCCTCGCGCCCCCCCCCGGAAGGCAAACTACGCCAAAACCGGGGGACCGGGGGGAACCAGCGACACCTGCACCCCGCCGCAGGGGTCTCTCAGTCCCGAGTGGCTACCGGGCCAGGAAGGGCCCCCGCAGGTCACCCGCCACCGCCCGGCCCGGCCCGGCCGGGCCCGCGGACAGGCCCCGTCCCTGTCGCCGTCGCGGGCCGCACGTCGGGCAGAGGCGGGAGGCCCCGTTCCGCGGCCGCGGGACACGTCCCCTCCGCGGCGCGCCGCTCCCGCCTCCCCCCCTCCGCTCCCCGGGCCGGCCCGCGCCCTCAGCCCGCGGCCGCCCCGGCCCCTTCCTGCCGCCCCGGCCCCCCGCCCCGCGCCGACGACCCCCGCCCCCACCGCGCCCCATTCCTCCGCAGCCCGCTCCCTCCCCCCCGCCGACCGCCATTGGCTGCGGCGGCCCGTCCCTCACGACGCCCCTGGCTGGGGATTGGCTGCGCCGCGGCCTCCCGCGCTCAGCCCCCACACCGGTGCAAGGGCGGCGGGGGGGAGGGGAGGCCAGCGGGACCCGGCGGCGGCGTTACCCGGCCGTCCTCTCCCCACTCCCGTCGCGGCCAGTGGGGGCGCGAGCGCCGCGCCTGCCCGCTCCCGCGGCGGCCGCCTCCGCCCGGCACCCGGCCCCGGCCAGGCTCCCGCTCCCGCTCCGCCCCCCCCCCCCCCCCCGTCGCCGCTGTGGTGCCTCCCCCGGCCGGGGCGGCGGTCTCTTCCCCGGTTACCCCTCTCCCCCACCCCCACCCCGGGGCATTCCCCCTCCCCACAGCTCCGCCGCCTCTGCGGGCCCCCCCCGCTGCCGAGGCCGGGGAGGGAGGAGGGGGGGGGGCGGGAGGCTGAAGCGGCGGGAGAAGGGGGAAGTGTGCGAAAGGAGGCGGGGAGAGAGGGCGGCGGCGCCGGGCGGGCAGGTGAGGCAGGCGGCCATCCCGCTCCCCTCCGGCCCTTGGCGGCAGCGGGGAGGTGTGCGGGGAGCGGGGGGGGGGAGAGGGGGGTCGGCGGCCCCTTTCGGGCAGCGCGGCCCCGGGAGAGGAGGCGGGGGCGGAGCGGCGGCGCCCAGCGCGCCGGGCAGGCAGGCCGGCGGGCGAGGGGCGGCGGAGGGCCGGGCCGGGCCGGGCCGCGCTGCCGGGGCCGTCTGGGTGGCGGGGGCCGCTGCGCTCTCGCCGCCGGGCGTCGTTTCTGCCGGGCGGTCGCGGCACCGGGCGTGGCCGGCGCGGCTCGGGGCCGCCCGCGGGGCAGACCCTGGCGCGGGGGCCGGGAGGAGCCCAGCTCCGCCGCCGCCCTCCCCCCGTGCACACGCACGTCGCACGCTCCGCGAACGCCCCCGTCCTCGTCGAAAGCTGTTGCATCTTTTTTTTTTTTTTTTTTTTTTCTTCCCTCCCCCTCCCTCCTCTCCTCTCCTCTCTTCCCTTGCCCCTTAACGAGAAGAAAACTTGATTGGATTTAATATATTTCCTTGGGGTCGGAAGAAGCTCCTGCCTGCTGGATCTTGTTTAGGCGCCCGACGGACAAGGTAAATTAAATGGAGAAGGCTTGGGGAGCAGCAGCAGCAGCAACAGAAAAATCCTTCCTCTACCGAAGGGGGTGGGGAGAAAGGAAGGAGTTCACGCTTCATTTTGATATCCTGTTTTTGGCCTTTATTTTTCTGTGTTTTCGCCTTCCGTAGCTTAGCTGTCCTTTGTGTTTCTCCCCCTCTCGCCGAAATGCTGTTTCTGTGAACGTAGTCGCTGGTTTCATGGAGGCTGAGGAAAGAGTCTGGGGAGACCGAAAGTTTTTAAGCTCCTCAGGCACAGAAGTTTCTTTGTTCGGTCGGTGAAGGTATTGAACTGAAACTGCTCGACTCCGTGACTCTGGTGCTTCATCTCCTTACCTTCCAAGACGACTGCTAACCCTGCGAGTATAATTAACTTCTCAGGAAATAAGAAAGTCCTAAAGGAGGTAGTATCTTTTATTTAATCGAAAGATGTTGAGGCTTGGTGCTACCTGTGTCAGCCGTTTCTTGTTTATCTTTCACCTTGTTTTCTGGAATATCGGTTAGTGTCTGGCTGGTCTTCTTCAAGACAGATGTTACATTTCCTTATAAAAATGTGCTGTCCTTGTCCTCTGTAAATGCTGTCGCAGTTTTGCCCCTCGACTGCTGCCGCCACCTCTCTTCCTCCCCTCCAACCCTTCTCTGTCCTCAGGATGACGAGTTGGACTGCATGTTTTTCGGCTTGTATAGGAGAGGTCTGTATTGCATTTTGATCATTGCAAACTTTATCTTAAGAACCTCCATTAAAAAAAAAAAAAAGCTAGCTAGTGGTTGACTTCTTAAATGTTTGTGCAGTTGAGCCTCCAAGTTAATGTAGCCTAGTTTGGTTTTGATGACCACTTTCTGCTTTATCATTTTTGAAAGGAGTCCTGTTTGAACCTGTTGAAGGGGAAGCTAAATGTGAAGTTCTGGTGTAAGGTTTTGTACTGCTGGTGCTTGTTAAGTTACGCCAACTAACTAGTTGCATATAGCGAAAGCAATATTGCTCACCACAGATTCATTTCACATGCCTCAAAGAGGCAATTATTGGTTAGTTCTTTTGTGAAGGCAAGGAATTTCTTGTATTGTGAATGTTCAAAATGAGCTAGAAGCCATAGCTCTGTGCTAGCTTATTTAAATTTTTGTTCCTGTTTGTCAAACTCAAAAGCAGCATGTTGGTCAGATAGGATGTGTGTGCTTTAGTCTCTCAAGCGTCTGAGATGTGGTGGTATTTGTGACGCTTGAACAAAGTAATTTCTATGCAGAATTTTTAACACTCCTACAGATGTAGTTCTTTAACAGCATCAAGTAATGTAGTGTTTGATGAAAAAGTTATTAGTCCAACTCCATCCGTTTGATATACCGTGAGGAAAAATGTTAACATTTAACTGACCTAAAGTGGCTTCTATGGCTGATAACAAGTAAATGATTTGGCTTGTGATTTATGGACTTACCTTTCCAGGCAGCAGTAAGGGTCATTCTTAGGCATCAGAGCGGGCTGAACAAAATAAATGGCAGTGAACTTTGGTTGCCTTATATGGCTGATGCTTGGCAGAAAAGCAATGAAGTCTAAATAGAGTAATCCTTTTACAAAGAACGATCACTTTCCAAAGCAGTGTTTCAGTCCCAATAATGACTTGAGATTCTTGGAGGGGGGGGGTGGGGAATTGTAGCAGTGCATGACAAATTTAGTTGTAAACCACTATGTTCATAATGGATGCAATTTTGTTTCTTTTCAGACCTTTTGTGTTTCTCATGATGCACTTGATATTTTTCAATGCCATGTAGAAGAATAGATCCTTGTAGTGGAGCCACAACTTTTTACGCTAGTGTTTTGTCACCATGGTAGCTATGGATAAGGCCCTTTTTAGTGATGAAAGTGTAATTCAGTACTGCTTACAGCTAATGGTTATATCATAGAATGCCATTCAAGTCATTAACATAGTTTAGGGGTTATGAAGGAGTGTATTCTTTCTTGAGATCAACCATCTCAACTAAAAATCAGTCTGACATTGATATTTGTATTATGAATAAAGTGGTTTAAGTATACACGTGGTAGCTCATGTTGCTTGAAACAACACTTTCATAGGTACATGTCAATGGCTTGGGGAAATGTTATTTTGACCTGGCTGTTCCTTGCTCATGAATTAAATTAAGCTCAAGTAAACATCAGTAATTTTAAGTAGGTATGCTTGCAATCAAAGAGCTAGAAGTTACAGCATATGGTGTACTATGGAGTATGATTATGATGATTATCATGTTAATAAAAATATGAATAGATTTGTCTTCTGAATAAGCCGCCCAGTAGATAATGTTTGGTGTATATGTAGTGCTCTATAGGGTATCCATTTGCATATCACATTCATATAGAATTGATGAGGGGGCTCCATGGAGAAAGTATTATGGATTGAAAGTTGCACAGTGTATTAAGCTGGTGGTGTAAGAAAACCAGCTTATGGTTATGATTTGTCCTCAGTGGAATTCGTTCAGAGCCTGTAGTCCCAGGCATGAAGAGCCATGCTTGGAACATCAAAGCTAAGGAGAAGCTTGCACATATGTAACATACCTTATACATAGCATGTTAGCCGTAGGTTCTGGAAATAGAACGGGATGGGAGCAAATTCCTCAACTCAGCTTTCCTGTAGGGGTATAATGAATCAGTGGCTGTCTGCTTTGTTTTCTTGTTTTGTTTTTGTCCTTCCTGCTCCCAAGCAAAAAGGAAAATCTTCTAGGGAAAATGTTACGTAAAGATCAAATGGCTGATACGTCGTCTCTTCAGCAGATTCTCCCTATGGAGTAACCTGATCTGCTAAAGGAGGGTCTGACATGTACTTGACATAGAGGAATTGCAAATCTAATATTTTCCGAATGAGTAACTAGTTGAGTTGACGGAAAAGCTACTCTTATGTATATGAAAATAGTAGACTGTATTCCTATGTGAGCATGCAAATGTTGATGGTGACTGTTGATATGGGTAGTTAAATGTGAATTATCTGGGAAATGAAGATTTAGAAACATTGCTATTTTACCTTGTCAACCTCTGAGAGTAAGTAAAACAATATGTCAGACAACACTTTTCACGTCAGAATGGAAACACTGAAGGTAACATGTTTATCAGTTTGTGCAGTAAAGAGTCCGTAGATAACTTCTCCCCGCTTCCCTCCCCGCCACTGCCCCACATGTTTAGAAAGTGCAGTGTTTGTGGTAACCTGTTACGTGGCTAGCTTAGTGTCTTTGGAACATCTGTGAAGTCCAATGCACACTTGTGAGGTATAGGTTGCATTTTCTACAACTTCTAAAAGTTTAACTGATTGCAAGAATTTTGCTTAATGTTTTGAATGCATAGGGAATATCTTGTTGTTAGTGTTGTGGTTAGCTTGTGAACAGTTCTTGGCTGCTTGCACAGCAGACTCTGGTCCAGTTCTGGACAAGAAGTACTTTTTTCGGTGGGATGGGGGCTTGTGAAAGCTTCAAACGTATTTCCTGCATTTCTTATAGTTCTCTTCACCTATTGGGGACTAGCTGCAGTGTGCTGCTGAGAGCCCACTGTATCAGCACAGCTGGCATACTTGTCTCCTGCTGAGTAAATATCGGTAAAAATAAGTGGGCCTAAATAACGCTGCCTGGTGTACTTTAGTAATAATTAATTGTTAAGCAATTCTGTTGAGTTTAGGATTATAAGGGAACAGGTGATACATAGAGAAACGTGACTGCTCTAATGACAAGATAAGTATGGGTTTTTTTGAAGGATTTTTTGTTGTAAAAATATTACTTTATTGAAATACAGCCTTAATTTCTAATTAAGAATATAATGTTCATGTATTGTGAGTAAAACCTTATAAATGTTAAGATTTCAAAGTAAGGATGCTGATTTAGGGAGATTTATAAATCCCATCTTCTGCCTAAGAAAAATGGAGAAACTGAGTATTGCTATGCTGGAATTGGTGGTATTTTTATTATATACTAATCTTGGGATAATTCTGCTTTTTCTGCTGCTCTCCCTCATTAGTTACCACTTCTTTTTAAGATACTTGTTTCTCTGATGCTTAAATTTCAATATGGGTATTTGGCTTATTATTCTGTTTAGTTTCACCTGTACTTCCCCTGGAGGTGATACAAAAGCATGATGTTTCAACGCTAAATTGCACCTTCCACCTTTAAAAATACATTGTGACTTCACATAATTGAGAAATAAAGCTAAACAAACCTCTTCATTTGGTCTAGTGAAACCAAACTGAAGTGTACTTACATTGGAGAACATCAGCATTGTGACTAGCTTCCTTAGGGTAGTTTAAGTTGAAAAGTAGATTAGTTCTTTCTGTATCTGGAACTAACTTGTAGATACTTGATACTAAGCGATCATTATACATAGGAACAAAAGGTGATGAATAAGCAGAGTCTGAGGACAATGTGAATGATCTTGGCTGCTGTGGCTGTCCTGGAAGTTGTAATAATGTCAGAAGGTAACCAAGCCTTTGGAGCTTCATGTATTTGAAGGCTCAATCTTGTTAGATAAGAGAATATGTATTCTCCTCCCCTCTTAAGCCACTTCAGAAGATAATGAATGGGATGCCCATAGTCATGAAAATGGCCAAGAAAACATTAGGTGACAAGTCTTGTACAGAACGTTGATTAAGGCAGGCAGGGGAATGCTTTGTGCCTTCCTGTGTTCTGTATCAGTCCAATGATTAGGCACAGGCTAAACCCTAAAGATTACTTATGATAGTAAGGACAACTTCTGTCCCTGAAAGACCAAAGCTACCAGAAAGAAGGTGATTCCAAAATGCACAACTTTTTTCATAGTTTCTCGATTTTTAAATATACAATATTATATACTTTTGCGTCTTTTGCAAATAGAACTATGGTTCCTCAAACTTTTGTTTCAGGCTTTTGTATAATTGAATTCTGCAAGCATAAGGCTGTATTATATATGCAAAGTAAAACAACTGCTAAAAGCAAACATTCTTTAAGATTCCCATATTTAGATGCACATTGTGAGAAGAATAACTGGAAGAAACTGTAGATCAGTATCTTCAGAGTGATCAGTTTGGAATTTGCTGGGTGCATGAGCTCCTTTTCCAAACAAAAAAGTCTTCTAAGCATACTGAATTCTCCAAGTTTGTATAGTTCAATACGTACAGTGCTGTGCTTCGTATCTTGTAGACCCCGTCATGAAGTTCACTGGGGTGGAATGAACAGAGATACATACACGTGGTCCAGGTAGTGAATGGCCTGACTGTTCTGGACTATCGTATACTTCAGTGGGAGAGACTGCAGCTGTCTGAGTAGAATTTCCTTTCTGGGAACAAACAGGTAGGAAGGAAATACTTGTTTTAGGAGTGTTGAGTTTTGTGTTCTCTTGAACTTAAAATTGCACTTCAGAAGTAGATGGTTGGGGTATAGTTGTCTTCCTGTGAGCTTCTAGTGCTCAGTGGCTGCTGCTTGTGTCAGTTGTCTGGGGCTAGCTTTAGGAGTAGAAGCAGCTCTGAAGTGGTTTGAAGTGTTAGTAAAAGTTACAAATACTTGAAATGAAACACTTATAATTTAACTGTTAATTTGGAATGGGTGATATTTCCCTGTGAATTGGCCAGGGCTTTACTCCCCTTGGTGGGGAAAGCTCCAATGTTAATAACTAAATTAAAAATATTTGACGTTCTGTGAGTGTGTTAAAGGTAGCTGCAGAAGGATGGTCTTGGTGTCTGAAGTACTGTGCTTCGAGTTTTACTGCTGCCTTTGGAGCCTTCTCATCAGTTTTCAACTCTAGTTGGCATGAGAAGTTCCCATAGCAGCTGCATAGGAGGCTCTGTTTTCTCAGACAGTTCTGGAAGAAAAGTTTCATGTTCCTCTTAGTCCTCTGTACCATAATGTGGTGTATGAGTTTAGTATAGTTGCAGAAATTATTTCTTCAGCCTTCCTTGCCCTCCTTGTCCTTGGAGATTTTCAGTACATATCTTCCAAAACTTCCAAGCCTCCTAAGAAGGAGAGGAGAGGGCATAGTTGCTTCCAGCTACATCAGTACATCTGAACAAATGTCTGAAATGCAATGCCAGATGCCTGTGAATGTCAGTCACAGGTTCAGTTATCCAAAATCCAGTTGGCAGCCAGTCACAAGTGGTGGTCCCTGGGGCTCAGCATTGGAGCCGGTTCTGTTTAATGTCTTTACCAGTGATCTGGACAAGGGGATCAGGTGTACCCTCAGTACGTTTGCAGACAACACCAAGTTGGGTGAGAGTGTTGATCTGCTTGAGGGTAGGAAGGCTCTGCAGAGGAATCTGGACAGGCTGGATTGATGGGCCGAGGCCAATTGTATGAGGTTCAACAAGGCCGAGTGCGGGTCCTGCACTTGGGTCACAACCCCATGCAGCACTACAGGCTTGGGGCAGAGTGGCTGGAAAGCTGCCTGGCGGAAAAGGACCTGGGGGTGCCAGTCAACAGCCAGCTGAATATGAGCTGGCAGTGTGCCCAGGTGGCCAAGAAGGCCAACGGCATCCTGGCCTGTATCAGAAATAGTGTGGCCAGCAGGAGCAGGGAAGTGACTGTCCCCCTGTACTTGGCACTGGTAAGACTCCACCCCAAATACTGTGTTCAGTTTTGGGCCCCTCACTACAAGAAAGACATTGAGGTGCTGGAGCGTGTCCAAAGTTGGTGAAGGGTCTAGAGCACAAGTCCTATGAGGAGCGGCTGAGGGAACTGGGGCTGTTTAGCCTGGAGAAGAGGAGGCTGAGGGGAGACCTTATCGCTCTCTACAGCTACCTGAAAGGAGGTTGTAGTGAGGTGGGTGTTGGTCTTTTCTCCCCAGTAACAAACGATAGGATGAGAGGAAACGGCCTCAAGTTGCACCAGGGGAGGTTTAGATTAGACATTAGGAAAAATGTCTTCAAAAGGGTTGTCAAGCATTGGAACAGGCTGCCCAGGGAAGCAGTTGAGTCCCCATCGCTGGAGGTATTAAAAAGATGCGTAGATGTGGCACTTAGGGAAGTGGTTTAGTGGTGGACTTGGTAGAGTCAGGTTAACGGTTGGACTCGATGATCTTAAAGGTCTTTTCCAAACTAACTGATTCTATGATTCTAAAATGACTATGGATGTCATCTTAGGTGTTTGGATTGTGGAAAGTGTTTCCAGGCTTGACTGGAAGACTTCTGGTAGGCTGCTAAGAAACTTTTTAAGAACTGCTGCTTTTTCTGCACATGTGACTAGTCATCCTGGCATTACTCTCCCTGGGAGGAGAAATGGTGGTTTAGAAGATCAACCCAGTTGTCAGCAATTTGATCAAATTACTGCAGGTCTTCTGTCTTTACTTACAGGTAACCTGAGGCTGGGATGGAGGTTTATATTTGAAACTGGGTATCGGAGAACTCTTAAATAATAGTTCTAACACAAATTACAGGGCTCTTTTCCTGTATGGAAACGTTATGCTTAATAGTCTCTGTGTGCTTATGCATGCTTGTCATTAAAACAAACAAAAAAGCTTGGCTGCAGAAGTATTTACAAGGTTGAGGCCTGTATTTTCAGTAAAAGTAAACTGCAAAGTATGGCAGCATAGTAGTCTAAATCTTTCAGTGACTGAATTGCTCTGTACTCACTTTCCATGCTCATGTTACAGAGTATTATATGCAGGTGTTGAATTTACTTAGTTTCTATTTGGCCTATGAGGTAGGTGTACCTGAAGGAGGAGATGAATGTGCAGACAACTGTTGATGTGGACTGATACCCTGCTGCTGGTATGTTTGCTTGCTGTGGCAGATTAGACTGTGGTGACCTGGCATATCAGCTTGGTAGTTAGCTCCTTTTAGGAAGACATACTTATTTTGGGCTATTTCTGGCCACATAATCATAGGTTATGTTAACTCTGGAGCCGTGGGTCATTTAATTTCTGAGGTGCTGTATATTTTTGGGGGGTTGGCAATAAAGTTCATCAGCAATAAAGTTCATCACTGAGGGAGAAAATTCAAAAGTTCACATCTTTCTGATTTATAGCTATCCAGCCTTTATACCATTTATTTCAGTTGTGCTTTAGTAAACTTACACAGGGTGATTTATTCTAAGTAATTCATTAATTCTTTAGTAGATCTCCTTCTGGGAGTAATTAGAGGCAGAGGGAATTGAGTGTAGAATGCTGGAAAAAAATATTTGGAACAAACCTAGAATTTTACTTTAAGCTCACTTTTGTTGGTTCACATATGGCTGTTGGGAAACTATTAAAAACAAGGTAACAGTTAAGGTAAGGACTTAACTCTAAGCAGAAAGAGGAGAAAAAGATGGTTAAACCTATGTGTTTCCATCCTTTCTGGGAATGTGATGGGAAGGGGAAATCAGTTGGAACTCTGAATTTGGCAAGCCGTCTGGCTCTGATTTTGACGGATAAGATCAGAAATGTTGGTAAGGGGGAAGGAGAAACTATCAGAGCTTTACTATTTTACTATACTATTGTTTAACTATAGTGCATCTTATTTGTGTCTTTTCTTTTAGGAGACTTTTTTTTCTGAATGATGTTTTGTGAGGGAGGGAGCTTTCTGTGACTATTAGAAAATCCTGTTCCTCCAGTGCATTATTCTTAATCTAGACATTAATGCTTTGGGCCCAGTACCAGAGATTTCATCTCAATAAATGAAAATACAAACAATACAAGTACTAGAAAAGCAAGATAGACTTAAAATATATTTTAATAGACTTAGATGAGAATAATTTACTCTTCTGCTTGTATTTTTCTGGGTGAGCTCCTCTATTATTCAAGGAGCACTTATTTTGTCTTGCTTTACTGAGGCAAAGCAGAAGTGCTGAAGATGATGGCATTCCTGTGTGCTTTTGCAATGCTGCTCTTACTAGAGAAAGACAGTAGAGCAGGCAAACATTTCTGTGGGATTTTCCTGTGGGAAATCGGTGGGACCTGTGAGAGAGGTATTATCAAGATTTGAAATGTCTTGTAGCCTTTCATGACATTAGTGTTGCTGAATTGGTTTTGCAGCAGCGGCCTGTGACGCCTTAAGGCAAAGATTATGGCGCTGTCAATGGAGCAGGTTAAAAGAAATTGTGATGGGATGGGAGAGAAACACCTCTTTAATCAATACTTTTTTCTCATCCTCTTTCTTACTTCTCTTCCTATACATAAACCAGCTGATCAAGAACCAACAAAAGCTGGTCAAGAATCAACAACCAAAACAAAACTTTTAAAACGGTGCTCGCTTTCTCTTCTCTGTCCCAGATGGAGTGAGTCCCTGCCTATTTCCACTGAATTAAAATTTGCTCATTTTAGATCCATAGATCATCCATCATTCCATTTGTGTTAAATCTTGACAAAGTTTTAAATTTTGGCTTCAGAGTATGAAATATCTACAGAGGAATAACCTTCACTCAAAATCAGAATGTTACTCATTTTCCCCAAACTTGTATTAACTTCCTTTTAATCTTCGAGAAGTCTGAAGGGAAGTAGGCACTGGACAATTCAAATTATTTGAAATCATAGTTATGAAATTTTCTGATATTCCTACATTGTGCTATTCAGTTCCATTTTCCTATTCTGAGAAAGAGGCTGACATGTTAATAGCAAATCAGCACGGCACTGTCCCACTTCTTACTTCAATAGTGTCAAAGTAGTATTATACCTCTTTTTTTCTCTTGCTAGAAAGCACAGGATGTCAGAAGTTAAGTAACACTTTAAGCTGGGTTATTACTAAATCAACTTTGAATTCAGTTTTGAGGCTATAATTTGCACTGTCACAGGAAAGAAGAATTTTAGTTCAACTTAAACCTCCTGTCAGGTGAAAAACTTGGGTTTTTTTTAGATAGTGTATTAACTATGTAGATAACAGCACTTTAAGAGAAACTCTACTTCAGTATAATTGTCTAAATTCCAAGTAATTCTTAAAATTTTTATTATAAGCAGTAAGCTATCATTCTTCCCTATCTACAGAGGCAAAAATACCTTGGAAACCATTAAAGAATAGCCTTCTGTTAATTTTGTTATAATAGTTGATTGTCTGATCTCCAAAATGCCTGATGTAGTAAAATAAAAATAACATAACATTATTAAAGAATAACATATTCTTTTTAATTATCATCTGTTGGCTTAGAGGAACACAACACTAAGTAAAGAGAAAAATAATTTAGTATGAAAATATTAGCTTAAATGTTTCATTAATGTGTTGGGAATGAAAAGAGATTATAAGTTGACAAAAATCAAATTACCATTGTGAGAGCAAAACTGAATAGATAGAGGACAAGAATAACAGTGCTTAGCCACATGGGAGATGTGGAGGATCTTGTGGTTAGAACCACAGTTAATGCAAAGAAGAGTAATTCTTGTGTATCAGAATTGTGAGCAACTAATTGGAATGGAGCAGGATTTATGTATCAGTTGTAAAATGAATGTAGAGGAAGACAAGAGGTACAGTTCAGGGATTCCTTGAATCAGGCAATTCCATATTTGCCCCAGGATGGTAACTGTTAAACCTGCTGAGAATAATGTTGAGCTAATGTGTGTCATAATTATTGTATAAACTAGAGGGAGAAGATGCTTACAATCTGGAAGAGTCTGATTTTTTTTTTTTTTTTTTTTTTTTTTTAAACTTTGGGCCTTTATAGAAATAGGGGTGTTCCTTATCATAGCAGTGAAAAAGGTGTATTAAAGTAAAACTCTTTGTAAAGCTGCATTATAAATAAAGGCTTACTGGTTTTAGTACTGGATTTTATACTAAACAAATGTAAAAGGAAAAAACAAACCAGCTTGTTGAAGTGAGTAATGCTTACAAGACAGAGACAGAAGTGTTCTTTAAGGGGGAAGTATTCTAAAGTAAAATGGAAATCCAGTTGTATATGCTACTTCTTTAAGTAGTGACTTTAATTAGGGCACTGCATAGTGTTTTAAGTGTCAGGATGCATCTTTATGTCGGTTTTTTGGTAGGATATGTGGTTTTGAAATCTAACAGTCCCAAAATGGGGAATAAATACACAGATCCACATGAACTCCTCTTTTTTGAACTCTGATCTGTGAATGTGTTTCCATTTGTGTTCCTGTTATCACAGACTGAATTGTGTAACCTGTCTAGATTTGGTCCAGCAGTTTTTCTGGGCAGTCTATCCATCTTAGTTGCTAGAGGGTTTTGAGTGTGGATCCTCCTCCCATGTACCTAACCTCTGCCTGCTTTGTATCTGAAAGTCTCTTACTGTTTTGGGCTTGCTGTGTTCTTCTGACCTCTGTTGTTTGATCCATCCTAGTTTTAGCTAGGAATTGGGGCAATTGCTTTTGTTGGGGGAGTGCATGTAAAGCAGGACATCAGGGGCTCTTTTGTCATAATATATGGACTGCACAATTTAGAAAGCAAAATAATGAAGTAACCAGGAATCTTCTGATAAGAGATAGTTCCTTTTTTTCCCGCCCCCCTTTCTGTTTTCATTTGTGCTGAACTGTTATGTATGGCAGATTGCCTGAATTTGTGCAGGCAATTAGGTAGAGTCTGGTTAATAGATGAGAACTTTTCTTGTATATTGAAATACTGCATATTTACAGCAGTGCAGCTTGCTTGTTTAAAAACCTTTGGTATCTGCTGCAGATGGCTGCATAGTCTAAGGAGTGGCTTCCTGGCTGCATTGTACATGAAGTGCCAAACACGATGAGAGCAGTTTTGTTCTGGAATGCCAAAATACATTGAATCCGTTCAGGAAGCAACATATGTCAAATGAATAAAAATATCACACTCATGCAGAACAGAGTGTGGTAGCTATGTTTTTCAAATCTGGTTTCTTTCCTGAATTAGGGGGTTAAAAAGGACTTCTTGTATTGAGGATAGTATTAAACACCAATTGCTGACTTATAGTTTTTCAGCATTTTTACTACCATTTGTTTCCCCATACCCTATTTTTTCTTTTGATTAACGTATGCCATAGATGGAAATTGAAACAAGGAGGCTATCAATAGGAGTGCTGCATAGGAAAAACACTATTATGTTTTCCTCCTTGGATATCTAGGCCTGTGCGCATTATACAGATTTTTGGTGGGGTTTTGGGTTTTTTTTTTTATTTGCTTGATTTTGGTTGGAGGTTGTGTTTTTCCTCTTTTTTTTTTTTTTTTTTTTTTTTTTTTTTTTAAGGCTGGTAGCTTATATGTTTCTTTACATCACTGTGGGAGTTGTATGTAATTGCTTGATACTGCAGAAAACCAGCATTGATGAAAATAAAAATGAGCAGTGAAGGATGTTGCTTCCACCCAAACTCTTAATTCCAGCAAATTCTTGAGACAGGAAGTGGGAACATTTGCAACTTCTAGGTCCAAATATTGCAGGATTTTATTATGATAAAGAAACAAGCCCAGGGCAGTGTGTTTTATTGCATATTACTTCCTTGTTTGCAAAGGAGGTGGTACTCACTTTGATTCCTCCTAGTTGGATGGCAAAGATAATAGAAATTGCATTGACAGAAAAATACATGTCTCTCTAGAAGCTGTCATTCCATCTGATCAGTTTCTAACTAATATTTTGCATAGATCTTTCTTATCTGAAATAATTTGAAAACCTTGATTTTATAGCTCTCTTAAACACAGAGGAATGAAGTATGTAACTTTAAAGCAATTTTGCTTGCTCTTTCTAAAGGTGGTTTTTCTCATTTGCTTCTTCTCTTCCATCACTATGATTAGACATACAGTTAAAAATTAAATTCAGTGAATTATCTTACGTAAGGTCCTTACTGGTGTTCTGTTCTGTGTAAGAAGTGATAGGTCCCTGAAAGAGGAGAGAGTAAGAGCAAGTGTTTTTGTAGCTGTGGAAGGCGTGGATTTACTTAAATCAAATGTTTAATAATAACGTAGCTTCAGCCGAAGCCTGACTATAGCAGAGGCTATAATTACTGTCATTTCTATGCTTTTTTTTGTGATATTAAGAACTCAGTTGTGAAGCAGAGTTGGAAGCTTGACATGTTCCTGTCTCCTGGATTAAAAGAGGAGGTGCTGGTGTTTCTTTTTCTGTTTTAAATTCTACTCTTCCCACTTCCTGAAATTTTTAGCTGTCCCATAGTGATGATACCACCAACTAAGTATGTGCTCATCTGCTGAGAGATGAGGTGTACAGTCCAAAACAACTTCTGGAGTTGCTTGTTTTTGTCTAGGTCCACATCAGCTCGGTTCTCGTGTGGTTTTGTATTTGTTCTGGCAGTCCACCTGTCTTCCCTGATCATGATGTGTGTTAGTTTGTCTGGTCTCAGCCTTCTTTGAGATAGTTATGAGAGAATCTATAGAAAACATATTCAGATGTACAAGAGCTTTCCTCCTTCTAAGCTTTTGTTCTCCTGTGAAGTGTGGTTTTTATCTTCATTCTAGTCAGCAAATTTTGTATTTCATAAATGAATAGTGGTCCCACTAGCTAAAGGGAGGCCTGACCCGCTCAAGCACAATTCATTCCAGTGGTTCTACTCATCTCCCAGGTAGCAGTGACTACTATTCTGTAGCTATTGAATTGTAGGAAGTACCAGAAATAGTAGCACAAGGAAATGTTCTATCAGGTCTATGTTTTCCTTTTGTCGTTTCGTGTTTCTGAAATGTACTTCCAGGGCACCATAGCGACTATCTATGGGTGTCCGCCTCCTCCTCTCAACTTAATGGTGTCTTTTACTTATTTAGAGTCTGTCCTGGTTTGCTGACATTTTCGGTGTGAAATATCAAGCTAAAAACTTATTCCCAGTTCAGTCCTCATCATCACTAGTAACAGGAATTAATTTTCAAATGAACTTGGAAATTACTTCACACATCTGTGTTCAGGTTGGACTTGCTACCATCATAGTGTTAAGGGAGTTCCACAAAACCTAATCTTAACACAAGGTTGGGTTTTGCTGTTCAGAACCTGTAAATGGTGGCAAATTGCAGTACATCTACAAAAGTTATAATATATTGTCTCTTCTCACTGTTTGACCAACTTAAACTCTCATCAAAGCCTTTGCCATTTCTGGTTTTAATAGACAAGTAAGGCTATGGAGTCTACTGATTTTTTTTTTTTTTTTTTTTTTCCCCCCCTCTTTGGAGTTCATTCCAAATTTTCTGCTAACATCTTTCTGTGCTGTTGGTAGTGTTGTAGAACCAAGTTCATGGATTTATCCAGTATCTTTTTTATTATCTATCCATTAAACAGTTGTCTTGATTTTTTTTTTTTTAAGGTACTTTGCAACTTCTACTTTGTGTGATTTTATTAACCATGACATATAATTGATGCGACTTTAAAAAGCATATTGGCTGTTACACTTTGTTTCATCTTTGCTTACGGTTTCTTCCTTGAACATGTCCCTTCTCCTTAGGCTCTCTAAGACATTGATAATGTTGACTTGGGAGCAGACCAGAAGAAAGCATCATGGAAGAATTTTTTTTTTTTAATTAAAAAAAAAAAAGCTGTTTCCATTTCTTCCTATCAGAATTCACTGTTAAGTGTGTTTTTCAGGTGTGTGATTTGGGTGGCTCTTAGTTAATCAATTAGTAGGAGGGGCAGTAGAAGAGGAATTTGTATGAGAAGCTTATGTGCACTGCAGAGATGCTGGTTTCATCCATATCAATTATTAGACTTGCTTTACATCCAAACACCTAAAAGTTAACAGAAACTATCTTATTACATGGACTTCATACAGGAGGTGCATCTAGATCAGTGGCACTGTTGTGTATTTCAAGTCTCAATTTTTCTTTTTACAAATCTATTCAGTATTCAGGGTTTGAATTACAGGTTGATATTCATTGAATGTTTTTCTACAATTCTTTTTTAAGCTTAATATTACAATTAGTCCCAACTGAACAAATGAAACTCTTTATCAAGAGCACTTCTTGAAAAGGCACCTCCTTGTATTGGTCACTTTGGAATTTAAGAGGGGTTTTTCTTTGGTTGAATGAAAGTAAGCGTAAATAAAATTTTAACTTACCATGTTGGGGATGATGGTCTGTTTTGTATACTTTAGGCTTATTCCCTCAAGCCTTTTATAAATATGAAGCATTGCTTCATAGGCAAGTAATTGACTTTTTGTTGCAAAAACATGTGCAGCACTTGCTGAGCATGGGTGTCTTGCAGTTAAGAAGACCACATCCTGTAAATATTTCTTTCAGTTCTGAACTCAGAGTGTAGAACACTAACTGCTGACATAGTCACTGTCTGGACCATAACTATTTACTGACCTGACTGAGTGTCTTCACTTCTTGGTTGCCTGGAGATACTTGTCATGGTTAATTTTTCTTTTTTAAATTATTTCCCCTTGCTCCCTCCCCAAACTTCTTGTCTTCACTGGTTGATTCTTTCAGGAAAAAAAACGCCAAAACTATGAATTCAAGGCAGACTAAATTATAAAATCTGACCCACATGAGTGAATTTTGCTACCGGTGTATGCTATTGTGAGCATTAAAATATGCTTGCATATGGTTTTTGATACATCTTTTTCATACTGCAAGAAAAATATCAGTAATAATGAAGCTATCACCTTTACTTTAAAGGAGTCTTAATTTAGAAAGCGTGTGACTGAATGTATAGTTCTGCTGCATCTCCTCTGACAGTAGGCAGTACGCTTCCTCTTTCCTTCCTGTGCTGGTCCTTTGCTTCCTATGTGAAGACTTGATATTGAAGGTCAGTGAGTTGATAAGCAAGCTGATCTAATTAGAAAAAAATTCCCCCCAATATCTTGTAGGCTTAAGCTTTTTGGGTCAGTTACTGATTGGACTCATGGTGAGGTTATGCAAACTCTAGATCTAGTAAAAGGCAGGTGTGAGGGGAAGGCAGGGCTTACTCTTTCTTTAGCAGTCTCTAGTTTGAATTAACCACAGTGGGAATTGACTTGCCTTTTGAGTTCAGTTGCTGGCTTGGAATAGTCTTTCACTTGATCACAGTAAATGTGAATTTTGCTCTTCATTGTCACTGATTTGATCCTCAGTAATCCTTCCATAAAAGTCAGAAGTGCAGTTAAAACCTGGGATACTTACCCAGTTATGACTCTTTTGAGGCAGATTTAAAGTATACCACCTCCTATCTTTTCTGCTTGCCATAGGCAGGCTGACTTCTAGACTTTGGACAGTAGGCTGGAAATTTCATGCTTATCTGTGAAATGGTTTGTAATTGCTGCAGAGGTGGGAAATAACTAACCATGGTAAGAACTGAAATTGGAAAAGGAGAAGAAGCAATGACTTTTCTCCTGAGAGCTACCTTGCAGAGCACTTGCTGTTGAGACTTTTATACCTAGTCTCTTCAGTTCCTAGGGTTTTCTGGTGGCTTTATATTTTTAATTGTCTGGAGGGATCTCTTGACTGAAATGTGTAGGTCAACAGTATTTGAATGTGGGATGCTCTGCTTTCAAATTAGACATCAAGGCTACTGTGAATGGAGAATTGACAGGTGGTGAGCAGTCAGTATGATTAGTAAACAAATTCATATGTTATGTATTATCAATGGTAGCATGATGGACTCAGAAATGTCTGTTACTGATAGTGTGGGATGCCATTACTGTATTCTACTTTTTCATCTCAGATGGGCAATGTAGAAGCACCTTCAAAAATGCAAGATAATTTAGGGGGCAGGGGATGGAAGAATGGAAGGCATTTAGCTTCATTGTTCTAAAATCTGGGAGATTTGCAGCCTGGTTGTGAAGGTGCTGTGTAACTGTAGTGTGGGGCCACGTATAGTAGTCTCATTTGGTTGTCCTGCACTCATGAAGTGCAGGTGACAGAGCTTCTGATCTTTCTCTCCTCTCTCCCAGGAGGGCCAACCAAGCCCACAGAGCAGGGAGAAGGTGGCATTGATGGGCATGAGGTAAACAGAAACAGATTTTTCCTGTGTTGGTGCCAGCTTTTTAAGATTCTGATACTGTGCTTATCTGTGCTTCTCAGAAGAGACTAGAGTGATGTGGAAAAGCACTAGTGAGGTTTTTGTCCCCTTTCTGACAGAAGGGGGGAAAAGTATTCCAGTTCCTATTGTCTCAAATAAAATTAGTTTCTTGATATCTGAGTTTAAATCATTGTTTCCTGCAATGCATTTCTTAGAGGCACTACATGAGAAACATTTGAGTTGTGTGGACTTTCTACTTCTAGTCACACCCGTGTTAGCAACAATTACATCTGCAAGAGAGCTTAGCTGGACATTGCCTGCTTACTGGAATAGTAACAGGTTAAATAGATAGTTTTGAAAACATCCTTAAGCACATAAGCTATTTCTCATGCCAGTAGTTGTCTATTTGTATGTTCTGCTCTTTAATCTGCAAAATACCTGCGTGTCTTCTGGTTGATTAAGTATTTCATGTAGCACATCAGAGGAAATGGTGATTGCTGGAAGATAATTTCCTTTGCTAGGGTGCAAAGATGGAAACAAAGCGCAGCAGAATTGTTGTGGTTTCAGCTGGGATAGAGTTAATTTTCTTTCTAGTAGCTGGTATGGTGGTGTGTTTTGGATTTAATGTGAGAATAATGTTGATAACACACTGATGTTTTTAGTTGTTGCTAAGAAGACTGGAGGGGCACAAGAAGTTGGGAGGGGACACAGCCAGGACAGCTGACCCACACTGGCCAAAGGGGTATTCCATACCATGTGGCATCATGCCCAGTGTATTAACTGGGGGGAGTTGGCCTGAGGGGGAATGCTGCTCAGGAACTATTTGGGCATGGGTTGGCGAGTGGTGAGCCATTGCATTATGCATCACTTGTTTTGTATATTCCAATCCTTTTATTGTTATTATTGTCATTTTATTATTGTTATTATTATCATTATTAGTTTCTTTCTTTCTGTTCTATTAAACTGTTCTTATCTCAACCCACGAGTTTTACCTTTTTCCCTCCGATTCTCTCCCCCATCCCACTGGGTGGGGGGGAGTGACCGAGTTAGTCACTTAGTTGCTGGCTGGGGTTAAACCGTGACAAGAATATATTAAGTCCCAAATTATTTTGAACATTCGAGTTGAGAAGATACCTTATATGTTAGTTTTTCTTTCAAATTATGTAGTGCAAGGATTAACCTATGCAGGATTTGGAGACAGTGAATTCTTTCCTTAAGGTAGTTTCTGAATGGTGATCCGCATACTTGAGAGGAACTACTGTAATGATATTAAATTCTCCGAGACTGAAATTTTATCTTAGGAAACCAAATCTTGGTTTCCTAAGATAAAATGTGGTACAGAGGCTTTTATTTTTTCCTTCCCCACCCCCCAGATTCAAAATATACTAGGATTTTTCTTAAAAAATGCATTCACGGTCTAATTAGGAATTAAAAAACGAAGTGTCTCTTGACCTTGCAAGTGATCATGAAACAATTGTACATTTTTTCATGTTTCCTTCATGTATCTACTTCACTTGTGAGAGTCTATCTGTAACAAGAATCTAGAGTGTGGTAAATTGGAATCGACTCTGAACCTGAGGGCTTGTGTATCTTTTTTTGGCATAACTTCATGTTTGTATTCATCCTTCCCCCTCCTAGTGAGTGACTGAAGGATTAAGAACTGCATTCACTTTTTCTGGTTTTGAAGTCACCTTTTTTCTGCATTTTTCCCACTTAAAACATGAAGTAGAATTTTTTTTTTTTGGGTGCTGTAGTCTTGACTCTTTTAGGGAAGAGTCAGAGTTTTGAGGGACTGGAGTCTAGTTTCAGTGCATCTGTCATGTCTGAAAACACTGGGCAGAAAAGGTTCATGAAAGATAACTGTGTAGATATTTTTACATTTATTTATTCTGCTGTGTGATTAGAATACATGTTGGACACAGCTTTTTCAGTATATGTGTATATATTTATATCTATGTATCTTGAAATAAGAGGGAAAAATGGATATTTTAAGATCCCTTAATTTTAAGATCCAGAATAGAAATGACTCTTTCTTTGCTAAGATCGTACATTTTGTGGTGGTGTCAGTCTTGGTACTTGGATGTGAACTGTAAGTCTTGCATGCTGAAATTATAGCCAGTGGTGAAACTGATCTTAGTGAGATTAACATACACTGCTGAAGAGGGTTCCCTTCCTCCCCTCCCCTCGAGTCATTCATCTGGAAAAGAATTTAGGAACCAATGTCAAATTTCTGTGTTTAGGTTGTGTAAAAACTAGTCCAGCTACTCAACAGCAAGTACTTAAGCTCACAAAGTACCTGCAAGTTGATGCCCTTTCCTGTCAATCACCTAGCTTCCAGCAGTCTGCATTTCTATATAACTAAATTATCTATTAACATTTTGAAGGATAGTAGTAGAGTATGTTTAAGCACTTCTTACTGATTTTGTTAAAAGTGGAAAAAAATACATGTCAGAACAACTTCTTTTAATATAGGCTAATTTTTGTGTGTTGTCTGTAATTATATGGATCCTCTGTTTGTCCCACTTAATGGAAAAAAATCAGATACATAAAGTATTCAGTTGCTTTCAGAAAGTAACTGTGGAGAACATTTGTTTTGTTTATTCTGTTCATACCCAATTGCATTAATGTAGATGCTAAATTATCAGTTTTGTATGTGTACTCCTAGTAACCATGTTCATGATTTCATAAGTTCATATTTTTCCCTCATTTTGGACTATGGATTCAGCTAAACTATGCTTAAAAGAAACCTAAATATCCTTCTTTGTCATGGTAGATGAAAAAGGAAAGTGAAGAATCATGTAGTAGTAAATGATTTTTTTTTTTTTTCTGTTCCTTGTGGAAGCAAAATGCTAGGTTTTAAACATAGATCTACCAATGCAGCAGAACTGACTAACGAGTATCTCAAATATAGTCAATATCTCAATGGTCTTTTTGACCCTATTAAAACTTGATTAATGGAATATTTCTAATGAATTTTGCTGCTTTAAGTGATCATTTCCATTGCTCACTGCTATCAGTAATTGTACCTATATTGCTAGGATAGTGGTGTGATGATGCTTCTTGGCTTTGTGTGGAATATGTAATGAAATGAAAGTAGCGTCCATTATGATGTTCTACCTGGCATCTTCCTCCAGTCAGCCTAGTCAAAGTGATAGATGGCCTTGGATTATAATGTAGTATTACTAGTGATTTAAGCATAGGCTCTAGGATATGTTATTTCGGAGTCTGAAAGCAGTTGATAGCACTTCACTTTCTTTTTTGCAATAGCTGAACAAAACTTCATATAGCTAGGCAGACCCTGATCTTTCATGTTGTAGAGCTATTGAAAAAAAGGAACAACAGTAACAGAGGACTAGAAACAGAGTACAATGAAAAAAATATCTTCTGGTTTTTAATTCACAACTTTTTTTGAAATGCAGCATGATTTTCACAAGTGTGGTCGTGGAGTAAAAGCCAGGTTGATTGTTCTCCTAGTTGTCTTTGCAGCCACAAAAATACTTGTTCTCTGTCAATTGTTGTCTGCAAGAGATGATTTTGTGCATTCAACAGCATGAATCTATGTAGTTCTGAAAAGTCCTGGTTGTTCATAACTCTTTTGGAATGAGTTTATAACTCAAATGTAATATGAGTGCTTTTTCATACAGTGACCTGCCCATCAGGGGTTTGAGTTAGAATGGGTTCTTGCTGTTGATTAGGCAGCTTGTGTTTTAATTAAAAATTAGGAGTATCTGATAATGAAAAAGTTAGAAGTAGACTGTAGCCTTAGTTCTACTTAATTTCTAAGTTATGTTGTGGGGAAAACTTGCATTAGGGGAAGAACTTTCAGAGCAAAAATCTAAAGGTGTGTAAAATGCTTATTTTCCTACTCCTCTCCAACCCTTAACTTTGGGGGTCTAGCTTAACACTGAGCACTTGTAGCACATATGCCAGGGTAGTCAATTTTTTATTAAAGAAAAAAGAAATCTTGAATTTTTGACTTAGTAACAAGAAGGTGCTTAATGGTCATGGGAAATACATTGCAGTTGCCAGTGGAGTTAAACTGATGCCTGTCTTTTGAACTTTTGTAACAGTATCTTATTTGTCAGTAGGGGGAGAGAACTGAGGGTGGAGGAGTGTTCAGTCCTCTTTTCTGGTCCTTAGATAAGGCTTAGATAATCATCTTCTATGTAACAATCTGTGCAATTGTCCATTGTTTATATAGCCCTACAGTTACTGTATTCTTTTCCTTGCTACCTGGGATATAGTGGAAGTGTTGGTGATTGAACCACTAATGGAGGGTACTGCAGAATTCAAGACTTGATGGAAGTAGTTGCAAACTTGAACACGTAATCTGGAAGAGTCAGCATGTTCAACAGTCCACTGTCTATCTATGAGGATGCCACTTACATCTCAAATTGAATTGAAAGTTTAACCTTCTGTGGAAGATTGCAAGACAAGGGAGAGGGAAGTTATTCAACTCTTCTTAGTTAAGAGCCAAGAAAGCTGTTTCAGTCTTTATATCTAGAGCAGCAGTTCCTAAATGGAGTGTGTATGAAGGGAGTTGCTGGCCAGATATAAACTTGATTTAATACTACTTATGTTAGTATTTTCAGTCATGCAAAAATTTTGGCTGTAGGTGGGAAAGCAGTAGGAAAATTTCAGAAGGAAAGTTCCAGAGCCACCACTATAAGGGACAGCAACCCAAATTTTTATTCCTGAGCAAGCCAGGAAAGTAGCAATATAGTCATCAACCCTGGCATTCTTCAGTCTCTAGCTGTGCTGGCCATGGCACCATGGGGAGCTGATACCAGCAGTGTTTTGGAAAAGGTAGCTGAGATATGTTGAACAATTGTATTAGTATGGAGGTTTTAGAGTTTGTTACATCTCACAGAGCGTTCTGGAAGTGGCAGAAACAGCTATTTTAATGATGATTTTGTTACTGCTGTTTGTCTTAGAAGCTTTAGGAATCATGAAACTCAGTTTCGTGACTGTATATTGAATGCTTTGTGAAAAGAGTATGCTAATAAGGATCTGATGTCCTGAAGAATCTTTTTCTTTCAGGAAAGATGCCAGTTATCAACTTAGAAACCTAGATGTATTAGACACAATATTTTTTTTTCTTTTTTGGTGGGATGTATTTGCTGTTTTAAAAGTGGATGACAAAACCATTCTTCCATAATTTATTGGCCTTTCTTTCCTCTGGCTGCAACAAATGTCATCATGATGAGGCTATGGGTGTGTTCCATATACATCTTAGACTTACTGCATTATTCCGGTGTACTAGCCAGGACCACATAATAAAACTTTGTATCCTCAACGTATAGAGTATATGGCAGAACTCCACAAAAGCTCACCAGGCAGAATAAGCTTCTCAGAAATAGATCCAACTACTTGTAAGCAACTGTTTCCACTCTTGCCAATGGCTGTGGCTGCAGACTTTCAATAAAACCTCATGTTAAGCTAAATTAAAGGCAGCTGGCAGGTCCAATTAAAATAATTGCAGCTTTTTTAAAGCCTCATCTGTTGCAAGGAGTTGTATTTCCCTATGAGGTCTGTGGGAGTATTTGTGACAGTGTGGGTGGTATAGATTCTCTTTCAGAGAATGTACTTGAGACTCACCAGAACAGCAGCGCTTTAAGAGGAAGTCATCCAGTGGAGGTCCTGCACATAACTTCTTGTTGGTTTTGGTTACATTTTGTTAACCTGATAATTGCATTAAAATTCCACTTATGTAAATAACAGAGAGGGAGCTGTTTTGAACTCAAGCTTGCTAGCAATGCATATGTTTTGGTTTTGGCTGGCATAGAAGGAGGAGATGATAATCAGTTCTACCTTTTTTTGTGTTTTGGCACACTGCTTTCTCTGTTTGCAATACTTTGAGATTTGGCAGAGGACAAAAATCAGTGATTGTAGAATGCTAGTTGTGGTGGTAAGTTACCTATTATCACTTCTGTGTCTTCTGTGTTTAATTCTGATGTAAAACAAAGTTAATGTGTGGATTTGAAACTGTCTTAGTTTTTGTGCAAGGCCCTTTATACCTGTCATCTTGAAAACACTTCTTAATTCTTTTTCACAGATCCATGTGGATGGTTTAATAAACTCTGTTCTGCGTCCTGGTGATTCTGTGGTCCAAGTTCAGAAACTGATTCAGACTCCTATGGTGTGAATTGGCAGTGGTGGAGTGATTCGGGTAGGTGACTGTCCAGATGTGTTGAAGGAGATAAAGGGAAAGAAATGTTTTGGGTGCACTTACTGTTTCAGTTACTCTACAGTGTACTGATAATATCTCCTGTCACCCTCACATGTAAGAATGACAAACTTGTTTTAAGTGCTGAATTTGTATTACAGTAGCTTGTAGGGAAGATGCATAAGAACTGTCAATTGTTGTTGCTTTCTGGGATATTCACTGCAGTAGCACAGTCTTGAGTCACAGAACATTGTCTGGGTGTCTGCAGTTTTAATATGTTGATATGGCCCTGTGTGAGCACTTGTGTGTAGGCAACTTGGCTTCCATTGCTTCTGCTGTCATTTTCTGCATTATTTGTTTACTTTGAATGCTATACAATCTATGCAAGGTAGTAACCCATTTTATGGTAATGTATTCAGGTAGCTCTATGCAAAAAGTAAAAGCAGTTTCAGACAAATACTTCTGCCCTGGGTAAGCTAACTTAAATGCTATTATCCTATCTAGAGAAAGGTTAATATGATTGGGGTTTTTTGTTTGTTTTCGGGGGGTTGGCTTTGGGGTTTTTTTTCGGTTGCAAGTATGTACTGTTTTGGTTCTGTATGCTTGTTACATTGTTAGTGGTATGTTTTGGGGAGGCTGGGAAGGAGGGGTTTTTTGTCGTTGTTTAAACTTATTTTTAATCCCATAATTCAACAGCAGATACACATAGCTCATCGTAAAGAATTATAGGGACAACTTAACCAGAATGATGTGGCATTTTTTTTAGTGTGTGCCTAATTGAAGTACCACAAAAATCTTCAGTAGGTCACAGTATGTTTTGATCTTAATATACTGGAGTAGGATCTCCAGTAGGATAAGTTTGATATTGATGTACTGTCTTAGTCCTAATTAGGACCTTTGAGCAAACACATTTTTCACTCTGCTTTCTCCATCTCTTGCTCTGATTCAAGAATGTAGGTAGAATACACTCACAAGTAACTATCCCCAGAAAATACTTGACTTCTGAGACGGGAAATATTTTAATAGCAAAAATACTGTTTTAAATGCTTAATAGTATTGTCGAAATGATATGCTTGGAAATGCAGGTGTCGTGACATTTAAATTAAGAACCATTATGAAAAGATGGTACAGTGTTAGAACTTTTGCTTGAAAGTGGGTTTGTGGGAAAAGAGTGGGTTTTAATAAAAAAGGTTAGTAAAGAGGAAAGGCAAGAATATTTATTTGGAGGATCAGACTTCATTTTTTGGAGAGGAAAATCCTAATTATATTTATTAAAATTAGTTGTTATTCTGTGTGAAGGCTTCAGAATTACTGTTTCTGTAGATACTTGGTTACAGAGAATTGGATAAAGTGCTATTTTTCTCTATTAAACTTTTGAGATTTCTTTCACTGTTCTCTGGCTAGTGAGTGATACTGTGAAGAAATCATCACAAAAGAGAAGTGATTTTATCATGTGGATAGGCTGAGACTTTTAATAAGCTATTACTGTCCTATTTACTGCCAAGCTAACAATAACAAAGCAGGGAGTTCAGGCAACAGTGCACAGCTTGGATTTAGAAAGGGTCCTTTCCTTTGTTAGGCTGTTCATATTGTTCAATAACATTCCCTGATATGTATAAGAGAACAGGCTGATTCACATGTTTGTTGAGAATATTTTATGTTGAATTAGAATCTTGTTTTATAATCCTAGTTTCATTGTTGATCTGCTTGTTTTCACATTGAAACGCTTATTAGGTCTTACTAAGATAATTCAAATGGAATGGTTAATCTATAGTTTATTTTTTGTTGCTTTGTAGTAGTTTGCTCTTATTTTATGACTAGTCTCTTTTTCATTCCAAACTGTTGGCTCATTAGCAGATTTGATTAATGAGCCTTTATTGGGGGAAGAAAATCTCTACTAGCTAAAAATAACAGGACTGGGAAGCAAATGCTGGCTTTGCGATAGACTTGTGGCTGCAGGCAGATCTTGAATAGTTGAATTGTAAAGCATGTTATGATGAAGTATTTACTGTAGGTATCACAAGAGATCTAGTAAGTGTTCCTGATGTTTTGTGATCTTCTTGGATAGAGGCTTCTTAATGCCAATTGAGTGTGTGTCCTCCAGCTTCTCAAAGTTTTGTAATGAATAGGTTTCTGGAAAAGGTGCCATAATTTGTCAAGCTGCTAAAACCACAATGAGCACGCTGCTAAATGCTGAGGTCAAGCGTGAATGAATGTATCAATGTGTATTTACAGGTACTGAAATTTGTGGTGAACATAGAGACCATAAATGAGTTCTTACTTACTAGCTGAAATACACGAAAGAAACTTAAGACCAAATGTTAAATACTAGAATTTGTCAGAATTTTTTTTTTTTTTTTTTTTTTTTTTTTTTTTTTTTACTTTTTGTAATCCATACTCTGCCTAATAGGTGAATTTGACAAGTCCCCGAAATTTTCACTTGTACAGAGTGTTGCAGCTTCTTTTGCAATGGAGTATATTTCGTCTTCTGACTATGCTTTATTTAAGGATACAGTTTTGAAGCTGTGTGTAATTAGAGTCAGTTAAGGAAAATCCTATTTCATTATCTTGCCATCAAGACTTCTACCTCAATAAAGAAAACAACATTGGCTAAAGAGGGCCCCCTGCATCCCATCCCTTTGGTATTCTTGTGGCTCCCTTATTTCAGTAGGTTTTGGACATGTTCCAAGGTTCTTATATAAGCTCTGGTTTGCATATTTACTCTGTGAGCCCTCTTGACTTGCTGATTCATTTCTCCTTGTAGCAATAAATGCTGGCCCAAATCTCCCCCTTCCTAGTTCTATTGACAAGTTCTGGCATGAAGTGCCTGCTCAAATGTATCTCAGGTGGTTCAGCTATGAAGGTTAAACCAGTCAGCCCAAGATGTGTTTTATGTTGGCAATGCACTTTGGGAACTCATCGTTCTGTCAGCCTGCTGTTCCCTGTAGTGCAGAAGAGGTATGGACAAGCTGTCTCGATAGGTGAAATGATTCTCAGGGCCATGGGCATTTCAACATTAAAATGTTTTAGACTGCTTTGCTGAATGTTATTTTGGTTTAAGGATATGTGAAGGGTAGTAGTTAGTTTGTCACTTAAAATGTGTGCACTGCTAACAGTCTGTCTAAAACAAGATTAGGTTATCAGAGGGTTGGCTTGAGTGGTAAGCTTCCTGGTTGTCACATGGCCTGAATTAGATATTCTAAGGAAAACAATGTTCATCCTGGCTGCATTTAGGCAAATTTTTTAATTCTACGCAAAGGCTAGGTATTGGGGAAACTCCTTCTTGTGTTGCATAAGCATTTCTTGAATTCTATTTGTCAATTCAGCAACTAGCAAATAAAAAACTTTATATACAGTGCCATAAACATGCATGGTGGTTTCAGAGAAAAAGTATGCAGAGAATACTTCTACCTTATTTAATTAACATGGCGCATTCTGGCTTCCTCTTGTTCTTTCCTCTCTCCTCTTCTTTTCCAGCTACATTGTTCAGTGGAGATAGAATTAAGTGCTAACTAATGTATGCTAGCAAACTCCTTTTGATGGTTGTCTTTGAAGGTCTTGGCCAATGCAATTTGCTGGTTCAAGAGTGTTGGTGCCTATTTCTTCAGTTATGGTATGGCTTCTATGTCACTCACAGACTTCATTGACTGTTTCCTCCTTTTATTTTGTTTGTTGTGTCCCCCCCCCCCCCCCCCCCCGATTTTTTCTTAATGATGTAATTGTATACGTTATAATATGAAAGTATATTTTCCTGCTAATGGGAAGAAATGACGATGAGGCAGAAATGCCTAGCAAAATGTTTTAATTCTGATGATGTCTTAACCAACTGTGGGGAGCTGTAATGGATGTGCCATAGTTTGTTTTTCTGCCAAAATACTTTTTTATATAAAGTACAAATTGTACAAGTTTACAAATTTAACTGCACAAGTCTATATGAAGTACAGATTTTTTCCAGTACTGTTGCTATGTCTGGAGGATCATACAACAATGGTGTGGAGAGCTGCGCAGACTGATGTATTATAGAACTCCACATCATTATGAGAAATACTGGCTGTCACTAAATAAGGACAGAAAATGGAACAGGCTAGTTTGCGGCTAGCCAGTCTGCAAGAAGTTCAGGCCAAAGGAGTCTTGTACACTGAAAGCAAAAAAAGTGAATTGCTTTTGATTTGTAGGGAAGGGGTAGTATAGGAAGAGTGCTGTGTATTTAGGAATATCCAATTACCATCAAGTCATTATCCTGCAGATTTCATGTCCATAAAGATCTTTAGCCATCCAAGACAAACTCTCATTCTGAGGGAATTTACACCAAGACAATTGGAATACAGTAATGTATAAATGGACAAAAGGCAGGTACACAATGTTTCTGGAGGTCCAGGTGGTCTTCTGACATTTGTCCTGCTGGTGAGCCAATGAGGACAAAGGCAGATTATGATAAAAGTGAGCTAGCTGACTAGGTAAGTGGTATAAAAGGTTTTTCTGTTGCGAAGCAGTAGCTTGGGTTTAGGGTAGAAAGAGAAGACCGATTTTTCTCCTAAGAGAGTAGCTGGAAGTGAACAGCAGTTACAGAGGAGAGGCAAATAGAATAGGTAATAAAACATGTGCAGAAAGGAAAAAACAAACTTTAGTCTAACATGAAACCAAAATACTGGAAATACTGCTCAACGAGGATTGATGAATAATTCTAAGGATCTTTATAAAGAAAGAAGTGTTAGGTACTCAGTTTGGAAGAATAAAAGAAAGTTTATGGTTGGTCTGTTTAGTATCACTGGAGCTTGGTAGGAAGAGTGATGTGTTTGATGGTTAAAATAGCTGCCTATAATTTAGGAAGGGCAAAGTGAGGGAGAAGGATAGTGCTATTTTGATTCAGTTAGCTTTACCTATTTACCTATTTTTGACTTTTGAGAACTGAAAAAAAAAATAATACTTGTTAATTGGTATTCTCTCTGGTAAGCCACAGTATAAATATCTTGCTACAGACCATCAAATTGCTTTCACGTACAGGATGACTAACTCCAGAAGTACAGGAAACTTAATTTTTATGTGCTCTTGTACTGCTAATACTAAAATGTTCCTTAAAAAAAAAAGATGGATGCAGTATTCTTAGAAGTCACTGTAGAAGGATTTGGAGTTGCACCTGACATTGAAAGGTACCAAGTAACCAATTGCATATTTAAAACCTCTTTGTATTTGATAAAGTATAAATGGCTATGAATTGCTTTTGATTGTACATAATAAATACAAAGTTTAATCAGCAGCATTTATTTGTTCCTTTTTAAAAATAGCACTTGGAAGCCATTCAGCCAAATCATCTGTATAGAAATTCTTTTTCTACTCCAGTTTTAAAGGGAAATCAGTGAAAGGATGTTTTACTAGATGCTTAGAAAACAACCAATCTAAAACAGGGTAATACTGTAGTAGTGAAAAGTGTCCATCTCTTAATTAAATGGAGAGAAAAAAGCTACAGCAAAGAGTTATGGGTTAGAAGCTAAAGACTGCAGAAAGTGAGGGGTGCAGGAAGTTTGCCTAAAATTTATTGGATGCTAACATTAGGACCACTGAGGTGCTTGAGAATGAGAGAAAATATATGAAACCTTTGTTTTTTATATACTTAACAGTTATGTTTCAGTTGCTTGGCAAAATGGGAGACTTCCACTATTGAGAAGAACTTGATCAAACTGACTCCTTTGTAGGCTTGTTCAACAGACAAGTGGCTTGCTTTTAAAACTTCTTGATCATTTAGGAAATTATTGAATTATAATCCTATAATTAATTTGGTTCAGTCTGGTTTTAGGTTACAGGATTCATATTTTCCCCCAGTATATCATGTGAAGTAATGTTTTATTCTTATGCTCCCTTCCTCTCCCCCTTGAACTAGTTGTATATATGAGAAAGGAGCACTGCTTATCTTTTGCATGTGACTGTTGCTGTTTGAGGATACGAAACTGCTTGATCTGCCTGTCATTCTTGGCTAGATGAAGAAGCCTCTGTGCTCTTTTTGCTAGTACCAGGCTACGTAGAACTCAAGCCATTCTCTTGCTCAATTTATGTGCTTATATGGCTGCTGTTGCTCCTTCATTCCTTCCCTACCTTTTGTGCTAAAATACAGACTTCAAGTAAAAAGTATTCCAGACTTATTCTAAATCTCTATTTGCAGTTACAGATGTGTTCACCTCTGCTTTGAATTTTCTAGTTAGAAAGCCTAAACACTTGTACCAGCATAACTATACTGGTTTTATTATGCATATGTTGGTATAGATGTAACATGTGTAATGCATTTTAATGTGTTTAAGAGCAGGATGGGTAAAATCGATTTTTCCCAAACAGTATGATCAACTTTTGTGATGATGTAACCTAAAGGAGTTTTAGTAAACAAACTGGAATCACTTATTGTGATTCAACACAAGTGTGGGAGAGACAACAGAGCATATGTCCTTGAGGACAAGTTAAGGTGGCCTAGGTGAATAGAGGACCACATGATGTGGGGGGTGGTGGTGGTAAGTATTGGTTACCTTGATGAGCAAAGATATTTTCACATCAGCAGCCGGGTAATTGTCAGGATTTTATTTTTAAGCATTGTTGTGAAGGTGAGAGATAAGGAAGAAGATGAAGGAATTCACAGTGAATTAATTTTATATGTGTGGCGATACTGTCAAAAGTTGTTTTGAAAAATTGATGAAGGTGATAGAAGCTAACTTTATTAACTGAATAGTAGCCTTCCTCTTGATTCTGAATGAGAAAATAATTTGGAAAAGTAAGTGAAAATAAGCTGCTTATCTCTCTAATGAAAAAGGGGAAAATGGGGGTACTTAAACCAGCAACACAGTCAAGCAGTGTCCTAGAAATGATTTTTGTAGTAAGTGGTGTAAGCTGGTATGGTTAAGGTTTTATTTTGGGTGTTGGGGGCAGGGGGGAAGTGTGACTACAGGAACTCAAGGGATATCACAAAATGGAGTGGTTTGGACCGCTTAAAGAATCACCTTCAAGGGTATTAGCAAAAATTATTTAATAGGAATTGATAAAAGTGTGACTTCACGGAATTCAATGGCAAGGTTCACTCTTACTTAATACGTGGTTGAAACATACAAAGGAAAATTAATTTAGAAACAAACTAAAATTATCTATACAGAGACTGAAGACACAATAGGGTAAAAGAGAAACATACAAAGGAAAATCGAGTTTGGATTGATTTCTTGTGATTTGTACAGAGCTCAGGAATTTGTAAAACGTAGGGGAGACCCTCCCATTGAATCACAAGGTTCAGAGAAGACCCCCTTGCTTTCTAAACTCCTGTCAGAGTCTAGGTGCAGCTGGATCAACTCCTAGTCCCCGACTTGGTCAACAGTTTATATCTGAAGGGACTGAGTATAATAGCAGCCTGAGATTGATTCACAGTTGAATAAAGTTCACAACAGTAACTTACGTATACATTTGAAAAGCAATATTTGTAGTAGACTTGTTATAGAATATTTAGGTTGGTACACACACACATGCACAAAGACACTAAGAGGTGTATATAAGCAAGTAAAAGAGATATACCTGTTAAAAAGTTCCCCCGAGTTCAGTGAAAATGTTCACGTCAAATGCTTTGGCATTGTTTTGGGTTTGTGTGGCAGGGTTGTGGTAGCGGGGGGCGGCTGCAGGGGTGGCTCCTGTGAGAAGCTGCTAGAAGCTTCCCCAGCTCCAAGTTGGACCCACCTCTGGCCAAGGACAAGCCCATCAGCGATGGTGGTAGCGCCTCTGGGATAACAGATTTAAGAAGGGCAACCTGCAGCGGAAGGGGGAGTGGGATGTGAGAGAAACCCTTCTGCAGACAGCAAGGTCAGTGAAGAAGGAGGGGGAGGAGGAGCGGGGGAGGAGGTGATGGCCCTGCAGCCCATGGTGAGATGTCAGGCTGTCCCCCCCCCAGCCCATGGAGGGGAGCAGGGAAGCAGATGACCACCTGCAGCCCAGGGAGGACACCACCCTGGAGCAGGGGGATGCCCCCCAAGATGGCCGTGACTCCATGGGAAAGCCCGCACTGGAGCAGTCTGTCCCTGAAGGACTGCAGCCCATGGAAAGGACCCACGCTGGAGCCGCTTGTGAAGAACTGCAGCCCGCAGGAAGGACCCACATTGGAGAAGTTCATGGAGAACTGTCTCCCATGGGAGGGACCCCACGGTGGAGCAGGGGAAGAGTGAGGAGTCCTCCCCCTGATGAGGAAGGAGCAGCAGAGACACTGTGTGATGAACTGAGCACAACCCACATTCCCTGTCCCCCTGTGCTACTGGTGGGAGGAGGTAGAGAAAACTGGGTGGAGTTGAGCCGGGAAGAAGGGAGGGGTGGGGGGAAGGTGTTTTAAGGTTTGGTTTTACTTCCCATTATCCTGTTTTGATTTGAGTGGTAGTAAATTATGATTATTTCTTTTTTCCCCCAAGTAGAGTTGGTTTTTGCCCATGACAGTAATTGGTGAGTGATCCCTCCCTGTCCTTGTCTTGACCCACGAGCTTTTCTTCTTATTTTTTCCTCCTCATCTTACAGGGCAGCGAGGAGAAATGATTAAGCAGCTTCGTGGCGCTTTGTGGCTGGCTGGGCTTAAACCATGACAGGCATCTTTCTCAACAGGCAAAGGGTTGAGCCTCAAGGAGCGAAGGGTATCAGCCCATGTCCTGCTGGCTTTCAGTGACAGACCTCTGATCTTTGCAAACTGAAGAGTTTGCGAGCTCTGAGAGGCATCCCACTCAGAGGGAAATGCTGGTCGCAGCCCGCTGGGGTCCAGGAGAGCTCAGAGGGTCTCACCTAGTACTGCTGTTTATAGGTTCGTGAGGTGATTGGCTTTAGTCATCAGCAAATTACTAGGATTGCAGTAGCACTGGTACCATTTCACATGAGCTACAATTCAGATAAGGAAGGCTCCAAGGCTGTCAGAGAATGACTTAAGATTCAGAGATGGGATGTTCCAAGGCTGTCAGGAGAGGACTGAGATATGTCCCAAGGTTGTCAGGAAATGGCTAATTATCCCTACTCCTGCACCCAGCCTCTGCCAGGCAACAGGAGTCCTTGGTACAGTCAGTGCAGCTCCCTGTCTTAGTCATGCAGGAGTTCCTGGTACGGTCAAGGGATGTTCAACCTCCCAACTCATTACACTTATGCTGAGGCCTAGTGAGCCTTCCAAGTTCATGTGTCAGCCCAGAGAGGGGAAAGAAATGCACCACCACAAGGGAGAAACGACTGAGGAGAGTTGTGGGTCAGAGTAACAGGCAGGTACTGATGATTTCCACAGAATTAATCAAAGCATGTGATAAGAACAGTTGTTGTTGGTTGAGATTAAGTTTTGGTTTTATACGCACTGAATTTAAGTAGGCAGTCCCCAGAGGTGCTCATCATCTAGAGCTTTCCTGTGAGATGGAAGAGTGTCGGGGATACTGTGGTGTTAGAAAGGTGGGGGAAGAGACTTAAGGTGGAAAACAACATTAAGAGAGGAAGAAGAGTGGAGAGGAATGGGCTAACCACCAGCACAAGAAATCGCAGTGGAATGGGTGAGGAAGCAAAAGAGATGATTCTTTAGGGGCTCTCGCCCTTATTGAAGACTTTTTCATTGGAAGGATCACCTGTAGAGCAGTACTAGGGTCTCTGAGAAACCTTGGACTGATAGGAACCGTTAGCAACCCAACCAAGTTTTTCTTCTCCCTTTTTTATATGTCTTTCCTTATTTTCCTTTTTATTCCCATACCTCCTAGAGAGAATTTTGACTAAGAGTAAAGGCTCTTTTGAATTTCCCTCCTTTTGACGCACCTCAGCTGTAGTTTTCTTTACATGTGCATTTAAACCAAACAACTGATTGGAGATAGAGATGTGGTTTCTGTAGGGAGCAATTACCCAGGCATTTTTACATCTAGCAAGATTTAAATATAAGACTCATTAGTCTTAACTAGTGGGTGTTAGATAAATTGGTTAAGCTCTGTCTCAGTGTTTGCTATTGTGGGTTTAGATACTGGCATGCCAGGTCTAATTGAAGCTGAGAATGTTTCTTTTTAACTGGAGCACTAATAGCACTATTGCTATCTAACTGCTAGCGCTCATTCTGGTCTCTGTTTTTATAGAACATGTTGTAGCATTTATTCTCGGCCCAGTCTCTTCTTGGTGTGAACACCAGGCAACTGTTAACTTCAAATGTGTTGTTCTCTAGATTTGTATAGTTTTATGGGAAAACGGGACTACGTACGTTGTCACAGAGCACATGCATTAGAACTGTGTTGAATGATTTTATCCATGACATTACCAGTCTGTCTCAGTTCTGATCCTGTAATGGTATTAAAATGAAAGCTGGTATCTAGAATGGAATTAGTCCATTAATCTCACTACTGAGATTTTTTTTCTGTACTAGAAAAAAATTTTAATGCTTTTTCAGCCACTAACAGAGATGACTGACATGTTAAAAATCAACCTGCTGGAAAAGGTTGATTTTTTTTTTTTTTTTTTTTTTCCCAGCTGCAGTGTCTTATTGCTAGACAGAATATTGCATAGAGATGTCGTCTAATGCAGTTTGATAAATGTCTATTTTTCTCTCTAAGAATTTAGAATTCAGTAATCTGCAGATAAACAGGTGATTTGCTTTATTGCTATGAAAGCTTTAAATACAGACTTAATTGTTTTGTCCAGATTTTTTATTGGCTTGTTGGAGAATATGTGGAAGAGCCAGAATAATTGATTTTAGATTAGATTAAGTGGATGTCAGGTTGTTTTTAGAGCTCACATCCAGTTGTTTCCTTCTATCACTTAGAAGTGAGAATGGAGCTCTAAATGGTAAATGGTATCTAAATGGTATCTAAAAACCAAAAAACCTCCATTGTTTGGCTATTGGATCTAATAATGCATTTCATACATTACTGGAAGATACTGTGAACCGGAATGGGCAACTGCAGTTAAAAGGATTTTGGAAGATGCATGAATATAATTTTCAAAATGCATTTTAGGGCATGCAGTCCGGTAGCACTTCTATCAATATGTGAAGGGCACATTCTTCCAGGCAGTATATTTCTCCAGGATGACCCTTCAAAGAATGGGAAATTGGGAATAAGGAGAAACCTACTGCTGATTTGCAGACTACGCACGAACAGCAGTTTCTGCATTTTACACTTATGCTGTGTTAGTCTAGATTAAGTTTAATAAAAAGCCATGAAGAATTGAGGCAAAACAACCCTCACTACAATGTAATTGTCAGAGGGGACACAGCAAACTTGTATCCTGTTCGCTTCCAGACACTGCCATCTTCTACCTAGGGTTTTAAATAACAATTGTGTTCTTGTTTTTTCAGATTCAGAAGCTATCTCTGCATTGGTTACTTCAATCTGCAGAGTTGGGGTTTTTTGACAGAAAAAACTAGGACTAGTTTCCAATCAGTTGAATTCAGCATATTATTTTCCTTAAATTTTCTTGTAAGCTGGGGATTAATTACCTTGCAGCTCTGCGATTTCAAATGATAGAAATCTTTATTACCTTAATTGTTTGCCTTGCAGTTCAGGTGGCTTGTGGTCCTGGATTGTTTTTGTGTGTTACCAGAGGATTGTTATCCTGTTACATAGTAAAAATCCAGGGGGATTTTATAGCTCCATTCCATCCATGAAACAAATCACTTCTAGAACAGTATTTGCAGAATATAAATTAGCTTGCAAGAGGGGTTTGGATAGCTTTAAATTATATGGTAAAAAGTGACAATCTGCTCCTTCATCATTGGTTCTCGGGCAGGTAGTGAGGAGATCTGACAGCAAGCCAAGCCTTAGTGTTTAGAAATTGGCTCAAACCATGAGATTAAGCAGCAGCATTAGTCTTTTCAAGAGTAATGTGATAATGTCACAGAGAAACGGATCATACCTTAGTGGCAGATGGCGCATGCCTGTGTGAAGTGTAAGAGTAAAAATACATTTTGGTTTGATGTTGTGTATGTTTAGTCACAGTCAGTAGCTGTTGTGGTTAGTTATGAATTTAATATCGATTCAAAGAGGAAACTTCAACTTACAGTAAGACACCTGTTCAATTGCTCATAGCTTATTAAAAAGTTTTAATACTGGACATTTGCCTTGACAGTATATCCATACTTCAAATCAGTGCATTTTTGAAAATTCATCTCTGATTCTGCTTTGTTCCTGCTCCACTGTCTAATTCCTGATTTGAATATAGAAGTGTGTTATTCCTCCTGGTGCCTTCCTTTGTTACTGTTTATAGAGAACGCTGACATTCAAGAATTGATCTTCCTAATGTGCATATGGGATGAGTTAATGATGTACTGTTATGACAGTGAATTGATGTGCACAATAATTGGCAGCTGAAGCTATAAAAAGTATCTGACAGTTCTTTTTTCCTTTAAACTGACTGAAACAAGCAATAACACCCTAATATTTTGTATCACTTTGTATGTTAAGAGCACAGCTGAGGTTAATTTCATTCGTAGCTATGAAAGTTTACCAATTTCTCAAGCAAGTTCTCCATTGCTAATTGTGCCTGTAATCATACTGGTCAGTGATGTCTCCTAATTCGACTTTGTAAAGCAGTGAGGAACAAAATAAATGCAGAAGGAAGTAAAAGGTTCATAATAGCAATTGTTAATTGGAAAGTTATGCCTGTACATGTTGGGGGGGGAAAATGACATCTAAAAATAGATTTAAGTGTTGCTCAACTAGCAGCACTCACCCCTGCCCTGAGAGGAAAGGGAACTCAGGAATTTACAAAGCCGAACAATGACTTGGCTGGTAGAGTGAGGTCTAAAATTAAGTATACAATTATAGCAACTGTTTGCTGTTAGTTTCTGCTATTTTTGAAACAATTTTAATGTGAAATCTCCATTATGCTATAAAATTGTGTGTTTGAAATATGGGAAATGTAAAAGATTCATCCAGTTCCTAATACCTATTTTCTAACCTATTTCTGACAACTGCTAGGTGGTTATTGGTTCTAACAATTTAGTATTTTATACGTAATTTGAAAAATTAAAATATAAAGCCTCAGCTGGTTAGTTCAAACTCTGTTGCAGAATCTCCTGGACTAGCCAGTAGCAATAAAAGGCCACAGGCACAAGACAAATTCATGCATTTAGAGTGCCACAAACGTTCACAGATTCATAAAATTTGCAGTCTACATTCTGTCTATGTCTAGGTTTCTGCTGCAGCATGTATCCACAACCTTCTGTATTTCAGTAACCTGAAACAGCTCTAGGATCCAATCTTGTGCATAAGCTGTGACATAACTGACAAAGCCTCTGCCTGATACAGGAGGTATATTGAGAGTATATCTGTCTGCCTAGGTTTTAAATGGGGAGAAATATACCACCTTTATTGTTCTTATTAATGGGATATAAGTAATAGGTTGTTCATCTGGGGTGTTGGAAACCTATACCTAACTGTTGTGCAAGAGGACTTGAATCTCAGGTCATTTGCTTTTTAGGTCAGGAGTGCACACTCTGTGACAGTCTTGGTGTCATTCAGATGGGTGACTCATCCTGCAACTTGTTTGCTTACGTTTCACAAGTTGCTGTTGGTAATTTCAGTATACAGTTAAATATTGTGCCCAAAATCTTTGCCAAAGGTTCTTATTCGCTGTGCTTTCTCTCATGCTTGGTAGTCGTACTCACTTTAGTATCTAGATCACTTCTATCTTCTTCATACTAAGTAGTTAACACGTTATCTGTGTTAATGAGTCAGCATCTACTTAATGCAATATTTAGCCAATCACTGCTTGCTCACAGAAGTGTGGGTGTTGGGTGTCACAAGCATTTTATACATGCCTATGGTTACTATAAGTCATGGTACCATATTTCTTAAGTACTGCACAAATAAAATCAGATATGTCCCTCCCTGAGGTATTTCAATATCTAATAAAAGATGTGAATGTGATGAAGTAGAAGAAGGAAAAGGGTTTATGTGATGAATGGCAGTATGGAAAAAGAGATAAGGGTTGTGATAATAGCATCATACAAGTTAACCACCTATTTCATTTAGATCAAATGTGTCCTTTCTAGAAATGGTGGTATTCATTGTGGTGTAGTTTAGTATGTGCATATGACTCAGTTTCGTGTTCTTAATTACAAATCTTGCTACTGATTTAATTGGTATATTTGTCTCTTAAGTATTCTTATTCTCTTAGTCATTTGTTTCCCAAATTTTCCACATTCCTTTTCTTTCCCATCATCAGTTTCTCTTGTGCTGCTGTGAATGAGCACATTTGCTGTGGCTAACAATAATAGGCCTATAAAAGGTCTGACCATTGGGAGCTGTCACTGTCTAGAATCCATGTGCTGGTGGGAAACTCTTAAGAATGGAGGGGGGAAAAAGGGTGAAAAGGGAGGGGGTCGCATAGGAGCAAAGGGTGAGGGCACCAGATAGAAATAGTTTTCTCATGGATTTGCAGCCTCTCTTGTTATTCCGAGTGCTAGTGTCACATTGTTTGTGGTGCTAATTGGCCTCCTGATGTGATGTAGGTATGTCTAGTCCTCTCTAAAGTTGTCAATTCTGTAGCAGCAGTGGAAATGTTTGAAATGGCTGAAGCTTGGGTGAGAGTTGTCATAACTTACAAAGAATGAGGGTTTTTTGCTTTTTCTTCTTAATTCCTAGATTGAGTCAAGTTGGATTCTTTGTGTTACCACTAACAACAAAGCTTCCTCAGGCTTAACTAGACCTTGGTGTGTAGCTTGGCACAGCTACTCACTTCTAGTCAGTGAGTTAGCACAATTGTTACTTAGAGAAAAGTAATGTGGTAAAGAATTGTGACAGTGCATGGGATGCAGACTGTTACTGTTCTGAGACCTGCTGGTTTGGTGGTCCCTAAGCATGGTCTGTGAGGTCAAGGTAAGTAGTCCAGAAAGCTGTATCTCCTTGATCGAAGATGTCAGGTAATTTTCTGTTGTGCATGGTTTGTTTCTTGTTTTTCGAAGTTCAGATACTGCTGTGTCGTGTACTACAGAGACAAGAAACAAGTTGATGTGAAAATAGATCACTAAACCTGTTTATTTTGTGTTTAAAAAGCCTATATTAAATAAGTACAGTGTTTAAGGATGCCCGGTGTTTTAATATTTCAAATGCTTGGTTTTAAAGCCTTCCTAAAATTCTTAATTTTTAGCATAAGATTGGAGTATAAAATCAGTGTCATGTCTCTATTTTCTATGTTTTCATTCCTGGCTTGGTCTCTGGTTATTTGAACTAATGACATGACATCACAGTAACAGAACCAGTAAACATCAGTAAAGCCTTAAGCAGAATTATTAGCAACAGTATATAGCAACAATTTAATACTCCTCACATTTACTGTTCTGCAAAGCAACCTTGGTCTATAGAAATTAATAATTTGCAAGTCTGAACACTGAATCTACTTTGGTGGATGTATTTGCTACCTCCTGTAAAGTAGAAATAATTTCCAACTAAATAGTAATTTCTCTAATTTCGTTTCCATCCATTGATATAAGCCATCTTGGTTCTATAAAGGGATTTTCCTGATAATTTTATTTTCACAGTAGGAAAGGATACTGGAATTACTGTGAGATGAAGCATTGTATATCATGAATTCATGAATGATTGATTCAATGTGTGATTATTCAGCTGCTTTAGTAAGACTTGGAAAAAGAGTATCTCAAATAGCAATTGCATTGACTACATAATTTTGCTAGAGTGGGGGCACAGAAACATGTGTATCTCCATGGTTCACGAAAAGCACTAAATCTCAGCTTCCTCCCTTGGAGATGTTTCCAAATAAGCCAACTAACCTGCTTTCTGTTGTACATACTGACATTGACCTTAACTCAAAAGTAGCTTCTAACTTTGTCGGATCGAATGTTGAAGTTGGCCCTAATGTGGTAGTGTTGTTAGTGGGTTGGACCACATGACTTGGAGAGGTCCCTTCCAACCTCTCTCATTCTGCAGTTACAATTATTTGGGGCAAACAGTGGAAAATACTGCTCTGTCTTGCTGCTTTTATGGGGAATATTTGACTTAAAGGTAATTAAAAGTCTCAATATGATTATCTTATCTGCAACAGCTAGGCCTTCTGATGGTGTGGTAGATATAATTGTTTATGCTTAATAACAATGTTATTTTGTTCTTAGTATAGAAGAACTTTTCAGAGCATACATGCTGAGGCTTATGCTTTGAGAAATAGGCATTTTGATTCATAAATGATTCCTTTTAGTTTTAAGAGTTGAGAAACTCCTCCTATCTGGTGCGCATGCATTATAGCAGTTTTTCACTGGTGAGATCAAACTTGGCCATATTGGTCATTTCTCCACTAACTGCACTACTAGAAAGGGAGATTTTGAACCCCAGGCAGTTTTTCTAAATCTAGGTATGTTTGGTTTGTTGCAAAACCACGCTTCGCACTCACAACACTTACACAGGGAGAGTTTTTGTAGCTATAACCACACAGATGAAAGAAATAATTTGGAAATAGTTTCTTTAAAAAAATTGAGGTCAAATTTTGTTGTGGCTTAAGCCCAGCTGGTAACAAAGCACCAGGAGGTAGCTTGCTCACTCCTCGCCCCTGGTGGGATGGGGAGGACAAAATATGAAAAAAAGCTCATGGGTCAAGAAAAGGACAGGGAGGGATCACTCACCAATTATGGTCACTGGAAAAAACCAGACTCAACTTGGGGGAAAAAAAAACAAACCAAAATCAATTTAATTTGTTATCATTCAAATCAAAACAGGATAATGCGAAGTAAACCCAAATCTTAAAACACTTCCCCCCCACTCCTCCCTTCTTCCCGGCTCAACTCCACTCCCGATTTTTCCTATGTGCCCCCCCCTCAGCAGCGCAGGGGGACGGGGAATGGGGGTTTTGGTCAGTTCATCACACAGTGTCTCTGCCGCTCCTTCCTCCTCAGGGGAAGGTCTCCTCACTCTTCCCCCGCTCCACTGTGGGGTCCTTCCCATGGGAGACAGTTCTCCATGAACTTCTCCAATGTGGGTCCTTCCTGCGGGCTGCAGTTCTTCACAAATGGCTCCAGTGTGGGTCCTTTCCACAGGCTGCAGTCCTTCAGGGACAGACTGCTCCAGCACGGGCTTTCCCATGGAGTCACGGCCATCTTTGGGAACATCTCCCTGCTCCAGTGTGGTGTCCTCCCCAGGCTGCAGGTGGGCATCTGCTCCCCCGCTCCCCTCCATGGGTTGCGGGGGGAACAGCCTGACATCTCACCATGGGCTGCAGGGGCATCCCCTCCTGCCCCGCTCCTCCTCCCCTCCTTCCTCACTGACCTTGCTGTCTGCAGAAGGGTTTCTCTCACATCCCACTCCCCTTTCCACTGCAGGTTTCCCCTTCTTAAATCTGTTCTCCCAGAAGTGCTACCACCATTGCTGATGGGCTTGTCCTTGGCCAGAGGTGGGTCCAACTTGGAGCTGGGGAAGCTTCTAGCAGCTTCTCACAGGAGCCAACCCTGCAGCCCCTCCCAAACTACCAAAACCTCAGCACACAACCCCATTGCAAATTCGCAATCTTAATTTATGCCTTGAAGACCCTTTATTGACCAGCTTCCCTAAGGGGAAGCAATCAAAAACAAAATTTAGCAGATCTGATTTATCTGCATATGTGCAGGTATGAATGTGTTTTCTTAACAGCACTTTTGGACAAGCCAGTTATGATATTGTAAGTAATGAACAAAGTTTCATTATGCTATCCTCTAGGCTTTTCATTCAGTTTTAAGATAATTAGAAAAAACTCTAGTAGAACTGTAGATACTCTGGCAAAACAACGAAACTTATAATATTAAAATACAATTTGTATAGCAAGTAGCCAGTCAGGGACATATAGAAGTGCCTTTTCCATTCCATTGTTGTTGATGAGTGTACCCATATCCCTTGGCAGAACACTTCTCAACTGCATGTCCCCTGCAGTATATCAAGAGCATTGCCAAATACAGGTTATTTTTGGGCATGCTGGAAGCAAATGTGAATCTTCGTGTGCTTACTGAGAATGTGCCATCAGCTGTCCTCTTCCTGTGTTGCAGGATTCTGGTTGTCAGCAGCTGCGACAGCATTGGTACTAGGAGGTAACAAATCCTCAAGTAGGTCAGTCTCACTGCTTAAGGTAATGTAGCATAATTAACACCAGGTGCCCACCAAAGCTGCTCTATCACTCCCCCCCTCAGCTGGACAGGGGAGAGAAAATAGAATGAAAGGCTCTTGGGTCAAGATAAGGACAGGGAGAGATCACTCACCAATTACTGTCATGGGTAAAACAGACTCTACTTGGGGAAAATTAATTTAATTTATTACCAATCACATAAGAGTAGGGTAATGAGAAGTAAAATCAAATCTTAAAGCACCTTCCCCCCACCCCTCCCTTCTTTCCGGGCTCAACTCCACTCCCGATTTTCACTACCTCCTCCTGCCCAGCAGCGCAGGGGGATGGGGAATGGGGGTTTTGGTCGGTTCATCACACAGTGTCTCTGCCGCTCCTTCCTCCTCAGGGGAAGGTCTCCTCACTCTTCCCCTGCTCCACTGTGGGGTCCCTCCCACAGGAGACAGTAGTCCATGAACTTCTCCAATGTGAGTCCTTCCCACAGGCTGCAGTTCTTTACAAACTGCTCCAGCGTGGGTCCCTACCATGGGCTGCAGTCCTTCAGGAAGGGACTCCTCCAGCGTGGGTCCCCCAGTGGGGTCACAAGTCCTGCCAGAAAACCTGCTTCAGTGTGGGCTCCTCTCTCCACAGGGCCACAGGTCCTGCCAGGAGCCTGCTCCAGCGTGGGCTTCCCACAGGGTCACAGCCTTCTTCAGGCATCCACCTGCTCCGGCATGGGGTTCTCCACGGGCTGCAGGTGGATATCTGCTCCACCATGGACCTCCATGGGCTGCAGGGGGACAGCCTGCCTTACCATGGTCTTCCCCACGGGCTGCAGGGGGAATCTCTGCTCTGGTGCCTGGAGCACCTCCTCCCCCTCCTTCTTCACTGACCTGGGTGTCTGCAGAGTTGTTTCTCTCCCATGTTCTCAATCCTTTCTGCCTCTGCTGTTTCTGTTGTGGAGCAACGTTTTCCCCTTTATGAATACGTTATCCCAGAGGCACTACTGCCGTCACTGATGGGCTCGGTCTCGGCCAGTGGCGGGTCTGTCTTGGAGCTGGCTGGCATTGGCTCTGTTGGACATGGGGGAAGCTTCTAGCAGCTTCTTGTAGCCCCTGTAGCCCCCCTGCTACCAAAACCTTGCCATGCAAACCCAATACAGACTCATCCACCCAAGACCACTGGAAAGATAGTGCCACTCCTGAAGCTTGTCAGCTTTTCATTAATGAGACGATCCATGCAGCAGAGATTGAACCAAAGCCAGACATTTTAGAGTCAAAGAAAGAAACCAAAGTAACAAGAAACAGTGAGACATGGTGACAGCATCTGCTTCCAGGAAAAACAAGATGCACTCTGTTATGAGAATTGTCTCTGAATCCTTTGTTTCTCCCTGGTCCTCCCCTCTCACCCATCCTGGTTCCCCAGTGTGGGAATCCAAGATTAACTACACTGTCTGTGGTCTGCAGACCTTTCTATTTTGTGCAAAATGTCTGTTTGATTTCAAAAGATATGCCATCTAGAGATAAATATTTTGCCAGCTGTGTTTATCTTTTATTTCCTCAATCAAGATCATATGGTATTCTTTTTTTCAAATCTTGCTCACTGTAAGGCATGCATTTCTCACCTGTGTAGCAGGCTGATTGAATAAGAATCTTGCCAGTAACCACTTAGTGTGTAAAACTTCTTTATTATTGTAAACTTCTTTATTATTGTTGTGTATGAAATGATTATGCACATCTGTATATACTCCCCTGATACTTAATAAAAATATTGTGCTTATGGGTATCCTTGTGCAGGCAAAACCTCTTTCACTGAGGACAGTGATGCTGATTGTGTGTATAGTTGCACTTCCATGGCCTGCCTCTGAACCCTTCATCTTCCTGGTCCCTGTTCCAAAAGGAAAAAAACATAACTCACCTCATTGGCCTGAAATTGTTCTTGGTTTACAAGATAGATTTTACTGCTGCAGTATGAGATCTACTTCTGCTTAATGTGCATCTCTGCTATGGATAATTTTGATAAATCTAAAGCCTTTTTAGCTAAACATACTTTCTTACTGAACGTGAGTAGATGTTTAAGAGCAAGCATAGATAATCTGGCTGCTTCTTAATATTTCTTCAAATAATTCACTGTTTTTACTGTTTTCACTATTTAAAATAGAGGATGATTTTCATGGGCTGAAGGCTGCCTGAAATGTCTCTGAAGCAAGCAATTTTTAAGATAGTTATTTCCAACCCTTCCTTAAATGAAGAGCATAAGTGTTGTGATTTCCCTGCCTTTTTTTCTTTCTTTTTTTTTTTTTTTTTTTTTAAACAGACTGGAGGAAGTAAAAACTGCCTGGGGGTTGTTCACTCTCATTCAGTGTACTGAAGTATAACCTTATTTCCTGATCTGTTGTGTGAAAGTTTACCACTGGTGTTCTGGGTTCATCAATAGCTGTTCAAAGTCCTCCAATAAGCAGTTAAAAGAATGATGAGGATTTGAGGTGGTATGTGTGAAAATTAAAATAAGAAAGATGTTTATTGAGTCAACTGCAGGCCTCACTCATCTAAAACCAGTGGTAAGCTGAAACTGAAATACTTGGAGATGTGAGCAGCCTCCAGGGTACAGTAAAGTGATCAGAACAGCTGCACTGGAGCAGACCGGCAGTCCATCTGGCAAGCATTTTTTAGCAGCAGTTGAGTTATACCCAAGGAAGGGTAAGAGCAGGAGGAACACATACAATAGTTCCCCGAAGTACTCTCCCCATACCTTAAGCTGAGTGTTAGGGCTCTTCTGCTCTACTTTTTTGGTTGGAGGAACCTGACAGATACTGAGCCTCAGTCTGATGTGGTTGATATCATGTGCTAGAGCACATGAGGGTTAAATAAGATTTCATTAGGTATTTTCACCTTGAGGGTAAATTATCAGTAGTCATCTAAAGCACCTGTTACTGTTTGTGCAAAACAATTAGGAAAGTGGTGATGTGAGCTAGTTGAGGTCCTGGTGGGTGGTTACCTTGGGCTCTTCAGAATACCCTTGTCTATTTTCTTTGAGAGTTTGTTGTGCTTTCCTGCAAACTGGACCTGGCAATGTGGTTGTGTGGAAGTCTGGCAGGTTCCTGCTATTGGAGACTCATCTGTGCTTACAGTTGTAGTTACAGCACACTCTTAGCAGTTCTCTTCCAATACAGGCTTCAGGTTATCTGACTCAACGTCAGAGTTTCAAGTGACATTAAGGTAACATTGGTTGCAGTGAGTTCATTGTTCTTGTCTGATTCTGTAACTGCTGTCTTTTGTTCAGTGTATAGCTGTGTAAACTCCAAAGCAGAATGACCTGAAATATCCAGGTGATGGTGTGTATTCCTCCCCCGAAGCACACACATCCCACTTGCTGTATTATCTCCTCTGGATGGTTGGGATTAGATGAGTTCCTTGTACTTGATTTGGAAGTCTGTAAACAGTTCATGATTTAGTAATTTCTCCCTGCCACTGGATTTTATTCTTCTGGGCATTTCAACAGAGGCAGCCTAACAGGTGTCAGGAAATGATGCAAAAGTAATCCCTTTTGGTTTGTTGTTTTTGTGATGATTATGGAGCTAGCTATTTCTTTGATCATTTTCCTAGTCTGAATGCTCTGCCTGCAAAGTCTTGACCTTACACCTTTTTCTTTCAGAGGCACAATCACCTGACTGTCCAACTGTCAGATCCAGCCCTGCACTATCATATTCTCTGGATTAATTCTGTTTATCCTAGCAGAGCTATTGCAAACTTGCCTTTCTTCTGTTTGGGAGCTTGTGTACAGTGCCTCTGAACAGCTTTTGTAAAGATTAGTTTTTCAGTAGGAGCAAAGCGCTGTGGGAAAGGAAAGAAGCATACGGCCATGGCAGTTTGACAGACTCTTTCCTAAGAACCAAGGTTTCAGAATCTGGTTTGATCCTTGCTGTCTTTCTTGATCTTTTTAATTGTCTTGAGTACTGCTGTTCTGTATTTCTGAGGCTGGCTAAACTGATAGAGGCTTTTTTCAGCAGGAAACTTGAAAGACTTGAGGCTTTAATATTACTTTTACCTATATTACTTTTTCACATTGCTATTTACATGCCCTGGTTGTCCTTTTATTGGAAATAAATGAATAGATTTATGCAGTACAGTGCATTGGAGTCCATTTGGTACGAATGCAGAAGCCGGCACCAGTGACTCCTGAATGAGGAATAGGACATGTAACGTGAAAGTTGGTTATAGCGCAATCCTGCTGTGGCAGTTGTGACTTCAAAGGACACCATTGTTCTGTGGTTGTACTGCTGCTTGTTTCTTAACCCAAACCAAGGAACTTTAATTCCTCCTACAACAATTTTGATTTTAATCTGTTTTAGGAATTTTTTGAGGACACATTGTCCTGGTTTTGGCTGGGATAAAGTTAATTTTCTTTCTAGTAGCTGGTATAGTGTTATGTTTTGGATTTAGTATGACAATAATCTTGATAACGCACTGATGTTTTCAGTTGTTGCTAAGTAGTGTTTATATATAAAGTCAAGGATTTTTCAGCTTCTCATGTGCAGCCAGCAAGAAGGCTGGAGGGGCGCAAGAAGTTGGGAGGGGACACAGCCAGGACAGCTGACCCACACTGGCCAAAGGGGTATTCCATACCATGTGACGTCACATCCAGTATATAAACTGGGGGGAGTTGGCCTGAGGGGACAGATTGCTGCTCAGGAAGTAACTGGGCATCGGTCAGTGAGTGGTGAGCAGTTTCATTGTGCATCACTTTTTTTTGTACATTTCAATCCTTTTATTACTATTATTGTAATTTTATTATTGTTATTATTCTCATTACTTTCTTCCTTTCTGACCTATTAAACTGTTCTTATCTCACCTTTTTGTTTCCCGATTCACTCCCTGATCCCACTGGGTGGGGGGTAGTGAGCAAGCAGCTGCATGGTGCTTAGTCACTGGCTGGGGTTAAACCACGACACACATTTATGATGATTTTATGATGGGCTGATTCTGCTTTTTATTGGAAAGAAATGAAATACAGTTCCATTTATAAGTAAATCCTTTGAATGAAGCTACTACTTGTGCTCCTACCTGTGCTCCCCACAATTGAAGTTTTTTTTTTTTCTAGGTACTAGAAATTTGACACATTATGCTCTGCCTGACTCAGCTTCTTAGCTGTTCTACATGACTCCATGCTCAGTTAGATGATCAATCCTGACCATAGTGACATTTAATTCCTCTGAAGATACGTTCTCCTTTTGTCTTTGTTGGAGGCAAAATTTATCCTTTCCATAGGTCCAGCCACTAATTTTGAATGTGTTCAGTCAAATGCACTGGATGTTTTTGTTTGTTTATAATTGTTCTACTTCAGTGAAGATAGTGTCAATGATCTGATATGCCTTATTAAATGTTTTGCAACTTTGTGAAAAATTTCTAATGTTAATGATGCAGAAGCGAGCTTACTTCGTGTTCTGTTAATTTCTGATGTATTTTTTCTTAACTTTCTTCAGAATTGTGCGCAAGAGGTGTCTAATATAAGAGATTTAATAATACCGCAACTAAAAATGAGTAGAAATGAAACAGCTTTGTAGACAGAATGCTATAAAATAAAAATTAAAGTTGCACAAAAAGCAATGTTTTGTACTACGGTACACACACAATATAATCTACCCCAAAAGTATATATGTAACTTTTGCTGTCTTGGAAGTCTTTCAAGTTCTCTGAAATCTTCAAGCTGCTGTTCACACACATGTACAGCTTTTCTTTTTAAAAAACAAAATCAAAACTCTGAAAGCAAAATAAATATGCAATACAATAAAATATCAGTTTGTTCTTATCTGGTAGGAATAGAGTGGACTAATTTTTGTACCTTTGTCTTAAACAGAATGTTGGCTTTGAAAGCTCAGGGAAGAAGCAGCAGGGAGAAAAAAGTAACACAGTGGTAAGTACGTGGTGTTTTGGTTTTTTTTTTTTCGTCTGGACCAACTGCACAGTATATTAAAATAAAAATCCTCTTCTTTATTCATATGTTGTAATAACCGCCTCCAAAGCACTTGAATTTTATTCTGCATCATCTCTCATGTTATTCTGAAGGCAATTTTTTTCAGTTATAAATATCTGTTGGAGAGCCAAGTGAATGATAATATATTTACACGTAATTGCATGTGTATGTAGAAAGGCCAATATATGGGAAACTAAGTTGCAGGAAAATAAATCTGTTTTAAAGTTCAGTGTCCATTATTGAATGTTTTGGCTTGTGGAGCTTCAGCATTTTATACTGCTTTTTAAAATTTATTTTTTAAAATTTAAATAATTTTTAGTTCTTGGGAAAGATAAGCATGTTTTTTAAAAACTTGAATAAAAGATGCTTGGAAAAAATGCTTTGAATGCTTACTGGGCCTCTTACTGTCCTTCTTTCTGGTTTGCTGATCTAAAGCCTAGGCAAACATCACATCAAATCATTTCTCTCTTACTGGTGTATTACCGTTCTTTAGCTAGAGAGCATACTTAGAATATGAAAAGTATTAAGAAGCCAAATAAAGTTCAATTTTCTATTCAAAGCTCTATGGAAAAGCAACACATGCTCAGAATCAGCTTTTTTCTTTATTAAGTTATGCCAGTGCAGATGGTACTAAGTTGCTTTTGCCTCATATTGTAAGGATTTCTAGAGGCAAGTATTTCTCATTGATAAAAAGAATGACCGATAGAGTATTTTTTTCTTCAGAACTCTATGAATTTCTGTGGAGGAGTTGTTATTGCATACCCCGCGCCCCCCCCCCCCCCCCCCCCCCCCCCCCCCCGAAAAAATCTCCAACAACATATGCCAGCAGCTTCCATCTGCTTTAATTTTATTAATAGTGCTGCTCAGATTTTGGAAATGCTAATAAATATTGACACTTAAGTGACTGTAATTTTGCAAGTTACTATAAAATACTACTTTAAACCATACAAAATATTCTGCATATTTTATCTGGCATTGCTACGAGCAGCACATACTTAAGAAGATAGAAGCATGTGCACATGCTTGCATTTTCCAGCCTTTTGTGTAGCCTACAAGGCTGTAGGCTTTGTGTGCTTTGGCATTCTCCACTGAGCTAAGAAACTGTGCTGTTGCCGCACTGCCTCAGCTGTGCTTACTGCTCCATAAGGTTTGTTGCTTCCTACGGGCAAATGACTAGCAATACCTCTTCCCTTCACTTCCTCTTTGCTGGTTCATCTCTTTTGACTATGTTGTTATAACTGGAGGAATTAGGACAGTATCTCTTCCTTTCTGTTTGAATAGATGTTGAGACTATGTGATACACAGCATTTACTCATACAGTAGATCCAGGCATAATCCCTCAAAGGACTAAACCCAAAGCATAAGCTGTTTAATATGGTTTTATACCTCTTCCAGAGGCTTACCATCTCTTAGTCTGGTTGCTCTGTGTATTTAATTTCCATTGTTTTCTTTGTATAGAAAGTCAGGAACTTGTCCTGTTTGTATCCATGGATCTTTTTCACAGCAACAATGAATGAAAATGGAGTTATTTAATGTAGAAGTCAGTGGATTCTGAAAGCAAAGCAGTTCTAAAGTAGCTTGGTACAGCTAGCTGTACCAAAGAGCTGTGATTACAAGCTGTACAGTAGCTGTGATTATTTCTACTGCATGTTTTAAAAAAAAAAAAAAAAAAAAAAAAAAAAAAGGATATGGTGACTAGTGGGGGATGGAGTTCACTTCAGTATCCTATTGAGATAAATATTTCATGTTCCCAGCTGTGTATTAACTGTGACAAACACGAAAACCCAAACAAGTCAGTTCCATAATGTAAAGGAATCCTTTAGCCATCGGAAAACATCAGTGTTGAAATACTGAAATACCAATGTCATGGCTTTTTAAAAAGTTCTTTTTTTTTGAATATTCCATGAAGGTTTGAGGGGCTCCTGCAGATTACTTCAAACTTCAGTTTGTCATAGTAGATATCCTTGAATTTATATGGCTTTTTTTGATTTGGGGAGGAGAAATGGGTGAGACTCAATCACAGTGGTTTTAAAAATCAATTTATTTCTCTTAATGTTTTCTTAGTAACACTTCAAATACATACCCAAAGAATATGCAATCAAGTCAAACATCAGAAATTAAGCTCAGATCTAATGCTAATCTCAGCAGCATTGTTAATGGTATACAATTAGAGACCGTTCTTCAGATGAAATGTTATAGTGGCACTTACTTGGATAGATTGCCTGTCCAGATAGAAGTTAATTTCTAGGGCTGCCTCAGAAAAAGAGCAAAAGGAAATGTGTGAGAGCTAAGTTGCAGCTACCTGGGCTGCAGTTGTGTAGTGGCAGGGGGTGTGTGTGCTACTGTGAAGTTACTATGTAGTGTTAATACAAAAGGTCAAGATAAATATTAAGAAAAGCCAAAATTACAATTGTTTGGGTATCTGAACATTTTTTAATTTATTTTTTACTGCAAACTTAATCTATAATTTTTCTCACCCTCTTTTTTTGTCTGAGGATGTTTCTGTGATGGATCTTGCCTTAAATGACAGATCTGTACTCTCATATACCTGTGCCTTACTGATGCCTTGGTCTAGGATTATAAGAATATTCAATATTACCGCACTTCAGTTAAAGGCCGTACTTGAAGTAGAATATGTTACTATGTAGGTATTTGCCAAGAGGTTTTTTGCTTCTTTTCTCAGTTTAAAAATAATACTTTTGTTGTTTTGTTTTCACAAAGTCAATCTGGTTTTGTCATTGTTAAGCTTTTGGCATGGTAAGGCCAAGTACTGACTGCTTTGTTGTATTGCTGCTTTTTTACAGTTACAGAAATGAATAGTAATAAATATTCCAAAGATTTTGTTTTATATGCTTAGGGTGGGTTTTACTTGTCATAATAACTCTTTAGGTTTGTTTTAGCGTTTAGATAAATTTCTAAGCTGGAAAATAACTGTTGCAACAAATATCTGGTTAGATAATCTCTAGTTTCAATAAAGTGGGAGAATGCTGTTATTGAACCAAGAAAAAGCTATTGATACCATCAACACCATTACAACTAAGTAAAGAGGTTTTATAAAGTAGTTTGATGAAGAACTTCAGATCTTAATTGTGTAAAGGATTTCTGAATATTTTAAAGCAAAACAAAATAGAAATAGTAAATTGAAATCTGGTTAGAATTTACTTCATAGAATACAAGAAATCGATACTTGAAGCAAATGTCTCCAGAATTCACACCTGGCGTTGCTCTTCTGCAAGTTACCTGAAATTGTCTTGCTGCCCTGACCCTTGGAGGTGGGTGGGTGTTCTTGTTTGTGTTTTGGTTTGGTTTGTTTGTGGGGTTTTAGTTTTTGTTGGGTTTTGTTTGTTTGTTTGTTTTTAATACATATAGTCATTGAGAGCTTGGAAAGTAGTTAACTGCAAGAAAAGCTTTGAGTTTTGTTACCAGCTTTGAGTTTTCTATTTCAGCAAGCTAGGAGTAGAGTATTGCTGGTTTTGCTTATATCCTAGCAGCTGTTGGATCAGTAAAAGCAAAACTGATTTCTGCCCTCTCTGTTCCCTTTATTTTCTCAAAAAAGTGTAGCAAGCATCCTTCATATTTTAGCATGTAACAATGGGTTATTATTTACGGTATTTACTAACATGTTCTTCCTCTTGTTGTTACCATTCACCATTGTTGTTTCATGAGTAACGCCTTTTATTTCTTTTGTTCTGAATGCTGTATGTGAGCAAATACGGTGTGTTTTTTGGTGTTCCCTGCCTGCGTGAGGACATGCACCCATGGATGCAGTTGAGCATTGTTTTTATATTGGGAGCAGGGAGGTCAGACTATAGCTTCACGTTAAAATGGTGAACAGGTTCCAAAATCCCTTTTATTTCCTACTGCTTGTTCTGTGCCCCAGAGTGCAGCACTGTGGTTCATTGATTTGTACTGACCTGAGTGTTTGCCAGTCTCATTCAGTGAAATGAATGACATAACCAATCCAGTTTTGCAAAATATTTTTTTTCTAGAAGAGACAGGAAGAAATAGCTTGGATGAGAGGGAGGAGGAGGTGAAAATACTTTTAACTTGGCATTGTCACCAAATGAGGCTTCGACACCTCAACATGAGAATGCCAGTGCCACTTACAAAGAAGCAGTCTCTTCACATTACGTGCTGTCTTTTCATGTTTCAGCTCCTTGTCAGTGGCCATCAGGTTTGAGCCATACTTTCCTCTCCTACAGAGGACATGTAAAAGGATTGCAGAGAAGCAAACTTCCAAGCTAGGGTTTGCAAGGTGCTTGTTGCTGTCCGTTAAATTAAGAGTTCTCCATACCCGTCCAAGAGACTGGGGACTGGATTGAAAGCAAAACAAACCTCTTAGTGCCCGCCCCAGCTTCTTTACATGATTTGCTGGTGAGCAGGAGGTACGAAGTCATTTCTTACTTTACTGTTCAGAGCTGAGGATGTTTTGTGTTCCTTGAAGTCCTAAGAAGTTTACAGTTTCCCAAAATTCATGAGGACTAGTACTGTCATTAGCTGTAAGAGATTCATTTAATTGTGCTGTGAGAATATAGTATTTTTCATCAACAAGGCAAATAGCCTGTGTCTTGGTATCTTCTGTGGCGCGTGTTGCTGCTTTAGGAAGAGAAAAACCTTTAACATCTCTAAAGACAGACTGGTTCATGTTTTTATGTCCAGTATAAGAAGCTTCATTTCCTAGTGATTTTTTAGTGTAGAGGAGGTAAATTCTTTTGTTGATTTTTTTTTTTTTTTTTTAGTGGATTAAATAAGATTCTTAATAAATAACAATTTTTTTTTCATAATTCTTTTTTTCAACAGGAGTATGTTGGGACTTCTATCAGTTGGCCAAATAAGCCTTCTTGTATTTGTCAGATTGCATGTTAAGTTCCGTGGTCCCCAACACAATCCTTCCCTTGCCTGTGTTTACATATCCTCAGCTCCATAATTCTGAACTTGTTTTTAGATAGTGGAATGGGCTAAAAAGAACCTGACCAGATATTTTTGTGCCTAGTTGTTCATGCCTGTCTGTATAAACATCTGATAGTTGGTTTTGATTTCAGCTCTGCTGCTGATGTAACTGGTAAACACCCTTTTGAAAGGCTTGATGGGGGGGAAAAGTGCTTTCACCAGCTTAGAGCATGAGCAGTCACATCCTGTTAGCATCAGACAGGAAATTTAAGGGACTAATGTTACAGTGAAACTATTGCTTTTAGACCAAATTAACAGAGATTAGGAACAAAATTACTGTGAATTTAAATTCTACTTGTAACAAGGCTGAGTTCAGAATTTTCAAAGTAATGTGATACTTGGGGGGCTGTGTGTGTCTGGTTTTTTGGGGGGGGTGTTTTGTTTTGTGTTTTTGTAAGTGCTCATTAAAACATAGGTAGACATGGTTAAATAAAAATGTCCCATGGAGTTCTGACAGATCTGCAGGTGCTGTTGGGCTGCCAGATACTTGGATGATGGGGGTGTGCAGGGAATCATCAAAGAGTTCCAAGAAAGAGTAATGTTTTACTGGATGATGCTGTCTCTTCCGGATTGATATTTAGTGTGTATCCAAGCTTGCTGTTGATCTTGCTTTCTTTCATTGGTCATGGTCTTTCAAACTGATGCTTTGCTTTTCTGCTTCTAGTGATTTTATTATACTCGGTAAAAACGTTTCACCATTTATAGATTGTATTGGGTGTAGCTGGCAAGGTTTTGGTGGCAGGGGGTGCTGCAGGTATGGCTTCTGTGAGAGACTGCCAGAAGGTGCCCCCATGTCAGATGGAGCCAGTTCCAGCCAGCTCCAAGGTGGACCCGCTAAAGGCCAAAGCTGAGTCAGTCAGCAATATTGGTAGCACCTCCTTGATAACATATTTAAGAAAGCATAAAAACCTGCTGCATTACAGCAGCCAGGAGAGAGGAGTGAGAACATGGGAGAGAAACAACTCTGCAGACACCCAGGTCAGTAAAGAAGGAGGGGGAGGAGGTGCTCCAGGCGCCGGAGCAGAGATTGCCCTGCAGCCTGCGGGGAAGACCATGGTAAGGCAGGCTGTCCCCCTGCAGCCCATGGAGGTCCATGGTGGAGCAGATATCCACCTGCAGCCCGTGGAGAACCCCATGCCGGAGCAGGTGGATGCCTGAAGAAGGCTGTGACCCTGTGGGAAGCCCACGCTGGAGCAGGCTCCTGGCAGGACCTGTGGCCCTGTGGAGAGAGGAGCCCACACTGAAGCAGGTTTTCTGGCAGGACTTGTGACCCCACTGGGGGACCCACGCTGGAGGAGTCCCTTCCTGAAGGACTGCAGCCCATGGTAGGGACCCACGCTGGAGCAGTTTGTAAAGAACTGCAGCCTGTGGGAAGGACTCACATTGGAGAAGTTCATGGACTACTGTCTCCTGTGGGAGGGACCTCACAGTGGAGCAGGGGAAGAGTGAGGAGACCTTCCCCTGAGGAGGAAGGAGCAGCAGAGACAAGGTGTGATGAACTGACCACAACCCCCATTCCCTGTCCCCCTGTGCCACTCAGGCGGAGGAGGCAGAAAAGTTGGGAATGATAGAGTGGCTTGATGGGTGCCTGGCAGCTGGTCAAGGTCAACTCACCACACAGATAGTCCACTGTTGTTACAGTGTAGATCTGAGAGAGTTACAGTCTTTGCTTTGCCCTAGCTTCACCAATAATTTTTTTCTGGATACTGATTAGTTACACAGTATTCTCCACTTGTTACTTCACTGGCTTTTAGCAAGTCAACCACTGCTTGTAACAGCGGAGGGCTGATGGCTGTAATTAAATCCGAGGCTGGTAGTAGATGCTTTGTCTGCTGTTTGATCAGTTGGGTAGGGGAAAACATGTATCTGCAAGTAGAGAACCCTCAATTTCAAAATAGAAGAGCTGATTTTTTAACTTTTTTTTAATGGATATTGTGGCCTTCTTGAACAAATGCTGTAATACCCTTTGCTCAGTTTGGCCTTGCTTATTGATTTTGTAGCTTTAAAGTGCTCCAAGTCATTCATGGTCTCAAACAGAACAGACTATGTGAACTGATATCTATCTATCTAGTTATATAGATATAAGGCAGAAAAAATAAGATAAAGTTTTGATGTAGCTTATATTAAATAATTTGTGTACAGTTTCACAGAAAAATGTCTTTCAGTTGTGAACTCTTACCTCCCTCTCTTTTTGATCTTACTGGTTAAGCACTACTGTTATACCATACTTATATAAACTACCATACTTATATAAGAAAGCACCTAACTTTTCTTACAAATTTGAGACTTCAGAGAATAATTAGCCTTCACCACCATTGAACCCCTAGAGGAAAACCTGTCTGTGTAGTTGTTGCTACCTTCAGGATATAGGCAGGTCCGTAGTAACATTTTCCTTTGTCCCATTCTGTGTAGTTGTTGTGGAATTTGTTTCCTATTACTGTCACAGTTAATATATGTGAATGAGTGAAGACTATACTTCAATGAAATGTACATGTTGGTGTAGTTTAAACCATCCATTTTTGAGTTTACTACAGAGACTACAGCATCTCTGATCCTTAGGTGTGATCCTCAAATAAGCTTGGAAGAGGAGGTGTGAAATAAATGCTAAAAAGGATTCATGGAGGGGAAAAAAAGTTTATAATTAGCAAACATATCAATGTAAACTAGGTATTTTTTTAACACTGAGTTTTTTGGGGTGGTAGATTAAGTCTTCACAAACAGAACACAGCTAATTCTCCCTTATGCCTTCCAACTTTTGAGCCCTTAATGATTACAAAGAAAAGCTTCTGATTATATATAAAGAGGTGTTTTTCCCTTCCTATTCCTTCAAAAAGTAAAAATCCCCTAACTGTATGAAGATCCTAATTTTTCCTCTGTTGGCTGTGAACACTGAACCTGAGTTAAAGTTGTGTCAAGGCTTTAATGGATTAGGGAACAAGGGGGGTTTTGTTTGTGGGGTTTTCCCCCCCGTCCTCTGACTTCTTTAGTAGATCTGCCTCATAAAAATCTGGAGTTGTTAAGTGGTGCAGAAAAATAAGCCATCTCAGTGTTGTAGATCTGCAAAACAGTCTTACATTGTTTGATTTGGTGCCTTCAGATGATCTGATGTTGTGGTATATTATGCAATGAAGATTTTTCTGCTTGTGAGACTACCCTGTTTTGTGGGAAGGGAAACAATGCTATATTTCGTGTTCCCTTCTACCTTCAGTGTATTTACCCAAACTAGCCATGGAGAAGTTATTATTTTGAGCAATATAAGAAAAGCACACGTTCTGTGCAATGGCACATTTTCCTGTCTTTGGTAATTATAACAGTGGACTCTCTTCTGCAGTACATCCTTCCTTTCCTCCAAGTTTTTTTGCTTGGGCAACTGACTACAAGGTAGGTGGACAGACATATGGGGGGCGGGGTGTGTGTGGTGTGTCTGACTGTCTCTATATATAAATATATATTGCAGAAGAGTGGTGGTGTGGAATACTTGCTGCAACTATTCTGCTGCACCCATTTCCTAGTATTGGCAGCCATCTTTGTTGTAGAACACCAGTGCTAAACAATTCTTCATATATGTGTAGAAGTAAAATTGAACAAATGTAAGACAAATTTGAACTAAATCACATTGCGTAGTTTCCTACATTTACTTAAATGTAGGTCTCTTGGTTCATTCTGGTTTTTGAAACATTAAAATTAGCTGTATGTTCAAGCTGGTCAAATCAATGGTTTGGGGGCAGGGTTGCTTATTTGATGCTTAAATATGAGTTTGACTATTTGGGCTTGAAATGTGAGCTGTAAATTTAGGTACTTTAACTGACATGGTAACTGACTGGAGATAATGACCCAACAGTGTGATGTTGTACAGGCATTTGTTTACTGATCTGTGTTTACAGTGCTGTGGATGCAGGTGATCTTTTAAACCCTCCTACCCCCTGCCCCAAAGTTCAAGATCTCTCTGACAAAATAAAGGACTAAGTTAGGTATGTGTGTTTTGCATTGTTAGGCCCTATGAGTTTTGTTGCTTCAGAAACTTTTGAGACCTGAGCAAGTAAGACCAGGGTTGAAGAGAACAGCTACTGAAAAAGAGGGAGCAAACAGTGTAATGTATGCACTTTTTGAGGGATTTCAATGAAAAGTGGTATCTTACTTTGATATGTATATGAACCATGTAGTGAACTTTTCCATATTCCAGAGACCAAAACATAATTCTCAGAAGTTGAAATGACTGGACAAAGTCAACTTATTGATGGCTGCAACTAGTATGATATCAGTGTGTCTTCTCCTGCCAGACTTCTGGTAATCAACTCGCACATACGATCTCTGCTTCCAGTCCTTGTTTCCAAGGCGTATCTTCTTCTGTTTGTACTCTGGTTTGAAGAGGCTGCTGTTGGTGCTTCTTTCTGGAGTGATGTGTTTTTCCACAGCTCTGCAGATCTCTGAAGTAATAACAAAATGAGAAGACATTTCTTTTTGTTAAAGGCTTTTTCATTTGTAAATATTGGCCATGGAATTCCTCTTGTGTCTTCACATGCAGCCTCTGAGGCTTGGAGAAGGCGTGGGTAGATCTGACCCAGTGAGCACATCAGCTTCTGTAGCATCTTTGGCATCTGGCTGTGGGTGGCTGGAGGATGTCATGCTGGAGCCTGTTCCTGTGAAAGAAGCAGGAGGAGGTTACGGTGTTTCTTTTGCTGACTTTCCCATTCTGTGGAAATCCCCAGCATGGAATTTGCAGTCTCTAAACTCTTTGCACTGCAATACAGTTAAATATTTTTATTTTTAGATCACTTTGTTTTGTTTTGTTTAAATAACATGGCTGGAGTTTTACGCAACTGTGAAGTGTTCCGATAGAAAACCAACATTGTAACAAAATCCTAGCAACATTGAAGCATTGTTAAAAAAGGAAGTCTTCACATCCCACTGTTCTAATGAAGAGTTTTCTTCCATCTTTTTAATGGATGGATGTAGAATCTGACTGTATCCAGCCTGAGTGGTAAGTTGTACTTCTGTTTAGTGAAAACACTAAAGTACAGCAGTCCCTCAACCTGTTGTCATATAAATTAAGCATGCTGTGAAGTACTTGGCAAGCTAGCTACTCATAGAGAAAAATCCAAGTGTGTGACTTTTATTTGTCTTAGTAAGAAAAGGGTTCTTGCAGCCTGTGACTTCATATAGTGCAGTGCCCATGGTATTTTATTTTATCCTTGTATTACTAATATACTGTCTGAAAGTTGAAGTACAGTCTGCTGAATGTGTCTGAAAGACACAGTTTTCTGTCACCAATCCAGAAGTCGAAACATAATTTCTGCAATTCCAAAAAAATGGAGATTTTTTAAAAAGCGTATTTTAATTTGGAGTGTTGGCAGTTTGATTGAGAAAATAAATACTTGGTGCTGTTTTGGAAAAGTATGTATTTTTAGACCAATTTCCTGAGGAAATTAAGCTTACATGGTTGTGTTGTCTGTCTGCACATGTTGGTCCTTCCTGAAAAATTGTTGAGTCTGTCATCTGATTTCAACCAAATCTGAAACTTGAGGTGACATTTTGAAGATGATTATTTCCAAATTTTGTGAAAATGCATTGTTAATTAAAGGAGAGAGGCCTAAACTTGTGCTCTTGCTGAGGAGAGAAGAGGCAGAACATGGCTGGTGTATGCTGTCAGTAATCAGCTAGTCAGTCTGCACCATTTAGGTTTACTGTCTCCTGCTGAGTAGGAAGTATTGTAGAAGCCATGGAGAGTAGAGGAGACTGTTGTAGCAATGATTGAGTTTAAAGGGGGAAAGGTACATTTCCATAGCAAGGTGAAATTTCCTTAGTTCCAGTGCGCACAGCAAGATGTGTTGAAGTTTTCCAAACTGAATGGAGTTGCAAAAAGAAGTAACTCCTTTATCTGTGCACTTGGAAATCTTTCCTTTTAAACTGTAGGTAGAACAGTTGGTAGAAACCACACTGGTTCTTTTTGTTGTATTCTGTCTTTAAATGAGGGATTTCAAATTAAGGTGCATGAATTTAATCTTATTCATCACCCCCCCAAAAAAAATTACCATTACCATGGTAATAACCATTCCTATAGTTACATTTTAATGCTCTGTAGAGGGTGGATTTTATTATATTAAGCAAAAATACCATCCCAATAACCTTTGTAAAGATAGGGATAAGCTATGTTGTAAAAGCACAGTTGACAGTTCAGAACTGCTGCTTCAAAATTCTCTACCTCTCTGCAATGTAGGGCTGTGTTAGCAGGTGACAAGTTACAGGCTAAATTTTTACTTCATATTCTGGGGTCTGTAGGTGTTTTAACCCCATTTAATGCCCCTGCAGATCTGTTGTGTTTAAAAGAAAACAAATACTCTCTCCCCCACCTCTCTCTCATGTATGTGTGTACCCAGACACATATGCAGATGTGTATACACTTCTTCCTTTTTTAAGTATTTAGCAGCCAATGGAAGTTTGAGAAGCTGCCTGTGTGAGTATTTCTGAAGTTGTCTTTGTTCTTAAATTGACCAATTTCTGTTTTACAGTGCCTGAAAATGACAACAAAGCGGAATTTGTTTGTGCGGCTGGTGCCATGCCGCTGTCTGCGTGGAGAGGAGGAAACAGTCACTACACTTGATTATTCTCACTGCAGCCTGGAACAGGTGCCTAAGGAGATTTTTACTTTTGAAAAGACCTTGGAAGAACTCTATTTAGATGCTAATCAGATTGAAGAGCTTCCAAAGGTATGTTGGCTGGTTTTCCTTTTAGTTACATTTATTAACTCTATTACTTCATCAGCATTGTAGAAGCTAATAGTGTCTAGCTTTCCATTTCAGCTTTTAGGCTGCAGTTTGCCAAATATTTTTAAGTAAATGTTGGTCCGAGAAGCAGCAGCCCTGGTAGAAGGAATGTTTATGCATTCCAGCTTGACTAGTTTGCTGCATGAATTGGGATGAAACTGCTTAAGCAACTGATCCAGCCCAAGAGATGTACATAGCAGAAGAGGCTGACTGATTTATTTGTGTGGCAGTGTCTGCTCAAAGTGACTACCTGTATTCGACAAATTGTGGTATTACTTTGAATCTCTGATAACACGTGAAGATTAGAAGAAGCAAGATTAATGTCTTGTTCAGACCTCTGTGCCCACGAAAGATAGCTGCAATCTAAAGTATCTATTAATTGAAGTCCTGTTTTCTTCTTCAGTACATGACTGAAGAGACTTTCTGAAGTATCCTTAGATTACTTAAGTTCAAAAACTAGAGAGCTGGAATGCCACTTTGATTACATCTTTATTATAGAAATCAGTATCTGTTGTTTGTTCTGAAATCTGAAGATAAACTGCATGCTGAATTAGCAGTATGCTAGAGAAAAGAATGAAGATTTTTGCCAATGAGACTTTTGAGAAGTACAAAGTGATCGTTGCAATAGACTTGTTTCCCTTACTAAGTCCCATCTTGGTTGAACTAAAAACTTAAATGAAAGACTTAATATTTGAAATCATTTTGTCACAATTGTGTGCAAATCTACACTGTCATGCCGGACAACTATAGAATGCTTTGTCAGATTTTTGGAAAGTTTGCTATACCCAATTCAGCTTTTGCTGGTTTGGATGTTTTGACAGATAAATGAAACACGTAAGGAAATAAAACAATTCTGAGATAGTAACTTGACAGTTATCAGAAGCCCTGGATTCCAGTAAAGCTGACTTAAACTAGCTGAGTGCCTTTGAAAATCCAACCTTAAATGCTTCTGAGAAGCCATCAATGAAAATCTGTGTTTGTACATTAAATAAAGCTAATAACATACAAGTTAAAACTAGATATTTTGTCAAAGTTATAGTTTAGAACTTCCACTATTTTATTCTTCTCTCTTCCCAAGCAGATATTTCTTTACTCTGGAGTTAGTCTTTTAGTTAGTCTTTATTGGAGAAGAATAAAATTGAATGCTTCAAAACCAGAATAAAATACCTTTCTTAGCAAAAAAAAAAAAGAGATTTTCTGAACTCTTCTTGCAGTAAATTCTGATTTCCCAAATCATAAGAACTAAGCAAACATCTTGCTCCCAAACTCATAATTCTTTAAAAAATTCCTTTTATTAATATTAAAAGATGAAGAAAGACTGCACTGTAGCAATCAAAGGGATGCATGTTGCCATTTTAGACCAGAAGTGGTTAGTCTGCTTTGTCTTCCTTTTCTGTTACATGCTATTTGATTTCATTAGTCAGTTCCTATACGAAATCCAATTTTGATACAGGACTGCCATGGTTTCAGCCTAGCTGGTAACAAAGCACCATGCAGCTGCTCGCTCACTCTTGCCCCCCGACCCCTGGCCATGGTGGGATGAGGAGAAAATACAAAGGCAGGCTCGTGGGTTGAGATAAGGACTGGGAGGAATCACTCACCAGTTATGGTCACAGGCAAAAGACAGGCTCAACTTGGGGAAGAAACAAAATCAATTTAATTTACTACAAATCAAAACAAAACAAGGATATTAGGAAGTAAAACCAAACCTTAGAACACCTTCCCCCCACCCCTCCCTCCTTCCTGGTCGTCTCCACCTTCTCCCTCCAGCAGCGCAGGGGAACAGGGGGTGGGGGTTGGGGTCAGCTCACCACACGTTGTCTCTGCTGCTCCTTCCTCCTCGGGTGGAGGACTCCTCACTCTTTCCCTGCTCCAGCGTGGGGTCCCTCCCATGGGAGACAGTCCTTCACAAACCTATCCAGCGTGGGTCCTTCCCACAGGCTGCAGTTCTTCATGAACTTCCCTGGCGTGGGTCCTTTCCATGGGCTGCAGTCCTTCAGTCACAGACTGCTCCAGCGCGGGCTTTCCCACAGAGTCACAGCCATCTTGTGGAGCATCCCCCTGCTCTGGCGGGGGGTCCTCCCTGGGCTGCAGGTGGGCATCTGCTCCCCCGCTCCCCTCCATGGGCTGGGGGGGGACAGCCTGCCGTCTCAGCACGGGCTGCAGGGGCATCCCCTCCTGCCCCGCTCCTCCTCCCCTCCTTCCTCACTGACCTCGCTGTCTGCAGAGGGGTTTCTGTCACATTCCATTCTCCTCCCCTGCTGCAGGTTCCCCTTCTTAAATCTGTTATCCCAGAGGCGCTACCACCATCACTGATGGGCTTGTCCTTGGCCAGAGGCGGGTCTGACATGGAGCTGGGGAAGCTTCTAGCAGCTTCTCACAGGAGCCACCCCTGCGGCCCCTCCCCCGCTACCAAAAAAGCCCGTGCCACACAAACCCATAACAACGAGTAAACTGTGAGGTGGGCAGTCCACCACTTGCCTTGGTCTAGTCTAAGATTAAATTATCCACATGATTAGAAAGACTGCTTAAACATTTATGTTTTGTTCCTTTTGCTTTTCTTTACTGAACTGCAGGGACCTGTAATAGCGTACACTTGCTTCATGCTAATGTGTTTGTACATTATAGTAAGTCATCCTTATAGGCTTATTTTTGAGAAGCTAAGCATTTTTTTCAGCTTTCAAGTAATTTTGGCCATTATTTTCTACTACCATTTCAATTTTCAAAACAAAAAAACCCCACATATAAATTCAAATACTGCAAAGGAAACAAGCAGAGAGATAAGGGAGTAGTGAAGACATAGTAGAAGTGTTTTATTTATTCATTTGACAGAAATTGTAAACTTGAAACTATCCACAGAAGATCTGTAAGGGAGGGCCTGTAATGTTTGAAATGATCCTAGCCTGTTTGGAGCCAGAGATTCAAGCTGTGTATCCCTTTTCCCTAACCCAGGCTTTTAGTCTTTTAATTTTGAAAAAGGCTTCTAATTAAGCCATCTCAGATGAAGGGTGCAGTACTTACTAGGCTGTCTCCAGCTTTCTGAAGCCTGGTTAAGACATTCCCACTCTTCCCCTTTCCTCTTTGCCCCTGGTGGTCTGTTCTTAACCCTGTTTTGCAATCTGCTGCATTTTGTATGCCGCAACACAGCTGTTTTGGGGCTGTCTTGTCAACCTGAAATGGCTTGTCAGTGGGTGTGCTTTTTTTTTTTTTTTAAATTGTCTCCAATCTTGTCAGTACTCCAGCATACTTCAAAAATCAGTTCTTACAGTACAGCTCCTTAATTTATTTGACTGGCCGAGGGTGCAACATAAGCAAACTACAGTGGAGAGAAAGCTAGTGGTAGCAAGTGTTGGTGTGTAGTCTCAGTTTCAAAAGTGACTGGGCATTTGAAATGCTTTCATCTTGTGTGCTAAATCACATCTGAAAAGGTACCCTGTTTATCCCAAGTGCCATGATGTGCATTTGAGCTGAAAAGCTCAAACTGTAGCAGTTTTTGTTTTCCCTCCTACTTTGCTGTTGGGAAGAAACTGGAATTCTGCAGTAAAATAGTCCTTAATTATATGACTTCTGGTGTTCACTAACAGTAATGATGATCTACGTAATCACTGAATGTGCAAACTACAAAAAAGAACAACAACAAAAGGAACAACTACAAAGTCAACACCATACAAAACTCCTCCGTCCGCATTTTCCTTTAGGGATCTTGCAGTTCCTTGTGCTGCATTTGCTTTCACCTGACTAATTGGAGAAATTTCTAATGATTCCAAGACTTCAGATTATTGTTTTCAGGATGAATCTGAAGTATATATTCTTGCTGGAAGTACTGAAATAAAGGAATGGCTCCAAAACACATGAGCTCATCAAAGTTCTCCTTCCCATATATCCTGAGTAACTTGTAACTCTTCAAAGCCTTAAAGATATCAACTAGTTCTAACAGGTGTACATTTCTGAGGAATTGGAAACATCAGTAGGCAAGTTAAAGCTCATTCCTTGAACTGTCTGTCTTTGCTAATTTATGTCTGCTTTTGTTCTGGGGTGGTATATGCAAACGTTACATGAATGGGGCTTCTTCAACAGTCTGCGGTTAAAATAATGGCCTCGTAATTGAGAGACACCCAAGAAATTTTGATTGAACTAAGCCCCATTGGTGTGATGATGATTGGGATAAATTTTTTAGTCATAGGACACTTCCTGGTTTTGTATGATCTTTTCTCAGAATTCCAAACGAAAAGAACACTAAGTCCAGGTATTTATGAATGATCTTATCCAAAATTGTCAGGAAAGAATATTCATCATAAAGTGTTCAGATGAACCTTTTCAACTACTTTCTTACAGATACTTATTTTCTGCTATCTGTATGCTTCCTAGATACCATTTGAGGATTTTTCTTCCATTACACTAATATTACTTGCCCCATTTTGTCAATTTGTAAAGCTTCTGGGTTAGAATCTCAAGGCACCTTGCATATAGAAAGAATCTGGCTCTGAGCTAATATTTGATACAAATTATAATGCATGTATACAGAAGAGATGATACAGTTTTCTGTATCCTTAGATCAAACTTTCACTAGTTTTCATCACAATCTTGTTAGATTTTTATGTACTTGAGCTAGGAAGCATGGAACGGGAAAAAAAATATTGTAAGATATAACAGAATAAAATTTAAACTTTTAGAGAAGATCAATACCTATTCAAATGCTGTGTTCCAGAACTATTTAACTTTAAAAAAGGCATCTATCAATTTACAGTTTCTTCAAAAAAAAAATAATTACCTCTGGGGTATCACATGGCATGTCTATTATGGAAGATATTTTCCAATTTTTGCAGGACTACGTGTAACTACAGGTCACAATTTCTGAGATACTAGAAGGAATTTGTAGGAAGTGTTAAGCATAGGTGCTGGCTTATTGTGACTGTTTGCAGTTCTTTGCTTTCCTAAGCATTGTAAACTTAGACAATTTTGAATAAAACTAGTTAAATAAAGTTTTTGTAGTCAAAGACTCTAAATAGTCTGGCCTTCAAGCTGCGAGGTCAGAAGTTTAAAGGGATTAAAACCAAAAGCTATACAGAGGAAACTAAGAGAAAGTCTCATTCACTTTTTTCTTTGTTTCAACAGCAACTTTTTAACTGTCAGTCTCTGCACAAGCTGAGTTTGCCAGACAATGATCTAACCACATTGCCAGCATCCATTGCAAATCTCATTAATCTCAGGGAACTGGATGTCAGCAAGAATGGTAAGTCACTTCACTTATTATATTGGGGTAGCTAAAAGGTAAATCACCATTGACTGTACAAAGACACTAGTGAAAGTATAATTTCTAGAAGCTACACAGCTAGTAAATTTTAAATTGTTACTCTAAATCACTGCTTAATGTGAAAGATGCTCTTTTATGGTCTGGTTGTGATATTTAATTGTATCTCTCAAATTGATTGGTTTGTACTTTGAGATTCATTACTGAAAATTTTACATTCTCTCAAAACGCATATGCTCAAACTTACTACTTTTAGTGGCTTTCCTCATGTTTCACTATCCTGAAGAGAGTTTGCACAAGAATTCATAAAATTTTTCTGCATTCTATTGTTATATTTTGTTGCATATGAAAATTGTTTTCAGTTTATTTTAATGAGCTGTCTGAAAATTGTTGTAGGATTTGCCTGCTTTGCTGTCTTGCTCTGGGGATGGTAACTTCTGTTGCATGGGGAAAAGTGTCTGTGGGCAATGACTGGTTCACTTGTCTGACTTGTTAAAAATCTATCATTCTGTGTGAGTCAGCCTTTTATAAATTATGAAACATTGTCAGCCAAGTATTGTATACATGGGGTTTTATTAACGGTGCAGCTTTGGCAAGCTGGCAGATGTGTGCAACTGTGAGGAAATTGAAATAACTTATATTGTCATCAGGCTTCGTTGTGTGGCTTATTTGAGGGAAAAAAAGTTCAGTCTTGCTAACTGATGAGGGTACAATAGTCTTGTCTTACTAATTCAGAGTGAAGTAAGAGGACCTCTCCTTGAAATCATAAGTGAAAATAAGAATTACATAAATATGCCCAGGATTTTATCTCATTAAATTAATTGTTTTATTTGGACAGCTAGCTAATTATGACTCCACGAAGTTAAGTAAGTTCTGCTTTATTAAGAATATTCTAGTTGTTGACATGTTGGCATTCGCCTTGATTGTCCATTGTAGCCAGTGGACAAGCCAATATACTTAAACTGTTACTTTATTATTTCTGCTTAATGAATACAGCATTTAGTGTGATAACTTGACCTGATTGTCACTGCTCTGTTCCTGGTACAAGTAGATTAATAGACTTTCTTAAAGAACACTGGCCTTAAACTTTCATAGTGACACACAACAGAGAAAGAATCATCTTTTTGTCCTAGACTGAATTGTTGAAAGGATTAACTGTTTCCAACACAAGTTCTCAATGCACTAAACTTAAAAGCAGCAAAAGGACATTTGAGTTCTAGTGCTGGCAAATTCCTTAGCTTATGTGTGTAAATAGGCAGCTGGTCACTAGCAGCTAGAGAGTTACTTGTCTGTCCAAAATGGTATAACCTCTGGCTAAGCCTTCAGAGAGTTGCTGAAAGAGCACTTGTTCCTCTGGGGCACATAAAGAATTTAAGGAGGCAATAGCTGAACAAAATGCTATTCCATTAAACTGTGAAGCTCTGTTTGCTAGGGGTTGTTTTGTTTTGTTTTTAACACCTTTCAGAGATGACAGGGCACAAGCTTATTTAACTATTATCGTGCGCCTGTTCTCAATCTTATCACAATTTGGATAGCTTCTCTGCCTAGTGTTGCACATCAAAAATAGCCCTGAGGTCAAAAGCTTGTTTACTTGGGGCATCTTGTCTCCCACTATTCCTGAAAGCTCTGTAAAACTCAAAAAAACAAAGCAGGGTCCCCACTGGTCCCTGTTGGGTGAGGTGAGAAATAGTGCTGTTTATTCTGTAACAAATTTGGTATTATTTGAGAGTTCAGTTTGTTGGCTTAAGTGCCTTTCCCTTTCTGTTTCCCTGTTGTCGTGGTTTAACCCCAGCCAGCAGTTAAGCACCACACAGCTGCTCACTCACTTCCCCCCACCCACTGGCATGGGGGAGAGAATTGGAAGGAAAAAGGTAAAACTCGTGGGTTGAGACAAGAGCAGTTTAATAGAACAGAAAGGAAGGAATTAATAATGATAATAATAACAGCAACAATAAAATGACAATAAAAATAATAAAAGGCTTGAAATGTACAAAAAAGTGATGCACAATGCAATTGCTCACCACTGACCGACTGATGCCCAGTTAGTTCCTGAGCAGCGATCTGTCCCCTCAGGCCAACTCCCCTGATCTTATATACTGGACATGAGGACACATGGTATGTAATACCCCTTTGGCCAGTTTGGGCCAGCTGTCCTGGCTGTGTCCCCTCCCAACTTCTTGTGCCCCTCCAGCCTTCTTGCTGGCTGGGCATGAGAAGCTGAAAAATCCTTGACTTAGTATACACACTACTTAACACACTGATGTTTTCAGTTGTTGCTGTCAACGTTCTTCTTATACTAAATCCAGCTACTAGAAAGAAAATTAACTCTGTCCCAGCTGAAACCAGGGCACCTATCCACTGTTACAACCATCGAACATTTTTGTCTTGACAACTGCAAGCCTATTCTCTTCCCTTGTGTCTGCTTTTCTCTTGGTAAGAGTTTACTGCTCAGTTTCCCACTTAGGACAATTGTTCTGATGTGTGTCTATAATAGAACCAAATAGGAGGGGTTTTACTAGTTTTCTAAGACTAGCAAAACTGATCAAAATCTCTGATTCGTCCTTTTTCTTTGTTAGATATTGAAAGAATACAGTGTGGATGCAGTGGACTTTGTGGGAAGCACCTAATTTATATAAAAGAAAAATTACTGGAGATAATCGCCAATCTTAGTGCAGGATGATGAGAGATGCCAAATTCTAAAATAATTGAGTGTGTTTTTCAGATTCCTGTGGTTGTGGCAAGTGAAAGTGATAGTTCCTGTATTTTTCTTGTAGTATTGATGTACCATAAGTGTTTTCTTCCAGTGTGGATGGACTTAAATCATGGAGTGCAGATGCCCTGGTACATGAAATATGATAGCATTTTCATGTAAGATAGTTGAGCTGTTTGTGGCATTGGCATAATCAAATGTTTATTTATTGACAGTTGTACAGGGGGGGAAAAACCACAAAACGCCCACCAAAAAAACGCACAACACTGCTCTTCGCCCCTAAATCTGTCTTTTTTTTTAAATGGTTTATTAACCTTTAGGGTACAATTATTTCCTCGTGGCTCGGGGATGCCAGGTGTAGTGTGCATCTAGGACAATGTGGAAGACTGTCAAGGAAATATTTTTACCTCTTCTTTGAAGAAGGGGAGAGCATTCATGTACAGTGTATGATGGTGTATATAAATGGACATAAGACTTAGCCTTACAGGTTACTAGAATCAAGTGATTTGAAAGGCTGAAGCATACGATGTGGTGACTGCCAGGGAAGTCAGGCTTTCCTGGAAGCCTGGGAAACGGGCTTGAAATTGCTGTGCCTGTGGACTTAGTATAGTGGGAAACAGTGACATGGTATATTTTTCCCTGCTTGCACGTGGTGAAAGAAAAAGATTCATTTTTTAAGTTCTATATTATTCAGGCCTTTGGAGGATTAAATAGCAAGACCAGAAGAAACACAGCGCTTTGAAAATAAGGGTATCTTCAATAGTCTCTTAGATATTAAGGAGTGGTTTTCTTTCACTGTGATCTTACAGTGAATTTAAACATGCCAGTTTGTCAGTCTGTATTGCAAGGAATCTGCATGGAAAAATACACAAACTAAACCCAAGAAAACACCCCCACCCCCTCAATCCCTGCCTCCAGGCATATCTGCGTATAAAAATTATTTTAAGTAATTTTAAAGAACAGATGCAAATGTAGATCAAATATGTTTTCTTCAGTGTTTTAAAATCATCTGCTGATTTGGCAAACTAGCTTTAGTATGCAGTATGCCAGAAGTTGGGGAGTTGAAGAAAGAGAAATCAGGAGAGTATCTAGTCTTATGTTGCCCATCTGGTGCATTTAGGAATATGGTTTTTTTCATAGTTAATAGGGAGACAGATCCAAGTTTTATTTTCTGTAGGGAGAAGTAAGAGAGAAAGATCCTGAATACAAAAATAACTTGCTGTAAATTCGCTATTTCTCTGCTTATACTGGGTGGGGGGAAATGGGGATGGGGCATGGAAGGGCAGATGGGAGCAGGGGGTTTTATATCATCCATGATAGTGAAATAAAAGAAAAGATAATTGATGTGCTGCTGACTCATGAGTCTGTAGCTTTACTATAATATATCATCCTATAGAGCTCATAAATTTATCCTAAATGTAGGCAGCTATTCCATTTAAAGTTCTCTATTCAACTGTTTATAGGTTTTTTTTCTTAAATATATTGTCTGTCTTATTAAAGACATTGAACAGGATCTGTGTCTGCAGAATAAAATTATCTTTGTGTGTAAGAGAGAATGTGAACAGAATGGAATTTTAATGCAGCTAAGGTCTTGAATGTGGAATTTGAGTGTACGTATCTGAAATAAGTTCAATACAAATCTCTTCCTTGACTCAAAGAAATTTTTGTAACACAGAAGAGGCATTGTAGAAATAATTACGGGTTTTTTTAGGTGTGGATTTGCATGTAAGCCAAAATGTACCTTTATTTTTGTAAAGCAATGTGCTTTGAGTGACAGTCATCAGGTATCAACCAAAAGTGACTGGACAGACAACACAGAATTTGCAGCTCAAGGTGGTAGGGGATAGCGGGGCGGGGGGGAGCAAAGCAGCTTTATGTGTTTATGTTACACTTTAGTTTCAGGTTACTCTGGGGACTCAGCAACACTCCAGGCTTGAATTAGGCATAGTTGAAAACCACCTGAACCTTGGTGATTGTCCAGGACAGTATTATGAACAAAACTGCTGCCCACAACCTTCCTAGTGTTCTACATTTTGCAATTATACCCTGCCCTTGCATGTTTAGGTTTATGTAAATTAGTGTGTCAGGCATGTCTTCAAGAAGCAGCATTATTGGCTATCCTTCCCCCTGCCCCAAGAACAGTCATTTAGGAACCTGTCTTGCTACTCACTCCTTCTCCTTTACATTGTGTAAGGAACATAGCTAGAGCAGGCCTAGAGATACCTTACTCTAAAAATTGAAGCTCTTCCAAACAGTTTGAGGATGAAGGCTTTGGAAGACTCTTGTGGGCTTGCTGGACCATCCTAGCTGTGCCAGTACATGTGTATAAAAAGAATTAAAAAACCCACCACTGCCAACCCCCAAACACCACTAAACTGCCTTCTTGTTTTCTCTGCCTGCATCAGCTCTGATAATTTAGCAGCACAAGTTGTTGTTGTTGGAGAAAGTGATGAGGAGGCATTATCCATTTAAACAGATCAAGAGGCTAACATACAGTAGAAAATAGGATTCATTACTGTCTGAACCTCACAGAATTGGTGTAAGTTTTTAGCTTGCAGATTAAGGACTTAAAATTTCAAATTTCACAACTGGTCTCAAAACAAAAATTTTAGGAATACTAAACTTGACTCAGACAAGCAGTTTACGTCTTAATGCTGCTGCTTTTTCCACATGTGGACACTTATTCTGCAAAAGAGCCTTTTGTCTTCATTGTGAGTAAGTATTTTATTACTATATAAATGTATGTAGTTAAGTACTCACCTCATTAGCAAAATGAGCACGAAATATATTGCCAGTACTGTATTTTATTGTAAATCTAATTATATTATAATAGTTGTCACAACCAATAAGAGTACATTTTTCTTTAAACTCATTAGAAAAGCTTAAAAATCTCCTTATGGAAATATTTCCTGGTTCTTTTTTTTCCGCCTGTTTTTTTTAAATGAAAACACTGTTTAACTTGTTCCTGTCAGATTTGTAGCTTGACTGACTTTCTTGCGTTAATCATTACACGGACCGTACAAATGTTATCTATTTTCCCTTACAAAAAACCTCCAAGCAGTCCTCCAAATAAAGTTTCAACTTCTATTTTTCATTGTGTAAACTTAAGAAAGGGGCCCCCAGCATAGTCAAAGCTTACAAGCCTGCAAGTGACCATTATTAAAGGGAGGACAAATGGGAAAGGAAACTTTAAAACTTTCAGAGCGTGTAGAATTGGAGAAAAGGACTTTGTAAAGTGAAGATGGAAAGGTGAATCTGCTTACTAAGCTATAAGTAGATAGTTGTCAAGCAAAGTCACTTCAAAGAAAAATCAGGAAATCCAGTGGAATTTGTTTTCAGAATTCTGCAAACATTTTGTAAGGGTTTTAGATTAGTGATTTCCTTGACAAAAGCAAAAGTTTTTCTAGGAGGGAACTTATTTGCATAAACAAAGTGGAGATAGTAGAGAACGAAAAGCTATATAAATGGATTAAACATAACATAAACATTAAATGTATTAAAATTGGTGTTTTATTAAATCCGTAACAAGTTTAATAATGATAGGTTAAATCCATGACGGATTTATTTTTTGAGTTTTACTACTTGAGAAAGGTAGATTTCTTCCCCAGGTCTCCAAGCGTTTATATTTTTGTCTTTAGTAAGAGATGGACAGAAACGAGGCTTCTGTAATGCTCATATACAAGGGCAACCAAGTTGCAAGGAATTTTACAATTCTGACACTCTGAGAATGCAAGAGGAGCAACTGATGTGACATGTAGCCAGTTTCAAAAGCTTTGGGATATTGGAATATCTGTTTGGAGAACTAGACGAAAGTATATTTGCAGTAGTCACTCCTTTCTCTTGAAACGATTGATTTTTTTAGTATACATTTTCACTAAATAAGCTAGAGGCTCCTAAACTGCTTGGCAACAACTAGAGTACTGAGTACCACCTTGTGTGAGGCCAACCTTGTGCCAAGCTGCAACTCCAGCTGTGAGCAGGAAGGTGTTACTGCTGCCAGCCTGGTCAGGCATCTCATGGAAACCTGAGATTCTGGTTGATCTGAAAGCAGCTGCAGCAAGGGACCCTCTAAGAATTTTGGAAAGAGGAATGAATGTTTGAAAGGAAGGGTGGATAGGTCAGCATTGTGGAGTGAATTCATTGGGCTCTAATATACTGCTTGCTTTTAATAATGAAAAGTACTGCTTTTAATTCAGAGGGTATGCAGAAATCCCAAATTAAATCAAATTATATAAGAATACAGACTGTGACCAATACTTTAGTTTAAGCATTCGGTTTAAAATTTCAGCTTTTGCAAACAGATTTTACATAATCTTTGGGAGAATTGTGGCATGTATTCTTGAGCTCTGAAAATATTTTGGTTGCCTTGTTTGATCCACATTGGCTGCAAGGACAGTTGTAGCAGAGGCCTGAGTGGAAAAAAAACCACAAAAGCTGCTCTTTTTATGGTGGAGCTGCTTTCAGGCAGGACCTAATAGTTGCTTGCCTGGAAGTTGAGACCAGGATGAATAGATGAGCTGAGGGAATAATGTACATAATTAAGATTTCTTTCATATTCATGTAGACTGAGCCTGTATATTTGTCTCTGTGTCCTCTATACTTGTAAAGGTGCGGGGCAGGTGTACAGCAGGCTGTAGTTTCATTTATTTTGCAGCAAGAGGGCTTTTCAGTGTGCCTGTTGTTTGGAGAGAATTTTTTTTTTTTCTCACGTTCCCCACAAACTGAGGAATCTAGCTGTAAACTCTTTCCTTTGCGGACATCACCCATATGGCTTCCACAGGTCTCTGATTTGTTACTGATTTTCTTTCTCTGTGCTTTTTAGGAATTGACCCAATTGGGGGGGGATGGCGGGGTGGGGAGTCTGCTTAAAACGTTTCTGTGCGAGAAGAGGTGGAACTTGATTTGGAGGGACTGCCACTGCTGTATAGCAGTAAAGGTTTCAATAACTGAAGTCTGGGCCATACTAGTTTTAGCATTTGATTGTGAAGAAAAATATGACCATGTGGCTAGAATATGAACAGCAGAGCAAGCCCCCATCTGCAGTAGGGCTCAAACAGGGGTGTCAGCTCTGGCATCTATTGCAGTGAAGGATTCTGCCAGCCACGGATGTGACTTGCACAATTTTCTGTAAATCCAGAATTGCCAGTATCTCTTGAGTGAAAAAATCTTACCTGATGGAGGAAAAAAAAGTTGTCCCAGTTTTCTTTCCTGCTCTGCAAGTTATGCTAACCCTGGTGATAGGAAAGGATTGTGCTATGTAGGGGAGGAGATCAGTGTAACTCCAGAAGGTGAGTGGGACCCCAATTATACTTAAAATTGCCTTAATCCAGTCTGAACAGATCAACATTTGTGTGTATTTGCTCTGACAAGCTGTACCAAAACAATCATTGGTCTCCTGGGAGTTAGAGATCAGGCGAAATTCTGTATTTCAGCTGTGTTATGTGATCCAGAACTGAGGTTGATTACCTTCAGATTTGTGGCCATTAACCCAAAATCCCTCTATGACCTTTTTGGTATGCCCTTTGGGCATGTGCCTCAGCTGGTCTGGGATCATGATTAAACACCACTTTCTAGGTTAGGCTGGTTAGCTGGTGAGTTTTTGCCAAGTAGAGTTCTGAATGATGAATGCTTTCTACTATTGGCTTACTCCAGACAAGAATTTTAGATTCCTCTTCTTTATCTTACCGCCAAATTTTCCTTAACAATCCTCCATTCCTGCCTGTCGCCTGCCTGCTGCCCCCCCCCCCCCCCCCCCTTTTTTTTTTTTTTTAAAGAGTTGGTTTTGGTAGAAATTGGCCAGTGAGTTTAGAAGTGCCTGAAATTTGGGAAAGCAGGAAGGAACAGACAAGTAAATACTAGAAGCTATTACATAAATCTCACTTCTGTGGGAAGCTACACTACAAAAAGAACTTTGCTCTCAATTCAATTTGGATCTGCTGGTTAGAATTAAAGATTACCTGCAAATTGCATTTTCTCCTGTTGTGCTTGGCAAATGGTCATAGTCCGCAAGTGTGATGGTTTGTATTTTTTTGTAAAACAGTAAATGTGTAAATCAGTGGCATTGTTGTTGTCATGTAAAATAGGAAACAGCAGGATGAGGAACCTGCCCGTATGATGTTTTTCAAGGAAAGTGGGATAAGTCTGCAACAGGCTAGATAACCCCAAAGTAATATATTGCACTGTCTTCTATAATCCTTGAGTATCAGTGTATAAAGGAAGCACTAAAAAACCCCAAAGAAAAATGGGATTTAGAAAGGAATGTGGATCTTAATTTGCAGTGCTCATTTAATCAGGTGCTCATGCAGGGTGGGGTTGGCTATCAAATGGATTAATTAGCACAGTGTTACAAAAGGAGTGTGGAAAGATGTGGTCACAAAGACCCTTGAGGTTTGCTGAGCTTCCTTAACAGGGAAGAAGATCCAGGACACTAAAGATAGATGGAAAGCAGAGAAACAAGGAAGAGATCCTCTTGTAAAGTGCTCTTTACAGCCCTTTGTCCTTCTCTCATATCTTTTTCCAGGGTGTCTCTGCCTTCTTTCTTACTCTTCTTTCTTACTTGCTTTTTTGAATTTGCTTTCTTGGTGGGAAGACTGAAGGAATACTAATCCAACAGTAACTGCATGTTTCTAGCATGCAGGAGGAATACAGCTGAGGAAAAGTGAATGTCTGAAGGTTGTTGTATTGCAGCCAGTTAGTAAATGCAACTTCTTATCACATGGTAGAGAGGAGCAGTCTCCTAATTTTTTTCTGTCCTCTGAATGTGTACTACAAATGTTAGGTATATTTCATGCTGTCATTCCCAGTTTGCTGCTCTTTTGAATGATGGCTGCCATTTATCCATACGGAAGTATTGAGTGAGGTTGGTAAAGATGGTGTGTATTGTACCAATCCTGGCTCTAAGAAGAAGCAAAATTAGATTCATGGGCTTCTTCATGGTTAGCTTTCTCTTATCAGTTGATTTCCCATTGTTAATTTGTTGTTAAAACTGTTGCTGCCTCTTGCCCAAGGCATAATCAAACAGGAGACTACTGTAGAGTCTTCTGATCCTGTACAAAAGCATGCTGATTTAAGATGTCTGTATTTGGATAGCTAATATTTTATTTGGCTGTTATTTTGAAACTAAGTTTACATTGACATTCTCCTCTCTAGCAGATGTGCTGTGTGTTTTGTTTTCTAGGTAGTTATCACAGATGTAAGTCTTCTGTGCTTCAATGAATTCTTGACACAGGCAGTGGAAACTAATATTAAAAACATGGGGTTTAACGTGTTGAACCAGAGCAATCTTTCATCCAAAGACCAAGACAAGGCCAGTAGTTTTTCTGAAAGATGGTCATACTAAGCTTAGAGAATCTGTCAATATGATTCAAATAGCAAAACTAATGGCACAGAGTGAGTCTGAAATACAACTCTTGTCTCCAAGGAAGAGCTTAGCAGTGGTTTACTCTGGTTAATGTAGACACTTATTTTAAGAAGGTAAAGTTATATTATCAGCAATAAAGAGGTCTTGATGTACTTTTTAGACAATAGAAGACCACTTCATACAAATCATCCATAACTTCATCTGTACAGGTCTCTTATGTGCTAGATTTTTGTTCATCTGCCATGGCTTGGGATGCATTATCACGTTAGATGCCTTTCATCTGTATATTTGGATATCCTTGTTTGGTGAAAGAGGCTTCTTGCTACAACTGGAATTAAGATCATGTATATTTAAATTTCTTGGAAATGTGTTTCTCTTAATACAAAGATTATATGACAGCAATGGGTAAGGTACCTTTCTAGTCTTTCTATGGTATTTTTCTAATCTTTATTTAAACCTATCTTTGGACTTGAAAATATCACTGCTGATTTCCAGCAATGAAGCTTCATTGCATTATAACTATTACCTTTTTAGTTTTGATTTTGAGCTGTGAGAGTGATAAAGTGAATTGAATCAGTATCCCTTGTCGTCATCTTCTGCTTCAACTCCGCTCACAGCCCCAGTAAACTTCCCATAGCTGAAGCCATATATATAAAGCTACATTTTTATTTACACATGTGTGCATATACATGAACATGCATGGTAGTAAACCAGACATGTCAGAAATCTTGGCCTATATTGCAGTTGATGGTTCAATTCCTCCTGCTCCCCTCTGCTTCTATATTTTACTGTTCTCAAGTTCAACAAGCTATTTCCCAAGAGGATCTGTGATACTTTCAGGTATTTAAACACCTGGATTAACTCTGTGGCTTAGTGTGCTTTTCTTGCCTTTCATCTCTCAATAAGAGTACAGCACCTGGTATAAGTCAAAAGTAATAGTTTCAACCATTTAGTATGACAAACAAGTTCCTGCCAAGAAGGACCTGAAAGTCTAGTTTGACAGAAATGGTGTTTCTACTTAAGTTGAATTTATGGAAAAGTCAGCATGGTGACTTTGCCACTTAACATCACCAATTGACTCAGTGTAAAAGTATGTCTTTTGTGACTACTTTTCATGTCAGGTGGTATTGCCATCTCTTAAGTCCTAATATACCAGGTCAATCTTGCTACTGGACAAACAAACAAAGAACCAAACTCTATGCTAGCATCAGAAATTGTGTAATTTCTTATGTAGGTAAAAACATTACTTAGCAGTTCGTGCTTCAGCATGTTTTTTCTGCTTCAGTATTCTCAAAACAGATACATGGAGAGACATAACCAAGTCCCACCTGCCAATCTGAGTGACAAGACACACTGCCCTTGTCTTCCTCTCTGCAGCTGAATTGTAAGAGAGTTAATGTTGCTTGGAGCAGCATGAAATTTCACACTTTCACTAGCCTAAAAGTGAGCATCCACAGAGTACAGTTTCTTCTTAGTGGTCTTATTCCCTGGGTTCAGGCTGCCCTCTCCACACACCTGATAAAGCACTCTAGAAGCAGACACAATTACATGCATTAATTGAAAGACAAAGAGCCAAGATTTCTGTCACCTGAAAAAACAGTTGTTTTTATTTTACTAGTGTATGGATTTTTCTTGAAAAAATAGTGTATTGTTAATCCAAGTGGAAGGATTGCAGTATGAATGGTGGTTATACTTAGGACAAGTTTATTTAAAATAAAAACACATGTCCCCAGGTATAAGAACAATGTAGTGATACATTGGAAAAGCAACTGCAGTTGTGATAACCATAGTTTTATTTGGTTTTATGGTGTAGTAAAAATTGATGTGGAAGTCTTGAGCAGTAGAATGATTCAGTAGTGATTTCCTACTGACATGGTGGATACCTGTCTTCTGTTTTCAAGGCTTGTTCTGTCAGTTTCTCACAAGTGCAAATTGGCAGATGTGAGGGTTGCAAATTCACTCTGGTGTTTCTGGAGATAACCTTGGAAAAAGAGGAGATTCCTTTTTGTTTTAATTTTCAGACTTAAGTGTGTCTGCAGTGTTTTTGTCCTTCTCTACAAATAATCTGAAGCTAACAGCAAGCATATGTCACATTTGGGATACCTATTGAGAACCGTGAATGCTGTAAACATACTGCAAGATTTGAAGCCTTACCATTTCACCTGGATGTCACACAAGCCATGCATTTGACAAACACATCCTGTTGGAAACTTTGTTCTATTGTGTGTATGAATGCCTTTAAAAAAAAAAAAATATTGTGACTGAGGGCCTGATCTTAAGTACATTACAAAGTACAAGTACTTTAATATTTGGTAATGAGCAGCAGGAATTGATAGTGTACTGTGTCTCTATAATGCTGCTTGGCAAGCTGCCTGCTAAGCTGCACTACGAAATGCTTTAGGAATAGAATAGTAAAAGAACTGATATTGAGTAAGAGTATTTCTTTAATGAAAACTGTCTAAAATGAAAAAATCAGAGAACCAGTTCACTAGTTGCTAAATGAATTAAAGTTTTTATGGCTAGTGGTTTTATGTGCATCGTTTTTATGCCTGTGATGGAGTCTAATAATTGAAGACTGTTTCCCTACCTCTCCCTGTATCTTGCAGGCATACAGGAGTTTCCAGAAAATATAAAAAACTGTAAAGTCTTGACAATTGTTGAGGCCAGCGTAAATCCAATTTCAAAGTAAGTTTGTCTTTTTTGTGTGTTTTATATTTTGTGCAAACACTGCTGAGTCTCTTAACTTGCCCCAGACATGCGCCAACACTTGGAGGCAAGGGGCAGAGTTACCTGAGAAGTATCTTCATTAACCTCACTGTGATACAGTATAGCTATGTCATTAAAGTATTTTGCCCAAGTTAATAGGTTATGGGGACAATCCTGCATTATACCATGTTGCTTTCTCAGCTTTAAGTCCATCAATTCTCTGTGAACATAGAGAAATATGCCAAGAGTTTTCTTTCTTAATAACAATAATTAATTCTACTCTACAGCCTATACCACTGTTTTTCAAACTTAGCTTATATAAGTAGATTTCCCAGTCAGCTTCTGTAGTGACAAAATTAGTTTGCCAGAAGTAGCACTGCCAGAGATACAAACTTCACGCAACGTAACTCTTCTAGGGAAAAAAGGTGTTGCATAGTTTTTAATTTATCTTATTGTCTCTAATGAATGCCTCCTCCACATTAGGTGTCGGGAGATCACAAATACATAGCAAGACTACATTTGTTGTTTGTAGTTTTTATTGCCTGTAGGTGTTGTCCTCAATACTTAAAAATAATTTTGACACTAATCTTACAGAGAACAAGTATCTAGTGCAATTTTGTAGAAATTTTGGTACCACCTTAATTTTAAAGTTATTGATATGTAGGACTTCAATGCTATACTGTTGTTTAAGAAAATATGACTTAATGCCCTGAATATAATTGAAACAAAGACACTACATTATTTTATTTCTATATAGGCTTCCAGATGGATTTTCCCAACTGTTAAACCTAACGCAGCTGTACCTGAATGATGCTTTTCTTGAGTTTTTGCCAGCCAATTTTGGCAGGTAAGTTGCATTTGAAACTTAGTACCTACGTTTAGTTTTAAATTTATGCAGAGCAGTTTCTGCTGCTTCTCAAGCAAAGTGTCAACTGGAAGAGGGGAAGAAGTATACATTACAAATCAATTTATGCCACATATTAGTTAAAAAATAAAGAAAACCTGAATGTTTATCACCATTTTTTAACTGGGCTTTTGAAGGACAGACAGAATGCTTATGAAAAGCCAAGAAATGAAACTCACGTACACACTTGCTTCTTCTACAGCACAAGTCTGGCAAGTGTGGGAGACTAGTAGTTCTGAAATACGGGTTGTTTATCTTTTAGCAATTGGAGTGAAGCAAATAATGACATCTGTAATTCCACTTGTCCTCTCCTGGATGCACAGATTCTTTCATGCTCGTTTGTAATTCTCAAGTGCCTTGTTGTCCAGAATCTTTCTGAAAGACTTTGCATATTTACAGTGTGCTGACTAAGCAAAATTGTTCCATGTAATAGCTTAAATACAAGAGAAATACTAAAGCTCTACTTCTTTAAAATGGATTAAATCTTCGGAGCAAAAGCGCAAGGGTAGTATTGTTAAAAGGAAGACTCCTAGATGAGCATAGTTCATCCCGTTCTCCTTATTATGCTGGTTTAGCCATTTCTGCTTTTTTCCCCTCTCTTCTATCTTATTTTATGCTCTTTTTTCCTAGATTATCACTCTCCTGCCCCATACCACATCCACTAAGCCTCTCATTCAGGAAATACGGCTATTAGTTAACCAGGCATATTGCTGTGTGAAAGCAATTGCCTTAGGCCGTGTGGTTATAGTTGGGTCAGCACAGTTCATAAGAGATTAGAAAAGTCCCCAAATAGGGTGCTGCGGAAGTTTGGAAGATCAGGAGATGTACAATGAAAGATGAGCACAGGTGCAGTCCATTAGTGACCATTAGTTTATTAGTCATCTGTCATCATTGTTGTTGGTTTATTCCTCTCTGTCCAGTGATTAGTCACTCCCTGATGAACGATTAAAAGCAACAGATCTGTTACTCAGCTAACAAAAAAGCTGCTTATGATGCAGGAGCATTATTACCATGCTTGTTTCTAGTACACAAAGTTTGTGTTTCAAAAACTCTCATTAAGGTTAAAGAAGAAATGTCTGGAAGATGCATAGTCTTTACTTGTTGGCACTTTAATGTTTGCCTATACATTTTTCTGGTCTGTTTTTTAATAGTCTAACCAAATGGCAAGACTTTCTAAGTAAAAAACAGGCACTGCAGATGGAATTGAAGACATCAGGTTGACACAGTTCATCTTATAAGTAGTTAATCTTACGCATCGTTTAAAAAAGCCTCATAATTTTTTCTTCATCACTGTCCACTTCTATAATGCTTAATGGTTAGGGAAATGGTGAAGTCATTAATTACTAACAGCTTAAGAATAAATCAGTTACTGAAGGCAACTTGAAAGCCTCCAATGTGTTTCTCTTAATAGCTATGAGGAATTCAGCCTTTGTTTTTAAAATATAAATAGTGACTTGCGGCATCCTAGCTTGTACGTAGGAGAATGAAGCTGACATTAAGACTTTTCTCATCAGCTCTTTTTAAATGAATTCGAAGTATTCGTATAAGTTTACCTGCTTATAATGGTATTGCACAGAATAAATACTACTCTATAGGAAGATAATGTTTAGATGAAATAAATTAGAAAACAAGTAATTGGTAAAATGTCATTTCAAAGTAAGGTTCAGACCCTTTTGACATTGAGCATTTGTTCTGTAAGTGAACAGGCTGCTCTGCCATCCCACAACTTTACAACTAGGTATAAAGACTTGCTAATGCAAACAGTCTTTTAACTTGTCTTCAGAATATGGGAATACTTTTTTTAAAAACAAACAAAAAAGCTCTGGTAGAAGCTTTGGGGATATTTAGAGCATTGTTCGTTATTCCCATAACGGACAGGCCTTCAGCTTCTTCCAATTTGGTGCATTAATTGTTTTGTATATGGCCTTATAGCTATTACTTTTCATTACATGGGAACGCATGAAGTAACTGAGTTCTGTTGCCTGCTCTTACTGGCAACTATAGGCAATAATGCCTCTTAAAAACTAAGCCAATGCCATATTAAATCTAGGAAGGTTTTTATGGTCCATGTGTCAGGGTCTCTGTTCCAGCAGTTCAGGTTAGAAACTTGGTTTCCCACATTAGTTTCTCTCTGACTGTTCATATTCATTTGTTTCACAGTTTAAGTGCTGTCATCTCTCATAAGTGTTGTCCCCTATCTCTCACCTGCTGTTTTTATAGTGTTCTCATATCCCTCTTTTAGTTTGTTAGACTAAACAAAGTTCTGTTTCCCTCTGGTATGGCAGGTTTTCATTTGTGCCTGGTTATATTAATGTGTCTTGGAACAAGTTTCAGTTTGAATTCATCTTCTTCTTTTTGACAGAGGTTGATGACATATATAGCTATATTTAGAATTCAAATTGAGATATTTTCATGGCTTGTACAATGTCATGACTATCTTCCTGTTTCTCTTGGAAACGTCTGTGGTTATGCTCTAATGTTCCCCTAGCCCTTTTTGCAGCTGCCTAGTGTATGACCGACTAATGCACTGGACAGCTCACTTAGAAATGGCTGATGACTCTACAGGGAAATCATGAGTACTTGACTTGGTGCTGTGGCATCTTGTCCCTTCTTGATTTTTCTTGATCAGCCAACTCTTTTTTCTTGATCAGCCAACTTAAACATTTTTCCTATCCTTTATGATTGCAGTTAAAAAATATTGATCAGGATAGTCCCAAAATGGGTCTTTGAGCACCTCTGTCAGTAACATTCAGCCTGATGCTTAAGGGAGAAAACTTCATGTAATGCAAACTACTTTTAGTATATCTATGCAGCATTTTATTACATTTACCTCCATGCTTTATTCTCACCTTCAAAATTTGTGCTAAAGCTTTGCATACTATTAAGGTCAGGATTATCCAATCTTTTTTCCCCTTCTTTATGAGCATTACATACTTGCTGTCTTCAGTGGTGTTGTACCAGTCCAGCATATTAGACTTACTAAAAATCACCAGACTTTTGATTAAAATGTGCCAGTTCCTTTGGAACATTGAGGTGATAATGTTTTTTATTTTCCTCCACTCTGAAATTCTAATTTGAATGCATTAATATTGGCATGGATCCCAGAGTTAGCCTTTATGCCAGTGCACAGAAATCTAGAATTGCTTATGCTTACCCAAGAAAACCATATCTGTCGTATCTAAATACATCATGTATATTTACATTTAAATATACAAATATATAAGCAGAGCATTCTAAATTTGAAGCTCACTGTGGGCTAATTTTGAGACAGAGCTTTAAAAGGGAAACATTAGTTACTGATGGGTGTTTAAGATCAGCAAGGAGTTTATCTTCAGTGTCATTCTGAAAACTCAGAGTGTTGCCTGTAATGGGGTATTGCTTCCAGAGGTTTTTTGCCGTTGCAATGAATTTACTTTTAATCTTCTTTCTCAACAATTTGCCAGTAGTATTTGCAGTAGTAGATATTTTTAGTAGTATCTACTTGGGGATAATTTTTTACATAAATGTACAGGGATAATCAAATTGGGGACTTAATTTAGTTACATATATGTAATTTTGCTGAAACTTTTGCAAATGCAACCTGCTATAGGATACATATATTTCAGTCCTCTTGCCTTTATATTTTAGTTACAATTAAAAAAAAAAAAAATCTGCATTAGCAAAACTGCAAAGGAGGTGAAAAATAAAGAACATCTCTGTATGAAATGTTTTTAACTTTCCAAAGAATGACTACTGTTAAACAGCAAGTTTCTAAGTATACCTGCTATATATTTTTTTTACACTTTTTACAGATTGTATAGTTAAAGAAATCAGATTTAGGAAGAATCTTGATCTTATCCTGGCAATATGTTCATGTAGAGAGTTTTTATTTAAAAGTTTAGCTACATTTTAAAAGCAGGCTAAGTTGGCTACATTAAATAACAATACTGCAACAATAATTTTCTTGAGACCCTTACATCAGGTATACTTAAAGTTCAATAATACTTTGTTACAGCTTTGTGTTTGTGATGTGTAAATATTTCTGTGGTTATGGGTTTTTCAGGTTGAAAAATGAACTATTTCCGTATGATAAATCTTTGTGACAGAATGGCATAGGAAATTTACATTCTCCCACTATGACTTCTGTTTTTCCTTTAGTATAAGTGCACTAGTTCTCTGTCTATTTCTTTTCCAAATTAAACCCCAGTTTTTCAGTTCCATTATAGCAGTTCAGACGCATAGCATGGGTCTTTATACCAGCAATTTAAAGAGCAGCTAGGCTGAGTATTTGATGTGTATTATTACATTAAACTTGAATTAACCCTTCCAGTCATAATGGAAGAAGTGACAACTGCTTCAGTCCAATATTTCTCATTAGTTACTGCAAGAAAATTACTAATTTAGACACAGCCTGTATCTCCCAGCCAGGAGAGGTTGAAAATGTTTCCCTAGTAGCCTCTGTGTAGCTCTACACATAAGAAATTCAATTTGTATATCCAATTTCTTAGGGTTAGCTGAAGAAAGAGTAGAACATGAAACAAAGTCACAAAACCTTTCTATCACCAAAAGCAGTCTTCAGGTTCACAGAATTAGCCTATTAGAAGTGTAGTACAGTCAGTTCTGGCTAAAGTCAATGATGTGTGGGTGTGCATGTATATGTATGTGTGTATATATATATAGTTTAGCATATGAATGGAGGTTTGCTTCTACTGCATTCAACTGAGAAATTTGACTGCATACATGTGCTGTGAAGAAAAACTACAAACTGTGTCGCAATTTTCCCTGTCATCAAAGCAAAACACCAACTGGTGCCTAATGCAGTGTTTGGTTGGTCTCGGGTTCAGAAGTCCAAGCCCAAAATGACCATTCAAATCTGAGCATGCTTAAACAAACAAGTCTGTTTTGTCACAGATTGGTAACTTAGGGTGCAGGTAGGGTTAAAAGGCTAGGAAGTCCTTTCCAGTTATGTCCTAGATTGACAGCAGTGATATTACCATGAACTGGATTTTTATTAGGGTATTCTTTCAGCACGGTTAGAGTGTTGGTTTTTCTTTGAGAAGCTGGGGGGAGGAGGTTCCCCTCCAGCAGTTGCTAACCAGATGGCAAGTACTGCTTGCAGTGCTGGGCTACGTTGACCTCTGCTCTGTTTCAAGGTGACTGTTCTATTCTTAGGTTATTCGTAGGCGCAGCAGATTGCTGCTTTCAAATTCATCCAGAAGTGAGCAAATGTCTAGAGGAAAAATAAATACTGTTTTCAGCTTTCTATTTTTACTTTAAGTATAGTTCTTACTACTTAATCAAAATCAAGGTTTTTGTCCTTACAGCGTACTCAGTTAAGCACCTTCAGGAAACTCTGGTCTGTTCACTAAGCTCCTTTTTGAGTCAGGGAGCTTAATGCCCTATTTTGTGTTGTATGAGGGCTGTTAGTGGGTCATATGTAGAACTCTTGTCTTTACAATCCTGTCTGTATTTGAACCAAACTCAGTTTCTGCATTTCATTTAACAAAGAGATAGTCTTGTCACTGCTGTCCTGATGCAGAAAATTCCACTGGGGGTGGTACATTGCTTGAATGTCAAGACTGCTTTGACCTTATCTTGGCCAAGCAGTTGATTTGGGGATTTAGAGGTTATTTATCTTGCAACCAAGGATTTCCTGAAAGAAAGGTCAAACTGCCTAACAGAAATATCAAAATGGATTAAGAAGCTGACTAGAAAGAGAATGTGGAAGGAAATCCAGGATGAATTTAAAGGTTGTTTTTACCATGTGGAAGACCACAGGTGTTCCTCTGATGAGGCTTTCTATATGAAATGGTTTGATACATTGCCAGCATTAGAAATTCAGCATGTTAACTTGTGTGGACTGATCCTACCTTTCTTCTATAACTTCCTGTGTACCTCCATATATGATGATAACATGTACCCTAATGAATCCAATGAAGTACTTTAAAATCTTTGGGATGAAAGAAAACAAATATGTTCAAACAGGTGCAGAAGAGCAGGCAAGATCTAGTTTGTTTGCTGCTTTACCAAAGCAAACCCCTATGAGTAAGTGAATTTAAGATAGCATGCAGATTTTTGCACAAAAAGTATTTGTATTCTTACAGAAAGAATATTTCAAATTTGTAGATTTTTTTTTTAAATTCAGCAATATAAATAAGTTCAGAGATTGCTTTTGTCATAAAATAGAGTATATTGTGATAATTTATTACGCCTTTCTGTTACAGATTAACAAAACTGCAGATACTGGAACTTAGAGAAAACCAGTTAAAAATATTGCCAAAGTAAGTATGGATGACATTTATTTAAACTACTTTGGAGCATTTTTTCTGTAGTTATACTAATAATGTAGTGCATATTGAGAAGTATATCACAGCTTAAGATGTATATAGCTAAGTAACTGGACTGAGTTCTCACAAGGAACTTTCCCTTCCTACTGCTGAAATTTTATCTCCCTGCAGAGTGACTGGTCTGCCTATTTAGCGATTTGCCTATTCAGAGATTTTTTATTTTATTGTCCCTGTCCAGCTCTGTGGACTTCTGATCCATCTGTTGAGCTTTTAAGTCAGCATGTGGGCACCTCGGGATGATCATTCTGAGATGTCTGATGCCTCTTGCACGCAGTATTGTACGGCTACCCAGAAGCCTGTCTGGGTATGGTTCCTGATGGCTGAGTGTCTGAGACTTAGGCATTGGTAATTAAGATCATTAGCTCTAAATCAAATGTGGAGTTTGAGGTGCTTGCTCAGAGTGACTGAGGCAATGTGATTCGCATTACTTGTATATGAAATTAAAAAAAAGCATTCATCAGGGCTGAGGAAAGTAACAACTCGTTACTGTGTTGCGTGGATTCTGTTAAGCCATACCTTTTCTATGGTGCAACAGGCTTGTTTAACATAATGGCAGCATGTTCCTCAGACCTGTTTTCTGTAATAGTAAAATAGTTCTGGAAATTCTTACAGCATTTGTTTTAACAGTAAATCCAGTTGTACCTCTCTCTTAAAATCTAGCATCTTTCTAAACCCAGCCTTGCAATTCTCACTCATTTCATCAAACAAGCCCAGGGTAATGGTGTTGCAGTTCCTGCTGTCTCTGTGAGCTAGAGCAATGCTCTCAATTTTCTGTCTTGGACCCTGGAGGTCTAAGTGGGTTAGCAGAGGTATGAAAGGTTAGTGAAGAGAGAAATAGAGATCCCAAAGATGGGATGTGAATAACCAGCTGTAGAGTCCTGAATATGTTGTGGCGTACTGTAAAAGGGGTTGTCCTCTGGCGACAGAAACTGGTAAAGAGACGTACTGGTTTTGGTGGATGTAAGATGTTTTGGTGGAGGAGGAGCTAACAATTGAATATTCACCTTGTCCAGCTCATATGCTAGCGGAGACTTGCATGCAGCAGGCTGAAGTGTGAATTGCCAGCCCTTCAAATACAACAGCCAATTTTCTTAGTGACTGTAGCTAATTATATGCCTAAGACATGACCAAGGGGTATGTCCTGTTCAAATTCCCTTTTTGTGTGCCTGGATGCTGTACAGTGGTGTCTGTTGTATAAAGATGCCAGAACTCATATCTGGAATGAAATGTATGGCATCAGGAAGTGAGAATTTAAATCTTCCAAGTGTGAAGCATTCTACTCATTCTTGTGATATAAATACTTTCTATTCTCCTTTGCTCTTTCTGCTATCAGTAGTTTTCAGTAGAAAAAAATTAGAGGACATGTAATTTGGGGTAGTAGCTCTGTAAATTAAGTTACTCTTGACTAAGGAAAAAATAGCTATAATTAAAACTTACAGCTAATACAGATTTTGTTTATAAAATTAGTCTGACCTTAATTGTCATAATTAACACTAATAACATGAAGTAGATGTGATATTTTAAAAAGAGTAGTTTACAGAGGTCTCTTGCAGTGGTAAGAGACATTTAAACAAATGCTGTAATGTATTTAAGCCAAACACAACTTCTGCTGAAGTTGCTGGGAATTTTTTTGTTGACTTCAGTGTTTTCAGGATTTCATCTTTGCTGGAAAACTAAACAGCAGCTGTCATAAAGATGTCCTCTGCACCACCTCCATAAGGATCTACAGTACATGCTGAGCTGCCACCTTTATTATTCTGTTCTGGTACTCCTGTTGTTCAGTTAAGGGAGATTAAAGCTATTGAGACTACTCTTTTTTTTCTTTTTTTTTTTTTTTTTAACACATTAATATACATTTTTCTACAGTGAGGCACTGGAAATATACATTGTTTATGTATGATATACACGGGGGAGAAATATTCATTGTGGTGTCTATAGTATGTAAGAGGTGAATCTGCCTTTTAGGATAATACAACTGTGCAGCAATTGACCTGGTCAACAAAGGCATCCATGGCCTGGTTTTAATGATTACGTTAGAACAGAAACTGATGTGAAATTTGAACTTACACAGTTTTCCGAACCTGAGTATGTGTTTTGAAAGGAACATACTATACAGCTTTAAACAGTGTAGAAAATCCAATGGGGTTTTTTTGAAGCTAATAAGAAGTAGCAGTACATGTTAATACTTTTGCTATAGAATACAACTACCTTTTCTTGTTTCCCTGTCACTCTCACCTTTTCAATATTTTCATAATTCCAGTGAATTCTTTTGTATTTGTGGTGAGAAATGTATTCAGATAAATTTCTACAAAATCAGCTAGCCCTCTTGCCGAGTTAAACATGCACATAATTTGTAACACTAAAGCGTAACGCACTTGAAAGACTGCTAATCAAAATGGGTAATTAATGCCAACACACTAAATCAACCTTGCTTTGTGCCAAATGCATCATTTTGCTTGGAACTTATCCATAGTCAGAGACTGCAAAACTGGTAGTATGATAATGCAAACCAGCTCAGTGAAAATATTTCTACTGAAAGGAAAGCAAAAATACACAGAGGCTATTTTAGAGGCATTTATCTGATAGGTAGCTGAAAGTTGGGAAAATGGTCCAATGGAAACAAAAGAAGTTGTTTGGTTTTTTTTTTTTAAGCTTCTGTCTGTTGCCTAATTGTCAATAAAAAGTGTACACTTTTTAGAAAGAAGCAAGTTATTTGAGAGTGTAATTACGATGATTCAGAGCGCAATCTTGGTCTCTCATACACCTCTTGAATTGTATGCTATCTGAAGTAAGCTGTAGCATTAACCTTAGGGAAGCTGACTATTTACAACATCAGAATCTGAGGCCTAATTTAGACTACTTGATCCCTTAGTGTTGGATTGATTTGACAGCAAGTTCAATAATATGAATTATGAAACAGATTATTCAGTTTATGGAACAGATTATATAGCGCCATAGCAAAGATAGAAAAAGGTATAGCTTGGTGATCTAGTAGATTTTTGTTCCCAGTCCTGTATTCCTCTTCCTTTAGCATTGAATTTTCCTGTTACTTTTAACACTATTGGAAGCTTTGTTTGCATTTTGTCTGAAGGTATAGTTGCTCTACAAACAATACAGAAGAGCAAAGAGGTATTAGTCATAGAATAGCTGAAAGTGCTATAGATTAGGCAGGCAGTGGGGAAGGGGAGGAAAATAACTGAGGCCCTGGTCTTGCAAACACATTTGTGTATGTTTTACAGTGAGTGGATGTGTTTGATAGGTTACAGATGTTTTGACAAGGAAAAAAAAGGGCCCAAATCAGTGAAGTTACTTTGTTATACTGTCAGTGTTACATAACATTAATTTTGCAGATACTTGAGAGAGATCTGCAGGTATTTGCTCTGGCTCCAAGTGGTAAGACCAGGACCCTTGATGGAAAAACTGTAACGGTATTTTTATTTTATTTTATTTTTAGTAAGACTGAAGATTAAGGCAAGAATGGCAACTTTGGGTTGCCTTAGAGCCATTAAGGATGTAGCACTGGCAGGATGGGAAGGGAGCACCTAGAGTTTGGGTTGGACTGGAGTGGAATTTGTGTATCTAGTGTAATTTGGCAGCGGGGAGGAGAGGAGCTTTATTGCTTGGATTCTGTGAATCTGGTGTGAGCTGTGTAAATGGTTTGGCCTCAGAGTTGAATGGTGTACAGGAGGAAGGAAAAAAAAGTCACACAGACCTTGGAGTGTGTTGGTCTGGGAGATAAACTTCTTGTGTGTGTGTGTGACTGTGTATTTTCACCAAACCATTAAAATAAAAAGAGTTCATGTTGAACTGAAAGAAAAAATTCCATTCATCTCAAGCCACAGCAGAAAAACCCTGTCCAACTTTGTTTCAATTCAGCCTTATCAAAATTCATTCGTATTTCTGGTATTACCTGGTTTTTTTTCCTTCACTTTTAAAATCTGTAGTTATTTCTAAGCTGAAAATTCAGTTCAAATAAAAATTAAGGCACTGTCTCAAAACTTGAAATTAAAGGATTATAAAAATGTTAAAATAAGCCTTTTTTTTCAAATAATCATTTAGTGAAACTAATGTATCAAATTCAATCCCACATAGCTGTGATCTCCCTTAATCTACTTTTTGAGGCTGAAGTTTAGATCATCAGTGGAGTTTTGGACTGCTTGCTCTTTCTAGTAGCCCACAGTCTAGCTAACATAGCTTGGAAACAGAAGAAATCTAGAACCTTTTTTAATTGAAGCCATCAGTAAAAGTACAACATGGTGTTGCCCATGAAGTTTTGGAAAGCTGCAGAAGGTTATGCTAGATCCTTTAAGTGAGTCTTTAGTGTGCTTCTGCTAGATGCATTGGGGCAAACTTGTTGGCAACATATGGCACTAAAATTGGTATTAGCATGGTCTCATAAAGCATTGAGAAATTCAGCTTACACAGTATTTCAGAGGGACTTAGATAATTTGTTAGAATTGGAAAATTAATCTTAGCAGTTGGTTTACTGATAATCCTCCTGTTCATTAGCCTTGACAAATGAGGGAAAACAATTCTCAGATTCTTCTGGAAGTAGCCTTTTCATGTATTTTTTTCTTTTTCTTCTTTGAGGCGGTGGGAATGTGAGTTAAAGGCTTTCCCCTAAAGCCTGTGTATACCATGTGTGCAGTGCAAAAAATGGCTTCTGCTTTTGTCTTGATCATGTCTTTACCTACTTATGCTAAATTCCTAGTTTGTCCCCAGCATAATTACTATAATGTAGTGAAAATCAAATCTATAGACAAATGTTGAGTGTAATCCTTTTTGGAGAGTATTTCATGAATAATATTAATAATCACATTAACTTACTTTCAATAAATAAGACATTTTTCAATAGAATGTAATTTTTGAACTGTATAATCAGAACAACTGTAATACTTGGTGTACTTGAACAACTGAAGCTTTGAATAGCTGCATAGAGCATCTTGTGCTCATGCAGATGTTTTTTAAAGGTGTTAGTGTTCATACATATATTCTGATAATATAAAAGACTCTACCATTTAGAAGCTATTATATTTAGTTTTTCCAGAATTTTGGTGTGTATACATAGTTTGTATTTGAAAGTTTTAGATATTATTAATTTTTCTATGGAAATCTATCATTAAATAAATACAGAGCATAATGTCATATGAGGGATCCACAGCCCCTTTGTAAATATGTCTAGGTAGTACTGCTGTTGACTGGAGTACCGATTGTGTAGCCCATCATGTGCAGTGGTAGATAATCTCTGTGGGGTCCCCAAAGTAAACTTAAATGGAGCAAAATTGTTGCTAAACCAGAGCTTGAAATAATGGATTTTACTTTATTTCAGTCATTGATTTAATCTTTGCCATAAATTAGCTTAAAGAGTATTGTTGTGTCACAAAATCAAATTTAGTAATCTGATTTGTTATAGGACTAGAGAAAGAATTAGGATTCCAGACCGTATCATATGGAAGCAACTTTGTCAGCAGCCTGGAGAGGGAGAAAGGTGCTGTTGGTTACTGTGATTCAACAGTGATCTTTTCTGGTTTAGCTGATCATTAGGCAGAGGAAAACACGTAGTTAACCAGCCTTGGCTGCTGAGACTTAACTGTGACTGTAGGTGAAAAGCTGAAGCACTCAGAAGAAGAATAACTTCACTGAATTACTCTTTATCATAAAGATTATTCTGGTGGTCTTTAGTTTTTGTAAAGTGGTTTTGGGTTTTGGGTTGTTTTTTTTTTTTTTTTTTTTTTTTGGTAAAGTTTTTGTTAGCTAATCTGTAGATGAGTTGCAGTGTATTATTCTTTGTGTGACAGTCAACAGTTGGCACAATCATTAATATGTGCCTGGTTGAACAGTGTGTGAAAATTTGACCTTATTTAGATATCCATCCAGATACAGAACAGTATCATTAGTTAATACTGATTAAAATAATACATTTGTATGAATAGAGGAAGATTGGATGTAATTGATGTTTTCTTAAATCTAACTCCTTATTAATCCCCTTCCTGTGCAGAACCATGTCCAGACTGACTCAGCTGGAGAGACTGGACTTAGGAAGTAATGAATTCACAGAAGTGGTGAGTTTTGCCTTAGAAACAGAGCTTTGTATCTTTTATAAATCTTTTTATCCTTTAATCCATTTTTATCAATGTGAAAATGTAAACATCAACTTAAGAGTTCTGCTACTGAGCAAATATTATGTATACCTTATACTACTTTATGGAGCCTGTTATAAAAATTATGTGCATATTCTGATCAATATGAGTATGTTTTTCCTCAATTTGAAAATAACACTCTGTGGTATAGTGTGGTTACTGTATTTGTAAAAAATTAATGGTAATACTTGTTTGAGTTATAAACATAATCGTTTGGCTTATAATAAATTCTAAACACTGGTTATCGTGTATTTAATGTTGGAAGTTCTGTATAATCCCTGCATAATCTGCTTCTTGTTACTCTCTACAAACTATTTAGATCCAAGGGAAACTAATAATTTTAAGTTTGAATATTGTTCAAAACAGTATTTACAGTTGAAGTGCTCAGATTTTTCCTTCAGCATGGATCGACTTGTTTCCTGTTCATGGTCTTGCAGACGACTACATCTTATATTACAATCACTTAACATCTCTCTGCTTCTACAATTAATTTCCTGGATAAAGAAACTGAAATAGAAGTATAGCGGAACATACTGACCTGCCATGTAAGGAAGTCAAGCCTTTGTGTGCCACATGCAGAGCACAGAGCTGAACACTTGGCTAGTTTTATGGTTTGGCAGATAGGGAAGTGCATTTAAGGAATTGCTCATTAGTATTATTACACTTCTAGCCATTACCATTACTGCCATATTCTCATTATGGGGTACATATTCTTGTGGGAGCATTCAACTAATGTGCCCAGGCCCATGTTAAGCCATAACAGCAAGGAGCTAAGTATAGGCAGCAAAATTACCTGTTTGGGTATATTTTTGGCTGATTGGTTCTGGTTCATCTCTCCCAGCCTTTTAGCTACAAGAGTCAACTAGTGGTAACTTACTTCATTAAGATCTTTCAGTAAAAGCACAAAAAGATTTGAAACTGCTTTTTGGATAAAGATCTGCCTGAAAGGTAGTCTTCAGTTAAGATTTTCTCTTAGAAAATGAATTATTGGGAGTCAGGACTGCAATTTATGCAGGAACTCTGTATATTTACAGTATAACAAAACTGAGTTCTGCATTTAACTGAACTTGGTTGTAATTGTAAGGTGCAGTAGCACCTGTTTTGTATTACTTTCTTGGGAGGGAAGTTTAAATAGGAAAGCATATGCAACATGGATGTTTACCAAGAAGTGGTCTTTCCCTGATACATAAGATACTTCCAACAACAAGTTCTAGTGGAAGCACAATCCTACACTTTTCTTTATGGATGAAGTGGCTTGCTTCTATCATGCAGATGCACCCTTTGTTGCTAGAAAATTGAAATTTGTTTCCCTTTTTCCTAAAGTCACAAAATCGTTGTGCTTTTTGAAAAACAGGTCTTCTGAGTTGATGGAATTTAAGGGTTTTTAGACCTCCTCCATGAAGTAGGAAATTATACACATAACATTATTTATTGTGTGCTCCAGTTAAAAAAAAAAATACTTTCTGTAAAAAAAAACCCCACACTTTCTGTAAGGATTATTTAGTGCTGTGATCAAGTTCTTAAAACATTTTTGTTTATCTAGTATATATTGACAGTTCAGAAAGTGAATTATCTGGGTTTTCTTTGATGACCCAGTGAAAAAAGTGTATATAACAGCTATAATAAGATGTTACTTAAAGATGCAATAGATGAATCACTGGAGTTGTTTTTGCCTTTCACTATTTTTTGAATGAAGTTTTTAAAAAACGGCTTCCCTTTACAGCCTGAAGTACTTGAACAACTGAGTGGGTTAAAGGAATTTTGGATGGATGGTAATAGACTAACACTTATTCCAGGGGTAAGTTCTTTTACAGTTTTAAACATACAGTATTTTGATTTACAGTGGTCCTTGCCTTGTCAGCAATCATATATGTTAAAGTTGCTGTGTAATTTTAATGTTACTTAAAGCCAAAAGGCTAAATACCACTTAAATGCTTAGCTAGTCCACGTAGAAATTGTCATTGATCGTGAGAGCTGGGTACACAGCTTTTCTTTCATTGATAGTTATATACCTCTCATCTAAAAATTATGTTCCGATTCAGAAAAGGGGTGAAAATCCTAGATTGAATCCTGGATCAAATTTAGTGTTGACTGGTCCTTCCAAAAAGGGATTATTTTGTGTTAGACAGCAAGCAGGAATTTACAGGATAAATATGTTGTGTGTGTTTTTACTGGTCACAGCTATAAAGCAAGCAATACCTGTTCAGGTGCCATGTATACAGGGCAGTTCTCAGCATACTGCATAGGCAGTTCCTGAGAAAATGTTCTCTTGACTTTGTCTGAGTTCCTGACATCTCTCAGAATTACATGGGGTCCAGGCTGACCTGTTATTGCAGTACTTGTGAACCTGTGCTTATGTTGTAGTAAAACTAGTACATGAGTACTTGAAATTTGGGAAGCAGCTGGTCTGTTTTCAGACCTAAAATCACTAGCTGTCTTCTGACACGAGGCTTTCTTGCCTGACCAATAGTCTTCTCAATTGTCTTTCCTCACTTCAGCTAATTCTTCCTTGAAGAGTTGAGTGGATGTATTAATCATTTCTACTTTACAGTAAAAGTAAAACTGTATTTGTGAAAGTGACTGCATCTTCCCTGTGAAGATTTTAGTAGTGTGCACAAATCTTTAAGCTTATTCTTGGTTCATGTGGAAAGGTAATACAAGCTTATATTTTGGCTTGTTTCTTCAGTTCAGTACAATTGGGGATTCATTTTTGTTGATTTTAGCTAAAGTAGGATGCGGTTTTATACAAAATGCAAAAATAAGCATTAAAAGACTTTACTGGAGCCTAATGATGTCCTTACGTTATCTATCTCCGTCAGAAGTCTGTTCTAAAGCTTCAATTACTTGATTCACAGTCACTGATCAAACCATTGAATTTGCAGCAGACTGACTTAGAGACCTGTAGAATTACTGTGGTGTGTCTGTGTATGTTGAAAAACATCAACTGTGCATATCTGCACAAATTATGTCATTATAAAGCTTGGATATTTTGCATAAAACTGTATTTCAGCATTATGAATAGGTTTGCTCTTTTCCTCTGGCATTACATTTGAGAGACAGTTTGTTGTCAAATCTGCTGGATTTTTTGGTTTGAACTTGCACTTTCTAGAACACGTTATTTTCTCTTGGTTTTAGTTCATAGGCACTTTGAAACAACTGACCTACTTGGATGTTTCTAAAAACAACATTGAAATAGTTGAAGAAGGTATTTCAGGTTGTGAAAGCCTACAAGACCTACTGTTATCCAGTAATTCACTTCAGCAACTGCCAGAGTCTATTGGTTTGTATTTCCAGTTAATTCATGTTCTTAAAAGCTTATAGTTTAGACACAGAACACTTAAAAATAGCCAATTGGCATTTTAGATCTAAGTTTCAATTTATTAGAAGTGCCAGTTTTGGATAAAGCTGTAATGCGTAGCTGAATAATAAAATTTATATTTGTTTTGGAACGTTCCTGACTTTATACAGTAGTTTGTGAATGGATGAGAAACTGTTGACTGTAACAGAGTGGAGAAAATAGTATTATTTTTTTTTCTCTCCCACTTCCCCCTGTCCTGTCCCCACACCCCTCCCCCACCATGGCTGGCACACGGTAAGCTGGCAAACGAGTTCTGTAAGCTTGTCTGCTTATTTTGTTAGGTATATAGCACTACAGGCACGCTAGGGAATACAGGTGTACAGAAGATGTGGTTGCTTGTCCATAGTTTTTTTTTTCCCCATTTAATTTAGAATTAAAACGAAACTTAATGAACTCAAATGTCCTTTTTGATTTACTTGCTCGTTTTAATACAGGTTCCCTGAAGAAGGTAACAACACTTAAAATTGATGAAAACCAGTTAATTTATTTGCCAGACTCCATAGGAGGGTAGGTATTTCACCTGAATAAAAGGTTGAATTGCCTTTCTGCACACTTTTCTGTAACAATGGCTCCTCTTTTGAATGTTTTTACACCTACTTGATTTAATTTCTTCTACATGTTAATGCCTTAATAAAATTGAAAGCAAGTGTTTTTATATCTTACTCCTAGTTTGCAGCATGTATGTTCTTTATGTATTATTTAATATCAAAAGACATATGTTCCTCACTTATTAATGCAGCCACCAATCTATAAAAGAAAAATTGAAAGTGAAAGAAAACAAGATGTTTAAAAAGGCAGTCAGCTGCCTGAAATGGGTTTTTGGCAGTAACATAACTGTGGCTGTGGTAAATATTGCAAATGATTGAACCGCTGTCAAAAAAACTTGTAAGGAGTGAATCTGAACACACACATTTATCTTTTTTCTACTGTAAGGAGAATTTTCACCTGTTCATCAGCAGGTTTTTTTAATGTGTAATTTGGTATTCAGCAATTTAAATTAAAACTTGCAAATGATGGCAAAAATAATTGGTTCAGAATTAAGTGCTATACAAATGAAGGGTATTTGTTTCAATTTGTTTTCTCCTCTTATAATTAATGCAGGTTATCTTTTGTTGTCAGAATTTACAAAATACTTCTTCACTGCTAGATTCTTAGGTTCACTGTCTCTAACTCTTGAAATTCTTTTCTTGTTCAGAAACGGCACTCAACTCCTGTTCGGCTATGATCTGTCCCATTCTGAATGTTTTCAGTGCCTTGCGCTATCGCATTTTCATGTAGTACACAAATGTTTGATGTTGCTGATCCCCCTGTTTTCACTGGATGCTCTCTTCTGAGGACAGTGTAAAGGAGATTTAAAAAAAAAAAAAACAAGCACCACACCAAAACAAAAACAACACCAAAAGACCCACAATCAACCAACAAAGAAAATAACCCCCCAAAACACATTTTAGGCAATTAGTAAAGGATTTTTCTTGGATTTGAATTCCCTTGGGTTTCAGAGTTTTATTTTGAATTAAATTTGAGATTTGTAAATAATTTGTAATTAACAGTGGTATTAACTTCATTTAAACTTAAAGTATTCAAGTAATGTTGGATGAATTAACCTGTATAGAGGAGTAATTTATTTTTTTTTAAGGTTAATATCAGTAGAAGAACTGGACTGTAGTTTCAATGAGATTGAAACATTGCCTTGCTCTATTGGGCAGCTCTCTAATATAAGGACATTTGCTGCAGATCATAACTTTTTAACACAGTTGCCATCAGAGGTATGTATTTAATTACAAAACTGTAAAATTAATTTTTTAATGTATTTTAAAATATATAGTCTGTACAACTTTTGGATAACAAGTTAATTCTTGAGTAGATTTTCTTCTCGTATGTTTTTAAAGGAGGATGTATACAAATATACAAGTTTTCAAATAATGAAATTCTGAATTTTCTTAAGCAGGAAGTAGAAATTTGTTGCTAACGTATTGAAACTAAAAGAAGGTTTAATATGTAAGAATAAATCTAATTATACGCTACAGGCAAAAATAGCTGTAATACCAATTGATTTAAAACAGTAAAAATTTGCATATTTAGAGTTGTTAAGATGAATTAATTCTTCGGGGTTTTTTTTTTTTTTCAGATTGGAAACTGGAAGCATGTAACAGTGTTGTTTCTGCATTCTAATAAGCTTGAATTCCTCCCTGAAGAAATGGGTGATATGCAGAAATTAAAAGTCATCAATCTGAGTGACAATAGGTTTGTGAATGCATTTATTCAAGTAGAAGTTGTATAAAATGCAGTAATAATATAGAGGTATTGTTATGAATATATTATGGTATCTTTCCTTATCTCACGCACAGCATACTAGCTGACTGAGATGCATGTATTTAAAGTATTACTGTTGTATTCTGGATCTTGCAGTTCCATTGTATTAAGTTGTCTTTATTTTAATGACGTGGCACGTGGCACATGCACTGAAGCACAGCTTCAATACATTCACGATTGTTAGCATGTATTTTTCTGGGGAGTTAGTCTGGTTATTTTCATAAAACTTTTGATTCTTACTTAAAAGTTAATAGCTTCCTATATTGCATATGGAGGACACAAAACAGTATCACAGTATAGTGTAAAACATTTGAGTGTGGTGGGGAAGGGGGAAAAGAGAGTTGTGTTTTATTAGAGCTGGTCATTAAAAACAGACAAAACATTTCTCTTTCGGGAATTGCCAATCGGTAGAATTGAAATATATTGGGAGAGAGAAGTCTGATTTATTCCTCCTGTTCTGCCAGTCCAGCTTCTCTGTACTCCATCTGTAGCTTGACTTATCCATTAATGCCAGAGCTTCTGTTATGCGGGGCAGCGCCTTTCCCACACATGTATCTTGGAAAAAACCAAGTTTCAGGTGTAGCACTTTCTTCTTAACTGGCATGCATGTATGTTGATAGATAAAATGTTGAGGATTCAGATTAATTAATTCAGGTTAATTGTCTTCAAAATTGTATTCAAGTCATTGAACTGAGTTAAATTCAAGTTACATTATCACTCTTTCTTTAAGCAGCTTGCTAAACTGGGCAGAAATGCCGTTTTCTGTTTGTTTGGGGTTTTTTCTTCTTTTTTTTTAATTCCAGGTAGAGCTTTGAATCTAAATTAAATGCTGTTGCCTTTCAACGTCAATAGTTATTAATTTAACTATATCTGTAAATGTCCTTTTTAAACATTTTTACAGGCTAATGCAGGATTGTTTCTTAACAGTATTGATAAATGTACTTACATAAATTCTTGTTGTAATTTACAGACTGAAGAATTTGCCATTTACCTTTACAAAACTGCAACAGCTCACTGCTATGTGGCTATCAGACAACCAGGTGAACTTTTTTAGAATTAACAATAGATGATTGTTGACTTTATCCCTAATGGAATTGATGAGTACAGAGCCATCTGTTAAATAATGAGACCTGGTACTGTGTATATACATCAATACTTCCTCTACATTACTATGTCTGTTCTCCTGAAATAAGCAACACTGAGCCTACCAGTCTTTGGACACTTTCATACTTCTAGCAAAGTTCTGTGCTGTTAGGAAATGCAATTTAACAGATGCTGGGGGCTTTTTTGTTTTGTTTTTGTTTTTCTTAATTCAGGCTTATTTACACAGGAGACTTAATCCTTGATAAGCTAGTACTTGAATGTGTAGCTCTTCCACAGCTATACCATTGGTGAAACTTAGCATGCCTTTTTTTGAGCTAGGTTTCTTGCCACACATTTGAACTCTGACTGTCCGAGTTTCAAGCTATTAAGCAGCAACTCATGTGCTTCTGACTTGTATTTTTGAAGTGTCTCAAAGCCCTCTGTACTATGCTGATTTCCTGAATGGCATTAAGGTGTACAGGGCTGCCAGAAATCCACTAGCCTCAGATGTAGTATAATGAAAGCACCTTTACTAATATAGTAATTTTAAGAATCCCCTGCCCTTTTTTGTAAGGGGTGAGGGATATTCAATCTGGTGTCAATACAATCTTTTTCTCTTTATATGATTGTTTGCAGCTTTAAATGGCCAAATATATCTGTGTATTCCACATAACCTGCTTTGGGATAGTAATAAGTCCTAGCAAGAAACTGGGTTATTTTCTGAATATCCAGTGTTTGCTTTTCTCTTAAAGCTGTTACTGAGTTTCAGTTCTCAGTCAAAGCCAGTCATCAATCAAAGACAGATATGTTAATAACTTCATTTTGTGAAAATTATTCAGAGAAGAAATGGTTTAACACGAGGCAGAGTAGTCTTCAAAGTAATAGGACAGGCATGCTCTGTGACATGTAGATCATATTTACTTTTTTATGTATATTCTCACAACATATTCTTCTTTCATTTGCTTCCTAGTCTAAACCACTTATCCCTCTTCAAAAAGAAGCTGACCCTGACACACAGAAAACAGTGCTTACCAATTACATGTTCCCTCAGCAGCCAAGGACAGAGGATGGTAAGAATTTCTGAAATAACCTGTCAGAATGCTCACTTTTGAAAATAATGAGAAGACTGTCCAGCTAATATGATTTTCACTAGGTAATACTTAAATGCAAGTTTGAAGTAAACTTGTAAGTGATGAAGAGTTACATCTGAAGGATGAGATCAGTAACTTAATGTGATCTATGTATTAGTAAATTCTAGGTGAAACTGTTTCAGTGAGCGAGGTGAGGAATGGATTTGAGGGATCACATTCTGCGATGGTTGCCACTTCCCAGTGTGACACCCTAATTAATTCAGATGGAGCTTAATGGTTTGGGGTGAAATTCTCCTTAGCAGGTGTCTGCTTCAGACTAACTATTTTAACAGAATGTTAGACAAAATGTTTCTTCCGTTACCAAGTACATATTTCTGGAAATAGCATTGTGTTTTATTTTAAAAGGAAAAAAAAAAAAAAAAAACAACTCCAGAAAAAAAGCGTATTACTCGCATTTAGTTTGAACTGTTTTATAAAAGATTAGGCCCAAAATGTTAAGACCTTGCCAGAAAGTTATTTCTGCACGCTTGTGAAATAGTAAGGGAAACAAGTAACATTCCATGAGTAACCCCATCAGGAGTTAGGGAAAGAGAGTTAAATTGCTTTATTTCTCCGCTTTCTTTCATCTGCAAACAAAAGAAGAAAGCTTGTGCTGCTTTAACAGAAATGGAGAGGGGGCACATATCAATAGAAATAATTGAAAACTGGCAAGTGGCAACATTTGCTGTTCCATGGCTCAAGTGTCTAGTACACTGAGAGAGGAGTAATCAAAAAATATCAGCAAAACCAGTAAATTGTGCATCACTTTTAGTGCCTTCTAATGCAAATAATACATCTGCAATAACTCTGATAGAACGTGAGAATTATAAAAACATTTGGAGATTTAGTGAAGTGCAAGATTGTTCCTGAAAACATTCTCTGCATTTGAACATTTTTTTACCCACGTGCTGGAGTTTCTTTCTGTAGGCAAGGAAGGGACTGCTTATTTGGCTTAAGTTAACAGAATACCTGCCTCTGAGGTGGTCATTCCAAACAGAAGGTTTAAAATTCAATAGACTTCTTTTTAAAAACTTATATTTTTAAAAATTCTTTATCAAGTTTTTTTTTTTTGTCAGGAACAGTTTCAGTGATAGTGAAGTCTACTAGAGTATTTTCAGATGTGTTAAAATTTTACATTTACCTAATAAACGCAGAGTAACAAATATTCCAGTGCACTTGTTGAGCCCTATTATTAAGTATTTTTCTACTTCAGGTAGAGAAGAATTTAATATGAACAGTGCTAGTGACGGATATACATTTGCTGGGATGGTGGTGGCAGATTTACTAGGCAAATTGGCATGCTAAAGTAGAACCTGGCTGATGTAACACAAGGCATGGAGACATACTAGAATAAGAGACAGTGGGTACCCAAAAGATTTTTTTATCTCTTGTAATATTAAGCAAGAAATACTTTGTAAAGCTCTTGTCATTTGTATAACTACTGCAAAATCATGTGTTTACCATAAGTTTTAGATGCTTTAGGGTTTTTTCAGGATTAGTAATAATGCAGGATTTTGTCACTAAGTCATTCTTATTCTTCATTTTTAAATTTTCATTAAATGAAATCAGGTAAATGCTCTTATATGTGCTTAATGAGACCACCTCACTGAAGTCAGGCTATATAAATCTATATAAGTATAATTTACCTCTATATATATATACACGCACATACACAAATACATATTTTCATATTTATACATATATGTGAATAAAAATACTTTGCAGCAGAGAGTTCTGCTGAAAATTTTCAAGTGTGAGTATTAAGACTAGTGTACAGCTGTGTATATGAATTTTTTTTACTACACAGCCAAGTTCATAAAGCAGTGGCAGTGCACCTAGTCTTCAATTAATGGTGCTGCTAGTCTCTTGTCTTTCAAGAATGCACACAAAAGCACACCAACCCCATCCAAGAGAAAGAAAAAGAGGCTTTTTATTTCACATAATGTATCCTATTCTTATGGGAGTCTTTTTTGGTTTTTTAGTTATGTTCATATCTGATAATGAAAGTTTCAATCCATCTCTGTGGGAGGAACAGCGGAAACAGCGTGCTCAAGTGGCATTTGAGTGTGATGAAGACAAAGATGAGAGAGAGGCACCGCCTCGGGTTAGTATTGAATTTATTTTTGAATACTTGCTGCATCCCTCCCTCTTATCCGCACCTTGAAGCCTACCCTTTTTCCTTACTGTAGCTGTGGATTTCACTCTGCTGAAGAAAATAAGTCTTCAGTGATTACTTAAGAGTATCTAACAGGATGAAACGCCATATTTTGGGGGGTTTTGGGATTTGGGTTTTTTTGGCCAGATCCTTTAAAGTGGAGCACAAGGGAAAAACTCTCAGCTGATGTAAGGCAATGTAGGGCATAACTAGGAGACTGCCTGACTGGTGGTGCCGTGGAGGATAGTGGGGAAACAATGATTAATCCTGATTTTTCTTTAAGTATATTACAGTTGTCATAATTCATCCTGCTTGCAATCAGTGGACACATTTGGTTGGGGGGAAGTGATTCATAATCGTGCTGGGTTTTGTACACTTAAGTCTGCATCAGTGCAGGTACACTCGAACAGCAAAGTGGAGGTCCTAGACTGTTCATTGTTTTGTCCTAATTCATTTTCTGTTTTAAAGGTTATGTTTTAATTATAGCATTTAATTAAATGTAGAACATTATCACTTGATACAGGAAGGCAATCTGAAGAGATATCCAACTCCATATCCTGATGAACTGAAGAATATGGTTAAAACAGTCCAGACAATTGTACATAGGCTAAAGGATGAAGAACCTACTGAAGATATTGCCAAGGAGTCAAAACGAGAAGGCCAGACAATTTCTGTAAAAGATGTGGGGGTAAAGGTTAGAGATAATATTCTCTTCTGACTTTTCAAGAACTTCCAAAGATCTAGAGTGTCATTGATTCCTTTAAATTCTCTTCTCCTTCCCCATTAATGCTTTAGCAAGAAAAATTGTCGGATTAAAGAACAGAACTTAACCTCTTCACCATATAAAGAAGTCTGTAATAAATGTCTGGGTTGCAGTAGCAATTTTTCTCTGACACTAAAAACAAGGAAAGTGACTTGATTCTCAGGCAAATACAAACTATGGATGCATTAAGGAGCTGGCTTCTTCGATTTCTGGAGGATGGCATCTTTGTCATCCTCTGATCCTTTTTTATATGGCAGACTTCACAATGAAATTCAGTATAATCCCTAAGGATCTTACTGCTTCTCTCATGACTGGAGGTTTTACATGATAAGCTGGGAAGGCAATCATAGCAAGTTGGTACAGGAGTCAGAGGTTTCTAACAGGTTGATGTAGCATAATAGGTGGTAGGATTATTGTTTGGCACTGACATGTCTCATTGTAGATATTCTTGGCCATTTTTTTAATTTAACTGGAAACTTAATGGTACAAATTGACCCCAGTAAGGAGGAGAATCAAACTGATTGACAAAGGGTAAGGACTGTACCTCAGTAGTCTGCAGAGATTTCTCTGCGATTCATACCTGGTGCATTTCATACTTCGTGATTTCAAAGCTCAGATTTTCCATTCCATAGTTTCCCAAAATATATGATGTTAACTCTAAGTATCATATGTTACTGTAAACCTTTCAGGATGTTTTTTCTGCTAATGTTCCTAATCCTGTAGACTTCAGAAATTGCTTCAATAAAGAACAGAGCAGATGAGAGAAAGCAATATTCAGCAGGAAGTTCTATGCAAAAGCCTACTGAACCAGAAGCTGAGCACAGCACTGCAAATTCACAGATGACTGCACTTGTTAAAACCTTGCAGAACACAAAAACAATTGTCAACCATGAAGACACGCTCGAGGTATGGCATTGCAATGAACATCATAGTAGTCAAAGAATTGTGCTGGTATTGTATCAAGTTTGTTACTCTGGGAGATGAAAATTTATGTTGACAATAGCAGAAAATTGCCATCCATAAGTGCTGTAAATACAGATGGTTTGCAATGCAATATTTTTCTCACTTCGGATTATATTAGGTAAAAGTTGAAATAGCTAATAAAAAGTTCATAATGAAAGACACGTGCATTTAAAGAAAAATAAAGCAAACTGGATTAAAAGTTGACCTAAGTATCAAACTGTGAAAAGACTCAGAATTTTCCAGGTTTTGCCTGATTGTCAGTTCTTCGTTAAATAATCGATTTTAATTGTCACTGAAATGACAAAATATCTGATAGTGGGAGCAATCAAAAACTTGTATATCCAAGTGACTATGCACATTCATTTCAAATGAAAAGTGAAATGTGGGTTTAAAAATGTGTATTCCTCTGTGTTTATTAGTGAGCTGTCATGAATGACTTGGATTGTATTTACCTCTTGAGTCAGAGATGTTAAACTTCTACATTCTTTGTACATCTCTCTGACAAATACCATGTATTCGTTTATTTAGAATGTTTCAGACTTATGCCAAATTTTGGAACTTGTCACTTAATCTGTTGCCAGTCACAACCTCTAAAATGCTTTTTTCATAGTTTCAGATGCAGATTATTTTTACCTGTGTTGTGTAAGCCGTGGAACATGCATATATCATACTTTTGCTGAAGAGCCTTTGTGACAAGCAGTTGTGGCTGTTGCTGGCTATTTCCCCACTAGCATGTTCCTGCTTCTACACTCTTTCTGAAAATATTGGTTTTGACATTTTTCTTTAATTTAAAAACATTATTTCAGAAAATCATATTAGTTGACTAATGATAGTGACAGCAGTTCTTTGTAGCTGGCTGTATGCCAGTAAGTCAATGAGGTAGCAGTGTGTAGTGATCAGGCATAGTGAATTCCTTACTTTCATGTAATAACCTGCTGGTAACTCTGTTGCAGTTGAATCCAGTTACCTAAACTTCGCACCTGCATAAGTTTTTCATTTCAACATTGATTACACTTGTTGTATGTCACATCCAAGAGGAAAGGTAATGTGGTAGAGGCAGTGAAGAGGTGGTCAGTTCCAACTGCAGAGAAAAACAGATGGATTTTTATTTTTTATTTTTAATGAAGACTATCATAGCTTGTTTGCTACATCTCAGTCAGGTTTGTCTTCCCTGCAGTCCAAAGAACTGGCCAAGTAGTTAGGATCATGGGAAGGGTGGTGCTCTGGGAAGAGTGGTGCTCCAGTAGGTTCCACACATTAAATGTTCTGAAACTTGTAAGAAAAAGTGAGCATTGACAGACTATTTTTGCAATCTGCAACATGGATTTTGTAGCATTTGTAACAGGAAGCGTGTTTACTAGAAAGAAATTTCCACTTTAGGGAAGGAAGGGTTTTTTTTCCTTCAAAATATTACTGGAAAGAATTGTTTTTTGAAGATGATAGGAATATAGGGCTCGCAGTAGGATACTGAATCAGTCGCATGGCTGCTCTTGCAGCAGCTTTGTCAGTTAATCTCTTTCGTAAGTGCACTGAGCTCCATCTTATGGTTAGTAACTAGTGATACATTTCTAGCTTAAATGTATTCAGCATCACTTCACTCGTCTGCCATTGTTCTTGAAGTTAAGTACCTTCTCCTTTTGAAATTTACCCGCAGTGTAAATTTAAAGATATAAACCCAAGCTACTCTTGCTCTTTTTATGCTAGACTAGGCAAACCAAGCTCATTCAGTCTTTTCTCACAGCATAGCTCTACATTCCCAAGATTGCCTCGGTCATGCTACTCTATAGCTGTTTCAGTTTGAGCTCTTTTCTGCAAAACCAATACCCAGCTAGTTAGTCTGGGGTATTTGCTGGTTCAGTGATAACCTTCTGACTTGAACTCAACTGGAGGTTCTCTCCAATGTTGGAACAGAGGCTGCATCTGCTTGCTCCAAGTAGGTTTTTGCAGCTGAAGTTACCGGTTTGAGTGTCATTCCCATGGAGTTAATCAGTGACAATGCAAGTCTGCATGTGCTGCTTCTTAAAGATAATTCAGTAGCAATTATTACTAAATTCAGTTGACTTGCACTACAAACGCACTACGCAATTCTTATGTTATGCTTAAGTTATGTTGCTTGGGGTTTTTTTTTTTCCCCTTTATTGTTCAGTGGGTGACAGTTTAGATGGCATTTACTTAACCTTTAAACAGTTTTTGAAAATGCACAGCATAAAGATGTTTTTCCTTTAGCAGGAGTCAGAAGAACTCTCCTCTGACGAAGAGATGAAAATGGCAGAAATGCGACCACCGCTGATAGAAACCTCCATAAACCAACCAAAAGTGGTAGCTCTTAGCAATAACAAAAAAGGTTAGATACCCAAAAAAGCAATAGAAGTTGTTGTGTGATTCTGATAATTTCTTGACTCAAAGTGGCTAGTTTTTCCAATTAAATTACGTGAAAGTAGATTTAAGTTGTATGTTTTAAAAGAAAGATGATCAATTTCTCTAGTTAAGCAATGAAAGCAGAAAAAAAATTCTGCATTATCTTATACTTGAGCGTATGGTAGAGAAAGCTCTGTTGGCATCCTAATTTTCTTGATTCTTGCCATCAGTTTAAAAGCAGAGGGGGAAGGGAGATGCATGTCTTTTGGGGGACTGTTAGCTTGAACACACTTTTGATACACTTAAGAAAAGGATTGCAGGAAGTGGTATTTACCTTGGAAATAGTCCGTATTTCCGCCCTGCCCATGATTTTGTGGATTATTGCTGCTGTAGGCAGCAATATCACGTGTTTAAATTTCTCAGAGAAACTCTGCTGTCTTCCTAAGGTTTAAGAATAAACTTCTTTTGTAGCAATTTTTTCTCCAGAGTTACTTTACTCTTTTATTTTTCTTCTTTCCTCTAGCATGAAACTTCAGAACATATTTTTGTTACCTAACTTTTATATTCTCTGAAAGATAATTTTGATCTGGGTAACCATTTCCGAAAGAGTAAGGAATGACCTAGGATTCAGAGAAAACATAACAAAACTTGGAGGGCAAATTGTATTTTGCTTCATACGATATCCTAGTCCAGTACTTTCTAGGACAAAAGGCTTTTCTGCCCATTAGATGTAAAAGGGTGAGCTTTAGTGGGGATGAAGGAAAACCACATGGAGGTAGCAGGAAGAGTCTGCTGAGGACCCCATGCAGGTGAAAAGATTGATGTTTATCAATGCTGTCTTTGGGTTTTTATGTCTGACTAAAGTACTAAGTCAAAACTTCTTTCTCGTCTGTGGAGATAGACATCAGTTTCACAAAATTATGATTTTGGAACCTGTAACTGTCTCTTGAAGCAAAAATTTAAATGTATTTGTACACTTATATCAAAATAATGGCTGGCTTGATGTCCCACAGAGAAATTACTTTTATATGGATGTAGTATGTATGTATGCATACATTATGCAAGAATCAATGTGCACAGGTGTAAATTACTCTGAAAATGTTGTCCTAAGTGATCTGCAAACCGTGGGAATGCATTGGATTCCAACTCCACAGAAGAACATTTTTCTTTACTGTTTGTTTTTTACATTTATGAAACTATACAGAGCTTATCCAGTGATCTAGGTGTTTCCAGAGTGCTTGGTCTAATAAATAGCTATTTAACAATGATTTAATGTTCAAAATCTGGAACTGTCTACACTTTCAAAATCCTGCATGTGAAGTAGTATACTTCATTTTCATAGGGGCTAATAGACTCATGTAATTCAAAACTTTGAAATCATTGCAGAAACAGAAATATGATTTGATAGATTTTGCGGAAATCTTACATAATGTAGCACTAGCTTATACCAAGGAAACTTGAATAAAGCAACAAGTTAAATTTCATTAACAGGTGAGGGGTGTTTACATTGAGCCAAATATTTAGAAAATAGGAACTATTGCCAACAGTCTTTTGTAAGTGTAAATGAAGTTTGCAAAGGTGTTAGCTTAAATTTTAGTTTCCAGTAGTAAGAATTATTGAAGAACAAGAGACAATTTCTACATACCGTAACATACACACATTAAATGGCTGTTAAGCAGATGTATGTGTCTGTAACTAAACTGGCAAATTTTTATTTCAGATGATTCAAAAGATGCTGATTCCTTATCAGATGAAGCTACCCACAATAGCAATCAAAATAACAGCAACTGTTCCTCTCCTTCTCGAATGTCAGATTCTGTTTCCTTAAATACTGATAGTAGCCAAGATATTTCTCTCTGTTCTCCAGACAAAGAAACAAATGCTGCTGTTTTATCCAAGATCAGGTTTGTAAGACACTGTATACCACTGAGCAAATATAATAGAAAAATGTTACTTAATCTTTCACATTATGTGTCCATTTCTTTAATTTATTAATTTATCATTCATGAAATAATTTAAATTTTAATATTTTAAAGTAAGGTTAAATAATGGAATAGTTCTTTTTTAAAAAAAGGGGGGGGGGCACAATAAAATTCAGAAGCTAATTTTAGTATACAAGACATGGTTCCCATCTGTTTTAATAATAGGGTATAATAATTTCATCCTTATAATTTGTTATCCCTGCGAAGTACTTCAATATACCATTTTAAAAGCCCTATGTTTTTATTTGTGTAATTTTGAAGATCAATTTGATTACTAACATAACTATAAAAGGCTTTTAGAAGCTTACAAAGAATGGTCTTAAAGGTTGCTAGTCGTCTTGAGATTTTACTTAGAAAATGCCATTTTTTAGAAAACATTGCCAATAGAAACAAGACATTTGTCCGAAACTATCACGGAACTTGCAAGTATTTGATAAAAAAAGTTGAGTTATTGTCACTTTGTACTTTTTGACACTTTTAAATTGTCTTTAATAATTCCTGTTGAATTTAAACAAACTTCTGAAATTGTTCTGAAATGTTGCCAAAATGAGCCCTCCATGTAATATTTTTCTGTAATGGTAAGATAGCAAATCATAAATCTGGTTGTATATTGGTCTGGTTTCTGTACACAGTATAGCTGTGTTGCATGTTAATGACTATTTTTTCTAAAACAGTTCTTAAAGGAATGTGTTGGCTTCTTTTGGAATTTCTTTTAAGAGCCATCTCTTTTTCCAGGCGAGAAGATGAAAATTTGAATAATCTTTTGCAAAATGGAGGTGAATTGAGCATTACAGTAGAAGAAAAAATAAATGTGCAAGACAAGGTTACAAATTTGTCTGAATATGAATTAAGCATTGAAGAAAGATTAGGCCTGATAGGAAAAGGTGTTGATCTAAGCACTCCTACAGAGGAGTCTCACAGATTAGACCAAATAAACATGAATATCAATAAACTGGTTAGTGAAAAGGCAGTGCCAGTTCCTGTAGAAAGGTTACAAACACAGGATATAGTTTCAGTAAAGGGCTTTTTGAATAACGACATGAAAGAAGAAAGTGAGCACTTGGAAAATGGAAATAAATATCCTATAAATAAAGTAAATGGACATCCTGAGGAAGCAGTACAGTCTCCCAGTAAAGACAAATTAATGAAAAGCACTACAGTTGATGGCGATTCTGCTGAGCTGTCTGTTTCGAGGAGCACCGAAGATTTGTCCCCACAGAGAAGTGGTCCTGTGATGAAATCTCACAGCATCACCGGTATGGATACTGGTGGTCTGAAAATCTATGATATTGTTGGTGAGAATGGATCTGAACAGTCAAACTCAGTGGTAAAATCAGCATCTGATAGCACAGATGGGAAAAACATAGTCCGAAGTAAATCTGCTACACTTCTGTATGATCAACCTTTGCAGGTTTTTCCTGGGTCGTCATCATCATCTGATTTAGTATCTTCTACAAAAACTGTGTTCAAGTTTGACTCAAATCACAATCCTGAAGGTGCTAATGTAGTGAGGGGATCAGTGACAAGTGGTGCACAGATGTTCTGTGCTCCCCAGTATAATATTCAGTACAGCAGCAGTGCAACAGCAAAAGACACCTTGTGGCCACAGAAACAAAACACCCACATAGAACAAGGCAGCTTACCTCCTTCACGTCTGCTTAGGTCTGACAGTACAGAAACCCCCAGCTACGTAAAGCATTCTGCCAATATGAATTTCTCCAATCATAACAATGTCCGAGCCAGCGCTGTGTATAACACTCATCAACGGATGGCTGGGAGACCTATAGATATGTGGGCTATTCCACCGAATGATAGACTGCTCCCAGGAGCAACCAGGCACACTCTTCAAAGACAGAGCAGTGTATCTTCTACAGCTTCTGTAAATGTTGGGGATACTGGACCTTCAAGGCGGACCCAGGTTTCTGAAGGGGACTATTTAACATATAGAGATTTGCATTCAATGGGAAGAGCTCTGCCAGTAATGTCTGGGCAACAGAGACCTCTTTCTGCCAGGACATACAGCATTGATGGCCCAAATGTACCCCGACCGCAGAGTGCTCGGCCGTCGGTGAATGAAATACCAGAAAGAACTATGTCAGTTAGTGACTTCAATTACTCACGGACTAGCCCTTCAAAGAGATCAAATGCAAGGGTTAACTCTGAGCACTCTTTATTAGACCCTCCAGGAAAAAGTAAAGTCCCTCATGACTGGAGGGAACAGGTGCTGCGACATATTGAGGCTAAAAAGCTAGAAAAGGTAAAAATAATAATTTTAAACTTTTCTACCTCTCTGTTACCTGGGTATGGAATAAGTTAAATACTCTTGAACTGTTTTTAATTGCCAGTGAAAATGTACTTCTGATACTGCCTTAAAAAGCATAAATGTGTTTGTGATAAATATCTGAGAAACAGTCAAATGGTAGGCTGTAAATTAACTTTTCCTCCCAAATTAAAAAAAGTCCTTGTTGTTTTTACATCATACTTGCCAGTTTAGTCCAATTACTTTTAGAACACATTAAATAATGTCACATTGACCTGCTGGATTGCAAGGCCAGCTCTTCTAGGCCAGGTAACTTTTATTGTAGCATTGTATTCATATTACAGTAAAATATTCCCTTATGCTTCTTGAGCTTTCTGTTCTGCTTTTTTTCCCCCTATTTCTTCTCTTTATGAACAAGGAAAAGAAAATCAGTAAAATCTATTTGGAAGTGTAGATCTACAGCTTCAGTTGCTGAAGAATTGAAAAGCCATAATTAACATGTATTTGCCTCCAAGCCAGTTGTCTTTTGAAGCTGGGCATCTGACAGATTGTTGAATGAATATTTAGTGCTGTGAGATGAGAACAATTAAAAATCTTGTTCATATCAGGAAATCACAGGGAAGTTTTGATATAACTAGAGATGATGAACAGGATTCGTTGTGTACTGTAAATGAGGTCAAGGATTTGAGCTGATATGTAAAGCTGAACAATTATATATCTTCAAAGAATTTGAGTAGAGACTGGAAGAGTATAATCTATGCTGTCCAGCTAAACCAGTTTAAAATATCATCACTAAATAATGAGTAGAATGTCATTAGCCTGATCATGTTTCCTTGGAGGGGAAGGGAGTAAAGCAGCCAAAATACATTTTGATTATGCCAGCTAGATGGATTTTGTGATTTATTTTGAAAGAACATAGCCTGGTTTGTGATTATTATGTTAAATACTTCAATATCCATAATAGCTAAAGAAATCTAATTGGAGATGGTTGGAAAAATTATAATTTTTCTTTGGAAATCCAAGTATTTGGAGGGATGGGTCTGCTTTTGTTTGTTTTAAGTTGTCTAACTTCTGGTGACGGAAAGGGATGGGGTTAGTTTGTTTTTTAAAGAAGCCTGGACAACAGCTGCACCTGTTCTTCTGACCCAGTTTGAGTCACGTACAACACAGAATATTTTAAGGCTTTCACGGTACTGTGCTGTAGTGTGGGGACCCTCTGTCCCACAAGGCAGTCAAAAACCTCATCACATTCCAACCCTAATAAAAGGTGCACTCTGTGATCTTCCATTCACCTGGAAGCATATATCAAATCTTACATGAAATGACAGGGAAGCAAAAATCCCAGCAATCCCTGAATGCAAAGGGAAACAAAACTTCAGTGCACTGCTAATGCAGTTTGTTTATAGCTCGTTCTTACATTGCCTACATTTGCCATGTTAGGAACAATGTTTAATACACCAGTGATATCTGTTCAGGTACTGTAGCAGTGTAGTCACCTTTGTGGAAATGAAATGGATTGCCTGACTTGATTCCCTTTATATCTGTTGATACTTTCTATCATGCTTTATATGAAAACCTTAATTTTTGTTTCCTACTAGAGTGATATGGAATAACTGCTCTTCAGATCTTAGCTGTGCAGCTGATTTAACAGATCTTAAAGGTCTGTTTTGTATGTATGTGTTTCTTTTGATCTGGCCTTGAAGCATTTTAAAGTAGCTTTTACTTAGCAATATGAGACTTATTTATGGGTTTAAAAGTGAATGTGTATATAATTGTCTACTTTATATTCTCTGGGATATGACTGACTTAAAAAGAAGAATCTGAACTATGAAAAATGTAGATATGATCCTATATGGCATCTGGCAAATATGATAAGGTGGAAATTCTAGGAATTTACTAGATATTTCTTTGTTCTTTTAAAACAATGGTTTCAGTATTTCTGTTTGTAATTAAAAATTAGCTGGGGGGGCTTAATCTATGAAGCACACTTCTGAAATGTTTTGAAGTCTGAAAAAAATTACAGTAATTACAGAACTCATTTAAGGAACAAGTTCAATTACAGAGCTCCTTTAAGGAATATTTATTGGAAATTGCTTTGACAAAGCTTTCAAGGATTTAAAATGGTGTTTCTTTTTTTAAAGCATAAGACACAACACTGACAAAAACAGGTATACAAAACTAAGCCTTATGATGAATATTTAATTGATACCTTCTTGCCTGTGGTTATACACAACAGTAGGGGTTAATAGTATTACCTTTGCTGTGACTCTTCTGAGTCTGTTACTGAATTTAATCATGTTTATTATTTTTATCCTGTGCTTATTAGGAAAGAGGGTGTAGTGGGTTTGGGGGGTTGGGGTTTTTTTGTGGGCTTGTGTTTTATTTGTTTTTGCTAAGCTCCTGAAGTACTTGTTTATTTTGTTTTTATAAAATTTAGAAACTGGGGGGGGGGGGGGGGTGTGTGAACCCACTAAAAGAAACAGTGTCTGCTTCTTGGACAAATTGGAGAAGCTAGTTCTTGTTTTATTTATTAACCCTTTTTATCTGATATAAGTGGGGAAAAAAAACCTAAAAAGTTTAATTTGCATGAGGAGAGATACAGGATAGTTTTAAGTCCAGCAAAAATTATTAACAATGGATTCCAGCCAAATAACCAGCATTTGTAATCCCTTTGACAAGCTGTAAGGGGACATACACTGATCAACTAAAATTATCCATCTGGTTGAAGGAAGGTGAAAACAGTTCATGAGACCATTTGTAAATAGAAATTTTGCATACATCCAGGAGAAACAATTTGCTTACCTGATGCAAAGCATATTTTGGATAGAGAAAAGAGCTTATTTAAATGTCAAGCTGCTCTCTAGTGGTTATATATGTAAACTGTTGGAAAGCATGCAGTCAATTCTGACCCACCCCCAACCTCATAAATTTAGTGCACAGGTGAGTTTTTAAGAACAGTAACATTTTTCAGCATATTTTCCTTTTTGAGTGTGATTTGCCAATTTTACTACCTGATATGTCACAGTAGTCTAATATAGTAGTTTTATTGAAAAATTTTCATTTAGTAGTTTAAACTAAAATACTGCCTGTGTAAAAACACTAGTGTCACACACATTTTAATGTGTGGCAGAGGAATTTCTCATCTGTAAATTGTAATAATAAATATCTGCAACAGTTATCTGCAGATATGTATTATATTTCTATGTGCTGAGTAGGCAGAAACAGTTACTGGGCCTGACTCTGTCCTTTGCTTACACATGTATATTTTCTTTTTTTATTGTGGATCTCTTGGGAGTTCATCAGGTGCGTGTTTGCTTTCAATCCTAACTTCATCTGGAATTAAGTCCTCTATTTTTTATCTACTGTATCTACTACTTATCTGAAATGGCAGAGCCTTCAGAGAAGAGGTCGTGAAGTTTGATTCCTACTTTCTAATTCAGAAATCAGAAGAGGCGGTTTTATTCTAAAAGTTGCCAGCGTACATTGCCTTATTAAAAGAAAGAAGTCCAACTGTTTCAGTATTGATATAGAATTGCAGTTTCAATCAAAGTTTGAAAGTTTCTCTTGAATTCATTTTTCACACTACATACTGAACATACAAAAAGTATTTTAATTGATATGGCCTCAGATTTTCTCCAAGTTAAGCTTGCTTCAATATGTCAAGGAAAGTAAATTCAGTGGGTCTGTGCACACATAAGATTAAGAGCTTAAGTGTTTATAAGACTGTGTTCATAAGATTGTAGCCTGAAGAATATTGTGGCACTAATAAATTACAGGAATGCTATCTGTTTAGTAGTTGTTAGTTTTAAATTTTTATTTCGGGGGGAGTTCCTCCATTTTGAATAGACTGCTGAACCATCAATGTGTTATAGTGATATTTTATGGAGTTCAGAAGTCAACACATCACACTTCAAAAGGAATAAAATTCTTGTGCGTTTGGAATGTAAACAACAAAAGTTCTGACCCTGCAAACATTTTATGACAGTAGAATTTAAATTATATGTAATTTTCCATATGTAACTCTTCAATAGGAATGCTGTCACTTGTTGAAGATACTTTTTTTTTTTTTTTTTCCAGGATCAGAGACCTAAATTGATGCCTTTTTTTTTCCTCTTTCTTGACTGAAGAATAGTTTCATATTGTTTAAGTTCTTCTTTGGGATAAACTGGTATCTTGCTAGAATGCTATCAGCTTTCAAAGAAAGCTCTTTTTTTTTTTTTTTTTTTTCCTATGTGCTTTTATTCCAAAAGACTATAAGCATTACTTTTAGGCATTTCAAGTGTTCTAGACTATGTTGAGCTAACTTTCTTCGAAGAATCTTAGATAGTCAAGGTGGGAATGAAAAGTGAAGGGATTTCTAGACATTTATTGTAGCCTCGAAGGATAACTTATGTCCACCTTTAGCTGGCAATTTATTCTAAGTACTGTTAAATAAATAAATAAATAAATAAAAAGGCTAATACTTAGGCTTAGCAGTTAAGTTACCAGTTAAGGCTATTCCAAGATAAGTAGAATGTAGAGTCTTGTTTCCTGCAGATACTTGAATTTAATTAGTTCCTTTTCTGTACCAAAATTTCATGGATTTTTGTGACAGACTCCAGCCACTCTTAAAATTACAACAGTATTGTCCAATAGAAATTCTCATAATAAATTCCACTATTTATTGTCTTGCACCTAACTAAATGCGTTAAGGCACTTCAACTCCCAAAAGACACCCTTTTGAAATCTGAAACTGTTAATTCTGTTGTAAGCTGCAAAATGGAGAATATGTTCTGACTCTAAGCATTCAAAAAGAATGTAAATAAACCCCCAAAATATGCTACTAGGGGCCTGCATCTAAACTGATTCCATTAGAGGCTGATTTTGACTACAAATCCTGATTTATATGTGGAATTTTTTACTTTGTACATAGCCATTTTTCCTCGATGTATTGTAGCTTTTAATATGTGTTCTTCATGGTTGAATAACCGATTTCTAGGAAACTTATCTTTCATAAAAATATAGTGGAACATGGCATGTGTATTGGTTACTGTATATCAGTTCAGAGTAATTGAAATGAGATTTCTCAAGCCTCAAATATTGAATTATCATTTTGCAGGCCATTATGTCCTAAGACACTGTAGCAAATCAGATGGAGAATAGAGTTGGTTCTTGGAGTTAATATTCATATTTATCTGAAGTTTAGATGATACTTCTATTCCATATTTAAATTTTAATACATTGGAATAAAAATCAGGGGGGTTAATGGCATCTGCGTATTCAGATTTCTGAAAGCATCTTCTCTGGTACAGCAGTCTTCAGGAATCTCACTAGGAAATGTACAACCTTCATCATTCTCATATTGAGAAGCAAAATTAAGGGGAGTAGTTTTCACACTCCAAATGCCTCAGTTTCTCTCTTCCCGGCTAAAAATAAGTAGAGGAAAAATGCTTCCTAGATTTGTCACTAGGAATCTTTTCTTGCATTAAACTAAAACTTTCTTACAGCTCCGTGTAATTTCAAATAGTATTTGTTCTGTAGAGTTTGTACTTCTGGGTACCTTCTAATTTAATGTTAAAATGCTGTGCCCAATGTAGAGAAGGACAAAAATGGTGTTTGCAGTATTTCTCATGTCTTCCCTGTATCAATTGCACAATCTTTTTTTTTTGTACTTCGGAAAAAGTCTCTTCTAAGAAATGAGATTTTATAAACCCTTGAATAAAACTACTCTCAGGCTATATAATCACCTTGAAGCTCACTAAACTGAGTTAACTGAAATCTTAATCTTAATTCCTGATGGACATGTTTGTGCCTCTACAAATTTTAGGAAAGTTCTACCTCCTATTGCAGATCTTTCTTAGATTGTAAATACAAATCTGGATTTAGATTGTCCCTATTTATTGACCATCTGTTTGGGTCCTTCTAAGAGAAGAGTGAATCTAGTGGATCTAAGGATCTTTATAGTAAGATGGTCTGCTAGAGACACTTTCCGAAGATAATTTTCTAGTCTCACCATGCATTCCTTCTGATTTTATCTGTCTTTTTGCCACTTACTTACAGAAGATGGAGAGGTATATGAGCCTCCGAGAGGAGCTTCCTATAAGGAGACTTCAGGGAGTTGCCTGTATGAGTGGGGGAAGAAGGCCACCTGCCTAATTATAGAGACTATTTTGAGAACAGTTGTGAGAAGATGCTTTGAGGCACTAAGGAGCTAATGCAAACTGGCTTTGGCAGGTTTATCTGGGTGTTTGGCCTGAAACTTAGAGGAGCAGTAAGCTCAGATTGAATGTTTAGTAAATAAAGATTTGAATGCCAAGTACAGCCTTCCCCTCCCAAGAGGGGGAAAGCCTCTGGAGACTTGTCTGGAAGCTTGAAAAATCCATTGACTAGAGAACAGGGTAGGTGTACAAGAGAAGCATCAGGAAAGCTCACTGTGCCATTGAGTGAGAGGTTATCAAAGAGCCTTGGTCAAGAAAAGCCAAGTATTGTCGGTAAATACTGTTTTCCAAGGGAGTTTCCAATGACTGTGCTACCAGAGCATCTGGGGAGTATGAATATGCAGAGGCATATGACTTTGATTATTAAACTAGTTTTAGTTTCACAAGATAAAGCTAGTATGAATGAATACATGTCTGCCTGAGGACTACTGACTATTTTCAAAATCAGATTAGTATATGTAGTCAACAGACGAACACCAAAATGTATTTATTTATGTAAGAGTTGTTTCAGTATCTTAGTCAAATAGTACATTTTTTGAACTTCTTTTTTTCTGTTTTTGTGACTTGGAAAAATTAGAAACTGTATTAAAAAAACCAGAATTTTGAATTTGCTGTGTTTTGATGCTTTGTAGTATTATCTTTTACTTATGATCATATTTTTTGTGGTTCTTTGTCACTTTTTCAAGATAGGTTTGTTTCCTTTGTCAGGTGGCACATGGAGGATTTTCCTTTTCTTCTTTTGTGCAGTCTTTTTATTTTGTTTTGTTTTGTTCTTACAACTACAAAAGTCCATGGTGGCAAGACAGTAACGTCTACTGCTTTCTTTCTGTTACCCTTGCCAATATTGCAGAGGTCAGGTTTGCAAGGTAATGAAGCTCAGAACCAAACCACTATCACTTCTGTCCTTGAACTCATGTTACCTGTTTGATTGCCTACAGTGGCACAGGGGTGGACTCCAAGGTTTCTTTCAAGCCTCTTTCTCTTTAAATTAGGCTTGTTCACATTTTTGAATAAAGTGTTACCAGAATGCATTGTGGACATTGACAGCATTGTAATAGCAAGAAAACCCAGTCAAACAGTCAACTCTCTGTCTCTCTGTAAATTTTTGTTTGTACTGTACCAGTAATAGGGGGGGAAATTGAGACAAAATAATACCTGGTAATTAGATGGGTTTCCACAGGTGTTCATCTTGACTGCCAGCTTCTCTGCCTACAACATATTTGATATGTTTCAAATTTAATGAAAACCTAGAAATTTTGATAAGCTGTGCACCTTTGTTGTTTTTGCAGACACATGAACATTTGAGTGACTTTATTTACATGTAATTCTGCATGTTTACTGCTGATTGCATGCTGATTTACAGTAAATAAAGGTAAATAGGGGTCACTGAGTTGTGTTTTATACATCATAGTGGTACGGTTCTTGCATGGTTTTTATCTTGCATGACAATGGAATATGTTTGTATTAGTCTATGTATAACATGTCTTGTGGTTTATGCATGCTGCACTAATCTCTATGTTAAATCTGTCCCCTCTTTATTCAGAGCATGCTGTCTAGGTCCTTTAATTCCAATTATGCTGCAGTTAGCAGCTTTCACTATGGCAGCTCTAGGGATCTGCATGGCAGCCAGGGTAGTGTTGCCTTGAGTGTTGCAGACGGAAGAGGTTCTGGTGTGCACATTGTTCGAGTGAGTACCTACAGGAGGCTATTGCAATATATAGAGGGGGAAAGAATAAACAGTGAGGTGTCCTTAAATTGATAAGAGTTATCCTTTTACATATGGACAGTGTTTTCAATAAAAAGAATATAGTTTATGTGCTGGAATTTTTTTGTAGACATTAAATCAAATACTTTGCCCTTACTTCATATGCCTTAAACTTATTGCAAGGCTTTTCAATTTGATGCCATGAAGTTGAGTTTTCTAATTGGCTTTTATAGATGCTTGAACATATGTAAAAGTGTCTTGTTTCATTGTACATACATGAAGAAGAGATTACCATTCTGAATTTAACCTAGGTTGATAAATGTTTGAACAAAATCTTACTATGCTTTTTCCTCCCCCAGACAAATTCTGATGATGTAAACTCTACTGTAAGATACTGTAGTCATTCAAGAAAATTAGTATTTTAGTTTGTAAGAAAGTGTGAGGAAATGGCTCTTTAACTCTGAGCATCCTGGGTGATATTACGGTATCCATAGTGAGCAGGATAAAGTCAACAGAAGGCTTCTTTTAACCATATGAATCCTGAATAGGCAGTCCTTAGCTTTTGTTGACTTTTCTTGTCAGTCTGTTGGTGATCAAAGACACCTTTGCAGTTGCTAGTTTTTGTAAACATCCATCAATATTTTATGGGTGTGGTGTCTTGGCTAGTAAGATTTTCTACATAAACAATGTACTAGTTAATCAAAGAAGATAAAGAATGATAAAGCCCTTAAAATGTTATATTCTGAGCTTCTTACAAGAATTTTTTAGTTTGAATTATATGAAGATAGTAATCTTTACTGCTGCACTCTGTTTAAAGCATCCCCAGGCTTCTACTCCAGGAGAACAATGCCAGGATGAAGTATTCATTTCAGGACAGCAGAATTACTCATCTGCCACATTTAGTCTCAAAGATGTTCCTCCAGACAGCATGAAGAAAATAGCTGGGCAGGTAATTGTCTACATGATGCCGTGGATAGGATATATTTATAGTTATTTGTAAGGATACATTTTTTCATAAGTAGTGGAAACATATGTTGGGATAGCAGATGGAACTGGGGCTTCTTTAAAATGTATTGATACTCAGGTATTGAAGGTGGTGCAAATGAAATAGCGTCCTCTTTTTGGAGGACAAAGTATTTAAGTTATGAAGGGGGATGGTTCTCATTTTTCTTCAGCCTGGGCTTTGAAAGAAGAAATTTGCAGCAAAAAATGTAATTGCAAGTGGAAGTTGGAATATGGCAGATGATTTCAGGAAAGCAATCTGAAGCCGATTAAACCTTTTAAAGAACAAACTTGAAATCTGTTGTGATGAAATTGTGATGACAAACTAGAATTTGTAGGAGACATTCTGTGTTCATCTCTAAGGACCCTCTAGACAGGCAGGACTTACTACAATGAAACTAAATGGATGCTTGTAAATTATTATGATGCAGCAATTGATTTTATAACTTTAGTAATTTCAGTTGCATTTCTACAGACATTGGATATTGGGAATTTGCATAGCTGTTGATACGTGTTGCCTATGTAAACTCTACCTCTGGCAGTGCAACAAAAAATAGTTATCCTGTCATGCTTTAGGTTTTCAGAAAAGGCAGTAGAAAATCATGTAAATTGAATGCATCTGATCTGTAAATAAGCTAAAAAAGTGTATATATACACACATTACCATTTCTCAGAATCACTTTGACATAAAAAACTCATCTTAACAGAACAGATTCTGATATGTGTCCATTCACATAGCATCAGTAAAGGTTGGAATTTGCACACTTCAGTTATTTATAGTATCGAGAGAGAATATCCTTGTATCCTATAACTAATGGGATAATGGTGGCAGGCAGAAAAAGTCTGTAACTCAAGCCTGTAGCATTTTTGGAATGTGCGAGTCATACAGACAGATGAGTGACTACTTAGGCTGGGTAAGAGCATGAGGCATATGGGTGAGGACGGAGAAGGCTGCCCATCTCAAAACAGAGCTGCAGAGCTGAATGGTAACTCTGAGGCTTCAGAAAGAAACGTTGTCATCTGCAGCATCATTCTTAGTGACATGGTTTGAATGCACTATATGTCTTGACAGTTGTGTACTTTACTGCTCTTTGTCATCATTATACCTATCAAATCAGTGACACATGAGTTAACGAAAGAATAACATTTATTGGAAATATCATTACAGTTTTGATATTAAAATCCTGAGCTTCTATGTGAATCCGCTCGGAAGGTTTCTTGTGAAGTGTTCACCAAAAGATGCTCAGATAGCATATAATGTCTGTCTGCTAGCTGTGTGGGATTTTTATTTTGTGTTTGATCTACTGGGAATTGTTGCAAAATCTCTGAATTGTATGCAGTTAGAGTGCAAACTATAATGATATCAACCAAGTGTCAATACTGTCAGTTACACTGCTAGAAACTAATGGTTGGGAAAACTCACTGAAACAAATGCTAAAAGCAAAGACTGTCTAGTCTGTTCCAGTAGATGAGCACTCAAAGTAAGTTTTTGGTTTTCAGATTTGTTTTCAGTAGGTCAGAGCTGATGACTATAAAGAAAAGTGAATTTAATTGTACATGATCCAGAAGAGTAGTTTTAGTAATGGTCCTAAAATTAAAAGCAGTCAAGTATAAAAATTATTGAAATAATAAAGGAGGAATTGAGGATTGCTGCTTATAAAATGTATGACATTGAGTATTCATGTTTTATTCAGATACCTTTGACAAATGGACAAATATGCCAGCCTCAAAGACCACAGGCAAACTACAGCCAAATCCATCATCTCCCTCCTCAATCATCAGTAGCAAGACATCCGTCTAGAGAGCAATTAATTGATTATCTGATGCTGAAAGTTGCCCACCAACCTCCCTATACCCAGTCCCAGTGTACCCCAAGACAAAGCCACGAGTTGGCAAAGCAAGAGGTAAGAATAAAATCTAACTTGACGATATGACATCTGTGTGTCAGTGGCAATGAATTGTTAGATTGTTTTCATTTATTACCATTTCTCTGTAGATGGTGACAGAAATCATATAGGAATTTATCTCCAGCAGAAGACAGCATTACCTCCATGCAATTCGACTACTGAAATCACACATTCCTTCTAGTTTTAAGCTCTTTTTACTTTTTATGTGGACATTTTATGAGAGAAATTTTAACAGAATGTACCAGAAACTTAAACTTGCATCTTTTTACTGAGCTAGAAATTTATTTCTCAACTACGCTTATTGATCACCAACTCATTATTTATCTAGTAACTGAAAAAATACAGAGTAGCAGTACAACTTAGAGTACTTTGCATCTATTCGTCACTATCCAGAATGGTTCAAAAACCTGCAAATGTAGAAATGTGCATCCGTAAACAAAAGCCAGGATAAAAAAAGTGTGAGCATCTGATGCATGCCTGATAATTATCAGTTTTATTTATGACAGACAGATGTGGATAAGAAATTCTTATACAATTTAATGGCTCTTTCATTGTGGCAACCTTCTTTCTGCTCTTGGACACAGAATGTTTCCTCTGTATTGTTTCGGTCTTTTTGAGAAAATAGTGAGAACTATGTTTTCATTCTGTGCTAGAATGAGAATGTCCACTTCTTGTGTTAAATAAGTTTTCTGGTCAATTAATCTGGCAAGAGAAAGGGGAGACTGTTGGCTATGTAGAACTTAGAGTGACAGTAGGAACAAGGTTTGATTTTTAAAATTCAGCTAGAGGTAGCAAAGAAATAGGAGGAATGGGTTCTTTCATAGGAACATGTATATTTGCTGGGGACATTAAATTCATTTACATAATATCAAAATATCTCTGAACTTAAAGCCCACATGAACTATGATTATAATAGTGATGTTGGATTAAAATTTATGTACAATGATACATGATGCTGTTGTATAGGAATCTTGTTCTGAATTGGTATTATGAGATATAATACTCTCCTGAACTTGTGATATATGTGGGGTTTTTTTAGTTTTTTTCTTTTTAAAGCTTTTGTTCACCTGAATTCCGTAGTAATAATTTCATTACAGTAGCTTTGAATGCAGATTTTCAGCCAGTTCATCTAACTTTGGTTGTAACTACTTAGATTCGAGTGAGAATTGATAAGGATCCAGAACTTGGATTTAGTATATCAGGAGGAGTTGGTGGTAGAGGGAATCCATTCAGACCTGAAGATGATGTGAGTATTTTATACTAATGCATCTTAAAATCATTCTGATCAATAATGTTTCTAATGTTTAGCAAAGGGCAGGGGGGAAAGTATATATTCCCCAAACCACTAAATTCCAGGACTGGAGCAGAGAAAATGGGGACAAATGATATGGAAAATCAAGGTGGCAGGTGACCACAGTGGTCTCATGAAAACATAGAGGGTTATTCTAGCTGAGTGGTTCCAGCTACCAGTCAACAGATTTGAGACAGTGAATTATGGAGTTTACAATTAGGAAGCCTCTTAAAAGAGAACATGATTTAGTCTACAGCCTTATTTCTGGTGGTTGAGAATTCATCTTGACATATACATCTGCCAAATTAAACAAAGGCAGATCAGAATTTGCCCTTCAGTACTCCTTTAAAGGCAATTCTCCTGGATTTAATATCAGAAAATGAAGACAGTCACAAAAGCCTGTAGACCTGTAGATAATATTACATTCTCTTCTACTTAGGATGGAAAATTGGAAAAATGTTTTGAGTTACATCTGTTTCATGCTACCCTACTATTAGTGAAATAAGTTGTCATAAATGTGTTCCACCTCTGTTTTTCAAGGGTATATTTGTAACCAGAGTGCAACCAGAAGGACCAGCATCTAAGTTGTTGCAGCCTGGAGATAAAATAATTCAGGTACTGTGGTCATCTAATTAACTATCCTATGTAATATACCATTTCATGTTTAGTTTGCACTTTTTCTAGGAGAAGAATGTTTAATTTTTAGACAGATTACCAGTATCTTCTCCAGAAGCATTCTTATATTCTGGAATGATGCTTTTAATTTTCTTCCACCTAACTAATCAGTTGGATCGTTGTTTCAAACTCTGAACACTTTTCACATTTTTAAAGATAAAAAAGCCAGGCCTAATGTTGTCATTAAAGCATTTCTTTAGGCTTTACTATCATTCAGTTATTTAACTCGTGGTCATTCACATGCAGTGTTCTGAATAATGTGTTGTCTGAACATCAGCAGTCACCCCTCACGACCCCTCTCCAAGGCTGCACCTTGCTATTACATCCCTCTCCATCCTGCAGTTCCTGCCAGCCTCTGCTGCCTCTCCCCCAGCTGACAGGCTGGAGATGTGCAAGCACTGGCAGAAGCTGCCTCTTGGCTGGCTGATAACCTGGCTGGTCACAGCATGTACCTCCTGGCTGCCCCATCTGCTGCGGGCGAGCCAAGTAGGTTGCTTCAGGAGCCAGAGCTTCTGGGCTGCAGCTGTGCAGTTCTTTTCTGTAGGAAGTTGGTGCCTTTCAGACCTCTTCTGTATCAGATTTGTTTGACGTTGTCTAATGAGCTCATAAGCTATTTGGGGAGGGGTCAGGGAAACGGACAACGGGACTATATAAGCCTTACTTTCTTAGGGAAATGGGCTAACAGGACATTTGAACAGCGCTGTAGCCACCCTTAAAGTGGCAGAGCTTGTTAAAAATTATTAACTATTCACCACATTACTGGTTTGAGAATGTTGATAGTCGACTGCTGCATTTCAGTTTTCTAAAAACAAACCAACAAAAAACCCACTAGTATCTCAATTAAACCACAAGATCCTGTGAACAGTTTTCTAAAACAAAGCCAAGCTGAAAATGCAGCCTAATCCTTCAAATTAAAGATAAAGCCAAAAAGTACACAAGAAAACTAAACTGAGATCATGTTGTTCAAACTGAAAGAAGGCTTGTTTCTGAGCATGGTAAATAATTCTGTGCTGCTTCGTCCTCATTGGGGTGAGAAAGGTCCTAGTTCTCTTACTGACGTAGATGATTTTAAGGGGTGGAGGTAACCCTCCGACACACTAACACTCTCCAACAGGAGCAAGAAGCATGTTAAACCTTTGAAAATACTGGTAGCGTATTTGTTACGTATTTATAGAGTGGAATATGTGTGAAAGGTTACTTTTGTTTTAATGGTTTATTCCTGTCTTTATGGAATTTCATTTGTCTGTGTGACATTTATAATGAAGTTTCCTTTCATCGTGTTGGCACTGCTTGGGTTTTCCTTTTCATTTAGTAATGCATTCATAGTTTGAGAAAGAGCTGAAGGAGAAGTTGCATTTGCATGCTTAGACAATTACAGGCTGTTTCATTTCTCGTAACTAAGAATATCTTTTTGTGTAACAGCACGTTCTTCATACCTGTGATAATCCCAGTGATCATTTAATGACAGTCCTACTCTGTCTTGTTGCTGCTTAGACAACTTCTGCAGTTTTTGACTGAATATCATCTCTCCCAAAATGACTTTGCTATGCTTGATCTTGCAATGTTCTCTGTAAAGCATGCATTAGGCAGGCATATTATAATGCATGTCTAATACATACGTCTGATAAAAATATTCTATATGACCAGTGACTAGATAATTGCATGTAAGTCTTAAGATACTGTTGCATATTAGATTAGGGCTAGGACATTCTGTACAGATAAATATTTGAAAGAGTTATTGGTTCTTTTGCTCTCTAAACAGTGTATACGTAAATCTTTCTCTGCAACCATAGACAGACTTAAAAACCACTGACTTTACAACGAAGGATTCAACTGGTAGCAACAGCAAGCATTTGGTGATGGGATAAGGAACTGCAACTCCAAAGTGGCACAGCTAAGGTGCAGGGCACACGACCAGTTCCCTCTGTTGCCACATAAGGGGCAGTAGCTCAGGGAGAAAGGAGGGGTACACAGCTGGAAGCATTAATAGTTTAAACTGGACGAATCTGTCATTCGGAAAGATTTTACCACCCAGACAGAACATGAATTTGCAGTAGTACACCCTGACAAGTTGAACCATAGCCACGTTTTCCCTGTCTTTTGTAGGCCACTTAAGCCTGCCTGTGTTTGCCATGCCAAACCTGTCCCAAGAATGACAATGTTGTTTAGAGTCATAGGAAGATTCAAGCTGGGGGTGACCTTAGGAGGTCTCACACCCTAAAATGGCTCCCAATGCCATTCATGTTTTTTGTTAAAGGCTTTGATAGTTTTAATTTGCCACAAATGCCATTTCTAATATTCTGATATTTAAACTGGGATGTGTCATTTGTACTGCATTTGCTTTTTTTGGTATGGCTGTATTAAGGCTGATGAATTAGATGTCTGATGTTAATGGTTTAAAGTTCAGTTTTCTCTTTTGGTTATTTGCAATACCTTTGGGGCAAAATTCTTCCAAGGCTAACCCAGTAGTTTAATTTCTCGTAGCAGGTACATGTTCAACTCACATCAACAATGTAATCTGCAAATCTGCAGTGTTTTATTGTCTGCATTCATATAGAATTTGGTTATTTTAAACTTTAAAGCTTAAATAAACTAACATGAAATATAAGCCATGTTTCACTAACATGGCATATGAGACTCATTTTCAGTTTTAAATATTTCTTTTTAGGCTAATGGATACAGTTTCATCAATATTGATCATGGACAAGCAGTATCTTTGCTAAAGACTTTTCAGAATGCAGTGGAACTCATCATTGTGCGAGAAGTTTCTTCATAAATACTGTGGATTGGGGGAAAAAGCCAGCAGGATTCATTGAAGGACTTATGGGAAACTGAGTATTTTGCCTATTTTTATACAGGAAAGGAACTTGAAAAGAATTATGATCAAAATTTGTATAGGAAATACTGAACTTGTGGCTAAATGGGGGAAAAACCACTGTATAGAACGTACAGGAAATCATTTTGGAAATGCATATGGTGAATAAACTTGTTTTTAAGCATTATAGCAATCTAAAGATCGCTCCTCCAAGAACAGACCTGTGTTGTTTTTTTGTACAGATGGTAGGTTTATTTTTGGATAATTCATACACATTACTAAACTTTGTGCAAGGCTTTGTGAAGCCTCGGTTGTAGCCAATGGACAGATGGCAGGGCTGTCTGTCCTGTAGCTGTTTATTGCCTTTATTTTTATTCACCACATATTAATGTGTTATGCTGAAACCACTTCTGTAGATCTGGACAGGAAATATGAAATGTTGGCTTTGCTATGTGCACATTGTATAGATGAATGGGTAGATGGAAGGTGGTGCTGGCTGGACAGAATAAAGGTCAGGTGAAACAACTATCTGCTATCTAAATACGGAATCAGGAAAGAAGAAAAAGTGTTTAGTTCTGGAGTGTACGTCTACCAACAGAAAATGCAATAAAAGCTTACGGTGTTTATTAGGAAGACTGAAACTACAAATTTGTGATATTCTACAGGATTTGTTCTTAATGTAGTCATTGAATACTCATTTACCACGTGATTCATGTTTAGTTGGGTTTTCTTGCATACGTAATTTTTTCAACTGTACTGTGGAAATGTGCCCAGAGGTTTTTCTCTGCTGTGGAAATCCCCAGTTTTGTGCAAATGGTGGTACTTTTATCTTTATAAAAAGTATTCCATTTTAACCTTACAGATTTTAAAAATGAAACTGAAATGGCCAGTTTTTAAGGTTGTTGCCTGTAATATATATTTAAACACACACAAAGCAAATGATGCAGGAAAGCTTATGAAAGACATCTCGATTTTGTTTGGCCTTTGCATTGCCTTGTTAATCAAAAAGGAAACCATACGCATGGAGCTAGGTAACCAAAGCAAGTTTATGAAACTTTGAACAGTGATGGAGAATTGCTGTGGTGAGATGGAGAGCAAAGGGAGGGGGTACTTAAAACCCACCGGTTCGTAATGATGTTTCTTAAAGGGCTGTTCCTACAGGTAACATTAAATGTGAACTAGACACTTCAGAGTCATTAAAGGGTTTCTAACTATATTAATGTAATAGTGATTTACCACAGGCTGCCTTTGTTCCTTATTACTGTATAAAATATTCAATTATGCTTCTATTAATTTTGTTTACCAGAAACATTAACTTTATTTTTCTCTTTCTCCTTTGTAATTGAATAGAGACTGCATAATCTGCAGTGATAATTAATACACGGTTGTTATGGACCAGGGAAAAGTGCCATAGAAGACCAATAACTGTTTTTAATCAGGGCTAATGATTAGCCTGTCATTGGAGCAATATTCAGTTATTGCAGTTCATTTTTAATTACATATAAGTTGGTAGTTTGAGACAGGTATAAGTTGCTTTTTTCAACCCATGTGTACAAAAGTAAATGCTTTTAATAAAGCTAGCAAAAAACACCAGCCTCCTTTAGTTTTGGGACAAGGAGCTGGAAGAGGGAGGAATTATACATAGCTAGCGGTAATAAACAGGCAGTACTTTTTAAATAAGTGAACTCCAATATTATTGCACTTCTTTCAAAGATGTTAACTATTGCTTATTGTACTGTGTATAGTTCTAATAATTGTAATTGAAACCCTTTAACAACTCTTTGTATATTTTAATTCTTTTTAGTTGATTTTCAGTAATATTTACATAGAAAATGATTTTTTTTATATATTAGCAGAAATGTGCTGTATTTTGATAAAATTCACCTATTTTCTGTGTGCTGTTAATCTTCAAAGAAAAGAATGAGAAACATAGCTATATAATAGCAGCCTTCAGTGTTCCCCTTCTAAGATGTGTTTTGTTGTTGTTTAGTTTCTATTTTTTTATTGAAAATGCAAAATGTTCACATCACATTTTCATTACTTTTAATCATGTTATTTTTATCACACACTGCCTTTTAAAGGGAATGCATATAGGCAAGTCCTAAATTACCTTGGTCTTCTACATAACCTGTATCTTTGAGAAGGGAAAAGTCCAAAAAGAGGAACTGATTCTTTATTGATCTTGGACTGACTTTGTATACATTTTGCAGTACATTTAAATATATCACTGAGGAATTATACTGTATTGTATTTTGCTTTAATGGTAACAGAAGTTTTAAACATTGTTGTGTCACTTAATTTTTGGATTTATGTATCACAGGAAAATTCTACCAAAAACTGTTTGGCTGTGGTAGAACTATAGAAGTAGAGATTTATAGCAAGAAGTTTAGTACTTCTTGTGAAAATACTTGGCCAAAGCTTGTCGTCAGTACATTAGCAAATTAACCATCTAATAAAACATGGATTATGCTGATTTTACTCAGTAAATGTTGGAGTTTTTTAGTGGATTGAAATGTGTTTGTTCCTTCCAGTGTCTGTGTGTAAAGGTAAGCACATGTCAAACTAGATGATTTTGCAGAGAGTGGGAGATAGATGTCTCCTGAGGTAGTCCAGCCAGGATTCAGCAGGAGGAGAAACAATGTTGGCACTTTTCATTTTGAATGCATCTTAAACTACATTTTTAATAGAATAAAATCCATCAGCAGGCTAAGTTACTCAGCATGGCAATGAGTTGATGCAAACTCTGTTAATTCTTTCTATTCTTCATAGTTCATTAAAGAATCAGTTCAACTGATGTAATGAAAAGTTGAAGTCTCCCACATATTTATTATGTAAATATTTTTTAGTTTCTTTTTTGGACTGGAGTTAAAAAATGTGTATATACTTGAAAGCATTCTATGAACACAAGCATAGCAATAAGCAACACACAGAATCAGCCTTTATGATTATTTTGGTTTTGTTTAGAAATACTCCCTTGTCAACAGCTACAAAATGTTTTTATTGATCAGCATTTATTCAACATTCCAAATTTTTGTATATAATTAGACTGTTTCTGAGGTAACACATGGAGAATAGATAATAAACTAATGCTCTTTAAAGCTGTGTGTAATTGACTTATTTAAGTTCTAGGAAGTTCTCCATAACGCTATTTCATTCTTCTATAGTTTCTGTAGACCTTAGTACTCTATCAATATACATTAGTGAAGTCTTATTTGTGTTTCTGGTTCTGTGCATCTCAGTGCCCAGGGGTTCTCTCCAGGTGATTTCATTGCAAGGCTGGGTTATTCATGATAAAGAAATGCTTCTGTGAGTAACCCAGTCTTGCAGTGAAATCAGCTAGGGCAGCCTGTGGCTTCTCTCCTGAAGAGATGAATGGTCTTTACCTGATGCAAACTAAGTAGTTTCAATAGCAGAGAGGACTGACTAAGTCAAGGAGCAGGGTTAAAATTAAGAGTGTCTTGAGAGTGCTCTGATGAGATGTACAAGGGTTATGTGGTAAAGAAAGGGAAGACCTAGGCACAGAATTTCACAGGAGAGGTAAATGCAGGTTTACATCCCATTTTCTTGGAAACAACCTGACAATGTAGTAACACAAACTGTTCGGTCTTTTTTCCTTGTATATGTGGATCTGGCATACCAGTATCACCTACTACTTGACTTCCTACTTCCTCTATGCAGAAGACTGATACTAACTGTAACGGGTTACAGCCCTGATGACCCAGGAGTATTGGGCCCCTCCTTATTTAAGGTTTTCTGTATCTGCTCCCTACTTGGACTTTGGAATTTTTTCCCCCTTCATTTTTGCCTTGTGAACTCTCTTTTGTAAGACCTTTTTTGTTGTCTTTTCTGCCTTTTATGCATCAGACTTCAAATTTGTTCTTTCCCATTTCACAGGTATTATCTGTTAGGTAAGCCTCATTCCTGTGCAACTGAGCCTTTGGTCTCCTACTTTATTTCATAATTCAACAGTTTACTTTTTCATCAAGCACCTGAGAATGCTGGGTCCAACTTGTGCTTTTCTGACTGGAGGCACTTTTTCAGAGAGAAAGTGTATTTTTGGTGTGTTATTTTTTGTTGCCTTGGATTAAATTCGATTTTGGAATGTGTCCAGAAGATTCTGTTGCAGCATCTGTGAGACTGCCTTGAAATTGGGGTTCCACTACACCAAACATTACAACTGCACTGTAAGATTGCCCCTGTCTAAAAGCATTGTCATATGAAAAACTGAAGTAGCCAAAGTAAGACAAGTGAAAATTTCTATTTAAGATCATACACTGGTCAGCTGAAGTCAGCAGAAAAAAACCTCAGACCTAATGATTGTCAGTTCCATGCCTTGCTTAGGCACTATGCTACCTACGGTCCTGCAGCACTGATGAATTCTTGGCTGAAGTGTATAAAATTTGGCTATAAAAAGATTATTTGTTACAGTGTCTGAATCCATCTTGGCCAATTTTACATTATTCTGTGATTTCTCACAGTCTGTGAGAAATGACGTATTTTGTCATGAGCAAGGACACTATTTCAGTAAGTTTTACCTATGGCATGTATTAGAAAACAAAACAAAAAGATCAAACAACAGAAGAAACATCTTTTTCAAAATCTTCCTTTATTCAATTTTTGCTACTCAGTTGGATATAGCTGATTTTAGGAAACATTTTTCAAGTTACAGTATCAAATAATTTCTTCTCTTCTGCCGTCAAGAATTATCTTTCCCAGAGGCCCACCTAAATAAGCCAATGTAAAACATTTTTGAGTGCCCTGGAGTAGATCACTTGTTCTGAGTGGTCTTACATAGAAAATTAAAGAACTACTAGAGCACTGTATAAATTTTTCTTTAAAAAGACAAATCTGCATCTGCCCTCTGAAAACAAATGTTGGAACATGTGTTCCAACCAGAACAAGTATACTTTCTGAAATAATAATTTCCTCTTATTAAGCAAACTGCAAGTATTTTAGAAGATTGTTGTTTTGGGTGAGAAAGCTTCCTCATGAACGGCAGATACTGCGTCTAAAAAAAGCCTATCATTAGTTACAGGTTTTCGTTCTTTCTTTGGAAAAACTGTGAGTCTAAGAACCTATCCTGTAAGATGAAAAAACAAAGACAAATCATGATTGCAATAACTGACCTAATTTAGATAGCCTAATGTAAATAACTTCTGTCTTTATTCCTTTATTGGTCTTTAAATTAAGTTTGGACCTGGAGTTCCTTGTTCCTTTAATACTTTTTCTGCTAGAATTGCTCTACCTGTGACAGGACTGTATCAATGCTGGCCCCAAGTGCCTCTGCACCATCGGGGGAATCTCAAATCACACAAATGCTCTATTTTCTGGGTTTTTCAGGGGCTTTTTGGTGCTTTTTCACTCTTCGCAACAGGATAAGCCTGTAAGTTTCTAAACTGCCTTTAACACAAGACAAAAACCCAAGTCTTACTTTGGACAATGGGCTAATGCCAAATGAAGGTCAAGTTCTGCCTTACAACTTAGATTTGAAAGTAAACATCCAAAAAGAAAACCTTACCTTACACCACAGCAGGTGATTTTGGAAAAACTGGGTTTGTCTTCACTTGCTCCACAGAATTGTATCTTAAGTGACATCTTGTATATTCTCTCTCCATTTGAGAAATTTTAAGAGTATTTTCACATTTGTCAGGCATGAACAAACCTAATGTGCTGTTCCACTAAAGCATTGGTGCATACTTATCAGAGCAAGGTCATTTAGGTAGTTCTTGGTTAGCCCATATAACAGTGAAGGTTCTTTAAGAATTTATAATTTTGTACTTGAACTGACAGTTGCTACATGTTACTGTTTCACTAAGCAGAATGATCTCCAATGTACGGAAGTATTACTGGAACCAGCAAGTAGAAGCATTATGTATCTACAAGGCAGTTGCTTCTAGAGTAGGGAACACACTTTTTAATTCATGTTCTTATTCATCCTCAAGAAGTAAGCAATAAAATACGTGATTTAATTTCCTGTGACATGACTTCATCTGATTCTTCTTACAATTATGAAGACTAAAGAAAACTAGTGATGACTTGGTAGGGAGAGGAGGCTTTTATAATGATGAGCTAAGAAAAAAAGCCACTGGAAACTGATGAAAATAAATTTCATATCACATTTCACATCATATCACTGCCTTTGTAGTTGATTTTTTGTTTAAGAAATTAAGCTTTCTACAGCTATACATGCTACTCATTCAGTATCTGGGGCTTTCAGGTTACCCAGGGGAGGTGCACACACAGTTTCTCTACAAACATATGTTCCAATAGAGAAAATATTTTTAATTTCTAGACTTGACACATTTTTGAAAGTGATGTCCAGAGATGATTACTTAACTATGTGAATCTTAAGAGTTACTGCATCCTCACCATTACTTAGCGAGGTGGATCCCATCTCTCCAAGCAGACATTCATCCCCAAAGAGTGTCCCATGGTGATAGAAACAAGAACTGTGTTGCTGACCCCAGCTCTGCACCAGTCAGTACCAGTCTCCTCCTCCTCCTCATGCCCTCTCCCCTCACGAGCAGGACTGAGAAAAGCACCTGGGACCCCCACAGCCCTGACTATCCCCCCAGAGACTGGGGGTGATAGATCCTCTCCTGGTTGCCCCTGGAGGTATCGCTGGTGCCCACAGGGGAGAAGAGCAGGGGGTCGTAGTCAGAGGGTTGGACAAGCTTTGGCTGTCTCTTCACAACATCCTTGATCCGGGCCCCCAGCAAGCAACAAACTTCTCTAGCCAGTGGGTCAGGTTAGCAGATGGGTGCCTCTGTCCCCCACAGCAGGGAGCTGCCCACCACGTACCTCACTGCTTGCTCCAGGTGGTCTGGCATGGCTCAGGCTCAGTCTGTCCGGATGCTTTGCTTGAAAGCACCGTTAGCTCTTCCTCAGCTTAGAGGGCCGTGAATCTTGGGTGGAGCAAGAGCCTTACGTGTGGGTCTGGAAGACACTGGCTTCCAGCTGTTGCCTTCCACTGATATTCCACTTGCAGTTCTGCTAGTGACAGACTCTGCCCAGGTCTGCACTGTGGTGGGGGTCCAGGGCTCTTGAAGCTGTAGGGTCTCTGAGGAGATCCTCTCTCTGATGCCGCGCAGCCTGCTGACTTCCGTAAGTCCTCTGCTTAGCAGCAGAGCTCCAACAGCAGCGCACCTCCTGCAGGAAACGTCCAGGAGAGACCCCAGGCACTCCCTCTGATCCACCGAGCTCTGAGACAGCCTCCCTGCCCCTAGCACCAGCTAAAAGTGGGGGGAGAGTCACCCTCCTGAAACAGGGGCAGCTGCAAGAAAGGCTCCAGGCACCCTGTGTCAAGGGCTGCTGACCTCACTCGCTAGAAGCTGTCAGAGGTTCCCCGGGCCCACAGCCCTGTGGCTCCCCTTGCCTCGTACCTGGCAGCAGCAGGTACCCTCGAGCTTCTCAGAGTGTTCCCAGGAGCCCCCCTCTTCTGCCGCTTTCTAAGAGCCTCGTTTCAAGTCCGGCATCACACCTCTTTGCAGGCCAGCCCCGCTTCTCTGTCGCACTCCCCGATTTCCAGCTCTGCCTTCTTGTGTTTGCTTTTCCTGATATTGTCTAGAAGAACATGACTTGTGTTTCCACACTGCAATTTGAAATACCGCTTTGTATTAAGGATAAGAATTAAGCATAGAAAAAGAAGCAGCTATTTGGCCTAAAGGAAGAGAAAACGTGAAATAAAGACTGCATCAGAAATACTTTGCACAGGATTTTGTGCATTTCAAAAGTAGGCTGCAATTATCCCACCTAAGAGAAAAATCTATTAAGTAGCTGTGGATAGAAGTTACTGAGCTGTGAATTCAGTTAACATGTAGGTTGTAATGGCTGAGTGAGAACACTTTCAGCCACTCGCATTTATATGAATACCTGATAAAAAGTTTTAGAGATGTAATATGAAGGTGTGTGAGAACAAGTATCACGTGACTGGGCTGGCCAAGGTTCCTAAGATGGCTGAGAACAGTTCCCCATGAAAGGTCATGCTGCTGAAATGACATAGCTTTTCTGCATGGCCCGAACTTTTGAGCATCGGGAATTAAATTTCTGATTACAGTAGTCTGCAACATCTGTTTTTGCAGCTGCATAACACAAAGGGGAATATGGCTCTGCACTGTGTACGTTTCATGAGGCATGGTTGGACACTGCAAATTGCTGAACTGTTTATGTTTCAGTATTGTCCAAATTAATGAAAACAACTGTGATGGAATATTCACTCTTGTTTGCCAGACATGTGAAAATACCAGTTTGGACAAACTTCTCAAGGACTGTCTCTTAACAGAGAAACTGGTCAGATGAACCAGATGGTCTACAGAGAAATTCTCTTTCAATTGCTAATGTTGTTGATTTGCAAAGGAAACTGGAGAAAAATAACCCAACAAACCAACAAAAAGGGGGGAAGCTTTCTACTGAATTAGAAGTATGCACTGGCAAAATACATGATTTGAAGGTATTGTGCCAAGGCTCCTAATATCATAACATTTTAGCATGTTTGATTGATTTTTGTCTGCAACAACTTCTACTCACAATAGAATAATCAACAACTGGATTTGAATATGGAGAAGGTATTTTTGCTGAGAATGTTTCTGACAGAAGTACTTCAGTTGAAAGCCATGGCTCCTCTACTGAGAAAGTGAGGTTTACTAATAAATATTGAGATAGATATTAACAGCTGGTTAGCTGACATAATACTAAGTCCTGGGAAAAATGAAATAATCATGTAAAATTGTCTCATTTGCTAACTGTAATAAGAAATGACTGATGAGGTTGGAGTTGATGCATGCAAGGGTTAGAAACCATGCTGAAAAGCCTCCAAACAGATAAAACCTCCAAACATTTTTTTTCTGCTGCATCTTAATTAAAAAAGCAATGAAAATACACTTGGTGATTTGAATAATGGGACTGACTCTGCAGTAAGTGCCTTGTGGTGGGTTTTTAATTATAGATTGTAATTATTCTGTTATAGCATTAATCATGATGTGCTTGTATTTTAAGACATCTTAAGATACCAAAACATCTTAAGAAAGCAAAAAGAATTTTCTGTATTAGTACTTACTGAACTCAATTCATTTTGCAATAATGTCTATTTTATACCACTTTCAAATAAAGGTTATAAATAAAATGCTAATGTTTATTTGCACTGAGTTATACTCCAGTATGTTTTCAAACTTAACAATTATAAAGGTTCTAATCCTTTTATTGTCAGTGGAAGCCTATATTCTTATGCCATGAAGGATGCTGGGAACTAGAAGTAGTGGCAAAGTGTGACTGTGCCCAGACCTTCTCATCTTGTCCTTGTCATGCAGCAGGACACACAGGATTAGATTTTTAAGTGTGCAAGTTACCATTATTCATGTTTTTTTCTGTCTCTCAGATAAGAAGAATTTAGTTGACTGATGTGACCAAAACTGGTGTTATTTTTCCAACTTAAGGCAAAAGAAGTATTCTTTGAAATTCAGCATGCAAGAGCAAATTAAAGCAGCCACTTTAGCTGTGACAATACCTGGATTATCATTCTTCAAAACAATAGCCCTGAACAGAAAACTCACTACTGTTGTGATTTTTTCAGCTCCAGGTGATATTATCCAGCTGAAGATTATACCCTATGAACTGCAGTTTATCAAACCAATACCTATGATGACGGTAATTCAACTATTGCACAAAAAAAGAAAATTTCATATCTAATGGGTAGACGGGAACTGTGTTTGTGCCCTACAGTCAGGCACTAAAATAGAAAGGCACATTTCTGCAGTTCCTCCACTATACGTGAAATTATTTGGCTTTAGAGGAATGAAACTTCTGTGTCCTAAATGTTTTTAAACTTCTTGCCCTGCTCCTATGAACTCAGGCTGGAAGGCAGAGGAAGTTCTTCCCAGAATTTTCTATCCAACTCCTCTGAACTATCTTGTTCAGATAGGTATTCTGGAGATTTAAAAACATTTTACCTTTATGTAGAGTTACAAGCTGTGACTCACAGCAGAGTGAACCTCACAGCAAAGGAAAAAGATGCTTTTTTTCTCCAGAAATAGCAGGGACCTACCTGAACTGTTCCAATAGCATGTCCTACCAGAAAAATAGCAGCTCTCTCAGCAGACCCTCAGTTAATTAAAAAAAAAAAAAAAAAAAAAGCTGAATTTTAACATTTTCTTTTCCTTCTCCTACACATACATATTCACACATACCGATTTTAAAAGTATATCATAAAACTTTGTTTAATATAAACTTACACAATTGATAGGTAGAATTTTGTATGGCTTAAAAGAGGGTTTTCTAAAAACCCCTTTTGAAGAAGAAATGCTTCTGTAGTCCAAGTAGTGTTGTCCGGAAAACAGATACTAGATTTTGTAAGTGACTGAAGAAATGCTGCCCTGAAACAATAATTTGATGCAGAATCTGTTCTCAGATCTCTCTCTTACCCCCTTTGGTGCATTTTCCCAGCCTGTAAATGGTGGCAATATTCACAGAATTAAGAGTTTGTTTTCTGTAAGATGTTTTCCTCCAGTCTTCTTAAAAAAACAACAACAAATTATACTAAGGCATATTAAAAAAAGGGAGCAGCTGCCTGATAAGCCTGAATGGTATAACGATGGAAAGGGGGTGAAAGCAATTTCTAGCATTTGGGAAGAACTGTGGATTTGTTGGAGTTTAGAATGAAGTCTATTGTCTGTGAAACGCTACAAAGTTGACATTTTCCAATTTGTCTCTATTTGAAAGTTAGTTCAAGTTAAACTGAGGTGTCAATCTGAATTGTGTTAGATATTTCAAAAATCCTACTTCCATGTGCAGTTTTATTAAAAAAAAAAAAAGTGCTGAAATAACTGTAGATGTAGGCAAAACATATACTCTTTTTCAGATATCATGTTAACTGCCTACTCTGATGAGAAACAGTTCATACTATCAGAACTGAGGTTTTGGCCATGTGCAGAACTTGGCAAGCATCTCTGCATGAATTTATACACTGAGTAAAATTCCTAACTGATTATGAGAGGCAGAAAAATATCCTGACCTGAAGCACGCATCTGGGCAAAACCTGAGAAAATAAGAGCATTATCCGTAGTCAGTCTGAACAGGCAGTCTACTGTGAGCAGTAGTAGGAGACTGGCATTTGAAGATTATGCCTCTTGATTAATTCACAAGAGAAGGAATATTCATGTTGTAAAAGACACATTTGTTTCCTGTGTTCTGCATCGCCCATCTATGCAAAACTTTGGAATTTTGGTTGTACGATAAAGCAAATGTTGTAAAGTTATTGAGTATGGAAACAAACTTATCTAGCAAAAACTATATAAATATAACGGGTTTTCGTGGCATTCTAGTGCTGCTTGTGAAAGAATATTCAGAAGAAAAATGCTTTATTTTTATTTGGATCTCTTAACGAGATTGATACATGTCTATTTTAATCACTCTTACATACTAAAAGATTAAGTTAAACATATGAATTCACCATCTTAAATAAATAAAAAGTTGTATACTGAGCACAACTCGAATGCTTTAATGAGAACCAAAGGTGCTAGTTATAGTTAAATGATGGCAGTATTTTAAAGATTTGTACCATTCACTCAAACTTTTCTCAAAGTCTCAATAAGTTGTTCCCAAAATTCAAATCGTGTTATACAATGATTATTTTAATGTTTGGACTTTTTTTTTCCCCTAAAGACTGCTAGTTTTTTTTATTTTGAGTTCGGTGCATAATTGCAGAATTATGAAAGCCTGACTGAGAAAAAAAACAGAACAAAGCGTGTGTTATTTAGCATCCTGCAAATGTATTAACGTGAGTCGATACTTAAGTAACTTACATGGAAACATCTAGTCATTTGACAAACAAACTCAGCTGAGAAATGCCCACTGAAAGGAGTATCAGTCATATGCCCACCCTACCACCACATGGGCGGTCCTTTCCTGAACAATGCACGTATCAGTCTTTCTTCTTTGTTTAACAGAGTGTTGTGTGAGTCAGGTGAGTAACAGGTGTTACAACAGCACATAAGGAATAACTGGTGATCAAGAAAAATATTATGACAAGTGGGAAAAGCAGTTTGACATACAGGCAAATACTTTGACAGATAAAAGCCTCTGAGATTAGCTGGTTTTGCTGACAGTGATACAAATTCATTGAGATTTTCATGTACTCACAGGTTTCTCAGGAAAAGCTTTTTCTAGACTATCTTACATTTGTACTTAGGTTGGCAATAGTATGCTTGATATTCTATGTGCTGCTTGGCCAATACAAAGTATTACTTTATATGATCTATGGAGCAATTCCAAGCATTGTTTGCTACAACATTAAGTGGGAAACTGGCAGCTAGGCTTTCCTTGCAGAAATGCTGTTTGTTCTTAATTGCATCTTGGTAGAAGTCAAGCATTGTTCCTTTCTATTATAGGAGAACAGAAAAACAATGAAATTCTTCATGCTTGTTCTCCTGTTTGAATTAGTGATGCTAGTCTCACTTGTTAATCACATTCCATCAAATCCTGTTCAATGTAGTTGTAACTGAGCAAAGCATTGCTGGTTCTCTCTAATCAACAGTTTTGGCCATGACAGTAAGAATTAAAGTCTGTTAGATTCTCTCTCCTTGAAGAAGATACATGATTATGGAAACCACCAGTGAAGTAGCTCAAAGATCTTGTCATATATGTGAAATATAATCAAAGAACAAACCATTCCACCAACTGTAGACCTGCATTGACTACAGACATTCTGAGTAAGGTAGCAATACTATAATACTTTTAATGGATTTTCAGATTTCCTCAGATTACTAATGAATATCTCCATTATTATAGAAAGTTAACAAAAAGCATTCTTCCAAGCTTCTTATCAACTAAGAATGATTGAATAAGTGAACTCAGTTCAGGTAAGCACCTGTAGTTCTCACAGAATCACAGAGTTCCTGAGGCTGGAAGGGCCCTCTGGAGATCACCCAGTCCAACCCCACCCTGCTCAAAGCAAGGTCAACAGGCCAGGTTTTGAGTATTTCCAAGAACAGAGACTCCGCAACTTCTCTGGGCAACCAGTTCCAGCAGTCAGCCACCCTCACAGTAAAACAAAGGGTTTTTTTCTTGTGATTAAATGAAAATTGCATTTCAATTTGTGCCCATTGCCACTTGTCCTGTCACTGGCCACCACTGAGAAGAGTCTGGCTGTCTTGTTTATACTGTTACATCTGGTACTTATTCACATTGATAAGAAGCCCTCCTGAGCTGGGGAGCCCAGCACTGGACACAGCATTCCAGATGTGGCCTCACCAGTGCTGAGTAGAGGGCAAGGAGCACCCTCCTCAACCTGCTGGTCAGGCTCTTGCTAATGCAGCCCAGGGGGCTGTTGGCCTTCTTTGCAACAAGGGCACATTGCTTGCCCATGTTAAACTCATTAAACAGGATTCCCAGGTCCTTTCCTGCCAGCCAGCTTTCCAGCCAGTTGGCCTCCAGCATGTACTGGTGCATGGGGTTATTCCTCCCCAGGTACAGGACTTTGCATTTCCCTTTGCTCAACAACAGGAGATACCTGTCAGCCCATTTCTCCAGGCTTTTGAGGTCCCTCTGCATGGCAGCACATCCACTCTAAGGTATCAGCCGCTCCTCTGGATTCTGCATCATCTGCAAACCTGCTGCGGTCACACCACGTCCCACTGTCCAGGTCATTAATGAAGATATAATGACAATGTAACAGTATTGGACCCAATATTGACCCTGGGGTACATCACTATTGACTCATTGCCAGCTGGATTTTGTGCCACTGATCCCAATCCTTTGAGCAGGGCAATTCAGCCAGCTTCCAATGCACCTGGTTGCCCACTCATCTAATCCATACTGCATCTCTTTGTCTATAAGGATGTTATGGGATGTTATGGGATGCAGTCACAAAAGCCTTGCTGAAGGCAAGATAAACACTCTTAGCTGCTCTCCCCTCCTTCATGGAGCCAGTCATTTCACTGTAGAAGGCTACACAATGAAATGACCTGCTATACAGGTCAGCATGCTTTTCTCTTCATAAATCCATGCTCACAACTCCTAATCACCTTCTTGTCCTTAACAGGTTTGAAAATGGCTTCCAGGAAGATTTGCTCTGTCACTTTCCCAGGGATCGAGGTGAGGCTGACTGGCCTGTAGTTTTACAGATGCTCCTTCTTGCCCATCTACAATCTAGGGGTGACATTCACCTCCCCCAAACACTACAACCTTTCAAAGAGAATTAATGGTGGCCTCACAGTGACATTGGCTAGATTCCTCAACACTCTTAGGAACATCCCATCAGGTCCCATGGACCTGTGTGTGTATAATTCATTTAACCCGATTCTCCTCTGCCAAGGGTTACATCTTCCTTGCTCCAAACTTTCTGACTGGTCTCAGGGGCTTGAGATTTCCAGAACCAAGTTTTACCTGTGCCCCAGGAGTATTTGAATCTGAAGTTAAATTTTACTTTTCATAAATTGCTTAAAAAGTAGAACTGTTTGATTTTATATCAAATAGATGTGCTCTGTGGATAAGATTCTTTTGGAAGTCTTTAAGGCTCCATTTAAAGAAGGCTAATGAATGCTTTCTAATGTTTCTCTCTTTATTTTACCTCATTTAATTTCTACTCCCTACACCTGGAAGCACAGCAAGTACCACCCTGATGTCCACATCTAACAGACCATCCATGGTCTACTCTAAAGGTGACTTCTTGTAAGGAGAGACTTTTCTCCTGATCACCTAAAACAGGTTTTACTGTAACCTCCTTCTGAATTGCCAATATTTTGCTACTGGCACTTGCAATTAACATTTCCCAGTAAATGCTCTTTAAACCTTGTGGAAAGATCAGGAAATACAATCTTAGACAAAAGGTTAATAGTTGCTTTTGTTTAAAGACTTTACCATTTTACATGTAGGTAACATGGAATTTAAGTTTCACAATCTCTATACGGGCAATGTATTGTTGTTGTTTTTCAGAACCTAAACGATGCAGTTTTAGGGGAAGATTATTTTCTATACACAGGAAAACCTCAGCTGATTAATGAAACAGAAAAGGTATGTTGTTGTAAGGGCAAGCAAGTGCTCCATATTCTGAGATTTGCCCTGTACCTCTAAAAAACCTCCACTTTTTGTTTTCAGAAAGGATTGTTTATTTTCCCTCATGAACATGCATATTGTTGATGCATGGATGGTTTACCATTTATCATTTGCCTTCACAGTGTCTGAAAACTCTGCTCACCAGGGGACCCTTATGAATTGCAAAGTCCCACTCAGTCTAATTTCTGGAGCAACTTTGAAGGAAATGGAAAGAACTTTGACTACACAATGGTTACTGATAAATCAGTTCTCTTTGAAGCATAGTTTGCACCTGTTTTTACATCTTAAGAACAGGAATTTTTAAGTAATTACTTTCCTGTTCCAGAGAGGTGTTAACTCATTTCTCCCAAGGACCCCATCAACTCTGGATAACTCTGCAATTGCAAAGGGCTTTCTGAAATCATGGTTAGAGCTCCAGAGCTGGAGCTCAGGCAAAATCTATTGTGTGGATTGTCAGGAAACTGATGCTGGGATCCCCAGCTGGCAGAAGCCGAAGGATTTCTGCACTGCAGGCACAGAATGCCTTGGTCTTTGCTAATTAAAGACATCATTGCTCGTAGAGGCAAGGTGAAGGTAAAATGAAAGAATTTATTTACTGAATCTAAGTGCACCAATACAGTTACTGAAAAGTATAAAAACAGGTGAGAAAAATTGAAAAGAAGCTCCTACATGTACTTAGACCACAGCTGAAGTTTTCTCTTGGCCTACAGCAACCTGTATGAAGATGCAAATGCAACTCTGTTAACTGTTGATTAGAGAGATGATGTTTGGGCACTGCTTGTACATCAATTCCACTTCTGCATGTCTACCCATTTTATTTAACCTTTTTTCTCAATAGCTCTGATTTTTATTATAGGAGAGGGAGTGGCTCAAATACTTTTAAATTTTGAACAGTTTGGCTAAAATAGAGTCTTTGTTTGCTTCTGGCATTTTAAGGGCAGCCTACGTGAACCAAGGCTTTCGGCATTGGAGTTTGGCTTTTGTTTTTTGTTTTTTTTCTATTCTTCTGAAATCCAAATTAATTTATCTATTTGTATTATTTTCCAAGCTAATTTTGTCCTGTGGCAGGAATGGACAAGTACAAAATTTAGACAGTGTTTTGCTTCTGTTTTGTTTTTGGGAAGCAGACCAGTAGCTCAGAATTTCATATGTACTTTGTCTGGTTTTGGCTGGGAGAGAGTTCATTTTCTTTCTAGTAGCTGGTATAGTTTTATGTTTTGGATTTAGTGTGAGAATAATGTTGGTAACACACTGATGTTTTCAGCTGTTGCTAAGTAGTGTGTATACTAAGTCAGGGATTTTTCAGCTTCTCATGCTCAGCCAGCAAGAAGGCTGGAGGGGCACAAGAAGTTGAGGGCGGACACAGCCAGGACAGCTGACCCAAACTGGCATTCCTTACCATGTAATGTCATGCCCAGTATATAAACTGGGGGGAGTTGGCCTGGGGGAGGGGTGTGAATCACTGCTTGGGAACTGGGCATTGGTCAGCGAGTGGTGAGCAATTGCATTGTGCATCACCTGTTTTGTATAGTCCAATTCTTTTATTATTATTATTATTATTATTATTGTCTTCCTTTCTGCCCTGTTAAACTGTTCTTACCTCAAGCCATGAGCTTTACTTTTTTTTCCCCCTGATTCTCTCCACCATCCCACTGGGTGGGGGGAAGTGAGTGAGCAGCTGCGTGGTGCTTAGTTGCTGGCTGGGGTTAAACCACGGCACACATTTATGATGATCTTATGATGGGCTGATTCTACTTTTTACTGGAAAGGCTTTACCTGAAGGAGGGTATCCCAGTCAGTTCTGACATCACAGAACTTTTCTGTTTGTGAATTTTAGAGCTCATTTTTCTGGTACCCTCCACTGAGAGATGCAAGGAGAAGGGACAAGAATGTTCAAAGCAGTAATAGTTCTACACCTCTGCTAACTGCCTTTGGATGAGATGTACTAGTCAAAACACAGAAAATCTTGGTGTAATATTCCTATAGATAGAATAATCATATCGGAGTTTGATTTTGCACAATATGTAACAAAAGATCTTGAATTCTCCAGTTAAACTTCTCTAAACTTAGGCTAATTAAAAGTTACCAGGATGACTGAAAGAAAGGATTTAACTTTGATCTCAAATCCTGTACTTCTGGAATATGGATTCCATTTAGAAAAAGAATATGAGCACACCGATTACCATTTTGAAATAAGTACTACCTGAAACATATGCATAGGCATTTTTAAATAAAATAAATCTCTGACAATTGCTTGGAATTACTTAAAATTCTACAACATATTAAGCATCAATAAAGGAAGCACTACCCAGACTTATCTATGGAGATTCTGTAACAACTGACCAACTTGCTCAGGGACATACCACAAATTTGCAATCTTTTTCAGCCCAGATAGCTTCAAAAATACTTGGGTCCCTTCTCAGTTCAGGTTTGGGGTACAGAAAGTCTTAAAACCTAAAATACTCATGTCTGAAGCCTTAAATCTCTCAGTGCCAAGACGCACAGTTCTTTACCACCTAAGAAAGACTGCAGTTAGACCCTTAGTAGCTAGCGATCAGCCACCCGCATAGCGCTCCGGCTCATTCTCTCCAGTCAATCTAATTTTCAGAGAGAACTTGGAACTGCAACTCCAGCTAAAACCAATTTAATTGGGATAGGTCCCCAGTCAAGTTGTAACGAAACCGTTCGCGACTTACTCCACCGCAACCCCTTCCTGCTTAAACGTAGTTCGGGTGTTTTCAAGAGTTTATTCCCTGGGGCAATTAAACCGCCTCCCGTTGAACTCGCCTACCGGAAGGGCACTTAGATGGGAGACCTCTTTCTTCTCCCGTTTCTCAATTCGCCGGCAGAGCGCCCGGTGGGTTTCATGCCCCAGCAACTAAGGGACCCAAACCTGCCCTATTACAGGCGGGGTTTGGGACCCAGACTCCCCGCTACCCCGGGCGTCAACTGGGAACCCTCTCCCGCTTCGCTGACGGGGAAGGAAAGCCGTTGCCCCCCCCCTCCCCCCCCCCCCCCGCCCCGCTCGCGCCGTCCGTCGCGCGGGGATGGGCCGGGGCCGCTCACAGCCGCGGGGTGCGGGTGGCCTGTGCATGAAGGGAGGGAGGGCGGGCGGGGGAGCGGGACACGCGGCCGCTAACGGCCCGGCCGCGCGCGGCCCCGCGCCGCTTTCTAGGCGGGGCCGAGGCCCGGCGCGGGTCCCGCCCCCGGCCCAGCCGGCTCTTCGGGAAGCGAGGGGCGAGGGTCTTCTGCTCGCGGCCCAGCTGGGAGCGCGGCCGCCGGAGGCCGGCCTGCGCGGGGCGGGGGCGCGCTCGCTCGCTCCCGCCCCCGGGAGCCCCGGCCGGCAGGGGCCGAACAGCTGCCCGCCCAGAAACTCCTCCAGGGAGCAGTCGAGTCCGCCGCTAGAGCGGCCGCGCGCTAGGACGCTCTGGCAGGCGCCGCGCGCTCCTCTCCGTCGTCGGGCCCGCCTCTCCCGCTGCGTGCGGCACCGCTGCGAGGGCAGCTGTCGTGCAGGCTCCGCCATGATGAACAGCGGAGGGATCGGGGTGCCGCTGGGCTTCCCCTTGGGCCCCACGTCCGTCATCCAAGTCACGAACCTCTCCTCGGCAGTGACCAGTGAGCAGATGCGGACTCTCTTCGGCTTCCTGGGAGATATCGAGGAGCTGCGCCTCTATCCCCCGGAGTAAGTGGGGCCTGCGCCCGCCTCCCGAGGGATAGAGACTTGAGAGGAGGAAGAGGCCTAGAGGGGCCGGGGGGGTGGAGGGGAGGGAAGAGGCAGAGGGCCCCGCCCGCCATCTTGAGTGCGGGCAGCAGAGCCTCGCGCACGGGGGTCACGTGGTCGCACCCCTTTGTATGGCAGGAGCGGTCGGGGAGAGGCGCTTCGCCCGGTCTTAAGATGGCGGCCCCGGCCCGGAGGAGGGGAGCAGCCGCGGCGTCTCTGGAGCGGTGGGGTTTGTGTTCTTGTGGCGGCGGCCAGGGCTGCGGCAGCCCGCTGGGGGTGCCGGCACTGAGTCGCAGCCAAAGGCCCAGTGAGAAGCGTGCTCGCAGGCTGCCCCGCAGCGCTCCCGCGGCGCAGGTCGCTTTCCCCCCTTCTCCTGAAAACCCCCTTTTTGTGGCCCATCTTTCCCTTCGCTCGGATTGAGCGGAGGGGGGTCGGGCGAGAGAGCCGCAGGCCCGGCCCCCGCCCGGCTGGCTGCCAGGCCGCGCTGCCCGGGCGCTGCGTGCCGGCGGAACCAACTTTTTTTTTTTTTTTTTTTTTTTTTTTTCTGTTGGAAGGGCTCTCGGCTCTTTCCTCTCTCAGTTTTCCGAGAAAGGGCCGCTCTAACAGAAGCCAAAATAGCTGTTCAGAGAGGGACGGAACCTGCCCTGCCTTGTGCTCAGAAGTGCCCCTGATAAGACGCGTGCAGTAAATGAAAGTCAATAACGGACATAGATTGTTTCTCTAAATTGTAGCTGTTCTCATGATGTCGGTTGCATGCGAGGGATGCACTCGGGAAACACTGAGGTTCACAAAATAACAGTATTGTTCCTCCCAGGCAGGGGACAAAAAGAAATACATATTTATTAACGCATCTGCTGTAGTAGGAAGTGAATGACAGACATGTCCTTCCAAACCACGTATCTTTTTTTCCTTACAAAAATTAAATTGGAATAGCAGAAACAGGAGGGAGTCATTTATGTCCAGATACTTCAATTTCAATGCAAAGAAGACGTTCAGGCAAATAAAATTTCGATTTTTAAAACTAAATAGCAAAAACGTTGGTATTTACCCATTTTTATATGTTACTATGTTACATCTGAGTAGGTTTGAATAAGGACCACTTAGAAAAATTAAATGTAATTTCATATGTATATAGAGTATATGTAATAGGCATCCATTCATGTAGAGATATGCTTAAAACAGCCTTACTGAGTTTTAAACGCTCTTTAACATTTATGATGATTTTTATACACTTTTCTAGGGTTTTACTTTGAACTTGTTCAACACTTGCTTCTTAATACACTCGAGTTTTCTCCCGACTGCATTTATTTTTTGTTATAGCTGTTGCTCTTATTTTTCACTAAGTTATATGGCAGATTTTAAGGCAAATAGATACTTTCTTGACATTCATATGCAAATAATGTTTGTGCCTGTGTATAAAATTTTGCCAGTGTGTATATACACATAAAATACTAAAATCCAGTACCATGGTAGGGTTTGACTAGGAAATGTCAAGGTTATAATGCTGTAAACATCAGTTTTACATGATTAATTTCGTTTTCAGAGATAGGATGTGGGATTGTGATTACTTATTTTACTCTTGGTTTTGTTTACAGTTTTTATGCATAACTTTTAGAAATAGAGATTTCCATTTGACCTGACTTTCAGATTATTACCTTGGAAAAAAATTAAGTATTTACTCTAATGCCCTTCTTGTGAAATGAAAAAAGGTATGCCTCCTACTGACTCTCTCTGATAAATTCAGAAAACGGTGTTTCACTGATGAGTGCATGGGAAGCAAAGGTGCCCCAAGCAAAAAGACGTTGTAATAGATCGTTGCAATTTGTTAAAATGATTTTCTGCTGGTTTTTTCCTTAAGTATTTAACAATTTAAGGCCTAGATTTTTAAAAATCAATTCTTTCTATTTAGAAAGTTTCTTTTTTGATTGAATTTTTACATTAGAATCAACATGAGACAAAAAATCATGTCATCTCAGTCTTAGCTTTAAAACCAGCTCTGTAAGAAATCCAAACTTCCAATGTATTCTAGACCATGAATTTTTTTACCTTCATGGAACAGGGGAAACTCACTTAGTTTGTTTTCTAGAAGAAAAACGTAATTCAGTAAGTCGAATTAGTGAACTACAGGTCTCATGGATGTTGAATACTGAATGACAAATATTAATATGCTCTTTTTAATTTATTTCATGCTGAGGGATAAGAGAAAGGTGACATAGTAGCTTTCAGTCATCTGAGAGTATTTGTGCTAGCTAAGTTAAGTAAAAGCTTTCACTGAGATTGGAACCCCATTTGCTAGCCTTTCTACAGAAATACATGGTTAAAGAAATAAAGCCAACAATTCTTGTTTCAAGAATAATCTGTGGTGCAATATTAAAAGAGTATTATCCTAACTTTTTTAATAGATTAAGCAATGAGTTGAAATAAAGTTACATGTTGCATTGTGTAGAATTGGAACCTGTTTTCTCTCTGTCCTGGTTTCAGCTGGGATAGAGTTCATTGTCTTCCTAGTAGCTGGTATAGTGCTATGTTTTTGAGTTAGGTATGAGAAGAATGTTTGGCTTGACACACTGATGTTTTCAGTTGTTGCTAAGTAACGTTTAGTCTAAAGTTAAGGATTTTTCAACTTCTCATGCCCAGCCAGCAAGAAGGCTGGAGGGGCACACGGAGTTGGGAGGGGACACAGCCAGGGCAGCTGACCCAAACTGCCCAAAGGGGTATTCCATACCATGTGACTTCACGTCTAGTGTATCAGCTGGAGGGAGTGGGGGGGGGGGGGGGGGGATCGCCACTCGGGGACTAACTGGGCACTGGTCACAGTTGCATTGTGCATCACTTGTATATTCCAATCCTTTCATTATTACTGTTGTCATTTTATTAGTGTTATCATTATCATTATTAGTTTCTTCCTTTCTGTCCTATTAAACCTTTCTTACTTCAACCCACAAGTTGTACTTTTTTCGCATTCTCTCCCCATCCCACTGGGTGGGGGCAAGTGAGTGAGTGGCTGCATGCTGCTTAGTTGCTGGCTGGCTTTAAACCAGGACGCTAATTCTGTATTGCAAATATTCAGCTTACAAAATATTTTTACTTAGTCAAGCATGAGTTTGCAGAGCAGAGTGAAGTCATGTTCTCTTCTGTATGTATCATTTAAGGTATATTAAAAAAAGGGCATTCATGTTAAGGAATTTACTGTAATACTTGTAATCCCATTGCCTTTGCTGGGCATGTTTATTTCTAATGGATGTGAACTCCCAGTTCTGTTGGTAATGCACATCAATAAACAGAATATATAGACAGATGTATGTATATGTACTTGCATACACACACTTTATAAAGCTCCCTTTTCTCTATGATCTTTCCAATTGAAAGTATAAATTATCCCTCACCTCTTCCAAGTCAGCCCTGTCAGCCTTCTACTTTCTCCCTTAATCTCTGTCCCGATCCAATGTCAGAGAAGGTTTTGATATGATTCCAAGAGCGAGATTAAGACACAAATGAGGTCAAATGCCGTATACCCAAAAGAGCTTTTATTATCAAAAGTATAAAATAGTAGCGATAGGATAGAATGGAAGAAAAGGCAGAAATCAAGCAAGCAGTCAGGTTAGAGTTGCAAGGATAGTCACCACCGTGGATCCAGCGGCGTCCCTTTGGTCCTCAGTCTTCAATTCTTCGGTGGTGGGTGCACACCACGGCTTTTCTACACGATTTTTTTATAGGGCATATTTCGATGAGGTATGTGCAGGCGTATTGTTCGTGCAGCGTGTGAACAGTGCATGAACGTTTCATCTATCACACGACCTTCATGTGATCAACACCAGAAACCAGTATCTTACCTCAGAGACTACAGTTTCCATGAGAATGGTAGCCTCCACGTTATTGCATGCTTGTCGGCTTCAGCCCGTTTCCTCTGCTGGATGCCTCAGTGGCCTAGTAATTGTCCTTATGGACGGAGGAATGTCCTGCTTAGGCAGGCTATCCCAGAGACAAAAGGCTCGAGATAAGTAGTTCACAATTCTTGAGATGAACGGCTTGAGACGACAGTCCAGTCTCTCACGCTTAACAATCTTTGAGACAAACAGCTCTCACAATCTCCTGAAGTCTAATCCATAAAATCTGATTGTATTAAATACTCAATTTTTTTTAAATAACAAAGCTACTTTTTTAATTGAAAGGAAATAGAATATCTCTAGTTGGAAGGGACCCATAAGGATCATTGAGTTCAACTCCCTGCTTCTCGCAGGGCTACCTAAAACTAAAGTATATGACTAGGATCATTGTCCAGATGCTCCTTGAACTCAATGACAGGCTTGGTGCTGTGATTACTTCCCTGGGGAGGCTGTCCCAGTGAAGAACCACCCTCTCAGTGAAGAACCGTTTCCTAAAGTCCCATCTGAACTTCCCCTGACACAGCTTCATTTCATCTCCTTGTGTCCTATTGCTGGTCACCAGAGAGAGGAGATCAGCACCTCTCCCTCCGCTGCCTCCCTTGAGGAAAGCCGTAGGCTGCAATGGGGTCGCCCCTCAGCCTTCTCTTCTCCAAGATGAACAAGACAAGTGACCTCCGCTGCTCCTCCCAAGTCTTGCCCTTGAGACTTTTCACCATCTTGGTGACCCTCCTCTAGACACGCTCTAACAGTTTGATGTCCTTCTTACACTGAGGAACCCAAAACTGCACACAGTACTCGAGGTGGGGCCACACCAGTGCGGTGTAGAGTGGGACAATCACCTCCCTCGACTGGCTAGCTGTGGTGTGCTTGATGCACCCCAGGACACAGTTGGTCCTTTTGGCTTCCGGGGCACACTGGTGACTTATGTTCAACTTGCCATCAACCCAAACCCCCATGTCTCTTTCTGCAGGGCTGCTCTCCAGCCTCTCATCCCCCATTTTGTACATATAACCAGGATTATCCCACCCCAAGTGGAGAATCCGGTGCTTGCTCTTGTCAAATTTCACATGGTTGGTGATTGCCCAGCTCTCTAGTCTGTCCAGATCTCTCTGTAAGGCCTGTCTATCCTTGAGGGAGTCCGCAGCTCCTCCTAGTTTAGTATCATCAGCAAACTTACTTAATGTACATTCGATTCCTGCGTCCGGCTCTTTCAGCACCCATGGATGAATCCCATGGGGCCCCATAGATTTATGTACATCCTGGTGGAGCAGCAAATCTTGAGCAGGTCTCATTCTGGTATTCATGCATTAACTTGGTCAAGGACATGGACCATTTTGGAGCATCGCTCTTGACAATTTAATTTCTTTTTGAAATATTTTTTCCCATTCTTGGAAGATGCAGCTTTGCATGTTAGCTTTGGATTTTTTTTCCTAATCCTTTGATACTTTGATCTGTCAGAGAAATCCCAAAGGACTGTGGGAGTGGTGAATTTGATCAGGTGATCATTTCCACCTTATAGCAAATTCCTTTGATAGCACTGTTCGGCTCTAATTCGTTGTGCAACATTCTGCCACTGACTTAATGAAAAAAGAAGATTTTTGACTTACTAGGCAGTAAGGATGATGTCTCTGGCACCTATAGGTTTTGTGCTTCAGTGATTGTAGAGGAAAGTACAGGGCTATGGTTGTCTGAACTGACATTATTAGAAGAGTTCCTTTTTACCCATTTTCTACATTTTTCCTTTCATTAACATGTACCTTGGTTTTATAGGATGCAGCAGAGAACTTCCTTAAAAAACTAAAAGGCAGTCTCAATTGCTGAATATAATTGCTTCCAGATTATATTAAATAGAAAGCCTGTTAATGCTAGAGTAATTTACTTAAAGTTCTGAGCTTGCAAAATATGGAGGGGAAGAGAGAAACCACCTCAGTTTTTTCATGCATTAAATAAGTGCAGGCTCTTTCAGATGACAGTATTCCCAGCAACCTTCCTGAATACAGTGACTTTTCCCAGCAATTAATATCTTAAGACTGTGGTTTTAAAGTATCAGTTTCTGTTAGGATCCTTTATTTTATATCTCAAATTGATTGGGAGAACTTTTTTCTTATGAATGTTGAGTTAACTCATGCTATGCTTTTTGGTAGTTTGTCACTTCATGTTTTATCTTCATTAATAAAAGCCCTTCAGTTTCTTCAGTCACTGCTGATCAGACATCCCTTTAAGAAGGATGAATTTTATACCTGCCATGTTCCTGAAAGGCTAGTTCTCTGTGGGGAAGTTTCTGTCTTGTATATTAGAGGCTTTCATACCTTATGCAGATGGCAGTAAATGCTACTTCATTATTACTGTTATGTTCCAAAGAGGCCTAAGTGAGCTGCGAGTAGTCCACCTTCAGATTCAGTGCTGAGGGCGTTGGAAACTCTTGGCATTGAAGACATTGTTTCCATGTGGTCATCATCCCAATTTTAGCTACTTGCCAGTGAGGCCTCATTGGCACTGGAAGCAATATTTCTTTTAATTGAAAAACCATTAATATGAATCATAGGTCAGTGGGTCAGAGATGCTTGTTACTGGTTGCTGTTGTTTGTATTTACTTATTTTCTTACAAGAAAAACTCAAATTTGATTTGATTGTGCAACTGTATACTGTTCTGCTCTCTGGAAGGCTTTCCATCAAAACTTTAATATAAAAAATGAAAGGACCTGTTTGTGGACTTTCAATAACATCAGTAAACAAGTGTAATTTATGTGGAGGTGGGAAAAGGGTTGGTTTTTTTTTAATTCACTCATTTCACTCTTAATTTGTATTTGATTATCAGATCTTAGAGACCAGCAGAGTTTGTCTTTTATCATGCTGCATCTCTCTTAATTTGTATTTGATTATCAGATCTTAGAGACCAGCAGAGTTTGTCTTTTATCATGCTGCACCTGTCTGCTGTATTGGTTTAACCTTGTTGGTCACTAGCGTCAAAAATTTGCACAAGAAACTTAGACTTCATGAGACTTTTTTAACCCTTTCCTTGTAAGACTTGTCTTTTAAAGACTGCCATAGGTGGCTTTCAGTGCTGAAAGACCCCTTTTTTTCCACTTCATTACCAAGCCTTTTGGTCATCTCTTATTGTCTGTCCCATAAACAGAGCTTTAACCTTGAGAAGAAGAATATTCAGAGACCTTTTGAGAATTAGGTGGGAGTTTTTTCAGCCAACTTTATATGAAAGATGCTCAGAAATGAAAGTAAGGGATGATTGTAAAATCCTTTCAGAAAACATGATTTCTATGTTGTTTGGTTTCTTAATTTACTTGTATGTGTAGTACTTTCCCTTTTACTTATATCTTGTGGAAAGCAGGATGACTGAATTGCAGGTCTCTAATTTTACCTAATGAGTTCTGGTTTCTTCCTGAAGCTAAAGACCTAAATATCGTAAAGAAAAGTTATAGGTGTATATGAAAATGACTTGGAAAATTATGGTTAGATAGGATGAAAAAGTCAACAAGAACAGAAAATAATATAACAACCACAGCCCGTGTAAGAGAATTAGTTTATGTACTAAGAGTTGTTACTACACCAGGGCCTCCATGTGGGTTTGCCACTTCTGTGTAGAAGACAGTGGCTTTAGTGGGGCTTTGCTGTCAGCTACAATGATATTTTGTCACAAAGTCTGAGGAAAAACTCCTGAAGTTTTGAATACCTGGGTATGGTCCTGATTTGGTTAGAGATCTGAATTCCCATATCAGGAGTGGAGAATTGCTCACTGTTTAACAAGAGCTCCTCAGTTTGCCATTTGCAAAACTTGCAGTGCTTACTGAGATTTCTTAAGTGGGAGTACACAGAGGCCATTAGCAAGGTAGGAAGGAGGCTTCCTGCAAGCCTGCACATGCAAAAAGTCTCTGAGAAACCACGCTTGTGTGATGATGCCAACATCTGAGTGTACAAGAGCATGAGAGAGTATACTGTGTTCCCTGCTCTGTTGAATATTCCCTGAAACTTGTGTCTTTGTTGTGTGTTGCTTTTAACAGCCTGAAGTTACTTACATTTAAATTTGCAAAATGCGTTGTTCAAGAAGGTATTGGTACCTTTCTGTTGGCTGTTTAAAGAGACTTTTGTGAGAAGATGTAGTATGGCTTCTTTTTCTCACAGTTCTGAACAAGACTGAGACCAGTTTTTATAGATCACTTTCAGTTTGCAGTACAGTTGAAATCTAAAGCTGGTTTGCAGGCTGTGACAGGTCTTTTGCCTTGGGTATATACTCCAGTATGCCAACCACTCATACAGCTTAGAGTTATTTTTCATCTTACTAGGAGATCAGTGATGTCTGTAATCAGATTCTTAGTCCCAGTCATGCTTTTGTGTTATGCTTGTTGCCCAGTTGAAGTCTGTGTTTCAGAGTAGTCTTCAAAATTACATTTGTAGTGATAAGCCTTCAAATATGGCTGTAAGAGGATTTTTGAACAGTTAAATATTTAAAAGATTCATTGAGCAATTACTGGATTTTTGTAGAATGAGTTGTTTGAAAGCAGGGAGGCACAAACTGTCTCCATTAGGTATCAAAAGCCCCGCTGGGTAATACTGTTTGCTTCTGGATGGTATGGAGTGGTCTTGGAGGCTAGAACACACAAGTGTTTCTTAGACATTGTTAACATCCTGCAGTGACTGCAGTATAGATGAGGCCTTTGAGATAAAACACACAGAGCCTTATATAAATGTGATCTGCACAATTATTCCATAACATCTTATTTTGGTAAGTTATAATTTCTGTTGTTTCCTCCACCACCACCACCCTGAGAAAATCTGGACCCTTAGAGGAATGTTAATATTTCGTAGCCTTTAATTTGATTTTTCACTGCAGCTTTCTGAATGTGTCATTTTTATGAAATATTTTTGGTTGGTTGTTATTCTGTTGGGAGAGGGATGTTACTGTCTCTCTATAAAGGAAGACAAAAATGGCAGAAATGTCTGAATACTATTTATATACTTATTTCCTTTTTGAGTTTTCTTGCTTTCCTAAAGAAACTGGATTATAGTAACCTTGAATCAGAGACATGGGAGTAGCTTTTTTGCATCAGTGCTTTGTAACCCTAGGAAGAAGACTATGACTCTATCTCAATTCTGCCTCAGAAAAGGTTAGCAGAAAAAAATGGAACAAAAGGAGTTGAAACAGAATAGGACTTTTCTGTTCTAAGAAAGACTTCTTGAGAAGCCTGCTGGGGAGGCTTAGGAGGCCCACTTTGTAAAACGAGAGGACTCAATCACTGTGAAACATTTTAGAATTTTAGATCTTTTGGATCTTAATCATCTCCCGTGATGTAGATGCAGCATAGATATGTTTTCAGCAGAGGTGGTCTCCTTATAGAGAATTTCTCCTCTGTAACCTTCAGAAAACAGTTTGTACCAAGACTTCTTTTTAGAGCCTCATTTGCAGCAGTGTTCTGATGTTAATATTTTTTAACATACTTTCCACGTAGCTTTTGTGATTGAAATCCAGGAAATACAGGGGGGAGAATATTATAAAAATATACTTGTCAGAGCTGGCTCTATAGGTGTTGGAATTTATAAGGATTATTTATGGGGCCTGGAATTGCCTGGACCAGAATTATGTTCTTGAGTTAGCAATGAAAAAAAAAAAGGAAAAAAACCAGGAGATATTAGAAGTCTTCAGTGGTCTGGACCACAGAATCTTCAGTGAAGGCTTCAGCCATTCGGGTTGTAACACTGGCATGTGTATTTAAAAACAAACCAGCCCCAAACAACAACAACAAAATAACCAAAACAGCCTCTCCTCCCAACGCCCCCCCCCCAGACTGCATCCTACCTTCCCCCCCCAACAAACCAAACCAGACCAACCAAAAAAAACCCTGTGGCCATACAAAAAAACCAAACCAAAACAAAACAAAATCCTTGCAGTGAGCGGAGTCTGGCTCTTCAGAATATGTAAGATTAAAAGTTGTATGCAAACATTTCTGCTGAGTAATGAGAAAGTCATAGCTCTCTGTCACCTCTGATGTTGGAAACTGTTCTGAACCAAGACCTTACAGAAGGGTCAGAAGCCATTCTATATAATTATTTCCTTCCTGAATGTGGAAACGTGGAACTGTAAAAACAGTGGCCACTACAAACAAAATAAATGGGCAGAAAAAATGTAGTCATCTTGCAATGTTTTTCTAAATTGTGTAAGGTTGACTTTCATATTTATGTCTCTCCCACTTCCTGTTTATTTTTCCCTCCTCAGTATATCTGTTTACACAGAATTTTCCATCGTAAGTGTTTCTGAATGCCATTTTGAAGTTGGATGGCTCTCTAGATATTCTACCTAGATGTTACCTTTCTGGTAACCAGAAACATACCAGTCTGCCTGCATCAGACTAAGTTCTTTGTTCATTTGTGCAAATAATATGATGAAATAATGTGTCTAAAACTTCTGAGCTTGTATTTAAATACTGAAGTCTAATTAATTCCATACAACTACTTTGGGAATACCTGCTTGGAATTTGAGGGCCTGCAAGATGAGTTGGGCTAAACTTGAACTGCTTGACAAGTGTTTCTGTTTCAGTTGAGGTAGGGTCAGGATGAAACAGTTTATGCAGCGTATTTTCCATGAGTTACTGCTTTGCTAGAAGACAGATGGTCTTTTCAAATGGAAATTGCTGATGTTCCAGCAATATCCTATTGCATTCTCTTTGAAGATTTCACCTGTAATTCCTTCATATGAAGAAGCAAGCTGCTTGTATAAAGGTTGCAAACCCTGACTGGGGAATACATTTTTAAAGCAAACTTCTTTGGTTTTGATTAAGATTACAAAGGTTACATCTTGTGCTTTCTGACATCTCTGTTGGTGTACTTTCTAATGGAAAAGCAAATTACAAATTTTCTTCCTTCTTCTAGCCAAATAGTGAATTCCTCCTACCTCCTCCAGCGTTATCCCATACTACACTATGCCAAACTAAGGCAGATGATAAAAAGGATTTTTGTTACATTACTGAACTAAGACCTAACATTTGAAAAAACTCTCGAGAACTGCTTTTGTCTTTATAAGAATTAATGAAACTGCTTTCATGAAGACCTAAGAAAGAGTATCAGTTATTACGGGCTAGTATCCGAAGTATCCACTGAAAAATGACTGGGCTTGTTGTTTGACTTTAATAAACGAGGATTAATTGGAGGAAAAAAACCCCAACTATAAATTATTTACTTGATGAATATGTCAAGTAACTATGCTACTTAAAATAGTAATTTGGAATGTATTGGTCAGTGTTGTTTACTAAGATTATAAAATAAAAATAGCCTTGTTAATTTGGGATTTTTGCTTCTTTAAGTTTCTATTTAAAAGGAGGAGGTGCTCTGCTATGCCTTTTTCAGTGACATAGTAAGTAGGCAGCTTAGTAAATTTCTATAGGCTCACCTTTTGGCTAACTTTTCCAAGAAGTTTAAACCTTCTTTTTTAATTAAGGAGTAATAGTTAAATATATGTGCATACAATTATTTAATGTGACTAATTGTTTTTTTCCTTTTATCTTGCAGCAATGCACCTCTTGCTTTTTCCTCCAAAGTATGTTATATTAAGTTTCGTGAAGCATCGAGTGTTGGTGTGGCCCAGCATCTAACTAACACGGTTTTTATTGACAGAGCTTTGATAGTTGTGCCCTGCGCAGAAGGTTGGTATTTTAGACTTTCTTCTGTAATGTTGGTCTTTGTCATGTCTGCTAATTGTTTTAAGCTTTCCATGTAAGGAGGTGGTGCTCTGTTGTTATTTTATTTTATTTTATTTTATTGCTTTTTGAATAAAAGTTTTGAAACAAAATTGAAAATTGAATGAAGAAACCCAATTATATAGATTTAATTGAAATTCAGCAGCAAAGACAGTTGATTCAAATTATGATAATTCAGTTTTCCATAGTAACTACATATTTTGAGGGAAAACAAGGTAAAATAATTCCCTTCAGTATGGTTTCTGTTGGCAAGCTTATTCTCACACAGAGTTCTCACTGAAGTCAATGGAGCACTGAAAAGATTAGGCAATTTCCTGGCACTAATAACACTGCAGTTTGGATCTTATTGTATCACCTTTGGTGTGGTGGGTTTATTGGGTTTTGGAGGTTTGGTTGGTTTTTTTTTTTTAAGATACTGATTATTTTTCCTTTTTTTTTTGACTGAATCCCAGTTTTGTCTTGTAGATATGTGATATGTACATTTGGCCATTTTTGATTAATCTAATCTAAAATACTTAGCATTCATGGTGATAATTACTGTTTGAATATAAATGTTTACCTGCTAGTTTAATAAAAAAAAAATTCAATTTTCCTCTCTTGTTACTATGGAAAGTATTACTTTGTGTGCCATAAAAAGACTTCCTTAAGTATACTGGTACTTCTTTTTGGTTTTGGATACGTCTTTAAAAATGCAATGATCTGTACAGAATGCTTCCTGCTTAAAAGATTTTCAAGACTCTTAATAATATAAAATGTTTGGTGAATACTAAATTTACAAGTGTTCCCTTAACTAGCTTTGAGATCTGAATACAGTTACGTGAAGCATGGCACTACAGTAGGCATATCGCTGGAGTTAGGCAGAGCCCCATTGACTTCATTGGGATCATTGTGGAATTGAGCATCTGCCCATGTAGTTCTGGACTTTTTGCCTCTTTCGAGTGGAAACATTCCAGCTGTGGAGTGAACCTAACTTCACTTTGAACATGGTAGCTGTTTTGCCATGAACAACAATATTTAGAGCAAGTCCAGAAATACGTCCTATTAACATAACTTTTCTAACTGCAAGAGTCAGGTTTTGGTTCAAAAAATACTGTTGACTTCTTGGAGTTTGTTAGTAGTGATCCCAGAGTACCATTTTTTGGCATGTTTGCCAGACCATGATCTGGATAGTATGAGATTAGTGGTGCTGTGATAATGGTCTGGGATGTTCCTAGGAAACTCTGACAAGTCTCCAATGTTTCATAGACTATATAAGTACTTTCACTAAGGGCTATATTGGCCTACAATATACTGCCTATTCTTGTAGTCGTCTTAATAGGGCCATATGGCACATATATTTGTCTTTTGTGAAGCCTAAGTTTTTAGTTGCTTCTATGCCTTGTTTTGGGGGTTTTTGGTTTTATTTTTTGAACTTGTTCTTAAACCACGAAGAGGATATTGCTGTATCCACTTGAAGCTCTGCAGAGGCTAATGAGACCAGAGTCCCTATTGAAAAACTGCCCCTAAATAATTGACTACAAATTATTCAGGATGTTAGTTTTATGTTTCATTGAAAAGACCTTAACACTGGTTCAGTACTGCCAGAGAGGGAAGATTGCCGCCTAATGAATGAAGAACACTTCCTGGTGTTTTTCTTGTGATGAGATCACTGCCTGACGTGATATGGCAACAGGCAGGTAAAGCTATATTTTCCTGTGTCTCTTGATGGTAGACAATGAATGGACGGAGAATAAAATCAAAGTTCTGACAAATCTTGTTCCAACCCTATTTGTAGCTGACTTATTAGGCGTTTCTGAGAAAGCGTGTTACAGAGAAGCTGTCACTGTTCAAAATCATTCTGGACTGCACGGAGATTTATGCATAATTAAGTGAACAAGTGATTAGGTTGTGAGGTCAAATTTTTTTAATGTCAAAATGCTGTTTCCATGTAACTTTCTAACAGAATCACTAATTTTAATTTATAAAGATGTGAATTTATATAGGTTTAACTTTTTGAGGAATTTATTGTGTGGAATAAGTATGGGTTTGGAGACCACAGCACAAGATCTTTGATTGACCATGTATCATATGATGCATTGTTTATGGAGTCAGTGGAGTGTATCACAGGCTTTAAAAGTAGTGATGGCTATATTCTACTGGGAGGTAAAATTATATCCTTGGCCAACGGTGCCAGTAATAAAACATTTCATGCGCCGAATTGAACATAGGGGAGAGGTAAAACAGAACTCTGAAAAGTTGGTTTTAAAAAACAGAATAAAACCTGAAATTTGGAGTGTATTTAAACTGGTAAATCAAGGGAGTATGAGGCGGGAATCACTACACAATGAAAACAATGTTCATTTTGTGACATTTAATAAACAATTTAACAAAAATGTAATTGTAAATGAAGTAACATTATTAAGCTGTCAAAATACCACCTTTTTGTGTGTTGTATCGGTAGGTTTTTCTTTAACATTATACTTTGAGAACACAAAGGTTGAAAAATAAACAAAGATGCCACCCTAATCATTCTAAATTTTATGTCCACATTATCTAGTAGATGGATTTTGACTATTAATTTGGTTTTGTATGTTTTCTCTGTGTGATATTTGTGCATTATTAGATGACTAGACTGGCCAAGGCAGACCTGTTACACTTGCCTGAGTTAGGCATTGTTTGCCATGCCACTAAACCTGCCGCCAAGTGAAACCTTCATGGGGGAAATGAGATCGAAGTCTGGCCTGCTGAAGATGGACGCCCTGTCTCTGTTTTTATTTTATTTTGCTTTCTTTCCTTTGTTTCTTTTATTTTTATTTTTATTTTATTTTGTCCCTTTTTTTGTTTTGTTCTGTTAAATCTCTTTCCCTTGTACTTGTGAACTGGTATTTCAGTTCTGTAAAAATGGTGTTTTGTAAAGGGTTCACAGTGTTTCATTTTGAAGTTGACCTGAAGCTGCTTATGAATGGTGGATGGTATACACAGAATTTAGAATGTGATTAATTTTTATGCTGTGAATTACAGATAAATTTGATTTGGAATATGTTTAAGCATCTAAATTCAACAGATGAGCATGTTGTGTCAGAAGACAGGAATAGTGAAAAATATATCTGTTTTAAGATACATTCTTTCATATGTTATGCTTTCTGAGTTTATCTTGGAAAAGGGCAGTTGAAACTCTTCTGGAGAAATTAACTTTACAAAGTCAAGTCATGATCTTTCTCTGCTATTTTTCTCTTGTCAGCAGAGTAGTTTTATTTTAGGTTGCACCGTCTGTTTAAAAGAAGGCTTACTATTTATGTCTAATAGAAGAAGAGTTTAAAATATTTCTGAAATTGAACTTTCATGAATATTGAATGTCATGAAATACTTGTTTGCTTCCAATGAAACCTTGCTCCAGTGAGGTCAGTGGCAGTAAGATTTCACCCTTTTTTTTTTTATAATTTTCAGAAAAAAACTGTTTACCACTCATAAGTACAAATGCAGCCTGAAGTCTTGGTTGGAATGTGTTATGTGAGGCACATTGTCTTTTAACGCTGTTATTTGTGGGAAGATTGAATCAGTTCTCTGTGTGTGTGTGTATGTACGTGTATATTGCACTTTGACATGCTCCAGTGGTGGTTATTTCAAGAAGAGGTTTTTTTTAAAAAAAAAAAAAAAGGAAAAAAAAAGTGTTGTCTTGGTCATCTCACAATCTCAAAACCCTGGCAGTTCGTGCTGGAGTGATGGAGAAGGTTCTCATCCCTAAATGATGTTCTTTCTTCTTGTGAAATGGAAGCCCTGAAACAGAAGTGGTGGACCAGGTGGTGTGTCTAGTCCTCAGGCATTGCTCTCACAGCCAGCTGCATTGGGATCAGTATGTTTCACTCTGGTAATGCACCAGGCTGTGCACTGAAGCTGGGAAGAGCTTTGCTTTGTGATCTTTTGGATTTAGCTGTGGCAGTTGAGGTAATTGCCAGGAGGTGTAATCTCTTTAATCACTGCTGCTAAATCCAGTAAGAATCATGAACTGGATCACACAGAAATTATTTTATTTGTAAGTGCACATTTTCCATTGATTTAAAATAGAAGGAAAGTAACAATTCTTTTAATTATGTTTATAGAGTAGGTGCGAACTGTAAGTATTTTTAAAACAAGCAAACTTACTTACTGCAGAAGCCATTTTGGGGGGAAGGATTAACCATGTTGTTTCAGTACAAAGAGCAGGAAATTAATGTCTTCTGAGCACTTGGAGGGGGATGAAAATACTGTGATCAGTACTTGCTTAGCGCAGATACTTCAGTTCAGCGTTTAGCAATATAGATTCTGGTATGGACTAGGTTGACTATGGCTCTTAAACACTTCAGTGATACAAAAAAGTAACAATCATAACTGATACTTAGGACAACTGTACATTTCCTAAGAAGCATAAGGTCTCTCTAGGCAATGCAGAGCTAATCCACATCTGCTTCCAGATTCCTTTGCAAAGTGAAGAATCAATAAATAAATTATCATAGAATCTGTAATTTACGAAACACAAGAGCTTCTAAGAAGTCTTTCTAAGGAGGTAGTATAGATGTGGCATATTTATTTTGTTTCCCTCATTAGAAAATAAATATCTTTACCTCATTTCTATTCAACTTTTAAATACCATGATTTTAAAAACCGAAACAGTTAAACTAAAGTGTCTTTTTTTTGTGTCATAACCCACATATTTTGTTGTATCTTTGTGGGCTTGTATTCCTTTTGTAATTAAATTCATGGAGATAAAACTCCAAAACTTAAAGCCTGTAACTTGTGAGGTTATTTGGCCTCACGTATTAATTTGTTTTTCAAAACCATCTAAAGACCAGGGAAGTAAATTTGCAAGATATTTCAGGTTTTCAATTTTTTCCCCACAATGGTTTGTTTTCTATAGAATTGTTAAAACATTTGACCTGGTCTTAAAAACTGGAGAAGGATCCTTTGAAAAGACAGTATCTTTGAACATACAGGCAAATTTTCAGGGATCTGTCTGTAGAGATAGACCCTTTCTCATTCTTGAATAAGATGAATAAGTCTTTGTGGCGTGGAACTGACCAACTAGATTTTGTATTTAAAATAAAACATTACCTTGTTGAAGGACCAAGTATTCTGGAAATAATGCTGCTAACTTTACAATTTAGATGCGCATGTTATTTATTCTTTGAACTGCTGTAACGGTGCTGCTTAACCGAAAGTGTTCAGTGGATTCCTTGAGCAACATTTGAGCAAATGAATAATTCCAATTATTTCAGTAAGATGACCCATATACTTAAAAGTTTAGGCTTGCATTTGCAAGTACCTTTCTGAACTTGACTCATTGTCTGTTTAGTTATGTGCCTAATTCAGTTCCTGTTTAAAAGGGCTAAATGCCTAAGCATCTCTTGTCTGGTTAAGTGTATATTAAATTGACTGTATGTAAGCGCATACTTAAATTAGGCATATACTTATGTACATTACTGACCAAGGATCTAAATTAGAATGCAGACACACCAATTGAGGAGCCATTTCTGCCATTGGATTTACTTGAGCCATGTCTGTTGATCCTGTAGAAACCTGCATGAGTATCGAGTTATTTGCAAGGTACTAGCTGTTCAGCATAAGGTCTGGTTCATTGGTAATTTGAAAACACTTAAGTAATTCAATTTTTAGAAGAACTGGTACATAATTCTATGCCTAATTTGCGCGCACAGCTGCTGGAACTGTATAATTAAAAGCCCGTTAGTTAGCTACATATTAGGCAGGATGTGCAGCAAAGTACCTGATAGTCATGAGCAGACAGGCAAATCAGGTACACCTCAGGTACACATTGCATGCCTCACTTCAACATGAGATCTGTAAAGAGTGCTGAACAGCGTGATGACGACTCAGATGCATGCCTGTTTTTTAAAAAGCCCTGGAAGTCATTATTGCACAGTTAATTCTTAAGTGCTAATAATTTTCCTATTTTTCTCCTTTAGATAGCAAAATCAAGTGGTTTGTTACATGTTAAGGAGCAAGGTGCCTCAAAATTTAACATAAATAAAATAAATGTAAATAGGAAGCATGAGGAAGAAAAGGGTACTGTTATTTTATCTTTTCTATTCCACCCATGCTACATATAAATTAAGTTTCATTTAGATTTATTTTGTCCTTTGGTCATATCCAACTGTAACCTATTCCTTGCTGCAGATCTGTAGAACAGGTGTGCAACACTTTTTTCTTCTTTTTATTTTTTTAAAGTAGTATGTTTCCTGTGGGGTCTGTTGGAACTTGTATAGCTAAAACTGCACAGTATTTTGAAACTTACCTCATATTTTGCTTTTTGATAAGAATATTTATATATTCATTTTTAAATCCTGAACTTAGGGGTTTTATAGTTAAAACATACACAGTTTGAACCAAAGCAGTAAAAGCAACTGACACAGTATTTGTGTATACCTTGACTTTTAAAACTGTGTTTAAATAAAAGCATTTACTTTATTAAAGTGCATGGGGTAATACCAAAGGGCTCAGCTGGATAGCATATATACAGTTATGCCAGCAGTTTTGAATAGATCATAGATACCTAGTATAATTAAAACTTCTTTCAGTAGTTTTTCAGTTTAGCGTTTAATGTTTATACCAGTTTAAATTCCTTTACATTTCAAATCTAATACTTATGTTTAATTGTAATCATAATTTTTTAACTGCTAAATCTTCCGATTTTTGAAGATTTTGGGGGGGTTCATTTAGCAGTCTAATTGTGACTAACGTTGAATGAAACCTGTGTTTAATTCAGATTAGATATTACTTAAACCTTTAGCTTTACAGGGGGAATATAATCTGATTGAAATAGTAGAAAATAGGTATTTGGGGAAAATAGAGCTTGCTTAACTGATGAGTTATGATTTTCTTCAATCTCAGTAAATTTAAAGCTAATTTGTCAAAGTTTCAGATAAACTGAAGTGACGTAGAATGTGAGACAGTACAAATCTAAATTTTTTCTTCCCTCCCCTCCTCCACCTCCAACTTCACTTGTAGTATGTATTGTGTGGAGTCACAGTAGTTTAGTAGCTTTTATTTTATTTTTATTTATTTTTACATCCAAAGTAGGTAGCACCAGAGGAATTTTTAAAAAAGCACAAATTTCAGCTAGCACATACTTTGGGTGTTTTTTTTTTTTTTTCTTTTTTTTCTTTTACTGATTTGGTTATTTGCCATTTCTGGGGATTAAACTTTAAAAAATGTTCTTCTTTTCTGTATCTGATGTTCTGTGTGCTATTAGTGATGCAGCCAACACGAACGGTTGTCATGTGTAAAACAACTTTCGATCACCGCGAAAACACCGCCCTGGGAAAGCGTCCATGCTTGATATCGTTTGGTTCATGAACGTTAAGTTTCCAGTACAGGTGACCCATAGCTCAAAGTGTTAAATAATTGTATACATTATTCAGTTTTTAAAATAATAATCCATTAATGAGATTGCTAGTCTTTGAAGTTTTGCTCACTTTTGTTTTTCCTAGTAGAGCAGGGTAAAAGGAAAAACTTAAGTTCTTATTTGTTTCTTTGTAAGGATCTGGTAGATAGATTCATTGTTATTTATTACATTTTTAAATGCAAGGGTAATTGTAAGATCATAGAAAGAGTAACATCTGTGTAGTGTTCCAACTCTGTGTAATGCTTTCATTTGCTTCTTCAGGTAAAATCCCAGATGAAGCCAAAGCCCTTTCTCTGTTGGCGCCTGCTCCTACTATGACAAGCTTGATGCCTGGTGCAGGGTTGCTTCCTATACCTACACCAACCCCTTTGACTACAGTAAGAAAAATTCAGTTGCTGTTTGATTTCTGGTTTTCTTTATTCTCAGTAGCCTTTTCTGTGTTCAGAGAACAAGAACTATCTGATCTATGGATGTTGTCCTCTTGTATGCTAGATCAGCGAGGGTTTAGCTCTGGTGCCTCTTTTGAGGGTAGATCATAAGATGTCCATGAAGTACCTTTCCTGGGTTTTTCTTTCAGATTATTGTTTTGCAAAATAGTGGGTAAATACTGATTTTGGTTGTGCCCATTTTAATTGTTGTCCTTCCCTAGACCCATAATTTGGTCCAGTGGCAGTGCTATCCACCTCCTAAAAATCTGTTAAAACATAATAGTTACATTGACACAGTTCTTTGGACTATTAAGATGCTGCATTAGGGTGCTTTTACTTGGTATCTCTACAACAGGACTTTTGACTGTTTGCCTAACAGTGTTGTCACTACAAAAAGCATCAGAGCTAGCTGCTGCTACTTCTGCTCAGTTCCCTTTTGCCTCTGTAAGCCTTTCTTGACATCAGCAGGCTGCTGTGACCTATTCAGGGAAAATTTCAAGTTAAAATAGAGTAGTTTTCTCCTTTGTTACATTGAAAAAAAAAATTACGGGTAGCTTATTGAGAATTTCTCACGCTTGTTAGAAAATTTGTTTGCTGGAAAGGCAGTTGCTTTTTGGGTGGAGAAAAAAAAATTCAAACCAGGAACTCAGCAGACCAATTTAATAGTGATTTTCAAGTTACTTTTTTTATAATATTCACCAGGAGGGATTTCAATTCCCAGTTCCAAAAATGAGAGCTCTATTGTCGTAATTCTCTAGGAAGTGACTGTGTTTGTAGGGAAAGAACTTTGACTTAATATCCTTCACATTTCAACTGTAATTAATCTTGCCTTACATGTTGTGTTTGTCCAAAAGGTACCTTATCTGTCCCTTTGGTGGACTGATATCTATTACAGAACAAATTGGTCCTGGGGACTGCAAATTCCCTTCTTCCCTTGCTGGGCAAGGGCTCAGCAGTTCCTGCTCTACTCCTAATACTTGCTGTGGCAAAAAAAAAAAAAAAAATTAGTAGTGTCTGAAGGCATCTTACTCAATTTGATTGACTGTAAGCATTAGAAATTCAAGCCTATATGTTTTCTGATTGATACACTGCATCCCTGGCCTGACCTCTTTGATAAGATCTTAAATGATAGCCCACAGAAAATCTTAACTATAGAAGGTTATTTATGGGTAGATTTTTATTCTTTAAAAAAAGTGCTCTGCTGGAACCTTAAAGTATTGCCTATATTCATTAGATTTATTTTTACAGAAATGTACAAGGCAGGCAAGTATTAACAAGTTAAGTATCTCCCACTAGTGCTTGGTTGCAAAGTGTATTCTGTTTTTGTGTTTTCTAGCTCGGTGTTTCACTTGGCACTTTGGGGGCTATACCAGCAGCAGCATTGGACCCTAACATTACAGCACTGGGAGAAATACCACAACCACCAATTATGGGGAATGTGGATCCATCCAAAATTGATGAAATCAGGAGAACAGTCTATGTTGGAAACTTGAATTCCCAGGTAGCTTTTTTTTGTGTAATGGAAATACTAAAACAAGGTTTAGAATTGTAATTCGTGAATTCTAATGTTAAAGAGTTTTCGTTAGTTGATGACAATAGGAATTGAAACAAAAAATAATATCCTTTTTGGTAACTAGTGATATTTTGAATTTTAAATGCTTCTGTGCCAATCAGATCAGACCAAACTGTGGAATTCATTCTGGCAGGATACCAGAGAAATCACACTGTAGCTGAATTCAAGAAACATGCTTATGATTGTGTGTGCTGATGAAATGTCCAGCTGGGTTGTGTTAGCTTAGCAATGCCTCAGAAGTCGTGAGATCATGGTAGCTGTTCCCCACAACACTGTGCAGTTGCTTAAGTACAGTAAGATGGAATGATGTGTCCTAGTGGAAGTTGCAAAATTAGCATAAATACCTTTGAGTTTCTGTAACTGGAAAGTTAGGTTTGTCAGAAACTTGGTTTTTCAGCAGTTGATTGAATTAATTGAAAAACTATTTGCTTTTGACTGATAGCAATATAAATATTTTATTTTGGGTTTTTTTGACTGCCAAAGTAGCTACTAGAATGTAAAAGTACTATTGATTGTGATAAAATAAAACGAGCTGGAAGCTAGTAGAAAAACAGATAAAAGCTAAGTCTTGTAATATTGTTTGGATTTTTTTTTTTTTAATTGATCAAAATTCATGGTCAGTAGCTTGTACACATGTGTGTAAGGAAACTCCTCATCAGTTATTTCAAATGAGTTGCCTGAAAAGTGCAAAATGGTGCAAATGCTTTCTTAACCTAGATGTAGGACTTCAGGGCTTGTGGTTGCATTATTCTAAATTCTAGTATATTCTTTAGATTAAAGGAAGAAAAAATACCTGTCTTTCTTAAAGTGTAACATGACGAAATTCATGTCATCTATGTAATAATGGTGAGATATCTTTCCAAAATCTGTAGCTCTTAGATTACCTGATATATTGGATAAGTTGTTTTCATTATATATTTTACTTCAGCTGAGCTCTTCGACTCTTTCTAGACTACAACAGCAGATCAGCTGCTTGAATTCTTTAAGCAAGTTGGAGAAGTCAAATTTGTGCGAATGGCAGGTGATGAGACACAACCAACACGATTTGCTTTTGTGGAATTTGCAGACCAAAATTCTGTACCTCGAGCTCTTGCGTTTAATGGAGTTATGTTTGGAGACAGGCCACTGAAGTAAGAAATTAATTATCCATATTACTATTGAATGAGAGATTTCTTTGTATTCTTATACATTTGTGATCTGATGTGCAAGAACCTGCTGTGATGAATATTTTTTCAATATAAGGACCTATTGTTAGCAAACTGGGACATTTTTATAAACTCCAGTTTCAAGGTTGTGCATAACTTTCTCTGAGAAGAATATGGATGGCATTGAGTAAAATATATTTGTATTTAATCTTGAGAAAGTGGAAGCTATAATAGTGAAAGAATCTGCGAAGTCCTTAGAACTAATTAAGCTTTCTATATAATATGTATGTGATTAGTAGGCCTTAACATAGAGATTTGATCTGAAATAGAGAAATAGATTCCTAGACTTCTGCTAGCAAATATTTTAACACAGAAATATTGTGCCACATTTATTTATAAGTGGTAAGATTTGAAAGCAATAAAAGACATTTCAGATATTTAGAACAGATGAGTGTTAGGATGAATCTGTAGTTTTGCTGAACTTTGAAGTTTTTAGTTGTTGTTTTTCATTTTCCCTTTTCAAGTGTTTGGGAGTTAAAAGTTTTATTTTACCTTAATTTAGAATAAATCACTCCAATAATGCAATAGTGAAGCCTCCTGAAATGACACCGCAAGCGGCTGCCAAGGAACTGGAAGAAGTGATGAAGAGAGTAAGGGAAGCCCAGTCTTTCATATCTGCTGCTATTGAGCCAGGTAGGTATATTATGTTCATTACCTAACAGACATGTTCTGTGTGTACCTTGGCACGTGCTTTTAAGAGCATTATCAAACACAGGAAAAGGGTACTCAAAGTGAACAATATGTGTTGGAAAAAGAGGAAATAACCAAAATTGTGTTCATGCAACAAAGCAGGGGAATGAAGCTGACTTTTTACTTCATCATGTCTTATTTTCAGATACATTCTCACTGAGTGTTTTCAAAAATGCAAAGTTAATACTTAATATTGGTGCTTTTAAAGTTCAAAGTACTTAAAAACTTTTAAAAGAGGATGCTTTATATTTTGTTTTGTTCTCCTCTAGCACCTATTAATGCCATAGTTTCATGATCAGAGGGAGCTAGTATGGTTCTGAAACCAGTAATACTATGCTTTCCTTACGTGCAGCAGGTTAATTTTGTGCCTGGGCTGTGTTCTTTTTCATGCTGGCTCAAGACTGTGTGCATCCTTGTAGCAAATGGGATCAGAGAATGAATCTGGGATAAAACTTAACATATTATAAAGGACTTTTTTTCATCCAGGTTGGTTCCCTGATCCCTGTTAACACTGAGATGCCAGGTCAAGGAGGAAGGTGTTGGTGGGTTGAGAGGTTAGACAGACATTTCAGTGCTGGTTTATGCTGACTTAAACTGATTGCAAAACCGCAACATAAAAAAATTCTCAATTTGTTAAACTTGCAGTTGGGATCCTCCTTTTTCTTTTCATCAGTGACGTTTTGTCATTCTTCTCACTAACAAACCCAGACATTGTCTTACGTAGGTTAGATAGTGTGGACTCTTGAGGGTTTTGGGGGGTTAGGGGGTGGGTGAGTATTTTCTTTTGTTTTTTAGGGTTGGAAGAAAAACGGCTCTAACATTTCCTCAATGTTAAGCAGCAGAAAAAGTCTTTTAGAATCTGAACCAAAGTCTGGTGAGGTCACTGCTAAAGGTTTCTGTTGACTTCCTGGCCTTTGGATCTAACTTTTCACCCTGTTCCCTCCATCCCTTCCTCCTGCAAAACAATGTTTGAGGAATAAAACTTCAATATTTGTGCAGTGGTTGAAATATGTAAAAATATAGAAAGTATTAATTATTATTTACATTTTATGCTTGTTTTCAAAATTACGCCCTCTAAATTCATTCTTCTCAGGTTATTAAAAAAAATAAAAAGTAATTATATTAAATAATAGACCAAGAGGAGAACATGTTGTGATCTTGTGCATTGTGGCAGCAACATAAATCCCATTCCTAATAGAGCTAGCTGTTTATAATTATCTGGTTTATGTGTACTGCTGCAGGATGGCTGCACTCAACGAGTATATGCAATGACTTTCTTGGATGTTTCTGAAGGATATTTGCAAAGAAGGAAGATGTGCAAAGAGTAGGCCCCTTGCACTATGTGTGGTACATTCCACTTGTGCCAGATTGTTAACTGGGATCTTTAAATGTTCTGAGCTTACACTGCAAAGTGGTTTTTTCCTCTCAGAGTCTGGAAAGAGCAGTGAAAGAAAAGGCGGTCGATCTCGTTCCCATTCTCGTTCAGAATCCAGGTCTAGCTCAAAATCCCGATCTAGAAGGAAAAGATCACACTCAAAGCACAGGTAGGTATGGTTTTTATTTGGACTAAGAGATCATACTGGGTTTTTTTGACTGGTGATAGTTACTGAGATTTCTTACTGAGTTCCAAGACAAGTATCCCTGTGGAGAAGATTACTGACTTACACTGAGCAGATCAGAGTAACCAGGAACTTCATCTCTGAACTGGTACTCTTTCCCTCTAAATGCTATATGTTTTCAGGATTACTTTCAGTTACAACACACTAGAGGGCATGTTTTGTGCCATGTAGCATAACCATTTCTGTGGTTTCATGGTACATTTTGTGCCATGTAGCATAATACAATTTTGTGACCCTTATTTTAAAAAGAAATAATTACCTGTGTTTTGTGGATCAAACATGTAGTTTACTGTTAAGACCCTGAGCAGATAGGCTGGTTGGTTTTACTAGTAGAAAGTTCCTGATGTCCTGAACTTCTAAACATCAAGTTAACAAATGCAGTATTTTTATTTACTGTACTGTAGATGTAAAGCTATGGTTTTTAAAAGCAGAAGAAAAAGGATTTAGGGGCAGTTTTTCATTTTTCAGATTTTGTTTGGTTTGCTAAATTTGTTCGGTCCTGAAACAGGTTTTGGAATGTGGGAGGAAATAAAATTACTAGATCACCTTTAAATAATACCCATTAAGGTTTTTCCAAGAGTGAGGCAGTCTTGCTCTGTGAGATGTACAAACGCCTCCTGAAATGGTTCAGATTCTTTCAATGTCAGGAATGTCTTTTGAGCATTTACGTAATCAATCTAAAGATATTTGGCTACATTAAGTAACAACAACAACAACAACAAAAAGACATTTAGAATGTATTTGACCTTTAAAAAGCTGAGTGTTGTCAGTGTTGCAGCAACAGCTCTGTTGTATCCTTTCATCCATCATCTTTTAACAAGGTAACTTGAATTCATTTAGATACAGAAAAGATTGCCAGAGGGAGTTATCATCAATTATACTACCAAACAAATACAATATAAGTACAGGCTTCAGTTTTGCAATAGTGAGACACCACAGGACATGTTCTCTAATGACATCAAAATACTAGGTACCTTTTTAATGCAAGAATAATAATTATTGCTTGCTTCTCTGCTGTTTCCCTAACTCAGGACATAACTGAAAAACAGTCTTTGTCTTGTATAACACTGCAGTAATGTTGGTAATATTTTGTATTGACACAAACCGAATTGATTTTTAGAAGATAAACATACATTTTTTTACTTATGGAAAACCTGTGCTTTAAACTGTTCATAGTTTTATATATATATAAATATGTTTCTAAATGATTTACCACTGCTACTGTTAGTTTTGAGAACATGCTGAAAGAAGGCCAGTCTGATCTGTTGAGGCAACTTCATCCCTATGAATAAACTATCCTTTCCACTTCCTTGTTTTACTGTTTTATAAAACACTTAAATCGTTTTCATCTCTATGATACAAAATTTATTCAAGGTCTTATTTTGACTCAATTTTAATTAATTTGCCCTGTTAGTTTGTATTTCTGCACTGATAAGCAGAGCAAAGCTGTAGGTAAAAAATGGTTGCCTCTCCTCTTGGTATATATTACTCTGTGTGTCTTGAGCTGCAGAAGACAGGTGGAGCTGGTATTTTTTGTACCTCCCTGTTCTTCAGGATTTATTGAATAATATACATGGCCTTTCTGTCTTTGGTAAGTTAAACTGCATGGTACCTTAACCTCTCAGGCAAAGTATCCAATGATGTGGTTTTTTGAAACTTAATGTTCAAATTCAGCTTTTTATTTTTGCTTTCCTAGGGAGTGTGATCTTTGAAAAATAGGGAATATTTTGGAAAAAAAGAATAGAATAATATTTAAAAGTCTTATTTTCTTGATCAAATCTGTGACTATACTATATATGTTTATTGGAAGACTTTAATTGGATTTTTATTAGAGTATCTGCAAATTATTTGCATATCATACAGTAAATGCTCATTCCTTTCCTTGAGAATTGTTACAGTTGAAATCCATGCTAACAAATCCTTTCAACTGAAAGGGTAACTTGGCTAAATGCTGAGCCACAGACAGTGGGGTTTTTTTTTGCTTTGGTTTGGTTTTTTTTAAAGTTCATTTAAATTGTGTGGCTGGAGAACAATGCAAAAAGAGACCAGTTAAAGCCATCTTTCTTCAGTGACCAAGACTGCAATAAGTGCCTGGGCCTGGGAAAGAAACAAAATGTAACTAACTATTTTTACAAGCTGCTAGAAGTGTGTCTATTTTATGCACTGTAATTTACTAAGGACAGCTATCCTAATATGATATGAATTTATATTTTCCAGAATGTTCATGCAGGTTATTGTGAAACACGGGTATTACTTAAATGGTGCATTGTTTCAAAGGAGGACATGTGCACCTTGTGAAGCATAAAGTATCTATATTTGCAAGAATGTTGGTAGGCAGTATATTACTGAGGTGTAACTTGTTACATGATTTTATGTAGTGAGGCAAGATTTATGTTTTTTTTCCTTTGTTGGTTGACCTAATTTTTATGAAGTTTCAATATTAAAGTATTTTTCCTCTGGCATTGTTTGTATAGAAGTAGATCTGGCAACAGATCACTCTCAAGACACAAGGACAGACGCAGATCCAGAAGTCCCCTGAAAAAACGGTCTAGGTCCAGGGAAAGGCGGAAATCAAGAAGTCGCTCACATTCTCGGTGAGTTCCATTCCTAAGAAATTATACTGTTCTTCTTAGCACACAGTACAGAGTTTTTGAAAAAAATCTTAACAAACCTTTTAGGTGCTGGAATCTCTAAATGCTTTACCCTGTCCTTAGCCTTTGTCTGTGGGACAAAAGAATAGAAAATAAATTTAAATGCTGAGTGTACTGGTTTGGGCTGGGATAGAGTTAATTTTCTTCATAGTAGCTCATATGGTACCTGCGGGGGTTAAACCACCACACTAAAGTACCTAAACTTTGATAGTCTGGTCTACATTTATACCAATGTGCAAGCTGACCAAAAATAGGTACCTTTAATTGCCAAACTTTAACCAATAGATTAGGAATCTTCTGTGTAGCCTGTGCAACCCACAAAAAAGTGAATGATGCTTGTTTGATCTATATCAGTTGAGAAGGTTGGATCCAGGCTGAACTCGATCCCGCATTTGGAGAATGTGTATAAAGTTTTTGTGCATGAGCTTTTATTTTTGCCTTTGGCTATCTCATATTGGCCATATGCTGCTGTGGGTACAAACGTATGTGTCTGTTATATGGCATATTTGCATTTCAGGATCTAATGTATCTATATTTTACCTAGTCTATTAATCTTTAAGTCTGATCATCTAATTATAGAACTGTGAAATTCCAGCAAGATAATAGCATAATTTTCTGAGGGATGAAGTAGTGGATAATCACAAAACAAAAGTGCCTATGAATGTAGCTTCATGAGCAGAAGTCTTGGTACTTTTCTTTCTGTTTCATCCCTGTAATTCCCCTGATTCATTTAAAGGGAGGTTCATACTTAGGTTGTGCAGTTGCCTCTTGTTTTTTGAGGAAAGAAGTTGTATGGGAAAGAGAACTGCAGATCTGTGGACCTCAGTGGAAACAGGAATAGGCTACATATCTAGCTGGGCTTTATTGATGGATCCTTTTGATTCTCGGTTGCTGTTGTCTGGACCTTCTTGAGATATCTGGAAGGGGCAAGTCAATGAAATCTCTGTGATAAATTAACTGGAAGGCACTTCTTGGGTCATTGTGAGACTCTGCTATTGCAGGGATTGCATGCTGTTTCATCTTTATGATCTTACATTCCTTCTCTGAGCGTTCTAAAGAAGTATTTGTCAAAACCTGATGGGAACCAAAGTTCTCAGGTCACAGAGCATACCACAGCCTACTATTTATTAGCAGTTGAGAGGAAGATACAGCCAAACGCTTCTGTTGAAGAAAGGTGGGGGCTGTGCTTAGGACCTTTCATGTGTGAAGGAGTCTCTCTGAGAATCTTTAAAAATCCTAGAATAGGTACCAATACCAATAGACACAGCAAATTCTGTAAGTCTGGTTCTCTTGGACATGTAAAAGCCTGCTAATCAACTTCTCTTGTGCTTTCTCCTGTTCCTCTTTCTGAACAATTGTTCATTTTCATGGCCTAGAGGCAGGTCTAGGAGTCACTTGTCTCTCTGCTGGAAAGGAGAGACAGGGGCTCGCACTTCCAAATAATATTGTACCAAATGTAATCTTCCAGCTAAAGCTGTGATCTAATCAATTTTTGTTTGGCTTGGCGACTAGAACATCAGTTGGAATTTTCCTCACTGTTCTTCTTTTTATGAGCATGTATCATTCTGCCTGTCCCAAAGAAGCTGACTTGTTCTGTTATCCTTGCTTCTGTTTTTAGTGTATTAAAAAAATTTCAGTAATTTTCAAGTTCCTAATGACATTACAGATGATTGAATTGTCTTTATTGAGTTTAGACAGAATGTGTTTGGTGAAATTTTATCCTGTTTTTTTTTTTATTTCTGTGTATTGATTGTTGTTGGACTTCCAAGCAGTTCCAGGATATCTGTGTGAGAGAACACTGTAGAATAAAGACTTGGTTATTATGCAGTCCATTTTATGTGGACACACTTTTAGTAAAGTGGATTTGCAGATTTTAGAGTTCATCTCCTGACAAAATGTAGAAACTAATTTATGTATGTATAATAACGTAACTGTGAGGTGAAGAGACATATTCTCTCAAAGTGTAATAACATCGCCCTGAAGATCACAGTTTGATTTGATTTTGGCCTCCCTTTCTGCAGTTTGGTTTCCAAATTTTTCCTGGCTATGTAACCTTTCCCTCATGGTGAACAGAATTAAAATACTGAATAATTACTATTTTTCAACACAGACGCATACTTTATCTTGAGCAATTTATGTATGCTAAAGAGTTAGTTGTAATTTTAATTGGAAAGTTCAATGGTGAACTAATGGATTTGTGTTTGGCTTTTCACAGGGACAAGAAAAGAGACAAAGAAAAGGTCAAGGAAAAAGAAAAGGCCAAAGAAAAGGAGAAAGAGAGAGACCGAGACAAGGAGAAGGAGAGAGACAGAGACAAAGACAGGGAAAGAGAGCGAGATAAAGAGAGAAACAGGGAGAAGGACAGGGAGAGAGATAAAGAGCGAAACAAAGATCGAGATAGAGTCAGAGACAAAGACAGGGATAGGGACAGGGACAAGGATAAGGACAAAGATAGGGACAGGGACAAGGACAAGGAAAAGGAGAAAGATAAGGAGAAAGAAAAAGACAGAGAAGAGGTAGATGAGAACAAAGAAAAAGAAGAGATTGAGAAAGAAGGAGAGAAGGACAGAGAGAAGATTAAGGACAAGGAGGGAGATAAGGACAAAGAGAAGGACAGAGACAAAGAAAAGGAAAAAGATGGAGATAAGGAAAAGGAGCGAGAAAAAGAGAGAGATGATAAAAAGAAGAAAGATAAGAGATCCAGAACACCCCCAAGAAGCTATAGCTCTTCAAGAAGATCTCGTAGCTCCAGCAGGTTTGTTTAGAATTCTTTCATGCATTTTTTGACTTGTCAGTTCAGTGAGGCACCATCCTAGTTTTTATGTATCAATATCAGCATGTCTCTTACTAATCAAATTTGTATTATTTCTGTTTTGTAGATTTTCCTATAAAGTAAAATCTATTACAAAGAGCTCTGTATGATGCCTGATAGAACGTTGTTTCTTTTTGGGCTGCTGGTGCTTGCCTTTCACGTAACTGTATAGCATAGTCCTTGAGGACAGTAAGGAGATGATTCTTGTGCCATTTCTCTGCGTTGGAGCCATCCAAAAGTTCTGATAAAGTGACTTCACACATCATCTTTGTCCTGATGAAAGTCTGAGTCACTATCCCATAGTTCCTTGGTTACTTACATACTGTACAGTGTTGGTCTGTAGATCTTACGAATAGTTGGGTGATAGTACTTGCCACTCTTCAGCTGGATGGCTGAACAACAGGAATCAAGCATGTCACTTGGCTGGCTAGCCATTCGGAATGTGAATGTATCTCAGTTGGAAGATAAGGATACCTTGTTTAGCTGGTTAGATGGCCAGGTACAAGTAAAAAGTAACATTCCTTAATGATGCTGATAGTAAACAGGAAAACATTCAAGTTAATGTAGCTGTTGTTTTTGCCTCTGAGGGTGGCTAAGCTGGGTGGAAGTCTGGATAAGTTCAGTACAGCAAAAGGAGACTGTGAGATCTATTATAAGCTCTGTAAGTGGACTAACTCAAGCATATTCTAAAAGCATTGCGGCTAATAAGTTCAGAAGCTTTGGTGGAAACAGTGCTTTCTGAATACCTCAGGTATTAGGGAGTTCAGTAATATCGCATGTCAAATTCAGATACCAAATTTTATCTGTTACCTTGAGAGAAAGAAATGCTGGATGAATTGGAAAAAGTTCTACGTATTATAATCATTTCACCGGACAAAAGCAAAATTGCCATGGTCCTCAAAATTCAGGAGTTCATAGTTCATATAAGGCAGAAAAGGGTGTAATGGTTTCTGAAAATTCTATTTGCATTATATGTAATGTCCATGTTGTTTTGGAGGTTTATGGGCAAAATACTGTGGCTTCTTTAAGCGTATGCAGCTTCCTATTTTAGTGCATTTTTAACATTATTTCATGGGTTAAAGAACTACGCGGAGCAGAGGTAGCTCTGCCAGCTCTGAAAACATAACATTTTCTGTCTGTAGGCCTCAGGAGTGTTGAACTAAGTAAGTGTCGAAAAAAGATTTTGACAAATGTGTAGCTTATATAAGAACCTTGGTGGAAGATCCAGTTCCTAATGTCAGATAGCAAGTGTAGTTAGCTGGATGTTACCAAAAATTCATACTCTAGTTTGCAACAATTATGCTCCCCTTTAAGAATCATGCTATTTAAGAAAGCGCCATGGAAGGCTCAAATGCCATGTACTTGGGCAAAGAATTCTAGTGAACATCAGTGTGCATCTTTTCTAGTGGGCTCACAGTACAAAACCCTACTTAATATGAAGTTAGTTTCTTTTATACAGATGTTACTAAACAAGGACAGTGTTCTTTTGAAGATGGAGGATGAGAGAAATACACTTTTTTGTATGGATTTACAATTCTTTTTTCAGATACAGCGTTATCCTTAGAGTATCAATACTGGGGCCAATATTGTTGAACATTTTCATCAGTGGCCTAGACAGTGGGACAGAGTGCACCCTTGGCAAGTTTGCAGACAATGGAGAGCTGGGGGAGGGGCTGGTACACCAAAGGAGTGTGCTGCCATTCAGAGAAACCTCAACAGACAGGACAAATGGGCTGATGGGCATCTCATGGATTTGAACAAAGAGAAAGGCCAAGTCCTGCACCCAAGCAGGAATAACCCCGTTGCACCACTACAGCGTGGGGGCTGACTGACTGGAAGGCTGGCTGGCAGAAAAGGCCCTGGGGGTCCTTGCAGCAAAGGCCAGTGGTATGCTGAGCTGCATTAGGCAGAGTGTTGTGAGCAGGTCAAGGAAGGTGATTTTTTCCCCTTCCTCAGCACTGGTGAGGTCACATCTGGAATCCTGTGTCCAGTAGTGGGCTCCCCATTACAAGAGACACACAGACATACTGGTATGAGTCCAGTGAAGGGCCACAAAACTGATAAAGGGCTTGGAGCATTCTCCATACAAGGAGAGACTAAGGGAGATGGGATTGTTTAGCCTGGAGAAGAGAAGGCTGAGGGGGCATGTTATCAATGTTTATGAATACCTAATGGGAGAGTGTGAAGAAGACAGAACCAGACTTCTCAGTGGGGGCCAGTTACAGGCTAAGAGGCAGTAGGCACCTACTGACATATGGGAAATAAAGGCTTTTTTCTAATGTTTAAATTGTGTTTTTTTCTGGGCAAACTGGAACCAGTTACCCTGAGAGACTGTGGAGTCTCCATCCATGGAGGTATTAAAAATCTGTCTGGATGTGGGCCTGAGTAACCTGCTCTAGTTGACCCTGTTTTAAGGTGGGGGAGGGAGAGATTGAACTAGGTGGTCTGCAGAGAGCTCTTCCATCCTCAGTAATTCTGTTATTCTCTGAAAAGTAATTGTAAATGGGTTGGGCTACAGGGTCCCAGTTAGCTTGCATTTAGGGATATCTGTTTACTTTGGTAATTGACATTGCCTAGTTGAAATGGTTACAAACCCTTCTGGAGAAGATAATCCAACAAACTGGCATTTTCAGCTGCCTGGATTTACAGTGCAGCACTGAGTTGGGACTGCTGATCCTTCACCTGATGAGTGTAAAATATTGGACAAATCGTCATCTTTCTGGGGAATAGGGGAAGGTGGAAGGACCTTCTAAGAACTAGGTGGCAACTGACCTCGCTTCACTGACAGACAGCATACAAGTACTAGAAATCAGATGGCTATTTGTGATTCCTAGCTGAAGGAAGAGACACAGACTAGAGGAAGAAGAGGATCTGGCTCCTTTTCCAGCAGACATCTACAGGCTAGCAGAGGGGATAGGTACAGAATGTTACTTCTGTGTTACGATTAAGAGACACAGGATCACTATCAAAGTATTCAGACTTGTTTTTTCTTAAATTTTGCTGTATTAGTATTGCTTAAGAGCGTTAAAAGAAACACACAAAAATCTTTGTCTAGACAAATGTAATAGAGATGGGAACAAATACTGTCAGACACAGTTGTAGTTCTTCAACTTGCAATAAGAAAAGCAGAAAACAAAATCATTAAGAAATTTTTTTCTGTGCAGCTTCATAAGGTTGTGGTAGATGATATTGTCAGAGTATCAATCTAGATAGTGATACTAAGCATATCTTAAAATATCCTTTTGTAATTTATCTAATAACTGTTCATTTCTTGGCCTTTCTAAATATTGAAGATAAATATTCACACCTAATGGTGTGAATTGCAAAAGCAGGTACACATAATTGTGGCTTTTGTGCCATATCTTGAACTGTCCTCTCAATTACTTTTTAACTTCCCTATTTTCATTTGATGGTTCTTCCTGTCCGGTTTTCCTGCTCTATGAAGAGCTGATAGGAAAAAATAAACTTTCTTTGACAGAGATGGGTTCTACGTTTATGTTGAATGAAGCTTTACTGGCTCAGTTTTTGCTTTATTTTAACATGTGCCTCAGCGTGTTTGCAACCAGTTGTTTAATGTTTAGTTCTATGCAAGATGAAGACTCCATAATAGCAACGTCAGCAAATCTCATATATCTATGTAAAACAGCTGTTTTGTAAAATACTACGAGCTCTTCAGTGTGTTAGAGAATGATAACGTTCTGTCTGCTGAGCAAGGACTGCTAGGGAAACAATAGGTATTAACTAACTTATTCTGATTTTGACAACAGCTTGAGCTTCATTTTGCACTGCTTCTAAACCAATAGGACTGCTAGCGTATGTATTTAGGAATTAAACTTCAGTCAGGCTGAACTGAAATTACAGTGATCTTCAGGTTGTAATGTTACATTTTGAACTTCATATTGCTCAAGTTATGCCTTTTGTCTTACTGTGGCTCTTCATTCAATTGGGTTCTTTTCCTGACTGAAGGAACTCTTACTTAATACAGGATTAGTGAATTCAGTGTGTTTCCATTGTTATCAGGTATAAATACAAGCATGTGAGGATAAAAAAAACCCCTAAAATCTGAAAGGGCACAATCTTTTTTTTCCCCGCTTCCAGCCTCCCCTTTCCCATCAAACTGAAACATATGAAATTTTTTTTTTGCTTTGTACAGTTCATATATTGGTGGTGGTATATATTGTTAAATTCAGGGATATTTACTTAGTTGTTGTGTCCAATCATTTTAAGAGCTTTCTGTTTTTATCTGGTTCCTGAGTTTATTATTTTTATTCTTTGATAATCTTTAATTTCTTGGTCCTGTAGAGAAAGGCGTAAAAGGAAGAGTAGAAGTTCCTCCAAGTCTCCTAAAACATCCAAAACAACAAAAAGAAAGTCTTCACGAACTCCTTCTCCAAGAAGGTCAGTTTGATGTAAACATAAAAGTTAATGAGCAGTAAAAGAGGAAGAACTTATAGTATTTTCATTGTTTTACTGCCTTTGCACTGATCATCTCAGATGATTTCAGTTGGTCAGTGTGATTCAGTTTTAATTTAAAACAAAACCAAATCAAAACAAAAGCCTTCACGGATTTGAGCTTTGGTATGCTTTCAACTACAGAGTTTCAAATCTGTCAACAATGCAAATTTGCTTCAAATCAATAAAAGCCCTTTATCGGATACAGATTAATTTTTCTCTTTGCAAATACCATGTGTACTGAACATATGTATTCTTCAGCTCTCTTCAGTCAAAAAATCCCCTTGTCTTTATGAAGGGGGTTTTGTTATGTTTGGGGTTGTTTTTTTTGAAAACCCACAGATGAGAGTTTAGTTTGCAGTTAAATGGTTTGAAGCTTGTTGCTGTTGGATCAAATTCTGATTTGACTAAAAACTTTCTTAAACAGAAACAAGAAAGAAAAAAAAAGAGAAAGAGATACAAATAATGAAAGAAGAGAAAGAGAACGCTCCACCTCCAAGAAAAAAAGTAGTAAAGAAAAAGAGGGAAAGGAGAAATCTGACAAAAGCACCACTACTTTGAAGGTAAGCTGTGTGACCAAGTGATAAGCAGAGTTAAGTGGTGCTAGTGGAGCCATTATTGAAATTCATTCCCTTCTTTTTCTTTCTTTTCCTCCTCCCTTCTTTTTCTCCTGTTGTCTTAACAAATTATTACCATTTGGGTCTAGCCTTTACCAACTGGAGACCTACAATTGGTGTTAGTGGGCCAGTTGGATAAGTCTGCGTGTTTGAACTTCACTGGACTTGTAGGAGCTTGTGTGAATAGGTTACAGAAACACTTTGTTTTGGTTTCTCTTTCCTGTTCTGTGCCATATGGTAGGACTTGGCTGGCTGCCTATTTGTATGAGCCTGCAGAAAGCAGACTGTGTAACTATGGAGCAGCATTCAGGGGCAGCTTGGCTGTCAAGCTGAAAAGATTACTTTTTTAATAAACTTTCACTTTGCAGTTCAGCTTCTGCCTAGTTGCTTTAGTCCTGGTCTGCATGTTGGACTCTGCAGTAGTAAAGTTGAAGAGTTGGGGAAGAGTGGTATGGGATTTTCCCCTGCAAAATAGAAGGTGGTGTGAATAAGAAAAGAAACATCTTCAAATTGTTTAATCTCAGAATTTGAAAAGCAGCATACCTTTAAAGAGCAGTTTGTTGTACTCAGAATTATTCAACTGTTATAAAACAGCTGGTTTAGGTGACTCTGTCCACGTGCTTAAGTATTATCTTACCCAAGAATTCTCTTAAAATGCGTCAGATACCTGACAAAAAATATGAAAGAAAAAATGTAATTCTATTTTATTTAGAAAATACGGTGAAATCTTAATTTCTGGAGCTGTTTCTCATAGGTGCTATGATGCTGCTTGTTCTGTTTTTCTGCATATTGATGATAAAGACAGATCACTTTATGGCAATAATTTCTTGGATGATGGGTTGTTAGGAATGCCTAGCTTCATCCAATTGAAAAGAAAGTTTTGAAAAAAGAAGAAAAGAAGAGAAGCTGACACCTCAATTCTAAAAATTTTTGAGACAAGACAGGCATGTCAAAATTGAGACAATAAAAATATTGGAGTCAATAAAAGTATTGGAAGTCATATGCTGTAATGCTAAGAATATGATTTTTTTGTAAAATAATTTTATCTTTGGTAGGACAAAGATCACACTAAAGAGGATCAGAATTCAGAAATTGACAAGGAAGTAGACAACAGAGATACACAAAGGACAGATGAAGTCAAACTACAGCACAATGGGAACTGTCAACCAAATGAAGAAAATCTCTCAATTAAAATGGAAGAGGTTTAAAGCAAAGACTGGACCTCTGATTCAACTAAGGAATGAAATCCAAAGCTTTTTATTTCCTAGAATGAGGAAGAAAATGTCAAAGCAATCAACCTGAACGTGTTGATAGTACTAGTAGCTCTTCCAGTTCTTGTGATAGCTTTGTTGTCTTCTTGCTGTAAAGCAAGAGAGCACGGAGCAGTAGTTATACCATGAAAAGGCAGATGCCATCAGAACTATTCATCTCTGAAAATCCATGCATTTCCATCATGGCTGTACTTATTTGTAAAATGATTTATGTTAAGTTTTACCATAAGCTGTTACAAATAAGTAGAAACTGAAAGATGTAAACCAGTACTACCCCAAAAAAGCTGAAGATATGCATTGAAGGTTGTTTAAAATACTGCTTGTTGATGAATTTTGTATTGTTTTAGTTCATGGGTTAAAAAATCCACAAAAACTTCCATGTGTACTGTTTGATGTGCTTGGAAATGGTGCAAAAATATACACACTTTCTTTTGTTGTAAATGACAACTGTAGGAAAAGGGTTTTTAAACATAAACACAGTTTGACAGTTTTTGTGTTAAATACCCACTGACTAGTATATTTTTTATTTGCTCACTGCTTGAGATTCTTGGGGTTTATTATTTAAAAGGATTTCTCTACTAATATCCCTAAAATTAATATTTCTTTTAAAGTATTTGAACAATGCATGCTACTTCTTGTTCCTAAAAGGGACATTGCCATGTTATAGATAATAGGTTAGCTTACTGCGTTATTTTGGGGTTGTTTTGTTGTTTTCTTTTGTCCTTCCAGAATTGAGCACATCTCTATGAAGTTATCAGAACTTACAGCTTTGTTTTCAGCTGTACTGCAGTGTGTCTGTTCAGCTGCATATAGTACAGGTGCCATTACGAAAATAAACTTTTATGTGTTTTAAAAAACATGGGAGCACAAGCAGAAGCTTTAGTGCCTTCTTAAAATGTGGTATTTTCTAGAAATGTGTATGTGCTATTACTCATTTTCATCTAGATTTTACATGATCTCTATTGCTATTTTGCCACCACCATACTGTAGACAAGAATGCGAGTGGTTTGTCAGAATGGTTGTTTGATTCACTTGTTAAAATACTAAAGCTCCATTTTTACTTTAATTTTTTATTTTTAGAAGAGATTTATAGATGAAAGCAAGGATGCAATTTGGGGACCACCACTGTACAAAAGTAGTAGCAGAATACAAAGCATTTTCTGATCACCTGCATCAAAGACAGCCCTTTAGATATTTATCTACATTTGGATGGCCTTAATTGTTACCTCTCCATCATCTTCTCTGATACCTGTTGGGTGATATAAAAGGAATTGTATGCAAAGAAGAGGGGATAAATAATTTTGGGAAAAAAGTTCTAATTTACACAGGAGTTATATGGTAGAGGTTTTTTTTCATTCTCTGGGGAGAAAACATGTAAGAAGAGAATGACAAAGCAAGTATTTTTGTCAAGGTAAAACATGGCTTGTGTTTTCCGAACTAATTTAATCAGTTACATGAGATTTCTTAAAGAGTCATACCTTTAAAACTTACTTATACCTAAAATCGAGTAGAGTATTTTTAATACAACTTAATACAATCAAATGACTTAATTGCCTTACCTCATAGGAAGTTATTTCTTTCAGTTAAAATAAAAAACTTCATAGCATATTAACTATTTGCTTTCAGTTTGTTTTTCTTTTCCTTTGCATAGTTAATTCTCAAAAAAAAGCGTATTACAGGGGATGAAAAATTTGCCCAGTTTCTAAGGTAATGAAACCCAGTTTGATTGTGAAGCTGCTTAATCACTCTTCATTTTCGATAGAATTTAATGTTCTTGCCACTGTGTACATTTAAGACTATAGAAAATGCTTTACCATGTAAAGTATAGACAGTCATTTTTGTGATGTTTAAGCCACATGCTGTTGGCTGGTAAACAGCTTATTCTGATAAAGGAGTGACAAATCTGTATGCTTACAGAAGACTGTGAAGGATTGTGTCTTGCAACAACAGCTGTCTTATTTATGATGTGTAAGTAGCATAGAACAAAGCGATTGTTTGTATACTTGCTATCTTTGGTACCATTTCACTAATAAAATTAAGTATTTTAGAGGGACATTTCTGCTGGTACATACTTACTGAAGGAATATTTTTGGTTACCTGGTCTTACTCACACAGCTTCTTTGATTTGAAATGTGGATACCAGTGAAAATATACATGTATTATTTATAGTATCTTTGAAAAACGAAGTTTCTCCTTTGGGAGGAATTAGAATTCTTGCCAGTGTATCGTATTTCAGCTGGTACTAGTTTGATTTCTTGAATTTTGTTATCCTGAAATTGCATAGCTCTATTAGATATCAGTTACAGAATATGTAAAGGATTGTGTACAGTTAGCTGAGAAACATGCCTTTGGAAATTAATAGTTAAGGGTGGCAGCCTTACTAGCTAACTTACGACGTGTAAGTCCATATGCAGCACACTTATATTGTATGTGAACTAAAGGTTTCCTTACAAAAAGTTTTTTTCCTAAAAAAAGGTAAAAAAAAAACCCAAAACAACCAATCACCAAACACACAAACACACCTCAACTCATATTCTCTGACAAATGCTGTATTTTCTGGTTTTGCATTGTAAATACTGTGCAGATCTGTGAGGTAGTTAAGTTCTGTCTATATGTGTTAGGTGTTTTACAGTTCCTCTCTTCCTAAAAAGCCACTACTAGAGAGCTATTATTCTGTAAAATGGCTATCTCTGCAGAGAGTAGCTCATTTTTAAGCCGGTAGTGTAGCACAATAATGAAGTTCCTGCTTGGTCAAACAGGATTGTGTGCATCATCCATTAAATGTGTCCATCTTCCACTGGAAGTCCATTGCCTTCATCGTTAACAAGTTTGCATGCTGAGCTGCTGTGTCAGATTGTTTGGTTTTGCACTTTATAAATGAGATTAAATTGAGTGGAGGTTTTGAGAACACTGTAGTTCATGATAGCTGTATTGTTTTAAATGTAACTTCGAGTCGGCCTTTATTTGAAAATGTTGTGACTTGTAATTGCTCAGAAAAGTGATGATATGGTGCCGTTTTGCTAAGATGATGTAAAGCACTTATGCATAAGCTTCTGTTAGCGACCACAGTTACTTCACAGCAGTGTTTCTGGATAATAGATAGGATTTTTCTTTGGGTTTTGAAAGAAGGTAGCCAAAGACAGCTGCTGGTGGATGAAACAGGATGCCAAGCTCAAAATGAAGGTGGCTGTGACTTAGATAAATTCATTGAAGTCAATAGGTTTACACAGGTGTGAGGGATGAAATTTTGTTTGCAAACACTAATGGTAGTATGGTATGTAAAGAATAGCAGTCTTCATATTTCAGAACTAGAACTAAGAGGGAAAAAAGCACTTCAGTTGGAAACTACAAACATCTGAAGGATACCTGAGAAATCGGTGAGATGTGGGTTCTGCCTACTCCTTAGTCACCTGCTATTTTTTTAATGGCAGTTTCAGATAGATATATGTGAACAAGCTTTACATTAGCTGGCTAACAGCAGCAACCTATATGCACAGCTTGGATTCTGAAATGAGCTGTGGCCAGTTGAGTGTGTTTACTCTGCTGCAAAGAAGGTAAATTCTGTAGTCTGTAGCATGCTTTCCATTGCTTGCTAGTGTTTTCTGGCCCAGTTACTTCTGAGGCAATACTTGAAATTACTTCTAAACTCTGCAAATCTGTTTGTTACATGGTAGCTTTTCTGTGTTGCCCTTAGCTTGTGCTTGTATTTTGTAATAGTTAAGAGATTAAGGGATTTCTGTGATTTTGTTTTGGTCTAAGGAAGAGATAATAAGTTAAGGCTGCTTTGTATGGTACGAATTATTGTATACTTCATACTTGTCCTTATTACTGTGTTATTTTTTTCATTCACATGTATGATGGTTGCAAGCAGTGATGCCATAGTGATGTGTGTATCTTCTACTTTTAGGTCTGACGCATCTGCATCACTGTCTTTTTGTTAGTTTGTAATGAAACAAGGTTAGAGTTCATGTATTTTAATTTTACTAGCCATTCACTTAGAGAAAAAAAAGAACAGACAAAAATAATCTTGAATTTTGTAAATGTTAGTGTGAAAATTGCATTATAATGGTAAAACAAATGATGTTAAAGATATGAATTCTGGACAATGACTTGCGAACTGGGGCATATCATGGGTCCCGCCTGCCACTTGGTGGTACTTTCAGTTTTATAGCAATCAATTACTGCCTTAGGTGTTATCATAATTTTAAAAGTGAGAATTGGACTTAGTGACACAAGTGCTGAGATCTGTAAATTGCTAAAATAATGTAAATCTGTAGGTGCTTAGTTCAGAGAGATGTAGTTTTCTCACCAGAGATTGGAGTGTGGACAGTTGAAATCTGTAGATATCGTTAAGTGTTATTACCTAAAGAGAATCTAAAACTTAATTTTGTTTGCTAATATGTAAACAGAAAAAAAGTTTTCAGCCTGTACCTTAGGTTTATTTTTATATGTTGAAAAGTTAATTAAAATAATATTGAAAACTAAAAGCACTGGACAAAAGGGAATTTTTTTTTTTTATGTAACAGAAATACACTTTAAATTGTGTTTAATTTTAAACTCTTACAATATGTCTTTGCATGCCATGTTTATTTTTATTTCAAATTCAAGAATGCTTCATTTGTAGGTAAGTCCTGTTGCAGGATCTGAGCATGTTAGTATGGGGATTTCTTCTGTATTCTCTTCAATATAAAACAGCTTAATAAACTTGTCTGACCATATGTGGAGGCAGCTACTTTCCCCCTAGTTTGAGGAGACACAGCTCTAACACTTCGATTCTGTATTGTTTAAGTAAATACTTCAGTTGAGAAGCCTTCTACGAACTTCAGTTTTCACAGTATTTTCTGAAACTGAACTCTGACTATCCAAGAGGGCAAAAATTTTTTTTTTAAAAATTGTCGTGACAGCTTTATGATTTTTGAGCTTAATACAGGAGAACATGGACAGCAAAAAATGGGGTTTTAGCTGTTTATATATTTTCTTCTAGAAAGTTTCAGCTTATACTTTTTTTTTAATTCATTAACATTTTTTATGTTAATCTAGTGCCAAATTTGATGTAATACTAGAGTTTTTTGGTGTAGAAAGTATGTTCTATACTAATCTTTTTAATCAAATTATTATTCTCCATCGAAAAGGTTACATGTGTCTCTTTTCGCCTGAAAGACTTACTAGCAGTGGTAAAAGAATAATTTCATCTTCCTTTCACTCAGTCCTTGATGTCATTGATGAGCCTGCCAGTTAAGTAGCGTTCTTAGAAGTTGTTGCTCTACTCAATAAAATCTTCCTTAGTGCAAAGATTTAGAACTACTGCACTGATGAGTAAATCATGGGCCGCTTAGAAATTGCTACTTCATAAATACATAATTTTCATAGTAATTTAATCAAAGAAATGAGTGATCTGCTCTGGAAACATCAAGAGAGTAATTTGATATGCACAGTTCATGTAGTCTTACGAGTAGCTCCTTTCTGGTATTTTTCCCACTGATATAGGAGCTATGACTAATTTATTATACACAGCACCTATCACAGTCTGGGTTCAGATACACCTGGGGAACATAAGCACTACAGCAGCAAAAATATTATTTCCCTTCTCTAAATTCAGTATTTCTGGTAATAAAGTAGGTCTTCTAAGTTTAAACATACAACCAAACTTGTTCCATGTTGGTAGAGTATATTTTTGCATTAATGAAACAACTGTGAAATGGTACAAGTAAAGAAATGTCAAATGCTGCTATTATGTTGTAGTTATTTTTGTAAATAAACAATGTCCCAAAGTTTTAATGGTGTCATAAACTCACTTCCACTAGATTTGGATGAGATACAGCAAATGACTGAAGCAATTCTCTCCCACTGCCCCCCCCTTCCCTCTCTCCCTCCCTCTCTCTTTCTCTCCCCCAGAGAGTCAAGTGCTTTGTAACCAAGTCTGTTGGACTGATACTGACAAGAATATTGCAGGAAAGCTGGTGGGGGGGTTAAGTAATTGAATGTACCGTCCCTGTTTAGTTAAAGAAGAGACTTCTGAATCGCCTGGCTGAGCAGGGGATTTTCTTCTCCAGAGAAAACTACCATAGTTCCACCAAGGAGAGCCTGTCACTTCTAAAAAGTAAGTTAATAAATGTGGCCGTAGAGAAGTGTATGTCAAAATTCCTTTTTTTTTTTTTTTCTTTTCTTTTCTCTTTTAAAGTAGGATCAGGAGTTCATGCAGAGCTGACATTAACAGTACATGTCAATTTATTGTCATGGATATTTTCATATTAAAAGTCACTGTTTTCAGTGCTTAAGCTTCTCTATTGCTTTGCGTAATGTGTAAGTAAATAAACAGCAGTGATTAAGGAGCAAAGGTTTGAGATGTGCTTCTCAACAGACTTTAACTTGCTCAGTAGGGATCTTGTAATTTTTGAGAGCAGTCACGTCTGTAATGAGACTTGTGGCTGTTTTAACTCCTCCTGGTCAGGTGATTTAGTGAACACATCTGGTCTGGATAACTGCATTTCACCTTGCTGCTCCTCTGAATGTGAAAAGGAAAGAGAGATCTGAGAAATATTTTGAGATGTCTTAGCAATGGTTCAAAAACATGTATTACCTATTTATATAACATACTACCTAATTTCCTTAAGTAATTATTCACTAAAAAGAAATTGTTTTTAGAGGAGTTGATTGAAAATTGACTAAAAAAGTGACGGTCTTTTAAAATCAAAATTTTGTGTGTACATGGCTTGTTTTGCCTACTTGTTTTAAGAAAACAGGCAAATATGAGTTAGTACTAGTCTTTTGTTAAGTGTGATGCTTTAGTATCAAACCTGGGGAAGACTCTGTTTGTGTTTTTCTCTCTGCAAATCTTACATTTCTTTTTAAAGATAGAGATTAAAGAAAACCTTTAATTTTTATTGAAGTAATATTTTAAGGGGTTGATTCAGATTACTGGATTTAGAATTTCAAAGCAGATGCGTTGGTCCACATGAAATGTGAACATTAAACAAATGTATAATCATCATCTTCATCGGATTTGTCTTACTGTGGTGAGGTAACATTTTCCACAATTGCTCCTCTGCTTTGTTCAGTTTTGAGGAGATACTCTTCTTATTTTACTAAGACTCACTTAGTAAGTCCTCTGAGCTGTTAAATACTTATCTTTCTACTAGCTTGGCATTTTCCTCACAAGTATTCAACTCTTATGCATCCCAGTCATCCTGGCTGGTCTCGTCAAGTCTAGGTATCTAGTCAGGACTAGCCTTGTCTGAACCATGCTGTAAATTGTACTATCCCATGCCACAGATCAGCCTCAAGCAAAATGACCAGTATTTCTGAACGAACCACAGTACAGAATAAATAGAAAGATGTTATGAGATGGTATATATTAACCGGGAACAAATATGCAGTGCTTTTTGGTTTGTTTTGGCGTGCCCAGTTGAATTCTCTTCTAGCCAGAGGAGATTTTGGGTATACATGTTATTAAAGGGTTTATTGGAATACATAGAAGAGGAGCTGACCTCTACAAAAGATGTCAGCTGGCTATTTGTGATGTTAATTGTAATGTGGTGTTTGATCTGTCCAACTTTCATTTGTACCAGCAAGGAGATCCTTTGATCTGTTAAAGATCCTTAGAGCTGTGATATGTTTGTTCTGTTGCTTTATTTCCAAAGAGGATGGAAAGATGACAGCTGTACATTTATGGTGTGACCCTGTGAGAGCTGGAGACTGCTTTATAGTGCCATTTCTCAGATAATGTGAGACACGCAGTAAGTCACTGAAATAGTCTGTTCTTCACTCTTCTAATTTTATAACAGGACTTAAAGTACTTGCTGTGTTCAACCAAAGTGTGGCAATGCTGAATTTATTAGTTTAAACTATACTTCAGAATCTTTTGATGGAAGAAAGTGTTAGACCCGGGTCATTGCATTGCACTGAATGCATTAGAAATGGACATTTACTGTACTTTGATGGCTAGATGAAAGATGGTAGCCAAGTATTGCCTAAGTTAATTCATTCTAATAAATCAGATTCCCCTTGATCATTTTTACCTGTGGTAATTTATAGTTATAAGGACTGTAGTAATTCAGTAGATGACAATAAAACATAGAAATCTTATTTCTTTTATTTAAGAACTTTCTTCTGTCAGATGTGTAACTCTATTCCAATAGTAGCTCATAGCTGCAATTGGAAAGAGTAGTATATCCCTTTTGAAGTGATAATGTTTCATGGCTTCTGTGTCATCCTCTGCCTGTAAGAAATTTTTGCCTTTATGCTCTTGATAGAGAGGGACAAATAGAGATCTATAAAGAGCATAAAGGCAAAAAGTATTATTTTAGAGGCTATATCAGCCTTCCAGATCATAGTTCTCAAGAGCTTTATAAAAGCAGTCAAGCATCATTCCTGTCCCCTGTCTCCCCCAACTTTAGAAGAGCGTAATGGTTAACTGTCCAAGCCTGCTGGTTCTGACTTACAGGCACATATATGAGATGTAAAATGCCTAACATTAGTGATCAAAGATCTCTGGCTGTGTTAATATGATTATTTATACCATGTAAACCATTGCTGCTGTTTGGTGCTTAGCTAATTGGAAGCTGTGAAAATGTTTGGGTGGAGGTGGGGTTTTGGGCTTGGGGGCGGGGGTGAGAACTATGTATGATTCAGTCTCCTTATTCCTTTTTGTATTACAAAGGTGTGAACTTGTGTACTATGAACTATGAATTGAGGTAACTTTGAGATGGTGGAAGACCAGGTGTGTAAATCATGACCGATGAATGGCTGTACTGGTTGAAAAGTACTGCATGCCTGGGAGTGGGTTGGTTGCAGTGTGAGACAGAAATGAAGGTAGTTTGCAATGAGGCTCTGCTGTTAGATGGGTACTTAGGCAGGATGCTGATTTTGGACTTCCCCAGAAGCTTGGCTTTGCCACTATGATTTGGTAACCTTCAACACCAGCTTTCCAGAAAGCATGTGGTGTTCCTGCTTTTGAATCACTGCACTAGTGTTGGCAATATACCCTTTCCAGCATGATACATTGAATCAATAGATGGAAACCTTCCTTTTTTAATATGGTTCTGTGTATCACTTAGGTTGACTTTGCAAATTGCAGTCTGGGATTTGCTGTAGCAATACCTTGTTTTGAAAATGTTGCCCTTCATTGCTGCAAACTCAGGCTGATTGTATGTCCTGAGAGAGAAATCTCCAGGAAATATTCAAACCCCTTAAGGCTTGTTGAGGGAATTACAGTGGAGAAACAGAAATGTTAAAGCCAGAATCTGTCCTGGAATTTCAAAAAGTATAAGGGTGATAGCTGGTGTAGGAAGAGCATCTTCTTCAAGCTACCCTATGCTGCACTGCAGTATGCAATTCAATGCTAGAGCACTCCCTTTTGAGCTATTGCAGTAACATTTCAGATATCGTTTGAAATACTGCGTATTTAGACATACAGTGCGCTACAGGCTTTGTTACAAGCCTACTGCAGAGCACCACTATTTTTAGTACCCTACCACTGCTATTTTAGTACCCTAGTGCTGTAGTAATCTGCTAAAATGCACTGGAATGTGATGTACCTACTTATACTTTAATAGGAGATACTCTGTGTATGGGTTACAGGGCCTTTTTAGTCATATCTGAAATAGCTTCATTTTGACTCTGAGGATGTGCCCAGTTCATCACCTGGTCCCTTGGACCAACACTAGGGGACTGAGGCTGATGTATGTTGGAGGTTTTCATTTGCTTGCATGCAGCTAATTAGCTGATGAAATGTATTTGTTTGAACTGTTTCTTTTTTGGGGTGAAAGGTAATTTAAAATGCTTGGGAGCAGGAAGGTGCTTTCGTTTAATCTAAATCAAAAGAAAATGAAGTAAATCTGTAGTCCTTACTCAGTCTATGACTGCAATGAGAGTTTTGCCAGTGTAGAAAAGACATGGGAACTGTAAGGTTGTATTCTGCTGACGTGGCTTTGGACAGAGTACTGTGGTGCCAGTATGAAATACTGGGCCTCCCAGGCAGCATGGCTTGTTCCAGGTCCAAGACATATTGGGACTGCTGGAAGGACAGACTATGCAAGCATAGGTGTATAGGGAAAAATAAACAGTGTATCTTCCATTTTGTTCCTAGTGCTTAGAGCTCTGTCAGTCAACTTGTTCATTGCATCCAAACCTTCCCTTTTGTTCCTTGAAGCTTTCCAATAACCAACCAGTAAAAAAACCCAACAAACAAACCAAAACCAAAACACAACTGTCCTTAGAAGCTGAAAAAGTAGTATTCTATTATGCTTGTAACTAGCTCTCTAGTGTTGCTTCTCCATGTGCTACGATCAGCACACCTTTTCATCAGATCTGGAGAGCAGAAACAGTCACTTACAGTATTACAAAAAAAAATAGATTGACTATTTGCCAATAAAATATTTGATGGACACAGGATTTAAAGTTAACTGCAACCCTGCAACTTCAAACACACACATATGGAAACAGAGAGGAGAAACTCTGATGCTTGAAGAAATGTAAGAGTAAGAAAAACTCTCACAGCAAATAGCATCAAAGCAATTGTATAATGGGTTTACGAGTACACACACAACCCTTTCTGGAATTGCAGACTCCTCAATCATTCCAATGGAGGTATGGCCTAGATATGGTGAATTTAAGTATACTGCTGTAGCTTTGCTTTTCTTATTTATGTTTTGTGAAATCCTGAGGGTCTTCTGACTAAGGCTGAATGAACACTGAAATAGGGTGAACAGAGTCATGTACCACTGGACTGTGTTTTAACTGTTTTTGGAGCTAGGGCTTTTCCCTGCATCCACAAAATCCCTTATGTTAGTAGTGGCAATATTTTTATTTTCCCTGGTGGAATCTTTACTAGCAATGTTAATTTTCATTGAGACAATGTATTCCATGTAAATTTTCTCTTAACTTTTCCACAAATGCTCTATAGGATTGGAAGGACATTTGTATGACTGAGCATAACCAGAGGTAACAAATTAGAACTTCAGTGTGACTATGTGCTATTGCTGTTTTTGCTATGAGGTACGAACCCATATGGTGTTGAGAAGCTACAGTACACTCTGTGCATAGATAAATAGTTCATCTATGTAAATTTAATGGGCATTGGCAATTACAACTGGTTTGACACAGCTACGATAATTAAAAATCAAAGAAACACAGGTAGTCTCCTATCCAGAACCGAGTATGTAGCACTTGAGTATAACACACAGAAGTCACAGTGGCTGCATTCATTTCAAGATAGAGGTAACCCACCAAAGCCATCCAGATACTGAATGCAGAGCCACAGGTGTTCTACCAAAATGCAATTACAGAGCATAACAGATCCTAATTCTGGTGATACCCACTAACCATACACTTGAAATGAATGCCAGAATGGTTATTTAATTGCAACTCACAAAAAAGGTGAAGGTTGCCAATAGCTGAGTACCTTGGCTTGAACCACTACCAGCAAAGCTCAACAGTAGCAGTTACTGTTGGGAAAGGTCAGAGAATACCCATAAAAGCTTTATGGTTCTGCTATTCATTTCCGTACTAGCAATCTGTCAAAAACTGGCTGCAGCCTACAATTTTTCAGGTAAAGTAGTATGTCCACTACTCTCTGGCCTGCCTAGACTCCAGTGTCTCCAGCATGGACCTGAACCTGTTTCATCACAAGTTCCCTGGCAGTGCTGGCTGTTGCTGTGCTTATTGTTCCTCAGGATTTTCCTTTGTCCTGCCTGTGTCTACCACTTCAACAAATCCAGATTACTTCCTTGGTTAGTTTGTTTCTGTGAAATTTCTGCCCTGGCCCAGGGAAGGCTTTGTGTGATGAAGTTAGAGAACAACTCCCATGAGAAGCGGTTGAGGGAACTGGGGTTGTTTAGCCTGGAGAAAAGGAGGCTGAGGGGAGACCTTATCGCGCTCTACAACTGCCTGAAAGGAGGTTGCAGTGAGGTGGGTGCTGGTCTCTTCTATCAAGTAACAAGTGATAGGACAAGAGCAAATGGCCTCAAGTTGTGGCAGGGGAGGTTTAGATTGGATATTAGAAAAAAATTCTTTACTGAAAGGGTTGTCAGGCATTGGAACAGGCTGCCAGGGAAGTGGTTGAGTCACCGTCCCTGGAGGTGTTCAAAAACTGTGTAGACGTGGCACCTCAGGACATGGTTTAGTGGTGGACTTGGCAGTGCTAGGTTAACAGCTGGACTCAATGATCTTAAAGGTCTTTTCCAACCTAATGATTCTGTGATCCTATTCTGTGATTCTATGAAGCACTGAAGGGGTCTCTGAGGATGGGCGATGCAAATGACTGTTTCTAGCATGGCAGGTTGTTTTCAGTCTTATAATCAAACTGGTTCTGCTGTAGAAATAAAATAGATATGGGGATAAGTTTATCCCCCCCCCATTGGCATGGAGTGATTTGTCTTAGCAGCAGTCTTCTGTAAACAGTGCTCAGAAGTGACTGATGTAAGCTGTCCTGAGTTTTATTACCCACATTCATACAGATCCCACCAATGCAGTACCAGGACACAGTTAACATCATTCAGGCAGCAGACACACAGTGCCATGAAAAGAGGGAGAAAAAGGCAAACCAAGAGCCTGTGACACAAAGTTAAGAGCTCTGAGACAAGTATCTTCTGTAAGTAGAGGGCTTTAATGAAGTGCTTCATTATTTTACAATTTTTCCAGCAGTAACTGGGGTTGACTCAGATTGACAGGATGCCCTTGTGCTCTCTGCTTTCAGGAGGACTCTTCTCAAGTGCAGATGCCATTGTGCCATAAAGGTGGCTTTTAAGGTTGCCAAAGTATCCCAAAGGCTTAGAATTTTAGGGGATTTGTAGATATTCTGTAGTAGTTATTATTCTATTTGCTAGTTAATACAGAGTGCAAAAAACCTCTGGAATACTGTGGTTGCTGCAATCTCCTGTTCCAGGCTGAGTAGCTGTTTATCTTGCCTCTGAAACACTGTGATACTTTTCAGTGCTGTCTAGCTACTGCACTGTAGTCTGTCATTAAGTGTTAAAAAAAAGTGTAAAAAAAAAAAAAATTTCCATGTCCATACTACATTAAAGTATGCAAGAAAAAACATCTACTCTGGATACCAGAAAAAATAGGTATGCACTAACTTTGCTTTGTGCATGTTTTTAGAGGCCATACTAGAGACTGAATATTACATTACTTTCTCTGTAAATATAAAATGCTAAAACAGTGACCTGCAGTATAATACCGCATGCTATAAATCACTATGCTTATGTGCTTCCAGGCCGACAGTTAAGTGTCTAAGCTTTTACAGTGTCTAAATTCTCACTAATGCTAACAGTGGTCATCTAGAGCTATGTTGACTGGGAAAAGAAAAAAGGAAATTTAAAAATGCTTTGGCTTTTGTGGTCTTGAGCCTTCATAATTGCAATTTCACTCTTAACACATATTGAAGCTAAGAATATTGAAGCTAAGAGCACTACTGAAACCACTTGAACAGTACTATAGCACATGAAATGAAATATCTTACACATTTATTAGTAGAGGTAGGCTTCTGCAGTTGTTATACATCTGTATATACACACACTTTTTTAAACTGCCTGAATTGGTCAGGCAGTTGGACTAGATGATTGTTGTCGGTCCCTTCCAACTGAACTAAAAATCCACCTAAAAGAACCAACCAAATAAACAAAAAAAGCAAACCACCAGAAAAAACTAGTTGCCCCTAATCTGAAGACCTGAGCACTACGTGTCTCCTAGTCCTGTGTCTCTGAGTAAGTACATCATTCCACCAAAGCCTCCTTTTTGGCTGGATGAAACTGTTCAGCAAGTGTACTCTTCTATTTCTCTCCACATAAAAGGTTCTTTCTTTTCTCTCAAAGGATACATCATGATGGGATGAATTCTTCATTTATATCTAATCTCCATAGCAGGATTTTTCATGTATCATTCATTCTCCCAAATGTACCATTTACAGCCATTATACAAACAGAGTGTGGTATTGCTCTAATGAGATCAATTAAGAATTACATATACTGTGAGCTTTCTGACTGGAAGTGGAACACATCTACCCCTTCTATTTGAGGCAAATAGGTTCATGTGTACTTCTAGGGCAATTCTCCTGGCCTGATAAATGGATTTTCCATAGCAGGATGTCAGCCAATGGCTAATATCATGGAGGCAATACTCACGGGGTCAAAAGCCCAGACTGTCTTTTGAGTTTCAGGTATGAAGGCTACTTCATATACTGAAACTGCTCACAAGCCATTGGTTTGATTCTACTTACTTACTTTATACGTTATACGTAACATAAATAGTATGTACTGGTTTGGCAGGTGCAGAGTAAGAAAAAATGAATTCAATGTTTACAAGGATGAGAAAGTTACTGAAGGTGCCAACTGCACCAGGAAAATAAGTCACTCTGACCAGAAGTGAAATAAACATTGTACATAAGAGGCACAGATAATTCTTATATTTGGCAAATGGACAAACTAGGCTGTGTTCACATGACTACTTGATAATGATTTTATATCTTTTGAGGACTTTATTGTCCATAACACCTTTTCATTTCAGTCCCTCTACTAGATATTGCAAGTAGTGACAGCTCTGCTAATAGCAGGATCATTTGTATTCTCATAAATTCAAATCAGGCAAAGTCACCTGACTGAAGTTAAGAACATGAAGAAAGAGATTTAAGACTGTTCAAACCCTTCAGGTGGTGTTTTGGGTTTGTGTGGCAGGGTTTTGGTGGTGGGGGAGGGGCTGGAGGGGTGGTTCCTGTGAGAAGCTGCTAGAAGCTTCCCTGGCTCCAAGTCGGACCTGCCTCTGGCCGAGGCTGAGCCCGTCAGCGATGGTGGTAGCGTCTCTGGGAGAACAGATTTAAGAAGGGGAACCGGCAGTGAGTGAGGGGAGTGGGACGTGAGAGAAACCCCTCTGCAGACAGCGAGGTCAGTGAAGGAGGGGTGGAGGAGCGGGGGAGGAGGGGATGCCCCTGCAGCCCGTGGTGAGACGGCAGGCTGTCCCCCCCAGCCCATGGAGGGGAGCGGGGGAGCAGATGCCCACCTGCAGCCCAGGGAGGACCCCACGCCAGAGCAGGGGGATGACCCCAAGATGGCCGTGACTCTGTGGGAAAGCCCGTGCTGGAGCAGTCTGTGCCTGAAGGACTGCAGCCCGTGGAAAAGACCCACACTAGAGAAGTTCATGAAGAACTGCAGCCTGTGGGAAGGACCCACATTGGAGGCGTTCACGGAGGACTGTCTCCTGTGGGAGGGACCCCATGCTGGAGCAGAGGAAGAGTGAGGAGTCCTCCCCCTGAGGAGGAAGGAGCGGCAGAGACAACGTGTGATGAACTGACCACAACCCCCATTCCCTGTCCCCCTGTGCTGCTGGTGGGGAGGAGGTAGAGAAAATCGGGAGTGGAGTTGAGCTGGGAAGGGGGGAAGGTGTTTTAAAATTTGGTTTTACTTATTATCCTGTTTTGATTTTAGTGATAGTAAATGAAATTGATTTTGGTTTTTCCCCAAGTTGAGTCTGTTTTTTGCCCGTGACCATAATTGGTGAGTGATCCCTCCCTGTCCTTGTCTCAACCCACAAGCTTTTCTTTATATTTTCTCCTCCTCATCCCACAGGGGCTGGGGCCGGGGGGAAGAGTGAGCGAGTCGCTTCGTGGCATTTTGTTACCAGCTGGACTTAAAGCATGACAGGTGGTCCAGGCAGTGCTCCTGTTACCCCCTCTTTCAATGAGCAGAGATAACAAGGGTGAGTGGTAACAGGTACATTGCTTTGTGGCAAAACAATGCATTTTAAGTAAGTGCTAAATAAAAACACTGCAAAACCCACAGTGAAATGCAGATTGGTTCCTGCCAGTCCTAACAGACATAGAGAGATATAAATAAAGAGAAAGTGAATATAAATAAGGAAACTGCATAAAAGAGGTTTTGTTATGGGGCCTTACTAAATCCATCAAGGGCGGGATATGCAATTTCTTTGAGCTTTTTGTAAGCATGGCTATTCTATAATTCATACTGCCTAATATGCATGGAAATATTTGTGTGAATGTGAATCATCCTTCACTTTTAATGAGAGAATTTTAAAAGATGTCCATCTAAGGAGCCTCTGGTGCTTACAGTTCAGTTGAACAATTTCTCCACAAAATAATTTTAATAAAATGCTTCATAAACTAGAGACAACAATAAACTGGGTCTTCTACAATAACTGCAAACCATTAATGCCTAGAGAGTTCATGGGTGAGAAGCTGCTGTGCGCTAGAAAACCAGTTCAGACTCCTTGCACTGTGTAGATACATAATGGAGTCGCACAGACAGCATATTAATGAAGACCATTTTATCCCCTATAGTCCAATGATTCCTCCTCTATGCAAGCTTTGGAGGGATGACTAACTGAACTATCCACCTCTTGAAGTCTGTTCAACAGATATTGTAATTGTGTGCAGTATGACATCATACCTGGAACTACATCTCATAACAGAACATGAATGGATTTCTATGTCTGTGTAGATAAATGTAGGAAGAAATAGCCTTAATTTAATGCAAGTAAAAACTCCAGTACTAGTAATGATACTTATTATCATCTTCATTTACACAGCAATATTCATCTATGATGAATAAAGGTGTAAAGATCTAAGATGTATAAGCACTTGATAGTGCTTTACATAGATGGATAAGCATCATTTTCTATTCCTAAATTCAAGGCTTTTCACTCTTCTCTTTGGCCAGCTTTGACCAACTGGAGAGCTTCTTTGGAGTGGTAGACACTTTTGCTGGAATTTTTACTGAAGAACTTAATTATCAGATCTGAAAATCAAGAGCAAGAGGTACCTAACTGGAAGGGTTTCTCATACAGTTCCCTGAAAGTTTTGCCTGTGTGAAGACAGTAGGACTTTCCACAGAATGAATGTGGTGAAATAGCTAATCTAATTATATAATCAATCTATTTCACCAAGGAAGCTTATTGAAGCAGAGACTAACTACTGGCACAAGCTTACTGTCCTATGTGGTCTTAATGGCTCCATTCAAGCATCAGAGGTTTTGGAACTTGATTTTATGGTATGGGAAATTATGAAGATGCTTCAGTTCGAATTGACTTGTCCCATCAAAGTTGGTCCAGATGGCAAAAATACTACTTGGCTTTGTTTGAGGTAGTCTTGGGGAGCAAACAAAACCTGATGCTTAGTTTGTGCTGGCTTACTGCTTAGTTCCATTTCCAGATGAGGACGAGCAGCTCTTGCAGGCAGCTTCAGTGTTGGACTCATCAGGGCTTTCTGGCTGAACTCCATGCTGGTGTAGTCACTCAAGAGTGGTATTGTAATGGAAATGATTCCTTCTTCTTCACTTGTAACTCCTTCAGGGATTTCTTCATGCCTTAGGCTTATGTCTATGTTATTGGTAGGTTCTTCTGACTGGCAAGCGTCACACTTGCTGTCTTCTCCACCATTTGTAAAGAGATCTATCTTCAAAGGAGCCTTTGACTCATGCTCTATGACATAAAGGCTGGTGGTATCATTGTCTGACAGGGCTTGAAGCAGTGACCTTGAAATGGGTTTCCAATTAGTCTGCAAGACAAAACAAGGAGAAAGAATAATTTTAGCATCATACTTTTGCAAAGTGCAATTGCCAATTTACTGAAATAAATAACAAAAAAATAAAGGTAGGAGTCAGGCAGCCTGGTCCTGCCTATATAATATGCTAACTAGTCTATTTTATCTCAACTTCATTGGTGTTAGAAACATCAATGAAAGTATTTATTTCCCTAATTCAGAGGGCCATCTTCTCCCCTCCCACAGTATTTAAGCAAAGTTTTTTCTTGCTTTTATGTGTGAACGGGACAAAACATAGTGGTGCTAAAATGTAGGCTTCACTATGTGCTATTCTGAGACCCACAGCTTTCAAAAAGTTTAACAAATGTGTTACTATAAAAAGGCAGCAGCTTGAATTGAATAGCAGCCAAACAAGTTTTAGCTATCAGCTGCTGCAAGCAGTTTCTTATTCAACTTAATGCCATGTTGTGATCTAAGTATACCTTGGGTTACAAGTTTTTGCAAATTCTGGGTGATTAAATGGAGAACAGTTTGTAACTTCAAGCATCCTTCTATTCCACTTAAATTGTTCTGCTGGATTTGCCCACTTTTACCAATATTTTAAATTATGGTGAGGTTGGTATGTTCTCTGGTATAACTATTAGCTTTTTTTTTTCCTTTTTTTCCCTCTCCTCAGTTGCTCTAAATTTGTTTAAACTGTTATGGTTCTTTTGCAAGAAATAAATAAGTGTGTATTGTTTTTTCTTTCTTACAATTTGTGTTCTGACTTGGAAATGAGTATGCTATTCTTCGAAATCTCAGCAACCCTGCATAAAATACCTCTAGTTTTCTCTTGTAATGGGATGAGTAGATGCCTCTGCATGGTCAGCTTTTGCCTTCTTTTGAATAAAGATCTCTGTGATATGTACCTCCATTATCATATTTATTATGAACAGCAGCCTAACCAAATCTACACCTACCAAATCTAAAATAAGCTCTATATGAGCTTCTGTCTGAAAGAGGCACTAATAGGTAAAGAAGCAGCAGCATCTTTGAAGAATCTTGTCTAAATGTGAAGAACAGGACACTGATGGTGTGGTTGGCTGGTCATGTTAGTCTCCATAGTTCATTTTTGTGGCCTCTGTGTGCTGACTGAATCGAGAGTGTCTCCAGTTCTTCCTGCTGCTCTGCACCATGGGATGTATTATTGCCTTAGGTTGTAATAAAGAATGCTCTGTCTGGATTTAAAGTACAAATTCTCGGGCCACCTATCTGGACTATATATGTATTTCTGTCAAGAGCTGCTACATCACTCAGCTAACCTGATGGGGTTCAGTCTTGAAACCTACAAATAGAATAAATATATGGAATATAGTAAGATTTACTCCTTGCCTCCGTTTTACAGTGCTCATTTGGGGAATACCTTTCTCCACATTTCATGAACTGTTCATAATATCAGATTACTTCTAGGCAATATATATGGTAACTGCTTCAGTGTACTGTCTGTTCACATGGAGGTTTTTTCTGCCTTCCCCAAAACCCTTATCTGACATCTGTTATTTCCATTTCTGCCATGTTATCAACATTACAGGTTTTGTCTACCAGGCTTGGCTAATACAGGCTTCATTTCCTTTTATAGTTGCTTTGCCCCTGCAGAAACAGTTAAATGCCATTTTAAACAGTTATATTTTGCTTTTGAAGTATTTATGTCAAAGTGGCACTCTAGTTCATAGAACCTATTTGTCCTTTCTATAACATGTAGCCTCAATGTATTTCACTTGCACTTCTTCACAATGCAAATTATTCTTTGAACTTATTAGGTTATTTGGCTGGTAGTTCTCACTCCTTTCTTGCTGAACTCCTATCCTGCAGTTCAACTCCACCTAAGCTTATTATTACATCAAAACAGCTTCAGGTCTTGTGCTTTCTTTAAGGCAGAAATTCCCCAAATGCTGAATATACTAGATTCCTTTTTTGCCTTTAAGAAGTCTTACTTCAAACAAGTATTGAATCTGCAGATGTCCCACTTTCTAAATGCATGGTGGAGAAGAAGCAAGAGGATTAGGTGGAGTTATTTTTACTGAAGTGGTCAGTGAGGGACATCTGAATCCCAGCACTGACAACTGGAAGTTGCCTGGTGCTAGTAAGCAGATCAATTTCTTTAACTGAACAAAGCAGTGAAACTGCAATCTTCTAACAGCATCACTTTTGAAACTCTGACTTTGTACAGCTGTACATTTGTACATCTGATCCTCCTTTGTTCAGCACTATCTGGCTTTGGTAAAATGACTATCTGATACTACCTCTGAGCTCACCACTTCTTTATCTACATTTAGGTGGAAGAAAGCAAGCAAGGAAGTCCTCATCTGGAATATGAAAGTTCATACTTTTTCTGTTGAAGGAAGCAATGCTGATGTTCAGCAAAACCTTTGATTACCACCAGCAGCCTGCCAGTGTCTTCTGACATGTCATTGCTGATGACTTCATTCTGTGTCCTAGATTTGGACAGTGTCTGGCTTGTAGATACCTTCCAGCTTATGCCTGATCTTTGATTAAATAAATAGAAGTCTGCTTTGTTAAAGATCACAAGTTGGCTTGAGAAACTAGGTCTATGAGTAACAAATTAAGTTCAGGTCTGCCAGAAAAATCAAAGCGATTTAAAAAAGAAAGCAGTACAAGTTCCTGCTCCAAAAACGCGATGGTTGGCAGTCTGACACTTGGGAGATAAACTGATGTGTCCTAGAGGAAGGACTTTTGGTATCAGGTGTCAGCAAAACTGCAGCAGAATCTTGTTTAAAAGCAGGGAGGTAAGGGGACAAAGATGCAAATAAGTCCACTAATAGGCAAAAGTGAATAACATGGTCCCCAGCAGCCTCCTTCTAACACCTGATTTCCAGGCGCTTCTTCCGTCCTGAAATTCAGGTATCCTTACCAATGCATATGGGAAAGCCGTGGGCAAGATCTGAACGTGCTGCTGAACCTTGGTGCCTGTTGACTAGTGGATACTCCTCAGCCAGCTACCAGCTGACCAGCCAGAGACCCTGGATTGCTCTGGAGATGGGTAGAGACTGAGGGGTGAGGAGCGGATTTCAGAAAACACCATACACATGGCCTCCATCATGAGACTTCTGTGGAGTTAGGCCACGATGTGTTACTTTGTATTTTGAGTAACTTGTACTTAATAATCAGTTCCAGTTGGTGAAAACTGACTGGATATAAAAATTTCTCTCTTCAGACTCCATCTACCCCGATTTAACTTTGCTTTGTTCTTTTAACAACCATACCTTTAAATTCACTCTATAATATTCTCAGAAAAGTCTGAGAACCCTTGTTAAATTAAAAAGTGTATATAGTCTCTGCCTAAACAACAACCCTTCCCCATTTTATATTTCTAATGTTACCCTAGCTTCCGAGCTGTTGATACTACACATTTACTAGGGTGAAGTGTGAAAAGACTAATAACTAGCATTACTGATTCCTACTGATCAGTAGGAAAGATCTCCCTTGTCTATTTTTTCACACCATCAGAAGATTACTTGCCATATCTTGGAGTGCACTGCTGTTTCTTGGACTTGGTACACTGGGCCAGCATGATATTTTCAGCCTGTAAAGAAATATTCTAAATTTATTGTCAGGTTAAATGACTGACATTTTCTATGCATTTAAATTAACTACCATTTATACATAACATTTTCTTGGTATTTTCATGACGATCAAAACAAGACATTCTACAATGGCTATGAAGCATAATGCCAATCAAAAACTGAAGACCAAGCTTGGTAGTCTACACTGAAATGCTGAGTTAGAGATGATTAGCATATTTGTTTAAGGACAAAGGAGCTGTGACAGGAGCTGGTAATGTTGTCTCTTTCTCTATGTTTAATCATTGCATACTCCTAATTCACTACCATTTCCACAAACCCTCCATCTTCCTTGAGGACTCTTGGACACATAGGAGAAAGTTTGTTTTAGTAAGTATTTGCTCCTGGGCTTTTATCTAGAAGTTTACTTTCCCTCAAAGAGCAAGCTATTGCCGTATTTAGCTTCTGTGCAATGACACTGGTGGCCTGGAAGGTGCTCCCTGGGACCTGCAGACCAGAACAGGGGGTACAACACAGCTCCTGCTCTTTCCCAATTGTTTTGAGTTTGGTTCTTTCTGGGAGCTATTATATACAGTACCTCACTGTTTCACCTGACGTGAGCCTGAACACACCTTTGCTAAAAACTCACACCAGCTGTTTCTGCTGTAGTGGAAGGGGTTTGTAATGTAGAGCTGAGTTTGCTAATTGAGCTGTTCAAATGGGTTTCAGCTGACTAGTAAGCAGATCAGTTTCTTTAACTGAACAAAACAGACCACAGGTCCACAGACCTCTCCTCAGAGTCCCTTTTTTCAAGCTTCTTCCTCGCACCCAGGGGCTCGGAAACAACAAAACAGGCAACAAGCTGCTATGCTCTCCAGTCTCTCTGGGCCACCACCACCATGGGCACCACCTCAGCCATTGTCCTCCCTGGCCCTTCCCAAGAAGGCAGCCTGTAATGGTGGCTTGCCTGTCACTCCTGCCACCCTGGGATGCTGGTGCTAGCCCCAGGCTGGCAGTGGCCAGCTGTGATTTCCCTGTGGAGGGGCAGTAGTGGGGTGGGATGGAAATTTCAAAAGGAGTTTCTGCTGAGCTGACTGATCCTACTGGCATCAGTCACCCCTGACTACTCATCACTGGCTCCTGGGGGAGGAGAGGGAGACTGTCTCTTGGCATTTTTGAACTGATCAGCTCCCTATCAGCAGCTGCTCTCAGAGCACCCGCTGGTGAGCTTTGGGCAATGACTCACCTCCATAGGAAAAAACCTCAACACAGCTGTGAGAGACTGTGGGAGGTTATGTAGCCCATTACTCTGCCTTAGTGTTGGTTTCTGTGTTGTCTGGTTTTCAAATTAAATCTAGACTTCATTAGCTGTAAGGTACTTTGTCTCTGTTTAGGCTGTGGTTTGAGGTGAAGCCTGGGGCTGTAGATTTATTGGGTCTCCTTGCTGCTCCTATGAAGATAGGTGTTTGGCTGGCTGGGGAGTCCTTTTTTACAAATGACACGGGCAATTGAGATGAGGGGATCCTTGGGAACCTTCATCTCTGTTCCAGATGTTCAGTACTACTACATATTTAATGGCTGTTTTGTAGTGCTACACTGGGCTTCTGTGTGCTGTTTTTTCAGTTCTCAAAAAATTCTTTCCTAATGGGCCCAGACAATGAAGTATGATCTTATGTTTAACACAATGAAGTTTGCTCTAGGCCAAAACTTCTGTGTAGGTCTCAGAAGTTCTTATCAAAAAGGCTGGATCAGATAAAGAACAACTTAAAGTAAAATCTGAAAAGTAAAATGCACAGGAGACTTAATGTGGAGTGTGGTCTGTTTCCCAATGGCAAGGGCAGGAGGTTAGCCTGATGCATAAGCTAAAGACAACTATGTCACGCTGTACGGCTTTCAAGTCATGGGTTGTATGGTCTGTTCTGTTCTTTAGCAGCTGTGCTTTCAGCTTCTGAGACTGGTGCTTTGTAAAAAGGAGAAGAAAGGAGGGTAGTGTTCTAGGATATTATAATAGTAATATGAATGGTTGTATGCAACTAGGTTTATCAGAAAATGAATATTAGAACTCATTAATATGCAAGCCATTTTTCTTTTAGTGGTAGTGTATGCCCCTAACATTGTACCTCAGATTAATTTGAGGCGGGTGTGCTTTACTACTGCAGAGAACAATTTCTCCTAAAATAACAGGACCTCATCGATATCTTACAGGCACCCTTGTTATTCTCTCTTCTTCCTACTCATCCATTCATTACTCCTTCTCATTATGTGCTTATGTGCATAATTTATACAGTTAACATCCAAATGTCCTTGCAGGAATCTGCTTTGATGGCAACATCAATTTGTGTATGCTGCTAGAATTTATTTTTGTATTTCAATAGAAGAGACATGATTATCAGTTGGGAATGAAAGAGCAAAATAATCAAATGCATGCTTTTTCTGTATATATAACCTATTTTCTACTGTAAGAAATGGTCCTTGCCCTCTTCAAGGGTGTTTGAGACAGGAGGTAGTCAGATAACTGTATCAAAAGCAAAATATTATAGATTCTTGACAAACTACTTTGATCAGTTTATAGTGGTTTGTAATTGCTCTCACTGTGTAAATGAGTGGGGTGGCTTTTGTGTTGTGTGCTTTTTGAGTTGCGTTGCTTTTAATGCCAAAAAAGGCCCAGTGTTATGAATCTCAGGGTTAAACAAAACGGAAGTGCTGCTAACAGTTTCAGCCAATATTACCTTCTTACCTTTTAAGCACCAGAGAACAAGTGAGAGGTGCAAAAACCAGAATGAACATCATGCTGAAGCAAAGGCCAGTCACAAGACCTTCAAATTCTCCTTCATCTGATGGGAAACAGAGAGACTGAATCAGACTTATGGTATCAAGTATAGAAAGGCAATATTGTCTCTACAAGAGAAACATTTCAAACAGAAGTCAAGTCAAAATTTACACATGTTCTGGGATTCCTGTAAGTGAAATCTAGTAGAAACAAGACCTGGGATTTCTGGGGGGTTCTGAGGCTTTCAGGTTTGTATTTTTAAGATATCTAGATATACACGCTGAATTCTTAACTCCACCACCCAAAGATAAACACTTTATAACAAAAGAAGTATTCCTACTCCCCATGCTATTATGTGAGCTCTAGCTTGTTTAATGGATCAGGACCCTGATGCAGGTCTGACTTCATACAAAACCATTTGTGTGAAAGTGGCTTTTAATCTGTTTTGGGTTTTACTAGTAGGGTTTGGTTTTCTTCTGGTGAGATCCCACCTGGTCCTGAAAACAATAATATGGTTTGTGTATTTGGTAGATGCCATGCTTCACCTGTTAGGAACATTAGGACAATTTTATCTGCAGTCAGCCATTTGTCAACTCTTGCTGCGAATCTACATTAACACCTGCTTGAGATACTTACCACCACTGCCACCGCCACCACCACCGCAGCCACCCTCCCAACCCCCCGAAGGAGATAGAGTGCTTGAAAGGTTAATGAAGGTTGATAAAGTGCTCAGGCAGTGGGAGCAGTGCTGCTAACACAGGAACCAAAGCAGTCTGTGATGTGAAGTGTGGGTCGGGGTTGAGGTGTTCTTTAAAGATAGCTGAATCAAAAGTTTCAAAATAGCGCCAGGAAAGTGTGGTCAGTACATGATTGTGTTGCTGATACTGACAAACCATATTTGCAAAAAGGCTTGCTTTTTCTTTTCCTACCCACCTGCCAATAAAAAATTATTTTTTTTAAAAACAGACAGCTACTTGATTTTGCTTAAAAAGGTATTTGAAAAGCTGCAAATTGCTTTGCTGCTGAAAAAGGCTTTTATGACAAAGAAACCTGAGGTTCTCCTAATGGATTAAGTAACCTGTGAAATGCTGCAGAGGGGAGAAATAGTAAATGTAATGTTTAAATTCAATGTAATTACTTGATTTTTTAAAATTTTGCATTAAATTAACTCTGCATTTTTGTTATTTTCCTGAAAAATTCAATCCTATCCAAGGATTTCAAGGAAGATTTTTAATTTCTTTCCTTTTTCTCTCTGATTCATGCTTTTGACTATTCAGTTGTTTGTGTTTATAACTCCTTCAATTAATACAAAAAAGCTGTAGTGGGGAGAAGCCTTTTGCATACTTCTGTCTCTCAATTTCACAGGTTACTTTTCCTGTGGCTGATACTATCTTAGCCTGTTCTTTTCTTTTTTTATTTAGAAAGCTTCAATTGAGTGAAGCTGTGGACAAACCAAAAAAGGGTCTACTGCAGTGTTAGATTTAGTTTAACTGATAAGGTGCTAAAAATGGTTGGGAGACCATGTTTAGCCAACCCTATATGATTACAATATATGAGACTTTATAAATGTAACTGTATTGACCTTCTTAGCCTATCCAGACACCTTTGAAAAAACCAAGCTTTTACCAGCGAACTCTAGGACCTGTTACATAAAATCTACTTAAACTATTAGAAAACGAAAGATACTTTGATTAGCTGTCACCCACAATAGGAGCAACTGAAAGAGACTTTTTTTTTTTTTTTTTTTACAGTTAATAGCTCAGGGGTCTAACTGGAAACTGGTTTTACATGATTGCTCAGGATTTTGCCCAGAGCAAAGAGTACTGAACTTAACTAGTCACAGGCAGAATATTTAAACTGCTGAAATCTATGATAGGACTCAGCAATAAATAAATATATGTGCATGTAGCTAACATAAGAAGGTCAGAAAATGTTTCAGAGATGAGGAGCCCTAGCTAAGTCTTCCCTGCATGTTAGGTAATGAAATACAGGCAGAGCTGTTCTATGATGCATAGTTTACCTCTAACAAAGGAACAATTTTGTGCGTTTGCTATCAGTAAGTAAGGATTGAATAATAAATCTTGTGCATGAGCACTTTGTTACTCCTTGAAAATCAGGAAATGGTAGAGAATAATACCATATATAGTGCAAGGATTGATGCTGGGTAACACAGATGCATAGAGCTTCCACAGTACCGTATTTTGGAGTGCTGAAAGGCTGTGAAAGAGTTGGAGGTCCTTCGCCAGCTTTAGTGAATCCTGAAATCTGTACACGGTAGATGGTTTTTTCCTTCAGTCCAGTAAGATGGTAACTTGTGGTAGAAGAATTGAGAGTAACAGCTGAAATGCAAGAGGGTTTGGGGGAGGAGACTATTAGACAAACTCTTATGGCTGAGTCTGTATCAGTGTAGCTGGCTGCGGAAAAGGCAAAATTTCTGTGCCCTAATCCACACCTGGAGGAAGCCACACCGTGCAGATGTTCTCTGGATGGGTACAAGATTTCTCCAAAATACTTATGTACATTTTAAATCCAGAGTTAAAAAGCATGAGCTTTTAACACACCAAGGATGTTTCAGTGGTAGGTGCAGAAGGCTATGTATACTGCATGACAGGAAAATACACCTAACAGGCTGAACAGTGATTTTCATGCTGGCTGTAACAGCTGACATAAGGGCTAGACCCTGTCACATGCTTTACCCTCACTACAGTAGTCAGTAGTTATTCACCTCAATTAATACCAGTGCTATTACTCATCGCTCAGTGCAGAAAAAGGGCCATGCATTCTGCTTCGCCTACTTTCAGCTCAACCTTTCTTTTCTGATGGTGCAGTGACTTTTCCCCTGGCCAGAATAATGCAACCAATGATGCTGTAGTATGCCTTTAACGGGGCAGAAATTACTTTTCAAGTTTGCCACTGAGAATTCAAGATCTTCATAGAAGTGGAAATGGTGCTGCAGCCTATAGGCTTCCTTCCCCTAGATTCTCCAATAAAATTATTCTTCCTGCCTGGAAAACATGGCAATCGGGTGTCGTGTCACCGTTGCACTGACTGATTAGGGCAGAGGGGAAAAAAAAAAAAAAATTAAAAAAAAAAAATTAAGACCAGTCCTGGACACTCCTCTTCTGTCTCCTCTTGTGCTGATAGGTATTTGGGGTGGAATAGAGCCCCCTGAAGATGGTGCCAAACCTCCTGCTAATGCTGTGTACTTGAAGCTTTTGTTACTTTTTATGGTCCTGTAAAGGCATAGGCCAACATGAACTATAGAACCCGTGCTATTCTCCTTTGTCAGGTCTTAGGTAATATTTGTCTTCTATAACACGTCTTTAATTTTATTTGAAAGTCAGTGTGTGCACAGTTAATTTATTAATATTTATGGCAAGAAGAATTTCCACTGCAGACCAAAAGAAAAATGTTTATCAAAAGAAGTATGGGGATTTTTTTTGAAAACTGAAGTGTTTTGTGCTCACAACTTCATTTATTTCACTGTGTAGAGGGCACCTCCTTTGTAGTTAAACACAAAAGCTATCAATTTAAGAAAATGTTTCTAAAAATGAAATTAATAATAGTGTCTTTGAAAACAGGTAAGAAATACAAACTGTATTCCCTGCTAATTGAGTTCAGAAAAGAAATATATAATTTCTTAAGTCCTATAGAAAGGCTCAGAGTCAAGCTTGGCTGAGTTGCAATGAAACATAAAAGTACTGTGACTGAAATCTTAATACCTCAGAAATACTGAAAGCATACATCTTCCTTTCAGTATTACTAGAGAATTCTGCAGTAGTCTTAGAACTATAAGTTTTAAGGAAATATTTTCTTATCAGTATTTAATTTGACATGATACCCGGAAAATTCTAGGTATTCATAGGACCATCTAGAGCATTAAAACTCTAACCAGGACCTGACCTTTGAGAGCGCTCAGTTCTCACAGAAATCTAAGTAACTTAGTAGTGTGCTGCAACAGCACTTAATGGTCTGTGTGAAGCCCTTCTGTTGTGGCCTTAAGCTGCTGCTTTGTTCTGAGCAACAGTGACTTACCCAGAGACTTCTTCCTCGATGAATCTGTGTAGCTGATTCTGTATCCCTGGAGAACGCCCAAACAGTCTTTGGCAGCTATTTCGGTCCACTTCACAAGTGCAGAATGCTTTGTGATATTGAGAATTGTCACATTGGCGGGACCTGTCCTAGGAACTTAAAAATCAGATAGTAATTCAAGTTCTGCATCAATACTTATGCAACAGACATACAAGACTTAAACCTAGCTGCTTCCTAGAGAGCTCCTTGCCTGATTCTAATTGTCATAAATATAACATAAAGGATCGAAGAGAAAGGAGAAATCCCATAGAGTAAAAACCCCTCATCTTAAGCAATACCAAAGTAGGTAGAAATCGTGACTGTCTCATTACAAACACTTTTACTCCAATAGCCACAGCTGTACTTATTGCAACTGGCAATATAAGACTCTACCAAATTAGGATTAGAAAACCTGACTTCGGCCACAGTTAAATTTGAGCTACACGGAGTAGTAACTCTGAGACCCTCTTTCTGTTATTTTGGTAATGTCACATGTAATAACAATATTTCTGTGGACTTGTCAGTAAGGAACAACATTCAGGTCATTCCCTGCCAGTGCGTAACTGCTAGGACCAAAGGCAATGCTAACGGGAGACTGCTGTTAAGTCACCTTCAAAAGAAACTGTGTAGGATTCCTTTTATTGCTGCAGATAGGAAACAAGAAGAAATATAAGGCATGAGGTTATATAAAGGGGAGGAATACCTCCTTCAACTGAGTAAAAGTGGGTCACTCCAAAAGTCTTTTCATGTCTTGTGAAACTTTCACACTGACACACATCAGATGCATGTACCATTATTTTGTACAACTTATATGGCTGAAAATTGTCTGGAAAACAAATAAAGGTACATCAGGGTTTACTGAAAAGTTATAAATTATAAAAAAGGGGAGGAGAGACAACATTATAGCTTTTCTGTATAGTTTTTACTTTCTGAAATTCAAAGCATAGTGTAAGTTTACAGTGCTTTACACTGAGTACAAAATACGTGCATCCTTCCTCATTGTCTCTAGATGCTTAATACAAACTATTTCAAAAGCAGAACAAGACATAACACGGGTTTGCTTTTAAAAGATGCCAGATCTGCTTATAGTTTCCCTCTGGAAGGCTTGAGCTGCTGAAGGAGAAGTAGGGAACTGAAACGGCTGTAGGTGTTCCTTAGTCAAGGACAGATATTTCCCCCTCGGCTAGCATATTTAAAAACAAGCAAAACAACTAGATGTAATGTGGCAGTGCAGATGCTGCAGAAGGACCAAGGAAAAAAGTGCATTCATTTACAGAACTCTGAAGCTAAATGTTCTCTACTGTACAGAAAAGCCACTCCTGAACGGCCTTTGCACGAGTTACCTATATGAATTTAATCAAGATTTTTGATTACTGTCCTGTAAAAGTGATCCCTGGCTGCAGCTCAACATGCCTAGCTTGTTAAGAGTAATAGTAGAGTTGAGAACTTAGGCTCTGACAAGGACAGCCATTGGGATAAAAAAAATAATCTAAGGGAGACTGTAACAGAGAAGTTTATATTTAAAGTTAAGTTTACCTAGGGACAAGGGTCAATACAAGCCAGTAGTGTATAGGTCTGCCTGGAATGTGGGCAAGGAGAGATATCAGACTGGCAACAGCAGCTTAGCTGCATTTCTTGCGCAGCTGTGACCAGAAGAATCCTACTAAAAACTCTGCTTTTTATCTGCCTTGGTGTTGCTAACAATTAGATGACGTCTCAGCGCTGGACAAAGATAAGAGTTGCACTTATCTGGATCTTCAGTTTGCTCTTAAAAACAGGATGAAAATCCTACCCTCCCCAATCAAAAATAACCAATAAATGAAATGGTGCCCGCATAATTAGATGCAGTGGTTGCTCTTACCTAGCATGAAATTTCCAGTAGTTGTAGTTATTATTTTCATGCGCATATCGTCTTTACCAGTGCCCCAGTCAACCACAAAACATTTTGGATTGTATTCTGGAGTCCAGGTGACAACTGCATTAGTCCCCTGGTGTCTGACATGGATTTGGCCAGGCAAGTCTGTGAACAAATGTACCATTAGAGATCAATATACAGGAAAGCAGTTTTCTCCTCTCTTGCTTGTTTTCTCTCTTTTGCTCTTTTTCAAAGATGATTCATTAAGTAGTTATCATTGCAGGTGACCAGTATATAGGAAGGTTTACACTAATAAGTCAGTGAAGGAAACTTAGCATCTAATATTTTGCAATGGTCTCTGGGAGCTTCAGTGTTAATTGCTGTTCATGACCTTTAATTTCCCACAATCAGAAAAGGGGAAACGGCTGTCCCAAGCCTCTGGAAGAGGAAGCCTGATGTTGCTAAATAACCCCCTGTGAGCTGCTATTAACTGCTATACCTAGAGCAACTGTGAGATGGTGCTTACCTGGGGAATGAGGAGAAGGGGCTAATTATGGATTATAGCTATATATTTTCATATTTCATATACTTTGCATTATCTGCAAGGATCTTAAACATTTTGACATTTTTAAAGACAGATTATCAAACTAGGAAACACCTTCTGACTGAAACTAAGGGGGGAGAAGAGCAACCTGTCATTTTGGGCTAAGAAGTGGGTCTTGCAGCAGACAGACAAAATTCTCCATATCATCTCCTGTCTGAAAACCAATATAATAAAGTCAAATTAAAGAAAATGGCTGTACTAACTGAGGAAAAGTTGTGCATGCTGAGAAGGAATTTATCTTGGCAACACACTTAACACAAGTGTCTTCCCAGTAATTCATTATAGATACAGAGAACCTGCACAGAAGCACAACCAAATCTGAAACAGGAGTCTGGAGAAAGCCATGAAAAACAGGCTGAGAAGTTAAGTAAACAAGTAGCTGTCAGTTAAAAGATGGCTTGAGGTGGTAGTATATATTTCATCAGAAGAGAACTAAAGCAGTCAAATGTAAAGGCAAAACCAAATTGTTAAGCCTTTGCAAGGCAAAGGAGAACAGAATGAGGGGAGTGTGTTAGAAAATCCTGGAAAACAAATTAGTTGCAGCTGTCTGGAGATCAACAAGGGTACTTGCACACTTTTTACTTATGCATGCTATAGCTTAATTAACAAAAATAAATCATAATTAGCAGATATTGCAATAACTATACCTCAAGAATATAACAAATGAAACTAGCTTATATTGTAAGAAAACCATTGTTAAATAGTTTTATTGTTTAAATGAAAAAAATGTGTATTTAGGCATCAAAAAGGCTTTAATCTTCATTGGAATATGACATGTGCATCCTACCTATTCCTCCTCCCATGTGCCAGTAGGGGTAATACTGAAACAAAGGACAGTAGCAGGTCTCTTAATAGTTACTTAGCTCAAAAGCCTTAGATTTGCACATAATTCTGTGAACTGTTTTTCAACTGTTGGCATCTACTTATCTTTGAGTACACTCCATAAGCGCTTTTGATAGGTAGATCTAGCACATAGTTATTTCTCTAGCTTGAGAAAACAAGAAGTGCTCAGTGGAATATTAAATTGCTTAGTCTGTTAGTTAACTTCTATCAAAATTGTTTCTTAAGAAACAATACTGTCTCTCACTATGCAAAAATATCAGCCTAATAAATATTCAAGAGAAAGCTTAACGCTATCCCAAACTGCCAAAAGGTAGCCTAGAGATTGCTCATAAAACTTCTCCACCGCTCTAACGAATGAATGATAAGGTGAGTACCTGTTGCAGAGGAGTCTGAGACAATGTAGGTGGCTTGTGGAGATTCTCCTGCTTTGTTATAGGCAGAAATATTAATTCTATAATAAGCCATGGAGAGGTTTAGAAGAACTTTTCTGTCCTTTAGAAAGAAGCGATTTGGTGAATCCCTGCAACTGTTAGGTATTCTTTCCACATTAACGTAGTATCCAAGGATGTTCTCACTTTGTGTTATCTAGTAAGAGGAAAAAGATTATTTTCTATAAATGTTATTACATCCTGTGCAGAAAATCAAGAGGAATTAAATTGTATAAACAAAATGTCACCTTTAATGATGGGGATAAAATCACACTTTTAATTAGGTTATTAGGAATCAATGAAGCAAAACATTTCCTTAAAATTAAGAGCATGCTTAAATTGAGAGGATTTAAGCACAGGATTAAGTGTTTTGCTTAATTGAGATCTTAGTTATGTGTATCCAATTAGTAATAACAGCAGTGAAGCAGCTGTAACATTCTCTACATTTCACTGGAACATACCCCTCATAATTAGGAACTTGAAAGTTAATGAGAGGTGTTTAATTGCAATTTATGCCTCTGGGAATCTTCATCTACTAGGCTCTGTTAGGCATCTGGTCTCTCTGAGGATAAATGCTTGTAATTATACTACAACTTTGGAACATGTTATATATCCATTGATACAAATCTTCAGGTGGTGATGGTTCACTCGTTATTTTACTGTACTAATCTTCATGAGAGATTAAAAAATGACTGCACTGCACAGCAATGGAAATTACTGCAATCTAGATAGAAGCTGAACTCCATACATGAAGGCCTGTGAATTCTGCAAGGATTACTTCTGATGTCAAGCCTGTCTGTTATTTCTTGGCACAAAATTAATAGTGTAAAGATACCACAAAGCTGGGAGATTGGGTTATCTTCATGAAATAACTGGATACTCTCAGCATAACATAGACAGGATGATGTTCAGTAATTCAAAAGGCAGAGACACATGTGTTGAGAGGCATTTCTGGTAAAGCTGGAAGCTCTTAAGATGGAAATGTGTTTTTCCCAGGATAGGGAGGGAAGAATTAGTACCATTATTTGAAGCTCTGGTAAAGGTGCTGGGGGAATAGCGTTATGGTTCTTTCACCAGGCTTTGAAACTGGAAAAGGCGTCTGTGTAGGAGAAATAATTGCTAGGATATGTGAAATATGAGGTCTATTGCACAAGAAGAAACTTGTAGAATTTAGCTTTCTTAGCTTAGCAAAATGAGACTGGAAAAGGCTAGCACTGCTCTATCTTGTGCAGTCCTGCAGGAGATCCTGTGTTATTTACAGCCATGAGAGCGATACATGTTGCCTGGTTGGGTGTTTAGAGCTGAAGCCAGCTATCTTGTGCCTGTTGATGTGAACTGTGTAGAGGTTACTCACTGAACATTAGCAAAAGCAGAGGAGCTATGTCTAGCCTCTAACACCTTTAAGCTTTTTTACTTTGTTTCAGATTGGCTTAAACAAGTATGGCAGCAAAGCCGAAGATTTTTTTTTTCTTCCCTACATTTAACATGTTAATTGTTGAGTGCACTCCTTCCCTCTGCCCCTTCGATGTTTGCTGAAGCCATCTGAACTTGAACCTTATTTCGTATAATAAACTAGTGTGTTATCCTGAGTGAAGGTCCTAGCCCTGATACTATATTCAATATTACTTTTTTTTAACTAAAGCATTTAGATGGAGAATAATTTCTTCTCTTAGCTTAACATTTAAATTGGCATGTATGGTCTATTGCTTTATCACAAAATGAATCATTTACCATGCAGCTTTGCCTACTTCTCAGGAGATAAGGGAAAAGGGGGATCTCCCATCCTTATCAGGAGATGAGGTGTCCATTTATTCTGCTGTCTTTTCTTTCCCTTAACAAAAATGCATGGGGTAACTACAAGACTTTCCACATCTTCTGATGTTTCAAAAGTCTGCCAGTCTCTGTCCTTTCTGCCAGAGATGTCCCCTATGGCAAACTTCTTCGAGTTTGTAGATGGTCCTTCTCTCAGAATCCATATAGAATTAATTAGTTTCCATGCAAACACCTCTAGTAACACCTTGCTCATTGAAATTGCCTGTGGGGCCCTCAACTACACATTCAAGACTGTCAGTTGTCCATTTCTTACCAAAAGAACTTCAGCTGGTAAAACTGACTGATCTGCTACAGTCAGTCATCTCATAATGACTCCTGCTGCAGAAGAGGGGATGCCTCTGACACGTAGGTTTGAACTTTAAATGTCATTATGGGAAGCATGCAGCTAGCTGCTGTTCTTCTAAGCCAGAGGCTCTTTTTCTGTCCTGATTATAATGACTTTGCATTTCTGAATTAGTAAATTAGTAGATTTACCAAGCTTTTCTAAAAGGTTTTGGTGTCTCAAGAATATGAATGCTCCTTAGGAACACATGCAACACAATGTGCGTCACTTGTATGTGCTAAAGACTTGTGAGGACCCTTCAGGGAAAGCTTAATTCTAAGAGACAAACTTGAGGCACACCAATTTTTAATGCAAGCTGTAAAGAATCTTTATTCTAGTCAATGATTTTGAGCCCAGAGATTGCTGTTTTAATAATTTCTCAACTTTATAAATTGGTGAAGTTTTTCCTTGCTAGTTTCTAGCACCCAAAACACCACCATACAAATGCAGTGAATCCTGAAACAAGGGTACAATATACAATGCCTTTTGCTTATACAGTGTATTCTCAATACAATGAGAAAGTCTATTTTTTCCTATAGAGTAATAAATTAATAGCACAGATATAACAGAAGGTACCCAGACTCAAAGTGAACATTACCTCCCACTTCAGAAGAACACTTCTTCTGCCTGGAGAGATTTCTGTAGTTGCATTATATGATATTCTTGGCATGTTCGTGAGTTCTGGTAAACATGGAAAAAGATGGAGACATGCCATCATCTGAATCAGTTTGATCTTTGTATTTTCACCAGTATCTGACAATGCTATTTCATATGATACAAGATTTGAAAAGGCTTTTACATTCATGCTTATTCCCAGTAAGACAAAACTATATTTCACTTACTGTGAGGGACCAAAATCTCTTTACTCCAAATGCAAACACAGTGGAGACCATCCTTGGCTATGCATCTGAGCTGAATAATGTATGAAGACATAGCATTTAAATTCGAAATGGTGACATTGACAGCACTGCTTTCTACAGGCACCTAAAAACAAATTATGTTTAATTTATGTGGCAGCAATAAAACATAATCTTATATTAACTGTTTTCTCAGCCAAGGACCAGTCTTCTGACTGCAGCTGAAAGTAGGGGTTCCTATCATAAAAGAGGAATTACTACACATTTTAGTCAATGTCTTTTCATTCTTCCAAGGCAATACATTCTCTTTCATGAACTCATTCCACTCAGTCAGGACATGTAAACAACAGTTTAGGTCTAAATATTGCTTTTAAAATCAATTAGGCATACAGCAATCATGAGATGATAGGTTTTGATTCTTAGAGAAGTAAGGACAGGGGTCAGCAGAACCGTCACCTTGGAATTCCAAAGCGCAGACTGTGGTCTGTTTAGGAGACTGGTTGACAGAGTCCCTTGGGACATAGTCCTGAAGGGCAAAGGAGTCCAGGTATGCTGGACGTTCTTCAAGAAGGAAATCCTAAAGGTGTAGGAGCAGGCCATCCCCATGTGCTGAAAGATGAGCCAGTGGGGAAGAAGACCAGCCTGGCTGAACAGGGAGCTTTGGCTGGAACTCAGGAAAAATAAAAAAAAGAGTTCATGACCTTTGGAAGAAGGAGCAGGCAACTCAGGAGGACTACAAGGATGTCGTGAGGTTATGCAGGGAGAAAATTAGAAGGGCCAAAGCCCAGCTAGAACTTATTCTGGCTACTGCCATAAAAGACAATAAAGACCATTTCTATAAATACATTAGCAACAAAAGGAGGGCTAAAGAGAATCTCCATCCTTTATTGCATGTGGGGGAAACATAGTGACAAAGGATGAGGAAAAGGCTGAGGTACTTAATGCCTTCTTTGCTCAGACTTTAATAGTAAGACCAGTTGTTCTCCAGGTACCCAGCCCCCTGAGCTGGAAAACAGGGATGGGGAGCAGAATGAAGCTCCCATAATCCAAGGGGAAATGGTTAGTGACCTGCTACACCACTTAGACACAAGTCTATGGGGCTGGGTGGGATCCACCCAAGGGTACTGGGGGAGCTGGTGGAAGTGCTCACCAAGCCACTTTCCATCATTTACCACCATTCCTGGCTAACTGGGGAAGTCCCAGTTGACTGGAGGTTAGCAAATGACACCCATCTACAAGAAGGAGGATCCTGGGAACTACAGGCCTGTCAGTCTGACCTTGGTGCTGGGGAAGGTTATGGAGCAGATCACCTTGAGTGCCATCACATGGCACATACAGGACAACCAGGTGATCAGGCCCAGTCAGCACACGTTTATGAAAGGCAGCTCCTGCTTGACTAACCTGATCTCCTCCTGTGACAAGGTAACCCGCTTAGTGGATGTCCTAGTTTCAGCTGGGATAGAGTTAACTGTCTTCCTAGTACCTGGTACGGTGCTATGTTTGGAGTTCAGTATGAGAAGAATGTTGATAACACTGATGTTTTCAGTTGCTGCTAGCAGTGTTTAGACTAATGTCAAGGATTTTTCAGCTTCTCATGCCCAGCCAGCGAGAAAGCTGGAGGGGCACAAGAAGTTGGCACAGGACACAGCCAGGGCACCTGACCCAAACTGACCAACAGGGTATTCCATACCATATGACGTCCCATCCAGTATAGGAACTGGGAAGTGGGGGTGGGGAATCGCCGCTCGGGGACTAGCTGGGTGTCAATCAGCGGGTGGTGAGCAATTGCACTGCGCATCATTTGTACATTCCAATCCTTTCATTATTGCTGTTGTCATTTTATTAGTGTCATCATTATCATTATTCGTTTCTTCTTTTCTGTTCTATTAAACTGTTCTTATCTCAACCCGTGGGTTTTGCTTCTTTTTCTCGATTTTCTCCCCCATCCCACTGGGTGGGGGGGAAGTGAGTGAGCGGCTGCGTGGTGCTTAGTTGCTGGCTGGGGTTAAACCATGACAGTGGATGAGGGAAAGGCTGTGGATGTTGTCTACCTGGATTTTAGTAAAGCCTTTAACACCGTTTCCCACAGCATTCTCCTGGAGAAACTGGCTGCTTATGGCTTGGAGGTGTGTACTCTTTGCTGGGTGAAAAACTGGCCGGATGGCCAGGCCCCAAGAGTTTGGGTGAATGGCAGCTGGTCACAAGTGGTGTTCCCCAAGGCTCAGTATTAGGGCCAGTTCTGTTTAATATCATTATAAGTGATCTGGACGAGGGGATCGAGTGCACCCTCAGCAAGTTTGCAGATGACACCAAGTTGGGTGGGAGCGTTCATCTGCTTGATGGCAGGAATGCTCTACAGAGGGATCTGGACAGGCTGGACTGATGGGCCAAAGCCAACTGTATGAGATTCAACATGGCCAAGTGCCAGGTCCTGCACTCGGGTCACAACAATGCAACCCCACGCAATGCACCTGGCTCACAACCCCATGCAAAGCTACAGGCTTGGGGAAGAGTGGCTGGAAAGCTGCCTGGTGGAAAACGACCTGGGGGTGCTGGTCAACAGCCGGCTGAATGTGAGCCAGCAGTGTGCCCAGGTGGCCAAGAAGGCCAATGGCATCCCGGCTTGTATCAGAAATAGGGTGGCCAGCAGGAGCAGGGAAGTGATCGTCACCCTGTACTGGGCACTGGTGAGGCAGCACCTCCAGTATTGTGTTCAGTTTTGGGCCCCTCACTACAAGAAAGACATTGAGGTGCTGCATCGTGTCCAGAGAAGGGCAATGAAACTGGTGGGTCTAGAGAACAAGTCCTGTGAGGAGCAGCTGAGGGAACCGGGGTTGTTTAGCCTGGAGAAAAGGAGGCTGAGGGGAGACCTTATCGCTCTCCACAACTGCCTGAAAGGAGGTTGTAGTGAGGTGGTGCTGGTCTCTTCTCCCAAGTAACAAGTGATAGGACAAGAAGAAATGGCCTCAAGTTGCGCCAGGGGAGGTTTAGATTGGATATTAGGAAAAATTTCTTCACCAAAAAGGTTGTCAAGCACTGGAACAGGCTGCCAGGGAAGTGGTTGAGTCACCATCCCTGGAGGTCTTTAAAAGACATGTAGATACAGGCTTAGGGACATGGTTTAGTGGTAGACTTGGCAGTGCTAGTTTTACAGTTGGACTTGATCTTAAAGGTCTCTTCCAGCCTAGCTTATTCTGTGATTATATATACTGAAAAATAATCACTTACTTAACTCTGATCCTTGTTGGCATTCTGAAGAACAAGATGTCAAGGTCAAATTAAATATTTTTAAAAAATAAAATCCCTTTATTCTCAAATGTTACAGTATGTCTAAATAGACCCATGTGATTGATGCGGTAAGGAGCGTGGCTAGACTGAACTTGTGGCTGCCTATGCCTTAACACCACAGAAGTAATGTGCATCTGCAGCTGATGATGGCACTGGAGCTCCAGTGACTGTACAGGGAATGGAGATTTTCTTGAAATAAAGACACCACCCGTGTCTAAGGAAATCTCTGAGCTGAAAACTGTAGGACAAAATATGATAGAAAACTGTTGCTATGGGCTTGAACTATTTTACACTCTTCTCCAGGTGTCCATTGGTGGATGCGACTGGAGCACAGTACCCTGCATTAAATGGACCTTTGGTCTGATCAGTTCCAGGTGTTAGGATGTGTTTGGCAGAACTGTTATTGCAGACTGAAATATTTGTTTTAGTTTTAGCATTCGTCTGCCGTGAAGTTTTTTCTTAATTATATATATTTCCTAAAAAAACCCCAACCAAAACCCAAACCAAAACCAACAAACCCCCACCCAAATCCCCCACTATTAGGTCAGCAGCTCTTCTTTTTGGTTTTCTGCAGTGCTTTATTTTTTTTATTAAAGTTAATTAATTAACTTCGGATACTTTTGCTAATAAAACTAACTTGGTCACAAAAAAACCCCCACAACACACAGTATTACAGAAAGACTCCAAATCTCCTACTGAACAAGAGGGAAGTGAAATGGATTTAAGATCCAAGTGTTAAATTACATTACATGTACATTAATCCTACTCTTGATAAACACTATTTCTCAGCTAGCTTTATATATCCTCTGTTCTTGTACACCCGCACTCATCCTTTCCCTCCAGTCGCATCTGTAAATACAGCCTACATTCATGTGATAATGAACAGTTTACAGCCTAAGTTCACAGGATCAGCTGGGACATGGGAGATAATGAATATTCATGAGCTGTAGTCTTTCAGTACTCGGTCATTCTAATCATGCAGTGTGGCTGTCTCTACCAGTCCTTCACATTACTAACTTGAATCTCCTATCTCCCCTGTCTCCAGAACCTGTAGGACATGCATTTTTATTGCTCTTAACTCTCTGTTCTTCCACATGCTGTGTACCAGACCGTCTGCACATGGTTATCTACCTATTGCACTATTGGGTGGAGTATGCTTGGGTATCTGGCTGTCCTAGAATGGTCTAGGACTTGTATGTCAATGAACAAGGGGACCCTTCCAAGACTTGCATGTTCTTTGTACTGAGATGAAACCTTTCTTACACGGGCTTCTCATAGTACTTCTGAAGTGGCTATGGCTAAACAAAGTGGCACCCAGCTATGAGAGAAATGGAAAAAATAACATAAGTCTTCTGATATAAAGGGAAGAACACGGGAGATTCTGGTGGCACAAAAGAAGTGAAGAGACTCCTAGGAGAGCAGAGAAGCCCAAGAAGTGGGAACAGTTGCTTTTTTAGACAGTTTTCTTCTTGGGGTCCTGTTCTACCTGATAAACACATATTCTTCATTCAACTACAGATAACAGAGCTTGAAAAACAGACAATTTCAGGGACTCAGTGATACAAATCATGCATATGTGCATGCCTGCTGGTGAAGCCTTTGCATGATATGCTGGATGGCAAGGGGCAGGACAAACAGCCATTGCTGCTGCATGCAGATCTTATTGATATTATGACTGTTTTTCCACCTCTTTCTTAGTCCATTTAGTTTTAGGTATTGTCTTCTTGCTGCACCATATTCTCACTGTTGCATGTCCTAAAATGCATCTGGAACTGATCTTGTACCACAGAAAAATTATTTCCCTTCTTGTCAAAGAAGGAAATCTGGAAAACTGATGCAAAACAGAATTGTGTAAGGTATGAATTATTACCTTAAAAATCACAGCAACCTGATCTCTAGTCAGTTTGAAAACTTAATGATACCAGCAGAAAGAGTAATATTGCCCATCACTTAAAATGTAATCAGGATTTGAGTTTGTATGGCATTTCTGATATCCTCTTCAGCTTTTGCATCGCTGATAGCTGTAGTGTCTCATTGACATGTTAATGAACCAGCTGACATTCCCTTCTGTCTTCTGTATAAAACTATTAATCTTTCTTTCCCAAAGAGCTTAGGATCTGTTAGACAAAACTAAGAAACCTTTGTAAGATTTGCCTACAAATTGTCTGCATGGCTGTGCCTCCTTGCTATCCATGTTGTGTGTCCTTTTCAGTTGCATCCTATTGCTGTCCTGCGTTACGTGCCATGCACTGCTGAGCTGTTAGTAAGGCACCTCATGTTCTCAAGTGATTGTCATCTGGAAGTACTTACCAGCGTCCACCAAGTGGATTCTGTGAGTGCCTCTCTGTATCTCAGCTCATATGGTGTAGGAGTTGCAGGCAAGTCCCACTTTATTATCAATTGGTTTGTGATCTGATGAGCATTTATGTTAGATGGTGTCAAGCACTTCCCTAAAATGGGGAACATGCAGCTGTTATAAATGCAAGTGAAGCTGGAAACCTTTGATAATTATGTCTGTCAGGTGTGGTTTATAAAAAATAAAACACTTGGCACAGAATACTGAACACTGAAAGACTGTAAAAAGGCTGGAAATAAATAATTACGAAATCTTTATAGTATCAACAAAATCGGGTTGTTCCTCTTGCCTTTCTTTTGTGAATGCTTCTACTGATTTCAAGACCACCCTTTTTCTAAGCAGGTGCTATTCTGAGTGAGTCTGAAAGGCAAAATCAAAATGTTAAGCGTACCTATAACTGTGAATTGTACAGAAAATTTCCAGAACGTCTTCCAATTTCAGCAACTGTGTTTAGCTATATAATTGTAAGTGCAAATACATTTTTGCCTTTCCCTCCAATAAACACAATGTGGCCAACAGCTCCCCAGAGGAGGTCATAGTGATAATTTGGGTTACGTTGGTAGTGCCCCCAGGAGTGAGAAGCACTGTTTTTTCTTGGACCATGATTACTCTAAGAAGGTGAAGTTTTGGGAAACTCTTAAAATTATCTCAGTGATTAGATATGGTAGGGAATCTTTGAATAAACCTCTAAAGAACATAGTTAATATGATTTCTTTTTTCATGTCTCCCCTGCAGCACTGCGCAATGGATAAGTGGCTTTTGAAAAGAGTTGAACTTTGAAAAGGTTTCTCAAAATTCTCATGCTCTATAACAAGGATTCCTTAAGTGCATGGTACTGAGAAAACCTGCTCTTTGTAAACCAATAAAGAAGTACAGAAAACCATCAAAGAGAGCACAGGAAGCTGGTTAAATACTGTACACAAATGTCACTGTATCTTCTTCTGGATATGACTATTTTATAGTCTAGCAAATGATTTAAAGTAAAACCCTTCTCCCTTAAAAGCTGATAGACTTCTGCGATTGACTTCAGTAAAGATTACATCCAAGGAAGCTGAACTGCAGCTTAGCTCTCTGAATCAGTGAAAGTAAAAAGTATATATTGGGAGTTAGAATTTTGGAAATAATCTTTAAGAAATTGCTACCCCTGCTTCAGCTGGGCACTGTAGTAACACAACTCGTGAAGACACTGTACCTGCTTTGCTCGGTGTAACTGAGATGTTCTTTCCTTTCACACAGCTGTCATGGGCGTAATTCACTGCTATCCAAATAGATGCCGATCGCTTCATGTAGAGATCCTTTCTTTCTATTGTGATGGAAGACGATGATGTGTTTCGTTGAAAAAGTTTTGGTATTCTGTCCCTTTGGAGAAAAGGAAGCAGAATGAAAAACAAACATTTTATTGGATTATAGTTACTCTTTCCTCCCCCTACCCCAGAAAGCATCATTACAGCAACTGATAGTTTTCCAGGTACCTACATACAAAACTGAGCATAGAATCATAGAATCGTTTAGGTTGGAAAAGACCTTTAAGATCATCAAATCCAACTGTCAACGCAACACCACCATGCCCGCAACACCACCATGCTCACTAAACCATGTCTTGAAGTGCATCGTCCACGTGTTTTTTTAATACCTCCAGGGATGGTGACTCAACCACTTCCCTGGGCAGCCTGTTCCAATGCCTGACAACCCTTTCAGTAAAGAAATTTTTCCTAATATCCAATCTAAACCTCCCCTGGTGCAACTTGAAGCCATTTCCTCTCATCCTATCACTAGTTACTAGATAGAAGAGACCAGCACCACCTCACTACAGCCCCCTTTCAGGCAGTTGTAGAGAATGATAAGGTCTCCCCTCAGCCTCCTTTTCTCCAGGCTAAACAACCCCAGTTCCCTCAGCCGCTCCTCATAAGACTTGTGCTCCAGGCCCCTCACCAGCTTGGTTGCAGCTTGAAACAGCAAGTGTAATTCTAGTACTCTAGCAAATTTAAACATGCAAATCCTTGTTGCATGGTGGAGAACTGTTAAATTCTCTAAACTTGTAAGGCACAGCATGATACAAGACAAAATCCGCATGGTCTTCTTTTGTACTTACAGTGGGATATAAGAAGTATTTAGAAGGTGTAAAATTAGGTTAGAAATTACTTCATAAAGTCTACTTCCCGTCTGCCATATGAGCACCTAAATTCCTTTTGAACTGCAAAATTTCCCAGTTACCTGAATCTAAATTACCACAAAGGTATGAAAAACCTCTTACAAGTTATATGCCTGTCTTCTGACTTTTGTTCCTGCAAAGCATCAGAGTTTGACAGACATGTTTAAATACCACCTCAGTCCTCAGCCCTGTAGACTTCTGGTATACCTAATGGACACGGCACAGAAGGTCCAAGAGGTTTAAGGCCTTACATAGGAGGCTGTTCCTGTTCTGCCTAGGTTTTTTTCCCCATCTGTCTTTCATTTACTCTCTGCCACACACAGGACAGATTTTTTTCAAGGTTAGAACTGTGCCAGTTCAATGTTCTTAAAGAAATGGGCAGGCATACTAATTGCCTACCTACATATTTCGATTATTAAATGTGCTGATCATGATACAATATTTAATAACTGAACAAAACCACTTGAAGGTTCCCCTGTCTTCTGCTTCAGACTAGTTGTGACTCAGCCATTAATATTTCAAAGCATGATTTCGAATGCTGGGTTGGAATTTCTCTGTGGGAGTGTTTTTCTTTAATCCTTTTCTTCCTGACAACTAAATCATAAGGAACAAGGATAAGGAAAATTTCAATGTCAAACTGATGTTACTTACAGAAGGGGGTGATGTCCTTTTCTAGACAAGCAAAAAGCCCTTTCAAATGTTTTTTGCTTTTCTTTTAACCCAATAAAAAAGAACAAAGGAAGTTTTTCTTTAAGACCACTGGGTTGAAGCCTAGGAGACTGAAGTTCAAGTCCTGGCTCTGTCTTGGGAAAATCAACATCTTTGTGAGGCAATTGCCTCCCTCTTTCCCACCCACCTCCTCTTTCACTCTTTTTTCTGCCTTCTCTGTTCATAACATCAACCCTGCAGCCTAGGAACAGCACAGTATGATTTTGGCTGAGGACTCTAAGAGCAACTAGCAACAGCTGATAGCATCTCTACAGAAGCAGAGCCATTTCACTGGAGCTTCTCCCCTTCCAAGAAATTAGGGCTTCCAGAAGACCCACAAGGTGACAGAGCAAATGCAGTGGGGTTTGGTGCTTATTCCAAGTTGGCACCTGCTGCTACCTCCAGTGGGAAAATACTGAAGGTGATTGGGGGAGTAATCTCAGCCCTGAGGTGGTTGCTTTGCTCCTCCACAATGTGCAGATCACCCCGGGGAATTTCCCAATGTATTGACATTTCCTTAGCTTTAGGAGATGCTCCTAACCACAGCTCTTTTTTAAAGCAGAGTGGTGGGTTATGCAGCAAAATAATCAGCAATGAGTATCAGAATTTGCCAACAGCATACAGTGTTGTACCCTGTGTACCACATGATATGGTCTCATGGCAAAGATCATGTCTTCTGATCTCACTTCTCTCTTTCTAAATATACCCATAACCTCATGGGAGATCCCAAATATGTAAATATAAAATGAGGAAATTCCATTTTGTAATGCAGGTACTGAGACACATATCTGCTTAATTTTTTTTTTTTTTTTTTTTTTAACAAACCAATGGGCAGATGTTGATTTAATCTGTCTGTCTACACTTTACCTGGCTTCTTTGTTTTAGCTTTCTCAAAAAAGGCACAACTGAAGACACCCATAATTTAAGGTAATCAGTTTAAGATTAGCCCTGCAAGTTCATTCCGTCTATTAAACCAATACTTAATGTCCTGGTTTCAGCTGGGATAGAGTTAATTGTCTTCCCAGTAGCTGGTATAGTGCTATGTTTTTGAGTTCAGTATGAGAAGAAAGTTGGTAACACTGATGTTTTCAGTTGTTGCTAAGTAATGTTTAGATGAAGTCAAGGATTCTTCAGCTTCTCATGCCCAGCAAGTGAGAAGGCTGGAGGGGCACAAGAAGTTGGGAGGGGACACAGCCAGGGCACCTGACCAAACTAGCCAAAGGGGTATTCCATACCATGTGATGTCACATCTAGAATATGAACTGGGGGGAGCGGGGGTAGGGGGATCGCCACTCGGGGACTAACTGGGCATCGGTCAGCAGGTGGTGAGCAATTGCATTGTACATTACTTGCATATTCCAATCCTTTTATTATTACTATTGTCATTTTATTAGTGTTATCATTATTAGTTTCTTCTTTTCTGTTCTATTAAACTGTTCTTATCTCAACCCACAAGTTTTACTTTTTTTTCCCCGATTCCCTCCTCCATCCCACTGGGTTGGGGGGAAGTGAGTGAGCGGCTGCCTGATGCTTAGTTGCTGGCTGGGGTTAGTTGCAAGAAAATACTTAAAAATCTATTCTTCTTATGTGCCACATCTGACATCTCCTTGGATACATGGTATAAAATAATGTATAATAAAAACCAGCTTATTGTCTGTTTGTTGGTTTTTTGTTTTTTGTTTTTACTTTGAATGCATTAGTGTTGAATATTCAATGCAAGTCAATAGATGCAAATAAAAGTAATTGATTAAGGTGATCTTTGGCAATAGTGTTTCAAACAGTGGGCTGGAGGCACGGAAAGATGTACAATGACTCTTTGTATTGAGTTTGCATGGCAAGGTTTTGCTAGTGGGGGGTGACAGGGTGGCTTCTGTGAGAAGCTGCTAGAAGCTTCCCTCATGTCCTACAGAGCCAATGCCAGTCGGCTCCAAGACAGACCCGCTGCTGGCCAAGGCCGATCCCATCAGCGATGGTGGTAGTCTCTCTGCGATAACAGATTTAAGAAGGGAAACCTGCAGCGGAGAGGGGAGTGGGATGTGAGGGGAACCCCTCTGCAGACAGCGAGGTCAGTGAGGAAGGAGGGGAGGAGGAGCGGGGCAGGAGGGGATGCCCCTGCAGCCCGTGGTGAGACGGCAGGCTGTCCCCCCCAGCCCATGGAGGGGAGCGGGGGAGCAGATGCCCACCTGCAGCCTGGGGAGGAGCCCACACCGGAGCAGGGGGATGACCCCAAGATGGCCGTGACTCTGTGGGAAAGCCTGTGCTGGAGTGGCCTGTAACTGAAGATTGGCCTGCAGAAAGGACCCATGCCAGGGAAGTTCATGAAGAACTGCAGCCTGTGGGAAGGACCCACGCTGGAAAAGTTCGTGAAGGACTGTCTCCCATGGGAGGGACCCCACGCTGGAGCAGAGGAAGAGTGAGGAGTCCTCCCCCTGAGGAGGAAGGAGCAGCAGAAATGTGTGATGTACTGACCGCAACCCCCATTCCCTATCCCCCTGTGCCACTGTGGGGGAGGAGGTAGAGAAAATCAGGAGTAAAGTTAAGACCAGGAAGAACGGAGGGGTAGTGGGATAGTGTTGTTAAGATTTTTTTAAGTTTTGTTTCTCATTATCTTACTCTGATTTGATTGGTAATAAATTAAACTAATTTTTTCCCTAAGTCAAGTCTATTTTACACTTGATGGTAATTACTGAGCAATCTCCTGGCCCTTATCTCAACCTAGGAGCCTTTTGTTATTATTTTCTCTCTCCTGCCCAGCTGAGGAGGGGAGTGATAGAGCAGCTTTGTGGGCACCTGTGATGAAATACATAGTAAAACTCTGGCAGGTAGGAATCATGCCAAACAGCAATGACAGCTTTTCATTTTCTGAAATTACTTTTAGACTTACCATTTTAAGAATACGGTATAATTAACCATATTCGGAGCACTGGGTACTGGCAGCCAGGTACAGGTTAGATCCTCATTTACTTCTTTGTAGCATACTAATTCATTGTCCCAATCTGCAAGATGAAAACATGTGGACTGGAAAAGACCCATCACAGGCAACTGTTTACCATTAACAATTGTGAGGTGACTATGAGAAGCAAAACCAAATACAAAACAGGCTATACCCTTTTGTGCAACAAAATAAGAGCTAGCTATGTGAGTCCTTACACCACGTTTACTCTCAAAGCAAGTAATTCACTAACATTTCGAACAAGGAACAGAGACATTTAGAAAGATGAAACCTTATCAGTCCTGTGTTTCCAGGTAATCCAATGTTTCCAGGTAAAACCTAGTTTCCCTACATGAAGGTAGGAAAGGATAATTCTTCCTGTGTTTTATGATGCCATTGCCAGCTGTTATGTACCCAACAACATAGTGCTGAAATGCTTGCTATGGTTTTACCTACAGCTTTGGTATCGTTACACTTTTGAACTGTGTTTCTCTCCTATAATAGTGACATCTTGCTTGCTGCTTGCCTCTGCACTTATTTAAAGTTTAATTTTATTTTTTCTTCCCAATTCTGAATGAAATATCTTTTATACTTCTGGAAATGCTGCTGCATTCTTTGACACAGAAATTGCAGAAACAAACTGCATATATTCAAGGAAGCATTACTAGCTTTTGGCCCTCTGCTTTGAGGAAAGCTATTGTAAGCTAATCTCCTTAAACCAGATGACAAAATTACTGTGAACCTCTGCCCTAAGAGACCTTAGATTTTTATCTCCCAGCTCTGCTTTGGTTTCACACCATTCCCATCTGACAGACAGTGCCTGTCTTGCCACTGTGTTTCTGGAAGCCCTCACTTGTTTGCTGAAATCCGTACAAAGCATTGGCTTCTGGTGGGTTGCTCTGGATCTGAGGAGCAAGCCCCTTCCCTGGGGGAGTCGCTGTGACTTGGGAACCCTGGAGAACCAGAAGCACCTGCCTTGCATAGGAGGGAGGCACTGTTCATGCGCAGGATTATAAACCAGAGTTGGCAACAGCTCTGCCTGGAGCAGCTTATCAACTGTTAAACACAAATTTATAGACACCTTTGAAAGTATAGGCCAGAACTGACTACATGCACCTTTGTGAAACATCTTAGAAATGAACGCCATGCAATTAAGTTGGGGGAAAAAAGGAGAGAGGGATTGTATTTTAATAACACCAAGGGCCAATGTGATGTTTCCATAATTTCCAACTGGAAAAGAATTACTGTGGATTTCCTTGCAAAGCATTACACACTGCAGTATAGGGCTAATTATCAACAGTGGACCCAATTGACTAGACTCAGAATTACTCCAAAACCATCAGTCATCTGAGTTCAGAATAATGCACTACTGCTGGAGAAAAACAATATGCCGCTTATATTACCAGCTTCATAAAGATCACATTATAAAGTAGAAGGAGCATAAGTTTATGTACAACATGACTCATGCTTAATTTTTGGAAAGAAAAATACGGGGTTTTTTTGCAACTGAACACATACATTTTTCAGCTGGAGGGAAACTAAACACTGATGATATTCTTAAAAGAATTAATTTTTAGCCTCTAGTGGTTAAGCTTATTTCAGTATTTAAAAAATCTCTTATCAGAAATGGTAGTGATAAAATATGACTGTTCTCCTTTTGCTTTGTGTCTTGCTGTCTGAACTATTAGTTCAGAAGAATCAGCCATGATGTCTCAAAGTACCACCCACACTTTTAAGAAAAGACTCAGAATTTTTTTTTCCCTCTTCAGAAATGTAGATAAGGTTCCTGACAGGTACAGGATGCTTAATTTGATAAAAATGAATTTTTCCTGGTGAGTAGAGTCACATGTTCTTTATATCTATTAGGATTAACGAGTTGCCAATAGGGCTATCAAACTTGAATAAGAAATGTTTTGCTATTTGGTAAGTAAATATGTGTATCTCTGGAGTTGGTGTTACAGTATGGTTATGGTACCTCGTAACCTAAGTTATGAGATAAAAGATCAGTCCTCCTCTTTTCCTCATTCAGAGCCATTTCTTCCTACATTACGGAATATCCTCAGTATTCTTTTCATCATTCAGATGGCAGCTGTACATTTAAGTTAAAAGTTGATTTGGACCAAAAAGTCTGTCAGATGAGTATAGCTCAGACTTTAATACCCTCACCCTATGACACTTCCTCTCTCCTACTAAAAGAAATTTGCTTTTCTAATAAAGTTATGCTGCATCAGTTTAGGTGTGTGCAGCTTCCTTTCAGGAAGGTGGAAATCGGGTCTTCCTTGTTTCTATAGCAATGTGAATAATTATTGAACTCTTTGCTTTCCTAGTCTGACGACCAAACCAAATCTTGGCCACCTCACCCATGGACACGGTGCTCTAACAACTGGAGAAAGCAGCAATTGCTCTCACATTCTTCTCCTCTTTTACTCTGAATTAAGCATTTAATTTACTTGGTGTTTCTTTTTTGTTGTTTTTGTTTTAAAGAAACACCTGAAAACAAAACTTTTTTGGAACTGCTGTAAAACTTCATGTCAATATGTTTGTAACATACTGCTCCTGAAACTATGTGAAATAACAACAGTTCTGGAGAGAGTGACGAGAAGGAAACGTTTTACTCCTTTACTGAATTTCTACTAACTTCTTCCCCACATAATTTCTATTAATTGAGGTCCAAGTGGTGACCACAGCATTGCAGACCTGTCTCTGCATATAGAAGATCAGGGTGTTGTATTGTTCCTCATGCTCTGAGTCTTACAAAAAACCTCTGGCTTTCTCTGCGAGATGATGGTATTAGAACAGACAAAGAAAAAATAGTAGATTTTACACGTGGAAATAGCATATTAGCTCAACTAATACCCCAATGCACCACCCTGCTGCCAATATATCGAAGTTCTATGTTACTTTCTCCAGATGAACACAACGGATGTTACCCACTTTTTTTTTTGCTTGCTTGTCCTATTTGTGGGTATTAGTGTCCACATGCACATTCAATTTTATCCTAGTGCTTTTTTGTTTTACTGTACCACTTCCCCTTAAAGAACATGTGTACTATTAGTTCTTCCCAGCCCTAGAATAGTACTAGTCCTGTACCATGACTGGGCTCCAAGAGCAATGCGAAGAAAAACACATATGTTTTTTTTCTCTGTTCTAAAGACATCATAACTCAATTTCTCCTTGGGGGAAGGAAAAAAAACCAAAACCAGCTTACTTTTTTCACTCTAGAACTTTTTGTTTTTCTTCTTGTGCACCTGGTGTTGTTCTCAGTAATGCTTCAGTAGAATTAAGTCTGGTTGGCTACAAGCAAGGACTAGAACATTATCTGTGGCTAATTTCGGAAAAATATAGTCCTCCTGATGATGTCTTAGCCAGTGCCAGCACGTACTCGAAAACCTGTCTTCTCTGCTGTGGCTCTTATCAAGAAGGATATTCCTGCCGACAATAAATTCAGCATGAAGTACATCAGATGACCGCCAGCTGGTGTGCAATAACCTCTGCTGAAACGCATCGGTCTGGTCCTTTTCGCCATTAACCGTAATTTTTCAGTTAAATGTAAAGCACAAATAATTGCCACACATAAGCATTACAGACTCTGTTGTCTTTTGAAATCACGGCAATTTGTCCAGAGACCACACAGCAGAGGGGGTTTATTCCCGGCTTGTTGATTACCTACCTCTGCGCAGCCGTAAACGCTCTTACCGCCACAGGGACACACCTGCCTGCGCTGTCTTGGGCGGGTTTTCCCTTCAGAAAACCGCAGACGTTTCTTTTGAGATAAAACCTCTCCTTGCGCGGCCCTGGCCCCTCGCAGGCGGGGCGGGGACCTCCCGCCGGCACCAGGGGAAAGGAGCGGGGCGCGGGGCGCGGGGCGGGGGCACCCCGCGGCGGGGCGGCGCTCGGCGGCCGCCAGGCGGCGCCTGCGCACCGGGAGGGGCCGGGGCCGGGGCCGGGGCCGGGGCCGGGGCCGGGGCCGGGGCCGGGGCCGGGGCCGGGGCCGGGGCCGGGGCCGCGGCCGCTCAGCGACCGGCGGCAGCTGCCGCGAGCCAGAGGGAGGGGATGGGCCGCGCGCCGGCTTTTCCCGCGGACTGGCGGGTGTTCCTTCAGCGGCGACGTCGGCCTTTGCCATCGAGTCGGTCGTACGTGAGAAATATTTACCCACCTGGGAGCTGCTGGCAAAACGGAAAATTCCACCTTGTGCAGTTGCAGGAATCTGGGGAATGAAAAGGAATCGTTTAACAAGACAGCTGTAAAAAGAAACGGGGGTGGGGGGGGACGGGGAAGGTTACTGTCTGCTGTTTCTCCCACCCGCAGAACTTAATTCAGTCATGCTTTTGGTCGTACGGCCTCGCCTTTGAGTAATGTGATGAATTTTTGCTCTTTATGAGCAGTAGCAAGTTATGCAGCAAATGAAAACTCACCCGTTGCAAATAAAAAGATAGCTGCGAGCAGAGAGTTCTTCATCTTCTCTGTAAAGAAGCATAATGATTACCATCAACAGTACACTGTCTTCAGTCTATTTTTTCACACTTCCTCTTCAAACTTCCTATTCATTCCACTACCTATGCTGTTACTGGCTGAACACAAGTAATAGGTTTATTAATGGCAACGTGAGGGACACTTGAGCTCTATACTTAACAAAATCCTGACAACCCTTCTGAAAAACAGAAACTTTCCCCCTTGGTGTTTGCAAGAAGTCACCGTGAGATTCTTAACGGTGTCTGAGACATCAGCAGTGCAAAAAGAATTAAGCTTATATAGGTACTTCAAACTCCTTTGAAAATCCTGCCCTAAATGTCAATGTGAATTAGACAAACTGATATCAGTAAAAAGTAAGTCAAGGTGTTTGGCTTACTCTAATAAAAATGCTTGGCTAGTATAGAAATAATAGCAGCAGAAGACCCTGCCCATCTTCACCCTCTGACTTCCCCTGTTCAAAGTAATTTCACCACTGCAAAGATGCTGTATCTACGTTGTTGGTACCAACACTGGGAGCCCTAATGGAGTAAAAAATCACCATAGCTGTAAATCAGGTGTGACTATAAAATCCACATCCATTAGTTCTGGCAGAGAACACTTAAAGTAACTCTGGGCACAGAAGCTGCCAGAACCACAATAGCTGTTGCTGCTAAAGCAGTAAAGGAAAATTTTCAGAAAATTTCAGTACTGTGGGAAATTTCCTTTCTGGGCTTAGACAGCTACAATCAGAGACTGGATTCAGACCTACCTGGTGATAGGCAAATTATTAACTTATCTTGGCAACCATGGTATATTTCAAGTTGAGTATTGAATAGCAAAAAAAAAAAAAATCTGTTTAAAATGAATCACTTTCTTAAAGAGAGACAGTTACGGGCATGCTTCTGAGCCTGGTCTACAGTAGGAGTGGGTGACTAATGCACCAACATGTATCTTATCAGATTTTCTGAAGGGCACAGTCATGAAATGCAAGTGAACAAGGAATTCTACTGAGTGTTACAGGGGGGTTCCTAGTAATGAAATTGTTCAGGCTTGGGAGTAAGCTCCAAAATGCTGAAGGGTGGTGGATACTGTGTGTGCGTGCAGGTTCAAAACCGCTCTTATCTGAGTGACCCAAAAATCAGCCTTGACAATGCTTCCCACAAAGAATAGCCAAGACGATAGTGTTAATTTATAAGCAGTAGGGAAAAACTGACAAAGAGGAAATGCAAGTCGTATGTGACAGAGATTTTAACAGTGGGGGTTTGAAGAGTTAGAGACTCAGAGTAGCATAGAAATCAAGAGATGGAGAAAACTATATGAACTATATGTATTGGTTTGACGTGGTCAGGATAATCACATTTAAAATAACCTACCCCAAATGGAAACAGTGTAGATAACTCAATGCAAGAGCAGGAAACTGGATTCAGTGTGCACAGAATTAGGGAAGAGCATACTGTAGAGAAATAAACCCAATAAGGCAAGTCCCTATTATCTTTGCTGGAGCTCTAGGTCTCAGTACAAATGTTACTGTCATTTGAAGCAAAAAGTCAATTGTAGCAAGTACAGAAAATACATTGGCAATCAAAATAGCAGAGGAGATAGAATCTCGAAAACTGGAATTTGTCATAGTAGTAAGAACCCATTTTTAATATAGTTCAGCTATCAAGTTGCCATAGTAACATTTTAATGTATAACAAAAACGGAATTATTATTTTTTAGGTAAATTTTGCATAGAACCACTTTTTCAAATGTTTTATATTTCAGCTGTTTCACTACTATGGACTTGTATCAGGATTGTAAATGCCTGAGGTTTTTCTGTTATTCAGATGAGGATAAATTATGCTATCTTCTATGCTCAAAAGAGCAGAATGACTGGAGGATACCACCAACTTTTCTTCATTTGTGAACTAAGTTTCTCAGACCTAAGTTTATGCACTATTATAGATGTGGTTTTCTCTGAATGCTTTTCCTTGTCACTTGCTTATTTAAGTTCTGCAGTAGAAGACACAGCAGGCTCTTGGTCTCCCCAGAATGCAATCTTGAAATAAATGAACTCTTCTATTGTAGACTGGATTGCATCATGTAAATTAATAGAAAACCCACAGCATCCTCCTCTGTTCCCTGCCCCAACTTCATCTGTTAACTGTTACTTCAAAGGAAAAATAACCTCTGAAGACAGGCAGGCACAGCGAGGAACATGCTGCCAGCCCCCTCGTCCTGCTCCTTACCTGTGGAGCTCCACCTCTTGTAGCCTTGCACATCACTGGAGGACTGGTTGGACCGTGAGCTTGTGAGTACATTTTTTTGCAGGTGACCCTTGTGACCATGAATGGTAATGAAACTGAAGGGCTCTGAAATCTTGCTTGCTCAGAGACCTAAATATGTCCCAAGACAGTTTGGGTTATGTGGGATCAGCAGCCTTGTTAAAGCGCACTCAGAACCCGGTGGGCAGCTGACGCAGAATGTAGACTGCAGAGATAAGGCATCAGGAGAGGAATATTGCATTTCTATTTGAAGTCTTACCTTGTCTGAAGTGCAAATAGTTGAGGTCTTCATTTTCTCTGGTTCAATCTGTGTGTATTTTTGCTAGCTTGCTGTTTCTCTGGTGGAAAGTTCAGTGCCAGTTGACTACAGTTGATCTGTTTCAGGCATGTTGTAACAAATTCAATATTGTAGCAAATTCACATTCAATTTTGGCCTATTAATAGTACATGCTGAAGTCCTCTATTTTTCCTCTATGGATCTAAAGTAGAGCCGCACTATTTTTCACAAGTTATTTCTCATAATTATGCTTCTGATAAGCAGACCTCCAGGTCTGTAAAAGATCTGACAGATTCTTACAGAGTGATTTTTTTGCCAGAAAAATACATGGGTATCTGAATTCAAAGAGCAATTCTCATATTGTCTTGGGGGGGGGGGGGGGGAATTAAAAAAATCCCACTCAGCCCTCAGCCACGCTCCCTGGGGGAAATTTGCTGTGATGGGGAGAGTCTCCACCACACACTTTCACCCTTTCTGAGTTCAAGTTACCTCATGAAGCAGCTTATCATTCGAACAGTTCTATGCTATCTTAATGAAAATCACAATCTTCACCGTAACACATTGGCTGCACAGAGACCATCAAAAAGTTTATATAAGAGACTTGCCCTGAAGGTTTAAAAAAAATCCAGGTACAGGTGAAACATAAATGTCACTGAATAAACTAGACAGCCAATGCAGAATGCAGAAGAACCAGAGATTTATGTATTTGTGTGAAGACAGTTCTGAAGAAAAAAAATGGAGGAAACTAAATTGATTTCCTTAAGACCAAATGTGGACTAAATTCTGCTTATACTAGAGTAGATCTGACAGTGATGTGATGCTAGATCTCCCTAAGTGTGGCTGCAGAGTTTTGCCTAGTGTGTTAGCTAGAATATTTATAAGAGTTGAGGCAGTATGATTAGATGAGACAGGAAACTTCTCTTTAGTGCAGAACGACAGTTAGTGCTACAGGCTTGTTTGTGGGATGATGGGAAGAAATTCTCCCTGGGGTAGCTCAGACCAGTGGTTTGAAAACAGAGTTCAACAGACACGTGTTGGTTGATCTGTGTGCAGAACCAGTATTAAGTATTGTGATTTGAATTGGAAACAAGATCTTTACCTTTGCTAGATCACCTTTGAGCACAGCTTACTTATCAGTTATACTAAGTTGTAGTCTCTGACTGCTCTGAAAATATAATGTAAGAGCTTAGATTTGTGTTCATTATGTCTTCCTGTGCAGCCAAGAGAAGAATCAAGGATCATCCTTAACTTTCTTCATCACATTTAAGACTTTATTAAAGGGAACATAGTGCTTTTAATACACAAGCAGATGAGGAAGAAAATAAGCCTTCTTCCTTGCCACCCTGTTTGGCTTACCCAGTGGGCCTGCATCTGCTGCAGGGAGTTATTTTGGGATATGTGATGTGGAAACAAAGAGAATTTGACAAAAGCTTGTGTATGTTCTCCCCATACACACTTGTGGGAGTAAGCTTTACCTTTTTGAAGTCTACAGGAAAGGTTGGCTTTTTTATTTGCTTTTTTAATGCCTGGTTTTTTTATCCCTGAGGCAAGTGGGAGGAGACACAAATATCTGAGTCACTTTTTTTCTCCTCTGTTTTTTCTACCTGGGATTGCTCCTGGACAAAGAAATGCTTTCTAGTGAAACACAACTATTGTCAAAAGCATGTTTGGAGAAAGCCCAAGAAAGGAGTATGAAGAAGCTTACTTAGTACAAGGCAGAAGGTGAACTTTTTTAACATATTGTTCTGTGTTCAGGGTATATTATCCTGCCCTTTCCACTTCAGTAACAGTGAATGTATTTGTGCTGTTACTGTAATTCTTTCACAGTCAGCTTTTCTCCGTGGTATTTTTTCTCTCAGAATTTGATCTAGCGTTACTTGGCTGCAAAGTCATTACCTTTTCTTAATTCGAATCTTTTCAAGCGTCTTTCCTGTCTTGGAACAAAGTGATTTAAAAATAGTTATTATGATTAACTGAGTCACCAGGGTTTGTATACATGCTCACTTGTGGCTCTATTACTCTTGGCCATTTTCTTTTTCCTTCCCCAATTATTATCCAATAGATAACCTGGGGAAAATTTTTTTTTGAGAGATCATTTAATTAGCTTTATCAAAAGTTACTTTGGTTATCTTAAAATAATTCACAAATAGCTCTTTGCCATTCCTGTGTAGAACAGAAAGCCAGGGAGGGGCTAGGTTTGCTAAACTGGAGTAACAGTGTCATGATTTTCATTATCCCCTGTATCTTCCAGAGCTCAGTGATTGGAATGATTGCTCAGAAGGTGGGATCAGTTAAACTTACTTTGACTGCATGAGGGCTTTGCACAAGGGACTAAACACTGTGCTTTAAGACATCCTGGCATGGTCTGTTTTGAATCTCCCCTTCAAGATTATTCTGCTTTATATCAATAATAATTTGCAAAAATCCCTTGAGCAAGGATTAGTATCTAGTGAGTCACATCCCATTTAAGCATTTTAACTGTCAACCTAGAGTATCACATTACAGCAAGAGTGACCAAAGACTGCCCCTACCGAAAATACCTAGCTATCATAGTAGTTAGGGCATTCTTCTGGCAGCTGAGAAATCCAGATTTCTTGTATGCCTGGATAAGAATACAGACCTTAACCAAAAATTTTTTGCAACTTTTGTTTTTTGATTTGACTGCCAATAGATTACTCGCACATCCCTGATTACAGCCCGTTTGAAGAAAAAGCCTCTCTGTCCATAAACTCTGTGAACCTTCGGATTTCTTGGCTTTTTTTATAACACAGTGTGAATGTTCACAGTCACTCTTAGCCTCCAGCTTAGGTTTGCTGCTAGGAATACAGAAGTACCAGGGGTATTGTGGCTGCCTCCTGTTTCTGCCATGCTATCAAGGGTAACAACTTCTCACAGTTTCTATTGTGAACTGAAGTAGTTCCATCTTAAGAGTAGTGGGTTTTTTTATCCTCATCCCTCTTACTGGAGGCTGTTCCTGAATTTAGCAATCCCTGGTGAGACTTCCTTCTAGCTTCCAGCTTTATAATCCTGGCCGGATTATATTTCTAAGTTTTTGTGCCTACTTTAAATATATTATTGCATCTCCCATACTGATTATCAGCCTGTGTTTTGCTAGGTTTAAACAAGTAATTCTTTTTTAGTCTATTATTACATGAAAAATATTACATTTTCCCAGTTACCTCATTAGTCTTTCTCTGTGCAGTCTGATTCTCTGAGATTTTACTGCTAATGAAATAGTACCAAAGAAAAACACTTGCTTGGACTGTTGCTGCTGTTGCCTTTATTTTGTCTCCCTTTGGCTAGGGGTGCTGTCAGGGTGAAGTCTCTTCCTGCTGACCACAAAGCGTCATGCTTTCATTTCTGAGTTGGTGAAGTGTGATTCAGTGGTCAGCCAAGGTGTGTGACAGCCTGGGTCCAAACTGGCCGGTTTTTTTTATTTTTAAAATTTTATGACATACCATCACAAAGAGGCTGATTTCGATACTGTAGAGTGGAATGGCACCGAGAGGTCATAATTTGGGCTTGTCTGCAGGTGTGTGGCAAGGACCTGGGGAGGAGAGAGGGCTTGCATGGGCACAGGGCATTTTGCAGTGTGAACATCCTCCACTTGCAAGCCTAGAGCATGGAGTATGACGATGCCTCTGTGGTGCAGTTGCAGAATGAACTCTAACAAAATGGTGCAGGCATAGCCCTGCTGTTTAACCCATGTATATAAAATGCATTGTGATTAAAAAGATAAGAAACATGATAAAAATCTTAAGGGATATCTTTGTTAAAAAAGAAACATTTCAAGCAAAACTACCAATGATTCCTTATGATATATAGTAATGCCAAACTGCCCTCTGCAGATTTCCCTCTCCCGTTTTGAAGAATGCAAAACCTACTTAGCTCTCTCCAGTTAAAAATGTTTACTTTAAAAATTTACATATAGGGTTTTCTTCTGTTTTCTGAGGCAAACCCCATGAATTTAGATCTGTCAAATGGTGGTGGGTTTACTTAATGAATTCTCAGCAAGAACCTTAAAGCAATGTGATAGTGGACCTGAGGTGAACATGGCTGCATCAGACAGTGAAAGTCTGCATAATTACCATGATTGCAAGCTCCTTTTTTCATGAAGGGAGGGTAAAGCCATGGAGGGAGCATGACAGGAAAATAGGAATCATATTAAGAGTCAAATGACATGCCAAAGAGTAAAGCTGAACTGAAGAGGGTATAAGCAACCCTGAAACTGGGGAAGTTTGGATCTAATCTTTGTGGCTTTTTCTCATTTACATAACGAATTGACATCAATGGTTTAGTGCTCAGTTTCCTCTTCAGGCACTGGATTTTGGCAACAAAACAGTATCTGGTCAATATGCAGACTCCAGCACTCAGCTGAGGAGGGTATGAGGAATATCTGAAGGATAGGCCTTCCAGGTTACAAAAGGGATTGCTGCAAGATGAAGTGGAACTGCACTCAAGAGAAAATGCTTAATTGCAGTTTGCAACTCCCAGACCTGGACTATTTGGCAAAGTAAGAGCTAGAGCGAGCAATGAGCTAGACTGCCTGTGGGTCTCTTACTTCATCTTTCCATTCTTTCTGAATGCTTGGAGGTAGATAGATATTAAACATGAAGTCTAAGCACACAGAAAAGAGATATATTTTCCCTGTAAAACAATGGAAGTATTAAAGGATCCAATTCTCTGTGGTGTATGTCTGTATACACAGGCAAAGCAAGTGCTGCCACTCTGGGGTGATACACTTTGCAGTGGTTCAAGGCAAGGGACAATCATACTCAAGATATATTTGTTTGAGAGGTTTGCTTTGGCAGTGTGGTTATAAGAGGATGTGAATGCAATCTGATATCTCAGTATATCACCCTGTTTTTCAGAAAAGCAGGGCCTGGACGAACAGGGGAGTGTGCCTGACAACTGGGAAATGCAGCCGCTGACCATCAGTTAGCGTCGGGGTATATAAACAGCCTTGTGGTGTTCTGCCCCACCTAACATGGGAGCTTACACTGCTGTGGGAAGGAGACACATTGACTCTGAATGGTGGAAAGCTAGAGATAGTTTATGAAAGCTACCTTGCTTTGCTTCTAAAAGAGAGAAGCTGTGGCCTGGCTTGTTTGACCCACCTTGCTGTGAGCATCACTTCAGTAGTATAAGAAGGTGGAGAACTAATTCCATGTTTAGCCATAAATTCAGCTTTCTTGAAGTGAAACAAAGTGAAAAGCTCTCTCTTACAGGAAGGAACAACACTGCAGCAAACAGAACAGTCTTTATTTCATTTATCCCTTCTGCCTCAGGCTCTTTAATGAAGGAAGGGAGCTTCTGAGACACCAGTTCCAGTCCTGTTGAAGCCATTTGCAGTCAGCCTGTTTGTAAATTAGTCAGGCTCCAAGTTAAAATTGGTTGTTTCTGATTCCCATTACTCCTTGTGGAAAGCTGTTCCAGAACCGTGCATCTCTCAGAGCTATTTGGGAGAAAGCATCTGAATGTCTATTTTGGTTTCCCTTTTGGAATAATTTGGAGGCAGAATTACAAAGGAATACTACAAATCACTTTTTGTTCTTCCTTTCTAGTATTCATTAGGGGGGAATACAATCTTGCAAGACACTGCTATGTTTAATCCCTTGTCTTTGGAGTCATTGTGGCAATGGCCCTCTAGTTCCATGTTTAATGGCAGCTTGGAGGTTAACAATATTGTCTCCAAACACAACAGACTCTCTATATGACAAAAAGAACGTGAAGCATCCTTTGACACAATCATTCCATTGCACAGCTCAATAAAGAAGGTCTGGATTTTCTTAATTTTATTATAATACATTACAAGTGGCATCAGAAATATATAGCACAAGAGGCATTCACAATTATGTAACTTTTACTAGGTGTACTGGTCTTTAATGATATCTCGTCGTCAGTAAGCATATATAGGAAGTGAAATGCAAAATCTAACTTAAGTCCAATAGTTCATACCGGCTCTTGCTGGCTCTCTGTTCACTGTTTTCCTCAGTCCCTCCCAATCTGCGGTTATCAAAGTACCTAGAATTTTCCACTGACTAGGAAATCATTAGCATTAAAACTAAACATGATTCAAGCAATGCCCATGGTTCTGTGCAAGCCACAGTGAATGGGATGGAGTATTGCCAGCTGGGTCTAAAAAGCCATGCTCCAAGCACTACGCATGGGCTAGTGGTGGAACTGGGGTGTTGCTGACAGGTCAAAGCCCTTCTGCAGTGATCCCTCCTTGGGTGAAAAGTAGATCTTGTCCAACTATCTTCCCCTTCACTGATTTTTTTCCATACAAAACCTGGCTATGAGTTTTGTGAAGACTGCCTCATGGTGACACAAATCCAGTAATGCCTTTTTTCTTAACTGAGTTTCTGAATCATGAAAAGTAAGAAAAAAATAACACACACATCACAGATCTGAAACTTCGATAAGTTTCTGAGTAGTGTTGTGTAGGCTTTGTACATCTTTGTACATCAAGTTCTCACTCATCGTACTGGATAAGCTTAGCACAAGAAAAGCAGTTAATAGGGGGAAAATCCAAAAAAAGGTCACATTTCTTTACATTACTTTCTTACAACTTATTTAAAGGAGAGGGTTTTTCATTAAAAGTAATTTAAAAAGTGAAAATTTTAGTGCAGGCCAGAAGCAATTCATGTGCATCCTGTAGTAGTTAATCTTCTCACCTCAAGGAAGTTTATCTTCAGAGATCGAAAGACAAAAGTCAGACTCAGAAATAGGTTCTCTCATGTCACCTTCCATGCTTTAAAGAGCAAAACTTAAAGTTGAAGGAGATTCTGATGCTTGTCTTGAAATATTTCTTTAGGGGCTTTAGAGAGTTTGATGGAGCCAGCATTGTCATTGTGAAAGTAGAGGTACAGGGTGCAAGAATTGAAATTCACTGTAGCTTCAAATATGCAAATCATACCAAGGAAGTGTTCCTATTTATTATTAACCCGTGACAAAAGGGCAAAAGCTACGGGGCCATTTCTAAGTTACTGACAAACCCCAGAAATTTGTTGTTTGAGAATGCCTTTTCAGAGAGTACTGCACAAAGTAGTTGTGTGATTTCAACTGCTGCTGGTAAATAAAGGCACTTGATTCCCATTGCATGTAACAGGCCGTAACTCACAGCAGCAGCTATAGGAACCAGCAGTGGTTTGAATTGTCAAGTTACAGTTTAAACACCTTGTGCTTATCTGAAATTGTTTTATCTGCCAGTTGTGTGTGTGTAACCCTTATGTCCACATAATGCTGTCGAACTTGACAGACTGTGTAGGTTGAAGAGCTACTTGACAGTAGTTCTTTTTTTATAGGAAAAATTACATTAAGCTTCTCTTACTATAATGTCTACTAGAAAATAATTTATTGAAATAGAATACAATAAACACCTAGACTTTTCTAACACATACTTCCTTAAATAAAAACATACTTGCTTTTTAAGTAGAGATGAATGGGAAATTATTTATATTCACAGAAATGTTCCCCTTTTTTTAAAATAACCAGTACAAAAGAAAGAGCGTTTGAAAATTCTTATGAAAAACTTAAAATGAAAAAATGCTCCAGCCCAGAGGAACTTTATAGTCCTGGCAATTTGAAAAGTGTCAGCCAAGAGCCTGTCAAGTGTGGTTTCGAGTAAAGACCAAGTCACACAGAGCCCAGCAGAGTGCCCTCCTCATCTGCTTTCAGACACTCTTGGTTTTTGTGCTCCTGTCTTCCTTCACTCCCTTCTAAGGAACATTAGGCAAAGCTGGTATAGTTCCACAAAATGTTCTTATGTGTTAACATTTTTCAGAGGAAAAGTGCTGTCAAAAATTCCTCACCCATTTCTGTACCTAAATCTACTTGTGGTTTATATTGTATAAAAATAACATAGTAATTTACATAATCGAATCACTCGTAAAGGCTATTATGACTGAATTTCCCAGACACATAGATATTGAATTGTTGTAACAGCAAAAACATAAAACCACTACAAAGATTAGTAAAGCTATCAAACCTGAGCTGGAGTTCTGCAGCCAACCAAATTTTTTCAATTTGGCCACAACAAACATGAAATTATGCTGACATTTTCAAATCTGGCTTCCTGACCCCAGGCACCCAGTCCTTAGGTAGACAGCTATACAGTCACAGCCTTGAATGACTTCTTGCTTCAGAAAATCAGTCCTACAGTTGTCAGATTTAGGACTTCATGACACTGCAGAAGCCTAAGCTTGAAAATGTAGATTCTGCTACCAAAGCCTGCAAGAATTCATCCTGTGTAGGACTTTTTATGTATTTCACACTGAAAAGCAGGTGCTCCATTGCTGATGAATTTTGAATGGCCCCATCCACCCATGCTGCCCAGCTCATGGAGCTGCTGGAGGGTGAGGGCATGGCCAAGATGAGGCAAACCCTACAAGCCTTCTCTACCAGCTGCTGGACAAGGCCTATGGCTGCTTCTTCCCACACACTTTTTTGGCAGCCTGTGGTGTGCGTCAGGGTGAGGAACCAGCCAGGGTTCCTCACCTTGAGGGCGCCAAGCCACAGGCCTTTTGCCTGGCCAGGCTAGGGGTGACCTGCATCCCACCCAGCTCCCCACACTTCAGTGAGGGTCTTCCATTTTGTGTTTATTACCTCACAGTGACTCCTGCTGGAAAAGGACCTTCATTTAGGCAGGGAAGATGCATTTTTAGCATGAATTAAACATTAACTGGATGCCAGAAACAGGACATTACGTGTGGCAAGGATCACAGAAAAGACCAGCGCAAGTGAAAAATACCAGAAGAGTATTAAAAAAATTTCTTAGAACCACCACAACCCCGTAAAGCAGCCTGTTGCATATTCCTAAAGACATGAAATGATTGACCGCAGTTTTACATCTAAAGTCTGGCACCACTTGGGTCCCAGACAAACCCTCAGAGGAACGCTCTGCATTCCTCTGCACAGTGATTTCCGAGGATGCTGAAGTCCTCTCCCAGATATGTGTGTGTGTGGGGTGATCTGTGGACGGAACAACCATTTTTCTCCCATTCTTATATTTTATGAAACTGTTATTTCACTTATAAAGTGTGTAGTTCTCAACGGCAGTCCTTGTGGACTATGTCAGCTTCCTGTTGGATTCAGAAAGAGGAAGGAAGGTAGGGATGAAATCTGCCACAGGGCATTCAGAGGAGCCATTCCTCCAACATTTAGTAGTGGATGGGCTTTTCCTACTCAAGAAAATACCACTAGGTGTCACTAAATGCCAGGAATTACCAGCACTGGTCTCGCAGGACGTACATGAAAGCGGTAGCACTGTGCGTATTTCATAGATGTGCTTGGTTTGTAACTATGGCTTTTTGCAATGACCAAAGTGTGAGGTCATTTTAGCTTTTAGCAAGATCTGCATTTGTTTTGGGAAATACTTCTGGCTTCCAAGTAGCATGCATAAAGACTCAGCTTTCTAATTTAATGGATATAGCTTATTTTATGTACAATGTGGGTGAAATATTCTTGGTCTGTAGAAGCTGTTATATTATACATGTTTGCATTTGAGAGGAGCTACTTTGGTCTCAGGATTAAAATAATGGTGGCGTTTCACATGTGGTTTTCCTGCTGTGTGTGTTCAGTGAGGTTGTACTCAGTGGAACTCTTATCATCTGATGTAGACAAAGTAAAAGCTGCCCCAACTGTATTTGCTTTTAGAATACTTCTTGTATATGCACATTCAGACTGTATACAAGTGTTAGAACTGATGCTGCAATGTAGCTTCAACCTCAGCTTTGTCCAACCCTCCTCTAATTTGTAGATCAAGCATCATGTGGAACATTTTTTTTCTAAGTATGGTTTCTGTCTCAGACTGAGTCGTCTTTTCCTTTGGGGGTGTGGGAGGGCACAGAGAGGAAGAAGGTTTTGAGTACAGTGGCTGAGCTGATTTTGAGAGGTGGATCAGAGGTCTTCCAGCAACCTCTTAATGCAAACTCTCTTTCCTTCCCTGCCCCAGTGTCTGGTCTTTCTTCAGAAAGGACGGATGAAGAGTCAGGACATAATAAGGCATGCCCAGAGAGCAGGACTAAGGGTTGTTCCACAGCACAGCTACAGCTGCAGAGTATGTAGCTGCCTCTGCCAACAGCATCTGCAAAGTGTGTTAAGTGACAGGGGTCTGTGCTGGAGCTACTGATGCTGGGGTCTGACCCATGGCCCCAGGTGTAGCTCTGTAAGACACAGCATCCTTAAACTGGCAGTGCTGAAGACCTCCTGGGAAAACCCCTGAAGGTATTTGTATTTCGTCGGTCAAAAATTTGGCACCAAAGGTAGGATGGAAGTATAGGTTGGAGAAGGAAATAACGAAGTGAACAGTGAATAACCATTCCTTCTACTGAAGGAAAAGAAGCTCTGCAGAATAAAAAGTAGCATTTGTGCCTACTGGTAATGACTGCTTCATAATGCATGCAAGGAAACTGCGCTGAGTCTACTTGCTCAAGTTTTGTTCTTTGTCACATGATAGGAATATTCTCTGAATTTTTCCTTTGCCAAATGTACACTTCTTTTAATAATTCTTTCAATATATAGATTCAGTTCAACCTCTCCTCCTCTGAGGAAAAAAATACCCCCTCTAGCACCCCAGATTTTATAATTACAATTTTCACTGACAGGGAATAATAAGAATAAGCCTCTCACTGCTATGATCATTGAGCTTGCCTGTACTTCTCTTCCCCACTCATACAAACTGTTGCTAATTTTGATCTTCAATGTAGTCTTCTCATGCACAAAGCAGTAAAATTCTCTCTGGCACAGTTTTTTTCCACATAGAAAATTAAGATGATATTTTCTTATGTACCTCATGAGAATGTTCTAAGGTTTAATACATGCATGTTTGCAGAACATATTGAAGATGAAAAGCAATATATGATAAACATTACTTTATACTACTTTGATCATAAAAGGCATGTTAGTGCTTTTCCTCATCTCTCAAATAAGCAGGAATGCTGTCCTTTCCTAGACATCCATCAAAAATATATCTATAAAACAGGAAGAAAAATAATTATAAGATAAAGAAGATAAAGAATTATAAATAAAAAATACAGAAGTAATTTATTTTAAGATGACAATTGGAATCTCTCGCTTGGTTCTTTTGATCTCCTTGAGGCTCATTAAATTGTGGATGGCAGACCCTGCTTCCATGTTTGAGAAAGAAGCTAGAGTGCTGCTTAAGCTCAAGCAAAAGTTTCAAAGGTAATGAGGCTTGGGACCTATGGACCAGAAAGTATAGGTTGATTTGCATGCATTTTCCACCTCCCCTGCTGCTTATTTGCATTGTTCTTCATTTTCCAGCTAGCTCAGAAATCCTCAGCTGATTTGTTAATATTTGCACAGAGCCCATAAGCATTACCAAAACTCTCCAGGTAGGCAGAGAGGAAAAGCACTGCCCCACTGAGCTTCCAATCAAATGACTTGAGTTTTGACACTCTCACTTTCATCTGCTACCTATCCTGGAGGAGCATTAAGGATTTTCCATAGCAACTGTGAATGATAAATTCACAAAAATCGGTTCTAAACTGAAAACCTATAATTGAAAGGAAGGGGTGAAAAACCATTTCCTTGGGTTCCACCTATAAGGGATATGGGCATCCTCTATTTTTCTGTGTACACCCTGTTTTATTTTTCTTTCTTTTGGTTTTGTTGTTGTGGCTGTTTTTCCTTTATATTCCTTTTTTGGTTAGGGTTGAGGTACGCTGCAAAACAAAGATCTGTGTAAGGAGTGATGTGGAACTGTCTCAGCAGAACTGCTAAGTGCAAATAGCTCTTTGGCTCCTGATTGACTGCCTTTGCCCAGCTAGTGTCACATGGTGTGCTAGGTAGCTGTGCAGGCCATAAGCACAGAGCGAAGTGAGACCCCCTGCACCTGGAATGGACTCCCATGGCAGGGAAGGCTTGCAAAGTTGAGCCCTGTATACGGACAAGTAGTAGTGTCCTAATGACCTACAAAAATAACTAAAGTGCAGCATCATGAAAGGGGAAGAAAAGTTTCAAACACCAATGTAAGGTAAAATAGTTAAGCAAATTCTAAACCCATAAACAGTCTATCGTGCAACCAAGTTTATAACTGAACTGCTCTGTAATAGGTTCTTCCCTTTGTTCTGATGCCTAACAGTTCTCCTTTTTCATGCCAGCTGACTTAGACAAGGATAGCCCAGAATAGTATGCTGAGGTGTCATAAATGAGTGTTTATAAAGTACTTGAAAGATGAAAAGAGCTATAGAAGCATGCCTGTACATCTACTGATCGCTACTGCATGTCCATGATGTCTTCAAGCACAGAGCGTGAGAACTGGCTACTGCAGTGAGCAGACGTGCCTGTGTTAGCCTGCTCCGTTGTGTGGCATCTGGATGGCTCACTGCTCCCAGGTACATGGCAAGAGCCTATGCATACTGCAACCTCAAATGAGTTCTCACCACACTGCTTCATTTCTTTGGCAAAGCAAAGATATCAAGAAATGTGGCAATGGAGATAAATTTAGTGCTTGTTTTTATTGTGAGTAACCTTTCACATACTGTTGAAAATCTCTGAAGGAGATTTAAAGGCAGAGGGACTGACAGCAAGAGAGAAAAGGGTGAAGAGAGCTGTTGACCCCTACACAGCAATGCTAGTATGGAAGCTTTTTGTGTAAACTGCATCATCTCTTTGTATATAAGCCCCTGCTGAAACTGAATCCTAACTGGGACAAAAGCACAGCATAAGGAAGCTGATACTGCTTAAATATGCGCTAGATTACTTTCTCCCTCTTTCCTGTATGGTTTAAGGCGTGAAGAGCAAGCATATCATGTTCCCAGTATGCAGCACTTTTATAATGCAAACAAAATTTCCTTAAAACCTACAAAGGAGCTCCTGAGCATATGTTGTTATCAACAGAGTTTTTGACAATAGACAAGAATAAGATAGAAAATACATTTTTGAGTAGCACTCCTATAGGTTCATTGAAGATTGATTGTGAAACCACAGTACCTCTTATTAAGCCAAATCACAAAGAAACCATGAAATCAAAGGCACAGCTATGAAACATATAATCAGCTGTTAAAATAGAAAAAGTAAATCATGCTTGGAGAAGAACGTTTTGCACTATAAAGGCACAAACCAGCAGCTACAAATAGGGAAGCAAAAAGACATTCTCTTCTGGTTCTAAACAATACTCATACACAGGGGCCTGAGATCTGAAAAGATTTACAGCTTCCCTTTCTATGTCAAAACTACTATGTTTTCACACAAAGTACAGATTAAAAATAGGACGCAGATAATGGCTGGAAGAGTTTAACAGTGAGATGTTGTGACCGCTTCCCAACCTCCTTGACAGTTGCTGTTGCTAGAGAGGAGCACGTCGTTTGCTGAATGACATTGTGGGATGTCAGCTGGTTTTGTCTTCAGCGTTAGCCCCCTCAGTGATGAGCCAGGGTAATCAGAAGCCTGTTTGAACAGAGGAGAAGAAGAATATCAAAAGGCAGATTGGAATTGGTGTTCAAATGAATAGTGTGAAATCTCAAAGTGAGATTACCAAGGTAATGATAACACAGTCATCTCAAAAAAGGAGGCTGTTATTTTAAGGAATGGAATTTCACCAAAAAAGAGAAAAGAGAATAAAGAGATCAGCACCACCGAAACTGTGACTGTCAGATGAAAGGTAAATCTTTAATATGAAACACTTCTTTACCTGCTGTCATGACATTGGCAAATATGTTTATATTACAGATTTTTATCTTTATCCAAACCATAATATGCTAAAATAAACAGAATCACAATTTTGTGTTTTCCACAGAATCTGAGATAAAGACACCAAAGGGAATTTTTTGATTAATAATGTTACTTAACAATAATTTTAGATTTATCCTTGCAGAATAAAAACTACAAGGAACATGTATAGTAACTAAGCAATATGGTGGATTTACCATCTTCATTATTTAGTTATAAAAAGATTTGAGAACTTATTTGTATTTATTTTTAATAAGATGCTATCTATTCTTCTGTGGTTTGCAATGAAGGCTACGTGGCTCTGGAGGGAGAGTGAGAGAATAAACACAGGAGGCATTATCGCCTAATGCAATGTGTCTGAGGCTTCTTGGACTCTGTGAAGGTGACCAGAAGATAAGGACTTGTATGGAACTAACATGTATGGAACTAATCTGTAACATTCCTTTGCCAGAATTTTGGTAATGTGCTGTTTTACAGTCAAATGTGATGAGCCAACAAGGTTGCTATCTTTCATATAGGTCTCTGTCATTTCACCTTTCTTGCATACAATGTAAGCATGCTTTTAGTTGTCTTCAATATTTTTTTTTTTTTCCTTGATGGATGATTGTGCTGGTTTTGGCTGGGATAGAGTTAATTTTCTTCACAGTAGCTGGTACAGGGCTGTGTTTTGGATTTGTGCTGAAGACAGTGTTGATAATGCCGAGATGTTTCAGTTACTGCTGAGCAGTGCTTACCCAGAGTCCAGGCCTTTTCTGCTTCTCACACCACCCCACCAGCGAGGAGACTGGGGGGGCACAAGAGGTTGGGAGGGGACACAGCTGGGACAGCTGACCCCAACTGACCAAAGGGGTATTCCATACCATATGACATCATGCTCAACATATAAAGCTGGGAGAAGAAGGAAGGAGGGGACATCAGGAGTGATGGCATTCGTCTTCCCAAGTAACCGTTATGTGTGATGGAGCCCTGCTTTCCTGGAGGTGGCTGAACACCTGCCTGCTGATGGAAAGTAGCAAATGAATTCCATATTTTGCCTTGCTTGTGCATGCAGTTTTTGCTTTACCTGTTAAACTCTTTATCTCAGCCCACAAATTTTTCTCACTTTTACCCTTCTGATTCTTTACCCCACCCACTGTGAGGGAGGTGAGTGAGTGGCTGCGTGGTGCTTAGTTGCCAGCTGGGGCTAAACCACGACAATGATTAACTTTAAAAATAGCTTTGTCCATCAATTATAGTTTCTCGTGGAAAATTGGAGGCTACTTTTGAAGATTAAGTGGTGAGTGAACTGCAATTAATTCCTGAAATTCTGGGGGAGAGCTGGGCATTGACTATACCTACCAGTAGGCACAGTCACATGCCTGCTGCACGGGAATATGTGTATGTAGTGTTAGTTTTTTGTTTTTCATAAAAGAAAATGCTGACTCTTGTGATGTCTTGCAGGGCTGTGCCAGCCCATGGACCACAGCTTGAGTAGTATTGTCTTAGAGATTGCCAGGAGTCAGAAGAGTGGGATATTGAAAAAAAAATTTTTTTATTTGTTTGTTTGTTTGTCTTAAATGATGCATATGTCTGTTAAGTGGCATTCAATAAAGGTTTTTATGCGTTGAGGTAAAATCAGCCCCAGAAAGAGCTAGTGCTGAATTGCAGTTAGGCTGTGGACTTTATTTCAGAAGGAATACCCCTGCTCTCTCTACCACTCCCTACCTCTCTCTGGTTGAACAGACCAGCCTGTGCACTCGGTCCTGCTCTCAGAGCCAGACACAGAGTCATGTTTTGCCAAACCCAGAGAAACATAGTTTTCCAACAGGATTCTTTGTTTTTCTAAGCATCACTTGGTTGTCAGTGTTCTTTCTCCAGTGGGAAAACTCAGCCTTTTTTCTGTTCTAACCAGTTTCTTTTACTGAAAGAAAAGAAAGTCCAACATTTTTGCTCCTTTTGAAGTTGCCCTCAGAGCAAAATGCTACCTCCTGCTTCATGAACAGGATATCTGACAAGCTTTCCCCATTGATGTTAGTACAGAAAGCACATCCCAGTGACCACATGAGCTGTCTCAGACTGACACATGTTTCTGCTTCTGCCTGCGATTTATTCCCTGTTTATCCAGAGGGATATTCAATATCAGCATCAATGCCTTTTATGGCTCACATGGTACCTTCCCACTCCGCAACAAAGAATTCTCTGCTGTAGCACTCTACTCCTGACAGGTGACACATCTTCCCAAAGAACCTGACCCATCGGACTGCTGTATGCCTGAACTGTGCAAATTCCAAGGCCAGATAAGATATGGGTAAGATCCTAATTTATTCTAAAAAAGGAAATTCATGTGTGTGTCCCTGCTGCAAGTCCCTCTGCCTCTTTGTACCTCAGATGTTGTTTGTCCTCTTTCCTCTGCATACATCTTACCCACATCCTACCTTCCTGAATAACACAGCATATTGCAAACAAAACGCAGGACTGGCAGACTGATTTCTGTGCAGCAGTGAAAGAGCTGAATGGCTGCCCTTGCATTGCTCTGCAAGAAGGAAACATTCTCTATGGAAATCCTCCAGCCCTCATAGACTATCTTGTGTTGTATTTGGTAGATGAGAAAGAGGTAATAGACATATAACTGTAAAGAAAGGTAAATGAAAGGACACTAGTTACAAAACCATAATGATTTCACTATTTTAATTGCAAACAACTTGATGAGATGCTGACAGAATTCAGGAATCGGTTCTTCATGATGTTTAACAGCAGACTCTGTTGAAAAGGAGCTAACTGCATGGGAATGTGTATGTTTTGGCCTTTTTTCTAATCAAAGTGTGCAGCTGTGCATCCCCTGACCTGCTGCAGGAGGGTAGCCGTTCACAGGCCATGGACTGAGCAGCACAGAGAGTGACACAGATCAGAGTGATGTGATCTTGAGAAAGTGCTAAGTCTGTGTGCATTTCTGTGCTCAACGACTCTTTCATCCATACAAACAGATGGAATATTTTGAACTTGTAGCCATGATGTCTCTGTTTTCATTATGTTGTTGCTGCCTGTGAATTGTTGCTGTGGATGTGACTAGGGTCTTTTGTATCTTTGCATATTTGCATGCCAGCAAGCACCTGGACCTTAGCAAGTACGGATGGAAAGAAGGTATTGCAAACAAATAAAGGAGCCTTCACATATTACTGCTATTGACAGTTTCGTTCAATGTACAAAGTTATTGTGCAAAATCCGCATTCTGAAAAACACTGTCAAGGAAGTACCCTGACACAATGATTTGAATGGATCAGCTCTGCTTGCTCCTGCAAGCTGATCCAGCTGACACAAGCAAATGGACTGAAAACCCAACTTTGTAATGCAGCCAGGATATTGACAATTGCTTGAATAAAACAAGAGAGTTTCTGCAATCATTAGACTTTCAGAAAGATGCAGCTAATTTGCACCACAGTTACTGAATATTAGTCTTGCCTTCTTCATGTAGTATTAAATCAACAGCTTGCTCAGAAATAATAGCTGAGACAGGGAATGAGTAAGTCCCTTGTGTGCATCCAGTGCTGGTTACCTAAGCGATGCTTAGGCTAATGCATATCTCACGGTACAGAACATTTTGCCTTCTTTTGCAGAATACAAACAAGTGTCTTCACCTTAATCCTTTGGGGTCATAATTTTTTTTTGCCTAACTTTCAGCCAGTCAGAGACGTAAGGTTAATAGTCAGATCTGTTAATCTGAATCAGATTAATCAGGTGAATAAGTTGCTGTCTAACTGCTCTATATTCTGTAAAGACCATGATTATTTTTTGTAGTGCAGACAGGCCTGGAGGGTCACTTTGGCCTACGTAACTTCAGCTGTAACTTTGACAAAACTTGCAGTGCCATCTAAATAAATAAACAAATAGTATTAGACCTCTCTGGCTGCATTTGTTTCTGAAAACCCCCCTGTCTTTGCAAAACACCACTATATGATAGATTATCCCGATAAACTGCTATACATGCTCTGGAAATTTTAAAATATATCTTTGATCTGCTGTGGCTGATCCATGTACCTCTCACAGGGTACTAGGCAACAGAGCAAAGCAATTTGTAATAAGGAACCACTGCAGAGACACATATTAGAAAAACATCATAAAGCATGTAACAGGCAGGCTTCAGTCACTAATTCCTAATTGCTATCTGGGGAAAAAATAATTTTTTTCTGAAGTTTCAGTAAAACTGCAGTTTAACATATGAAATTTAATTAAATAAGTTGCATAAGCAAATGAGTGCACCAGAAATGCTGATGATTTTAAATCCTTCTTCTGTACTGCCTTTATTAGGAAGTGTAAGTGCTGAAACACACTGCACTTGCCGTCTTAGAAAAGATTTAGCCCTGCTGAGCCACCCTTCCAGGGAGACACAGTCCTGTAGCTCTCATCTCATGGCAATTCCTCACCAGTGAGATTTCCTCTGGTAAACAAGTGTCACAGCTGGGCTTGCTGTCATTGCTGTGCCATACTGTGCCTTTGGAGCTTTCACATTGCTAACAGCTCTGAGCCACATTCTGTGGACTTGGCGTGATCAGAAATGGGAGGGCCTGCTACAGCTCAGGAGTCACGTAAGCATGTGCTTGGGTCTTTCTGAAGTCAGTAGAGTCTCAATGCACATTAAAGTGCTTTGCAGAAGAGGTATGGAATTAGTTCTGCACTTAAAGTTCATTACTGAATTATTAAAAGGATGCTCTGTAAGCAGACTATTTATTAAGTGGAGGCTGAGGTAGCCTTGACAGCAAAACTTGCATAGGATGATTCTGCTAATGATCCATGTGGCACCAAAGCTGAGATCCATGCAACAACAGCTCAGTTGATTTTGGTACCTGAAGCAGCTGCCCTCACACCTTTGACTGCAGAGAAACAGATTCATAACCATAGAATAATAGAATCATAGAATGGTTTGGGTTGGAAGGGACCTTTAAAGGTCATCTAGTCCTACCCCCCCTGCAGTGATCAGGGACATCTTCAATGAGATCAGGTTGCTCAGATCCCTGTCCAGCCTGACCTTGAATGTTTCCAGGGATGGGGCATCTACCACCTCTCTGGGCAATCTGTTCCAGTGTTTCACTACCTTCGTCATAAAAAATTTCTTCCTTATGTTTAGTCTGAATCTACCCTCTTTTAGTTTAAAACCATTACCCCTTGTCCTATCACAACAGGCCCTGCTAAAAACTTTGTCCCCATCTTTCTTATAAGCCCCCTGTAAGTATTCAAAGGCTGCAATAAGGTATCCCCAGAGTCTTCTCTTCTCAAGGCTGAGCAACCCCAACTCTCTCAGCCTTTCCTCACAGGAGAGGTGTTCCATCCCTCTGATCATTTCGGTGGCCCTCCTCTGGACCCGCTCCAACAGGTCCATGTCTTTCCTGTACTGAGGACTCCAGAGCTGGACGCAGTACTGCAGGTGGGGTCTCACCAGAGCAGAGTAGAGGGGCAGAATCACCTCCATCGACCTGCTGGCCACACTTCTTTCGATGCAGCCCAGGATACAGTTGGCTTTCTGGGCCGTGAGCGCACATTGCCCGGTCACATCCAGCTTTTCATCCACCAGTACCCCTAAGTCCTTCTCAGCAGGGCTGCTCTCAATCTATTAATCCCCGAGCCTGTATTGACATCAGGGGTTACCCCGATCCAGGTGCAGGACCTTGCACTTGTCCTTGTTGAACCTCCTGAGGTTCACATGGGCCCACTTCTCAAGCTAGTCCAGGTCCCTCTGGATGGCATCCCATCCCTCGGGCATGTCAACTGCACCGCTGAGCTTGGTGTCATCTGCAAACTTGCTGAGGCTGCACTCGATCTCACTGTCTGTGTCATTGATGAAAATATTAAACAGTAGTGGTCCCAAGACCAATAACAAAACAGGGAATCTCTGTCTTGGTAAATACAACTGTATTGAGCAATTCCTGGCTACTTACACTAAATGGATCTAGAAGATTCTTCTAGTGGCATGTCCCCTAGCTTACATCTCAAAAGATAAAAATGTCAGTGGAGTCGTAATATTTACTCTACGTAACCAGGCTAATATCTACCCTTCTGAAGAAGGAAGAGAGGTCACTGCATGAGCATCTGCCAATGTAATGGTATCCAGTTTGATCTCATCAGAAGGGATTCTAGGTAAGCAAGATTACAGGAAACCCATGCTTTAGCACTGCTGTTAATTTAGTGATGCTCAAAAATGGCCCAAGCCTGCCTGTTCATTGCCTTTCTTTAACTTTCAAACAATGATTATTTTGTTTAGCAAATTCTCAAGTGTAAGTAGTATTTGTCTTATCTCTAATTTATGTGCACATGACATAATCCCTTTTTCTTTCTTTCCCTTGAATGGATTTCCCTAACTGATCCTGTGGAGCAGAGATTACTCCATAGTAGACCTCCTTCTCCACCATGTTCATGAATAAATTGAAGGGAATGACTGGGATACTCTGCTGATTAACAATGAAGGAAAGGAATTTTATTGGCAAATCTAATTTTGAAAGCCATGTCTTCTAAGACCAGAATATTCAACAGGATAGATTTTTACATAAATAATGTGTTGAATTCATTATATGTATTCTTTCAGAGAGCCATCAGGGATTTCCCACTTAGAATCACAATGCAAGTTATAATATATTGAGAGCTGCACTATGCTAGCATTTCTGTTTGGAAGATCCTATTTTCCAGGGCCCTGCAGTGTGAGCTGGTGCGGGTTCTGTATGTATTATCATGTATTAGTCTTCAGCTGCAAAAATAAAACCTTGTGTTCCAGCACTTATCCTGGATCTTGTTATGTTAGTTAATTCTGAAAATGGGTTGAAGTAGGCAATCACATACCAAGGAAATAGAATAGCTTGTATATGATTCACAATGTGGAAAAAAATACCCCATTGTAACAAGCAGGTGTACCTATATTTTCAAGGATAGGTTTTGTAAAAAGATAGTTTTGATTTGTTGCTTTTAACAAAGGAATCCACATGCTTCTCTAAGATCTGTTTAAAAAACAGCCTTTCATTGCAGATGTTATCGCTGTGCACATGTGTGAATCAACATCCCCTTGTTTTCACTGTGATCTTCACTTTTCACAAAGATGATGATAAGGCAGTGACTGCTTCGGTTCTTAATTGCTACTTCCACAACCCCCCTGATGGTAGGGTCTAGTCCTTGATTTGGGGTCCTCTGGTCTTCTGCCACACTAGTAATTTCCAACATGAAACTGAAGCAGCAGTTGTGGGAGCTTTGTAGGTCTGTGTTGCTTATTCAAACCCACCAACTGCAGTTTTACATTTCCTTTCCAAGCAGTGGAGTTCTGTGTTCTTGCTGAGGCGCACTACAGCTGTGTTTTCTGTGACAAGCATAACAAGACAGTTGCAATAGCATTCTCCATGTCTGATACACACAAACGCTCTTTAAAAGAGATGTCTTTAAAAAAGACAATTGGCTATCTGAACCTCTTCTGCAAAAAGAAAAATATCCAAGAGCTCCAGACTTACTGTTCAATAGCCTGTGTTCTGTCTGAATCCATGTACAGGGTAAATAACTGCATAAAGTGCTCCTGAACTGTGTGGGTTTGTGCATCAGAACTTCTGGAATAGTGTTTTGTGCAGAGCAGTGTTCAAGTATCCAAATCCTCATGATCCCAGGAGCATGGAATATACCCCACCCCCCCCCCCCCCCCCCCCCCCAAAAAAAACCAACCAAAAAACCAAAAACCCAAATGGTGGCTAAGTAATGTGAACTATCTCCAGGGTAGAAGCAGAAGAGACATTATCTCCAGGTAAAAATAGCTCTTTCATTTGTGAATAGTGCCATGTTGCTAAACCTTTTGCTTCAGGCTGTGCAGTATAGTCTCACAACTATTTTTTTACCCCAGTGATTTGCCAGCACCCTGCACCCATATGTGGTCAGTTGCGCAGTGTGTTCAAGTGACCCTTAATGCTTTTCAAGGTAATGACCTGCTTTGCATTAAAGAAAGATGAAAGTACAGTCTTGAGAGCATTAGGGAAAGACCATCAGACGGAGAGGAAACTGCAGCACAGAGGCATGAGGTGAACAAAGGATTTTAAGCATATGCATAACTGGGGCAGCAGGTACTGCTAATGCTGACACAAGTTGTCTGGGAAGGACGGACTTAGTATGTCTTCTACTAAATCTGTCTTCTGTGGTATTAATATCATGGATGGTCTGCAACAAGAGCTGGAGGTGACCAAGAGATTACAAGATTGATAAGTGACTGTATGGCAAATACATTTTATTGTATTCAATGTATAAAATACTGTGACAGCCTTGAAAATAATGCAGTCCCCAGAGGGTCCATGTAATCTGGAAATACAGAATATGGTAGGACTGTAATCTCAGAAAAGCCCTTAGGGAGAGCTAAGTACCCTGCTAGCCATAGCTGCATTTTGCAACTCAACCCAGAGAAGCACACAGAGGGAAGAAGCTGATTTTCAGAAAGCAAGGGAAGAAGAAGAGTGAGTTTTCACAGCCACATTTGGTAAAGAGCTTCATATTCCTATGGCACAGGGGCATGGACAGAGGAACAAGTTGCTGCATACACATTTTAACATTGAATGTGATGAAAAGTCTTTGGGACTGCGTTTTCCACAGAGCTAGAAACAATCTGGGGACTGATATTGTCAAGTGCTAGGACAAGGGGGAAATCTTATTAAATTGGTGCTCTGTTGGCAAGTGCTAAGCAGTGCAGAGCCAGCTCATGAATTTTGGAACCCCTATTTTGTCACAATAAGGTAAAATTTGATGCTTAATAATATTGTATAATATTCTATAGTCTTCAGCGGAGGCATAGACATGCATAAAATTGCACAACTGTTTGGGGGAACTATAATTGTGATCTGTTTGTAATCTAGGAAGACAGAGATGTAGAATTTAACTGCTACTTATCCACACCTTACAAGACCAGGCCAGTTGCATATAGCTGATGCAAGGTGTGTAATTGCTTCTGTGACTGTATTACAGCACAGATATACCCAAGACAGCTTTAAATTAATGAGCTTGGAAGTGCTAGCAGTATAGCTAATCATCCAAGTACTTCTCTGATCTCATAGGTGGATTTTATATCCTTTGCTAAGCTCTCTGCCACAAGAAGCTGAATGATCTGCTATAAAACTGATTGAGATATGACTACACTATGTGGTAGTTACTGTGGTGCAGCCTTGTTCGAAATGTCGCTGCTTAGAGAAGCTTTTTAAGCTGATGCACCTGAGAAATTGTTCCTCCTCTCAGGCTCTGTTTGCACAGTGGAGAAGCATCAATTCATTTATCTGCTCTAAGAGCAACGCTTCAGCTATCTTGAACTGATGTGTACTTCATATCATTTTGTTATGCCAGTTTATGGTTAATAATGACATTTATATATCTTTGGCCTTGTTTGAAAGAACTACTCAGCAGTCCAACCACATATGCCGGCACACAGCCAGCAGGGACTGGCAGGACAGGGTATGTTCACAGGAATGTGCTAATAAGCAAGGGCAGCCAAGCTGTGGGAAGACAGAAGCAATTTTTCTAAAAATCTTCACGGAGCTGCAGTGATGGTCACTGATACGAGAGCTCCCCTTCTCTAGCTGCAGCCACTACCTGGAAACACGCAGCACCCAGGAGCAGTCAGGTAATACTCAAGAGTTTCTGGCTGAGAGATCAGCTCCTGGGGTTATTCTGCTGTTAAAGGTGTGTTGCATCTCCACATATTTCCTTTCCACCTTTCAAGGATGCTATTCCCTGCTCTGTTTTAAGCCTACTCTTCCCCTTGAGTGACCCCTAGCACACGTGCCCTGTAGCAAGGGCTGTATATTTGAAGCTGAAACTGCATTTTCTTTTTAGTGTGGGGTGGTCAGTAATTTTGGAGGAGTCTAATGTGCTTGTGTTTTACACAACCTTGTTATACAACTCAGTGATTAGATCTAGACTGGACTAGGGTTAGATATAGCAACTGCTGTCAAGGCAACAGCATTAAGACTATGAAACACTAAAGATAGATGAGACTGTGATTAGAGTCTGTTTTAAAAGTCAGGATATTAGAAAATGCCACTACAAAATGAAGTTTAGGACAGAGAATGAGACATGGTGGGAATAAATCCTATCTGGAGTGCTTGGAAGTATTTAGGAGGAAGGAGCAAGAATCTGGAGCAATACTGAGTGGCAAAGCGAACAGCACAGAGCAGCTTCTGGTGTTGGAGGCTGCTTCAGGTACCCAACCACACGGTCAAATGCCAGCTGGGTTCACAGCTGACGAAGCCTTGGCTCCCCCACCTTGATCAGATGAGGAAAGGGCTGTTGCTGCAGGCTGGCTGGCCGCAGGGGCCCCTGCCTACGTGCTGCCTGTGCCGGGCAGCTGGCAGAGTGCGGAGGAGGTGAGGGCAGTACCCGTACACCTGGACAGGTTGTAAATGGCCACCGAGCTGCAGAAGTCACCTGTTCAAAAAGGCAAGGGGTGAACCAGGGAGATACGCAGTGCTACCATTCAGGGTCTTCCCAAGTGGCATAGAAAGAGAAGGAGATAGCAGCCACCATGGCAGTCCTGAGTACATTGCTTTGCTATACAAGTCCAGGCTAGAATTAAAAGCCTCTTTTTGCTCCAATTTCTTTCATATAATACTTATAAATCAGCATAAAGAGAGCTGCAAAATTAGTAGCACTCTGTAGCAATTGTTACAGAGGTGAGTACACAATCGTGCCTTAAAAGAGCTGTGATTTCTGACATGTCTCCGTAGCCTGATTTGAGCCATTTATTTCTTGAAATCTCAACTTTAGGGAAGGTTGAGTGCACTCTCAATGCTGTAAGTTAGGGTATCTTTTCTATCAGTCTTTTTTTTAAAGCTTTCTGTACCTGAAGGCAAAATGCACAATGTGTGTCTCTGTGTAGAGGTATAAAGATCTGACTGCATTTTATTTTTTAACCCATCTGGTGCCAGCATTTTGTAGTTGTATGGAGCCTGCTGAAGTGAGAAAGGACGGCAAGCCTGAGAGTAACACAGGAAGGAGCTGGTTGACAAAAGCAGGCAGTGCCCATGGAATTTCACACTACAGAGAAATTCAGTGAAGAAATTCCTAAACCAGCTGTGTTGTGTGAAGGGAGGCCAGTGATATTCAGGCAGAGAGAAAATCTTAGCTCTGCCATACTTAGATTGGGACAACCCAGCCCACACCCTTCCTTCCCTCCTTGACTTGTAATAAGATGCATTACACTGTCCTCCACAGCAGAGCTGGTGTGGCCATTTTCACAGGGTTTTAGAGCAGCACCCAGATCTCCGGGGTGTAAATTTGTTGGTTCTTCCAACGACTCCCCTTCTGGTGAAACCCCATGAAACGTCCGAAGTGAGAAACTGAGTTCCTGGGGGAAAAGGGTTGAGTGTGATATATTTTCCCAAGTCTCTTCTCCTACCAAGTCTGATTATGAAGTATGAAATAAAGGCCAAGTCCTCTGTCAGGGAATATGAGGAGCCAAAATGGTCATTACTGAAAGGGACACTTCTGGCTGCCCACCATGATTAGACAGATGAGATCCAGTCAGGATAACTTCACAACCAAGAGTCAATCCAATTACAAACAATCTGAATGTGGACAAAGGACACATTTCAAGTAAATTAACTACTACTGTAGCCTGCTACCGTCCCATGCAGACTGGCTTTGGTGATCTTACTGGCCCTGGCTAGCAAACAGAAGTAGAAATGTCCTTCTGTGTCTTAAAAGTGTCTTTTTAAAAACATTGGTCCTAAGTGTTCTGTCACAACATTCCTGTGTTGTTTTTCCCAAACAGTGATTCTCCGGACCCACATCCAGTGGGGGTCTTTTGGATATTTATTTCTAAGTATGGAAGCTGTTGAGTAATCTTTCCAAGATGTTACATCAGCTGATCTCCAGATACTGCACAGGTTAGAATGCCACCATAGGTATGTCCTAGACCCACAATTTGCCTCAGATAGTCTAGTTCCATTTAATATGACTGCTTTTATTCCCGCAGCCCCTGCACTAAAAGGAAGCATCTCTCCAGCCCTGACATAGGATGTAATATTTTCATTTGGGTGAAAATATGCCTGCAAAATGCTAGCTAGAGGGAGGGTCTAACTCACAGAGGTTTAAAATCAAGAAATACCCTGTAAGGTGCCATGCTGCCTTTTTCCTTCAGTTCATGAGGTCTCTGCTCTCATTGATTTCAGGAAAAGCAAGGAAACTACACTGCATATAAGAACATTGATTGGTCTGATGATTTTTTTTTTATCTTATGTTTAAGAGCTGCTGACATGTGCAAAAACATTTTATTAGGTGTGATCAGGAAGTAAATTGTCCCTGCCCTCCAGCATGGTGCAGCAATTACCTCCAATAGCAAAACCTGTAAGTTAATCACAGTATTTGCAAACTCAATCTCATTGTTCATATGCTGAATCTTTTCCAGTAGAGTGTTATCCATTGAAATTGAGAGTTTACAGAATGTTCATCTGAGGCAGGCATTTCTTACCAGTAAGAATACTCTGATTATTATTTTCTAATTAAATTAGGCTTTTTAAAAAGGTTAACCATGACATTTTAATAGCTTCAGCTCATATTGATATTCTGAGGACACACTTCAGCTCAGCCACTTGTGACTGAAAAGGATGTTTTTCCAATTAAGAAATCTCTTTTTAAGGGCTTCTCCTAAATGACATCTACTTTACAGAGGGATGTGAACTAGAATATAATTTGTTTCCCTGGCTGCACAATCTCATAGCTCAGCAGGTAACCCTTTATTACAAAATTTTAACCTTAATGCCACAACAAGTTTATAGTGTCCAACACACAAAAATAAAGGATTTAAAATATTGTTATTAAGAGTTAGTTGTAGTCAATCCATGTAAATTTCTTTTTAATGCATCAGGGCAAATACTAAAGAAATCCATGGAAAATTTATAGACATAGTAGATTCACTAAGCAGTGTATCTGATACTTCAAAATATTCCATACAGTAAGCGCAGTGCTGCTGGATTACTGTTGTCTTTCATTCTGTCTTTACTCTACAAATTGTATATGGGCACCTCTGCATAGATTTGGACTTCATTTTGTTAGGTATCACCCAGACAAAATTAAAAAGACAGGAACTATCCCAGGTGGTGTCAAAACTATGTATGAATACAGCCAGATGAGGGGGTAAAAAGAAAGTAATGAAACATTATTAGTCAGATTGATAGCCAGCAATATCAACACACAAAAAAGCCAAATAATTCTTTCATTCATTGAAAGTTTTCCAGTAAGTTTGAAGAAGGAATCTGAATGGGAATGATTTGATACTTCTGCAAATGTGGAACATAAAAAGAGAAGGAAGAAAACATTTAAAGACTGGGAGGACAATGTGGGCCATTTGGTGATGGGAGCTAACTCCTCAACACAGAATGGTAATAGGGTTGTGATTGTCCATGAGGAACATTGAAGATGAGGACAAACAGTTTATCTTTGTTGAAATAGAGAAAAAGTAATGGAGAAATGCAGAGCAAGGAGTGATGTTAACAAGTATCAGACCAAAAATAAAAAGAAGATCTTGTGCCTGTATTTCATTCTTCACTTGGTAATTGGTGGCAATTATCAGGCCAAAATTAAATTGAATAATATTGATTCCAAACGAATTTTGAAAGGTCAAAATCAGAAAGAAGCATTTTGCACTGAATGTTTCTGTCTGAAGCTATGTTTTATTAGTTTAATTTTGTAATACATCTTGAAGATAGTTGCCATTCCTGAAACTTGGTGGGATGAACCCCATGACTGGAGTGCAGCCATTGATGGCTACAGGCTGTTCAGAAGGGACAGGTGAGGAAGAAGGGGTGGAGATGTTGCCCTCTACATCAAGAAAGGGAAAGAGTGTTGTCTTGATTTTTGCTGGGGTAGAGTTAATTTTCTTCCTACTATCTGCTATAATGTTGTGTTTCAAATTTAGTATGAGAAGAATGTTGATAACACACTGATGTTTTCAGTTGTTGCTAAGTCGGGTTTATACCAAGTCAGGGATTTTTCAGCCTCTCATGCCCAGCCAGCAAGAAGGCTGTAGGGGCACAAGCAGTTGGGAGGGGACACAGCCAGGGCAGCTGACCAAACTGGCCAAAGGGGTATTCCATACCATGTGATATCATGTCCAGTCAATCGGGCTGGCCTGCCTAGTCAACACTTTTACGTCCGTACTGTACTAAACAGGTGGCTTTTGCTAAATGTGTATCTCCAGTATATAAAGTGGGGGGAGCTGGCCAGGAGGGGTGGATCACTGCTCAGGGACCGGCTGAGTGTCAGACAGTGGGTGGTGAGCAATTGCCTTGTGCCTCACTTGTCTTTCTTGGATTATATTTCACTATCTTTTTTTTATCTTCCTTTTCATTACAATTATTATTATTATAACATATATTTGTTAATTTCAATTATTAAACTCTTCTTATCTCAACCTATGATTTTTATTTGTTTTTGATTCTCCTTTCCATCCCACCAGGGATGGGGAGGAGGAGTGAGTGAGCAGCTGTGTGGTGCTTAGTTGCTGGCTGGGGTTAAACCACAAGTGTGAAGAGCTGTCTCTGAAGGATATCCACGAGTGGGTTCAAAGCTTATGGGTAAGAATTAGAGACCGAGGCAACAAAGGGAACCTTGTGGTTGGTGTCTAGTGCAGGCCACCTGACTGATGAAGCCTTCTTACTCCAGCTACAGGAGGCATCACGCTTGCAGGCTCTTGTCCTGCTAGGGGACTTCAACCACCCCAACATCTGCTGGAGAAGTAGCATGGCTAGCTGTAGCAATCCAGGAGACTCCTGGAATGCACTGAAGATAACTTTTTAAAGCAGGTAAAAAACAGCCTTACCAGAGGGGATGCGGTACTGGACCTGATGGTCACCAACACAAGTGAGCTAATTGGTGACATCAAGATTGGAGGCAGCCTGGGCTGCAGTAATCATGCACTAATCATGTGGAGTTTGCAGTCCTGAGGGATACGGGTCAGGTGAAGAGTAAAGTCAAGACCCTGAATTTTAGAAAAGCAAAATTCCAGCTGTTCAAGGATTTAGTCAATAGGACCCCCTGGGAAAGTGACCTCAGGGACAAGGGAGCAGAAAAGAGCTGGCAGATCTTTACGGACACCTTCCGTAGACTGTGAGAGCTCTTGATCCCCAGGTGTAAGAAATCAGGAAAGAGAGGCAAGAGACCGGCATGGATGACTTGAGACCTGCTGGTCAAACTAAACAGCAAGAAGGAAATGCACAGGCAGTGGAAGCAGGGACAGGTATCCTGGGAAGAGTATAAGGATGCTGCCTGGTTATGTAGGGATGAGGTCAGGAAGGCCAAGGCACAGCTGGAGCTGAACCTGGCAAGGAACGCAAAGAATAATAATAAGGGCTTCTACAGGTACATCAGCCAGAAAAGGAAGGTCAAAGAACGTGTACCCCCGCAATGAGCAAGACTGGCAAACTGGTAACAACAGAAGAGGAGAAGACTGAGGTACTCAACAACTTTTTTGCCTCAGCCTTCACTGGCAATCTGTCTTCCCACACCTCTTGAGTGGATGGACTGCAAGATGGGGACTGGGGGAGCAAAGTCCCTCCCACTGTAAGAGAACACCAGTTTTGTGACCACCTGAGGAACCTGCGCATGCATAAGTCTATGGGACCTGATAAGATGCATTCCAGAGACCTGAGGGAATTGGCTGATGTAGTTACCAAGCCACTCTCCATGATACTTGAAAAGTCGTGGCAGTCAGATGAAGTCCCCAGAGACTGGAAAAAGGCAAACATTGCACCCATTTTTAAAAAGGGTAGAAAGGAGGACCCAGGGAACTACCAACCTGTCAGACTCACCTCTGTGCCTGGAAAGATCATGGAACAGATCCTCCTAGAAGCCATGCTAAAGCACATGGAGGACCGGGGGGTGATTCGAGGCAGCCAGCATGGCTTCACCAGGGACAAGTCCTGCCTGACCAACCTAGTGGCATTATATGATGGAGTGACTACATTAGTGGAGGAGGGAAGAGCTATGGATGCCATCTACCTGCACTTCTGTAATGCCTTTGACATAGTCCCCCACAACAACATTCTTTATAACTTAGAGAGAGATGGATTTGATGGATGGACTGTTAAGTGGATAAGGAATTGGTTGGATGGTTGCATCCAGAGAGCACTGGTCAACAGTTCAATATCGAGATGGAGATCGGTGATGAGTGGTGTTCCTCAGGGGTTCATATTGGGACCAGTACTGTTTAATATCTTTATCAATGACACAGACAGTGAGATCGAGTGCAGCCTCAGCAAGTTTGCAGATGACACCAAGCTCAGCGGTGCAGTTGACATGCCCGAGGGATGGGATGCCATCCAGAGGGACCTGGACTAGCTTGAGAAGTGGGCCCATGTGAACCTCAGGAGGTTCAACAAGGACAAGTGCAAGGTCCTGCACCTGGATCAGGGTAACCCCTGACGTCAATACAGGCTCGGGGATTAAGAGATTGAGAGCAGCCCTGCTGAGAAGGACTTAGGGGTACTGGTGGATGAAAAGCTGGATGTGACTGGGCAATGTGCGCTCACGGCCCAGAAAGCCAACTGTATCCTGGGCTGCATCAAAAGAAGTGTGGCCAGCAGGTTGAGGGAGGTGATTCTGCCCCTCTACTCTGCTCTGGTGAGACCCCACCTGCAGTACTGCGTCCAGCTCTGGAGTCCTCAGTACAGGAAAGACATGGACCTGTTGGAGCGGGTCCAGAGGAGGGCCACAGAAATGATCAGAGGGGTGGAACACCTCTCCTGTGAGGAAAGGCTGAGAGAGTTGGGGTTGCTCAGCCTTGAGAAGAGAAGACTCTGGGGATACCTTATTGCAGCCTTTGAATACTTACAGGGGGCTTATAAGAAAGATGGGGACAAAGTTTTTAGCAGGGCCTGTTGTGATAGGACAAGGGGTAATGGTTTTAAACTAAAAGAGGGTAGATTCAGACTAAACATAAGGAAGAAATTTTTTATGACGAAGGTAGTGAAACACTGGAACAGATTGCCCAGAGAGGTGGTAGATGCCCCATCCCTGGAAACATTCAAGGTCAAGTTGGATGGGGCAAAAGGAATGTCAGTTTATGAGTTAGGTTCCCTGTTCAACAGAAATACCAGCCAGGTGTTATGAACAAAACACTATCCTTGTGTTTAGATAAGAAAAAACTCTGAGGACAGTGTCTTATCCTAGGACTAGGCAAAGGGCTTCCCTATCTAAAATGGTACTGCAAAACAGACCTGTAATGCACTACTAGACAGCATGGAGAGCTTGGACTGTGACTACCAAGGTTGTATACCTGTTACTTGGGAAATTTTCACGAATGCTGCCTTTGGTAGGAAAAGAGAAATTATTCTAATCACTTACATTAAGTACACTAACATAACTGTAAACCACAATATAACTTTTAAGAACCATTTGTTTCTTTAATCAAGCTTAAGGAGAATGGATATTGTATTTACACAAGTTTGTCGTATGCTTTAAAAGGTTTTAACTAACAAATTGTTCTATATTGAAATATTCTATAACACTACTCTACTTTGGAAGAAAAGGTTTTGAGAGACATTAACTAGTACCAGGAACAACAGCTTGAGAATTTTATTTCATTATATCTCTGTGTGATTTGGTTTTGTACCACTACTCAAACTGAGTTTCAGTAGAAATGGAAGAGGAAGGAGGAACTTTTTGACAGGACAAAGGAGAAAGAAATGCTGTCCAAAAGTCTCCATTAACCTAAAGAGCATAAAATGATAAAAATCATGAGATACTTGTTAGCTGACTTTGGAATCAGCAGTGCCTGGAGCTGATTATTTCTGGCTCTGTCAGAAGGTCTAGCTGTAGTGAACTGAATTACTGTAGATGGTTTCAAGGGATAAGGAAAGATAAATGAGCCAAACAAAAAAGGCCTGCAGAAAATTAAACGAAAACACAGGCTATGTGTTCTAACACAAGATCACTGCTAAAACTGAAAGGAAATAATAAATTCATTAGAACAAACACAGGGGACTACATGTTACTGCATCCAAATAACGTTTACATGATTTTATTCTATAGAATAAGAAGAGGTGGTGACACCATACATACAAACTATGTTCCTGTTTCAATTCTGAAGGGTATTTAATCTTTTGTTCTGCTAATCAGACAAGATTTAAGCAATTGCACATCATACTGCAAAGATAGTCATGCAATGATCTGTGAATTATGTAGTTGTTTATCACTTTTTGTAATAAAGGATGTTGATTCACTTTCCTAGTTTGTGCTAACTAACAGAAAAATCTCTGAGTATATATTCCTGTAAAGGATGGAAGTAAATTTGTTGAAAATACTGGCAATAAATGGCAGAAATTGCAAATCCAAGGCAATACATGCATGGAAAGAATACTAGGAATAAAAGATCCACAAGCTCAAAAAAACCTGTTAGGATGGTAAAGGACACATGAGCCAGAGCACGTAAAACATTGTCTGACCATCTGGTATAAAATCCATATAAAAGAGTTGTAGGTGAAAATATTTAATGTAACTAAGCCTTCTGCAATGTGGTGGTGTGAGATGAACGCTGAGAAGAGAGCTTGGTGACACCCTGGTCTCTTAATTTAAAGTAATGGTCGTCTTTATTTTCAGATGTGACACACGCAGTACATTATAATCTCCTTTTGGAGCTCACTATTTAGTCTAGCAGGCAGTTAGGCACCCCAAACTTTATAATGTACTCCTTAACTTGCTTACAAATGGGTCAGCTTTTATTGGCAATAAAAACATATATAAACATATTTATGAACTTTGCACTTTTCTTACTCAGTCCTCCTGCATTCAGTGTACCCCACTGACTGAAGGGACAAGGGAGGATTTCACAGGTAGCAACAAGGTGATAGGAATAATCCACAGAGCTGACCCCCTTCCCCTCTCCCAGCTGGCTAATGCCCAGCAGTCTGCACTGTACAAAGGATGCAGAGCAAAGACAATTTAAACTTACATGAGATAGGAGGCATGAATAAATGTGATGAATAAACGTATCTCCTTTCTCATCATTTAAAGTAATCTATAACAAAGAGATCTGTTGCCGCAAGAATGCTTTTTTTTTTCCTCTCTCCTGTTTCATTGGCTTAAAGCAGCAAGAAATGTGGGGTTCCAATCCAGGACTTTGGACAAGATGACCCCCAGATGTCCCCTCCAACCCCAGCTGTTCTGGGAGCCTGCGACTTTCTCTAGGAGGGAGGAACTGCAGCTCTATGTTACAGTCCCAGGCAGAGGGATAGAAGAAAGAGAAAATGGCATGAGTGGGTATCATGTCTGGTGTGCCAACTCTGATTCACCTCAGGTGCTGGTGGTACCAGCCTGGGAGCTGTATAGCACTCATCTGCACATACTCTACCTCTCTTGCCAGCTGGCTATAGCTGAACTAGATTGAGGAGGGAGCAGTTAATCTCATGTAGTAAATATATCATGAGAAATACATCCAGTGTTAAGAAAAGATTTTGGAATTTGGGAGATGTGGGTGAAGGGAAGGAAAAGACAAATACAGAGAACAGGTAAACTATTTTTCCCCCAGTTTCTGCACTTACAAGAGTCCCATTTAAGTTTCTTTCAAAAACTGTGTCTTTACACTGCAGTGATTTAAAAGGCAAAATGGGCATTATTTTTTTTCTTACGCTAAACCTAAGGAAAAGTAAAATTAATTGTCTAAACCTGCCACAGGTATCCTATGTCTTCTACCAGGCATAAGGTGGTCTCCTGCATTCAACACTTTAACATACCACTCTTTTTCTGTGAGTAATTGAGGGAAGGAGTGATTAGAATCTCTTGGTGAAATTGTGATGATGATAAATGATGATCACTAATTATGATGGGCCTTTCCATGAACAGATCTATTAATGCTAATATGACTTCCCTCTATTTCCAGCAAAGGAAATCCATCTCCTTCTATCAAAAAGTCATCAGCTAATTTCCTATATCAGGAGCCTAACAAGAGCCTCCTGTTCCTCCGCTTAGTGTACGTATGAGGGAGTTATTCTGACCCTTCGCATTGCTCAGTTGATTAACTGGAAAATGAAAGAAGGGGATAGGGTCCTAAATGTCTAATTAGCTTATCCTCCTCAGCAATTTTGAACAGTCTATTTGCAGCACATTTAGCTTATAGCAGCTGTTGTTCAAGGATGTTTATTTGAATGTGTCAAGCAAGTCTATACATCATTCACTTGTTTTGTGAGGTGTTTTTTCTTTTAAGTGTTACCAGGATCTTTCAGCATTTGCACGATTCCCATTTTGGTGTTGGTGTTGAGGGTTACAGAAATCTTTCAGATAAAGACTTTTTTTTTTTGTGGGGGCTGTTTCTCCTGTGTTATGAAAATAACACTTTTTCTCAAACAACTGTTTAAACTGAAGTAGATGAAGTAGCTGGAGGTGTTGGGAACAGCTGTAAGTTTGCTATTTGGAAATAAAGTTGTCTGTTCCTTTTCTCCAAATAAACATCTACTAAACCCATAAACACCTAAATACAATAGACACCTTTCAATGAGTTAAATTCCATCTGAGATCACATTTCTCTAAACTTAGGAATCATATCAGTTGAAGAAAAATGATTGGGGATTCGATTTTTTTTTAAAAGCTGAGCATTTCCAGGCCCAGAAGGAGAAGGAATGGGATTCAGCAATACTGAGGTTGCCTGTAGCACTGAGCAGTTATGTTAACCAGCCTCTGACAGCCTAAAAAGCTGGCATTTCTCTGCAGAGTGACTCCCTGATTCTCCATTGCTCTGATGGGGAGTGGGGAAGGCACCATGAGCAGGTCTTGTTCCAGTTCCTGCTTTCTCTCAGGGCTGGTGGCAGACCGGATCTGTAGCTTGCTGTTGCAGTCAGAATCAGATTAAATTTTAATCAATCAGTGCAGGAGCGCTTCCCCAAACCACAGGCTCTCTGTGCTCCTGGCAGGGAGCTGGGTTCTCTCCCAGCCCTGGTGGAACTGGTGACTCCAGAGACGGTTATGTCTGGCATCTTTGGTAACCTCTGCAGCCAGCAGACAGCCCCAGCCCTTTTTGTGGTGTGTGGCAAGCGTCCTTAAATTCTCTTACTCTGTTAGAGGTTTAGCTCCCTGCTGTGTCTGATTTGCTGCACCTTCCCCACTAGAGAAGGCTGTTTGCAAAGGGGCTTCGAAGGCAGCTGGTGCATATCCGAAGAGAAACGGCAGGTGAGCTCCTTGCACACCCCTTCCTGATGGACTTTACTGGTATGAGAAGTGAGTGTCAGTGGCTGGGCATGCTTGGGGTTGTGAGGGAGGCTCAGTAAGGGAGCTGAACAAAACACTGAGACACTGGCCTTGGGATTTCCTTCAAAAGCAGTATGGACATACCCTGTCTTCCTGGAGACCTGTACTGAATTCTTAAGGACAAATACCCTCAAAGTCCATTTGATTGTTTGTTGCTGTTTTAAAGTGTTGCAGAAAAGTATGTGTCTTAACCCTACAATTTAGCAAGGTCATAAAAGTGTCATAATCTCAGGGGATCTCTAAAAATGAAAGAAATGAGAGCATGCTTATTAGGTTTGCTAATGACACTAATCTGCAAGGGACTGTGAGTATGTTGGAGGATAGGATTAGAATTTAAAGGGATCTTGACAAATTGAAGGTATGGTCTGAAATAAACAGGATGCTATTTACTGGGCATACATACAAGGAACTGCGTTTGGGCAGGAATAATCAGCCACACAAATAAAAGACGGGAACTATTTAGGTAGCAGATCCTTATTAGTAGGTTTTATGGCTCACAAACTAAGCGCAAGTCAACAACATTGTGTCCTGCCTTTCCCCCTCTCCCAAACAAACCCAAGAACAGATATCCTGCAGCTAATAATGTAAACTTCAGCCTGTGGGGATGTGCAAAGTTATACTCCATCTTTCCTTGGGACCAGCAATGCCTCAGCTGGACTGCTGTATCCCACTGGAGTATTGCCTCAGTCCAATAAAACGTTTGAAGTGGGGGTACAGAGGATTCAGAAGGATTAAAATGTTGGATGGTCTAGAAAATTTTACTTAAGAGGAAATAGGTTAAATTAATTGGTTTTAGTCTTCACATATGTCAAAAGTTGCTATGTGGATTGCCTTAAAATGATTTGTGACAAGTAATTAAGAAAAGCAAGCTGTGGTGTGTGGTTTCATTTGACTAGATCCTGCACCTGCAATAGGAAATGTCTAAAGGTATTTTTGCAAGGAAAATGTTTAAACCCACCAAATTAGAGACTGGAAGCTGTTTGTAATGGTTTGGAGCAAGCTGCCTGGGAATGATGTGCAGTCTCTATCTGGGGACATCTTTAAGGGCAGGTTAGATGAACATCTGCCAGGAATGACAGAGACACAGATGTAGCTGATCTTTGTTCAGGTAGAGGGGTGATTTGGATGGTTTCCTGAGGTTTCTTCCAGCCCCAGCATAAGCCATGCCTTTGGGAGATGAAGGCAGGAAAAGAACTCAGATAGCAAAGAGCAATTGAGCTGCTGGTTCTTGACGTTCCTGCAGAATACATTGCTTTTGGAGGGATTTCTTTACCACTTTTCTTACACAGTTCCTTCTGTATCTTCCCTCTTTCCAAAAGTCTGTTTTTTGCCTGCCCTTTTTATCATTTCCACCTATGCCTTCTTTCTTCCCTTCTTCTGTCCTCCCTCAATACACAGGAGCAAATGAGGTTGTCCCTCAGATAAGAATAAATTCAAAATGATGACTTCACTGCTGCTTTAGCGGGTATTGTATTGACCCTCACCTTGAACCTTCTGTAACTACTGGCTCTTCAGGGATGCTTCACTGTGCTGCTCAGTGAGTTCTCATCTCAGTGTTTGAGGAGATATGCAAATACTTCAGCTGTACAGGCAAATCAATCGGAGATTGATCGTAGATAAACCATTTTGACCTGATGCAGAATTTATCTGAATATTCAATTACAAAATACTGTCACTGTTAATAAAGCCCTACATACAGGCCAGGAAGACACATGCTGAAGAACAATAGTGTGCAGCTGCACACATGCAGCTCTTTTTGCCAGAGATTGAATTTTGCATAGAAAAAATCAGAGTTGAGTTGCACACAGAATTGGAGTGCAGGCAGGAGCAAATCCCCATTAGACAAGTTCAGCGATTAGCACCTGGTGCAGATTCATGGCATTTCTTCAAAAAAGACACCTTCCCCTACACTGTCACACAAACAGAAGGCACATCATTTAGCTAGGCCAGGGATCTTGAGTCAATTTGGAGCTGTAGGACTTAATTGGTGTACAGCCTTGGGCAAATTACTTCTTCACTTTGACCTTTCCAAACTTCTGTTTCTCTTATTTATGCTGCAAATGCTTTGATTTTGACAAAGCCCCATATTATATGCTTACACTGCATCTATTGCAATGGAATCTCATCAATGTCAGCCCTGCTACACATAGCTTTTATTGTACTGATGGGAAGAGAATTTGAGGTTTGATACCTTTTGCCAGCTCACTAATTATGGGGAAAAATGCCATGTTTCAAAGGCAATAAATGTTTGCACAGAACATTTCTCATAGAACAGTTCTCTAGTTGCTATTTTGGTCTCATATTTAGGACCCAGGAATTATATTGGGCTCTCTGAAAGACCAAATAATTCTTTTAGGGATATAACTGATATATAGATTAAAAATATACTGGTGACACATGTGCTTAGTATTATTTATATATGTATTTTTTTCAAAGAAAAATCCCATTTGACACAGCCTTAATTATGATGATTCAAATTTCTGGTTTTGTTAGTAATACTACTGCAAGCTTTATTAGCAGAAAATGCCACCTACAGCACTGGGGATTGTAGCCAGAAACAATATACTCCATCTTCATTTCATCTTTCAGCACTGAGTCCTTTTTAAATTATTCAGCTGTGCAAACTGTAGGCAAGAAAAGCAAACCCAACACCCACCCTCTTGAGAAATAAACCCCAAACCCTCTAGGAAGGGATATAGCTGACATTTACCCAGATAGTGCATGGTAGCTCAAGATATTTCTTTTATTTATCTGCTTATGAAAAAACAGAGCAAGGGGATTCCAGTGGGGAAGGTTCACTTAATACACAAAAATAATTTTAATGGACATTAATTTATACTAAAGTGTGTAATTTAAGTACATATAAACATGTAGGTGCCCTAAATGCATCCTCCCTTGAATATGAAGAATAGATAGAAAAATTCCACAGCAGCAGCCATGGTAGACAAACAGAAGTGGGATGCATTATTTAAACATACTAGTTGTGAGTATGAGTTGTACTGAGCTAATTAGATTTCAGTGTTGAGAAATACTTCGGAGCTCTTTTTCTTAAACTTCCCAGTCCACTAATTATGGTGAAGGAAATAAAAAGCCGATTCATTGCAGATTAGTGTAAGAATTAGTGTAAATTTATTTTAATATTAATCTAAAAATTGCGGATTAATTTAAGACTCTGCAGACAATGAGGAAAACCTGTACTTGAATGACTGGTGAACCTAGCTGGTCATTCACAGCACTCTTCCCTCCAACATGCAATTTTCCTCTGAATAGCTGTCTAGGACAGATGTTAACTGAGGATGAATACAAGAGTTTTTGACTGTGCTAACATGCAGGAATTTCTTTCCAGTACAACCATGCTTGGAGTTCAGGTCTTTTTATGTAGTCTACTTGTTGCTGGCATAGATATCAACATGTTTATACTGCTTTAATGATGTGTCTGGCAGGTTTTGATCTGCTGTCTTTCTTATGGCCTCTCAATAGGTAGAGTGGAAGTGTGGTTTGGAAACAGTCTGAAAAAATCAATGCAAAAATAAACCAAAATTATGGGAGGAGAGGGGTTATACAAATACTAAGCAAGCTGCCAAGAGCTTCTTGTGTGCATACTTAAGGCATGAGGATATGAGTACATTCATGTGTCTTCTCTGCACTTGGCTTTTAAGTTTTTTTGCCAAGAAGAAGATCTTTTTTCTGGTGAAGTGCGATTTGCAGGTGTTTGATGAAATGAACCCTGGTAGTGACCCTACATAGTAAAGAGCTCTTTTCACTGATAGCTGACTCAGGTTATCATCAGCACTGTGTCTCAACTGATGCATAGCCTTTGATGAAGATAGAGCAGTCTAGTCTGCAATGTTATTAGTGCTGCTGGTAACATAGATGATAATGCTACACCTCTTGACACTTACAAGTGAAAAAAAGTATTATGTCCTTCATTTATGACTGTGAGGACAATGAGACTTAAAATAGGATATGGAACAGAGCCAAACATGGTTTAGATGTTAGTGCAGAGGAATTAGAATTGCTCTTGTACAGAAAGCTGCAAAGTGCATAAATGTTGATCCACCTTGAGTTAAAACTGCAACTAATAGACCTATTTACACAGGTGTCTAGAGACTCTTGCTGTGGTTAGTAAACAAGTGCTTAAAGCTTTGGGATGTGGGAAAGCTATATGCATACAAGTATACTGACCCAGACTTCAGACCTTTAAAGTAATAGACTGATATTATGAGAAAAGTCCTTGCAAACAGATCTAGAAAACTAAAGAGCTGCTTGTATTCATGAGGTTGTTAGAGATGGGGAAATGGTAATAAAATGAAATCACATAGGCTCTTTCTACTTTGTGATAGCATAAGTTTTGCACTTTTGTCTCCTGCATTTAGATATCCACAATAAAGACACTGACTTCTGGTGGGTCACCTATTTCTGTTTATAGAAAAGACAGAGAAATAGGGGGTTTAAGTCTTGATTCGTCTCACCTAGCTCAGATGCCTGCTTTAGGACTACATGAATCATGCCCTAGCAATGCCTCTGGGCTGAGATGAATCACAGTCTCAATGTTCTGTCCCTATCCTCCAAGGATGCATTTTTGCAAAAATGTAAGAAGCCACATGTTTGTAACATTGGCTTTGAGGGATGGAACAGCTAGCTTCAAGAGACATAATGTATGGATTAAAAAAAAAAAAAAAAAAGGAAAAAAACCTGAGGCAAGCAAAGATAGCTGCCACACACTAAATCCACAAAAACTCTCGTCCAAGTCCTTTGGGCTGAATGCTCAATAGTTGGCTTTGAGTTCCTGAGTTGTTTGGTTTTGTTTCTGAAAGTAATTTGGGTTGGGCTTTGCTTTAACTCCTGATGTCTATTCCTGTCCTATTTCCAGCTGAACTCAAAGTTTAGCAAGCTGAGTGTCTCAGATGATCAAAGCTGATTGCCAAAGTTTCGGGAATGGTCAGTTCTGATGTCTCTGTTCTTGGTTTGGAGCATTGTCAATGGGACTTTCAGAGAACAATGGCCTTTGCCCTGGCCCGGCATCAGCTCTTGTCATGCAAACTGGTTGGGCATTGATATGATCAAGCTTTTCTGATAGATTTTAAGAAATTAAGAGAAATCTTAAATTTGCATGTCTCAGTAGAGGTAGGAGCACAAGTGTGATGATAATACAAAATGAATGCTTGTGTGGAGCACATTATCTTGAAGGCAGCTGCTGAATGACAGTGTTCACAAAAGCATAAACACGAGAATGCAATACGTAACCAAACATAGATCAGCAGGAGGATATGCATTTTCTCCAATTTGCTGAAGTATTGTAATTGCTGCCAATTACATCCTGACAATCCCGGTCTGTACCTCATATTACTGATGGAGCTGTGACAAGTTGTTTGGTATGAATAATTGTTTACTAGAGAAGATGTCAGACAGCTCAATTAATTTTTTGTTTTACCTCATTTTGAGCCTCCTTCAAAACTTGAAGCTGGTGTCTGGAAACACTGCAGTGCCTGCCATCTGTTTTAACTGGGCAAAAATTCAGATTTTTCTATATTTTTAAAGTAATTTTGATAAATCTGTTGCAAATCTGTTACACTATGAAATTTTATCTATTAAAACCATATGTTGCCTCTCTAGTAGATCTTCTGCACCTGCATTTATCCTGCTCATCCTACTTGCCCCCTTGGACTCTTGGCACAACATTATAATTCTTTCAATCTTCTGGAATTTCCTAGGTAGCTCAGGATTTAATAAGTGTTAATATAAGTGAGCCAGAGAGTTCCTCAAATGGTGCTTTTAGGAATTAGATGCAAGTTTTCCCTGCCTGTTCATTTAAAATTATTAAATGCAGTAGCTGTATAATGTCCTTTGTCACGAATAGCCTAGAAAGTACTTCATCATGCAAGAATCATCCTTCTGTGATCTCTCTTCATTTCAAACACAGCATGGAAATGTTTAATAAAGACTTCTACTTCTGCACTATTGTGAATAAATCTACCATCTCTGTTGAGCAACGAGCCTATAACATTGTTAGAATTTCACTTGGTCAAAATAGACTTCAAAGGCAATTTTTTATTGGACTCAGTCCTGCCATCCACAGAGTCTTCAGTCATCTTTAGCTTCCCTTATCAGTTTTTTACAGATTCAGTGCTTCAGATTCCCAAGACACTGTGCAGTCTAGAGAAAATAAAAACAAATTGTGAGGGTAGGCAACTTGTCTGTGGGAGGAGAATCACAATTTGGGAATCACAACCCATTGCAAGGATTTCAGCCAGTCAGGCTTTGCATTTTGTCTTGCACCAATTACATGTGATATTTTCAGTAAGCTGTTAGATGAATTTCCTTCAGTGACAGGAAAAGAGTCTTTGTAGACCAAGAGCATGCACACATAGTGTACCTTGATTTTAGAAAGGTTTTTGGGATTCTCCAATGACAATGTTATATCCTAGCTAACGAAACATCGTGGCTTGTGTGAATCTAGATCCAGAACTGGTTTGAAAACAATACTGAAAGAGTATTTGTCAATGGGTCACCGTCAAAATAGAAGGATTCATAGAGTAACATCCGTTTCTAATCCATATGCTGTTCAATAGTTTCATTAGTAACTGGGATGATGGACTACAGAGTATGGTTATTAAATTTGCAGATAGAGCCAAGCTGCGGATGAATATACTGAGAACGGTATAACAATTTAAACTGATCTTGACAAATTGGAGATTTGATCTGAAAATAATCAGATACTCTTCAATGAGAATACATCCATTAGCCAGGAGTTGTCTGTTTTGTGGACAGGATGGATAAAAGTAATTTAAAGAGCAGTTCTGAAGGAAAGGACGTAGGGGTTAAAGCTGGCCATACAGTGGACTAGCTCAACATGATTCAACAATGTCATATTGATGAAAAAAACCCCAGAGCTCTTTGGGATCAAATGGAATTTATAACCCCAAGTGTAGCCTGCAAGACATGAAGGAATTCTTCCTATTGATTCAGCATTTAAAGGCTTCACTCAGAGCAATTTTCCAATTATATGTGGACCAGTTGAAGAGAATTCAGTAGAGAAAAATGAGAATGTTCGGGAGTCTAAAAATGTGACCTATGAAAAACGATTGAACAAATTGTGTTATTTAACCTGGAAAGGAGAGGACTGCAGGAACAAAACAATCTTCAAATACATAAAAGGTGGTTGCAAAGAGAAGGAATAATCCATTCTTCATGTTCTATGCCTAGAAATAATGGGTATAAACTGCAGCTTAATTGGTAGGAGAGTGAAGCACGGGAACAAATTGCCTAGAGAATTGGTGGCATCTCCATCTTTTAAAGTCCTTAAGAACAAACTAGTGAAATATCTATCAGAAATGACACTGGTATAATTGTTTTTGCTGGAGCAAAGCAATAATAAACTTAATGACATCTTGAGGTTCCCTCCAGTCCTGTGCCTCCAGAGAGTTATTGGATATAAAATACATCTTGATGGAGGGATGTAAAAAATTCTACAGTTCTGATTTCAGTAACGGAAGTAACCAAAGACACAAAAATTAGAAAATCAAGTCTACTAACTCTAAATGTGAGAGGTGCATTTACACTAAACTTCCTGGTCCTGATTCTTAAATGTTGATTCACCTTTATGGATTGTAGTTTATCCATTCCTAATATGACATATAAAACGTGGAGGTAGTACTTAACACCATAACAAAACTCCAGCTGTAAAATTACCAAATCTCACACACCTGTCATTTGTTGCAAAATACTTAAATACAGCATCTGGCCATTATATTTTAACAGATTTCTAAATAATCCACAAAAAATACTGTGAATTTTCTTAATTTAAGCAAAATTGAAGAGTACACTTTATGTGATTTAGTGATTACAGAGTATTTTTCCCTCAAGAATAACATGCAGTGAAAAAAACCCCAAAGTAGAACAATCCTTCAGTATGTTTTATCAACTTGGCCCAAAGAGGATCCTGTTTTGCATAAACAGTTGAAGCAGTAAAATGAAAAAGCGAGGTCTTGACTATGATGGAACAACCATGGAATTCAGCAATTTTCTTAAGTAAAATGATGCTAGAGTTTGAAGCATTCAGTATCTTGTGCTTTAGTGTTTACAAGAATAAATGGAAATAAAACAGAAAACAATTTGTAAGTAAGTGGTATAGATGGTTGTGAAAGAACTTTGTTCCATACTTGGGCAGTCATGAGATAAAAAAGTCAATCAATCCGACTGGGTGAAGAATAGCTAATTCAAAGTGAGCAGAAGCACAAGGACAGGTTTCATTAAAATCAAGGTAGTGGAGCAGAGAAACAAAGCCTGATGGAATGGATACAGAGCACGGTGGACCACAATGGGCTTGTGTTTTCTGATAAGGAGAAATGACAGTTTTCTTAGCTAAAACCAAGCTACTCTGAAGGAACAGAAACATTTTCATTCAGGAAAAAAAAACCCCAACAAACAAACAAACAAAATGCCCCTCTAAATTTAAAGCATCTGCAGATCATAATCTCCAAGAAACACTGAGATTCAGCAGCAGAAATATGGTTACTTTTTAGTGATATGTTATAAGATTTGGAATTTATATTTTCCACCTGGAAAAAAAAATACTCTTTTTCCTGTTTATGGAGACTAAAGAAATGTTTATGTTATAGAGGCTTAGATTATCAAGCTAGAATGGATCAATCTGTGGTTATTTAGCTTGAGGTCTACAGCACAGGCTGTATGACTAATTAACCAAATTCTTGCCTAACTACAGTGCCTTTCCCACAAAAACATTGAAACTTTAATTGAAAGTTGTCAGTGATAGGTCATATCACAACACAATCTTTGCAATTATTCCTTAATTAATAATTCCTATTTAAAGCAATAATAACATTTTATTACTAGTTTGAACTGCCTCACTTCAGCTTCCAGCTATCTGATCTTGTGATAGATTTGTCTGATGGATGGACAAGGTCTCTATTATCCTATTGCTGTGGCGCATGTGAGTACTTACACAGTACAATCAAGTTGCCTGTGACCCTTTTCTGTGTCTAGTTAAAATGGATTGACACATTACTAATCTATCAAAATAGGCCAAGCTTTTCAATATTTAATGCTTCTCATTGGCTCTTGGAACTCTCACTCAATTATTGGTAGCCAAACCATATTTCTCTAGATATTGCACACCTATGTTCTTTGGTGTACGATTACATGCTTCCCAGGAGGAGCAGGAATAAATCTCTATTGCTGTACTGTGAGCAAAAGCTCAATGAATTGGTGAATGCCACCAGAAGATTTTTCTTCTTATACAGATCACTTGTAAAATGTGAAAATGCAGTTTCTTACATTGCTAACTCTTGAATCAACTCACAAATGTGGATGGAAATGCTGGAGCCATGTTTTGTGGTGTAAGGTACTGCAAAGTATGTACCATCACAGTCTGAGAAATTGAATGTTTGAGTATTCAGTGAGCATTCAGCAGATACTGTGGAAATGCCCTTAGCTTCAGCCATGCTAAGGCTAGAGAAAACTCGAGTATTCATTTGTGAAATCCCTGACAGATGATTCAATTACAGGTATCAGAAATAGGACAGCCATACAATCTCTGCTTATTCTAAGGCCAGATAGTTCTCTCCTACTTTGTGTCTGGCAAACAGTGTGACCTGACCACATGAGAAAGGACTCTCATTTTGTACACTCCCAACATCAACAGGATAAGGAAACTAAAACTATAGGGAAACTATACACAATCAGCCTTGCTTTGAATAACCGATCATTTCACATCCTAATTGATTGGCCAGGCACTGATGTCTCCCAGCATGACCTTAATGTGACCAATTAATGATTGCCCCCAAATAAATCACTGCTTGAGTGCTTTCTATCTGAGTAGCCTTGTATTCCAGTCCTGCATAAAGCCTTTTCAGTCACTGAATCTATAGGACTTAGAAAACCTGTCTTCTGTCCGTCACACCTTACATAACTGTATGACTGCATATGGCTCAATACTAGCTGTTGTTTGCAACCCAAAAATGATAGCAAATAATCACATTGGGGTGCTAATGGGCACAAGGGAGATCAATCATCACTTGGATACTGTGTGACTTTACATTTAGCTTTATTAAATGCACTGTCTGTGCCTAGCTTCCAGGCATTAAAATTACATGGGGTTAAGGACCTGTTCTCTTACTTGGCCTTCCATCAGTCTTTGTGACCATTGGAAATATTATCTGTAATGACTTTGGTTTTTTCCAAGTCATTGATTAAAAAATGTGACCTGTCCTAGGGCCATAGGTTCCCTGGGGAACTACATTAGTAACTTGACTACTTGGTGATGGTTCCCCAGCTGCATGCTGAGAGATAGCCGAAAGCTTCACGCCTATCGATGAGTATGGTCAGGACCTGGACATGGGTATGGACAGCCCAGGCCAAATGTTATACCCTTGCTAAGGTTAAACTGTTGTTATAGTCTTCTGAGGCCAATGGGCTTTGAAAGTAATGTGCCCTAACGACTCCGAACTTCTGGGGAATTGCTGCTCAGTCAACAATCCCCCCTGCTAATAATTTACAAGGCAACAACAATACTTCAGCTACAGATATTGACATACTGCCATGTCAGTCCTCTGGTACCTCACCAGCCAACATGATTTATGTGTGATTGATGAAGCATTGAAAGAAGAAGCTAGAGCACTACTGTCAAAAGATAGCTGAATTTGATTAATTTCAGCATGGAACATGTTTATTTTCCTGTGTGATAGCAATGAAAAAAGGTGAAGTCAAAGCCTACGACAATATTTGTTCTGTTTGAAAATCCCCTGAGGTATTTTTGAACCCCAGGATGTGGAGACAGGGTAAATACTTGTGAAAATGGTGGGAAAATGAAATGTATCTCCATGGTTTTCAACAGAGCTACAGGAAGGGAAGATGAAATGTGACATGTTGGGGCTGATCCTGAAAAAGGTGAAAATTAAGTAAGGTGAATAAGATGATTCATCTGAGGAAGATACTAGATGATGTGAAGGGACTACTCCTGTTAATCAAATTAAATATTTTTAGGACCAAGCATTTGATGTGTGCATAAGTGCAAAAGCTATTAATATGTTTGGTTTTGTTAGATTTCATATTAAGTGATTTTGATCAATTATATGAAAGTTTGCATTTTTAGATGGTAAATTTCAGTAAAAAATAACCTAAATATTCCAGCTGTCCTTTGAAGCTGAAGACATGTTGACATTTTAGAGCTATCAGACTGCTATTTATGTGTCCAACCATGTATTTAGGTATCTTCTCTGGCAGCAAAGCTTAAAAAAGGCTTCATACCTCATTTTGGGTGACCAGATTAAATGATGGATGGCACCAAATGATTTTTTTTAATGGAAAGAATGGAGGATCAAGAAAGACCTTTCCTGTGTTTATTCAGTTATTTACACACAGACATGTACATGACATAACCTCAGCAATACTGCAGCTGGAGTTATTTGACTAAGGATGGTGGTAAAAAGGCACAAGCCAGCTTTATAAACCCTTTCAAGCTCCCCACTCATGGGATTTTAAACACAAGCAGCTAATGTGTTGTCATTTAGAATCTGAAAGGATACTATGGTACAGGTTATTTATTTAACCTGCATTATTTTGGGTTGTGCAAGCTATTCCTGTGTTCTATATATTTACATTACAAATTTGTTAAGAGATTGTTATTGGTATTGACAACTCATATTCAAAAGATAGAAAAGCCAGAATTAAGATTGCTAGTGGGGAACACGGTGTGTGATTGGATAATTAAAGACTACATATGCCTTAGGAGACAAAATAATTTTGAACAAACAGTTGTAATTATGGAATTGCCTTAGTTTTCTGCTAAATAACTTCTGTGTTAAACCATATTTGCTTGGTTTTTAGTAGTTTTGTCAACAGTTCCTGAAAATGTACCATTCTGTCTTGAGGATGATTGACTGGGCCTAAAATGCCTATTTTAGTGGTAAATGTGCTGTGCAGAACATGTAATTTAGTTCATATATATGACAGATACATCAGGTGCCTTTTGAAATCATGATGAAAAGATCTAATAAAAAATATCTTTATCAGTCAGATTCAGCTTTTGAATAAAGTTTAATGTCACATTTGACTGAAACCTGTAGTAGAGAATTAAGAAAAGCATGCCTTATCGCCTGTTGCAAGCTTACTGTCCCTCTCAGCTCATTCAAACTGTGCTCTATACTTCTGCCTTTAAACTCAGCTGTTGGCCCCAACCAGGGCTTCATTTAATTTTTTGGCAAGAGTGGTGGAGTTTTCTGATACAAAGTACTTACTTGTTAATAGTCACACTTCATCCACTAAAGGTATAATTCTGTTCTCTTCCCACAATATTTTAGAAATTGTCTTTGCTTTCCATATGCAATAACACTAAGTTACAGTTAAGTGCTCAGTTCTCATCACCAGATACTGGTTATATACTTTGAGTTTATGGTACTGATGGTGGTTGATATTTGCTCTGTTTAAAGTAGCTCAAGTAAAACTGTATTGCATGAAAGGATTAATTCCCAGGCTACTCCATAGTAACATAAGCTTGGGTAGAGGAAAGGAGAAAAAGTTTTCAAAGAAGGAAGTGTGAAGTCTTAAAAATATGTTTCTAGACATCCTGAAATTTGATTCCTCTAGATATATCTCACAAAAATATTGAAAAGAGTACTACAGTCCTTTTATCTGTCAAATTAGGCATAGCACTTTTGATTTATGGTGCTTAGGGATTTATATGATTTTTAATGTTGCGTTTATCCAAACCAGTGAACAATGAACTCCAGATGGGTTTTAGTACACTCAATTTACACCTGCACACTTTAATTCCCATCCTGGTAATTAGCCATGGATAGTCAGGTCTAAGGTACTTAAATTGTTCTGAGTGCTACTCTATTCTAAATGGCTATGCATGTTCAAGTGCTTCATTAGTCAGTATCAAGGAAGACAGCACCAATCTTTGGTCTTAACTTGAGCAAAAATGTACTGTTTGTTGTATTTGTAGCACCAAGTCATAGAATGATGGTTTCTGTACAAATATAATCGGTGTCCCACTGAGCCTGCAGTCCAAAAAGACAGAATAAGAAGAGCTATAAGGATACAGAATGGTAGGATGGATTATTAGGGTCTTTTTTAAGTGGGAGAATTAGTTAAATTCTCAGAGGAGAGTACAAAAAAAGGAGCAAGACAAGTCTGGGGTCAGAAGGGAATGAAGGGAAAGGGTTTGTTGGCAAACAGTATGAAGGCTGAGATGGGGAGGGTGTTCCACCACTATTTGATGCAAACAACTCATCAGAAAAAAAAAAAACTTGGTGAAATTTATCACCAGAGAGAGTTAACTGAGTTTTTGCAAGAGTCTGTAAGTATGAACTTGAATCAGAAACTTAATCGAACTGAGTTCCTAAGGAAAAAAAGAGCTAATCTGCAAAATGAGCAAATCAAATTTTCAGCCAACTTTCCTGCTTGAATGGAAACCTCTGAATACCCCAGAACTTGGTCTACAATGAGATTAGATGAGTTTATGTGTTGGTGCACAAGTAGAGATACTTCAGTACCTGCAGATGTATATGTGCATACGTCACATCAGTTTAAAAAAGTGGTTTGTATCAGTAGCTCCTCCTGCAGACAAGAAAATTTTCAACTTGTGTATTCACTTTCAAGTCAATTAAGCTAAAATAGTGTTTGTGCAGTTAGGTGACTTCTATAATCAATTTTGGTTGCAGTCCAGCCTATATTTCAGTCCCATCCTTTGCAGGGATCATAGCAAATCTACAGGCTCAATGAGAGGCTGCTTTTGCATTTTTGTTGCTCCCAAAATGCGATCCCTCATACTTGGATTGGTTCTTCCAAATTTTTATTGGTTAGGAACTTTACACAGTTGGAAGAATAAATTAAGCTTATAACTAGAGCTCTCCTATAACCTCCTGAAAATGACAATTTTTATTTTTCTGAAAAAAGAATGCTAAAATGGTCTCATAATAGATATTATGCAGAGGCAGAAACATCTGGCTTCTAATGAAATAACAAAAATTTATCAGCATATGGTGCTGATTCATGTTCATGCCTCTGTAATTTTACTTGATTAAAATTACAGAGAATTGTATTAATCAACCTGCCCTTTCTGCAATCAATTATACCTGGGTAGAGTGTATGTAAAATGCTATTATTCAGATTTGACAATGTTTTATCCCCATTTTGCTACTGTTTAAAAGATTACACAAAGTACTGGACTATGCTAGGTCCCCGTGTGTTTAGGAGAAGAGGTCTCAGAGGGTCATTTCAGGGTAACCAACACTACCACGAAAAGAACGCTTTTGTGCCTTCTCTGGTCTCTCCAGGCAGGAATAATATTTACACATCTTCATGCCAGTGTATTTTTTGGAGAAGTAGCAGATGTACATCCATATTCTAACTCCATCCACTACAAAATGATAAATATATTTTAGATTCAGAATGGGGAAGCATGTACCCTCAACATGGTTTTTATTAAAAATTTAAAGACAGCACTGAAGGAGGTGCTGGGTGAAAAAGCGTAGTGCATGTCTCCAGTGTAAGCTACGTTGCAACTGCATCCAAATACCGCACAGCCTGCTTTTCAGCCGGCTCGTTCCTAGGAAATGAATGGGGCTTGTGGGGAAGAGGGGAAAGCAGTTTCTTTGAAGTGAGATGCTTTATTTTGGATATATACTTAGCATAACCCTTTAAGTTCCTTGTGATGATCTGGGGTGTAGGGCAGCGCTGGCAGAGTGCCAGAGACTGCTGGGCTATGCTGCATCTGCATAACGAGCGTCCCAAGCTTTCATTAATATTACATAGAACAGTGGATATGAAGCTGCTGTACAGGGTCTGTCAGAGCTGGTACATGCCTTGGGGGAAGCAATGTGCAAAAGAAACTTTGTATAAGGGTGTCACATTTGGGGTAAATCCTTCCAAGTTCTTCAAATGCACTATGAAAAGTGCATGTATTTATGGCATTAGCTACTTCAGTGCGAGAGCCTTCCTGTGGCAGAGGGAAGGGAGTGCAAAGAAGAGGTCAGGGTCTCCCGGTATGGGAGATTTTTTTATATAAGCTCTTATGTCTGTGTAGGATTTTTGAAATAGAGGACGCTAGGCATGGCTTTAGAGAAATGCTTGGCTGCAGAATAAGTGAAAAGCCTCCAAACTAGTTATTCAACAGCACAAAAATCTTTCTTTCCTAAAAGCGTGGATGCACAGATTTGCAAATATTGAGCAAACAGCATAAAATGAGGAACTGTAGTGCTTTGAATAACTGGCTAGGGAGGTTTATACCAAAGCCTTTTGCCCTTGGTCCAGGACAAACAAGTGCACCGTTGCTGTTTGCATCAGTCTTGCTCTTGGTGGCTCAATGGAAATTTGGGGTTTTGAATGGCACCAGCCCATGTTTGCACATGAAGCATCAAAGGTCTCCATAACCCGCTGGATCTGCTGCTGTGCAGGGAGGAGCTGTGGCTGGCTGTTGTGTGTATCCCACAGCTCTCAACATAGGGAGTATCTCTAGTCTCTCTAGACTCAAGGGATCCAATGTTTGAGGCAGATCAGACCTCTGAGGAATGCAACGGTGAGGAAACAGAGTCTAAGTTTAAGAGAATATATTTTTACATAATAACATTTGTCTGTTTTCTCCATTTGCTACCCCTGAGCATTCCTGTCATCCCCAGGCCACAGGAAGGCTGAGCTCTGCCATAGCCTTCTCTTTGGGCCTCTGACTTCATTTGCTTTCAGCCTCAGGCTGGTCATGTTTATACTGTATTTTGGCAGGAGCACAGAGGAGCTGGTAAGTTATGCCATCTGCCTCTGCGCCTCTCTATACCAAGTACTTGTTGCAAATACGTCTATTCCAGGTCATTATGCATTGCTCACAACCTATGACTTTCCAGGATGAGATATTAATAAAAAAGGCTTGCCTTTCTTAAGTCAATTAGCACGCAGCACCCTGAACTTCCTGGACAGCTGTGTTGCTTCCTTCTTGCTGCTGGAGAGACACACGAGCAGAGTGGGAGCAGGCCCAAGAAAACAGGTTTAGATCTTCCTGTGCAAACTGTACCACGTTGGGTACCCTGGAGGATGGAGGGCCAAGTGGTTCTTCTGTCCCCCTATCCAATCCTTGACACTGAAAGTGCTGCTGAGGGGTGGGACTCCAAACATACAGCATATTACATATATCATGATGGTTATATCTGACTGTGGTCACAGTCATGTTCCTTCTGTCTTTCAGTGATTTTTCAGGACTGGAGAAAAGAGATCAGCACCTCCTCATGTGACTTCACCATCCTCAGCATCTGGAGCAATCAGCAGTGGGTTGCCCTGCAAAGGTGAGTCTTGCCACTCTGGAAGGTCAGGGGAAACATCAGATCCCAGGATTTTCAGTCTCCATGTCACAGTTCCACAGCAGGGACCAGGAAGCTCAGCGGTATGAAGCTGGGGAGTCTTAGGTCAGGAATGAGATGTCATTCCTGTAGGCATGAGCACACCTGTGGTCAAGTGTAGCTACTTTAAGTGACACTGACAATGTGACTTAACCAATACAATCTGTCACAGTGCCAGAGAGCTCTTAATCTTCCTTGGGATTACAGTCTGATGCACTGACGCCTGTATTATTTTGTCTGGACTGCTGTCATAAGGGTTTGCAAACACAGTTGCAAAAGAAAAACATTTACAGATAGGTGTACATAAGATTTAATGACAAGATTTTTCCTAGCTAAGCACCAGCGACTTAGTTTAGGAAACTGTCAGCTTAGTCCCCAGCTGTTAGGGCTGACCTCTCCTAAATCAGATTCAGGGCTGTTGAAGTTTGTCTGTTCTCTCTCATCTCTCCTTGTTAAAACTTCCTTCCTGTTCTTACTTGGATTTATATGTCTCTGGCCTAAACCTCCTTTCTTTCCCCACTTTCCAGAGCTGGATTTAAAAAGTGCAAGTGTCTGTAAGCAGCTTTGATTTCTCTCTTCCCTTCCTTATGATTCTCTCTAGCTTCTTTCTGTGTCCGCTTCCACTTCCACGCATTTTTTGGTTAATACTTCTCTTGTATTTTTCATGTTTTATAACAGTAAAATATGACAAAACACTGAGGTACATAGAATTCATTGGCCTCAGCTATTCTGAACTATGATCTTTGTTTACAGACTAAAGAATCTCTATTACCAATACAAATATGTGGGCTCTGTCGTGGTTTAACCCCAGCCAGCAACTAAGCCCCACACAGCCACTCGCTCAATCCTCCTCAGTGGCATGGGGAAGAGAATCAGAAGGGTAAAAGTGAGAAAACTTATGAGCTCAGATAAAGACAGTTTAACACATAAAGCAAAAGCCACGCACGCGCAAGCAAAGCAAAACAAGGAATTCATTCACCACTTCCCATGGGCAGACAGGTGTTCAGCCATCTCCAGGAAAGGAGGACTCCATCACACGTAATGGTTACTTGGGAAGACAAATGCCATCACTCCCAATGTCCCCTCCTTTCTTTTTCTTCTCCCAGCTTTATATGTTGAGCCTGATGTCATACGGTATGGATTATCCCTTTGGTCAGTTGGGGTCAGCTGTCCCGGCTGTGTCCCCTCCCAGCTTCTTGTGCACCCCCAGCCTCCTCGCTGGTGAGGTGGGTTGAGAAGCAGAAAAGGCTTCAGCTCTGTGCAAGCACTGCTCAGCAGTAACTAAAACCTCCCTGTGTTATCAACACTGTTTCCAGCACAAATCCAAAATATAGCCCCATAGCAGCTACTATGAAGAAAATCAAGTCTATCCCAGCCAAAACCAGCACAGGCTTAAAAGTGTTTTTTCCAGGTCCCTATTCCCTCTATCGCATTCTCCCAGTGCTAGGGAACTGGGTGGCACAAGGGCTTACCACCTTCTTTTTTTCCCTCACTGAAGAACAGCAGCTTTCCTGCTGGTCCTTGGTCATGGATCTTGCAGCAACAGTGAGGAGCTGTGGTATTGCACTGCAAACGTGTGAAATATAGGGCTGCCTGGAAGATAATAATGCTTTAAAAGCCTGTTGTGTTTCTCCTTCTGAATTTGCAAGAAGTTGTGAAGGTTGCTTTGTGGATGAGTAAAAACAGTAGATTCCTATCAGAGGGTATAGGCAGTGTATAATTTTGAATAAGTAAGAGTCGTATCTGTATTGAGAGTACCCTCTATGCTCAGTGACATAGCTGGAGCTGAGGGCCCTATATATTCCTCTCCTTCCTTGCTGAGTCCCAGGGGCATCCTCAGTGCTCTCTGGAACACAGAAGTTACAGCCCTTGTCACAAGGGTTATTATTTAAAACCAGGTGCGCAACAGCACTGAGTAAATTGGCTCTGCCTTTACCTAAAAAGTCTCTTGCTATGAGAATTGATCGGCTTTCTTAGGCAGTGGTGAGTTTCCAACTACTGTCAAAGTAGTGCCCCCGGAGGGCTGGTAAGGTTTTTTGAGTACCAAGTTTTTTTGCTTGGAATAGCTGGTCCTGTAGTATATACATCCAGACTTCCCTCTGGCTATTTAAGGAGGAGATCAATAGTTGTAAAAATGCCTCAGCTTTTTTACTTCAAAATATACTTTTTAAAAAGTTACCATTGGCTGGACTTTATCTCCTTGCTCCTGGGTACTTGCACTTCAATATTTATTTTATCCCTGCTTTGGAACAAAATAAGTACTACCAGTTCACATTGACAGAAAAACAGAACAAAAAACTCAAACAAAAGAAACCCGATTTATTTTGCTTTTTAATAAGTTGATGGTCAAGTTCCTAAGCATCAGACCACCTGATATTACTATGAGCACTGAAATGAATGCCTGCCATTTGAACACAGAGGTAATGTGCTCTCCTTAATAATACCCAGTTACTGGAACCTCACAATATTGCCTATCAAAGCTTTCACAATGCAAAAAGAAAAGCAGAATATATTCTTAGTTATGAGTTAGGTGAACTAAAATAAAATCAAATTCAGTGCATCAATGTATATAATTCATTTTCCTCTAAAGGCTTATCAAATGACATTTACCCTGAATAAGTCTAGTAAGACCTGGTGCTCGTCTGTGACATACTCTAGTAACGGAATTGCAGTAGGTGCTTGAGATCCTATTTTCAAGAGAAAAATGACCTGGCTAAAAGCATAATTACTATGCTAAATATTACTTCTCTTCTTGCTTTCTGCAAACAAAGCTGGGTAGCAAAGTGATTGGTGTATAAAATGTGTCTGCATATGAGAAGACAGAACTGAAGCATTGGTGATAGGTAAGCTTCATGTTCAGTATGTAGTGTGAAAAGACATTAAAATACTGCAAAACTAAATGCTCAGCTAAGATGCTGTCTTCAAGTTTACAAAGATCCATAGTACATTAGTCAGCTTTGCAGGGAATTACAAATGTGATTTAAAAGTTACACGCTTCATCAGTACATAATAAGGTTTAAAAGTCAAAATAGAACTTTTTTCTCCTTCCCATTTTACTATGAACTCCCTACATTGGCAGTTTTCCTTCCCCAAAATTTCCAGTTGACCTTTAAGGTTAAACATTTTCCAACCTTTATATGTGGCCTAGGAGGAATCTGCTCTGAGGAGTTTAAAGGATTTCCAGCATTGTTATTGCTTTGTTATGGATCAGCTGAGATGGATGAAAACTATGTTGGAATTACATGTGAAGATCCATTAAAGCTCAGCCTGAAGAGCAGTCCGTGATCACTGGTAAGTCAGGCATACACAGATGTGGATGGCTAGTTCATCTGCCCAGGCTCATCAAGCCTCACAATGACTGCGGATAGTTAGCAGGTTGTAGTATGATATTTGGAGCACCTGTCGTAGCACAGGAGAGAGTGTATTCAATTGAACTGCCTGAGTGTGACATACAGATAAGGTGGGCCTCACTGCCAGATCAGGATCTCCGCCCTCAGGAAACAGAACAGGTCTGATCTCTGTAAATGGCAATAACTTCAAGATTCTCTGTAGTCATACAGGCATTCAGCAATCAAGCCTGATATGACATGCATTTTATTTATTGGAGCCATACATTAACATTTTTATCATTTATTGAAGCTCATCTGTAACTAAGCAAGTCTGCATAATAAAAACCTCCTGCAATATGTTGTTAACATGCAAAAACAAGCCTTTCAATATGTTATAGGTAACCTTTACCTACAGTGCTTCAGGCTGTTGGAAGAAACAGCTGGAACATGGATTAAATCATGCCAAAAAATGACCCACACATCTTGCAATTATTCATGAAGCATTTATGATACTGGAGAGAAAATGGTCACTGAATACTAGAGGTCTAGTTTTGCGTAAGTCTGTCCCACCAGCAGAAAGAGACTGTATGGATGCTCAGATTTTTCATGCTTACCTGTAACTTTCATGCCTTTATCTCTGCCACACTGCTTTAAATACTACTGACCAGATTCTGGCTGCTTATGCTCAATAATGAGACAAGAGTGCAGGGGACAGTTAGATTCCTGATGCTTGTATTGTCCTGAAACACTTCCAAGCAGGAAACATTTAGGCAAGAAGTAGAGGAGTCACATTTTAGCCTATTGATTGCAGGGTCAAAAGAGCCTTCCGCTGGTCTTTCTTCTGCCATACTTCCAGTCCCTGCTACCAGGGAAGTGCTTTTTTGCATACTTTCTCCAGAGAGATGCAGTATAAGAACTACCCCTTCATGCAGCTGACCAGTAATCTGATTTCCATAGTTTTGTTGGGTTGATGACTACTGATCTCTGGGAGTTGTTAAATAATAAATTTGGGTTACATTTACTAAAAAAAAAATCTACAAAACTTGCAACTCACTTGAGTTTGATAAGCAGCAATGACTCTACTCTGCCTTAAAGTGCTGCAGAATAAGTCATTTGTCTTTGATGATATAGAGTTTCTGAGATGCTTCCTTCCTTCTTTGCCTAATGTTTCATTTGAGCAATATGCTTAATCAATGTTTGCTGATGTTTATGGTCTAATGCATACTGACAGCAGGTGCAGAAAAAGTAAATCCCCATCTGCATAAAAATCTTGCTGAAATTCAGAAGCATGCTGTTTCACTGTAATTTTCGTAGACAGGTGATTTTTCATGGTACCTCCAGAAAGTTCCTCCCAACTCCCTGCTGTTACCTCTGTTTTCCTACCTGCTGCTATCACAAGTTACAGCTTTGTTTGTAGCCCTACATGAGGTGCCTTTTTTAAGTACATCTATTTGTTTTGTTTGATGGACTCTCCTTTGGATTCAGTTCAGGTATGTGCTTCGGTTCCATGGTTTGCATCATGACTTTGAATGTTCTGGTAGACAAGTGGCCTCCTTTGAAATGCTCTTGCTGTTTGCTGGGACAAGGGGATGTCATGACTAAGGCTTTAAAGCAGGGGTGGAGATCCTGCATCCTGGGGACCAGACCTTCTGACTGTTTCATCTGGTTTCTGGCAAGATATGGTGAATGGTGGTAGCTTTTGGGGAGAATTCTTTTTATTGCTTTCATTGCTATTGTGTAGCAGTATATTAATGAGATATGGTTAGGCAAACTTCTCTATGCTACAAGACCTTTTGTTCTAAAACTTGGATCAGTGGTTTGAAGATTAGGGACAAGCAAAAATTACAACAACTTGTTTCTAAAAATGGGGAAGTCTGTGTAGTTGCTTATTTTACTGGTTCTTAAGGGTCAGCATTACTCTCCTGTCCCTTTTAATATACCCTCAGGAGGTGGGATGGCTTCCTTGCTTTGCTTTGCCTTGCTTTTTGTCTGAGGAAACAGAAAATTACATGTTTTGTATGAGCTAAGTTATGGTCACAAACTGCTTGAATATGTCTTAGTCTTCCTTCTAAATTATTTTGAATAATTTGTGTTAGTGTTCTTAGATGTCAGTGAAGATCTGAGCCACATTATACAAGTATATAATCTTCCCTCAAAATATTTAATGTAAAGGGAAAAGAAAAAGGAAAATAAAAGGCACAGTTTTATCCACTGTGATGAAGCACTACTGAAAGCAGGAAAAGAGAACTTGATTCCTAGCCAGGTACAATACACTGGACCATGTTATCACCTAATAGTCTATTTCTTAAAATTAAATAATCTGATACCCTTCAAGAAGGACCAGAGAAAGCAAAATATAAGGAGATATAAAAAAATGGCTTAACAGGAAAGCTAATAAGGTCATACTTGTAGATTTAGTAAACAAAGTAATGTGATATTGCACCAGATGAGTTATGGGGGAAAATGTTTGCATAGAGCAGGAAAGCTCCAAATTCCATGTTAAAAAAACCAACCAAACAAAAAAAATATGCCCCACAAAACCACAAAACATTGGTACATTTCAAACTGAATAGAATATGAAAAAGAACAATTACTGGTTAGGGGATTTTGTTTGTTTGGCTGAAGGGCTGGGGTTTTTTTTAATAATATAAATGTATAATTCCATATACAGTTTTGAAAATCTTGAGCTATTTTATCTGATTTTCAGGTAAAAAAGCTAGCGAAAATTAGATAAATTGAGCTACTGGTTCAAAGACATAAAATGAAAATCAGAAAATAATTAAACCAAGCCACGTGAGAATAATCTCAAAGCAAGCTGAAGCTATGCGAATGATAACTCAGGCTCAGCTGTGCCTATACAATAAAGGCAAATGCAATACAGCAGGGAAAAGCTGTGGGAAGAAATGCATTAGAACATTATCCATTACAGTTTGCCAGAGAAAAATGAGACCCTGTGCTGCTACATTTCTCAGAAAAGCTTTTGGGTAAAAATCAGCAACTAGCAAAAGCAAATGCCTTGTTATCATTACTCTGTAACTGTTTCAAAGACATTGGTAACTAGAAGATGTCCTCAAGAAATGTGGGATTGAATGCCAGTTTAACTGAGGCTTCCCTTGTAAATTAACAGTCTTTGTCAGGACAACAGTTAAAGAAAAGAAATGGAAAGGTTATATTGCTAACCAAGCTGGAGAGAAGACATAGCGGGGATTCTTTTAAATGTTAAAAAAGCTGTCTCAGACCACTCATAATATAGTGGATGGTGATACATGGAAATTAAAGGAAATGTGAATATGAAGTGTTTTCAGTCCTTTTGCACAAGCAGCCAGAAAATTGTTCCACTTAGCAAGAAAGCAGAGGGCTACAGAGGGCGAAGACAATCGCTAAGCTGGTCAAAATTAAAATTAGATGTATCTAAAAAGTAAATATTATTAAAGATATTAGGAGAAACAGACTGACAGGACAAACCTACTGTCAATAATTGATTAGTCTGTTGATTGCACCTCAATATGTGGAGGACTTTCTGACAGCAAAATAAAGAAGATTACTTGTTACACTACAGACAGGTTTTGTAGTCTTAGCCAGGGAGCTGGAAGCCAGAATTTGTCTCAAAGACTACTAGTCTGAGAGTTCTACACAAGGTTTCATTTTTCTCATTTAACTTGCAAGGAATGAAGTAATTTTTTTATGATGAAAACTTATTCTATTCTAAACATCAGGGTTATAAAATCTGACTAGTTATATGACACAGGTGAGAATTTCGTGATTCCAGTTGCCACTGTTAAGGTACTTGTGTGCATAAAACTCTGCAAAAAAAAATAAAATTAGAAATCAGAGGCATTCAATATAGTTCCCTCCTTCAGTTTGTTTTTAATACAAGTAAATTTTAAGGGAAACAGTCTTGCACAACTGAAAACATTATCTACATCTGTTATATCTAAATGTCTAGCCTAAATATTTCATAAGTGGCATTTCTTTCAACATACCCTATTATTACCCTTGTTAGTTTCTCCTTTTATCTTTACTGTCAATATTGTTGATGTTAAAAGTTTTCTGGGTCCCATTCTCATTACTCTACAATCATTAAATATTATGCTTGTGACATAATGGACTTTTCCACAGCAATCAACTGTGATGTCATAAAGCAAAAATGTTATGATTTTGAATGAAGAATAAATGATAGGAAAATGGAAATTCAGGTTCCCTAAATAATGTAAACTAAGAAGAATATTTAAAACATTTATTTATTTTTTTAGCTGTGATATTTTTATTTTCCTAAGTCATTTCCATTAAATTAAATGCCAGTACTGGTGGCACATTATTCACACAGCCATTTTGGGAAAAAAGTGGCACACCAGTGGGGAGCAAATATGAGGAAGAATTTCTGTTAAGCTGTTTGTAACTAAAAGCACAAAATGTGCCAGTACAGATGAAGAGCTGCTATTTTGTTGTTTGAGTCTTATTAAGCAAGAAGTCTGATGGAGTTACTGCTTTTGCTAGAAGACACCCACTGAAATTCTCAAAAGACCTGGCTTCAATACAGCAGTGTGTAAGAAACTCAATCTAGTGCAACTCTTGTAAGCTACAAGTTTTGAGATTTCATGCTTGCAAAGGCATCCCTCTGAATGTGAACTGAAAAAGGGTGCCTTTCTCTGTTCAAAATATGACTTAATTTTAATAAGAAAAGAGGCTAACAGAAAATGGGCTTGTTGAGTTGATTTAATAACATTTCCTTTTATTGTCAGTCAGTATTGATCTTTTACTCTAGCTATAAACTCTGTGTGTCTTGCATTTTATTTGTCTTACATGTCTGCTCAGTTGACCTTTTGGCACCACCTATTAAAGGTGCTGAAATCTTATTCTGGTGTGGTTTCTGAAGCTGGGTTAAAACAGGTTGGGTAGTTTAGCAGAATCAACACAGGTTACACTAAAGTCAATGGTGCTGAATGTTTGCTGATAGCCTGATACTTCTGCAATTGTTCCTTCCTGTCTTCATTTCCTGATGAATCAGCAGCTGAAGTAATTTGAATGCACACAGTAAACAGTTTAGTAAAAATAAAATAGATTACATATTATTTAATTATTATAAATTATTACAAATCAGGCCTCTGTCTGTCATACAGCTGTACATGTCATATTCTGTCACCTTCCCAGGAAACATTGTCAGAGTGAATTAACAGGATATGGTTAATTTTGCTGCTTGCATTTAATTGCTTCCTAGAATAAGCAATCAAAATGAGGAGTTGGAACCAACTTTACAAAGCTGCTGCTTCATTAGTGGGTACCACTGGTTTGTTTGTGTACATGAAGCAGTGAGGGGGAAGGAGGGAGTAGAGCCAGTTGTGCATTTGGGAATTCATCCTTTTGATAATCTGAGTCTGATACTGAAAATGCCAGAAGCTGAGAAGTGGTAGGAAGTAGAACTTTTCAGGAGGAATTGCGTCTGACTTTGGCCATTTCTTTTTGACCCCCAGATATTTCTAACATGTATCTCGAGTTACCACTGCTCTGTAACTGGTAACTTACTCAAGGCTTGTTTAGGGGTTCCTCACCTGTGTAGAGATAATGACTGCAGTCGGTCCAACCTGTTTGAGTTGTATAGATTATGTTTGTACATGAAAGATGTGCATGACTTATTCTGGTTGTGGTATATAAATTCAGTTCATCTCATACCTGAAATTTAAGTGTAAATAATTCAATAAAACCTGGCCTACAGCAGGATCTTGCTGAAAAGTAGGTGCTGCTTGTGACCTGAATAAGGCAACCAACATACATTTTCTTCCTCTTGGCTACAAACCTCATAACTGAACATATAAGATGCTCAGGTTTCCTCAGTCCAGAAAAACCCAGAATTTCCTAGTTCAGGATTCTGGCATCAATTCTTTCCTAGTCCACAGTTATTTAACTGTTACCAGAAAACTACTGATATCAGATAACAGTGATCTATCATCAATTACACATAATGTGGGAGTATCCACAGGTCGTCTTACCCCTTTTGTGTTAAACATGATATACAAACATAGCATATCAACTGCATTTTAAATGCAAGGCTGAGGCTTTACATAAATCTAATCTCATTCTGTTTCTAAAGGGCTGTAAATACTGTTGAGGTGACTTTAAGAGAAGGCCATGGAGAAAATTTAAACCCTGACTATCCCTTAGCATGCACCAGAGCAGTAATGTACTTGCAAGTGCCATCAAGGAACCCACCTGCCCTTGCCCACATGGCTCCTGAACTTTCCTGCCATAACAGTAGACTGGATTTGTTGGTGGCCTGATCTCAAGTGCCTTTATAGTGTATGGATGCTGGTAGCTAAGCCAGGGGCACCTTACAGCAGCAATAGGTGTGTGTGTCTGCATGTGTGTATGTGTATAGAGCTGAGCTGGCAAGGTGCCAGATTTTAGCCTGTTTCTTCATCAAGATACTGTATAAATATAACATGATCTTGTGAGCTTTCAGTCCAACTTTTTGTTGAGAGACATCAGACAGACCAGGCAGGTGGTGCCGAGATAATTTCTGAGTGTGCAAGAGGGGGGCACATGAACATGTGGCCAAAGCTATCAGTCAGAACCAGCACTTTTGTTTGTAATTCCAGAAGTGAAATGGAGACCTAAAAGGAAATGACACTTTGGGGATTAGAGTTAAATAAGATTCATTCATCAGCCTGCACTTACGCTGTATGTCCTGTGGATAGCAGCTATGTACTTTTTTGGATAGAGTCAATCTAATGCAGTTGGCAAATATTAATTCAGTATTTGAACAATGTTGTCAAAGAATAAGGATTGCATATTTACCCTGGGCTAGTGCCAAAGATGTCGAGATTTGAAAGGTAGATGTTACAGTGCCCCGCATCTTTGTCTTACTAAACCCTCTGCTATACCACACTAGTTTAAAAAGGAGAGGATGAAAAGCTACTGGCCAGTCTGGTGGTGAAAGAGAAATACACAGCTGAAATACTGTACACTGAAGTGCGATCTGTGTTACACCAATTGCACTAACGTGCTTTGCTGATCTAGATGTGTTGCTTTCTCATACAATGCCTAGTAAAGTGAGGCACTTCCCTTAAACACCTCCTAGGTGCAAAGGAAACTCAGTAAAGGTAGCCAGCCAGTAACTAGCTGACACCCAGGCATGTTTTCACCCTGTCTCTTCTCCAGATGTTGAGGTAGTAAGCAGGAAACTGTTACCATTTGAGATCTACACCCCAAAGCCACCCTCAAGAAGGGGCCAGAGAAGTAGGACTCACTTTCCTCTTTCTAACCTGTTTTTTCTGGAAGTATATCTGTTTCTGTCTCTCCAGAGAAGCCTTTTCTCTTGAAAGTCTGCCTCTATAAGATAAAGCTAATGTCTAGGGCAATTTCCATGGAAGGATGAAATTTGTATGCTGACTGTTGATCAGTGTCTAAATTATGCCTAAAGAAAGTTTAAAGCAAAATGGCCGCTGGAGTGGCCAAAAGCTGCATCTTCCTCATCTCTGTAGGGTGGTCTAAATACCTGGCTGTGGAGCTCGGCTGCTTCTTTCTCTTCCTGACTCTCCTCATGCGTCTTGAACTCCTTGTTGCTTAACAGCACAGCTTCAGACATGGAGGTGAGTGAGGTGTGCCCACTGGCAGCAAGCAGAAGGAGACATTGTCGGGACACATACATTTTTCTCCTATCTGATTGAGGTGGTAATCTTGCTTTCTTGATTCCTGGATGAATGCTTTAGCCTTCCAGCTGTTTTATCAAAGAATCAGGGGAGAGGAGGAGTACTGTTGCTGCCTTTGGAAAGAAAGCTGCAATAGCTGTATTCTATGGGAGCCTGAGCCTACCTGCTCATTAAATAAGCTGAGAAAACATCTACCAAAATCAGGTCTCCAGGAGACATAAGCTAGTTTTTAAATTCCAGTCAAGTTCATTTGAGAGAGGTGGAGGAACCAGGACTTGTGTAGAAACACTACATCCAAAAGCAAGACGCTTTGTTCACCTAGGTTCTTTACCCACTCCCCTACTCAGCTTGGTGCCAAGCCCCCATTCTATAACACATGCTTAAAACTTGCTGTGCAAAAGCTGCTTGACACTTACTCAAGCAGCATATTCATAAAAAACTGTAATTCATTGTCAATAGTTGCTGTGTGCCACTTTGTCTTGCAGAAAACTAAGATTGTTCTTGCATGCTATGGCACATGGATAATTTGTAAGCTTGAACTGTAGCTACAACCTGCTGCAGGTATAATTCAGCCTGCCCTGCATAAAGCAAGAAAGTTGAATAATTATTGATCACACTTTATTTAAGAATTCAAATAGGCAATGTAGGAACTATATACCACAGTGTTTCATTTCTACTAAAAACTGTATACTGAACCAGCATTTCTAGGGCTGTGTGATTCGATAGGCAAACCTAAGTGCATATTTCAAGACAAACACCATCTCAATGCTTCTGGCACAACAACTTCTGATTATAGAATTATACACGTATTATAGATGTGCATCTGGTGGGTGATACTTAATTTTCCACAGTGGAGATGTTATTTTGCCTAGCTGGGCTTTGACTTCAGAAGAAATGCAGCACTGCATGGAGAGGTAATGTACCTGGAAAAGACAGGGCCACCTACATCTCTCCATCTCAGGCAGTTAGACTAGGAAAGTGCTTACCCACTTCTGTAGCTCTACACAGTCTCACATGGAGTAGAATTCAGCGCTTTTTAGTGATGGCATTGAAACAGCTTGCTCCAGTTATGCTTTGGTCTAAGTGCCAAATCATGATAGAAGCCAAAAAGTTCCATGTTTGTCATGGTTCTTTGGAGTTAACTACAATTAGTTATGCCCCAAAAGTCAGTAAGTATTCTAGTGATTGTGGTTTCTGGAAAGTGGTTTCTGTAAATTCTTTGCATTCTTCTTTTTGAAGAGACTGAATAACTTAGAATTTTTACTGTTGTTTCATATTTTGACAGTTTAAACACTCTTTATGGAAGAAGAGTTTACTTCCCTGCAGTAGGTACAGCAAATACCATGTTTCCGCTGAGCCTGCTGTGAATCAAATTGACCTCTGTGCACTACATAGTCTGAACTAGTAACCTTCATTGCTTAATCTTCATATGTTCCTTTAATTCTTTTTGGTACAGAGGTTATGAAAGTGCAGGACTACAAGGATTTTGCTCCTTTGCGTGATGACAAGTGTAAACACCTAGTACAGGCCGTCAACGAAATGGATGGATATTAATCTTCTGTCTAGAGAAGCATGTGGGTTTATTGTAACAAATTTTGAAATACATTGTGGAAAAGAGCCACTCTGCCCTCTTCCAGTTATCATGCTTTCTCACTAGCACTGTCAAAACACACAAATTATTTATTAGAGCTAAAAATTACTTTCATAAATACAAAGTGAGCTAGAAGTACATGCACACTACAATGACCTGATCTAATAGCTCAAAACTTTTTAATATTTCACTTGTCTCAGCTCTTGTCTGCCTTTTAAGCTTCTGGTAGCTGTATTGCATTGTACAGGATGCCACATCATAGTTCAATAAGAGCACTGTTTATGCCAGTAAAGCTGGTGAAATGAATTACAGTAATAGAAATAAATTTTAAAAAGCCATGAAACTATGTTAAAATATATACTTTTTTCAGCTTGAAACAAAGAATTTCAGCCAAGGGTTTATCTGGAAAGCAGCCTACTCCTCTGTCTTTCTACACAGTCTCTTTTAAGCACAGCACTTATTTCTAAATACTTTAAAACCCAAGTAGCAGAAAAAGTCCTCAGACTCTTCCTGCAGCCCCAGATGTAAAAATACAAAAATAAAATCTTACCACTGTACTAAGCACTGAGTTGGCCAGAAAGCCTCTCTCTTAGCAAGTCAGTCATGTTCATACATCAGAAAAATCTGCAAAGTCGAAGTGTTTGTCAAAACATTTTTATTGGTTACATCTGCTCATGTTGAAGAAAAATAACATAAAATTCTATAAACGTCAGTAGAAAAAGGGTCCATTTCTAAAATAACAGCATTGAGCAGAATGTCTGATTTGTGTTTGGATGTAAATAAGTTTGACTCAGAAGCCCTTGCCTGGAAAACTCTTATTACTGAAAGAAAGAGAATAGAAACTGGCAAGATCTGGGTGATAATTGTGGGTTTCTATGGATGCAACTGTAGGACATACTTGGAAGAGACACACAATTTAGCACTGTATGTTTCTCAAAATATGAATGACAACTTGCTGAAAGTAGTAAAATTTTTTTTTTTCTTCTTCTGTGCTTGCTACATGCAAAGAAGAGGAAAGGTGCTGCCACTGGTTAGACATGCTGGTTTGCAAAGATATGGTTTTGGATCTGCATGCCCTAGAGAAATTTTACTTGTTAAAAAAACAAACATTGCTGAAAAATAGGTAAACTTCTTTCTCTGGATTCACTGTTGTTCATTTTAGCTAGGTTGGATGTGCAACTGCTTTTCACTTGAGGGGGAGTTTGCCATAAATACCAGGTGGCAAGGTTCCTATGGTAAGATCACACTTTAAAACTGAGATGTTGCTATGCAATTTTCTGTATGAAATAACAACTGTGAGCCTTCACTCTTTGTTTTCTCTTAGTCATTAGTAGTGTTAAAGTTAGTAGTGTTAAAAATACTGCTTTGATACCACTGCAACTCCCAGCCTTTAGCTGAGGGTTGCTTGGGGGGTTAGGCTGTGATTTAAAGTGTTATGTACTGTCTGTTACCACTCAATCTGCCTCTAGGGTGCCTTGAGGTTGTGAAGTGATAGCAGGAATCACTTGTGTTCTTGCAAGGCAGCCTGCTGAAATGAGAAGCTGAATGGCTTAAGCCTGATTCTGTGATGTTTGGCTTTTATACCTCGGTTTTGGTTCTCAGCCCTTCCATGACACTAGCAAACACAGGTATCAAGATACCTCGTTTTTCTTTTCCAGGACAAACCCAAAGTTAACTCTGTGGTTCACTATAATTTTGCCTGAGTTTGATTAACCACAACGAATGGTAGATTAAAAATAGATATTGCCAGGAAGTAAATGCCTTGACATCTACTTGAACAGATAGAGAAAAGTTGATACTTGAGACACCTGAGTCTTTGAAAGTAAGAGGGCTCACAGCCATGTTGCTTTCCAACGGGGTACAGATAGTCTAGATGGAGTGGTGACCTGGTGGCCAAAAAAAAGAGCAACAAGAAGAAAATTGTCAATATATGTGGGAACTTCAGAAAATTCTTCTTATTTCCATTTTTCTTTCCCCCTTCTTCTTCCTTGTTCTGTCTCTTTTCCTTTTCTTGAATCCTGTGCTATATCCACAGTTACTTTCTTGGTACAAATGCAAAACTGGATGATTTCTAAGCATAATGTATTGAAATTCCTTATACGAATACATATGTGTATATAACATTTCTGACACCCATTTGACTTCCTACCGCAGAAACAATGCCAAAATAGACTCTCTTAAACATGAGTAAGGCAGATTATAAGAGACACAGTCTGAAACGTGGCCTGGCTACAGGCACTCTATCTATCTATATAAATTTGTACCAAAGTGGTCTGAAGAGATCTAGCTTCCACAGATACAACATAGCACTTAACCTCCAAGTCTCTTTCCAGTTTATGAGGAGAGTCACATCTAATCCTTGAACTCTTTTCCTAGGATATCAGAAATGACTGGCTTTCTCACTCCCTGCTTTACAACACTGAGATGTGCACAGAACACAGCAAGAAATAAAGAGAAAGTTTGCAAACTTTATAAAGGTTTATGACATATATGCATACATTAATGTCATTGTACATATTATATGCAACATACTTACAATTCTAGTTTTTATGTTTTTCCCAAAGAACTTAATATTGCACGAATGCTGAACTGTCCACTCTTTTCAGTGACCATGCTAGCATCTCTTCTATCTGTCTAACATACTGCATGGAAATAGAGCCTATACCCGTGGCAGTCCTTAGGTGTAATTGTGATATTAAAGCTACTGTGGGAGCTGATAGCCGTTCCCAGTTCCCAGGTCCAGGTATGTGCCCTGGCTCTGTCCCAGCTGTATGTTTGGGTGAGATCACTGTGTACACCCTTGTTTCTTCACACCCTAGAAACCTGTCATGGTTTCTGCTGGAAGGAATCCTGAGCACTTGGTCCTAAAAGAAGCTGGAGTGCAGTCATCCAAGTTCACAGACTGGATAGTTGGAGAACTGAGACCCTGAGCCTAACACTCAGCTCAGATGTAGCTATTTAGAAATGCAGAGAATAAACCCTGTTCTTCCCCGAGGCCCTGAGACCTGACAGACAGCCAAAGAAAGGCGTGCTTGTTTCCAGATGGTTGACTGCCTTCCAGTCCTCTCCTGGACTCAGGTGCTTTAACCTTTCATTTTTAATTTTGTTTCTTTTTTAAAAACCCCTTAGTCAACTTGGGTTCTGTGGCAGAGTAACTCATAATTTGTTCGAGATTTGTGTTTTCAAGTCATACTATTTATTAATGTGATATGGCATTGCATACTTAAAAATCACTGGTCTAATATATAAAATTTTCAGTATTCAGAACTGAATATTGTCCCAAAATATATGTTAATATTTACATGTACATATTCTCCATAAAACATAAAGAAAGACAAACTTTCTCTTTAACTTTTCTCTGTAACTTACAAGCTTAGTGCACATTCAGATCTCTTGATCATATTTATGGGTTTTAAATATCACACTGGCCCATTTACTTAGCCAAAATAGTTTGGCAAATCAAAATGAAAAAATTATGTCAAGTGAGACAAATGGTAATTAGGTATATTTTAGTGTATTTACCCAACTACAGATCCAAATACATACCGTGACTCTTAAAAGAACATTTGTCACCTAAAAAATTACTGTTTCACTAGTAGCAATTATTTTGTAGATAAAAACACTGATTATGCATCGAGTGTTTTGTTTTGGTTTTGGTTGGTTTTTTTGGTTTTTTTACAGACATGCATAAGTATTTCCATGAGCCTTCAGTAGTTTACGTTACTATAAATGTCAATGTCTGTCACAGCAGGCATACCTATGTATGTATCTCACTTCCTCACGCTTGCACGGAGACTTGTCACAGGGGACAGAGGTGCAGTATCACAGCTGGCCAGCCCGAGCTCCTGCCAATATCTTCCCACAGTACCAGCCTCCCACAAGCAGTCAGTGAAGGGCAGACACTCTCCACTTGTACTGACCCTCTGGTGCCCAACAAACTTTCTGACATCAGTTTTCTAAATGTTAGAAAAGCCAAAGCATTACTTTACTTGTCTTACTTTAAATTTGAATTCATTTAATGAATTATGCTTTAGTTATACAACACTATAGCGTGTTTGCATTAACTGTGCTACATAAAATATAATGGTGGGTTAATAGCAGGATAATTTCCCTATGGAAAATAATTATGGCTTTGACCCTCCTGGAGCCAGAATAAAATGCTGCAGGGATAAGAGAACTTATTATTGTTAACTCCCTAAATCCTACCATAACAGCTGAACAGAAAAATAGCTTATGTGCTTTGGGTAAATTTTTAATTCAAGAAATTATCACAACACAGAGTTGAGAGATATGTACATATTATCCTTTCCAAGACTCCTTTAGCTTTTATGTCATTGACTATATATATATATATATATTTTTTTTTTTTTTTTTTGACTGGATCAAGCATTTAATTTTTTGATTTGTCTGGAATCTCATTTTAGAAGTCATTACTAAATCCATCAGGACCTAAAGCTGTGTTAGAGTGATTTAATATCCCTATAAAGTTCCCCTATATTTGCCAGCAGTTCTAATTATCACATTAAATGCACTGCAATGACAGAAAAAATGTAGCACATCAAAATGATTATAAATGGTTTTGAAAAGTTGAAAACATTCTTTTTGAAAGAATAAAGTGTGGCTGTTGAAAGAGCTTTTTAAACTGCTATTTAAGAAGTCATCAAACCCTTTTTTGCTCAATTGTTGATTGCATTATTGGAAATAATTGCTTATTTTCATTTTAAAGGGGTGGTTAAGACAGTTTACTCACCTTAGCATCTCATGAGTTTACTTCAGAATTTTTTGTGCTGTATACCTACAACATTAAAAGGACTTTAAAATCACTAAATAAGCCAACTAATTTTTAATAGGTCAGAATCAAGGTTTCCTGGGTAATTGTACACAATCAGATGCATTATTATAGTATTAAAAAACAGAAATGTGTTATAGTGTACATGTCAAGTGCTTGTTGAGGGGGTATCTTTTTCATATTTCTTTATATTCCCTTGCCTCATGGGTGACCTCAGGCCTGACATACCTTATAAACCCCAGCCCTTACGACGAACATCATAGAATTATTAATTTTGCCTGGTGTTTTCTGTGACACTGATTGGTGTAATACAGGAGTGTTTTGTAAATGAATTAGTTTCTTATTGCAACAGTTCTGTGAGTGAAAAAGATTTTATCTTTATTCAGGATGAACAGGAGTTTCAGCTGCTAGAGACACACTGATTGGGTGAGATTGGGTGAAGATGCAACAGGCCAATTTTTCAAAGTAAGTGCTCCGTAAGGCTTACTTAAAAATTTCCAGTGGATTTTTCCAATTCAATGTCTTTTTAACAGTTTTGATTGAAATGAAACTTTGTCTTTTAGAAAGAAATAAAAAAGAAAAAGAAAGAATATGTTACATTTCTCCAGGATATTCTGATTCAATTTCTAATTTTGCAATTATTTTGTTTCCAGGTATCTTTATAAAGTTGTATTTGAATGGTTTTGAAATACCTTCATGTAGTAAAGCACAGTAATAAAGCAAAGTACAGATTTTTGTTGCTTAAGTAACACAAAGCAGTACAGGAACAGAAAGAAAAATGTATTTGTATTTTAATAGCTGCACGGGAATTTCTGTCCTTTTCACCCAGTACGACTGCCGCTGTTGCCTGGCTCTAAGAGTTTTGATGAGAGACCCTCAGTGCCTGCCTGCCTTCTCTCCAGTGCGCTGTTTCGTTGCCCCCTTACCGTTCAGGACACACTTTCCAGCTTCTACCGCAACTCGGAGAAGAGGCACCTGCACGATTGTCTCATCCCCCGCCTCAGGCCAGTTAATTCCCAGATTAACGTCTCATGGCGCATTGAATCGGGCTGAGTCTTTTTGAAAAGGCTGGATGTTGAACACATCCTTAAAGATCACCGTAAAGCACATGCGCAGTGACAGAGGCAAGCTAAGGTTACCAGGGAAAGCTCAACTCAGATATTTCCTAAATTTGGGGTGCTTTCGTACGCAGCCACGCTGCTGTCGCCCACAGGTTGCGTTACGGAAAACCAACCCAGCCGGCCCACCCCAAACCCTCGCTTTCTCCGTTCTCAATCTCCATCTCCATGGCTTCTCGTAGAGCTAGTGTGCCGGTCGCCGGGCTCCACCGTGCAGTCTTCGCTCACTTGAATTCATACAGTTACTGAAACCAGCAGGGTACGGGGTGCGGGTGGTGGGGGGCTGGCGGCGGGCGGCTGTGGGGCTGGCCCCTGTGAGGAGGACAGGCTGCGGTTGCCCTGTGCCGGACATGGACAGTGGCAGCCGGTTCCAGCCGGTTCGAAGCGGCTTCACAACGGACACACGGCAAGACGCTGCTGACCACATCGGCCACGCTGCTGTGCCTCTACGAAAAGGTACGTAAGAAAGGGCAGAAATGCCTTACGGGCAGAGGGGGAGGGAAGAAAAGGAGTGAGAAACAGCAGAGGGGACACTGAGGTCAGAGGCGGAGGAAAGGTGTTTTAACATCTACTTCTTTCCTCTCTTTTTGTTTCCCAGTTCCCGAATCAGTAATTAACTATTTATATTAATTGGCAATAAATTAAGTCAAATTACCCAAAGTCAGGTCTATTTTGCCCACGACAGCAACCGGCAAGCGACCCTTCTGCCTGCATCTCAACCCACGAGCTTTCTCACTCAGGTTCTTGCTGCTCTTACCCCTGTCCCGCTGTGGGGAGGGGGTGGCTGCCAGCCGGGGCCAACCCACCACAAGCACGAGCCTGTTTGTTACCTCTTATGTGGATGAACCACCAGCATGGAAGAAATGCACTCCTTACACAAAGGATTCGCTACAGCTGTTTGGTCTCAACCCAGTTGTAAGGTTTCACCCCAGCTGTTTGACAAGAAGCATGAACAGAGGGTGTGAGATTTTGGGATTGCCCGCAGGTGCCAGCGCAGGTTATGCCCAAGGGGGTCTCGACTCTCCTGTCCCTGTCTCCTATGGCCTGTAGCATTTTTGGCCCCGTTCTTTTTCTTCTTCCCTGAGATCCTGCTCTTCCTTCTTTCCAACAGTTTCGGCACACGCTCATTGCACCTGCCACGCTTCCACATGCTTGCTCTGACCCACCTTCTGCTCTTCTCCTTCCTGTCTCTGGTGTCTGATCTCCATTCTTCCTGTGCTCCTGCTCCTTTCACTTCCCTCCATTCTGGCTCTTCATGCCCTTTGCTACATGGATTCAGTAGGAAAGGCTATGAAAGCACAGGGAAGACAACCCACGACAATTTTCAGCATTTTGAAAAGTGGTGTCATTAAAAGCCCCTTTTGGGCTTTATGACTCTCTCTTTTAAATGGGTGAATATCAGGCTCATTTCAGACAAAATTTGGGTGATTTATCTGTTGTACACAAAGATGTTTCTACTGGTCCTATACGAACTAAGATAGGTCCATCATCAAATTAGGCTAGATTCTCATAAGGATGGTAAAATCACATCCCTGACAGCAAGGTGATCCTCCCACCAAATTTTGGTTCTGGTTCTAAAACATAAAAGCACAGGACCTTTGTTTTGAATAGCTGTGAGAATTTTACAGTGATTAGACAGTGTACTTCCTCTAATGTATTCTTGGAAATGGCTGAATTGTTTTGGTTGAAAATTCCACAAATGGGAAGAAAAAAAAAAAAAAAGGTAAAATAAAATGGCCACATCAATAACAACAGAGAAAACATGTGGTTGATCACAATCTCAACTAAATTCTCATCATAGAAAACTTCAGCTTGAATGAGTGCAATTTTGCATAATTATAAGCAGCCCAAGACAGACTCTTGTGATACTGAAAGCGTTGCACGACACCACTACCACATTTCAGTCTAGTATGAAAAGTGGATCATTCTTTCAATACATGTCCCTAATTTTGATACACTTCTTAAATTGTTTGTGTTGGCAAAGCTTCGGCTGGGACAGTGATTCATACAGGCGGCTTTTCTATTAATGTGTATGATTATATTTTTCAATCTGAATATTTTTACTGCATCTCTGAGGTCTAGGAAACACTGCATCCCCTATCATACTCATTAGTTACAACAGAGAAAAGCTATCACTGGAGAAGCATAATCTCTCTACACTTAATAAATTAAGACAAGTTTGCTTAAGCACTTCAAGTTTATTACTTTGTTGCCATAAACAGGCTAGAAAGATGAAATGTCACATATGCAAAGATAATTTGGAGCACAAAACCCAATATTTAGAGAGAGTTGCTTGGGAAAGAGAGAATAATTTATTGAGAAGGTGCAAATTTGCTCTGTGCTGTTGATATCAAAACTGCTGAATTATTAAATCAACTGTAGAAAACTGCATTTATACAGAAAAATTTTGCATTACTTCAAAATACTTTATTATTATCAAAACATGTTATTATTATCATCATCATCATCATCATCATCATTTTGAAGCTCTTACTAATTTTTGCCTGGGAGAAAAACTTGTTTCCTTAATACATTTGACAGTTTGGGTGGGTTTCCAGAATCTAGAATGATCTCCTTGGCTAGGAAGCCATGTGGCACTTGCCCTTAATCTTTTCCACAACTCATATTGGCCAGATGAGCAACAATGTCTATTATTTTCACAGCTAGCTGCCTCAGATTAACTCCCTACATAAAATTAACCTGGTTTCAGATTTGTAAGTGGTCTTTAAGGATCCTTTGTACGTGTTTAAGAATGTGACTTCAGGCATTTACTTTTTTAAGTGTTGACCACTGTCTCCAATCTGGAACATAAAAATGAAATGTTTGAATTTTAAACATGCAATGTTTGGATAAGTTGAGGGTTTCCTAGATCCATATTAAGTGGAATTTTTCTTTTAAACTAGCAGTTATTGGTATAAATAGCACCAAAATTTTGGCAGTATGTAAATCCAAGAATATGGATTTGTCAACTTCAGCTCCCAAAACACTACTGTAAAATACTTATTTTTAGACCTAACTGTCCTAGTATGAAATTGCCCATCAGACAAATACAACATAGAATAAAAGTTGAAAATTTTATGCTTTAGGTAATATTTTCAGCAAAGTATACCAATGGTCACAGAATAGTACTACTGAGGTAATTAGTCTATCAGGCCACAGATGAAACAAAGAACAAATTTTGATGTAGAATCCACTGAATTTGTACTTACCCCTTACCTCATGCCATGCATAAAGCCTGGGCAAAGATATCTAAGATCTGGAGGCCAAGCATCCCTCTTGACAGGAACAAGCTTCCAGTGGAGATAAAGTAAATGGAGAATTCAGTCACCGGTTTAAGGTTTAAGAAACCTTCCTCTCACATAAGTGCTTGTATCATAGCAAGGATGATGGTTACAACAATGAATTTCCTCCCTATTCAGTCTCCACCCGCAAATACAGAACTCAGTTTTGATTTAAGGTAGGACACAAATATATTCAATGAAAAATGAGAACAATAGAATAAAGAAAACTAAGTCCTTATGTCATATGATTTTACTTTGAAAATGGGAAGTAGGCCACAAAAGATGTCATTTTTACTTTACACATAAGGTATATACACTCAAAATTGAATGCATCTCCTTAAGCATGTAACGTCTTCCTAGCTTTAGAGTCATGACATTTTGAATTTGGGAGATTACCCTACTTACTAATGGGAGAGAGAGCAGAACAGAGTGAAACTCAGAATATTAATCCTATTTACATGTACAACAGAGACTTAGCTTTTACTCTTTCTGTGAGCAAGAATGTCTGCACAAACAAAACTATAGCATGTACATACTGTGGCAACATTTTAGGGCTCCCACACAATAGCTGATTTCTCAGAGAAAATCACAGCTTTTCCTCAAACACTGTTCCTGCTCTATTTAGGAACTGTGAGGCCTGGGATAGGGGCAGGCAGAGCTTACAGAAACCTTGTGGGCTGCCTCAAACCTGTTTCTGCCTCAGTTGTTGCCATAGAGCTTTGTAGAGTTTGACAAATCAGGGTAATCACTGGATTTCATATTCGCTTCCCATTTTCATGTTGTTTTTCAAAGAGGCTCTGGCTAACATTTGCTGGGGAGGATCTCTCTCCACAAACTTTGCAGCCCATACTAACACTGTCAACTAGGGCCTTAACATTTAAGGAAAGGATGCTGCGTAGACAACTGAGAGCATCTAAGCTTGTCCAGGTAAGTCCACTGCCCCATGGAGCCTGGAAAATCCAGCATCTGTCAGGGTGCAGGTGTAAATTAGGTTTACTTTCTCTCTGTTGAGCTGAAGGTTAAAACGTGGTTTGGGAATGCTAAAAATAGTGACCAGAATACACCACAGGATGCAGCCACACAGGTCTAGATTATATTTGGCAGTCCATAGCTGACCACACCTCTCAGCTAGACCATGAGGCTGGCTACATAACCACAGTGCAAGAAGGGTCTCAGAGCTCCTCTCGTCTCCCCACTCTATCTGCAGCTGGAGCTTTGGTTATCTCCAATTTCCATCTTGAGTCTGGACCATCTCTTCCTCATGAACTGTAAGAGCCCATGACTGGGCACTAGGATACTGCATCGTAAAATGAAAAGTTATCATCTCCTCCTTCTCCTGTTACAGCACTGTGAAGGAACAGTGATAACCTTTGTTAAAATGTGTTGTGAGAAGCAACAGTTTCTCCATAATTTATGAGAGTCGTAACACTGACTTAGAATTTTTTATAAAAAACAGACCTCATAAAGCAGAATGTGCATTGGGGACCAGAGCTCTCGGAATGAGTAACCTTCCTATTGTATGCCAGTTGGTAAGAGGCCTGTGCCAAGCTCACACTGCTCTTCCCTGCTGCCGGCACATCACTGTATGTCCCTGATACACAGATGTTGTGAAGGTGAGGGAGAATTTGTGGGAGGCTCCTTGCTCAAGGGTTATGCATCAAGAAACCTAGCACCTCTGTCAGCAAAAACTGCACCATGTGCTGGCAGTACACTTCCGTGCCTGAAGCCAAATTAAGACGGTATCACTTCTACTTGTCCCTGCCAGCACACAGCCTCACAACCTCCCTGAATCTGCCTGAAACTGAGGGCAGGGGTTCCTGATGTTTAGTCACAGTGGTATAATCCCACAGCAATGCCTTGAGGGAGACCTGAAAAGGGGATCAGTGGGTTATGTTTCCACCTCTTCCTGTACAACCTCCAGATGCTCTCTGACATACAAAGGCCTGAAGAGTCTTGGGCAGAATTCTTGGTTTTTACCCTGAAGATATCAGAAATGTAAATGTCAGAGTGTAAACATTTACCAGAGGTTTCCTCTAAGTGTGATTTTCCGCAGGTCTCTCGACAGTGATTCATGAAGTGTTCATGCAGCTCCTCAAGTGCCAGTAATCAGGAAAAGTGTCTTCAGCAATTACGCTGTTTACTCCTGATCACATCATCTCTACCTGACAGCATGGTGGCACTGCTTGGACTTGATAAAAGCACCTGCAGCAGGTGGAGGCCTACATTAGCAGTTTTTCCTCCCCTGGCAGAGACACCTTACAACTGGTAACATATTCAATTAATAGATCATGTTATAGTTTTCTCAGGTTTATTACATGTTCCACTGACTTGAATGGGATATTTCTGTTCATGCATACACCTAGTGTTGCTAGGATTTATAATGTAATATGACCAGCCTGTTAATGCCTTCTGAGATGATCTGAAGCTAATCAGCATGTTCAAATGCCCTTGCTTCATGCTCTGCAAGTGCTATGGAAAGTAAATCGTGCTTCACATTCATTGTAAAAAAATGCTCTTTAATGGTGAGAGAGAGACAGAATTAATTCTCTTGGAAAGGAATGAAGTGGGTTCTGCTTACTCTGAAGTAGGAAATTCATCCTATCCTGAGGTCTAAGGACACCCTCAGAGATAAGAAGAAAGGACCTCTAAACCATGCTGTATGTTCGGTGGTGCCTGCCCCAGCTGAGAGATGAGAGTTGCCACTATACATTTTTCTACCCACTTCCAACCTATCACTGCAGTTGGCATTAGCAGGCATTCCTGCCACTGACACCAATGGGTTGCACCCCACCAAATAAAAGCTTTTGAACTCCTGATCTCGGATAATGCTTGAGAGCAAGTATGTAGAGATAAAGCACATCAGGTAAAAATTTAAGGTGGTCTTCATGGCACTGTAAGATGTATTTTCAATAAATCCAGATTCCCAAGAAAAGAACTCTGATTCCAGAATTTACTGCTAGAGCTGGGAGAAGCACTCCAAAGTACACATTCCTGTTTGCCCGTTTTCTGCTAGTACTTCAGGTAGATAGCTTTTTTTCCCAGAGGTAAGGCAGAAATATGAGTGAATGAACCACCTCTTACAGAAAGGAGTGTGCTAATGAAACATTTATACACCACCAGTGCAAAAGTCTGGAATTAAAAATTGAAAGGCCTATTCATATTACAATTTGCATTCAGGATTGGCACTAATTGGCAATGCTGTTGGCAGTCTCAACAGGGAGGGCAAGAACTGAGTAAGCATGGAGACTTATTCATCCAAAGAAGTGGTTCTTCCAGGTCAGGCTTAATGAACATTTACTATGCAGAAAGGGAAGCAGAGCGCTGTTGCTGCCGGTAGTGTAACTGTATTATTTGGAGAGCCTTGCATTTGCCAGGTCTGTCAGCCTTGTCTAGGGATTTTCTCAGGTGCTAACCCCACTCTATCAGTGTGTTTTGAAAACTGCTTCTTGCAGATGTTGACTTTTGCCTAAATATGCAGAATCAAAGGGGAAGAACATTCAAAGCAGTATAAAACAGAATTTGATGGAACACCGCCTAATTCGAAAAGGCAATAATTTGAAGACAACTAATGTCATAAACCTGATGCAATAGCTACTACAAAACTCGACTTTTTGCATTTGATCCATTAAAGCTATAGCATGGGACAGATGTTTGCCCTGCTAAAGCCATTGTTCCACCTCTTTTAATTTTGTCTTGAGTTGCATAGTCTTTCCCTCTGACTTTTCTCTGGTTTATTCAATGCACTGCTGCAATGTTCACTTTCTTTGCCTGTCATTTTTACCATATATCTGCTCCTTTGATTCCTCGCTATCATTTCTTGGTAAAGACCCTGATCTTTATCTTCAAGGCCAATTACAAAACCAATCATTACCTTCTTACGAGTCTTTTCATGCCGTCTCATGTATAGGTATGATTTACTGACCATTTTTCTACAACTCTTCATGCTTTTTTGCAGTGTTTCCCTTGTGCCAAACTTGTCAATAAATCTGTTAGCCAGTCATTCTTCCAGTCCTTCAAGACCACACAAAGTGTAAGCATTTCCCAAGCATTAACAAGCAGGTATGTAATCAGGGAATTTTGAGATGCGTTTTATTTCTTTTCTTGTATTTTCTTTTCAGTTAGCTGACATTGGAGCACTGAGTAGTGCACATAGTGAAGAGCTGTACCAAACCATAGGACTATTTTCCTTAATTATAAATTATGCAAAGATTGTGTTTTACTTTCTATTTGTGCAGTGATGAACACAACTTGTGGAGAGGAAGTATGATACTACTGGAAGGAAAGGGAGGAAAGGGACATTTCCTTGCCTGAGGTGTGGAGGCTGGAGAGGGAAAGAGCAGCAGTGGGGTAGGAGTAGCCTGCTGCGGCTGTGCAGCGCAGAGTGGGTGACTGCTGTGTGTACTTGGGGAGGACAGAAAGGGAAAGCTGAGCAGATCAGGGGATGGCTGCTTGTAAACGTACAGGTGGAAAAAAAGCATGTGAGTGGGTGAATGTTCCCAAAGCTGAGCCTGGCTCCTGCCGTAGCTGAGGTTGGACCACTCTGAGCTACACAGTTCTCTCCCTACTCTCCACCAAATGAATCCAATGCCTAACAGGAGGTGCTCAAAGCTTATTAAATATGGACATCTTCTTAAAAAATGTTTTCAAAATGAGCTTCTCAACTCATGCCAGATATTCAGTGTTTTGCCACAAAGTACATCACTGGTTTGTGATGGTGAAGTGCAAGCAATGGCCATTTTCCCAGGATGGAAAATAATGTAAACTTCTATCTTTGCTGCTTTTAGCTTCAGCTCCCTTTTAGCAACTATAGGCAGCATAGCCTCTTCTGTTTGTGTTAGATAATGTTAGCAGAGCACGTGATCTGGCATAGTCTATAGGGCAGAGCAGAACAATACTGTCACTTGTTTTCTGTAACTCTGGGGTGATATAATAAATCTTGAGTGCCTTCTCAGATTTCAATTTATGGCATAAATTAGAGCAGTTTAGAGACTATTCTAATATGCGCCTTGCTGCCCCCAGATTACAGGGGCTGTTCTGGCAGCTGATAATAAGTGAAGTGTAGGAGCACTTTGGCTAAGCTCTATTTTCTCCAGTCTCATCTCAGGCAGTAAGAGAAAGAAAAGGAAGTGACAAAGATCTGCAGTGTTACTTTTCACCACCTGGCAATTTTCTTACACATTGTGAATTCCCAGGTAGGAAATTAAGCCAGTTGTTCTGCTGTGAGAATGACACTAAACTAGAGGCAGAATCTGGCTGGAGGAGGTTTGGCTTTAAGATCCATGGACTCAGGAATTACGAGTAAATCCAGGTTTTGGAGATACAAGAGCTTGTCTGCAGAGCCTGGAGTACTGAGGAGGAACTCTTTTCTCTGATTAGTTAAAATTATTATAGTTAGCTTTGGAGTAGTATTATGTGTATAATTCATTTAGCCAAAATTAGTTTTTGTGTTTCTGCATATACCTCAAGTTTCCTTATCATTAAATGTTGTTATAGGCAAATTTCTGGGTCAAATTCTGTCCCTAGTGACTATTATAATCCTCTTCCCCAATAAATTAACTTCTAGCTGTTTTAAGGGCCTGATCTAAGTACTGACAAGAAACCACAGAGAACTATCAATCAGCATTGTTACAACTTAATATCCAGCTTTAATAGCTCACTCAAAGCAGGGAAGGACTGCGCTTTGGAGAATGTTATGTAGTTACTTTTACTTCCACTGTTAATCTGATAATCCATATAGTCATTGTAACATTAAAAAAAAATTAAGTTTTTTCCCTTTTACCATCTGGGAATACTGGATAAACTGGTCAAATTACAAATCTGAAAAATGGGAGACTTGCATTCTGGTTCCTACTTTCATTATCTACGTACTGTGTTAATTAGAGCACATCAATAACTGGTCTGTGCTCACATTTCTTCTTCTATGAAATGGAGATGGTATCTACTCTGTAGTGATACTGTGGGACTTTATTCATTACCAAAGCGCTTAATCTGTTTTGATTCCACAATTGGATTAGCCCAGGGGACCCTGGGCTGTACAGGCATAAGCAAATAAGGCTCTGTTGTATACAGTTACATATTTATATATAATACCAGTTATCATTACTGATACCTCAGGACAAAAAAAAAAAACCAAACAAGAGAATACTTTAAAAGAATATTTTAAAAATTGACAGAGCAACTAGGTTTAAAAGCCATTTAGGTCCTTAAAGATGAAGGAGTTGTCTAGGAGGATTTGCAAAAGCTTTCGGGTGCTAACTCCTGTGATCTGCTTTGGTTGCAACGCCTCTGAAAGCCTGGCCACAAATCCCAATGTCAGTGCGCCTTTCAAAGTCAAACACCCGAAGGGACTCGGTTTGCTGCAAGATCATAACCAGGCGTCTGTAGCCTTTCGCACACGACACGAAGCTGGCACAGTCGCTGCGATAAACTGCCGATAGCTCCTTTTTGAAGGAAGAGAGGCGTAGAAAACCCTACCGTCACACGAAACCCCTGCCCCTACTTAACCCCCGGCACCGCCCCGCCGCGGAGCGCAGCAGGGCGCGCCGTGCCCCTGCCCCCGCCCCCGCCGCGCCGAGGCGCACCTTGCCCGCCGCGCCGACCCCGGCCGCCCGCGGCCTCTGGCAGACGCCGCTGCCCTCTCCGCACCGCGGGCTGCCGCCGGCCGCCTCCCTCGACCGCGGCAGGCGGCGGGACCGGGCTGCCGGGGACAGGGACCGGCAGCCCCGGGGCGTCGCGGCTTCTCCCCGACCGCCTGCCTCCGCTCGCGGCGAGGGGCAGCCTGAGGGATCCCCCGTCCCTCGCACCCTCCCTTCGCCCGCAGGCGGACCCAGCCCGCTGCGGCCCGCGCCGCCCTAACACCGCTCCGCCACCGGAGCCGCCGGGTCCCCGCGGCGGCAGCCCCTTCCCTTCCCTTCCCCTCCCCTCCCCTTCCCGCCCCGTTACCTGCCATCCTCCCTCGGCGCTCCGCGCCGGGCCCGCCCCCCTCCCCGCGCCATTGGCTCCGCCCGGCCCGGCCCGGCCCCGCCCCGCCCGCAGGCACCACCCGCCGCCCGGGAGCGCGGTAGCCGGCCCGGCCCGGGGATCGCCGTCGCCGTCGCGACGCTGCGCTTTGCGGGGCGGGGTGGGGAGAGCGGGGCTACCGGCGGCGGGGCATGCGGGCGGCGCGGCTCTGAGCCCCCGGCCATGGCTGAGAAAGTTTCGGCGGCCCCGGAGCGGCCGCGGGGCGCCGGCCACGTCGGCTCCTCTTGCTCCGGCTCCTCCTCCGGCTCGGAAACTCTCTCCGAGGAGGGGGAGCCTGGCGGCGGCGGGCTAGCGGCGGCCCCCGGCGGCGCGGCGGCGGCGGCAGCGGCGGGGCGTCTGCGGCGGCGGCCGGGCGAGGAGCGGGCGAGCCCCGGCGGGCGGGCGGAGGACGACGCCTCGCTGGAGGAGCGGGATGAGGAGGTGCGCGGGGCCGGGGCGGCGGCGCTTGCTTCTCCCGCCCGGAGGCACCGGGGGCGCGCCGGGAGCCCCCGCCCGGGGCGGGAGGCGGAGGTGCCCCCCGCGGCGCGGAGCGGCTTCGTGCCCGCCAGGGTGCGGCCCCTCGCGTCACCTCGCCTGGTAACCCCGGGGCGTTCTTGTTCCTGCTGCCCCGGCTCTCGCCCCTTCTCGCTGCCGATGTTGAGGGTTTTTGTATGGAGGGGGTATTTTTTGTTTCACGAAGCCTTGTTTTTTGTAGCGTGTCACCTCTGAGTAGCGTTGTTCTAAAGCAAACTCTTCAACGTCAGACGGAAGTGATGGGCAAGCCCCTGAAGTACACTAATCCTCTTGGGAGAGCTAACGAGAGGCTGTGGATTATGGAGGAGCTCTGTGGGTGATACATCTGTAGCGTGATACGCGGATATGCATGCTGTTCCCTCCCCTCCAGATCTGTCTGCAATACCTTCTAACGGCACTCTGAAAAACAAAACAAACCCCCCACTGTGTTACAGCAAAGTGACCCTTTTGTGTCTGAGACCGATTCCCCCTCCACCTTGTTGCATGGTTCGCACTCCGTAAAGGTGTTTCTTGCCGTGACCCCCAAACCAAGCACATTCTTGTGTCTGGCTGCTGCTTTACTTCGGCTCTGTACATAATATCCTGTATGTCTTAGTTCAGTGGCTGACTTGCTTTTTGTTGTGGTCAACTTTTAAATTTGCCTTTAGGTGGTGGTTCTTTATTCTTTGCCTTTATGCGGCTGGATGCGCAAAGGTTTTTTTTGAAGACCCTGGCACTTTTAAAGGAATATCTGTGAAGCGCTGGCTGAAGTTATTTGTGACTAGTTAAGCTGTGGTTGCCAGGAATGTTTGCCTCCACAGTAATGGCTGTTTATATAGCTCCTGTTTTCCCCTTCATTCCCTGGTGCCTCCTCCGTTGAATTGATAGAACTGTAGGACAGCATGGTGAATTGGATCTAAATATAACTTTCTCTACCCCCTCCCCCCCCCTTTTTTTTTTTTCTTTGAATACTCAACCTTGGACTAGGTTCCTGGTCTGTTTCGATTCCATGACCCCACAAAGGGTGGAATGTATTTACAGCAAAGTGCATTTATGATAGTATTAGAATGAATGTGGATATATCCACATAATTTATTTTTTTTATAGAGATGTGAACTTGCTTTATTCACTGAACTGAGTAGGAGCTCTGTAGCTGCTGTTAGCATGGTGCTCACTGGTAGGTAATTAATATATCCTGCTTCTTGGCAGGTCTTATGTGTGTGGGCTGGGGGCTGTGCTTACCACAGCTACGTGGTGTCTAGTTGGTTTGGTGCTCGCTTGGTAAGCCTGCAAAATACTGTGTAGAAATACACAAAGGATGTCTGTTCAGTTAGCTGAAGTCACAGCTATTGGCAGACCAGTTAACTTCTGGTTAAGGCTGGTTATTTCTGTGTGTGCTTTGGAGATGAATTACAGGCACTTTTTGAGTTGAAAGTACAGGGAAGGTAAGCCCAAAAGAAGTCAACATTGCATTCATTGGAATTTGGAAATTCTACATGGGCAATCTGATGCCTCACCTGCAGTTAGTAATGCTAGAGGCATAAACTCATTTTAATGCAGTGTGAAAGATTGCTTAGAATATGCAGCCTTCTTCCCTCCCATTTATTCCCCCCTGCTAGATTCCTTCGGTATTTGAAACCAGTCTTTTTTGTCTGTGTGTTTTGTGCTTTGGTTTTGCCCATCCTTCCTTTTTCTTGTAGTTAGTGCTTGCAGCTGAATTCCTGCCTGCCTGCAGAGCCACCTGACAAATCCACCTGTATAATCATAATTTTTTTTGTGCAAGGACACCACAATGCATTAGAGTGCAGACATAAATGAATGCATGTTAATTTAAAACTGAGAGAGCATCTATGTTACTTGCACACTGAAACCTTCAAGGGTAGTGGAAAAAGGGAAGACTAAGGTCCGAGATGAACATACAGATGATTTCAGGCTTTCTTTACTTGCTACCTGCCAAAAGTGTAACATTGAGAGAAGTGCTTAAAGATACCATTTTCACATTGACATCCCATCTAATTACTGTCAAATAATGAAAATTTTTATGTTCTCTGCAGTGTTCTGTTTCTGAGTTCTTTTGGTTTTAGGGATCCCCAGTGCTTGATCCTGCTCTTCCAGGTTTCATTTCTCCTCTTGCCCTGTCCTTGTTTCTGTTGGCAACATAGCAAAATTGAATCTGTTGTCATGGCTGTTCTGTATCCTTTAGACAGCAGTGAAACAGCTTGTCCTGATACCTCTCTTGCTGCTACCTTAGTTTTCAGTAAATTCTTCAAAGCCATGACATAAAACATATTTTCAAACTAAATCTATGAATGGGTAATTATAAAACATGTATATTTTCCCATATGTGTTAATACTTTATGTGGTAGTCCAGTAGAACTATTTGTTCTCCGGTGACATTGTATATGACATACTTGACAACTCTGATCTTGTCTCCTCCTGGACCTCTTCTTTAGACTAAACAACAGCAGTGGCTTTAATCAATTCTATAAGGCTTTCCCCTATAGACTGCGTTTCCAGACATCTGATCATTCTCATTGCTGTCTTGTGGACTCTTTCCAGCTGGTCACATCTGTCTTGAAGCATGACATCAAAAACCAGGATGCCATACTCAAATTTAGGCCTTGCCAGAGCTGACTAGAACGGAAGGATTATTTCAGAGGTCTCTTGAGTGGTGTTACTGTTTACATAGCCCAGGCCGCTCTTTTATGGTTTGTAGTCCATTACGAGTTTTATGTCTTTTTCTGAGAACGATGTGAACATTTCTACTCTACCAAAAAGAGTAGAACTGAAAACTTGATAACTCGTTTTCAGAGTATCACATCTGAAAGAGTTAATTTCTGGAGGTGAATGGGGAAGGGACTGTCAAGGTGGGAAAAGAAGGCACATAACTTTTTTTTTTCCTATTATCATTCCTTCATCCTACTGTTCCATAAACTTCACCTTATTCCCCCCCCCCCCCCCAATAAGCAAAGAAAAGCAGTCTCTCATTTCATGTAAGCTAGAACAAATGATGGTTTACAAGATTAGGGCCATCAGTTACTGAAGTGTTTTTGACGTCTTACTCTGAGATCTTAGACACATGAGAATTAAACATGGCTTTAACTTCACGTGGGAAGTACTTTGCTTTGGAACATCAGTGCATTGTAGCGCTGTGGATAGTAAACACCTGAAATTCAAATGAATTGGAGCAGATTATTTGCCTATGCTCTTGTGAGGTGAGTGGCTGGCTGCTGACAGAATCAGGCAGGATGGGATTGGATGGTGAAGGGCACTAAAGGCAAACACTGCATAGAGAACAGTTCACCACTTTCCTGACACAGCATCGTTGTTTAGTTTTTTAAGGATTAGTCTGTATTCTCTTTACAGCTCTTCTTGGAAAGAGTGTTTTCCAGACTGTAAAGGGAGGAGTCAAGGCTGGGCAACAGCATGTTTTCTGTTGTAATCTGGCTGCTTCTACATTCTGTGGGTAGTCAGTACCAGACCAGGATTATGGGGAAAGGGATAAATGCAAAAAACCCCCAGGATTTTCCCATTTTCCTTTCTATTGTGTTTCTATCTTCTCTACCATAGTCTTCCTTTTGGCAAAAAAAGTGACTGTGAACAGGAAACATGTTTTATGAGGTTTATTGGGGCAAATGGTGCCAAATGTCATTGGCTGCATTAGTCTCTCCCATTCAAAATATTTTACAGTCTTTCAGTCCAGCATGGGATATGCTTTTTTTGATGGTGGCTTCCAAATCTTAGTGTTTTACGAGGCAGGTGAGAGCTCACCTGGGTTAATCTTGTTTCTTAAGAAGAGGATGAAGGCAAGCTATGGATTCTTTAACTACAACAGTAATCCCAAGGATCTGAAGGTTAAATTGTGTGTCTTAGAGTTGTCTCTCTTTTCCACCTCTGTCAGCTGACCTACTGAAAGAGCTTATCTTTCTACAAACTTTGTCACAGTAACTGGGAATACTGATTGCTTACCAGAGCAGAGCAGCAAACCAAGATGAGTAGTCTTTCAGAGAGAATACTGCTTTGCGATACAGCACAACTGTTTTGGTCTCAAATGGATCCAAAAGCTTCTGAACCTGCCAGTTCCGAATTACCATAATGAGTCCTCTTCATTATTTTAGATGTTTTAAAAAAAACCCTCAAATAAAACCACCCACAAAAAAAAAAGGGGAAGATAAGGTATTTTTTTCTCATAATTTCAGTTCGTGCTCTGTAAATTAAGTGTTTGGCACTGAAGTGGCTATCAGAGTTGATACCGTGCTGAAAGGATGATGAACAGCATGAAAAGACAGTATTTCTCATGAAAAATGTCCACTGACCTTTGAAGCTGATTATTGTACATTTTCTCCTAATCTCTAGTTGATGTGTATCCTGTATTAAAAATGGTACTTCACTGTACGGAGTGAGAAGTACAAAAGCTTTTTCTGTTGTTGCTAACTCCTTCTGAATCTGCCTTCTTGCTGTTTATGTTGCAATCTGTTGTGGCTTCAGGAGGACTGTATGGTGAGAATTAATTACTGGGAAGCTAAGATTCTGTCATGAAAGTACTCATAGCAAGGTGAAGAGGGTGATAAAGAAAGTATTGCTCTAAAAGCTGCTCTTCCACACATTTGTCCTTAAGCATATGTCCACTAGAGAGCTACAGTATCTCCAGTGTTACAGATTGTCAGCCAGATCTTCACCCCAACAAACCCATAGTGTAACTTGGGGGAGGGGTGGAAATCAAAATGCTTTGGGATAAAGTAAGCAAAGAGTGTGTGAAGTGATGGCAATGTTTACATGTGCATCCATGTATAATGGAGATAGTGTTAGTTCTGTCGAAGTGTCACTATGACCTAACTAGTAGTGGTTTTGTTACCTTTCTCTTTCCCCTCCTGCTTGTCCTGCTGAAGTACTAACTGTGGGACATGCTTAGACCATGTGGGAGATAGCACAGATTTTTCTTTTAATTGTTTCAGACTTTTTTGTCTCTGACAGTGATGAATCATTCCCTGTTGTAGTACACCCTGAATGTTACAGCTACCTAAAGATGAATTGCCTAATTGCTAGAGTGTGATCCTTAGACCATCCTAAGGAATAGTAATGCAGTCATAAAATGCATACTTCTCAGGATTAAAATGATTGCAGTGGGATTAAATAAACACTCATCTAGCCTAGAGCAGCCACAAAACTGTTCTTGTGTCACATGAGCCAGAGAAACAGCATTGCTTTTACTTTTTAGGTATGTTTGTGATAAATTACCTATAAAGTTAAATACTTTACCCTTTAAGTGTGTAGGGCTGTCTCAACAGTCATGTAAAACATTTTCTTGATTTGCTTTTAGTATGAAAAAATGTGTGTTTGTCTCCTACTTTAAACTTCCTGTGTGCAGGATAGGCCTTTAAGGTACATGCTTGACATGCATGCTTATCTCAGAAATAAACTGGGACAAGGAGACACACGTGGTTGAGGGCTTTATCTAATACAGCTGTGTGCTGTTGCTTGAGGTTTTAGATTATCTGTACAATAGTAATGTTTGCAGCTCTCTGGAGCTTCTTTTCAAGATGTTTGGTGGGTATAAATAAGCCTGTAAGTAAAGCATCTCCCTTCTCACTTGGAGTAAGTGAAAGCTGAAGAAGCAGGTTCATACACTGAGTTGCGTATCTGTTTTCATGTCCCAGAACTATTTAGCTACTTAAAGTCTCCTGGAAGGAGGTGGGTGAGGACCTCATAATTAATCTTAAAACCAAAATTTGAATGCATTTGCAAAAATGTTTGAGTGGGCCTTTTGCACCCTTTAAATTTTACAGGCAGGAGGACATAGTCCTGAGGCTAATCTTCAGGAGCCCTTAGTATCTGTATATTCAACTGTGTAATCAAATGTAGAGAAACATCTTTTCTGAAAAGCTGCAGCTCTGTAGAAGGAGGACAGCCCAAGTCCAGCATAGTCTGCTGCCTTTGACAGCATTTTGGCTAGATGTAAGCTGCTTTGAACTGAATGTCAGTAAACATAACAATGTGGTGCTACTCCTGTACTATGAGGAAGCTCCGTATGATGGGGCTGCTCTGCTAGCAGTAACAGCTTATGTAAAGTTGAGTTTACACAAAGGGATAAAGAGTCTTAAGTCTAGAGGGATAAAATACGAGCACTGTCAAGTGCAGTGCAAGTGAGAAGATCCTCGAGCTAGCAAGCTGAGCAGCCAGACAGCCTGTTACTGCAACAATCCATGTAATGGGGTAACTTTCCTCTTGGTTTTGTTGCATATTATGCACTCTTTCCCCCTACCCCCAAAGCACAACTGTGATCTCAAAGACTGTCATGTTGAAGCATTAATACATATCAATTACTTGGTTTCCAATCTTGCTATTTGGGTTACCTGGAGCTGGCAAACATTAACCAGCAATGCTCTTCTGTACAAGGCATGAGAAGAAGATAATTGCCCTTATTTTAGAGGCAAAACCCTAAAATGCAGAATTTGGGGACCTATGAAAAGGGTTGTGATGAATCTCAGAAGATTGATGTGAACAAAGTCCTTAAAGTTTTCTGTTAACGCTTCCTTAGGCAGAATTGCTCTGACACCAGGCTGAAGGCTTTCTCTCATGCCCAATACGGTGAAGCAGATGCCTGTTACTAAGATCTTCAGTGAGGCAGGTTCTGCCTGTTCTGCTGCTGGGTTGGGAAATGACCTGTTCAGGCTCTGACTCAAGAGAAACACCAGTCTTTTTAACAGCTTGACAAGTGAAAGAGAAAAGGATGAAGAACAAATATTTTTTGTTTTTTTTGTCTCTTTTTTTTGTTTGTTTTGTACGGTACAAAGCACAGTGGCATTCTAGCTTGTCTTGGGAGCTTCTCATTGTTAACGGTATCACAAGCAGTACTGTCCATGTTATTGCTAAGCCCCTTTAAAAACAGTGGTGTGGGCCTCAAATACTTCGCAGTCCCACCCCCCAAATTTTTATAATTTGTTGCTTCAGCCTTCAGATTTGTGTTTTTTTCAGCTCTTCTCTTGCAGCTGTGGAGTTTAAAATTCTTTTTGAAACATGGTTTTAGTAGTTGGGTGGTATTGAGTTTTAATATATATGACTGATGAGAGACTTGTGCTTAAAATCATGAAATGCTGGTAGCCCTTTGTGCAATGATAGAGGGGAAAGGAAAAAAGGTGCAGCTACTTGTATTGGCTTTGTGTGGCAAGGTTTTGGTAGCGGGGGGGGGGGGGGGGGGGGGAGCGTTACAAGGGTGGTGTCTGTGAGAAGCTGCTGGCTCTGTCAGACACAGGGGAAGCTTCCAATACCAGCCAGCTCTAAGACGGACCTGCTGGTGGCCAAGGCCGAGCCTATCAGCAATAGTGGTAGTGCCTCTGTGATAACATATTTAAGAAGGAAAAAAAAGTTGCTGGGACAGACAGAAACGGCAGCCGGAGAGAGGAGTGAGAATATGTGAGAGAAACAACTCTGCAGACACCAAGGTCAGTGAAGAAGGAGGGGTAGGAGGTGCTCCAGGCACCAGAGCAGAGATTCCCTTGCAGCCCATGGAGAAGACCATGGTGAGGCAGGTTGTCCCCCTGCAGCCCACGGAGGTCCACGGTGGAGCAGGTATCCACCTGCAGCCCGTGGAGGACCCCACGCTGGAGCAGGCGGGTGCCCGAAGGAGGCTGTGACCCCTTGGGAAGCCCACACTGGAGCAGGCTCCTGGCAGGACCTGTGGACCCATGGAGAGAGGAGCCCACGCTGGAGCAGGTTTTCTGACAGGACTTGTGACCACACGGGGGACCCACACTGGAGCAGTCTGTGCCTGAAGGACTGCAGCCCATGGAAGGGACCCGCGCTGGAGCAGTTCGTGAAGAACTGCAGCCTGTAGGAAGGACCCACGTTGGAGAAGTTCGTGGAGGACTGTCTCCTGTGGGAGGGACCCCATGCTGGAGCAGGGGAAGAATGTGATGAGCCCTGCCCCTGAGGAGGATGAAGCGGCAGAAATAACGTGTGATGAACTGACTGTAAACCCCATTCCCCTATGCTGCTGTGGTGGGTAGGTAGAGAATCTGGGAGTGAAGTTGTGTCTGGGAAGAAGGGAGAGGTGGAGGGAAGGTGTTTTGAGATTTGGTTTTATTTCTCGTTACCCTACTCTGGTTGATTGGTAATAAATTGAGTTAATTTTCCCCAAGCTAAGTCTGTTTTGCCTGTGATAGTAATTGGTGAGTGATCTCTCCTGTCCTTATCTTGACCCACAAGCCCTTTGTTATATCCTCTCTCCCCTGTCCAGCTGAGGAGGGGGAGTGATAGAACGGCTTTGGTGGGCACCTGGCATCCAGCCAGGGTCAACCCACCACACTACTTGAGGACAAGCTAGCTGAAAAGGTGAAAAATGTGGGGGAGTGCTGGCAAACAAACTCTGCTTTGAAATCAAGCCAGGAACCTGTCTTAGCTTTTGGGTTTACTGAGCCAAGTAAAGTTTTACTTATCCTTTCCTAGCTGAAAGGGGTGCTCTCATCAGACTTCCCAGCTGAAAGACTGTCCTGCTCCAGCTACAGTGGGATGAATACTTTGCACTCCTTTACAAATGTAACCAAGGTGATGAATTTGTGCCGTTCAGAGATGAGTTAGTTACAAGTATGTCAAGGGTTAAAGCTCAAGTGTTCTGCTGTATAAATAGCCTGGTGGCCCTTGCCACAGGTTTCTTTACTGAGTGCCTCTACATTTCAAGTGGGAACCAGGGATGAATGCAATACTTTTTTCTTTCTTAATGGATACCACCTACAGTCTTGAACTAGAAAAAGAGAAATTTTTTTTTTTGCTTTTCTGATCAAACAGCTCTGGAAGTGACTTCCAAGAGAAGCAAAAAAGGAAAGAAGCCATATGCAAGCTACAAAAACCTCTTCCTAAATTATGTGTGGATGAAAATAACTGATTATAGAATGGGAACCTGTGTAGTCAAGAAAGATTAATTCCCTGTTGCCTGGCAGAGAAACTTGTGTATTAGACAGATTTTGCAGTGTTTTGTTGTATAGCTACGTATATCTCATTATATCCTTTTTATTTATTTAATTTTAATTCCTAGAGAGTAGTGCTTATATGTGGAGTGACAAAATTCCTTTGTGAGGCCATGCTGCCGTGCTAGTAGGACTAGATAGTTAATTGCACCTGGACTATTAATGATCCCATTCTCTTCCTAAGGAAGAGAGCTGTGCATGAATGAAGCAGATGAACTACTGCACTAAAATGCTAATTTGATTTTCATTGTTACCTCAGGAAACTTTTACTAGAATGTAATAATGCTGTAGCTATGGCTCAGTGGATGCTTTCATTGTAAAGCTGTTATTCAGGCCATATAACAAAAATGTCTCAGATGTCTTTCATGCTGTGTTTCAGGTTTTGTGCATAGTACGTGACAGGGAAGGGCAGGGCGAATTGTGCCTGGTATATTTTGTTCTGAGCTAGCTATCAGAATAGGTGGTTTACAAAATGTCACAGGGAAATCCTTTAGCTCAACTGGGTCTTTATAGTTTTGATAAGTAGATGGGCTAATGTAAACCTTCTGGCTGTGTTTTAACCTGTTATCAGTGGTTCCTTCCCCTTCCTGTTTGTTCAAATACTGGTGATGTTAACACATTACACTACTGGAGGATATGTTCCAAAGTTAAATCCATTGATTTCCTTGGTGCAGCTCCACAGCAGAGTACTGCATATTGGGTTGGCTGTACATACTTTTAGAAAATATGGGTCTACATTACAGACTGATTAGCTGAAACAGCAAGGAGGTAAACTTGGGCATATCACTTACTGGTCATTGCAGAGTGGTGACAGTCATTGACTTTCTTGAGTTTCATTGAGTTCTTGAGTTTGCTGAACCACAGACAGTGTTTTGAAATTATAGTGTGGGCTCAGGGTTGCACTGAATTCTGCTGAGAGACCGTATATATGTTCACAATGAGTATGTGTTAAGGTAGTTGCATGGCATCTGGTCTCTCAAAAAGAAGACGTGAGTTAAAGAATATTAATAGTGGTTTACAGTGCTATCACTCTATGCTATTATCTTCCCTCCTGGCACCTGTTTTTGTGGTCTCCCCTGGTTTGCTTCTATCCAAACTCAGCATGCTTAGTTTTAAATTCTCATCAGAGGTAATAACTAGTGGCTGAAACTTTAAGGGTTACTTACATTCAGACAGCAGTGGTCCTACACTTAAAGTAGAAGAGTTACAGGTAGGCTAAGGGTGTGAAAGGAGGAGGAGGAGAGAGGTTCAGTTAAGGTATGATGAGGTGTACTAGGGGAAAATCTTCTGAACATAGTGTTCAATAACCTTTATGCTTCTGTTACTCTTTGCATTGTGTTAACAGGGCCATTAGACACAAAATGAAGGAAGAAGTATGTTAAAAATGCATAAAAACTTAAAAGCCACACCATCAGGCACTTTAGGTGTAAGCTTGTTTGTGAGTGAGGAAAAGAAGTACATCTGAACTTTGGTATGTTGGTAACGACTCAAACAGCTGGGAGGCACAAGCCCTGCTGTTACAGCCCTGCATTATCTCACCTGCATGCTGCCCAAGAGAGCAGCTATACCTGGAACTGTGGCATTGTACCTTGTGTGCAGCAGAGGAATAGCCTTACAGCTATATCCGCCCTGGTGACTTACAAGCAGGTAGAGACAGGTTTTATAGCTGTAGGAGCTAAAGCACTTTCATTCCAGGTCTGCTTTCCCAAAATGACACTCATAAGTAGTGGTTTTTGGCATGGTAATTAAATTAAGAAGAAAGTAAATTGTAGAAACTGCAGATAACAAATGTAGATATATTAAGTCATAGATGTGTCACTGGAAAACAAAGACAGAATTGGAATTAGCAAACTAAACGTCTCTGAGGACTTGGGCTCTAATCCAGGAGAAGTTGGGAACATTTTTCAAAGTAAGTGTGTGCTAGTGTCTCGCCTGTAGCTAGCTGCAGTTACTGAAATCTTGCATGCTTTTTAAATTTCTTTAAAACAAACAAAAACCCCTGCTATTTTTATAAACAAATTACTTCAATGCTAGTGATCTACCTGTAATTACATTAATACCTTTCCTTTAATTCTTTCTGTTTGGAAGCTTTAATAGATTGTGTTGCAGGAAAGTTATTTTGACACTAAAACTTCTTGTGTGCAGCTTCTGGAAAAAGGATCCTATACTTCTCTGATGAGCCTGATATGAAGAAAGAATTTTCACAGAAATCTCGTTCCTACAAAATGAACGAGGCAGCAGAAAGAGCCTTGCCTACATAAGCAAGTAGCACAGTGCAAGGGGAATGGATTTGCGGGATGAAATGGCTGGTGTTGAGGACAGTGTTCACATTGTATGTGTTTTGGGGGAACTGACTTCAGATCAGCTCTAGTCTGATCCCAAGGGGCGGTGACCTGGTATACTACCAATTGCACAGGAGCTGAGTATGCTTCAGGGCTTGTCAGAAGGGCAGTGGGAGCCTTGCTGGCTTGGACACTGATGGTGTTGCCCCCAGATCAGCCCATTGTAGCCACCTGAAGTTCTTGGTTGGTGCCTGGTCAGGTTTTTCTAGTATGTGTTGAGCTTCATGCAGCTGTTGATTCATGAACTGTTTTTTCTGGATAAGCTTAAGCTGAGTGTGTCTGCAAGAGCTGTAGTTGCAGTTTTGGTTATACTGTAAACATAAAATCATTTCAGTTAAAATTTCTGGCTGGGTGTGGTGTTTTCATTAGTCATTAATCCCTCTGTCCTCATGGATTATTGTTGAGTTAATCTGCAGTACTCATGAGAGAATTAACAGGTGGTTGGTGTGTTAATCCTTTCTGTTTAGATTTGAGTTTGGTAATCCACCTCCTAGATGTCTTGCCTGTCTAAGGCTGTGATTTCTGTCTGCCTTAATTTTTTTGAATAGGAACTTTCTTCCTACATGCAGTTACTCCTTGGCAGCTTCTTCCTTATGTCTAGGTATAGTTGCTTATAAACAGATTTGCTGGTCTCCTAGGAGACAAAGCAATACCATTGCGCATGATTTTAATCCTTAAAGATGTTATACATACATAAACAAGCACAGAAAAAATACATAGTCTTCCCTATACTTTAGGAGGTGTGGACAAGTAGAATGGCTTGGCCTGTTTTTGTCTCTGATGGTACTGCTAACAGATGCCTCCTGCAGTTTGATATTGATAACTGTGCAATGTCTGTACTTGTTCAGATAGCATCCAAATAAAACCAGTTAAGCTGCTTAAATAAACCTGTGGGGAAAAGATATTCCCATAACAATAGATACTTGTTTAAATTTAAAACTAGGTCCCAAGGTTTAAGGACTCCACTGAAACCATGCAGTTTTAGTGCATGTGTGTAGGAGATATTTGGTCTTCAGCGGGTTAATGATACTTATGTACCAGAAACCTTCAGCAAAAGCTTCTTGAATTTGTTTTTGATATTACAGAGTGTATATTGTCAGAAGTTGTATGTAAAAATGTATAGCTGTCTTCATTTCCCTTTAGTGTTAGGAGAGTTATGACTCTTCCTGCAAGATTTTTATAAGCATAAACAAACACATTTTTAAAAGATCCAAATAATATAAGTAGAAGTGTGGGGGAGTTAAATTCGAAGGCTTTTCCCTACAGACACAGCACTTAAAATAATTCTGGTGACTGCATTTGCAGGTGATGTGGTAGAAGGCCTTCTAAACTCTCTGAGAGGTGTCCAATACATTGCCGATCGCTTCAGCGCACTTCCTGGGTGTTTGGAGTTGTAGCACAGCACTACACCACTAATCACTAAAGGACCTGGAGAGCTTTTATAATCAGACTTTATCAAAACTATCATTGTCTGTTTTACTATATTGTACTCATCATGCATTGCTCGAGTATTCTTACCCAGTGACAATTATCCTTTAAGTGTTTTCGTGTGTATGTGCAGACATAAAATGTAAGCCCATGTAAAATGTCATGAGGCAAACCCAGTGTTGGACGTAGATAGCACAGCTGAGTCAAGCCTTTGTTACTTGGCTCTTGGTTGCACATAGATGTAACACTGGTGTTTTTGAAGCTTCATTGAATTTGGCTGAAGTTGTCAAAAGAAATCAAGTTCTGTTTTTTCTCTCCTTCCCTGCCTTGCACCATTAGTGACTGAAGGGTGGCTTTGCAGAGTCTGGTCTCGATGGCTACAGGCCCAGTTTGCTGAGAGCGTCTATAAACAAAAATCTGTCTCACCTTGCAAAATGGTGACTGTCTGCCTTCCTTGGCTCTCTAAAGCTGGAATCCAGATTTGGGGCTCATGAACACCTGTGTAAATCCATCGTATTTGGTGCGGTTTCATAAGTGCATCTTTTCTCAGCAAAGTCATTCTCAGATGTCCTTTTTTTTTCCCTTCAGCAAGTACAGTTGTACTGGCTGTGGGTGGCCAGGTGCTGGCAGCGGTGGGCTGCAGGGCTGTTCTCTGTGAGGAGGGGCCAGGGTGCCCTGTGCCAGATGCAGCTGGCTCCAGTGGACCCACTGCAGGGCACAGCTGAGCCCCTCAGCCAAGACAGTGGCACCTTGAGGAAAGTGTATTTAAGAAAGGGCAAAATGCTGGATGGCAGTGAGGAATGTAGAGGAAAAAATGTGTGAGAAACAGCAAGGTGGGAGAAAGCGGAGGCAAAGAAGGTGCTCCAGGCACTGGAGCAGAGATTCCCCTGGGGGAGATCACAGTGGAACAGGTATCTACCCTGCAGCCTGGGGAGGACCCTGTGCTGGAGCAGGTGGGTATTTCCTGAAGGAAGCTGAAGTCCATGGAGAGCCCATGCTGGAGCAGGTTTATCCTGAAGGACTGCAGCATGTGGAGGGGACCCATGCTGGCACAGTGTGCGAAGGACAGTGCTCTGTGGGAAGACCCACACTGGAGCAGGGGAAAAGTGTGAGGAGGAAGGAGTGGCAGAGAGGAGCTGTTATAGTTTGACTGCAACCTCCACTCCCCATCCCCTTGCACTGCTCAGGGGGAAAGAGGTAGAGGAGTTGAGAATGAAGGAGTGAAGTTGAACTTGGGAAGAGGGAAGGGGTGGTTTTAATTAGTCTTTGTTTCTCACTAGCCAACTCTATTTTAATTGGCAGTAAATTAAATTAATTTTCCCCAAGTTGAGCCTGTTTTGCCCGTGATGGTAATTGGTGAGGGATCTCCCTGTCTTTAACTTGACCCACAAGCTTTTCAATCTTATTTTCTCCCACATCCTGTTGAAGAGGGGGAGTGAGAGAGCGGCTGGGCAGGTGGCCAGCAGGTGGCCAAGGCCACCACAGTCCTTTGTGTATATAATGATTTTCAAAAACTTTCTAAAAGGAAAGTGTCTGAAAAATAGTTGTTACGTGTGTTTAGGTAGAATAGCTCTGTGCAGTTGTAGGTGACGCAGGCTGGCAGTGGGAACTCTGCTCAGTTTGCAAGTGAAATTTTTTTTTTCTTTGTGAATGCAGCTCTATAAGCTCATGCTGGGTTTACAGTTAAGTGCATTTAACACTTCAAACATCACCTCTGGTAACTGATGCTGGGCTCTTGGCTTCTCAGCTATAGCCTTACTTTTTCTCTAAATGTGCCTGGTGGTCTTGCCGCATAACAATGCCTAGAGATTAATTTAAACTCGTAGTAATAGCTGCTTACGTTATGAACAGTGAAGTTGAAATGAGGTGTTGTCTTTTCTGCAGAGCTGTTGGAAGTGGCTGTTGATGTTGGTTTCCAGATGAACCCAGTTCTTCCATTGGAATATGGAGTGGGTCTGTATTTGCAATAGGTATGCAATGATATCACTGCTCCTTTGGGTAAAAGCTGTACATGATTTCTTTATGCAACAGTATTTTTAGAAGAGCACTGAAGTTATGCATAAAATGTTTTTCTAGCTCTTTTCCTCCTGAAGTCCCTGAATGTATATCCCCCCACAGGGAAGTGGGTGGTGCTGCTGCTGAGGTCTGTAGAGCTGAACATAAGTGAGTTCAGGTATGGAGCTTTAACAGCTATCCCTGTAGCACTACAGGGTATGTATATCTGTCAGTTGTCATCTCATAAGAAGAAAAGTCTGTCATTTGAAAACTGTTAAGTGTAAACAGTAACACTGGTACTGATTTCATAATACAAAGAGTTACGTTTGAACTGTGTGTGTCTCCAAAGCGGGTTTACTCTGTGGAAAGGTGTCGTGGTTTCAGCCCAGCCGGTAACAAAGGACCACGCAGCCGCTCGCTCACTCCTCCCGCCCCCCTCCGGTGGGATAGGGAGGAGAATCGGAGGAGAGAAAAGGAAAAAAACCTGGAACCTCGAGGGTTGAGATAAGGGCAGTTTACTGGGACAACACAAAAAAAGTTACAACAACAACAACGGTACTAATGAAAGAGTATACAAAAAGAGTGATGCACAGTGCAACTGCTCACCACCCGGGACCCGACGCTCCGTCACTTCCCCCACCGAGAGTCGAGAGAAACCTCCCCCCAGCCTGCTCCCCATTTATATACTGAGCATGATGTCGCATGGTATGGAATAGCTCCTTGGCTAGTTCAGGTCAGCTGCCCCGCCTGTGCCCCCCCACCTCCCAGGTTCCTGTAAAAATTAACTCTATCCCAGCTGAACCCAGGACAAAAGGTAAGACTGTTTGATTTTATTTAGAGACAGGATAAAATAAGTCTATGGATAACTGTGGTGGGTTGACCTTGGCTGGATGCCAGGTGCCCACCAAAGCTGCTCTATCACTTCCCCTCTCAACTGGACAGGGGAGGGAGAATATAACAAAAGGCTCATAGGTTGAGATAAGGACAGGGAGAGATCACTCACCAATTACTGTCATGGGCAAAACAGACTCAACTTGGGGAAAATTAACTTAATTTATTACCAATCAAACCAGAGTAGGGTAATGACAAATCAATCAAATAAAATCTTAAAAACACTTTCACCCCACCCCTCCCTCCTTCCCAGCTCAACTCCACTCCCAATTTTTCTCTACCTCCTCCCCACCAGCAGTGCAGGGGGATGGGAAATGGGGGTTGTGGTCAGTTCATCACACAGTGTCTCTGCTGCTCCTTCCTCCTCAGGGGGAGGACTCCTCACTCTTCCCCTGCTCCAGTGTGGGGTCCCTCCCCTGGGAGACAGTAGTCCATGAACTTCTCCAAGGTGAGTCCTTCCCGCAGGCTGCAGTTCTTCACAAACTGCTCCAGTGTGGGTCCTTTCCACGGGCTGCAGTCCTTCAGGCACAGACTGCTCCAGCGCGGGCTTTCCCATGGAGTCACGGCCATCTTGGGGGGCATCCCCCTGCTCCAGGGTGGCGTCCTCCCTGGGCTGCAGGTGGTCATCTGCTTCCCTGCTCCCCTCCATGGGCTGTGGGGGGGACAGCCTGCCGTCTCAGCATGGGCTGCAGGGGCATCCCCTCCTGCCCCGCTCCTCCTCCCCTCCCTCCTCACTGACCTCGCTGTCTGCAGAGGGGTTTCTGTCACATGTTCTCACTCTTCTCTCCAGCTGCAGTTTCTGTTCCACAGCACCTTTTTTTCCCTTCTTAAATATGTTATCACAGAGGTGTGTCACAGATCTGACATGATCTACTCTCCCAGTTACTACTGCAGCCTCACTGCTGCCTGGTTGCTTATCTAGGTAGAGGTGTAAATTCTTTTTCTACTATGAGGGAACAAGATTAGCTTAGTAAATGGAGTCAGCTGAGAAGTCTTTAAAAATCAAATCAATATTTATAGTGCACCCTTTTATTTCAACAAATATTTTTGTAAAAATATGTGGAATTTTTCAAAGGTGGATGTTATAAATAAATATCTTAAGAGTAGGAATATGTGGCAGGGAAACATAACATTAATGAAAACTTTTTTTTTTTTAACAGTATTTTTAGCTTTATGAAGGAAGATTGCCAAGAAAAAGCCTTTAATAAATTAGAAGTTGAGGATTTGTCTGTTCTGATGCTGGATTCACTGGTCTTCTAATTGCCAAGGTTTTAAAACCTTTTGGTCATCTTAAATCATTCAGTCTCTTTAATGAATAGCTGTGTGAGTTTAGGATTTGAGTTGCATGGAGGCTGGAATCATGCTGTTGTTTTATATAAAAGATTGAAAATTCTGGGACTAATTGGATTAAGGTATTTCCCCCCCCCCAACAGGTGCACTCTCAGGAAAAGCACAAGAAACCCATCTCTTTTTCCATTGTTCTGTTGATTATAAAACGGTCTGTCTGCACAAGGGCGGGGGCAGGTTTGAAAGAATATTACACTGGTAAGCTAAGAGATCTGCAATGTGGGACTGGTATTGAGGTTATCTGTGGTGGTGTGCGGCACGCTGGCCTGAGGTTGTCCAGTTTGATGGCTCGATTCCATGTTCATGTGGCATGATGAATATATGCAGCCATGCACCTGGAGTTGTGATTTGCTGCCTTCATTTTGTTACTCTGTGTGTGACTGGCTTCAGTCTCAAGTGCTTATTAGCATAGCTGATTTATCAGCTGTGTTATGGCCCTTGTATAGGTTTAAGACTGTACAGAATTGGTTTTGTAGAGATGGCTTTTCTTCTCCCTTGTATATTTAGTTTATTTTCCCCAAACCAGTTGTTGCTACTTTCCTCTTTTATGGGTGGTGGCTCTTGCCTTAGTTCAGCCACCAATGCATGTTGCTTTAGAAGAATTGTGTAAGGTCTTTTCTAAGCAATAATATTCTTGTAATGAGGCTTCTATTCCAGAGGTGTGTGTTCAGTTGGATGCCTTTGTTTAAAAGATACTGTACAGGTGAAGTGGTTTTGCAAGTAAATTAAGAGGTAGCCTGACTACTTAAAAATAGAGAGGAAAAAGAATAGTTGGCTTATTTGCATTGGCCTAATTTAATGATTTCCATGGAACACTGCTACTTTACCTGCAATGTCAGTAGCGAGTTCTTACATACATACCCATAAAGTAGATCTTTGAGCAGAAGAAATGCTGGAGCTAGCAGACATTTTGCTTTCGAACTGTTTAAAGCTGCGTGTCTGTGTGGGTGTAGCAGTGACTTTTAACAAAGCATGGGAGTTTGAAAAGGGTTGTTGGTTTTGCTTTTTTGGGGGGGGGGGTTGTTTTTTTTTATTAATTTTTGGAGCTATCTTGTGCACTGCATAATTACTTTCCAGGATGTGGATCAGCATAACACCTCTATATTAGTAATTTCATTTGCTTAAGAGTTGCCATGCATACAAGTCTTTTCATAGTGGCATTACACTTCTAGGGAGACCTTTTTGTTTTGGGTTTGTGTGGCAGGGTTTTGGGAGGGGGCTGCAGTGGTGGCTCCTGTGAGAAGCTGCTAGAAGCTTCCCTGGCTCCAAGTTGGACCCGCCTCTGGCCAAGGTCAACCCAAACATATTTAAGAAGGGGAAATCTGCAGCGGAGAGGGGAGTGGAATGTGAGAGAAACCCCTCTGCAGACAGCGAGGTCAGTGAGGAAAGAGGGGGAGGAGGGGATGCCCCTGCAGCCCGTGCTGAGACGGCAGGCTGTCCCCCCCAGCCCATGGAGGGGAGCGGGGGAGCAGATGCCCACCTGCAGCCCAGGGAGGACCCCCCGCCAGAGCAGGGGGATGCTCCACAAGATGGCTGTGACTCTGTGGGAAAGCCCGCGCTGGAGCAGTCTGTGCTTGAAGGACTGCAGCCCATGCAAAGGACCCACGTTGGAGAAGTTCATGAAGAACTGTCTCCCGGGGGAGGGACCCCACACTGGAGTAGGGGAAGAGTGAGGAGTCCTTCCCCTGAGGAGGAAGGAGCAGCAGAGACACTGTGTGATGAACTGACCCCAACCCCCATTTCCCATCCGCCTGTGCTGCTGGTGGGGAGGAGGTAGAGAAAAATTGGGAGTGGAGTTGAGCTGGGAAGGAGGGAGGGGTGGCGTGAAAGTGTTTTTAAGGTTTGGTTTTACTTCCCATTATCCTTTTTTTTTTTTTTTTGATTGGTAGTAAATTAAATTGATTTTGTTTTTTCCCCAAGTTGAGTCTGCTTTTTTGCCCATGACCATAATGGGTGAGTGATCCTTCCCTGTCCTTATCTTGACCCAGGAGTGTTTCTTTATATTTTCTCCTCCCCATCCCACCTGGGGGGAGGAGTGAGCGAGCGGCTTCCTGGTGCCTTGTTACCAGCTGAGCTTAAACCATAACGCTTTTTCATTCTCCTCTAGTCTCATGGTCTGGATCAAAACATGTTCTCCTTTCTCCCTAGCAGTGGTTATGTGGTGTGTAGACCATGGAGGAATGCATTAATTATCTATATTCACTGTGCTACAAGAGGGTGATGGATTTTGAATGCAAGTCAGTCAAGTTTTAGTACTTGGTAACAATACAGATATTGAAATCTATGCTGCTGTTTTTTTGCTCTGACAAGTTATGCTTTCATTGAAAATAGGGCATAGGAGAGCATAGGAAACTACCAATAAAAATTTGCTGACAGCTGGTAACTATTTTTCTTCAGTTAATGTAGTTGAGGAAAGCTCCTGAGGAAGGGTCAGTTGATACTAGTGTCTAAATGCAACATCCAAGTTTTTTAGCATAACCAGATGGAGTAACCATCTTGTTACTGTAAGGACATACTGTTCTTGAGAGTAAGAATAACGTGGTAAAAAGTATGTGCACTAAAAGTCCACTGTATGAATGGGATTATGGTGACCCCAAATAGTGACTCTGGGCTGCTCCTGCAAGAATGTACTGAAGTAACCTTTTGTACTGCTGAGTACCAGTACTCTGGTACTGCTGCTACACTGGGTTTCTGTTACTTGAAGATTATTTACTATTGTCACTGGTTTTTGACTGCAAGAGTTAAAAAGGGAAGAGGGAAAAATCTGTCCATTTTATGTGAACTAACTGCAGGAATTCCTAGAATTCTCTTGCAAGGATTGTTGGTTGGACATCTGTGCAGTGCCCTCAAGACTGTCACAAGAAATGGAAAGTAGTTTGATGCACAATTTTATCTGTTCAAGCTGTTTCTAGCTGAGGAGACACTTTGGTTATTTGAGACATTGGGCATCTGTCAAGCCAACAGTGGAGTTGAAGATTTTTCCAGGAGCTTCTCTTTTGCATTGCAAAGAGAATACCTCTAAAAGAAGCGGTGGAGGGTGTGGGGGGAAGGCAGCTTACAAAATTTCTGAGTTCTCAGCTTGATTACCTTGCCAAATTTAGTCTCACCATTTGAGAAGGTATATTGATGCCCACTGACTTTGAGCTTTTGCTTTTCTTCCTTCTATGTCTGTTCTCTGCCTGCCCAGATACATTAATTGTTTTCTTTTCTAGTTGTCTTTGTTCAGTATGCTTATGTTTAGACTCGCCCAGTATGTATGTCACCTGAGGTTTGGGATGGTGGTACTTGTCTCCTTATATGCACACTGAAAGGTAGTGTATGGCTGTGTATGGAATGCACGTCTCAGCATCACTGTTTATCTAACAAATGGTAAGTGTGCAAACTTCACAGTGGGGCCAACCTGCTATTTGTGCAAACTGCTGCCATCTGTTCTACACCTAGTGCTAACCTCTTTTCATAAAGCACTTAGTGATGCACCTAAGCAGATGGAACAGATTCATATGTGTTCATAAGCATGGCTGGCTAATGGAACAGTGATATTCTTGGAATAAAACTCTAATCTGTCTGTTTCTGGTGAAATGTGCAAAGTTATCTCTTGCCTCACCACAGATGAGAATTCTTAAAACGAATTAACGTTTGAAGTTAAAAAGCCTTGTGACAGGTTCCTACCCTATCATTACCTAAGACAGAACTGAGCCAAATTGCGGTGTTGTGGATTTGTCTCAATAATCAGGCCACTTCATCTGAGATGTCGTGGTTCAGATTGTCTACCCTTTGGTGAATTACTGATTGACAAGAAAATTGAAGATGGCACTATGTTTCCAGGGTGGACAGGATAGCTAGATTCAGAAAAGTGAAAGAAAAAGGAATTTCTTTAATCTCTTCTATCTTTACAACAAATCTGTTGTGAGTGCTGCTTAGAAATTAAAGTTTAGGTTTTGGAGGGATTATGAATGCACGTGAAAATCCTGGAGCTTGGAAAGATGATTAATCTCTGCATAGCATCCCACTCTCTCATTTTAAGATTTTGCAAAATCTTAAATCTTTGTGTATCCTGGTAGACAGAACCACTGTAGTGGAGCCTCTCCTGTGCAGGGGAAGTTGAACTATGGACAGCGTGTCATTAGTGTACCCCCTGAGGGTAATGGTGATGGCCCAGCATGTCCAGGCTGTGACCAGTAATTATAGACGTGATAAAGTCTCTGCTGTGTATTCCACTTCCCTTCATGTGTGTGTTGGACAGGTGTGTGATAGACTTGCAGGAGCCCAGTCCTGCTTCCCACTGACTTCCAGGACAGCCTTCCAAATGGAAGGCAGAATATATATTGTGTGTAGCCCCCTACTGATGTTGCTCATCACAGGCTGCTGCAGATACAGGTGTAGATTTTTGTTCACCTTTCAGGCTTCTAGCTGATTAGCGGTGCCATGATCAGAAACTTCATTCAGACTTGGTAACATGTAAGTTGAGACACAGGGATTTCAAGTCTGGATGGGAGCATCTTGACTGCATGCTTTAGATCAGGTACAGACAGATTATGCAAGTACAGGTGTTAGGTTGGTACTGCATCAGTGAAGGAGAAACTGATTTTTAAATGCTGGAAGGGCTTTAAACTGGAAGACTGGAAACATCTATAGACATGGCTACTGAAAAGACTCAGTCCCATGTGGCCCTATGAAGCAATTTATGCTGACAAGATTTTAAAGCTGCAATTACTTTCCTTTTATATTGGGGGGGAGGAGAGTCAAGAAAACATAGCTAGAATCCAATAATCTGGATTTTTCTAGACAAATGTTAGCAAAATAACCTTGTTAGTATTTGTCTAGCTTAATTGGAATGCCATAGGAAATTGTATGATTTACTATTCGTAGTTTCTTGTGTCTGTTTTGATACAGTACATTAGATTCCTATTAAATATTCTAAGCCATTGTACTTGTTGTCATATTGCATCTGCCTATGAGGAATTTGTTTGATCATTAAGTCACTGGTGGGGGGAAGATACAGCTCTGCACGCTTTTTTTTGGAAGTAAATAATTCTGAAGCTGAAGTGTTTCAAGGTATGCTGCTAGTGGCAGGCTTCTCAAACATAGCAGTGACAGCATTAAAATATTTTTCTTTTAAAGCCCTAAGAGCAGGCATCAGCAAGACTTCAGTCTTACACCTTTAATTATCTGTTTAAACCTTGAGTTTCCACAAATGCAAAAAACTCAGCATTTTTTTGCCTTTTTTCCCCTTGCAGTGTTATGCTGTTGCATATTATATTGCTCTAAAGTTAAAACTTGCTGAAAAGGTTGCTAGATACTTCACTTGAGGATAAGTTGCATGGAAGAGAAGATGGGTATTTTTGAGTAAGTTTTGGGCACTGAGGAATGGTTTGGTCCAGAGTCTACAGTATATGTAGAATAATCCTGCAGGCAATGTAACCACATGGAAGTTAACTGGATTGCCTGCATGATGGATTATACTATATGAACAAATGCAGGAGGCCTGCGAGTTTGTGTTAACAGCAAGTATTTAAACTATATTTTTAAGATGTGCAAATTTTGAGCTGCAACGCTTGAAAATTGGCTTCTCTTGATCTGTCAAGTTGAAGTTCATGCTTTGTTGGTCTCTCTGCAGCAGCACGTGACATCAGAAATGTCATGACCACTTTGTTAACACATTTATCTTCTTCAGTTAGAAAAAAACATGAGTAATTCTAGTGGTGGAGCCACACAAATATCTCCCCTTCTTGATGATTAATGTCAAAAGGTAAATTGGTTATCCTGTTTCTCTTTGCATTGTATATGAACTCTTAATGATTCGTTAGCTATTATAGTGTTAAAATTAATGATTAAATGTGTTGCACACCTGCCTGATATATGATGTTAGAAAACTCTTGGTGTATATTTTGTATAAAACAAAGCCAAATCCACAAATAGAAAGCTGTGTGTATTCAAAGTTAGATTAGGAGATTGTTTCCCTGGCATTGAAGTAGCATGTAGATATATGTTGTGACTTTTTTCTTCTTTTGATGATGATTTGTTACTCGTTATATGTATTTATCATTCTAATGATGGGAGGCTTAAGAGGGGAGAGAAGACAGAAAAACAACACTACTATTAAGGAAGAAACTCAAGACTTCAGTATGGTAAGGCTGATTATCCAGGAACAAGCAGAAGAAACATCAAAACACCCAAATTTTTGTAAAGAAATGCAGCTTAGTAGTCTTAGTGACTTCTAATTTTTTTTCTTTAACCCGCACTATTCCACAGACATCTCCAGGCTTCACTGGCGTGGTTGCTGCTCCAAAGCAGTTAAATATTATGTGCCTCTTTCTGTAACCTGTTTATGAATGTACTGAAAGGTTAGCCATTTAATTTTTACGCAAGCTGTAGCTCTACCTTAACAAGCATAGAGCTGTTTTAAGTTGAGACATTCTAATAGCCTAAAAAATTAATGGTTCCAAATATAGTAGAAAACTCTCGCTTTTTAATCTATCAGTAGTTAGGAACAGGAAACTTACTTGAAATTACATCCTCTTGACCATTATCTAGGAGAAAATATGATCACAACACAGAAATAGAGGAAATTACTGTGAATGCTTATATTATGCTGCAAGGCAACACTAGATCAGAAGACTTACAGAAGGAGATCAAGCATAACATGCCTAGCTAATCTATAACATAGCTTTTCACTTATAGAATTGTATGTTATAAATAAGGTAAAGATGAATGCTAGTCAAATAATTTATGTGGAACCCTTTTTGTGGGCCATGTAAGAGTTTGGTTTCTGGGTTGGTTCTTCGAATTTTTGAGAATCGTATAAAAAGCTAGTAGCAGAAAGCAAAATTTTTACTGAACGTTTTAACCTGCACTCTTTGCCTCTGATCTGACAGTGTAAATGGAAAATAAGCTTTCTGAGACCTCTCTGCTTTAAATTTCTGTAGTCCAACCTGATTTGATCCTCCCCCTCCCCCCAAGTGAATTTGTAACAGCAGATGTTTAGCCTGGGTCTTCATAATTGAGATGTATTGTCCCACATGCTTTGTGAGTTGTTATTGTAGTAAAAATCTGTTGGCACTTGATTACACCACTAATGAAAGTCTGTCAGATAGCCTGTTCAGCTTTTTAAAAAACTTGAGTTCTCACATCGTGAAATACTTCAGTATAAATTACTATTTTTGCTGTAACTTTTACAGGGCTTGCAGTCTCATCAGTATTGAATTCTGCATTTATGACACTGCTTTTTGGAATGGTGTACCAATGCTGCTTTTTAGACACTTTTAAGATATTCCATTAACACACTTGCCTGAATTGTTAAAGTAATTAGGAGTATCTGAATCTGTTAGCATAATACTCATGTGGTTCACACTGCTGCTTACATCAATTATAATTTGCTGTACGTGTTCCATCCAGACTGTCTCAAGTGTATTTAACACCTGAAGCTGTTCCTTTAGTGTGTATCTTAATCCTGAACTTAATTTTGTTTTGTAGCTGTCCTCAGACTGGCCTGTGCTTGGTGATCCAGGCTGCCATGACACTGCACTCTGAGTGCTTCAGGTGCTTGTTACTGACAGTGCATAACCGTCAATCTCTTCCTCCCTTGTTTTCATTAAGGAAGTGGGAAGAGGTGAGTGAGACTTGTGGAGCTGTTAGGTGTTTCCAGTTTTCATCTGCTTGGCTGGGCTTAGGATTACGCTGGTTGAATGGAATGTTCCTCTTCTCATGGAAAGATGTTGCTCTTGGAAGCAAGCCTGGTGCTTATTAGTGCGTGTAATTTCTTGCCATAATGCTAAACCATAAATGACTTTATTAATGACTTTATGAATGTGTCTTCCTGTTTGTATGTATCTTTGTCCAAATGAAGGCATGCATACTAGTATCAAAATATGGTATGGCGTTTTACGTTTTTTTTCCTAACATGTTGTAGTCCTTTTAAAAAGATAGTACTTTAAGTACTTTCTGTCTTGGTAATGAACACTGAAATAGTATTTATATGCATTAGATAAACTTCATATACCACTGTCTACTTTAAGTCACTTCATGTTGTTTACAGAATCACAGATCAAAAAAAAGCTATTCCTGTGCCTGAGGACAGCAGTCACATTTTGGGGAGAATAATTACTGCAGTGACAGGTCAGATGCAGAAATTCATCTGCTGTGTTGTGCTGAGGTGTAGTTACTGCACACTTATTACTTAAGTAGAAAGTTGGGCTTGTGCTTTTTGAGATGAAAGTAAGTGATCCCTCTGTTTCTTTAATGATCTCTAGTAATAATAAAGAACCCACTGCTCAAACCAGGAAACAGCAGAAGATGTGCAGTATAACGCCTGCTCATTGAATTGTCGTAACGCTGGATCTCTGTTTAGATCAATAGACCTGCTGTCTCACATCCAAAAAATCCAAACGTATAGTCATTGAGATTAATGAAAAAATAAACCTACAAAAAGACTCATTTTTATGGCAGGGATAATCAGAGAGAATCACCTGACATTTTAATCTTTATTGCCTCCAACTAAGACATTTGACGGTGTGGTCATGTGATTTAAAGATTTAAATAGAAAATTTAAACACACACAAAAAAGGTCACCCAACCTTGGAAACATCGACATATGAAGTTTTTGGTTGGCAGGCTTTGGTAGAAGATGCCCTCTGTAAGGAGCACATACTGTGAGCTTGTGGAGTTTCAGTTAGGAAGGTTGCTACTGAATTCTTGAACATCCTTAATGAAAGGAATGCTGTGGTAATTACTTACTGAATTGGAGTGGACCAAAGGAAAAAGGAATGATGCTAACTCCTAGCTATTATTTTGCGTAGGCCTTGTTGCACTGTTCTGTTCTGGAGTCTTTTCCCAAACTGATCTTCTGTTGAGAAATGAAGTTGAGATGTTTGCAGCAGCAGACTCTTAGTAATACTGTTAATGAGTATTTCTTTCTGATTCAGGAGAGAATTCCTTCTTCCAAAAAGCATCCGATATGCCTCTGTCCATGCAGTAGCCAAGCACTGGGGTTGTGTGTGGTAGGGTTGTGACAGGTCTGGTTCTGCATTGCTTTGCTTTGCTTGATTCAGACAGGAAACTGAAATCCTGGGTGTTCTGCTTAGTCCATGGGGCCACTTCCCTATGCTGGGACAAGGGACTGTAACTGTTTGTGTGTGGTTGTAGCTGTTGTGTGTGCAGCATCCAGTCGAGTGTTCACTAAGCCGGACAGAGAGGGACTCACATAATCTGGTATTCTGAAGCGTTTTGTGCAAGCCTTGAAGGCCTTTAAATATGAAGTTAAATCTTAGTATAGTTTTTAACATGTGAACTATCAAATTATTCAGTGACTGGAAGTTTGTTGAAAAGATTGGACAGCCTGGCAGGGCTGAGGTCATAGTTTCTGAGATGAGTTTCTCTGCCACTTGAAGGGGACAAGTCTTTGATCAAGCTGCGAGAAATGCCACAAGGGCATATTCTGGTAACGTGAAGGCCGAAGAAATCCTCCTTCCAAAGAACCAGTATAATTTGTGGCTGTGAGGGTGTAGTGTCAAGTCAGAGCACAGGGCAGTGTGGTCATTGCAGCAGGACTGAATGCTGTAAATCCCTGCTTTGTAATGCTGCTGCTATGGCTTCATCATGCTATTTCCAGGTAGTAAACATTCAGAAGCTGTACCCCCAAATCTGCAGTGACTCAAAGCTGAGGTTTACAGAACTAGTAAGTCTGTAGTTCACCTCTGGCAATATATGTGCTTGGATTAATATTAATTTTTAAAAAATTTGTATGTGTATGAGAAGCACAGCCCACACCCCCCGCCCCTGCTCTGCTTTTGGCACATGCCTTAGGAATGCTTCTGCTACTCTTTTTTTCCATGTTGGAATATGGTTGCTCAGTACTAAGTAATAGGTGTTGCTCAAAAGGTTTCATCTATACAATCTGCTAATGCCTTGTTTTGCAGGGAATCTTTATTTTATAAAAAATCCCCTCAACCCTGAGTAATATTCATAAGTATATTCCTTCTAGCAAGCTGAATTCATCTGTGGATGTCTCATACCTCTTGCACAGCTGAATTGTGCATGCAGCTTAAAAGCTTGTATATAAAAATTAACAGGTGGAATTGTTTCACCTTGGGGTAATTATTTTTTCTGATAATTATTACAGTGCAGGGCTAAACATATTATCATGGTGATGGTTTAATCATGTACTGCAGCTCTTACCTAGGCATCTGTATTTGCTAGTAACACTGGAAATATTGGGTAACTTAGGAAAGGCCAAAGAAGCTTCTTGTTTTAAACTCTTTATTTAAAAAGCTGAATAAAATGTGGAAATTGTTGATGTAAACTTAAAAAAAAATCTTTTCCTAGCTAGGTGAACTTTCAGGCATCTTTAGTTCTCTCTTCTACAATTCAATTCAGTTATCTTCCTTTTTAATCAAATGTTCTGCTTTCAGGCTAAGGGGATGAGATCAAGGGATTGTACCAGAATAGAACTGTAATCTAGTGATAAAACCTTGTCAGCTTTGTGAGTGAAACTGAACTTCTGGACTCACTTCATACTGTACCTGATTTCTTGTCTCTAACTCTTAATAACTTAGATGAAGGCATTCATGGGTAGAACAAGTTGTTTAATATAACTCTTGGAAGGAAATAATCTTTCTTACTTAATTCTAAGAACGAAGCTAAGGCTCTGGAGGGCAGTAATTGGCAGTTATTGTTACTGCCATCATGAGGTTTCTGGTGCTGTCACTTCCTTGGTTTAGACAAATTAAAATTGTGTCAGGAAACCAAGCATTCATTTCAGTTGTGTCTGTCTCTTCCTTCTGTGAAAAATCCATGTAGAAACAAGTCTGATGGAGCGGTCAGAAAATTGGACATCCATTTGGTCATCTACCCGTTGCTGCAGACAACGTGTATAAGCAGTCTCCAGTTAGCTTCCCTTGCCCATCATTAAGATTGGAGCAGACTAAATTTTGTGAAATAGCTGTTCAAATTTTTAACAAATTAGATTGTATACAAAATCTAAATCTTAATTGTAGAGGCGACGTATATGAAATTTCTCAAGGAAGTAGTAAAAGTTGCCTTAGTAAACTTTATGCTGGCATTCAAAGCATTTCCAGGGCAGTTGATATCTCATCTATAGGACCTAATTAAAAACCCCAAACCTACTATGATTTAATGTTATTCTTCTCTTCACCACAATGTGCCGAAGAGGCTGCCTTTGTAAAATAAGTATTACTTTCAGTTCGTTCTTGCTAGGCAGTGTTTGCCTAGTGCATGGGAGATGGGGAATGGGAGAAAGAACAAATACTTTGCTGCAATGTGATGCTCTCCCATTGTGCTTAAGTTGGAGTAAGGTCAGAGAGTGATTTGCATTATCAGTGCAAATTATTTTCTGGCATTAAAGAGAAAATAGGCCCTGAAAATGGTTTTTCCTTTTTAAATGAATTCTGTCTTACTGCTAATGAAGTGAAAAACATTTTGATTCCATCTCTTGGACAGACTTGTTAAAAGAAGGCGTGAAGAATTAAGTTTGTAGTAAATTCTTTTAATCTTTTTATTGCTTAGTGATTCTTTAAACAGATACTTATGATTAAGTGTTTCTTTGGAACTGGAGAAAGTCCTGCTTTGATTCTTAAGTTTCTAATGTAGATTTTACTGAAGCTGTCATTCAGATTAGCTCTTGGAAGCTCAACTACACCTAGAAATTCTGGCCAAATTGTTTTGCTGTCTTTATCTGTAGTGATAAAATGGTGGTTGCTATAGTAATAAAGATAATTTCTTAATACTGTGAATGTGTAGAAAGGCAAGCAGTGAAGCCTGATGTGTGTCCCGTGACACTGAAAGGAGAGGCTGTTTTGTGGTGAATGGAGTTAAATCCAGTTGGCGGCAGGTCACAAGTGGTGTTCCCCAGGGCTCAGTATTGGGGCCAGTTCTGTTTAATATCTTTATCAGTGATCTAGATGAGGGGGTTGAGTGCACCCTCAGTAAGTTTGCAGATGACACCAAGTTGGGAGGGAGGGTTGATCTGCTCGAGGGTAGGAAGGCTCTACAGAGGGACCTGGACAGGCTGGATCGATGGGCTGAGGCCAATTGTATGAGGTTCAACAAGGCCGAGTGCCGGGTCCTGCACTTGGGTCACAACAACCCCATGCAGCGCTACAGGCTTGGGGCAGAGTGGCTGGAAAGCTGCCTGGCGGAAAAGGACCTGGGGGTGCTGGTTGACAGCCGGCTGAATGTGAGCCAGCAGTGTGCCCAGGTGGCCAAGAAGGCCAACGGCATCCTGGCCTGTATCAGAAATAGTGTGGCCAGCAGGAGCAGGGAAGTGATCGTCACCCTGTACTGGGCACTGGTGAGGCCGCACCTCCAGGACTGTGTTCAGTTTTGGGCCCCTCACTACAGGAAAGACATTGAGGTGCTGGAGCATGTCCAGAGAAGGGCAACCAAGCTGGTGAGGGGCCTGGAGCACAAGTCTTATGAGGAGCGGCTGAGGGAGCTGGGGCTGTTTAGCCTGGAGAAAAGGAAGCTGAGGGGAGACCTTATCGCTCTCTACAACTGCCTGAAAGGGGGCTGTAGTGAGGTGGTGCTGGTCTCTTCTATCGAGTAACTAGTGATAGGATGAGAGGAAATGGCCTCAAGTTGTGGCAGGGGAGGTTTAGATTGGATATTAGGAAAAATTTCTTTACTGAAAGGGTTGTCAGGCAGCGGAACAGGCTGCCCAGGTAAGTGGTGGAGTCACCATCCCTGGCGGTATTCAAAAAGCATGTAGACAAGGCACTTCAGGACATGGTTTAGTGGGCATGGTTGATAGTTGGACTCGATGATCTTAAAGGTCTTTTCCAACCTAAATGATTCTATGGTTCTGTGAATGCCACCTGTGGAAGTACGTATGACTGCAAAATACCCCATGCTTTTTTGTGGACATGTAGATAAGAAAAGGCCATGTTTTCATGAGATACAGCTATGTGAAGGAACCATGAAATTGTTACTGCTTGCTATGAGGTAGGCCTGGGCTGACCCTGTTAGCTTTGGTGCCTATAGCTTCAGGGAGGTAAAACCTCGATACACTGGCTTAAGTTTGACTTAAATTTTAATATGGGATGTGAACATGTTGGAGGTACTTTGACCTTATCTTCCCAGCAACATTGTCTCTTGCTATTTTAGTTTGTGTGTTTGGAAAGTGTATATAGTTGAAGAGGAGCAGCACATGTCCAGTGTTAAATTTGGGAAATGGAAAGTGTTTCTATAGGATGATTCCTGTCAGTGGGTAATATGTAAGGTGAAGCAGTTTTGTATGAAGCTTTTAATGCTTTTCAGGACTTCTATGAATTTGAGTTATTCTGTGTTAAATACTTCAGTCTTTATTTTATTTTTAAATAGCAGTCTGTAATAGCAGTCTTGTTTTCGGTTAACATGGGGTGTTGGTTCTTAGGAGTTATGTACTCTTTCAGTTTTGTCTGATGATCCAGTGCAATGTTGGTTACAGAATTGCATGTTAACTTCAGGTATTATTTGGTTACTGGTTGTGTAGCATTTGAGTTGTTGCTATGATTTTCTTCAGGTATAGCAGATACAAGGTTTGACATGTTTTGCTGTTCAGACAAATAAAACCGAGGGGTTTGTCTGCTCTTTTGGAAGGAGTATTAGTAAAATAGTTAACATCAGTCTCCTGTGTATTTAGATGACTTACGGTGTATGAAGACTTGGCTGTACCCTCTCCTCTTACCATTTTTCTAATGTGAAAGAACTCAGAGTCAAGCAAGGATTATCTATTGAATAGTTCGATTCATCTTGTAAAAAGCAGGGAGAAGCTAAATGTACTCGTTTGTGAAACATCTTACAGCGGAGCACAAACACAGGAGTGGAGTGATTTGGGGAGCTGCTTACGTGTGACTTAAGACCCCTGTCTGATGGGGGGAGTCTGATTTAACTGCATGATCTGCTTTGAATGGGGTCTCACCTGTCACCTGCCTTTCTTTTTAGTCTTGAGATGCAATTCTGCGTCTGTGGGGCACGGAGCTAGTACTCACAGGTCGTTAAACTTCACACATGCACAAAAGGAAGTGGCTTGCCTGCGTGCAACTCCTGATGTGAAGGTGAGCAGCCTCGCGGGTGTTTCTTGGGATGCTTCTCTTGAGTGGTGAGTGAAGATGATGATGGTGAGAGAAGGGAGGGGGCCTTTTACTGTGTTGCTAGGTGGGGAAGTGAAGAGACCAAAGCTGAAAAGTGAAAACATTGAACTTGTGCTCTGATGGAAAAGGAGAGAGCGAAGATGAGAGAGGCTGTAAGGCTCTCAAAGTCTAAATAATGAAGAAGACTTTAGTACTGAGAGAGAAGCAGAAGCATGCAGATAGCAATATTTCTATATATTCCCTATGCTGTCTAAACTGGAGAAAGGTGAGAACTTGCAAACCAATTTTAAACATATGCTTCAGTGCCTGTTTAGTTGGAATAGATGGTAAACGAGGTTGCTTCCTCCTTCAAATTGCAAATATACCAACGCAGTAGCCTAGTACATACTCCATGTGATATTGTGCCATACTGATTTGTTATACATTTGGTTTAGTTACTGTAAGAATTTCATAAAGTTTGGAAATCCTTTACAAAAAGCTTGATGATAGGACTTCATTTTGTGTAATTAAGACACTGCAATGGGCAGTGGGCATATTTTAATGTTGAGAGCTGTTGAAGTGATGCAGTAAAAAAGTAATTTATTTTTTTCTTTCCCTGATCACCACTCTCTTCTCTTAGGCTAATTTTATGTAACAGAGCAATTTTGGAATATCTGTCTTTAGTCTGAACACGTTCAGGTGTCTTTAAGCAACTTGCATCCTATGGGCTCCTACAGCTGATTAATTTCTTTTGTTACAGCCTCTTATTCCAGATCTGGCCATATTTTTTTTTTCTTCACTGATTGACTGAATAGATTTCTAAAACCATCATGTTTTCATATAGCTGGCAAAGAATTAGCCCAAGTTATAACTTCCTATTGAATCAAGCAAGACTATTTCTGTGATGCTTAGTTGGGCACAATAGGTGGTCACATACCAAAATACTGTTCAGTGCATACTGAGCAGCAGTTAAATGTAACCTTTTGAATTTTCAGCAGAGCTAAGTAACTTACAAGAATTTCATGGGGTAAATAATGCAGGATACAGAATTTTTGTAGGAAATTATGGGATGATTATTGTGGTCAATGAAAATATTCATCTGGTTTTTACCTGGAAGGCACAAAGCTCGTTAAATTACTGGAACTGAAAAAAACATGCAGTGTATATTTAGAGTTTTCTCCATGTACCACTCAAGGGTTATAAAATTAAGACAAAAGGTACTTGAATGACCAATGTGTAATCCATACATGATGACAGAGTTTCAGGAAAACATCTGGTTGTAATTTTGTAAAACAGTGATTCATACTAGAAAATGATACAGTGATTCATATGTGTAGATGTAATTTTTTAGCTTTAAAATATATTTATGTACATACTCTAAAGGATGGTTTTGAAGTTTCCTGGAGTTTTGCAGTTAAAGTGAAAACTACAAAGACCCCTTTAGAAATAGTATCCTACATGAGCATTGTAAAGAGCAAAAATTGTAACTCCCATGCCTTCTAAATCTGGGATGTGACTGATGGTGGAAATTAGTCTGCATAAATTCCATTCTCAGTAAAATATTAGTGCTGTTTATGGCTGAATACAGCATCACTTCAAAAGCTTAGGTACAGGAGTTTCATGAATTTAACCTCAAAAGACATCCTATTTTCCTGTTCCTCAGATCTCCAGAAATCACACTGTGGATTTCTGAATGGAAAAAGTGGGAGCAGTCTCCTGTGGAGTGGCCATGCCTTCATTGTATTACCCTTCTCTTCCAAATTCAAAACTGTCCAGCAGAGTGGCTTTTTACCATCAAGCATGTGACCTCTGTCTCTCCTCGATTGTAATCCAAAGATAACTGAGATTTTTCTCCTGCGCAGGAAGATGATCTACTCTGAAAGTCAAGTGATGCTTCTCTAATTGAATTGCCAAAGTTCAGTTCAAAGCAGATGCAGTTTTAGAGTGTGGCCCTCTTCCTGAGGGCACTGCACTGACTCTGTCCTGTCCCTTCCCTCCCCTCTCACGTTAACATGCTTTTGTGTTCTCCTGTGTCTGCACTGAAGACCCATAACGGGGAATTTAGTGGACAGTGAAACCTGCCGTCTTTTAGAGGGCAGGTAAACTGAGAACAGGCTTGTGGGTAAAACCCTTGAGGTCCTGTGCTTGTGGGGATATACATTCAGATGGTTATTTTAAATATATGGTGGAGATGAAATGGTTCTCATTTTTTATAAATAACATGGGAAAGGGATTTTTTTTTTCTGACCAGCAAGTGTCAAATGGGTGTCTTGCATGCAACTTTTTGAGAAAAGTTCATTACTTTCTGAACTGCATTATTTATTTAAAAACTTCCAATTTAATTGGGAGATGGGGCAGTAACAGAAACCCCCATGTCCAGGACAGAATTTATGGGCCCTTTTGGGAAATCAGCAATACCTTCTCCAGGGCTGACCCGTAGGCATATAATGTAGGCACATTATTTTATCTGTATTTACTCTTCCTGTGTGGCAGCTGAGGCCATCTCCTGAGGACTGTAGTACAGGATCCTTGACTTTTATTTGCACAGCTATGTTTGGCTGACAGTTGCAAGTACTGCTCTGTGGATTCGCTGAAGAATTACACACACACTTTGTCTCAGTGCTTCTGCCCCTGAGTGCACTAGTGCACGTGTGTAGCTGTGTCCTAACAGAGGCAAAAGTAGTTTGGGCAATCTTCGTAAGACTTAGTGCACAAGACTGTATTGCAGTTATTTTATTGCTATTTTAGTACTGCAAGCAAGCTTGATGTTTCCTGTAATGGGAGACAGATGTTTTACTTGACAAATCTGTACAAAACTTTTATGAAGTTTGTTTTGGCAAATTTTTTGGTATAGTTGCAGATTAAAGCATGAGAAAGTGATACCACCTGACCTGCTATGTAACAGAGAATACAGGGCTTTCTTGAATGGTTTTCCTTTTGAGTAACAGCACATCTTTTTTGAAAAGCAAGGATTTACTTTTTCCAATTCGGTTATGTGAAGAAATAAAGTTCTGAAAGCTGGTGCTGGATTGGTGCAAGGAAAAAAAAAAAAATCTTAAATAGATCACTAAATGCAGGCTGGCAATTTCTAGAAAATAAATCTCATCAAAATTGTGGAAGAATCAGATTTTGGGTTCTTAATCAAGTGAGTTTCTGTGTTTCTTCATTGACTAAAATGTGCTCTTCTAGCACAACTTCCCTATGTCAGTGCTATCTGGTGAGACATCAGTAACTGCTGTGGTCCTGCAAATTGCGTCTGAGCTGAACTAAAAAAATAATCAGAAAAGATTTATCTAAGTATTAAAAATTTCCTGTTGCTTTAGAAGATGAACGTTTCTCAGAGGAAGTAGGAGAGGAAGAGGAATCTCCTCACAGGATACTTGCTTCTCAAGATAGGAAGTAAATTTAAAGTCTTGAACTTAAGACATTCCAACATTTTATCTAATTAAAAATGTTTTCACTTGATATCCAGGAAGGGTGTGCTTCCCTTTCTCCTAATCAGGAGAAGTCTTTTTATGAAATAGATGGGAGTATGGAGGATAATTTCTTCTGTGCCTGAGGTAGGTGTTAGTCAAGCATGATTTCATGCCGTGCCTTCTGCCCAGACACTGTCTGGTTGCTTCTGCCACTCTGCAGCGGATGTTTGCTGGGACTGCTGGCAGCTGCTTTGGCTGCCTCTGGTGCCCGGCTGGATTGGCCCTGTGTTTGGCTTACTCTGTGGTGGGCAACTCTCTTAGCGTGGCATGTTCATAATGCTTCAGCTTAATGTGACAGCTCCCAAGTCTCTCTGGGAAACCAGGTTATTTTTCTGCATTAGCTGCTCCCTGCAAAGGATTAACTGTGTCTTCCTCTATAGAGCAATCCCTGCCTGCTTTGCCTCTGCTACTAGTCTTTTTACTACAGTTTTCCTGTATTTTTTTTTTATGAGTACATAGGAAAAGGCATCTTTGTGCTCACATTTTCTTCTAGTACCAAATGGCATACCTTCTTCTGTGGTGTGGTATGCAGGCTTAACCAAGTGAATTGCTGAGGAACCGTAGTGGCCGCAGCAGGTACTAGCAGTGCTGCTGCTCAGGAAGGTGGATTGATGCTCAGAGGATGTGTGTCTGCTGAGGAGATGAACACTAAGTTGATGCATATGCCTGGGTCTCAGGCTTTCTTATCTGAAGTTTTGGATGTGCATTTCTTTGGCTGGGGGACTCCTTCCTTCCAAAGAGTAGGAGAAATTCACACCTTTCTGGCAATTGGGGAGAATTCTGAGTGTTGGGGGTTAGGATATTGTTGGACCTATGGAGCGGTCCTTTTGCCACTAACATGCTTTTTTGCATGTTCTTCATGGACTTGTGTGATCTCAGCTGAGGTGATCCTCACCCAGCAGAGCTGAGATGCCAGCTCCTCTTATCCAGTGGACTTTAGTTTAAAAAAATAGAAGTAAAAAAAATTATATGGTACCAGATGTACCTTGGTCATTTGGCGTTTTAGAGCTCTGCTCTGCAAAGAAGGCTGGTGTATTTCTGAAACAAAGGCTGGCAGCTGCCCAAGTAAGATGTCTTTTCATCAATATTTTTGGGTAAATTACGAGTGGTGTAAGATTTGGAATAAAATAAGAGCTTGTAATGCTGACTGCAGTTAATGTGATTGTGCTGGTAAGTGGGGGTAATAACCTTGTTTAAACACAAGAAAGCTGAAAGAACTGTAGGCATCTTAAGAACATAGCATGCAAAAATGTAGGAGAATAGTTGTCACTTGCTGTTCGAGGATGTGCTTATGCAGATACACTGCGTGCTTTGCGCTGTTGGTGTTAAGTGGTTGTGTTCATTGCTGTGTGGCTTCTTGGAGCATCTCCGACTGGTTCTCGTCTGTCTACTGGATTAATGGGGAAACACTTCTTGGCTGCACACTTACACACGTGAGCAGAGGTACCTTTAAAAAGTTCTTGCTTACTCTTCAACTTCTTTAGAAGTCACAGTACAAATTCTTGTGCCTGTAGCTCTTCTAAAAATCTTTAACATTTCAGAGAAGGCAAGTCCCATAATACTGTCATCCTCAAGCTGATTTCTGTAGGCTCCTTAGAGGAAACCTTCCAGCAGAACTTCAGGTAGATGGTAATAAAAAAAGCAGCACAGGGGGAGAATTCTACAGAGTGTCTTGAGAAACATGAGTTTATCTTCGAGCTACATTGGAAGCCTTTTTGCTTTTTACATCCTGTTCTCAGGGATTGCTAGTTAATAATTCACACGTACTGCAGTTACCAATTAAAGAAAAAATGAATTTGAAACAGCAGTAGGTTCAATTAAATATATTTGGGAATCAGTTATTTCTTCTATTTCTCAGGAAGGGAGTTTAATTATTTAAAAAGTCCTTTCTTTATACATTTTTCTTTTACATGAGCAAAAAGTACCAATGGCTAATTACCGTTCATGAGGAATTAAACATTTTCAGGCTTTAAAACTTGGGACTTAAAACCAGGAAAAAACCCAAGCCAATTCAAGATGAAATAAATGTTGTTTAGTTGGTTTGAGTGTATGCATGAAGCTGATGACAATCCTTACAAAAACACAGTCATTGTCAGAGATCAAATCCTTAGCTTGAATGTGTGGTATAGAACAGCATATTAGATTGTGTGTAAAGCAAAAAGAAGTAATTAGATATAAATGGAGAGAGTTGGAATTCTTGCTCAATCACAAAGAATGGAGAGTGAATCTGTGCCTTCTAGAGTGCCTTGATTTCCAACCTGCCTTCGTGCCCCAGCAAGCACTCCTTACCGCTTGCACACAAGAAAGTATGCATGAAGATGAAAAGGTCCTTCATTACATGGTACACATATTACTGGAGTGCATTGGGTTTACTTTTTTCTACTGATTGTGTTCCATAATTGGCTGCATTAGTATGCCATATTAGTCATGTTATGGCTATTTGCCACAGATTATAGAAAAAAAGATACTTGTTTCTAAATGGAAACTTGCAGAATTACCTGTTTTGGTGAGAAGATACAGGTCATTAACATACATTGCTGTTTCTGATAGGCTTCTCATAAGGCAACTGTTTCTTTTTCCAGAAAAGCTATACTAAGCAGGGAGTGAACAGTATTAAAAACATTTTATCTGTTTGCTTTTAAAAGGAAATGAGCTTCTTGCCTAGGGTAATATAAGACAACAAAACCACAAAGTTGGCTGTGTTAAACCAGCACAAGGAGAGATGTAAGTTAAACTATATTGATTCTTAGTGAGCTATAACAAGGTTTGAGATGATTATTGTTAGCTTTTTCCTCTTAAGTCTGGCTTTCCTACTAATAGGGACCTTTTACTTCTCCTTTCATGAATACAGCTTGATGCCAGCCTCGTTACAGGGTACCTTCCATAGGAAGAGTGATACTCTGAAGTGTTGCTGATTATACAGCAGCACACAGAGTATAGCTGTTCAACCATAGAAGTCTACTCATTAGTCATGGTTTCCTTTATATTTTAAATAATCTTTGATGCTTCCAGTTGAATGTTTGTTAATTGATTGAATAGGCTGGTGCAAGTAGCTTGATGACTTGAATAAATCGATCTGGACTGTGCCCCTTTGCTGTGGTTGAACTACTCTTGTCTGCAATTAGCCTTTTGAATGCCAATACTATATATATACAGCTATCTAAATGTGCCATTAAGTTTCAGCTGGACTGTATGTAGCTGCCTTCTCCTGCTCCCTTCCTCTGAGCTTATGGATGGTGTTAGTTTGACTCAAGGTGGATTTGCATTCTTGAGCAAATAGCTCTGGAGAAGTCCCCCAGGGCAAGTTGAGAGATTTGCTCTCAATATAGCTTTTGTGGACCCAGAATTTATGGACACTATAGTTTCATAAAATCTAACTGGAGAATGCTTCCTTTTTTTGGTGATTAGTGTCTTGATTAATTTGCTAGGGATTTTTTTTTTTTTTAGTAAAATTTTAGAAATACGTTGCTCCTAATCCTCCTGGTAAAAAATAATAATTTCCGGAGATTGGGAAAATTCACATATGTAATTTTGAATATTTGAATTTTGCTGTATTGATGGAAAGGAATACCAAATAAATTACTAAAGTAATACTTACATTGCTGAACAATTTTTTTCATTAAAAAAAAAAAGAAATTGGCCTTCTGTGTTACAGCGTTGATGGGGAAGTTGCAAGAAGGGTCAGAATATAACATCAGAGATTTTGGTAAAACTTTGCCCTGAAGTACTGGCAGACGATTTATGCTTGAAATCAGTTTGACTTTCCAAATGTTATGAGAGGGCAAATTCATTTTTGACCTGCATTTCCATGCACCTTCCCATGTAATTCAGTTGTTTTGGTATGTGAAGGTAAATTAGTTTGTTTTTTTTTTTTTAAAGCAAGACTTACACTTTCTCAGGTCATTGCAGGAAGTATGAATTTCCCTGGAATACTGCCTGCATCAAGTGTTTAAGGGTAACTCCAAATGTGAAAACAAATTTGTAGCTGTTTTTCCTGAAAATGAGCTAAATGTCATTCCTGTCTGAACACACTTAAAGGCAATCTTCTTTACATAAGACTCTTAGTGTACGCTGTTGAAAAGTGTTTCTTCAGCCCAGCTACCTAATGAATCACCTCTGTGTGCTAGATCAAGAGTGAAGTCAATAGTTTCATCTTGATGTTCTTCGCGTCCTTTGGACAACTGCAAAATGATAGTTGTATGTTCACATCACCATGGTAGCTGTCAGATTGTGTGCTTGACTAAAAGCAAATATCAGTTGAATCACATAGTGTTGATTTGAGATCTCTCAACATTGTTCTGATTTTGGTACAGTTTGTTAACAAGTTAGAGAAGAGAAACTGCTCTTTTAATGTGACTGGAGCTCAAGACACTCAGGAAGCTGCATCTGATAAACTTGCATCATTCATGTGACATTTTAGTAGTAAATTCAATAAAGAGTGTAGATTCTGCTACCCAGAGATGCAGACAAGCTAGTTGTCTTGTCTGTTATATTAATGAAGTTACCTGTACATTTTATAGTGTGCACAAGCTGAACTTTCAGTTGTTGAAATTTAAGAAGGATTTTTTTTTTAACATTATACACTCTGAGTCTATTAAGGAACAAATTCACTTATAAAAGTGCAACTGGCTTCAGATCATTTGTATTGCAGTAGGTATTTTCTCTCTTGGCTGCAAACAAGTCATGCTTTCTCCATGTGTTAGGCCTCGCTTTCCATCTTAGGTAATGTTGGTGACTAATATTGTAGTTTTTCTGAAGAAAGTAGTTACATGTTTTCAAAGAACTCAAATTAGCTGTCATTAAACATTATTGTTAATGGTTGTCTTTATGGAAAACTTCTAAATATTGCACGGAAGGAGAAAAATGAAATTATTGAACATAGTCTATGATCTTTGTACCAGGTTTACTTAATTTTTAGTGCACTAGTGAGTAAAAGGGGGTTTGCAAAGTCTTTTCCAAGTCGTAATGATTCAATGTGGGCACACTGGTGACTTGAAAAAATGTGTTTTTCTTATCACTTACATTCTGCATCTCAGTGCTGTAAAATAAACAGATTTCCTAAGGGTATGCAGTGGATCACTAGCTAGCATCAAAAAGTAACATTCCTGATTAGCCTGAAGCAGCTTGTTTACAAGTAGTTGATGTTTGAGTAAATAGTATTTAACCAAAGAGTTTAAAAAGCCTTTAGTTGGAAGGTTATGGTAGCTTTTAATGCTTTCTTTGATCAAACTAGGGAGTTTTTTCCTACTGACATGCTGACCTTAGCTTTGTGTGTTTCTTTATTCCTTCTCTTGCCCCTGTGCCCCCCTAAAAAAAAAAAAAAAATTTAAAAAAAAAAGAGAAAAGAAAAGCTGAGGTTATTGCAGGTACCACTTGGCTGACAGGAGCCTGCCATGAGAGGTAAGTAACTTAAGATGTTGCCATAGCTGTTTTAAAAGCCAACTTGGTAAGAAGTTAATCAGCAGTTATGAAGAAGGTGTGCTTTCAGTTTCTGACATGAGGCAAATGTTGACATATTTAGCGGTTATTTCAGATTTGTCATAAATGTGTGTTTAGAACTACTTCAAGTTCTAAAACTATCACCATAAAACAGTCAGCAATGGGGGAGCCTGCCTGGGAAGGTGCTACTCCACGGTGTCTTCTCTGAGCTAAGCTTCAAAACAAATTGTTCATTATGCTGTGGTTTTCTGGTCACCTGCAAACTTTCTAGAATTTATCTGAACTCAGCCCAAGTCTCTGTCCTGAGCCTTTTTTCCCTAGGAAGCAAGGTCTGTGATGGCTCTGTGGACATTGGGAGGTCCCTCAATGCTCCTGAGAGCCCTGGGAAGGTGGGCAGTGGTTGGGAAGCAGTGGGGGCTGGTGTAGTGTCCCCACCAAGCATGGGGCTTAACGTGGGATGCGTTGCGTTGCACACTGGAGAAATTGCCCTTGGGGAAATGGTTCACAGCAGCTTCAAAAATTTCTCTGCTTGAGGGGCCATTTACATGCACAGTTGCTGTGCAGGCTGGAAGACCGGACAGGCAGTTTTAGTGGGGAGTCAGTCCTGAGTGGACTCTTTGAGAGCTGCCTTTGCTGAGCAATGGTTGAGTGATGGTGGAGATCGTGGAAGCAGGAGGCAGGGCTGGATGACCTGAGAGGTACCTTCCAGCCTGGTGTATTTTTTTTTTTTTTCTTTGTCATTTTCTATTTTCCTGCTGCTCCCACTGCTCTGCTGTCTTCATGCCACATAGGCCATGCTGCCTTCTCATTTCCTTGACACAGGCAGGAAATGCAAGCTTTCTTATGAGTAATAGGAAGAGGGCAGAACTGGGGCAAAGAAATAATCCATGCAGAAAGGTTTTGGTCATCCCCCACCTCCCTTTCCGCTTCTAAAGGTGGGGCAGGAAAAGATATTTTCTACTAGACTTCATAATAATTAAAGTAGGACAGTCCTCTCAGTAGACAAGAACACCTGATATCCCAACCTGTAATACCCGATCATTCAGAAAATGGAAATAAATTCCTTTTAAGTAATACAGCTATCGTATGTAATGAATTATATTACTATGAATATTAGTGTGCAACCATGAAACAGTTCATTTTGAAGGCTAACAGTAAATGTTATTCATCTGAAACTGTGGGAAGAAAATGGACTTTGTCCAAAAGGTATTTATAACTGTGGTATATACAGACTTTAGAAAACTGAAACATTCTAAGTATACATAAGGAAGACCTAATTACATTCTTTGTGGCTGCCACTTAAAAAGTTGGATGTAATTGCAGTCCTGTTTGTTAGTTAATGATGTAGGTGTTTGAAAATCAACCAACAGTTTGTATAAATGATTAAAACATAGGAAAAGCAGTGCACTTTGTGCAAAACTGGATGTGCCCATGGGTGTGTAAGGTATGCTCTGCCACTCCTGGGTCTGAGTGAGTGCACCTAGGCTTGTCTTATATTGGGACTCATCTGTAAAGCAGGGTTTTGCGTCTAAAATTAAACTATGCAAACTTAATTAACACAACTCATTGTGGTATCTGCTTTAGCACCACCTCTGTGTTTTTACTCAGACTGACTCTCCTGCTGCTTGGTACACATTCAGCTGGATTCCCTGTGCTGCCTCTAGGAGAGGTACCACCAAGATGAATATTCCTGCTTTTACTGAAGAGCAGGGTCTCTGACTACTTCCCAATTTGCTGCTCAGCTCTTCAGCCCTGTCTGCAGAAAGCGTAGTAATAGTTTAAAATGAGCTTTCTTCTCCCACAAGATTGTCTTAAAGCTATTTCCTTAGTAGCATTTATAATCTCTGTTTTTTCTCATAGATGCTAGAGAAGACAGACTCTATACTGCTGCTCTGTACAGCTGCTCCCTGGGGAATGAGAGGGGATGGAGAGCTGCATGGGTTTTTTTTTCATCATTTTTTAAAGTAACTGTCTGCTGTGTAAACAAAGTTTCTTGTCATCCCTTCCTGTTGCATTATGTGGCTTGTGACTTGTGACCGTGTGCTGGGAAAAAGTCTGTTGTGACTGGGGATTGTCATGTGCCTTGTCAGTAGCATCTTTGGGAAGTGGGAGGGCTGCTGTGACTGCATGTCCAACCTGGACCTGTGCGCATTCCTGTGCTGGCTTTGGGGCCCTCGCCATGTTGCTGGAGTGCAAAGCCCTGGAACAATGTATGGAGATCCTTTGTACAGTGATCCTGTGGTCTCCTTCCCTCTTTTCTTTCCTTGGGCAATGAGTGATCAAGACGATTGATAGCTGACAAATGGCTTCTAATGCAGTTCTTTTCAGTAGCGTAAAGTAGAAAAGTACCTTCTGTCATTTGCTGCTCCTGGTGTCCCTTTTGGCTGTGACTGTTTTTCTGGGAATTTCAGGATTTGCCAGGGTTCAGTCACTGCTCCTGTGCAGTTTGATACCTCACTAGTTAAGCCCTACATTGGCCCAGGTTTTGGCTGTCTTTTGATCAAGAAAGTTCCTTCTGCCATGAGCCGGTGCTTTGGTTTCAAGCTGCCCCTGTGTGAGTCAACAGGGTTTGTCTTTGGAAAGTTGCTTTAGTACTTCATCTCCTTGTTACTTCTTTGGAGGCTCTGTTATTCAGATCCAACTTCTTCATGGAGAACACTGATTTTACGAACAGTAAGCTTTTATCTGGGGAAAAAGGGATATATTTATTTTGGGTAACAAAGAAGCGACCAGTTTATAAGAAAACAGCGAAGCCTGTTCCTTTCCTTAGCATGTGTGTGAGTGTCCAGATGATAAAATGGAAATCTCAGATCATATTTGGTAAACTTGTGTGTGGATTGATTATCTGGGCAGAAATAGAAATTGAGTATAAATAGGCAAAGACAACTTCATAATTTGTCAGTTGTTGTGGAGCTGTTTCTTGGTAGATGTTCCTAGAGGTCTCATACTCCTCTAGTTAACCCTAGTGTCACTGGTCCTGTCAGTGTCGTTATTACAGTTTTACCTTTCAGTGTATGCATTGTTTTCATAAGTAAATCTGAAAAGAGCATTACTATGGTACTTGTGTTTTTTTCCTTTCCATGGTTACCAATTCAAGCACATCTGTTCCATTGCTGTTCCCCCCCAGCCCTGCTCCATTTATGCACACAAGACAGTTTGACACCAGAACTACAGGACTACTTGCTTATTTAAAAAACAACACGGCAAGTCATTTTTTATTCTTCTCTTATTCTTCTGATTGCCAAGATTTTCCCCCCAAAAAGGAAAAATAAACAATAACTTCATGTACAGACTTGTGGTCATCCAGTGAAGTTTTGTATTTCTCTTCTTGGAGAAACCTTTTTAGCCAGAGTACATTTGTTAATTTTCAATCTCCAGCTTTCTCTGCCATCTTGCCTTCTAGATACTATGATCAAATCTTAAGTAGAAGTAATAAATCATACATAGATTGCCCCAAAAGCAGTAAACAAAAAAAAAGGCAGCTTTGTAAGGTCCCCCTTCCTATTTTGGCTCAGAGTCACAGTTTAAATCTTTCAAAATAAATATTCAAAAATTCAGTTTACATTATATAAATTTATATTTCCTATTCAGGAAACTGAGTTCATAGCATATTATCTGCAGAGTAGTAGATGTACTTCCAAGTTAACTGTTTAAAAAAAGCTACACATATGTTAGCTTTAGGCACTTCCACTGTATTTATGCTTAGTTGTCATTTTAAGGACATTAAAGAATGCCAGTATCAAGAGCCACCAACTTTATTCATAGTAAACAGTTCAGTCTTCCTTTTCTGTCATCATTAGCTAGTCTTAATTTGTTTGAGAATGGCCAAAGTGGTCCTCATTAATTTGGTCAGTGCTCAGGGTCATACTTGTCAGCTGAATAAACATGCAAAGGAAAATATATTTTATCTCCTAGTGGCTTTTCTTGGAGTTTGAGAGGGGATGCTGGACTACTCATTCCAGAGCAAAATAGGTCATCTCTCTTGAAGTATCCTTTTCTTTCCCACAACTCCCACATTGCTAACAAATCACATACCTGAAAATTGAATTAAGTGCTGGATTTCTTATTAGTTGTGCAACAAGCTTAAGTCTGCAAAAAATAAAATAAGCTCTACCTTCTGAATTTGTCTTGTAATCGGGTACCACTGTTCCGGTTAATGAAAAGTTAAAATACTTCAAAGTGGTAAATTCCTGTGGCTTTTTAAATCTGATCTCACTTGCAGAAGTAAGTAAACCAAGAGATCAAAGAGAACTGTTGTACATTGATCTTTCTTTCTGAGGCTCTGCTTTTATAAATCCATAATGTTATGGAATGGCAAATGCAAAGCAAAATGCATCCCCTAGATGCACATTAGTTTCAATTGTGCTAGTAACAGCAATTCGAAACCTGCTCTCTCTCTGTGATTCATTGTCTTATGTGATCTGCAAAGGTGTGATTTTTTTTTCTCTAATTTTCTTTTCTTCCTCTTAACCCATGCTTGCTCAATATGTGTAGATACATATTTGAGATGTATACATATATAATTGAAAGCTTCCCTCTGCCCCCAACTCCTTGTTGACAGAAGAATTAAAAAAGAAAAAAAAAAAAGGCAAAAATGTCAGAGAAGTGAAATCTGAACCTTCATATTTTGGTATGCTGGATGAATGTCTCCTTTTACCCAGGATACATATATGAAGGAGTAAGGAATGGGTGATTAACTGTAACTGGATTAATCTGCAAGTGTGGCCGTGTTTTCAAATAATGAATAATTTCACTGTTTCCATGATTAAAACTCAGTAATAGTAAAGTAATGTAAAGTAAAGATGTAATAGTAAAGATGTGCTAAAGGTGCTTGAACCTCATGCACAAATCTGGGCCATTTTTAGGGGTGCTTATGATGTAAACTTATTTTACCTAAGTGTATATGGAAATTAGCTGCTTCCAGGGGCTGTGTTGCTTCTTTGACTTTGATTGGAAACAAGTAAATATTGATTAAAGTAGAAGAAAAATATTTTATGAAACTTCTGTGCTTCATATAACTCTGCTTTATGCTGTACATCAACAAGGTAGTACTGATTCTTTTTGAAGACTTTTTTTAATAATAATTTCTGAGCTAATCTCACTTCCATCTTTCAGTGTAAGACTGCAGAGTGTAATTGCTTGAGCAAAAGGTTGTCTTCATAGTTCTGGTAGTGACATGGGATGTTTTGTTCGCTTGAGGCTCCAATGTCAACTGGATTTTGAGCTTAAGATTATATATTTGCAAGTGTTCAGATCTGTGCCAGAATCCTTTCACCTTGGGCATTTCAAGTTTTGTGCATTAGCTCTTAAACCTTTGAAGGACTAAACTTCAATTTTGAATGATGGTCAAAGAATGCCAGCTCTTTGCAGCGTGAAAGGAGGGGAGTTTTGAAGGATAGAAGAAAATTCTGTGTGTGCAGGTTACAGTCTGATCTTTTTTCACTTTTCACTCTTTTTGTCTAAGTATTCCGGCCTCTTTTCTTGTAGGGAACATTTTGGGTTTTTTTTTTCCTTCTTTGATGCTCTGTACCTGTGCAGGTGCTTGCCATGCCCAGTGTGGCTACGCGTATCAGTCCATGGTCTGTTAACACAGAAGCCTACAGAAGTAGGAGTCACCATTATAAATCATAAACCCCCTTTGTAACCCCAGCAATGCTATCTAACCCAGTAACTCTTGTCAGGCACTTTCAGTGGACCTCTTGTCCGGGAATGCTGGGATCAGGTCCTGGCATACGATTCCTAGGTATTTGCGTGTCTAATTTTTTGACCAAATCAGACTGAAGCCAAAGGGGAAAGTGCAGGAAGAACTTTCCCTATTCTGCCAGTGAAGGTCCTAATAATAAATGGGTAGTGGTGTTTTGAGATACTAGTGCTTTAATGGCCTACTCCAAGAGCAGTCTCTGGGCACTGTGTTAAATCATCTGCAGAGTGGACTTTTAAATACAAATTTTGGGAGCTCTTTGTCATCTGCACAATGTGGGCTTTCCTCTTAATGATTTTTGAGCAGGGGTTGATAAGAGCAGGTGAGTTTCTGATTCACCTGGAAAGCAAACAACCTAGGTCTGACTCATGAAAGAGGTTGCAGTTGTTAGCAAAAGAGAGCTTGCAGCTTCTCTGCTTCACCTTTTAAACAAGCTCCTACTAGAGGTAGGATAGGAATTATTAGGAAATTCACTTTCAGTAATGCAAGAGAGCACTGTAGAAACCTTCCACCGAAGGTTTGACTCTGATACATAAATCTAGTGTTTCAAGACTGTATACAAGTGATGGAATAATTGCAAGAAGTTGGGTCTTAATATATACTGAAATATGTAGGGATTTCTGAATATGTAGGGATAAACCGTTGGCACTACTTAAGCTTGTATGATAGTGGGACTAATACAGGGTCATGTTACTAGACAAGCACAGTTGGATCAGTATAATTTTTCTTGACTGTAATGGGAAGTTGTAAAAGCCCCTGAAGTCTACTATACTTTTTGGTTTGTGGTGCACTTAACGGTAAAGCTTGGTCTGTCTAGAAAGTTGTACTTTGTGTGCCTGACAGCAAATCTAAAATTGCTAGTTGAGCTACTTCTTAATAAATGAAGCCCTGAATGTTGTGGTTTTGGAACTGATGTGAACCTAGGAGGGAGACTGACCCCAGAATATGCTGTCTAAATGCCAGGATGTTTTCAGATAATGTGGAATGGAAGAGTGCAGTGGTTCCTCTTCCCTAGAGAAACTTCAGAGGAACCCTCACAAAAGTGGGTTGTGCTTGGAAGGCAGAAGAAAAACACGTCTAAGAATAAAGTTTAAGAAACAATTATTTCTCCCAGCACCTTGTAAACTTTCCCCCGAGGTTTCTTTTGAGTGGGATTTAGGACTTTGGCATTGAAAGGAAGAAGTGAATACCTTCAAGGTATGGGAAAAGGAGCCTTGCTGAATTTTAAAGATCATCTTTTCATGTTCCCAAGGCTACCAAAACCCCCTCATTTCTTTTGATAATATCCTTAAGTATTACCTTTCTCTTACTGTGATCTCTGGCTTTCCCTGACACAGTCTTCTGAAGAGTCTTGGTGACATCTCTGATCTTGAGGTAGGACCTGACAGCAACACAGGTGTCCCCCTTCTGTTTGCACCACATGCCTTTTCTCTGGGAGGGATGCGGGCAGGTCCTGCAAAGATCTGGTGGAGCAGACTCTAAGGTAGTCCAGAGCCTGGGGGTGTGAATGTGCCTCTCTTGATCTGGATTTTTGACAGGCAACTTAACAGTGTAGATTTCTCCTGTAGTTAAATGTTGGCTTGAAATGAGAGGAGGAAGTGAGTGAATAGGTTGAACATTTTATCTTTTTTTCTTTCAATCCTTCAAGTCTTTACATCTTGGGGCATGCAGCTGTCTGGTTAGTGTACTCTCTGGGCTTGGTTTTCCTGCTCTGCTCCCACAGAATTAGAAGGGAGGGAGGGATCTGCCTTTCTCCAATAATCTCAGTTGTGACAGGCTGTTAAGTGACTTGGTGAACACGTACAGGCTGAGCAACTAGTAAGATGTCACTTGTGTCCAATCTGTCATTTTTCATGACTCTTCCGTCTTGTCTGCAGAAGCTGGAATGCTTTCCTTCTCTGGAGTCAGATGGCTTTGCAAGACAGATGCGACTGGAATAGCATGCTGGTGTTTGAGCAGTTATCTTTTAGATTAATCAGGCAGAGGATAACTGTCAACTGAGACAATCTCAGGACCCTCAAGCTCATGATTCAGCAAAGGTTATGGTGCTGAGTTTAATGCAGACACTCTGATGATCAGGCACTTTGAGATTTTCTGTCAACATTCATCTCAACAGATGATTGTTTTTCTGACTGGACTGTGTTCTGACTTAAGGGACTGTTCTCTCAGTAGTGATGCTAACTCCACTTAACTGCTGTTGTGAAGACACACGTCCGTCTGCTGGCTGGCAGGGACTGCACCCTCACTGGGCTTCATGTCAAACATCTCAGGATATCTTTCAGCAGTCTGTTCCTGAATATTTCTAGAACTTCAACTAAATGAGCAGAATGGAAAAGAAATCTGAGATCAGATTTCTATCTTGTGCTTCATTATAAAAATAAGTGGCTTACAGGCTGTGCATCAGGAGCTGCATGCCCTGAGGTCATTGTTCCGGAGATAAAACACCTGACAGTGCCAGTAGTCTTATGAGAGCAGTAAAGAGAAGCATATCTGCAATACAAACTAGAGACCAGTGAAGACTCAAATGGTAAGGTGAAAGTGAAGAAAAAAAAAAAGTATTAGACACTGAGGTTTGCATTGCTTCATTCCTGGTTCTTCTTCGCCTAACACTGGCCGCAAGCTGCTTCCTTTCTTGTACTTAGGCCACTTCTAGTAAATTAGTTTAATTTCTGTAGTCACAGAAAAGAGCATCCTCCATGGAAGCACAGAAGGCACTTGTGAAGACATGTGCCAGAGAGCTTGGATGCAATGGAGGATCCTGACAAACTCAGCTGCCTGAAAAGGGGGATAAATGGCCTCAAGTCAAGCAGTCTGGTAGGGAGGGAATTGCCTTTTCCCTCCCTTCATTGCTTCCTCCCTGCTTCCTCCAACACCTGTGCAGTTTCTCCCCTCCCTGCCATTTTGGGGAAGGTATGAGTATGGGAACTCTGAACCAGGAGCCTGAGCTAAGGTGTTAGGAACTTCTAAAGGTTACTATTTTTATGAAATGCTGTTGCAGAGAAAATAATTGCGTTAGTTTTGGCTTGCTGTTGAGTCAGAATTTCTGACAGTGCTGTATTTCTTAATGAGGCTATAATGTGTGTTTGCAACTACAGCATGGTAGTAGCCTGGAAGAGATTTATTTCTTTCACGTTCTTCAGTAGTCACTCCTGGAGAGCCCATTGTTTTATGTTACTCTTCCGTGAACTCCAGGTATGCCGGCAATGTGAAACGTGAAGCTGTAGGAAAGGCAGTTTAACTGACAGCCTTTGTATGGGGCATGAACAAATGTGTGACGCTCTAGGTCTTGCTGCATGCATACAGTTCTACACCTTTGTACCTACAAAAATGGATGCAGCAGTAGTATTACTGGTGAGAGGATGGCTTTGGGAGTCTAGGCTGTTTGCCTAAATATAAAGGACAATTTAGTGTGGTTACATTTCTTATTAAATAGATAATGCTAATTGTGCTAGTTCCTGTATCATTTTGTAAAATGAGAGCATGCATGCAAACTGTATTTCCTTTGTTGGAAAACCTTGCCAAGGTTGGTCATTTTATTGTCTTTGGACAGCGAAGTGTGTACTTGTTAATAGGAAAGAATTCTGGATCCTATATTCCCTGGATGGGCAGGAGCTCTAAGCACTGTGGAAGTGGTAGTCCTACAGAGTAGATCCCTACCTGAAGTCTGGATTCCTTGGTTTATGGAAGAGTTGGGCTTTATAAAAGGGGCCTTAAAGTGTTTGGGATTGGCGTCTTCCTGGGGAGGAATGTGCTGCAGAAATATTCCGTGGAGTTACTCCCAGCTGAGTAACTTTGGTAGGGTATGCTGCTGATCGATTAGATGCTGGGAGTCTTCAGAAAAACCAAATATTAAAGCTAAACTCTGCCAAGTCTTTATTCTCTTGAAATTACATACTTAAACATTATTATTATTTTTTTAACATACAAAATATGGTCTTTCTTTCCCAAATGGGTCTTATCTTGGAAACCACTAACTAGTGCGTGTAAGTGAGGAAACATTTAAGTCTTAACCAAAGGAAGCTTAGTGAATACTGAAGTACAAGTAATTGTGGGGTAGCTTTGAGATTCAGAGTTGTTTGCTGTCCTGTCTGTACGCTACTTACTGAGGCTGACTGTTACCAATCATTTTCTGAAGCTGCTATGCAAATAAAGACAAGGTCACTAAGAAACCAATTTGTGTATCCCAGTTGCTCTGCTTTTCCTTAACAACTTTTGCTATATCTTTATTCTAAACTCCAAGAGGCGAGTGCAGCCCTCTTAGTGAAAGAAACAAGTCTGAAGAATCTTTATAGCTACTGATCCTCTTAGTGTGTTGGAGGAGAAGACCCTGTTGGCCATTTTTACTCTTTTGGAATTTTACTGGTAAAACATACAGGACTGCTGGGGTCCTTCTGGGAAAGTATGTTTTTGAACATAGAGTGTTGAGGGAAAAACCTTAGAAGTGCATCCTCCTGTTTGGTTTTTTTTTTTTTTTTTTTTTAAATAAATAGTGCTCCAATAGCCAAATGATAAAACTAGAACTTGAATTTCCCCATTCCTAGCCTTGCCTCTCTTACTTTGTTCTAAGATGAAACAAGTTTAAATACTCTCTTGATCCAGCTGAAGGGTAGGTTTATGGAGGGATATACTGACTTCAATGCTGCAGAGGTATTTTGGGGGTTAAACCTGGGCTTTGGCTTAAAATGTTTCAATGTTTTTCTTCTTGTGAAATAGTTTTATTAAATAACTTTTACATTCAGTATTAAAAATGTCCAGTTAATAGAGCAGTTGAACATCAATTAAAACTAGGTTAACTCCCACGGTGGTATGTAGTCACACAAGTCATAAATTTCAAAGCTTTTAGCACTGCGTGTTTTTCCTTGTGGACTCTCGTTAGTATGGCTTAGCAAGATTGTTTTATTTGCAATTTAGGCTGTGGTTTCCTGGATTACAGTCTGCCATCTATCAGAATAAAAGAAATCAACTAAAATGAAGTGAAATTTTACTGTAGGTAATACAGATATAGTCAAACAAGATGCTATTTGTATATATGAATGAAACTAATGAAGTGTCCCTGATTTCATGTTAGATACTAACAAACTGCTTCTGCCTATACTTGAGAGAGCCTGAAAAATTAGATTGTGTGACTTAAGGAAGTTGTCTTCAGCCTTTCTTTGTATGTATGACATACGGTTGATGCCAGCATGTCAACTGTTTGAATGGAAAAGTGTTGGTTTCCAGACAACTTTGACTTACACTTCTCATCCCTTACTCTGGTCTTGAGTACTTTTGAATAAAATGTCCATTTTAAAATCTGTGCTGTTTTGTCTTTTAGAGACTTTAGATTTCTATAAACTGACAGATTTCTAAACCATAGAAATGGCAGTATCTTTGCCTCCTAATAGCTATAGTTTGTTTCCAGCTTTTGAAGCGGTAAAAATACTTCCGTATTTTGAAGCTACCAGTGTGGAATTGCACTAGTCCATAATCTCTGCCTGTAAGTGGACACAGGTAAAAGGACTATGTGTGATTTCAAATTTTCAACATTGACTTAAACAACTTTTGTTTTATGAAAGATCCAGGGTCCCATTATTTTGAGTAAGAGGACATAACCCTGAGAATACAGGATGTGGTATGTTGCTCACTTGAAGTGAGGGCACAGTGCTGATTTACAAGTTGATTAATAGGTACACAGTCCATGCTGCCTTATAGACATGAGGAATCCTAGTAGACCCTGATAACAGAGGTGTGTTTATGGTGGTTGTCCTGCTTTTGATAGCACTCCCGTTTCACTAGTGGAAAGTGGAAAAAAGTTGAAATAACACGTTGTGAAACATCATGGGTAGAATTGTACTTTGTTTTTTATCAAATCAGGTTACTTTAGCAAAATATTATTGGAAAACCCTTCTAATTCAAAGGTTACTGCCATGTTGCAGACATTGTAGTGCTTCTGTGCTAAGTTCTACACTCTAGCCATTTTAATGAAACTGTCACTAAATTGCTTATACTCAAGAGATTCATGGTGATATCAAAGTAATCAACTGCTACAACTTAGTATACGACTAATCCTTGTAATTTAGAGAGTTCTAAGTCATACTGAACTTTGAAGAAAGTGTGTGTAAATCTCTGAGGTGAAATGGTCTATAAATAAAACTCTAAAAGCCATACAGCTAAATCTTCTTTTGCTGTTAATTTTAGGTTTTCTGTATGAGGATGAAGAAACCAGAGCAGCTCTAAACTGTAAAGACAAACGCAGTCATTGTTTTGATTTGGATGCTTTTTACATGCCTGTCTGTTTTGTGCTCTTCCACGTATACATACTGATGTCTGTTCTTTCAGATATAATGTGATACATTCTGCTATCATTTCCCTGCCTAATGGGACTTAATGTTTTAACCTAAGTAGGGATCTTTCCTTCTCCCACTCATCAGTGTAATTGTATTAAATAGCTACCTGTTTAATTGGAAAAGCCTGGATAAAAAGACCAGGATGAGCGAGGATAAGTCCACTTAATAAGTGTAGGTTTTACAATGAGGGTATTTAGAATGTATGGGCAGTTGCTTGCTTAGATTAGACAAAGAATTAAATAGAGGGGTGGAGTATTTAAAATCATCCCTTGTCACCTTTCTGGTTATATTCTCACATGGTCTTTGTGGTTTTTCTTAATTGTAATACTTCTTGAAGTCTTCAGGCTAAAAAAAAAAGTCTTCCTTAAGCCAGATAGTGTTAATAAACACTTCTGGTAATGATAGACCTAGGTAAATTGTCTGAGACTGGCAAATGGCAGCTGACAGAAGATGTGAAATGCAGTAGAGGCACTTAAAATTACAAACGTGGTTCTTGATTTTGTCCTTAACTACAAATCTCTGCCAAATGCAAATTGGGTTGTGCTCTCCACTTCCCCAGATACGCCTGCCCTTCTGATATTTTTTTGCTAATTGTGTTGGCGAGACTAAAGGAGAAGCATCTCAATCTCTGAATTCTGTGTTAGACGTCTAGGGTAAAACTATAAAGCTATCAAATGCCTTATTCTAGTTGACTTTCAAAACAGTTCAGGAAAAGGGTTTTTCATGGCAGCTATTGTTCAATAACTGCGCATAGCATCTTTCTCAGCACTGAACGGGAAGAAAGAGATCAAAAAGCCCTTGTCTGCAAGGTCTCTTGTGGTGAGGCTGCATTATTTAAAAACTTAGGAGCGTGTTAAAGGCAAACTCGGGGAAAACCTGCATTTTCTGGAACTGTATATGCTGGTTGTTAAGGTTAATTAAAAAATATGAGGAGATACACCTACTGGTAATTATTACTAATTTGTGCTCAAGTACACACATGCACATCACTGGTACCTTGATCAAGTAAAGTGTTTCTTTTCTAAATCAGACTGGAAATTAACAATGCAACCCCTTCACATAAATAATCTTGCTTTCATCTCACATTGATTTATGGATCAACTTCAGCTCCATTACATGCTGAGAACCTTTTATACCAAGCTCATTTCGTCATGAGTTTCTCTCTTTTGTTTTGTACCTGCCTTGCATACATGTGTTGTGATTCCCTTTGATATGTTACTTCTAATGAAGGTGATGCTGGATTTGAAGCTTTATATGGCGAAATTGATTATTTAATGTTTTAATGGTCTAAATAATGAATAATAAATCAAGAAGAATAATTTTTTTTTCTTATTGTGTGTAAAGGTTATGTCTCCCATTCTTAAAACTGAAGTACTTGTGAATTGCTGTCGCTGGAATGCATGGTTACACTTAACAGTGCTTGGTAGTGCTTATTAGAAAGCTGCATTACAAATGTGTTTTCCATTAGTCAGAGGTATAAGTTCATGAGTAGGAATTCTGAAAGTGGCTGAGTAGGTCCCTCAAATGCTGCATGATGGTCAAGATGCTCTCACTGTGCTTGGAGTGGCGATTGTTCAGAGTGGCTTGTTACGGGGAGCTGGTCAGTGGAATGAGGAATGTTTCACCTTGCATTTTTATTTTTAATTTCGCTATAACTGAGGGAGAAGTGAGACCTAATTGAGCATGGATGGAGCAGATAGACTTGAATAAACAATTAGTTTTCTGAGGCCTCCAATGTGATAGAATAAATGAAGCCTTTATAGGTCGTCTAGGAGCTCATTGGTGAATGTGAATGGAAATAGATTTTATAAAGAACGAAACTGCTTTCACTTCATTAGTATTCATGGTATAACAAAAATAACCCCCTCTTTCCAGAGATATATATTCTCCTCTGAATTATTTTTTTTCACAAGACGAATGATGATGGTGTCAACAGCTGATGAAGATGAATAGGTCTCTTTCTTATGATATCAATTTTTTTTTTTTTTTTTTTTGCAATTGAAAGTGACTTTGAAGGTTAGTTTTATTGAATTTTCATCCTCCTAGTTAAAGAGCCAGGAGAAATCTTTCTTAAAAACCTGTGTATGAGCAGCAGCATTGGAAATGTTTGAAGTAAGGTGTGCATGTGGATGCCTGCATATACACGGAGTATAAATACATATTTCTGTGCGTTTGTCATGGCTTTCTTGTGCTGTAAAAAGCATCATTAAAATAATTAAGGGTGAAAATTCTGCCTGTGGTGTCTAGAAATATCAAAGTTCTTTTCTGTTTTGCTGTGTAGCTAATTTCTCCTTTCATTGAGAAGTTAAAGAAATACTCAGTGTGGCTAGTTTGATATTTTTCTTTACAGCAGACCATAGTGCATAGCATTGCTAATGCTACTAATAGCTCTGCATATGGTAGTAAGAAAATGAATATAGCCATAGAATATTAAAGAACAAAAATCTTCCAAAAAAGAGGCTTTATGCAAGGGAAGGTGAGAAAATACTACTTTGGGTCATGTAATTTTTTTTTAGTAATGCATGATGTTGATAACTTTCATTTAAACTTGTTGATATTTGGTTCCTAGCGTTTCAGTTGAAAACTTGGTTGTCTTTGTTCTCTTCCACTTCTTAGGAGTAGGTAAATCAGGGAAACCAAAACAAGCCCCCTGAAGTGTGTGCTTTGTGTTAGGAAGATGTGATTTTTGCAGTGTACTCCACCATGCCCTGCGAAGTTGTGTCTGCGTGGGGACACAGCAGAGGTCAGCCACCACTGCTCCTCAGCATCCATGGACCTGCTGGAAGGAGCAGCACTGCTGAAGTGCTTGTGCCAATGCCTATGCTTTAAACCTGCAGCGTCTTGTCATTCCTGAAATGTTGTTGTGTGTATGGGTGTTTCTCCTTCTTTAACACTGCAAGCATGCAGGTTTCCAGTTGTTGTCCCTTTGCCCCAGCAAAGATGGTTTTCCAGACCCTGGCAGCTGCCCACCAGGGTTGGGATTTGGGTTGTGCCCCTGGTTTCCTCACTAACTCAAGCAGGGGTGTTTGAGCAGCTTTCTGCTGGCTTTTTCTTGCTGCCTCCTGGCTACTCACTGATTCTTTTGCAGCAGGCAGATGTGGCAGTAGTCACTGACAGCAAATTTCAACACACCGAAACATTTTTTCCTGCCAAGATGGCCAGCATGTCGGGGACAGGAAGGGAGTATCCTTCCTGCTGCATAGTGGTGGCACGCACTGCTGCACATCTGGGCAGCGAAGGGTAGGTTTTCTTTTTTTTATCTTCTTTTTTTCAGATGCCTTTTAAAACTCTGGAAGTGAAGGTGAAATGTGAGCATGCTTCCTGATGCTCAGGCAGTGCTCAGGAGTTGTACCCCTACAGAAGGGGGAATTTTTTCTCGATGGTATACTTAGAACAGAGTTGAGTGTGTTGGACAGACCCCTCGAACCCTACTCTCTGTTTCTGTGGTTTTTTTGGATTAAATTATCAAACAAACTTTCTTACAGAACCTGCTATGTTGAGTCTAATCCCTCTGTGTCCTTCCTAGTAGGCTGACCTATTAAGCTGCTGCAGCTTCACACTGGTGAAGCAACCTGCTGATAGCAACCTGATAGCAACCTGCGTGCGATGCTTTGACTTCTCTTGCTTTTCAAGAGTGTTGGCAGTTTTCCTTAGGTCGGAAATGAAGTGATGTTTTGGGTTTTTTTGTTTTTTTTGTTTTTTTTTTTTTGTCAGAAGCAAAGGCCTTTGTATTGTACATCATATGCGTTCCTGAGAAGATACCTGTATGACTGTCAGACTAAAAAGAAAGTCTTGACACTAGCAGCAAGTGCCCTATGTGATCCCCTTTAACCACGAGTTGAGCTGTATTTATATAATATATTTATTTAGAACTATGTTCTGATTTTTGGCTCTTGTTGTAGTGCCTTATAAGAGATCTATAGAACCTGCTATTTGTTAATAGTTTTCTTAATGTTCATTAAAGCCGGGTGAGTAAATCCAAGGAGACTTAGGGCAGGCTGAGTTGTTGGCAGCAGTGCTCCCTGGAAGGGGAGCAGTCTGTCCGTCCATCTGTGTGTACAGAGCTGGCACGCAGGAGTCTTTCAAGAACTGAAGGACTTGATCATACTGTAATAAAACTGTTCCATCTTAACCAGGGTAAAGTAATAATTGGCTCAGACAGCAGGGTGTATGCATATTTATAGGCCACTTCTTGGCCTTGTACAATACTGTGAAAGCCATGCTTCATCTTCTGCGCAATCATGTGTAAATGTGTTTGTGAAAAAGCGTTGGATGCAAGTTGATTTTTTTTTTTAACATGAGCTGTCTTGCAGTACCATCTGCAAGTACCACCAGAACATATAGCTGATTCTTCGTATTCCTCTGAGTTGTATTTATTTTTTTACTTTCAATTGGCCAGAGGTCAGATTTGTTTTCAAGAAAAATGCAACTGTTTTAAGGCAAATTTGCATTTCTAGAATGGATGTGAAGTGGGTAGCAAAATAATGTGGATATATCTCTATTGATCCTTAGCAGAATTCTTAAAATATTCCTGTACTACCCAGGCTATGATAGGTAGGAACATGCTACAGAAGAGCATCATGAACTTTGGTCATGGATTCTGTTTATTTATACAACATCATATATTCAGCATAATACACTAGACAATTTTGAACAGTGACTTGAGTTTTAAGCATTGTGTTTGTATGTATAGGTAGGATGTAAAATCAATAATGTGATGTCCTCCCAATTTGTCTATGATGCTATCTTCCCTAGCATTCCCCCTCTCTTAAGCCCTTTTATATTTTCTTATTTTTAGATGGAGCTTGAGTGACTCTAGTCATACATACCTTTATTAAGATTGGTGTAAAATCTCCTCGCTTTACTTTTAAAGGTACATGCTAGAGAAAATTCAGAGTGCATGCTCAGTTGAGGGCTGGTCGCACCTTGGAGGCAGGTAGCTTTTGGGATGGAGGTGTGTTTTGGTATTATAATGAGATTATCACGAGCAAAGTTCACCCAGAGAACACGATTTAGTGTGTCACTACTCCAGAACTGGGCACTTATGGTATATATCAGAAGTGAGACAATAGTGTTGACTGAACACCATTGTTTCACCTCCTTGCTTCAGTGCATTTAATGCAGGGACCTTCCATTCTTGTTCCAGTAGTTCAAGTTCCCCATCCCTGCAGTGATCACAGAGCCTGGCTGTGGTGCTTCCACTCTGCTCTACCCTCTGTGTTGTTTCTCTTAGAGTCAGCATACCAAGCTCCCCTGGTGTTGCTAACATCTAAGGTTGCAGGTTATGTTGCTTAGGGAATTGTTATGGAACAGATTCCTTGCATATCCACTGCATTCCACCTTGGAGGTTCACCTTCCCTTAAGAGGGGGGGGACATACCAATAAGTCACCTCCAGCAATCATTCCACAGTGCCAGAGGAGGCGATGCCCCTGCAGCCCATGGTAGGCTGTCCCCCTGCAGCCCATGGAGGTGAACAGTGGAGCAGATGCCCACCTGCAGCCCGTGGAGAACCCCATGCCAGAGCAGGTAGATGCCCCCGAAGACGACCATGACTCTGTGGGAAAGCCTGTGCTGGAGCAGACTATGCCTGAAGGACTGCAGCCCGTGGAAAGGACCCATGCTGGAGCAGTTCATGGAGAACTGCAGCCGGGGGGAAGGGCTCACATTGGAGAAGTTTGTGGAGAACTGTCTCCTGTGGGAGAGACCCCACAGTGGAGCAGGGGAAGAGTGAGGAGTCCTCCCTCTGAGGAGGAAGGAGCAGCAGAGACAAGGTGTGATGAACTGACCACAACCCCCATGTCCCCCTGTACCGATGTGGGGGGAGAAGGTAGAGAAAATTGGGAGTGGAGTTAAGCCGGGGAAGGAGAGAGGGGTGAGGGGAAGGTGTTTTAAGATTTGGTTTTACTTCCCATTATCCTTTTTTTTTTTTTTATTTGAGTGGTAGTAAATTAAATTGGTTCTGTTTCTTCCCCAAGTTGAATCTGTTTTTTGCCAATGACTGAAAGTGGTGAGTGATCCCTCCCTGTCCTTGTCTCAACCCATGAGCTGTTCTTCGTATTTTCTCCTCCTCATCTCAGGGTGGGGGTAGTAAGCAAGCGGCTTCGTGGTGCTTTGTTGCCGGGTGGACTTAAGCCATGACAGAAGGGGTGCTAGTTTTTTGAGAAGTATTTCCTTTTATCTCTGTGCAGAATTAGGTTATTTGTGATTCTCTGTTCTGCAAAGCAGAGGCTGCTCTAAGAGCTGTGAATATTCGGAATAATTGCACAGGTCTATAAACCCTACTCAAAACTGAGGTGGGTTGATACTGCTTGTGGGCAAAGGCAATGTAGAAGATTCCAACCATCAGCTGATTTAATTGGAACTGCTAATGATCTCATTCAGCTATTGGGTTTGATGCAGGTTAGTGGAGACTCCTGTGTACCCCCAGATTGTACCCCCATGCAGGATCCTTCAAAAGCTGATGTTGTTGTGACCAAAAGCAGTGGAGCTGCTCCTCACAGATGTGAGTTACTGTAGGATATCTGCTGGAAATTTGTTTTCACCTCTGCTTGTGATGGTACTGCAGGACAGACCTCTTGGGCATCTACACTATCCCATTGTAGTGTCTCCTCTTCAAGTCTAATTTGGTTCTACTGAATTCTTGTCAAGCATCTGGAGTAATTAAAGTGCACTGTGCTCTTAATTGGCTAAAATGTCTTTTTTATCAAATTCTAAGATGCCTTTTGGCTTTTGGAAGATACAGTCCTAATCTGATAATCTAATAAGATCATATTCAGTGTTGCTCTCTGTGTCAGTGCAGCTAATCAAAACTCATGTATCTGTGCCAAATTTAATTAGACTTAGGGAGAATATTTAAGTGATAAGAACATACTTCTCCCACATACCCAGCTGAAGTAAGTTCGTATAGTTGACCTCAAAAAAAGTGCTTTGCTGGGCTGTTATGCTTAAAACGCTTGCAAAGGAGCCAGACAGAGAGGCAGAATGCTGAGAGAAACCCAGTGTAAATAATGGGAAGAAACAGGTTGATCTATGTTCCTAGCAGTCTGCTTTGCTACAAAGGGTCAATCACTGTTGAACTAGTGGTGGGTCTTAACTGGCCTCAGAAGCATGCTTGCTTCTGGCATGGCTTATATCTGGAGATGCAACAGATGGGAGGGGTGTGTTAGGTTTGTGAAGCCATGCTCCACTTAAGCATTTAGCTTTATAAAGATGAGAGTTTTTATGGAACAACTGAATATCTTTTTACCACCAGGTAGACTCCTATACTTTTGTCTGCATGGGACTGGAACATGATGCTTTCCATTCTTGCTTCTTTAAACATCAGGATAGGTATGACGTGATTTGGCATATTTGATGACAACGTACTTAGGAGTAGAATTTTATTTTGGGACTCGTAGTTGATAATGAAAAAAACTAAGCAGTAAAAATATGCTAGATATTTTCTGCTTTCAGTGCACTATATGTGAGAGTTTTCAGGTGATGTATCTCTCTTGGATTGGTGCCTGACTGGGGGAGGCTTAAAATGGGTGACAGCACACAGCCATTTTATGGAAACTTTAGGATTTAATGTGCATATATGACATGACCTGAGGTAGAGTGGAGTTGTGCAGCATTCAAGAGGAATAAATTAAAATGCTTAATAGAATATCTTTGTTCATATTTTTAAGACTAAATACTTGACCTGTATTTCCCAGTTTCTGTGAAAAATAGGAATATTGCCTATGGATTGATTAGGGGAGGTTGGGGGTGAAGTATTTTGGACAATAAAACCATACTGGGTGTTTCAAGAAAAGGTGAAGCTGAGCAGATGAGTTCAGTTCTCATTTCAATTTAATTTTTATTGGGGAAAAAACCCCACCCCATGTTCCAACAAATCTCAGCAGCTCAGAATAGCTTATTTTCCTTGTCCTAATGTTATCAGTGTGATTGTGTTACCTTAGCTTCATTCACCTTCTTGTACCACGGATTTCCTCTCCTGAAATCCATTATTTTCTTTCTGGCTGCCTCGCATCTCATTATGTACTCGGCTCAAATTGTACTTCTAAACACTGATGCTAGGTCTTATTTTGAACCAGTTGTCATGTCCTTAATTTTCATAAGGATATGTGGGCTGACATACTTGATGTGACTACTTGATGATAAAATCATCAAGCAGAGAATTCATTCTATCTGTAGAATAAATACATGATGGTAGACAGCTGGATATAATGCTCCTGGGTTTTTTTAAAACATGAAGATAATCCTTTCTGAGTAGGTGAGCTGTTAAAAGTCCATGGCTAGTAGAGTGTGAGAATAATTTTCTTTAGAAGAATGTAGCTGATTCTATTCACACAGAAAATGAATAGCTTCAAAATATGGAAAAAAAAAATTATTTCAGGACAAATTGATTCAGTCCTGATTCCCTGGAGGAAATTCCTGTATAACTGGAGGAGACTGTCACTCAAATTCCATCCATGTTTCTATAGGATTTTTAAATCTACATGTAGAAGTCTATGGTAAGGATATTTAGATGATTCTATTCTATGTAATTTTTAAGCCATTCTCCTCTAATGATACTGTCTGTTCCTTTTTTTGGAAGGTTCATGGGAGGGAGGGAGTGTAAATAGGGTTTTGTGAAAGGTGTTATCTAAATTTTACAGTGCTTCTGTAGAAATTCATCATACCTACAACAGAAACAGGCAGATTTTTTTATGGAATGTATGAAAAAATGGATTGAAAGAAATTAATTTTGTAGAACAGTACATTCTGCATAGCTTGGAGTTTGCCATGTGTTTTCTATCTTTCAAAGTGCCTTTGTCAGAAAGGAATTATTCAGTATTTAATGTTGGGGGAGGGAGAGTTTTTACATAAGTTAACTCTCCATGCTTTGTGAATATTAACAGCAGAGACTGGTGGCGAGATGTGTGCTGATTAAAAATCCCTCTGTAAGCAACCTGTACGCACTCAATGGCTGACTTAACTCCCTTTGTACTATAGATACAGGACAGTCAAATATACTTGTTTACATGTATGTTATCTTAGCTGTTATGGGTCTTTTTGAAGTAGTGACTTTCTGAAGTAACTTCTCAAATTCTTTTATTCCCCTGCCCTGCAATTCCATAGACAAGTGGAAAAACTGCCCACCGTTATCCCATTGCTCCCTGAGTCACTAACATTTCTTTAAAAAGAGTGTGGAGAGAAGTGTATGCTTGTAGCCTGAGTGCAGTAATAAGACAGTGGGCAGAGCATGGGATAGCCAAAACCTCAAAGAATAACATGAATGTCTGTCAGTTGAGAACTGCCTGCATGGATACAGCTATTGTATTTCTTGCAACTTGCTGTCAAGCAAGTTTCACTGAAGAAAAAAAAAAGCAATGCAGCCATCCAAACCCTGGTTCTCCTGTTGTGCTTGTATGCCGTACAACATCGACACATGTCCATATAGCTAGTAAGCATTAAGTAAATACCAATAGAGTGATGATTGTGGCTGGGCAAAACTATTTGATGTGCTGAGTAGAAGCAGCTTGAATGAAATTGTTCAAAGTATCTCTGGCAGAATTTTAACAGCCCTCATTCCTCAACGTATTTGCTTTGGTGTTGTCTTGCGGAGAGCAATGTCCAATCTGTAACTGATAAGACACACAGCCTGAACTTCCATAGTGTTCAGGTTCCCAGGAGGTCTTTCAAACAAGTGTTAGCAAGTTTGGATAGGTCTTGCTATTACTTATTTATTTAAGCTTGTTACAATCTTCTTGCTGAACAATTATAGTGTCATTTTGGCTGAATTAACCACTTTGTGATTTGAATATGTGCCATGTTACACCTCTTCAGAATCAGCTGTGTGTTCCAAGGAAGCAGGACCTGATAAAATGTTCTATTAGTTTCACTTACTTGGACTTGAATGCTCTGCCTGGCAGGAGGGAAGGCTGTTTTGTAGAGGACAGAAAGCCTCTTCATCTGCTTCTTGTAGTAAGGTCTGAAGGGGGACTAGAAAGCCTCTCTGAGTTGAATCGGTTCATCTAGCACAAGAAGTTATTCAGGGGGAGCTTGCAAGCCTGGCTACTTTCTGCAGTCTATTTCTCTCATGTTTCCCCAGCATCCAGAGTTGTTATGTTAATGCTCTTAAAGGGTATGTCCTCATCTATTCTTCTCGGTCTAGTACAACAGCAGTTACAATGTACAGACTCCTTTCAAATACACACTGTATGTTCTGTAGATCTTATTTTGCCCTATAGAAGCAAAAGCAAGCCTTTGGATAGCTTCAAGAGATGCTTTGTTGATATATGTGTAATTGTTTCCATAAAGCAGAAGTTGGCCATCAATATGAAAAAGTTAAATCTTGTATTTCCATTTTGTTTCTTTGTAGTGCTAGACCATATGTCTTTTGGTATACTTGCTTCAGGTGATGAGACACTATTCCACTGTAGATCCAGCTGAAAACCAGCTGACAGATCTGTGTAAGTGTTGTCTACTATATTAAATTTGACTGTTCCTGTATTAAAAAGAACTTCTCCTCCCGAGAAACACTTGGTGAAACCTAATATTGTTGTGATATTTTGGGCCTTAATTTATCATATGCAAGAATGCTTATTTTTGTTATCGCCGTGTAATAGAATCATGTTCTCCTTCAACAGAATCTGAATTTCACCCTGTTGTGCTTAAAAATGGAAAACTTCAGAAACTGCATTTCATTCCTGTGTTTCTCATGTCAGAGGATTGCATATGGACTTTCAAATTGAGGACATCATGTTGAAAAGTGTTGGTGGGAAGGATGTCTCCCCTCTTTCCCCTCCCTTTTTTTCTTCCCCAGTCCTGTTGCCAAGATCCTCAACATGTAGGATCACAGGCATAGCCAGTTCATGTGGGGTTAAAATTACTTCCTCCTGGCTGGTAGCTTCAGTCCCCGGCTGTGCAGGGTCTCCTGCATTTCTGTGCAAGTCCTTGAAGAAGTTTGTATTGTTGAGAGCTTGCATGCCCAAAGTTGGTGCTGGAATTGTATCAAACAGAAATTTTAGTTGTGGTAGTCACTTAGCAGCAAGGAGGTACCTTTGCAAGAGAATGCTGGCAGGGCATTGGTGTTAAAATGATGAGCTAATGGGGGTTGATATTTAAACTGTCTTAGATTTCAAACATTATACTTTTCTGAAGCTGCCAGTTTGGACAGAGGAAAAGCATCTTAAATATGAATTGAGGACCTGGACGATACTGTGCTGCTCTGTACTATAGCCCCATCTTAAAGTTTCTTCTGAAACCCTGAAAACTGTGGAAAAGGAGCACAGCTTAATTGGAAATAATGACTGTTGTAATTAGACTGCATGTTGTGGAATGCACAAGTCTGTTCACTGTGGGAGTGAGTTGAGCAGCCATGAAGGTTGTATACCTGCTTATAAGGGGAAAAGGTGGTAGGGTGGAAGATGCTAATTCTGTTGGGTAGACTTAAGTGCTAATATGCAGGGAGCTTAGTGGATTTGTTGATGATTTTTTTTCTTTTTTGTCTTTTTGCTGTTTATAAAGTTTTGATGAACCTCATGCCAGGAAAAAGATTTAAAATGGGGTTGATTGCTTTGAGATGTGAACCTGTTTTAAGAAAGTGCATGAATTTTTGCCAATAACTCACCTAAAGCCTTGATCTGATCATGCTGTTGTTAGATGGTTGGAGGCATTCAGAGTGGGGCATTGAGCAATGGTTGCCGTCCATCAGTCAATGAGCAGTCAGAGTATTTGCTCATAGACTTAAGTGAAGGAGTCTCAAAAGAATGTTCTTAGAAGCCAGCTGTTGTCAGTCATTGCCTTTTTAACTGATTTTTAAATTCACCTTGTGAGGTATCTTAGCACTTGGAAATAGAAATATGTGACACACCTGTGTTTGTGAAAGATAAATGGTAACAGTGGTCAATTAAATATTCTTTGTGACCCCAAAACCTCCTAATTTAGGAAATTGCTGAAGGCATGGGCTGTGAGTTCATCAGTTACTTCAGTCTGTCATGAACATGAATGAGTCTTAATATGTTGAAGAAGCAGATTCAGAAACCACTGTGTTTCTTGATGAACTGTATGTCTGTAAACACTTCAATAAGGTGCAGATTTAATTAAAAAAAAACAAAACCCAAACCACTAACTAACCTGAAATACTAAATACAAAAGAAACTCTAAACGTGGGATTCAAAATGCTTTGTGGGGCATACAGTGCTTTGTGGGGCATACAGTGCTTTGTGGGGCATACAGTGCTTTGCTGTGGGACTAACTGTAAGCAAAAATGGACTTCACTGTGCATCTTCATCAGTGACTATGGTGACCTTGACTCCTTCCTTTCAGTAGAAGGAGAGGATGAAGCAGTCGGGTATGCAGGTGATATGTAGATTATTGGCTGATAAGTCTCAGTACATGAACTGTAAAAATCTGAAAGACTGTGCTTGGCTTCCTAAAAAATTCTGGTAAGAATCAGGGTTTAAATGTTATAGAAAAACATTTGAGTGGTTTGCAAAATAGTGACACCATGTGACTGCATCAGTTTAAGGGGAAGGATGCTTGTAAAACTCTTTCTGCTTTGCTTACTTGCATCCGTGCTCTTTCTTCCTTTGCCTGTATTTGCTTACTTGCTTTTTGTTTTGTTTTTATGAATTTAATCAACTACTGAGACATTAAATGCATTGTCAAAACCAGAGGGGTAAAATGTTGAGTAGGAATGATGACAGGAACAGAATTTGAAGAATGGGGCTCTGTATTTACACTTATTTCAAAGTCAGTGTAAATGAATGCCTGTTTTATAAACAGGATAATTAAATTTTGTTGGTTTTTTTTTTCTTCCCACTGGTCTGTCTGTCAGTGTTTCCCTAGACTGGGCAGTGGCTTGCATTTTGATAGTACAGTGCCATCTAGTGACTGCTCACATGAAGCTGGGGAGAAATTGCCAAGGAAAATTGATGGCAAGAGCAGATCTCATTGGTTGAAAGGTCAGATGGTTCACAACTGCAAAAAGGCTGCTTTATGGAAGGTCGAGTAAGCTGAAGTCAGATCCCTTGTACCTTGAGATGGGGCCACTGCAAAAATTGCTCCTTGTGTGAGAGTGTGGTTGGAGGTGGTGTGAGCTATATAAAAGGAGGATGGCTTTCTTACACAGCCAGCCACAAAGCTGGCACTTGAAAAATTTTCAGTTTCAGTTAGCAATTTAATTACCTTAAGATCTTTGTAAACACTTTTATTTTTCCCAAATGCTGTCATAATATTTAGGTAAAAGTAACTTAGATATTTTTCAGTGAAGGTAAGCATTTAAACAGTATATTTACATATTTTTTTTTTCTCTGTTTCTTTGCAGCTTGATCACATATTGTCGCCTCCACCTATGCCTTTTCGAAAATCCAGCAGTCCTGAAGTCTCTTCTGGCCCTGGAAAGTCTTCTAAATTTAAGAGGCAGCTGAGTGAAGATGGGAGACAGCTCAGAAGAGGAAGCCTTGGAGGAGCTCTGACTGGTGAGTTTGTGGTGTATGTAACATCACCTGGAGGTTTAGCAGCTGTGGAGCTGATAGCACCTTGAGCCCTGGTGTTTGACTTGTGACTGAACTCTTTGGGGGAGGTGTGAGCTCCACCTGGAGTTTCTGTAAAGTCTCTTCCACATGGGTTCCCTGGTTGTCAGTGGGGTGAGCTCATGTTTGAGGCTCTGCCCCCATGGGGTGCTGATAAATTGCCAAGCACAGCCTGAAAATGATCCATTTCTTGAAATCTTCAGAAATGTGGCATTTATCTTGGTGACTTAGTTTGGTGCTTTAAGGGTTGTTTGAGATGTGCTAGCATGCATTCATCTATGGGATCACATACATCTTGTTTCCCCAAGGAGCTAAAGTGCACAGATGGTCCCTTTAGACTTGATTTCATTAAAGAAAAAAGCAATTTGGCCTCATTTATCTGGTGGAGTCTTTGCAGGGGAGGAGGGCCATTACCAGCTAGATGCTGGCTGTGGACCGCAACTTCTCAGTGGAGCCATGCAGAGGTCGCAGGATGCTTGAGAAGGGCTCAAGTCCTCCCTGCCCTGATAGTGTCTGTGGAAGATGCCAGATGCTGAAATTGCGATTGTGTTCTGGGAGCTGTATGACTGCGGTGCTCACTGAAGAGCAGTTGTTTGAGTGTGGAGTAAAATCAATGTGAAAGCATTGGAACAGGTTAACTGGCACTTGCTTTGTGTATTTCAAGAAGGGAATTTTTAAATTCACTAGAATTTGGCAATTAAATATATTCCTGAAGTTTACAATTTCTAACAGTTTGAAGAATTTCTTATGAAGAACAGGATATTGAGTACTTGGTGAGGGGGACAATAGATTTCAGTGAATTTAGTGGAAGGAATAAATTTGAGACTCAACATCTTGGTTTATCTGTTCAAGTGATGTTGATTGATATCAAAATCAAACAGCTGAAATTCAGGTTAGAGAAAGCTGAAATGGCATTTACTTGATGTGTCTGCCTTCTGTCTCTAAATTCTGTACAGTGTTCAGAGGTGTTTTTGCTTGGGGATAAAAAATGGTGCCACAATGGCTAGAGCTGACTCTTCTGCTATAAGTGCCTGGGAAGTGCTTTTAAAGTATTTGCTTTTCTCACTTCCTTCCTTCTCACTTCTCACTTCCTTTAGCTGTCCTTATGCTGGAAGAAGCCCCAAGAAGCTATTGCAATTCTCTTTGTAATCAGCAGCTCAGAATCACCTACAGCGCTTCTAATGAGGGACAAATAATTTTTTTTTTTTACCTGAGTAACTTAAAAAATTAAACTGTCTCATACTTTATGTGAAGGAAGGACAGATACTGCTACAGGAACTTCTTGTGTTATATCAGCACATAATCGTTGCTGTGATTTTTAGTGTCACTAGGGTAAGATGTGCTGTTTCCCTTGCAACTTCTTTTTTATGAAGAGTTGTATTATGAGGATATCAGAAACAATGTAAAAGTATTTGTCATCTGTATGGGCTTTCATGAAAGATAAGTGACTTACAGCAGTCTGAAGTGTCAATTTTGCTAACCATACCGGTGAACTATCTGGCTTCTCTGGAATGTTACTACTCTAAAAATTTGAAGTGTTAGACCAAACTAGTGTTTTACTGAAACTAAAAATTGCCAGCACACTACTTATTATTTCAGCAGGAGTTGGTGTGGGTTTTTAATTTTGTTTTTGTTTAACTTTCAAGTAGGGTGGTGGCCTTTAAAAACTGAACTTTCCTGTATAAGCCCTCCAGATAAAGAGGGAGAAAGCAGCTTAATCAAAAACAAATGAAACAAGTGTGCTCTGCTGCTGTAGTCTCTGGTCTTTATCTCTATTCTTGAATTATTGCTTAAGGTCTTTCTAAACGGAAATTGATATGCTTTTTGTCTGCTTGCAATGTGTTGTGCAGGGCTTCATGTCAGGATTTGGGAATATAGTGTGCAACGATGTTAAACTGCTTTATTACTAATGCACTTTAAATGAACCTGAATACTCTAAGGCTTTGGTATCTTAAAGTAGTTTAAATATCTTAACAGCTTTCATGATATTGATTAAATTAATCAAAGTCATTCTGATGACAGAAGGTTCTTAATATTCTTTTGGGATTTTTTTTTTTTTAAATTGATTTTAAAGAAACCACTGCAGATAGACAACTATTTTCTAGAATTTTTTAAAATGCTCAGTAATCTGAAGTTATTCATTTCAGTGTTACCTTGGACTTGTATTTACCTACCTTTTTTTTACATACTTAAGGTTTTTGGGGTTTTTTTTGTTTGTCTGTTTGGGGTTTTTTTAAGTTTCTTTAATGCTTATCATTGGCTCAATGTTCTGGCTTGAAACTACAAGAATCACAATATAACTTAAAAAAAAAAAAAAAAAGGCAGGGGGGCTGAGGCGGTCTTCCATTAAAATGAGTGAGCTGACATGTACTTAGTTTGGGTTTACGTCTATGCTCACACATCCCCTCCCTAATTTCTATTTGAGTCTTAATGTTTCTGCAAAGATACTCATGGTCCATAAGGGGGAAAAAATATTTGGAGACCTGTCATTTGGAAAAGTACTTGATCTTCAATATCACTTTACACTGATTACTGTCTTCTTCTATTCTTACTTTTGTTTTGTGGCTTTTGATACTTTTTAACTTAAGTGCTAGCTTAACAATGGGTATCAGTCCATTGTAAAATAGTTCAGAAAGGTATTTTTAAAATTGTTTAAGGTATAGCCTCTACCTCTGTTGTTCAAAAATGTTACCTTTAACTCCTAGAAATACATTAAGTGGGAGTAAGTAAAGCAAGAGAGAAGACTCCTAGCTTACAAATTTGCAGAGTATTCCTATGCTGATGCTTGTTGCTCACTCTAAATGTTAGAAAATAAGTGAATTATGCTTTGTGTGTTACTTTGATTTTCCCTTTGGTGTTAAAAACACAATATCATTGAGCCATAAAGCATAAGTAGTATTAACAATAAAAACAAAAATAAAAATTTAATTTGTTTACGTAAAACAGGATAGTTCAAATCCTGCAAGGCTGAATACCAATAGAGGTAAATAGATAGAGTTTTTATCTCTGGGAATAGATCGCAAATAAATGAGTTTATTGGGCTTTACAAGAGGGAATAATGTTATGCATGACATACGAGAAGAAATAAAATCTATATTGTTGCAATAGATTGAATGAGACTTATAAAACCTGAAGGATTACAGTTACTGAGAACCTACTACTCTGAATTGGCTAGAGTAAATTACAAAACTCTTTATATAGGAATGTGAGAAAAATTGAGAATGATGTACAGAGTCTTTCCAGTGGGAAATCAACACAAGGGAGAGGAGGCTTGGAAACTTGGAGAGGTGGGATAGAAACTGAACTTACATTCTACACAGCTTCAGGCAAACTGGAACTCAGATTTTTTTTTTTCTTGAATTGCCCAGTTTTAAGCAACCTGGCAACAACACGTTTTCAGTGACAGGCAAAGAATGCTCTTCAGAGTTGAAGAAAATTAAATCAATGTTTTTGAGAATAAACCTACTATTGCTTCCTGCTGAAAATTGCTAGGGAACCACTGATAGTAAATAAAGTTTGGCCAAGAAAAGAAATGAATACTGCTTCCTGGAGACACCATGCTATTATATTTTTGGAAAAGTCACTTCAGTCTAATTGTTGCGACAGTATTGCTTTCCTTAATCCTCATCCCCAAGGAGGGAGAGGAGGAAGACTTCTGGAGAAAGTGAGACTGAATTTGGAATGAAAAGACTATATTGGATGTGGCCTGCTATTAGTGTAGCAGATCTACTTTAATAATTCTTGGTGTGAAGTGCTAGCAAGTACTGCTTAATAGAAAGAAAGGATGAAAAATAATATTTCATAATGGGGGTTGCTAAACATAAGCATTCGTGAGAGAAAACAACTTCAGAGTAAAAGTATTTGAAAGAAATTTATGACCAGTTCCTCTTTTAACTTAAAATGTGCTTCCGAAGGATTATAAAGTTTTGGGTAGCAAAACCACTTATACAATAATCAGTATTTGCCTTTCTCCTCTTCTGCTGCTTCTGCATCGTAACCTCTCTCCTGCCCCATCTTCCCCCTTCCCTGCATGCACACATTCCCGTAACAGCACTTGCAACATCCTTTACCTGGGAAGTAAACTGGAGCTTTAAAAGTTCTGCTTGTGCCACAGGTGGTATAAACCCACAATCCTTGCGCAGTTTGTTCAACTGTGGAATAAGCCCTGTCACAAAGCTGAGCTGTAGCTACTCGTTTAATAGCCCTAGGTCGAACACAGAGGGGAAAAAGATCATTGTTTCAGAAGGACGCTGGTGCCCTTGGCGTGCAGGGGTGTTGGAGGAGCACTGGACAGACTGAGAGCAAAGCATGGTCAAGTGAGGTCAGTTCTGTTCTTCTTGGGACAATAGACTTCTGTGCGTACACCTGTATTTAAATGCCTCTCGCCGTAGCCTTACATTCCCTTCTTAAGGATTCCTAACTGTGCACAGACTGGGCCTTTAAACAGGAGAAAAGATGTTTAATTAAAAAGCTGCTTTTCTGTGGTGGCTGGTTTTCTTGATCTCCACAAACTTCAAAGGGCTGTCTATAGTCAGAGGGTTTTTGGCTTAAATTGTCTACAGATTTTAGTTTTCTGTGTTCAGAGATGCTTAAATAGAATTCATGGCAGAAAGTAATGTGAAAGGCTGAGAAATTAAATGAGCTTTTACTGTGGAGGGGGTTAACCTAGCAAATCACTTGGACAAGCAAATTGAATTGGCCTTGCCTTCATGTCCCATTGCTGCTCTTCCGTTTGCACCGTGGTGTGCGGTGCAGCTCTGTTGGGTCTCCTCAGCTGCTCTGGTGCAGCATTTGGAGATTGCTATCTCCCTTTCTACTTCTGAAAGGTATGAGAGCATATTGCTGGGAAGAGTTTGTTATTTTGCAAAGTGCTGCGGCTAGCTCATTTGTCTCTATACTTTACTGATAAGCTCCACAGCTAGATATAAAGAAAAAAACCCACACTTTGTTACCTATAGTTTGAAATGCTTATCTTGCCTCCTGTTATCTCATCAATAACTGCCTGGAAACAGACTTCCTGCTGGGCTAATTGTCTCTAATTGTGGTAGGGCTGTTATCTTGCTAACCTTAAATTGATCTTATACAAATATTGGTGACATGACACCTACAGATTTAATTTTATAGAATCTTTAATCCAAAGATCCTAAAGCACTTCACATTAATGAAGTTACCTCATGATCTAGTAAAGAGTTAAAAACTGAGAAATCTTGGGATGTATATATTTTTTCTTCTCTAATATTCCTGCTTTGATCAGCTTTCCACCTCTGAGTCGATCAGTCATCCAAATATGCTTAGCAATTATTGCTATTCCCATGTAACTAATCTGTGGTTGATTTGAAATGAATTTGGAGATTCTCAGGCTGGTTTTTGCATCAGAGATTCATCACTCTACTAACACTAATTAGCAGAAAGATCAACAGCTTTATGGGCCATGAAGAACAAGCTGTTCTCTTATCCATGGGTTGGCATGTGCTGGCAGGACTTGGAAGGGGAGGTTTTCCCTGTTCATGCAGGGGAGCAGTTGGCAGTGGTAGAAATCCAGAGTTTTCACAAAACATGCTGTAGAATTTTGTTTTTCCATTAATATTGTTGAAAATGCAGATTAGCTCATTAGGCCTTACAGCATCAAATATTTGATAGAACTTGATGGATGGGGAAAGTTGGGCATAAAATCATGTGACTTGTACCTAGAAACCTCTTTGGAAATGGTATCTTCCCATTCTGTACAAATGCTTATCATAACTATGATGCGATTATTTTAGTGGCAATGTTTTTAAAAGCTAATTTTTATTAATGATGGCCGATGGGTGTAGATAAGGGGAAGTGTTCCCTATTTCCTCTGTGCAATATCAGTATTGTTTACTGCCTACAAGTTATGGGACTAATTCATTATGCATGCACCACTCCATAAAAAGCCCGGTGACTTCATAGCTGTCTCTGGGGATACAGTTTGGTGGGCTCTCTTGGCCCGTCTCTGGCTCTGGAAGCTGGGGATGTCGGGGAAGAATGGCTGCCAGTGCTGAAGCTCTATCAGACGTGCCATTTTGTGGGAAATTTTACTTCCTGCGTTTTCTTCCCCTCACATATCAGAGCAGAAGTATGTTTCAGAATTGCTTTCATCTCTGTGATGCATGACAGGACTGGATGTACTCAGAAAGTCTTTTCAGCTGCAGCTGCCTGAGGGCTCTCCTGGACAGCAGCAGAGGAGGGTCGAAGGCCAGCACTGTTGCTAACACCACTTGGTTCCTGCGTACAAAAGGTGGGAAAGTTCAACTGCCAGGTGGGGGTGATGACAGGCACGTGCTTCATTCAGTAGCACTGCCTACTCAGAGGATGTCCTGGAGTCTTATCACTGCCTTACTCAAAGGCTTCCTTAAAGCACCATACCATGTGTTAAATTTCTTCTAGAATTAGTAGAAAGAGATAGAAGCAAGCTATTCTATAATTATGACCTGAGAAAATGTTTTTTTAAAACATGCAGTATAAAGCTGTCTCCTACAGATGAAGTAAATATATTCTGCTATGAAATACGCATTTTTAAATGGTTCTTGGTGCACTGGTGGTTGAGATGACATTAGGTTATATTTGTCATTGTCAGTTACCTTCATTATTTAAGGCTTCAATCAACCTGCGTAGTTGAGTTGATTTTTACTTCCCTGTGCGCCTAGCAAGATAATTTCCATATACTTTGACATGTCTGGAGTCTGCATCATGTAATAGTCTGAGATGAGAACAGAAGATACTGTATTCCTGTCTCATTATTTTGCCTTTAACTCCTCGATTGCTGCTTAATCATGCTTGTATCATCAGAACATGAGAAGCTGATTGTTGTTGAGATCAAAGCAAACTGTAGCAGTAGAGAGCCTAATTAGCAGGTGCATTTGCAAGTTGCCTGTTTTGAAGGGTGGAGAAGTAGAGTTTAACCCTCTTTGGGACGCTTGTAAAAGCAGCTTGAAAGTTGCTAAGAGTCATTTGTCATAGTGGAAAAATAAAATGTGGAGAAAATTAATATGCATATTAAATTTCTGAAGTTTACGTTGTAGCTTCTTAAGAAATACCTCAAGAGCTGTTGAATTAGCTGGCTTAAGTGTGCTTAGCAGTGCAACTGTAGAAGCACACATGAAAGAACTTGCCTGGACTTGGTTAAATGCTTGGGTTTAACTAGCTGATTACCTACATCTGAGCTCTGTGAGGCTGCAGTCCTATTGTTGCTAGTACCTGAGCTCATTAGTGCAAAACTGTCTCTGTAGTGTATTTATAAATAAATTACAATTGCACATCAAGACTGCATTGTCTGTACTCCTAGAGGCTTAAGTCTTCCTTCTTCACCCATGGACTGTCTTGAGTGGATGTTGTGAAACCAATGGTCTGACCATGTGTGGAGGGAAATTGTACCTGGTTGCTCCAAGATGGATACTTTAACTTAAGTTGAATGTACAGCTTGAGAAACGTTTTAGATGAGGGAAAAGCACTTTCTATGCTTAATCCTTACAATGAAGGTTGAAGGCTTGAATGGAAAAGTTATTGATATTTTCCAGTGAAAACAGGGGCAGGCTTTTCTATTAGGAAACTTCACCTTTTGAAAAATGACTATAAGTATATAGTTACAAGTAATTTCTTTAATTATGTGGCTTAGCAATGTATATGTGAAACAAAAATTCATTGTAGGAACAAAAAAGTCATTGTAGGGACTGCAGAGAAAGTAGCGTGTTGACACATCACTTCATGCTTGTCATTTGTAATAGAGTAACTGGGTATTTTCTTCATAGTGCAATGGAAGACGTTTGTTTTGTATCTTATCATCATTTCTGTGAAGTAGGTAGCAAAAAACCAAATGTTGACATGGTAGAGAGTTGGGAGCCAAGAATATAGGCAGCTGGGCTGAAGTAGCTGTTCACATGGTGGTTGAACTGAGCAACAGTGAATTTTCTCAAGTTCTTAAAATTAGAGCATGTGTATTCTAGGTACGACTTGCTTGCAAGTCTGCTGGTATTTAAAGTTGCAGATAAGAGCTATCTCTGAGCTCTTGGTGTGCAGGATTCTTATTTTAGCAAAATTGACTGTATATCAGAAGGAGCAACAACTGTCTCATCATCGCTGAGATGTAGTCCAATTTAGTGTGCTTTTGGTAGCATCATGCATTCAGCCTGAACCTTAAATTCCTGTTTTTTCTCCTATTATCAGATTTTCAGAACTGGACCTTCAAATTTTTCTAGAACGGGTGTAAACTGGAAAAAAGGGTGAAAGGGAAGCAAGAATATCTGTGTATTAGGGTTATGTTGTAGAACGGACTGGCAGTCTGTAAGTTTTGGAGCTACATGTTAGAAGTATGGGAAAAAGGCTCTATTTGTTAGTAAGATAAAGAAAAGGAAGCAGCAGAATGTGCCCATCTCTGAGCTCACTGATAAAATAATTTTGAGTTGTATTTCAATAGAATTTGGGGGTGGGGAAGTAGAGTTGTAAATGATAATTTCAGGCTGTAGGGGTTTTTTATCATATAGATATCAGTGTCACTGGTTGGCTAACACTGCTATCGCGGTAGACATTTTTCGTATGGAAAACTTAAAAAACAAAACAAAACCCCCAAACCCAAACAAACCCAAAACCAAAAAAGCCCAGCCAAACAAAATCCCAAACCCAAACACTGCCCTCACCCCCCAAATCTAAATAAAACTAGAGAGATTTGTTGGTAATCCCAAATGCCTTTCAAATATTTTGTTGCTGTCACAGCACTTCAGTAATAGATTGCAAATCATCAAAATATAAATGTAAATTCAGTGAGTATCTGTTAGCAGAGGAACTTTGAGTAATTTCCAGATGAGCAAAATTCTGTATTGTCTTTTAAGTGTCTTTCAGTGAGAGAAATTTGTTCAAAGCATGGAAATTATATTTCTTTCTGGGAGTAAAGGTAACTGTATGTGACAACTTACTCTTAGTAATAATGGACTTATAAACAGTCTTGATTCTGAATCCCTTTGTAGTTAATGGAAGCTTGATTTTTATTTTTTTTAATATATATTTTAGACACAGATCTAAACCTGCATCTTACTACTTTCTGGTCCAAAACTGGATGTGTCATTTTCCTTTCATATTGATGAAATTTTAAGACAGATCTATTGCTTTTTTTTAAGATCATAATCTCACCCCAAAATTTTGCCTTTGTTGGGCCGCATTTTTCATGCATGACCAGATACCACTTTTTCATTTAATTTTAGAAAGTGAAACCAAGATAGAGCATTTTAAGGAGATTTTGTAGTGCATCAAAAAGTGAAAAATCTATAATGAGTGTATAAGGATCTTTTACAAGGGCTTCTTGTGCAGTAACAATGAAATTATAGTTGAGTCAGTTGTAATTGTAGGCTTGACTGAATAATGTTATGTTTAGTGGACAGATTGGTTGAAAGAAAAATTTCATCTCTTGCATCAGACTGGGATATTGGCATTGTCTATTAACTTCAACCACGTGCAGCTTAATAATATGCAAAATGTGCTAATTTTCTTAAGTTGTGGGCGATAAGTGAGACATGAATAAAATAGTAACTCTTTTTTGCCTGCTGGTAGTCATTTGAAATTTGGGTAAAGTTTGTCAATGCAGCTACAGTAAAATAAGGCAAAATATTGAAAAGTTTCCTAATGATGGCTTTAAATCCTTCCACTATTCTACTTTCCAATTACTGCTAATGGGAATTACAGGCTTTAATTCCCCCCTACACTGATATGAGAATAGACGCTAAAATTTACAGTGTCTACATCATTTACTACAGCTGGGCTGCCTGCAACAGTTAAATTTGAAGCAATAAAGCAGAGTGCCCTAACCTGATGGGAAAATACTAATGTGGGAGGCTGTTAGCCTTTCACCTGGCAGGTTTCTGAAGCTGTAGTGACACTTCACATATCTGTGGGACTGAAAGTGATGGTATGTTGCCTCCAGCTTTGGTTTCCACTTCCCACTGCTCCCACTGCCCAGGCCGTTTGTGTGTGGCCCTGGCTGCTCTGCGATGTGCTGGGGCTGCCACGGCTGCTGGGGAGCCCAGGTTGGCAGGGGGGTGGCTTCAGTCTTTCCTCCATTCACAGAGAGACCTGTCAATGAACTGTTCTGTCTGTTTTTTGGGAGAAAAGCATAAGGAGTAGGAAGAGAGAGAAGTACCCAACTGTGTTTTCTTTCAGTGCATTTCTATGACCCAGAGCGATCTGCAGTAGGGTGCAGTTTTGTCTGCCACCATGGCTTGTTCCTGTTCCCCTAAGGTAGCTCACACTCATAAGGCTCCCCCAAAGAGACGTGTGGAGTGAGCAACCCACTTGAAACTGTGCTTGGTGAATCTGTCTTGACCGCAGAAGTCAGTTCTTGAGATAAGATCAGTTATTTTTTTACTTCAAAGTAGTAAGGGACAAGAATCTAGCTTTCTGAATTGTTTTTTAAATAATCTGCACTTCTGTCATAAATATGTATAATTGATTTATCAAAACAATTAAGTGAAATAAGTATTTATTGGCCCTTGCCTTAAAGATGTCAGGATGGCAAGAGGCTATTTTGAAGGCTGTTATTTCACAGCAGCTAACATGAACACATTGATGTTTCAGTTCAGTCTGTAGTACACTGTAATCATATGCACAACTTCCACTTTGGACTAATTGTGTCCATAGCAAAGTACATACCTGTCTTCCATTTACAGTTGTGTAATGGAGAACTGGTTTTAATATTTTCATTAAAAAATATCTCCATCAAAAACTTTCAAGATGCTTCCTCTGTATTTAGCTTTGCATTTTGACTCATTGCAAAACAGACTTTCCAGCAGTGCAATCTACACTGTCCTAAGTACTTTTGTAAAGGCAAAAACTTACTTGGATGCCAAAAGGTTTCCTCTATCATATGCAGTTGTTAAAACGCGAGATTGCTGAAGATTTGAGACAAGTAGTTTCTAAATTTGAACTAAAAATGGAAGATTTATAGACACCAGATTTGAGCTCACTTAGTAATTCTCAGCCATGCCATTGGGATATGGATTTGAGAGGGAGAGAGGAAGGAGAGCAATGCTTTAGCAGTAGCAAAGATTTTTCTAACTGGAATAAAGCAAAGTCCACATTCTGTGACTGATCTTTGAGGAAGTGTATGCATTTTTTTAGTCTCTTTTGGCCTTACACAGTAAGGCACACAAGTATGCACACACAGGATGCAATAGAAGTAAGAAGTAACAAAGATTCTGTTTGGACTTTCTACAAATACGCATTATAAAGGAAGCTAGAGATATGAGAGGCAAGTTCAAGGGGAAAATGACACTGAACTCCAGTGATGTATTCCTGATGTCCAGCAACGATTATGTAATGCCATTAAACAATGCTAAGTTATTACCATTATGTAATCAACTTAAGTCAACTTTCATTGAAATGTGTTTTGATAAATGTGCTGGACTAACGAGGATTGCATTCAGATGAGGGAAGAGGTGCCATTGGTTACAAACAGTGTGGTGACTTTAGGCTGTCTTCATGGTTTCAGGCACAGGAGGTGTAGCAGAGATGCCAGCAAAGCCTCTGCAGAAGGCAATGGGAGGAAGTCAAAGGCCGTCTTGGGACTGAATGGGACAGCTGTAGGGGACCTGTATCAGTAGATGACTCATCTCTATCATCAGAACACTGCCAAAATGTCGAATTAAGATGGAAGGGATGAGGTGGAGTTGAGGTGAAGTCTTCCTCTCTGTCCCCCAGAAGTCAGTTCACTCAAAAAGGAAAGTAGCTGCTTGGAGCATTAAACTTGAAGGCAGAAATGAATGCAGTGTGAAAATCAATAATGCATTTCAGCTCAAGTTTTATGTGTAAAGCTGCTATTTAAATCACTTAACAGCGAGGGCAAGTGTGGATATGTGTAAATTCAAAGGGTTTTTAAAGAAGATGTAAAAGGGGAAAATGCATACAATTATGAATGAAACTGTAGCAGGAAAAAACGTAGTACTACTATAGCGGCAAGAAAAAGGAGGAGAGGGTAGTCTGAGGGGATTATTGATTTTTTTTTTTTTTTTAATGGAGGAATCCAGGGAGAGTTGCTGACTAACTCATTGTGGGCAGGGACTGTTCTGTTGTGTGGTGGTTTAACACAGTGGCACCCTAATGCCTCAAAGAAAGCGGAATGAGTTTTGGAAGAAATTTTTTTCTATAAAAAATGTTGATGTTCCATTTGCTTTTGGAAATGTAAAAGCCTCATTGCATTCCTGTAAAGTATGTCCAACTTTTCTTATTTTAATACGCATAGTATTAAAAGTACAGTTGTTATTTTCTGGATATTTTGTTGCAGTTGGCCTTCTTGTTGGTAACTGCTAATCTCCTGGTAGTATCTCTCTGTATAAAGGTTAGTGCTATTCACAGATGAGATTCTCTGTTACCATCTTTTTGCATAAGCCATGGCTATTTTTGCTTCTATAGAAAGCATATTTATTATATGCCATTTCTGTGTTTACAAGCATATATGGATGTGCTGTGAAAAGAAGAGCTGGAATTCTAGGCGGTCTGCTGTGCTTTGCCTTATTTTCAGTATGTTGTGAAATCTGTGGTGCCCTCAAGTCTCCTGTTTGGGTTAAGGATGGGAGGAGAGATCATTCCAGCCATCACACATGCTCATGATTTCACTGGCAATTTTGATAGTGTCAGATGCCTAATTAGCTGCTCCCCGGGCCCTCCAATGTTATTTTAAATATTTCTAGAGGTTAATCATGCAAGAGAAATAATGGAGTATTAAGTGAATTCTTACAGTGCAGACACTGGCCCTGATGCTGAGTTAATCTACTCTGCTTTCTTGTCAGTCAGGCAAAATCTTAGAGTTGAAGGAAGGGCTTAGTACAAGATTTTGTTGTCATAAAGAGTAGGATTGCCTCTCCTTTAGCCTCTGTACCAAAATATCATAGACTTTCTTTCAGATGTTTGAGCAAGATAAAACCAGTAAAATACAGATGCCTGTAATAGACAAAGAGAAAAGGTAGCTATTAGAGATGTTCTGTGTTAGCGTAGCCCTGCACATGGTAAGGTACAGAGTGCTCTACTCTGCTGCGTCACTGACATGAATAGGAATCACAATATTAGCTGTCCATGTTTTTGGGTCTGGCTCCCATTTGAAACAAAAAGTGAGTATAAGCATTAATAATAGCACTTATTTCTCATATGCCTTTCTTCTGCTAGACTTCATTGACTTGTTATTTAAACCTTTTTGGCTTGGGATTCAAACCTAAACAAAACTAGATTAATTTGTGGACAAAATACAAATGATTGCTTTCCATTTTTTTTCTTGGGAAGCTCAGTGGAATTCATCTGAAATGAAAATTTGTGCAATCTGGGAAAGGCCTAGTGTCTGACAATGGATTTTGAGGCTGGTTTCAAACCCCTACTAGGAAGTGCATTGATTGACCAGAGTGTGAAGCTCTTCCCCAGTTTTAGAAACAAGCATTATTAAAACAGATCTATTTCTTGCTTGCATTCTTCTTTGTTCTGAAGATCAGAGGAAAACTATTGCTTTCCAAGTATTGATTCCTATGATGATAAAATGCATTAGGAGTATGCTACAGTGATCAAGTTGCAAATTGTTTAATGTAATTTTCCTGATGGCTTCTAGAGTAGGTTAATACAGAGTTTCTAAGGGGGATTTGTGTAATGTATGCCTACTTAACAAAATAGGTGTTGCCAAAGCATTTTACTGGTGTTACATCAGTGATATGATGTCTTGTTCGGAGCTGTCTTGACTTGGCTGGAATTTTAGGAGCCTTCTTGCAGAGTTTCATTACAGTGTTTGTAGTCTGCATTCTAGCCTGGAGAGATGTTTCTAGTCGGGGGACCCAGCACTAGGAAATGCCTGGTTTCACCCCAAGAACCTCATCTTACCATTGACTATCAGGAGCAGAGTCAAAAAGAAAGTAAAGAAAATGCTTAGACCTCTTTTGATGTGGAAAGCATTAAAGAAATAGAACATACCCATTTAAATGCAAGGTATGTATAACTTAGTTTTTTCCACTCACTTTTTAATTATCTTTTTCCTACCTAGATGAGAAGGAATTAACCTTTTGAGGTGATAGATAGAAGTTGTAACTGACTGTATATGTCACTGGTATATTCCAGGATTGACACCAATGGAATATCAAAGATGTGGACGTTGCAATCAATGCCTTAAGCTTTTTATGGCATCCTTTCTGTTGAGGGTGGTGGGAGCCTATGTAAAAAGGTAACCAGAATTTGATAGAAACAGGCAGAGAGAGCAGATGGGAAATTAATTCAGTTTTTCCAGTTCTGGAAAATTGTTATCCTGGATAATTGGGCAAGAAACCACAGCTTTGTTGTACATTTTTCTTCTAGTCTCAGGCAAGCTGTTAGCAAATTGGGTAAAAAATGTCTATGGGTTCTGCTTTAGCAGTGTAACAAAGAACAATAGCACATTTTGAAGACTAATTGGGAAGCATTCAAAAGACTATCCTGTGCTGCTGCTTGGGAGCTTTCTAGCTTCAAAGGCGGTTTCCAGAGACCTCAGCAACTCTCTGTGGATCTGCTGTTAAAAATAAGGTTATGAAACTGGGGCCTTTGATTTTCTGGCAAACCTGTGCCCACCTACCAGGGTGCAAATCCTGTGTCAGTGGTCATGTACATACCCACTCCATAGTTCTCTGAGGTGATGAGATTAATGAGGTGGGAGTTAGTAATTTCAGGAAACAAATGTTTAGGACGTGTGGTTTGGAAGATGCTTTTCACTTGAGCTGCTCAATGAAAATCTTGCATTGTGTTTTTGAACCTAGATTTGATTAAAAAAAAAAATCTTTTGAATTGTGGCTTTGCATCAGCTTGTTGGTCTTCTAAGGAAAGTCAGTTGTTTTATGAGTGTGATTGTCTCACTTTTGCATAGTTTTCAGAGATAACTAAGAACTTAAGGTGGACGTATTTGCTAAGACCAGTATATAGCCTCTTGTCCTGTTTCTTGACAGTGGCTGAAAGTAAGCAAAAAGGAACAGTATCATTACATGCTTGTCCTCTTACTATAATTCCCTGAGTATTCTCCCTGCTGCTGGTTTGCCGCTCAGGGTCTTCCTGAGCCAGCAATGCTTTCTGCCTAATTAGTACCTGTGGGGAGACGATCCAGAGGAAGTGTCAGTGCTTTGATTGGGGGTCTGACCTTCTGTTGCACTGGGCCAGAGCTTGCCTGGCCACAGCAAAATGACACTGCTGGGCAGTGAGCACAGCAAACACCAAGGAGGGGTATATCAACCGCTCCGTGAGAGCCTGATGTGAGCGCTCATGAGGAATGGCTGGCCTGCGCCTTGGTGATCTCCTCTTACTTGTGATGCTGGGTACGGATACTTTCTTGGAGATTGAGTGATACCTATTAGATAGATTATAAGGAATTTTGGAACAGAAGCAGAATATTCTCCACTCGCAGGGTGGTGCAATTTTTATCCACATGGTAAGTGCCTTATTCCAATAAAGCTCACTTTGTGCCTCGGAACCTTATTCCTTCAAGGCGTAGATAGCAGCATATTTTTATTTTTATTTATTTTTATTTTTTGCTAGCCTTCAGAATTTAGGTTTCTTTGGTTCAGACCCGCCATTCTGGATGTTTGCATCTGTCATTGCATTAATTGTGTTTCTAGGTAGGAAAAAGGTACAGTTGTGACAACATGGCAAAACTGAATTTGCCTAAGAGAAGTGTAGCTTGTGGAACGGTGATGTGAAGGGCTAGCAAGTGAATAGCAGGAATTCTGTTCTGATGGAATCCCCTCTGGTCAGGGCTATAGTGAAAGAATCAAATGTTTTAGAATGGTAAGAGTGTTATCTTACAGTAAACTCTGTCCATTGCATTGCCTCATCTGCAACATCTCATATCTTAATGCACTTCTTCTTAACTTGACAGGCAAGTATCTGCTTCCCAGTGCAACTGGACAGCAGCTATGGCAACCTGCAGAAACCTCTAATCTTGTTCGCATGCGCTACCAAGCACTTGGGCAGTCAGCACCTTCACTTACTGCTAGTTTGGTGAGTAATTTTTTTCAAAGCTAGGAGCGTACAGAAAAAAAATCTATTGCAACCCTATATCTATTGGTGGGAGGATGGGGATCAAACTATTTCCACATCAACCTTCCATCCTTAGGCTGCATTTTTAAAGCACCTAATGCATTCATTCCTTCATACAACTTTACTTAATATGTTGAGTGCAGCTGAATAATGTTAATGGTAGCAGTAACTCTGAATTGGGCTACTGGATTTTGCATAAACTTTGAGCTGAATGTTGCATTAGTATAGCTGTTTGCATTTAAATGGTTTCTTTCCCCCCACCCAAAAACCCCCCAAAACCAAAAGGCGTGCTTTTTAAGACAGCAATAGAAAGTTACTGTCCTTTCTCGTGAGCATTCTTTTTTGTCAGTGTCTTTGTTTCCACTTTCTACAGGACTCTGTCCTCAGGAGAACATGGGTGTATGAAGCATGAGCTTAATTAAGTCTTTTGGATAAAGTGATAAGGAAGGAGAAAGGGGAAGAAATGCCTCATACACTTGAACCTTCAGCTTTTTGTTTTCAAGCATCCATTATGGTGCTTTGTGCTTCTGTATATTAAGATCTTAAGAAGTGTTGAAATTTAATGCAGGACCCCATATATCAGCCTATACTTTTCTTCAAAGAATTACTTTAATGAATATATTTCATGTTGTATAAAAAAGCAGAAGAGCTTTATTAATGTTTTCCCCTTCCCCTTCTGCCTTCTGGCTGGTTATTAAAACTTTACTGATCCATGTCTACTTTCTAGGGGAAACTTGCTTTTGTTTTTACACAATGTTCAGGTTAAAGGAAGCTATGATCAGACAATGCTGAACAGGTAACACCATGCCAGTTTTTCATGTCATATTGGTATGTAGACGTCTGGCTTCTCCATGAATCTATCTGAAATAGTATTTCACTTCAAGTGCAAAAAATCTGTACTTAAAAATGTAATCATTATTTCTGCTTAGTGGTGGTGTTAATTGTTAGTGGCTCTTTGGGGCAGATGTGGTTTATTGGACTCCATGCTTACTACAAACAGTTGATTCTTTTGGAAGTTCTGTGCTTTGAGCCCTAATATTTTTCAGGGAACTAAGTATCAACCTGTGTAATTTTATTTTCTAGTTTGTTAGGAGAAACACAGCTTATTGTGAAGGAAGTATTTCGATAATGTATAGTTGAGATTTAAAGGAAAGTAGATGAGTGGCCAGAAATCAATTTAAATCACATCAAAACTGTATATTTTTTTCCTTCTTTTCTGTAATGGGGCTTAAAAATGCATTTATTCTAATTATCTAAATTAACTAAATTTAAAAAGTGCTGTGTTGCTATTCGATTCTCTGTTTCTGTTTGCACAACTATTAGGTGTCATGCTACTAGCAACATTGTGCTTTTGTTTTGGTGTAATGCTTAAACTATAGGAAGAGGAAGATTCAGCAGCATTTTGACAAAAAGTATTTTAAATGGTCATAAAACAATACGCTAATGAAAAATTCAGTGAGCCATGCTTCCTTAAGGGCCTTTCACTTATCACCTGTCGAGTTTTATGGCATATTTGTCTGCCACAGACTTCTTCCTTCCTATCTCTCCACATCTTTTATCCGTGCCTGACTGCAGCTTCTTTCATGCTGGTGCAAAAGCAGGTGAGAGCCTTCTACGCAGGTCGGAGCAGATTGTGCTTGGGGTAGAGATGCAGGTGCCTCAGAATTATATATTTCTTAGCTGGAACTGCCGATCAGACTTGCCTCCTAAGGAGGTGAATGTTACATTGTCACATAGGCAGAGCTCTTCTCAAGCCTCCTTTTGATAATACTTTGCTGTTAGACTTCTGAAAGACTCTGGTCTTTGCTTAATAGGAGCTGTATGTTAGGGGTCACTCCCTCCCCTTTTTTTGGTCTTGGTTCTGTGCTTTGACAGAGTTGAGTTTGGGAGGCCTATTGTTATGTTGTAGTAATGGGAGCTTTTAATTATATCTAGGAAAGAGTTTGATCTTACGTAGAAGAGATTGTATAAAGAATTTCCATATAGCTGTTGACAGTCTGAGTTGAAGTGATTTTAAATGTAATGTCTCACTCATCTGGAAAATTATTAGTCCGTTATGAGTTCCTCTGCTAGGACTGATCATTCTCGCTGGGGTTGATACCCAGCTGATGTGGACCTGACTGTGAGCAGTGATTATGTGCCAGTATAGACAAGAATGACAAGTGAAGAGCTCAAAGATACATACTAGTGTTTAGTGGAATTGCAAATGGGGTATGAAAGACTTACTTTTCCCTTTTTCTGTCAATAATTTGTAAAAACTGCCCTAGATTACTTATTGTGTCGCAGATGTAAATTCTTTCTGTGGAAAATTATAGATTAAGTGAGTTATGGAATATTGATTAAAATGGGCTGCAGGTGTTGCTTTAGATTGAGTTCAATAGCTATGCATGATTCACTCCTGTAATACAGGCAGTTGGACTATAAATTAAAAATAGAGTTTCTGTATAGAACCATTTAAGTGGGTAAAAATGCATATGGGGAACGCTGATTTCAGGAAAATGGGCAGTGTATTGGATTTGTTGGGGGCTTTTAATTCAGAGGTAGCTAAGTGATAGTCTTGTTACTCTTCTACTTCTGGCAGGAGCACATTGAGCTGTCCAGAACAGACAGATTCTGTGGTGGTCACACAGACGATGAGAGTCTGGAGAATATTAATGTGGACTTAGAAACATTAAGAATATAATACAGAATATCTTCAGCACTACATAGAAAGGTGAAGCTGAGGTGTGGAGCAGTTCTGCTTTAGGATGTTCTCGCAGGTCATGTGTTGGTCTGGTCAGTCTCTTCCTCTGCATCGTCAGTGGAGAGCGATACATGCTCCTGGAAGACAATTCGGAGTGTGCGTCTCAGTGCTGATTTTTGCAGAAGTGTAGGGAAACTGCAGTAGAGCTAGCTTAGCTCTCCTTGCCCTGTAGGCTGACAGTCATCTTGCCTGATGTCAGGCATTTATTTCAGGGTAGTATGAATCAGCCCCTGAAAGTGCTTCTTTTCTACTGAAGTGGTTTGGCAGTTAACTTGGAGTTGCTGCCTCATTCAGCATCCAAAGCTTGGGAGTAATTCTCTTATTCTCTCCTAGCCCCACTGCCACTCCACAAGTGTTTACAAATACCATTACTAGTTACTGTTTTGTCTTGTCCATTTCTATTACTGCTAGTAGAATTTTGGGAAAATAGTTCAAAATAAACTGAAATAAAGCCATTTTTGTTAGTATTTCATTGTTATAAGCTGATGTGCTTAAAATTATGATGAGGAGTCTGAAAATGTCTGAGCAATTACTTACCATTTATTGGCAGAAAGATACTTTGTTTCTCAGTGGCATGGATTGAATGAGGTTCCTGATTTTAACTTTTTCTGGATAGCTGCTTAGATAAAAACAGTAGAAACTTGAACATAAGGTGCCTTTATGATACATGATGGTAAATGCGTAGATGAAAGAAATTTGTCCAAATTAATTGGCTAAAACTTCTGTAGATTTGCTTTTTCTTCACCATGGATTAATACCAAACTCCTGTTCTGTTTTTTTGTTTGTGATTTTTAATAAAAAAGTAATCTCCTACTTTAAGGAGCATGAAGTCTTTCATTTTGTTTATCTGTTTCATATAAATTAAAGAAACACAACAAAGACTTCTCACAGTCCAGAGACCTTTTTAAGACAGCATATTTCATGACTACTCAATGGTAACTTGCTCTTTGAAATGCCCACATAATAAAAATACACTGTCAACAAGATCGTCAAATGAAACATGTACATTGTAATACACTTGGCTTTTAAATTCAGTCAAGGCTGATTGTGTAACTTCAGTTTTATGGCAAGTACTGAGCATAGGTTGGCTGTTCTTTTCTGTTGTGGAAGATGGACATTGATGGTGTGAAGTAAAGCAAACTCTGAAAGGCATGTTGTTTCTTCTTGGAAACTTGTAAGATGTCAGTGAAATGACTAAATTTTTACTTGGCTTAATAATGGAACATCTTTGACTACTACTGAATAGTATCTAGTAATGTATCAAAACTGGAAAAAGGGTAAAACTGGCCTTTATGAATGGCTTGTACCCTTCCCTAGTAAGCAGCGAAGGCATGTTTTGTCTAGGTATGACTATAGAAGCATTTGCTACTTTTTAGCATACTCTAACTCTTTAGTTTTTTCAAGATTTACCTCTTGACCCCCCCCCCCCCCCCCCCCCCAACTTTCTCCTCCTCATCAACTGCTAAAATATTGTTGCCTTTCCCAAAACAATGGAAGATTGAATTTGTAAACATCTGTACTTTGGTATGCTTGCGTTTTATTGCCACTTTATCAGTGTTAATTTGTAAGAATGGTCTTATGGAAGCTGGAGGGTGGTAATTATATAAAGTGCTGTTTTATAAGATGGATTGCTGAAAGGAAACAAAATAAGAAATGTTCAGTGTCTATGAAAAGCAGTTTTACTTCAGAAAGGGCTTTGCCTCCTCCTTTCTTTTAAATAGTATAATATTGAAAATGAGTAAGTGTGTCTTTGTTAAATATGCCATTAACTTCAGCTAAATTGACATAATGTTGACAGTTATTATAAGAACTGTTTCAAAACTAATTATGCTAATTAGAATGTAACTACTAGTAATTGCATGTATTCAAACAGCACACCAACACCCTTTGTGTGTTTTATTCCCCAGATGCAAGGCAGCCATTTGTTGCCTGAGAAGCTAGAAAATTATAGCTTAGATAATAAATGATTGCAAACAAATAAAACACATTCTTTAGAAACACTAATTGGTTAGATAAGTGAATGACAGTATCAATTGTGCTTGGGCAAACAACATAATTTAAAAAAAGGCCTTTATTTAAATGTTTTGTTTTAGAATTATAGGGAATTTTTCAAATCATTAGTTGCCTGTATTCAGTTTTATCTAATGAGTATCAGGCATAGCTGAATTTATTTTAAAATAAACTTATTAGAGAGCAAGAGTCTGAAACTTGGGTTGCTTTACATTTTAGCTCTTTCTGTCCAGGAATTTAGGTCTTCGATGCCTAAGATTGTTGGTTGTGTCCATGAGCAGCTGTTTAATAATCTGTAAGTTAATGAGCATGTACGAGGATGGCACTTGTGAGAAACACAAAGAAGATACAATAGAAATTGCCTAAATACCTAATCTTGGGCCTGTCTCTCAAATCTCCCCCAAATAGTTAGCTACATTTCAGAAATACTGAGTCTGAACTGAGGAGATTATTTGAATGCTAAGCCATTGTATAAATTTGAATGCCATGTTCTTGTTTGATTTAAAATCAGTTCAATATCCAAGACTAATAGCTGAGAATCTTTTTAAAATGTAAAGTATTTATTCCTATGAAATGCTACAATTGCCGAGTAATGGTAGCAGGTTTTCCATGCTTTGATTGCTTCTAGCTTTTAAGACTAGAGAGTTGTTCTCCCTTGTGTATTTTATTTCAGTAACTCCTTACCCATGAATATGTATTTGCATTCACATTTCTTTGTCTGTATTTGCCTTCTAACAAATTCTTAATTGCAGTTTTAATTCAGTAGTTAGTTCTAATTTAGTAGTAGAGGGAGGGAAATGAACATCCATCTACATAAGCACTCCTTTATACTCGTACACAGCAAAAGGCTGGAGTAGACCTGGTCTAGAGCCATGAAACTGTTATATTTTCTGACAAACTGATGCAAGAAGTTGATGACTGGGTGCTCTGTTTCACAATATAGATATATCTCTATTTGTCTATATCATTGTTTTTAAAATAGTCATTGCACATTTGGATTGAAGACACATTTGTAGATTCAATTGCTTGACAGAATTCCAGATGTTTGACTACTTTCCTAAATTGTCTGATTAAAATTAATGGTTTTATTAATTTTGATGCTTTTTCTTGCTCGTTCTTGGTGGATGAAATACGGAAGTGGAGATGGCCAGGGTTAACTCTCGTCCCATAGAGAGCTTTCGATTTCTCAGAATTGAGAACACATCTCATGCTTCAGAGTATCATTAGTTAAAGAATAAACAGAAAAGTAGGTAAAAAGAAAAAAATCTCTCATAGAAGACTGACCTAGGTTAAAAAGTCTTGCAAGCATATCCAACTTATCTTCCAAACACACCCACTTTGTGGTGAAGTAGGTCTCCTCCCATCAGCTTCAGTTAGCTTCCAGCTGACAGGATGTGTTTGAGCATATTCTGGAACTGAAAGGAGATGTTACTCTAAGTACTTTGCACAGTTTGTTAGAACTGAATGTAGGTATAATCCTCTTCTGTATCCTATTAATGGTACAAAACCAGTAGAGATCAAATGTGTGTAGGAGCTAGCAATACATCCCTATTTTGCACATCAACACCATGCTCCTATTTTCCAGGCATCCCATATAATGATCTTCCTCCCTCATGAGACACTTTCCCCAAACAGAGAAGAGGCTCACTAGGACCAGTTTCTACTTCTAGATAATGAAGAAGCTAGGGCTGTTAAAATTACCTTACTTAGCCTGTGCTGTCAGCTGAGCATGCCTTATTCTTTTAGGTTTTAATTTGGTCTGCAGAACCTGCACAGTTGAGATCAGTAAGCTAGGTTAAATGTAGTGCTTCATCCCTAGAACTGAAGTTTCTGATGGTATGTTAGTAGTGACTGAATAAGGGCTTATTCTGCTTGTCTGCTGTGATATTTGAGTTCTCTGTGTGTGTGTGTGTGGTGGTAGTGATGGTTATCTTGAAATGTCATCTAGAATTGTGTTGCCAATATCCCTTAAAAAGCAAAAAGTGGAAAAAGTGGAAAGTGTTACAAAAGTGAGGCCATGAACTTTCATGTTCCTAAAATTAGCCACATGAGAAACAAGGGAGTAATGGTGGTTTGGCAATGAACTATACAACCAGAAGAAATTGATGTGTAGTCATTTATAGTGTTTAAAGTTTAGATGCCTTTCTGGGAATACAACCTTTCTCAGCTTGTTGTTGGACTTTGCTTAGAGGATAACTGAATAAAATGTTATAATCTGTGATTAACAAGGGATAAGACTCAGGAATATAGTGATGGGCTTTTCTGGCCTTAGATCAAAAGCTTCTGCAATCCCTTAAAGGATTTATACGGGTGGAAATGGGAGGGGGATAAAGAGGGTAAAAAGGACATGGAAAGCAGGAAGCGAAGAGACTGGAAAAATGTCTGGCACAGGGAGGGATTTAGGAACATTTAGCTATAATGCTGGCTCCTGGACCCCATCACAAAAAGCAGGAGAAAACTGACTACTGTGATTTCATTGTCTAGTCAGTTAACATGTTAATTCAAACACTGATTCATCTACAGTTTTTAACATTTAATGAGAAAATATTTAATAACAAGTTGCAAGGAAGTTCTCCTTTGCTTGAGGAGTGTGTGTTGATGTACAAATCTGCTGTTGATGGTCTGATTTCTACTCTTGGAAGTATATGATAAAATTTTAAACTAATGTCACTCAGCTCTGACTTTAAAATAGATGAGATAAAGTAGCCATGGGGGAATATCATTATAAGTGTAGAAAAATCATTGTCTACACTTCTTCTGTCTACATTCAGGATCTGAAGGCACAGTAAGAGGTGTTGATAACCTCAAAGTGAGTGCTCCCTGTGTTGCCTAGGTGGGTAGCAGTAATGTTAGGGTGTCACTTGGAGTTCTTATGGGGCAGTTACAACCTCTCTGACTGTTCTTAGCAGTCTTAGGAATTTGGTACCTATGCATAATTAGGATGATTAATTAAAAAAAAATGCTGTAGAGGATAAGATCCTGCTCCACTGATCTGAATTTTAATAGTGAAACTATATATTGTCAAGAAACTTAATCTTGAGCATTGTAGAAATATTCTTCCTGATGCAGCTTAAGAGTAATTATCACTGTAGAAAACTTGATTTCTGCTGTGGCAGTTTCAATCAACAGAAATGCAAATACTGAAACTCTTTGAACTTCCTAGTGAAGTTTGGCCTAAAATGGTGGACTTTGCTTGGAAGCTGATGAAGTATATTCCTTTCTGCTCAGTTTTTTGCTGTGGGGCAGTATCCTTATGTTAAGAGATAACTAGATAGGGAACGTTTTAAAATTGATGAAGTAACATTTTTGTTTTCCTCTCAGTATGTCAACATGTTCTCATGCCTATGGTACTTGCAAAGTGATTGTAATATAGCAGAGGATGGAAGCAGACAGTGTGGGAACAATAACACTCATCCCTCAAGCTGAAGTAGTCCCATGGTTTTGATGATGGCTATAACTCTCAAAATAAAGAAACTCAAACTGAGTTGAATGACACGGCTGACTTAGAGGCGCTGGAGTGGGGAGGGGAAATGTAGTTTATCCAGATCCCTCTGGTGGGAATGGGAATTTCTCCTCTTTGATTTTTCTTAATTCCAAACAAGCAAAAGTGTATAGCAGGGATTTTTCTGCAGGCATTTTTCAATTTGAGAACATACTGCAGAGCCTATTTTGTGTTGGATGATGCACTGCTACCTCTAATCTCTTATGTTTCTAGGTTTAAAAGCAGATGCAGTATTACTGACTTAAAACTTTAAGTGGGTTGACTGCCACAGTTTAGCCTTGGAACATGCTTCTGGGTATTTGTACCTCTGGGTTTTAGTCAGACTTTTTTGTACATTCATGTGGAACCAGATGCCCTGTTGTAAATTGTGCTTGTGTCCTGTGAAAGCAGGTGGGAATGTGGACTTTGATATTTTTAACCTTACATTACCTGTTAATATTCCTGCAAGCTCTCCCTTGGGCTGAGGTAACAGCTATTTAAATTGTTCTGACTTCACTGGTGAGATGCAGTCACCATGTTTGTTCCACTCTTCTGTACACTGTCACAGTGGACTGATGATTTTTAGCAACTCTGTTTTAATCTCAGAAAAGCTAGAAAACGTTCTACTTGCTTTTTTCTTTTATCACAATATGCCCTATTGTGGAGCAGATGTCTATATCAAGTTCCATCATACTTTTAGTAAAGCAATAGTACAGTAAGATCATTGCATCTATTAAGAATTGTCTTTCATCATGTAGAGATTAAGAAACCTAGGTAAGGGCTCAAGTTGACCTAGTATCAGTTGAGTAAAAGATGCAATAATCAGCAGGAGATTGGTTAACTGCTACTCTCTCATGAATACATTTAACCTCTTGATCATTGCTGAGTATCTGCAATTACGTGGTGCGGTGGAAGATACTCAGTATGTGGTCAGTTAAATCCAGAAATGATGATTGACTTTGTAATGCACCGAATAACTTGATAGTAATATACACTTGGCTGATCACGGATTTCTAATTCTCTGTATTAGGTTATCTATTCGAAAAAGGATGAAAGTTGGTAGTAAGAAACAAAATTGAATTATGACATTGTCTGTTGCAAACAAGGGAGAAAAGAGAGTGAGCTCAAATTAACTAAGAAAACTAACCTACAACTAAAGTGGAGTTGGATCTTAGTGTGTTTCATTGATTTTGTGGCCAGTAAAAGCATATCCTGACCAAACTTCCCTAGCATGATGCTCCTTTTCCAGAAACCTCTAACTGTGAATAAATGTTTCTTGGTATGCTTGTTATACGTGCTGGTCTTGCCAACCATGGGACAACTTAAAACTAGTGATCAGTAGGAGAGCATTCCCTTTTATTCCAAACTTCTGTAGTTTGTCTGGTTTGTGATGGATCTTAGGTCCATGGAGAGTCAAGACTTCAGCAAGGTGAACTACCTTCTGAATTAATTTGAATGGTGAAACACTTAAATACTGCTCTCTAACGAAGGAGGGTGCTCATGTGAAGAAAGATGACCATGTAGTGGGAAGTGTTGAAACGTATACTGGAAGGAACAGCCAAAACACATTAAGAACAATTATACATCTTTAAGGGAACGTACATTAATGTTATCTCATTGAGAAAATACTGCAAATGTTGAGATTAAATGCTTCTAAAAAGGAAAATGGGGCATCAAAATAAAGGAGACTAGGTGCATCATTGTTCAGAGTGATTTAAAAACAAAACAATAATTTGAATCCTTCCAGAATTTAGTAATTGTGGTTGGAATACAGCTTGCCTATTACTGTTTTCACATAAGAACCAAACTTCTAAGTATCTAGGAGGGATTATTCAGAATGTAATTGTTATTGTTTTACCATGAGAATTTTTTAAGAATTTGCTTCCTTTTCCATATACATATATATACATATACATATTCCATATATTCTAAAATACTCTGTTGAGCTGATTGTTAGAAAATGCCTCAACTCAGAGGATTCTTTTTATTTGTTCTCTGAAAACATATGTGGAACTGCAAACTTTCAGATTTAAAATGGCATAACTCCTGTATGTTTGTTGTTTGGCATTCCTTGGGGAAATACTGAGACAAGTAGTTCAGCAGCTTTTTTAAAAAGGAAGAACATTTTGGTATGTATGTAATTTCTCAGTTCTTGTTGAAAAGAGGTCCATGAGAGAAACAGACTGTACTTATGATGTGCCTGTGCTTTCAGAAATAAATTTCTTTAATGCTATTGTATAATTATGGAAAACTTGGAAAATCGGAGGGCTTGCTGTCTTGGTTGGATTTGTGATTTATCTATGCTTTTTGCTGCAGTGAGAAACACAGTATTTGATGCAAAAGGCAGAATCACTGAAGTTGAAATGTCTGTTGTAACCAATGTGCTCATATATGTTCTGTCATGGAAAGGGAGGTTGTTTACTTATTGAAAAATTATTTGAAAAACAAATTTCCTTCTGCAACGATTTTTTTTTGTTTCTCGTATTTTCATGACTGATTTATTACCTTTCTAAGCCCTCTGAATGGCTAAAACAGAAATGGGGTGGTGCAAGTAGAATTTTGTCCGGCAGGTGGCATGAAAACCCAGTGTGTACCTACGCTGTCCATGAAATGTGCATCCTTTTCTCATGGCTATTCTTACTTGAGTAATTGAGACAGTTGGCAAGGTATATGTGCGTTAGTATGAAAAAGCAGTTTATTTTCGAGAACCTTAAGATATAATCAGAAACCCAATAGTATTTTCTTTTTTTCAAGAAACAGCCATAGTCAACTGTACTTTTTTGTGTAAGAAATTGTTTCACCCCTACACTGACCTGTGGCTTGCCACTTTTGTAGATTTATCAGCTCTAGAAGAAGAGAATTAGAGTTTTGCTAAGGAATCTTGAACTTCTCCCTGCTCATGATGTGTATTCTTAGTAATATACAGTGGCTCAGAAGAATAGTAAAATCTCTCTTAACACACTGCTGGACCTAGTAGCTGGAGTGCTCTCCTGGATACACAGCAGACCAGCCTGGCTCATCTGAACATGTTTTTTGTGTAGTGTGGTGAAGGGGAACACAAATTGAAGAGCACTCTTATCAATCCATGCAGTGTATATTGCCTGAAAGTCTTTACTTCTGAAATATGAAAGATGTGTAAAAGGAGCAATGTGTTTTGCTTTGTGTGCAGAGGTAGGATTGTAATACTGAAGGGGGGATATAGGAAAATACTGCTAAGAGCTCGCAATTTTGTTGTCAGGCCAGCAATGCCTTCTCCGTGCTGTAGCTGGGGACTTGTAGGAAGCAATGCCTTGAAAATATTTGGCTGGTGAAGCATGTCTGTTTTCTTTTCCTGAGGGGTACTGGTTATCATGTTGAATCCTGAAAAGGAGCTGTTAGTTTCACATGGAGCATTTATTCCATACTTTTCCTAAGCCCTTGAAAGGGAGATTAGGCAAACGTAGACAGGGGCATAAATGGCTATGTAGATGAAATACTGTGAAATACTTTTACAGTTTAAATATTTAAAATGTGTTGTTTACAGTGTATAAAATTGTATATGAATTATTATGCCTTATTAGTAGTGACAATGTTACGGATGTTACCTGCTTCTGTTAAATGAATTAGTTTCTCAGAATTGCAATGTATGTTAATAATTATTAATGAATTGTCTTTATTGTTCTCATAATTTTAAACAAGGCACCTTTAGCTCCTAACACTCTAAAATGGGACAATTGCTTTCCCTGTTCCCTGAAGTAATGTACAAGTTCATATGATACCACAGCATAGCTTCTATGGGTAAATGAGATCTTGGAAAATAAATCAGGAAAACCAAGTGGTGGATTCGCATTATCCCGTTCAGATAGTTTGTGATAAAGCTGGCCTATATTTCCTCACCGACTGAATATCTTAAACATGCTTTCCCGTTAATATTGAAACAAACGAGCCTTCCTGTGGTTGTACAAGAGGAAATTCTTGCTTTATATATTGTAGAGCTATAGTTGTGTCCACTACAGCTGTCCCTTATCTCAGTCACAGTGTAAGCGCGGGTCTGTTGGTTTTGGCTGCTAATTTTGATGAAACGTCTCTCTTCCAACACTGTAGCCGATTTCAGTGACACTTCACACAGCAGCAGAGCTTCAGAACTTGAAGGAACAAGAGGCAGATGGATAGTGTGTTTCCATAGCCTTTTTTCCTCGGAAAACATTAAATGCATTGCATTAAAGAAAACTCTTGGGGAATGGAACAGTAGGTAGTAATACTGTAAGTTTCTGATTTATGTAAGATGGCTAGGTGTTGATCTGTATAAAATTCTTTAAATATTATCTTTGTTTTGATTCATTTCCACAGTGATTTTTCAAACTGATGTATGAAATATGTGCACATCTTCCAGCTCCCAATATCATACATGGCTTTGGTTTTCATGCTTTTGTAACTTCACTTGACGATGATCTGGTATCCGTTATGATTTCTAATGAAATCCCTTTGTTCCACAGCATTGCAGAGTGACAGTATGGAAGGTTTTGTGTGGATATATATGTACAGGAGGGTTGAAAAGGTTTGGGTGATATAGTTGTTTTTACAGAATTTGTGGGGGTTTTTTTTGTGTGTGTGTGTGGAATAGACAAAAATGTAGTCTGTCTGTGTAGGGTGTTTCAAATTCAGTGTAAAACATTGTGGGTAAATTCTTTAGGAACTGAAACTATTTTCAGAATACTATAGAACAGAAATGTGATCTTTGTGTTACGATTTCTTACTCATCTGCAGAGTATGATTACTTTGATGTGCCACGTAAAGGTGGCTCAATTTCTCTTATGACCATTCAGAAAGATAACCTTGGGCTCCTTTGTGGAATTGTAATGTCACCTTCCCTTTACAGTTTATGCTATAATCTATCCTTAGAAGTAACTTCAAAAGGCTTCAATATACAGTTTTTGTGTTTGAAAACTTTGAGACCCATGGTGTGTCTTGAGAAGAAATAATCAAAGTGGGATCCACCTCTGGGAGATGGTGAAAGACGTTGCCAGAATTCGATGCACGTTTCATTCATAGTGGATAGGAAGCTATACTGCCATAGGCTCTGAAAGGCTTTAGAGAGTTGGCTCTGAACTATCATTGCTAGAACACCTGATGATATTCTGGGTTTGCAAGTCACCATGGTTGCATGGATGAAATAAATCTTCTTTGTGATCAAGAACATACATGTGACAAAGATTTTTGTTTGAGATGAGCTTTCTGTTTGTCTGTGTGTTTTCTGTTTAGTTTTAAACCTGGTGTTTGCCTTTAGATTGCAAGGAGAGACACTATTTCCTTGGATGGTGAGCAGGTTATAATGGATACTACTGAATGTGTTTCTTGGAGCTGCAGTCTACTACTTGCAGCACCAAATACCCCTGTAGAGTAAAAATGTGCAGTGAGGAAGATGAACTATTGGGCCACTGAAGCTTGGATATTAGAAATCTCTGCTACTTTTATGTGAGCCTTTGCATTTGTGGTGAGACAGGAACACTGTATTTTGAATGGTCCATCATTGCTATGCATTGTATAAACTGTGTTAAGAATCTGCTAGGATGTTTGTGCTTCAATCTGAGATCAGATTAAAAGTCTTCCGCTAAGAAGACAAGCTCATTGAACTTGAAGGCTCTAGGTAGATTTGAACTTGATGCAGCCTTGGGATTTCAGTTTTAAAATAAAAAGCTTTTTTGCCATATGCCAGTATGGTTCACACTCTGATGTTTCAGTTTTCCTTTTGTTAAATTCTGTAGCTAGCCTTGTGCAGTTCTCCTTTGCAACTTTTTTAACATGCTCGTATTTTGCCTGATGAGGTTAAGATGTTGCACTGAGAAACCTGAAAACAGGAGGTATGGAAATGTATGCAAAGTAAATGTTTAAGAGGCATTTCTGAGTTACAAAAATCATCTTGTTTAAGCTTTTTCATTCTAGAATCCAAAGCTGTCTTAAAAGGTATGAAAACTTTGAAATTTGAAACAATGATAAGCTAGGACTGTGCAGCATTGCTGAGAGAAACAGCAGTCTGTTATGTAAACTGCAACTCAGTCTTCTAGGACAGTAACCCTTAACACCCACTAAGGCAGCTTAGCTGGTAGCTGCTGTTTGGCAAAAGTAAACCAACAAAAAAGTATGTGTTGTCAATTGTTTGGCTTTTTTGGTGGTGTAGTAACATAGTTGCTGCCTGGGAGTCGGTGGGATACCAGTTAAAAGGAATATAAATTTCTTTACTCTGACTTGGTCTCCTGTTTAATGCTGTAATTGTTTTTTTGGGGGGGGAGGGGGGGTGGGGTGGGGTGGGTGTGTATGTGAAGGGAGAACCGTATTTTTCTCCCACCTTTCTTCAGTGCTGAATTTCAGTAATAACTTTTCTAAAAGCTATCTCCTCTATCTTCTTTTTCTATTAGTTGTGTATTAGCCTTATCCAGCATCATGTGTTGCCACAATTCTGCTGGCAGGAGACCTATAGAAATTGGAAGCTCGTTCTTAAAGTTTGAACTTGAATGATTAGAATGATAAAATAGTAATTGTGGATTGAGTCACGGTGATGTGAAGACAACAATATATGGAAAAGACGTGGATGAAGATCTTTAACTCAGCTACGGAGGTTAGGTCTGGTTTGATGCATGAATTTTAGCGTTTGTTTTTGTGCTGCATGCACACTCGTGGTTGGCAAGGTAACTTGCACTGCTTCTGTTTGACATGTTCACATATGCAAAAGCAGTGTTTGCATGAGTTTGTTTCAAAACCATTTTAACTACAACATTGAACAGGGCACACTCTGGTATGCTCTAATTGTTTCTCTCTTCTCTGATGTGCTTAGAGAAAGGCTGCATAGGAATTAGTGTTAAACACTTTCATATTTTTCCATTCCTGTACCTGTAAAACCAGGTATCTGTAGTTATAGTGTGTCGACTTACCTGGACTTCTGAAACTATGGCACTTTTAAAATATTTTAATTTTTCTACTAACAGTCACTTTTGAATAGCTTATCAGTAGACAAAAATACAATGAAAAGCTCCCTTTTTACCAGGGCTGGAGAAAACCAGTTCCTCTTCTTTTGGATTGCAAGTTAACAGAATGTAAGGCAATTAGTGCATTGCTTGTTCTGTAAGCATTAGATTTTTCACACTTGGGAAGAAAAAAAATTATTTTAAAAACTCAGTGATGGTGATTTGATGCTGTAGAGTATTTAAGGTATAGGAAATAGCCCTGACACAGATAGATTTAGAGGGCAGAGTACAAGTGAGTTGTTCCATGGTGCACAATAAATCTGCTTTGTCATATGCTGCCACCATGTGTAGTATGGAAGTGGCAGCCACACATAGGAGATATGTGTATGCATAAAATTAAACTAAATCTGCATTGTAAAACTGTAGTTATATATTCATATATATTTTCATATGCTCAGGTTTTATCTTTTAATTGGGTGATTTCAGTAATCAGTAATTTCTAAATTCTCTTAGTTCTGTCAGTCAATATTCTTTTCTAAGTGAAGTGATATGAGTAATGCAAAATAACCCCAGTTGAATGAGGAAATAAACTTTTTGAATTTGTGTAATTGTCCTGAAAACTATCTGCTACCATGTTTCTTTTCAGCTTTAAATAAACATGTACTTAGGGGTATGTATCTAAATCTGAAACATCCTTCACATTTAATCAGGTCAAATGCTGCATTTATAGGGGAGAAATATTTTGGAAAATGTTGAGGTTATTTATCGTCTTTCTTAAAATAATTTTGCGTTCCCTGATGGGGAAAAAAATGAAGTTTCCTTCTTCATATTCTGTATACATGTGCTATTTTGTGGTGTGTGTACAACCGAAGTGTGCCTTTCTGCTACAAGTGATGTCAAGGTATCTGTGAGGCAGTTTGCTGTATTTCATATGTATATAAGAGTAGTATTGTTAAAGTGTGCCAAAGAGCATGTTTATACTTCATGATTTTCCTTCCTTTCCTTCCTTTTTTCAATACCAAGATCTTGTCTGCCATGATTTTGATAGTTAATATTACTGAAATAATAAGCTGAGAAGTCATGAAAGCCTCCAGACAAAAATAGCAGGCTTTATGCTATTTTAAACACATAGATGCACATTTGGTAATACCTAAAAAGATTCATAGATTGGGAGAAGATTCAATTGATGCTTGCCTCATTAGTTGCAAACCTCTGCCTTTCAATACCTTCTGATATGCCTTTATAAATTGCAGCTTAAGCTTAGGAAAATGCCACTTTTAGGATTGGCAGTGAATACACTTTTCACTGAAAGGTAGTTCTGTACTTTTCTACTTGGGATTAATCTCATTTTCCACTGGAAGGCAGTCTTCTCTTTGTTTCATTCTCCTGCCTTCCAGTATTATTTAGGTAGCTGTGCCAATGATCTTTAGCTTCTTGTGAAACAAAGTAATACTTGTACGCTGTTTGTCTGTAGTTGGAAAGTTTCTTCATGCAGGTGACATCTTTGCTTAGCCTGCTTGTAATTCTTTATGTAAACTGTCCTTGTACACAACTGTAACTTCTGTGATACTTGAGGTGGTTTGTTAGGTTGCGGACCTTTTGCATCTGTGCCTGTCGGTGATACATTACTTGGTGGTATGACTTCTTTTTGCTGTTGTTGTTCAAGTAATGAATTCATAGAATTTTTCATGTCTTAGACCTCTCAGCTAGATGGGATAGAACACTTTTAATTCATACATCTATGCTAGTTGGATATGCTAGAATGATTGTTGGAACAAAACCAACTACACTTCAGTATTATTTTAAAGGAACTGATAAATTGTGTGTTGGGAGGTTTTGTATTTCAGTGATTAAAATAAAACTTGTGTAAATATGTATTTAGATTAGGTATATAAATGCAAACAGCCTTGCAGCTGAAACCTGTGGTGTGTCATGAGAGACGAAATGGTAAGGTTTTGCCTCTCACCCTTGAAATCTGACAATCTTTGGCTATTGCCTCAAATTCATTTTTGCTGTCCTCGCTGGAGGCATAACAGCAGCATTTAAATTGCGATTCATTTGCCTGTTTCTTCTTTGGAAACAGAGAAATATAGAAAAGGTAGGATGTGAGGGCACATAGATGTGACTGAGCAGCAGAAAGTTTTGAAGTGTTAACAAAGAAGAAAGAAAAGATGACATTTTGAAATGGAAACGGGAAAAGAGGAGTTTGGGAGGAACCCAAAGGAGATACCTGTATATCCTTCATGTAACTCCATTTTCCCTTTGTTTCACAGAGGTGAGGGATCTAGTCACTTTTAAGTTTGATTCTGTAAAGTGAAAAAATTTTCCCCAGGTTCAGCATGCTGTTTGAAGAGACGTTATACTTCAAAAATAAATTAATTCAGGAGAATTGAGTAGCCTTTGTAACAGAGGTCAGACTTGACAGTCACAATGCTTCCTTAAGGCCTATGAATCTATAAATCTATCAGTGTGTTTGATTTTTCTTGTCTCCCTCCTGTGGAACTGGACTTTTGGTCAGTACAAGCTTCTTATTTCTTTCTGAACTGAAATACAGCTCTGATCCTGTAACTGAAATTGGTAATGGCTAAGTTTAAGCCATTGACCTGGTGCTATGGATGCATTTGAAGCTGGAGACCTGGAGAGACAAGGGGAAACTTGTCCAGTTAATGTCGCTGGGTAACACTGATAAAAATTGACTGTTTTTAAAAATAATATAGTTGGAGGTCTCAGAGAAATGTAGCTTAGCGGGAGTGCTGAAATTTCCTTTTTCTTTTACTGTAAAAAGTGTAAACCAATAATGTTAATGCATTTCAGTCATATGAAGAATAGCGGTGTGGGGAGCGGGGGGGGGGGGGGCAAGTACAGCAGCCTTTTCTTCCTCTTTTCTTCAGATAAGCTGTTACTGCTCAGCGTTATCCTTTCAGTAATCCTTCATTTTTTGTTCTAAATGCTTTTGCCCCTAGCAGGTTTTACTACTATGGAATGTACATGGACCACTTCTCAAAATGATGCAATCTGACAGGAAATCAATATTTTTTATTTTTTTTTATACTAGATTTGAGGGTGTGACTGTCATAATCCTCATCTTAGACTGTTAATGGGTGAATAGCTAATAGTGTGATGACAGCTTTGGGAAGGAAAAAAAAAAATCAATAATTTGTTTAACCAGCAGCTTAGCTGATAAGAAAAGTCCATACCTTTTTCCTGCTTAGCATCTGTGCTTCCAGACGTAACCTTTTCAGATTCAGCACCTAGTTTTTGTCGGAGGGGAGTTTTCCTTGCTTCAGTCCCGTCAGCTGAGCTGATGCGAGGCGCCTGGGCGACGTGGCCAAGGTGGCAGCCTGACCTGCTGGCTGCGGTTCTCTGCACCCCCGAGGCAGCCTGTCCTCTCTCCGCGGTTTCTCCGCTGGGTCAGATGGGAAGTCCTGTTAGGGGTCACTTCTTGTTAAGTGCTGTTACCCTGTGTTACTACAGTCGCATTTTGGAAGTAAAGGAAAACTTGCTGTTCGTCTCTTGCCTGCCTTGAATCGAACGAAGATGAGGCGGAGCGAGGTAAACAAGCTCAAACAGACACTGAAATTACTTACACGCGACGGGAACGCTCTTTTCTGACTGCGTCTCCTAAAGCCGTGCGTTCACGCTCCACCTCATGACTGCGTTTAAGCGATTTTTCCCGCGGCGTGTTTTGATCCGGTGCGAGTAGCGCCGTGAGTGACACCGGCCCGCGACGCGATGCTCCGGGGCGGGCTGGCTGGCAGCCTGGCGGTGCCGGTGAGCGGGCCGGGCCCGGCGGCGGGGGCGGCGCGCTCCGTCCTTTTCCCCTCGGGGACGGGGCCGCACCTGGCTGCGGCACGGGGGGACCGGCGGACCCGCCCCGGCCGAGGCGAGGCGGGGCTGGGGCACCTCGGCCTCACGTGGCGCGCGGTGCCGGGCCGGGGCGGGGGGCGGCGCCGCGGCGGACCCGGCCGGTGCCCTCGTGTCCCCCGCCCCGGCTCGGGCCCCGTGCGCGCGCGGGCGCGCGCGCCGCTGCCCCGCCGGCGCGCGCCGAAGTTGCCGGGGTGCACAACTCGCGCGGTCACGTGCCCCGGCGGCGCCAATCGGCGCAGCCGTGATGTCAGCGTTCAGCAGCTGCGGGGATGCGGAGCGGCGCGCGGGGTCCGGGCAGTCCGGCATGGCCAGGCGCCGCAGCGGCGTGAGGGCGGCGGAGCGGCGCCATGGACGAGCCGGGCATCCTGCGGAGACGGGGTCTGCAGGTAGGGGCGGGCGGGCGGGCGGTGCCGGCGGGGGGCGGCCCCCGCCTACCCTCAGTTTCGAAGTTGCCCTCACCTGCCGTGAGGCGTGCCGGCGGGCCCGGCGGTGGGGGGGACGGGACGACACGACATACCTGTGGGCGGCAGGGGCGCGGCGTCGTCCGGGCTACGGAACGGCGCGACCGTTGGCCCCAACGGGCAGGCGGCCGCTGAGGAGTTCTGCGCTGCGCCGGGCGCTTCCCGGCGAGCTGGCGAGGCAGGAGCGGCGGTGGCGGTGCGGGCGTGTGCTCCCCGTTAGCAGTGCTCTGAGGATCGGGAATAGACGGCCATTACCGGGGGGAGAAAGTTTCGCCTGCTTACGGCTTTCTGGGCGTTTGCGGCACACTTTGTACGGCGGCGAGGCGGGAGCGTTGCAGTTTTCAGTCAGCTTTTGGCTGACTTTTCCGCTGGCGTTCGTAAACTCAAGAAAATGACGTATCCCAAATGGAGTGTGGGCTATGGCAAAATGTTGGTACCGTATGTGGTCTAAACTCAAGACTCGAGCTGCGTACTCTTCTTGGATAACGTATTAAACGCTCCAATAACTATTTCTTTTTTTGGCGGAAGGCGTATTAATAAAGAGCGCGTGATAAAAATCGAGCATAGGGTGTAGTTACTTTTCCACAATTTCACCAAAATGGAGCACCACCTCAAACTACATCATTCAGGCCCATTGTTTAGAAAGCCACTTTGCTCAAGTCGCCCTCAGCGATGAATGTACTTCCTTTCTTTTGTTTTCCTTTACATCCGCAATGTTTCAATGGGAGGAGGGTGAAGAGGAAAGCCTCCTTATATTTGGGATCGTTATTCTTAAGTAATGTAAAGCTGCTTATAGTGTTTAAAATGCACTGAACTTGCACAGTTGTGAACTTTTCAGAAAGATGCCTTTTCTGATCAGTGCTCTCAACTTGGTGCTGATCAGGTGTGACTGTTTCTATTAGACGGATGAAAATAAGTAGGATCTGTAGCTGGGCTTGTTACGTAGCATAGAGAGGTCCTAAAAACTCTCTGGGGCCTCTTAGTCTTTTAAGAATCTGTTAGCTTTTCTTTAATTTTTTGTGTGATAGCATTTGCCTGTAGAAAGTGAGTAACTTTTATAAACAGATTCTGAGATTTTATCTAGTCCTTAAATCCTAAATCTTTTCTATTAATTGATTGTAAAGTGGGAAAGAGAATCTCTGCTGCAGCTTGGGACTGCTGATGACAGCTTTTAAAGGAGAGGATTTAAAAGTTTTGAGAGGTAGATCTTCACAGTGAAACCGGATTTCCTCCTGCTAAACCTGCTGTAATCCATTGAGTCGTGTAAACCGGATTTCTGCCTTTCAACAAGAATTGAACAGCAGTCCGTTCTGATTAAGGGATAGCACAAACCTTAATGTGAAAGCCTATTGTTGAGTTCTGTAAATGTTATTTTTGATGGATTTTTGTTTGTTTGTTTGTTTGTTTTATGTTCTGTAACTTTAACAAAGTGATTTTGAATGAATACCAAGCATATTTGACAGAATACTTGCTTGCTCCTGCATATGCTTACATGGTCACTTGAGAGTATTGGAAGCTATGTAGTGAATAATTGCAGTACCAGAAAGACCAATTCACACTTGCAGTGCAAGCAGTAATAAATTGTTTTTAGAGAGGTGTACCTCATGACTGTCATTAGAATCTGGTCCTAGGGTGGAGAAAAGTAGCCAATGGTCAAAGTTGTTCAGGTTGACATGCTATCGTCTAGAGAAAGATGGAGGCGGAGAAATCCTATTTACACTCAAGTTGTATTCATTAGACGCTTAACTGAATCTATCTTCATATTGTCCTCTCACTCCCCTTACGTTGTTCTATTGCTCTGTTTTTATCTTCATCTGTTGTCTGTGCAACTAGCCTAGAGGCTAGTATGATGAATTCGTGAGCTGGAAGGCAGATGATATGGCATGTGACAAGGAGTGTAGCCCCTGTTTAATTCTTGTTAGTAAATACCGATTAGATGAAGTCTCCATGTTGTCTGCTTGGCTGACATTTGCTTTTTATGGTACATCCCTAAGTAATGAGTTGGTTATTATACAGTAGTAGTATATATTCTTACCATTAAAAAAAACTTAAATAATTCTCCTGCCATTATGTTGTTCTATGGGAGCAATCCATATATCTTTTGTCCCCTCTTCTCTTTCATATGTAATTGATACTTTCCTTTAAAGTCTATTGAGAATATTCTGAAAGGGATTTTAAAAAAAAAAAAGAAAAAGAAAAAGGAAAGGTTCTGGGTTAAGACTGTCCTGAAATACCCATGATCTTTAATGAAAGGTCAGCTAACTTCACTTCATATCACTGTCAGTTCTTCTGGCTAGAGGTACAAATGATAGAAGCAGGTAAATCTGCTTCAAAGCTGTGTGCCTTCTTAGGTGACGGTGCATTTAAATTAAACCAGTCATATAAAAAGAAACAGCACATGCTTAAATTAAAAGCCAAATTGGTGCAAGTGCTGGTTTTTTTTTTTTGTGTGTTTGTACACAATTTGCTTCAAAGCTTGATTTACAGGACACACAAACCATTTCCTTTTAGACGGGAACCTGATGTATTTGTGTTTAATACCATGCACCATCATGCTGTGTTTAAAAAAGGCCAGGAAGCAGCTTGAATTGAAAATCAAAATATAAGCCCTAAGTAAATACGTAGACTTGCATAAATCTTGTTTTGGGTTGATATGTGGAAGGTTTTTCTGGTCCTCAGGCTTCTAAGAGAGAAACCGAGCCTTTAATTTGTGGCATCCTGAATACATACACATATTTCATCTTACTACTACCTCTTCCTTTATGTCCAGTTGCTTATATTGATTGTATTCATAGAAAAATAAAATCTTTGGAATCTGTAGTATGTACTCCTTTTCGGTGAGCAGATTCTGAAGCTTTAATTACAAAGAACACTTCTTATTTGTAAGAAACATCAGGAGAAAATTGACAATTTCTTTCAACTTCTGAAAATGACAAGTATAATTTAGTGTTGATTGAAATAGGTATCTTCTTGAGAATAAGTTAAAAAAAAATGAAAACAGCTAACTACTTCCGTGTTCTTCATCACAGTTATTGATTGCATTCTACTGACAGCCTATGTTTCATCTTTCTTCCATGAATTTGTCTAGGAGGTGTTCATCTGAGCAGTGTGTTTTATACTGCCTTAAACCTTAAAGACTCCAAACCCATGTAATGGTGGATACAGGTAACATGTATTTCCTTCAATCTCTAAGAATGATATGGGAATGTGGGAGAAATCTTACTGCCAGATGCAGCCAGCTTCAGTCACGCTTTCAGAGCTGATGAAGCTTTCTCTTTGTCGAACAGATGCTTTGGGCCTTCCCTTTTCCTTTTGGTAATTTCAGTTCTGCCTCGAAGTGGCTTGTAAGCACTGTCTTGTAAATCTTGGGGTAATTACATGAGCTTCTTTGGACTTGCAGAGGAATTGACCAATGGCAGAGAAATCAGCTATATGTGAAACCTCCCAAATGTCAAAGAAAATGCTGTGTTTATTTTCTTGTCTCTAGGTATATTTTTTTGTAAATGCTGGAAAATTTTCATGGGGATCTAAGGCTTCTTTAAATTTGGAATGCCGGCATTGCATTAAGTTTGCTGAGATATGATTATAGCCAACATGGAAAATTCCAAGTGAAAATTGTCTAATACTGTACTTCATGCATTGATTTGAGGGGGTGTGAGGTAAAAAGAATTTAATCTCAAAATTTTGACTTATTGCTGTAGAAATGGAACCAGGCAGTGTAAATGAAAATGTGGTGTAAATGGAGTGTTGCGATTTTGGCAGAACTGAGGAGTCAGTTTATACCAATTCTAGATATTTCTAGAAAAGGTGGTGAGGGGCGGCATAGTCATTACGTAGCCTTGACTACTCCTTTCCTCCACCTCCAGTACAGGAAAATTGTTGGCTTTTGAAGGCAAACATTTTGAAATCTGGTACATAAAGTGTCCAAACCAGATTTTTCCAGGTCCTTGCTTATTAGCTCACCTAAAAATGCGTTCTGAGAAATCGGACAGAAAGGAAATAATTTCAGAGGAAAAATGACCTTATTTATGGCTCCTAAACAGGTGCCATTTCTCTGGAGTAGGAGGTTTCATGAAAATAATTCTTTCTGAAATACTGAAAATTGATGTGTGAAGTAGGAGTGTCAGCTGGGAAGCCACACTCTATAGGAAAGGAAAGGAAATAGGGAGGCTGTAACTGTGTCTTCTGTGGATGCAGTTCATGCTTGGGAATGTGTTCTTGGGGTGGTTTGCTGAGGAAAAAATGATGATAAAAGCTGGAGAATATTAATTAGACTTGGCCTCCGTTGCAAACTGAGGGGAAAGGGTGGAAAAGTTGGTCTTACAGATGAAGTTCTTGAAAGGTTCTTAATTTTCACTGACTTGAGTGCTGTGTTCAACGGTGTTCTCCCTCCCACTAGGCAAGAGGGACCTGATCCATTTTCTCTGCTGGTGTTTCTGTACTGGTCGCAATCGATTTCCAGTATGGAGTTCAACTTCACAGTTGCGTAGCTGTGAATCAGGTCTGAGATGTATATCTGCCTCTTGGTGAGTGTGTGGAAGAAAAAGTCTGTAGAGGGCATGGAACCAGAGAAGAATTAATAGAAAAATCTCTACAGTTTGCAGTTTCCAGTAGATTCAGATTAATCAACTGAGATGAAGATGGGATATATTGTCTTCTTCCGGTGTTGTGTGGGAATAGCTTTGTGACTGCATGCTCTATTCATCCTCTGCTTAGTAGTTGTGCCCAGTCCTGTCTGATAAATTATTTCTTCAGGGGCTCTATCTGCACAGTAATGCTCAGAACTACTTAAGTTGTGACACTTGCTCTTTCATTTTATGAGGTGTTTGCATGAGCAGCATACATAGATGTAAAATGTAAAAAAACCACCCCAATTTTGTATGTTCTTGGTAAATTATTAAATTTTTTCCTGATAGAGCTATGTCTGTTTTTAAGTCATTCTAGACAGTATGATAGGAGACAGGGCATTTTAAATCTATTTTTGTTGTAGGGGGAGGGATGTGCAGGTTAGAATAGATGTTTTCTTTGCTTAAATAGTGATAGGCAGTGAAAGCTGCCTTTATAAAGCAAAGGACCAGCCTTCTGAGAGAAGGGAGAGACACTGATCTGAAGAACACTTTTCCTCTCCTCATTAGTTGTCACCTCTGCAAGCCTAACAGAGTGTACAATCTCTTGATAAGTTAATTCACCTCTCTTTTCCAGGCATTCATGCATTGTTACATGTTTGTCAGGTCCTCTAAAAGGCTTTGTGTCAGACATATTTTGTTATTATTAGAGCTGTGAAAGCTTTTTCTGAAAGGGTTAACCTTTTCTTCTGTCTTTGCTTCTTTTGGTGTTGTGGTCACTTTATTTCAGAGTCTAAAATCAAAATGAAGGAAAAAATAAAGGCTTCTGCTGCATTCAGAGCTAAAATATTTGGCATGGGGCCAAACTTGGTGTCTGTAGCCCATATTGCAGTTCTTACTAATGCCTTCTGATAATTGCAGTAACATTTCTTGATAATGTCTACAATTTGTCACAAAGCTGACTGACTCTTTTGTGTTAGGTTTGGAAGGCAAAGCGTAAACTTAACGTTCCTTATGTCAAATCCTTGGTGAGCTCAGTGGTGGAATCCATAATAATTTGAACTGAGCTTGCTTGTGTTCTAAGAGTCATAAAGAAAACCAGCTTTGGAGTCCTCTGTGCACTCGCTAGCTCCTGTTTCTGAGTCACTTGGCTTATCCCCAAAATCTGTTTAAGGTTTTTTTTTTGGGGTGGTTTTTTTTTTTGCCTGCTTAGTTAGTAATAGTAGGAATAATGGCTGCATGAAGGGTAGTAACTTCCGATTGAAACAGGTTTGTTGGTTTGGTTTTGTTTTGTTCCCCCCCCCCCCCATTCCATGTGTAGTTCTTGGTTTGACAAATGGTTTTATTAGCATTGGTTTTTACTCACTTTGTCACAACTAATGAAACTAGTAGTTTTCCATGTTTCTGCAATTTTTCAGAAGGTGCTTCATTCAAATTTGATGCAGTTTTGACTGTGATGCTGCTTCATGTGTCATGTTTAGCATAATGATTTGAGGTTTGTTTTCACCTGCTGAAACACTACATTTGCTTTAAAAGTCTTAAGTTTTCCATTTCTTAATTTAGGGGTTTTATCAAAATTGCCCACAGACTTTGAGATGCTATTAATTCCTTTTCCTATTAGAGTAAATCAATAAACTTTTTTGCTTATAGCAGTGCCAATTATCCATCTGAGCATTAAAATTACATAAAAATCCATAAATGATTGTTATGATCAAAAAGGAAAACACTCACACCTGCAATTTCATAATTTTTAAAAATTTTGTCTTCTTGGCTTTAGTTTTTCCCCTTTACATGTAGCACTAACTTCTTCTGTGACCCTAACTCTGTTCTTTGTAGGATCCTTGCTTCATCTGATGTAAATCAGAACAACGTTGTTTCCTGTCAGCCACTCATGTCCTCTGTAATCTTACTCAATTACTTGTTCTCACTTTCTACTGTTGTGTTCCTCTTGGATTCCCCCTGCCTCTTCATTCAAGTCCCCCTTGATTTTAGTTCTCAAGTTTAGCACTCCACAGTGACATGCAGCAACTGGGATTAGTGATAGAAAGGATAATTGCACTCAGTGTCTGTGCCCTTGAGAAAAAGCAGGCTCTTCAGAGACTTTAGTTGCTAAACTCCGGGTTTCTACAGAGCATGTTATGTTTGGAGTACTTTGTCCTTTTTGAAATTCCTTACTTTTGTATAGGTAGTTGGCTTTGTTTCATAGGGATAGACACCTGGGTATCTTCCCTAGCTGAGACACTGTGTCAAAGCAAGGGAACAACTGCATTGAAAAATATTATGAGAAGGGTTTTTTTTAAGCTTTACTGTCAGAAATAAGAGATCTAATTTAGCAGCACTATAGCAAAAATGTCATTCTTGTGTAGGTGCTGTAAAAGAAAAAAATTCAGGTGATCAAATTTCAAGGAAATGTTTTAAGCTATCAAAACCACAATCTTAAAGAAACTAAGAGCTGGCCCTTAGTTAAAATATGGGGCTTGTGGCATTACTGGTAACTAGTGGTTCCTGTTATTAAACAATGTATGTTTTCCTGAATTTCATTTTCAGCTGTCTGGAACATGGTAGTTTTTTAGAATACCTAGCTTGTACAATGCACTGAAGTGCATTAATATGTTGTGTGGAGATAAATGTCACGTCACAATTCTTCTGATAGTATTTTAGCCCTAGAAAGCTAGAACTTCAAGTGTGCATATGTTTTTGCATATGCTTTGTGTATTTGAATATTCTTGGTGTTCTCTACAGATAAATGATGCTATACGGAATACAGAAACATATCTGAAGATGCTTTTCATATAATGCAGATTCCTCTCCTGTCCCACAATGTAACTTTTTCTTCCTATGTGAAAAGCAAGGGAAGCATGCTAAAAAGTGTATAAAATGTGTGCTTACATTAACTTCTGTTTTGTGTTCTTTTGATGAGTTAAGTTTTTAAATGTATTTTATCTCTTTGCTTTAAATTATGCCACAAGAAGGAGGATACCATTTCAGTTGCTCTAAAAAAACCTAATTGTACACAAGTTCTGCAGGTACATTAGGGAATTTAGTAGTCAGAATTTGTGTGCAGAAGAGCCTGAAAATAATCCCTATCCTCTTACGTTTTCTGAATACAACACTCACGGGTACAGCTGGAAAATTTAGGTTATGAGTGAAAAATTGATTTTAGGACTCCAGTGCCCCTTATGAACGTGGTTTCCTTGTTTTAAATTACCTCAAAATTTTCAAGATTTTAGTAAATGTAGAGAAGTGCAAGAAAGAAGGAGTAATAGAAATGAAAAATTAGGAAGAGCAAATGTTTATGACTAGGGCAAAAGCTATATTTTATGGTACTCCAATTCTTTATTAGTTCATTTGCTGTTTCCTTTTTAGGTTCCTCAAGACACAGTACTGTGTTTGTGTTTAAACATAAAACATTATTGTAGTTTATTTGGTGTAAGCAGAGCAGTGATCAAGTATGTTGTTTTCATAGACTGTATCTGTGACTTTTTGACAATGATAAACAGCAGATTTTAACATTCAAGCATGAAGCTGAATAGTATTTTCTTGTTTTGTCACTTTTGCCCTGAATATTTGCTTTTGTCTGTAAGCTACAGTTCAAAATTGTTCTTAGGTCAAGGTGGCCAAAAATCTACAATTTTCTTGGGTTGGTTGGCAACAGAGGAGAAGATCTAATGTATAGCAATATAATGTTTACCACTAGGTAGCGGGTCTTACTGTGTTTTCGTGCTCTGCTTTGCAGTAGTGATAAGAAATTTGACTCTCACAAAGCTACTTGTATGAGATGGCTGCACAGACCTCATTGTGTTTCTCCCTGATCTTCTGAAGACAGCAGTCTCTACCTTAGTTTGAGAACTGTGCCTGCTAAACTAGTGTAACATCTTCATTGACTGCTGACTTAGTTCAGTTTCATTTCTCAAATAGCACTTGGTTGACTTTCCTGTCTATTCTCTTAGGACCCTGCATAGATCTTAATCTTTCAGCATAGATTTCTTTCAGGAGTCTTTGGATTTTGGTTTGTTTATGTTGCTTGCTATTTGCTCTGCCAGTAATGGCAACTTTGGTTTTCTGCTGTTTGTCTTTTGGCTTTCTTACATTCTGTTTAAGCTCACAGCAAAGCCCTATTCTTTTCTGATTGAGATGGCAGCTGAGGGCTTGCTTATTTTTGACCATCTGTGACATGTTTGTGGAAGAACTGATCGTGATGTCTCATTTCATAAGGTGTTTTGGGGTTTTAAAATAGAATTATGACAAAACAACCAGTGCATTTTCTTTTCTCCCCATCAGTTCCCATGTATTTGTTTGTTTGTGTTCAGGACTGATGGTTTTTTTTTTAATTGTTTCTGTAGCACCTTATGCCCTTTGCTTTGTTTGAACAGTAAGAATGGAATATTCCAGTTAGTTTTTTAGCACTGCTGCAAAGCATAGTAGTGTATGCTTTTTGATTGCCTGTTTCACCCTAAAGACACCTTAAATTATTTCAATATCATTTCTCTCTGATATGGAGTCTATCTGACAAATCAATACTAAGCTCTTCTGATGCTGATCCCAGTAAAGCCGGTTAGGCGTATAGGTATGTGAAGTGTGTGTTCATGTCTTCAGGCTCTAAGAAGATGCAGGGAGACGATTTGGGCACTTTTAAATGGATGTGTTTCCACAAATGAGCTATTCTAGAAAAAATATCATATTTAAAGCACCTATTTTTTATGTGTTTTCTCTCTAGCATCACTGAGGAAATGTAGTAATCAATGAGAATCCTGTCAGATACTAATTCTTGTCTTTTTCTCCTTAAGAATGGCCCAATGTTCTTTGTTCAAATACTGTAATGATTGTCTGTGTTCAACAGGATGCAGTTAGGGAGAAGAGAGCAGTGCCATAACTAGAAGTGCTAATGGGAGAGTACGCAGCACGCTAATGTGTTAGACTGCGGAGCAATTTGGGCAAACCTGTTACACATTTTTGTTACGTAAAATTTAACATCTATGGCTGTGCTGCAAGAATGGGGTACAGAAGGTTACCTTAGATGAATTTTTCTTTTGCCAGTAGTTTCTGTTGCTGGACAGAGTAATGGGTGCAAGATGCAGTCCTGGCCTTTGATTTCTGTTCTCTTTGGGAGATAGCTTTCAAGGGTTTGTTTTCTTACTGTTTAAAATTGAAGCTACACGTGTAAGTTGTTTTTTATTGACTTGATTTCTGGCCTTGGCTATGAGGATTGCCCCATGTACCATAATGCAACATTCTTTGTCAAATAACTGACAACACATTACGTTTTTCTTTTTTTAAAAATTCTATAACTAGATAGAAATCTATCTTTCTTATTATGCTTTGGCTGTGCTGTGAATAGTTCTCTAATAGAAAGAGCTTTCCTGATCAGCCTGTAAAGCTTGGCACAGAGCCTAGTTAAGTATTACGTTGAAGATCTAAATTTAAGGCAGTGGAGATCAGCAAGAAATGAACATCTTAATAGTTAAAAAAACCCCCAACCAATCAACCCCTCCCCCCCCAATAAATCCGAAACCATTTTACACTTGCTTGAATCTAAAGCTGAGAGGGAAGAACTGTGTGTAAAAAATTTGTAACTTAGTCCTGCCCCCACACTTGGCACAGTGAATTGCCTGCTGTCTGAAGATCTTGGTCTGTTTTACAAAAATAAGTGATTTGAATTTAGAGTACTCTGAAGTCATGGAGACTACAATGAGAGAAGATACTACATTGTTTGTTACCTCTCATGCCAGTGCAAGACTTGCATATGTTTTTATTGTATACCGTATTGTCAGAAAGGTAAGTTCCAAGCTTCTGAACCTCTGCTAAAGTTGTCTGGCTCTGCCTAAATTAATCCTCTTAGTTTTGTCATCAAACTGTTGCATTCTTGCATGTCACCTTGCGTAATTTGATTTTTCTGCACTGTATGTTGGTGGGTTTTCAGTATCGTTTCATGTAAGCAGAGTATGTTTTGCTATCTAGTTTTGTGAAATTTTAGGGGCGAACAGAATGCATGCAATCTCCTCCCTCCCTGCACATCCTAGCTACCTCTTTCTGCCTATGTAGAATCAAATTGTTTTAATGCCGTAAATTAAGCTTTATGGGAAGAAGACTGCCTGTAAAGACAATATTCCTTTTCTTTTTTTCGTAATAGTAAAAAGCCGAATAACCAATCTGCAGCTGTAACACCAAAAACTTGAAAGTAATTTACCTTTTTGAGTCACCCTAGATCTTTCTGTTTTCTTCCTTCCCAGTGTCTTGTTATCATTGAAACAGGGATAGCATTTCCTTATCTCTTTGGTAAGTTGAGGCACAGAGAAATTCATTTGTTCAAGACTGCAAGGCTGCTGGTGACCTTGAATTTCCTAGTTGTCTCTTGTTACCATGATCTCATAACCTCACAACAGGCCATATTGTTTCGTATCAGCTATAACATAATACAGAGATGTCAAAGATTTATCTTCTAATACACTCCAAGAACTTATGGTGCTAAGTATGAAATGACTGTAATACCTGGACAGACCTTATGTAATCACCAGTTGTTTTTATCAAACATCTATTTGATAGAGATGGTCTTGGTAGCGTTGAGAGATCTGTTCAACAGGTAACCAATGCCAGGAAGCTGTATATATAAAGGAATGTTATTGCTGATCTAGTATGCTGACTTTCTGAATTGTCATATAATTAATAAAATCATAACTGGATAATATGGTGAATTAATGTTGCAATGATACTATTGAAATGTTTAGTAATGTGGAATGACTGGGTTCTGTATCTATCCCACAACATTTACTTCTTCCTTTGCTACATATTAAAACTATCCGAAGTTGAATGGTGTCCTTTCATTATGGTGTCTTAGTCCTTGGGAGGCAACAGGGAGAAAAATCAGACCAAACATCACATTCTAAAACAAAACTTTTGTTTCTAGATTTCTTATTTCATTTGTCCCTTTGTTGTATTTTCTTTGACTCTCCTAAAAAGATGAATAATGGCAGTGGAAATTTAACTTTGTGAAGGACTTTGTCTTTTGACTTTTTATTACATTGGAATAAAGGAGAAAAGTTTACGAATCTTTGGAGCATTTAAAAATATGCATTGTTGTGGTTTGATATTTCTTTCTTCCTCTTTCTATTTCGTCTCACTAAAGCTTTGTCTTTTTAAATATTATTTGTGTGTTAGTACAGTCCTGTGTTTCACTTAGAAAATGTTTAATGGCATTCTTCATAGTTCTTTGGAACAGTTTAAAGATAAAATTCTGGTAAAATTGACTAATTTCACAACCCATTTTTATTTTGCTAGACTGACATATTCTATCAGCACACTGTTTCAAAATGTTTCTGACCAGTTATTTTAGCATGAATAACGAAGAACAACAAATCTTTTATCAGAGAGGGAAAAGGGGGAAAGTCTTTGTATTCACAAATTTTTCCAAGATAATAAGACCTACATTGTCATATAATATCAAAAGGAAAGTCTTTCCCTTGAACTTGATTTTTTTTTTTTTAAGGAAAATTTGGGTGTTTCTATGTCACTTCAAAGTGCCAAGCTGAACTTTCTTTGTGAAATGCTGTTACGATTCCATGTCTGTCTTTATGAAGAAATCAACGTGTGTTCCCTTTACAGGAGCAGTGTAGCCACCTAGAGTATCAGCGTGGGTATGAGCTGTGCTGTCATCATTTTGAGGCTGGAAATGAGACCTCTGGGACTAAACCCAGAAGTGCAGGTTCTAAGGCACTGGGTTGGAAGCTGTAGTCGACAGTGAGCTGGGAGTCCTGTGCCTTGGGCCTGAGGGGTGGCCTGTCAGATGTGCTCTTCAGTGACATGAGTGCATTGGTTGAAGGTCACTGACCTCAACTGGGGCTTGCCTGCCTTTCTCAGCTGGTCTGCCTTCCCTAGGTGGTTTCTCTGACCTTGCACACATGTCCCACCCCATTATCCAGCTAGCAGTTAGCTTACAGTTTTGGTATGTGCTTCAGGATGAAATACAGCTTCACTTTTAGCTGCAATAGCTCTGCAATCTGAATAGAAACAAAATATCATGAATAGCTCTCAGATGTGATTTTCAGTCTACTAAACCATATCAGAGAAGTAACAGTGCAGTTCTTAAGAGGTGCTTTGGAATAAGTGGTAGAGGTTGTAAATGGTGGCTTCTGTAATTTTTAAGTTTAGATGTTCTTACATGATTTCTTAAGTTTACATTTGTGCACACAGTAAAGCTTTCCAGAGTTTAATATTCTACCTGTTACTGACAAAAGAAATTGAAGTTGCAATGTACTGGAGATGGATTTTTCCAATTTACTGCTTTCCAAGTTTACAACCTTTGTTAATACCCTTTTAGGTAGAACTTGTTGAAGCGTTCTATTGTGTAAATTGGGGAAAAATGGAAATGTATTTAAAGATACAAACTTTTAAAAACTTTTTAAACTTCAGTTTTATAATTACACATTTGATTACAAATGCTGTATATCTGATATAAAAATAGGACAGCTTTACTACTCTGTAGTTTTCAGTGGTACATTTCAGCATTATTTTTCTAAAACTGGAAAAGTATATTTTACTTCATTAAACTCATGTAAAGCTTCATTAAGCTCTGGTATTAGCCACAGCCTTAGATCCATTTGTAAATACAGTGAAATTCTGAGATACTCAGTAATCAACTGCACATCTTGCAACTTGTCTACTTGCTCTCCTCATAGAAGGTGATTTAATAAGTAACACTTCACTTGGTTGTCTTGTGTTATTTCCGAAAGTATAAAGCCATTGGGTGTGAATAATTCCTTCTGTATATCATGAAGCATATAGAATCATTTAAGTTGGAAAAGACCCTTAAGATCATTGAGTCCTGCTCTAAGCCTAGCACTGCCAAATCCACTGCTAAACCATGTCCCTAAGCACCGCATCTGCACATCTTCTTAATACCTCCAGAGATGGCGACTCAAACACTTTCCTGGGCAGCCTGTTGCAGTGCTTGACAACCCTTTCAGTAAAGAAATTTTTGCCAACATCCAATTTAAACCTCCCTTGGCACAACTTGAGGCCATTTCCTCTTGTCCTATCACTTGTTACTTGGGAGAGGAGACCAACACCCGCTTCACTACAACCTCATTTCAGATAGCTGTAGAGAGCGATAAGGTCTCCCCTCAGCTTCCTTTTCTCCAGGCTAAACAACCTTGGTTCCCTCAGCTGCTTGTCCTAAGACTTGTTCTCTAGACCCTTCACCAGCTTTGTTGCTCTTCTTTGGATGCGCTCCAGCACCTCAGTGCCTTTCTTGTAGTGAGGGGCGCAAAACTGAACACAGTACTGGAGGTGCAGCCTCACCAGTGCCCAGTACAGGGGGGGGGGGCAACAATCTCTTCCCTGCTCCTGCTGGCCACCCTATTTCTGATTCAGGCCACGATGCTGTTGGCCTTCTTGGCCACCTGGGTACACTGTTGGCTCATATTCAGCTGGCTGTCAGCCAGTACTCCCAGGTCCTTTTCCACCAAGCAGCTTTCCAGCCACTCTTCCCCAAGCCTGTAGTGTTGCGTAGTGTTGTTATGACCCAAGTGCAGGACCTGGCACTTGGCCTTGTTGAATCTCATACAGTTGGCTTTGGCCCATCAGTCCAGCCTGTCCAGATCCCTCTGTAGAGCATTCCTGCCATCAAGCAGATGAACGCTCCCACCCAACTTGGTGTCATCTGCAAACTTGCTGAGGGTGCACTCGATCCCCTCGTCCAGATCACTTATAATGATATTAAACAGAACTGGCCCTAATACTGAGCCTTGGGGAACACCACTTGTGACCAGCTGCCATTCACCCAAACTCTTGGGGCCTGGCCATCCGGCCAGTTTTTCACCCAGCAAAGAGTACACACCTCCAAGCCATAAGCAGCCAGTTTCTCCAGGAGAATGCTGTGGGAAACGGTGTTAAAGGCTTTACTAAAATCCAGGTAGACAACATCCACAGCCTTTCCCTCATCCACTAAGCGGGTTACCTTGTCACAGGAGGAGATCAGGTTAGTCAAGCAGGAGCTGCCTTTCATAAACGCGTGCTGACTGGGCCTGATCACCTGGTTGTCCTGTATGTGCCATGTGATGGCACTCAAGGTGATCTGCTCCATAACCTTCCCCAGCACCAAGGTCAGACTGACAGGCTTGTAGTTTCCTGGATCCTCCTTCCAGCCCTTTTTGTAAATATCACGACTGCTACTAGGAAGTAAGTAAATATACCGATGAAGAGCTTTGTTTCCACTCTGAAGGGTACATGTGTGTGTCATGGTTTAAGCCCAGCTGACAGAAAAGCACCACAAAACTGCTTGCTCACTCCTCCCATCAGCAGTGGGATGAGGAGGAAAGAAAAGCTCATGGGTCGAGACAAGGACAGGGAGGGATCACTCACTGATTATGATCACGGGCAAAAACCAGACTCAACTTGGGGAAAATCAATTTAATTTGCTACCAATCAAATCAAAACAAGGATAATGGGGAGTAAAACCAAATCTTAAAACACCTTCCATCCACCCCTCCCTCCATCCTGACTCAGCTCCACTCCTGATTTTCTCCACCTCGTCCCCCTCCTTCCTCACTGACCTCGCTGCCTGCAGAGGTGTTTCTCTCACATCCCACTCCCCCCTCTGCTGCAGGTTTCCCCTCTTAAATCCGTTCTCCCAGAGGCGCTACCACCATCGCTGTTGGGCTCGGCCTTGGCCAGAGGCGGGTCTGACTTGGAGCCGGTGAAGCTTCTAGCAGCTTCTCACAGGAACCACCCCTCCAGCCCTTCACCTGCTACCAAAACCTTGCCACACAAACCCAAACTTTGAGAACTATGGGTCGTGGAGAGGGACAGTGAAAGGACTGAGGATCAGACTTACAGAATAAACCACTTTTTTCACATTTCTTTGCCTTACTGTCCAATTCAGTAGGATTATAAAGCTTTTTAGGTCTTTATATATTTATTTATTTTGTGCATATATATATAAAAATAAAAATGCTAAGTCACATTGATCTCATCTGGTCATTAGCATCAGCAGAGCCAGCAATTCTACTTTGGTATCGGGAAGAAAAAAGGTGATCTACTGTAGCTTCTGTTTCCTAATCTCCTTTTACCTATTTATTAGATGTGCCTCTAACACACTTAGATTACAGAGGGAAGGGACTTAATTCTTGACCTGTGCTTTGAAATTAAGACTTCAGGGGCAGTTGTACAGCACTGTGTTATGCAGTCTTATACTGGCTGCAGCATAGCACTGTGGCGTCTCACTGACTCTATGACATTGCCCTCTGAGCACAGTTGGTTAGGTAATTGAGTGGAACAACTGCAGCTAGCGTGAGACACTATAGAGCAGGAGGTGGATTGCAGTGTGTAAGAATGTTCAAGATGGAATCTTAACCATGACAGAAGCCCTTGGCCATGAGCTTTGTTGCAGCTTTTGCTAGATGCAAATGCCAGGATGCTCAGGCTGGAGTGTAGGGCACTGAAGGATGTGGCAGGGACTTAAATCTTGGGTGCAGATAGATCTTGAGGAGATAGCACAGGGCTAGTCTTGGAGGAGGAAGCATGCTTAAAGATCATGGACTGGGGATATGTGAGGAGGTTTTGTTCAGTCTGACACTTAATAACATTAAAACATTGAAATAGACCTGCCAGCATTAGGATTTGTCCAGCTTGATGTGGATGGAGATGTTGCTGTGAATTTTTTTTCTTCGGTGCTAAATACTTGCAAAGCTGTTGGGCCAGCTGTGGTGTTTGGTGAATTCATCTCTGTATGGAATTACTGCCACTGTTGCTTCTGATCTTGGTCTGGCAGCTAATAAAAATGGAGAGAAAAAAAGAGAGGACAGTGGCTGCTTCAATCTAAAGGTAGAAGTCTCTTCAAATAAGAGCACGTGCTTGTGTCACTTGATGTTCTCACTAGCTTGTCTATAGATATTGCTGTTTTCACGAGAACAACTATGCTGTTAATGGTAACTGCTATTGTATGGAAACTGCTTTTGGTATCAATATTAAAGCCTGTACATCATTGAATTAGCTACCAGCCTATGCAATCAACACCATGATTCCTCCTCACACCTGCTTTCAGGCTTCTGTGCCTTCAGAAATAAACTATGTAACATGCTCAATACCTGATGCCCCTTATTTCTGTTGTTGGTTGTTGTTTTTTTTTTGTTTCTGTTTTTTTTTTTCTTTAGAGATGTCTGTTTTCCCCAAGGTTGTTTCTTGGACTACTCAACTGTTAAATGAAATAAGTCTCTGACTCTTTCTGCTTCCTGGCCAGTTTTCTGCATGCCATGTGCCTAAAATACCTTGCCTTAGATGAGAATAATTTAGGATCTTTTGTTTTTTTTTCCTTCAGCTCTCCTTGTTGATGTGAATCATGTTGGCCTTTGCAAAGAGCTAGTTTTCTGACTATCGTTTTATTTTGTTAGCTGACAATTGCAACTGACCTATTCCTCTGGAAAGGACATTCACCCTGCAAGGGTGTCATGGATCCACTGCATGTGCTTTGCTGGTAATAACTGCAGTTTCTCTGAATGCATACCCTTTCCAGTGTGTAGATCTTTTTTTTCCTTTTCTTTTCTTTTTTGCTTTTTAAATGAAAAATAGTTCTAGCTCTGAGACACTGACCCTGATCCTAGCCTTTTCTTTTTCTGTGGTTTGTCTGCCCTTGTTAGACAATCGTTTCTGGAGCAGTACATACAGCTGATGTTTGCAGAAGGGTTGTTTTTTTTTTTTTATCAGCTGGAATGCAATACGAAGGGGCATAAGGTTATGATGTAATGAAAAACCTGTATACATACAGTCTAATGTCTCTGCATACTTCAAATGCTCTATATTGAATTCTTCTGTAGTGAAAGAATGGGCTTCTCTTTACTCTCATCTTTATTCTTACCTCTAATTCCAGTTACATTTTTTGCATGCAGTGTCCCAGCAGCTTTTGTTAATCTCTTGCTGATCTCAGTTGCACCTTCAAGGTAGCTTTCTTCATATGTTAACATGTCCCAGTGATGAACTTTCATCCCTACTTGACTTTGCCTACTAGGCTTTGCTGGCAGTTCCACCATAAAGAGCTTTAGCAGCAGAGTGGCATATAGAGTCTCCAGTCCAGCTGTTCTCTTCAGTGACCCATTTCACATCAGCCCAGCTCTGAGTTCATCAGAAAGGCTGACATCAGACTGGCTATGACTCTCCTGCTCCCACAGCAGCTATGTTTAACCTGGATCATGTCAGTGTTGGGGTTTACAGAATAGAACCACACACAATTGTACAGGTATGGTAGAGGGAGTAGTGAACTCTGGCTTCAGGGCAGCAATGAGCTGGTGGGAGAGCTGAGGAGAGAGGAGCTCCTGAATCTGGTTACTGCTGAAGTCTTCATGGTGGGAAGCCATGGCATGACTTGCATCCAGACATGTTCCTTGTCCAAGCGAGGAGGTGAAGCCTCTGCTACCAAGTGACTAGCAGCACAAAAGTGAGTGGAATGTATTTATGATTAAAAATATAACTGAAATGTCCTTTGTTTTTCGCACAGGGGATAATGAATCTGGTAGCTGTCTTGAGTTCTACTGCCTGTTAGTATCAAAACTGCTACGGATTCTCTGTAATCCAGCAGTGTATCATGTATCTGCTGATGTTAACCCCACCAAAAGGCAGTATTGCATCGTCTACCCATCTGATTATTTTGTGCTAATAAAATGAACTGTTAATACATTCTGATTCAGAGTCTTATACTGGTGTACCAACATGGCTAGTGTCATTGGAGGCACAGCCCACATAAGTATTTTAATAGTCAGAAGACTTTTTACTTTGTCATAGGACTAATCACATCAATTTAGGTATACTTTTATGCTTCTGAAATGGTATCTGTGCTGTATTGGGATTTTTCCAGGTGTAACTTGTGTTTATCACAGTTCTTAACTGCTCCTGAAATACATTCTGAAGGGAAGACAGGAAGGAAAAAAAAATTGCCAATAACAGCAAAGAATTCCCAGTTCCTCAGTTTGGTACAGGATCTCATGTTACATGGGTTAATAACTTTAGGAAGAGAGAAGGCAGGGCCTCTGAAGATCAGCACTTTTGCTAGCTAATGTCAAGATTAAGTTGACCCTCCCATTGGTTCCAAGCTGTGATAGAAGGGAGACCCTTTTCAAGCATCCATTTTTTAACTATATTAAAGTTTATGTTAAATGATAATGGGAAGGGCATTGAGAGATTTAAAAAGAAATTACTAAAGGTTTCAAGAGTATCTCCCAGAAGGAGAAGTGGTAAGGTTGCCTAGCCATAGTACTTACTGCTCATTTTAGTCAGTTACACCAGTAGTTTAATGGAGTGTTATCAAAAGACATTACCACCAGCAGAAAAGCCTTCTGCAGCTGTAGCCAAATGTTTTATGCAAGTTGTCGTAGTTTAAGCCCAGCTGGTTAACAAAGCACCACGAAGCCGCACTCTTGCTCCTCCCATTAGCAGTGGGATGAGGAGGAAAGAAAAGCTCGTGGGTCAAGACAAGGACAGGGAGGGATCACTAACCAGTTATAATCACGGGCAAAAGACAGGCTCAACTTGGGGAAAAACCAAAATCAATTTAATTTACTACCAATCAAATCAAAACAAGGATACTGAGAAGTAAAACCAAACCTTAGAATACCTTCCCCTCCCCCTCTGTCCTTACCGGTTCATTGCCACTCCCGATTTTCTCTACCTTCTCCCCCCACATCGGTACAGGGGGACATGGGGGTTGTGGTCAGTTCATCACACCTTGTCTCTGCTGCTCCTTCCTCCTCAGGGGGAGGACTCCTCACTCTTCGCCTGCTCCAGTGTGGGGTCCCTCCCCCGGGAGACAGTAGTCCATGAACTTCTCCAAGGTGAGTCCTTCCCACAGGCTGCAGTTCTTCACAAACTGCTCCAGCGTGGGTCCTTTCCACAGGCTGCAGTCCTTCAGTCATAGACTGCTCCAGCCCGGGCTTTCCCATGGAGTCACGGCCATCTTCGGGGGCATCTGAAGATGCTGCTCCAGCGTGGTGTCCTCCCCGGGCTGCAGGTGGGCATCTGCTCCCCCGCTCCCCTCCATGGGCTGGGGGAGACAGCCTGCTGTCTCACCACGGGCTGCAGGGGCATCCCCTCCTGCCCCGCTCCTCCTCTCCCTCCTTCCTCACTGACCTCGCTGTCTGCAGAGCAGTTCTATCACGTCCCACTGCCCTCCTCTGCTGCAGGTTTCCCTTCCTAAATATTTTCTCCCAGAGGTGCTACCGCCATTGCTGATGGGCTCGGCCTCGGCCGAGGCAGGTCCGACTTGGAGCCGGGGAAGCTTCTAGCAGCTTCTCACAGGAGCCACCCCTCCAGCCCCTCCCCCGCTACCAAAAAACCCCGCCACACAAACCCAAAACACAATGTTAGATAACTACTTTTTCTGTAATGCTGATTCTATTAATTAAGGTTAGTTTGCACTACTCCTCCTATCTTTGATTTGGTGGATATGATGTAATCTTCCCAAGGTGGCTATAATCTCTGATGATTTCCATGAGAACTTTTTGAGTTACAGAGCTGGCCCTGCATGGTGTCTTGCTGAGAGTGGAAGCCGTTTTGTTAAGGAGGGGTAAAAATGAAGTTTTGAAAAGCAGAGTCTTAAGATGTTGAGAAATATTTGCCAACTTGAGTAGAATTGTATTTTCAGTTAAAGAACCCTGTGGATATCTTTTCAGAAATACAAGCAAGTCTATCTTGCATTTGTAAAATATTCTGACTTTTTTTTGGAGAAGACTCCCAGAAGGAATTGTGTGCTGCTTCTGAAAGTGAGAAAGAAAGGGAAACAGTCTCATGAATTTTCATCCTCTGCCTCCTGTGATTTGGAGTAGGCTTTTGACCCATACCTTCTCCCCATCAGATGCATATCTGAAGTAGCTGACTATAGAGTTCATACTCGGTACAGCAGTGAGGGGCTGTAGAAATTGGAAACTTCGTGGAGACACTGAGACAGAGTAAAGTATCTTGGAGAAGAAACTAAATGACAGGTCTTCTGTCTACTGGATATTCAGGAGGTAGAGGATTTTGAACCAGTATCTTTCATATCCTGGAAAAATCTTTGACTGTTGTGCTGTGTGGGATACGGACAGCATTGGCTAAGTATCTTTTGTCTTCTTTTCTTCCTGATTTCAATAACAGTGCTCATGTTCCATATTAATTAAAACTTTGCTTTCCTCTGTACGTACTTAAAAAGTGGTGAAGAGAGCACAAAGCCAAAAAAAGAAACTCTTCAGGTTAATTCAAGTTCTTTGACCAGAAACAGTACTGTATTTTAAAACTGGCTTAAAAAAAATGCAGTTACAGGCAAACCCAAGATTTACTTCAGTTTTGGCTGGTTGGCATAATTATTCAGACAACTTAGTGTTTTGGGACTTCTTCCTGCACTACCTTGGTTTTTTTTGTGTGTATGTTAGTAGAAAATGCTCTCACTGAATTCTAACAGAAGCAATGGTGTGTAGAAGTGTTACTGTTATCAGGTTATCACCTGTTAATGTATAAAGAGTTCTTCAGGTTTTATGGTACTGATGGAAGGATTGGAGGGGTTTTTTTTGGTGTCTTTTGGTTTTTGCTCTGACATATTTTAATTTTAGTTATTATGTGTGTTATCCCTTCCTCCCAAGACTTAAACAATCTGCCTAAACCATCCTTGTTTCCTGTCTTAATAGTACTTCTGTAATGTTTGTGAAGTTAATGAGCATGTTAATTCTTGTGGTTCCCCTGGAGTTTCTAGAAATGATGGAGTAGATGCTTAATCTTCAGTCCTGTTTGTGACAAATTATCTCCTGAAGATTCAGATGCCATATTTGGTAGAATTCATACAGAAAATTAACTTAGAAGTTTTCTTAATTTTGAAAGCAAACAGAACAAGTGCTACTGTTTTGGATGGTTAAAACATTGCAAGGCTGTTTAATTGAAGGTATGTATTTAGGCTGTCAAGAGGTAGGGATAAGTTGAATCAGTTTCTAGAAAAGCTGTTCACCCTAGTAGGTAAATTCAGAATTTTTCTTAGATGTGTTAGACTAACACCTCTTCAGTATGGCTTTATGATGTCTGAAGAGTATCAATAAGATTTCAGTGAAGGGGAAAGTGTGAATGTGAAAGAGAAACAAAACTTCTCCAATAATCTGCTCTGCTGAAAGCCTGAGAGGCAGGAAGACCAGCAAAAGAAATAGAAATCTGTAGTATTCTTTCCTGTCATTGTAGGAAAAGGAGATAAAAATACTAAGTTTTTGCTTTGTAAAATTTCAGATTATACAGTATAGTTATTAAATATATTATTATATGTTTTTGCTTAAACTTTATATTTGTTTCTAGTTTCAATTTTTTTTTTTTGGTACTAAAGCAGTTTGGGTATGTGGAAGTAATTTTTTTTTTCTTGAAAGGTGAGCAGCTCCATCCATGTAGGAGAAGGTTAGGGGCAGTCTGGTCCCAGTTCTAGAGGTTGCTTGGTACCAATTTTAATCAGTGAGCGGGAACCACAAGAAATAGCAAGAATAGACAACCAAGTAGTACACTGTTTGAAGCCTAGGAGGCAGTCCTCCCTTTGCAGCTCCAGCAAATCAAGGTAGTTTTAAGACTGGCTGCAGTGAGGTATTGTTCTAAATAATTTTGCACATGTGATGAAGACTATTGTGCTTCTATTTTTTCAATTGAATGCTCTTTCAAATTTCTCTTTCTAAGAGAAAATGCTTATGTTTTACATGTGTGAGGCTGCTATTTCTCAAGTTTTCTCAGGAAAATGTATTTGTCTCTGCTAGGTAAAAATCTCTAAAACATAAGGTGGTTGATAGACTGTTGAAGCTCTGGATGGAGAATGTGAAAGTAAAAAGTTGTATTTTATTAGAGGAGATGCTGGTCTTTGGGTTAGTGTGAATCCACCTGGGTGGAATGGCTTGTGGATTGGGTTCTCTTGTATGTAACTTCTTAAATTGGTACAGAAAATGTAAGATAATGTATATACTTGGGAAGAGTGAAGTGAATGGGTTTTTAACTTTAACGTGTATCTAGAAATGAAGTAGGCATGTGTACATGTGTGTGTGTTTATTGTAGACGGTGTCATTAAATGCATATTAATAATACATATACAAAAGCATCATGAGGCTGCTTCTAGCAAAAGCTTCATTTTTGTGCTATTTGTACAGTGGTATTATTGAAATTGATTTAATAAAGCTTTTACAAAGTTAGTGAAAATACAGTTCAGTTAAATACTCTCCCTCTCCCTTCTCCAACATCTTCCATTCCATCCCCTCCACGATCCATTTCCCTCCTTTTCTCTGTTCTTCTTCCTCCCCTTTCTCCATTCACTGTCAGGAAGGGACGCCTCAGAAGAGTCATTTCAGCTCAGCACGCCACCGTCAGAGACTAGTGGAACCAACAGCTACAAAAGTGAGTGCCTTTATTGAAGGACCATTTTTAAAATGGAATGTTGTGTCAGCAGAGTATTTGTTACTAAAGAGAAGCTCTTCTATGTGCTTGGTGGGAGATACAGTTACTATTACTCATCTGCAAGTGATAGAATCACTCTGTCTCTAAAGGTGAACTTCAGCACTGGAGAGATTCATATTCAAGTGCAGCTGTTGTACTTCCTTTAAAAAGTTGGGGTGAGATTTTTTTTTATCTGCAAAGTGAAATAGAAATTGTATGAAGTGTTCTACTTTGGTTTTGTAACTTTGCGTGATGTCTGTTTTCTTAAACGTGTGCAATTCATTTGTCTCATTCTTAAAAGGCTTTCACAATAAAAAATTTGGCAGGGATACGGAAAATAATCAAATAGTCTATTATCAAGCTGTGATATGAAGTTTCAGAGTAAAAAGAAAAGACGACTTTGGCATCAGAAGATGATATTAGCAGATAGTAATAACAGTACTGGTTAGTTCATAAGATTGTTCCACCTTATTAGAGATATGTTTTTTGTTAACAGTACACAAAAAAGCTTGAGGTATTCAGTGAGCGTGGTGTTACTATGGAAATTTTATTCTCTAGGCTAATAAAATGCACTATAATGCATATTTTAGAGCATCAGTAACTGTTCAACTGTATCTGGTTTTTACTACTATTTGTGAGAGTCCAGCAAAAATGAAACTGTGTATCCATTACTGCCACCTCCCAGAAATCCCATTCTCCACTTTTCCTTTAGATTTAGATACTTGCAGAATTGATCACAATATTTAGATACAGCCTTTGGTACAGGTTGAAGTAGATCAATGGTAGTAGTCCTGATCTTGAAAGAAAAGCCCTGGTTTTATGAAAGAAAAAAAAGTAGACACATGTTGTCTTGTCTTGCATTCTAAATTATGACTCCAATCATGGTTGTGGGACTGATTCTTTCTGTTGCTAAATGTGTTGACCAATTAAGTATTAGTTGTGTTGACTTTTACTGTTGCCAGCTTGTATTGTTTACTCCTTTTAGCCTGTAACAGCATTGTTGATATTAAGCTATCCTTTTGGGGGTCTGGAGAAGGGCATTTGAGGAAGGGCTGAGACCAATTGTATGAGGTTCAACAGGGCCGAGTGCGGGTCCTGCACTTGGGTCACAACAACCCCATGCAGCGCTACAGGCTTGGGGCAGAGTGGCTGGAAAGCTGCCTGGCGGAAAAGGACCTGGGGGTGCTGGTCGACAGCCGGCTGAATGTGAGCCAGCAGTGTGCCCAGGTGGCCAAGAAGGCCAATAGCATCCTGGCTTGTATCAGAAATAGTGTGGCCAGCAGGAGCAGGGAAGTGATCGTCACCCTGTACTGGGCACTGGTGAGGCCGCACCTCCAGTACTGTGTTCAGTTTTGGGCCCCTCACTACAGGAAAGACATTGAGGTGTTGGAGCGTGTCCAAAGAAGAGCAACCAAGCTGGTGAAGAGTCTACAGCACAAGTCCTATGAGGAGCAGGTGAGGGAACTGGGGTTGTTTAGCCTGGAGAAAAAGAGGCCGAGGGGCCTTATCGCTCTGTACAACTATCTGAAAGGAGGCTGTAGTGAGGTGGTGCTGGTCTCTTCTATCAAGTAATTAGTGATAGGACAAGAGGAAACGGCCTCAAGTTGTGGCAGGGGAGGTTTAGATTGGATATTAGGAAAAAATTCTTTACTGAAAGGGTTGTCAGGCATTGGAACAGACTGCCCAGGGAAGTTGTGGCGTCGCCATCCTTGGAGGTATTCAAAAAACACGTAGACAAGGCGTAGACATGGTTTAGTGGGCATGGTTGATGGTTGGACTCGATGATCTTAAAGGTCTTTTCCATCCCAAACGATTCTATGATTCTATGATTTTGGGGGTTACAGATGTAAAAGTGATTGAAGTATATATTAAAAAAAAAAAAGGATTAGTTAAGTAAGAGCAGAAATTAATGTTAAGTGAGTCTGTACTGTTTCTTAAGGAGCCCATTCTCTTGAAGAGCCACTTTCTGTGTGCATTAATGTATGCTAGAATCACTCCAGGTAGTTACCTCAGTGTGGAAGGCCAAAGGAAAAATGGATACTGAAGTGCAGTTCTGTGGACATAAGCTGTGCTAGCTTTTGCTCCCTCCTCTTATCTAGTTTTCCAGCAGTTTTCCACCATACCCCAGTGCCCCACTGTACCCTGCATGCACCTTGTAAAAGGTAGGTGTGCTGTCAAAACCTCAATCTGGTAGCTGCAGAGCAACCTTCTCAGTATTTGTACTTCTGTTTTGTTTGGGACAGAAGGACCAGAAAGGGTCTTGCTTGGTGTTTCCAGGGCCCTTAGCCACCGCTCTTTAGTCAGTGTCTTTGCTGCTTGGAATACATACTGATGCACTGGGAGCAAGTCAGTTGGCAGCTCAGTGCTGCTGGATAACCAGCCCAGCATCTAGAGAGGGACTGTTATCACAGACCACATCATTCTTCACGTCTCCCCCTACAACCATTGTCAGCAGCTTCAGAATGACCATCTGCTTGGAAAAGACTCTTTAGCACACAGTAGGAACATAGCTCTGGTTGAGTGTTTTGTTTTGATTAAAGTGTGTCTGTAGGGAAGAGAAAGGAGGCAAGCAAGAAGCACTGCTTCATTGCTAATATGGTCTGACAGAAGAGAAAAACTGCAAGTTCATGTTCCCAGGGGCATGGACCAGCCTGCAGATCACTGACCTAATCCCTTTTCTCACTGTCCATGCAAGAGAATGGTGAAAACCTGGAACAGTAGTCTTCTGAGTCCTGTTCTTTGAGAACCTTTCACTAAGTGGGTAGTATTTCCACACGGCAATGCAATAAAACTAATTCTGACAGCACCTGCACCCATCTGTGCTGACAGCCCTTCCCTTCCTTATCTCCCGTACACAATTCTCAGTGAAGAATAGCTGCCATGCTTTATGTCCTAGATATATATGCCTTTTTTTCTTGCCCATCACCCTTGCTATGTTCTTCGAATCAACGGCTACAGCTGAAACGACTACTTTCCTGGTCTGATGAGGTAACTTGAGGTAATAATTTCTGCATGTTTCCCACTCCTTCCTATGTGCCCTTCCCTTCTTTTGTGCCTGGATTAAACTCAGGGGCTTGGCCTATGTGCTTTTGCCTCATACTTCTTTAGGTCTCAAGTCTGGGAAATCATGTTCACCCATGATCAGACCACAGTCAGAGTGACCCAGCTGATGGAAGGTAGGATCTGCAATAGGCCTTGGCAGCTCAACATCTGTCCTTCAGAAGGAATTTTTGGAGTAGGGGTACTGGCTTGTGATTCTGGGACAAGGGGGGCATACGTCGCTGCTTTGCATGAGACAGGCCCTGGGAGCAGACATGAGAGCAGCAAGAGGGCTGTGTTCAGCACCTTGGCTCAGGACTTTTGGGGCTGTACTGTACTACTATTCTGTGAACTGAGGCTACTCAAGAGAAGGGATGAAGACAAACCTGTCCTGCAGCAGGTGCTACAGCTAGTTGTGTGCTGGTGGGAGGAGTAGCCCAAGGTTACCTGAGCAGATTTGGCTGGGGAGAAGTGTGGCACACAGCGTTGTGTAATAAGCAAGGGTGATACACTGTGTTCTTCAAAGGCTCATCTATGTTCCAAGGGCATACTTCAGGCAGTGTGAGATTCTCAGTATTTGCCATTCAGATCACTGTAAAAGCAGAGTAGGGAAGTGCTCTTAGCACAGAGCCTCTGAGAGACAAACTTTGTCTTTCCCTTGTACTCCTGCTTGCACTTCATGAACTACAGTTTTCTGGCAGACTCACCTGCAGACTGCTGCAAGTCTGTAGGAGTATCATCAGAGTCCTGTCACTCTTCTTCCTTCCTGTTGTGTGGCATTAGGGACCCTTACCAGTAGTTGCTGTGACAACCTGACCAGCACTCTGCTTGAAGGAATCCATTTGCAATGCGGCTGATGAAGAAAGCCCACAGCTTTCTCTTACAAAGTTGTGCATCCAGCTGGAAAACTTGGGCTCCAGTCATCTCAAAAGGCAACAGCAGTGCAGCCTGTCTCCAAGCCCTACCAAAGAATTAACCTGCATATTCTGTGTACCTCCGCAGACACACCTGCTGCACTGCCCTCTTGGCAGCCCCCTCCAACACTCGGGCTCGCAGGGCATTGATCATCCATTCTTGGGGACCAGGGAAGCTCTCCTGATCAAGACTAGGAGGACAGGGGTGAGAGTCAGCTGTGCAGGTAATTCCAGAGTAGGAAGCTGTAGAAAGGCAACAGGACTGGCAAAGCTTCTCTAGCACCTTGTCCTATCACACTCCTTGGTCTGAATTTATTGGCTCAGGAAGAGCAGCCAGTTGCTCCTTGTGGTAGGGGTAGGTGCACAGAAGCCACCAGTCTCATGGTCTTATTGCCATCCTAACGCAGGAGCTACTTTGCCTGCTGCTTTTAGACTGAAGATGGTAAATTGTCATCAACAAAGCTGACATGCCTTACTTAAAGCTCGTTGACTCAGCTCTTTCTAGTTTAAAAAAACACAACACAACAAAACAAAAAAACCCAAACAACAAAAAAAACCAAACCAAACAAGCTTGTTACTTTGAAATGGTATGTTGTCTCTTGGCTCTGTAAAGACTGGTGGCATCTCTTTTATTGCTTCTGCCTTCCTGTGCAGCAGCTGTTTGCCCAGGTGGCAGGATGTTATGGAAGCCCAGGCTACACAGCTTGCAGACTGTTGCCTTTATCAGGGACACTGTTTGGGGGTGGGGGAAGACCATCAAAGACCTGTAAAGGAATACTGGTTTTGTGCTTAGCAAAGCATCCTGGTGGACTTGTAGGAGTGTTTCATTCTGCATGTCTGGTCCCTGGGTTTCCTGCATCTGGCTCCTAAACTCATGGATATGGGAGAGCAACTGGTTTTGGGAGACCTGGAAGCAAGGCAGTGCATCTCATGAAAGCAGCAGCAGTGATTCAGAGGACAGTGGGGTACAACTTGCCCAGAAGATCCTCCACCTATGGTCAGCTGACTATAGGTGATTCACCTGCATCTTGGCACGCATTCTGCAGGTTGTCCTGGGCCCGGATGAAGTGCATTTGTGGGTTAGTGATTCAGGTGACTCAAAGCAGCAAGGGACATGCTGTGTTGACTTCTGATGTGGAAACTAATGTTTCCTGAGGGAAGAGGATCTTGGCCTGTCCTGGCAAAAGATTGTGGAGTTTTAAAGATACACTACTGTGAACTTGGCCAACTATGAGCTTGTGTCCAACCTTGTGATTGGTTATCGATTTGATGCAAATCAGGGAGAGCTGCGCTTCAAACAATGATGATGAGCCTCTTCTCTATAGATTTCTCTTTGGATCTCAATTTTAGGGCCTACAGCTGGTGATGGTTCTAGGTTCCTAGATTAGTCCCATCTGTGAAACCTCATATCTTCAGTCTTTTTTGGGTCAAGCTTGGAAGGGGTTGGGACTGAGAGAGGAAGTAATAAAAATGTTTTGAGAGAGAGAACTCTTGTTTTCTCCAGGTATTGGAAGAAATATTTCCTTCATCCATTCAGTACTGATTTGACTTGTGTCATGTTTTGGGCGTGGAAGTGACCATTTGACAGCAGAATGAGCAGCAACAGGCAGTGGCAGGAGTACTTAGTATGCTTACCTAAGTAGTGCTAAACAGCTGCTGAAAGACCTTTGAAAAGGACCTTTGAATAGGACCTTTATATATTTGTTGGTGTAATCACAGGGTGTGCAGAAAGTAGGTAAAATCAAAGAGCATAGCCAGTAGGTTGAGGGATATGATTATTGCCCTCTAACTGACACTAAAGAGATGCATCTGAAATAACTACATCCAGATTTGGCCCTCTGGTACAAGAAAGATGCTGGAGTTCATGATGTACAGGGAAGGGCTGAGGAGCTAGGTTTGTTCAGTGTTGCAAAGGCTGAGATGGGATTTAATGGCTGTCTTTCACTACCTAATAGATGGATACAGAGCATCATTCACAGAGGTGCACTGCAAAAAGATGAGAGGAGACACTCACAGGTTGCCAGAAGGGAAAATCTGAATAGACGGAACAAATTTTTCTCAATGAAGGTGTTTAAGCGTTGGAACAAGTTATCCAGAGGGCTCCATGCTTGAAGGTATTCCAAACTTGACTGGCAAAGGCCTTGAGCAACCTGATCTCACTTTGAAGTTAGCCCTGCTTTGAGTGGAGAGTTGGACCAGAGATCCTTTCCAGCCTGTTATTCTATGATCGAAGGATGTGGTGCTTGCTGCATGCTAGCCTCTTGCTGCTCTGTGGTGATGCAAAGCTCTCAAGTGGCCTTTTCACTATAGCATCTTCTAGCTGATAAACAGTATAGTTGGTACAAAAGATGCCGAAACATTGTGGATTCTAACTAGTCTGCTTCGAGCCACAAAGCAGGGTTTGTTCTCAGACATACATAAAAACAGTATAGATGTAGTCGCTACATATCTTTTGCTGTATGTATTACATTATTTGGTGGTGCCTTGAAATAGAAACTTAATTTAAATGGTTGCTGGGTAATTTGTTTGCTAGAACTTCTTGTGGGTAACAAATACAAACACAGGTAGGCAACATTAAAGAAAGTGCTGCAGGAGTAATGAACTGAAGGGCGAAATAAAATACTCATTTATAAAGCTGGGGAAGGTAACAGTCAAATAAAAATCAATTTGATATGGGAGCATGGAGGTTGAGAAGGAGTTATAAGGGAAAGCATTCAGACTATTTTCAAACTCTTGTTGTATTTCAATACATAATAAGAATAAAGCTGTATTCCAGATAGGTTGCCAGTATAAATAGGGAACACTAGCAGTTATAAAGATTACTTTGAATTTTGTTAGCTTGGAAAAAACACTGATAGTAGAATGAATCAAATGAAAAATTCCAAGCTGTTTGTGAAGAGAGAGGACATTTCAGCAGAGATAGAGTTTGTTTGTTTTTAAGTCATTCTGGTGTCAGTACCTTATCAATTAGTTATACAGCATGGTAATCTTTCCTCAACTCATACTGAACAATTTCTGCAGCATCTGTAAAGAAAGATTTAAAAAAACAGACTTTCTTGCTTAGGAAGTAATTTCTGGAGTTACAGTAGTCACTACTGTGCATGTTCTACTTTCTAAGCTGATAAAAATTTTCTAGAACTCTTCTCTGCCTACCTCAGTGACTCATGACTCGTAAAGAAGTAGTTTGCTGTTGAGAACTGTCTGCACCTGCTAAACCTAGACTGAAAGTCTTAAATAGGTGGGAAGCCTCAGTAAAAATAATTATTTACTTATGGCTATGAATAATAAATGGCTAGATGGATCAGATGCATTGTATATCTTTCTAGGCTACATCTTAAGTATGTTCTAAACCCACATGCATTCTTAGAATTTTACTGCTTGTTGCCGTAAACTCAACACAAATTGAAGAGTCTACTCCAAGAGCAGGATATTACTGTAATTTGTTTATCACAGGATCTGCTCATTTAAAGAAGAAATCATCCAGTAGTCAAGGGAGTGCAGAGAAAGACGTACCATTCCCTAGCACTCCTCTCTGGCAACAGCTGATAGAAGTTTGATTTGATGGCCAATTGATTGCTAGAAAGTTATGTTTACCAAACGTTAGAGAGTCTGGCAGACATATAAATAGAAGCAGAAGATCGTTTGCAGTCAGATATTACAAATGGAGCCTCTCTTTGGCAAGTTAAGGTTGTCTTCCTTATAAAATTAACCTCCCGAACAAGTCAGTCAGTAGTGTAATATTCATTGTACTAGATATAACCTACCCCAAACAAAATAAAACCAAAACAAAAATAAATGCACAGTACTCAGTTTTCTCCTTACTAAAACTTCAGTTTTGTAGAAGGTAATACCAAGTTATAATTAGATGTTTGCAGCTGTTACTTCAAATGTGTGGCCTCCATCTCAGTGATGCTTGCATGCCTCCCAATTGATTAAAAATAGAAATAGCTGTAGTAGAAATAGTATTGGAAATTGTTTGGCTAGCATAAATGCTAGTATGTGTGTAAAAGAATATTACAGAAATGTAAAGTTAGTCTTAAGATATGGTTAAATTAGTGGACATACATCCTCATTTAGCTGTGGGACGTCTGCGTAGTGTGGGCACAAAAAAAGGGGTGGAGTGGGTCCAAACTGTGGGCTAGAATTTGAAATGTTTACAAGAACTGGGGTGGGGGGGAAACCAGTGTTGGGAGGTATTTCAACCATACTGAGATAATATTTGTGTCATCAAAAAGGGTTTTTATTCCCCCCGAGAACAATTTTATTCTGCATGTACTTATCTTCACTAATGAAATTACCACAGAAAATACACTGGTGCTTTCCTGTACTTGAGTATCTTGGTGACGTGACTGCAGGAAAGGTGAAAGCTGCTGGAATTAGCCTGCCAGATGACTCACGTAAATCAGTATAGGAACTAGGAAGAATTTTTTATGCTGTTCCCTATTGCAGACTCTGTTCAGGATTGGGTTGCCTCCTACTGGGTTAAAAACAGCTAGAAAGTGTAGAGAAGAAACTATAGCGGGCTGCTCTTTAACTTTTGTTTCATGGTGAATAGATGCATAACTGATGGTATTTGTCCTAATCCTTTTTTTATCTTTTTTTTTGTTTGTTTGTTTTTTGTGGGTCTTGAGACTAGTCACACAAGAAACCTCTGTGCCTTTGGAAAGTTCTTCCCATTAATTAGTAGATATTTCATGACAGAAACTTGCAGACAAACATACTAGATAGAGTTATAAATTCAAGTAACCTTCACTTATCCTGTTAGACCTTATTAAGGCAGTATAAATAGGATTATCAGTCAAAGGTAAAAGGGAATTTAAAAAATGTAATACTTGCACAAAGTTAATACAGTTTCTGATGTGATTTACTGTAGTTTGACTTGGAACAATCCATCTGCCATATTGGACAAGGAGGGGGATGAAATTGGCTATAAAATGGCAATAAACCAAAAGATTATCTGGGTCCTAATCTCAACTTACCTAGAATGTTAGTCGTCTAAACAAAAACTATAAAATATACCTGACTTTATTGCTAGCAGATACAGAGAGACCAAGTAAAGGTATAAATTGTGGAAAAGGATTTATTACTGTTACATTTTTGCTTTCTGTAGGTGAGAAGGATTGTCTGTCCACTGTGATTTTTAGCTGAAAACCTTGCCTAGACTGAAACAGTGAGTTATTTCATGTCAAGAGTTCACAAATTCTTATACACAGTGGTCCAGCACTGGTCTAGTAATTTGCATTGTTTTGTCAAGGGTTTTTCCAGTGAAATTGTTGGGATTAAGAAGCTGGGGTTGTGCCTCAAGGTGGTCTTTGCTTCCTGCCTGCATCAGAGTTTTTAGGCCAGTGACTAATGCAGCAGATATCTGTTGTTGCACACATTTTGAGACCTTCATATGAAAATAAAAATAGCAGACTGCTAATGTTTGTGTTATGGTCCCTTTCTGATAAAGAAAGGAATACTTAAAAAAAAGCATTCAAATCCTGAAAGAAAAATTACCTTTTCCCTTCTTGTCTTCCCTGCAGTGGATACTCAAAATTGAGATTGCAGCCAATTAGAGAACCTGGATAATGTCAGCAGGGAGAGCAGTGTAGTATCAATAAGGTTCATGGGAATTTTGCCATATTGTCTTTGGAGAGGTTGAAATAAATTTTTCTTCCTTTGGAGTGTTGACTAGTAATTGAAGATTCATGTGACAGCTGGTGGTGGGGGTGTCCTCTTGCCTACCGTATAGGAAGAGGAATAGTGACAGTAGCCTTTTGCAGTTCAGCAGCAAGCATGGCAAAGAAAGAGACAAGGTAGGAAACATGTTGAGAAGGCTGATGAAGAGCAATGTTTAGGTTTATAATAGTGACAAAGACAAAAGATCATGAGAATGTGGCTCCCTATGCTAGAATTTTGGGAGTGGCAGATGCTAGTGTGGATCTTTGAAAATTTTCAGGGCATTTAAAGCCCTGTAGGAAATAATCGAATTTCAGCTTGTGAAAGAAACATGTGACTGCAGTTTTGAAGTAAAAAAATAAAGTGTTCATTTTGACTAAGCTTTTTTCATAAATGGGGTTAATATTTACCTTGCTGGTCTCCAAAGAGTCTCAATTTTTCCAGTGTGACCCTTGCCCTAGAACTGGAACCTTTCTTCCACATCAGTGGAGTATATTATCAGTAAGCTGAGGGGTCAGCTGAACCAATCAAATTTGAATTTATAAATACTGATTAAAATGTCAACATTAAGCAAAATCTCTAATTTTAAGGCCTTTAATTTCATAAGGGGCAGAAGATCTGCAATCATTAACAGAGCAAATATAAATTAGCCTTTTTCTGCAAAAGAGATATTTCTGTTGTCTGCTGAAAGCAAAAAGGTAGTGTTTTGCCACTGCTGTTCCATGTGATTTTGTCTGGGGGGAAAAGTGAGTTATTTGCACCCTTCGATCCTTGCCTGCCTAAAATCTTTTCTTTACCCTTGTGTGTGAAGAGCAGCTGCAGAGCTGAGCTCTGTGAGTCCTAGAGTGGGCATTATGGGCACAAGAGTGCCTTGGCGAGACTCTTGTGACTCAATTCCTCAAGTTAACATGGCTTAGAACTTTGTTCCAGTGTATTTTTCCCTTTCAGCATACATAGTCTCTTCCATCTGATGATTGTGAATGTGTCAAGGTAGAGCAAGGCCTGTGTTTTGCTAGTGGTAATCAGTCCTGGAAAAAAGAATAAATATATTTGAACTTTTTTTAGCCCCTTCTATCCTGTGCAAAAGGACTAACAAAAACCGTTGCAATCAAAGCCTAAATGTAGGCAAGTCTCCTTCTGCTGAAGGCAGGCTTAATCATTTTGTCTTCTAGTTACCGATTTCAACAAAGTTTAGCAGCAGCTGCTGAACATACTTACTGTGTAATACGAAACATTGTATAATACAAAACATGGTCTGCAGCTGGGAAAAGGAAGGCAACTAGATTACTGTGGCCGTAACGGTCTGCAGTAACAGTATTGTCAAGAAGTGCCAAAGCTGGCCGCTGTGTGCTGTGGTGTTGCTTTTTTCTTTTGCTTTTTAATAGTAGGCAAAATCCTGTGTAGGTATGCCCCTATAAAAAACCACTGCTTTCTGTTTGATGAAAGAACCTAGAGAATGAAACAGAACCTAGAGAAATCCTTGGCTTTAGCTGAAGTGGATTCAGGGTTTTCCAATTCTGGTAAGCTGTATTATTGTTTATATTTGTTCAGCTGAACAGTTGTACTGGCAGCTGGCATTTATGTCTTGTGTGATTTTTTTTTTTTTTTTCCCTTCTCCTTTTATAGCACTCTTAAACTCTAAAGGTGGGACTATTCGTGTGAACTTGGTAGCTGGAATCTGTTTAGTGTTGGTGTTTGAAACACTTTGCAGTGCATGCATTTTCTCCATTAGTCATGTGGTGATGTGGTACTTTGCCAAGGGGTGAAATAGACTGTACGACAGCAAGTCAGAATGGAGCATGGATTTTCTAACACTGTGTTAGATGAAATGATTTTGTGTACTTTGAGGTGGAAAGTTCATTCAGAATGTTCACACTTTTTTGTTAAAGAAACATGGTTATTTATTGATTTTTAAAAAGTTGAGCTAAGAATGTAACATGGTAGGCAACAAACAAAACCTAAAGTAGTATTTTTCTACGGTATTTTAATAGGAAGTATTTGAAAGAAGTAAAGATCAGACCAGTAGAAAAAGAATACAAAGATTTTCTGAGTTAATGTTGGCAGCAAATTGCTCTCTTTCAAAAGGGTTTGTGCTTCTTATTATGGGAGTTTTCACCTTTAATTATAGTAGCTACTTTCCAAATAAGCATTATTGTAAGGAAGTGGAGTTTATGTGTTCTGCCATTGCTGCTTTTGGCTGAAAACTTGAGATATAGCAGAGATAATGTTATAAAGCATAGTCTGAATAATTCTTAACTGCATTACTCTTTCTCATTTGACCAGTAGGTTACTGATAGAGTATTTGGTGAGGGTTTTTTGTTGGTTTGTATGTCCCCAAAGCATTGAGTATTCATGGATTCAGGTGGTATAGATTAGACATGCCAATAAGGACTTTTTTTTTTTTAAATTGGGATTTTTCCCTCTCATTTTCTGTGTTGGTGGATTTTATTCCCATAAAGAGTATGTTTGTAGCACTTTTGATTATTTTGTTTCTTCCCCCCCCCCAGCCAAGTCAATTTGATTATTTTTTTTTGTCTTTCCAAGGTAAATAAAGAGATTATACTCAAAACTTCTTCCAGTGACTGACTCCTGTAGTATCCTCTCTTTTCAGAGAGTATTTTTGACTACCAGGCATTAATTTAGAATTTTACTACTGTCTCTGAAGAAACCATTGTGGTATTTTGTCTACGTAAAAAAAAAAAAGCTACTTACAACCTATGCATTCTGGTGTAGGAGTTGTTCTTTGATTTCTGTTAATTTATTTCAAAATTTAGTTGAGTGTCATTTGTATTGTATCTCTTAGTGTAATTATTTCTGAGCAAGTTCTTTTGGTTGATGTTATTGCTGATCCCATAATTGGAAAGACTTCAGACTATAGTGTGGTTTGTAGGAAAATCCTTACTGTTAATGCATGGAATCACTGAAATATTTCACCTTCTTCCATAGAGATTGGTGTTTTTTAATGCTATTAGAGAGTTTTGAAGAAGAATACTAGGCAAAGTAAAACATACTTAACTGCTGTTTACTTAGTTGAGTCTAGTCTGTTATAAATCTTAATGTTGTGTCTGGTTCATCTTCAGGAAAATACAAATAGATTATTTAAATTTCTTCTGTATTATACATGATAAAGCAATCGATTTCTTTTTATTGTATGTTTTTTATATGTAGCCTGTTAGGCATTCTTTTTGATCCAGTTAATTTGCATTTAAATTGATAACGCCTAGCTTTAAGTAGGCACCTGGGTATTCCTTTTACATCACATTTCAGAACCCGTAGAGCTGACGGACAGATATGTTTCTACTTTGAAAGATACAGTCAGCACTGCCTGTAACAAAAGCAGGGAAGTTAACTGAGGAGATAAAAATGAATTGTATAGAACACAGAATATTGAATTAGACAAAATGTGACCTTTTCTGGTTACATCTGAGCTTAAGTGCCTCTTTACTTTTACAGTATATCCCCTGTTAAAATCTGCGGTAGCTGTTGCCAAGTTGTGACTTCAAGTTCATTATTATTTCCAACGTTTTTTTTAGTGTTTAGGGATGTGAGGATGGTAAGTTACCATGCAGAATAACATCTTTGTACGTTGAAATGCACAGTTAAAAATATTTAAAAGAAGCCCTGTGTTCTGTGCCAAGGAGTGTTCTGCAGGTGACATGAGAGAACTGTGAATGGAGTGTTCCCTGAGTAGCAGTGACTACCTTCCAGAGCTTGCCCATGCAGAAGTGGCGATTTTTGTTCATGAAAATGCTTGTGAAGAGATGACCTTTGACCTAATTGATGAAGGTACCCACTAAGCAAAAACCCTGGTGAACTGGTGGCTGTGTCTGGATGACTAGAAAGAATATGAAAGCCTTCAGCTGAAAGGCAGAACATCAGACTTTACCGTAAGGCATTAATAATGCCAAGCTTCTTGGCAGCCAGTGTGGAAAGACAGTGATCTTGACTGGGACTTATGTTACCAGTGAAGAAGGTATCAGTACAGTTTTCCTGAGAAAAGTGAATATAGAATTGCATCTTGGAGAAGCCAGTTCAGACTAGGATTGCTGAGAAAGAGGTGGTCCAAACACAAAGTCACTTGGGTCATCTGGAAGGGAGAAAAATTTTATAGTTATAACTGATTTGTAAGAAATCAGATCTGAGTGAGAACACCTTGACTGACAAAGAAAGAGCTGAGCACCTTTCTGCACCTTTTTGAAAATCGGTTAATCCTGTCTTAAGCTGGAAATTTTAAAGTCAATAGCCACTCCTAAAATTCAACCCTAGCGTTAACAGAAAACCATTTCTGAGGCAGAGGCTTACTATTCTTGGAACCAGGAAATATTGTAAGTTGCAAAAACAAAGGACAGTTCTGACAGGGAGACAACATTACAGCAGGAGAGACACATTTGGTGTGAGACACTAACACTCAGCATTTGAGGTGATTGATCTGTCTCCACACTGAGCCCCTCGGTAATGTGTGCTGTGAATCTGAAGAACTGAATGTTGGCGAAGTTGGAAGCAATCAAATAAAAAGCATAACCTGCCACTGCCCCGCTTAGAAGGTATTTAGAATGGATTGATACAATGGCTTGATACATTAATCTTATAAAGAGGTCAAGATTAGCTTGTAAAATCCTCTTGCACAGTGCAACCCCTTTCCCTGATAGATCAAAACAATCCTATACTATGTTACTTGCCCTGCTTTTTTTCCTTATTCCCATATCCAAATGCAAGATCTGCTGTCATCCCCCAGCTTTTCTTCAGCAAAACCCATAGTAATTGCTTAAGAAGAAAATCATTGCAGTTTATCCTTCAAAGCAGTTACTCTTGCTGTCAGTGATTATAAGAAGGTGAATTGTGTGCTGATTTTTTTTTTTCTTCCTACTGTTACTAATGCAGTGTTGATGTTGCAATGTTAACCTATTCTTAATGCAGTGTATTAAGATCTAACACACTTTACCAGAAAGCTCTCAGATCCTTACAGCCTATAATGGGTGAGTAGAGCAATGATGTAAAAAAGTCTCTTATTAATCTCAGACTGAACACTTCTGCAGCTGAAGAAAGCATTGCTGAAATTTGTCTTGAAACAGTTCATTTTTTTAGGCTACTTCATGGACAACTGAAAACTGTGAAAGATAAGACTTTTTGAATATTTGAACATCACAATTGTTGTTGGAAGGTGAAGCAAATTTACTGTGGTTCTAAAATTAACCCGTATTGACAACATTAGATGCGTCTTTAGCAGCTTATGGATGTGTCAGCTTTTTATTGATTCTTTAAAATTGAACCCAGCAACAAGCAATAAGTTAATGGTATCTTTTCTTCCTCCTATATAAGGGAGAAAATTCAATATTTTAAATTTTTTTGTAATTTGCTGGTAATATTTACAAGAAATGAGATGAAGTTAGTGTTTTCTAAGTCACCTCTGTTGCTTAAACCTTTTTATATGGTTCTGTTATTTAAAACATGTTTCTAGTTAGTGGGGTGAAGACTTTGACCCATAATAAAGTTCAGTGTGCTTTTTCGGTCAGTGTGGTTTTTTTATGAGGCTGAATATCTGCACTCTGGTGCATTGACTGAACTTTTCCATACTGAAGTGTCTTATAGATGTGTAGGACCAGAGGAAGAAGCATAATTACTGAAATAATAAAAAAGCATCTGTGCTTGTAAAACCATGTTATTTATAGCAAAATGCACAGAGTGTGGAGTTTGAACCGATTAGTGATAGCTGCAATTAAATTTAGTACACATGGGTCTTAATGCAACATCACAGCAATTTGGCACAGCTTGCACAGATGTCTTAAACCTTAGGCAAGGTTTATTATGTCTTCAGACCATGGTTTTTGAGACACAAAGGGCTTCAAGGGCAAGAGTCTCTGGTCCATTAAGTGTTCTTTGTGCTGTTGCAGTGGGATGAGACAGCCCTAAAACCAGCCCAACTCAAACTGGCCAGAGGAGGATTCCATGTAGGGCAAGGGCAAAGAGCGTAGTGTTGTCCTCTGGGGCAGAGCTGGTGCCTGAGAACCATGCAGAGTGGTGGTGAAGGCATCTTTTTCTCTTTTTAATACTCCAGGGGCTTGCCTGCTAAGTACATGATCTGAAAGTCTTGACGCCATGAAGTTTTTACCTTCAGCAGTCAATATGTGTTGGATGCTGTGCAGCGGAACTAGGACAGCTGGTCTTTTGAGTCTGTTTTGTTGAGGCTTTCAGAAAGGACGCAGTGTAATAGCAGAAAACTCTGAAGTCATTACAGGTCATTTGCAATGTAACAGATCTGAGCTGGAGGGTTGCAAGTCTGAAGAGCTGAGTGATTTTTGGTATGGTATCATTCAGTGCTTCCCTGTTTTCAGTGGCTGTGAGTAAAACAGCTGGGAGAAGCAGAGTAAAAATGGCATCTTTAGCTTTGGAATGGTACAGATGATTTTTAGGTACATAGGAGATAAGCAATTTCTCTAAGCTATAGGCTTATATAGAGCTTGTTATAAAACTTATATAAACTTATATAAACCATGTAGAGCTTGTTTACACTTTTCCCACCTGCTTTGTGTAGACCCAGCCGTGGAGCTCTGCTACTGTACTATTGGAGTACATGGAGCTCTGTACTATTACAAAGCTAGCTGGTGAGCCTTGTCTGGAGTAAGAAAGTCTGTATTGACATAGCTGATAATCTCATACTTTCTTCAGGCTGTGCAAAAATCTTTGGGGCAGGTGAGTTCTAAGTGACACTAAAAAATCATGTAGGAGTGTAAAAATTCTGCCTAATCCAAGACAGAAAAAACAAGCTTCAATTTACTAAGTTTTGGTTTTTTTTTTTTTGTCTTGGAGATACTCAAGCTGGAGAGGCATGAGAGAAGTGACCTTGCATTTTAACATCAGTGCTGTGATATATAGGAAAAATGAGGTTATAGATATTATTCAGAAAGGATATTTGTTTTATTTCATTCCTCGTTTTGTTTGTTTCTGTGTATACTGTTTTAAAATCAAGCCTTACAAATGCTTTATTTGCAACGTTTTGTAAATCTTCCTCTATAAATTACATACCTGAGGTTTTGGTTCATTTCTTACTTTGTATGGGGATACCTTGGCAGTTCTTAACATACTTACCAGCAAGTTGTTACAGTGAATCATCTCTTATTCTGTAGTCAGTAGTGCTTCAGGATGGCATGCATGAAAATAGGCCAAGAGATTAATGTGACTTCAGGTGTCTACAGAAGGCACTCTCTGTCATCTGCTGTGCTGTTATAATGATAATCTATAACCAAAACACTCTGATTTAAAAAAAAAGAAAAAAAAGAAACAAATTACCTGAATCGTAAGAAAAAGATTTGAAGTACATATTGCATCTCTGTTAAATGGGATGCAAAACCAAGTATGATTCTTGCTCATACATTTTGGCAGTTTTTCCACAGGCATTGTCTGCTACAGTGTGACAGTGCCTAGAATTACAAGTAAAGTTTTATGTTAGAAATAGAACACAATGGCATTGTAAATATTAAAGAAAAAAAACATACAAAGGGAAGTACGTGGGTTCTAAATTGCAGTTACATTTTGTTCATGATGAATGTGACATTTTAAATTTAGGGGAATTACTCAGCTTCATAATGCAACATTGTATGCAGGTGTAACTTCTTTTGTATGTAAGCGCATGTTATGCTAAAAGGTGTTGTTTTAAATTGCAAATTCTGAACAGTTGCTGGAACTTCCTAGGAAGTGCCAGAATTTGTTACCAAGGCCCCTAATTCTGCTCTCCTATGCCTTTGCGTTATGATCTCTAATTACATTGTTTCACACTATTTTTTCCTGCCTCATTCAGTGAACAGGATGGGTGGTGCTCAGGAATGGAGCAGCTACTTGATATTTTAATCCTTATCATTGAGTTAGCAGCCTGGGCTTTATTTACTGCACACCATTTAAAAGTCTGTAAAGAATACGTAATTATTCATTCCCTTATGGGCTTTTCTAAGGTGCCTGGCTGAACTATTTTTATCCATTCAATTGTATTTTCATGTGCATTTTCTGGTCAATACCTGTAACTTTATGTGCTATATGAAATAGACACATGTGCACACATACACAGCATACATGTGTGTATATAAATATATATTTACTTTTTGAACAGAATTTTGTCATTATGCCCTTTGATAACTTCTAGAATGGAAACTGAGTGTCTGTTACATACTTTAAAACAGCCTTTCATGTGGACGTTGAAAGTAAACATAAAATACTGCAATTGAGTGACTAAAGACATCCATCCACATAACTGGAATCATTCTCATATGTAACCTTGTCTTTTGTGATGCTCTTCAACTTTATGTATATCTGTCTGTGTATTCTCCATGTCAGACAAGTTGTCCCTTTGTTTAAACACAGGTGGTATTCCCTGGTGGACATGACTGCAAAGAAGACTTAACTAATGTAGCATTCAGAATATAAGTTCATGTGAGAACTGGAAAAAAGTGAGGGTAGTTGAACACTGGAACAGATTGCCCAGAGAGGTTGTGGAGTGTCCATCTTTGCAGATGTTCAAAACCCAACTGGATGTGGTCTTGAGTAACCTGCTGTAATTGGTCCTGCTTTGAGCAGGTTGAACCAGAGGATCTCCAGAGGTCCCTTCCAGCCTCAGCTGTTCTGTGATTTATACAATGGAAGATAATCTACTTGCACTTAGCATGTCTTTGTCACTGGCTCTTGCAAATTTTAATACTGTTAGCAATGCATGATAGCTCTGACTGTAAGGCTTTTCTAAAACATCCCTCTGTTGTTTGAAATATTTTAATATTGCTGCTACAAAAAGGCCTAGACTTTTCCCATTGCTAATGTTAATATTTCAAATAAGCACGGAAGGCAACAAGTAAAAAATGGTGCATGTAAAATCTGTATTATTTATTGTAGTCCAAATACCCCACTTCTATCTCCCTGCTACTGGTTGGATGGGAGGATTACAGTACTTGTCTTAAAAAGGCCACTTCCGTTTAAAATGTTTTATTCCTAATATAGTGTAACTTTTTTCTGTTGCAGAAGGAGTTGAGCCTTCCAAGGAGAGGAAGTTTGTAAGTAGATGAAGTTTTTTCTATTGTGCTCACAATATAGTATGTAGTTTTGACAGTTTTTGAGTAGCCTAGTCTTCTTTTCAGGGCAGTTAAAATGAAGGTTAAATGTGGCAGCTGACCTGCCTCAAAATACATATAAAGAAACTAAGATTGTAAATGAAAACCTATGGGTTGTGCAGTGACCTTTTTTATGCCCATCCCCCTCTTCTAGAGGAGCTATTATGAGGGATTTCCAAAGTGACAAGAAGTTCTTATATTGAAACTTTTGTTTTGTATTGAAGATTTCTCTTGTTAAAAATCAAGAAAGAAATTTGGTTTCTTCATGAATGATATAATTGAAACTTGACATGTAAATAAAACTGTTTCCTTATGAAATTCTGTGATCAGACCTGTGGATGAAAAGGTAGGAAAAAAGGGTAGGTGAGTTCAACTAAATTTATAGGGTTGTTAAGCTACTATTTTGATTACTGGAAGTAAAGAGTGTATATTCTTGTATAAATTGTTACAGAGTTAGAGTAATACGAACTCAGATTATGTGTGACTTAGTTGTGCTTTGCTCATATTTCTGTACCTTGGCTTTGTTTTCCTCATGTTTTTGAGCTGTTTGGTTTTAAAGCTTGTATTTTTATTTGTATCTGTTTAATTTCTTGTTCTTCATTAGTAATTTATTGAGAAAGTATTGGGATAAGAACATGGCAGAATATCTTAACAAACAAACTCTGTTCAATTACTACTTTCTTTCAAAAAATACCTTAGGACTATAAGGCTATCACTGTACTTGGATAAGCTTGTGGTAATGTGACAACACGTGAATAAAACCCTAAGCCCTTGCACAAAAGGCCAGTTATTTGGTTTTATTTTTCTGTACTTGTTTTCAACTTGATAGTGCTGTGTATCTTTTGGTGATAGTAAGGTTAGGTATGTGAATAACTGAAACTGTAATTGCAGGGAAAGTGCTGTTAAGTGCTCTGTTGTTCTGACTTACATGGCATACCAGAAGTCTGTACATCATAGGACATTTGCTGACTTGGAAAAGACTTTCTTGTTTTATGTTCTGACACATGAAAAATCTTATACTAAATAGTGAGGAAACCAATTTTTAAGAAGAGTCAAGAAAATATAAAACTAATTTCACATCAAGTATTTGATTATTGCAATGATAGAGAGAAAAACACTTGAGGGGAATTTATTTTTGATGCCTTCTTTTGGTGCACTTGCTGCTTTATATTAACCTGAAACTGTTGTATGGGCAAAAGACTCCCTCTGTTGAAGTTAATGGCTAAACTCCTGTTGACTGCAGCCAGAGCAGTAAGTGGCTCTTGAGGCTCTTTCTTTGCCCATAGCCATGACCTTGCTTATTCTTGCTATGATGTTTGACATTGAAAGTTGCTAGATATTTTTCTCCAAGTTTGAAAAACAGTTGCAAAGCAATCACCCCAATTGCATTCGTATACATGTTTTTATAGTCGATCACTGAGATGTAAGTGCATATTCTGTAATGTTGCTAAGACTTTAATAAAGTATAGTAAAGGAATAGCCCCTTGTCAGCATAGTCATATCTAGTTATTAAAGTGCTTAGGATTCTGCAGATGGTATTTTAAAATATTTTTAATACTGCTATCTTAGTTAACAGGGCTCATAGTGGTGAGGTTAGCAAGGGCTGTAGCATCAGGGGTTGTGTGTGTGTGCCATGTTGGCTGCTCTATTTGCACGTCAAATGCATGTTGACATGAAGACTGAATTTCAAAATGTGAGAGGTCCTATGTTTTTATTGCCATAAGCATCTAGAGGTCCTGAATGGCTTCAGGCAGGCATGCCACTTTGTCTTCTGGAGCTTCAGAGCCAATGGCATGCCAAAGACGCAGCTTTAAGCAGGCCAGGGAGAGCTGGTTCAGGGGTGGTCAAGTAGAGAAGCTTGGAAAGCGAGGTTTGGGTTGATGAATGACTGGTACTGATTCCTCTGCTCCACCCCCCTTCTTTGAAATGATCTCTTATTCTCTTATATGATACAATCAGAGGAGGAGAGGAAAGAGGGATGCATGAGGAAAGGTGTCTTGCTTATGGTTTGCCATGTGTATGTTTCAAAGGGCTAGTGTGCAAAATATTTAAGCTTTCTTTTATATGTGTTGCATTGGTTTTTATATCTATTTTAGACAGGCTACCAGCTTGACCATACAGGGTTGTTTTCTGCATATGTGCAGATAATTTTTAAATACTTCTTCTCTGACAACGTAAAGGAGGCTGCTGATTATGTCTCAATGGGATGGGATATGGTATATATGATAGGGTTATATGGAAAGGTGGGTATTTGGCAGGAAGGTTACTGAGTATGCTTGTTTTAACAAGCTCTGATCAGGTTTGTCATTATCTCAACCCTTCGTGTCCCACCTTGGGTGCCAAAAAGGACTGTCGTGGTTTAACCTTAAACAAGAGCTGAACCACATTCAGGAGCATGCTAATTTCTAGCAGTAGAGCTATCTGCTCTAGATCATTTGAAAACAAGTGGTGTTTGACTGAATCGGAATACCAGCCTTTCCCTACCTATTCTGCTGAACCAATCAGAGCTCTTGGACTTGCTTAACTATGTGCTTAACTTGATGCCAGAAGTGGTACTCGTGTTTCTTTTATTAAGTTGATCAGATATGCAGTGAAAGAGGGTGATGCTGACTTACTGCCAGCAAAACCATAAGCAGAGGAGTCTACCTGTGCAGTAGCTGTTATTCCAAGTTAATGAGCAGTGGCATCCATTCCAACACAGTGTGTTACCTGCCTCAAGTTAGCAATGCTTGTTTACTTGTTGAACCTCATCTGCCATTCGTCTGCCAGGGGTACCCTGATTGTGCCATTGGGCACATACGTTCTTGCCGTATGTGGAGTTACTCCACCTAGTAGCTGACCTTTTGATTTAGCTCTGTGGCCGTCAACCTAAAAGCCCAACTGGCTTCCCTTAAAAAACATGCCCTCTATTTTCACTGACGTATTTATGTTACCATTGCTTAGTCCAAATACAGAGACTTCTCTGGAAACCAGCAGCTTCCCTGCCTTTTGTTACACGAGATTCAGCTGATGTAAGGGGCAGGGTAGTATGAAACTGTTTCTTGGTTTTGAAATAGAAGACTAAAGATTAAGGCCATGGTGGTGGCAGAAATCAAGAAACAATCTATAGGGGTTGGGAAAGGAGGCATGGGGAATGTTATGTGCTTTAGGGGGAATGGTGAGAGGGGATAGAGGACATAAAGTGAAGGAAACTTGGAGAGGGAGAGGGCTTGACTTTTGCACTCTTCCCTACATTGTCTGTGGCTGTGGGGCCTCATTTTGGATCTCATGAAAGAAGTTAAGCTTTCTGTGGGCATCCTACAACTAAAGCCAATTCTGATTTTACATAGTTGTTATACAGCAACTCCTAAAGAATGAATTGGAGACAAAAAAACGTTAGAAGGTTGAAGTTAAATTTAGCATAGTTGGCATAAACTGAGATAAGGGCTTCTGGTTGAGAAAGAAGTGAGCTTTTCCATCCTCAGAGCACCCCCTGGCTGTGCTGGCGCAAGTGCTTGTGTGGACACAGGCAGAACTGATCCAGGTTGCAGCTAGCTTAATGCAGGTTCTTTGGTGTGTCTGACTGTCCAGCTGCACAAATGCCTTGCTCTCAGCAGGGTCTGGTGGCATGAAGGCAGAATGAATGTCTTGGAGCTTTCTCTAGGGCTGTCTCCAGCAGCAAAACTGACTTTATGTAAACTTAACATGATTGTAATCCTGCATGGCTGTTACTATCCCACTTGCAACTCTATCAGAAAATAATATTGAAGTGTATTTCTGCACACTGCCACTACAGGGATGGATTATTTATATGTTGTTAAGATATTTTTATTGATTATTTTCACCCAAAACTTCCAAACATCAAGGGAGACATTGGTGCCTAATGTTAAGCCAGACCCAGAAATACAGATTTAATTTGATCAGTTAAGTGTTGCTAATGTCGGTGTATGAAGCATGCAGATCCTCTGATGAACCAGAGAATGCCTGACTGCATCTAAAAATCCCTATCCTTTACACGTTCAGAGTGTATCTAGCTGGAGTAGGTAGCCAGAGAAGATCTCTCAGTGTATGTTGTGCGTTAACCAGGTGAGTTTCCACTGAATTCCAGCCTGCATTTTAGGCATCAATGTCCTTATCCTCTTTTGTTTCCTTCCCATACCCACAGAGTATAGCAAAATGAGAACTACAGAGAGACAGGGCATGAACTCAAAGGCTGTGGCACGAAAATTACCCTCAGCTTTAAGTAGCTACACCCTGGTTTAAAATCCCCTTCTTCTGAAAATGAATTAACAACAGGCTTCTGTGAGGTGGAGAGGAGCCTTCAGAAACAGTAATACTTAAAAAGAAGTAAGCAGGTAGGTAGAGGAGGTTCCTCCTTTCTTTAGAGCTTCAGTGGGTAAAGCACCTGCCCTACAAGTAAAATACCTGACCTTTCCAGACAAAATCAGTTCTCTTTCCTTTTTCTTTTGTTTAATCTGTCAATTTCAGTTTAATGCAGAGCTAGATAACTTTTATGTATTCATTTTTGCTGCATCTGTCCTTCTCTTGACATTTCTGAAACTAATTTCAGTAATTATAAAATATGGACTCTAGTTTAGTAGCAGCAATTATATAATCTACTTGCACCTGTGGAAATGTCAAAGTTGGTCACTGAATTTTCATAAAATTCATTTATGCATTACAGTGAAGCAGCTGATATCCTGGATAACAGCAACATAAGAGTGTGACCAGCCAAGAATTCAAGAGAAACAGTAGTTAAAACTACTGCTTGCTTAGGGGCTTAATTAAATAAGTTTCAAGACAGTTAATAACAGTTTTGTAAGAAAGTTTTTATCAATGACAAATATGGACTATCAGTTAACCCCAGGGAAAAAGTGGGAATGAGAAATTGAGTGGAATGGAATTATGAAATCATGCCAGCCATACTTAAAACAAAAAAAAGTAGGTGGACAAAACTGGAATTCGACAGTTTCTGTATGCATGTATATATGTATGTTTACAGATAGATATATCTATAAAAAAATTGTCTATGTATATAGGTGATCTGTGATAAGGAAAAGTGTTGAGATTGGATGCCAGAGCACCCAAAGGAAACCTCAAAATTGAAATACATTGATTGTACAAGCCTAATTCTCTCCCAACAGCCACCTCTGAGTTTTATCTCTCTAATTGCGTAGGCTTCTTTGTGGCTTGAAGGACACAACTGTCAAAGACAGTCAAGGAAATTAATTTAGAGTGACTGAAGAATTGAAAAATAGCACAAACAAAAGCCTCCAAACACACCAAAACATGTAAGAAAGATTGTTACTTCCATTGTCTTACGTGGATATGTTTCAGGACCTGTGTCCATGCTTATACATGCAGCTTTGCAGCTTTCTTCATTGAATGTATTTTTGCAGAAGTGCATTATTGTGCTGAAAGTGCTCGTGTTGTGGTACATCATTTGCGAAGCACAGAAATTCAAATTTGATTCATTATAGCTGAAGACAGAAACTTCATTTAAGTGCTGGAAAATAGTGATTAGTTTTGGAAAATATTATCTAAACAATTTTAGACAGATCACTATAAAAATACTAGATTTTGGAGAAATATTTTCCATGTTAATTATAAAAGCTATTCAAAATGCAGTCTTGAGATACTCAAGTTACTGAAAATTTGTATTCCTAATTAAAATAAAAACTGTTTCTCTGTTTATGCAAGTTTTAGGGCTTGTTTGGATTTTTTTTCTTTGAAAGTGCACGGCCTCTGCAATCTGGTGTTCACTGAGAGAAACTGAGCACCTTAAGTTACAATAATGTGCAATATCCCGTTAAAATTATTACAGGAGAGAAACTAATACTTATGAGAGAACTTTCTGCAGAGCACACATGAGCAGTTACACCTAAATCTGAGCAATGAGTTCCTCATGCTATGAAACAGTGTTGAACTGGAAATTTGTATTGCTGTAGCTCTCTTCTGTATATACTTCGCTGCTATTGCTGTTTATATTTGTGTAGAGGTGAAGTAAACAAGTTGACCTGAGGTGAGTGTTTTGATAAGTACCATTGTTACACTGAAAATACAGAGATTTAGATCAGTTTGTTCTTTAGAGTGTCTGCCTCTATAGCTGTGGCTCATGTATCTTCTGTTGGCAGGAATTTTTACTACAAATTAGTGTGTGCTGATAGAATGCTCTGATGGCAGTTTAAGGAATTCAGTGTATCTGGACCAGGGATGTGGGGCAAGGTTGCCCTCAGGAAAGTCCTTGTCGCATGTCTTTGTAGTGTCTTCCACCTTTGGCAGGAAGTGGAGGGTGCAAAATAGGTAAGCAAGAAGACTTGTGGGCCAGGACTGGCAGGAGCTAGCCCTTTTTGTATCCAGATTTGGATAGCTTGGGTGGTGCAGTCTTTACTGTGGGTACAGCTTTGCTTAGCTGTGAATCTACCTATTCCTAAAGTTGCGCTTCCATTACGTATGCATCAGATGCTTTCATCACTCTTTGCCTGTGTGTTCGAGCAATAGACTTAGTTTGCTGACGTAAATTATATCTAAAAAAGAGTAACTTTCTTCTGTTGGGTTAGTTGCATCCATGTTTAGGGTTTTTCAGGCATTGTAGCAAAAAAAAAAAAAAAAAGGCTTTTTTGGTGTCACAGTCAAGAATAACTGTTCTGATATCAGCAAGTAACACAGTACTGTTAAACTGTATGTCAAAGACAGAGGGCTTTTCTGGAAAGAGTGGAAGCTGTGGGTAAGGTTGAGAGGGTCTTACACTTTAGAGCCCTGAGAGTAGAACTGGCTATTTTTTTCTTACATTTAATTTTCATTTCCATTTTATCCACTCATTTTCTTCAGCTTCATCTGAGTTTAAAGTAAGCTGAATCTCCACTTCGGACTTTCAAATGATTGTGTCCAATATAATAATCTTAGACCTTTGCAATAAATAACAAAGCATTAATCGTGAAAAGAAAACTAGTCACTTTTTCGTTTTAAATTATTTGGGAGATTACCATTATCTTAAATTTGAAAAATGAAGTAGATTAATTATTGTTGCCAGGTAATGAATCTCTCAATTCTAATATGGGTGGATTGTGCTCAGATGGATACTCTCCGTAGCCCATGTTTGATTCTTAAGATATGTATGCTTTAGTGTTAAGTGTTACTAGCACTGTTTCTGTATGCGCTTCTGCGTTAAGCGAGAACATGCTCATTTAGCTGGTTTTCTCCCTGGTGGCAGTGTACTGTAGTCAGTATACTGTATGGTGCTCAATAAACATATTTCTGTCTTTCTGACAAACTAAGTAGATTCAAGTCCTTAACTTTCAGGGGTTTTCTACTGCTGTCACTGAGGGGATTTTTTTTTCCTGCAAGTCTAGTTTTGTGGTGTTTTGCTCTTGCTACGAGTAGATACAAAAATCCCTGTCTCCTTTTTACAGCTCTGTGTTACTGTTTCTATTGGCACCTTTTGTCACAGCAACACACTGGGAAAACAATGTCTTCTAAAGCACCCCTACGTTATTTTTCTTGGTGGCTTCCTAAGTGCAGCAGACCCTCTTTAAGTTTCTAGATGCCTAACATTGCATTTGTCATTAAAATGCATTTTTGTTTAAAAAAGCACAAATTACCAAGAGATCCAGGTCACTTTGTATGGGATAACCTTGTTGTCCTCAATATTTATCATTTATTCAATGTTTCACCTTTGACCTTTCTGCAGTGGCTTTAAATCTCATTTCCTTATCATTGATGAAAATGCTGAATAGCATCAAGCCAGATGATAAAATTTTACAAACTCATAAAAAAAACCCCAAAAACTCTTTGTACAAAGGAGATTCCTCCATTGACAACTTTTTTTGAGATCTGTTAATGAACTCTAAATGTACTTAATGTATGTTTTATTGAGACAAACCATGACAAGATTTTGATGCAAATTCTGAACAAGGAATTCAAATACTCACAAAGTCTATGTGTCTGGGCTGGTCACTTGTGTATGACATGGGGGACAAGGGCCATGAGCTGTTGGGTCCTTATCGCATCTCTTGGGTTCCTTGTGATTGACAATGAAAAGCTCATTTTTGGACATGTTTTTTGTGTGCTTTAGGAGCCAACAGTTACCATAGCACGATCCTTTTCCCTCGCAGTCCTGCTTACTTCAGCCTCCATAAATTTTACACAAGTCTGCTGCCCATTGTCTGTGTTTCCTTGTTTTAAAGTTGTATTGAGCTAATGAGAAGGATAATGGCACGTGCAGTGTGCTGTGTAGCCTTGTTGCCATCTTCCTGCTTTCAGCACAGGGTCTTCTGCAGACAAGTCCTTTATGCTGTGGAGAGCACAGGCCTGATTTTGATGTTGACAACACATCCCTTGGTATTTTATGGATGTTAGTTGTGTCCATGGCTATCAGAATAGGCCATTCTGTTTAATCTTGTTGCATTGTTTCTTTTGGTGCTTTCACATGCACATTTGCATCCCTGCTTCATTTGTATAATAATATTAATATTGTTACATATCTCTGCATGTTGTCTCTTGACTCATGTTTTACTGGCATATGTGTGGGTTTTACACAGTGACATCCTCTCTTTACGATTTATCACATCACGTGGAAGAGAAAGGAACTATCTTTTTAAATGTAATTCATCATGTCTCTCTTCAGTGAAAGATGAATACACTGCTTGAGGATATTTTAAAGCTTTGTGAAACCTCGTTACAGGTAAATTCATGCTCATCTGTTTGTGTGTGTGCATGCACACACAGTCTTTATGTAAACATGCAAAAGTCAGATAGTGATGACATTTTTGTGTATTTTAAAACTATTCTTTGTTATATTAATGGCATATATGTTCATCCAGCATTGTCCATTATATTCTTTAATCACCTAGATATGTTTACAAGGCCCAGAACATCACAAAATTTCTTGAAGTAATATGGCTACCTGGAAGATTGATGTCCAGATAATGAGGTGTTCAGGTTTTAAAGCTTAATTTTGTAACGTGGTATTTATCTGTTGTTCTGTAAGTGCTGTGGTGTCTAGGTGTTTTGGGTTTGTGTGGCGGGGTTTTTTGGTAGTGGGGGAGGGGCTGGAGGGGTGGCTCCTGTGAGAAGCTGCTAGAAGCTTCCCCGGCTCCAAGTCGGACCTGCCTCTGGCCGAGGCCAAGCCCATCAGCAATGGCGGTAGCACCTCTGGGAGAAAATATTTAGGAAGGGAAACCTGCAGCAGAGGAGGGCAGTGGGATGTGATAGAACTGCTCTGCAGACAGCGAGGTCAGTGAGGAAGGAGGGGGAGGAGGAGCGGGGCAGGAGGGGATGCCCCTGCAGCCCGTGGTGAGACGGCAGGCTGTCCCCCCCAGCCCATGGAGGGGAGCGGGGGAGCAGATGCCCACCTGCAGCCCGGGGAGGGCCCCACCCCGGAGCAGGGGGATGCCCCCCAAGATGGCCGTGACTCTGTGGGAAAGCCCGCGCTGGAATGTTCTGTGACTGAAGGACTGCAGCCCATGCAAAGGACCCACACTGGAGAAGTTCGTGGAGAACTGTCTTCTGTGGGAGAGACCCCACGGTGGGGCAGGGGATGAGTGAGGAGTCCTCCCCCTGAGGAGGAAGGAGCGGCAGAGACAAGGTGTGATGAACTGACCACAACCCCCATTCCCTGTCCCCCTGCGCTGCTGGTGGGGAGGAGGTAGAGAAAATTGGGAGTGGAGCTGAGCCAGAAAGGGGGGGGGGGGGGGGGGGGGGAAGGGAAGGTGTTATAAGGTTTGGTTTTACTTCTCATTATCCTTGTTTTGATTTGATTGGTAGTTTTTTCCCCAAGTTGAGTGTCTTTTTTGCCCGTGACCATAAGTAGTGAGTGGTCCCTCCCTGTCCTTGTCTTGACCCACGAGCTTTTCTTTGTATTTTCTCCTCATCTCACTGGGGCCAGTGGCGGGGAGGAGTGATCAAGCAGCTTTGTGATGCTTTGTTACTGGCTGGGCTTAAACCATGACATTAAGTAATGTAAATTAGCACCTGACTCACGCTTCACCAGGTATCATGCTTCTCCACAATGCTCTGGGTGTGCTATGCCCTGCTGGAGTTTTGTTTTGGTTACTTAGGCAAGGACAGGACAGGGTCAAGAATGAAAAATAATCTTAAGTAATTCTTTATCAAAATTGTGATCAGATTAGGCCTCAAGGAAGAAGCAAAATGAAATGAGCCTCTAGGGTCAAGTCGTTTTCCTGTAGGAATGTTGCAGAATTCCAGGTTGGGGGAATCACATGATTCTTGGAGAAAGCGAAGAAAATCAAGTATCTGGGTGCCTTCGTGTTTTGCCTAAATTAAAAAATGTTTTTGCAGTAGAATATTTTATATGAAATGTTAAATATTTAAAATATTTGTGTACCTGCAGATAATTCTTTTATAGCACATGAGGTTCAGCCTACATGTTAGAGGACCAGATCTCATGGCTAATGGATTGCTAGTGATATGAAGGCAGGTGCTGAGGTGTTAAAATAATTGAATCTCTACAAAGAAGTAGCAGTAGAAAAGACCTCATCAGTTCACTACTAAAACTTGAATAGTGAATTGACAAAATGAGGCAAAAAAGAGTAATGGGATGGAGGTCTGACAAACTGGCTAACCTACTGTTCTTGTTCTTCCCATGTGACAGTCCGCTTCCCTGAGCAGCCTTTTCTGCTTGTGCCCTTTTTCACTGAACTGCTCTGTTTCTGTTGGTTCTGTCCTTCTATCCTGCATTACCTCTTGAATTGGCAGTTTGTGGTGTTTGCAGTGTTTCTATGTGCACAGAAGCAGCAAAGCATATAGCGAGAGCAGAGGGAAAATGCTAGGGTAATTTAATGGTGAGCTGCTGAGGCAAGGGAGTAGTGATCTCTGAGCAGCAGATTGGGGTCTAGGGATAACTTAGTTTGCAAGCGCAATAATTACGTGATCAAATTCTGACTTTCGGTGAAAAATTTGATAGATGCATGTTGAATAACAAAAATATTTTGGAAGATACTTGCTATAAGTATTTTGAAATCAGCATTGGCTGTGTCCTCTCGTATGTTCTGTGAACAGAAGTTGCATTGTGAGAATGATTATTTGTCTTTGATATTAGTTCTAGTAAAACTTCAAAATTGTATGACATAAACAAAAAGAACAAATGATGATATAACCAGCTGTTTTATTCTGCTGTCTGAGAAAGTACTTACCGAGTGAGAAGACTGCAGAAGAACATCATGTGGGTAATCACTGCTAGTCAGCTCAGTTTGAATTTCAAATAGTAAACATCAAAAATCTGACATACTGAAACAGCGTGTTCATTGTTTGTTTTTTCCCAGTGGCATTAATTTTGGGAAGTCCAGTTTTCTTCAGTTAAGGAAAATTCGAAGTTTGTCAAAAAGAATTGTCACAAAGGAGTTGTACTGTCCTCATGAATTGCATGATCCAGGCTGCCCCATGCTGTATTGATGAATTGATTTTTTTTTAGGACTGATGCTACAAAGATTTGAATAATCTCTTAATCTACAGAGAGAGCTTTCTGAGGCTGTGCAATTTCTAGCTTGCACACATTTAGCCTCTGTAGGATTGGGGTCATGGTGGGGCTCAGGGGAGATTATATGATTGTTTGATGAACCTGTGCTCTGCTTAAAGAATTCTAATGATAGGTTTCCACCCCCTTTATTTTTGGTGTATGTCATGGTTTAAGCCCAGCCAGCAACAAAGCACCACAAGGCTGCTTTCTCACTTCTCCCTGGCGGTAGGATGAAGAGGAGAAAATAGAAAGAAAAGCTCGTGGGTCAAGACAAGGACAGGGAGGGACCACTCACTGCTTATGGTCACGGGCAAAAAAGACACTCAACGTGGGGAAAAAACAAAATCAATTTAATTTACTACCAATCAAATCAAAACAGGATAATGAGCAGTAAAACCAAACCTTATAACACCTTCCCTTCCCCCCCCCGCCCCCCTTTCCGGCTCAGCTCCACTCCCAATTTTCTCTACCTCCTCCCCCCAGCAGCACAGGGGGACAGGGAATGGGGGTTGTGGTCAGCTCATCACACATTGTCCCTGCCACACCTTCCTCCTCAGAGGGAGGACTCCTCACTCTTCCCCTGCTCCAGCATCCACCTGCTCTGGCGTGGGGTCCTCCACGGGCCGCAGGTGGGGATCTGCTCCACCATGGACCTCCATGGGCTGCAGGGGGACAGCCTGCCTCACCATGGTCTTCACCACAGGCTGCAGGGGAATCTCTGCTCCGGCGCCTGGAGCACCTCCTTCCCTTCCTTCCTCACTGACCTTGGTGTCTGCAGAGGTGTTCCTCTAACATTCCAATCCCACTGCTCACTGCCGGTTCCCCTCTTAAATCTGTTCTCCCAGAGGCGCTACCGCCATCGCTGATGGGCTCGGCCTTGGCCAGAGGCGGGTATGACTTGGAGCCAGAGGAGCTTCTAGCAGCTTCTCACAGGAGCCACCCCTGCAGCCCCTCCCCCGCTACCAAAACTCTGCCACACAAACTAAATACAGTAGAGATTAAAGGTGAGGTATTATCTACAAATATATGTTTGGTTTTATTTTAAGGAAAGAAGCACTTGGGTTTCTGCACAATATATTTGTTCCTCTGGTAGCAATGATATCACCTGTATTCTAAATATCTGCTCTCAGGTAAAAGAGACAGTTGCTGAACATCAGGGATCTAACCTGCCTTGCATCTTCTGGCAGGCATTCTGGCATTACAGATTTTCCCCTCGGAATTTTCAGTATTATTGCCATTCTATCACGTAAAGTATAGGCTGACTTTCTAGAGATATAAGGATCATGAAATCCCAATGAGCCACTTCTGTTTTGTCTTAAAGGAGGAGGGAAGTCTTTTTACCCCCTTCCTCTTTCCTGTGAAATGCAAATTTGAACATTTTTTATTGTTGTCAGTATTCTAAACCAGTACTGTTGCTTATCATAAAGGATATTCATGTATTTGTTATCTGCAGTTTCTTTGTCATTCAGCTGGACTACCACAACGTTACATGCCTTGGCATAAAGCATTTGGGAAACTCCTGTTTATGCAGAATACTTCAGTATTTTCCGAGGAGCAAATGAAACCTGCTACCATGTGCTGGCTTCCCCCAGAACTCCAAGTCAAGATCTTCATCCTAGTTGCTGTATAGCTTGGGATAAAAATACTGGAAAAAACACCTGAAAAAGTAGCTGTGTAGATACTTTCTAGTATTAGCCTCTTAGTTTGCAGTAGTGTACTACTACATTCTCTTATACTGTACTGTTCTGCCACATGCACCCTAGCGATTTATTTTGAATGAAGCCAAATTGGAAGATCCTCTGTGAGCTGTTAATCTGATTTACTTCTAGCCTTATGGGGAGGTAAGGGACTAAACAATGAGTGTGTACAGAGCACATCTGTACTGGGAAAATGCTCTTGGATCACTGAATTCATGTAGTGTCTTCACGTGCTTCCTTTGCTATGTCAAGAGCTGGATGGCATCTGTGCCTTCATACTGGCTGTCATCCATGATCCATAATCCTTGGCTCTCACCTTTCTCTTTCACTAAGCTGTCATATCCAACTAGTCTTTTTTATGCCCAACCTACTTTCTGTGTCAGTCACCCCATGATGTGCCCCTTTCTGAACCTTTTAGCTCTTCATGATTGTCTCCCTTTCTTTCCCCTTTTGTTCTTAAAACTATCCTTCCAGCAATTCTTTGCCCTCCTAAAAATGCCAGCCTGGATGGATTCTGCTCGTTAACCTGTGCCATGAGAAAGAAGAGTAAAAGCTAACTTCATTGTCAGTATCAGAAGGCTGCTGCTGGATGTGAGAGGGACTGGCAATCACATGAAGTTTCAGAAGGTGAACGCTTCCTTCTGGAGGACTAGGAACAACAGCTGGATGTCAGAGGAGCAGCAAAGTAGGCATGTCCTCACTGGCAGAGATCTTTAACAAACTGGGAGATGCTAACAATCGTGATGCATCTTCCTCTGAAGGCTTTATGCTATAGTCCTGGGCAACAACGCGTGAGACAGCTGCAGGAAGAGTTCGAGGAGGGCGAAGGCTGGTTTGATCTTGGGAAGGAGTATGTGTCCATGGTCCCGAGACAGACTTTTAAGTTTTAAAGCAGCCAGAGTGCAGTGTGGCAGCAGGAGGCACCCTGTGCTGACTGTCAGGGCCTCCATTGTCCAAGGCTGGGAATGGTGTCTGCTCTGTAGTTAGGTCACATTGGCTCTTCCTTGTTTGTTAGTGCCTTGTGAACATACTGCATAATGTTTGTGGCCGTGGCCATTTTTGCCTCTACCACAATTTATGTCGCTGCCTAAAACTTCTGGGCCCGGTTGACTCCCCTCCATCCTAGTATCTGCCTCCTGCTTCCGATGGGTGTTACGGGTCATGTTTACCCTCTTACAAAGTTTTTGACTGAATGCAGTTCTTGGCACACTTCTGTGTTGCTGGAGGTTTTCCATCCATTCATATTTTCAGCCTGTGCCTGAAGCACAGCGCCTTCCTTACATGTGTGTTCTCTGGGATAGAGCAGTGGAGAGCTGGGGCAGGGATCCTGAGCCAGGTTTAGGCTTGCAGGACTGGCTCTGTGAATGTAGTTTTCCTATGGGGATAGGCATGCCAAGAATCTGGTTGCCAAGTGCTTTGTTTATGGGCGGATGGGTGATGGCTCCTGGGACTAAAATGAGGGGCAGGGACCATGAGCACTGCTTGGGGAGGGGTTGATGGCTCACTGTGAGACTGGAGGTTGCAGAAACTGAATAGGTTACTTCAGCCAACAGCGTGAGCAGCAGGAAGGTGGGTGGCTTCTGTGGTGGGCTGAAAAGGAAAGGGGCGGATGGATGGCACCAGGACAGAGCTCTTCTTTTGTAGGTTTGGAGAAGGAAAATGCTGCTTTGGCAGGATACCCTTCTGTTTTGCAAGGGCTGAACATCAGCCAGTTCTGCCTCTTCAGTCTTTCACAAGTCTTTGCTCCCTGAGTCATGGCAGCAGCTAACCTGGCATTAGCATACTTCCCTGTGATCCATGTGTTGTTCTCTGCCATCTCTGTCCTCTTGTCCTTTCTCCCAAATGTTGTAGTGTTTCCACTTCTCTGTCATGTTTTTCCCTAGCAAGCCAGTCAAGCTTAGACCTGTGAAGTTTACTGAGGTGTGTTGTGACAGCTCTCACAGGCCTGTGAAAAGGTCAGAAAGAGTACTGGGGATAAGTGGATCCATAATATTGCCATGCTTGCCTGAAAGGAATGGCAGGTAACTGCCACAGGGAGAGTGAGTGACAGTCTAAAAGGCTGACACAGGTTTTGGCAGTCTCTTACTTTATATTCATTGTGTGTTGGTTGCCACTGTGCAAAAGGCAGTGTAATTGCATATAATCACATTTCCTCATATCCCGGTGGCTTCACTCATGAACGTTTCGTGTGGTCATGCCCCTAGGCAGTGAAGGCAAGCATAACATTTGAGACAAACATGCTATCCCAGGTGTCCCTAACACGGGGCTGAGCATGCTGCTGGAAACAAACAAGTTCTTGCTTTCTAGCCTGAATGGAAAAGCTCTCCTGTGCCTTTGTAAAGGCTGTGCAGGGAACAGAGATGTTGGGAACGCTTTTTTCCCCTCTACTACATGGTACTATTTTGCAGTCTGGTGACTAGACGTGCATTCCACTTCAACACAGCACATGATGGAAATGGGATTAAACGAGGCACGTTCTACATCCATGGGTACGTATGGCCTTGAGACCCATTCTTAACTATTCTGTGATTCTTCTTAGTATCATTGAGATGCTGCTGAAGATGAGTTTTTATAGATTGTTGTCATACTTTCTGGATGCTTCTCTCCTAGATTCTGCTAGGAGACACTTAAAATGTTTTCATTTACATTTAAAAATATGGCTCTTTTTATGGTTGAAACGAGTCTGTCAGAAGTACCAAGAATATATCTACATATATCTAAATCCAGAAAGCTTTCAGATTACTGAAAATCTGAACTATGTTTTGGTTTGGGTTTTTTTAGCCAAGTTCTACCAACAAGCCATAGCAGCAAATCTGTTGGGGCGGGGGAGGAGGGAGGGGCATGAGGTAGGGATATTGTCACTTTTGAGAACCTTTTGCTATATTGAATGTAGGGTGGAAACACTAAGCAGGAAATTACACTGGGCTGCAGGTGTAAGAAACCTGGATGACTGCTTTAGTCATTATTTTTTATTAGTGACCTAGATGATGGAATAGATGGTATTTATTAAGTTTGCAGCAGAAACAAGCTGGGAAGAATGCAAGTATACTGAAGAATAGTATGGGGTTTCATAATCATTCTTACAACCTGGCAAAAATATACAAAGTAAAATAGGACAAGCTTGAGAGTTCTTGCTTCAGCAGAAAATACTCAGCTTTTCAGATGCAAGACGGACAGGCATGAGTTTGCAGAGGAGGATCTGAGAGGTATAATGGTTTCACAGTGTGATGCTTTTGGGGGGGGGGAATGCGGGGAGAGGGTACATCATGCTGGGAAGCTGATGTTTTGAGCTGCAAGGCATGCAGCATTATTCTACCCCACACAGAACTTGCAAGGCCTTATGCTGGAGTGCTGCATTTAGGTTTGACTGCTGTGTGTTGAGATGGATCAGCTGGAGAACAAATAACAACTGTCAGCTGCTTTGAAAACTTGACATGATCTATGGAAAAATATTTACCAAGCTGGGGTTATTTACTCTGGAGAGGGGAAGGCTGAGGGGTGATCGTGGAAGTCGTCAAGTGTGTGCTGCCATGAGCAGGAAATAAAAATGTTTTCTATGTTACTGGGGTGTAAAGCAAGACATAATGTGTTTAAATTGTTACGGGGGATTCAGCTTAGACACCATTGAAACATTTACTGTCTCTGAATACTGAAGCAGAGGAGTGGAGTACCTGAGAGTGTTGTGGAATGACTATCAACTTTTAAGAACAGAGGAAACAAACAGCTGACTGAAGTGATGGGGTAATATAAGTATAATGGACGTCTCTTGGGGAGGGAGAAGATGATCTCTTGACTTCCTTCTAGGTCTCTTTATAATGTATCATTACTTTCATGGGATTAATTGCCAGAACTTTCTGCTGAAACTTGATGCCATATTTTAAGTATCTGCTTTCATGGAAGAAAATACTGTCTCATAACAGACAGCATTACTCATTTGTGCTTGTCTGTAATGACAGAATTCCCTGTCTAAATGTGTATAGGGCTTTATGTAAGTATAAGACAAATTTAAGAAAGACAATGAACTTCAAACTTCTTGAGTTTTTTTGGTGAAAGACTGACTGCTCTATTTCTGCTGCTCGTCTCTGTTCAGAGCTCTTGCCTACCCCTGTTTGTCTAATGACTATCTAGTGAGGACCAGGAGGTGTATTTAAAAAAAAATAAAAAATCAGGCATATATGTGGTAGCATTACAGAGCTGTTGGGGAGAAGCTTCTGCAGGCATATATGTATTCATGTGCATGAAGGGGCCTTAATAAGGAATCAGTTATCAATCAATTGATCAGCCAAAACAGAGCTTAGTAACTCTCTAGGTACATATTAGTTGTTGATAGACAGGTGTAGGGTTTTAGAGAAGGGCTGCAGGCTAGATTGTAGAATCATGAAATTATTTATTTGTGCTTTAACATTTTGAAGAACATCCTCAGATACCATCATGATCTTACAAAATTATTCAATAGAAGATTTTTTATGTTTTCAATGTATTTCTTTTGATGGAAAAATAAATACAGGAAAGTTAAACAGCGTCAATTAGCACTAAAATATAGCCTAAATAAGGACCAGATAAACAAATGCTCATCAAGAGCCTGGGTTTGGGTTATCACCGTGTAACAATGCTCTTGAATTTAAAAAAAACCCAACTGTTTAAACCCTATGTAATGTAGAACTCTTCAAGAAGTAGATCTATTTTTGCCTCTAGTTTTTTTAATGCTGTTCCTTTTGTATTGAAAGGCAGTGCAGATTGAGACAATTATTACTATTAAAGCCTGATTTCTCAAGCTTTTTACAGTTTTGATAGTAGCTTGATGTTTGTTGACGAGAGACTTTATTAGTTGAGCTATTTTTATTGCTTTCTAATTTCAGATTAGGAATTTTTTTTTATTCTTATAGTACGTGAAATATGCTAGGAGGTTCCCTAAATCTGAAGTAGCTACTCTGGGATTTTTCCAGAAGAAAAGATTTTGACAAAAGGTGTGCCATTGTATTGGCTGAGCTTTCGATTTTGTATGAATCTTATTTTCGAGCTTTCACAGGCAGATGCAGAAATGATGCTACCTAATAAAGGGAGATGGGAGACTGTGGTGGAATATGAGGAAGGCTATCTAAATGCATTGCATTAGATAGCACCTCTTGCTGTTTTTTTGCTGTCATCTATAATAGCGATCCAAATGATATTTAGACAAAGAGTAAAGAGCTACTCTTTTTCACTTTTCGGCCAGATACCTTCATTATTTTGATCTGTCTTCTGAGCTCTCAGTATTGCAGGAGCAGCCAGCATCAGTCCCACTTTAACTTAAAATTATCTGCTTCTGCATACAATGAGGCTATTCTGGCTGCAGGGAACATTTCTGATCTGTTGAAACTCACTGCAGAGGAGTAGGAGTGAGTGAGGTTGTGGAGAGATTTTGCCAGATCTTGGCTGGTGCACATTATTGATTCCATTTGTCTGCAGTGTTTTAGGATCAGTGTTTTTAGTTAAGATGTTTAATGTGACAACCAGTTGCTGGGTTAACCTAGCAGAGGTCTACGCAGCAGTTTCTGTTATTTTTTAATGGATAATTAACATTGCTAATAAACATGTTCTTTTGATCTATTCCTTTGTTTAGTAATATGAACAATACCATAGAGCTATCAGCAGAATACGCAACTCATTTATAAAAAGTTACTAAAAATACATTTGAATTTAATAGAGTGCTTTTTAAAACTATAATTTAAAAACAAATCCCTTGCAGAATAGTAAGGCTTAAAGCTCTAAATAGGCTCTGGCAACGTCTTCTGGAAGACCACCTGGGCTTTTACCATGTACTCCAGTGACACATTAATAAAATGCATTATTGTAAATTGCTTACCAGTGTCAGATTTATGGGTATGCCTGTAAATGTCAATAGAGCCGTGATGTTGAGACTTACAGAACTTAGGGCTGGAAGGGGTCATCTAGTATGTCCTTCTGTCATGGGCTAGCAAACACTCATCCCCCTTCCCTGTGAGTTTACAATGCTATGGGCTGACATATTGTTGTGGTTTAAGCCCAGCCAGCAACAAAGCACCACAAGGCCACTCTCTCGCTCCTGCCGGTGTCCCATCCCTCCCCCCCGCCCTGGGTGGATTCGGGAGGAGAAAATACAAATAAATGCTCCTGGGTCAAGACAAGGACAGGGAGGGATCACTTACCAATTATGGTCACGGGCAAAAAAGACACTCAACTTGGGGAAAAAACAAAATCAATTTAATTTACTACCAATCAAATCAGAACAGGATAATGAGAAGTAAAACCAAGTCTTAGAACTCCTTACCCCCACCCCTCCCTCCTTCCCAGCTCAACTCCACTCCCGATTTTCTCTACCTCCTCCCCACCAGCAGCACAGGGGGACAGGGAATGGGGGTTGTGGTCAGTTCATCACACCTTGTCTCTGCTGCTCCTTCCTCCTCAGGGGGAGGACTCCTCACTCTTCCCCTGCCCCACCGTGGGGTCCATCCCATGGGATATGGTCCTTCACGAGCTCCTCCAACGTGGGTCCTTTCCACAGGCTGCAGTTCCTCACAAACTTTCCTGGTGTGGGTCCTTTCCAGGGGCTGCAGTTCCTCCTGAGCTTCCCTGGCCGTGGGTCCTTTCTGCAGGCCAATCTTCAGTCACAGGCTGCTCCAGCACGGGCTTTCCCACAGAGTCACGGCCATCTTGGGGGGCATCCCTCTGCTCCGGCGTGGGATCCTCCCCGGGCTGCAGGTGGGCATCTGCTCCCCCGCTCCCCTCCATGGGCTGGGGGGGACAGCCTGCCGTCTCACCACGGGCTGCAGGGGCATCCCCTCCTCCCCCGCTCCTCCTCCCCTCCTTCCTCACTGACCTCGCTGTCTGCAGAGGGGTTTCTGTCACGTCCCACTGCCCTCCTCTGCTGCAGGTTTCCCTTCCTAAATCTGTTCTCCCACAGGCACTACCACCATCGCTGTTGGGCTCAGCCTTGGCCAGAGGCGGGTATGACTTGGAGCTGGGGAAGCTTCTAGCAGCTTCTCACAGGAGCCAACCCTGTGGCCCCTCCCCCACTACCAAAACGCTGCCACACAAACCCAAACCAGTGATAAATTAAACTTTTTACTTACCATATGTATTGCAGGATTTGTGGTAATTTAATCTTTTGTGGTAATAATGCTGTGTTAAACTAATGGAATTGGTTTCATCAATGAAGTAGCACTCATGACACCTATTCTTAGGGATGATGCCAAAGATGAAGAAAACACTGAAATCACTACCTTTGAGACAGTGACCTTACTGTAGCCCTTGCAAGTATAATGAATGTTATTTATCCTAGGAATAAACTATAGTTACTTCAAGTGAATGAATGACATTTATCTTTTGTGGTACAATGAGCCTCCTTTTTAACTTCCACTTGCTTCCTCAACTATGTGTTTGTGGAACGAAATCTAAGCAGTCTGAAATGAAGAGCAAACAATTGTATTGATCAAACTGAAGTCAGCTTTCCCTTGCAAGGCTCTATCTAATTAAATTGGTGCTATATTTTGCCCCCAGATACGTGAAGCAGTCCCATTTACTCCTGCAAAAACTGTAAGGCTGTAACGGTAGGCAGAATTTGATCTTCTGCTATGTATTCATCTCTCTTTTTCAGTAAATCATGACTTTCCAAACTTCTGTCTGGATCAGGCAGAATGCATAGAAGAAGGATTTTCAGAGTCAAAGCTCAATCTCAGCTTAGAATAATTTACCATTAATGTGACATGAAGTGCCTGCATGAATTAGCTCAGGGAAGAGGTTGATTTTTCATGGTCTCAAAATAGCCCTTCTATGCAGTTGCTTGTGTTTAAGCTGTTGTGCCCAATTGCCAGTCCAACTCAATTCTCCTTTAAGCAAGACGAGCTGGCAGTCTTGTCCTCCTGCAGGTAAAATCTACCTACTGCTTAATTTTTATGTTTCACACTAAAGCAGTCTGTAGCAATGGACTATTCTTTTACGTGTTTCTTGTTGTTGCACTGCCTCAAGAACAGTGGAAGAAAACCCACCTTGATTGTGGACTTGTCTCTTCCATTCACCCCAGTATTAAAATTAGCCTTATGGGAATAACATGTAAAATTTGTATTGCACTTTCAAAGGAAGCACACCTTCTCCTTCTGAGCTAATCCGTCTATTGGTTTGTGTATGGAAATAATTGCGGTACTGTCCTGATTCAGCGGAGCTGGCTGTCCTGCTAGGGGTTTTATGCTGTCTCCTACTCTCTGTGCCTTCAGTAGAAATTTAACAGTTTTATACAACAAAAAACAAGTACTTTGGTGTTACATATATGTGCATATATGAACATAGATAACAGGACGAAGGACCTAACTAAAGGCTAGTATGCACAAAGTTAAGCCCTTTGAACATTTTATATAAATGTGTTTATGTGTTTACATAAATGTGTTTGTGAGTGGTATGCACACAGTCACAGTTTACCTGTCAAAATTTTCTATCTCCATCAGAAACAGGATATTTCATCGACTGAAGAAGTCTTAAGTACAAAAGAGATTTTATCAGAGGAATTTTAAGTGAACAGAGCTTGGTTTGAGAGGTGCTGAGCAACGGGAATAGGGAGCTGCCTGTTCTTGGCAGCTAGGGGAGAGCCAGGGACCTGTGACTGTAGTCGTACCTCACATTCTGCTTCTCGGTTGTTAAATTTCTGTTCCTAAATGTTGTCTCCAAACTCAAATCGTGAAAAAACCTGTAGGCATGGACAGCTTCACCTGATAGTTTCAGTGTTGGAGCTGTTTGACTATTAGTTGATTCTTGTACTGTTTTTTTTCACGTTCAAGAAAATCTCAAAAAATTGATGTTTTGCTGCATTCTGAGTAAAATTTGAAGAACATGTTTTGAAAGTGCCAGAGTTGGGCATCTACCTGGTAGGTGTGCCCTTGCAAATCTGTGAATTCACCCATCGCGATTTGTGATCTTGAATTTAACCCCTTAGAACTCATCCTTTCTTTTTCTTTGGGAGGTAGGAGAATTTAGAACTTCCTTAGAAGGATTACTTGCAGGATCCTTGGCGTAGTAACGCTTGCTGGGGCCTCAGCTTAGTAATCACAATGCAGATGTCTGTTATGTTTTAGAAATTCAAATGCGTAGTTCTGTGTATCCTTCAGTTTTGTTTTCAATATCTTTAAATGAAGGCTCTAGGTAATACATCAGTTAAATTTAAAGTACTTCCCAATAGATACATGTAGGAGAAAGAAAAGAGATAATTTAATCATTATTTTCTGCTGTGTGGTTGAAAGAGCAATCTAGCTCACCAAATCTAGTTCAGCTGTTTCCATAACCAGGAGATTTCCCTCTGTCTCTGAAATGCATGACTCTGTACCTGTAAACTCACTAATTTCTTCCAAAAATGAGCAGCAGCTTCATTTGGTCCTGTGCTCTGACTAGTCTGTAGAAGTTGTCCATGCCTAGAGCAGGGCCAGAGCTCTGGCAAAAAATAAAATCATGTGGTTGACATTATCATGTTGTGCAAGAGGTACAAATTAAGAATTATACAGGAAAACTATGCGGGTGAGATAAAATACTCTAGCTCTTAAATTAGTAAAAATAAGTACTTGCACAGTGCCTTTGCTTTTCATGGTGTTTTATAGAGCATTAAAAAAAAATGCTAGTCCTCACGGAACAATTCACAATATTTATTTATTTATTAAAAGGATAATCTCAGACTAAGAGAGAGTACATAAAGAAAGGAATATAATTAAATGAAAACCAGCACCCTACACAGCGGCACTGATCTAAAACTGTCTTTATAAACTGTTGTATACTGGTTTACTTTTAAGTGAAGTTGCCTTTAAACCTGAAATTTATAACTTTTCTGCAATTTCTAGGTCTGGCTCTCACCCTTAGTAAAAATTCTAGATAATTTCCCTTTAAAATTCAAGTTCAGTCATGACAGAACAGACTGATAACTTTTCCTTTTGTATTAACCTCAGTGTTACAAGAATATATTTGTTCTTATATGCCTTGGCAATTAATTTTCCCTGTTAAAGGAGACGAGCCTGTTTTTCATTCAGCGATGTGCTGTTCTATTACTGCAGAAACTGCCTGTCTGTTTACCAAGGAAAGGGATAATGTGACTTAAACAAGATGGCTAAATCCTATTCGGCAGGATCAGAGGGGGTGGTGAATGTTTGACATTTGCCAAGAGAAACTGTCTTAAGCATAGAGGCTGTTTTGTGCTGTGGGCTGGCGTAGTGAGGGGGACCTCTCCTTCCTCTGAGGTGCAACGTGTGCGTGCGTGTGTGTGTCGGCGCGGCGGCTGGTGCTGCAGAATACCGGGGATGAATTACTTGACGTGCACAACTGAAGGCGCCGTTTGCTTCACAAAATCAGCGCGGCGTGCACTGCCACTAACCTGAGAGAGGCAACCAGCAGCTCTTCGTGACGGCTAGAGGTGGAAGGACCCAAACTTGCGGTCCTCCCCCCGCCCCCAAGAGATCGCTAGTCCATTCCTTTATAGTGGCTCATTTTGGCTCTCTGTCATCGCCAGAATGCTGCCAGTGAATGTGTGTCATGATTACAATAGAGTGTGGTAACACATAACAGCAATGAAAGCCCAGCGGGAAAGGCTACAAATTCCAGGGCTGACCTTGGAGTAAGTATTGTCTGTCTTTAATATTTTAATGGTTTCTGCATGATGCCGACTTTCGTGCAACCAGGAGCTGTTTAACATGTTTGTGCTTGACAGTCTGGGAGCACTGCAGCTCCAGGTTGAAGGAACACGTTTTTTAAATGCATTGCAGTTGGTTTCAGCAAATGTGCGAGCCTGGAGCCGGGATATTGCAGTACATTTGGAAAGAAAGCATTTCTGCATATTTAAAGTTACTGAATCTCAGTGCATGGAGCATCCTGTCAGCTTGTAGGGGGAAGAATCTGTCAGTAGGCCATGGTGTCTGTCTTTCTCTCCAGCTCTCTGTTACTGTTGTTTATCCCAGTGCTGCCTTTTAGAAAGGCCTCTATCTCTGCTGAATAATAGAGAGCACTGCAAGAGATTAAAGCATTATAGAAATGCTGTTTCTGAAAATCCATCAGGAATGAGCCGTATTTTACATACGTAACTACACTAATGAACTGTATCGACATTCTGGAGGATTCCTGATAGTCTCTGCAGTAAGTATGTTTACCTAATTTAGCAGTGTGTTTACTTGGTACTCGCTTGAAGCTGATTAACTCATTTGCGTGATGTCAGCTATTTAGAGAGTTACTATATGAAAATATGTAATTTTAATGTACAGTGATAGTAAGAATAGTCTTTTATTCATAAATGCCAGCATAGGGTTAGCCAAGATTCGTTAGTCAAAGCCAAATATTTATTTCTATACATACATACCTACAGTCTACATTGACATGTCAGGCATGTATGTATGCATATTATAGTCACCATGAGAACTTGCTAATTTTATCTAGGCAAATAGATATGGTTACGTCAGAGCCTTTAGTATTCCCTGGGACTTCCCCATTCTTGCAAGAGAAAAAAACCCTGAATGCTGCAGATGCCTGCGGTAAAGTTATTTAGCTATGAAAGGTATTATCTCTGACATCTGCCATGTTCTAAAGAGAGGGCTATAGGTAACTGTGCAGCATAGCAAATAATTTATTCTAATAATCACATGAAGGTGACAGAGCACTTTATTCCAAGGAACAAGTGTAGATGTTATATTGGGTTCCCCAGAACTACGTTTGTGAAATGTCAGAGAGAAATTCTGCATTTCAATCTGGCACCTTCTGCTGAGAGCAGTGTGTGTTAGCTGTGAGCAGACTAAGCTCTAGGTATTTTTCTGAAAAAAATAGCATTGCTAATTTCTGAGGAATTTTGGAGGAGGAGTCTTATCAGGGACCTCATTAAAATGGTTTGCATGAATAATTGATAATTATACTCTTTTTGAGATGTGGCAATTTAAATATTTTAAAATCAATCTTCAATTAATTATGTAATCATAGTATGAGAATAACATCACTAACTGCAAAGGACAAAAAATGATTCATGTTACTGTTTTTTCAACATATGTATGTGTTTTTGTAATACGAGGTAATCATTTCCTGCTTCCTCCTTTTTAATGGTAACCTAACATAATTACACTTGTTTTGCCATGTTTTGACAATATTTAATACTGATAAAATTAATAATTATATTTTAAATTCTGCATTGATCATTGTTTTTGCTAAAATGTTGTCTGGATTTATTTAATTTTTTCATATATCAGACTTTCTTTTGCCATCACACTTACTACTTTCTAAACTTAATTTGCTTGTAGAGAAAAGAAAGTATCATATTTTGGTTGCTGGCACTTAATGATTCCCATAGAGTCATTCTCTCATGATTTGTCAGAGTGGAGTCAATGCAGACTTAAGTCATGTCTCCCAGATTCTTATTTTCAATCATCTGTACAAGCACATATCTGTGGGGGGCAGAATGCAACTCATTCCTTTAAACAATTCTTTGCACACTGATTCTCATGAATTTTCCTTCAATAAAGTTTAAATGTTGGGACTAGAATTATGTTGTCTCTCTGAGAAATTAGTACAGTCTGTCTACTTTATATTCATTACTTGCAGAAAGCTCTTTCAAAGAATATTAAGGATCCAAAATGAAGCATTCCAAATTTAGTAAATGTAAGAATTGAGCCTGCCTGCCAGCCTCGTGCATATGCACTGTGACAGTTTGTTTTAACAGGTTTTTGCATGTAATTTGTAGGTCTTAAAAAAGCAAAAATGAAAAGCAAGTTCTATAGAAGAACTGGATTGACACTCCAGTGTCATCACTAGGTGGGAATTTATAGATCCATAGTAGAAGCACATCTGATATTGAATGCCCTGAGAGTCTGCTCCATGACTGAGACTCTGATGTGTTACAGTAATGAAAATGAGGAAGAATATGCGTAACTACTAGCAGGTGTAGGACTTCCACCTGCTGTCTATGTGCCATCCAGTAGAGGGAGGGAGATGTGCTTTGCCACGGGATGTCACTAGGATTTGTTCACAGGAAAGTGACTTAGGAATCTCATTCTGGGGTGTGAAGTTAGTATATTCTTCCCATTCAGTGCCAGACCTGTGTTTTTGCTCTCCTTTTCACTACTCTGGCTTTAGTAGGTTCCTTGCCCCGAGTCGTTACTCCACAGCAGTCCCCATGCTCTCTCTCTGCCAAAGCCCTGTGCCTTTTGGCCAGCTGCTGCCAGTTCTCCTTCTCCCTCTGCCTGGATTCTCATTTGATCAGTGTCAGCTCCCCTCCCTGCTTCTGATATTGCTGGAAGTTAGTTGCTGTCTGTATCACCTGCCTTTGTCCCTACCCTTGCTGTGCACCCCCAGGAGCAGCAGTGTGAGCACTGATAGTACAGCACAGGAGAGTTTTCCAGCCTATAGTCAGCGAGGGCCGCACAGACAAACAGAGGAGGGATGCACAAGCAAACAAATGGGGACAAACTGCCAGCTCTGCTGCAGCAGACCTGCAGCAGAGAATAAAAGATAGTGCAGCTAGAAGCACAAAAAAACTTTTTACAAGCCTGTACTGATCATACACAAACAAAGACCTTTCCAGTGCATGTTGCGGCACGTCAGTGCAGTGCAACAGAGAGTGCCCCAGTGAAACAGCAAAAATCTGAGTCTGTTAATCCACACCTTTTTCCGCAGGCCTGCACAGGCTGACTGATGTGAGCCTGCGTTCAGTTTAGCCGTTTTCAGAGTGATATATTGAGCCGTTGGCTCTTAATGGAGCTTACTAGCTGAGACATACGGTTGTGCTAGCACAGCTAGTCTGCAACTGAAATCAAGCTAGCTCATATCTAGCTGCTGGGCTGTGTTGGCAGCATGCTCTTCTGTGCACCTAGTTCAGGGATTATGCAGGCACAGCCAGCAGCCAGAGGAAATTGCCCTAATGCAGTAGCCTTGTCAGATCATAACAGTAGGCCCACCCTTGACTCACTGTGCATGCCCCTGCCAAACTTTGTGTCGTCTCCAAAGTATCTCAAGAAGGAAAGGTTGCAAGAATGTACAATGTCAAAAAAATGTCATCTCTAATCTGCTTTAGAAGCAGTAGAACTATTCCTGCTGAAGTGTTCAGAAAAAACTGAATCAGATATCCACCTTGACAGGTTTTGATGGGAATGTTTTAAAATCTGGCCAAGTGTCGTGCAATTGAAAACAAGGGTTTAGAGTTGGAACTAGCTGTGCTTAGCATATTGGCCATCTGCATCTCCACTGGGGACAAGGACAGGAGTGCTAGTGTTGGCTGGCTGCAAGGGTCTGGTATGTGGCAGAACAAATCTTTATGAAGGTGTTCTGGAAGAAGTTCCCTGTAAGCTTCTGCCTTCACTCAGTCTGCACAGAAGGCAGAGCTGTGTGGTTTTTTGGACAGGTAGCTTCAGCTAATTGCAACAAGAGGCATGCTATTAAACATGTTTTAAAAAAAAGCTTTCTTGCAAGTTTTATGGGGACAAGTGCATGTGAGTGCATGAGTATATTTTAAAAGAGAATCTGTGAAATCTGTCAGTGGCCTACTGTTCTATTGAGAGACCTTTTGAATGGAGATACACTTGAGGCAACTTCTTGAAGGCACCTTTGAAGCCAAATGCTCAAGTACATTTTTTTTGGATGAGTTGTTTATATCCGTATTTGATTACCTACATAAAGGGCTTGATATTAGTGAGGGAACATTTCCTAGTGAAATCGATGGAAAATGATGCTACCTAGCTAGGGCAGTTTTAATTTTTAGTGCACAAATTTTAGAGTCTCAAATCGGAAACCTTTCTTACGAGTTTCTTATTGCTGATGAAAGCTCATCATCAATTTTAGTTTTCCTTTTGTTTTTAATAAATCAGATTTGCATATCAAAAACTTTAAAAAACCCTGAGACTTTTAAAAAGAAAAAAATGTCCCAGTTACATATCCTGTTTCAGACAGAATGCTTTGAAGTCTTAAACAAGTAACCATTTTTTTTCCCCTGTCTGTGGACTTTGTACACAAGTATTTTCATGGAGGGAGTCTTAACATAGCCAAGTACATACACCAGCACCAGATTTCATGTTTGTTTTTATTTAAATCAGTTTCGTCTTAAGTCAAAAACTGTGTGGCTATTGTCAGTCACTTCATTCAGGAGGATGGTAATGCTTTGGGTCTAACCAAAACTCCTTACGTAACTCCTACGCTAAAACATGCGACTCTTGCTAAACCTTCTGTTCACTGGAGATGACATTATTTTAACTTGCAGTCTCACCCCAAGGAGCCTGAGCCCAACCCCAACAAGCCCCTGCAGTCCATGCAGTCCTCTGTTCGCTTTTCATTTTTGGAGGTAAGCGAGTAAACTTCCATTGTTGCTATTTTCTTCTGCATCCAAAACCTGACAATCAAAACATATTGCAAAGGGAAATTTGAAGAAAATGAAATAAGTTTCTGCAATCCAAAATATGTGACCAGCTGTTGTTCTAAAGTTAAGCATTTTATGGAAAAAATAGAGGGTAATCCCTATTTTGAGACCTAGTACAGAGATTCAAGATACTGATGCATAATTCTTTGTTGCTTTGACTGTTTGCTTAGGAATATATCTGCTATTGAAATTTTATAGCTTGCTTCCTTTGATCATACTTCAAACTGTATTCTATTATGTCAGAAGTTTAAGGTGCGTTCAGAAATGAGGGTGGTTCCTGAAATACATGGTTATTTTTTGCTTATTTGAGAGGTAGTAGTATGCTTAGTGATGTCAGATACGAGGAGAGTTGAGTATCCAACCAAGATGCATATCCATTTAGAAGAACATAAAGTCCTGTGTAGTATAGTCCTGGTAGGACTGTTTCTTCTTCAGGACTGGAGAATTTTAAGCCTTACTTCTAATTCAGTAATGTTTTAGATGCGCACGAAGCAGCTACATACAACATCATTCTCACTCTCTTCTTTCTCCTACTCCCCAAATCATTATTTTGATACTTGTGAGAAAGGTATTTTTATGAGATCAGAAAATAATTAATTGATTAAAAAGTACTCTGTAACACTTGCTATTATGGTAAAATTATCATAATAAATAATTGAAAGATGTTTCTGATACAGAAAACATTTTTCGCCTTCTTTATTTTCTTTTTAATGCAGAAAATTAAATTGCAAGCCAGGGATCTCATAGGTGTGAGTTACTGAAGTCCTGCTCCATAGAGAAAGTAGTTTCTGAAATGAGTTACTAATGAGTTATTGATGCCTCACTGTGAGGAGAAAGGACTCTTGGAGAACTACCACCTTGTTGAATGATGTAATAAGGTGCATTTGTGCCTATTAGGTGCCATCTCTTGAATGTAGCATGGCAGAAGAGAGAGTTGCTTGGATGCATTAACCTGCTTCAGCACACTTTAAAGTTAAAAACAAACTGATAATTAAGAGTCGTTCTGTCAAGGCTTCATGTGACAGTGAAAAATGGAGCTATGTGTTTCTGAAGAAATACTGTAAATTTTTTGTATATACTGTTTTGTTAGGGAAGAGATGGGATAAGAATCTCTCATTTGTGCATTTTTCAGTATGATTTAATTAAACATACGTTTTTTTCTCAGTGAAAACACTTTTGTGATGTTTGTTTAATGAATTATCGGCAAAATCAGTATATTCTGTGGAGTTTATCTTGTTGGTAGGTAATACTTGGTAAAAACTAGCATTTTCAAATTGGATCTTTATTTTATACAGCTAGAACAAATCACTTCCCTTTATGGGGAAGGAAGTGCTCCTTTTCAAAACGTCATTTTTGTGGAATCAAAAAGCTGTGTACAAAGTTTTTAATTTGCATAACCTGCTGAACCGCATCTCCAGACACATGGATGTCCTGCCACGCAAACTGTACTATGGAGACAGACTTCAGTGTTTTCATGGTCTTTGGAACCAGGACCCTCGAGGCTTTTGTTTCCTCTTCCTGGGGGGCAGAGGCTCCCAACAATGCTGAGTTTGAGCTTTCCATCCAATGTTGAAGGATGCTGGGAGAAGACTTTTCAGATGCTTTTTGAAGAAATGGAGTGGAAATTACTGATACTGCTTAATGTAAAGCCTCCTCCACAGATCTTGCTGAAAAATGTCATAATTCCTAGGGATTTTTCTTTTGTTGTTTTGTCCTGAAATGTATATAAAGCTGTGCCAGAATGGTTGATTTTTCCCTGGGATGGAAATATAAGAAGTTTGATTCATTCTGAATCTTTGTGCTGTATGTAGCTATAGCTGTGGAGGACTGCTGGTGTATTGAACAGCAAATGTTTTAGTTATTAGTTACTGTTCAAGCTTGACCTATGTTAACAGGAAAGAACATATGTGTTGGTTTTTAGGGTATATAAATAATTAGCATTTCCTGTTCTGTTAGCTCAGAGTACTCCCGTATGTGGGAGGAGAGGAATTACTTCAGTGCAACTACTTTGCTCATATTCAGAAATGTTAGCAGCATGGGAGCCTTACCAGAGTGAATGGATAGGATTTTCCTGTGGTATCATCTCTAATGTGCTGGCTCATCTCCCTCCTGGCCTTTGACTTGCACAGCTGCTCCTTGGGTGGTTGTTTTTGTTGAAGTTCTGCTTATTGGATTTGTCGCATACAGTAGTAGTCTAAAGGGAGCCTTCTGCCAGCTAGATGATGAAGATCTTTTCAAAATAAACAGTACCATCGGGTGAATAGCAGTACCTGTGGTAGCAGAGCCTCCTGGTACAACGTGACGCTATCCTTATTTTACTGATACTTCTCGGAGAGAATGAGGGATGGAGAGGTTTTTCAAATTTCAGGCAGCTGGCACACACTTGTCATCAACTTTGTATCTGCTGTTTGGGTCACCTGGAAGCTTTTGACTTCGGTGGGGGAAAAAAGTTTATTATACTATTTTAGTACTAATTAATATAAGCAACAGATTTGCAAGGAAAGAGGGAAAGTGAAGGTAACGTAAATAGCTGAGCACAGCTACTGAGCGATTTAAGATACTCATGCTTCTAACATAATTTTAGAATGTGCTTTCCTTTGCTTTTTGGATGATTTGGTGTCCTTTATGATAGCAATGGGGAATGGAGTGGTGAAAGTATTGGAAGACTAGAAGGAAACACTAAGTGTGAGAAGTTGTAGGAGCTTCTAATAAAATGGATAAAGAAAGTGGAAATAGTAAATTAAAAAATGTAGAACAGCATGCATTTGAGCTTCATTAGTGAGATGGTGATTGTCAACAGAAGAAATTTTTTGCTCAACCTTTTCCTTTACTGATGCCACTGATACCGGCCTCGGAAGAAAAATGTCTGTAAGACTCAGGGCACGTCATAACGACAGCAGTTTCTGCTGCTGCCTACAAGAAATGAGGGTCCCGGGGAAGAATTCATGTTTGCTGCCTTTGAGTACTCCAGCTCTTCTTCATGACAAATATAGGACTTGTGCTGGCTGATGTTTTCTCTCTGCTATCTTGGTTTAGTTTGTGATTCTTTCCTGCCTTTGGACATTTACAAATATGTAAAGGAATTTAATGCTTGTAGGCAGGATCAGAAAAAAGTCCTTCATACAGAGAGCTAATTTGAACTTCTAATCATCCTCATTGTCAGGCAGAAGGTTTCAACAGATAAAGATCTTAGTTTCTCAGGAAAAAAGATTGTGGTGAAGTTTCCGAAAGCCTTGACTTCGGAGAGTGAGGATTTCATGAGTGTCAGGTACTGTGCAGACACAAGTGTTACAGACCTTCTCAGCCTGGTGAGGGGATTGAAAGGATTAGTTCTGAAGTCGTGAAAAAGAAGGTGGCAAGTAAAAGAGCCCAAGCTTGTACTTTTATTTTTTTATGGTTTATTTTTTTTTTATAGGCAGTCCTATTTCTTCAGGAAAATCCAGTTCAGCTCACCTTATCTAAAACTGTGAGTTGGCAGGAAGGTAAATGAGGATTGGGTAATGTAGTCTGTTCTCTTGGAAAGCTTGTGAGGGTGCCGTGTTAATCAGTGCATTTTACATGGAGTCATGTTGTGAGCTGATTACATGTGTGTTACCAAAAGCAGCAATTAGAAGTGTAACTGGCATGGATTAAACTTCATCGTATGGCACTGAATTGAAAGGAAAAAAAAAATGTCAGTGTCACAGATAGCTTGGAGCTCTTAGCCACTTGCTGGTATTCAGTATTAAGTTTTTATATCTGGAAATTGCCAAAAAGTGTTGACACTCACATTTTCATTAAATGTCACCTGAATATATAATATGAATGAGGAACGATTACAAGCCCAAGGAAGAATTAATATCAGATTTTTTTATAATTTTATAAAAATAAAAAATATTTAATTTTACGTGAAACTATATTTAAGGTGTTTAAATTCATATCCAAATTCTTGGATACAGAAATCAAAATCTAGTCGGTGTCCTCCTGTTCTTCCACTTTCTCTGCCTGCATCTATTTTTTTTTTCCCCCTGACATTCCTGTCTGTATCCCTGAATCAGCTAAAGACAGAAAGCTTAAAATAGCTACTTTCTAACAACTATATTGGTCTGTTTCATGAAACCCTCAATGAAATGGATGGATCTTGTAGAAAAATGGGCATGAAAGTTTCTAGTAATTTTTTAATGTTGTTGTTCTGAAAGTGAGCATGTTTAAAGAGCTTTTAAATGTTTTCTAGCTTTGCGTGATGCTGTGTGTGCATGTGAGCATATGCACCCATGTGAAAAATGTAGTGGACAGTGGGAATTCAGTTTGCTGTTTGGCTTTTACATTACAGAAGGCAATAGTATTGGTTTTTTTACTTACCAGTATTCCTGTGTTTCAGTGGGGAGGAAAGCAGTGTGGTCAGTCTTCATTTGTTCTGCAGCATGGTGCGAGATAGGTGGGCTGGGGCACTTGGGGCAGCTGTGGGGCTGGCGGCGGGCAGCTGCAGGATGGCAGTTGCTTATGGCAAAACTGCCCCTGGGGACTCACACAGCCTAACTGAGGATGGAAACCCGTATGAGTCCTGTCCTTGCCTCTGTCACCACGACCATGCTCCTGCCCTCTTTTGTTTTAGCTCTTGTGTTAGTGTGGCTGTACCCTGAGTTGAATCTTCACTGCGAGTGAGAACAGGCCTGTCTTAGGAGAGGAGTGGGGAGAGAGCAAGGGGCCAGTTTTCAGCCTTGTGGGAGGCAGTGGCAGTGCGTGCTTGGGCTGGCACTCCACCGACTTGAGGGTACCTCCTTTGACAGCACTGCACTGGAGCTCCAAAAGCTGCCCACTCAGACCTGAGCAACAGCAAAGTTGATAGCTGTTGTACATACTGGTTAATCATTAAATCTGGTGTAAGCGTATAGTCTAGACAGACCAGACAGTGAATACTGTAGAAAAGGTAGAGCAAAATTCTTACAGAAGAGTTAGGAATTAAATTTGGTCCTTTCTGGTCTCAGAGTAGTTTCTTTACTTCTCTGTAATCTACTGTAGGACTGCTACTTCATGGATTCGTAAGTTTTTATAAAAGACACAGGAAGAGTGTATGTCAGAGGATGCCTCGTTTCCCTGTGTCTCAGTGCCACAGCTGCCATACCCAGTGATGCTCAAGCAAACATTGTTCTTTAAGATTTATTCCCACCTTTGCTTTCTGAGATCAGTACAAAGTACGTTGACCTTAAGGTTGTGCTGAAAGATGAAGTTGTTGATTTGTTACCCTGAAACGGGAAGGTCATGAGAAGAGCTGACGTGGATGAGGTAAGGAATCACTTGGCTCCATTTCTTTCCCAAATTATTCACTTTTGTTTAAAATGAGAAAACATCCTGTTTCATCTCTCAGAATAATCTGATTAGCATTCATGAACACCTTCCGTAAAGCACGAGTTCCTCAAGGTGAAATAAATTAATCTTTGGCTTTCTCCTCCAAAAGTAGTTTGTCTACTCCAAAGTTGTTGTTATGTCCTTGCTGTTCTATTAACTATTTCTGGGAGCATTTATTTAATGACACAAAACACATTTTCCTCAGCTATTTCCCATACTCTCCCATATTAAGACTTGTGACAGGTCAAAGAGAGAGCAGTTTCTGTTGCAACTTCAGAAAATGGAAAATGAGAAATAACTTTGTCGCTTGTATAAGATTTTTGTGGTGTAGAACTGGGTATTGAGGAGTGATTAAGTAAAAGCAGCCCCTTACTCAGCAGGTCTGATCTCTTGTGTACTTAAACATGTTATACCAACTTCAGCTTTTGAAATACTTTCAAAGCTTTTAAGTTTTCTGAGCCCTTTAGAGTCACAGCAGAGGAGAAGATACTGTTTCTATTTTTGCTCGTGAATTGTCAGTATTTTATTGAGCAACAGACAGTTACTTCTGTATAAGCCTGTTAGTATCTTCATGGGGTTGCACAGGTGTAAATGAGGGTCCAGTTGAGAAATGCAGGAACTGCATATCTGTGATCTGTGAGCATGGGTCCCCTGGAGGATGTTTACTGTTGGTTTGCCATCCAGGAGGGATATGGGGATGTGAATTTCTGATCCCATGTGGGTTTTTTGGGGCTGGCGTTAAAGAAAGTGCAATTTTACTTGCCGCACACTGATGCAGAATCAGAGACACTAAGCCTGTGTTGTTACAGTGATGTTTTGTACAGCTTCTGGAGTAGAATAAGAGTAAAACTTAATTTGCTGATATCATAAAGATTCAGTTTTAAGTACATTTTTAAAAGCTCCCAGGTGAAAACTGCATTCTTGTATATGTCTTTGAAAAGGTTATGTGGAATAACACAATTTGGTTTGTGGCTTGTGCTACTTGATGTTGTTCAGAAGAAAGATTTATTTATATATATTTTTAGATCAAGTAAAGCAAGAACATCAGCCCCTTCTCTCTACAGCGTATTCCAACTTAGAGGGATAGATAACAATTTTAGAAAGCTTACCAGAAATATAGTTCTTTGCTGTAGTGCTGTGTTGTTTGTTTTTCCTTTATGTGTAAGGTGCATCTTAGGAAATCAAGGAAAGTTCTTGTGACAGTTATTTGCTGTGGTAGTCTGAAAGCTACTTTTTCATTTGTGGGAGAGAGCTTGTCTGAATCATTTAAAATGCCGATTTGTTGATCTCCTCTCCCTGAACTCTCATAAAAATCCTCCCAAAGCAGTTGTGTGCTAGTTTTATTAAATATTTTGGCCTTTTGGGTTGTATTTTGTATGTACTGTTGAATGTTAAATTTTGAAGTTAGCATGGTAGGCTTTCTAAGCATTTTGAGGACGTAATATGAATTTGAGTTTGCAAATCACTGTAATATAGTGGAGTGGTGCTGTAGCATGGGAACACTGGGTCTGGAGACAGTGAAGAGTTTTCATTTTTAATTCAAAATATTATTTGAAAAGATATCTTTCTACCATATTTAAAGGCTGCACAGTCATAGGAATGACCTGAATGGATGTTTCTTGAACTGCTTTACTACTTTCTAAAGCAGAGAATAAAAATCTTCTAGAAGTATTTTCCAATGAGATACAGCCTCATAATATTAATTTTTACCTTAATTTGATGTGCTGCTCAGATTACTTAGTTTTGAAGCCTAAAATATTTAAGTGTTCACTGGCTAATCTGTGAATGTTTTTTGCCATACAGCTCTTAAAGACAAATGACCTGGTATAGTCCCCTTTTGAAACCAAAACCTGGCATTACTTTTTGGGCAGATTTTTGTTCACTTTTGAGTCAAATTTTGATTTCTCTTAACTGTTATAGGTGATACCATAATAAAGAGCTTTTAATTACATTCCCTCTGTCTTGTTTGAAAGATGAAAGAGTGAAATGAAAGCAAGATGTGGAGAAAGGAGCTCTGTGGAAAATTTTTTTTTCATGTTTTCAATTTAAAAAACCCAAACAGTGAATGTTTGTAATATTTGCAAAAAATATGCCATACTGTCCTGGGTTCAGCTGGGATAGAGTTAATTTTTACAGGAACCTGGGAGGTGGGGGGGGGCACAGCCGGGGCAGCTGACCTGAACTAGCCAAGGAGCTATTCCATACCATGTGACATCATGCCCAGTATATAAATGGGGAGTGGGCCGGGGGGAGGGCTCTCTGGCTCTCTCTCGACTTTTGGTGGGGGAAGTGTCGGAGCGTCGGGTCCCGGGTGGTGAGCAGTTGCACTGTGCATCACTCTTTTTTGTATACTCTTTCATTGGTACCGTCGTTGTTGTTGTAACTTTTTTTTGCATTGTCCCAGTAAACTGCCCTTATCTCAACCCTCGAGGTTCCAGGTTTTTTTTCTTTTCTCTCCTCCGTCTTCCCCCTATCCCACCGGAGGGGGGCGGGAGGAGTGAGCGAGCGGCTGCGTGGTCCTTTGTTACCGGCTGGGCTGAAACCACGACAGTCTTTTTTGGCGCCCAACATGGGGCACGGAAGGGTTGAGATAACGGCAGATCTGGCTAGAGCGTGTTGAAACAAATTTGTCATACGCATTCCTTATATTAGATAAATAGATGTTAGTCACAATGTTGATTAATTTGTTTACATGGTGGCGTTTTGTAAGTTCTTATATGCTCTATGTATTGCCTGTAGTTACGTTTCTCACCTCTGGGAGAGTGATTGGGATTATCATTTTGCTGTACTGGGCAATGTTGACTTGTGAAATGATTACATCACTGGTCATGAGGTTAAGCTGGTATCTGTATGAGGCAGTGATATCATTTCCATACTTTGGGCACCTTCTATCGGATTTTATTGGTAATTACAGCCAATCCATGGGGAAGTTAGGGGGGGATACTTCCCCCCGTCCGTTCGCCTCCCTTCTTCCGACTAATTACAACAGCTTTTGAGAACTTTGAATATCCTTGGGATGCACAAGCCAGTGTGCTGTTAGTGCTATGCCTCCTGAATATGTTTCAGGTCTTGTTTAGGGCTACAAAAAGGCTCTTTAAGAGTACCACCCAGAGATCTGCCCCCAAGCTGGATATTCATGGGTGGCACGGCATGTGGGAGGATATGGGCAGGTATCTGGAGAACTTCTCACCCCCAGTGGCTTGGAAGTTCACTCCCGAACAACCACAGAACCCTCATGAAGTGGTAGAATATTTGAAAGAAAAATGCTGTGGCTATTCCAAAGACGTACAACTCGCTGCACTGTGCTGGGCCCTGGCCAGTATCTGCCAAACACTGCTTGATATTAGGCAGCACCCTCAGGGAGAAAAGGGGGAAAAGATGGAAAACAGGACAGCAGGCACCGTGGCTACCCCTACCCCGACAGCAGGCACCGTGGCTACCCCTACCCCGGCAACAGGCACCGTGGCTACCCCAACCCCGGTATCAGGCACCGTGGCTACCCCAACCCCGGTGACAGGTACTGCAGCTAAACCAGAGAACCAACCTGTGCCAGTATCAGTTGCCCCTGTACAGAAAAAGAAACACACAAAGAAATCAGTTCGCTCAGTGAGAGATGAAGATGAACCAGGGTCATCACGAGAACAGGAGGAAGAGGCAGAACCTGAAATAATCACCCGATCTCTATCCCTGAGTGAGTTGCGTGACATGCGAAAAGATTTTAGCTGCCACCCAGGTGAGCACATTGTTACCTGTCTGCTCCGATGCTGGGATAATGGGGCTAGTAGTGTGGAATTAGAGGGTAAGGAAGCCAAGCAGTTGGGATGTCTGTCTAGGGAAGGGGGCATTGACAAGGCGATTGGGAGAAAAACACAAGTCCTCAGCCTCTGGAGGCAACTTCTGTTAGGTGTAAAGGAAAGATACCCCTTCAAGGATGAAGTTACATGTCACCAAGGCAAGTGGACCACCATGGAGAGAGGTAACCAGTACCTGAGGGAATTAGCCGTGCTGGAGGTGATTTATAATGATCCAGAAAATGCGCCGTCACCCATAGACCCAGATGAAGCCCAATGCACACAACCCATGTGGCGGAAGTTTCTACGAAGTGCACCACCAACCTATGCCAACTCATTGGCAGTAATGTCCTGGAAAGAAGGCCACGGACAAACGGTGGATGAATTGGCTGTCCAACTCCGGCAATACGAAGGAAGTCTCTCTTCCTCCCTACGGGCCTGTGTCTCGGCTGTAGAGGAACTGTCCCGAGAGTTCCAGCAATTCAAAGTGGATATGTCTTCCTCCCCACCTGTACAGGCCCGCATCGCAGCTATTGGGAGTAAGCATTCCTCTGCCCAAGAGAGAGGAGAGAGAAAGTACACACGACGGGCTAACCTGTGGTTTTACCTGCGTGACCATGGAGAGGACATGAGGAAGTGGGATGGAAAACCTACCTCAGTCCTGGATGCACGGGTACGGGAGTTGCGAGAAAAAGCAACCAGAAAAGAGGATTCTTCTTGGAAAACTGCTGCTCCAGTTTCCTGTGAGCAGTCCCCCAGATGCAGTAGATGGGCTGATCTCATTTCTGATCCTCTTGAAGGGACTTCTGATTCACGTGTGCGAAAAGTGAGTAACGAATATTCTAACCAGGATTAGAGGGGCCCTGCCTCCAGCCAGGTGGAGGAGAGGGACAACTGAGTCTACTGGACAGTGTGGATTCGATGGCCTGGCACATCAGACCCACAGGAATATAAGGCTCTAGTAGACACTGGTGCACAATGCACCCTAATTTCATCAAGTTATAAAGGGGCAGAATCCATCTGTATCTCTGGTGTGACGGGGGATCCCAAGAGCTAACCGTATTGGAAGCTGAAATGAGTCTAACCAGGAATGAGTGGCATAAACACCCCATTGCAACTGGCCCAGAGGCCCCATGCATCCTTGGTATAGATTATCTCAGGATGGGGTATTTCAAGGACCCAAAAGGGTACCGTTGGGCTTTTGGTATAGCTGCATTGGAGACGGAGGAGATTGAACAGCTGTCTACCCTGCCTGGTCTCTCTCAAGACCCTTCGGTTGTGGGGTTGCTGAAGGTTGAAGAAGTACAGGTGCCAATTGCTACCACGACGGTGCACTGGCGGCAATATCGCACCAACCGAGATTCCCTGATCCCCATCCATAAGCTGATTTGCCACTTGGAGAGTCAAGGAGTGATCAGCAAGACTCACTCACCCTTTAATAGTCCCATATGGCCCGTGCGGAAATCTAATGGGGAATGGAGACTAACAGTAGATTATCGTGGGCTGAATGAAGTCACGCCACCGCTGAGCGCTGCTGTGCCAGATATGTTAGAGCTTCAATATGAACTGGAATCAAAGGCAGCTAAGTGGTATGCCACAATTGACATTGCTAATGCATTTTTTTCCATTCCTTTGGCAGCGGAGTGCAGGCCACAGTTTGCCTTCACTTGGAGGGGTGTCCAGTACACCTGGAATTGACTGCCCCAGGGGTGGAAACACAGCCCCACTATTTGCCATGGACTGATCCAGGCTGCACTGGAAAAAGGTGAAGCTCCAGAGCACCTGCAATACATTGATGATATCATCGTATGGGGCAACACAGCAGAAGAAGTTTTTGAGAAAGGGAAGAAAATGATCCAAATCCTTTTGAAGGCTGGTTTTGCCATAAAAGAAAGTAAGGTCAAGGGACCTGCACAGGAGATGCAGTTCTTAGGAGTAAAATGGCAAGACGGGCGTCGTCAGATCCCTATGGATGTGATCAACAAAATAGCAGCTATGTCCCCACCGACTAATAAAAAGGAAACACAAGCTTTCTTAGGTGTTGTGGGCTTTTGGAGAATGCATATTCCAAATTACAGTCAAATTGTAAGTCCTCTCTACCAAGTTACCCGGAAGAAGAATGATTTTAAATGGGGGCCTGAGCAACGCCAAGCTTTTGAACAAATTAAGCGGGAGATTGTTCATGCAGTAGCTCTTGGGCCAGTCCGGGCAGGACAAGATGTTATAAATGTGCTCTACACTGCAGCTGGGGAGAATGGCCCTACCTGGAGCCTCTGGCAGAAAGCACCTGGGGAGACCCAAGGCTGACCCCTGGGGTTTTGGAGTCGGGGATACAGAGGATCCGAGGCTCGCTGTACTCCAACTGAAAAAGAGATATTGGCAGCATATGAAGGAGTTTGAGCCGCCTCAGAAGTGGTTGGTCCTGAAACACAGCTCCTCTTAGCACCCCTACTGCCAGTGCTAGGCTGGATGTTCAAAGGGAAAGTCTCCTCTACACATCATGCAACTGATGCCACGTGGAGTAAGTGGGCCGCACTGATCACACAACGGGCTCGCATAGGAAACCCCAGTCACCCAGGAATTGTGGAAGTGATCATGGACTAGCCAGAAGGCAAAAATTTTGGAATGTCGCCAGAGGAGGAGGTGACACAGGCTGAAGAGGCCCCGCTGTATAATAAACTGCCAGAAAATGAGAGGCAATATGCTCTGTTCACTGATGGGTCCTGTCGCATTGTGGGAAAACTTCGGAGGTGGAAGGCTGCTGTATGGAGTCCTACATGACAAGTCGCAGAAACTGCTGAAGGAGAAGGTGAATCGAGCCAGTTTGCAGAGGTGAAAGCCATCCAGCTAGCGTTAGACATTGCTGAAAGAGAGAAGTGGCCAGTGCTCTATCTCTATACCGACTCATGGATGGTGGCAAATGCCCTATGGGGGTGGCTACAGCAATGGAAGAAGAGCAGTTGGCAGCGCAGAGGTAAACTCATCTGGGCTGCCGCACTGTGGCAAGATATTGCTGTTCGGATAGAGAAGCTAGTGGTAAAAGTACGCCACGTAGATGCTCATGTACCCAAGAGTCGGGCCACTGAAGAACATCAAAACAACCAGCAGGCAGATCAGGCCGCCAAGATTGAAGTGTCTCAGGTGGACCTGGACTGGCAACGTAGGGGTGAGCTATTTATGGCTCCATGGGCCCATGATACCTCGGGCCATCAGGGAAGAGATGCAACATATAGATGGGCTCGTGATCGAGGGGTGGACTTAACCATGGACACTATCGCACAGGTTATCCATGAATGTGAAACATGTGCTGCAATTAAGCAAGCCAAGCGGCTGAAACCCCTGTCGTATGGAGGGCGATGGCTGAAATATAAACAGTGGGAGGCCTGGCAGATTGACTATATCACACTCCCACGAACCTGCCAAGGCAAATGCCATGTGCTTACAATGGTGGAAGCAACCACTGGATGGCTGGAAACATATCCTGTGCCCCATGCCACTGCCCAGAACACTATCCTGGGCCTTGAAGAGAAAGTTTTATGGCAACACGGCACCCCAGAAAGAATCGAGTCAGACAACGGGACTCACTTCCGAAACAACCTCATAGACACCTGGGCCAAAGAACATGGCATTGAGTGGGTATATCACATCCCTTATCACGCACCAGCCTCCGGAAAAATCGAACGATACAATGGACTGCTGAAAACTACATTGAGAGCAATGGGGGGGTGGAACTTTCAAACATTGGGATACACATTTAACAAAAGCCACCTGGTTAGTTAATACTAGAGGATCCACCAATCGGGCGGGCCCCGCCCAACCAAGACTTCCACATACTGTAGAAGGGGATAAAGTTCCTGTAGTGCACATGAGGAGTATGTTAGGGAAGACAGTCTGGGTTAGTCCTCCCTCAAGCAGAGACAAACCCATCCAAGGGGTGGTTTTTGCTCAGGGACCTGGGTACACCTGGTGGGTGATGCAGAAGGATGGGGAAGTTCGATGTGTACCTCAGGGAGATTTGATTTTGGGCAAGAATAGCCAGTGAACTAGGCTGTATGATATTTAACTGCTAAATAACCTGCCAGTGTATGTCATTGTATCTATAGTGTCTATATGCCATATCAAGGGTATTACTGTAAGAATTACCCAAATGACTGAAGGATGGACTTTGAAACTGAGCCAAGTACAACAGTGATAGAACTTGAACTGGCGCCCAACAATTTCCTCAAGATCAACATCTTCGACCTGCAGACCAAGGGTGTGGGTGGCACCAAATGTACCAGCCAGAAGTTCCAGAGACAGCATACAACAACCCAACACCTCACACCATCTCTCTTATCCTGAAGAAGTGTTACAACAGATGGAGCCCCAAAGTCATGGACTAAATAAAATTGATGGACACATTGGAGGGATAACCCATCGACTAAGGGAATACTATTTGTGTTTGTGTGTGTGTGGGGGTCCATATACATATATATATATATATATATATAAGACAAGGAAAGTGGTAGTGGTTGATTGGAAAATGTAAGATCTGGGCATGATGTAAATGGTATAGAATAAGGGGTGGATAATGTCCTGGGTTCAGCTGGGATAGAGTTAATTTTTACAGGAACCTGGGAGGTGGGGGGGGCATAGCCGGGGCAGCTGACCTGAACTAGCCAAGGAGCTATTCCATACCATGTGACATCATGCCCAGTATATAAATGGGGAGTGGGCCGGGGGGAGGGCTCTCTGGCTCTCTCTCGACTTTTGGTGGGGGAAGTGTCGGAGCGTCGGGTCCCGGGTGGTGAGCAGTTGCACTGTGCATCACTCTTTTTTGTATACTCTTTCATTGGTACCGTCGTTGTTGTTGTAACTTTTTTTTGCATTGTCCCAGTAAACTGCCCTTATCTCAACCCTCGAGGTTCCAGGTTTTTTTTCTTTTCTCTCCTCCGTCTTCCCCCTATCCCACCGGAGGGGGGCGGGAGGAGTGAGCGAGCGGCTGTGTGGTCCTTTGTTACCAGCTGGGCTGAAACCACAACACATACCTAAATCAAAAATTGGAGGAAGGGAGGGAGGATGGCATGGAGCTCTGCTTGGGGCCACATAGTGACTAGGTGAGTTGAATACTCCATGCGTGGTGTTAAGAAATAACTCTAAGCCAAGGAGGTGGCTGAAATTTGAGTAACTGATCCACATTGTATATGTGAAAATACCTTTAGACAGGTCTTGAAATATACTTGAAAATGGACAGTCTGGTCTCTTCCTTCTCTGTCATACCACAGAATTTCACGTACATGCAAATTACCTGCTAACAGTGATCAGTAGTCACTGCAGTGAGCTTACCTGTTGACCTAGAGGCTTTGCTTGTCAGACAGTGACATATCTATTAGTAACGACTGTAAATGTCCTGAGGCTCAGTTGTCTCAACCTGCATGTAAAATTCAGACTTCTGTAGTATGGCCTCATAATTGGCTTCATCTGATTTAATAGGAAAGCATTTAAAACATCTTGAATTCAAGATCCATTTATTGTCCAAAGTGTGACTACTGTCAGTAGTCTGTTGCCAGTCAATTCTTGCAGATATGGAGAGACTGCTAGGTTAGCCTGCCAGTTATCCTTTACTTTTCTTTGAAAGTTTGGTCTGGTAGGGATGTCAGTGGCTCACTTCTTCCAGGAGAGGTATTTCATGAGGTAATTCCACTCCTGTTATCCCAAATTAAGACATTCTGAAGTCTTTGTGCAGCACAGTGACTGATTTCAGCTGGTCCTTGTATGAGTTGCCAAAGAAACAATCCTGCGGCTAAATTCTTGGGTTGGAAATTCTCAACCTTGCTCCGTGCCAACGCTGCAGCATTATGTTGCATCTGCATCATTTTATTGCACCTTGGTAAAAATAGATGCAGAACAGAAATTAGCACTGCACGCATCAGCCTTCCCTACGACACACAATTCAAGCAGAAGAAATGCTTTGAGACTCCCAGTGCTTTAAGTGAGGAATGCAGAAGAAGGAGGTGTGTGTCAGAAAAGCACTGCTGTCCCTGCAGTGGCCTTTTTTGAGGGCTTCATTATTTCTGCTATACACAACATAACTTGTTTTCACTGCTGTGCAGGCTGAATTGGTTTGCAATGAAAGTTGGTGATCCCTTAGGGAAAGTATCTTGTTTTGGTATTAGCTTATTCTTGAATACTACTAAAGTGATAACTTCACAGCTGCAAGTTCTAAAACCTTTAAAAATGGAAGTTTTGGAAACAAAGTGGTAAATAGGAATGAAGAAGCATGAGACCCAGCCCCCCCTAAGTAGAAATCTTCTCAGTCCTTGTGTTTGTCAGATATCTTGTTGCTCCTTTCGCTTGCTGCTAACCATTTCAGAGGAAAAGTGAACATGTAGGTTCCTAGAGGCAGTGCCTTGCAGATGTAGAAAACTGAAGAATGTCACCAAACTGCTATATTTGAGACTTAGCGGCCCTTTTCCTGGTGTCAGTTTTGCTAGTTTGTCATCTTCATCTACGAGATATGTTAGTGGTTAGAGCAGGGATGGCTAGTGCTCCTGATCAGAAGAGCCATTCAGCAAAATAGTCTCTTGGCTTTCAACAGGAGAGCGGTCTCCCTGCATGTTGCAGGGGAAGGACAGCTGGTGGCATGATTCGAGCACAAACTGATCAGCTCTCCTGGTGACTCCATCCTCTGCTATGAGATGAGATGCAACTGGCCTATTGTAAATGTGCAGCATGGTCCCAGAGCCAATGTAGTGAATGTAGTCCTGAACAGCTCTGAGGAAGTGATTCTGCCTACTTCTGTGACACCAGTTTTCTTAGGTGGTCTTGGAAGCTAGTCCTGGGCTAGAGCATGGTGCTGGGAAGCAGGAGGTGTTGAGGAACCTAATGTTGGAATGACACCAACTTGAGTGTGTCCTTGTCTCCACCTCCTGGTAACCCCACTTTCAAAGCCTAGTGTGTTTGTCAATATGTGGTTTGTCACGGATGAGTGATTTAGGATCCTTAGATAATCTGTACAAGTGCGACTTAACAGAGTTTGATGGCAAGGTTCACTCTATTACTTACTGCGTGGGACAAACATACAAAGGAAAATCAAGTTAGAATTGATTTTGAATGATTTGCACAGAGATTGGAGATGCAAAAAGGTAAGAGACTCTCCCATTGAGTCATGAGGTTCACAATGGACCCTCTTGCTTTCTAAACTCCTAATGGAGCTTAGGTATGGCTAGATCCAAACTTGGTTTCAGACCTGGTCAACAGTTTATATCTAAGAGATTAAAAAGAGTAAGGAAAACCTCCTATTGAGTCATGAGGTTCAGAAAGGAACCCCTTGCTTTCTAAACTCCTTCTCAGAGAGGAGTCTAGGTGGAGCTGGATCCAGACTTAGTCTCAGACTTGGTCAATGGTTTATGTCCAAAAGGTTGTATGTGCACAATCAATCCTTTATATCACCTAGGATTTCAAAGTTTAGCATGCTATTAATCACTTACTGATCCGTCCAGGTGTCCGGTGTTAGTTCGCTCTGAAGTTCAAGCCCTTGGTTTCCTGAAACAGACTCTTGGGCATCGAGTCTTATAAAAATAAGTAACTTAATAGAGTGCTACAGCAGCAGGATCAGCTCCAGCTGGGTGCCTCTGGGGATGGACCAGTGGAAGGAAGGGGGGAAGGAGAAGGAGAGGAAGGGAAGGAAGGAAGGACCCGAACAAAGAAATCCCTGGGCAGTTATGCCCATACAGACTATTTGTCTGCCCCTCACGCATTCTTCACACTCTTTGCACGTCTTCCACAGGCCCTTTGGTCCAACAGTGTTTCTGGCCTGATGCCTTCTGACTCCTTACTGGATTCCTTCGCTGTCTCCAGACAGGCCGTTCGTTATCTTGTTGCAGGTTGTTGTAGGTGCTGTTGATGGTTGTAGCCTTGAAGCCTCCTTACTTCCTGATTTACCCTGGCTGTGGAGGCCCGTTTCGACTAAGTAGGTACCTGTTCAGTAAATCTAAGTGCAAGTTTACAGCTTGCAGCCTAAGGCTTCAGCAAATCTACTCATGCTAAGTAAGTAAAGCTAAACAAAGAGTGTACTATATCACACAACATTATAAACCTAAATGATTCATTCTATTTAAAACTTACTTATTTAAGCTAAATGACTAATATCTCTTAATATTGAGAGGCATCCCTGCTCAAGGGGAAAGTTGCCAGGCATGCAGTCCATTTGCCGTCCAGGGAGAATTCAAATGGGGCTTATCCAACAATGTGTCGTGGTAAAAGATCTCATTGCTGGAGACTACCAACATGGAGCCACGCTGCCTAGCAGGGAGAGCTCAGAGAAGGCTCACTTAGGCTGTCATATTTATGAGATGAAGTGGCTGACTTGTAGTCAGATTGCATACAATGGGAGAGGTAGGCGTGAGACTCCTTGTATCCACAACTTTCACTGTGTCACTCTGGTCCTTTGTGGGTTTGCTAGAGGAGTTCTTGCCCCGGGTACAGCTCAGGCTTTTACCTCCTTTGGAGCCTGTACCAAACTGCTGCTGGTTTGGTTATGGGGGGGTCGAGTGCATCCATCACAGTGGTAACCATTCCTTGTGCGTGCGTGCCAATAGTGTCAGTATTCATGTGATACTGTGTTGTCTTGGGTGTATGTTGTGATGTCTGGCTTTGATGAGCAGTATGACCTTCTGAGCTCGTACTAGAGCAATCAGGGGCCCAAATCCACAGGGTACTCTGCAGCAGACTGACTGTTAGCTTTACAGACTGTGGGAGGGAATGACCCAGGCCTGCAAAAAATTCTTTCATAGCAGGAAGAAAGCTGCTGTCTTAGAGCAAAAGCATGGCTTGTCCTCTCTTTATGCCAGGAGTGGTGGAGGCTGTTTTTTCTGCTCTTCAGGACCTGCTGGTAGGAGAGAACAGCAAGGCCCTCTTTGGGCTAGAAAAGCGGAGGTGGTTTGCAGTTGCCGGCTCGAGCACAGTAACACTTCAGTAGAGCAAAGCCAATGGGAGTTGAGAGCCTCAGGGCTACCTAGCAAAAAGTTAGTGTGTCTTACAGCCAAAATGTGTACCTTGAAGGAGTTGAGAGGGGGATTGCTCCAACAGGGGTTCTTGGATGAGAGATGACATGATGCTGCTTGGTCAGGAAGGTGAATTTGTGATTTGATAGAGAAGTAAACAGTGACCAGAAATGGACCTAAAACTTTCACATAACAAAAAGACTATAAAAGACATCTCTGTGAGACCCCAAAGTACAGCCACAACAGTCTGTAAGAAGTTCTTGTCGTATTTTAGAAGTTGTAGACTGATTGCTGTAGTTCTGTTGGCAAGTACACTGGAAAACATGCTGTTGCGTTTAGGAAGGTGGTTAATGCTCTGTGACCTCCCAGGCTGATAAAACCTGGAAGTGTCTTTAAAAACTGCTGTAGTACCTGAGAGGAGGGGATCATAAGAAGTGCTGGTGTAGATATGTATCAACGGAAGCCAGTCTCTTTCATTATGGGCCGTCTGGTATGTTCCTCCTTCACCTCTATACTTTGCCAGGAGAACATTTAGGCTCTCCACATGCTGTCTGCCACTGGACTGATGAAATCCTCTTCTTTTGTGTATATATAGAAGTGTGCAAGCATGGGTGTTGAGGAACAGCAGGATAGAGAATAGGCTATACCTTACATGGAATATGTTGGGATAATCCTTTGCCAATATTAAGCATGGTTTCTTGTAAATTTTGCAGAATTGAAGTGTTGCATAAGTTTTGAAAGAACCAATCCCTCTTAAAAAAAAATTCAAAATACCGAGATAAATGAGAACGCTGGTTTGAGAGAAACAAACAGATAATTTTACACACATAGTTCAGACTCAATAAAATTCATGGTAAGCCATGTCCAGACATGACTGGAGATGGTCAAAGGAGAGGCTGATTTAATGATGAAGGGGTCTTGAGATTTTTTTTTAATTTATTTTATTTTTTATTTCTGGCATACAAAGAATGTATATTTGTAATGATAAATGTTTTTAAGTCCCTTTTGTATCAGGATATTGATATTTTCATAAACTAACATCCTGTGTGGTTACATGAGTGGAACAACCAGGTTGGCTGATACCTGTGAAATTAGGACTCTTAGTGGTTTGAACTGCTACTTGAAAGCTGAGCAGTTAATTCCCTTTTTTCACTATGACTGGTAGAGTTTTCCAGGATGCTGGAGGTATAAACAACTAGCATGGGTTGTGCTGATCCTGCATGCCTTGTTTTACATGGTTTTGATGGAGCATTGGGCCAGTTGAGGTGCTGATTTGTATGTATGGAAACAAAGTTTGTATGTTTCGGAACACTGAGGTGCACTCTCGGTCCTACAAAGCTAAAATGAAATCTGTCTGCCTGTCTTTGGGGGTGGAAGGTGGAAGTCTGTGACTTGTCACATCATCCTCCCTGATTGTTGTCATTCTCCCTGCATGAGGGAGAGGTTTAAGACTGTTTCTTAACTCATCTGAGTCCATCTTAACTTATGTTTGTACCATCTTTGCCTATAGGGAGGAGGGGATTGTAGAAATCATGCAGTACCTCTGAATCCGTAGAGTGGTCAGCCTCAATAAGATCTCCCTGCTATTGTCCACTCATTTTCTTTCCTCCTTTTTTAGTATCTGAGCATTTAATGCAAATGATTATGGAATTATCTTCACTCCACTCCCAAGAAGTAGTGGGGCATTGTTATCTTTGCTTTACAGGTGGAGAACTGAAGTACAAACAGAGATTAAATGACTAGATAACACTAGGTCTTAGACCTTGAGGCATCTTAGCCATGAGAGATCATTTTTAGTATTTTGTCCTTCATTTTGAGGGTTTTCTCTCATGTTTTGACAAGCGTAACTAACTAAAATAATCTTTACCACTTTTGTACTTCTAGATGCTTGCTTTCCATTTTGTTTCTGTAAAATTACCTTCTTTCTCTGTAGTTAGTTCTAGTGCTTCCAGTGATGCTCCGTTCAGCAACCGTATCATCTGCACGTACAATTTGGATTATTCAGCTGCAGCACCATCTGAGGGACAGGGTATTTAACTGTTCAGAAAACCCCACGGATGTAAAGAGTATGAGCTGAGTGTAATTAGGGTTATTCAGAAATTCAGATTTAAACTGTCAGGTGTGCGCTGAAACAGAACTACTATTATTTAGCCTTTTGAGTAGAAGAGCATTCAGGGTGTTGTGTAAAGAGATTTAAGGATGTTATCAACTTGCAGTGCTGTATGCTCAGCTCATTGTTTGAAATACCAAGGGTAATGTTAATGGGCAGTCCACATAATGTTCTTTTAAGCATAATGTTTCCCCTTTTAACTTCCTATGTCCCCGAGTTCCAATTTGCTGGCTTGCACTGCATGAGGTGCTCCATCTCACACTGTTCTGCTGACAACAGATCCATCACGCAGATCAGCTGAAGCATGAAGCCAGATGAGTGCAGGGAAAAGCTCAGGAAATGCAACTACTTGGGTGTATATATACTGCAAAGCTCTGAATTCTTAGCACCTGACTTTTATTCACTGTGATTTAAATCAGGATTTGAAAATAAATTGTGTGTTCGAAATAGCTGAAATAAACACAGTACTTGCCAATGTTGGGGAGGAGCAGTTAATTTTCTTGCTCTGACAGAGACCTGCAATGGATCTATAGCCATCAGTCTTGTGCTGATTGGCTGATTAATTTAAGACATTCAGTGTGTAAGTATTACAGCTGATCAAGTTTTCTGTCTCACTGAAGACTGCATTTATACTGAATAACTGCTTTTAAATTCAGTATCACCGGAATCAATCTATTTAGACTTTGATTGACAGGCTTGAGTGCTTCACTGTGCTGATGTCCATTAAACCTCCCCACCACCCCCAAAGGTGTCTTAAAAATGAGAAGTTACAACTCATGATGACAGCTTTCCCAAACCTATCAGGGTTGAATGCTATCAAACAGGAATTGAGCTTGATTTCTTTCCCTAGTTCATTTGACTTTTGCATAGAGAATCCCTTAAGTCTGTTACTCTGGTGACTATGGCAGTGAGCTGGCTGGGCGCAGAGCTGAACATGAAGAAATGGCTCTGTATAAGGAGCAGTATTCCTCTCGTAGGAATATGTTGTTTGGGATTCTCCAAAACAGAATGCTGTGACGGCATGACAAAATGTTCTACTCAACTGTCCTTCCTTCTGAAGGTAGTTTGTTTTGAATTTTTCTTTTCCATATGCTAACAAGTTATTAAAACAAAACAAAACCACCCAAAACTGAAAAATGCTGAACAGTCTTTTTCACAGATGTATTTCAAGCTCTATTTTAAACAATAAGTTTCTCTAGTAAAAAAAGTCTAATACAAATATTTTAATCTTAAAAAGGTACAGAAAGATTATATGCGGTGTGTAATGTTTATATGGTCTACCAGAATTATTTGGCTTTAAACTTTAAAGAACACAATTTTAAGTTTATAGTTTAAAAAACCCAAAACTTCTATTTAAAAAAAATTTCTACAGTTGAATTAAGAATTAATCTCAAAAAATATGGCTTAGTTGACTGCAGCTATGATGCAGAATGTATAACAACAGCTAAGTACCTACTGTTCTAGAAGAATGATTTTATCCGCATTTTCTTAAGAAATTTTTTAGGAATTTCACTTTGACCCTTAAAGATAATGTCATTTGCCATATAGGCTATGGCTGTTGATTTTAAAAGATGCATGGTAAAATATGACTAGATGTGTGAGGTCAGGAGAAATTCTAAGTATGTAGAGTGGTCTGAGCCAGTGCAGTGAAATAAGTCGCTGAAGCATATGATTGCTTCACATGAATGCCCCAAACCATGGAAAAATTCGTTACGGCTTTTTACATATCTGTTGGACAACACATCCACCTTCACATTTGTACCAGTGCTACTGGAGCCACAAAAATGGTTAATTATTGATTTGAAAAAATGGTGTCATCCTCTTAGGATGCTGCTAAGTGCTGACAAAAAAGCACTGGAAAAACAAAGCAGAATAGGTTAATACTAAGCTATGTAATACAGTATTTTTTTTTTCCCCTCTGGCATTTGTGATAATGAAGTCAGGGTCCAAGCACTACAGTATCTGGAAAATGATGACATTTTTATCAGATGCTTTCTGTATTCTCTCCCTTTCTGGACTTGCTTACCACATAAAGTAGCACTTCTGAACTGTAGAAATGCTTTCTCTACGTGCCAAGATAAATGTAAATTCAATGATAAAAATGGGAAATAACTCTTTTACACTTTCTCATGAGTCTGCCTGGTTGTTAAATTAGCTCAGAAGGAGAAGCTAATCTCTGGGACCAGAGCAAAGGTAGCATAGCTGTTAGCATGGTTGGCTCACTCCACTACAGATAGCAAAATGTTGGATTAAAAATAGTGTTGCCTGATGTGAATTTTGATGCCTGATGCAGATGGCTACACAATATATTTAACTTCCAATTAATACTGTGTGTCTATTTAGAACCTTTCAGAAATGGGAAGGATGCTGGGACCATTGCTTTTCCTAAATGTGTTTATATTAAATGAGCTATAATATAATAAACTAGAGCAGTGGGAGGATTATTTGAATTTTGCACGTTGCTTCAGAATTTTGCACTATTGCTTCAGGTTAGAGCAATAGTGTTTATGTGTATTTATAAACAGTCCTAAGTAAACTTAGAAATTTGGAAGATACACACTGTACACCCACAAAATACTTCTGTGATTTCTTCGACTTATTTTTACACTGTACCACAGTGAAAATCGTGTGAAGTCAGTAGAGGGAGGTAATAAACATCAACATCAACCGCTAGAGGGAGCAAGATCTCAATTATTGTAATTAAGAGTAATATAAAAAGCAATTATTAATCAGTACATTTTAAGGACTGAATAGCTCAATAAGATCTTCTATTTTGACTTCCTATATAAAACAGGCTGTAGAACCTTGTCTACTATTTTTTTTATCAATCCTCTTAACTCTTGTTTGAAGTGTGATTATTTTTTAGGTAGAAAGGCATATAAGATTTACAGTGATGAGAAATCCGCTGTGTTACAATGGGTAAGGTGAATTTAAAACTTTTTGCTTTTTCGTCTGAATCCTGCAGTTTGAACCCCTAACTCCACTATGAGTGAGGGAGGGATAGGATGGAATTCACTATTCTTACAACTTATCTCCTCCCAAAAATCTCTTCCTGCTGGGGATACACATACTGAACAACCAAGGTACTCCTTTAGCCTTGGCTAAATGGAATAAATTAAACTTTTCAAGCTGCACACTATAGTTCAGCTTTCATTATAATTTGTTTTTTCTTGAGCTCCTCCTGACTTTTCTGTAACCTTTGGGAAATGCCACAACTAACTGTACTTCAGCCCCTCAATGCTCAGTTGTATCATTTCCTTACTCCCATGAGAGATTTTCCTGCTTGTAGATCTGAGGGATGTTTATTCTTTTAGCTATACCATCACATTAAGAGCTCCTATTTAGCTGTTTATCTGTGACAGTACCTAAATTCTTTGCATTGTTCCTGCTTTCCAGAATCTTGCTGTATATTATGTCTGTGGGGTTTTTTTGTGCTTTGATATGACTTGATGTCTAGCAAGACTAGAATGCATATTGTTCAAACAAGGCTGCTTTATCCAATGATAAATTGTCATGTTCCTGTTATTTACCTCTTCTGTGTTGTTTGCTAGAAAAGTTATAATTTTTTTTCCAGATCACTGGTAGCAGTATTGAATTGTATTAAACAAAGAACATAACTCTATGTGATTGACTAGAAACATTTAATGTGCAGTTACTTTTTCAAATCTGTTAGTTTTAATGTTTCCTGTATCATGTATAAATTTTTGTATTGTGCTAGTTAAGTTACGAAAACATTGTGAGGACCTAGGTTGAATGTTTTACAAATGTCTCAGTGTATTGTCACCTGAGATGTTTATTGACCAGACTTGAAGTCTCATTTGCACCAAGATCTGTTTGGGCAGACTATTATATGTGTAAAACTGTTTTTAGTGACAGTAAGTACGTTACCATACCTGAATTCGTTCCTGATGGCAGCTAGTATCGTGTTTGTCTTTTTAAAGGAGTGCTATGGTATGACAGCTTAGTTTCACTGTTCTAGAACTTCTGGATATTCCAAGACACTTTGAAAATAGCAATAATTTAATGAGCAGCTTAGCCAGTTCCTTTGTTACTCTTTGGGTAATAATGATCTGACTGAAAAGGCTCAACTAAACCAAAACAAACTCTCAACCCATCTGCAAACTCAGTTCTAATCTAACGTCCTTCCAAGATATTGATGGAATGAGAAGCATTTCTTTGTTGCTAAAAGCTGTGAGTACATAATATTCCTTTCCAACAAAAATAGAAAAGATGCATTAAGGCAATCTTATTTCTTTCATGGTTCACAAATTTACCCTCCTTTTTCAGTATGAGGCCTATGCTATTAGGATTTTACTAGTCTTAGCATCTTTAAGGAACTATTATCTGTACTGTTGCTGGTGAACTGCATTCAGAGTACATCTTGCTATAAAATTTGTAAGACTTGAGCATTCTGTAATGCTTTAGGACAATGACTCCAGAACATTTTCTTGTATGTTTTGAAAAATTCCAATGCATATTAGTGTAATTATCAGCATGAAGAAGGTAAGTTAGATAACTTTTGCATTGGAATACTATGTGCCAAATATTGATTTATTATTGGTATTGCATTTTGGTTTTAAAGATACACTGTTCAACTTCCGAAGTATTTCATGGTGGTACTTAAAATCAGTAATCAATTTTATGTAATTAAAATATTTCTGGGGAAGAATTTTTATTGATATTAATTAGTGGAAGTAAATTTTGACATTTTGAAATTTTTTTTGCTTATGTATTGAATGGACTCTTCTAAGGATGGCTTTTATAAGTTTGGCTTTGGAAGTGTAATTTTCTTCAAAGCAAGGGTAGATTAGTCACCTTTTCTGACTTGAGTGATGTTTTTATCTTCCAGTGAATATAAAAGGGAAAACTTAATGATCGTTATCACTTGTTTTGTTATCTTCTACCTTATGTAATGCTTTGTGATAAATAAAACTCATCATCCAAGTTACACAGTAAAGCATCTCCTAAGTGATGAAGTTGCCTGAGCTGCTTGTTATTTTGGGAGTGGCTGTATAGCTGAAAACTTAAGCAACAAATGCTGGTAAGGACATGTTCGCAGGTTCTTAACTGTTGTATTTTATTTATTTATTTTTGACAGAATTCAGTGTTTTTAATTGGATACTGAGGGAGAGTTATTTACAGTGGCTGAACATATCAATAACATTTTGTTGCAAGGAATATATCTAATTGTAAAGTATGCGTTTATCAGTATGCCGTAGATCTGTTCCTAATAATTGTGGGTTTACACAGTGTTTTGGAACACTGTATCATCTGCATTGTTCAATTTTTTTTGTCCAGTTTTATATGGCAGAGGTGAGTAAATTGCACTGCCTTACAAAGCAAGACAAAATATGGCTGTTGAGCCTGTGTTCTCAGAGGATAAGCAGCACTATCAGTATTGATAGTGAGAGAGGCTCCAATTTAAGGGATAGCCGCTGCCAAAGACATGGTTCTTCTGCCCCTGCCTCTCTTCCTGACCATTCGCTCCATTTGCTTCCCTTGTACTGGGTCTGGTCCTGGGCTGTCCCTTACTGAGCTGATTCACCTCACTAAATTGGGAGAGAAGGTGGCCCCTTAGCAGCCTTGTAGTACCCACTTAATTAGCTTGCAAAACCTCACTCTGTCTTGAGATGTTTGCTTTGAAATCATTTCTGTGATTGGAAAGTTACAGACATTTCTGTGGCATGGAAAGTTACAAACTGCAGGCACCGTTTTGGAAGCTGTGTTGTTTATTGACAGGCACTACAAAGTCTTCACCATCATTTACATGTTGTGCTCTTAAGGATAAGCCCCATGTTTCCCTTTATGAAGCATATTAATTCATATAAGGTTGCTGTGGGACTATGCTGGACTTCTCACAAGTCCTCCCTTTATTTCCATGCCTTTGTCAAAGTCTCTAATGCCTTAATATGCATTATGTCCACCAAGCACCTTGGAAAAGTAATTATTCAAGTCTCCTTGCTTTTGAGCCCATGTTAGAAACAGCCTGACTAGTTAGCAGGACTATGTGTGCATCTAATTGTGCGCAGAAAGCAAAGGTGAAGCTGTGTTTGAATCCACAGGTCATGTAACTCGGGAGCTATTGCTTGTGAATAGTCTGTGCAGGGTCTGGAAATGGAATTGCAAGGGGTTTGACCATGAGAAGCCACAGTTTGAAGTGAATGATGTTCAGTATTGAATGTAGAATGACATTCTGATGGGATTATTATACCCTCTGTTGCTATATAAATGGACAGGAACTTTATCCTAGAATTTCTTCACTACTTTCTGCTCTTGCAAAAATCCAACTTGTCAGATCGTGAAATGTATATTGCAGTAGCCAGGTCTGTGTAATGGCTTTTGCTATAATCATCTCTCTGGTTGTACATAGAAGGATTAAACTTCTTTTCTATTAGAATTTGTCTACTTGCAAGCAGCAATCACCTTTTTTCGGGTGGGTCTTTGCCCACAGTATGACAAGCTAGTCCTGTTTCATTTTTGAAAGTTTTTAGGGTATGTTTCAGAATTGGAGCCTTCACATCACTGTTGATGAAGTGGTAGAGATTTTCACAAACAAATCGTGAGCTGAATTACATACAGCCTGGCCTTGCAGGAGAAAAGATTGCTAATTTTTGGCCTTGGTATGAAATGAGTTTTGACCTACACATTCCATGATCACCCCACATGTGATACACTTGGCTGAGTTGTGGAAACCGAACTGCTTTTTTTAATCAGAGAGGGAAGGTACTCCTTTAACTGCCTCTTAGGAAGGGTGAGGAGAAGGGAGAACTTGTAGGGCGATGGGGACACTGAAACTTTTCCTGCATTATAGGTGGAAGACTGTTGTTATTCTTTAGCCAGTGTTCTTCACAACATCAGATAGGTAAAATTCCTTGGTTTCATGATTATGTACAGTTCTTTCCCCAAACATGCCGATTTACAGGCAAAAACTTGTGTACATAGCAGAGAAGATGAGGTAGTGGAATACGTGGAGGAGGAGATGTTTTTCAGTGCTTATGCAGAGATTTGGGAATTTCCTTGTTAAGAAAGGAGGGTTGCCAGCTGTGCTTGCCTTCACATGAACCTTTAAAACTTCACACTCAGTATGGGCAAGCGTGCCTCAAAGCAAAAATAAATGGAGGAGAGGTTTTCTGTTACTGGCTGGAGTAGATGTGAATACTACTTCTACGTCCTAGTGGAGGGGTATAGAAAGAGCAGCCGTGCAGGCTGGCTGGGAAGGGCCCTCCTGCTGAGCCCTTGTGAGGGGCACAGGCAGAGATTGGCCTGAGTACCAGCTTCTGCGGCCATTTCAGCCTCTTACAAGAAAATCTGGGCTGAGATCTAGATGGACCTGTTTTCCTTTCTTCTCAGATGGAATTGGTCTCTTCTAAAATAAATAAATTAATTAAAATTAATTAATTAAAATTAACACTTCTTTGGAGAAGTATTAGATTATTATGTTTGGTCAGTGTTAATCTCACTTGTTTACAGTGCCCTGTCAGCAAATGGTGTCTGCTGGGCATTTGTACTAAGGCCTTTGGTAGTAACTGTTGTGTGAACACCGTATTAAATGCCTGTCTAAACCTCTTTCCTGAATAAGATAAAGTTTGTACCTGTGACTTGTAAAACTCTCCCCCCAAAATGTTCCTGTGCACCCCACAAATAAACATGTTTTAGTTTGTTAGAGGACACTAGTGCCTTCTTTGCAATGTGTAGTTCTGGAGGCTTTTCAAAGCGAGGGCTAACATTGCAATGCCAAGCTGGTATCCTGAGAGCTCTCTCATCCCGAGTGTCATGTGAGCCTTTCCAGCTCTGCTCTGCAGCATTCAGCGCCACAAGTTTTCTTTCACCCAAGCCGATAGACTAGTCTGTATTTACATCAGGTTTTTCTTCGTTTCCCATGGTTTTCCTCCTCCTATTGCGGACAACCTAGGGTGATTTAACCACAGTGCTACATAATTTCTCTCAGAGAGTGCAGTGCTGCCAGCTATCACAGTAGTTAATGTTTTTCTAAGATACAGCTCCTTCAGTGTTGAGATTAGACAGGAGTCTTGCTTTCAGTAAAATAAGTAAACAGTCTCAGCACAAAACTTGCAGCATTCTTTCCATAACCGTAAATGTGACCAAGGCCCTTAAATGTGACCCTGAGAGAAACAAAAAGGCAAATAGAAGTTTTAGAATGTTAAAACAAACCTCATAAATTTTTGAAGCCACAGTAACTGTTTTTCTATACCTGACCACCACTGCTTCCAAGAACTGGAGTTTGGCATTACTGAATGACAATGCAGTATAGTAGTAATTTTAGAAACACTTTTATTTGTGTACTGCAGAGGTCTGAGGAAAAATGCTAGTCTAGACAGAGCTGCAGAGGGAGAGAAGAGAGTGCTTGAGGGTGGTGCTGGGATTAGGAGTGAAAAGACTGAGGATAGCAGCCAGCTAAAGTGAGAAGTAAAGCGAAGGTGGGGTGATAGGGGGGAAGTCAAGAAAGCAAACCAGCTGAGCTGGGAGGCAGCTGGGGAAGGGCAAAGAGAGCAAGTTCGGAGGAGGAAATGACTCAAAGAACCTGAGGGATTAGGTCACCGTTTTGGGTGGAAAAGGTACTCAAAGCCTTTCCGTACTCTTCTTTTGCCAGCCTGCATTTCAAGGCAGCTTTCTCAAAAGAGATAGCCGGTCATGACGGCAGGTGTCCCCGCTTGCTGCGGCGAACGCCCGGGGTCTGGAGTGGCAGGGAGCCGATGTGAGAAAGAGTAATGAAGCGTCTGCACTGTCGGTTCTCCCGGGCTAGGCACGAAGTCAGAGTAGTGACATGTGTACGCTGCACCTTGAAACGGAACGTCCGGGGTCTTCGCTTGCCAGTTCCGGCAGAGTAACGCGCGCCCGCTCGGCGTCGCGGGTGGGCTCCGCCGCGGGCAGTCTGGCAGCGATCCGCTGCCCGCACCTTCCGCCTCTTGCGCCTCTGTCTTTCTCTGTGCGAGACGCTGCCCCGCGTTCGCCGCCGCTCAGAAGCGGGCCGGGCCGGGCCGGCGGCTCTCGCACCTGGCGCCGCCGGTGGAGGGAGGCGGCAGCTGCCGGCCCGGCGGCGGCTCCCGCCTCGCGCACCGCCGGGCAGGCGGGAGGGGGAGGCCCGCCCGCTGCTCGGCCGGCCGCCGCCGGGGCGGGCAGGGAGCGGAGGAGAGGGAGGCTGCTGCGGCGGCGAGCGACCCCTGCGCGGGCGCGAATGGTCGCTGCCGGGGCGGGGCGGGGCGGGGCGGCGCCCCGGGGAGCAGCCGCACGGTAAAGTTGCAGCCGGTCCGAGTTGCTCTCGTCTTCTCTCTTGTTCCGGAGGCTACCTGCCTCTCTCTCTTCTTCTGCCTTTCTCTCTCCCCGCTCCGCGGGTTGTCCGTCTCCCGAGAGCGGTCGGGGGCGCTGTCCTTTCCTCCCGCTGGTATTATGGCACTGAGTTGTTAGGAGTTCGAACGCAGGGAAATGGATGCGTCGGACCCCAATTTTTGGATGCTCCTTTCGAACTTCACGCTGCCCTACCTGAGGAGCGGCGCCTGTCTCCGCCGGACGCAGAGGTAAGGCGGGCTGGGGGTTGGGGCGGGGGGGGGCGGCCAGGTGAGCGGCGCGGGCGGCAGTGAAAGCCCCTGGCAGGGAGTCGGGACTCCCGGCCTCCTGGCTTCTCCTGGTCTGAAACTGCGAGAGCTGCGAGACTCGCCTTGCGCGTCCCTTGGGGTTCTTCTAGTTTGGTATTTTTACAGACCAAATGCCGCCTATTACTCTGCCTCCTTTTGTAAGACTTTTTTGTTTTCCCCTGGACTTCCAACCCCACCCCCCCACCCCCCTTTTGCTTTCAGCTTGCTTTCACATATTTGACCTTTTATCCGGAGGAGATATACTTTATATGGACAACTCAGGATAGCCTACTTTGATCGGTGTTCTTAAAGAGACAGGTTTGTGTAACTACTTTTTTACACAGGCCAGCTGACTTTTGTTAATACAGGAATGGACTTTTTGTAGCATTTTTGTTATTGTCAGAAGGGAAAAAAGGTTTGGAAATAATAAATGTTAAGTAAAAGTTAAAGGGTTGTGCCATCAATGGACAGAAGACTGATAAGCTTTGACATCTTGGTCATTTTTTGTGCTGTGGTATACCTTGCAGTTAAGTATATAGCTCTGTCACAAGGAGTAGCAAAAGCTTATAGAAGTTTGTAACTTTGTTCACTAGTACTCCATATGCTGTTTTGAGACATACTGGTAGTGATGTTAAATTATGATATGCTTCCGTCTGTGAAACTACCTTGAATATTAGCTTATATATTCTCTTTGGAGAACATACATGAAATGTTTCTTCTGCTGGCTGAAAAGGTGGCACAAAGCAAGGAGCACAGAGGCTTAGTAGAGCTGGCCATTTCTAACATAAGTATTTATGTACTGATATTTTTCAAAAGGAAAAAATGTCTGTCTGTTGAATGGCAGAAAGTTAAAATGAGAAAATCAAGTGCCCTATTTAACATCAATGCAAAACTGTTCCTCCACTGTATATCTATCCTTTATGTGCCTAACTGGGGGTAGCTGTAAGTGCGGAGTTATAATTAATTATTATCCCTTTCTGGTAAGTAATTTTTTTACTTTTACGTAGCATCAACTGAATGTCCAAACAGGTCTTACACATTTTTCTGCTGCTAATGTATCTGTGTTTAAAGAGGGCAACATGAATGTGTTGTGGCTTTTTCAAATCATCTTCACTTTTCTTACTCAAGTAGGTTTGTACCTGTATGATGACCTAAAAATACCTTGTATAAAGTGTATGGCTGCATGGCAGGTCAAGGAGAGAGACTTGGTAGACTTCACAAGAAGCATGAAACACATGTGTACCACTTGTTTGTGTTTTTTTTTTTTAAATATTTGGATGCCTTCCTGCCTTTCAAACACATTTAATACTATACTGGGTTTGTTGAAATTTTTGAATTTTTTAAAGCAGCATTGAATACTGTCTCAGCATATCACATATATGGCATATCAGTGAATAGTACATGCCATATACTTAGTTATGTTTTATGTATTACGGTGATATTCAATATTTAATGCCCTCTCTGTAGCAAAATCAGTATGTCACAGCATTGTGAAACTAAAAAGCCAGCAGTGAAGTTTAAAGGCTGCTTACTCTTAATGGGCCCGGACACCCTCCTTTCTGAGGCTGGTTCTTTCATCTGGATGGAGGGCTCAGCATCTGCTGCTCTGCCATTTCCAGGGGAAGGCTGACCGGCCCACTTCTTCAGCTCCTTTCTTAAAGGCGGACCTGTCCCCTGCATCCTATGGTCTTAATTCATGTACTAATGTAAATGGGAGATCCCAGAGTGATAAAACTGTCAGAAGAAATAAAAACAATGTGGACAATGCAGATTCTCCTGGCTCTGCTGCAGAAATGGCCTTGGGTTAATTAAGATACCAGCTAGGTCCACATGTACTGAGCTGCATCTCATCTGGACTATCTTCACAGGCTCACAGTCAGCCATAGACCAAACTGTTACATGACAAGACTAGAAGGATAGCTGCCTACTTGCCACAGGATGCCTTTCCTTTCTGAAAGAGTGCTGCTGGGTAGTGGTAGCTGCTCATGTTTTGTATAGCTTTCCAGGCATTTTAGAGGGCCTATGAGTAGGCTTGAAGAGTGTCTAGTTCCTGTGATCTGTATCTCCTGGCTGTGCTTAAGTGAAAGTTTTTGGCCCACTGATTCAAGAGAGGTTTTTTTCCTAATATTAACACTGCCTATGAAACTGTTGTCCAGCTAATGACGAGCTTTGGTGCTTCATGAAAACTTTATGAGGGATGTTCATTGTTCTTTCTGGTTGTATCCACACTTGGCTTTGGGACTCCTTGCCAATGAGAGCATTAATTTTATGTTTTGATTGGGCATTTGTGCCTCTTGGGTATGTTCCTTTTGCCTGTTCAATTACTTTTACCTATAATACCAGGATTCTTGTGGCCTGCTAGGCCCTATCCTTTCTATAAGCACTATCCTACTTTCTTGGCATTAGGGATAATGACAATTATCTGCTAGTACTAAGAATTTTGTTTCTTTGTACAGATTTAGTTGATGTAGGCATTTATTTCTCTTTGCTGAGGTTCTGAGAAATAAAGGATGAAAAGACAGTCTATTTTCCTTTAGGTTGCAGCGTTGACCCTGGCAGCTAAGTTATAAAATGGATATAAAACTTAGTTTGTGGTCTTATTTGCTGACTGAAGTCTTTCATTAAGATTTTTTTATTTCTGTTTTCCAGCAGTAGACTTAGGTGAATTTCAATTGCAGCAGCTCTTTCTGGAAGTGGTACCTGAACAAGAAATATCCCAGCCTGACTTTCAAGTCATGGAGTAGGTTTTCAGGACTGGCGGGTAGAAAAATTCTCTTCAATTATAAATTGGAGGCATTTGGTATTCAAATCGCTGACCCTATAAATGACACAGATTACACCATTGTGGTTTTACAGAGAAGAAACATGTATACCACCACGTGTTAACTTATTTTTCTATTGCTGTGGGCGTGTGGACCCTTCACAGTACTAACTTCAGGTTCCTGCCTGAAATGGCATCGTCTGGAGTAGACAACGAGGGGGAGAGGAGAGAGAGAGCAGAGAGAGAGCGGGGGGGGGGAGAGGAGAGAGGGAGAGAAGGCGGGGAGGGGGAGAGAGAGTCCCTGTGTATGTGTATACATTTATTTATATAGATCAATGTGTAGATTTACATATGGGTGGCTGTGCACACACACACTTCTTTCATATGGAAAAATCAGTAAATACTTTTTGCTTCATTCTATGCTATGTATTTAGTTACCTCCTGCCACTTTCTCTCTTCTGTCTCTGATCTTCTCTGTGTCTTTTACAAAACTGACAAACCAGTGATTCATTTTTCTTGTGTGTGTGCTTTTCTCTTGCTTCTTTGTGGTAATTGCACTGAAACAATGTTATTACAATCATTCTTCCTTTGAGTCAGAGTGTTGTTTTTTTTCCAAAGGCATGGAATTATGAATGCTTGCCCAATTGCTTCTCAGCCGAAGTAGACTCCTGGATGATTTGTGTTGAAACTTCATGTTATTTGTGTACAGTCACTGAAGTGGTGTGGAGACTTTCCTGATACAGGATTAAAATACTCATCAATCATCAAGTAATAATTCATACATTCTAACAGTTCATAACCATTCCTGAAATGTTAAAAACAAAGGAAAATTATAACTTTTATTGGAAACTCAGAGAATAAAGTTGTCAAACTTTGGTGTAGTTTTATTAGTTTTGGGATAGCATGCTTCCTGGACAATACTGAGCAGGCTTTTTGAACTTCTCTGAGTTGGTAGTTTGAGTAGTTGCAGTGATTTTAAAATTATGATGTAAACTCTTGCTGTTTGTTCTTGTATAGAACTTGTTTTTTTCCTTTATCAACATAGTATTATGTGTAAGTGTACTATAAATGGATTGTTTTATTTAATAATAGGCATTAGAAGTGGTCCTGTTAGTGACATAAGAAAACGAAGCACACTTACTAACATAAAAGCAGCCACAGAAATGAAGTACAGTTGCGTCGATGCCAGCTGAATCTGTCCATGCTCCAACTTGAGTTATTTTACTTTTGTTACATAGACGTAAACATCAGTTAAAAGTTAGAAAAGGATTGCTTTTTGCTGTATTTGTGTTTTTAATGTATATTTTGGAGTGTGGTGATTTGAAGAGCTTTACCTCTTCCTTACTTTCAACCCTCTTCATTTACCTTAATTCCTACATGCAAGAGAGAGGGGAGCTATTAACCCTGATAGGTGTTGAATAAGTTCAGAGAGGAGGTTGTTTTCCTGAAACTGGGGGGAGTAAGAAATACATCCATGCAGCTGTCTGTGCCATTGAATATGTTTTGTTAGAAGTTAATCTGTTGGACTAATGATGCCACTGCTTTCCATGCTTCATAGTGAAGTGTTAATGTATCTTACCTTGGTAATTGTATTTCCTTTCATTCACTGTAAGGGCTGTGTGTTAGCGGGATACTCTTACAGTCTCACTGTCAAAGTGAGTATGTTGGTTTTATTCTGGTTGGTTTACTTGGCCAAACTTTTTGTTCAAGCAATTAATGTATTTCAAGTTCTGCTTACAGTCTGAATGTTGGCAACGATCAGTTTTCTCCAATGAGCCATCATTGTTTCTTAGCTTCAGCCAGACTGGTGAGGATTCATCTGGTGATATTCCTGTTTTTTTGCTTAGTTTTTATTCTGAAAAAATCCTGTTTTGTTAGAATTAAGTCAAGATCTTTAGGATTTCACCAAAGATCTTACTGTAGAAAACTTAAGGAAATGGGAAACGAGCAAAATAAAAAAGAAGCTTAGTGCTTAGGAGAGTACTGGAACATGCTGAAAGAACCTGTAATTGATTTTTGTAAATATATATATATATTTATTTTTTTTTTTTACTGTCATGGTTAATGTTTGCTGTTACACAGTAGGAGATAGTCTTTGTCTTTCTTACCCTGGGAATCAAAAGGACAGTGGTCTAGAAATCGCTTCATGAGCTCTGGTTGTTGGGACATATAACATGATGTGAGCACATTACACAGAGATTCAGTCCTTCCACTCCATTGAATTTGGCTTTTATCTGCTATTGATGTTCTAGAGAGCCATTACATTTCTTGCTGTATTAGAAGCTGACTGTTCCTTCTCAGATGTAATTTTTAAGCACACAGGAGCTCACTCATGCAGTGGTTCATAGTTGCCTCTTCTGCTCCATCTTCTGTCACAGAGCTTCAAACTCCTGGTAGCAGTAAGCTATGTACTTATTTGTGTGACTCCACATACTGATTGATGGGGTTGCCTCTGGTGGTTCTTTGTCAAAGCTGGAATGGTGCTCAGGTAAGTGGATTTCAGGGTAGGTTCCCCATGAATTTGTTACGTGTCAGTGTGCATGGCTTACAAAGTAGGAAACATGAGTGGTAACAATTTGGTTAGTTATGAGACATGAAATCATTCAGTATTTTGAGCCACTGTGTTTAGCATATGAAGATACTGCTAACTGCTTTAGGTTGAACATTTTTGATGAAGCTTATTAAATGTGTCACTCTTAATTTAATTTAATAGTGGTGTAAAACTATTCAGTGTTGCATGCAGTTCTTCTGTGTATATTGCGACGTTATCTGTAGGCTGTAGACCTGGATCAGGATGTCAAGTTATTTGTCATTAGAAAAAGGTTTAGTAGGAGGTAAATTTGTTAGAAGGAACACTGTGATGGCACCAGGACAGATTCATATGTGCTGTACTGTATTTCCCAAGCTGAGGAAAACCAGAAAGTTGACTTATCTTTGATTCAGCCTTATTCAGCAGGTGTGTTGCATTCAGTGACGGCTCCTGGATTTTCTCTTGGGAACCTTTCAGAGGATTTTTCCTCTGAACCTTTGCAAATTCATTAACTGCAGTAACTTAAATTTTAAAGCACCCCCCAAAATATGTAGTATTAATACATAAAATTGTATCTAGGCATAATATGCAAGTGTCATATATTGAATTCTGATTCAGTAGTGAGCTCCCACTTTCATCTGATGTGGGGGTCTGCTGCATAACACTGCATGGTTACTTGACTTAATTTTTTGTGTGACTTAAATGTATACTGGTAGAGACATTTAAGGAGATCACTCACACTTAATATACTTAACATTTTTCTGTCCATTTCTGAGACCACATACTTCTCAGCTCTAACGTTTCAGTCCTTTTTCGTTGTTGTCGTAACAGTGCATATTCTATATACTATTGATACATATTAGTATTAGTTAGATCTACTTCAGTAGACTCTTCCACCTGAATAAAGCTGAGATTAAAAAAAAACACTTCCAGTGCAACCTTAAATCTCATGGTAGGTCAGTTCTGTCATTTTATTTAAAATTCTCAAGCCAAATTGAATAGTAGCGAACTAGAAAACTCCTTTTGGCATGGCTCCCATTAAGTATAAACGTATCTCAGAAGTACTGTAAACCAGAACAATACCCAGATTGATCTACCCAATAGAGAGACTTCAGAACCAGAGACTGCACACTGCTGGTATTCCTGCCATTGACAGATGAGTACAAAAATATAGGGATCATGCCAGAATAAATATATCAGCTTTTTCACCCTTTCTTTCAGTTAGGAATGGTCTTCCCTAAATAATTGTTTAGGAATAAGGAAAACTGTCATGCTCTGTAGTTCTTGAAAGATTATAATTATTTAAGTAGAATCTGTTATTCCCATGAAATACTGGCATGTTCAGTTTGCTGATTAGAAAGTAAAAACTGCTGCAATTTCCTTATCCCACCTGTTCTTTTTTCTGCATATGCAGTAATTATGTAGATGTTCTAGCATGTAATAGCCTGATTTTGATCTCCGTCCTTTGGCTTTAACCTAGGTTTAAAATCATACATTAAAGAAAAATTGTGAAAAGGTTACCCACTAGTGGATCTTTTTTTTTCCCCTCATAAAAATGGTGATGTCAAATTAGGCACTGCTTACTGGTAGGAAAATGGCCATTTATATGTGATCAAAGTGTCTGTCTTTTCTAAATAGACTGGTTTAAAACACACTTATTAACATCCAGATAAATTACAGGGAAATCAAGGATACATATATTCAGTTAAAAAAAAAAATTAGTTTATGTAAGCATTTACATGTAAGCAGCTTTAAAAACCTGTGTTAATTATGCGTAGACTAAGGTAGTCCTGTGTAAAGTCAAGGGTGTTGATTATTGAAGAAATACCATTCCTAATGCTGCTTAATTTGCTGAAACAAATAATAATGCAAAGTATTACATGTGGAAATAATTTAGTTTAATAAAAATATATTTCTATAATAAGTGTATATATGCTCAGTCCTGTTAGTGCTTAATTGTAGTATTGTATTGCAGAGTTTAAAAAACATTATTTCTCTTAAGGCAATAAGGTGGTTGTAAAGCAAGCTCTGTTCCTTTTGTGTGTGTCAATAAGGGAATACATCAGTATGAACATTTTTTTATGTGTCTGACAAAACTTTTTATTTTTTGTTTTCAGGGGACTTGCATGAATTTAAACTTAACCTGTTGCAAGGTTGGAGAAGAAATGTTATTGATATTGTTGTTTATTTTCATATGTATCAGTACATATGTATACCCTTGTACAGACTGTAAATGAATACACGCACATAAGGGTGCATAGACATTTGTATACGTAAATACTCAAGCAGTAGCTGTAAAATAATACTTATTGAGAAGCTGAATGAGATTGATACTATGAGGTCAGTTCAACTATTGGAAGCACTTATTTTTCTTACTTATGCTTTATTCAAAGGCACATCTAGGCATAAATAGGATAGACTTTTTCCATCTACGAGGGTATTTATGCTGTTTATAGTGTGCATTCATGCTACAGCTTTTGAAAATTCCCAAAGTGCAGCCACTACTAATCTTGTTTCTGGGAAATGTGTCTTGTCTTCCCAAATTTAACAAGATTCTCGGCTCTGCTCCACCACTGGAAGAAGCTGGTTTATTTCTTTGAAATTTTTGAGCTTGACTAATTCAAACTAGTACAGCATTTAAATTGTGAAATACCATGATACCTATCTCTTTTTCCCTTAAGAAAGAGAAGAAGGATTCACTTAATAGTTTTTTTTTTTTTTTTTTTTTTTTTAAGGTAATTCTGTGGATATCAGTTTCGTCTGGAGCTCAACTTGAGAGGGCTAATAAATTAAAAGTTACTTTATTTGAATGCTGGTACTCGTTATCTGTGGTTGTTTTAAGTAGCACTTAAGATGTTCATAACTGAAACAGTAGTGGAAGACAGACTTTTGTTTGTTTTCCCCAGCTATTTTCCTGCATGCACTTGTGAACACTGCATAGTCAGTCTTCCCTCTCTGGGCTGCTGGGGCCCCATCCTGTACGAGATTTGGCACAGGCTTCTGAATAGAATCCCACTTCTCACAAAAGATAGATGTGCACATGTGGAACAACTTGCAGTGTTTTTTTGACCCTTTGCTTTTCTTGATGCATACCTGGGAGAGAGGAGTTTATATAATAGTTACTTGGTTTATTAAAGCTATTCATCAGAGATGGATTTCTGTAAGAAGCCTGTACTTTGTCTTTGAAATACATTTAAATGTGATGCTTTTATGCATCAGTTTTAAATCCTGAAGTTGTTACTGGGAGATGGGTACAGTAGTTTGAACTAGCTGAGCTTCCTTTGATAAATCTGAGTATAATGAATCAGCTTCTAATTTAAATTCTTCTTATTCTTAAAATTCTCTTTGGGCAACTGGTATTTTCACTTCTTGGATGAGCTGCTGGAATTTTCTGGAAAGGTATTCCTACATAAAAATATACAGAAACCTCAAAAGTAGAAAACAAAGGAAAGGTAGTCCTAAGAATAGGATATTTTGTAAGTATGTACTTCAGCGCCGAAACCTCCCCTCCTCAAACCCAAACCTAACTCTAATGGAACATGAGAACTTGTTGGTGCGCCTGATGGACACACAGAGGTCTCTGTAACTGGGAGGCAGGACTTTCTTCCAGCCAAGAGGTGGTGGCATTCTGGCTAAATGTCCCAGAGATGGCATTGCAGTGGCTGCAAAGAAGCTTCTCTTGCGCTCTTGATAGCTGAACAAAAGTGAGGGAAGGTGACCCCAAAGGCAGTTCGGAGAGTGAATGCAACATGAGAGATGAAAATTTTGCAGGAGGGTTGTAGAAGATGTAGTGCTATGATTCAATGAGAGGACGTGAAACTAGAAAATGGAGCTTCCCTGGCTCTTCTTTTGATAGATTATTTGTAACAGATACGTGTCATTTAATTTAACAATATATAGCTTAGTATCAATAAGCCTAGCAATTTATAGTGAAATTCTGCCTTCAGTCATAGATGTTTTCTGTTGATTACAGTCAATGCTGACTGAGAGAAGGCAAAAATGTTTATCAGAATTTTTAGTTGATAAATACATCTTTACAGATTTAACATAGTTCAAACATAAACATAATAAGCCAGTCCTTGATGAAACAGAAGTTAGATACTGAGGATAAGAATAAATCAGACTTACGTTTCTACCAACAGATGCCTTGGTGTTTACCAGAATTTGTTGTCAGGACAGTTTTCATAATTTAAATCAACACACAGATTTTTTTTAATTCCCTTTTATGGAAACTGGAAGGAGGATGCTTGAACGTTAATCTGACTATGCTGTTCAGTTAGAAGACATAAGTAACTAATATCCTTTGTGATAATACTGTTACCCCTGTTGGAGTTAACTAATAAAAAGTAGATTGTGTACATTTGTTTTATGGATTTGCTTTTTCAGTGAGTCTAGGCCTGTCTAGCTTGTTCTTAGGCATAGGTATGTCAAGGGAATTTCCATAACTGCTGTAATAGTAGAAGCAAAGGCAGTCAGACAAGTCCAATATGCTCTGTTCACCTTGTCTACAAACACCCCACGCAAAAGGATGATTATGTCAGTTCACTGTACCATCAAGTCTTACCAGAACATCTTCCTTTTGCTTCCCCCACATAATGGACAAAGAAAATATGTAACACATTTTGTAAGTAAGCTTGTATTTTATTTTTTTTCTTACCTGCGGCTTGGTGACATGGCTTCTTCCCTGGCCCTTCTGCCATGTTTTGACGATTGAACTGTTGTGTTTGGAGGCATCTGCTCCCCATCTGTGACCTGTGATTAATGAGAGAACATTAGTTCTGTTGGGAAATACACTTCTATCTAGTTTTGTTCCTTCCTGCTTGATTGTGTCTCATGTGCTATTCTGTCTTGCCAAATATCAAAATATTATCTTTTGCAAGGCTTTGATTCCTATTGCTGGAAAAAACCTCAAAACCAAAAGATGAAACTTCTTCCTTTTTTTTTTTTTTTCAAGTTTGAAAATTAAGTTTCTTCACACTTTTTCTTATGTGTGTTCCTCAAATCTTAGAACAGCAAACTGCTCCCCCCCCCCCCCCCCCCTTCTATAAAGGGAATGTTTCAAAGGAAATACAAAACATACTAGAGTATATGAATATGCTAGGTTATTTTATTAAATATGCAAATTGTTTGTGTAGGTCAGACCTAAGCATTCAGCATTATCTATAAATTAATACCTTTTAACCATCATGTGTTTCCTTCTTCTGATTCATAAATTATAAGGCAAGAAGAAACCAGTAGGCTCACCTACTCTGTGACAGTCTACAGGAAACAAGACACAGTGTAACAGTGTTAAGAGATTTAGTAATTCAGCCCTCCCAGGCAAGGTAACGTGTTTGTTTAATCGTTGACAAGTTTTGCGAAAATCTGGAAGGTTTGCCACTGTTCTGCCAGCTTTGTTTTGATTCTTGTTTTTCCTTAAGTGAGCTGTGTTTTACCACTACTAATTCATTGCTGATGCTATTGTCCCTCCCCCAAACCTTGGTAATGGCCTTGGAGATACTGGGCCAGTCTTTTTATAAACATAAAAATGTTCTATATGTTCTTCAGAACTATGACTGACTAAATCCAGTCCAAGGATCAGCAGATGGATATTAATAGAAGGAAACAATCTGAAGAGAGGTCCTAAGGACTGTCTGCATTTTCTGCCTCAGTTGGTATGGAAAAATGAATTTTCTCTTCAGATCATACTGAGGGAACAATAATGTTGTGTTTTCTAAAAGGCACCTGCCCCAGGAAGGTGGCCTACAGGCCAACAGTACAGTGTGGCTTCTGTCTGTGCTGGGAGTGCTTGGCCCAGGTCCCTGTGGGAGTGTTGGGCGTGTGTAAGGACATGGGTGGGCGGGAAGCTGTGTGCTGCTTTTCTCTCTTGGGTGGGCTAGACTGAAAAGATGGAAGTGTGTGGGAGCTGTATGAAGGAACATGTCCTCTAAAGGTGCTGTTGGAAGACTGTAGTGCAGTGGGAGGCAAAAGTGTCCCACTGGCCTTGTTCATGTAGGCTCTAAGAAATGATCCATAGAGCTGCTCTCAGGTTTCATCTTGTAGTTAGATAGTTGGATCATTCCAAAACACAGTACAGGAATGAAGTAAAGCACATGCACTACAGACAAGCAGAAGATCAGGGTCCAGGAGCTAGAAGAATATCGTATGTGGCAGGAACACCCAGTGCATGCTAGAAATCCAGCACCCTATTGAAATGAGATGTTGCTGAACATAGTTCTAATACAGGGGTAGTGTATGCCTGTAGAATGTTAGACTATCTGCCAAGTTTTAGATGATTTGAAGTTACATTTTAAGCATTATTCTTTTTTTACACAAAGGTGTTGCTATTCTAATAAAAATACATGTATTAAACATGCATGTAAGAAGATACAAAATTAGGAAAGTCAGTGTAATTACCCTATTTTATAGAAAAGCACACATGAAAAAACATTTTTTAGTTGTGGACGTTGCTAATGTCAGAGGAGGGATTAACATCTGAGAACTTCATTACGCAGTGACCTCTTTGGAGGCACATAATGGCACACAACCAAAAGCAAGGATGGAGTCACAGTTTTCATTCTAGTTTTCATACATATTTACAGAAATTTCACCTGAACAGTTTGTGCTGTCAAAAATAATTTATTGTTCTTTTCTGCAAACTTGGTATTTTTACAAAACCACTTTTCTGATAGACACCAAGATTCTGTAAACTTAACACTCATAAACCACAATTGGATCACTTCACTTACCACTAGACGATAGCCATCCTGAGGGCAAAGGCAGCAAATATTATCAACACAGCTTTTCAACATAAGAGAAGGGAAGTTAAGTATAGGACTTCCACTTCAAATACAGTGGAAGTCCAAGTAGTTAAAATACAATTCTTTATATTACGATTTGGAAGGAATGTGGTGCTTTATGTTCTTAGGATAAGAAGTGTGCAGTATCAGATTTTTTGTTTTTAAGGCATTTTTTTTAATTGTCACTATTTTATGAGAACAACTCCAATTAATGTACTTACTCCTGCATTTATTAGGCAATGGATTCTTAGAAGTCCTGTGAAAAGTGAGGGCTACTGTTGCCTTATAAAAATCTTACAGAACAAGGGAAACTGATATAGAAGGTAAATTTGCTCCTGGCTTTGACGTGGCTACAACTATGAGGGGACTGAAATAGATTTTGGACCTGTCCCAGATTTTTTTTCTTTTTTTGAATCCTGTGACAGTGGCGTTCACAAGGCATATGTTCCAAACAAAAGGGAAAACTGCAGAAATGGTGGTTTTATCCTTTCTGCACATCACTTCTTTGGGCATACTTCTGCTGTGATGCAAATAGAAACCTTAAATTAGCTAATGGGCTAATGGGCCGGATGAGTAGTGAGGTGATTACTCTTCCTGATGGCCAAAAATTGTAGCACACCCTTTTCTGTCACCTCACTTCATCCACACCCTATTCTAACCTGTCAGAGATGTTTGTCTCATCTACCTGTTATGCCTGGGCTTTCGGACTGTGTAAGCTCTTTCCAGCAGAGGCTGTCATTTGTTGTGTTTGTATGATGTCTAGAACAATGAGTCGTAGCACTGTTACATATATAAGGACTAATAGTGCTTCTTGCCACTGGGCTTTTTTGCATGTTGGACCAAGTGGTTTTGTTCTTGAGAGTAGAAAATCTGGGGTTTTCTCTTTTATGACAGCTCTTCCATCAAAATAGTTTTTCTTTAGAAGTCTTGGAACAAAGCTGACCTACTCCAGTTTTCCAGAGTGTCTGCAAATTGACTCCATTGCAGCCTAAAGGGGGAAGAGCTACAGTCTGAAATCATTGTACGTTTTTGCACAACAACAAAAATCCAGTCATTACTTAGTTTTAGATAAAATCTAGAGTAAGAACATCTAAAAAAAATTATCATTTATTCCAAAGACTTTTTCAACCAAAAAGCACCATTGTAGTGGCATAGTTGGGTTTTTTGGCTGGGAGGAATACCACATGGCTGTAGGGACATGCACAGGAGTACCTACAATTTTCTGTTTTCATATGCCCTTCTAGAAGAAAAATGATATATAGAAAACAAAAGCTGCAGATTGTTTCACATACTTGCTGCATTTTAATATTGGAATAGAAAATATGCAACAGCGTTAATGTACTTGGTGAGTTTAGTGGGTACCGAGATTTTCAAGCAAGTGTCTAATGTATAATGTATGATTAATTTCAGTTGATTTGATCTGTTTGAAGTAAGCTGGAAGGCACCTTACTGTAACGCTCTAAGACAATAGTTTTGCTTAAGGCTTATTGGATTTTTTTTTTCCTTCTGTTCTCCCAGCACAGTGAATTTATAAAATGACAATATTGAACTATGCTGAGTACTTTTTCTATTGAAAATTTTGGTATGTATCTTGAGGGTATGATTTAGTTGCTTGGATGTGAAAATCTGACTTCTAATCTGTACTGTGGCCACACATCCCACCTATTTGCCTCAACAAAATCAGTGAACTTCCATGCTTCTCTTTGCATACTCAGTGGTGATAACCTTCTGAAGAGGTTATCAGTATAATTTACCTACTTTTTATACATGGCCCGTGATTTGATAAGAATTTGATTTGTTGAAGTGGATAATTGTGTATTGCTAAATTTAGTCTCAGAACACCCTCATTGCACTTTATTGTAACAGACCTTTTTTTGTTAGTTTGGGTGGTTTTCAGTAGTTTAATTCCATTGGAAGACATGTGGATTTTAAATTAAGGATTGGTAGAGAAAACCTTCAGGTAACCAGGATTTTGCTTAGCACAAATATGCCGTCAAAATGATTGAATTTTTTCTTTAATTAGCTTGTTGAGATCTTGAAGAGCAATCCAGGACTGAAGAAAACACACTCAGTTGATCTGGGTTTCCAAATGTTCGGTAGGTTTTTTCAAAAGTGCGTGCTTGACTACCCTTACGCTTACCAAAAGCAGTGATCTCTAATGATCTCACGTGGTTGGCAGCCCAGATTCATCTGCAAACCAGCACTGTGCCCTGCAGCACCATACTGGGGTGTGTGCTTCGCTCTGACTGAGATCATCATCATTTCCTGCAGCAGCTAGTTAGCCTAATGCCGCGTAGCCTGAGATGTGACAGAGTCGCAGCACGAGGTGATATGGCTACAGGCATTTTGACTATTAAAGCTAGACTTGTAAAGGATATGACGTGTAGCTTTGTATCACATTGCAGCATGATTCCTGTCTCCACTACTGATGAATGACATGTTTCTACTTTTCTACAGTGATAAAGTGTGCTGGGAGACATTAGTGTAGGAATACCAGAATTTGTCCTTTGGAGAGAGTGACTACATTATCTGTTTTAAAGATATGGCTAATATAACATACTGAATGGTCAGAATTTAAATGCAGAATATTATTTTCTGGAGTTATTACCATAACTTGTTTTTAGAGCTCTGAGTGGGTGATGTGTCAGTGGCTATCTGCTGAGCTGTGATATCAAAGCTATGAATATCAGTAATGTAATGTTCAGTCCAGCTTCAGGCTTACGGAAACTCTTGGGAGTTTAGCAGATTTTTGCAAAATGATACTGTACCTCTCCTATGTTAAATAGGTGTGAAGCTGCTAGTCTTGTGTTTGAGTTTACTGGGGGGGGGGAGAGGTAGGGCATTAAGAGAGCAAGGTATGCTATTTCTCTGAAGAATATGAAGAAATAAAGAATCTGTGTCAATCAGTAAACACAGTCATGTAAAATCTAATGCAACGCTTTGGAAGGAAGAGATGATCAGATTATATTGCTATTTCACCAAATTGTGGGAGGAAATATGAATTGTTGAATGCCAGTTTACCAATTAGATTCTTGAGGAGTTTTTTATTGGTCACTTTTTAAAATGTAATTGTCATTACTTTCCTGTATCAGCTACATTTATGCTAGTCACAATGAGGCAGGAGATTATACAACCCCATAAAAACAAGTCAGAGCTCCATAATCAGTTTAAGCTAGGTTGATAAAACAGTCACTTTTTAATTGGTCACACACCCATATGTCCATCAAACTAGTTGTCCAGCCCTTCTAAACTGAGTGCTACCATTACCTGCACAGACTTTCTTGAGGTTTTGAAAGACTGAAAAATAATCTTCATTTAATGTTTAGTTATGCATTTGTAGAAGGGAGATTATTAAAAAGCATGTGATTATGTTAACATTTATTTATCTGAATGCTTTATAATTTAATTTACGTCTTCAAAGGTAAAATCTGTTTATATGGGTAGTGGTAATTTTTGCAGTTACTTTTTGAAGAAAGGATAATCCCAACAAATGTCTCTGCTCTTTTTATTCGAGACATTTGGGGAGTGGCTTTTGCTGACAGTGTTTTGTCTTTCAGATGTATGCCTACATTTGGCTTTCAAGCTGAACATAGTCTGTTTGAGGTCATTTGTAATAATTATTTGAAAAGCTGAGCTAGACCTTATGTTAATAGAAAGTCTAATGTTTGATTAAACCACTGAACCAAATTAGAGGTTTGAGGCCTCTATTTTGCAAAATCCAGGAAATGAAGGATTAATATTCAAACTCTCAGCATGTTCTTCCTTACTACTGAGAAGGTTAGAAGATCACAGAATGTTATGTGTTGTAGTTCCAATTGAACCTGTCTCCATTACATCAAACAGACAGTATGTGGAAGTCGTGCCAAAGCAAGTTTTCAGTGGAACAGACTAGTTGTGTGTTAAAACTACTGAATTCATCTTAAACTGTAGAGTCAACTTCCATTTCTCTTCATCCACACTGCTTAAGATGACTGGTAACCTGCAAGACTGCTTTCTGTGGTGGAATCACTGGCGTGAATCTCAGAATAATAATGATGACGGTGTAACCTTGTGGCAGTACAGCTTACAGAAATGTGTGGACAGTCTTGGTTTTAGCTTGTTCACATAAGACTTAATTGCTAGCATAGTAGTATGTCTTAGAGAATTTGAGGAATGTAATGTGATGTGGTAGTACTTTAAGACATAGTTGAGGAAAGGGGGAAATTTGCTCATTATGGATCCCATTGTACTGTTTTAATGACAATTTGAGCATTTCTTAGGTCTAAATCCAATGAAAGTCATAGGCGCAAATTGTAATTCAGAACAGTTGGGATCTGTGGAAGCAAAAAATGTGAGAATTTTTCTAATTTTTCTTGTAAGTACATAAGCTCATGTCTGAGATAACAGCTTTTGTGTAATTAATCATTTATAAACAGCAAAGAATTATGTAAAATTGCTTTTTGTAGGAGAGTTCCAACTCTCCTCCTTGACAGCTTTGACACAAATTCTCTTTCAAATTTACTTTTTCCACTATCATGTGTCTGCTGTCCTTGACATTGCTGCTCTGAGGTGGGATTTTAACTGAAGTTAAAAAGCCAGATGGATTTGTTCTTGCAGGATTATGAAGTCTTGAGATTTTTTTTTAACAATATAATGCTAGAATTCTTTCAGGGATTGATGTGTAAAGATGACAGACTGTACACTGAATTGTGCTGTTCAACTTTGTTGTGTGTGTCCAAGCCAGTGTTCCTTTTTATTTGGAATTCATTACTGCTGTGTAGATTTTAGCACTGTCTTTTCTAATGCTGAAGTGTTCATGGATAAAAGTTAGGTTTTGTCTGGTTTTAGATGTTTAGGGTTCATGTTAAATCTCTCCTTTGCCAAAATATGGCTTGAAACATGAACTTCCAGGAAAATGGCCAAACAAACTCTAAAGAAAAAACCAAACCCAGCAACAACAAAACCCTACCCTCAAACACTGAATACTTGGAGTTCTCGAGTCGTTGTATGAATCCAGAAGCTAGAACTTCAAGAATAACTGCATGTACTACATCATACAGCTGTAACAGTTGACAACACACTCATTTTGGTTTCCTCTCCTTTAGTTTGCCTGCAATCCTGCTTGTATTAGAGTAGATATTGTTTAAACAGTTAAGTTTAATAGAGATGTATGCCAGCCTGTGTTGCATAATTTGACAGACAGTATTTCCTATAGCATCTCATATAGCATCTCAGGTTGTTCTTGTTACTGCCAGCAGCACTGCTAGATCGGGCACCTAAAGCTATTGCTGCTGTTGGGTCAGGTAGGTTGTAGGCTTTCATAGCTGTGGAGAGTAAGTTAACCCATTTGTCCAAAATTAAAATGTTAACTGTAATTATCACTGCTTGCTTTTTTGTCTCAATAGTGGATGTTGCTTTACTAGTTGTTTTATGTGATGCTTCATTCTTGACACACCAGGGTGAATTAAAAAATCTTCGTTGTGAAATTGTTCCTCTTCACAGTATTGGCTCATAGCCGTTTGCACACTATAAATCATATCCTTGCACTTGTTTTCTTCCTTTTCTTCTTTCTTCTACACTGAGTCACTGGCATTTGCGTTCATGAATCCTCTGTGACCTACTTCTATTTATGAACAATTAGTACATTACTTTGGTAGTAAAATACTTCTTTCCTGGTATGGATAGGGCAAAGTATATGCAAAATTTGTTTTTATAAATTGCTTGTATACTCTGATGTGTTGAAGATGGACTTAGTCTTTTCTCTATATTCTTGTGGGTTACTGTATCATTGTATAGATTTAAGTCTTGTATAGAAAAGTATACTAGGGATAAAAGTTAATTTTAAATTGTCATTTAGCCTTGTTTCTGTGGTTTTGGATTTTCATGAGAAAATAGGGTGTTACTGGCTACTGAAGGGAATCGGGAGAGCTATAAATGAAAAATTAAGGTTACTTGGTCCTGAAAATTCCAAGTTTCTGTAAAACATTATTCACAGAAAGAAGTCTTGGTAAAGACAAAGTATGGATGGATTTTGTGGACCAGATTAATCCCTGGAGGTAAATTTCATTTCATTAGAGCTCTACTTGAAGACTTGTAGTGTTGAATGCCTACTGTTGTTTTTTGCTAGGAAAATGCTACTCATTGTCCAGTTTCACTCAGCGGATTTTCATTAGATGTAACCATGTGGATAAATTTAAGGTCAGATTGTGTTATAGTTGTGCTGGGTCACCAGTTGTGGGAAAGAGCTTGAAGTATACCATTGCAGAGAAGAAAAATTCCCCTCTTCCTGCATAATGTGTCATCTCTTCTCAGAGCCTGTATGAGAGATTGCAACCCTGCGCTATTGTGTTTTGATCTCCAGAAAACCTATGTTAGATAGGCTTAAGGGATTCTAAAGTTATACAGTATTTCTGGTTCAGAGATTTGGACACTTGGATCATTAAAGTGACATACAGCATGTCAGGGGGAAGGGAACACTTGGTGGTATAACATGAATGCTTTATCAGTACTTATATGGGACGGCCTAGATAATTTGTTTCTGACCTCACTGTTTGAGTAATCCAGTCACTTGAAACGTACACCACTGAAACTTTTTTTAATACTGGAGCATACTATTTTTAATAGTATAAATGCGCATGTATATGTAAGTGCCAGGTCTGTGGCAGCAAACTGAAACACATAAATCATCTGATCTTTCCTGGCTTCTGTGGTGCTTGATGATTAATCATTTACCACCCACCCCCCCCCCCCCCCCCCCCCCCCAAAAAAAAAAAAAAAAAAAAAAAAAACCAAAAAAACCGGAGAATGAGTGGATGTCAAAAGCCTTGTGTTGTCATCCCTGCTGATGACTATGCCTGGATATGTTTGAATTGCTTCACGGGAGATTATTCAGACGTTCCCAATTACCTCACCGTGACTTTGCAGCAAAGCAGGGTGATCTGCATGTATAATAGATTGCTTTCCTCAGTAGGTGTACTGGCATGTAGAGCTGAAGTTTGCTTCCAGACCTACACACGGGGTTTTAAACAGGGGTAATGGTTTGAGCTATAGCTAGTCAGTTAATTTTGCTGACGTAGCTTTGTTAGTACACAATTACAGTTGAAGAAGAGAGTTTGTATTCTCATGGTTCATCTTTATTTCCATCTGGGAGAATCTGAACCAGTAAAAGACTTTTACTCTATGATGTAACTACATCTGTAGAAGGGGGAATATGCATATATAATTATACCAGTATAGATACACAGCTAACTCTTGAGTGTAGATACTGTATATCTAATAAAAAATTGTGGTGGCAAGAAGTGATTGATGTAGTTTCTGTAGTTTTGTAAATGGTATCAGCTATGTGCCAGCACAGATTTCTCTTTTTTCTGTTAAATTTTTTGTGAAGCTTTGTTAAATAAAAAATAATAATCAACAGTTATGCCAGTTATATAAGCTCAGTTTTCATCTGGAAAAAGACCAGATGTACAGGTTTTTTATATTGGTTATTTGTTGTTTTGCTATTAAAGGGATGTAGCTGTGTTTGGGAACTCCAAGGGAAAAAAGAATCTGATTTGTTACAGCCCCATATGACTGATGGGGAATGCCACCTTGCTGGCTGCATGTATGTGTCCAGTGATGTCTTAACGTTGTGACCATAGAGTGTTTGGTTGCTTACGTTTCAGCATGACTTTGCAGATGGCCAGTTCCTACTGAACAAACAGCCTCTTCATGAAAGCTGCCATAGCTGACGTTAATTGACACCCTCTTCGGCAGGCTCAACAGACACCAACAGCTGAATGGGCATAATGAAAGGATTTCCTCCGTGCCCCCTCCCTCCACCCCCCCTCCCCCCAGGAAAATAATGCTTCTAGATGCTTAATTATGATTTAATTAAAAAACTTTTGGTCAGCTGACAGTGGAAGGGAAGGAGAATGTGGGTCTCAGTAAAGAGAAGGGGGTCTTTTGTTTGCAAACTAAATTTCTGGACTGCAGTCAATGTGTGCACACTCAAATGTGGGGCACTGATTGTGCTGCCAGAGGTCTTATGGGAACAGACGTAGTTTTCAGGTTGAATGCCTCCTGCTTAATTGTTCATATGCAGGCTCCTAACCAGTAAAGGGCATAGTTTTCAAACACCCGTATTTTGTACTAAACAGTGATTTATTTTTTTTTAAGTGTTTTCTTCATTTCCTTAATTCCAGTGTATTAACTGCTTAAGCACTACTGACTACTTATGTCCAAGCAAAAGACAGTACAGAATACTAATTTCAAAATGTTTATTACTTGTATGGAAGGTGTGCTACTTTAGTTGTATAATATTGCCTCTTGCCTCTTCTAAAAGTTCAGAAATAAAAGGGAACAGGACCATCTTCCTGTTATTTGCATTAATTCCTTTAAAGAAAGGGTTAAAATTTATCTCATTGCATAGTTTAAAATTAGGCATTTATTGCAGATTTTGGCAACTCTTATATGTGTATGAGGAAAGGAGAGAGAGAAACCACTGTAGTTAATGCCAAAGTGCTGTAGAAGGGATGAAGCTCATTGCCCTTGTGTGTCAAATGCTCACTAGGCAACTGTGCTTCATCGTTGCAGTGCTTTCCAGTCTGTGGATGTGTATCTTCATTTCTGGTTCTCAAGAGATTAAATAATGGCAGTGCTCAGGACCTTCTACTCTTACTGGGAGAGTGTGTCTGCTGGAGACTTCACATCTTTGAGTGCTCCCCACACCCCCACCCTGGCTGCAACAAAAGGAATTCTGTTTTTGTTGCTGTTCCAGAAATCCCTTTCAGAAACTTTCTGCTGAATTATGTTGCTTAAGGTGGTAGCTAGTGCAGCTATACTATTTCACCATCATTCCAGCTGTTTTTAAAGATCGGTGTGGTCCCAGCATTTGGGCAGGAGTACATGAGAGGGGGAGGCTTGAAGATGTGCCTTCGCTGGGAAGCACTCAGTGTCCCTGTTTCTGTTTCAAAACTGTGTGAAGCATTTGCTGCTTAAGTGGTGACAGGCCTTATGTATTTAGGTGGGATTAACAGTGATTTTGGTGAATACAGGTGAACCCTGCTTATGCCTGTGCACGTGTAGGTTGTCATCTCTTTGATAACTATGTGTTTCTCTTGAAGATGTGAAGTTTGTAGAAAAAGGAGTTTTGGTGCAAGGGGCTTAAAGGTTTGCTGGGTTGGTATTCTTGAACCTTCTTATTTCACAAGAGATTTTTCAGGTGGTGGAGGTTTCAGTCACAAAATAAACATTGATACGAAAAAGTGTCTTTTAGCTTTAGGATCCTGCCCAAGTAGGAATAAAAAAATTCAGACTTTTGTTCCTGGTAGGTTTGGTCTGGAAATTTAGTTTTTCTTCAGTCAGGTGCATTGTTCTGGCATTGTCTTACCCATTCACCCCGTGAATCTTTGGTAGTATTTGCTAAAGATTTAAAGACAACACATTTAATCATCATGTGTGCCCTTACAGTTTTGAGAGATTGAGAGCTACCAAATTTGGCAAGGGAGGAAAGGGGCAGTCCAGTCTGGCCTCACTACTCTTTCGAGTAAAAATGAATTGTTAGTATTTAATTGCAGGAGAAAGGAGTCAGGTATAAATACAAATTATTTTAGGGGTTAAACCAGAAGAGAACTATTGGGTTTGAAAGTGAAACCATGTAAAATCTCTCTACTTTAGGCAGCTTCCAATTTCCTACCCTTGAATTTTAGGATTAATTTAGTTGTACTTCTTCGTGACTATTTTGGGGGAGGGCTAATGAAAAAAAAAGCTCAAAACTCCTAACAAATTATGAAATAATGTAGGGAAAAATATTTCTAGGAGCTTGTCTTTTAGTGGCTGTTCTCATGGGGAGAATCTTTGGAGTGCAGAGCAGAGAGTGTTTCATGTGATAAAGGGTACTGTGTAGAGTTTTGTTTTAAGAACCCTCTGATTCTTTTTATGTGAAAGTAGCCTTGGCAACATAAATATTTTGATGAGTACAGACAAATTGAGGAGGTTGAAAGGAAGATGAAGCACAACTTCTGTAGCAAGAAGCAGAGCAGACTTAATTCTTTCCTTCCCCCAATTGGAAATGGAGTGGTTGTTTCTGAGGTGTCTCCTAGACATCTACTGAGGTACCAGGCAGACTTTAACCCTTTGAGACTTTATCAAATGTTAATCCCATGCACACTCTTTGGGCCAAGAGAAGCACTCCCTAAAGCTACTCTCTGTGCTATTTGCGGAATGCTTTCAATGTTATGAGGAGGTCTGTCTGGCTTATCATCATGGCCCACTAATTCCATGATATATGATGAGTTACGAACAGTGGTGCTCCGAGCTGTGGGTGTTGGGAACAGCCACCAGCAAGGAAAAAGCAAAGCAAGCCAAGAGGTCATAGGTCTAAGTGGAAAACAGAATGAGAAAGCTGGGGAGAAGGTAGACAGGATTTCGCTGCGGTAGGTATCTGGATAAACAGGTCTTCTGTCTCTAGTTTGGAGACACTCCCATGTTTTATCTTAATTCTGAACTGTGGCGGCCTCAGTTTCAACCAGAGTTACAGAAAGCTCAGGGTATGTGCTTGGCTCCCTTGCAGTACTGAAATGGCCTGGTTAGTCCTCGAGTCTGGATGGATGTTGTTCAAAGGAAATATGGCTGGAACAGGACCTGTCTGTTTATTGGTTTTGTTCGGGTTTTTTTGAAGGGCCGGACTGGGTCAAAATTGCCAGTAGGTGGGCTGCTCTGTTCTTTGTAAGCGTGGAAAAGGCTCTTGCTCTATACCTTAACTTCATCTGGGGATGGAAGGGTGAGGAGGATATCCCCCAGCTACCTCCTCACCCGAGTCTGACTTCTTGGTGTTGTGAGCAGCAGCAGCAGTCACGGGGCACCAGCCTAGCTCCCGAACTGGGGACAGAGCCAGAGGCAAGCACCGCCTGTGATGGTGACTATGCTACAGCCTGGCAGACAGCACTCCAGCCTGAGGTGGAGTGGAGGCTCTGGAGGGAGGAGCAGCAGAGAATTGTATCCAGCAGCCCCAACTCGCCTCCCTCTGCTCCCCACGCTTCCCCAGTTTCTCTCAAGCTGTTAACTACGAGCAAGGGGGCAGAGTGAGAAACATCCTGCCCCCAGCCTGACCACCACAACATGGTAAGAAATGTCTGGCTGCATTGTCTTATCCCAAGGGATGCACCAGAAGCTTGTAGTCTCAAAATCTGGAGTGATCTGTGTTAGTGTGAAACTTCTGGGGGTGGCCAAGAGCACAGTGAGACCTGTGTTTTAAACCACCTGTCTGTGCTGCAGCCTTGATAGGCATGTGCTCCAGTAAATAGGGTATTTCCTGTCTAATGCAAATGGTTTCTGCAGGGTTATCTACTATCCAAGTCAAGGCACTACTTCATTTCATTAACATCTCCAAACTATTGATGCTTTGATGTTCACAGGTGTAATGTATGAAGCTTTTTTTTTAAGGTAGCACTTGTTAAATATTATAAACCCATCACTGTGGTTCCTGATTATTACTAATTTTCTTTCCAGTGAGGTGTTTCTGCCTTTTTTTTTTTTTGCATCTCCTGAATTATGTAGGATAAAGATAATCATACTTAGTGATGATTTAGGCCAGCCCTGTGTGTGTTTTCCTCTACTTCTGGTACTAGCTTGCTATTTACCTTTCTATTTTGAAAGAGTAATACTGGTGCATCGAGGAATTTTGTTAAATATCTCGGTATTATAGCAAATGTGCTCTTCACCTCATAATGGTTTATGTCCCTTCCCAGAACACAAATAAGATTTAAAAAGAAATTCAAGAAGCAGTGCGATTTAAATGATCCCATCAGCGTGTTCTCAATAGGTTGTATGATATGAAGACGCAAAAACTGCATTTTGTGGATAATGAAGCAGAATTGCGCAGTGGGCTGGTTTATGATCCTGTGTGTTCTTTTTGTCTGCTCTCCGCCGCCCGCTGGCTTTGTGTGCGTTACAGACTTTATCTTGTATGCAGCTATTTTGTGAATATTGTGCAACTATGGAGTTAGTAGTTAGCTTAATACTCCTTTTTATGTTACATAATTAAATATTTATCTCTTTAACAAGTTAAAACTGAATTCGTTGTTTTAGGAAGGAACAGAACAGATAGAAATACACCATTTTAGTTCTGCAGAAGAAATTCAGATTTCTTGAAACTGCTGATTTTTCTCCTGTGTGAGAAGAAGAAAAATGATTGATCAAAATTGCTTAGAGTAAAAGTGAGAGCAGTCACTGGAGTTAAATACACTGAACACATATCTAACTAGCAAGTACAGTTGAGAAGGCGAATTAAGGATCTGTTTATTTGTTTTGTAGTACACTAGAGGGGTAGAGATTGAGAGGCCTTCTACAGAGTAAGAAGTCTGTCTTTGCGACAGTCTCAGGTCCGAACAGCACAGATTTAGCAGATAGTTTTGCATTTCTCTGATTTTTCTTGGCAGATATTTTTGCAATGATGCTGTCTTGCATGCGTTTAAGCCCTTCAGGCAGTCCATGCAGAAGGTGATCATGCATCCAGTTGGCTGCATTTTAAGTTTTATTTTCCCTGCAGATTTTCTTAGAAAAAAAGAAGGAAAAGACTGAGGTCTCTTTTTTCGTATGGTTGAGGAATGATGAAGTTCTGGTGGCATGCTGGTAGGTGGTAGTAATGGCAGGGAAAAAGGAGTTGGACACAAATGCATGAGTACCTAGAAGACCCTTAGCTTACTGTCCATGCATACTTGGCCAGTAGCCAAACTGAAATGCTCACTGTAGTGTTGCAAAGATTCAGGACAAACTCTGCCAAACTAGGGCTGCCAGCAGCTCTGTACTTCATCTTGGTGTGTCGTTTATTATGTTTTGACAGCACTCTCACTTCTTCAGACTAAAACTGGCCTCATTTAAGTTGACTAAACTTTAAATATAGAAGAGTAAAACCTGAACCCGTACATTACAATAGTTAAGACTTAAATCCCAAGAGCTTTTTTTTTTCCCAGCTCATTAAAGACTGATATGGAATAATTCCTCACAGAGTGAATAAATAGAATGTTTGGCTGTATGTGTAATGTTTTAAATCTAGCATTATATACATACGTTTATAAAAAGACATATATACATTTTATACATGTAAATATGAATGTATATATGTATATGCTTATATACATATCTATATGCATGCAGCAAATTTGGAAAGTGTATATGCAGACATACAGCCTAGTAAAAATATATCAGAAAATAATGCTAGGTGATACCAAATGGATATGGGTGTGGAGCATTGAAAGCCACTGAAAGAACAAAAAGAAAATTCCGACTGTTACTGATGGTACGTTTTACTTGCATTCAGATGGTTTGCATATTTCTCTCAATGATTGTAGCACCTCGAGAATTTACCTACTTGAGTCTAGGAAATAATCTCTGCAAAATTGTAAACCTTTGCTTCTTTACTCTTCAGTCTCCCTTAGCTATAGGGTAGAACAGGGCAGCAGAAAATACAATCATAGAATGGTTTTGGCTGGAAGGTACCTGAAAGATCATCTAGTTCCATCCCCCCCTGCCATGGACAGGAACACCTTCCACTAGACCAGGTTGCTCAAAGCCCCATCCAACCTGGCCTTGAACACTTCGAGGGATGGGGCATCCACAACTTTTCTGGGCAACCTGTTCCAGTGCCTCACCACCCCCACAGTGAAGACCTGCTTCCTTACATGTAATCTAAATCTACCCTCTTTCAGTTTAAAGCCGTTGCTCCTTGTCCTGTCACTACTTGCCCTTGTAAAAAGTCCCCCTCTGGTTTTCCTGTAGGCTCCCTTTAGGTACTGGAAGGCTGCTATAAGGTTTCCCCAGAGCTTTCTTTTTTCCAGGCTGAACAACCCCAACTTCTCAGCCTGAATAGCACTGAATAGAGTGTGTGGATTTTGCTTATGTAACCCTAATACCACAGTATTCAGAGAAGAACATTATTGGTTGATTCATTTTCTTTTATAAAGTGATCAAGGTGTGAAACTAACATTAACTGCAGGCTGTGTGTTACTTTGACTTTCTAGATCAGGAGATGCTTCATCAAATACAAGCTTAAAGGCTCTTTTTGACAAGGAAGCTGCTGCAGCATCAGTGTGCGTCATCTTGTCATGGCAGCTTATTTTTGCATTAGTTCGAGTTAATGTCCCACAGAACTTGCCTGGATTCTGGAGAGCTGGCAAATACTCACCAAATTGCTTTTTAATGCAAAAGGATTCTTTTTCTTTAAAAACAAAATAAAACCAAAAAACCCAAAACACAACAAGCTAAATTCCTCACTTTAAATGATTTAATTTTTTTTTTTAAGTCAGTGCTGTTTGCACTGTTGACTCTTCAGTGTTGCTGTTCATGAAGATAATAAGTAACTATGAAGTCACAGGTTAGCTTGCTTCATAACAAGTTAAATATAACTGAAATATAACTTAAATTTAACTTTCCTGTATAAACAAAGAGGCCACATCTCAAGTCTTGCTAGGCACAGCATGTTCCTCCTGAGGTAGTTTTCAGCTATGCAATTTTAACACTAGAGAAATTATAACCACACTTACTATCCCTAGAGCGTTTATGGGAGTGCTTGTCTTGCATTATTAGTCTCTCTTGTGTCTACGTAGTCAGGCTTTGCATTCTGGGTACGGCAATAGTTTAATTTCTCTGTACTTGTATTAGCAAATAAGACATTTTGTCTACAGCCTCTCTTAAACTAGGAGTCGTCCCTTTTTAATCTTTACCTTCAGCTAAACCACTGTGTTACACTGATAGCAAAATTAAGCAGTGTTGTGGAGTAGTGCTGTGCTCAGCGTAGCCTGTGAAAGGTGGTGAACTGTCATAAGAGCTTACAGTCCAAATCCATCTTCATTACAAGTGTAAATATTAATAATTGAGGACGTTGAAATGAAATCATTATAAATGATTAAAGCTGATGCCAAATTTCCCATGAAAAGCATGGCAAGTGGTAATCTCTGTCAAAATAGCCTTCTTTCCCTACTTTTTTTTGGGGGGGGGAGGGAGCAATTAACCTTTACTGCCAGTAATTTGCTCACATATTAGCCCTTGTTCTGAGGAAGAAAATTTCCATTTCAGTGCATACCTCTTGCAGTGTTTACCATTTCTTGATTAGTCTATCAGGAAACCTGCATTTAATATTTCAGCTCTGGATGAAGTACTCCCTGTCCTAGAAGAACTGTATTTCTGCTTCAACTTTTTATTCTATTTAGTGTTTCCAAGAGCTTGTGGAGTGTAGCTCTATTTTAATGGCTATACTAGTACTTTTATCTTGTGCTTTGCTGGTTTCAATCTAGCAGTTCCCATCATCTCTGCCCCAATGGCTTTTGTCTGGTATGGGAAGAATTGTGGCTATTTAAGGAGCAAGGTAATCAAGATTCATGCAATTGGATTGCATCTTTCAGCAGCTGTAGTTCATCCTTGCTTTGTGATTAACAAAGTTGAGCACAAGGCACTTCTTATGTAGTGTCCTCTATTTGCTTTATCATGAGTACTTCTCATGGGAAGCATTGATCATCTGTAGCAGATGGAGGAGGAGAAGTGACTCAGAGGTTAGTGTGTTGGGCCTGATACTGGAGCTGGGATGAAGGAGGAATTCACCAGCAGTGAGACGTGGTGACAAGTCAGGATAGGGAGGAGAGGTGTGAGTAGGCAGGAGTGTCAGTGGTGGAGAGCAGGAGGTAAGGCAGAACCTGTCCTGGGGCGATTTGGAAACCAAATAGGAAATTACAAGTTGGATTCCAAGATAAGGAACAGTGCCAGTAGTCCAGGTCTCCACTGATACAGTGTAATGCCAACTACTTCCAGATAGGTAGTCATCCAGGACTGCCACTTTAAGTTGTGGGCAACAGACTAAAGTCCAGGAAGGATCTTCCTGGGGCAGAGAAGATGATGAAGGGCAAAAATTGTAAACTTTCTATTCTGTTTAAGTTTGTGTGCACCCCAAAGTTTGATTATTGTTGAACATGACTGATTTTTTTTTTCCCCCTTTGTTCTCCCCTACTCTCTTTTTCTCCTTGGAAAAAGATGGTTTTCTTTCTCCTTCCTTTTCAGTGCTCTAAACCCAGTGTCGTATCTGCTGCCTGTCTTGCTAGTCTCTTCTCTGTGCCATGCAACCTGATCACAACATGAAATCCAATGGTTAAGAGAATTGCATTTTGAGGGTGTAGCGCTCTGTGGTTTACCAAGGTTTGTTTCCCTAAGTTAAAATCCCTGTAGACTGTTCCTGCACTGCTGTAACTTTCCTGCAGACAAAGAGGCTTTCTCTCAGGGCTGCCTCTTATCAGTTGGTTTATCTTGTCAGATTTGAATGGGAGAACAGTTTAAGAAGACAATAGAAAGGGAAAGTTACTTGATGTGTTTAGAGATCTAGGAAAAACTATTTTGTCTGCAGAATGGCTTTAACTTCTGGGATTCTTTTGTATATGGAAGATTGCTGTTTCAAGGTTAAATGCAGGAGAGTAAGTGATGCTTTGATACTTCCTTAGTGTGACCCTGCTTCCCATTTGTGGTACTCTAGCAGCTTAGATCATCTTTCAAGGTTCCCTGAAGATTTTTCTTTTTTCCACCCACAAAAAGCCTCTTCTGTAATAGTATTATTCTGGGGCAGGAGTTGTGTTTCACAGATTATACAAGATGGATAATGTTGTTTCAGAATCTTTGTGAAACAGAACTGAAAAGACAAGGCTACAGCAAGAGTTCTAGGATAGATTTTGTCCTTTCATGCAGTGATTTGCATCTTACCTTACTGGTAAGATAAATAGAGGAGACTTCATATTTTTTATTTTCTATTTCTCAATAGAACAGTTCATTTGTGTGGTAAAAGGTAAATTCTCCATATAGCTGCAGCTGCGTCTGAGCAAATAGCAAAGATTTTTTTGAAATGGCAGTTGGGGGAAAGTTTTCTCATTACATAAGATCTTGATACTGAAGGTACTGCTGTCGTACTCCCCAGAAGTAATTCTTAAAAATTACACCTCAAAAATCAAGATAACTTGAATTAGATATCTTTGATAATGATTTGTGAAAGGTGTTGCGCTAACTTCACCTGAAGAATGTGAAGTTTGAATTTTAATGTAACAGTGAATACAAGGTAGTCATTTATTTACATAGGAAATTATGGCTAAAGTGCTAAACTCTCAATTTCTACAGATAAGGGCAAATGATACTGATAAACCTGTATCTGGATTTGTCTTTGTGGCAAAATCGGTGAAGGGTGCCTAGAATTTGTTGAAAGTAATGTTTGTTTTGCTGAGAACATATCCAAGGATTAGATGCTTAAAATGTATTCCCTCCTTGTGACAGGAGACGTGGTGATCCTTTATATCCCAAACTTCAGCCATGCAAAGCTACTTTAAAGTCCCGTAATGGGGTCTCTTAACCCCAGCCTGCACCACAGATGCTGAAGTGATATCCTCACATCATCATGGATAGACGCAATCTGTGTGTCCTTTAATGAAGGTCTAATGAATACAAAAAGTTGCCACTGGGACCAGTTTTAGATTGGAGAATTGCAAAGGAACAGTTACTCAAGCTTTTAAAAACAAGCGTAGCAGATAAAGTGAGGCTTGTCATAGTATGATACAAGAAAAGTTACAAAAAGTACAGTGATATTGCATGAAGCCAAAAGGAAGAATGTGGACCGTTCTTAGATAAGAGAAGAATTGAATATGACTCTTCAGCTGGACAAAATTTAAAGATTGGGGGAACAATATGACTTTGAAATTGTTGTCTAATGAAATTTGGAATATTTACTCAAGTTCCATCATGTAAAAAGTAGATTAAGTGCTGAGTATGTTAAAAATACTTGTAAAAAGCTGGCCTTAATCTAGACAGATTCCTAAAAACACGTGTATAATTTCACTTTTAAAAAGTTCTACCTGTTTGTTCAGCTTAGAAATTGTGGTGTAGGTCTTAAATAAGTTTTGACTTTTCCAGTGGTCTAAATGTGAATCTTGCAATTATTTTGTGCTTTCTTTTCTTACATAGATCTGCAGGAATGATAAGTATATATTCATGCGTTAACTCATTGTTTAATTGATTATAATAATTGATATGGCAATTCATTGTGCAATTCATGCAAATGAACTTTGCATTAACCCATTAAACCAGTGGGGAATGGCACTCTTGCTGCTTCACAAAACATTTTTCAAGGGGAGATTGGTCTTAGTGTTTGACTTTTTTTGCATATTGCAGGTATCTTCTATACTGCTTTCATACTCAGTATTTCCTCTTTTTCTTTTTTATTTTTCTTGTTTTCAGTATTGCTTTGGATTTCTTTTGAATCTGTTTTACTTAGCTGTTTATGCTATTAGACTCTGTCCTTCCTTTTGCATTTTGTTCAACTTATACCATATCAAGACTAATCAGTCATGCTTTCTGGCTGTTTATATAGAGATCATAATGTTACAAAATTCATCTTTGGAGACATCTGCAAATATGATCTGAATCTGCTTCTTGGAACCTACTGTGTTAATGAAATGGTGTTATGTATGAATTTTTCTGCTTTTAGTGGTTTTGAGTTTTTCTAAACCTTTACAGAAAAAAATTCTGGTTGCAGTGCTGTAAACATTAGCATGTGCACTTAAGTTTATACACAGTTATGGTTTCTTTGACTTCAAGATACTCTTTTCCTTGTGCATGAATGTTTGCAGTGTTGGGTATTTATGTTTGTGAGAATATTTATTATAGTAGAAAGAGGAAAAAAGAAAAACAATTCTGCCTACAAATATTTAAAAACTGTATGATGTATTCAAGAAAAATATCTCCTTTCCCAAGTTTAATAGATGCATTAATTTACTATTTATCTTGCCTAATGATCTTGTGATATGGGAAATTAGTGGCTTTGCAGATGAAAAATGCATGAGTAAAAAAATGCATTCATCTTCTTAGGCATCATCTGTTCCATTGACAAAAGGCACAGATGTGAAATTTATCTCAATAATTAGGTTTATAATTATTGTAGCATTCTCAGATTGATAAATCATTGCTCTTTGTAGCATGTGATTTGGCACTACAGTCCATGCAACAGAACTAGGTTTAATCATTGAATGGTGATTCTAAGCTTGAGACTGTTTTTCACATTATGCTTGTATATTTTTATGTATTATAAAAAGTATATGGCAGAGAAATGAGCTGCAGTCAGGGAAGAACATTTTGTAAATGACTCTACAGGGGAGTGCTGGTCTTTGCACAGAATAGCAAACGTGCAAGCCTGAGAAGTATCCATGGTGCATTTTCTTTGGAAACGGCTGTCTTTGCCATTATCCAGTATGATCTTAGACTTCCTGGACATGCCTACAAAAACAATCACTCTGATTTTTAATAGGAGACTGGGAAGTAAAGGAACAAAGTAGCAGAATCTCAAAATGTCCATATTCGGTACATACTGTATTTCTGATGCTGATGTTGTCTTTCCTCTCTTTTTGCCCACAGTTGTAGAACAAGCAACAGGAAGAGTTTGATGGGCAATGGCCAGTCTTCAGCTCTGCCTCGGCCTCATTCACCACTCTCAGCTCATGCAGGTGATTTTATAACTATGCTACTACCGCTATTATTAAATTCTTAAAATGTTTATGTGAGGAAAGGAAAACAGACACATTCTCTATGCCACTACTCTTCTTTCCACTGTTTGTAATATCAAAAAGTTGCATATCATTCCATCCAAATTTCTGTTATGTTTAGATCCATAAATCCTCTGTTATGATGAGAAGCGGTCCAGAAACACCTAACATGAATCATGTAGCTATTTTTTATTTCCTCACCTTGCATTCTGACATTCTGATGTCATTTCTTCCCCCCATACCCTTCCCTTTCTGGGCCAAGTTCAGTGTGAAAAGGATATAAAATAGCTTGCATACAAGGTAAAGGTAGTGGAGTCACGGGTAGGGTATTACATTCTATTCCTAGTGCTTTTGCTCCCTAGGATTTGTGGTGTTAGGCACATTGCTGGAAATTTCTGTGCTTCACTTATGCAGCAATAAATTGATGATCATTTTGTTTTGCTTCTAAAGCCCCTGAAGCACTTAAAGATTGAATGAAAGACCATAAATAAATATTACATTGATAATGATTGTCTTCATTTTAAAAAGGAATATTTTTAGCATATCAAAACACATTTCCTCAGAGTTTTGTTGTCTCTTCATGTTTTTTGGGCACTGGCTGTAAACTACACGCCTAAATGAAAGCCCTACACCAATCCTTGTGTAGGCAGTGACACTGAATACTTTGGAGAACTGTTCTCCAATGGATGCTAAAGGAGAAGGTGCAGAGTTCCAGTTGAATTTTTGAAGAGGGTGGTGAGTTTAGTAAGGCATCTGCAGTTCTCTTGTGGAAGCAACATTATTAGAGAAAATACGGTGGTGGTTTTCACTCTGAGCAGCAGGTTATCACAACCAGGAATCCAGACAACATGAAGATTTGTGAAGAGTTCAGGGCAGCAGAGCATTTAAAACAAGCAAACAGATAAAAACACAGTGCAGTTTTAAAAACTGAAAAATGCAATGTTGGCATGTTTGGGATCCCTCTCTGGGTCTCCCAAATGCAGAAATTGCCATTTGGAACACAGAATCTGTGGTCATTGTAGAAAGAGGCTTTAGTTGTGCTGTGCTGATGTGATGAAAGCAATAGCAATGCTTGCTGTGAGAACTAGCATGTCTGCTGCTATGAGTGACTATACCACCCGTTTGGAAACCGATGTCTTAGACCAGCAATGCCTAACAGGCTTCATGAGTATGGAGTGACCAGCACGCATTACATGGGACCTGAATATAGGTTGTGTATTTGATAAATGCCAAATAGTTCCTGTCTGGCAGTGGGCTCCTACTTTCAGCAAGTTGCTTCATCTTTTTTGAATTGATTTCTCAAACCATAAAAAGGGAGTAATATTGCTGATGTCACAGCTGTTGACAAGTGGCTTTGAAGATAGAAAACTAATACTATAAGGATTAAGACAGGTTAAGTGTAAGCTGTTCTTTTACTTAAACAGTATGTACTGTGTATTCAAAAACCTGTTGTGGAAATTTGGCAACTTCTCCAGTTATCCAGGATACAGTACGTTCTCTTAACGCCGATACATTCTCCCAAGGTACGTGTGCCAAACACTTTAGCAGCTCTAGGAAATCTCATATTGTCGTGGTTTAACCTCAGACAGCAACTAAGCACCACACAGCTGCTCACTCACCACCCCCCCCCACACCCAGTGGGATGGGGGAGAAAATCGGGAAAAAGAAGCAAAACCTGTGGGTTGAGATAAGAATGGTTTAATAGAAGAGAAAAGAAGAAACTAATAATGATAATGGTAACACTAATAAAATGACAACAGCAATAATGAAAGGATTGGAATGTACAAATGATGCGCAGTGCAATTGCTCACCACCCGCTGACTGACACCCAGCTAGTCCCTGAGCGGCAATTCCCTGCCCCGCCTTCCCAGTTCCTATACTAGATGGGATGTCACACGGTATGGAATACCCTGTTGGCCAGTTTGGGTCAGCTGCCCTGGCTGTGTCCTGTGCCAACTTGTGCCCCTCCAGCTTTCTCACTGGCTGGGCATGAGAAGCTGAAAAATCCTTGACGTTAGTCTAAACACTACTGAGCAACAACTGAAAACATCAGTGTTATCAACATTCTTCACATACTGAACTCAAAACATAGCACCATATCAGCTACTAGGAAGACAGTTAACTCTATCCCAGCTGAAACTAGGACACATATATGTGATGAAAATTTGCATGTGGATGGCCAGCTCTGTTATTAGTTTGCCTCTCTGTATAGTTAAGTACAGTAAATATTTGCACAATCGTTGGCTTCTAGCTCAGCTGGCTAGTGTGCCTAGACTAGTGCCCTGAAACGGCAATTTGATGTTGAAGTGTGCTCAGAGTCACCCTTGATGGGTTTTCTGCTTTGTGTAGTGATCAATAAGATACTGTCTGGAATTGAGTTGATAGGCAAAAAATTTTTTTTTCTTAAACTTGTACTTTGAATCACTGTGAATGCCATCCTAATTCATGCAAATAGAGATGCAAATTTTGTGGTTAAAAGCACAGCAAAGCCATGTAAGTTACAAATTTTCATCTACATATACAGAAGGGGTTCAGTGTGTCAAGTCTTTAATGTACATAAATTCTTGGTAACCTTGGTCTTAAGAGACATTGTGGATTTTTAGTGGTGCTTGCATTCTTGTGTTGTCAGAGCCACCAGGTCTTACCTGCACTGGCATCTGCACACTCGGCTCACCTCCCTGCTCTCTGTGGTGGCCTGTGCTGGAGGCCTGGTTTCTTGCGAAGTGCAGCAGAGGGATGTGACAAGAGACAGTGAGTGGTGTACGGCCTGCTGGGTTTATTCCTCTTGGCGGTCCTTGGCTGGGAGGGATTGCTCCAAGTCAGAGGCCTCCTTGACTCCATTGAGAGAACCTGGTATATCTCCTGTCCAGCTAGATGATTTTAGGGTCTTTTTGACTATGCCTGGAAAGTAGCTGGGAATGGTGAGATTCTACTAGAAAAGTTCTCTATATCATAAGTGTTTATTTTGCAGCCTGTACCAGACCTTCTGCCAGGAGCATGTAGTACAAGCTCCAAGTTTCAGAAGGACTGGAGATGACCCTCTTTAACACCTTCACATCTTTCTTATTAGTGTTTGCTGTTGGAGGAGGAAACAATAGAAGCAGAAGAGGAAGAGTGAAACAAGATCGTTTCCAATCCTAGAGGAGGATGGAGCAAGCTAAATGTGGAGCAAAGTATCAGTGTTCGCATTCACTAAAAACAGGTTTATTCATTAGACTATCCTTGGCTGAAGCGTGGTAATAACATGCATGTTTGGCAAATCCATCCTAGTAAGATTATGCAGAATATGGACATTGGAGAGATCGAGACTGTCAGCTTTCCTAGCTTCTTAAGTCCTATTTCATCTTCTCAGCATCTTTATTCATGCATTCAGAGCTATTCTCTTTCCACTTTTGTCGTCTTTGTTTCTGTTGTGTCTGTCCTCATTACATTGCTTCCCCCTTTAGAAAAAGCCTAGCATGCTTCTGTGAGTCTTCAAAAAAATAAAAAGCACTGGTGAAGACACGCAGGCTCTGAGTTCCACTTTACTATCCTCTAGTCCCCTCTCTTACCTTCCACATTCCTTGGGGACCTCAGGGACCCTGTTCAAAATACAGAATTTTCTTCTGGTTCTGGAGCGAGGAGAGATAGTGCTTTACAGGTCCTTTGTAGTACTTCAGTAGGAAGATGAGCTATTTTTAGCATAGAGAGTCAGAACGCATTCATCTGTCAGGCAGCTGGGTCCTCGTTCAAGTAGAAGTCTGTCTCGTGGTTCTCTTTCAAATGTGATTGGAAATGCAAGTTTGGGACTTATTTTAATATGCATGGACATAGTGATGTATACTTAAGAGCATTTTAGGCCAGAAATTATAATACTCAATTATTTCTGTTCATATGCTGCAAGATAACATTTTACTGTCTTTTCATGTCTTGGAAGGTGATCTGAACTTGGGCTTGGCATGTCAGGCCAACATCAGATTGCCCTGCCAGGGCCTATCTTCCTGTTTTAAAAACAATCACATTTGCTTCAAGGTAAGAGATTGGAACAGAGATCTCTGAGGCCACTTTCAAGGTCTGGACATACTCTGAAGTCCTTGTGCTTTGGTTTTGGAAAGGAAGTGCCCAGAGGTTCCTTGTTGGGTACCTTCCTGATTCCATGAAACAGGAAAATGAAGGACATAACCTGCTGTGGTTTGAGTAATTCAAATGGAAAGATAGGCAGATTACGCATGACCCTGACTGCTCATGCCTTTTTAAAAAAAAAAAAAAACATTTTGGCTTCTGGTTTCATACTAGCAATGCTTTTCTGTCAGATCTGTTTCTTTTAGGGTATTGTATCCCACTACTGTACTCCTTACTGTCAGGTTACTCGAGCCATCTCTGCGGAGAGACTTCAGTTGCCCTTACTGAAAATAATTCCATTAGATGCTATTATTGAAGTGGACTGGATTCTTGACTTCATGTTTCTACCATCTTAGTTGTTATTGCAGGTCCTTATCCCTTTATTATAGGCTATTAAAGCTGAAGGTAATCAAGATTGTCAGACTCTTCAAAATCCACCCAGGATCAATTTCTATTAATTATCATCTTGATAATATTCAGTGTTATCCTGGGCCTTTCTTGTATAGTCCTGATAAGATCCTTGTTGTTGCTTGGGAATTCAGTGCCTCAGATGTATCTGAAGTCAGTATTCTCATCCCTTGTGAGGACACCGACCTCTGGATGAAACCCTTGCATGGATCTACAACCAACCTGTTCCTTTCTATGTTAATTCATTGCTTGTTGGGAGAAGAGGCAAAATAGATACTTAGTTACCTTTGCTTGCATCTCATACCTGAGATGAGTTTTATTTGGACTGCTAGTTTAAGCTACCTGTTTGGGATTCCCCCCCCCCCCCCCCCCCCCCAAGACCTCACATCTCTGAGGGCAAAAAAATGCTCTGCATCCTCTGTGTCAGCTGAAGCAAGGTGCATGAAGGTATGTTATGAATCTCAAGGTAGAGCTCTCTTGGTCAGAGTGCACTGCATTAGCACTCATGGCAATATCTCTGGCTTTGCTCAAGAATGTTTTCATCTTTGATATCTGTAGAGCGATCATTTAGAGGTCTGGCTGCACCTTTGGAAACAATGTGCCATTACTTCAGACCTCCTCAAGAGCTCATGTCACTACTGGGTAATCATAACAATGTGGATTGGAGTTGGCCGTAACAGATTGGATGTGAGCAGTATCGCTCTATTTTAGAAGAAGAGCCTCTTGAACATAATCATAATTCTTTGAGGTGCATTTTTATACCAGTGTTCTTCCTTGTAATCCTGTTTTTGTCCCCGATGCAGTCTGAACTGAAGGCACCAGCTGTTCTCTAATTTAGAAAGACATCCTTTGAGTAGGAGCAGTGGCCCAAGTTTAAGATGACGATAATTGCCCCATATGAGAAAGTCATATAGAGGTCTCGAGCAAATTTCTCCTCCCGCTCCCCAATTTTCATTGCTTGCTCTGGGGATAATAGAGGATTGTTCCTACACAGGAGTCTGTTGTTAATCTTTACAGATGCAAGCTGTATTGGACAAACACTGAATACTTATGTAAAGTTTTTTGGTAGCCTTACCGTCTCAGTCATTCTCAGATTCATGTGGTAGGATGGGAGGGAGAGACCAGTGAGCACCATGCTGATGAAGTAAGTATATTGTGCAGGGTGCAAATAGTGCACAAGTAGCACCTGTCAAAGAAGGGACAGTTTCATTTGTAAGCAACAGCGACCATGAGGGCTTGTGGGCTGTAGTAAAGAGCTATTAGAGCAGTAAGTAATCCAAGGCTTGGGAGCACACAGAGAGGTACAAGGTCTGAGACTGAGGATTAAAAAGGGGGTAGGAAAAAGACAATGTATCCAGCAGATATATAATACCTCTGTTATAGACATTAATTACTAATACAATACATATAATATCCTTTTCCTCTGTGTAGGACCTGTAGCTACCTGCAGAGATAATTTGTGTTGGTGGAAAGTTGGATTTTAGTTTGCAGCTGAAGTCTCCCACTACGCCTTATGCATATGTGTAAAGATCATAAAAGATTTCAAGCATTTCAGCTTTTGCTACTTAAAGTCTTTTTCTTATGAAAATAGAAAACAAATCTATACCAAGTCACTTCTTTGGGTTCAGACCTTTATCATTATTAGCAACTGTCTTAGGTTAGTTGTTTGGACATCCTTTGCCTTTAGTATCTGGGCTGGAAGCTGTTAAACCTGCTGAAAGATCCTTTTAATTTTTCCATGAACTGTGGGTACATTCAGAATTGTGGGAAGCGAAGGGTTGCAGCATCAGCTTGGACAACATCTGGTGCCCTGGTCATTAATAGGCTTTTCCAGCTGACTGCCTGCTGCTGCGTAGGTAGGTCATCTGCACCACCCAGCCTGCAAAGTGAATGATTATAATCTCAGCAAGTCAGGGCATTCAGGTGTCCCCACCTCAATAGTCGCAGGAGCTTGTTCTGTGGGTGATACTAACCCCTAAAGATTAATAGTCACATGTGGTGCTGTTTAATTGTATCTGCTGTAGGAACAAGATTTAGCTGTTAGGAGCAATGCTGTAAATCTTACTTGTCTGTATTTTCATAAATGTTTCATGTGGTGCCACTAAGACGACAAGTACTAGGACAAGAATTGCAAGATAAGTAGGAAATTGTTTAAAGGGGAGAAGACGGGTTGTGCTAAAATGAGAAATATTATAAAGTGGGAGTGGAGGTTATCAGTAGAGTCCGCAGGTTTTGGGTTTGTGGGCAAAACATTTTATTTTTCTCATAAGTGACATTGGCATAAAATTACTGTAGCTGATGTAAATTTGGAAGACATCCAGTATGAAACAGCATTGGGAAACTGCGTTGAAGTGACTGAATGATCTCAAGGACTTGAAATAAAAAAAACTATGAAATTACATAGCAACATGCAGCATTTTGTGCTGGAGGACCAGTAACAGAAATGTCTACTGTAAACTGTGGACTCATCTATTGTAAGGAATTTAGGGAAGGACCTGACTGTATTTTCTAGATCAGATGATGTTTGCAAGGACCAGTCTAGCATAGCTTTGAAAATCAAATCTCTGAACATGTGTAAAGGAAGTAATTTTTAATTGAATTTGGGAAGATTTCATGCCACTGTACGATGTACTGGTTAGATTTCATCTGGAATACTGCATGCTTTTATGGTCATACATGTTGAGATGGGATCATGTGGGGAGAAAGGCTGGTAGGATAGAATGTGAGAACTTTTTGTGTAAGACTGAAAGACTATTACTTGCTTGCTTTAGCAACAGGAAGACTGAAAAGCCTGTATTGTTATCTAAATCAGTCCAGAGGTGTCTTCTTCATGGAATGGGAAGAGAAATACATGCTGGCTATATATACCAGAACATGAGGGTTCCTGAAGAATCATCCACTAAGTACGACAGGGACAAACATGACCTTTCCTGTTGGATTCAATGACTTTATGAATGGGATTACATGATGCAAGTGGCTAAAGCAAAATTTTAAGGCCAAGGAGGTCTCACCTCCACTTGTAATCCTTTTTCTCGTTTTTTTTTAGACTTTTCTAGGCAGACACTGTTAGAGTGCTGACTGCTAATATTCTGCTTTCACTACATTAGGACTTACTGCTTGCATCAGATAATTTTGTTCGTTAGACATCATACTTCAGCTGGTTACATTGAAGTATAGTAATGAACAAAGCTGTTTGCACCAGGTATTTTAGTTGTGTTAGGGTTTGAATCACACTGGAGGCATTTGTGTGTGTGCATCAAATTTAGTTTCCCTGGATTGTTAAATTTAATCCTGTGGGTTTTGTCCAATGTAGGTGATAATGAGTACTGGCTTACTACAGTGTATTTGAAGCAAAGAAGAATCTCTCTCATGCACAGCTTCTGTGCTCTTCTGCTTTAGCTATATATAGTATGCATTGACTGGAATTTGGGGAAAGGAGGACAAGGTTTCTAAATGAATAAAGGCCTAATGTGTTTTCATGGTGAAGTATGGGAATGCTGAAAGCTAAAGATTAAAGTGGGGTTCTAAATATCGTTTTTTGACAGAAAACTGATACTTACAGAAAGGAAAATAATACAACATTTCAATTCTGACTGTTGTCACGTAGAATAATAGAAATGGTTTTGCTAATATAAAACTTATTTAGTCTTGCTTTTGGGTAAAGTAAAACTGTTATAGCAACTTCAGAGCATCTACTAGTTTAGGAACAGGAGAGGAAAGTGTAAGTGGTAAGTTACACGCAGATACAACTGACTTTTAAATTAAATCCCATTAAAACACAGCACTGCCAGTATTTTAAGTAGTGGTCAGAACATGCAAAGCATCCTGGCAAACAGATTTAAGGGCTATTCAAACCTTCCTTGCTGTTACTGGGGAAAGTCATTTGCTGGTGTGAAGCATAATTAATCTATGTTTTGAAGTAGCTTGAGGTCCTCACCTGTGAGTGGATCTCAGTGGAAAGCAACTGCTGACTGGCACTGTTTGTTATGGTATGACAGTCAGACCTGTAACTGTTGATGGATCACTTCTTGTATTTTTCACTTCACAGTGTAGGTTCACCACCAAGTAAACTGACACGGAGGAATGTATGACCCATTGTTATATTGTATTACTGTGGTGCTGATGTACTGTGATTCATTTTAAAAGACCATCAAATAATGACATCAAGACTTCAAGATGGATTTGTCTTTGATCCATTAGGAATTTGGGATAACAATTATCATTAATCTGTTATTCCCTCAGTACTAACAGAAAGTCATTGCATCTGAAACTTTGTTTTGTAAGTAGACAGCTATTAAAAATACATTAATAATATACAGTGACTGTAACAAATGCCTTTTTAAAAAATTTAAAACATCTTCCCATTGTGGCAGAGACACAGGACTTCTTGAAGCTAGTTACAAAACAATCACAATTTAATTAGTCTCAATACAGTTTTCTTAACAATAGCTGCTTGCAAAATGAGCTACCCTGTGTGTTGTCATGAGGTAGAGTATTGTTTTGGTATGTTGATTGCCTATTCATTGTGTCTCCCAGAGGGTGCTGGAGTTAATTACTTACCTAATGCATGACCACCAGTCAGGTTTACTTCACCAGGTCAGAAACATCAACAGTAATCTCAACAGCATAGAGATACCCTAGGACTAAAACATGTAACAGCCAGCAGATCCCAGAGAACAGCGGGATTTGACTAATAAGCAAGCACTGCACATATGGACAGAGAATTAACTGGCACTGGTTTTTATTTGAAAGTCTCCCAGGTATTGACTTGCAGATGGGTGAATGAATGCTGTGATGGATGAAGGTCACGTATAGGACTCTGCTTCTGACCTGTCTCGCTTTTCTGGAACACCACACCTTAAACCCACAATAGCACTAGCTGTTTCTCCAGTCGTCTGGGGTTTGGATTTTCATTCTCTGTTTCAAAGCTTGTCTGAGTTCTTAGACTTCTAGATAAACCCACAGAATTTAGTATCCAGGTATTATGTATACAGCTTTACCAGTTTTGTTATTCTAAAAGCTCATTTGCTATTGGAAATAGTGCTTGCAAATTGATTTTCCTAATAACAGGATCTGATGCTCTTCCTGAGTAAGACTTTGACTTCTTCAGGTTTTGTCTGTGAGGAAGTGATGTGTGTTGATTCTAGCGAGGTGGTTTGCAGCATTTTGTCTCCTCAAATCCATTGTAATGGCTATAAAATTACTGCATTCTTCCACCAGGTTTTTTGCTTCTGTGTGAAGTTTACAAATATGTTCTGACTGACTGATGGATGGTTAGGCATGTCCTTGATATCTGTTAAATATGTGTCTATATCCATATATAACTTTAAAATAGCTATCAGAGGAAAGGAATTAGTTTACAAATTCCTATATGCTGGTTTGTCAAATTATTTCCTGTCAAAAGCTGTTTACGTCTCACCACATTAAGCCTCATTCTCTGCTCTTCTGCCAGAGTTTAAGGTAGCTTCTTTGTCTTTTTTTTTTTTTTTTTTTAAATTATTATTACTTGCTCTTACCTAAGTCCACGACACACTCCAAATTACTGCTGATTTTTTCTGGTGCAGTAGCTGAAGTTTGTGACAATGTTTTATCTGCACAGTGCTACAATTTAAAAAAAAAAAAACCAAAACAAAACTTTTTTTAAGCTTATCTTTATTAAATAAGCTCTGGTAGCAACAAAAGAAACCCAGTTAGCTGTTAAATTAAATGAACTGTTGCTCTCAGTAATTTGGTGTTTGCAGTTCATGCAGGACAAGAATAAATTGTGTTGATCCTCAAATAGAGATTGAAATCTGTGCCATATGTGTGGCTTCAGATTCCCTGTGCTTCCCTCCCCACCTTCTGGGAACGAAAATCCCTGCCACCTTGAAATTATCAAGGCCCTCAGAAGTGTCTGAAGGGTAATGAAGAAGCTGGGGTCTTGAGGGGGAGGAGGGAATGTTGGAAGAACGTAATTCAGCTGTGCTAGACAAATGGGCAAAAAAAAAAGTTGGAGGTATTGGCCAGTGAGAGTGGAATCCTTGTCTCTTGGGGCCATGGGAAGAGCAGCTGTGAAGATGTGATTTAAGCACAGCTCAAAAAGCATCTTGTATCTGCTTCTAGCCAAAAAAAGGTAGGGGAGTGGGTGTTCTTTGCATTTGTTTGCTACCTAATGGATCCATGATTATGCTTTCTTGTATAGAATTAATGGGATCTGTTAAGCACATCACTACGATAAATGCAATGTTAATTCAAAAATTTAAGTAGAAATCAAGGCCACTTGAAGTCCTTCTAAGGACTTAATCTATTGTACTGGCCTTTTCACATGTAGGTAGTAATTTTCTCCTCAGAAATTAAATGTTGATTCTAACTGCGTACACAGGAACTTTTTTTTTTTAATCTGTTGCTTAATGTTGTGGTCTCATTTATGTCCAAAAATAAAATGCTACAATAAATACATTACTTTAACATATTGTTGTTGTACTGTGTTCCCTATTTAAGGAAAGATTGTCTTTTAGATATGTGCCAGTGCTACTTTAAATCAAATCCTTTTAGCTTTTGTTGTGGTTTTTGTTTTGTTTTGTTTTTCAGGGGTCATCTTTATTTCCTCTTCAGATACTGTGTCTCCTCTAGTTGTAGGTGCTGAGGGGCACAGATGACAGGAACAGCTCTCAGAAGCTGCCTTCTTTCTGCACTCATGCTGGTCAGCAGGAGGTTGGGTGCTTTAATATGAAGAAGTAACAGACCCTAAAGTTACAACCTGTTCACAATGTGCAGTTGCTTCTTTTCATCACAGAGGGTGGTCGCCTTTCCATGCCTTGGTGTAACAGAACTAAGGGAAAAACCATTTCATTCAGTGTGTCTTGTCTTGTTTGTTTTGGAGCTAGAAAAAATCAGAACAATGAAAAAATGACAATAAAGCCCCTGTGGAAATGCTGTAGAGACTTTGTATAAGGGCTGAATCATGCCGATCATGATTTTTCTATCTTTCAAATGTTTTGTTTGATTTCAGAAAACCGCCTTGTTTCTGACATTAAAAATATGTTTCGTTCAAGCTAATATGCTGGGGGTTTTTAAACTTCAATGCTCAAATTAATTTGAGACTTCTCAAATTAAAGGGCTAAATAGAGGATTTTCTATGAGTTATAAAATCCAATAACTAAAAATCAAATATAAATGAAATATATGAGTTGAAATAACATTCTAGTTCAGAGCCTATTTTCTCAGAGCCTGTGAGAGAAGTTCTGAAATTTGTTTCTAACCTGCCTGGAAATGCTTGGATTAGTATGTCTGAATGTTTTTCAGTGTGTTCTTTTTTTTCTGTTCCCCTAATAATTTTTTTGTGTGTGTATCCCTCCCAACAGGAAGCAGTCCTCAAGATAGCCCTAGGAATTTCTCTCCCAGTGCCTCAGCCCACTTTTCTTTTGCACGAAGGTAAGAGGAAGTTTGTAGTATGCAGCATGCATTTTGCAGAGAGGAAATGTTGGCCCCAGATATTAAAAGATTATTGCAAACACATTTGTGAAGTCCATCACTTAAAAGTGAGATAACACTTGTCATTCTGTAAACTCTCCTAAACCTCAGTTGCAATGAATTTCTACTGGTTGACTGATAAAATGCAATCATACCTTTTTGAATTAAAAAAAAAAACAACAAAACTTAATTGTAATGGATCCAGTTCAGACACTATCTCCTCATCCATTGAGATACGGGGAAATTTTAAGCTACATCTAGGTTTTTCCTTATTTTTTTTTTCTTAACAATGTAAGAAGTGCATTGCTTATAAGAGCACTAGTATAGAGGTTCTGAGTTCAGGGCCTGATTTTACTGGCAGCAGCAATACAGTCACCATACCTTTAATACCTGACCTTGACCTGTTCAACTGTCTGTACCACTGAGACAGTCAGCTCTGTCTAGGAGTGTTGTGAGGATTAATTAATGCGAGTAGAATTTTTTGAGATCTAAGGTGAATTTGAAGTGATCGATGAAGTAAATTATGATTAAATGAACCGTAACCGAAGTTGATAGCATGTCATGGGAGACTGCCTGTTCATGCCAGTGTGGTTACCTATCAGTTAACACCTTGTCAGCCTACCTCAAATAACATGTTTATTAACTCTGAGCCTGGGAGGGTAGGCAGAGTTTATATGTTGACCCAAGAGTATGTACACAAAAAATGAAATAGAAATGCTGTGGCTTGCTTTACCATCAAGTAGTGCCAGGCATGTAACTGTTGCATTTGCGATGAGACAGCACTTGCTGCTATAGTTTTACTTCCTTTATTTTGGGAGTTCAGTAAAGTAACACACAGAAGCTCTCAAAAGTAAGTGCAAGGAAATAGCTTAATGGTTTTTAAAAGCTGTGAAGGGGAGAAAACTTTACTTGTGTTATTCCTTTTATCTGAATATAATTAATCTGTGACAGCAGATCTTGTCAATCTTTCTAATAGCATATGATGTCACTTTTTCAATCAACACCTTAAAGTTGAGTATTTCATTTGAAGCTACTTCCCCTTGATAGTATCTTTAAAAAAAGGAAAGCTATCTCTTCATGGATTACAGTTGTTTGTGAGCATATTTTTAGAAAGATTCATTAAATCCAGAAATATCTTATAATGGAAAAAGCAGATGTGAAAGACCGAGTGTTACTTAGAAATTCAGGGCAGGAAGTAGTTTTCCTTTCCCACCCGTAATCAACAGAAAGTTAAAATCATTATGGTTCTGCAAACCTTAAATTCAGGAGGAAAAAAGTAAATTTGTTTACCAATAGTTTCATTTGGATTTTGACCATTTTTAGAGCCCTGTAATGGGCTCCAAATGTATTCCTTTAATGAAAGAATTTAAGAAGTTTCTGTGACTTCAGAATATTTCACCACTTCAGTGGGATTCAAGAAACTTCTTTAGAGCAACTTTCTATGGAAACTGATTTTGTTCTATGTTTATAGTGAAAATGCTTGATGATACTTAAGTTTAAAACAGCATTAATGTAAAATTTTTGTATTACTTTGGTATGTGTGTTGTGGTTGTTTTCATATAACCTGTGATAGGATGCATTTCGGTAGTAAAATGATCTGTGGTTAATGAGAGTTGTTCTCAGACTTCTGACTATGCCTATTCTGTTATGTTTTGTAAATTTAATGATGACACAAAGGAAGGGAAGGACAGCTTGTGTTTCTGAGTGTGATACAGCAGGTTGAAGGAGTAGAGGCGAGGTGGTATAGTTGTATGGATATTCCTTTTTCATCCACAGCCCCCCAGGCAGTGAGGATACTAAAAAGCTGGGGAAGCGTGAGGAAGGAAGGGAAAGGCAAAGGAAATGGTTTGGAAGCCTCCTGTGCGGAAGGAGGGCTTCCCAGTGTAGCTGTTTCTCATCAGTCGCTGGCTACTCCATCCAGTGGTGCAGCAAAGGGAGCTCCCTGCTGCCAGGCGGTGCGCCGGGCTGGAGACAGCCTTCCCTAGGCCCCTCCGCAGCAAGAAGGAGTGTCGCCTTCCTCTGCCCACGTCTGGTGGGGTGGTCAATGCCTGGGAATAACACTTGCCTCTGGTAGTCACTCTGGTAGGCCTCTTCTGCTGGGACATGCAAATCCAGCATCTGCAAGCCCACGGGTAGGTGACAGATCCTGCTTTCCATTGCTGCTGGGAAGTGGGTAGAGCCACGCTGTAGGGCGGGGACAAGCGGTGTATGAGAGTCCAGGGGAAAATGCTGTAGGGACTTGGTACCCTTTTTTCCCTTATTCCCGTATGGATGCCTCCTGTTCTCCCACCTTTGCTTCCCAGGTGCCCAGACGGCCTTTCTGTGTGAGAATTGCTGCGTGATGCAGGAACCTTGTTCAATATGAGTTACTCAGTAAGGAAGCACTTTCTGTCTCACCGCTGCAGAATATATGGGTCTTACCCGTGTTTAAATACCTTCCAAGTTCTTGTTCTTTCGACTGTGAACATATTTAGCTTGCTCAGCTGAGCCAAAATGAAGAGAAAACTCCTTTAGGAATTGTTCATTCATCTGGAGGTAGCTCATGCATACCTGGGGGAACGGGAGAAGGAAGGAGAACTAATGAATTAAAAACAAAATTATGGAGGAGGAGGAAGTTTTTTCCAGAGTTCAGTCTTTGATACAGTCAGCAGTCCCTCTAGCACATGTTCTCTTAATGTATTAACACTAATTATGTACTGTAGTTTCTTTTCCTGCACTATTTGTATTCAAAGTCCCAGAGACTTGGGTTGTAGCTCACGGATGGGTAAATAGAAGTAGAAAATAAAGCATTAGAATGGAGAGAAGCAGAGGTTGTTTTGGACAGTTAGCTTGAAGGGTGGGGAAGCTGCATCAAGAGGTTTAAGGTTCCTGATTTGCCATGACTTCAGTTCTCTTCTGTGGAATTACACTTTTTGTGTAAAAAAGAATTCAGAGATGATCTTTGTACTGGCTGTAAAACAGAGCTTCAATTCTCCTTTCTCCTTTCCCCCACTATCATACTGTTTATTAATAAAAACTTGTCCTGTTTTGTTATTCATGTATTGTTTTGCTTTTCTTAACATACTTGATGCAATTGTACTCCAGTCATGGGCACCGAAATGACAGGTAAATGTTACCTTCTCAAAAATCCAAACACTGCTCCCATCGTTGTTTTTTGATTTGTCACTTGGAATGTTCAAGTTCCATGTTGTATGTGTGTGTAGCTCACCTCAAGTGGTAAAGAACAGAAATTAGTTTGGTTATGGTTTTGTGGTTTTTTTTAATTATTATTATTCTGAGTGAACATGATTTTTGTTGCAAAATTGTTTTTCCTGATTTACATATCTAACATTTAGGAGGTTTGTTTTACCTAATCATTCTTTGCAGTTATTTGGCATTAGCCTGCTAGTTTGCTGGTATCCTGTACTGAAGTCACTTAAGAAAGCACTACCCTTGTATTTCAAGCAGACTGTGGTGGTTGTTCTGTGGTTCAGAGCATTGTGGTTTGCATTTGTTCACAAGTTTTTAATTTGCTTCTCATTAATTTTCATCCAATGGACCTGAAAGTTGTGAAGACTAACTGGTCCATTTCTATGTCTATTAGTGAGACACCAGTTCTGTGGACTGTTCATTCACTTTCTGGTTGTTTCATTTCACAGATTTTTAACTAGAAAAAACACACTTGAAAATAAACCTGTAAGCCTAAGTCATCCTTGCTGAATGCTTGTTTATTGTGGTCCCCTGTGAAAGTTGACTCTTTATTAAAACCCCTGTTTGTATTACGGTTTTGGAATGCAGTTTTACACAGTCATACTTCCACAGATGTTTCTGTATTGCGATACTGTGATGTTCATTTGACTAACCTCAGTTTCACAACAGGACTGATGGTCGCCGCTGGTCTTTGGCTTCTCTCCCTTCCTCTGGCTATGGTACAAATACACCCAGCTCAACTGTTTCTGTAAGTATCCACTTTGCTGTGCTGATAGATTTCTATTACATGCCATATCTTCTCATTGTAGCTTGCTTGTCTTAGGAGAAGGCAATGTAGGTTTTGTTACTGTTGATAGACTTTGAATTAACATGCGTTACGAAACTGCTTTACTTCACTGAAATAGAAGAAAACTTTAGGCAAAGTGTGCTTTGCTTAGAGATATTTTCTGGCAGTGCGTAGTGTTTAACTGCACCCTTTTGATCTGTGGGGGCAGTAGGAGGGAGACATACTGCCTTATTTTAACTATGGTAGTTAGGTATCAAGTCTTAAGTGAGGCTGCCTTGATAATGAAAAGAAAGAGAAACCAGTCTGACATGATTCATCCATCCTAGGTTAGACTGCTATCTTAAGATGGGATGAATCATGCATTTGCCTGTCTTTTTTCCTTGACAATAGTGAGATGTTAGTGCATGGTAATAGGTTAGATATTTAGCATTTTAGATGGCTATAATTAGAATAGAAGAATTATTTGGGATACATAATAGGAAATATAAGTCTAATTTGTTAATTTTTGCCTGTTAGAGCGATCCTTTTGATGTGATCTTGTGTCAGCCCCCTGCCGTGCATGTACCACCTGACTTGCGGTGTTTACCATGGCAGTGCATGAGAACCTGCCCACCAAAGCTGTTCTATCACTCCCCCCTCCTCAGCTGGACAGGGCAAAGAAAATATGACAAAGGGCTTGTGGGTCGAGACAAGGACAGGAGAGATCACCCACCAATTACCGTCACGGGCAAAACAGACTTAGCTTGGGGAAAATTAACTCAATTTATTACCAGTCAACCAGAGTAGGGTAATGAGAAATAAAACCAAATCTCAAAACACCTTCCCTCCACCCCTCCCTTCTTCCCAGGCACAACTTCACTCCCAGATTCTCTACCTACGCCCCCCAGCAGCACAGGGGGACAGGGAATGGGGTTTACAGTCAGTTCATCACACGTTATCTCAGCCGCTTCATCCTCCTCAGGGGCAGGACTCATCACACTCTTCATAGAATCATAGAATCGTTTGGGTTGGAAAAGACCTTTAAGATCATCGAGTCCAACCATCAACCATGCCCTACTAAACCATGTCCTGAAGTGCCTTGTCTACGTGTTTTTTGAATACCTCCAAGGATGGCGACACCACAACTTCCCTGGGCAGTCTGTTCCAATGCCTGACAACCCTTTCAGTAAAGAATTTTTTCCTAATATCCAATCTAAACCTCCCCTGCCACAACTTGAGGCCGTTTCCTCTTGTCCTATCACTAATTACTTGATAGAAGAGACCAGCACCACCTCACTACAGCCTCCTTTCAGATAGTTGTACAGAGCGATAAGGCCCCTCGGCCTCTTTTTCTCCAGGCTAAACAACCCCAGTTCCCTCACCTGCTCCTCATAGGACTTGTGCTGTAGACTCTTCACCAGCTTGGTTGCTCTTCTTTGGACACGCTCCAACACCTCAATGTCTTTCCTGTAGTGAGGGGCCCAAAACTGAACACAGTCCTGGAGGTGCGGCCTCACCAGTGCCCAGTACAGGGTGACGATCACTTCCCTGCTCCTGCTGGCCACACTATTTCTGATACAAGCCAGGATGCTATTGGCCTTCTTGGCCACCTGGGCACACTGCTGGCTCACATTCAGCCGGCTGTCGACCAGCACCCCCAGGTCTTTTTCCGCCAGGCAGCTTTCCAGCCACTCTGCCCCAAGCCTGTAGCGCTGCATGGGGTTGTTGTGACCCAAGTGCAGGACCCGCACTCGGCCCTGTTGAACCTCATACAATTGGTCTCAGCCCTTCCTCAAATGCCCTTCTCCAGACCCCCAAAAGGATAGCTTAATATCAACAATGCTGTTACAGGCTAAAAGGAGTAAACAATACAAGCTGGCAACAGTAAAAGTCAACACAACTAATACTTAATTGGTCAACACATTTAGCAACAGAAAGAATCAGTCCTGCTCCAGCGTGGGGTCCCTCCCACAGGAGACAGTCTTCCATGAACTTCTCCAACGTGGGTCCTTCCCACAGGCTGCAGTTCTTCACGAACTGCTCCAGTATGGGTCCCTTCCATGGCATGCAGTCCTTCAGGCACAGACTGCTCCAGCGCGGGTTCCCCCCGGGGTCACAAGTCCTGCCAGAAAACCTGCTCTGGCGTGGGCTCCTCTCTCCACAGATCCGCAGGTCCTGCCAGGAGCCTGCTCCGGCGCAGGGCTCCCATGGGGTCACAGCCTCCTTTGGGCACCCGCCTGCTCTGGCGTGGGGTCCTCCCCGGGCTGCAGGTGGATATCTGCTCCACCGTGGACCTCCCTGGGCTGCAGGGGGACAGCCTGCCTCACCACGGTCTTCCCCACGGGCTGCAGGGGAATCTCTGCTCCGGCGCCTGGAGCACCTCCTCCCCCTCCTTCTTCACTGACCTTGGTGTCTGCAGGGTTGTTTCTCTTCCGTGTTCTCACTCCTCTCTCCAGCTGCCGTTTCTGTCTGTCCCAGCAACTTTTTTTTCCTTCTTAAATATGTTATCACAGAGGCGCTACCACTATCACTGATGGGCTCGGCCTTGGCCACCGGTGGGTCCGTCTTAGAGCCGGCTGGTATTGGCTCTGTCAGACACAGGGGAAGCTTCTGGCGTCTTCTCACAGAATCCACCCCTGTAACCCCCCCCACCCTGCTACCAAAACCTTGCCACACAAAGCCAATACAGCTAGATAGTGGGAGAAGTATGAATCTGTACTTTTGCACATCTTGCACACCTCTACACTGGGGAGAAGTACTGCATCGTGTTACAACCTGGAACTAAGCTGTATGTTGTGATAGTCACACCTGAGAGACTGGTGAGATAGAGCTGTGGAGGAAGCCTGCCTTGGAAATAGCAAATAGTTGGCATTTTGAAAGTTACATTACATCTTCTGCAGTAAAGGGCTTGGTCCTTGTAGATCCAACTATGACTTTTCAAAAATTGTTTTGTATCTTTAGCCTTGTTTTTTACCTTTAGGGTTGTATCATTAACAAATGTACTGTTTTATGAATGATACATATTATTGGTCACCTGATATCTGATTTTTTTTTTAAAATGTTTCTTTTGCAATTTAAGTAAGATTTCTCTTCCCCTGAGTGTGAAATATTTGAGTTCCACAGCCTATACACTGATGAAACATGATCATTTTATGTTATGATCAACTCTTATTTTATTTTTGTCCACAAAGGCATCTGGAAAGTCAAATAAATACTTGCTGACTTCAAACCAGGTTGAGGGATTTCAGGTATCTTAAGAACTGTTCCTCAGCAGCACTGATTTTTCACCTCTGCTTTCCTTTCTGTGTAGATCTTACTTTTGCCAAGCAAATTGCTTGGTTTCACGTTAATTCCCTAACCACTTTTCCTAGTGCATGTTTGTACGCCTCTCATTGGAACTAGATCAGATAATCTCCTTTATGTCAATATTTTTTAAGTGAAGAGTACAGTGTATGTCAGATAATAAGTAATTGCGATAGCAACCCCATCATGGTTATAAGAAACAGGCTTGTGCTAGAAAGGAAATGAAAAGCTGTGTCAGAAACATATCAAAACACAGTTTTAATTTTCAGTCTGTACTCATATGCTTTTTCTTTGACATCTTCAATTTTAAAATGGTAATTCTAGTCATATACTTCTTTCCCACTTAAGTTTACTAACTACTGTATGCATCCTGGAATGTGGAGCAGTTTTACATAATTTTTACATTTCTTATGAAAAAAATATAGTGCTGTCATTTATGGACTTGGGTATCTTAACTTCCATAATAGACTGTTGTTGAATTCTCCCTTAATATTTCCCGACTAGATCACATCGTATAAATATCAAAATAGATGTCTTCCCTAGCATTGAACAAACAATTCCTGACTTGTGGAAAGAAACCTTTTTTCCTAATAAATAAGTTTGAATTTTGTTGAAGAAACCAGCAGTAGAGAATTCATGCCATATATTTCTTATGGTTAGGGTTTTTTTTTCCTTCCCCAAGAATCTTCTACTGCTGATGAGCCCTGTGAAAGCAGTGGGATAACCTCTGCATTTTAAATTTAGTCACTATTTCTTTGTGTCTTAGTAGAGATGCTTTTCAGTTTTGTTTTTTTTTACCCACTGGACGACACATGTGAATCAGAAAATGAAAGCTGGAACTGTGTCCATCTAATGGGTTTAATGTACTTTTTCAGAATCTGAAACAGCTAGCACTGTACAACCTCCTCCTCGACATTCTTAAAAATTCTTAGAGGCAACAAGAGACCACTTCACAGACAGTAGCCTACATACAGAATGCTCCCTTTTCAGTGTTGGATAAATAAGAGTCACATTAATCCAGAGATTTATTAGCTGGAGAGCAGAACCAGTTTTTACGCATCACAGTAGAGCACAACTTTGATCTTTACAAGCAACTGAAAGTCAAAGCAGGGGCAGAAGGGTCTGTAGTAATCACAGTTAAGCTCAGGTGAGTGTAGCTAACCATTTCTTGTTAGCCTGTTTTTTCTTTTTTTTTGATATTGAAAGTGAAGAGATTGATGGAATTACCAATTAATGGAAGCTCATGGGCTTAGAAGTGGTGCAAGTACCACATATACTAGTTCTCACAACAAAGTTGAAATAAATGAAAATATCTCCTGCTGAGATTATTTGATTGAAAAGAAACTCTTTGTGTGTTGTATTCTAGCAAAGTTGGATCAGATCTTGCCAGCTATGAGATACAGTTGAGATGATGTGTGTCTTCTAGGAGAGAAAGCCTATAAAAATGATAAAGTGAGAGAATACTTGGTTGCATTTTTTTGGCAGTAGGTTATATTCTTGGAAGCTTATTTGGATGGGGAAATAGGGTAAGGAGATGAGGAAAGAGACTTTGGGGTTACATTAGCTGGTATTGGCTACAAATTTACCTTTCTGTGTTGGAAGAACAATTTGCATTGCTGTGGTGCACTGTGGTTGTGCGTATTAAAAATGTGTTAAATCTTACATGATTTTTGGAGCAGCTATTCTAGAATGCCAGGAGAGCTGATTTTTTAAATAGTTTTGCTATGAGAATTTGGATTCGTACAGAGATCAGAATTCAGGCCTCCGAGAAAATGCACTCTGTGCCTGCGATGGACCTGATAGAACTGAGAGTTGTTAGTGAAAGGAAGATTCTCACTTTAATCCTGTTACATCTAGAATCTGTGGCACCTTATATGAGGAAAAGTGTCATATGGGTTATTGTCCTCTTGATCTTCCCAGAATTCTCTGAAGCTGAAGAGGTAAGGATTGATTTTATAGAAATAGCCATCTGTGATGGTCTGTATTGGGAAATTGCGTTGTGCTAGAGTATCTTATTTTATGGAGTGTGGCTGTAGGAAGTATGCCATGAGGTTATCTGCAACTAGCTGCCATAGTGTCAGATAAGAAAGAACTTATCTATGCTCTGTGCTGAATTATGCCTGGTTATGTGCTATGGCTGAATTTCATAAATGAGTTACTGTGATTTGACAAGTTACTACCTATCACGTGAACTGTGGTAAATTCTTGGTGTGCATGCTTCTTAGCCTGCAGCAAGGCAATGCAGTCTTGCTAAATTTGTTCTGATGTGATACAGCCTTCCTACTTAGACCAGTCTTGTGCGAGTTAAACTTTCCTAGCAGTAGGTTTTCTTTTTTTTTGCTTTTAAGAGATGAGATCATGAGATCTAGTGTGATAAGTAGTATTTTCTTGAGTTCCTAGGAATTAGCGTATATTCAGCCTTTACCACTCAAGTCTTTACAAGGACATCAAATCCAGGCTCAGGGAAGTAGTTTCAAAGTTCTACTTCCAAACATTTAGTGTGGCTTAGGTAGCCTGCTGCGCTGCCTAAAAGACAGTAAAATATGATATTTTGCAAGCCTAGTTGTTGTGGTAGCACATCCAATTTCATACCTGTCTGTATCTTCCACTTTTCAAACAAACCACTTGTATACTGTAATCCCTTTCACTTTTGTCAGGCATAGAACCTTTCTTGATAAATGTATTAAGTTCTTTCACTTCATTTTGAGTTTACAGGGTTTTATAAGAAAACAGCGTATGAATTTTTTTCAGCGAGAATTTAGATTATATTTAATTTTATTTTAAAAAGCATCAATAATGTCTTAGATATGGATAATGAAGTACCTTCATTATGTAAATTTACAGTTTGTGTTGTGGCAATAAGTTGTACTCTACAGTTATGCTGTCCTACTCAAATAATTAATTTTCAGCAGACCCTGTTTTAACTATTCTTACGTATTGATGTGTGTTACTGAACTTAGATGTCATCTCTGCCTTAGAGGAAATTTGAACTTTTGAAATGCAACGGCTGCTTCTTCTGGGACTGAAGTAGTGTGGTTTTTTTTTTTTTATTTACTCCATATTTAGCTCATTAAGTAAGACTAATTATTTTCATCTTTAAATTGGTAATCAGGTATGGGAAACAGTAACTATAACTTTTAAATTTAATGGCTTTATTCATGAGCACTGAATATGGTCTTGAAAATGTCTTTTCACTCTGATAGAAGCTTGTGTTCTGTTCTGCTCTTGTAGTCATCCTGCTCATCCCAAGAGAAGCTACACCAGTTACCATACCAACCAACACCTGATGAACTACATTTTTTGTCTAAACATTTCTGTACCACTGAGAGCATTGCCAGCGATAACAGGTGCAGGACCACTGCAATGCGCCCTCGGTCCCGAAGTCTCAGGTGAGTTTGTCTATCTGGAAATAGGAGTTGGATCTAAATTTACATACTGTGGAGTGTCATGGTTTTGTACATAGGGGGCACTTACTATTTGTGAAATTGCTGAAGTATAATACAAGAAGTATGCATCTGAGGCTGAATTAAAGAGTCCTTTTAAATTCTTGCTCCTGTTTTTGATCATGGCTTACTTCAGTGGTTTAACATTGTAACCTAGGTCTTAATGAAGGCAACTAGCCTGCATGAACTGTCTTGATGAGTTGCTCATTATTGATCTGACTGTAGCACTGGTTCTCTTCCAGAGTTCAAACTGTTCACAGAATAAAGTCTATATTTGCAAAAATAATTCAAAATGTATTTATATCCTAGGACTATCTGGAAAGAAACGTGAAAGAGCAAATGGGTGGGTGGGTGGGGGGTTATGCACTTGTTTATTTTCTTTAATGAAGGTGAACTTCAGTTTCTTGTTTCCCAAAGTCTAGGCCTCTGCATTTCATTTGCAGTGGCTGTTTATGTAAGATGTGTTTTATCCAAGATCAGTTCTAAACTGTCTGAATAGTTTAGGTTTGGAAAATGCAGATGAATTTTATGGGTAAGTTTTCAAGAACTGGAAGGAAAAAAAAAAAGAAGTATTATATCTCTACTTGTTGTATCGATCCTTTCAAAAGTTTAAAAATAGTTTCACAGGTACACAAATCTTAAGGAATGAGTTTTTTAGTGCAATATATTTTAACTCTGCTTTTTTTTTATTATTTTATTTTAAAATCTGTGTAGTCTGTTGTGACAAATGGAGTTATTACCTACATGAAAGTGCACAACAATTACTAGAAAAAAAAATTTCTTCATTAGAAGATTACAGATTGAAACTGTATTGTATTTATTGCCACGTATTTAATTTTTTTTCAATTTGTGTTATGCTTTTAGCACTTAAAAAACTTAAAATCTTCCATTTGAATTCACAGAATGTATAGAAATGCTCCAGGGAAGAAACAAGAGCCAAGCATTTTCAGAGAGGGGATTATGCTGCAGAATTGTTATGATGAAATTATGTACCTACCCTGTCCTCAGCGGATTTGCCAGTGGATGTCCCTAAAGAGATTGTCCATATCAGTTAAAAGGACCCACCATTGTGATATCTTGGGTCAAATTTTAGTGTTCATTTTTGCCCTTTTAGAAAGCCAAAAGCCAGTTCTTCTGCTCATGCAAGAAACCCCTATGTACATGTTATGATAAAGTCACTCCTAGAGGATAGCATGCCCTTTGTGGGGTCTTTTTCCTACTCCACATCTTTTAGACCAGACTGAATGGGCCAGTGTCACCCACCCAGGAAAACCACATGGAGATTTTTCAAGGAATTTATAACAGACAATGAGGCTCATAATAGCAAAAAGCAGTTTTGTAGGTTAGCCGAGGCCATAGGTACCATTTATGGATTGTTTTCCTGCGAGTCTTGTGCTTTTTTTACAGGCACAGTGCCCCAGCATTGATGGAACCCATGCATATGTAGGATGTTGCTGCCTTTACCTGCTGGTCAGATTGAAAATAGATTGTTTTGATTTTTTTTTTTTAATGATCTGTTAAAAAAAGAAAAAGGAAAAAAAAGACTCATTCTTGTCAAGTTTTTCAGTTGCAGGTAACAGAGTTCTTGGTCAGGTCTTGCTATTTTGATTGTATGTAACCTTCAAAGGGGCAGGTATAGCCATAATTAACAGTTAAATATATCTCTGTTTGCCTTCTGAGAAAAAGGTGATGTTCACAAGTTTTGCAGAACTGCCTGTATCCTGAAGTGTAGTTACAAACTAAGAAAATAACATAGTTCGTTAGGTGTCAAGCACATGGAATAATCTTTAGGGCCTGGTCAGAAATAGCACAAAGGAACCAAGTGTGCCACTGATGAGAGAATGTACCTTTTCAGTGAAGCCTGCGTTGGCTTTTTTTTGCAAATAAACTGTACAAAAATATAATAACTAATTGTGGTTCATGCTGAGACAAGTTTAAAGGGATAATTTGCTTTGCTTGCAGCCCTGGACGTTCTCCTGCCTGCTGTGACAATGAAATAATTATGATGAACCATGTCTACAAAGAAAGGTTCCCAAAGGTAATGAATTACTTAAAACCTATGTAGCCTATCAATTTAGATACCGGGTATCTTAAATGTAAGTGGTGTTTTTGTTATGGGAACTAATGGTCCAACACTGTAATGGCTTTCATAAAGCATCACCAAGCTCTTATTACGAAGATAAAATCACAATAAAGAAAATCCCTGCTGAGAACTGGACATTCATTTGGCAGAGCTGCTGAACTGGTTTTGAAATGAATCATGCTGGTAATATATTCTGCTGATTGGAAACTGATGGTACATTCAATTTCAATAGGTGGTGTGTTCTTGGGGCAAATGTATACTGAATTAGTAAACCAAAACTAGTTTTTGTTGCTAAGTCTTGTGCAGCATCTGCTGATAATACCTGCAAATTCCTTCCTTAAGTGGCATTTATTCCTTTTCCAAAACACTCATTATATACTTATTTTAATTGTGAAGATCATTACATAGTTACGGGGGTTTGAGTATGAGATACCAAATGAGGACAGTTGCTGTCATGTCCAGAGGTCTGAGGCACAAATGAGTTCCTAGGTGCAGGTGTGTAGCTCGGAGCACTGTGCTCTTGGTTGCTGCTAGGATTTTGATGAGCCCTGGAAAATAAAATAAGGTAAAACTGATACTGTTCCAAAAAGTGCCTAAAAATAGAAGAAATTTCTTCATATTGCTTCATAGAAATATGAAGTGAGATTTGTCAGTATTTGCAGAGTGATTAAGCAGCAATCTGAACTGTGGAACGACCCACTCTAATGAGTGAGACAGGAACTAAGAGGTGTGAAATTACTTTTTAATAAAAATATCTTTAAGGCTTTTTTAAGCATCTGCAGTTTTGTGAGAACCAGACAGTTGGTTCTGTAGAACAGACACATCAAGCAGCCTGCAGACACATCTGGTAGGACTAGTGAGCCTGTGGTGCTTTTAATCAGTCAATATTCATTCAAACTCTGCCCATTGAAATATTTTTGTGTTATCACCCATATGAAAGGAAGGAAGATATTCTGGTCTGTAGTTCTGCAGTTTTAGCATTACAAAGTAGACCCCCGTGAGTTCTCTTTTTTTTAATTATTATTTTGACTTGGACATGGGTGTTCCTTTAGTTCTGTTTAGTGATCATCACAAGATTAGTGCACAGTTCATCACCAGTGACAGCCAAAGGGGAGGATCTGCATGGTAGAACAGTAAGGCTATTGCTTTTCTGGACTTGTAATGCGGGGAAGCATCATCTTGTCACTTTGCCTTTCCATTTGCTTGCTTTTTTGCTTCAGTCATTTCATGCATTCCAGCTATGTAACTTAGGCAGTACAGAATTGTTGTGGAATCAGAAATAACCTTTGAGGTTGTTAGTTTCATGTAAAGCTGTTTTAATGTATCATGTATCTATTTGTCAATAGGCCACAGCTCAGATGGAAGAGAGGCTTCAGGACATTATAACAAATCATTCTCCAGAGAATGTCCTTCCCCTGGCAGATGGAGTGCTTAGTTTTACCCACCATCAGATCACAGAACTGGCTCGAGATTGTTTGGATAAATCCCACCAGGGCCTCATCACATCACGATACTTCTTTGAATTACAGCAGAAATTAGACAAATTGCTACAGGAGGTATGAGCCATGAGACTACAGTTATGTTTGCTTGAAAAACTGTTTAAATATGTTTGCCTAAGAGTTGTTATCTTGAAATAATCATGACTGTTCACTCAAATAATCGTCAAAGTGTTATTCATAGCAGTTTTAGTCTACATTATGACCACTACAAAGACTATAAGGCATTCTGGTGTACTAGTCTGGAATAGATGGGTTGTAAAGATTTCAGAAACGACAGCATTTTGTCATGCAGTGCAAGTTACAAATTGCTTACAGAAGTTTGTGCATAAGCCCTGAATTAGGAGGCTTGCTATTCCATTTACTATGGATAAATGAGGAAACATAACACACTTTGCACTTTATCAGTCCTACTAATTGCCTACTGTGTTGAGAAAGCAGACAGCAACCCTTAGCTTTCCATTAGCTAGAGGTTATTTAATTATTTAAATATTTATAATATTTTCATAATTAAATTGTTTATTAACAGAAATAATGTCATTTCTAAAAGTGTTGAAACTTCCATGGAATAATCAGCTAAATGAATTAAGAAGAACTTGGAACTTGACAGAATAAATGTGCTATGACATAAGTCACTGCAGTTTATGAGTTCATCATTTTAAAAACGAGTACAGCGTGTAATGTACTCATTTGTTTGTGTGGGATTTGATAGCACATTATGAGCCAAAGTTAATGTGATAGACAAGCAGATTTGATATTGACTTTAAATTTTCTAACTGAGATGTTAAGATACCATGCCTGTATTAATTTATGTCCTTTTTTCTGCTTTCTTTTGAATGCAGGAGCAGTTGCTAAAGGTTTTGGTTGGTTGGTTTGGGGTTTTTTTCCCTATGCTGCTTTTTTGTTAACTTCTATTCTGTAAATAGGTTTTCTGCAATTACCGTATTTTGAACTTTTTCTCATCATAAAGCAATGCAAAGCTTAAGACATCAGTGATTTATTTCTGGATTATTGAAACCCTGTTTTTTAAACAGAGAAAATATATAGAGCTTGCTTACTAGTCAAAAGAAGTTTGAACTAGTGACCTTCTTGTGAAATACTTGCATTTTTATGATGTCAAAGTGCAGGCAGAATTGGCCAGTTGACTGGAGATAACGGACTATGAATTATGTTATGGTAGTGATAATGTCAAAATACAAGGAAACATGGCTAAGCTAAGATTCAGTGAACTACTGTTAACAGTGTTAATCACTGTCAGCAATATATCCCTTAAAATTACTACACAATAAGTAAAGTTTAGAGTACATGTTCACCCATTCACCTAACATCCCCCCTGAAACCCACTAAAAAAACGCACTCTAGCAAGGTATTCTCCAATCTGCATATAAAGCAGTGCATTATTAAAAAAGCACCAAATCAGTCATTTTGTCATGTTCTATGATGCTAATTCTTTGTCATGTAAAAATTTCCTGTTCTGCAAAAACTTAATACCTTAAAATATTCAGACTTAACTTTTGAGTCAAGTGCATAATACCTGTTAATAGCATAATATGACAGTAAGACAACTTTCTCTTCATACAACTTGATTATGGGCACTCAGTTGTGCTTTGCATTCATGTAATTAATTTGTTGTCAATTCCCAGCTGCGACGTTCAGTAGAAAGCCGCATCTCCTACCACTACTTGGCATGTTGCGATTACTTTGCATAACTAGGGGAAGACTCCCTTGAGGTTTGAGCAGTTTGGTTCAACCAACATTTTTGTAATTCTAAGGTCAAGGTCAAGTGGACCTGAATGCTTTCTTGCTTCATCCCTTTTAAACGTAACATGTATCGAGTTGGTTGTTCACATACACACCTGAGTGTTCACAAAACTGTACAAAGGTGCTTTAAATTTTGCTGGTGATTAAAATAGGCAGGTGTTTTGTTTGCAAAAGAGTTTTCTTTGGACTTGGTTGATAGTGTACATAACACAAATGCTTGTGTCCAGTTAAGGTTCTTTCGAAACCTGTTGCAGAGTGCTAGATGGTATTCGTACCTTTTTCTATTTTCCTTCTTTAAACTTTACAGATTAATTCTTCTCAGATATTTGGTGTTTTTTAAAATGTCAGTGCTTATATTAAGAGCAATATGTAGCTTTATATTTTCATATGTTTTTTTAACTTCCCAAAATGTAAGAAATCTATTATTTGAAAAGTACTTATTTGTCCATATTAATCACTTTTTAAATGTTAGTTTCTTAAATCTTGTTGTGGTTTTGAATAAGCAAGAGATGATGAAAAACTTAAGTCTGTGATTTCTACTGTTCAGAACAAAGAAATGCTTTGATATTTGAGTGGAGGGCCTTTAGTATATTTTAATCAGAAGGAGAATGATATGGTTTCTTTGCATTCATTATAATCCTTAAATTATATAATTTGTTCTTAGAGGGGAACATTTGAAAGAAATTTGAAATGCAGTTCAGCCCATTGTGCAAATGGTATCAAACCTTCTGGAAGTATTTTTTCCGTATGTTTTCTTTTATAGCATTTTCCGCCCTTTGTTGTAATCTTTTGTAGAACTCAATTTTTCATTGTCTTCCTTTCTACATGTATCTTTATATGGAACCTCTCTGCAAGTATATTTTTTTATATATATATATGTCATTTTCATTTTAGTATGACACGTGACCATAAGAAATCAGTATCATCTGGCATGGATGTTGCTTATGTTTATTAATATTCCGTAGGTCAGTTTTCATTTCATCCTAAAATTAACAAATTGAGACACAACTGTATGTGTAGAGGGGTGAATGTTGTATTGAGATATAGTCCCTTTTGCAAAACTGATGGTAATAATACTGTGTAAGTTGAGGAAAAAAAAAAAGTAGAAAGTAGGTTTATGTTCATTGTAGGCACTTTTGTTGTTACAGTGTTAGAATTGCACAAATGGGATTACTTCAATTTGAAATTATAGCGTTGCTCAAATCCTTGTTATTTCTGCTGGCATCTTGAAATTGATGTGCTGTTTGTCTCAAGTAGATGCTTCAAACCCTCAAAGGTGTCCCAGATATCAGAGATGCTTTCCTGAGTAGTGCATCGACTGCGGTTTGTTTTATTATCGCTTTATTTTTATCTCTTAGGCTCAAGAGCGATCAGAGAGTGGAGAAATGGCATTTATTAAGCAACTTGTTCGAAAAATCCTGATAGTTATTGCTCGTCCTGCTCGTTTATTGGAATGCCTGGTAAGAACATGCTTACTCTTGTTAGTGTATGAAAGTTTCTGGCTTAGTATTCAAGCCCCTTTACAATCGTTTTTTGAAACATGTCAAACAGTGGGGTAGGGCTTCATTGTTGGTGGGATCCTTTCTGCTTTTATTTCAGGAACATGGGACTGACAGGGACCTCCTGCAGTTGTGTTTGGTTCCCTGCTATTGCAAATACTATGTTATAGAATCCTTTTTGTCAATGGAGGAAGCTCCAGTTCGAAACCAATTGGGTTTTTCTGTTGTTTTGTTAGACTTTGCTATTCCTTGGGAAGACTGTTCCAGAATCATAACTGCTTGGTCGTTCTCCTGTTGTTGTTCTTCTTCTTCTTACAAGTTTAATAATTTCATTTCACTCAACAGCTGCCAGAGCTATAAGCAGCTTGCAGTCAGCTCTGCAGTACCTGATCTGGGGGGAACAGCAGCAAGAGGGATTAAGGTATCTGGATATACAGATAGTTGGGAATTATACTGGGGACCAGAAGGAGCAGAAGAGTTAACTTACTTATGCATGAGCATAGCACTGACGTTGCCCAACTGGGCTAGCTTGTGTGAGGCGATGTGGGTGTGTTTCTGCTTTGCCTGCCCATGCTGTGGGAGCTGGGATGGCTCAGGTGTGGGAAGTTCCTCCTATGCACAGTGCCAATGTGCTTCAGTTGTTCAGTGGAACTTATAAACCCTTGCAGAACACAGTGTACTCAGGAGGACAGCGTAGACACCCAAATACTACGTAAGAGCCAGCCTGAGTCCCAACAGGCCTGGCAGGCAGCCCAAGTTGACTTTGTTGAGCCACTCTGCTTGCCAATACCGGGATCACAGTGTGGATGCTGCATACAGCTATTTGAGGCTGGCAAGGCTTGTGTGGGAGTCACTAACCTGCTGCTAGACTCAAGTTATGCCTTAAAGTGTCATGACTGCATTTGCATGGCACTGAATCTGAGCTAGTAAGTCTTTCCAACCTGATTTTGGCTCTGTGCTGTGTCTCTTCATCTGTGGCACAGTTAATCCACAACCTGGCTCATTCAGCCATGGCATTTTGAAAGCTGCCTGTGTTTTGTTTTGGAAACACCATGTCTCAGTGTTCCCAGTTGCAGTTTGTTCATGATTTGCAGTTCAGAAGGAATCTAAAATAAGCTATGTGCTCTGAATCAGCATGAAAGAGATGTTTAAAAAAAAAAAAAAGGGCAGGCTTTACCTAAGAGGACGCCTTAGCATGTCCTGCTTGTGCCATTGAATCCAAACTTGTGTACTCCTTCGCCCTGAACCCTGAAATGCTCATTCTGTATCTAGTGTGATCTTACCTGCTCCGTTCCCAGGGTTCACATAACCTTTCTCCACCTCTTCGCTCAATTTCTTGTACAATGTCTTGTTTTCCCTCTGGTCTGCATCCTTCTCTATCATCACACAACTAAAAATGCCCTTAAATACATCCTGTGGCCTGATAGACCAAGGCTTCTTTATGATGCTTTGTCCTTCCCTTCCATGCTTGCTGGCTCTCTACCACCTTCCCCTGCCCCCAGTATCATCATTGTCTTTTAGGTTTTTAATTCAAGTTCTCTCCTGGTGACCTATTTGCCCGTTAGTTCATTCTCCCAAAATACCAAGTTTTATAGCTAGCTAATCCAAATCTCCATTTGCTTAGCTCCCAGTTTCTGCCCTTAGTATTTTATTCTAGGCTACTTGCTTTCCTTATCATGCTTCAAGCAGAGTTGTTGTGCGTGCTGTATCCCTCCTTTTGCTCGGTCTGCCGATGCAAGTCGAAGGAGCATGTTGCAAGGCCAGGAGATGACTGTATCTCTTAGTTCAGAGTTTCAGAGAAGCAATTGCAGAGAAAACCAGCACAGCTTCCTTAGTGTTATTACTTCAGATGGGATCTACGGAAGATTTAAGCTGGAATGTAACAACTCTGCACAGTGTGTTTCTGTAGCAGGTAGCTTGAACAAATTTATGCATACTGTCACAAAACAATAAATTTCTCATGAAAGAAGGTGTTAAGCCTACTCCGTAAACGTCACTGGAATCGTGTAATCTTACAGAAACAATATTGTTTTTCCATAGTGTCCCTCTGGAAACTTTAGAGTAATATTGGCTGATATTTTGGAATGTCTGTCTGAAATAGAAACTAGGTATGGAAAACTTCAGCCTCTGTAAGAAAGTTCATAGCATTGTAGGAAATAAATGCAGCAATTTTGTCATGAGAAGTTTCAGATACCATGCAGTAATGCTGTCAGTTTTCTGATGGTGATCTTGGCTCAGGTGTTTGTGGTATGTGAATTCCTTTTTTTATTCACTTTATAAGCATATGAATAAAGCTTTTGCAGTTTCATGTGTGCCAAGAGCTACTGCCAAATATTGAAAGATTTTATTCCATTTGTACATGGAAAATGAAACATGAACAAATGAGTTGGAAGTAAATATCAGAAAATAAATTTGTTGCTTCTAATTATTCATGCATGTGTATGTATATATGCATGTGTGTGTATATTTAGAGATATATATATATGCACACACACACATTCATATGATTAAAAGTATCTGTCTTGAAATTACCTTGACTTACTAGCAAGTGGAGAAGCTGTGTGTCTGCCACTGCAGCAGGTAAGGAGATGATGATGTTTTCATGATGAAGGTAGATAGGAAATCTTGGTGTGCATCATCATGTTGGTACGTTCTTCAGTGCCAAGGAGTAACATATAAGAGATACAGCTGGGTACAGCATGTCAGATGAGGAGAGTAAGGCTAAAACAGCATGTAATGCTCAGTTACTCTATTCAGATTTTTAGGCAGTTTAGCACCATTGTGAGACTTTGAGCTAAATAAGAGAGTTTGGGCAGTTTATGGGTTTGTGGTAAACACTTTGAAGTAGGCTGAAGACGATGAAAATTGTTTCATGACAAATGAAAAACTAAGACTTCTTCCACAAGACTGAAAATGCCAAAGACACTTCATTTCAGATGCACTGCAACTCCTGGTAGCTGCAGCAGTTTGAATGCTTCCAAGATGAAACACGATACCTAATTTGTCAAGCTATGTTCCAGATTGGGACGTTTTGTTTCCAAGTCCTGGGTAGCCTGAGGAGCTGGGACAGGAGCCTTGTGACCCAGCATGCAGACTAAAGCCCCATGGGGTTATGGCAGGCCACGAAATGACCAGCAGGGAAGCTAACTAGGTCAGCAGCCTGCCTGGCTTCCACAGATATTTTTGACAGAACTGACTTACCTCAGCAAAAAATCTGATTTGTTACATCAATGTTTCATGATTGACTGGCTCTCACTCTCATAAGCATTGCACCTGTTGTGATCTACGGTGGGCATGAACATCTTGAAGAATGTAATGGCTATGTGAGAGATGTTCTGGTATGAATTCATACCAGTAGATAAAGTCTATTTAAAAAACCCAAACCTTTTAATAAACTTCCTTGTTCCTTTCAATACTTTCCTATTTTTATCATCTATCAAGGTAGTAAAAGAAATATATTTCCAAGGGACTTGGGGGATAAGCAGGGTTACAAGTTTCTATTTTTTTGTTCCTCTTTGAGGCTTGCCTTTTAGGCATGGTATAAATGATAGTTGTAATATAGTTGGTTCCTAAAGGAGGATGTTTCATTTCTAGAGTTTGAACAATTGGATCAGTGAAGTTCAAGTATTGTTTTCAGCAACTTACAATTTTGGCTTTGTTCTGAAGTTAGTGATTTATTTAATGTGTTTTCCGTAAAACATAGTGCATATATATTGATTAAAAATACTTCAAAATTTCAGTTAGAAGTAAAAGTGGAGAGCAATATATTTACATAGTTTCTTTATTTCAGTAGTGGATTTTTATATGCAAGCAGCTGCAGGGAGATAGTCTTCTGTATGTGAAATCTTTTCACTGCTGGTTATGTCATTTCACCCTGAATATTATGGGAAGTTTTGAGGGTGAAGAACTTACTATTCTTATAAAGTAGTGCTCTGAAATAATGGTATGAAATTTCATTGCTTACAGCATGTTACATTGTGTAAGGATCATAACAGAGTAATAGACTACTAGTAATAGAATAAAGAGGTATTGTTTTTAATAAGGAAGATGTCAAATATTTGCAATAGAAGAAGCAAAGAAAGTTTTTATGTTAGGCTTTAAGACTTCAGTTTGTACAGAGAGAATGATGGTGATTATTTTTCTTCTAGGAATTTGATCCTGAAGAGTTTTACTATCTTTTGGAAGCAGCTGAAGGCCATGCTAAAGAGGGGCAAGGCATTAAAACAGACATTCCTCGATATATTATTAGCCAGCTGGGCTTAAATAAAGATCCTCTGGAAGGTAAGTGCATCTCCTGGTCCAGCTATAGGCTCCTAAATTCTTCCTTCTCAATGTGTTTAATCATTCTGATAATCTGTGCATACCTGAAAAGGGTCAAAGTAAAGATGGTACCAGAACAAACATTCAGTAACCCTCAGAGTACTCACAAGCTCAAAGGCATTAGAAAGGTCATCTGAGATTTTTCTGTTGTGAATATCATTCACAAATAGACAGTGTCAATGATACTCATTATCATCTTCCAGCTTGGCAATGCGACTTTCTTATTTCAGCTCTAGCTGAAATTTACTGGTATAATTTAATGGCGACTGTTATCCAACCATAGGTATAAGATGAAACTGGGCTGAGCTGTTACTTGCCCTTCAGTGCCCCCAGGCTCCCACATCTTGGAGTCCCTGAGAAGAGTATCATGCTTTCCTATTAAAACTGCAAAGATTTGTTTTTCTGGGTAATTCATGTGTCCATGTTGAGGGCTTTTGTAGGAACAACTTGGGTTCCAATGGAGGTATTGTCATTGTGGAATTTTTGTTTGCCTGATTCTTCTTTTAAGGACAGTGTTGAGAAGACTAAGATTACTTCGGTCTCCTAACCAGACCATCTTCTCTTCCATCCTGAGACCAGGTTCTGTCACTGGTGATAGATGGAAATTGGTTCATTGTGTTCAGTGCTAGTCCTGCAATTTGGAAGAAATTGGCAGAAGTGCCATCATGGAAAATGAGTCTAGCTAGTGGCATTTAGCTTGTCTTCTGTGTTATGACCTAGGACAAGGGGCATGTCTGGGAGAGGACTTGGTAACACAAAATAATTGCAAAAAAACTATGATAAACTTTCTTTTTACCAGTTCTCGTGATTCAAGATCACATTTCCTTAAATCAAAGGAGTAGTATATTGTGTGTTAAAAGAAAACTCTTTTTTGTTCAACTTCAGCAGCTTATGAACTTCAGCACTGCCAGATGTTTTCAGGATTTTGGTTAGATCTAATTCAGTTAGATTGGATATTGTTATAGATGATATTTGTTATATTAACAGATTTTAAGAAAGTCAAGCCTTTTATTAGTCTGCTTCCTATCTTCACAGAAGAACTTCCTCCTCCAAATTTAGTATTATTTTTATCTGAGATATAGATTAAAGGAGCTTTGATGCTTTTTGCTTGGATTTGGAGTGCAGCAAGTATGCCAGACAAATTGGGAAAATATAAAATATACATAAATATTGTTACCCATGTGGTACTGGAAAAGATCAAGAAGTAGCTTAATTCTCTGCAAGATAAAGAGGTGTCTGCTGGATTTGGAGAGCTGTTGGTCTCGCCTAGACTGACAGTTCATGAATTCTTCACTGATCAAGTATGCAAGGTTTAATTTGGAGTGTGGGTTGAGGGTTTAGTATTATTGACCCTGGTTCTGCCACTTGAACCGTATCTTACTGATTGACTCTTTCTGGCCACTTCGATAGAAGTGTTCCTCAGCATGAGTCAAGAATCTGATGCTACCTAAGTTTAGTAATAGCTTTGAATATTTTTTTTTAAAAACAGTTTATTGTGAGAGGTGTCTAGAGACACAGGCTATTTACAAATAAGGGATACTATTTTCTCAGACTAAGTATTTATTTTATGTGAGTGTACTTCATCTGGGACACAATTACATTTCGAAAATTGAATATTAATGAATACAACATAAATTTTGAAGCATTTCAGGATAATTGAAATGTTTTTTTCTGAGGGAAAAATGGGCTGTGTGGTTTGTCAGTAAATACTGAGGGCTGAATGATGTATAGATTTCTGATCTTTGGTTCATGTGGAGATTTGGGCGAGTGAATTATTTTATGTATCATTTTAATGGTTAATGTGTATGTAGATTCGTGGTGAAATAATTCAGGCCATCTGATTTGTCTTAATGCTTTCCTGTCTCCCTACAAAAAGTGATATTTATAAGCAATATAAATCACTGTGCAATGACTTCTTAAATGATTTGGTTTTGGTTTTAAATTGGTGACTCTATATACAAGGACATTTCCTAAGCAAAAATAAAAGAATGGCACTATGAGTTTATGCCCTGGAATTAATCATTTACAAAGACAATTATTTGGAAACACTGTATTCATAGCTATTTAAAAAAAAAAAAAAAAAAAGTGAAGATCATCCTCCTGAGAGCTTTAAATTCCTTGTATACAAACATAGAAAATATTTAAACTTTTAAATAGCATAAGAACCAAATCTTTCAAAACAAACAAACAGAACCCACCTCGGTAACACCACTTGTCCTGAAACACGGAATTGTATTTTCAACTAAGCTGTTAAATTATGTCTGTAATATTCATAAATGTTCATGCAAAGGATTTTACTACTTCTGCAGAGAAAAGCAACCTAGTTCTTTAGACCTCTCTCTACTTACCTCCTTTGTTTGCTGCCATAGCTGTAGTGTCCTCTCTTCAAATGAAATGATGGATGCATTACTTGGAGATAATGCTAGATAAATTTATACTGTACTGTAAGCAATACCACAACAGATTGATCACTTAGCAGAGACTGGTGGCTACATTTCTGAAGAGTTCCCCAGGGAGAAATTTTTCCCTATGGTTTTTAAATTACCATCTTTACCTTTTTGAATCATGAGTCTTCAGAAATGGTTTAAATCAATGAAAGAAAAAGGGCAGATGTTTAATGGTATTTAGATGAGTTTTAAAAATCTCTTCAGGCATTGCAAAATGGTTCCATAGCTCCCCATTTCAAAACCTGACTGTTGGTTCCATTCCGTTATTACCTCCTGCTTGCAAATAATATGTGTTTCTCAGATAATGGTTATTTTGCAAAAGTTCTTTTAAAAATGGCTCATTTTAATTTGCTATTTATGAATAATTTCAGTTGAGAAGGCTGTCAAAGTACATTATTGTAGCTTGCTTCATTTTCACCTGTACAGTAAAGGTTTCATCAGCACTTCTATTATAAAAACCCCACTTTCACAAAACTGTGACTTTTGCCAGGGAAATCCACTCCAGTTTTGAGTTTGGCCTATCAATTTAGCTTAGGTGTTTTGGTTTTGGTTTTTGTTTTGTTTTGTTTTTAAAGATTTGTTTGTTCTCAGTGGAGATGTTTTTCACTGTTTCTTGACTTCATATCCAGAATTTTTGGAATGTTTTTGGAATGTTTTTAGCTTCTCTAACACTTTAAAGATCTGTTTGGTTTTTGAAGTGATATTTCCATTACTTCTGATTCTTATACTTTACAAACAATGTGTTTTGGATAGTGATAACATAAGAGTTACTCCTTAAATCTTCAGCTAAAAGTTCCAACAGAAAATTATCTGTGTGGTTAATTTGCTCTTAATGATTACAGTAAGTGTTGTGCAGAATTTCCCTTGTAATAGTCACTATTATATAGAAAAATCCAGTTCAGATATTCTGTGTGGATATTGAATTATTTTTCATATTCATAAATTCAGTTAACAGTCCTGAGATAAAAATGCACCTCACAAATTTCAAGTGATCTTATCTCTGATCCCCAGCACACAATTATGATAAAATGTGCATCTTTGGCTATGTGGAGTATATAATTAACTATGTACATGATTAAAGTAATACTAAGCTTCCCAGGGTCTTTTAGCTACCAGCTGTCCTGTTTAGTTTTTATTACCCAGATGAATTCTTAGTTACTGGGCCTCTGAACAACAGTATAGGCTTAGGAGCTCTGCAGCATAGGTTGACTCTGGCAGAGACAACCAGGTCAAGTTGTAGACTCCCAAAATCTTAGTTTCCCAGAGAAGTTGTCTGTATTAGTGACCCCATAAGTGGTAAGCTTCCAAGAAAATGGCATTTAGCTTATTCTGTTAGGCATATCAGCATTTCTGTGTAGAAGATACAAACCATTTGGAGTCCATTTCTGTCTAAACTAGAAGCTTTTTGCTTTAACTGTGAAGGAGCCTAACAAGGATGGGGCCTACTATTAACCCCTGAAGGGCTGAGATCCTCTGGAGTTTTAGGAGATTAGTGCTGTCTTTCCTTTAATGCTGAGATCACATGTATCTCAGAATTCCCATGTCTCTGCAGTGATAACAGTATCGCTCTTCATTGCTTTGTGGCTGTTTGAATTCTTTAGTGGAAGATTACATAGGCGTTGAATAGCAGGTCTTCAATTTCCAGGTGGGATTTTTTTTATATATGCTTGGAGATGCCCTCAAAGTTAGTTGGCAAGTACTACAGATAGGACAGCGTGTTTATTAAGTATTCCAGAAAAGTGTCACTTCCGAGGTTTTCTGCACTTAATTTAGTTTTGTATTTGCTACAGTTTAAAATGAAGTTTCTAATCTTTGTTTCCAGAAATAGCTCAGCTAGCTGACTGTGACAGTGGGACAGCAGAAACTCTGGAAGTGGATGAATCAATAAATGTAAGTTTTCCTGTTATGTTGCTGCTTTTACTGAATCTTTGCAAGGAAAAATAAATGTGTTGTGTTCCGCCCAGCCCTGTCCCGTTTTATTTTCTCCTTGTATGTGTAAACAGATTGACTAGGACAGTGGTTAATCCTCTGAGTAATGCCATGGTGCTCAGCAGACAGAAGGCTTACAGAAAATACTAGAACAAAACTTTCTACGTACTTTCCTAGATGTTGCAGTGTCTTTGGCTTCCACAAAGTTAGTGTTCACCATGTGGCAAGTGTTGTACCACAAAATCCACCACTGCTTCCTTTATTTCTGTTTAATTAATGTATTTCTTTTTCTTTTAGAAGGACTTTTAAACCACTTCATAAAAATAAAGTCTTTTAAACAGATTTTAAAACAGTCCATTTACAGAGGCAGCTAATGTTCAAATTGAGAGACTCTTGAACAGATCCAGTGAAGAGACAAGGAAGAAATAAGCAAGTTAGCAAATAGCTTGGATTCAGAAAGTTAGTTTGCAGTCTGGAAGATTATGCATTGTTTTTCTGAATCTTTGTTCAAAAATACTTGTCTACAATAATAGGTATCTTACAGTACATGTGGCATTTTGTCAGATGTTTGTTCAGTTGGCAAAAGAAAAAACAAGTTGGAGGAGTTGGTTGGGCTGAATATTGTGGGCTTAAATGCTCTCAATTTAAAGTCTTATTTTTAGAAGTTGGTTCTTATACCTTGGATTTCAGTCAACAGAGTAGATGTAGATGGAGTTCTGACAATTCGGTGTTGATTTTCAGTGCAAGTGGATTGAAAAAGCAAGTGCAATTTTGGGGGATGCATAGGTAATTCAGTGGTACTTTACAGGTATTTACAAACGTTAGAATTTAAAATACAGGTATGGGGTATCTGTTGAATAGTTCTCATACGCTACAGAAAAGACATCATCCTCTGGAATGTGTCATATTATCTAGAGATAATTTCTGACTTTCTGGCAAAATGCCACTTACAAGGGCTTCCAGAGTTGTGACATGAAGGGTGTTTCTTATTCTGCTGCTTTCGTTCATCTGCATTTAAAATACTCTATCAGACCTAAGCAGTATTTAGTACAAGGATACTGACAAATTGGAAAAAAGTCAGAAGGAATAACTAGAAGACTTAAAGACAGTGCTGAAGTGCTTAGGAGAATCTGAAGTGCAAACTGGCTTAGCAATAGCTAAGAAATTTTAATTGTAAAGTTATTTCTGTTGTGCAAATGTTGAAGAAATACGGGAAGGATAATGCAGTATAATAAAGCAACATAAGTAAAGGAGGTGATGAAATTAAATCAGTAAGAAAAAATACAGGGTGAATATTTGGAAACATTTTCTCAAAGTGTAGCAGTGGAATAAACACACATGGAAAGTGACAGGAAGCACAACTTTAAAGTACAGGACCATTCAAAATCATCATAAATATGCAGTTAGGAAGGATCCTACACTGGCAGGCAAGTGGGCTAAAAAATTTAGTAAATCATCTCTATCTGCTCCTTTGTAGTTCATTCTATTAACATATTCAGTAACCTTCTTGCAATGGATTTTCTTTAGCCAGCATTTAATTGAAGATGTTCCAGCCAGGTCTACTTTCAACCTTAACTATTACCAAACTGCCTGGATAGGGATGATAGAACTTCTTGGTGATTGGGAAAACATCTTGAAAAGGATATTGTGGGTTTGGAATACTGAATTTGGAGTCCCATGCCCTCATCATCCCCCCAATTCTAATTCGCACTTAAATCTTCAGGACTGATTAAAAATTGAAGCTAGAAAAAAGGTTGTGCAGTACTTGGGACAGCTCCATTTTGAAAATGTTCTGGCATACAAGTAGGTGAAAGTGACCTCTGTAAAGGTAGAATTACTGCATTTTTGTATTTCATATTTTTCTCTTTCATTTTGTGTATCTCTTCACAGTCTATCCAAAGTTATATCACAGTCTCTCCTAACATTAGTTCAAAATGTGTAAAAGTTTGAGTGAACGAGAGCTCATCTACATTTTGTTACTACCAAGCTGTACTACCAGAGTCAGATTTACTAAAAAGGGAAGGCAATGGCTAATGAGTGGCTGGTGGGATTCACAGAAGTCCGTAACTCTGAACAGGAATTGCCAGTAACTCCTTTACCAGAAGCCTTTGTGCCTGTCTGCTGTAACCTGTGCATGTAGATAAGCGGACAGATAGCTGCAGTGTAACAGATACCATTTTGATGAAAAAGCAGCTTTGCTTCAGGAGTCCCTTTGGTCCTTTTCTGTGCTAGCTGGGTGGCTAACTGGTCAGAGTTTCTTAGCTGGTTCATCAGGGTGTGACAGCCTGGTGATAGTTGAGGGTTTTTTGTTTTTTATTTTTCCCTGATTTTGAAAAAAGTACTGTATTAACTTTGTTCTTTTTCCTCTTTTACTTTGAAGAACTCCAATACCTCACTGAAGCTGCAGAGGAAACCTCGGGAAAGTGATTTTGAAACAATTAAACTGATTAGTAATGGAGCTTATGGGTGAGTAATCCGTGAGTCCGCCAGCTCTTTTGCATTTTATTTTTGCTTAACTTCCCATTATTTCTTATTGCAGGGATATTTATGTGAGGGAGTTTGTTTGCACTGCTGCTTTTTTCATTCTGCTTTCCTGTTTTGTTGCTAATATTTGAAGCTCACATGAAAAGCTTTTTGGAAAGCCTGCTAGGCAATAATGAATTATTGTGTGCTGCAGTACATTAAAATACTGAATATTACATCACAAAGATTTTTTCAGAAGTAAATGTAATGCCAAATATGAAATCTGAATAAATCAAAAAGCACACTTAAAGCCACCTAGTTTAGTGGGCATGGTTGATGGTTGAACTCGATGATCTTGAAGGACTTTTCCAACCTAAATGATTCTATGATTCTATGATTTATAATACTGGAAACAGCCTGTGTTTATGCAGATGTGAAACAGTATAAAACTGCATCTGTAGGGAGACAGATTGTTAAAAATGAGTGCTTACTTGACCTAAAATTATTGGTAAAGTAGAAACAAATATCCTTAAGTAGTGCAGCACTCTCTTGTTGCTTCTCTGTGGACACTCTTGTATCCTCAAATTTTAACCAATTAGCTTTTAAGGAATTGCTGTTACTTGGTTAGTTTCTGGGTGCTTGGAAAGTACACAGCTTACTGCCCAGTAGTATGTGAGTCATCTGGAGATATTCTAGAAGATCAAGAGAAAATTATATTAGCCTGGACCTTAAATGAACACAAAAACGTTTTCTGGAAGTACCATGCAGGGATTGTGTCTATCAGCAGGCAGAAGTCTATCTTCAGTCACCTTTTCTGATCGGATACTGTCTATTAGACCCTTGACTGGTTCCTCCTCCTCTGCACTGAAAAGTACCAAGATAGGAACTGTTGGTCTGTTTAACCTGCAGGACCAGGAGGGATGTATTGGCTCAAAACAGAGGGGGTTCCCTCTTGGGGTGAGGAGCCCATTGCCAAATGAGACCATGTCACAGCCCGGCAGTGGAGAGGGCTGTACTGTTCTCCAGCACAGACCCCATTAGAATGGCTCTACCCTGCACTACCTCTGCTTCAGGTAGGCAGCAGCAGTGACCTGATAGGACTGAGCACTCTTTGAAGAGAACTTGGACATAGAAGAGAAAGCACCTGCAATGTGCCCACTGGAGTTTTGCATGCTGTTTTAATGTCCTGAGGCTGATGGGCACAGTAATACTCTCCGATCATATTTAGTTAAAGGTAACCCTGAGCTCTGAGACAGGAGGCATTTAGTACTGTTGGTCATGACAGCTTGTGTGGAGGCTATTACTTGTGTCCAGACCTGCTTACATAGCTCAGCAAAAAGCCTGAAGGAAATAGCATAATTTGCATTAAAGTTATGTAAATATCCAAATACAATGTCTCACTAGTCAACCTCTGCACAATTAATTTTCTCAGAATTTCTCCTTAGGCAAACTCTTTACTTGCTGTATGCCAGTTTCTCCCAATTACCCCATGACTTCAAAAGCCTTTCTTCCAGCAGTTAGCAATAGCTGCTGCACCCCTCCCTGGCTGCATCCCTTTCTCCTTCTTTTGGCAGATGCTTAGTCCCCTTCATTCCAGCTTTAATCTCCTACCCAATTTCCTCTGTCTTACTGGAGGAGGGTAAGAAGAACTGTGTGGGGTGGGTCCCCATTGGAGAAAAGGGTGTCTGAGTCACTAGACCTGCCTACCTTCCCAGCAGTTTTAGGATGCTGAGGGATAGGGAGAGGAGGGAGCAGCTGCAGAAGGGCATGCTGTAACCAGCACTGTGAGGCCTGCCACCTGAAGTCAGAGGTTTGGTAGACCTGTGGATCTTGCCTCATAGGTGTTACAGTCAGAAGCAGCCTTGATGAGCCATTAAGAAATACAGACTGGAGACAACTGTCCATTTGAAATCAGAGACAAGTAAGGATCTGAAAAGCTGGAAAAGAGGATGAAAAGCCCTGGCTTTCTATGACACATACAATGTAGGCATGTAGGATTTTTTTCTCCTCATGTTTCTGGTAGGGAAAATCAATACTTATGAAACATTTTTCATGCCAGTAATATGCTAAATTGACAATATCAATGTTGTAAAAATTGGATGAGACCCTGATAAATTTGTGAGGAAAAGGGGAGCTGATAGAGGGTGAACAGCTTGGAGCGTATCCAGATTCTGCATGAATCGTTATTGTCTTTAGCAAATTTTAAAACAGGGGTAGGCTGGCAGGTTATACTGTGGTAGTATTAGAAGTGGAAACTGAAAATCTCATCAGTTTAGTAGAGTGTTATTACTTCCATCCTTAAGCAAACAATAAAAAAGTAGATTTTGCTGGTTTGGACTTTTGTTTTTAAATGGTTACTTATTAGAAAAAAAAATCAAGAACAAGAAAGAAAACAAAGGTACAGCCCCTTACTAATTAATGTAGAGGGAAAGGAACACAGTGAACGGTGAGACAATAAACTTTGAAAAGTACTCACTTCAAAAAGCGATTTTAGCATCTAGTCACTTCCCGCCCAACTATTCTAAGTTGAGGAGGCTTGCGCTCCTAAATTCTCTAGGATATCGCTTTTTCAAAACTATCTGTGTGCTTGAAGATCTCTGCTGTGGTATGATCAGATAGGTGGGACTGTAATATTGACAGACCATGTTTTGATCTTCATTAAGTGTTTTTTCTGTTGGCACCAATATGTTCGGTGGTTAATTTACTCAAAAGTTACGGTCAAGTTTAAAGGGGAACACATCACGATAGCCTAAATGCTCTTTAACCCATTTACAAAATGGAGTGTAATAAAGCAATAATACCTGCTCCATCTGTGAATACAAGGCAATAAACTGCCCCATAGGCATTTATTGCAGTTTATTTACAAGTATAAACAGCTGAAATAAAGGTTATTGTTGGTATGCTACAAGGATTTTTTTTTTCCTTCCATGTTTTTCCAGGCCATTAATTTTTTGAAATAACCTAAATATGTGTGAATTCTGCCTATGCTTCATTGGTTTATTCTCAAAAATATGTCAGTGGGCATATTTTGTGCTCTGACTTATTAAAGATTCCATATGCTATTGTAATACTTTATTTATTTTGAGGCTATAATGGAGAGTTTAATTCTGAACCAATTTAAAAAAAAAACAAACATTCTACTGTCTTTGATTTTACTGTGGTGGTTTTGCCTTCATTAGTGAAATGGGAAGTTTTGACTGTTTGACAGGGTAATTGTTGGTCTTGGCATGTTGTAGCAGAGATTTGTCAGATATGTTAAACTTGATGAGTTTAAATATAAACTATTGGTTTTGTGAAGGTTTGAGTAAATATCTTAGCAGTTCTCTGCTTTTAATTGATTCGGTAAACTCATTTGTAGTGCAATTAAATGACTGTATAGTAGATGAGGTGTATCAGGCTTTTGGGAATGGGTAGGAATATACAAGAAGTTAAACAAGCTGTGAATCAGTAAACATGTAGGATGCTGGCCAAGTCATTAATGGTTTCACAAGCTGTCTATCTGACTTTTTTCAGCCAGCCAAAACTTTTCTTTTCATACTTCCCAAATTTTAAACTTACACTGCAATCACAGCGACATTTTTTCCATATTCCAGCTTGCAAGAGGTAGCAGGTAGTAATAGTCCATCTCTTCAAGTTGGCATCAGCCTGGTTTCCTGAACCAGCTCAACAAAATGAAGATTACATTTGATTTCAGGGAAGCAAGTGATGTTCATTCAGCTGCTCTTCACTAATGTATACCTGTATCTGCTTAAAGCAAATACATGGTACCACTTTTGTGCCAGACTGGAATGCTTTTACTTCTACAAAGATGGTAATGTCAATATGTACATGACATACTGGCTAACAGTGTTGCTTGATAAATTTAAAATTCTGAGGCAGTGTTGGCTTGAGCAGCTGCTGCCCCTAACCTGTGAATACTCACTCCTGTCCCTTCTCCACTTGATTGACAGTACTTGCTCATGTGTAGTTGCATTGGAAATGGGACTAAGAAAGTCACCCAGCTGCAGTCAGTCAGGTTAATCATCAGCCTGGTAGCCACCAGTTCAGAAGTGGAAGGGGATAGGGGGAAGTGTGGCTTTGTAGTTTCACTTCAGTAGCACCAGCTCTGAATGGACTTGCCCTGGCTTCACCTGGGATACAGTTAATTTTCTTTCTAGTAGCTAGTATAGTGTTGTGTTTTGGATTTAGTGTGAGAAAAATGTTGGTAACACACTGATGTTTTCAGTTGTATTTAGTCTAACATCAAGGATTTTTCAGCTGCTCATGCCCAGCCAGCAAGAAGGCCGGAGGGGCACAAGAAGCTGGGAGGGGACACAGCCAGGGAAGCTGACCCGAACTGTCCAAAGGGGTATTCCATGCCATGTGACATCATGTCCAGTATATAAACTGGGGGGGGTTGACCTGGGGGGGTCGATGCTGGTGAACTAACTGGGCATCAATCAGCGAGTGGCAAGCAATTGCATTGTGCATCCCTTGTTTTGTATATTCCGATCCTACTATTATTATTGTTGTTGTTGTCATTTTATTATTTTATTATTATTGTCATTATTATTTTCTTCCTTTCTGTCCTCTTAAACTGTTCTTATCTCAACCCACAAGTTTTACCTTTTTTTCCCCAAGTGTCTCCCCCATCCCACTGAAGGCTGGTGGGGAGGGGAAGTGAGCAAGTGGCTACATGGTACTTAGTTGCTGGGGTTAAACCAGGACAGGACTACAGGTCTAATAAGCTGTATTCTTTTCCTTCTTTTCTGTTTAGCCCTGTGGGTGACTGGTCTATGCAGAGTAAAAGGCTTTGATTCCATGAAGCCCATAGCTTTAAAGAACAATTTAGAAAGTAGAGGCTGGCAATTTCTATGCTAGGGATCTTATATTCATCATTCATTGTGGACTTACTCAAAATGATGAACTTCGAACTCATGAACTTCATTCCCCTCGAGTGAGCCTCCCTTCTCAGTACAGCACAGGCCAAGTGCCTTATCTTTCTTCTGTAGCTAATATATGTGTGGGGATCTAATATTGGCAGCTAATGCAGTTGTCTCAGTGGTAGACAAAGGTTGTTACCATGTTGAAGGTCTTGAATTCTGTCCTTCCTGTATGTGCAGCATGCTACAAACGGGTGAGGAGCTCAGTTTCTCACGTGTTTCTTTTGCAAATACAGAACACTTTACCCATAGGAAATCTGGACAGCAGCTTCATCATTTTGCATCAATGTTTACTAGTTGCCGTAAAAATAGAAGGCACTGCTACTGTTAGGTATGCAGAGGAGGTTTTATTAGTCAAAATTTGTGACATACTGGAACAACTAGGACTAGTAGCAGCTCTGAGAGAAGTATCACAGCCATTGTGTTGTTTTCTTCAGATTACCTGCTTCTCGTTTGCTTCTATGCAGACTAGGATAAATCTGAAATATTGCTGAGAGGAGGCTGTGCGTGTTGTCCCATGGCTCAGAAGACCCACACCGCACTGGATGTTCATGTTAGGAGTGCTGCAGTGCTTTAGGCAGTATTTTCCCCCGCCCCCAAATAAATCTGACCTGCTCATGGGCATTGCCTATCTAGGAGGTGGTACAGGGCTGCTTGTAAATTCTATCTTAAATAACTATCTGTACACTTAACCATATTGCTGTAACATGAATTACAGCCTCACAAGTAGCTCCTCTTCACTGGAGGCAACACCAGACATAATTCCAGGGTAGTAGAGAATTTAACATTCTTTTCTCAGGAAATTGCTTGTGAAAATGAAACATAGCTCCTAGTGAGCAGCTGTAAATTTTAAGCAGAAAGTACAATACCTGTTTCCACAAGGAGTTCAAGGTCCTTTGACAAATTAGAGAATCGGGTCAAAGCAAGTAACACAGCTACATTAGCCTCAAGCACTGAATGTAGACTAGATTTTAAAATGGCTCTAAAAGTTGAAGTTACTGAAGAGCTGAAGCCTTTAAGTAATTTAGAGAAAAAACAGGAATGTTGGTTGTAAAATTGGAGGGATAGACTGCATAATATATAGGTAGGAGCAATTCAGGAACCCAGTTAAATATTTCAGCAGTTTTTGGTCACCTTAATACACGTGCAGAGTGTTTTGTATTTGTGCCTAGCTAAAGGTATTTTAGAGATACTTTTTCAAGCTGAGATTTGTGTTGGAAGTGGAGTAAGGTAATGTTTGGGGCAATGCCAAAGTTCATGAATTTTCTTACTTCTCTTGAAAAGTAAACTTTTCTTGATATGTTGAAATGCAGCATCAATAAAATACAGAGCACTTGTGTACCTGTTGAGATCCCTACAGTGAAATCAGAGGATGTTTTGGAAATCTCTTGTTGCCATGTTATGAAAACAGAAAGGTGGGAAGTAGGAAAGCAAATTCTTCATTTGAAACCATAGGAGGCTGCAACAATGCTACTCTGATTATGGCTTTGCAGGCAGAATAGGGCATACCACTGTCACTGAACAGATCAACAGGGCAATCGGATGGTCTGGATGTTCTTAATACGTTGCTTTTGTGTTAAAGGAATCCTCAAATTTACAATTGTCTTTATAACATACTGAAAATCATGAGCAGCATTTAGTAGTCAAGGACAAGAAACCAGGAGTGAGATACTGTGCTCTCTCTTAAAAGCACATACAAAACAAAGATAAACTTCCATCTAAGTGCTCCAGCTGTAGCATTCTGAAAAATAAAGAATAGAGAAGGGAAGGTGGGCCTGTGGGGAGAGAAAACAAGGTGCAAGTTCAATGCCAGGATTAGGAGAATGTAGCAAGACAACAGCTCTGAGGAGAGTGAATGGAAACTAGAAGGCCATCACAATCTACGTAATAAGTTGTTATACAATAACAGAAGCGTAGCTCAAGGGTGGCAAATCAGGGTTCAAAATTACCCAAGACAAAGTTGTTATATGCTAGAACTTACTGTGGCTGTTCCCATCATTTTGCCTCAAAGTTCACAGTTGTGTCTCAGCAGATGTGTACCCAAGCTTTCCATTTAGATTAAGTTGAAGCCCCATTTATGTGCAAAACCGTGGAAGACTTCCTGTTTATTTCCCCCCCCCTTTTTTTTTTTAATGTCCAGGCAATTTATACATCTTTATTTAACTGTTTCTCTTTGGGAAGATGTAGTTTTCTATTTATCATTTTATTGACATTTGAGCAAATTCTAATACTCTCTGTTGAACTGTGGGAGCTGAGAACACCAGTGTCACAGGCAGTCCTGGGCACAGCTGTTGCAGTGTGCTTAGTTTAGTGTACTGGTAGGCTGTGGAAATGGCATCACTGCTGTGAATTGGGAGCATCCTGGAGGAAGACAGGAGGTCTTCTGCAGGAATAACATGCTGCTGGCTAGGGCATAGTTTTCTTTGTAAAGCATAAATGCTGTTTGCTGGGGTTACTGTGATCAGAGGACATGAATGAGTGACGTTAGACTTTTTTATGTGTTGAAGATCATTTAAAAGCACTTTATATAGCATAAACAGTGTATATGTGTGTGAAGGTGAGAGAGGCAGTCGCGTTGCAGTTGTCTCCTGAGTCTGGTACACTTGAACTAAACAGCTTTTTTTCTGAGGAGTTGTAGATAACTGAATGCTAGTGGAAAGTTATACAATTACCTGCCTGTGACTGTAAGACTGGAGAATGCAATTTAGACAGCTGAGGAAACGTAGCCACCATGTCCCAGATATTTACTGGACTAGATAGTCCTTAGAACTTACTGGTTATTCATCTTTAAATATGGTAGTTATGACCCTACAGATCCACATGATCTGTAGAGGGGATTTATTAATGTGCTATAATAATATGCCCTGGTTACTATCTGTCTTTCAAGCGTTCACCTTGGCACACTGTCCAAATTAAATCTCTGAGAAAGATCTGCATGCCAAGTCCTCAGGCAATCCTCAGTTCATTCATACAATTTTTAAAAAATTGTTCTTTTTTTTTTTTTTTTTAAGGATTGCAGCTTCAGGCACCCGAAGGTCTCGCTTTTCTAGGTGCCAAGAGTGCACAAGGGGACTGAAATAGGGAAAAGACGAAATTAAAGGAGATTAAGAAGCTAAGACTGACTAACAGGAGATAGCAAAAAAAAGAGAGGGAAAACCAGAATGTAAGGGAAAAATAAAACAAAGGAAAATGGTTGTAATGAAGGGGTGGAGAGAGAGAGAAGTGAGCATGAGGAGAGCAGTAGGAAGAGGTGCAGGAGGACAAAAGGCATGAAGCCAGCGGAGAGGAGTACTGGAGCTGACTAACTCTGTCTTTATTCCAGCTTGGGAGGGGCAGAAGAGAGGGAGACTTGGTAGGAGGCACGAAGGGTGGGGTTTGTCTTGGGTTTTGCCCAAGGTGGTTTTCCCCTGCTTTCATAATGGTGTAGTATAACCTCTTTTACATGCCCTGTACTAAGGCAAGAACAAGGGATTAATGAAAGCTTTGGAATCAGTAAGAGAAACTGTCTTGTCTAGAAAAAGTTTTCCTCCACAAAGGAAAGCCGAAACATGTTGATTTTTTCAGTGCCTGTAACTTTGGTAGCTGTGGGAAGATTTTCACAGAAATAGTAAGGCAAGAATTGCTTTTTGTGTTTAAATAAATAATTGTATGCTGATAATTGGACCTCATGGGAACAACAAATTGAATTTAAAAACCACATAATTGTGTCCCATTTTCCCCTCCCCCTATTTTCTCCTTTTAGTCCTTTCTTTCCATAAACACTCACTAGTGTGGTAATTATATACTGGAGATGCTATAAGCATTAAATGGTACAAAGTAGATTTCAAGGAAGGCAAACATTTTCAGGATTTGCCTCGAGGGATATTGAAAAATGCAGCAGTAATGTCCTGTGTCAGTGTTTCACAGCAGGGCGATTCCTTCTCCTGAGCCTTGAAAGAAAGAAGGCTTGTCCACGTGAGGTTTTCTTTCACTTTGCTTCCCTCACTGCTTTGACCTTATCTAACCAAGCTTACAGGATATTTTGTACCCAGTATCCCAGTGGAAATTATGCATGTCAAAGTATATCTTAATCCCATGTTACCATGCAGATAATGCAGTGATCTTTGTTTTGGATTACCTACTGGTGATCATACCCCTGATATGAATCAATGCTGATGTCAGGGACTGAACAAGAACAGAAAATTTTGCACCTGGCAATGAGGGAGCCAACCCATCGAGCAACTTCAGAGCAACCTTCGTGAGAAACCTGTGACATGTTTTTAAATCCCTTGGATAAAGTCTGAGTCATAATTATCTGACAGCACACTTTCAGAATAAGCATTTGTCGGAATGATTTATAACACTGTGCCATAGCTGGATTTTGTGTATAATCCTTTGTTGATGGAAACGCCCCAAATCTGCCTGAGCTGAGAGTATTTGCTGTGTCTGGGGGGCAGGGGGGCGGGTCAGCATTTGCTGTATCTGTTGTTTGCTTTGGGGGGTGGGGGAGTTGTTTTAAGTTTGTGTACTAATTTGTGTTGACTGAGACTCATCCTGGTTACGAAACAAAATGAGGTTTGTAGCCATCCTCTAATGTGAAAGGCAGGCTAACTACTTTAAACCCAAGTATTTTATATAATACATATGCAGTTTTTTAAAAATATATTAATTTGTAAAAAGAGTATTTTAAAATACCTTTTTAATAGTTACTCAGACTTTTTCTCTCTCACTTGAACTTCCTCAGTGCGGTTTATTTTGTGAGACACAAAGAAACCAGACAAAGATTTGCCATGAAGAAAATTAATAAGCAGAACCTCATCCTCCGAAACCAGATACAACAGGCCTTTGTCGAGCGTGATATCCTGACATTTGCAGAAAATCCATTTGTTGTCAGCATGTATTGCTCATTTGAAACAAGACGACATTTATGCATGGTCATGGAATATGTAGAAGGTAAAAATGTTTATTCTGTTTTACAGAGGAAGATGTGTTTTCTTACACCAAGAAAGAAGAATAACCCATGTAGTACTTGCATTAGAAAGGCCTCCGGTGTGTCCTCTGTACTCTGGCAAATACAGATTTAGTATCTAAATCCAATGGTCATTTTCCCAGTCATTATCTCCCAGTGAGAGTTTGTAAAACACTTGTGCTTCAGCTATAATGGGAAATAACTGCTCTTTGAATAAGTTCCTCATAGACTGTAATTATAAGTGTCCTGGCATTCAAAGTTCATGTGGAAATGCTGTTTGCTTTTCTGGAGTTCAGATTTTCTTTAGCGCATGTTGGGGTATTTGTAATATTTGTAATAGTTATTTTTACAAAGAAAGAAGGAAGAGGAATCAATTTGAAAAGGTGCTGATGCTGAAGGAGAACAGTGGACAGAGGCAGTGCAAGATGAGATACCCAGGCTGTGGTTGTGTGGGCTTTTTCGTTTTGATATCTGTGCCCCCCCCCCCCCCCCTTTTTTTTTTTTTTTTTTTGGAAGTAGCAGCACGGACTTTATTGGTTTCCAGCTGAACCCTTGTATTACTTGCTCCCAGCTTCACACTGTGTTTCCAGTACAGTTGTTGGTGTGGTTACCTGTTCAGTTGAATCATCTGACTGGAAAATAAACGTTTATGACTACAGTTTGTGTCTCTTTCTGCAGCATATATGGATTATACTGAGACACCTCAGAATTTATAGCGTCATCTGGAACATTTGTCCTGTTTTCACAGGTGGAGACTGTGCTACTTTGATGAAGAATATGGGTCCCTTACCTGTAGACATGGCAAGGATGTACTTTGCAGAGACTGTTCTGGCCTTGGAATACCTTCATAATTATGGAATTGTACACAGGGATTTGAAACCAGACAAGTATGTATATAGAATATAACCAAAAGAGGACTTTGAAATGGTTAGATAAAACATGAAAGGTGTAAACTTGCTTTGAATGTTTTTGAAATTATTTTTTTAATGAATGTTATATAGATTCACAATTTCTGCACAATATTTGAATTTTCTTTACCTGCAGTTACAGAAAATGTGTTTTTTCCAAAAGAGGTCTTTAAAATTTTCTATCTTTAGGATGGAAGAGGCTATTAGAGTAGCTAAAAAAAAAAAAAAAAAAAAAAGTACTTACTCTTCTGGCTGAAATGAAGGGAAATGCATTTTGGTCATTACGGAAAAGGTCTTTCAAAGTATGCTTAAAACACTGTTTAATACGAAGTATCATCAACTTGCAGATATTTGCATATATGAAGACAAGATTGACCAGATTTGGAAATCTTTCCTGTTACATGTTTTGGGTTTGTTTTTTTCAATATTTAGAAATACAATATTGTTCCTGTACATGTAAATAACATTACAGCAAGTAGCTGCAGTAAAAAGTATGGCAGTTGCAGCTCCATTAATCTTCTTTCCTGTTTCACATTTTAAATCAAAAAACAAACAAACACCGCCCCCCCCCCCCCAACCAAACAGAATTGCAGTCATGTCTGTTGAATGACAATACCTTCATAGCACAATACCTCAGGCCAGTGTAGTATTAGTTACTAACTTAATACCAGAGGTTTTTGTCAAATTAATGACCTAGCTTGTTACAGACAGAAAATGCTCACCTCACTTCAAAAGCAACATTTATTCTATTCTTGGTCTTTCAGATGATGACTGTTTCTTTTTCTTCAAAGCATCTAGCATTCAGCTCTCAACAGTTCTATGGTTCTATAAGATGTTGTATTACTGCATATAAAACGTTTGTTTACATCTGATAATAATAGTAACATGTAAGACTCAGATTTTTAACCTGTTTATTTTGTACCTGGTGAAATTACTTTTTAAGTTGTCTTTATATTTTTTTGCAGTGCTAATGAAACATTTTCCTCCAAGTATAATAATGATAAGCACATAATGTTGAATTATATCACAGTAACTTCAGATCATTCTAATTTTCAGTTTATTGGTAACATCCATGGGCCATATAAAACTTACAGACTTTGGCCTGTCAAAGGTGGGGCTAATGAGTTTGACGACCAATCTCTATGAGGGTCACATTGAGAAGGATGCCAGAGAATTCCTTGACAAACAAGTAAGACACAGCCTTTTTCATTTCTACATTGAGTGTTCAAATGAAGTGAAGTTTTGCCAGCAGAATGTACCGTAATACTATATAAACTGTTGTTACTTCTGCATTGATGTTTGAATTGCATATGTCAGTTACTTTTACTGATGCCCTGCAGATTATTCTAGGCTTCTTTCTTTCTACATTAGGATCTATTAGTAAGATGAACAACCTAATTGTGTGCAAGTGAATCTGTGAGAGAGACAAATGGAAAACTGTTTTTATAAGGAATTCAGAAGTCTCAGCAGAGTACTTGTGGAGCTCATGATGCATTGTACAACCAAGGGTGCTAAAATCCTTGCTATGGCCCATTTCCCTTTAAGCATGCCTCATTACCATTGCTCACAATCTGTTCACTGTAAAAGTTACTTAAGATAAAACCATCACAACTTTCCTGTAAAAATAAGGATATATTTAAGTTAAGGAAGGTATTTGCCATAATGGACTCCCATGTATGAAACGCAAACTGTCCTTTGCATGACAGATATGCAAATGTTGATTATGTTGCCTGTAAATGTAGCTTAGTCGTTCTAAAAACATTAGCTGTTACGCAAGCATTTTTCCATGTTTCCATATTATTTTACACTTCAAGAATTATAAATGAGGTGACATAGCCCAATTAGACTTGTTTTACCATCATGCTTCTTTTCTTTCTTTTAGGTCTGTGGTACACCGGAATACATAGCTCCTGAAGTGATACTGAGACAGGGTTATGGAAAACCAGTGGACTGGTGGGCTATGGGAATTATCCTTTATGAATTTCTTGTTGGGTGTGTGCCATTCTTTGGAGATACACCAGAAGAGCTGTTTGGACAAGTAATCAGTGGTGAGGATCATCACAAAACCCCCCAGATTTCTTAGCTTGCTGTGAAACATTTCAGTTTCGGTTAATAGTAAAAATATTTAGAAGTTTACTGATAGACTAGGTTTTCAAACCAGTTTTGCTCAAAAACCCACCATTATTCTAATATTGTAATAGACAATTTGCTGTCAAAGCAATAGGAATAAATTTGGATTAAAAACTGTATACTGTTGCTAAGTACAGAAATGTAGTAAGGTAGAGCACAGTGGTTAAGCTGCACTGTTTGAAAAAAGCAGTGTTGGTAGAAAACTAGTACCACTACAGCACAGCAATTTCAGTCTTTATTAAAGAAATTATACCAGAGAAGAAACGGTTAAAATAAATTTGCATAAATGGGAAAATGCCTCATGGCACAATAAAGAAATTAACAAAGTTGTAATAAAACCCTAAAACAAATGTCTCCCGAATAATAAATAATGAGAAAGAGAAGGAAACAAATTCAATTCACAGATTGTTAATGATTTCATTGGTGATTGTTGTAGTGTAATGTTATTTCTGTAGCAGCTGTTGTTCTTCCATTTAAAATTCAATAACCTTTTAGATCTTAACCTGCAAGCTGACCCTAAGTATTGTTATGTGGCTTGTGGCAAAACTGAATGATAATTAAACAGAATTGTTTACTATCCTACCTGCTGTTTCCATAAATTACCCAGATGCATACATGTAGAGGGCCTCTATTTATGCCAAAAGTTTAACAGAATGGCACCTCTGTTACTGAGTATTTCCCAGTCTGTTTTACGGTCTGCTTAAAAGTTCTAGTACCTAAGACAAAAAAACCCAAACCCAAGCATACAAAAAACCCAACAGAAACAAAATTAACCGCACCTCTGGTTCTTTATTATCTGAGAATACAACAAATCCCCTCTTGTACTTAAGGAGACACTCTGTCATCATCTTGCTTTCCTCCATCTCTGAAGCTGAAAGCCAGACTTGTTTGTAAACTTTAATGAAATGGATTTGTGAGTTGCCTCTAGTATGTGACCTCTTTGTACAACATCCTAGCTGTTCATGCATTTATAACCATGTTGTTTTCTGATGTGATATGCTGAGGCCTGAGTGGCAAGGAGAATCAACTGTTTAATTAACACAAGCAGCAAATGCTGGCTTTGTTCTGGATGCCTCATGGCTGCAATGCATATTCATGCTTTATTTTCCAAATTAGATTTAAACTGCAGTGGAAGCTGTAGGCAGGCAAACATGGAAATAACTCATGTTTTTATTGCATTTCCAGACACATGCACATGTGTTTTAATCTTTATGCTCTCTGGGAGAAGGGGAGGGAATAGTCTAAAATTAATGACAAAATTTGCACTTTAGACTTTATTTTGCATGTGGCATTAATTTTACGTTTTGTAAAACAAATTGTCATGGGTTACAATCTAGCTGATACTTACATAAATAACTTTATCTGTTTGAATGTGTCCATTTATCTTCCAGAAATTATCGGTAGAAGTGTATGTTTGTAAACCTGATCTATTCCCACTCACTCTCCAAGTCTGTTTGTCAGCTTAGTTTCTTGGTTTGATGTTGACTTGTCAGTTTCTTTTTTAATTTAAATATCCTAACTTAGTGAAATCATTACTGCTATCACTATCTGCAGGAGAACTCTTTTGTTGGCTAAGTTTCCTGTGCTGAAATATATGCTGCCCTTGTATTCAACTGTAAAAACCATGTTAAAGAACCCAAACTATAGTCTAGACTTTTACTCCAGTTTCTGTGGGTGAAATCTGCATCTACTTGGAAATCTACTTTAAAATCTTGCTCCCTCATTTTACCTCCCTCCTTCTTCATTGTAGGTTGCCTTTTCTGCCCCCAAGTTGTGCGAGTACAATTGTGGGAGGCCTCAGTGTACTAAGTTAGATGGCTAAAATGATTGGGGTTAAAAATAATGCTCCAGAAACAGGATACATTTCATGCCTGTTTATTCCAGTAGCTTTCCTTAAACTCTGAAATACAAAGATTAAACTTGTGTGTAGCTTCTGATGGTTATTTCTCTAGTGATGATCAGTTCGAAGGAAGAGTCTGGATCATATAGTGATGACAAAATCCTTAACAGCCTTCTGTATTTCCTGAGCTCTTAGCATTGTTTCTCTGACACCAAAATCCTTGTACCTCCCAAGAAACTTCTGCAGAGTTTTGTCTAAATATTACATTTGTGGAGGCAGGTTCAGCTAAAGATCAGACAAAACTTGCTGTGTAAGCTGTTATAAAGTTAATGTGCATACTGAAACTGGCACAGTTTTCCATTGTTTAATTTAAATGAAAGTTTGGTGGAATTTTTATTCAGCCTTACCTGAATACTGCAGGGTTTACTGTCTTGATTACATCATTTAGGTCCAACTTGCTATGAAGTGCAAAAAGCCTTAGTAGTATAGGAGTCAGTAGAGCGAGGTGGTTTTCCTCTGAAGTATGAGACACTTGGAAGAAAGCTCCATTGGTGTATATCTCTCCAGAGCAGAGTCCGATACCTCGGCCCTTAGTCATGGGATTAATGACTTCAGTTAGTCTACTAATATTAGGGAAAGATTGCAGATGTGACCAGTGACTGCTGGGTCAGGTCAGCTGTGTCCATCTTAACAGCAGTTTCCATGAACATAACTAAAATTTAAACCATGATTTTGGGGGAGCAGGGAGAAGGGACAGAATCTAAATTGTGCTAATATTTTGCAATAGTTTTCCATGAGCCAAGCATTCCTGTATTCTGTCGTTAAACACTTTTGGGTTAAAGGATACTTCCAAGGAAAATGGGAACATAACAATATGCTTATGGAGTCTGTATGTAGAGAGTATAAAAATAGGAAGTAATTGGTATGCAACAGAGAGCAACTTGAAAAAGTTGCCTTTACTCTGACTTTACTGTTAGCTCACTACAAGAGCTTTCACGCAGTTTCTGCTGAACACTGGGATCAGACTTCAGTAATAACAAACAACTTTCTGTTTTGCTAGATGAAATCAACTGGCCTGAAAAGGATGAAGCACCGCCGCCAGATGCTCAGGATCTGATTACCCTGCTGCTCAGGCAGAATCCTTTGGAAAGACTGGGAACAGGTTAGAAGGCACTATTTTAAATCAGTAGTGTGCTAGAAATAGCTTCTAGATTCTGCATTGGGAGCTTTTGTTCACGTATTTGTTTTGCCTGGGAAACATCTGTCAGGGCAAGTAGCATGACAACATGCTATTATAGCAGAGGGTATTTTATAGATTCAGACCAGTAATATGAGCTTAACAAAATAATGACTGTCCTTTTTTCAGAGTTTACATGTGGGCATTCACATTTACTCTTCTCTTAATTTGATGAATAAACCAGAAATTTCTCAAAGACCCAGTTAGCCACTGGATGGGGTTCCTTCGTGAATACAGTGTTAAGTAACTAAACACAGAAACAGAGAAGGGGAATCAATACACAACTGATGCTTCTGTTTTCAGAAGTGTCTTAGCCTAGCAAATTAGTTCCTCCAGGCATTAGGGTGGGTGATGAGTACTCGAACTAAATATTCAGAAATGACTGTCTGAGCTTGTGTTGTGAAAGGTCTTGTCATTCTCATTCAGCAAGCACTACTACCTTGCATGAAAAAGAATAAAACCAAAAGTGTGAATGTTAAAGAAGTAAATGGATATCTGTAAGAACACAAGCTGCCAGCTTATGCCACTGTGGTCATTCCATTTCAAGAGAAGAACCTGGCATGTGGTATTAGGAGCAGTGAGCCTGTGTAGGCTAATGAAAGCACTGTGCATTTATGTAATAGTGTCTATTTGTTAGTTGATGGAGCCAGATTTATTTGGGAATTGGGTGAGAGACAGTAATGAAGAATATTGCACATGATTTTTAAGGTGTTAACGTATGGGAACCCTAGTCACTGTCTGCCATCCCGCTGGACAAAGCACTATGTAAACACAGCAAAAAAGGCCTCCTACATAAAAGAGCTCAAACATAAAGGTATAGTTTTATTTATAGTGGACAGTGTATGCCATGAATATAAATACATTGAGGATGCTAAAGAAACCAAGTGGCAGGTTGAGTCAGCATTAGAGTACTTGGAAAATTGCTGGCAAAACTGAGTCCAGTGATCAGATTGTGCTGCATATTTTTAGAGTTAATGTAAAAAGGAGCTTTAGGAATCAGTTCACAACTGGCCTTGTCACAGCCAGTCAGGGGGAACGTGAGTATAACCCAGACCCAAAGTACTATTGACGTGGTCCCAAAAGACAGGTCTTCCTTTGGGACATGATGACGTGACTGAGATGAGTGAACTGTGTGTTCCTTGCTCCCTGAGCGTCTGAGATCTGTGTGAACAGCCCTTAGACTTCTCTCTAGCTGATGGTCTGGAGTATGTGGCATCCAGCAAAGTTTGTTGTTTGTTCTCCCTTGCCCTGTGTTGAACAAGTTAAGAGTGAGGGAGGTGTCATGCCCCAGTCAGCTTCTCCACTTGCTGCCTGCTTCATCTGCAAAGGGCACCACTGCCAAAGGCAAAACAGAAGAGCTACAATTAGTTCCATTCCCTTGTTTTACGTATACTCCTTTCAGACATTGTTGTTTCATTGCCAGCATACTTTTTCCTGGTAAACACAGTGTTAATTCAAGACCGTCACCTTGTGAGAGGCTGGATCAGAAGTAGATTGCAAATTCTGCCTCTTTTGCTACAGCTGGTTGAGAAAGTAAATTGACTAGAATGAGGCTGGCTTAACTACTGTAATGGTCAGTGCCACCACATGGAGCATCTGTGCAGCTCATTTACAGGCTGATTTGACTTGTCCATGGTGTCTCAAGATCTGGCAGTCTGAAGAAGGAAGTTGGACAGCCATTTATTTGAGCACAGGGGGGTGTTTAGAAACTGCAACAAAGTTGGGGGTTTTTTAAGTGTCAGAAGCAACTCATAGGAACTGAGGCTGCAATGTGACAGGTCCCACAGGGGCACTGGAAAATAACAGTTTATCTCAGGCTCCACCATGCATTTCAAATGACAGCCCTGTCTGTTTAATACATATTAGCTAGTTGTGTAACACTCCATGAAAATTGTAATTGTGTATTTGCTCAGGAGACCTGAGTGGCATAGTCAAGTTGAAAGAAGAGAGATAGATACTATACTTGTTTTGAAGAAGGAAAATGATAGAAAGAAGACCTCTTTGGGTTTGAAGTGTCTGATACCAATCAAGAATTACACAATTCTGATGTAATATCCCATTACTGTGCTCAGAGAAATGTTCACTCCTTGGCTAGTGACTTACAATGAGATGTGATTTTGGGAAGATTTGGCTTTTATGAATTTTTCCCTGGTGCAGTCAGAAAAGCAAAGAACCCAACATAGAAATCTTGACACTCAGAGACCAATCCTGGATACTTCACACTTCTTCTATGGCTCTCTCCTGACTTGGCCTTGACATAGGGAAGTTTGTGCTGTATCCATGTGGTAGGTTGACCCTGGCTGACCACCAGGTGCCCACCAAGCTGCTCTATCACTCCCCCTCCTTAGCTGGACAGGGGAGAGAAGATACAATGAAAGGCTTGTGGGTCAAGATGAGGAGAGATCACTCAGCAATTACCATCACGGGCAAAACAGACTCAACTCAGGGAAATGAATTTAATTTTTTGCCAATTAACAATGGAGTAGGATAATGAGAAATAAGAACAAATCTAAAAACACCTTCCCCCCACCCTTCCCTTCTTCTCGGGCTTAATTTTACTCCTGATTTTCTCTACCTCCTCCCCACCAGCAGCACAGGGGGATGGGGAATAGGGGTTGTGGTCAGTTCATCACACAGTGTCTCTGCTGCTCCTTCCTCCTCAGGGGGAGGACTCCTCACTCTTCCCCTGCTCCAGTGTGGGGTCCCTCCCACGGGAGACAGTCCTTCAGGCACAGACTGCTCCAGCGTGGGTTCCCCACAGGGTCACAAGTCCTGCCAGAAAACCTGCTCCATGGGCTCCTCTCTCCACAGGGCCGCAGGTCCTGCCAGGAGCCTGCTCCAGCATGGGCTTCCCACGGGGTTGCAGCCTCCTTCGGGCACCCACCTGCTCTGGCGTGGGGTCCTCCATGGGCTGCAGGTGGATATCTGCTCCACCATGGACCTCCATGGGCTGCAGGGGGACAACCTGCCTCACCACGGTCTTCCCCACGGGCCGCAGGGGAATCTGCTCTGGCGCCTGGAGCACCTCCTCCCCCTCCTTCTTCACTGACCTTGGTGTCTGCAGGGTTGTTTTCTTTCACATATTCTCACTCCTCTCTCCAGCTGCTGTTGTGCAGCATTTTTTTTACCCTTTTGTAAACATGTTATCACAGAGGCGCTACCAACGTCACTGATGGCCTTAGCCTTGGCCAGCAATGGGTCTATCTTGGAGCTGACTGGCATTGGATTTATCAGACGTGGGGGGAAGCTTCTGGCGTCTTCTCACAGAAGCCACCCCTGCAGCCCCTGCTGCTACCAAAACCATACAGTGTAAACCCACTACAATCAAGTTGGCAGTAACTCTTGCTGCTGCAGGTTACCTGTTCAGTTTTTAGAATTAGATTTATGTTTACTAACATCCTCGCCCACCTTCCTAGGACAAAAATTCCAGTATTTCATTGTGTTCTTATAGTTGTTTCTTAACTTGAAACTAGTGTAATTGTTCTACACACATTATAAAAAGTAGGCAGTAATCGATAAGATAAATGGTAAGGTACTTCATACAGAATTGTGTATTACTGCCATAAAACACCAAAAGGAGCTCCTGGACAGTAATGGTATTTACACTGAGCAACTACTAAGAATCATTCTTCCTTACTTTCTAACTTGTACTTACTTATCTAGTGCACATTTTTGACTATTATTACTACATCTGATGCATTCTGACTAATGTGTAGGTGACAGATAATAATTAGTATATCTAGAAAAATCGGAATGTTGAAAGAGGGGGAAGATGATAATGCAATGCCGCCACTGTTAAAGAAATGGCAACAACGAAACAGGGACAGGGAATTGCTCTGACAGGTTTAGGAGATTCTAGTGGAAATGGGTAGTAGATGTTCCTGCCCAGAGGGATGACTACGCCTTTCCATGATAATTTGCATTTTTTTGGCCGGGGTTTACTTGAGTTAATGTCAGAGGATTTGGTATGATCGCTCAGTGTTTTTCTCTGGCTCCCCCAGGTGGTGCATATGAAGTAAAGCAGCATCAGTTCTTCAGGAGCCTTGACTGGAACAGCCTGCTGAGGCAGAAAGCAGAATTTATTCCACAATTGGAGTCTGAAGATGACACAAGTTATTTTGACAGTAGGTGTTTGATGGTATTAAAAAAATGTGATGAATGCCTTGTTTAAATAATTACTGCCTTTGACTTTTGCTTACTGCTTTGAACATCTCCTTTATCAGAACCACTGGCAGCTTGCACATTCCCTGGTAGTTTGACATTTCAGCAGAAATAATCTTAAGATTAAAATTACACTTTTAGTTAATTTTAATGCTTGGTACCCATTCTTCCTGATAAATTCAAATAGTTTATTTCCCTTGACTGTAGCTCGTTCTGAGAAATATCACCATATGGAAACTGAGGAAGAAGATGATACCAATGATGAAGACTTTAATTTGGAGATAAGACAGTTTTCCTCATGTTCACACAGATTTTCAAAAGTAAGTAAAAATTGCTGTAATATTAGTATGTATTGTGTACATAAACATTTTGCTATTTTTATAGAGTTTGGAAATATTAGATATGGAAGACATGTATAGGGGATTGTTTCTTCAACAAATGTTAACTGAAATTGAGTAAGAATTAACTGTATTCCATTAAATCAAAACATGGGAAGAGTCTGTAGGAAAGTAATTTCTTGAATCCTCAAGAAGGTAATAGAAAATTGTATAAATTGGTTGGTATTTTCTGTAGACAATTCATGATAGAATAACAGAAAATATATGGAAACTGTTCTGTTAAATGCTAACGCACGTTTCTTACATTGGTTTCCTTGTACATAGTTTGCATGTTGCTCCAGTTGTGTCCTAGGTATCTTGCAGGTGATGGCATAACAAAGATTACACTACTAGCCTATAGTAGCTATTAATTAAATGACATTAGACTGAAGGGAAAAAGCAAAGTCATGGTTAGCATGTGATTTGATCAAGGAGAGAAGTGGATTTGAGAGAGTTATTTGAATGCTGTGAATTGAAGGTAAAGCTGACTGTCCAAAGGGTAGTGTACTTGAGTAGTTGAGAGCTAATTAATGCTGGACAAAGGACACTAGTAGGAGCAGAGTAGACACGCTCAGGAAATAACTGTGGAGGGTAAATTGGCAGGAACTAATGGAAGTGGAATGCCTAATGAGCATGCTTTTAGTCTTAACATAGCATCCAGCAGTGATTTTCAAAAGCTTTCTGTTTAAGTTTCTTTAACCTACTTTAGGAACTGTTTAAAAAGGCATTTGGAAACTCTATGTTTCTCTTGTTTGTCCTGGGTTATGCTTTAAGGAATTGGTGGATCTTATGCTGGTTCTGCAGTATCACGTACATATTGTACCTGTGATAGCATGGAAGAGCAGAGACAGGAATCATGGATGTAGTTATTCTATGTAAACTCCTTGTTTTGACTTGGAGGTACGTTTCAAATTCAGATACTGGTAAATGACGTGGTCTCTTTGGGGGTAACTTGAACAAGAGGCAATGAGCACAAACTGATACACAGGAAGTTCTGTCTGAAAACAAGGAAACACTTTTTCACTCTGAGGGTGATCGAGCACTGACACAGGCTATCCAGAGGGGTTGTGGAGTCTCAGTCCTTGGAGGCTGTCAAAAGCCAACTGGATGTGATCCTGACCAAGCAACTCTAGGTGACCCTGCTGGAGCAGAGGGGTTGGACAACATGACCTGCAGAGGTCCCTTCCAACCTTCTTCTGCGATTCTGTGAGCTTCTGTCCGTTTGAAAGCTCTGTACCACAGGAGTAGTTTGGTTTGTTAATGTTACACCATTGCATCTCTACCTGTGCGTCTCAGGCTGTAGAATATAGAACTGACAGTTTCTGTGTACTGTTTGTCAGCTAAGGAAACAACAGACTTCTAATGATCAGAGTTTATTTTTTCTAAATCCTTTAGCCAAGTAATTTATTTTTAACTTCAGAGTTAATTCAGATTAATTTTTCTGCTTTCCACACCTGACTGGTAGATACTAAGTCAGTATCTTAGGGTTAGGGCTTTTTTAGCCTGATTGGCTTTATGGTTGTGATTTAATCCAAGATGTCCATATCCTGTGACCTAGAAACCCCAAGGCTGTGGGTTTTGTTTGTACTCTCTTGGTTCACACAGTGAAAGTGGGAGAAAGCTGATGAATTCGTAATGAGAAGAGATGTTATTCATGACCCTGTGTGTGACAAGCCAAGAAAGCAAAATAGGAAAGCATTTTAAGAACACAAACTCTTGGAAATTTAAAAAAAGCTCGAGAAGTTTGAAGTTTGCACTCTGAAATACTGTATAAGCATTTAGAACATGCAGAGTACAACCCAAGATGTGTTTTCCTGCATGTCTTTTTATATCATATATGTCTAGTGATAAGTTGGGTTTTTTTGTGGGTTTTGTTTTGTCTGTAATAGGTTTTTAGTAGCATAGATCGAATCACTCAAACGCAAGGTGAAGAAAAGGAAGATGCAGGAGACAAACCAAAAACTGTAACACTGCCTTCTGTGGAATCTTTAAGCTGGAGTTCAGAATATTCTGAAATGTAAGTAGAAGGAGGTGCTGGAAGTGGTCCACATCCTGCTTGTCAGGTAGCAGGCCTCCTCCTCTCAGTTACTGCATGAGAGTTTGCTTATTTTTAATGCAGACAACAAATATCTGCATCCATCTCCTCTGACGCTGAGAGTAACAGGCAGCGACACAGTTCTGGTTTGCTTCCGAAGTTGGCCATATCAGCCGAAGGAGAACAGGATAATTCCACCGGCTTAGTGGGACCTCGGGATGAACAGGAAAAGCCTGCATTTGTGAGCGAGGAAGTAGTGCAAGATGAACCTGAAGTAACCACTCCAGCAAGTACGATCAGCAGCTCCACGCTATCAGGTAATTCAGTGGGTCTCTTGGCTGATGACATTAGAAAAAGTTGTGGACTTCCTTTCTTTAGCAGTAGCATTCATGGATTTAGAAGTCCTGTATTTCAGAACTGCTTTAAAAAAAAGCCATTCTAAGAGGGGTCTGGTTTGGGCTCAGGCTCAAGCTAATAAAAATCTTGTGAAGATACGTATGGGAAAGCTTCAATGTTTTTGGAAATGCCAACATCTGATGTTGCCCCACTGACTCTGGAGGGCTGCTAGGCAAGTGAATAGGACCCCAACTTGACCGTAGAGCCTTTGCAAGATTCTTCTTGTGGAGAAAAGGAGTCTTAGATCCCTTGAGCGCTTAAAGCACTATTTTTGTATCTTCCCTGACTGAATTTGGTGATCTTTTGATTGATCATCCTGGAGTCATTCCAGCTGATCTGTATTGCTGTTTTCTACCACTCTGTGCTGCACCATTGTGTGTTTTTTAGTTAAGACATCTCAATGATGTGTGCGTTTCACAGTTGGCAGGGTTTTCTTTGACTTGTGGAAGTCACTTTTGTCATTAGGAATCTAGGAGGGAGTGTTGTAAACCATTCCCTACTTAAATAATTTATTTCCTTTATGCATCCCTCACCTAGCTCAAGTATTTGCATGTGTTTCAGTAGGATCCAGGGCCCTAGCATCTTGCTGGTTTTGTACTTTGAGGAGAGTCTTGTATAACTGTTGAAAGACCTGATACTTAACACAGCTCTAGGCCTTTATCAGTCTCATGATTGTCCATATATAGGTTCCAGTTACCTTCTCTATGCATTTACCTATCTTCAGCTTATTTCTCTTTTGGACCCCACTGAGTTTTCTCAAGATACCCCTTTATCCCATACCCCTAATTTCCCTTGTAGTCCACATTTTCCTTCCCCTTCCTCCTCTCGATCTCTGGGAAAATAAATTTCCTCAGGCTCATCCAGCTGTACAACCATTGCCATCTCCTTCCCCTGTCTGAAACCTTGACTCTGCTGTATCCCAAGTCTTGCTCACTCCCCCAGCCCTGTGTTATGGTGTTGGCATTAGCACAGCTGTTACAATGATAACTCAAAGCATCTGATCCTCTTCTGTCACTTATCAATTACACTTAGGAGTAACTTCATTTTTCTCTGGTCCATTAGCAACAGGATATTCAGTGACCTTAAAGGAATACTAGGAATTATTGCTATGTCTTTAAATAAGTGACCTACCCTTGGTGCTTGTTTCATAAGGTCATACAAATTTCCTGTGACATCTTTGAAATTTTTGAAGAAATCCTGTGCATGTTGTTCATGTGACACAAGGCCTTTATGGGTTTTTAAAATTGTTTGAAACATTGTTGTCCTTCCTTCATTCAGTATTGTGGAAGTTCATTACCTGTCATAGACTAAGACCAATGTCATTGCAATACTGAGTTTAGTGGTGCCAGATATCTTTCTCCTGTGTGGTGGAAAACCACCCAAAGAATAAAAGCAAAAGGTAATAATAAAAAATAAAATTATACTTCATGTTTTAATGATTTTGGAAGAGTTGTTAAGCTGATAGCAACTTATGTAGGATTGGAGGCTTTCATTTACTTTAGGAGGAGTTCACATGAAAAATAAATGTATGCAGGCTTACTTCAACCTTGTCTCTTATTTAGTTTAGTCAGTGACTACAAAAACCTGTTGCTTCAGTTCAATCTATTAACATTTATGCATTCTGTAAGTCTGGAAGAATTACTCAGATTTATGTAGTGTTCTTTTATGAACTTGTTAACAGAAAGAAAAATTCCTGTCTCACAATTGTACTGTTTTCCCTCCCTAACCCCCAGTTTCCCCTCAATGTGTTTATCCATTCTTCTTTGTACAGTTGGCAGTTTTTCAGAGCACTTAGATCAGATAAATGGAAGAAGTGAGAGTGTGGACAGTACAGATAACTCCTCAAAGCCACCCAGTGAAGTTGCATCTCACATGGCTCGTCAGCGGTTAGAAAGCACAGAGAAAAGGAAGATCTCTGGAAAAGTCACAAAGTCCCTTTCTGCAAGTGCTTTGTCCCTCATGATCCCAGGAGGTAGAGATAAATCTTTTTGTTTGAAATGTCATGATTTATGCATGCTTGATGGTTTATGTCATAAATGCAAGATTTTGGAGAGTCCAGAATGGATTCTGCATCACACTTTTTTGTTTCTCTTGTTGTTTACATGTGTTACTAGGTGGTGCAATCTCATCAGTGACTTACAGTGGTCACATTACAGCTGAGGGACCTTCTCTGACAGGCAAAATGTAGCTTAGTAGTGACTACTTTGTGTTTGACCATGCGTATGCCTGGCAGGATGCCAGCTTCAGTCCTTGGCCTATCCTACAGTAGGAGTGTAGCTTAAATTTTAAGTATCTCAGTATGTGCAGCTCCAAGAATAGCTGTTTGTTACAGCAGCACATGCAGCCTGACTCGTTCTCTCTCATCTCTGTAAGGAAAGGTGATAACCCAGAGAGAAGTGTCACAAAAGTAGAAATAGAATGTAGGCTCCTGGTTGTACTACACTGACTTACATGGAGTGCTCAAAATCTGAAGCCAGAAATATTGCTGTAAGTAGGTGGAAGTAAAACAGTAGTATTGAGTGTTTCCAGATGAAGCATTGGTGCTTTGCTTTTTAATGGTTCAGAATCAAAGCCCAAATTTCCCAAACTTTGAGGGACTTTTTTTGTGAAAGTGGGATTACATCTCAACTTCACACACTGGCCACATAGTGCTTTTAGACCTTAGGAGTAATAGTTAAGTATCTGCTGGTCTGATAACATAACCCTACACTTGTTCCATATGTTCAAAGTGGCTTTAACAGTAACTTCAGCAGGTTGCTTTGAGTCCTCAGGCTAGTGGAGAATTGTATAGTGTTGAAGAGTTGGTTCTGGCTCTCCTCTTAGACTTCACCTGTCCTTGGGTTGTAAAGCACATGTACCCCTTAATACTTTGATAAGCAAACAATGTGCTATTGTGCATGTGTTTTGGAGCCCTTGGAGAGGTGAAAGGCCCACCTGATCCCTATTACTGCAGGAATTTCTGATTCACCTCATGTTTTCTACCCTTCTTCACCATACAGTTTAAAGAACAGCGTAGGCTTCCCATGCAGTACCTGTAATTCCAGCCCCTAGCCATGAGAATTTTTTAATGAGATAAGTCAAGAGGAAAACGTTGGGTCTTGGTTAAAGAGGAATATTTTGCCCCTGCTTGAAGGAGGACAACTAGGTGACAATGAAAAGAATACTTAGCATTTCTGTGATGCTGTCTGAATGTGAATGATCATTCTGACAAAATGCATGAGATGAAGGTGACTTTATTTTTACAATGAGAAAGATAGTGACCATGTGCTCAGCCTGTTCAGGGCAGTATTGACACTGAATACTGTAAGTGGCTTGCAAACACTCTGGGCTTGTTCCTTGTGTAGACTCTTTTCTTCCAAATAATGTTTCTCTCCCAAATGTCTTAAGTGTTTTTGTGGTATACCCCTGTAACAGCATTATGGTTATTTTATCTGCTTGTAGAGGACCTGTAGTGCATGCTTATTACTGAGATTGGCTATCACAGGAGCATGATACACACATAGGTAATTACAGAGCCAAGTAACACTCAAGAGTTATTCATCAATTTGTATTCTAGTAGTTCTTTCACAGCTGTCGAGTAAGAATCACTAAGTTCAGAGATGATATAGACTGAGTTACCGCGCTTATTAAACTACGGTTTTCTTTCAGTTTAATCTCAGCATCATTCTATAAAATCCAAACGTAGCTTTGCCTACACCTAGAAATGCTGTCATTGTATCTATATCAACCAAAATACTGTATGTTAGCTGTACTTAATACTGTACAAAAAACCTACCTTGTTCATGCTTATCCATAAAATAAACTATAGCAACGCATGGCCAGTGTTCCTGACCCGAGTCATTTAGCTGAGAGTCACAGGACTTGTCGCACATGAGTGGACAATCTGGGCATGTTTCAGAGCCAGAGGGTGACAGTGACAGCCCCCTCAGGGCATGGCTATTCTGTGGGATTTCAGCATTAACCCAGTGATACCAGTCTCTGGGAACCTCTGGTGACTCACATCCAGGGAGTAGCACCTCTGCTGTCAAAGCATATCTGCCCTTGCATGACATGGCTTGGCATGAACACCAAACCTGGAACCTTTCTGAGCTGCATTCCTTTGCACAGCTGTCACCCTGTTACAGTCATCAAAGCGTGTTTTATTTATGCTGCAGCAATTGTGTTTACATTTGCACAAACATGAGCATATAGTGCTTTCAAAACAATGAAATGAAACAAAGCTGTAATGGATATTGTTGTTGCAAGAAATTCTTGTGGTCTTACATGATGTAGCAGAATGTAGAAAGGGAGGCTTGGTACAACAATAAGTTCCTGTCCTATGTACCAGTTAGATATTGTGGTTTAATTACAGTAGTCTTTATCTGTACCTACATAAAACTGAAAACAAAAAAAACCAACTAGCACTTTGTTTAGCACTGCTGGTTGATTTGGGGGGTGGTTTTGGGTGTACTCACAATACCATCTGCTACCAGACTCTGATTTTCTTTTCATGAGTGTTTGTTAGGAACAGGCTGAGAATTGTTCTTTCAGAGTTCACAATGAGTGTGTTTCCTATCTAAAAGGAAAAAGCATTCTACATTTAATAAGTTAACTCTTGCATTGAAACATATAGTTTACACTACAAGGTAAGAAATTTAGTTCTAAGATCTGGTTATTGGTTAAACTTCTCATTCACTAAGATACACACTGACTGAGGAGGAGAGAGGTTTTGTGCAAAGGCAATGATATATTTTGACAAAGAGATGTCATAAAATTAAGCCAGTTCCCTGTTCTGTGTCTGTATTTGTGTGTGCTCAGAATGTACTCTGATAGGCAGATTTTTTTTCTTCCAGATGTGTTTGGTGTTTCTCCTTTGGGAAGTCCTATGTCTCCTCATTCCCTGTCATCTGATCCTTCATCCTCCCGAGATTCATCTCCCAGCCGTGATTCATCGATTGCTGCTGCAAGTCCTCATCAACCAATAGTAATTCACAGTTCAGGAAAAAAGTATGGCTTCACCATCCGAGCAATCAGGGTTTATGTGGGTGACAGTGATATCTACACTGTGCACCATATTGTTTGGGTAAGATAATATGGTTTTTTGCTTATATACAGCCAAAGAAAACAGTAATGATGCATTTGCTTTTGATTTTTGTACCTGTGGTATCTGTTGGTTGACAATTACTGTGTAAATTGTGAAGTTGTGCCAAACAATTTTCTTAGAATGAAATTTGTGCCTGTACACAAGACCAGTGTTGACTGTAGGGATGACACAAGCCACCTTTGGCAGAGGTGGTACCTACATATGTTGTTGACCTTCTGCATGGGTCACTTTCGCTTTTGGGAAGTTTGGCAATTGTGAACAGCCATGTCTAAGTTCAGAGTACTGCAGCTTAGAAAACCAAAGGGGTGGTGCAGCCCCTCTTTTATTGAGGGCAGGATCTGCAAAACTAGGAGATTGTAAACAGAAATTGTTGAAATATACATGGAGTTTAATAAACTCCATCAGCTAAGGGATTCCTGAAAGTTAACAGTGTTTAACTAGACACAAGTAGGCTGATTTCAAGCACTGACTTTCTTCTGTGTAGAAATGTGCAAATCATTTGGAATTGTGAATACCTTTGAGGATTCTATGGCACAGGAAAAAGACTGACTGCCTTGAATAAATCAAGTATTTTTCATCCTGTGTTCACTACTGATTTGAATGAAGTGGGAGACAGGCTAAAGGAAGAAACAGCAGTTCTTGCATTTAATTGGTTATCAACTTCCTTAATTGTAAAAGAAATATATATTTATGTAAATATATGTGTTTATATTTATTTTATAATTGAGGTTGATAACAAGTTACATTTTATATAATTTATATTTTATACACACATAAATAGTGTGTGCGTGTGTATGAACTAAAATATTTCAACTACCTTAAAATCATTTTCAAAAACTGATTACAAATATATCAAAAGCTTTGAAGTTTTGTACAGTGCTTTGTTTTAAATATGTATTGTAGGTTTTGAAGTAGCAGGGCTACTGATGTGGTAGTGTATTACTGATTTTTCATTCATGTTGTTTACCTCTCAGACCTATTAATCCATCAAGAACATTGAATCTGGAGAATGAAGTACATTTGATTGATAATGGAATAAGTAAAAAAATTGGATTTCTTGCCAGAAAGAAATTTGGTGTAGCATCACATCAGTGAAAGGAAGGAAGGAAAATGGTACATTGCAGTAAAAGTGAAACCTTGGCTTTTTTTTAAAATACTATAGGTTTGTTGGGTTTTTTTAGCTCTGTAAGCACTGTAGGCTTCAGTAGTGGCTGCATGAATTACAATTCTTCAAAAGCTTATTTTAAAATATAATAAATTATTTAAGCCACTGTCAAAATAATTTGCAATTCAGTTTGTTTTGGTCCTTCATCACCTTTGTGCTGCACTGTTCCCTCTGATGAGCAGCCTGGTGAATTTGAACCAAATGAAAACAATTCTTAACTACATGGTGGAGTTAATTTTTATCATTATTTGGGTACTGCATGTGACCACTGCCTTAATTACATCAGTATTTCTCAGTGTCAGATGCTAAAAATCTCAGTTCAGTTCTGAAGTTTTGCCATGGGGAGTGAATCACCTCTTTGTCATGCACGAAAACTGCCCCGCTATGCAGAGCTTACTTAATACCAGTGGCAACAAGCAGTGTTTCAGTGAGCTTTGAAACCATTCCAGGCCCTGTGTAAGTATAAAGTTTGAGTAAGTAGTTGATGGTGAAATGTCTGGTCTGATTTATCTTCTTTTCTTCCTTTATATAACTTAATATCTCTTAAGTTTTTTTCATTGCCAACTGGTTTTATAGAAAGAGTTCACTAAAAAAAGCCTACTCTTGAAAATATGAAGGTTAAACAGGAGTCCATTCTCTCCCTCTCTGATTTCCAGAATGTGGAAGAAGGAGGTGCAGCTTACCAAGCAGGTTTAAAAGCTGGAGACCTGATTACTCATATCAACGGAGAGCCAGTGCATGGTCTTGTTCATACAGAAGTCATTGAGTTGTTGTTAAAGGTAACTCTTGGACAACTGGGATACAAAAGCGCTTGCTGTTTTCACCAAGGATTGAGGGGTTGTTTGTTTCCCTCAGAGCTTAGTTATCAGATTTTTGTGGTTGTTCAAGTACAAATTCTAAGCTACTACTGCACAGATCTGGCGGAAGGTCAATGATTTCATGTATCCTGCTAAGGGTTTAGTTTCTCTGCAATAAACTGACACTTCTGCTGAGATAGCTAAAGTACATTCGAGGCACTGACACAAAGAAATGACTGTCTCTCAAAAAATTTGACATTTTCAAGCACTTTCTTGAACTCCCCCATTTTCATCAGGTAATTCAGGCTTTTGATGACGATGCTACTTCTCATTTTCTCCTTTTAAATTGAAATCAGTGAGGAAAAGTGAAAACAAAGAATATTAAATATTTTCTTGCCTACTGTACATGAACTTGCCTTTCATAATCTGAAGGCCTAAAAGGTTTTTGTCTCACGTATAGCCAGGCATGTCCCACAGAGCTGCTTTGCATAATGAAGTTCTGATCCTGCAGTTGGAGTTTTATAAATAATCTATCACGTTTTTTTCTTGTGGAGTTTTCCAAGGCCTATCCTGTTGGAAAATTACAGTTTTTCCTTAAAAACAAACAAACAAACAAAAACCCCAACTTTTTTTAATTAATGATAGTGTCTTAGCTTGTCACTGTAGCTTATTTTATTGTAGTTTTTTTTTAATCTTTCAGCATAGACTCACGTAGGTCAGAGTTATTTTAGACAGCTGTATGTTTACTTCTACAATATTACTAACAATTTCTGGTGTTACATGCAAAGCTTTGCCTGTCAAAGGGAGTAGTTAGTTATAAAAGAAGATCGGAAAGCAATGAAATAATGGGGAAATGTAAAGAGCTGAGGAAAGATGCAAAATACACTTTTCCTTAAGTCTTATTTTCCTTCTCTGAAACCAAGAGGAACTTCCAAGTTTTCCAGTTTTGCAAGAAATGTATAAGAGAAAATTCCATAACTTATGGCAGTTGGTTGTGCAGTTGTTTTTTGTGTCAGACACAGGAAAAATAGAAACATGACAACCCTGCACACTACTTGCAAGAACAAACTCAAAATGAGAGATTGTTGTTTATCCAAATGTGCTGTACTATAAATGAATTTGGGCTATTAGAATTCCTTTGAGTAGAAGTTCACTGTAGTGGTATACAGTGCTGGGCAGGAGGTATGGATTTTTAAAACATAATATAGATATTTCCAGTTGGTTTTATTTATTAAGTCATCTGTTCATGCAAACAGTCCCAAAAAGCTTAACTTCATTATATTTTTTATCTCTTTTGAACAAGATAAAAGGATTGTTTGGGATTGATGATGAAGATTAAGTTTTCTCCTCCATGTCGTCATTGTAACTGTCGGTATCCTGAGACATGAATGGCCAGTGAATGGACCACTGTGCAGTGACAGCTGTTCTTTGTGGGAAAATAGGATGTTTCTGTAGAAGCTTTTATCTTGAAAATTGCAGTCTTTGTCAGTCCTTGGTCTCGTCCTGTCTAGCTGCAATTATTGGAATTTCTCCTTGTCCCGATGCTGGAATGGAGGAAGTTTAGGAAATTTGGCAGAATTTGAGAATTTTCGGATCATTTTTTAGCTGACATAAATTAGCCTGGCAACATCTGCATAGGGCTTCCTACACTGCCAGCTCTTACTCTGGTGTTGGAGTTCTGTCTCAGTGTATTTGCATTTGTAGTGTAGCTTCAATTTGAGGCAAGTTCATGTTGTATTATTGACACCTAAAGGTTCTTCCTCCATTTTGGCAGAGTGGCAACAAAGTCTCGGTAACAACAACCCCTTTTGAAAACACTTCCATCAAGACAGGACCTGCCAGGCGAAACAGCTACAGGAGCAGAATGGTCAGGCGCAGTAAGAAAACCAAAAAGAAAGAGAGTTTAGAGAGGTGAGTAATCCTTTCGTTTCATGGTGAATATGTTTCCTTGTGTGTGTGTGTATACATAATAATTTAAAATATAAATGTAACACAGTTCTCTCTGATCTTCTTCACCTTTTTACATTCTTCTATGAGATCCTATGTTGTGACATCCTTGCAATCCTGTTTTGCCTAAACTAGATCTGTTAACATAACACCTAAAAATTTTGCACGGCACACACATAGATATGGGGAAGAAAGTGAATAACTGAGATTGCATCTTAATCTGTTTTAAGTATATCTTTTTGTACTTGTTTAATTAAACTTTCTAGTCCGAAGTTTTGGGCCATTTTTAGTTTGGTCATAAGTTTATGTGTGTTTTGTAAATATATTGCTAGTGCTTTATAGATATGCCATCAGTTTTGGTGGGCTCTTAAATTAAGAAAATGAAGATTTATACTCATAAGGAGCTAACCATTCTTCTGAAATACAGTGACTAAATTTTAGTACACATAGATTTAGTTACAATAGTTATCCCACCTATTAGCAAATCAGGATATTTTCTAAACTTCACGCTCTGCATTGTGGTTTGCTTTCATGTAAACATACATTTAATATTTGCTTTTCTGAGGGTAATGGGAGAGGGAAGCAATGTCAGCTAGCAAGAGTTTTGCCTGTGGTAATAGTATCTTCTGTGCAGCTTAACTTCTGATTAATGCTGTGCTCTTCTTGTGCTAGGAGAAGATCTCTCTTTAAAAAGCTGGCCAAGCAACCCTCTCCTCTTCTTCACACAAGCAGAAGTTTCTCCTGTCTGAACCGATCACTTTCATCAGGGGAGAGCTTGCCTGGGTCTCCAACCCACAGCTTATCTCCCAGATCACCTACGCCAAGCTACCGCTCTACTACTGATTTTCCATCTGGTGAGTGTGAAGGTGTGGCAGGCAGAAGAAAAGGACTTGAAGTGTATTCTACTTCTTGTGAGCCCCCCACTCACTGCTAACAATAGTCAGCTCTGACAAGCATAGTCAATGAACAGCTGGTTTCTGTCTGGAAAAGGGAAAAAGATTCCTGATGCAAAATCAAAGGTGTTTTCATGATACAGAAGCTCCTAAAAGGGAACTGTCTGCTAGTTTAGTCCCAGAGTTTAAATCCAAGTCCAATGGCTATAAGTTGAGTAATAAACAATCCAAGTTGGGGTAAAAGGTAGAATCTTGCCTAGGAGAGGCTAATTGATAAAAGAATGAAACTGAGGAAAAAGTTGCTACAGAATGGAACTAGCATGGGCACTCATGAATGCAGATTTATTGCTGAAAAGATTGGCTGGGTGCTGAAGTATGCATCTTTCTGGCTCCTAAAAGCCTGTCCCTTTTTCCTGTTTTACTTCCGTCATGATTTTAGTGTGTACTGAAAGCGACTGCTGTTGTACAATCCCTTGGCAAAGGTAAATTATTTGGAAAGCCTTGATCAGTGCTTTGAAGTGGCAGAAAGCATTAGCTATTCTATTTAAATAGAAGTAAGTGATAAGTCAAAGGGGATGAAGGAACAGAGGGGGAAGGAGAGAAATAGCAACGTAATTGGAATGGTGAGGGCTTTACAGCCCAGTCACTCAAAAACTTCCAAATTTTGGAACATTGCGGCAGCTGGCAGCATGCAGGCCTTTTGGAACAGTGAAAGTTCTGTGTCTCACTGAGCATTTAGACAAGATTAAAAAAATCTTGCTAATTTTATGTTTGTGTGTTCTTTTTGTAGGTACTAACTCTTCCCAGAGTAGCTCTCCTAGTTCAAGTGCTCCCAATTCTCCAGCTGGTTCAGGACACATAAGACCCAGCACTCTTCATGGCTTGGGTCCAAAGCTTGGTGGGCAAAGATACAGATCAGGAAGACGCAAATCAGCTGGCAGTATTCCTCTCTCTCCTCTTGCACGGACACCTTCTCCAACACCCCAGCCAACATCCCCTCAGCGATCTCCGTCACCATTGCTAGGACATTCAATTGGAAATACAAAAATAGCTCAATCTTTTCCTAGCAAAATGCACTCCCCTCCAACTATCGTAAGGCATATTGTCAGGCCAAAGAGTGCAGAGCCACCAAGATCCCCACTGTTGAAGAGGGTCCAGTCTGAAGAGAAACTTGCACCCTCTTATGGCAGTGATAAGAAACACTTATGTTCACGAAAACACAGTCTCGAAGTGACCCAAGAAGAAGTGAACAGAGAGTTGTCCCAAAGGGAAGTAACTCTTCAGAGCTTGGAGGAGAATGTATGTGACATGCCATCACTCACACGAGTCAGGCCTGTAGAGCAGGGCTGTTTGAAACGACCCGTCTCCCGAAAATTAGGTAGGCAAGAATCCATCGATGAGCTAGACAGAGAGAAGCTGAAGGTCAAGATAGTTATGAAAAAGCAAGATTTTTCTGAAAAAGCAAATGCTGCTATACATGAACCTAGCAGTGAATCAGAAAATCCCAATACTGTAAGATTGGAAGAAAGAGACAAAAAAGCATTCCAGAAGGTATTAGAAAGATCAAATCAGTTTGAAACAAAAATTGTTGCTTTGGAGACCCAGCCAGCTGGTGGCATACTGAAAGACACCCTTCAAAAGAATGCAAACTTGCGATCAAATGATGGTGTTGCTTTAGATGCACAGATGTGTCATGCACCTCCACCTAATGAACCCAATCATATTTCTTATGACTTCAAAAGAATTTCTCCTCCGTGTACACTGCAAGATGTGCTACCTCAGTCCTCTGACAGGATGCTAAATGGAAAGGGAGAAAACACAGATAAAAATGTACCAACAAAAGAATTTGTCAAATTTGAAAGATTAGATGGTAAACTTGCAAATATTGATTACCTTAGAAAGAAAATGTCCATTGAAGAAAAAGATGACAGTGTCTGTCCAGTGCTAAAACCCAAACTGACATCAAATGTTCATGAATGCCTTCAACTTAATACAGGCAGACCCATAAACATACAGCAGGACTCCACTGCAGGTGCTGATGGTAGAGCATTTATTGGCAGTGCACATGCTGCTCAGATCAACTCAGTTTCTTTTGTTCCTCTCAAGACCTTGAATGGCCGAGCAGACATAAGTGTGGAAAAATCAGCCCTTATTTCCACTGAGGCTCCTGTCAGAAAAAGTCCATCAGAATATAAACTTGATGGGAGGTCTGTTTCTTGTTTGAAGCCAATAGAAGGCACACTAGACATTGCCTTACTTTCTGGGCCGCAGGCTTCGAAAACTGAACTGCCTTTGTGCATGCTGCCAGAAGGACAGAGCACCAGCAGTGATGGGGGATCTCCTAAACTCCCAGCACCACAAGGGAGTGGTGGGAAGGCAGAGGTGGCCTGTCAGAAAGAGCAGTTGTTAAGCTATTCAAAATCTGGCAAAGTCAACGTATCGGAGCCTCAGGTTCTGCAGAGAAGCAAGAGTTCTCCAAATCCACCAGTCATCCCTGTGGCTGCAGAAGTAGTGACAGAGAAAAAGGTTTCTAGTCCAGCTACTAAAGGCAGTATTTCTGTTATCGAACCTGTTCAAAAGAAGGACACCTCCCCTTCAAAACAGAAGGACAATTCAGTGGAGGCGAAGTCATGTGTTATTCAAAGTCAGAGTGTCAAAACTACTCAAATGTGCTCCAAACTTTCTGCTGTCCAAAGCACTCCTGAAAAAGCTGTAGGAAAAGAGAAGCAAATACAAAAAGAGTTGCCTGCCAAACAACCAGTAGACCAGAGAAGTTGTGAGCCTGTCCCTGCAAAGGTGGAGGTGATCAGGGAGTCATCTCTGAAGGTATCTGTCTCGGATGTCCTGATAAAGAGCTACTCCAAAAGCAATGAAAAAAATTGTGCTGATTTTGCCATTCCAACTCTGCTGCAAGGAAAAATGCAGGCACCTGGCCTCAAGACACAACCTAAGGATGGCAGAGAATCACTGAAACAGCTAGGCAAAGATGACAGCAGTGTTGCTAGTAGTTTTGTGGAAAGGGACATAACCAAGCAGAAAGTTCTCAGCGAGTCTAAGAAAGTTATCGCAGAGTCAAAGAGTGAAGCTCTTCTATGCAAACGGCCCATGCAAGCAATAGATTGTGATCCTAAAAGTGAGAAGTCTGCACCAGTTTCCTGTGTGCAGAAGGACAATGCCAAAGATTTAGGAAAGAAAGATCAGAAACAGTTCACTGACGTAAGGCTTCAAACTACTGAGAAAGAGCAGTCCAGCCAAGTTCCTTGGCAGCAACTTAATGCTTCAGGCTCCCCTGCTGTGAGAGACACTGTAAGCAGAAACTGTGCTGTAGATGTTCATGTAGGTGTTCAAGAACATGTGAAGCCTGCTGCCACCTATGTGGAAAGCAGCAGTAATAAAAACAGGCCAGCATCTGATATGAGTTCCTCTAAGTCTAAGTACTTGGATAAGCAGACGTCACAAAAACCATGCACTCCAAATGTAAAAGAAAAAGAAGCTATTATTCAGGTGTCTACCAGCTCCCGGAAAGATGGGAAACATGCCAGTAAAAATGTGCTAGATCCCTTTTCCTCCATTTCAGGGTCATTAAGAAAAATGAGCAGTGAACATACGCAGGCTGAAAGGCCTGTGAGTTTGGAGCATGGCTCAGTAGCCACCCTCCAAATGAGCAGCATCACTCCTGACACCAAACCCAAATCCTCTGCTGTCAGCCCAGTACCAGCAGGCCCAGTGAGTTCTAAGCAGATGCAGAGACAAGAACCAGCAGGCTTCAGGGAATCTGCTGATCTAAAGCAACTTCACCTCAGTGAAAAACAAACCATGTCTCCAAAGTTTTCCACTGTGAAAGACTGTCTCTTGCTGAGCAAACAGGCAGACAGAAATCCTAGTAATGAGACGATCTCTGCAGACAAAAGACCGGAAGGAAAAATATGCACTGACGCACTTTATGTTCAGCTTGACAGTGGGAAAGTAGAGCCTACCCTTTGCCTTGCAAACTGTGATGCCAGAGGGAAAGGAGCAGAAAAAGCGACTACAAGTAGCAAAAGCTCTCAAGATTCAAAAGGGAAAGGACAAGTTAATCAAAAACAGCCAGAGGATGCAAACAAGCAGACCGCAATAAAACATTTGTTAGCTGCCAGCGGGCAGAGTTTTTGTCGTGTGGCTGCAACACCAGGAAAGTCACTGACTTGTTCAGCCAATTTCTCTGAATGTAGACAAGAAGTATCTGTTTTGTCTTCGGCAAAGAGTGATGCACCTTCAGCAAAGGTTAAAGCAGGCTCACCTGAGCTTCCCGCAACCTGCAAGGAAGTAAATAAGAAAAGCACCTCTTCTGCAGGGAGCGGTAAGGCAGAAATGACTAAAAGTGTTTCACTGATGGCCTTGCACAGTGCTGCTGTTGTAGTAGAAGCCCACCACCCTGCTTCAAACCTTGGGGGGAAACCTGGAAATCAAGAAAAGTCTTTTTTTGTTAACACTGTGGATGTAAAGGGAAAAGATGCCGTTCAGGCTCAGCAGTCTGCTTCAAGAAAACAGAATGTAGGTAAAGATTTAGCCAGGTCAGCAACCACACCCGACCGCCCTAACGCACTTTCTGATGACAAAGACTCAGCTCGGCAACGGCGAGGAAAGGAAACTTCACGGAGCAGTCCTCACAAAAAATCCTGTTAACTGTAAGACCTGGCAGGTGTGAATTCAAGACTAGCTGAAACAATGTCAATATATTAGACTGCCTTTAAACCAGCACTGTGTCGTGTCTTTGTGCGGCAAAGCTTTCATGTCTCTAAAGAAAGAGGACCGGGGATATATAAAGAGAGGACTTTTTTTCAAAATGCCTTCCCAATTGTAACCGGTAAAACTGTTACCATATAGTATTTGTACAAAAATACCTTTATAGCTGAGAGCTGTTGAAGAAAAGATTTCCTCTGTAAATACCTAGCGATGTGTTTGGGGTTTGAATGTAGCATATATACTTTGCTGCTGATTGCGTTGTTTACTCTCCCCTTTTTTAAGATAGTTGCTTTGCCACTTATTTGCCATACTCGAATATGAAACCGAATTATTAAAACTCAGACCTGCCGTGGACATGCACAAGCATTGGTCTGACTGGAAAACAAAAACAGGCCACATTTTTACTTACTAAAAATCCTAGCTAGAGGTTAAAAAAATACTAGTACAGAATAAATACAGTGACTTATTGTGAGTTTTTACATGTATTTTTAATAATCCAATTTTGATAGTACTGTACGTGGCTGACTGCTTCACCAGATCTAACACAAGACCTAACTGCATCTCCCTACTGCACAAAGCCTCTTAGAGTAGGTGTCATTAAAGCTATGGGAGGACCAGTTGGTTATCAGGGTGTCCCAGCAAGACTCGTGTTCTCTGGTGAAATGGTGGTTCTTGTCTTGTCTATTGGGAGTGTGTTCTGTGACCTTCACCTCAGAAAAGGCTGAGACTCTGAAGCACATGCCATGTGCTCTAGTTTTTGCTGCAGTCCTCTCTTGAGTTCCTTGAGCTTTTTTAAATTCGGACCCTTACAGTGTGAGGCACAAGTATAAGCACATGACTTGCAGTACTAGTACATTCATCCCTGTTTTTTAATACATATAGAGAATACATATTATCATGGCATATAGGTCTGCATCATTAGCTTCATACAGCTGTAGCTTTTTTCCTACATTATGACAAGTAAGGGGAAAAGGGAAAAAAGCAGTTTCAGTATCATATCTTCAGAAAAGTTCAGGACATCCAATACATTTTAATACGTAGCTGGGGCCTTACGTTGTAGACTTAACTTGCTGTTTTTAGCAAGTAATTCTGGGTTTCGCATTCATTTCTAAATGCATTGAGTAGCTCCATACATTTCATAACATAATCTTTATTTGTATGCAAAAAAAAGTAAATACTGTAATTATAAAAGAAGCATTTTGTAACAAAGGAACCTGTTGGAGCTATTTGGTGCTAGAATGTGACTGTGTTTTTACTTTTGCTAAGCCTTACTTAAATTTTATATACTGTGGAACATGTAGATTTCAATCATTTTAGTGTGGAGGTATTTAGTTTGTTTTGAAGGATGAAAGGTAAAATTTGAAACATGTCAGAAGCACTACAAAATACCCTTGCAGATGTGTGATTTTAATGATTGGGATCAACAGAATGGGGGTTTTGCCTATTTCTGTTATATGTACCCACAGTAGAGCTAGGCCCATACCTGTTTCATCAGTTCTTACGGATTGTCTTTCTGTCTCAAAAGCTAGAAAATTGTTCATAAAAGCACAGTGTAATCTTGACTTGGAGGTTTGTATGGCAACTGACAGTGTGCAGAATTAAGTTCCCTCTGGTGAAAACTTTATTATACTGATTAGTTGAGTTGGATTACAGCAGACCTGTCATGGAAAGATAATATCACAAACAAGTCCTTCTGATTTTTCATGTGGCACTATAACATTCATACTGCCTTTGATGGGTTTGCAGAGGAGCTAGTGAGCAATGGATAATATTTTTTGAGCAGCTCTACAGATAAATGGTCTCGACATTTACAGTTCATCTGTGCTTTGGCAGTTACTACAAATGAATGCTAATGCACTTCGAAATAACATTTCTGTCTGGGAAGTATTTCCTAGTTTACAGTCTTCTGCGTTTTTTCAACTATCCTCTTGTTTCCTTTAAAGCACACCTAGCTATTTGTTTACAGTATACCTTTATGTATATTTTGTATAATTCATTATCACTTCTAACAAATAAGTTCTTTGCATTTTGGAAGTGTAATAGTGCTTAAGCTTGTGTTTATGTAGTACCTGTTTGTTGGTGTGTACCTTATCAGTAAGCTGTTAGAGATCCTCCTGCCTGTGTTCTGCTTGGTCAGTCTTTATGTGATTGTAGATCTGATGTGTTCTTTTGTAGACTTCCTGCTGTAGATTCCTCAGCTTACAAAAAAGAAAAAGGAAAGAAAAAAATTATTAGGGTTTGTGCAATAAAGTGTTTGCAGTCTTATTTTCTCTAAGAAACTCCTTATGGATGTCATAATTGTTGTATACTGAACACGATTATTTATACTTATGCAGTTGCATAACATTGAAATAAAAATTCAGCATGAAACACTGTTGTGTTAGCATTTTTCCTTGAACTGCTTTCACTCTTGTAACTTAAGGCACATCTCTGCTCTACTCAGAGGCGGGCAGTTGTCTGTTGTTTTGTTTTTCTTTTTTTCTCTGGGGCCAACTCATTGCACCCCTTAAGGCACATGCTGGCCAAGGATTTTGCATGAGGAAATGCAGTTGAGTCTGGAGATGGAGGAGGTATATGGAGGATGGAGTATATCTGCATAGCTGGTATCTCATCTCAGGCAGTGGCTGGAACCACTGCTGTGCTGGTGGGTAGGTAGGCACGGAGTGATGGTAGCTAACAACAGCAGTAGGCTGTAACATGATGTTTAAATCTTTCCTCCAGAACGCGTCATCATTCATTACAATAGGGCAGTATGTTTTTTAGTACCTTCTCAAAATAGCCAATCTTTATTGTTTTTTTAACTTGCGCTGAAGTTTCAGCCTTAACAAATTCCTGGAGCATGTGTAAGGGCAATGTTTTCTTCAGTTTTGAAATCTCTACCCCTTGAATATCATAAAATGTCCCTTTATTCTTTTTTCTCAGAAGATAAAATGGATGCAGTGAACCAGATGGGGGAGATGGAGCAGAACACCTTAGTATCCGGTGGTTTCTTTGATGAAGAAAAATCCTTTTGGCAGAAGGAGCAACAGGGCAGGACTTTTGCTCCCCTGATTTTCATCTTTCCACTTCTTGCAGAGGAGCAGTGTCTATTAAAATACATGTGTCTTTACTGTTCCATTGCTGATAGCTCTGCACAGCTGCCCGGCAGTGGGGGTATTTTTGTTCACGTTTTACTGTTGCATTGTTTTCTCTGTTTTTCCTCTGTACAAAACCAAGTGCAGCAGTGTTACAGCATCACTTTTGCTGCTTTGCTCTCTGTTTGAAACCAATAGGTGAGGGGAAGCTGCAGGTCACCCCCAACCCTTCCAACTTGCTGCAACCCAGCAGAAGGCAGGTAGTCTGCGAAACTGGTGTACTGGCAGGGGCTGTGATGAGGAGAGCAGGCTCTGGCAGCTCAGGGAAATGAAATGACTGGAGTTGAGGATTGACTTTAACTGCTCTGCCTGCTGTGCCATCTCTGGCTGTGAACAGCAGCAGTCACCTCTGCCTGGGGAGACATAGAAACCTGTGTGCCCAGAGTGAGTCTCCATAGTGGTCAGGGCCAGAGGAAAGGGCTGGTGTAAGGGGGTTGTGTTGAGGAAGAAGTTGGGAGAGAAAGGTCATGGGTATATCTGGTATGGCCTGTGTCCTGGTTTCAGCTGGGATAGAGTTAAATTTTCTTTTTAGTAGCTGGTTCAGTGCTGTGTTTTGTATTTAGTGTGAGAATAATCTTGTTACTAAGCAGCGCTTATCCTAAGTTAAGGATTTTCAGTTTCCCATGCTCTGCCAGCAAGCAGGTATACAAGAAGCTGGGAGGGAGCATGGCCAGGACAGCTGATCTGAACTAGCCAAAGGGATATTCCATACCATAGAATGTCATGCTCACTATATGAACTGGGGGGAGTTGGCTGGGAGGGGCTGATCGCTGTTTGGGCATCAGTCAGTGGGTGGTGAGCAATTGCATTGTGCATCACTTGTCTTTTCTTTGGTCTTATTTTTTTTCTCCTTTTTTTAATGTTCCTTTTTATTACAATTTTATTTTTTTATTATTCTTAGTATTTTATTTTACTTCAGTTATTAAATAGTTCTTAGCCCATGAGTTCTGCTTTTTTTTTTTTTTCCCCCATTCTCCTGCCCATTGCATTTGGGCTGGGTGAAGTGAGTGAGTGGCTGTGTGGTGCTTAGTTGCTGGCTGGGCTTAAACCACAGCAGCCTGTCATCCTTGCTTCTACTGTTGTAAGAAGAGACTGCACCTCACCTGGGATGGGAATACTTTAATGGTCTGAAAGGGAAATGTGAGCTCCCTTCCAGCACTGAACTCCCAGTTTGGAGTTCAGAAATACGCTCCCTTAGCATATTTTCCTCTTATGTAGTTTGCAAGACTTAGCAGGGATGTCAAGCTTGAATTTGGATGGTAGCTCAGAAAGAATAAATCACAGAACAGGAGGATACTAGAGGGTATACGGATGCATGTCCCAGCTCATGGCTTGGGTTAGCAACAGTTTTTCTTTCCGCTGACTGTATCTATACCATAGTGTTTGATTAGCACTGACCAGCTCAATCTACCAAGACACCTGCCAAGGATGGGTTTGAATGAACTGAGGGTAGGAAGCGATGCTAGAGATTATGGTTCAAGCTGCAAAGAGTTGGGAGCATCAGGAAGAGTAGAGAAGGCTGCAGAGTAGAGAAGGCTGCAGAGTAAGAAGACAGTAACAACATAGGTGAGTTCTAGCATAAAGCAAGCCCTTCAAAATGCAGGTGTGAATTGGATACAGGGGCAAGAGGATGGCTGAGAGATTTGCTGAAGGATGTAGTCTGTTCCTGGGGAAGAGTAATTTCCAGGAGGTATGGTATGGGTGAGTGGTTGGGAAGGCATCTCACTTGCTCTTTTCCAGGTACAGATGAGTACTGAATATGAGAAAGTTCTTAAAAGATGCATCATTGACAAGGGGATTTTTTTTTTTTTTTTTGTAAGATGACAGATTTAGAAATTGGCCTCTTCAACCATCCTGTTCAGAGTAAAACCCTTTCCAAAATTGACTTGCATCTAACTGACAGTATCTTGTTTAAGTACAGTTGTGGAAGGAAGGGCTTGGCTCTGAGTTTTAGTTTATCCAATTGGAATAAAGATAAGTGCTTACCAGTCTCTGAAACGTGACTCGTTAGCTAAGATCTCCTCAAGTTTCTTCTCTGTGTAAATACTGATAACAAGTTCTGTTTTGCAGTTTGTGTTGTACCATGACTTCAGTGATATCTGTGGCCCAGGAGCCAGGATGGTGGTGAGTTCAATCCTATTAGGAACCATTCACCTCAGGCGATTCCCTTGTTCTCTCTTTGTGCTGGCTCCCCAGCTGTATTTGAAAAAATCAAGAGATAAAAGGCCTGACTGGAAACCAAGGACTGCATCAGAGCAGAGCTTGACTGAGTAAACAAATTCTATAAAGAAAAATAAATCTACTGTCTCTTTCCATTTATATCCTTGCTAAGTAATCCCAGAAGACTAAATCATTGGACTTCAAAAAGTTCTAATGTTATAATCTGGACATTTTAGTGTATTATAGCCATATATAAATTTTCCTTCAGAATGATCAGTCCCTCTATTTAGGATTCATGTATCCTAAAACACACACTGTATGCTGTTCAGCAGTGTTGTTTTACGTGGTGTCCTGTGAATGGTGTTTTGCAGACAAATAAAGCAGAGATGGCACTGTAAAGTAAATCAAAGAGAAAATAAAAATGACAACAGATGAACATAGGGTCATCAAAACCAAGTTGTGTAGAGGCAAAGGGATGGGTCACAGGAAAGTCTGTACTTAATACTCTGTGTGCAGATATATATATTGGACAGGAACACATTCACCGTTTTTGCCTTTTCAGCCATCTTTGAGTTTTAACTGACTGAAGTCTACATGATTCAGTCCTGTGACACTGGGTAGCATTTCAGAAACTTGTGGTGTTTGAATCTGTGGTCTTCTCTCCAAACACAGGCATTTCAGAAAGCATCAGCCTAAGATGCAGTTTTCCCCTCAAGTTGCTGGTATTTGTGAATCTCCCGTAGTTACTACCTGATACTTACAGCAATTTTTTTTGCACCTATGCCAAGCTATGAACTGCATCATGCTCCCTTTTAACTTCTCACTTTTAACTTCACTATTTCTCTAACACTTTCCTGAACCCACAAATTTAAGAGGGAAGAAGCAGATCTCTCTAGGGTGGTGCATGCACTGGCATTCATGCTGGATTGTTAGATAATGCAGTTATCGGAGGTTGCTCATTCAACCAGTCGGATTTGCACAGGGAGGGGAAGATGCGCCTTGAACCCTGGGCTGACTTCAGGAGCATCTCTGCCTTGCTCCCTTGTCCTCACCTTAGGCAGCGTGGTTTGCTCGGTGACATTTCTCTCCCTTAGACCAGTCGTTTTGGAAGGGCTCATCTAACGCAGGCAGCCCATGCATCTCTGGTGTTCTGCAGTTGGGCAGCTGGAGCACAGCACCTGCTGATGGGGTCAGGAGGAGGTTTCTGTGCAGAGTGTGCGGCCACAGAAACAAGGAATACCGGTCAACACTACGGAGAGTTGTGAGGAAAGGCAACATTTTGGTACCCCATATCTGGGAGTGTTTATAGGGAACTGGAGAAGAAACATCAAACATCTCTCCCTGCGTGCCCTTGGGCAGCACATGGCTACATGGGCAAGAGGAGGAGAAGCTGGGGGTAAGGCAGGCAGCATACGTGACATGAAGGCATGTGAAAGCTGCAAGAATCCATGTTGTGTTAGTCTGATCTGCTAGCAGTAAAAGGGGCTTTTCAAATGAGAGGTATTTCTTACTTGAGAAGACTAAGCAGGGATTCTTGTCAACAGCATCTTCAGAAACAAGCACAAAGTTTCTAGTGCAGCAGGGATCTTTGAAATCTTAGTTAGTCAGCACGTTACAGAGGAAACATCGACAAAATGCCTTTGGGGCAGGAGCTGAAGCTGAATGTGGAGTCCAGCGTGGAAATTGTTGAGAGAGATCTTGCCTTACTCCTCTCGGTGAGCAACCGCAGCTCCTGGCATAGCACACCAGGGAGCCTTGCTGGGGGAGGGCAAGACTCCACGTGGTACAGACCCTAATAATTTTTTTTTTTTTTTTGTAAGATGAAGATTCTATAGAGAGACAGAAGGGTTATATTAAAGCACGAGTGCTGTAGATCATGCTATGGTAACATGGGGCAGATGAGTAGGCATGGCAAGCTCCCATCAGTAGCTGTCAGCACCAGGAGCACCTGTGGGACTAGATTGCTGCTCCCCACTGTGCTGCTCCCTTTGCAGTTTCTAGTTTTCTCTCCTGGGCTGCTGCTGGAAGAGACAGTCCACTCTGGGCTGGCACAGGAAAGTCTCATAGCTATAGGCATTGTTTTTTTGCCCTGTGCAAGCAAGTGTAGTGCCAAGCACCTGCAGATTCTTGAACAAATTTACAAGTTTTATGGTTAAAGCTGAAATTGTTGCTGGTCCTTGCTTACTATGGAGTCTAGTAAATAGTAGGAACAGGGCCTGCCCTGGGGTGAGAGGTGGACAGATAGAGGTTCAATGGCCAGAAACTTCCTAAGGATCAAAAAATATTTTAAAGAAATTGGAGAAATGATACAGACTGTTTCTGTCAGTCCTGCAGGAGTTGGTCTTAAGTGATTATGAATGTTGCATCTGTTCTTCACAGAAAGTATTTTTGTCTTTTTAGTGGAGCAGGGTACACTACTGCCAGCTCTTAAACGACATTGTTTTTCAAAGGCATTTGATAGAGGGTGGGGGTTTGGTTGGTTTGGGTTTTTTTTTTGTTGGGAGTGATGGTCGTGGCGGTGGTTTGCTGCTGTTTTTTTTAAAGAGAACAAGGTTTGCATTTTGACCCTTGGATCTTCCCTTTACAGGTACATTAGCCGTAATAGCTGGGACACCAGGTCTAATGTCGAGTTGAAGTAGGATTTCGCTATAAGAGAAGTTATTCATGTTCAAGGTTCAGGTCATAGTTTATTTTTCCAGTTCTCAAATAAAATTTTTTCATTATTTTTCTGAAAGTTATAATACAAATGGAAAGGGTATTACAAAAGTTAAGAAAATACAGGTCACAAACAAATACAGTGAGTTGTCTTTCACCTTAATACAATTGCTGTACGTATTTTCTATATCTCCATCATAAACTTATATTTGCTGGTAATTTCGCTTGAAATAGAGAGCACCCCAAATGAAGATGGCACCACAGGATAAAATAGCCAGGACAACCACAATGATTCCTGCTGTGTTGATCCCACAGGAGAGTGAGATGGTGGCCAGCTGAGCCCCAGCTAGCAATTTGGGTTCAGAGCATCTTGTTCCTTCAGAGTCTTCAATTTTATCCAGATTCTGCTTGTACCAGGTGATTAAGCCAATATTGGAGCAGGTGCAGTCCAGAGGGTTGTAACTTAAATTGATTATGCAGTGGCCAGCTAGGGACACTAGCTTGTCACGTGGTACAATACAGATCCTGTTGTGGGCATAATTGAGATAGATGCTCTTGAGGTTTGAAAATGCATCTGTGCTGAATGCAATAAGTTTGTTGTGGCTCAGATCAACATGCCGTAACTTCTTGAGGCTGTGAAATGCTTTGCCACCTACTGCTGTCAGTTCACAGGATGATAAAATTAGCACCTCTAAATTGGATAGCTGTTGGAAGAGTTTGTCCTTTGGCATGATCCCCGACTCAAAGTTATTTTGACTAAGGTCCAAGAGCATGAGGTTTTCCAGGCCTTGAAAGAGATGCTGCATGCTAGTATTAATGTGGGAGGAGGAAAGATTCAGTACTTGCAAGAGATGCAAATTTCGGAAAGGACCCTGTGAAGTGTTGATGTGAAGAGGAGTGGAAGCTAGGTCCAGCAGCTCCAGGTTAGCACTGTCCTTAATAAGCACGTCTTGGAGATGGAGCTTTGTGTTATAGCTCAGATTCAGGTACTGAAGACTGCTCAAACCGCTCAGCGCTTCATTACAGCAGTCAAAGCTTTCAATATGACTCTTACTTAAATCGAGATGTTGAAGCTTTGCCAGTTTCTGCAAACAGCCAGAGCCCAGCTGCAGGACCTGCAAGTTCCCCTTGATGTGGAGATGGGTGAGGGAGGGGAAGGCGGCAGAGCTGATGTTGCAGAGGTGCTCAAAGGAGTTCGCGTTGAGAACTAACTCCACTAGCGAGCTCATGCCACTAATGCCAGGGGGCAACGCGCTGATGTGTGTTTGAGTTAGGTCCAGCTTTCGGAGCCTGGTCAAGCACTGAAACGTGTCAGCATTTAGGTTTCTGAAGTGCCGGAGCTGCAGATGAAGGTCCTTGACAGAGGTATTACAGAGGCCTTGTAAAACATTCGGGCTTATGTAGGGCTCCTTTTCTACACCGTGAAATGTTCCCAGCCAAAGGATCTGAGCTGTGGAGTTCCGTATCCCTGTCAGGACCCCGGGGATGTCAGTGCAGCCCCCGAAGTCCAAACTGTAGAAATGAGACTGCAAAGCTCCAGGTTCAATGTATATAAAGTTATTGCCTTTAAAGATGAGAGTTATATTGCTGGTCTTCTGCAGAACACGGACATCTTCTGCTGTGACTGCTCTTATGTTGTTCATTTGAAAGTCAAGGTATTTGAGGTTTTGAGTGGGAAAGTTGGGAGGAAGCTGCAGTGAAGAGATGTGGTTGCTGCCCAAGATGAGAGTATCCAAGCTGTGCAGATTTGTCATTGGAATAAAGGACATACTGGTTATTCCTGTCTGTGTTAAGTCAAGTTGCTTCAGGGACCATGGGCCAGCGAACGCTGTGTCAGACAGAAACAAGAGCAGGTTTCCAGTCAGCACAATTGTCTTCAGCTGCCTGTTGCTGTGAAAAGCGCCGTCATACACCCAGTTGATCTGACACCTTCAGAAAGCAACAGAAACCAGCATCAGTGACCTGTCTTGCAAAACTCTCCCGGTATATGTGATAACCCAAACTGCACTTCATATCTGTAAAAACTAATGATCAGTTGCCTTCACCAGGATAAAAGTGTCTGTCTTTTCCAGTAACACTTGCCTGGTACTTGTAAGTTCACAGTTAAATACAGGATCCTGGTGAGAAGAAAAACCTGGCCTGAAATGATGGGCGTGAGGAGGCATTTGTGGAAGTCAGGGAGACACGAGGTTTTCAGTGTCCAGCTTAATAAAATGAAAATCTCTTTTTGTATAGAAAAAGTTCGGCATTTACAAGGACAAAACCTGTCTTTCTTTAGGTTTTAGGAACAATATCTTTATAGAAAAGTGAATTAAAAAATTGCTCTGGTGACTTTGCTGTCACTACCATCTTAGCAGCAGTAATATCTGGAAAATGCATATTTCACCCCCTGTCCTGCAAATGATTGTCATCAGAGAAGAAGCCTAGATACTGCCCAAGGGGATCAACCTCTGCTTAGCAAAACATTTCACCACCTGTCTGCAAGCGCTACTGGTGGTTTCCCTGTGAAGGCAGGGAGATGCTGCTGTGGTGTGATCCAGTAAGCCTCCAGCAGGGACAGGGGCTTTCACCAATGTGATGTGCAGAAGGAAGGATGCTACTTCCGTACCTTGTTAAGTCCAAGTAGAGGAGAGACTTCAGCTCAGAGAAAGTTGAATTCTGGAGGGAAGGGAGCATGTTGAAGCTGAAGTCGAGGATTTCTGTTGTGACAGGTAGTTTTTCAGGAACCTCCCTCAGTCCTAAACCTTCACAGCTATAGCTTTTATTTACTGTAATCTGTGGAAAATACATAGTGAAACTGCAAGAAGTATGTACTGCAAATATAAATAGGAGAAAACTACGGCTCTTCAAAAAAACCACGACCACCACCACCAACCAACCAAAAACCAAGCAACAAACCAAAACCAAACAGAATTTTCCATTATTTGAAAAAGCGGCAGCCAGAATCCTAAGAGGCCTCAGTGCAGACTTGCAATGCACAGTCTTGGAGGTTTGTGGAGTGTGTTTTTAAAACAAATGCCTTGAATCTCTCTCGTACTAATTCGACGTGTGTCTCATCTGTAGTACTTATCAAGGATAGCACATATAAGGATTGTTTACTCTTCCAGATGAACTATTAATCCTTAAGAAAGAATCCCCACAAGGTAGTTTTAAATTCTGAATTTCACGAGTCTTGTAACAAAGCTTATTCTAAGAGAAGTCTTAAAAAAACCTTGCAGAGAGGAAGTTAAAAAGAGTAGGTCTGGGAGTGTTTCTAGGAGGAATGTGTCCAAATTAATTGGATCTGAACTGCAGTTACACGCTGCAGTGAGAGGATGGCGGGAAGGCTTAGATCAGACTAGGTAAATATTGTATCTGATATGCCGAGTCTTTACAATTTCTATGAAGGCTTTTCAGTTTAACTGAAAGTAAATCAATTTCTTATATAGAGAAGTCTACTCTGTGGATACCAGGGAAATTCATTAAATGTGCCTGGCCTGCCTTTGCCTCGTGATTGCATGAAAGTCAGCCAGAGCCTGGGACCATGGCACACAGGGAAGTGCCGCCCCAAAATAGCCTGCTGTGCTGCTCCAGGTGGTGCCGATGCTCAGAGCATTGTGCTTGTCCCAGCTGCCGAGCTGCAATGGGAAGCGCGGGCACAGCCAGCACAGTGTCAGCCTCCCCCTTGCCCAGCCCTGCTCCCAAAGGGCAAGGGGACAGCCTGTCCTGGATGGTCACGGTCCCAGCCTGGGTCCCCGGGGCCACGTGGGAGCGGCAGCTTTGGCAATATCCTGCCAGGAAGCCTGGAGACGTTCTGCTTGCAGGGAGGTAAATGCACGTGTCGCACAGTTGGCCAATCTGACTGGTTAGTTGCATTCAAAGCTATTCTACTAGCCAGAAGAAAGCAAGCACAGGCGGCAGCAGGTTGTCTGGAGAGAAATGCGCTGGAGGCTGGTGTCCGCAATGAGCTGGGGACGGTGCACGTGTGTGCCCTGTGGGGCCGAAACGTGTGGCCCGCCGGGGCTTTGTTGAGGGGCATGTGCGTGGACCCTGGGGAACAGTGCATGGGGTTTAGGTCTTTCTGTTCATGTGGGACTGTGAGTATTTTAGACCAAACCATGTCTCTGCCTGCCTGTGGCTTAGGAGAGGCAGGTGGGCAGTGATGGCACTCGGTAGCCTCACTGGAGGGGGAAGAAGAGCAGTATTTGTTGCAAGCCACAAGCTGGGTACGGTGAATGCTTTCTTCCTTTCCTTTAAACACAAATCTGGCAACCGGTGTGTGCTGGGGAGTGCCACAGCCCCACGCTGCTGCAGGCAGCGCAGCCCGGTGGGCAGGGGCAGAGGGAGGCTGGCAGCAGCATGGTGGAGCCGGGAGGGAGAAGTGGAAAGGGAGTGTCCCAGCAAAATGCCCTGCGTGGGTGGGAAGCGTGGCTCCTCCGCTGCCCTGCTCCCCTGGCTCCCGGCTGGAGCTCAGCGCCGGGTGGACGGCACCGGGGGGGGGGCAGCAGCAGGGAGGGGTGAGCCAGCGCTGCCCACAGCTGAGCCCCCCACATGTGGGCACTCGGCACCACCTGGGGGATTGGAATCCAGCCCGTTACCTGCTGTGACAAGATGTGGCTGTAGCACGGGGACTCAGGTCCAGCCTAGAAGCACCAAAATAGTACACTGCTGGTAACTATAGAAATGGCAAAATACAGACTTAGAAAAGCTGATGCTTTCAGTACTGGTAAGCAAAGAAGAACCTGTGGAGCTGTCTGCTGTGGCATGTGGTTTAGATAGATAAAAAAATATTTAGCTGTCACTATAAATGAGAACAATGCCTGTTTTACCATTGAAATAAAACAGTGAGTAAGTGAGCTCTCTCTATACACTTAGGGGCATGGAGTGGCTCTCACAGGGAGCCAAGGAGAAACCATCCCCTGGGGGATCCTGCTGTACAACTCTGGGTGCTCAGGGATTTGTACATTTAATTCAGTAAGGAATCTGCTATTGGCCCCAAATGTGCGCTGCATAGTGCTGGGTTTCCATGGTGCTTCTCCCCTGAATCAAAATCCTTGCCTTTTTTTTCCTTGTCTCCTGAAAAGAAAAGAGAAAAAAAAAAAAAGAGAGAAGAAAAGGGAAAAAGAGAAGAGAGAAGAGAAAAGAGAAATCTTATGGGTCAGCCTTTTCTCCTGTCCCTGGAAAAACCCTCATGTGTTACCGCACACCAACCAAATGGCAAATAGAGACAACATCATCCCACCACTATGTACAAGATTCCTGTATGGAGAGCGCAGCACAAGAGGCAAAATCCTTTTATCTGTCTTCTGTCTAGCTCCGATATCTACTAAACACTCCTGTGAAACTTTCTCGTCCTTCGAGCTCTCTGGGAGGTGAAGGGCAGTGCTGGTTTGACAGGCTCCTGAAGTCCCCAGCAGCGGTAGGAGAGAGCATGAGGGTGCACAGATGAGTGGGTGTCAGGAGGAGGAGGGACAGTGACTGATGTTGCTAAGCACATCTCAAGACACCTGCCTTACTTCTCTAATAAAGGCCTTCAGGTCCCCCTGAGAGAAGCCCCTCGGGAGCTGAAAAGAGTCAGGTGTCAGCAGGCAAGTATTCACCAGAGACCATACGCAGGTCCTGTGTCTCGAGAGGGACCGGCGGCTGTCACTCACCTCTATGCACATTGTCTCTGCAGTGCTGGACGCTTCACAGCTAACACAGGCGAGTGCCGTGAAAATCAAAAGGTATAAATCACGGGCCATTATGGCGAGAGGCGGGTTGCTAAAATGGATGATCTTGTGCTATCTTCTCTTAATGAAAGCGAGACTGGACAGCAACGGTCAGACAAACTGGGCGAGTCGGCTAGAAAGCAGGTCAGAAGGAAAAGAAATGCTTGCTGGACATTTCAGGCTCAATGTGAGAAAAACAGTAGTTTCAAAGTGAAAGAGGAACTTCCCCGCTTTAAACATAGTCAAATTACTGTGCACTGATACTTTTCTGTGGCAGAACAGATTTTTGAAAAACAGAAACCGAGGGAAATTGGTCTTGATGCTCATATAGAGTGAAATGTCTCTGCTAATTACAGGGTAGTTCAGCGTGAAATAGGAAGTAGAGCAAGAAAAGGGCAGATGAGACTGCAGTGTCCCACCAAACAGGAATTTAATGCAAGGGGAAGTTTGAGTTGAACAAAATTTGATACATCACTTACGAAAGTCACAAGAACTTATAAAACAACTGAAATGTAGGCACAGGGTCTGTGCCTATATTGCTGCAAAAAGGATTGCAATGCTGAAACACGCTTCTCAATAGAAACAGTAAAGCTGAAAAGCAATAGTTCTGTCTGAAAATGAGCTCTCTTCCTCTTGTATTTAGATTACAGGTAATGATCAGTTTTCTGGAGAGGGATAATATTTCTAAGGATCTCTAGGATAGGCATGTACGTGTGTGGTAGCTGCAGGCAGGAGGGGATCCAATGCCAGCAGGACAGGGTTGTCTGGTCCTCAGAGCCTGGGATGGCGCTGAGCGCTGGCTCTAGCTGGACATCTCAACCCGCCTTTTTTTTTTCCTTTCTTAAATGGCTGAGTTATTAGCTTGACAACTTTGTTTTCATCAGGCTTAAGTGGTACTCTTCCTTCACCGCCTAGTAGAGCAAGGCATGATGAAAACATGCTAGGCTCGGCAAATGTGCCCCGGCGTGGTGGGTAGAGGCAAGGTGGGCTGAACCAGGGAGCTGATCCAGCCCCAGTGACTTGATCAGTGAAGCTTCAAGGAATCAAGATGCCATCTGGAGAGCATCAAGCTCAACACCTGTGAAGATGGAGATATACGGGCTTCTCTGGTGCCAAGGGCATGCACGAAGTCAGCAGCTTCAGCTCTGCAATAGTGTATGAATGCCACGGCTGCACTGGTAGCTGGAGATGATGTGTCCGTCGGGTTTCACCTGAGCTGTGCTGTGCTCATCCCTGCAGGCAGCTGCGGAGAGGGAAGCAGTCAACGTGGCAGGAGCAAAGCTTAAAATCCAGTGCAGGGCTCGCTCCCTTTTGCATCTTTGCCTAAACCTCTTGGCTGGGCTGTTGGGGCTGGCAGGCACAGAGAGGCCACGGCACCAGTGCCCTGCTGCTGTATTTGTCTGCTGCTAGGATGCTTCTGTGCCGGTCTGATTTAGCTGGGTTTTTCCTCCTCCTTAATTTATAAAATACAGAAGAAAATAACTTACCCGAATGACAACCTGAAAAGCTTACTCCACATCCCCCTAACAGCTCTTCGTCTTTCCCAGCCAGCTCTGCATTTGCTGGAAATCCTGCTCGCTCTGCAGCTGGTAATGAAAAGTTCAGAGGAATTTGTTTGGGATGTTTGCTCCTTGTTCATTTGCCATTTTCCATGCTAATGCTCAAAGGCTAAGGTTTGGCATGTTCCTGTCGTCCCCACTGTGCTTTCCTGGCATGCAGCAGCTTGGACTCACGCTTTTACCCTGTGTCTTGTTTCTGGCAGGCTACGAGCCCTGGTGGCATGTATTCTTCCTCAAACCACCCATACCAGAAATCTCCAATTTAAGATGAATGTGTTGTTTTGTAAGAAGAGTCCTCTGAATCAGGAGGGGATATCAGCCAAAGCTAATCCTGCCTCTTCCTGTACTGCAGTGAAGCATATTCTTATGTGTCGTAGAATTTATGTGTGATGTAAGAAAGTAGAAATAACTCCAGAGATTTTTTTGGGGGGTGGGGGGTGTTCTTTGAGGAAATGGGAAGCTTTATGATGCAAATAATGAATTCCAGGGCCTGTCTCAATTTCATAATATGAAGAATTCATTATGAAATTGTATTGGGTGACTGAAGTTCCTCTTCTCATCCATGTGCACAAGCAATTGCTGAGCTTGGTAAAAATGACTAATGATTGGAGGTATCTGAATTATTCATTACGTGTACCTATCTCATTAATTTAGCTCTTTGTGCTTCTAAAGCGAAATGGGGAGGGGTAAGAATTTATGGCAGTAGGTAGCAGGAGAGGGTTTCAGTGCTGGCAGGGGGCTTTGCTATGGGCACCCGCTGTGGGCTTAGGCTCGGGCAGGCTGCAGCCCCTCTGCGACTGCAGGAACCAGGGCTGTTGCAGGCTGATTCAACTCCCATGCTTAACAGGGAGCACTCCTTCGCTGCATGCTGGCGTTTGCTGTTCCGAAGTGCCGGGTGGATCCTTTCTCCATCACGGCATTCAGGGGGTCTGTCAGACCACAGGCATCGCTGGGAGAGTCCCCTCATGAGTATTTATCTGCTGATAATTTTACTTCCTCTGTGCTTGGTTGAAATTCTTCCTGGTCTACTTTTCCTCATGGGAAATTTAAGAGCATGCAAACACCAGTGGTAATAATTGGCTTTAGTGCCACAGTGTGTGTCACTGAGCGCTTGTGAGATGCTGAACGCTGCTGGGGGCCAAGCACGGTACTCCCCCTGTGCTGCCCCTCTGGCCCCACACCACCCCACAAACAAGCCGCTCTGCCCTGCAATCAAAAAGTGCCCCGCAGAGGGCTGTACATCCCCCACAGGTTCTCCATTTTAAACTGATTTCTGAGCTAGACAGGAGGAATGGCTCATGAGGCTCACCAAAACACGGTGACACCCCCACCGCGTGTACCCACGAGCGGTGGCCTTTCCCCCACTTAAAAACCACCAGCGGTGTGCTGTCAGTCCTAGTGGGGACCACGATGGTGAAGTGCTGGCGTGTTCCTCAGCCCAGCCAAGAGGCATGGACGTGGGCATCACGTGGGCTGTAGGCACGATGCTGAAATCACAGGATGCCAGTTCCCACCCCGGCTGAAGAAAAGTGGGTCCCGTTTCTGGGTGGGATCCTGGGTCCTACAGGAGCCTCTCCACCCAGGCAGGAAGATGGCTGGTCAGGTCGAGGGGAAATCCTGTCTGGTGTCAAATCCACCCAGCTGGCCCCGCGCCAGGCCTGGGCCTCGTGTCGGGAAAGGCTCCCGGCCAGAGCACTGAGCAAAGCACCTCCAAAAAGCCTGGCTCCCGAGGGGTGCTGCAGGTGGGATGAACCTAGGAAATTGCTCCACTTCCAGGGCTGCCTTGCAAAAAATGTGTAATGACTGTAGGAGTAAGTGGGAATCAATCTAAGACGTTAAAAAAAAAGAAAAATGTACCATGAGTTGTGTATATATATTAAATGACTTTAGGACCCTCAGAATTCCTATGAGGTGTTAATTCTCTCCTATTTAAGAGGTGAATTATGTCAGTCTCTGGGTCTTCCATGGCTCTGAAGAAGAAGGGATTGGCAACTCAACAGAGCAGGGCTTCCAAAATACCTGTTTATACAGGATCAAAGGATTAAAATAATTTTCAGTCATTTCCTTCAAGTATGGATTTCAAGATTTTCCTTGCTTGTTGTTTTATTTGCTACCACAAACACAGGATAGGTATCCAAATGGTTGCTTTAAATGCTGGATGTTAAGAACCTGGACCGGGATTTGCCTTGAGGCAGTGGGATTTGGGCTGTGCCTGTTCCCCCACTGCGGCTGCACGGTGCCCCACCAGGAGACATGGCAGCTGGGGAGGACTGGGACCACCTGCCCTGACCTGCCACAAACCCGCATTTTCCAGCAGGAAAGCCTGCGTGGGCTCTGCTGGTGGTGCAGCAGGTGCTGCAGGCTCAGGCTGTGCTCCGAGGAAAAGCGTAAAACAAGGTGGTGCAGCAGGAGCATAAATCACCTGCAGGGAGAAAAAGCTGCCATCAAAAATGTCAGACTTTACAAGACTTTATGTGAAACCACTCTGCTTCGTGCTGCTGCAATTGATCTTTCTGAAACCCTAAACGAGGGCAGGAGACAGCCGCCAAATGTGCTCTCCAGCCCACACTCTCCATGCACGTGAACCGTGTCCCTTCACCTGCCTTCAGGGGTAATGGGAACACAAGGGGGACGAGCTGCAGGACTGTGCCCCTGACACACTCCCCAGCTGGGCGCCAGCCTGTCCAGTGTGCATTTTGGGCAGCCAGGGGCCAGGCTGCAGCATCCCCCCACCCCAGGGATTCTTCTTCATCAGCTTTGCCGCTGCTCCTTGGCGGAGGACCAAACCACCAGCTTCTGTCCTCTGTCACTGATGTTTAAGGTTAATGCTGAAAGCACCCCACAGCTTCAACCCAAAATTTCCATGACTCGCGCAAACCACCTGCACAGGTAGCGACCTAGATGCCCCTTGAAAAAGAGGGAGGGTGTGACCAGGGACGTGATGTGAGCACTGTATATAGAAATATCCCAAATAAATAAAGTGAGCGCTCCTTTGGCCACCTCTCCATGGATGTCATGTTCTCATGTGGATTTTATTTGAGGCAGCTTTCAAAAGGATTGATGGCCAGGGCGCTCAGCCAGGGTGCTGCTGCTGCGCCAGGTCCTGGAACCCCTGGCTTTGGGGGGGCATCGGTGCTATTTTTTTTAGTAGGCAGGATGAACAAACTTTCAGCTGATGATCGCAGCTTTCTAGAGGCCAGGGGGACGCCAGGCTTCCTGGCCCCTGCGCCTGCATCCTGTGCCCTGCCTGCTGGCCAGGAAGCTGGGTTGGCCACGGCTGGGGCATGTGAAGCTGTGTGAAGTCCTACCAAACACAAACTGAAAATAGTCAGGACAAAGGCGCTATGCGGGAAGGAAACTGCTGGTGGGAATTAGCAACTGATTAATTACTGACATCTTGTACGTCCACGTTTCATCTGCGAAGGGGGACGTCTCCTGTACTCTCCCTGCAGATACTGTTTCTGTATAACTACTGTTGTTGTGTTATCCTCTAGTAGCTTGTGATTTTTTCAAAAATTCAGAAGGCTTTTTGAGGATCTCAGTGCTGGAACCCCCTGCTACTCTGTGAAACAACTGTAAGACTTTTGCCTATCTCAGAAGGGCAGCCTCTGTTCCCTGCTAAGCTAGAAAAATACCCACTATTCTTGCTCCCCATGGGTTGTATCAGTACCACAAAGCCAAGATAAAATGCAGATTACAATGATTAGTAACAAGCTGTTCTTCCTCTCTCTGAACATTACAGAATCTGACAAACTGGGCTGTGCAAGTCTTGCACACCAGATTTTAGCCTGATAAGAAAGAAATCTGGTTGCATCTGTAAGTCTGACATGAGTAGCAAGCAAAAAACTCAGAATTAATACCCTTCCAAGCTTCCCCTTTCCTCAGCTGGTCTCTGTCAGGTGTAGCTTGCCATGGCTTTGGGGAAAAGGAGCTTCCCAGCCCTTGCACGGAGAGGGTGGACTGATCCCTGAGAGTCGCATTTTTGTTGGATTTGGTTTGCTTCAGCCGGCTGCAGATATTAACCTTGCAATAGGAGGAAACCAGGCAGAGATAAGGAAAAAGAGCCAAACTAAGGGAGCCGGTGTGTGTTCAGGCTATTTAAAGAATTTTTGGCACAGAGGATTTGAAATGACAAAAGAGCGTCTTAAAAGGAAGTCCTGTTGCTAACCGACATTAATTGCCACGTATAGAGCTCCAGGAAGAGAGGAGAGAAACCTTCCCCCCGCTTTCAAGTAAGAAGTGCTGGTGAGGAGCACCCGTGACCCAGGTGCCATAGCTGCATCCAAAGTGGGTTGGAAGCGTCCCAAGCCATGTCCCGGCTGAGAGAGGGCTTCCGTGGCCCTCTGGTGGGGGGTGGCCACCGGTGACAGTGTGTGGGCAGGTGAGAGCCGCCTCTCCTCCTCCCCCTGGGGCTTCTGAGAGTGCTGAAATGCAGCAGCAGGCTGCACCTCTGGTCAGGGCGGGTGAGACACCCAAAACCGCCACGACAAGGAAAAAAAACGTAGGTCTTGCTCAGCCAGATGGCTTGGGAACCTAAAATGATGTTTCTGCACAGTTTTGACTGCTTGAATTCGCTTCTCAAGTTTATTTCCTCTTTCTCCCCCATTCATATTAACAAATTCTTATCTGCTCATTTTGCACTGATGGTCTTTGCCTGATGAGCATCCATGCAGCTGCCAGCTAATATCTTATGCTGGTTATGACTATGTGTGAGGTAACAAGGTAAAATGCATGCTGCTCCAGCCAGGAATATGTCAATGCCCTAAATATATTTTGCCACAGGGTAACATTTGTTTCTTTGTCCTCACCATGCTTCAGAGACATGGCTCTGAAGTCCATATCCTTGCAGCAATCTTGCCTTTCTTGCCAAGCATGAATCCTTGACCAAGCTAGTTTGCTGATGGGAGAACAAACCAACCTCACTGCTAAAATTCAGGATTTCATTCTCAGTGTGTCTGCTCGGAGCCAAGGCTGCGGTTGGGTGCTGTTAATGAGCTGTTTCTATCAGATGGTTTTGAAAGGGGAAGTTCTTACCACTCAGCCAGACTAACAATGTGGCAACGAGGCGAGTAGTCCCGTGTGTGCAGAGCAATCCCATAGCAGTTCTCGCTGGAGCCATGCCTCCTCCACCCACTGGCCTTGGCAGATATCAATGACCTGGAGCCACAGCTTGCTTCTTCCATCAGATACTTGGTCCAGAAATTCCACCTGCTCTAACATCTGCTTTCATGTGTTTTTTTTTTTTTTTTATATATATATACCAATGACCTAGTCACCATTTGCAAAGGTATGTGCAAGGAGAATTTGCCAAATGTTTAGACTTGATGAGTTTGTCAGATCCAGGTCAGAGACAGGCTGGTTGACTCTTCAGCCCTCTAAAAGATTGCTGGACAAATGTTCTGCAGTATTGCCAGTGGTAAATGTCTGCGGGTTGGTGATTAGTCTTTTGAAAGTGTTTCACTCGGCAACTCAGTCTTTGGCAAGGTTTCATTGCCGTCAGAGAAAGCACATCAGAGCTTCACACTGCGGCTTGGCTTGGTGTTAATTCTGTGCATATTACCACCCCTCCAGAATACCATTTGCTTTCATAATAAAGCATAAGCAAGCAATAGCCTTCTCTTCCTTTTTGCAATAGCTTTAAAAAAAGCAGTGAAATGCTCAAAAGACCATACCCCAGCGGTCTGTGCTCTCCTGGGGTGGCTGGGAGCAGCTGAACAACCACCCCACTATTTGGCCCATAGCAGGGAAGGCCTGGCATGGCTAATCTCCCTAGCCCAAAAGGAAGGGAGCCAGCAATGGGTCACGCAGCTCATTCCCGTGGCTGGGGTCCATCCTCCTGCAGGCGATGACGACGAAGTCTCTCTGGGGTGGTGTTGGCTGATAGTCAGGCTTCCTCTGGCACCGGGGCCCGTTGCCTAATCACACTCTTGCCGTCAATTATAGGCTTCTTCCTCTTGGTGTAGCTGTATTTTCCTTGCTCTAATTTAACTCGTTGCTTGTTTTGCTGTTGACTGTTCAGAACAACTGACCCTTTCCTCTGCCTAACATCCTCCGCAGCATCCGCAGGCTGTTGGTGCTGCAGCCCCCGTCCCCTCCGCTGTGTTGCTTCGCTGCCCATTTGGCTCTGGCAGCTGTTGGTCGGGGTTGTCATCTCCAGCTCGTGGAGACAAAACTGTGTTTAAAGAAGTGTTCCCAGCAGGTGCGTGAATTGTAGTTTGCCACGCTGCCGTGCCGATCCGAGCTGTGCTACCCGGGGGCAGAGACATGCGTCTCTGTCAGCTGCAGCACACCACGGGATGTCTATTTTCCTTAGATCACAGAAGAGTGGGTCTTAAAGAAACGCAAGCGGCTGGGCACTGGCCCTACATTTTAATAAACAAAGAGGCACTTCCTGAAGTTGTGCTGGTGTGACAGAAATAGCAGTGTCTTTCAATATGCTGCTGTTTGTGAGCGCTAAGCCTGCCCTGGCCAGGGTTTGCGTGGCCTGATTAAATGACACTGGCTAGGAGGGGCAGTAGTACTATATAGATGGTCTTTTTTTACATGAGTGGAAATAACTCTTTGGAGGAAGGTGGTGGGGTGAACAATGGCAGAAAGTGAAATTCTTGTGATCCAGAGATTTCTAAAATTCACCTCCCATATTATCCTTTTATTTTTTTTACCTCTTCTCTCTTCTGGTTTTCAGCTGCCTAAGCAGCACAAACAGCCACATATGGTTTGCTACTGGGCCAAATCCTCTGTTATCTGGTGTGGAGGAGTCATGCCCGGCATTTTGGAGCAAACAAGGGCTCAGAGAGGTTCTTGCCCAGAGAGAAAAGGCCAGAGGGGAGGGGAAGGAGCTGGAGTTTGTAGCAGATTTAGTGGGTTACCCACTACCAGAGGAAAACCTGGCCAGTTACTCTGGGGAGCCTTCCTTTAACCATGACCGTGTCTAGATTTTCATTCAACAGCACTTTCCATGGCCTTTCTTTCCTAGGTCCCATTTCTAGACTGCCGTCAGCCCGGACCTCATCACGGCCAGCGGTATGGGTTCTCTGCAGTGCAAGATGCTGTGTCTTTCTGCTGGCATCTCCTGGCAGTGAGCTCCAGCTCTTGTGCCCATGTGCTGAGTGGGCACCGTTTGCTAAGGCACTCTGGGATATCCTGAGCATGGCAAGGCAATGCAGAGCTCCCCTGAAGTCCAAGGGGTAATTAATCTTCTCAGCATTATTTATGTGTTTGTGCACCTTACAGGTGAGTGCAGTTTCACCTGAGGAGATTGTTGCATCTGTGTTCAGTGATCTACGCTGGTGGCTTGTTGATGTCTTATGCAGTTCATGGGATGTTTGTCAGACCTCTTAAGCCTGAAAGATTTTGTGTTTTCCTAGATGGTGGTAAGTGGTTGTAACAGTGCAAAACCAAAAGGACATATTCCTGATGCTGAAATCCACTTCTTGTCTCCCCTGTCCCCCAGGACATGGATTAAATAGACTTGAAAGATAACCTCTGTTATGAAAGGGTAAAACTCAGAATCTGGATAAACAGGAGAATAAATCCAACAGTACATTAGGAAAGAGGGAGTAATTATTATTTTAAAACGTAATCTCATTGATTTAATGCTGTGTACTTGCTTCATATTCATGATTGAAAGGGTTGCTTATCTAAACTGGAAACTTTTTCAAAGACAGGAATGTGTTTGAGCTCTGCAGTACAGATGTTCCCTCTGATTTACGAGTACACACGCAGGGGTACAGACACTCCTGGAACAAGCTGCAAAACAAGAAGGGGAAACTAGATGACAGAGACAAGAAAGAAATGCTGAGCAAGGTGCAGATGCAGCTGTAAATTAACCGATGGAGGTAGGGAGTGATGGAGGGAGAAGGAGTCTGTTTGGAAGATGTTCTGAAGTGGAGCTCTGTGTGGCAGAGCCTGAAGCCAGCACACAGCCCCAGACATTCCCATGAGCTCTGAGCATGATCATACAGAAACCATGCAAATATTACAGTTATAGGTCAGAAGTCAGTTAAAATATACCATTTCTGTTGGCTTTGCACAAAGACATTTTTCATTTTTTTCAAACCTGCAGCTTGGAGTGAAACTCAGTGAGGGACGGGACTAGCGAAACCCCTGCAGATGGGAACCAAAGCCACTGCTGGCACACAGAGCCAAGGAGCAAGTTGCCAACATTTTCCTACAGCTTTTCTCCCGGTTCGTCGTTTGCCCCCACTCCTGCAGCTGAGTTCCACGAGATGGAGCTATTCTAACATGGCTTTGACAGCAGCCCCCTGAGAACAGTATGCTACTGCATGTTTTATTTTATTTCCATGACTGTATTTCTGAAGTGGGTAGGCTTTTATGAAAAATCATCATCCAAAAAAAACCCCAAAAGAACCTGCTGGACCTCGATGCACATTTTGCCGGGCTGCATCATTAAAAGGCTCCTTGCAAAAATTGCTCCTAGGGGTGCATCCAGCCTCACCTCTCCAAGAGGACTTATTTTGCCATGGCTAAGGAAACCTCCAATGCCCCGTGTCCCTGGGGCCCACTCTGCATGTGCCTGGGGGGGTGGCCCTTCAACGCCCACCAGCCCTTGCCCACAGCCCTGGTCTGCACACCTCAGCCCACTGGCGCAGCTGCCTGCCTTTGCCGAGCTGGGATGACCCCCTCGTGCAGCACTTCTGTCCTTTTTAATCTAGTTTTGTCTGTTTCCACACGCTGCCTGCTCCCTGCTGCAGCACCCACTCGTTCCCTCTCTGCTTCGCCCCTATCAGCCCCATTTCCCATTGAGTCACACTGCAGACAAAAAATTGTGCAAATGCTGTTGTTCCGTGAGGTACGTCTGCAAAATCCATGGCATGACCTGGCCTTTGACCGGATCATGCCCACGGAGCCAGCTCCTCCTGTCCCTGTCGTTTGGGCATACTTTCCCACTGCAGTCCCTACAAACAGCAGCAGCTCAGGGACAGGCTTTTACCTGGGGAGTTTCTACAGGAGTTGTCAAAATTAGGGCCAGGTTTATATGCAATATTTGTAATGCTTGAAAAGAGGGTATCCTGAAAACCTCTTGCTTGCTGCGTGGATTTTGAGCTGTTTAGGGCTGTGCTGGCATTGTCACGAGAAGCTGGTGCTCTCTGTTTGCACACAGGACATAAGCGGTATCTCCGTGACGAGGCATCGCTGGCAACATGTGCCTGCCCCTGCGCGTGTGGCCATGCACGGAGCCGGTGGGCAGCGGTTTCCCTCCCGAGCAAGTGCCCGGTGCTGGGGGCTGGTTCCTCCCTGTGCCTGCCACAGCAGAGAGCCGGCTGCCACTTCTCAGCTAGACGGAGTCTGAAATCCTCGCTGCTGTGGGACCTAGCTAAGTCGAAACCACAGCAAGATAAATAAGGGTCAGCTATATAGGGCAGGGGGCTGCCCTTGCCAGATCTGGTAACACTGCACCTGTCCAAATTCCCGTGTGAAATCTTAATTTGCAAAGACTGGAGCATAAATGTGTTTGGCGATTGTTTTTCTGGGTTTTTTTTTTTTGTTTGTTTTTTGCCAGTGTGCTTTAATATCCCTCCTTCCCCACTCCTAAGCCCACACTTTACAGTGGAGGGAGCTTTGGAGGAAATATAAAAACCTCTTGTGAGCTCCCAAGCAGAGGGTTGTCCTCTTTGCAGGCACCCTTGGGGAAGACTGAAACCTCTGACATGCTGTCGGCACACAGGTACTTAGCAAGCACTGTCTGTCTCGCTTTTCAAGACCAGGACAGAGACAGCATCAGCATAACTTCAGTTTCTTTAATCTGACAACCATTCTCCAGCACCTGAGGGGTGCAGCCGGGAGGCCCCAAGGAGTAGGCAGCCATCAGCTGGCTCTGCTGCTGAGAAGCGCCTTGCTGTGGTTCCTCTGGCTAAAGTTTGCTCATCTTTCTTCCGCTCTCCAGCCTACCAGCATGACCTTCTTTGAAGCGATTCTGCCTGGGTCGATCTGTTGCCGCTACCTGACTCGTCCTCTCATGGAGTCATTAAAATCCTCTAATATGGCTTATTTAAACACAGCTTTAAAGGCCTAATTTTGATAAAAATGTGTGTCTATTTGTGCATGCCTTGCATGTAGTTACCGCGCACCTCGTATGTGTACAGTTGACATGCTGGCCTATCTGGCTCAGGTTTGCACATGCGAGTGGCTGTGTGGGTGCGTAGACTTGCCATGTGCATGTCCAAATACAAATGGGCATTTGAAATCGGCCAAGAAAACATGCAATATGCAATTGCCTGTGGGTGTTCAGGGACGTAATTCTCGGGGGTGGCAAAGTGTCCATAGGTCCTTATGGATTTCACTGCTGTGCAAATTCCCCAAGACCAATTCGTCCAGGTCCCAAAGATCCTGACTTATTCTGCCTCTGGGAGGGCCACCCAGATAGAGGGAGGGAGGGAGGGAGCAGGCTGATTGCAGCGCGTGGGAGCACAGCACAGGCAATGCTGGTTCCAGGAGGAAGGGATGAGTGAAAAATTGATGAGCCAAAGTAGATTATTCCCCTTGCATGCAGGTCCCTGCTTTGGGCAGGCAGCCAAGCTGGAGCACAGCAGAGAGGGAGCATCTCTCTTGCCAGCTCCCCTGCAAGCCCACCACCCAGAGCCCGGCAGAGCTGAAAACACCCTGGAGGGGTGCCTGCTCATGGCCACAAACAGTGCACAGAGCAATAAATGGTTGTCCTCTATGTTTCTTCGCCAGAAAGACGATAAACTCTTGCTAAACATCGGTGCCGTGGATATTTATTCCTTTTATGTAGAAGAAAAAAGTAGGAAAAGGATTTAATAAACCACAATATAAATATCACTGTTTGAAAGATCTGCTCTAGGAATTACTTGGACCTCCGTGAGTTTCACATGGCAGGGGTGTGGGCGATTTAGGCTAGCGATTATTCAAGACACGGTGTGTGATTGGACTTTTAGGATTTGAAAGGATTACACTTGCTTGTGAAGTGGGTGTTTAATTTCTCTTCAGTTTTAAGTTATTCTTTGTAAATGGTAAAACTACAAATTATCACACCCTTGGTCCATAGCATAGGACAAACTTTGCTAATTTTCTCCCACCTCAACTCAGATGATTGACTGCTTTTCTCCAGTGCTACTAATGCCACAAAAATATGACTTTTCTTTTTTAAGTAGTTCACACTGGTGTGCACACACACACACACACACATGGGCAGGGATGTGTTTCGTAACAGGTTTTTGTGCTTGTGACTCAGAGCTGAACTATTAAACCATAACACATGGCTGACATCTGGAATTCACTCAGACATTTTTGTCATTTGAATATTGGTAGCCATGGTTTGCTACTCTCCTTTCCTCCAAAATGTAACTTTCTTTATTCTCACCTCATAAAAACAGAGGCAGAAGACTTTACTGAGCCTGTTGGTGTCACTTGATCAATATATAAAAAATATTTTGTCCGAGCCTGCTTAAAAACCACATGTGTTCAGAGAGCTTGGCAGACAGATCTTCTAAAGAAAAGTCTCTACTTTGTCTTTAGATTTAAAATGATTGCTTACCATGAGAATAATCAGAAAATTGCTTATTTTTGCTCAGCAAGAGTCTGTGCTTGCTTAGAGCACAAGCAGTCACCTGCTAGCTAGCAAATTGGGGTAAGAATTGCAGATGGATTGCCTTGGTGTTTGAATCTAATTAGTTACATTAATTCCTTCAAATGAATGTCTCTCATTCATCTGGTTTTGGAGCAAGATTAAAATATGCTGGTGCTTGCTATAATGTGGAACAGTTTGTCTTACCTGTGTCTCACAGGGTGTTGTGTGCTATTCCCAGGGCTGTTTGCTGTGGGCTGGTATGGTCCTGTGGGGATTAAGGTTTTGCATTCTCCTTGAAAATATTGTGGGGATGCCAGAGTGTTGTAATTAAGGATGTGTTGAATCTCACATTGATAACAAGGATTTAATGAAAACTGCCATCTCTCTGCTGCTGTGATGAGTCTCAAGTGAAAGGGGTGAATTGGGGGAATTGGTTCTGGCTCTAACTCTGAAAAACTTCTAAGCATATTTTTCATTCCAGCCCTATAAGCACATCTTTAACTTTGGGGACTGTCTGGTTTTCCATTGACTTTGAGAAAGATGTGTCCCTGCTTCAGTGCTGCTTCAGGAAGAAAGGAGGAGGTGCTGTTTGATGCCTATACTGACCTCCCTCTCTTTGAGAGTAAGTATAGTATGTCTTCAAGGCACCTTCTTTGCCTGGTGAGAGGCTGCAAAAGAGGGGAGACTTTGCCACTTGGTTAAACAAGGTGATCATGAAGGTTTCTGAGATATGGGCATATGAAGGTTTGTTGCAGAGGCTTTCCAGGCTTTGGCTATCAGAGTAAAAAGTGGCAGTGGTGGTGCAACTCTATGATGCCATTGAGTGTCGTAGCAGTGAATTAATGTCATGCAATGCAGGATTTTTAATGTTCAGTGTAAGGCCTCTCAGGTTCAGCAGGGAGGCCTTCAACTGCAGCACTTGGTCTACAGCACAGATCTGCCACATATAGTTGACTCTGGTGATCACTTGACTGTGTGCCTGAGCTGGCAGCTTTTCACATATGTATTCTTTCGAATTTTTTTTTTTTAAGCAGTTGTATTTCAGACCTAATCATGTCTGTTCTATTCACAGTAGCTGTGTAAAAATGTCATGCCAATGCTTCAGAAAATAATTTGTGCCCCGGGGTCTCTGACTGTTACTGCTGTTTAGTAATCACACTGTGCCAAGGGGGGGTCTCATTGTGGCAGACTGTGATGCTTAAACACATGACGGCTGGAAGAGCATCCTGCCTAGGGTCCTTCAACCTCACAGCCACACTTTGCCACCAGCTGGACAAGGTGGACCCACATTGCTCCACTCACCTGTCAAGATTAAAGTGGAGTCCTTTACTAATTTCTCCTACAGACTGATTCAGGACTCCTACTGAACTCCTACAGACTGATTTCTTCATCAGAAAGCCCCTGGCGCTGGATGTGGCCCTGAGCTGTTGTGACAAGGTTTTCCAGTGCATATGGATATGTATGTTAATGTGACCCTCGTGGTTGTGCCCCTGACTTTGGTAAGGGCAGGAGGTGGCTCTGGGCAGAGGTGGCGATGGCCAGAGCAGTGCTGGCCTGTCTGCAGCCGAGAGCAGGTGAGACCGCCCCGGTCCATCTCCCTGAGCTGGTGTGCGAACACGCTGTGTTTAACTGCTGGCAGCTCTGCTAATTGATTATGTGAGTACACAAAAGTGCTGTGCTATAAACAGTAATTAAAGCTATGCTGTCAGACTGTCAAAATCAATCTCAATTTTGGATATGGCCAGATATGCTACTTTTTTTTCTCATCATGAGGATTAGAGCTTATTATTACAGTTCTCTGGTGCTTCTGATTGTCAAATTCTGTTTTCAGTCACTTCGTAACTTTTGATAAAAAGTGAGACCCTGAGTTGGGCACTTCCTCACCAGATTTCTGGGTCAAGCTGATTTTGCTGGAAAACTTCAGCCAAAACAGCTTGGCCATTTTTGAGCACAAATCCTGTGCATAAATTCTGGTGCACACCTTCCCTGGGGCTCCCCAGGCTCGCTGCATCCCTCAGGGTGGCTTGGTGGGGCCACATGCCCTGGGACTTGCACCAGCCTGTCTTGGTGCCTCTGCCACCGACCAAAGTTTGTGCCATCCCTGTGAAGCCCAGTGCTGTGCTCCGGCTTGGGAGTGCATGATTTATGCTTCTCCAGTCTGGGGTGGGATGGGAATAGGGGGACTGTTTTTGAGTCTGGTCCCTACTGAGGATCACAGTTTTGGCTTGCTGCTTGTAAAATGAAAGTTATTACCTCCCACACCTCCTTACCCCTTGCCCACCTCCCCAGGCTGCTGTGAAAATTAACATGTTGTTTCTGAAGCACTCAGGTACTGTAGTGGCATGGGAGAAAAACAGGCAGAAATTAATTAGTCTGTCTTCAGAGTGGAGTTTTGAGGATTATAGAAAATAAGCCTGTTAAACATTAAGGAGAAAGCAGAATACTCTGTACTGGGTCCTTACTCACCCTGGGTACTTAATGACATGTTTTCACTGGAAAAAAAATGGTATGATCACGTTAATTAAAGGCTATGCCAGAATGCATACGTACAAGGGGGGTAATTGAAGGATGCTGAATGTCTGCCAATTTGACATTACCTAACTAGCTTGATTTTTCAACCATAGTAATATTCTCATATTTATTTATTTTTCGGGGGTGCCGTATAAAAGAAAAATATTTTAGCAAAATAGCATACTGAGCAGAGTAAATTACACCAGTAGGGTTTCTTGTTACTCTGTGCCTGATGGAGACAATGAAAAAGGATAGTAAACAGAGCAGAGAAGCAATGGTGTGCATATCATACATAAAAAGGTACTGTAACAGCAGTGATCTGTCTGCCATAGTAATGAGGTCAAGCGTTTGGAATAATATGATTTCACAGCAAGAAATGATAGTAGAGATCTGCTGAGCTGAATCTGTATTAGACGGTTGTGACTTATCCACATGAAACTACAGAAAAGGTTAAATCTTAATTTTATTAAATGGTGAGTCACAGCAGACAGGGTCACTTTATGGCTTTTCTAAATTCCTAGCTTTCCTTGTCTCCAGCTTGTTATTTATTATAGCTCTGCACAGCTCTGTGGACTCCATGCAGTACTGGGCTCGCAAATTCATGGTGATAGCCCTCTTCCTCAGGCTCCTACCCTTACTCTTGTACTGTGCTGTCAACCGCCATATTCGAAGACATCACTTTCTTTAATCTCTCTGGTTTCTCTGTATATACCTCTAGTAGAAAAACCAGATAATTCTGCTTTCCTTTTGCAGCTGGGAAGCCCTGGCCCAAGAGTGTGTTGTTTGCCCAGCAAATTGGGATTGGATTTGTATCCCCAGATCTCCAAGTATCTTAGGCCACCAGCTCCTAATCTGATCTCCTCTGTGATTTTGTTCCCCTCTTTCCTTGGGCTTGCACCCTAAATGACTCATTTCTCCACTCCTCCCTTGAATGCCCCTGTGCTGTTTTCAGACTTCCCTTCCTGAACTAGGTCAAAAGTTTGGCCTTTTACAGGTAGTTTCCACTCAGAATTATTTCTACTGGGACACCTCTGAGGAAAGAGAAAAATCTGATTAAAAATAGGAAAACCAAACCACACACAATGTAATTAACCCTGAACCTGTTGGAAGGTCAGCTGATTTTTAAGATGATTTGTAACTATTAAATTGGGCAAGGGCAGATATGCATCATCAGTTGATCTTCATTGCCTTGGTCGCCTTTGATCTCCATTTGTCCTTCCCTCGTTTGTTTATGCTCTTTCATGCTTTGCTTCAAAGTAGACTTTAAAGCCTTTGGGGCAAAGACCAGTGGTGCGGTGGTAAATGAGGACAGACTGACTGCCTCATCTGCTGGCCCAGTCTTGACTGTGGGAAATGGGTGAACACTGCACTGCTGACTGTAAGGATAGGTAAATTTGCCCTTGGAGTGGGGAAATTTACCCGTGGCCATGCCACAGGCAGGGACTGAGTTTGCCTGAGCAGCTTATCTGGATCGCTTGATGGCCAGGGGAGTAGCTGCTTGGGGCACCTGTGCAGCAGTCGGGAGCCAGCCTGGCCAGCACTGTGACCTGTTATTGACCAGAAGCCTCGGCCAAGTGACATGAAAGAATCTGCTATTACGAAAGGGAAAAAAAAAAAAGAAAAAGAAAAAGGAAAAAAACCCCTCATAGAATCATCAGACATCTGTAGCTTTAGCTTTCATATTGTTTTCACTCCAAGGGTATGTTCATGAAAAAATTCAATTATTCTCTGTGGAGGCATTGATCTTCAAGACACTCTCAAATACAGTTATTGTCAGATTTTACACAGACAAAAAGAATAGTATGAGCAAAAGCCAAAGATAAGACAGCCAATGGAGAAATATCAGAAGATTACCCTAGAAATGTACATTTGATCTTTTTAATACTTTTAATTGTGTTTAATGCTTCAGGGAATAAACTGTGTGAAGAAGCTGTTGCAATGCTAAATTAGGGAGGAACAGTTGTGAGAGAGCCAGGTCTTAAATACCTGGCACAATGCAAAAGCCCAAGCTGAACCAGAAATGCTGCTTACAGTGAAAATATCAAACAACAGAGCACCAGTAGCTCTATTTTCCCTGAAGACTAATCTCTAGACTTTGTTACAGTGGTTGGGGGATATCTTACCTTTTCTTGACCTTTTACTTTCCCCTTGCTTGATTTTTGTCTCTCTCCCTTGCTGTAAGAAAGAACTGTATGAATACCTTAGCACTTGATTTATTAAAAGTATTGAAGACAAAATCTGCTAAACCTCTGAAAGAACGTTGAAACGGTGGCTACTGATTGATTTTAATGTGAGGCTTCTTCATTTGGGTTGGCAATTCCTTGGGCACAGGTCTTTGCAGCTCTCTCCAATTATGCATGATGGCTTATGTTTGAGAAAAATCTCATCCCTCATTAGTGATATCTTTATTTCTAACTCACCATAAGTCAATATGAAAGACCGGACTGGGGTTTTATGATCAGAGGGGAGGTGTAGGTGAAGTCATTAGCAATAAACCAGCCCTAGTCAACAGGGAGGATGTAAAACTGGCGAATCAAAAGTGAAGACTGTTGTGAGAGGTTTCGCTGAGGTGGGTTTTTGTCCATTACTACTCAACATTTTCATAAAGTAGAGACAATTTATTAAATTTGTAGGTGACACCAAGGTGAGAGTGCTGTAAGCACATCTCAGGAGGGATTTGAGTTTTAAAGGATCTCAACAAATTAAAGATTTGGGCTGAAAAAGGATGGTGTAACTCAGTAAAGACAAGTCCAAAGCTCTGCTTTCTTAGAAACAATGAGATGAATGGGCACAGGTAGGGATGGGCTAAATGGGCTGGAGTTTGGCAGAAAGGAATCTGGCGAGTATAGTTAGTTACAAGGTGAACATGAGGCAATGTTATCCTCCAGTTGCAGGGAGGGGGGGAAAGTGCCATTAGGGATAGCGGTACAAGCTGTAGGAGGATGTGCTGAGCCTGTGACTGGACAAGCCAGCTTAAGAGCTGTGTCAACAGCAGAGAAGCTGGGCACCAACTGGAAAAAATCCACAAAAGAGCATTAAGAGTCCCGAGAGATGCAGCAAGTAACAGCTAATAGTGAAAGACTGAGGGCTTTTCGGCCCAAAGAATGGGAGACTGATGAGGGAAGAGAGTAATGTTTCAATGCTGCAGCACTGCTGCAGAGTAGAGGAATGGCAGTTTGCAAACAGCAGTGAAGAAGTTTCTGGTTTGAAAATGGGAAAACTTTCTGATGGTAATGATGGTGAACTGTAGGAATAGGATGCCAGTTTTTAAAAACAATTGGGAGAAACATCTCCCAGTAATGACACTGGAGCAGCTGATTCTGTCTTGGGACAGTGGTAAGAAGTTCATAGCTTTTCAAATCCTCTTGAGCTATATACTTCTACGATTCTACCACACAAATATTTCAAAGCATTTTGCACTGAGCAAACTGAAAGAGAACATAACCCAGCTTCAGATTTCTCTTGCTTGGTATGCTTTGTGGCAGGTGGTACATCTTTGCATGTCACAGCAATAGGTGTCTTGGCTCATTCTCAGGAATGGTGGTGCAAAATGCAAGAAAAAATAAGAAGCTTGCATGCTGGGGAGGAGTTTCTTCTGCAATTAATTGTGGCTGCAGTCTGACATGGGCTGAATGTTTGGAATCTCACCATTTCTAATGTGGCTTTATCATGAGCTCTGAACGTCACTGCTCCCCATCGGCTTCCCATTTTTGTATGTCTGTTGGCTGAAGTGATACTAGGCTTTGTAGTATATAGTCTGGCTAAACAAATGTAACTATCAAATGCAACTTGTTGGGAACTTCATTCAAGCTACAGCTTGGCTTGGCAATTAAATTTCTGTAAGTCTGTTTTGTGGTAACATACGAATTGTGACTCCTACAGGGGAAACAAAAAACTAAGAATAGTAGGAGGAATGTGGCTTTGGTGGTTTTTCTTAGTAAAGAGACAGATGAGCAAGATGTAGCCTGTAAAAGGGAAGAAAAGGTGGGTAGGTATAGGGGAGAGAGATAATGAGTTTTGAAAATTCCAGGTGGGATCTAGTGGTTTGGGCTTGTGGAAATGTAGACTGGATTTGCTAGCTCTTCCACCAAAGACAACTTTGTACTCTAGCTGAAGCAAGAATTACCTTCTCAGATAATATTTTTTTGTGCTGCTTCTCTTATATATGTACTATAATTAAATTTTAAGCAGTTACTAGGGCTAAGACAAAAGTGTTAAATAAGCATCTGAAATATGATGCTTCCAGCCTTAGTGCAATTTCTCTGGAGTTTCCTGCTGAAAAGTTTCAGACATTTTTTCGTGGGACATGGACACATCCAGCTGGAAGAAGAAATTTCAACCATTTCCATTAAAATTGAAGAGTTCTATGAAATCAGGTAGATTTTCCTGGAATTTCACAAAGAAGGGAGAATAGTAGAAGAGCTTACATTTTTCTGGTGAGATACTTGAGTTATTTTTGAGCATTCCAACAAACTCCCCACTGTTCCCCCAATTGAACACTGTATATTACAGTAAAATAAATATAAGTCAGAATAATATTGGGTTGCTTTGATTTTGTTGATTCCAGAATGTTTTGATGACTGGAAACCAAATATTGCTGCAGAACCTGCCTTGTTCAAGAAGTGGTAACTTGAAGGATGTGCTCCAGCCTGATGGGGGAGAGACAGGTCTTGCACAGCTCTACTTGGAAGCTTCCTCACTTCATGGCTTTTCCCCATCAAGAAGATCAAAGGGAGGAACCAAAGTTGTCCTAGCAAGCCAGATTTTGAACCACATAGGTAGGAAACTAAGCCTAATGCCAAGAAGCTTCCCAAAGCCTCCACCAACTAGCTCCATCCAAAGAACAAGGTTCCACCTCCAGGTTTCCTCTGTTCCTCTGGCACTGCCCTGGGACATCCCCACTGCCTGCATTTGCTCACTGGAAGTGGTCAGCGGAGGACTGCAACACAGGTCCCCAAAATACTTTATCGGACACAGCATGGGCCTCTGTTCTCACATGTCTGTTCCTGAAGTGGTAGAGTCTGCACAGTGCCTTTTCTCTGCTGTGTGCAGAGCTTAATGCAGAAGAGCTGTGCGCAGTTTCTGTTGTGGATGTTGCTCAGCATGTTGCCACGCTCTGCTCAAAGAGCACTTCCCCAGACAAGTGATGGGATCAGTGTGGGCTGCCAAACCTGAAAAAAACAGTCCCATAACAGAAGAGGATTAGTTGACAGTTGTGGCATGTCATTTCCACTTCTTCCTCATCTTTACTAACTGAACTGTTCATTTGCAACCACAAACTCCTCCCTAAGAAGAATTTACAGTGAAATTGGTAAAAGAAAGCACAATTCAGTTGATTCACCGGTAACACAGAATCATCTCCAGACCATAGATTCCCATCAGAGAGGGGCTGTGTGGAGCTGATGCAGTTACCGTTTCATCACATCATGCATTTGAAGTGAGTGCATTTAAATCCTAGAAGACAATGATCTAATTCTCTTGCACTGCTTTCCCTCTTTAGTTGGGGATTGCAGCTTCCATTTGCTGACAAATGAATGCTGAAGACATTAAACAAGACAAAGCGGGTCCCCTGTTTGTCTCCAAGAACTGAAGCCAAATTTAGGATGTACCTTCATGTTACATCTGCTACATTCCACTAGGCTTGCAGTCCTGCTGATCAAGCAACTGCAGTGGTCTGACCAATTATTTCTTCATAAGCCTGTCCTGTGTATTGTCCATATCCGTGTTACTGGCTGAAAGTTTAATGCTGCTAATATCTTCCCATATATTCCACTCCAGATAAAACAGAAACCTCCAGAGGCCTTTGGCTGCCTGCGACCTCCCAGGTTAAACATAGCACCTTGCTTCAGGGTAGGCTGGTAGATGTGGAAGTCAATGCGCATCTCCTGGGGTGCTTCCAGGCTCCCTGAGCAGGGTTGGCCATTGTAGGGTCAGGTTATTCCCCAGGGGAAGGAACAAGGAGGCTGTAGGGTAGTTCTGAAGACTGAAGCCTTGATGTATAGGAATGCTAGTGGGCTGCAAGCTGGAGCTGTAGGTTCCCTTTGCAGCAGCACTTCCACCCTGGTGTCCCAGGTGTTCAAACACAGGAACTCAGACCTGCACACCCTGTGGTGTGGACCACAACCCTCTGGCTGACTTAGTACTGCAGGCAAGAGGCAAGGCTTCTCTCTGTGGCAGCTAGAGCTGGTTGATAGTTTATTTTTTGTTTTAGTGAAATCTTTTTCTTGCAAGAAAAAAAAAAGTGGGGAAAGTCTCTCTCTCTCTCTCTCTCTCTCTCTCTCTCTCACCCAAAGAATACCTGTCTGAAGCTCTTCAGCTTCACAGAGGCTAAGCAGGATGATGGCTGTATCTGTCCTGCAGCGTGCCCCATAATCTTGGCACCATCCTTGCTGCAGGGCACCCTGAAACCTGGATCCCTCAACAGTAGCAGTCACACCAGGATTTCTTGTCTGCACATCAGGGTTTCCTTGCAAAGCCTGGAGCTTGGTATGCTTGTGTCTCACTGGGCTCACTCAAGGTGTGGGAGATCTGGATTTCAGACCCTTTTCTGAATGAGGCAGAAACAAGACTTAACCTCAGCCGGTTGCTTTTCTGGTAATTATTTTAAGCAAAGGTTCAGACTGCAGTATTCTGCCTTTTTCTCACAGAAATGTTGTAGGTCTAGTTTTCATTCTGATATGGGATGAAAATGTTTGATGTTTTAATGGAATAGGATTTCTAGCTGGCTGCCCAAGGGAGGTGGTTCATGGCATGGCTTTATAGATCAGCTTTGTGGTGAGAGTGAGCTACCAGACCCTCGGAGAGCTCCATGCCGGTAATTAACATTTCAGATAAAGAGAAATCCTCCTCCATGCTTGTTACAGTCCTGTTATCTCTCCTTTGCAAGTAGAGATGATGCAGTCAGGGAAAGGTGTTGATGGCTAATGAGGCAGGGTAATTCTCTGTAGCTTCTGCTTCCTAAAACATGCCCCCCCCCCCCCCCCCCCCCCCCCCCCTTTTTTTTTCCTTTTCTTTTTTTCTCCTTGGTTTCATAGTCTCTCTTCTCTGCAGCTCCTAAAGACCTGAGCCTCCATTTTGCAGACCCAGAAGGTGGGAAGATGAAAGCATGTGGTGCCCTTTTGGAAGGAACCCCTATGTGTTGCAGCTCTTCTTGAAGACTGTCTCTTCTGAGCCATTTATGAGGTCACAGTCATCAGATAATGATAAAGACAAATGGGGTCATAGCTGATATTGACTTGCATATAAAACATTATAAAATGATCAAGTCATAATTCACATATGGAATATATAAGTAAAACTGCCAGTGCTCCCTTTCTTGATTTCTTTACACTTTTCCCCACTGTTTTATAAAGCTGATTAGTAAAACAAATTTGATATGGTCCTTTCTTTTTGTCTTATATATTTGTTGAGGCTTATGTGGTGAGAAACCTACATCTTGATTAGAAACGATAGCTGTTGTGAAAGTACTAACGCGGACAATATGAATAGTGGGAAAGGAATATGAAAGGCCTGACTAATGAAAGGCTGGACTGAATTATGTTTCAGCTGCCAAGTGTGGGAGGAGCAGGGGGAGGGAGGAAAAAAATAACAGGTTTGGATGTCCTTTTTTTCCAGTGAAATGTAATAAAAAGGAAAATTTTACCTTGGAGCTACCAAGTGTATTAGTTTTGTCTCAAATTAAATATTCTATTTTTTACACTCGGAAAACACTGAAACAGTTTGTTTAAAAATTCTCTCCCACCTTTGCTAGGCTAACACTATTTGACTTGAATTATGAACAGCTGAATTTTGGTCATCTCTGAAATTGCCTATTTTGTTGCAGCTCTATTCGTAACTACCCCTTGCACCCATTAGCTCTTTTTCCGTGGTCTCTGAAAGAAAAAAGTCCAGAAACAAAAAAGCAATGGGACTGCCTATGGCAAGAGTGGTTGCAATTATTTACAATGCTGTTGAGGTTCCATTGTAGAAATGATATAAAGAGGTATAGATTTTTCTTTGAGCCAGATGAGGCCTTGGTGTTGCTGTCATCCTGCTTCACTGTCTCAGGGAGGATTTGTGGTCCTCGCTCCTTGGCAATGCCTCAGGTATTTCTACAGCAAATTTTCTGGCTGCTCTAGATGCTTTTACAAAGCAAATCCTCTGTATTATGTAAAATGATAGTCAGCAATTGGGGTAAAACAGCAAGATTCCCTCTATGCTTCAGTAAAGATGGTCCAATATAATGTAAAGTAGAAAAATGTAATAGTACAGAGGAATGGGTTAAACAATAGCAAAACAACCCATGCTTTAAATGGAAACAGCTCCCATGGCACTGCAAGGAAAATGGTGTGGCAAACATAGTATATATAAACTTTAAAGCATCGGCCAATATCTGGCATCCATGAGAAGAGCGCACAGGACACACGGGGCTGCTCCATGGGTTTGACACCACGTCCTGCCCCTCCTGTGACGCAGCACCCAGCACCCAGCACCGGGCAGGGCTGGGCAGGCTTCGCCTGGATTGCACATGCTGTGCTCTTTTGCAGCTAGTTTGTAACGCTGGGCTAGGTTACTAGGTGAGAATAGCTATCTGTGGTATGGTGGGTAATAAGAACACTTGCTTTCGAAGCCTGCATTTTCTCTAGTTATCTTCCTAGGTATTAGTGTCTAATGGTGAAGGAAACTTCCCTTTCTGACAATGCTTCCTCTTCAAATCCAAGCTCAGGCTGTTTCTTTCCAAACAGGAATGGACAGGGTTGAGCGTGTCTGAAGCAAGATGATAAAATTTTGTGGCAAACAGGACTGCGCTGGATGTGAAGCAAGACTGAAACTAGAAGTCATATATAAGGGGTCTCCTCTGTGGCAGTCACTCAAGTCAGGTTGTGACCATGGGTTGAGACTGCGAGGAACTTGCCCTAAATTTCATTGAGCCTAAGAGGGCAGAACAGCCAAAACCAGAGCTGAAGGGCAACTGAATCTTGGCGCAGCTGCCTTTCCTCCCAGCACACCTCTCAGCTCCATCATCTCAGCTGTGATGGGAAAACTTTCATGTCATGCTGGGAGAAGCATCTCCTCTCCATCTTTGAGCTCTGCAGAGAGCCACATCTCTCTTCCATATGGATTTTGGCAACCAACAAAAGTAACGTGTCCTGTTTCTCAATCTCTCTCTGGGGCAATCACTGAGTGTAGCAATGGCAAATTACCAGGTATCAATTCCATGGTGTCAGTGCTCCATTATCAGAAAAACACTCTTTGCCTACAAAATCCTGAAGATGAGCCTCAGCTGGCCAGAGCGCTGACTGCTGAAGGCAAGGCTGCAGCAAAACCTGTGCTCCAATCTCCCCTTGATATTTCATGAAGCAGGAGGATGGTTGCATCTGCAGTAGCACTTCAGACACTTTTCTTACTGAGCTGAGTCTGAGGCAGTTTTTTTCTTCTGGAGGAGGACGTGCCACTGAGCATCGCAGCTGATAATATCCTAGGAAAGATAAAGGGTAAAAGATAGACAGTATGATCATTTGATGTCTTTTGGTTTTCCAGGAAGGCCTTGTGACTTAAAGGTGGTTGGTGGTTCTATTTTTGATTTGGTTAACACCAGATACATAATTTTTAAAAAACAGCAAACTGGCTTCTGGTGAACTGAACAGAGGAAGATTATTTTTAAGGTTTATATATGAAAGAAAACTAGCTGTCAGCTATAATTCCTACCTGAGATATTGAGCTTCACAAGTGCAACTGAACAACGGGAACTTCGGGCCACTCTGCAATGACATTACGTCACTTGTTTTGGCAGCCAGCCTTCCCTTTTCATCAGCTCCTGGGATTTCATTACAGCAGAAAACGTATTGTGGAGACAAGATGTGTAAAGATTATGCCATGCAACTCAACAGTCCATCTTTCACTCAGTATAGCTTTTTCCCTTCTTTTCCAAGGACCCCTGATGAGTAAAAAATCCATATTCCTGCATTTCCTTGGAACTTCAGATATTACTTCTGACTGTATTGTGATTTTCTAATTTTGGGATGTTTCTTGCTACTGAAGGATAGAAAACACCATTCAGTACTGGAACTGGAGCTGCTCAATGCCAATGGCAAAAATTTCAGTTTGCATTTGTTCAGCCCTACCACTTGCTGCCTCCTCTCTTCCTTCTCTGATTAGTTTCATCCCCTGATCTGAAGGATGCATACTTACATATTTCTACCAGACCAAGTATTTTCAAACTTTTTGTCACACTCAGTTGTCTTTCTCAGCAAACAGGGGTTCAAAATCAGGCACAAGCTCTCCTTCCATACTCTTGTTTGCCTCTTGACTGTGGGAGCAGGTCTGGGCTACGCTTTCATCATTTTTCCCTTTGTATAGGCTGCAAGAAAGAGAATTCAGAATGAGGCAGGGCAGCTGCAGCAGCCTCCACACAGACAGAACAATAGTAATGCACTGGGTTTTGTCATCTTTCCAAGTGAGCATACGCTTTTCTTCATGTGCCACTGGACCTTTGTCTCAGCGGGAAGAAAACATTTATTTCTCTCGGTGTACTTGAGACTGGATACAGGGCTTCCATACCCTTTCAAAGAAGTTGCCCTGTAGAGCAACAGCTGGAAAAAACAGCATTAGCTCTTGCAAACCTCTTTTTTGCAGAATTCTAAAACCCACAAAGGGCCCCATTGCCACGGACTTTGCAGCCGCAACTCCTCACAGGCTCCCAGATCAGCCTTAACACAAGCAAGGCACTGGCCTTTGTTGCTTCACCAAGCCAGGCAGCTTTGCTGATAAACATAACCTCCACCAGGTGTGCGAGCAAAGCTATGTGCTGTCATGGACATGTTGTTGGGAAATCCCTCGGAGCCTGGGAACCTGGGCAGCTCTTGCTCCTCAGCTTCTGGTTTGGTTGGCATCCCAGGCGCGCAGGTTCCCAGCCCCAGCCCCAGCCTGACTGGCTGCGGGAGGGTTTGCCCTTCCCGTCGCAGTGGGGCTGCTTCCAGCTGGCTTTTGCAGAGACCCTGGCAGGCAGCTGCGTGCCCCCTTCCCCTGGCCAAGCGCTGTGCTAGTCAACAGTCACCCCACTACTTAATATTTCAAATATGCGTGAATAATCCACTGACTTTCAGCATCCAGTTATTTTCTCAGACGCTCTGTGCTCCCTGTGGGTCACGGCTCTCCCCTGGGATGACGCACTTCCATTTCAGACCTGAGAAAAAGCTAGCGTGCTGGAAGCTGGTCTGGTTTTTTTCCCCAACTGTTTTAGTGGGTCTAATAAAATATATTACCCTCTGTCCACAGACCTTGCTGCTTTATGTTCTTAGACCGTTACACCCCATGGCTACTAGCACCACCGTTGCCAAGCTGGGGTAACTCTGTTGTTTGTACTGTGACTGAGAGCTCAGGCACATCAGCCTGCTGGGGTTATGGTTTTTCTGAAGCTGTCCTGAGGAAAACAGCTGATCTAGTGCCCAAAGTGCCCCTCCCCTTTCCCCCTTCTGGGCTTTGGGAAAGGTCGCACACTTCTGAGGTCATGCTGCATCCTTGTCCCAGGGCTCCTGGCCCCAGCTTGGACTGAGATGTTTGTTTGTTTTCTCCTACCTGGCTTTCCATACCTGCAAGGCTGGAGGACTGGTGCTTGTTCCCTGGTTTGCAGGTGCTTTCGCTTCTTTTAGATGAAAAATCATCAGGTGACAACCTGCATCTTGCTCTGTAATTCAGAGCATTTACACATAAGCCCAACACAAGTACTGCAGGTGCTTCCAGTGGGTGCTCTCCCATTTCAAAACGATTTTCCTTTATTCCGTTAGGCTGGGGATAGTGCAGGTGAGCTACTGTGCGGAGGCAGAGCAGCTGGACGTCATGGTTAAACACCTAGTCCGCTGCAGACTGTTCAGCTTCACAGCACCATGTCATGTTGACATTGCTAAGCTAGGTACACCAGGTTGAAAAAAGAAGTGAATTTGATATTTATGGTTCACGTGTATTTTCTGGTAAAGCTATTTGTGGGGAAAAGACCAATTATCTGGGTCACAGTCTGCTGGGATTTTCCAGCCACCATAATCAGATATATTTTAACTTTGTTCCAGGAATCAATTTTTGTTATGCCACAAGTGTGTGTTCTTCCTCTGACTTGGCTGTATTTTTGACATATGGGACCAGGGGTTTGACAGTCCTGTCTTGCTGCTCATTTGAAGTTGATATAAAACATCTCAGTGTTTCTCTTGGGCTTTTTTCATCCCTGACTGACCTTCTCATTATGTCAGCTAAAGAAATAGCACAGCTCCTCCACATCAACACCAGGGTGGGAGGGCTGCGGGTGAGTGGGCACAGGGCACGGGCAGGCGAGGGATGGGGAGGGGGTGGATGCTTGTTTTGGAGAAGCTGTCAGGGTTTGTGGAGCGATAGCATGGGGGAGGTCAGGGAAGGAGGAGGCTGGGGGAGAGCAGCGGTAGGGTCAGGCTGAGAAAATATCTGGAAACGCTAACCCAGGGAAAATGTCAGTGCAGGACTCGATGGCCGGGCTGGCAGATGACCAGTGCCCTCCGAGCACGAGACCAGCTGGCAGACCCTGCCGCTGGATGTTTCCAAACTGGGTCTATGTGGCTGGGCACCTGGACTGGGGGTAGAGATGACCGCAGTGGCCATGCGGACATGTCACGGCACAGGGGGCTTCCCGCCCCCTCGTCCCTCTGCCACGTGGTCTGGGTCACCCCCACTAGCGTCCATGCCCTTAGCCACAAAATGAGTGGATGAATACTGCTGCTTTCCGAGTCTCGAAGCGGACTGAAGAAAGCAGAAGCGCGACATCGCCTGCATCCAGGCGCGTGCACCATCAGAGAGCGCAGAGTGCAAATAAAAACAGTGAGGTGAGGGCAGGGGGAGCTGGAGGTGGAGGTGTTGCAAGACCAGTGCTGTGCTGCAAAATGTTCCTGCCACCGACAGCGTTGTTCAGTGATAATGTCTTGGCACGCTACTTTTAGATGCTGTTTCGTCCCATTCCTCCTCTCTCCCTGTCTTAATTCCAGGATGGCTCTGGACAGAGAAAATGAAGGCAGAATTGGAGGTATGTAAGATACTCTACATCTAAATTAAGCAGATATGAAAGCCCGAAGTGTGCTAAGCATTGAAAGGATCAGTGTATTGCTTTTTAAGTTTCTGAGCATGGTTGAGACTCAGAGGGGAGAAAATGGGGGAAACATTGGCTGGGTGGTCGAAGGTCAGTTCACAGGGTGAAGCTTGGCCCCTGGCTCCTCTTCGCATAAGACATCTTTCTTCACCACCAAATGTCCCTGACTTGGCTCCCACAGCAGCACAGCTGGGGCCTGTGCCGTGAGGTGGGGAAAGCCTCACTCTGCCATGTTCTGTTACACACCTGCTGGGTGTCCATCCTCAGCCGGGCTTTGGGCAGTGGGGCGATCAACTGGTCGCAGCGACCTGCCAGGTAGGCTGGTCACTGCAAGTTGTGCTGCACCCAGGGGCCTCATCCTGACGAGGGAAATCACGCACCACACTGGTAACCACCTCTCCTCACTCAGCACGGCAGGTAGCTCACGGGCACTGGATCATGCTAGGTGGAATTTGGGGCGGTCCCAGAAGTGCATCTCTGCTGGGAAACGTTTCTTACCAAAGTAGAGTTAACCTCTGGTGACTGCTGGGAGCTCCCATGCTGGGTCAGTGCAGTGTCAGCAGCCCCGGACTCAGCAATGTGCCTCCTCTTTCCTGCTGGCTAAAGATGGCTTTTCTTCTAGGGCAGAGAGACCAAACCTTTCCTTTCTGCTTGTATTTATTTATTTTTTAAAATGGAGGGATTTCTGCAAAAAAGCACATGGGCTCTAATGTGACCCTTCCGTGTTCCTGTGCAGCACAGACCTTCTTATTTCCTGAATGGCTTGCTCTGCTCTCAAGTTAACTCACACCCTGGATTTTGTCCAAGTACATTTTGTTTCTTGATATGAGGCCAGGCTTTGCTGAGTTGTGGTGCCGTTTTCTTCTCCTTGCTCTCCTCCCTGTTTCTCTATTATCATTCTCATTGCTGAGCGTTACTGGCACCCTGTAGCCAAAGGGGGGGGGGGGGGGGGGGGGCAAAGCCCAGCCCCATGCCTTCTTCTGACAACAGCTGAAGCGAGTGTGCTGAAGCTGCAGTGAACGCCTTCTTTAATGGGCCTGTAGGTTGAGCTGTCCCGAGCTCAGCCCGGCACTGGAAGGTGTGTCTGAAACCAGCTGAAGCAGAAAACATTTGAACTCTACACCCTGCCAAATAGCTTCCAGATGTGTAAGATGTAGCCTCGCTATGGACTCTGACTGTAGCTCTGCCAACATACGTCTGCACATTTCTGGTGCACAGGGAACATGAAAGTAGATCTTTTACAACATCTGCTGCCTTTCCCTAGTTCTCCCTCCCTGCTTCTTGTGGTCCTTTTCCTACATTTCATCCTTCCATAAGGAAAAAAAAAAAAAAAAAAAAAGAAGAGCTACAAGTCCCTCTACTGATTTATTAAATCTCCCCTGCATGCTTCATACCTTTTTGTGCTGGTGGTGTGGTAACAAGGGAGGGAAAGAGAAAGACCTTGTTCTTCTGCCTAGAGATCAAGCCGGTGCCCAGGTCCTTAGTGAATTCTGTATTGATTCGGGCCTCAGCTGGCTGCTCTTCTTGCAGAATCAGATCACAAAATGGTATCAAATTCCACTGAAAAGGGGCTTTTGTAAAAAACAGAGATTTATCTTACTGTCACAATAAGAATTATTGTCTTAATTCTGCAGTCACCTGGGCCTGAGGGGTGTCAGAGCACAGATGGCCAGAACAGGGGAGGGAGAGAGCAGAGGTGCTGGGCATTAAGTTATATGAGATAGTATCTCTTATTTCCAAATAAATAAAATTATTGCTTTTTAAGGTCTTACTTTTACAGTACTCTTTTCGTTAAGAAAAAAGACGATAGAAGCCTTTTCTGCTGTTCCTATCTCTTCAAGTTTGCTATGACTTCTTATCTCTGACTCCACAGGTGGTGGCTGTTTACCAACCTTTGTTTCTACACCAAAACCTGTGTGTTCTTCAACAGATAATTATCTTTGGAGACCATGCCTGTGTCGGTCTCATCTGTTCTGGGAAGCTAACCAGACCCAGGCCTGGGTTATGTTTTGATGAGAGACCACCTGGGAATCACAGAAGCCATCCAAATACACCAGGGAGTTACGGTCAAACTCTTGGCACATCGTAGACCACCGGAATCTAATGAGTGGAAAGACTTCATTTGGCGCAAAAATCACTGCTGAGTTGATTGATGGGGCTGAGATGCAGCCACGCTGACATACCTATTTCTGTCTTCCTGCTGTGATGAGCTGGGGCAGGGTGTGTGGTATATGAGAAGCCTGTCAATCAACTCCTAGGACTTTTATGGATGAAAATGTCAAATGGAGGATGTCTGTGCAGTAGTGTGTTTTGCGGAGCTGGGGGAGGGAGACAGGGAGACATGGTGAGGTGGAAAAAAAGGTGTTTCCTAATCTAGTCTGCCTATGGTGTAGGCTGCCTGCTTTTGTCTTCCTTGGTTTGGGGCAGTCAGTGCAGTAATGTTCACCCGTTGCTACAGTTTTTGCAATGAATCTGCCTGGGTGACACCTGGCCCTGAAGTAACTTACAATTTTGTTGGGGCAATAGCTCTGAGAGCTGTAATTCTCACCAGCAGCTCCATTCAGCCAGGTGTGCAAGCACGTTCCTGATTTCAGGTACCTAAGAAGTCTAACCGACATGCTTCACTCGTGTGGAGGGACCTGCAAGATCACAGCCATCCTGGTCTGGCAGCTAACCTTGCAGGGGTGGTCTCTCTCTTGCAGGCTTTTGATGTCTGTGGGGGTCTTTTCTTCCTTAAAGCGTTTTCTGTAGTGGAAGCCTCAGCTTCTGCTGCTGTGAATGGATGGACCAGATCTTGTTATAAATCTCATTCAGTCTAGCCTAAATTGAAAGCTGTTGAGATTTTATTCCTATTATCACTGTTTTATTGCTATGTTTTCTAAATGGTTTGCTTCTTAATTTGGCTTTTCTTCTGATAGTTAAGACAAAAGATTTCTCTACCACAATTAAAGATGACTAGGGAAAGGCATGAACAGGATATTGAGGAAAAAAATGTTTTAGGAACTAAAATAATGGTCTTAGTTCACCCCTCCCCCCCTTCTTCCTTGGGTGTAACAGTTAGAGGAAAAAAGAGACCCTGATATTGGCTGCTGCTTCATCTCTTGACATGATTTATGTAACTATGTGTCAAAACTGAAAAGATCTGGATGAAACAGCTTTGCTTTTACAGAGACCCACTCCTCAGTGGTTTAAATCTTAGAGACAATTTTATGTTGTGAAGCGTCTGGAAGTCTCCCTGGCCCCTCTCCAGCTCAGTGTCCCGTGGAACATCTTCCTTTGAGTGCCCCCAGGGAGTGACCTCCGACTCCGTGCCTACAGGACAAAGCAAAGCATCTCAGGTTCAAAGCTCCTGGGCTCCTCCTGTTATAATCCCTGCCTAAGTATTATTTGAATGGGGAAAGAGAATAGGCAAGTAGCAACAGTGCCACTTCAATTGCAGAGGATAGAGCTTAGTCTAGTAAACAGTTACCTCTGATATAATCATTCTGTCTGTTAACGCCACCATCTCCTCCAGTGCCCTACTCGTAATATCCCCAGGATAATCATGGTAACTACTGTAAGCACAGTCCAGATCAAACAGAAGATAGTAAAGGAAACCAGACTTGCTTCAGTCTTTGTGTCTGTCTACTCTTCCCTTTACTCAATTAGTTTTGGATCTGACTTTTTTCATTCACAAGTCATCTCTTTGATCTACTGCCTCAAGTACATCCTCAGCCACTTCTGTCTTCCTTCTCCAGTTTCTTAGGCTTATATTATTGCTCCCTGATGGCTCTGATCTCACATTTTGAGCTGCCCCAGGCCTTTCTGATATTCCCAGTGAAACTACAACAATCTTCTCTCTTCAATCATTCTTAGGTGTAAATTTGATCTCTATGTTAGTCTGCCAGCTGACTTGTCTGGAGACTTCTATGCCCCACAGCTCTGTGTGTGTGCTGAGACTGAGCATGGAGATAGTCTAAAAATGGGAGAATACAACTCTTTTTTTTCTGAAGTGAAGCCTGTTTGCAAATGCAGAGCTTTCAGTTGTTGCGTGTGATGTTGAATATACAGCAGACTTCATGCTGCTCCCCAGTCTCACAGGACTGACTTCCCAGGTGTCCTGGGAGCTCAAGAAGTTGGTGAGGGTAATGATGCAGGACAGCAAGTCTGGGACCCTTGACTCTGTCTTCTAGTAAGTATAAGAAGGTTTTGGACTGGCAGGAGGTGAGAAGACATTAACATTAGCAGAAAGCAGAGCCTGCTCTAACCTCCTCTGTGCTTTCTGCCTTTATCAGACACCGACAGTTTAATGGAGGGACTGACCAGACATCTTCTGCTAAGACTCAGTGAGTAGTGTGGTTAACTACTTTTTCAGAGGGTGGACGGTCTGCGTGCCATTCGTCTTGGTCATTGGCATCACGGCCAGCTGGGGTCTGTGGTATAATGTCTGTTTCCTTAATGTGTAGCAGCGACCACTTAAAATGGAGTAAGTATTACCAATTAGAGGATTTTAGTGCAAGCCTATGACAATTAATCCATATTCTTCATATTATTATTATACTGTTATTATGTGTTATTATTATGAATAATAATTTACATTAAAATCTATGTTACTTTCCTATCAGTGCAGCTTTTTGTGGTTCAGTTGTGGTGACTGAGGCACTCATGAGTAGTGATACCACTTCAGCCCATACAAGTCAGACTGAATGTGGTTATTTTAGACTATGTGCTTTCTGTCTCTCCCACTCTTTGCGGACAGCTGTGTGGGGTCCCTGGATCACACAGGCTGTGTGATGGTCTGCAGCAATTCCACTGAGACTGCAAAGACTGAGCAGTAGAAAGGGCCAGCAGGAGAAACAACAGCTACACGGAGGGCATGCTTATGCACCTGATGTGAATTGCTTCTTCCAAGCAGCTACCATATCTAGTCTTTCTAATTCTCATATTCCATAGCCCTGCAGAGACTAATGAGCAACACAATTTGAATAGCAGTGAAAAACAAGGCACTTCAAGACATGACCAAATATCATTAACGATCACAAATCTGTATCCCAACCATATGGAGGCTTTTCTTTTTACCTTGGCTTTTTCATGGCAAGGGGAGGGTTTCAGAATAAGAACAAGCCGCAGCCACTGCGTGCAGCAAAGAGCTGACTCAGAACTGTTTTCTTTGGATGGAGTTGGTGTTACGTTTTTCCTGAGCTGGTGGATGATTCCTCTTGGGAAGATGATGTTCTGGTGCAGCAGGTGGAATTATGACAGACTGATTATTGATGCTACATAGGTCTGAATCTTACCATATTTGTATATCAGGGCTTATGGATGCTCCCATTTTAAGATTTGGGTAACTGGATAGTTAATATATAGAAAATGTGCATGGAATGAAACTCCTGCATATAAGAAACACTCAGCCAGAGGGCTCCTGAGGTTTATGGGCACCTACACCTTCAGCTGTTGATTGGGTTTATTATTTGGGGACCACATGTCATTTAATGAGATGACCTCTGTCAATAGCTCCATAAATGTATTCAGTCTGATATAAAATACTGTCTACTTCATTATTATTATTGCACATATGGAATGGATTGAGAATCCAAGTTTTTACAAGTGAGTGCACAGACTACTATTTGGTGATATTCAAAAGTGCAATGGGCAAATGCCCAGAGCAGATCTGTTCAAGTTGCAGCTTTACATGATTAGGATATATTGAAAGCAGAAATACATATTTCCTGAAACAGAAGGAAGAAAGAATCCTTGATAACTACTTACCAGCTGTGACCACAGCAAATGAATAGTGTCCTTGCCTGGGCTAGCATCTAACTTAACCTTGAGATGTTCTTACAAGCTCTTGAAGGGAATATGATAGCATGTTCCAGTCCAAGAGCAGAGCAGTGCAGCCTCTCAGATAGGTGAAACCAAAAAAGCCAAAAAGCACAGAAGGATCTGGTGGAAAAACAACAAATAACCTAGATACAGGGTATTCTCTGGTCTTGAAAACAAACAGGAAAACCACTCCAAAAGAATCCCCACTTCATCCTCCAAGCCCTGAAATGCAAAATGCAAAATGCAAATGAAGATTCCAGAAATTCAGCACAAGAATTTATAAATAGGAAAGCAGAGAGCAAATGAACTGGCAGGGATTTCAAAGGGGAACATGAAGGGTTTAGAGTGCCAATGAAAATAACCGGGGACACCTCACTTCATACATAATCTACATAAATTCTTGAAAAAAACATCAATTCAAAGAGAGAGGAAAAGAATGGGCCATGATGCGTCTTCTGAGCCTTGAGGAGCAGGGAATAGGTGGACAGAGAAACAGCAAAGATGAGCGGTTTCTTCGGATCAAAAGGATGCATCTTTTAAAATCTTGCTAATATTTCTTTTTTCAATTATTATTTTTAAGAACTACATATTGCAGCAATGGTCCAGTACTGCTCCAGTGGAAGACAATCAAAAGCTGATGTTTATCCATCTGTTCCCATCCCTTTCCTTGGTTCCCAAGTACTACACAAGAGGAGTGTGATACTTTGCTAAATCAGCAGAGACCTGATTTAAAAGATGGATTTACTTTTCCTGAGTATTACTTGTGTGCCCCACCAGAACAGGAATGTATATATTTATGTATATTTTCTGTGTAAATAGACTTTTCCTCCATCTCGCTGAAGCTTTACTGTGCCTTCTCATCCTCAAGGGTTTCTAATCTATCAGTTACTGGTAGTCTCTTTTTCATTTTCTCTTCAGCCTTTACACTGCCCAGTGCCCGTTTTTAAAACTGGGACAAAGTCATAAACAACAGTCTCAGGAGTCCTGCAGGATCATTGCTGGAGTTTCTTTGTAGTGTAATAATTGTCACATTTTTCTGTGTTCCTAGATGTGCTGGGATTTTGTTTTGTGCAGAGTTGGAAACTCCAGTCAACTTCTTCAGAAATTCTGGAACCAATGAGAAAATACAACCTGTAAAGAAGAGAATTTACAGGGTTATGAATCATGCATATGGAGACTGAGATTATGAATTGGGCTTGTTGTTATTAGCCTCTCAGTTAATGAAAAATGTACATTTTCTTTAACAAAATGGAAAAAGTACACACTGGGTACAGCTCTTAGTATATCCAAAGACTGTAACTCCAAGGAGTTATGCTTTCAGAAAGCCCATCTCTCTCCAATTTCCTCTCCAAACCCTTTCACCTGACTTATTGTCTCCAAAGTCCAAATCCTGCAAAACTAATATTCCATCCTCTGCTTTCGCAATGAGTGGAAACTCTGAGGTGAAATGGCTTAGCCCTGACCTCTTTTGCAATTTGATGCCTTGTGAGGCAGCTCTAAAATGTTTTTTATTATATAGAAAGTGGTTTCATTGCTTCTTCAATTGAATCTAAAATGAGCATGGCAAATCCAGTGTTTTAATGAGGACTGTTATTGTCTATGGTTCTGAAATTCCTCTCCTGGCAGCCATTAGGATTTTTCAGCAAACCCTATCAAAATGGCATACTCTACGTGTCTAAGGGATTGATCAGCAATTGCTGCATAAAATCTTGTATAGCTTCCAGGACATCGTTGCCTTTCCAGAGAATAAATTGGCAGAGACATGCTTGTCCAACTTGCTTGTGCTTAAAGATCTTAAAATTAGGTTTGCTCTGTAAATGAGGTTCCTTTTGACTGGAAATGAGAGGTTTTAGCTCTGCATGTCAGCTAGCCATAAGCTATGAAACAAGCAGGTAGGGAGCACATGTTTTGGAATATAATTTGTTCCTGACCTCTGCTGGAATAAATAAGTCCCTGTGATCTTTCAAATGTGCTTTCAATTGTAAGGTATTTGCCTCCATATATTAGACAAATTTCAGCTAAATCAGACTTATGTATTTTCCCAGAATTCAGGGGTATGTTGTGTATTTCTGATACTTCCCAGAAGACTTTTTTTTCCAGCAAACCATAGAGAGTATTACATGCCTCATTATGTAGGCTTTTTTTTCATTTACAATACATAGTGTATGGATAATTGGCATTTATTAAGAGATGCAAGAACATTTCAGGGTGGGTTATTGCTCTCAAATATATACATTATTCCTGGCTTTGGATCAGGTGTTTCCTAGAATGCAGACTGGATGTCTCTCCTTCAGGGCAGGAGAGATACTGAATAGCAGGGCAGCAAAAAGGATCCTCAGACCCATGGGTTTTCTTGGTTTTATTCCCTCTCCTCCCCCTCCTCCTCCTGCCCCACGGCTGGTAATGCTCAGCCACAGGATATGAGAAATGAAGTCTGAATATACACTTATGCATATTTATATGCCTGCCCATTGTTTCCTAGTCATGCACATGTTGCCTCAAGTGCTTCATCCAGAGAATTTTTTATTAGCCAAAGAGCACACATATCTCAGATCTACCCAAACAGCATATATCTCCTGGATCTGTGCTTTGGTTAAAAAGAAGGAAAAGGCTTGTTCAGGATTAGGAGGTCAGAGCCAAGTTCTGAAGAAGTAGTGAAAAAGAATTTCTTAAATCCTTTTCTGTACAGGAGACCCTAACTCCCTTCTCCTCATTCACACAAATCATTGTGAATTTCAACTAATGAGCCTGACTGATAGACAAAAAACCAACCAACCAACCAACAAAAAGTGGATCCTGAAATGCTAGTAGTAGATCCAACTAAAAAACAGCAGCAGAAAGATATTTTGAAGTCACAGGCAATGGCTTTGTAGGATGGTTCTTACCTTCACCAGAGTATTTGATAATCCTGGACTTGGACAATGTTCTCCTTGGAGTCATATTCCCTGAACTGAGTTCATACTAGGTTACAGTCAGGTTTCCTTCACTGTGTGAAATTTTCCTGATAAAATGCTTCAAACCCAGCTCTAGTTCAAATACTTTGGTGGACAGTCCAACTAGTAATGATCACTTTAGTCCTTTGGCTTGGGTGGTAGGCTTTGGGGCTGAAGTTGGTGATTTGAGCCCATGTTGGTCCTACCTGATGCCAGCAGGTGTGTAACTGGTATGCAAATATGTCCCCATGAAGAACAGAGTATTTCCCCACCCTTAGCCTTTGCTCTACCTCAGTGATGATATTGTACCTGTAGAGAAAGACCTGAACATCCTTTTTTGCAGGGTAGAGGAGGGGGGAATCTGTGTGCCTGCAGCTGGACCAGCCTGCACAGAGTACACAGAACGCTTAATTTTAGTACATGCTCTGACTAACCTCCGTGCAAGACTAAGACTTGACCCTACCTTAATTTTTGCATTTTGAATTTACTATAGATCTATGTTAGGTTTGCATCTTCCACTACACATTATAAGTGTCTGGAATTGCTTAAATCACATAGACTGCCTTATAAGTATCCAGCCTGCCTCACCTCCTTTTTACAGCAGCCAGATGATAATCAAACTGTAAAGACGGTAGGAAGTTCTTGTGCTGGATTATCTGTGTTCCCTTAGATGTGCCTTTAATTTAGTTAATTCATGAAGAAAAAAACATTAAAACCTTTAATCTAACTAATTATGATGTTCAAGAGACTTGTTTCATGCAAATCATTCTGGAGGGCTTGTTGGGGAATCTGTGGGATATCTGATAGGTAACAACTTTTGGCAGAAGGGGAAAACCAAGAGAATCCTTAGAATTAATCTTTTTTTCTTTTAATGTTTAGTCAGCTTAATTACATGTCTGCATTATTTACAGTTTGTTATTCACTGTCAGATAATAGGGCAGTATGGATTCCTCAACTGCTAGCTGTGCAGAACTGTAGCTCATTTATTTTAATGACTGCATCATCGAGCCAATTAATGGGATGCTCAGGCTGCTGTAATGAAGTGCATTGGCTAAAGCATCAGCAAGCAAGGGCTTTTTCCCAAACAGGGGTATTTATCTAAAAAGTATTTGTGTTGTAAAGCTCCTGTTGAATGGTTGTGTGCCAGCTGTTGCTGCAGCCATTGATGACAGCCTTTCCTTCAGTAAAATGGGATTTACGCAAATATTCTTTCATTGTATGTTTCTTTAAAAAAAACCCAACTAAATTCTGCAGTTTGCATAAACAGCAATTCAAACACCAAACATTGAGGTAGAGGTGATACTACCACACCCTGACTTGATTACTGTTGGGTCTGGAGGGTCTTTTTTCTTCACCAGTTTTGCATATCTATGTGGCATTTTTCTGCCATAATGGGGGTATGAAAGTGCGGTGAATCAGGCACAGAAGGTGAGTTCAGCTGAGACAAGATAAACTCGACTGAAATCTTCATTCAAGGGAACCAGCTGACAAGAGAGCAGGACCTGCCTAGAGCCTGCAAAGGGAGTTACTGGTGCAACCCTGCAGGTGACTGCCCTGCTGCGAACCTGTCCCATGGCTGTGCTTGGTGGAGCAAGAGCAGGGCTGTGATCGCTGCGATGGATCCCTGTGCCAGACAAGTTTTTAGGTACATGGGATGAATGTTGTTTGAACTTTCTGCATGTTGAAGCGCTTCCTGCCCTGTGTGCTATGCTCCTACCATGCACTCCCTGTGCCAAGGAGCAGGGCGAGGGGGCCCGGCACCACCGAGTCAGCTGGCGAGTGGGACGAAAAATTACCAGCAGAGCAAACCATGCAGCTGTTGCAGAGCTGTGGGCTAGCTGCAGTACAGGTAAAGTTGTTGGAAGAATTTTTGTTGGAGCCTTGAGGCTTAAATATTAGAAATTTCCCCGGTATTGCACAAAGCACCAAGTTGGTTCAGGGCTTCTTAAAGACTAAGATGTTTGAAAGGAGGAAAACCTGAAAAAGTATGTTTTCTAAGAGTGCGACAGTGAACTTTTGATTGGCAAACTAATCCAGGACACAGCAAGCTGTCTTCAAAAGCTGAGGTGAAAGAGCAGATCACAGGAGAGGAGCCGTGTGCCGGACACGAGAAGCAAGATGACGATCCCCGACCCACAGAGAGCTGGAGGCTGCAGAGGCGTGTGAGTACAACTGTAGTTTCCTCCCAGTAAGAAACAGGGAATTTGAAGACCTCTGCGACTTCTGTGCCCGTGAGTCAGCAGGAGGCTCCTGCAGCCCGTGGGAGATGCTGGTGAGCAGGCAGGGCTGCCCCGCAGGCAGTGGTCCCACCACGCGCTGTTTTCCAAAAGGCAGGGTACCACAGTAAGGGAAACCTCTTAGCAGGGTTATTGGTTAGTTATTCTAAGAGGCAGCGAGCACGAGTAATGGTCTCTCCATAAATCTTTTTTTTTTCTGCACACCTCTGCTGAGAAATTTGCTAATAATTGCTGTGTTACATTTTTAGGCTGGAGACATCCCAAGCCAAACCTTCCAATTTTGGGGTAGACGTAGCTACTACAGAGGAAAAGATTGGCCATAAGGCACTTTACAGTTCGCACAGTGTTTCTGTAAAACATTGAAGAGCTACCTTTATTCCTTCAGGCTCTGCCTCCAAGATTTAAAATGTCTAGCACGTAGTCGTGCCTTTGCTTTTCTTGTTTCCTATGGTGTCTGAGCTATTTCATATCAATGCAGCTGGGCTCAGAGAGCTAGCAAAAAATGTTATCCTGCATAATACAAGCTAGTTTAAAAAGGATATATGTGTATGTATGTATGAGAGGTGTAATGCAGCTGCGCTTCCTGATTCTTGCTCTGAAGTCCAGACATCAGAACTAGTGAGTTTGGTTTATCCATCCCGAGAGAGCCCTTGTGCAGCGTTTGAGGTATTATGTGCTGAAAGACCTCATTAATGATGCAAACACTTCAGCTGTCGTTGACTCATAAAAAAGCTCAGAAATAGGAAGGTCTGAAGGAAATTGATTTTCTTTAATTCCTTTGTGAAGTGTCATGTGGAATACTGATCACTTTGGTAGGAATGATTTAAATCTCCCTCAGGCATCTACTGGAAGGCAAACAGGTTTTTATCTGAGGGTTTTTTTTTTTTTGTTGAACCATAGTGCTCATCATTTGGATATTAAGATGTTTGGGACATTCGCTGACCCAAAGGCAGATGAACTATGGTTTCTCCTTGGAAGGAGAGGCTGGTTATGTTTAAAATGCTGGAGAATTACTGTTTCATGTCACGGTATGCTATATACAACTATTTTAATGGCTTTGCAGTGAATAACTAGAAACACTGTGTAAGTAGGAATATTACTTGAGATATAGTATGCCCTATCTTTGGAGAAGGATCAAGGTGACACAAGGCCCTGTTAGGATGAGTATTATTAAGCCTCTTCACTACTAAAACTTATGTTGTCAACCTGGAGTATATTTTGCAATTAAAATTAGTGATAAGAGAAATGGTAATGGAAAATCCCTGTGGAAAAAAAATCTGATTTAAATTATGTTTATATTATATTTTTACAAGGAAGTTACAGGTTTGTGTTAGAGGTGAATCTTTCCAACATTTTTTTTCTCCCCAGGTCTCACAGGCAGTGAGGGTAAATTCATGTGTGCATAAAGTGGTAGGTGCTCTCCGGGTGGAAGGTGGGATAGAACTGTAAAACACTTTATTTCCTTGGTATCCACAGGGAGTTATTACTTTGGTCCAACACGTTATTAGTAAGCATTTGGAAATAACACCGAATGATTCACTAGGAAAAAAACAGTAGTAAATAATGCCTGTTTAGACCTGCTGTCATGTGAGGAACATTTTGACCAGAAGACAGGTTGAGATTTTCCTAAACTAACATATATTTCTACAAAATTTTAGCAAGGTCAACCAGTGTAATCATAAATCAGTAGACTGTGATATTCACCTTCGCCTACTCCTGATCACTCTGGCATTTATATTACCTTGGTGTGCTAGCTTCATTACAAGTCCTATCTTTGGGAGATTAATCTATTCTGCTGCGCACTGAAGCAATGGGAAATGTTTAAAGGGCTTCCACTGTGTGTGTGTTATAAAACTGTTGCGGACAGGACAGTGCCTGGAGATCACAGAGTAGGAGTCTTCAGGGGCAGAGAAGGGGAAGGGTCTGAACTGAAGAATACTGTCCTACTGATGGGCTCAGCTGGATCCAGTACGGAGCTGTGATGTGGGTTCCTGTCTCCTGTGTGTGAAGAAAAGGCACATCTGCCAGCAAAATTGTTGGGAACTTTGGCTGCCTATCTCATCTATATTCAGCACATTGAACTCTGTCAGCTCACCAGTGCTATTAACCTTACTCATTATTGCTCTCTAAGTTAATGATGGGTATCTGATCTGCATAGCGATCTTCTCACCTTTGCCATATTCATCATAACTTTAGCTAGGTCATTATTAAGTAATACAGGTGCAACATAGGATAATCCCTTTCAAAATAAATGCCTATGCATGATCCTAAGGTAGCTGCGATGAATCTGATCCATAAGAACCTGCTGCTGCTGTGGGTGTTTCATCACCCGTCTGTGACCTGCCTGTGGGACCCTGCTCGGCAGATGCCTTCCACAGCAAGACCCTGCTCCGGGCAATGTATAAGCAAGGGCATCCCAGCCAGCAATGGGCACTGCGTGGCTGCGCCTGGGCTCTTCCAAACCATATCCCTTTTCTGCCAGCCCTGATGTCGAAATACCATTTCAATATAATCCAGGGTCTGCTAGAATACAGAGACTGATGGTTCCTTTCTCCAGGAAGCTGATTAAACACAAGTCTCCTTCCCTCTGCTGCAGCTCACTGTGATGGGTGACAAGGTGTTGGAGGGGCTGTTCTGCAAACTGGCGACATGCACGCGGCAAGAGGCATGTTTGCTGGAGGTGCTGTCAGCAGTGCTGGTACCTACCAGCACCAACACCTCCAGTCCTGGCCTGAGGAAATACCCCTGCAGCACAGCTGGAACTGCAGGCAGGAGCTGAACCAGAGGTTTCTCCCCATGGCATTGCCACCAACCTCACGTGTCAAATTCAATGACTCCAATAGCTCTGTTCAGGGGATTGCTGATGCTTATTTTCAGGGAGGATTTGCCCTTGAGAGAGGGAAGTGTGGTGCTGAGTACAGCAATGATCTGGTGAACATACAAAAAAGGGGAAATAAACCAGCTGGGGATTCCTGGCTGGAAATCTTGTGATGGCTGAATGAGCTGCGCTTTAACAATTAACACAAGATGTACTACTCGTCTGCGTTTAAATAGTCAGTCTAGCTTAACTGCACTGTGCATATCACCTTGATTTGTTGGGTTCTAAATGTCACAGTTACAGTTTGAAAATAGTCTGCTACTTTTTGCTTAGAGCTTAAATCCTGTTCACTGAACACAATATTTTTCTCTTGCTATTTGATATTTGTAAGGATCTTAAATTATTTTAAATGGATTTTTCTCTCTTGACCTTAATACATACATACAAACACACACAGTCTTGCTCTTGCGGTAAAGCTATGCTAAGTTTCTGATGGCACTTATTCCCATAAAATGTGATTGAAGTCAGAATACTCCTGACTTTTCTACAGATTCAAACAGAAGAAAGGAAACTGAGAAACTAGTTGCAAAGCTCAGTTTCAAATACATGCCTAGCAGTAAAAAGCCTATGATGGTTCTCATATAAACCAGGAATGTCTCCAAACTAGTCTACATCTGTGTGAACTCCCCTGTTGTTTCTGCTTGATGGAGTACTCCTCTCCTTCTGCCCTGTCATTGTGGTGAGATGTGTCTGTTATCACTGTTCAGTTGCTGCTTACCCCCATGGTGATACTGCTGTAATTCACCATTGATGGACAATTCTGTTCAGACAGATTTTTTAAAATCATGGGGTCTGTTTTTCCGGAGGCATAGCTGGGACCAAGTGTTTCAGGGTGCTGGCTGTGTTGGTAGGCACTAGAATAAGGTCTGGATGGCAAAGTGCTCAGGTGCAGAAACTCTGGTTGCAATAGTCCAAGCTCAGTTTTCCAGAGTGGGGTCTTTTCTCTGCCATGGGGTGAGGGGAAGTGGCTGCTGGTTTCTGGTGTCTGAGCTGCAGCAGACCTTTGGGACATCTGGTCCCAAAGGGGAGCGCTGAGTGCTTCTGAGCAGTATGGTCCTTGTGTGTGTGTTTATGGGGATTCAGCAGGCTTAAGTTTGGAAATCCCTGGTCCCACTTGCTACACATGCAGCGGTCCTGCTAATCCAGTTAAGCTGCAAGTGTGGCACTCCTGGCCTCCCATTTTTCAACTTTGTTGTGTTTAGTTGAGGGCAACGAATAAGTAGGAAATCTGTGTGAACAAAGCAGAAATAAAATAGTGCGAGGGCTTCTGTGTAACTGAACTGAGTCTTTGGAGTGCTTTTCTCTGGTCCAGGTAAGTTGTGTTCAGCATGGCAGGGAACTCTGGGGCCTGAAAAAGATGACAAAAGTTAATAAAAAACCATGAACGGCATAGAGAAGATAACCAGGGAACGACTATTCACTGGGATCTCACAGTCAGAGGCACCCGGTGGAAATACCAGGCAGTGGGTTTAAAACAAAGAGGAGGAAGTCCTTCTCTGCACAATGGACGCTTAAATTGGGGAACTCGTTGCCACAGGATGTTTGTGAGGCCAAAGGTATGAATGGGTTCACAAAAAGGGTTACTCAAGCCCATGGCAGATAGATAGGCAAATGCGAGAGCCTGGGCGTGAGCTGCGGCTCAGGAAGGGCCGACGCCAGCGGCTGCTGGCTGCCAAGGCTGCACGCTGGGGACGTGCTGCTCTCTGCCTTGCCTTCCTCTGGGCTGCCTGAGCCCTGCTGGTCCCTGCTGTGGGCCAGTGCCGCTCCTAACAATCAGGTCAGGAAGGTGAAGGGTGGCTTTATTTAATGCCCGTGTGGCTGCTAGATCCTGCAACTTATCCCTGCCAGCGATGAGGTCCAGAGCCTGAAGTCTCACAGTGCTCCTGCAGGACAGCACTGGGGGGCGGGAAATAACTAAAGTCTAGCTCTTTTGCAGTGGTTATGCTTCAAGCTGGGAAACAGGGTTCCCAGTCACAGCAAAGATGCAGATTTGCAAGTTTCTCGTGGCAGCTCCAGGTTATAAAATAAGGCGGAAGGAGGGACTGAGGTAGCAAACAGACTTTTTGGACATGTCCTTCCCTGGTATCTTTCCTGAATGATGCACAGGCTGAAATGGGTGGTAGAAAAGCACATACCTAGGTACTCTAGAAAGCCTGGGCTGCAGTTATTTCTGGCAGGAAATGTGCTGAGAATTGTGGTATCCGGAGGTAGTTTGGCAATGAAATGTGAGAGGAAAAACAGCACAGTGGTCACTTATCTGCCTCATGGATCAGACACCTTTGGGCCAGAATGTGACAGCCTCACTGCTGTGGAGAACCCCCAAAATTCTCATTTTGGCAAATATTAAAAAAGCACAGCAGCTTGCAGGCAAAAAGCAGTGAGGAGCACTGTACACAGTCCTCTGCGCTCACAAGTAGCTGCTAGCAATGACCCCCTCCGCCACAAGCCCCTCGGCCACGAGACCCTCAGCCACGCGCCCCTTAGCCACGCCACGGAAATCTAGAGACATAAATCACAGGAGGAAGCATAAGGAACTGCTCTCCTTACATCAGCCATTTGTGTACATGCACATTTCTCAGACAGAAAAATAGGAAAATATTCTCCATCTATGCCCAGAAGTCCTTTAGATTGGAAAGCTAACACAGCCTCACAGCTTGGGAAGCTCTTCTTGAATCCTTTTATAGAAAGCAGAAAACTACAAGTACAGAGTTGAGGGAAATTATGTTTTTGTTGTGTAGGATAAGCAGGCTCAGTCTGTACCAGCAAGGTCCAGCATGACATGTCTCTCAACTATTTTTAGAGGATGCAGCTTGTTTCCAAAAGAATTGTGTCTTATGGCCCAAACTCCTCCTTTGTTTGCTGCCAGACTCCTCAGACGCTCTCCTTTTTGGGCAAGGAGGGTCCAAAGGAGCTTTTTAGGACTTAGACTGAATTTTTCTCAGATAAGATGCCTGCTGGTGTCTCAGAGCTTCTTGCTTGAGTACAAAGGGCAATGTTGGGACTTGGGTGTCTCAGAAGGAAAGTAAAAAAACAATTTAACTAAACAGCTGTGAGTGAAATTTTGTAAAATATAATACCAGGAACTGCTCAGAAGTAAACCTCTGTCCTAAGAACAACCCATGGCATAGTTTAGCTTTTCAAACTTCTGTTGGTGTCACTTTCTTTTTTTTCTGAACTGAAGTGCTGGCAAGTAAAATGCTACTCCATTTAATCACCTGAGCTCAAATGTTTTCTTTCAGCCACAAGGAGCTACTCCAGTTAAAGGAAGAAAGAGCAGAAATAATGAATCTGAGAGCATTTTAGTAAAGGACTACATCTGAACACAAAATGACAGGTGACTGGGGCAAGGAGAGGAGATTTTTCTCATTTAAAGGTCTGGCAGATAGAGAACAAATTATTGGAGATGCACCATATGCAGCCCTCAGAAATAACAGCCCCAACCTGTACTCCCCAACGAGGTTTCATTGCAAAACTCCCTGTAGGACCACACATCAGTCTGGCACTTCTGGAGCTACGGAGGTGATTTCTGCGGACTACAACTCGATGCTGAGGATGGTTTGCTCACAAATGTATTGATTTCCTGATGTAAGGTCTGGCTCACATGGGGTGGCTTCAGTATGTGCAAAATTCAGCCTTTTCCGTTTGTTGGTCTTGACTGAGCACAGGGCAATGTGCTTTCATGTGAACGAGGGCGCTCCTATCGATTTATCTGTCTGTGGTATAAATGGACGAGCTCAATCCTGACCTGGCTGTGGAAAGCAAGACTGGGGTGTGCAACACCTTGGGGGATCTGCCTGCCCTCCCCCAGCCATGGTGAGCTGCACCCTCTTTTTGGGTTGCGTGCAAGGGGATGGGGCAGAGAACTATGCCATGTGTTGTTTTTAGGACAGAAGTTTACTTCTGTCCCGGGTTTACATGCTTGAAGCATGTAAAGAGGTTTATATGCATGAAGCTCTGCTAGCATGGAAGGGTAAAGGTCTGCTCTGTCAGTCACAAAAGTTTTTGAGAGTCCAAGTAAAATAAGCGTGCTTTATCCTGAAGCAGTATTTGAGGGCAATATCTACATGGAGGCAGAACTTGGGGTGGTTGTTCCTAAAAGGCCCCAAGTAAGATGGTTAAAATTTGCCAGGTGCCTGATTTGCTGGCAAAATAAAGTAATTTGGGGTCAATTTGTATTTGAAGGTAATTGCAGAGTTGTCAAATAGTTTTGAATGGAAGGGTTTGTGTGAAAAAGGATGAAATATTAATGGCAGTGGTGCAAGCAGCCCTTGGCTGTGGTATTTGTTTGTGTTTAATTTTAAAAATGCAGCATCCAACTTGGACCATTGGAAATGCTTCTGTCAATTGCCCATGATATTTTCCAAGTTCTTGGTTTGCTGAGGGAGCTGATGTTTTGGGGTTGTTTGTTTGTTTGTTTTTTGGGGTTTTTTGTTTTGGGGTTTTTTCTTTGAGTTAACACAGCAAACTGACAAAATCAGTTAATCATATGACCCCTAAGCAAATAATGGCACCAGACCCTCAGGCACTTTCAGAAGGGCTGCAGAGGTCTGATCTCTGAAGTCCCTTTTGAAATGAAAATCCTTAATAGCTCTTGTGAACAAAAAGCAAGGTTTTGTAGACACAGGCATAAATTTTCTGTGAAACCAGTTAACAGACTCTGTATGCAGTTTGCTGTTGACTCAGCACTTTCATAAGTTTTTAATATGATTTCTTGGAGCACTTACTCTTTCCAAGCTGTTGAATTAGTTGATCTTCTGAGAACTGCACATTTGCCCTCGTTTTGAACTTCTCAGTCAAATTCTATGAAATGCTAATGGTATGCAGTGCAGAGGGCTTAAAAAAAAGGCACTGTAACAGCTGCAGCGCTTGTATTTCTGCAAAACATATTTCTTTTAAAATAGCATTTGCTATGTTCAATATCCAGGAAATATGGCCCAGCAATAACAGGTTTGTGACTAAAGCTGGAAAGGAAAGATCTGTGAATCAGAGTTAGACAGAAAGGTCTTAGCCTGCTGTTATAGCCTCTTATTCAATTATCTGGTTTAGAGCAACTTGAATAGAAAGAGTCGAAGTGAAATGTGGCAGGAGAACATCTGTGCTACCATAATGACTATTCAGGGCATTTTGGCTTCCTGGCAAAATATAATTTACATGTAATTTCTCCAAACATTATTTTTACTATAATGAATTCTTTTCCTTATAATAAATCCAGATTAATCTATTTCTTTTCCAGAGGAACCCTGGATGTTAGTGAAACTCCTGTGACTTGAAAAAAGGCAAATTCGGTATGCCATTGCTTTTGTATTTCTTAAAAAAATTAAATATCACTCTAAATGTCAGCTCCTTGATTCATTAGTCTTTTGGGAATGAAAACTAATGCTATAATTATAGCTTCATCCCAAACCTTGATCACAGTGACAGTAGGTGTTTTCTAATAATTAAAGCTTGTTCAGCTGATTTGTGAACACCATGTTCATTGATATTTTCACCTTTTTTTGGTTCATAAATAGTTTGCAGGCAAGCTTCTCTCGTGGTTCTTGTGCCGTGTTCATTGTGGGGAGAGGGAGGAAGGGGCTGACATTAGTGGGGGACTTTCAGACCGCGGGTGCCTGCGCGTTGCTCACCTTCCCCCTGCAGCCTTTGCAGGGCGTGCGCGTGGTCAGTTAGCCTTGGTGCTGGGGTGCGGGTGCTTGGGGGTGTGAACAGGACCCTGCCGAAGCCCCAAAGCGTGCCCACTAACAACGAGCAGCAAAGGTTTTTGTTAGCGTGAGAGATCCCATCTTTGCATGCTAATGCGGGACTTTTGTTAAAGAAGTGCAGATTTTTCTCAACATGTGCTTGAATAGACAATAACAGGAGGTGTGCTGGGGTGGGAGCGAGCAGCCGCTCGGCACTGAGAGTGCCCGCCAGCCTGCGGCATGGGCGTACAGCCCGCAGTGACCACTACCCCATAAAGGCAAGGAAAACCGCGTATGCTGCCATGCATTACGTAGCATAAGCTGTTGCTCTCTGATAGACGGTGCTACGAGAGGTGCACCAACATGCTGCAGCCTGGGCCGGCTGCGCATGGGGATTGGGCCGGAGATCCCGCTCGCTCCGAACCAGTGATGCTCTGTAGGTACGCAGCAGGCAAAGGCAGCAGCCTTGCCTCCATCTCTGAGCTGGGGGCGTAGGGTCTGCACACAGATTTGCCTTTGCACGAAGCTGGTGTCCGTAAAGAAACAAAATCCCAGCGTCCCCAGCCAGTGACTTAATAGTGAGACAAGCCTCGGTTTTGCAAAGCAGGGGAGCAGCTGTTTCGAACTTATTTTCCAGAGGGAGCTTCTTCAGTGGGTACATGTTGTAGGAGGGAAGGGCTCAGGGTAAGAGGAGAAAATGTTTGGAAAGGATGAGCACAAAGAAGTCTCCTCACAGTCTGGCAAAAGTTTCTGCCTTCTTCATTTATTGAAAAGGAGCAAATAGTTAGAGATGTGCTTCTCCCTCTGAGCTTTCTGAACTCTCACTTTCTTTTTTTCTCTTTTCTTGACCCTTGCATCACATACTGCCTGCCTGTCCTATTGTTCAGTGGAAAAAGCCTATTAGAGGCATACCAATTACTTAGACATTAAATCAGATACTGTCATGCTGCTACTTTTCCACCTCAATTATGCAGAATGGAATTAAAAGTACCTTATTCTAAGACTCTCACTGTTTTATGAACTCCAAACCACACCAAGAATATTCTACCCAGTGACCTTTATCTGCACATAATTACAGTCTGAGGCATTCTTAAATCATTTGCTAAACTATTTCTAGTGTTATTCCATGGTAATCTTAAATACCTAGGGATTACCAGGGATTACTGCCCTATTTTCAGGGCACAGCAGCTAGACATGTAAGTAATTCTGTGCTTTGATACTTCCAGCAAGCATTGTTATCTTTGATAAATCTGATTTTTAAAATAAAGATTAAAATTGCCTTGTTAGATAGTGTAGACATAGATTTATAATTTCTCCTTAGAACTTTTTAAAAGTTAAGAAATATAATAAAAATGTGTCTGTATAAAAAAGCCATGCTCTCTTATGCTAAAGTTCACTGTGTATTTTAAGCATTTTCATGATCCTATTAACAGATCACACTTTTGGAGTAAACTTCTTAATGGAATTTAAACTCTGGACTTGCTGCATGTTATGTGCAGAAGAGGGTGAGTGGAAATAGTCACGTACATGCTGCAGGTCAACACAGTGGTTTCATTCAGTGAATAATCTGTACAGCAAGTAACATTTCTAGGGAATGGGATGTTACTCCAGGAGCCTGAAATAAGCTGCTTCTTACCTTTGGGTTATAAGCAGCTGAACATGGATAGCAATATTGGTGGATAAAATTACTAGCATGTGATAGCTCTTTGTGAAGCACGTCTGTGGCATTAGCCTTGCTTTTGAGGGTGTTTTGGAGGTTAGAGGTGCTCTTTGCAAGCCAAGAGTAAAACGTATATTCAGCTGAAGCTGACCTGAGCTAGGTATGCTATGAGGGCTGCATTAATCACACCCTCCAGGTCAGGCCAAAAGGGACCATCCAACTCCCAGTCTGACCTGCTGAATGTGGGACACAGCTCCTAACCAAGCAGTTGTTGCATCTGGCTCATGACGTAGTGCTGATCAGAAGAAATTTGACCCTGGTCTTGTATCGAGGTCCATCTGCCTAAGAATTAAGCTGTCAGCAAAATACAGGAAAAAGCACAGGAAGGAGAAAAGCATCCTTAACAAACTGGGAAAAAGTACTCTGAAACATTGAAACACTAAACCCCTTTCACAATATTATAGAAATTAAACACAAATAGCCCTTCTGCTCCATATTGTGTGTACAAAAAAATTAGATTTTTTTTTCCCCTGTGATGCAGTAACTGTTATGCAACTGCCCCAGTTATTTTGACATCTAGTAGTTGATGTGAAAGTATATGGTTTCTTTCTAGAACTGGTAAATGCAGTAGCATATTGCAAGCCAAAGAAGTTTTACAGAAATCATGTGAAAAAGCATTTGGGTTGCTTTCACAGTATTTACTGAGACTGTATCACATAGTTTCCCTGCTTTCTTTTACTTTTTTTTTTTTTTTTTTCAATTGTCTGAGTTCCCCTTAGTGCTGAATATCTTTCAGTATTGATACATATTTTTTGTCTCTGTATAATCAAATGTGTTCCTTTTTATTCTCTTAAAACTACATTTATTAATTGGGCATAAAACAGTTTTAATGCTAAAATACGCTCAGCTGTCTAGCTATCCTTCAGTAATCTTTGTATCCCCACATGGATGAAGGAAGATGACTTCCTGTCATCCATAGTAATGTAATTAAATCCTGGAATATACTGGTGAAAAGATCTTGTTTAAGAGCCAACTGCCTCTTAGGGACAGTAGTGATGTCTTTTCAGAGTTATTTTTGCCCCTTGATTATGCATCTGTCTGTACATATATATGCTCCTTCTTTGCAAGCGTGCAAACTGGCTCTGGTTGTATTAGTCTGTGCTTGGTTTTGCCTACAGGCTCTCAGATATGGCAGCAATAATGATTCACTATATGAAGACATGGGTTGTGGCTGGAAAACTCCAGAGGGCTACAATTGTTTTGAAAACAACCTTACAATCCCAAACGACACATGCAAGGAAATTTGACTGCTCTGTGAACTGTGCTCTATAATTTTCCACAAACAAATCAAGGTACTTATATTGGAAAAATCTAAGTCCAGATGAGTTCCTCCAGTCAAATCCTTTAGATTCATAACAAAGCGATTGAGTGAACAGACATCTTTTAATTCTTCACTTTCTTTCCTCTGTCTGTCCAGACTATGAAATCTCCTCAAAGTCAAAATCCTGGCTGATAAGTGGATTAGGACTGGCAGATGTCTCTCTACCACTCTTCTTCTACTCACTTATTAGAAGTCAGTAAAGCCCCCCTTTCATTCCACCGTTTCGCTTGCTGGGATTTTGTCACTGAGGCTGCTGCAGGTCTCCAGGCAGGCAGTTACAGCAAGATGTAGTCAAGGTCTTTTTAAGTACAAAAGAAGAAGCAGCTTCACTGATAACTCTGACCCATTTCACGTTTCATCAATGTCCTTACGATTTTAGGAATTTATGTTCTCTTCTTTGATTAGCCCATCGTTCTCAATTTTCAAACACTTTGCTTCCTTTGAATGTCTTCCTGTTTCCTCCTTGTATGTTGTAATCCTGAACTTAAACTTTCCTAACAAAATGAGTACCGTTTCTTCAAGAAAATGTGCAAGATACCAGCTAACTAAATAACATTATAGTAGCTGGGATACATAGTATGGTTAAGTCCTAGGGTTTTGATCCAAACTAAGCAGATATTTGCTGTAGTAGTAGTAATAATAATAATAATAAAACTCAAACAAAATGCAAATGTTACTGTTCTAGCTTTCCAATACCTCTTAGGACCAAAGGCAAGAAAGAGACCAGCAATGTATTAAGGCAATACTTCATTTTCTCCTTTTTTCTTTGTGGCATTCCACCTTTTGGTGTACATTCATCTCTTTTTCAAGAACTTTCTTTCATACACCCCTTTGTTAACAGGTGGTGGGAGTAAACCAGACAGGAGGTGATTCCCACAACATGAACCTTCCCCTGCTCACTGTTAATCTGCTTGTGATGTATAGCTCAACTGTGAACTCTGTGCCACAGGATATTGTAGATGCCCAAGTTCATGTGTGGAGATTGAATATGTTAATGACAGATAAATGCACTGGGGATTACCCAATATACAAAAACCATCCCTGGCTCACTGTGGCCCTCAGCCACATGTTACCAGATGTTGGGACATTAGTTGGGTGAAGTATCCTGTTGGTGCATCCTTATCTGCCACCTTTCATGGGCACCTGCTTTTGGCCGCTGTGGGAAAGGAGATACTGAGCCAGACAGGCCTTTTGGTATTTCAGCCCATTTCAGGGGGTTTCATATGTTGTACGAGGTAAGATAAATAGCAAGAGGTGGTCTTCTATCCTTTTACTTTCATCAGACAGCTTTCTCTGCTTTTGGACTCCAGGCAAAACACAGTAGAAAAGGTGTCTAGAGTCCATTGAAGTGGGGCTGAAAGGAAGGAAACGCTTTTGTTGGTTTTAACTCCTGTTCCTTGTTGAGGAAACCTCACTCTAGTAGGAGAAAGAGATGGTTTGAAGGCTTATGTGGTGCCGACACTGGAAGGCCACACCAACAAGCTGTCAGAGGGCCCCTCTGATGCTGCTTGTCAGGGGCCTGGGACCAGCACAGGACCCTTCAAACCATACCCAGAGCTCTCCGGCAACACATGTCAAACAGCAGCCAGGGAACAGGCAGTTTTCCTGCTCACCGGCAGCCTCCGCTGGAGTCACAAAGCATCGAATGATCCCGGGGACGCAGAAGCTGAAGTGCTTGCACACAGACACCTGCTGCACTGCCCCGGCTTAACTTTTCAGTGAACAGTCCTTAAATAGAAAACATGGCATCATCTGTGCTGAAGCCCAGCTGAGATCCAGTCAGATAAAATAAACATCTGCCTGAAACAGGTTTCTGAAAACATGCATGCAAGAAAGGTCATTTTTATGCCTGCCTGAGTGATCAGAATACAAAAAAAGGATGAAGCGTTCTATCCACAGCCTCAGTATAATGTGATTAATTTTTCATTTTTATTCAAGGCTCATGTATTGTATTCCTCTGCATCCCTTTCAGTGGCACATCAACCTCTATTTTTCTTTTTTTACACTTTGAATTTGAATGGTATCTCTCATTCAAAGGGCCCTGCTTTGCCTTGACTGTCATTTATCCTGGGAGATTTGGTTTGTTACGGGCTGTGCAGAGGCAATGAGCTCGCTTTGCATTTCCAATATCAGCGAGCAGGAGGATTCAGGGGCTGTAGCCATACTCATTAGTATGACCTGGTGTAACGTGTAGTGCATGTCAAGGGACAGGAGGGTGCTCCATGCTCAGATCCCTTGTCAGCGTGATGCGGGGAGCACGACACACTGCTGAAATCCAGGGGCTTTGGAAATGCTGTAAATGGTGCATTTATTAAGCAAGTTAAACATGAAATCTTGTTAAACCATTGGGTTCATGTCCTCAAAATGCAGGACTTCTTTTTCTGTCAGTTTTACAAGTCCACAGCAAAACCTACAAGTCCCTAACATTTTGCTTTTCTTAATTACAGTGTATTTCTTGTAGTTCAAGTGCTTGAAACACTTCTGCATCACCCTAGTGCTGATCTCTTTAAGATATTATAGTGGCACTGTGTCTGATCTGGTCACACACCAGAATTTCTGCTCTAAAATCACTCCTGCTCAGGATGGCTTTTGTTGTGTCTCTCTGGACTCTATTTTAGCGAGACTGTTTTGGGGGAGGTGGTGGCCTGAGCTGGTGTTCAGAGATGTCTAAAGCCAGCCTGTTCATTTTACAGATGCTGCCCAAAGCCAAGCTGGCTTTTTTCCTCTCTGCCATGTTGTAAACTTAACATCTGACTTGTCAATAAATTATTCGCAGGCTGTGAGGCCCTGAGGAGCAACTATGGCTATTTACTCTTGACCTGCTTTGCATAGAGGCCATTTAATTTCTTGAGAAGAGGGTTAAAGCATGCAAGTCCTCTAGAAAAGCAGAGAATCTCATTTTAAAGACTAAGTGACTGGAAGTCTACCGATTCTTCCAGTAATCCTCTCTACCTTTTAATTACCCTCCCTGCTGTGGAGCAGTATCTTATTGCAAGGTCACATTTATCAGCTCCCATCTGTGAATTTTAAGCCTAGGTAAACCCTTCTCCTTTGCTTTTTCTCTGTTCTTCCAGGAAGCACCTGGCTGGGCACATAATTATCAGACCATCTCTCTCATAATTTTTCTTGATGCAATGCTGTAAAATGCTATCCTTACATGGTATAGAGACCATTTAGTGATGTGATTCAGGTGAGTCCAGAAGACCAACCCATTCTTGTTATTTGCCATCCCACCAGTCTTTCTGATGCTTGCATATTTACTTGGCAAGAATTTTATCCTGCCATTCTGGTCACCTGGATCACTGATAATGTCAGCTAATGTTGGACCAAAGACATTTTTTTTTTTTTAATATCTATTTTCTCATGGCCCTGCTTCTTGATATCTTTTCATTAACATCACAGTTTAGAGAGTTATCAGTGAGACACTTTCAGATCAGTAGAAAGTACTGGCTAATTCCAGACAATGCAAGCTTTTTAGTCAAAATGTTGTGTGATAGTAAGAAAATTATTTGCATCAACACAGACTAGTTAAAATATATATTTTTTTGGAAGTAAAAGTGTTTATGGAACCTATTCTCCATGAAACCACACTGACTGGTATTCATTGTTCTTCTAGAGTCTAACTCTTTTTTGATAAAATCCTGAAAAATCTCTGGCAAACTAATGTCAGATTGGAAAACTACTTTCTCTGTTTTGAAGCAATGGAATTACACTTGAATATATTCCACTTAAAAGTTGGAGTTTTTCTAATATTTATTTAATAATCAGCCTTACTCATACAAAGAGACCTTCCACTTTGGGTGAAGAATTTTGTCCAGCTGATTTGAAAATACGTAGTGTAATTGGAATCTCCATTGCTAGAGGTAGGCCATTGTTAAAACAGGGATGGATGTTAAAAGATGCAACTATAGCATAGATTTCCTCTCTTCATTTCCTCATTTTTCAGGGGTATGTATCTAACTGAACTTGAGGTCTGAAAGAGCATCAGAAACCAAGAGGCAACTTTATCTTAGTGGTAATGGGAAAACTAATGAGAAGAAACTATTTCTTAAAATCGTCTTTTCATCGAAGTTGTAGTCATCCAAGCACATCCTTACACTGACCAGACTTCCCAAGGTGATACAGCTCTGGAGGAGGTCAGCAAAAGGACGCTCCAACCACATCCAGCATGGTCTTCTCCCCAGGTTCCCCATATAAGCTCACAAAAATGTAGTATAAAATGTAGGTCTGAAGATGTCACTGGCAACTTGTCTTAAATGTCCCTGACATAGCAGGAGGCTCTTAACCCAAAGGCACAGCAATCTGCTCTCCTTTCACTGCCACAAATTAATTCCTGGGGAAGAGTGAGTCTGTGTGAATAACTGATTTGGGGGAGGAAGGGGGTCATGGAGGTTCATTGCCTAAACTAGAAAGACAAAAAAAAAAAAAATCCAGACAGCTTAGCTTTGCATTTCAGACCTGTGTCTTTTTTTTTTTCTCCCAAGATCTGTCACATGAAACTTAAAGTGTTTTCCTTTCATGTCAAGATGTAATATGACCGTGACAGAGAGCACTTTGGTTTTGAACAGCCACATGTTACTCTCATTCCGTGGCAGCTGATGCTCTGACATCCTCACTGTGTAGGGGCTCACCGCGGCAAAAGTACTTGCTGTGGTGGTGGCTCTGATTATGTCTGCTCTTAGGCTGAGCAAAGCAGAACATTTGGGCCTTAAGATGGGTTTTGGGAGTGAGAGTTCTTTCTTATTTTACTGGGTTTTTTCCCCTGCTTTATTGCAAGAATTTTTTTTTCACCAAGTAGGTTGAGCCTCTGCATGTTGCAATTAGATAGGCACCTCACTTGCAAGATTTTTTTAATTAAATATAAAATAATAGGATTAGACTGTAATATCTTTACACACTTTTATTCAGGAAGGAACTTGGGTCTTCTGGGCCTCTGATGCAACCAGAATTCAGCAGCCCCACTCCCTTTTAATTTCAGAGCTTTAATGCTCTGTACAAGGAGTCTGCCACAGCTAGTTTAGTGGTTAAGTGCATTAGCCAATGTAATGAATTATTGACCAGTGGGTAATAGTTTAACACTCGATCAATATGCTAAAGTATTAAAAAAAAAAAAAAAACATAGGTTGAAAAGGTCTTCCTTTCTTAGTAGGGAGAGTGCTTAGAGCTAGTTAGCCTTTCTGTCCTTCACAATATGGAGGCCAGACAAATTCTTTAAGGATTTTATGTGCTTTGCAATCATTAATTCCTTGAGCACATTTTGGACTCATGCCTTTACCCACCTTATACATTTCTATAAGTATCACATACATCAGCTCTTGAATATAAATTTGTCACTTTTTGTAGAGGGAGGTTACCTAATTTACAGTAAGCTGATAAATGTTTTAAAGGAGATTACCACCATTACCTACATGAGTGTAACTCAAGTTGGCAGTAATGTTTTGCAAGTTTCACAGAAAAAATAATTGGCTACCATCATTTTTTTAACTGTGGGGGAGGGAAAGCCACTTAGGTTCACATTTCTGATGCAGTGCTAATGGGATAAAACCTTGAAACATTAAAGAATTCCCAAGATGGGAGACATAAATTTTATGAGGGTATTTGTAATTCTTCCTCTTCCTCTGCATGTGTGTTTATGTGTCCATCACAATGATTGAATCTAGAGGTTCAATTATTCAGGACAATGTTCTAAGCAGCAGGTAATAGCAGGGAGCCATGTGGCAAAGCCTCTTCAGTCAATTAAAGGAGACTGCAGGGGTGAAATTGTGCCTTAGTGGAGATACTCAACTCTTTCTCATGTGTTTGCTTACTTTCCATACTAAAATTTCTCTCTCCATCCACAGCAGATGGAGTCCATGCAGGTTTAGGAGACTGAATTGATTTCTCTTTCACCTTGAAGCACTATGGACATAACAGACCTAATGAATTTAAAATTTTGCTTGATTTTTACCTATTTTGATTGCCTTCCATGTGAGTATAAAAATGTCTCTCTCCTCCCCTGTAAAGAATTCTTTTGTTAAGGTATTTGGTGATGATCAAGCATGGAAGAAGCTATATAAATGTCAATTTTATAAGATCATGGATGTAGGTCAAATATCTTTCAGCATAATTTGATCAACAGTAACAAAAATCGCATAATAATTTGAAAAAGAAAAAAAAAGACTTCTTTGGCACTTGCACAGCTAATAATGTCATGCTCAATATTACACATTAAGTTTCCTGGCATTAGGCTAATTAGTTCTTTTCTGGGGCCATCATTAAGCCAGGTCAAACAAGAAAAAGTTCCTTCTCTGTGGGTGATTTAAGACACTCCAGAAGCACTGGGAAATGGCACAGGTTTTACTCTGTCAAGACTGCTTCCTTGCTATTTTTGTTTTTAATAGTTTTCTAGACTGTTAATACTGTAATTCCACCAGGCAAAATACCAAGAGAAGTTACCTGCCATGGTGACCAGGGCCAGGTTACACCAGAGTGAGAATTGCATGTGTAGCTGCAAGTGTCCCTTGGGACAGCATGTAATGCTGTTAGAAACAGCTGGGTATGTCACAGTTATATACTATATATCTCTGTGTATTGCCATTCATGTGCTTAGTAAGTATGATCGCATATATTTTTCTGTAACTCTAACGGATCTTTATCAAGTGTAAACAATGTAGGTTGCAGAAAGCCAATTAATTTCATGTAGACTTACATAATGGGATAGGAATTGGTCAGGACATGGAGCAATGAGGGACCTCATGTCTCCTTCTCCTCCTGCTTAGGCACAGAGACAGTCTTGTGAATATTCCACGGCCCACTGTCTGGGCAAAACACACAGTGGCCATCCTGCTCTCCGAGGAACATGGGCACCTACACTGGGTAGAAACACTTCATGTCCATAGCTATCTCTGGTGAAGATTTAATGAGAGGGCTATTTGATGCTAAATTTGGCAGGTATAGCAATAGCTGCCTCCTGTTGCCACTGGAAAGGCAGGAAGGGGTTCCCCTGAGGAGAGGCAGGATTGAGCCATAAATGAGGAATGAGGGGTTTCCACAGGGTGCATGTTCTACAAGCAAAAATGTCAGCCAGTGCATTCAGAAGAAGCACAGCTGACTGCAGGGTCATCAGCTACAAGGAGCTGAGGTGACACTAACCTTCAGAGATTCAAAATAAAAAGATGGATTAAGGCTCTACAGCATCCTCTTACTGAAAAAAAAAAAAAAAAAAGGCTTGAGGATACACTGAGAAAGGTTTTGATAAAATAATTTCTTTACTAGTGCTGCTGCTAGAAAGTACAACATAAGACAAAAATTAGCTTGGTAATATACTTTGTGTTCTGGCTGCACTTTGCAGAGTGACAGAGCTGCCATCAAGGACGATTGGGGGAGAAAAGAGAAATCGCAAAATAGATTGACATCTACATTTCTGATGGCCCCTTCTACTAAAGATTTGATGAGTCCAGTGAGAGCTCTGCCCACAGTCCCCCACTGCTGTGCTGGCACCCAGTTTCCCCAGCACCATGGACTTCAGCTATGTGGGTCACTTCCCTTATAGGTGTCCTGTGGTGACCAAAGCATGTGAGAGGGACCATGCTTTAGCTTTTTACCATTTGAATTCCAGCTTTTCCAGAGGCTGGATGTGTCAGGAACAGTTTTACCACCCATGCCTACTTATGCTGGAGATCTAAGGTCTGTTTTTGGAAGGAAAAATCAGCAAGGAAGAGGTGGGTGTAGTCTTGGTAGAGATCTTCAGCATCTAGCTGAGATAGGGTAGAGGACAAGGTTCCTCTTCCATTTAAAAAAGCCTGATTTTGTCTGGAGGAAGTGCCTGGAGGCTGATACACATGGTCAGGGACATTGTGTAACAGAAAAAAGTTCTGATAGGGCAGTCTTCTATAAAATTAGCCCTGCCTGTACCTAAGAGAGCCTTTTGTGACTGAAAAGGAGGCCAAACTAAAATGCTTAGGTCTTGCTAGCTATGCTTTATGGAAGAAGGAATTGGTGTAACACTGATGACAGAATTCCTTGAGAAACCAGATGCAAAATAAAAATACTGTCTCAGTACTTGGTCTGTTGTAGGAGCAAAGTGAAACACTCCAATGATACATAGACTTCTGGTTAAATTTCAAAAATGCTTGTCAAAATCACTCAAGAATGAAAATATTCAGAAGATTAGCAAGTTGAGATGAACCACTGTGTTTATTTTGTTACCCCAGGTTGTTCTCCCGAGCCTTCCCGTCATTTGTGGTGTACTTCCTGCAAGCCTGCAAGCCTGGTGTTTGCTAGCAGATGTTTATATAAAGTTGGCTATAATTAAGAAAACTTGAGATGTTTGACTAAACTCTCTCATTTAGATATCGAGTAATTAAGTAATGACTACTCTGTTTGACATGCTTGTGCTGCATAAAACCATGATAAAAGTGTTTGGGGTGAAATGAAGTGAAAAGTCTGAGTGTCTGCAAGGAAGAAAGAGGCAGCCCAACAGACAAAGGGAGACAATGTGGGCAGTGTTTTCAGCAGCTGCATGAATGTTCCCAAAACCTGGGTTATGAGGCTGACTTTACAGTTTGTCTGGACTTAACCCATCCCAGACTATGCTTTTGGGAAGCCATCCTGGCTGCTGATGGGTAGATCCTGTGTGGATGGCTGTGTGGTTCAGAAATATGAACAAACTGGTGTTTCTTTCCTCTTTGATGGACAAGTTGTTAAGAATATCAGAGGTAGCAGAAATGCCAGCTACAGTAAACTTCATCGGGAATCGGTGTTTTTGGATCTCTTTAGGGGCTGCTGAGTATTGAAAGGGGGAGAGGAAAATCAGCTCTTGCCGCTAATGGCAGACGTCATTAAGCCAATTTACTCGTGAGGAGTGAGGAATGGCAAAGAAGGGGAGAGGACCATGGGAAGAGGAACGTGGCCACACCTCTGCTCCCCAAAATAGCGCTCTGCACATGATGCTGTGCCTTGCTTGTACCCCTCAGCATAGAGCAGCCCTACTCCTGCAGCTCCCTGGCCCAACCCAGGTGTCCAGCCCTGCTCATGTCATCCCTCCTTCCTGAGAAAGATCTTGTCTCTACCCCCATAATAAGTCTGGCTTTCTAAGCTTACAGGTTTTTATATTATGGAAAGCAAAAGATAGTGTACTTTGGTGACTATTGGGAAATGGATGAACATAAGTTGGTAAAACGAAGCAGAAAACTGACCCTTATAATTTATAGTAGTGATCTCCAACACATTTAAATGAATGAATGGTTCTTCTTTGGTGCCAGAATGATTCTCTTAATTTTCCAGGTCTACTTCCTGTAAATAATCTGGCTTCATTTTTTTTTGGAGGGTACAATGCAGAATGACCATTTGCTAGGGTTACAGTTAGTGGGCTGCTTCCTCTGCTTGCTAGAACTGATTTTCTGGACAAAAAAGGGTCCTTGCTGTCTGTGGATATATAGCCTTGATGACAAAGTGCAGGAAGGTTTGAAAAGGCTAGCACTTGATTAAATGTTTTAATTTAAACTGTCATTTATTTATTTAATGCACCAGTAAAAGCTTACTGCAGTGTGAATTGTTCTGTTAATAGTAATGGCAATAGTTTTCACTTACACTAAAATATAGCCTTCTTACCTCCTTTTTGTTACTTTTTTTTATGGCTCTTTATAAAGGTTTTAAATGTAATTTAATAAAATGTCTTTTGTAAAAACATGACTGGCCTGCAAATAGTTTTAGCTGCTATAGTGTTACCAGTAGAGAAAATTAAGATTTCTGTTAAGAAATCAATGAAATATTTCTTTAGCTGTGAAAGAAACCAGTGTACCACTGGTGCTTTCAGGCCACCACAGGCAATCCCATTCATAGACAGTGATGATGATACTGTTGCTGGTGGCAGATGCCTCTCCTTACCAGAGCTGAGGGGAGGGCAAGAGCTCACTTCTCCGGGCTGGAACTGTAAGTTTTGCGTGGTGAAAAAACATCCTCATAATATTTAACATTAAACCAGTCCCTTTTATTTAAGCACTCACAATGCTTTACAAGCCTTAGCTAATGAAGCCTTACAACACCCTGCAGTGCACTGTAGGAAAGTGCTGTGTGGGATTATTAGTTTGAAGCACTGCCAGCTGGCATGGAGCCCTGCAAGAGTCCTCCCGCTGCTCCACCATGCACAAGAAAGACCTGCTTAGGGATCTGCTTGGCTACTTTCCATTATCAAAAGTAGACAGACAGATTTCTCTGAAGGTGTGAAGGGGATGTATCAGTTGTAGCGTGTTTAATAATTACATTGAGGTATTATTGTAAAAATAAACTGACCCCTCATTAAGGCAGTTCGGAGATGTTGCAATGGCACTCAGTGTTGCAGCCCTGCCCCTCCATGCGGGCTCCTTGGGCCTCTGTTCAACTCCTCCTTCTTGCAACTTTTGCTGCTCCTTCCGCATTTTTTGCACGTTTCCAGAAGTGAAACAGAAAGTTCGAAAAAAATTGTGTTTCTTTAGTCTTTCCCCTTGTAAACGTGAGGAGTATGGCTGGGTTAGGGCGGTATGATGAGCAATGAGAGTTTACCAGTGTAACACAGAGTAGACCTGACAACACAGTGGTCTGAAATTGTGATTGAATAGTCAGCATCAGCAGGGACCAGGTAACCATGCAGAAGGTAAGGACAACAACAACAAAAGTAATAGATTAGCTGAAAAGTGCACATCAAAAAAGAGCAGTACTGGTTGCTAAAAAAGTCACTAGCCAGGCATTTCAGTTGTAAAAAATGTGAAAGTTTTAAACCTGTTACAAAAAGTAAGAAAGTTAGGGCAAAAAAGGCTTAGGACTGCCTATTTCTCCCACAATGTTCACATGCTGGGCCCATGCAGCACCAGAGGCATGCATGTGCTCAGAGGCGGAGCACAGGGTACTGGACCCTGCAGCAGCCCATGGCAAAGAAAGCTCCAGAGCGGACTGGCCGGAGGGGCAGCCTTGGGTCCAGCAAGCTTGGTCTGGCTCCTGTCACCCACTTTGACAGCCAACCAACAAGGGGAAAAAGAAAAGGGAAAAAAAAGCAGCTGAGCCTCTTTAAAATTACCCAGCAGCCTTTGGGAATAACAAATTGAATAGCCCCAGTTAGATGATGCTTCTGTGCACCCGCTGCAGCTGGTTCAGTCCCAGGCTTATTTTAATTCTGCTTTTTAAGGACAGTGCCGGGGCCTGGCTTTGGCCTCAGTGGTGCTTTCAGCATCAATATGACTTCAGAGTGTGTGACAGTGGTGGTGTTGGTGGTGGCAGCGGCAGCTCGTGCTGGGGTGCAGCAGGAGTCCCAGTGCCCAGGGACCTGTGCACCACGGGATCATGGGTCTCATGCTTCTGTGCACAACAAAGGGTTGCCACTGCTGTTTTGCTGCCATCATATGTAATCCTCCAAGATGGTCCCACATTCTCTCCTCTCGCGTTCTCATGTCAGATTTGGTGTGTGGTTTTGAGCTGAACTTCCCAGCAGCAGTGGGGACCCCCTGCAGCTAAATCCCGGACCCAAACTACGAAATGCAATCTCTCTCAAAACTCAATTCAGAGCCATGGGTTTTGACTCTGACATGTAGATGTGGGAGCTGCCTGACCGGTTTGGATCTCGATGGGGATCTTCTCAGACTTTTTGGGGCAGGGCACTCCAACTTTAACGACAGACTGTTGGGCAAGTTCTCGCGCTCTGTTGTATTTTTCACAAGCTGCCTGGGCTTGCTTTAGATATAACAATGCTGATGGTTTTTTTGTAGCAAGCACTGTGTGTTTGAGTCACACAGTATGCTTTGCCCTCTCTTATTCAGGGTTTCAAATAGACATACTGTTTACAGCTATCATTAGAAGGAATAATCCTTTGGGCATCATCTAACATGCAACTTCTTTATACTCGCTGTGAGCCTGGAACATCATGATCAAATTCCAAAAGGGTCATAAACTCTTGCTCATCTTATCATATTTGTTTTATTAGGGCAGGACCCTCTGAAGAGCTTATTTTAATAGCTCTTCTTTCTTTGTGGTTTTCGATGAAACACATTTTTGAGAACCAAGCCAATGAATTCAAACACTTGGGTTTTTTTATTATTACAGTTTTGCAGATGTCTCTCTAGCGTTTCAAAGTAGTATCTAAATATAAGTGTACTGTGTATTTTTTTTGTAACATCTCTTAAAAGGGCACTTTGCTTCAATGCTAACAGTGTTTTCCAAGTTCTCCCTCTTTCTTATCTGTCTGTGTTTCCTATCTGCTTATTAATTACTGTACATTAATCTGTCTTCATTGCTGCTAGGCATAACTCCTAAGGCACTTTTGTTCCAGACCTAATTTCTGTAGGAGGCATTTGCTGCCTCCTAGCTATTGTCTTCTTTGCCTTCACCCCTTCTCCAGTGGTTGTGCATACACAATTACAGAACATGATCTTTCGAGAGTCAGTCATGATGCATAGATTTTGCATGGCTTCGATTAAACCCTATAGATATGGACTATGGCTATATTCAGACCTACATATCGAACAGCTGTCTCTGAAAAAGATCATCTTGATCATCTTTGTGTCAGTGCCATTACTTATTTTTTTGCTCTGTCTTAAAGGCAAGGTGTGTTTTGGGTGCAGGTTGAATATTTTTTGATATGTGCATTGAAGGTGACACACGCCAGCTGCCGAGAAGCCATTTCAGCTGCCTCCTTCCTTGGGAGTGAAACTCCCCTGGGAGCTGGCTGTTGTAGCAGCCCACATGGGTTTTTGCCTTCTGCATGGGCCATTGCTGCTAGCTGAACAGCTCAGCCACAGCCCCCATCCCTTCCTGTGAAATGGTGGCAGAACCTCCTACTTGACCAAAATAGACTGTGTCTTCCTGCTGCGCCCAGTAGTCTCCTGGCTGGATGGGCTTGATTCCAGCAGAAATGCACAAGGGAAGCTGTTGGAAACCACATCACTCTCCCTTGCGCTCTGTATGCAAAATCCAGCCATAATTGCACTTCTTGCTTGTAGAACTTTATAATTCATATGTTTGCAGAGGATAAATGGCATCTTGTTTGGCTGTCTGGCGAGGACTCAGGAATATATCTGGCCAAAGAGGAATACAACATTGGTATTGCTTTCTATTTGGTATTTGTGTCCCTTGCTCTCACAGCAGTCCTTGCTGTTCTCTTTTCTATGGCTAAAACATCTCTGAATGTGCCAAATGACAGTGCTTAGTTTACAGACTAAATTGTCAAGCAAAGCCATCTTGAGCATCAGGCAGAGCCAAGTTGAGTTCTGCTATTTGTGTCTGCTGGATACAACTTGGTTCTATTATTTCTGTTCACTTTCAACACTGTATCGAGATTGATTTAATATTTGTTTAGAAGCTGATACTGCTTCATACTAATCACTGCAAACCTCAAAGAATATGTCATTTTTTGACAGTAAGTGAAAGATGCTGGTACTGAGGCATTTCAATAGAGTGAATGTGCATGCATCAGTTCTGAGCACAGACCAGTTTTGCCAGCGTTGCCCTTTGGAAGCTCTCCCTCTGGGTTTAGGGTCTAGTGCAAGCCTGTGTAGGCATAACTCTAAGCTGTGCTGGGTGAGGGTGGTGGAAAGGAAGAGGGAGTGAGAGGCAAAGCTGGGGAAACAAGGCTTTTATTACTCAGCATGCCACCTACCCCACTTACAACCTGGGTCAAGAGACTGGGGCTTCTGCACTCACCACAGCGGGAGCTGAAATGCAAGGAGGGCTATGCTAAACCTTGTTGAGGTGAAGAACACTGCCCCGTTCCAAGCCAGTATCTGACAAGAAAAGGCTTCTAGTGGCTTCAGGAAACATTCCTCCTTAAAGAGGGCATATAAAGGGAATTTCAAGGGATGAAGGCAAGTAACTGAAAGGTGAAGAGGATCTAAGAGGTTTATTAAAGGAGATATATGTCAGGGGATTTTGTGGGAAGAAGTGTCACCTCACTATCAGAGAGATATCTAAACTAAAACATGCCCCAGGAAATCTCTAGATGAAACAGATATAAACTGCTTAATTGCAGGACTGTACACAACTTTCTGTTGATTATCATTTTAATTAGCAGCAACAGAAGAAAATCTTCTCAGCCATACAGTAAAACTCAGAGGAGATCCTGTGGAGATAACTTTGAACACATAACTGAAAGCATTCTGAAATCAGCTGCTGTCGGTGCCTTGGATATAAGTCTTTTCTTGCACATCCAAATTTAGTTACTAACTACTCCTCTAACTGCTCCTACTGCCTGTCAAATCTCAGAGGAGGGCTTCTTTTTTCCAAGCCAGGAAAGGAGAAAGACAGACATCCAGGACCAGAGAGGGGCTGTGGGCATACAATGGATTTAGAGACCTAATGAACATACATCCTTACAGGGACACTTGGTGATATATTGTATTTGGTCTAGCTGAGATGGAGTTAATTTTCCCCATAGCAACCCTCATAGTGCTGTTCTTTGTATTGGTAGCTAGAAAGGTGTTGATAACACACCAGTGTTTTGGGTACTGCTGAGCATTGCTCACACAGCATCAAGGCTGTCTCTGCAACATTCCCCCCCCCCCCCCTCACCCAGCAGGCTGGGGCTGGGCAAGATCTTGGAAGGGGACATAGCTGGGACAGCTGACCCAAACTGACCAAAGGGATATTCCATACCATATGATATCTGCTCAACAATAAAAGCTAACAGAAAGGAAGTCGGGGGAGAGCATTCGTTATTACAAAGTTTGTCTTCTGGAGGAACCACTATGCGAACTGAAGCTCTACTTCCCCAGAAGTGGCTGGACATCGCCTGCTGATGGGAAGCAGAGAATAAATCTTTCGTTTATCTTTGCTTTTGCCTGTGGCCTTTGTTTTTGCTTTATTAAACTGCCTTTATCTTGACCCATGAGTTTTTTTCTATTTTATTTCCCTCCTCCCTGTCCCCAGTCCTGCTGGGGAGGGGAGTGATAGAGTGGCTTGGTGGGCACCTGCTGTCCAGCCAATGTCAACCCACTACATATATACACAAAGGCCTCTGATTCAGGGCTTGTGGTTCTGACTGTCATTCACATACTGATGGAAACTCTGGAAATGCATGGTAAGTCTCTTGATTCCTAGGGAAATGGGGCTTCTGAACCATACAGTTTCCAAGTGTCCTTGACCCTCTGCTTGAAGTGGATCTGTCTGCTGAGTGCACCTTCAGCCTCCAGTGTTGAGAGCTCAGTCAGGTGGATGGACCCAGGTGTTCAGCCAGACCTATGTCCTTCCAGTTAACCAGAAGCTCTTGCATTTGATGACGTAGTCACAATGGTTACTGATTCTGAGAGGTGTTACCATGGCTTCTCATGGGTGTGGAGAGGACAATGCACCCAGGAGGGACAGAGAACAAGGTGTCTTTGTGCTTTCTCCAAAAAACTATGTCTTCGAACTTTCACAAATCTGGCAAATAGCTCGAAAGAAAGAAGCCCCCTGTCCACACTGCAAGCCAGCAAGCCCCTGCCACCCCTGCCATTCCTGCACATGAATGTATTTTGTTTGCCTCCCCAGGCTGGTCTAAAAGCATGTCCTTGATCTTGTTGTTCAAGCCCTGTTAAAAATGGCAGCACTGGACAGCAGGTTCCTCTCTGAATCTGTAACAGGGTGGCGGAGCTGCAATACCTTCCCAAAGGAGCTGCTGGAGGCCGAGGGGAGGTATGGCCTGGGTGTGCGAGCTGGCAGGCTGTGCACTGCCCCTGCCTACATCCACGCTGCCACACTGTGCACCCGTGTGGTGACAGCACACCAGCTCCACCATGGGGGCTTGCATGGATCCACCAGAGCTGCTGGCTGGGTGGATCTGGTGGAGATCCCATGCCTAAGTCAAGTGGTAAATGGTCAGAGACCTTTGACTTGTTTACGGTGGAAAACCTATGGCCACACATCACGTTCCCAGCCAAGGGATTCAGAAACAGTTAAAATAACATAACTGGAACAGGAAATCAGACAGAAGTGTCAGGACTGGAGAATGAAAACTGCATGCTTATTAAATTGATAGAAATAATTTTTTTTGCCATTGTTGAGGAGAGAGAAATAACATGACTGGTATGGGCTTGCTAGAAATATATTAACATTGGCTAATAGATGCTTGTTTGTTCTGAAAATGTTACACTCTCCCACTGCAAACATCTGCTGGTTGCCTATCTCCCTGAAGGGCTATGTCTTTAATAGCAGCTCAGCTTCTTTAGAAAGTGCTGGAAGAACCACTGGAGAAAATGCAGCTCACAGAAAAAGTAGTGGCCTATGATCTTAGTGTGCAGGGGATGTTCTTGCAGAGGGACTGTGTAGAGGTCAGAAACAAGCTCTCCTGCTGAGCCGTGGCAGCTGGTTTAGTCACTGGGACTGGCTCCCTCTGCAACCACACTCTCCCATAAAGTGACCATAGCTGAAAAAAAAGCCAGATTAGTCAAACGAGTCAGTAAGAAAAAAGTGGTTTACTTGCCAGTTGCAAGAAGGGTAGGAAAGCTGGAAAAATGGCATGGTTGACTTGCTTCCTAAGAGATCGGTAATGGTGTTCTATGAGTGGGGGTTGAGGGTTGCCCAAGGCACACCTGCCAGAAGCACTTCCCTGCAACACGTGGGCAAAGAACTGTGACCCACACCGTCACAGTGCCTGGGAAAGGTCCTGTACGCCCGTTTCACTCATGGCAGGCAGAGCTGATATCGTCCTAACCCTGCTGCCCTCCTTGAGAGCTGTAATGGCAGAAATTGTAGCTGAGAAGCAGGAGGCTTCAAGTGGGAGGAGAGAGCTGAGACTGAGCTTGGGAGAAGGAGAATATGGAGCCAGGAAAGGAGGATAAGGCAATACACATTCATTTTTTCATTTTGATCACTCATTTTGTCCATTCTAGACCTATTTACCACCAAGGTCATGTTAGAGTGCTCTACACGTAGGCTGTGCTGCTGATTGACTTACGGATGCCCAAAGAAACAGCTAGAACATCATTCATGTACATATAGATTGTTTAAATAGGCTTATGGTTACAGACTGAACTAGGGTTGGAACTTGCAAAAAGAGTAACAGGAGGGAGAAGATTCAGTCTCAATGGTAGGGTAACCCTGCAGAGAAGGTGGCAGTCAGAAGTCAGTTCTCATGACTGAGAAGGTGCAGTCATGTCCTCCTAAAAATATGGCCACAAAGTGGGAAATTAAAAGGCTTAAAAAAAATTTCCCCAAATCAATAGGTGGACAAATAAGGGGCAGGGGGTGTGGGGGGTGGGAATCCAGGGAAAGCTGGCTCAAATTGAGATCCTGTAAGGAGAAGTCATGTGAGGGTTTCCCAGGAGTGGCTTTTGGGTAAATCCCAGGCTGGGGATAGAGCCAAGCTAGACCACTGCTGACAAAGACCTGTAATGTTCTATCTTTCCACGATAAGGCATAAAATGGGCAGATGGCGTGGCTTGCTTCCTTGTGGTCTGGCCTGGATCCATGAAAGGTTAGTCTAGTAAAAACAGCTGCAGGGAAAGTTGGCTTCTGGGTCCCTTGGGGCAAATGGATTCACTGAGGCCCATGGAGGAGGAGCAGAGCATAATGGATGAGGGAGGAATGGGGTAACTGTGCAAGCTTTTCACCCTAGCCTCGAATTATTGATGATTATTGGAAAAAATGAGATTCTCATCAATCTGTTTTGTCTCATCTACCTGATATTGTATTTTATAAACACCAGAATACTATCTTGGGTCTAGCCTTCCATTTTAAAATGTTTTAATAGTTTGTCTGTGAAACAAAACATGCATTCTCCTCCTCACTGAGAATAAAAGAGCATAGCTAGCTCCTGGACAAGAAATGTCCCTCCTCAATCTGGGGGAGCCTTCGCATGGGGTCATGTCTCAGATGCCAAAGTCTCAGATCCATCTGGCATCCATGGATTTGGTACAGTACCCCCCGCAGAGGCAGATGAGAAGATCTTGTATTTGACATGGCTTACCAAGAGGTTTGGTCTACAGACTGGGAGTGGATGGCTGGTCTGGTAACACTCGCTGTGCATGTTCGCTTTCAGGATCCAAAATCTCTGGTTCAGGTATGGCCCAGAGCCACCCACTTGCTGACAGAGTGACAGAGCTGGTTTGCAAGGCTGTGGTCCTCAACAAGCTAATTTAATTGGGGAAAATGGTGGCAGTTTCCACAACACATACCATATTCAGGGAATACACGGTATAACACCTCCCCTACAAAAAGGTTTAAGCAGAGCTTCATGCTTCATGCTTCATTGCTTCCTAGGGATGCTGAAGTCTATTGGTACCCAGAGTACTGATATACCTCTTGGCAATGGTTGCAGAGAAGAGGAAAGACTTCTTTTTTCAGCCTAAGAGTGCTCACCCCCTTTTCTTTCCCATGAAGAAACTGAGTCTTAGAGGATCAGGAGGCAGATATGGTTTCCAGAAGTAATGTCTGGCCTGATACGTATTTTTCAGGACATAAAGCAATCACTTGTCTGAAGCAAAGTTTACAGCAGAACTGTTAGCTTAAAGTAGTTCGGCCCAACCACAATATATGTGGTCCTGCCAAAGCGTGGAAAGAGCTTGGAATAAACCTGAGACTGTTGCTCTTAGAAAGGAAAACTTTCAAAGCATGGCCACAGATTTTGTAGGACTGAGCAACACAGCTTTGGAAGGCACAGATAATTTTGCTGGCAGACGCTATTTGACATTATCATTGTCTGGTGCTGTCTCCAGGTAGGGCAGTGGCAGGGTGTCTGCTCTCTGGCAGGTCAGGTCTCCTTTGGGAGGTCCTCAGGGAACAGGCAGTTACTTCTCCATACCCTTCTCCATAGCTTTTGGTGAAAATGTGGGGGCATGCCCTTTGGGGCCTTCACTGTAGTTCTCAGGCAATGGAAAATTTTGAAATGCTGAATAAAATGAAGTTGAGGGCTTAAATGACAACCTCCACAGAGCTGGAGCAAATGATTAATTCTGACAGTGTCTACAGCACAGGGCTCTCTGTTGTGCTGGCCTGTGGTAGGAGAGATAGAGGACCTGGGCTTGCTGAGAGCCAGATAGGAGTGAACATGAACGTTAAGGGGGGTTGTACTGGAGCATGTTGCCTAAATGGAGCTTTTGGCACGTCCCCACCATGTGTAAGGTGGACTGGAAATGTATGTTGATTTTTTTATTGCAGAGTTCCTTAGGGACACTTTCATGAACATACTGATGGGCTTTGTTTAGAGGAAAAAGAAACAGTTCTTGGAGGGTCTGTAAAAAACAATGTATATAGAGTGTCTGTATATATGTATGTATGTATATATGCATAGTTCCTTGATTTAGCATATGGAGTTAAGGTAGAAGAAACTAATTCTGAATCTACAACATTGAAAAGCTTTTCGAAGACATATTAATGCAGAGCCAAATCATGAGAATCTGACCTAGGTTGGTTTATACATATGAGCAAAAATATTTACTCAGCTAGTAAGTATTTGATTAACCTTTGTTTATTACTTCAAGATGAGAGACAGTTAAAATACAGGAACTCGTGGATTATATTTTTGCTTTTTGGCTAATGTTCACTTCCTCCACAGAAAAAATATGGCGTAGTTAGGAAAAGAATGTATTTCTTTCTCATCTCAAAATCTGTATTTCAAAGTCCAGAGCTAAACTCAGGAGAAATGTACCTATTCTTTTTTGTTGTTTAAAACTAAAGCAGAAGACAGTTACGAGCAATGCGAGGCTATGCATCACATAACTGCCCTGATGGGGCAAACATGGAGATAAAGGCAAAAGCACGTGCAAAGCTTCTGCTTTCTAAGTTGGAGAGAGACCTGAATTTTTTATTCATAATCTAAAACTAAGCAATGTCAAACACTAAGCCTTTTTAGGCACTTTCTGTTTCTAAGGCTTTACTTTACAAGATGTTTTACACTTTAAACTTGCTTATTTCAAAGGGAGGACACAACCCCCTTTTAACGCTGTGCATTGCTGCTAACAAGACACATCTGCCACAGCCATCCACCTTCCTAGCATGGGTCAACAGAGCAGTGCTGCCTCTGCACACAGGGTTCTGGCATGTGCCAGTTTGAAAGCTGCCACGAAATCACCCTTTTTTTTTCCTGCTATGTAATCCAGATTAGGAATTCTTTTGTCCTGAATAATCTGATGGGAGCATGTTGCAATATGGAGAGGGCTGGCTGCCTGAACCACAGGGACTGAGAAGAGGGTGGTCAGGAGGAGGCTTGACCTGGCTGAGCTCTACTGGGATCTACAGGTCATGTTGGGGGTGGGGGGGGGAGATTAAGAAACGTGGTAATTGCTATGTGACCTTGAAGGGCTGGAACATCCTTTATGACAAAGTAGAACAAGACCTTTCTTTTGGTTGTGAATGTAGTGGGGTGTAACCAACAAAACAAACCTCAACAATTTATTTCATTTTTAGTTTTTTGTTTTGTTTTATTGTTTGTTTTGTTTTGTTTTGTTTTAAATAAAATAATTGTGCTCAGTAGGGATAGACTGAATTAGATGGTTTGCATGCCTTAATAATTTGTCACTTGAGAGTCCCTTTTGAATGCGGATTGTTGAGGAAAGAGCACTCTGACACAGTCCTGTATGCTGCGGTCAGAAACAGGTTTTGTTGGTGTAAATTGTTTGGCACTTGGAGCAGGAAGAGTGTTTGTCTCAGGCACTCTTAGAGTCACAGGCTTCACTTAGATCTAGTGTCATACTAGGATGTGGAAATGACCTAAGGTCTTCTTTTCTGCTTTTGCAGTGTAGCATTTGTAAAATAGCATCTATTAGATGGTGCTTTAGACAAAAATGTGAACACAACCACAAATAACAGGAGGGGATCGTTAATAGCCGCTGTGGTGACTTTTTGGGAGGAATCTCCAAAGCCACATGTGCATCCTTGATAAACTCCAAATCAACTGGCAATCACAAAGGTGGTCCCAGGCAGCATTTTGCAAAATAGCTGGCACCGGTGTTTCCACTATGAGTTTTCATCCCCACCCAGGAGGGCAGCTCTGAATACCCCTCCTCACAAGATTCAGGCTAAGTAGAAAGCCATATGGTGCACAACACAGTTATTTAGCAAATGTCAGTCCTTTTGTTTTGTGGTAAACTCCTGTCTTGAGTTTCCTGGCTCAAATGAACTCTTTAGCAAAACTGGACCTATAGGTTTGTTTTTTAAGCTGGCTTAGCTCCCAGACGGCGTCAGAGCCCAGCTGTACACACAGCCACAGTGATGGAGGTGGAGGCCAGGCAAGACTGTCCATGGCCTCATGCCCTACTGCTCTGTGCAAAGGACAATATCTCTTTATTGTGCTCATGCCCAGGCTCGTTTTATTAACATTTGAGTTTGCTTTTCTTACTGGGCACCTACACAATCAAGTCATTAATTAGACGGTCAATCCCCCCACCCCCCACGCCGGAACATAATTTCAGTTTTGAGGGAGTGCTTCAAACCCTGTAAACTTCAGAAGGATTATAACTGGTATGGTCCTCCTTACCTGGAAAACCCAGTGCTTGGTGAAGGCAGGTACTTTTCAATAGCTCTACTTTGCAGGAGAGGGAACTGAAGCACAGAGAAATGCTGTGAATTATCCAATACTGCAAAGTGGTTTAATGGGAAGCCTTGGATTTTGTTTTGACTTTTTTGATTCTCAGTCTGATTCTACGTCCACTGCCAAGGTGGCAAAAGATTTCTACATTTCCAGAGAGAAATGCATTGCTTTGAGCTGAGCAAAACCCCAGAATACAACTCTGTTAAGACCACTGGGCTGTATGATGGGGGAGCAGGTGTATTTTACTGTCAAATTATTATTAATAATAATAATAATAAACATAAACTATTTTGTTCCTCATTCTACTCCCCTTGAATTTACTACTTTAAAATCTCTTACTGATTTCAAAAGCAGTTCAGCCTGGGCCTGTGATGGGCTCAGTCGTGGCTTTGAGGGGTGAGGAAACACTGGGACACAGGTCAGAGCTGAGTGGTGATGGGCAGGTCAGAGAGATGCCACTTCCAAGAAGCAGGCATTCAGCTAATGAATGTTTCAAAGTGCAACAAGGGAAGCAGGTTGCCCCAGAGAAACAGAAAACACATATTTCTCCAGCATTTGCTGGGGCTTTGGCTCACCCCAGACTCGGCATGTTTGGGGGGCAGTGATCCTTCTTGCCATTACCAGCTCTGGGTATTCCTTGGTTAGGCACTACAGAGATTTTCCTGCTCATGAGTGTGTCTGTAAGAGTGCTGAGTGGGGAGGGTGCATCACAAAAGGGGCTTTGGTACTGCTCCCCCACTCCAGTGCACTCAAAACACAGTTTCAGTACAGATTCAGGTTTTACTGAATCCATCTTGAAAAAAACCCACACCTGTAAACCTGGTCTGGAAGAAGGTTTGATTGGTTTGTTGGTTGGGGAGTGGGCAGGGAGGAGCAGGGTTGATGGATGGGAAGCATCCAAACAAGACAGTAGAAGTTTGGGAACCAGGTGGAACCTGGGTTCAAACCCACTTCTACACACCGCTCGCTGGGAGACCTCTGGCAGGTCACTTGACCTCCCTGTGCTCTAATAAACCAAACTGTAAATTTGTTTACAAGCTGAAAACCAGATGCTGCATCTGGGAAGAGCTGGCTCAGGCAAAAATCCTTAACTCCCATTTACAAGGCTTGTGCATCCTTCTCTGAGCAGTGCTGATCTGACCACCAGTCACAGCAGATGAAATTAAAGTGATCTTTGGAAATAAGTTTGACTTGGATTTTTTTCCTTATTTTTTTCGTTATTAAAGATTATTCTGATTGGCTTTGAAGGAGAGAAGTATGGGCTGAATTACTGTCTAAACATAGACCAAAACTCCAAGGAGCAAACAAATTGTTCATCTTCCAGAGAAAACTTAACACCTTGGTTGTAAATCAGAGGATGAGATTGCAATAATCAGACCCAGATGTCTGCAGAGAGGTTCCTGCAGGGACTTCTGCCCTCAGTGGCAATTGCCAGGCCATATTTATCACCAGTAAAACCCTGCAAGAAACAGCAACAGGTCAGATTGTTCTTTTGGAAATAATTTGTCCTATCAGCTTTTTATCTTTCTCTCTGGTTTTGGTACTTGATGAGAAAAATCAGCTGCCTGCTTCTGACACTTTATTTCCTTTCCTCCTCCCACTGTATGTGTCTTCTCAGCTTTCAGCCCAGTGGGGTCAAATCACCTTTGGGATGCTGGTGGGCTGCAGGTGGTGCTGCAAGAAACTGCTGAAACCACACAGTTGTGGGCTGTGCACAGAAGACCTAACAGTGAATAGGAACAAGGGCAGTCCTGAGAGGGACAGTCTCTAAATCTGCTCATGCACCATGTGACGAGGTGTGCAAGCCATGCTGCAAAAGAAGGTGCTGATACAGGGCTATTTCTTTGCTGGTATATCTGTGACTGTGTTCTCTTAGTCATGACATAAGTGTCAGGGGGAGCCTTAGTCTATTATTTCATCTGTATGTACAAATTACATGAATGTGGATTTTTCAGACCAGATGTTGATACAATATAGTGCCGAGCAAACCTCATATGTGTGTTTTATGTTTCACTTTCTTAGCCTTGGGACAAACAAAGTGAAAATACAGTATTAATCTGGATACAGAAATAACTTCTCACTCATGTTCTTTCTTCAAATATTAAAGCTATGAAATTAACTAATCAACTGTATAATTAGCTAATTGTCATACTTAGAGGACATATTTGTATAAGACAGGTCTTTTCTCCCTTCTAGTGAAAAAAACCAGACAATTTTGAAAAGAAAAACTGCATGAAAACTTTTACTTTGTTCTCAAATTTACTCATATTTTGGTCAAAATGGAAGAAAAAATTCTCAAACATTTCTGAAGTTGGTAGAGAAGGATGTCTGGGTATGGTGGTGAACCGAACGCTAAATTTAGTGCAGCTAAACTACTAAATACAGCTAAAGTTAGGGGAGTCACAGTTGCATGAAGTTGGTAAGTGAATGGAGTCAATCCCTATATCTTTGGAATTCTTACAGCTCAGTGATTTATGGCAATTAAATACAAACGAAGTAAAGAAATAAATGTTTTGGGCAGACAAACTTTATGGGAAGGATTATGAGCTAACCAAACAACACTATAAAGCAGACTCTAAACTGGAATCATTGAAAGTCCTTTATAAAACAGCATGATCTTTATTATTGTAATCCATCAAAATTTGATCATGGGACTACATTTTTACAAAGCAAAGCAATTGCTACCCCTAATTAAGTGAGGATGTGCTTATCTAAAAAAAAAATACTGGTAGACATAGAGCCTGCAGTAAAAAAAAAGTTAGTTTTTATCAAAACCCAGGAGCTATTTCATTGTCATAATTATAATTATACCAATTTAAAACAAATTAGTATGTAGTTTTGAAATTGCATACCCTTATATTTACATCAAACCCAATATTGTGCAGCCTGCTAATTTTTCATCCTGGGAAATGAGTGTATTTTATCAGGTGGCAGCCACTGACTTCACTCAAACTAAATCTTGCCAGCTGGAGCCCAGCTGTTTCAGAACTATAGAGAACAGCGATTCCCTGAAAAATGTGGGTTGCGTTCAAAAGAAGGGTCTTTTCTTTGGGGATGATGGCCAACTCATTCGTATTTCATCATCTTTTCTGATTTTAGACCTTGACCTAGGAACTCACTGGAGCATATACTGAAATCCCACCCTTACCTAGGAAAATATTTAAATGCATGTGGCACCTTTTCTCAGGAAATGCAGGCACTGCACTCAGTTCATTGGATGAACCACTGATTTCTCCACTAGAGAGTGGGTATAACAGTCAGTGCAAGGAGAAATGCTGAAGCGTAACTTCCTTTCATGTGACTTAAACATGTGCTTAAATTTAAACATATGCTTAAATAACCTTTCTGCACAGGGATGCTTTCCTGACTCTGGACCTTAATTACAAGCATATTTTTGGCAGCTGTTTACGTTTCTGATGCGACTGAGTGCCTTTGCTTTGCAGGAGTAACTTCTTCAAAGTACAGCAAAATGACACAAAGATATTTGTAAGCACCAACTCCTCCAGTAGTGGAGGAGTCCATGCCCTTGCAAAGGCACATATTTTGGTAGGAAGAACACGTACTGCTTGCAAGGTTTAAAAAATCTAATTCACCTCAAAGACTATGAGTAAGATTGGCTCCTTATGAAACAGTGCATTTAATGGTGCAAGCATGAAATGATCAAACCAATTTATATGGGGCCATTTCATTTAATGGAAGGGAGTTTAAGCCAACTAAAATCTGCCCTGAATTAATTGATCATTGGAGGTATTCACATGCAAATTTTGCAGCTCTGGATCCAAACAGTAGATCCAAGGTGTTTAAGAGCTATTGACTCCCTGAAACAGGTGGAAAACACTGCATTGATTCAGATGATTTAAGAAAACCCTTCACAGTTTGGGCTAACAACAAACAAAAGATGAACCGTACCAGTGAAGACAACAGCCCACCCGTAATAAACTGTTCAAATCAAATATGGCACAGTTAGTGTCTGCACAGGTTTCATAGCACTGCAACCATTTTGTCCCGTAAAGCTGAAGTCAGTTATTTATAAATTATTACTATGATGACACTGCAGTATACTGTACAATGTTTGGATTAATCCTTTATACATCAGATTGCAAAGCACTGAAGCTGTAGGTATATTTCTAATTATCTCAGAGGGGTTGAGACCCTATCTAATCGTTACTTCAAGTTTACTTCAAGATGGTATTAATTAGGAAAGGAATCTCTGCATTTCCTGGTGGTTATGCTGAGCAATAGCAACTCATTTCCCTTTCCAGGAAAAATCTGTGAACTTGGTTAAGTACAAGGCTTATGCCTAGCAGGTGGTGCTTTTAAAATAACGTGGCTCACAGAAGTCACTGTGAGCTTGAAAGGACAGACTTTGGTTTTTTTCTCCTCTCTACCCCAGGTGGAAATAATGTCAGTGATGGCTCAGGAAACCAAGAGCCATCTTTCCTCCTTGGCAGGGTCCATCATCTGAGCACGGATGGCCATGGCTGACGTGCTCACTTGAAGCTCCCTGTATAATCAGCGGGCAGACACAGTGCATCTTGCTCGGAAAAAGTAATCTCAAGTAGATCAGTTGCCTCGTGCTCAAAAATTGCAGAAGTGTCTTAACCCACAGGTATCCACTGCAAATAAATCCTGTGAGGCCAAAAGCCACAGGGTCTATTGGCCTGGCAATGAGTTACTGTATGAGCAGGAAACACCCTCGCATTGTTAACAATAACCTGTTTAACAGTTATTGCAGGTTCTCCACCATCTGAATGAGAAAAGAAAAAAATGGAGAAATGATACAGGCACAGCCGAGGCATTGAGCTCACTGAATGACGATCCGAGGAAAGCTGATGCATGTTTTTGTGTCTCTCCCTGATTTCAGCTCTGTCCTTTGTCACAGCAATATCCTTGCCTTTATATTCTCTTTCTGTGCCTTTAATCCCTTTTTGCTGAAGCTAGAGATGCTGGGGTAACACGCTCACCCTGTGACCCAATAGTCCTGAATATGCCCTGGTGTAGTCAAGGTCCTCTGTCGTTCCCTCAGCAGTCTCATCAGCTTTCCTTGATGATGGTCTGGGTCGCTGCCATCATTGTTTTGGGTCCCTTCTGCAGAGGAAGAAAACATTGCTGCTTCTGTGTCTGCCAGGTCCCCATTTTTTGTTAGGACACAGGTCCCTGTTGAGTGAGTTAGTCGCTGAGCTGGCTCTGCTTTGGGGAGTGGTTCCCACAGTGCCAGCGGTGAGCACAGGTGCAACCATGGCAGCTGGGACAGGAGCCTGTGGGAAGGCCACCGCCTGTGCTACCAGAGGTGACATGTGTTCCTGCGAGTGGGTCACAGTTACAAGGGCTTGGGGTACCCAGAGTAGGGAAATGGTTTTATCTTCCTTCAGACCTCCAGAGGGTATGGACGGTCCTCCCCAGGCGGAGATGTGTGAATTGCCTGGCTGATCACCATGGAGCATCCCAGGTGCACACACATGCGGTCTCCTCCTTGGTAGCTGGTGTGGACAGGGTGTCCCTTCTCCACCTGTGGTCAGCCAGAAGTTCTTGGACTTCCTCTATCCCTCCCTATTGCTTCAGTGGCAGATTAGCTAAGTCACAGATGGTTTTCAGTGGAGCTAGTTACATTTCAGCTCTTATCACTTTGGGTTTTTACATGGAATGAGATATAACACAGCAAAGTTTAAAGCTATTACTATTTCTGAGGAAGTGGCTTTATTGATGGCAATGAATGCTGATCCCATTATCATCCCGGTGATGGCAGCTCTGGCATCCAGCGCCACTGCTTGTCAGCAGCTCACTCTCGTCTGAGGGGTCAGCAGAAACACTTTTAGTTGTGAGCAGCTTCATATTCTGTTGTCACAGCAGTCCTCAACTTCCCTGTTGCTGGTGCTGTGATTATGTATATAGTGATTAAGCAGCTAATGGGGAAGTTTGGTCTTCTGGTTAAGCCCTGGACTGGAGGGTTGGGTTGGTGTCTGCACCACATGCAAGTCCTGTGACCTCAGGAAAGCCACTTACTATCTACATTTCCATTTTCCCACTGCGAGTATTATTTTTATTTTACTTCACTGGGGTGTTGAGCATATTCTTTAAGCAGATGGCATTATGGCAATGCAAACATTTTTGGAAGATCCTTATGAATATGGATCTCATCACAGCTGTTTGGACTTCATCTCTGCTCTGTGGTGGACTGACTCCAAAATAAAGTGTAGTTATTGTCCTTATTAAGCATTGCACCCTATCTGCTTTTTGTCTGGCACTGAATAAAAAGGCTTAGCAAGATGTAAACAACAGCAGGATTTTTTTTTTCCCAAAGAGCCACATTCAAACAAAACAATGATGCACTGAAATTTTAAAAAAACTATGTTTACAATCCAGCTTAGGTAATAGAAAGAGGAATGGCTTTGCTTAAACAAAACAGCCTCAAAAAAATCTTAAATTCCATGAACCATTGCAGATGATATCTCTTGGTACTTCTGACAGGACTCCAACGACCAGAGATTTGAGGAAGATCTGCCAAGACTTTGCCCTACAGTTTGTTTCTTGAGGAGAACTGGAACGCTTTTAAACAGAAAATTAAATTTGAGAATGTTTAAGCTTTTAAACAGAGAAAACTCAAAGTGACCGGGGCAGACAGAACAGGAAGAAAAAAAAAAAGACAAAATGGAAAGGTTTGTATGCAGTTCCCTTCCCCGACCATGCTGTCCCTGCCAGCCAGTCCCTGCTCCCAGCCACCTCAGTGGTTTTGCTGGTAGCAAGAATTTTGGCTCAGTCTCTCTGTCCCTCGAGGCACAGTTGGCATTCCCTGTCCCCTGGTGTTCCCTGTCCCTCGCTGATGCCCAGCGCTCACACCTGCCCCCTTCTGCCTCTGCCCCACAGGGCCCTGGGAGAAGGAGAAGAGGTCACTGCATCGTCCCCTCCAGCTCTCATCTATCCATCTGTGAAGAGCTGCAGCTAGTGTGCTACCAGGAGCAAGCAAATCAAATGCGTGCTCTGTGCAGCGGCTCCCCTGTTCTGGCCGCTACCGCACCCGAATATTTTCCATGTTCTTCAGCTCTGTGCACATGCAGTCCCTTCCCAAAGGTGCAGGACAGTGCTCCAGGACTTCCTTCAGCAAAGAGGTTTGGCCTGTTGGTTGGTTGGTTGGTTTTCTGTTTGTTTTTTTTTGTTTTGGTTTGGTTTTTTTTTAATTCCTGCATGCTGTGATTTCAATAGCGATAGAGCATAAACATGTCTTGGCAGATCTTCAACTAATCTAAGTAGCCAGAGCTCTACTGACATTGGCAGACATGGACAAGTCACCACATCTGAAGACAAATACTAGAGGCTCCATCCTGCTGACACAGAAGACAATGGCAAACCTCCTGCTGACTTCATAAGAAGCAGGATCTGACATTTAGCGCAATATCTGGAGAGGTTTGCTTATGTGGACTCTGGAGAACTTACAGTAACATACATTTCATTCTTTCCTATGTGTGTCCAAATGTGAGGTCACTTGTTCAATTACACCCCTATTCTTATCCTATTGGGTAATGAGGGGAAAACAAAAGACTGTTTGCATTCGCTTATAGCACTCGATTTTTTCCCTAAAGCCAACACAATGGCACTAGGACATTTTTCTCTCAAGAAAATGTAGCAAGCCAACAGGAAGAAAAAAAAAGCCCCAAACTGAATAGTTGTAAAATGTTATTGAAAGGATTCATAATGGGTTCCAAGGGGTTTTATTGAATGGCTTTAGGAAAGCTTAATTCTTTAAAATCATTTTTGAGGTGAACATGTATTTAATTATGTTTCAATAGGGTTTAAAGGCCTCCTGTTATTAGCATTGTTCAGTGAAAAGCTCCTATATTTTTTCAAATGTACCCCTTAATTCAAATCTTTTCCTGCAATTTGATTTTGAGAGAGAATCTGGGTTTTAATGCTGATTACTATTTCTGTGTAGAAGAATTTTATTTTGATGACCTATCAGCTGCTAAAAAGCTTTAAAAGACAGTGAGTGCAAAATGGTGCAATTAGGCTGAATAAAAGTCTAAAGGCTGTCCTTCCAGGCTCTCTGAATGTTGTACAGCAAGTCTGATTGAAGCAGGTTGTCATCACAAACTCGTGTGAAGATGAGGTGGCTAGAGCATGCTGGAAAGATGTAGGGAAGAGGGATGCAGCCGAGGGAGCCATGGTGAGCTGTGAAGGAGAATGGCACCGGGCTCCTTCAGTTCTCCCTTTACCAGCATAACCAAATCCAGGCTGGGTTTAGCTCACCTTCTGGACTCTGCTCCCAGTGCTGCAGTGTCTTGGCTCTGTTCCACAGTCTGTCCTGTCCCACAATATTTGTGGAGTTGCATAGGATGACATTTAAAATTTGGCCCTGGGCTTATTAAATACAGGAGAGCAATGGATGGGGAAGCACCTCTAAACAATAAAGACCCAAATGGATTTGTTACTTCCTGTCTAAGAGCAGGCTCACTTACCTGTCAGTCTTCATTTCTTTTGGCAAAAGCTAAATACCTCCGTTTTTCTCATCTTACACACTAACCAATCCTACTACAGGTGTACCACCACTTCTAGTGGAAACGAGTGGCTTGCAGGGGTTACATACCTCTAATCTCACTGTATGAATATAAAAGGATTACTTTTCATTTATTACCTAGGATCCCTTCAGGCCGGAACACAGCTGGGTTGTCTCAGCTATGCACCATAAGAAGGTTGCTGTAGCAAGCCCTTCAGCTAAATCTATGAATGCACAGCATACTTGTCTGGGTTTTGTAAGGAGGATTAGCATGTCTAATTGAGAAACATTACCTGTTGTTCAGTCTTAGGCTGCAGTTGCAGAGTCATTCCACCATATGCTTGACTCCCCTTCTGATACTCAGGTCTAAAGAAAACGGACTGTTGCAAAATCCTACTGCAGGAGGTTCCCTTGTGCAAAAAAGGATAGTTCCTTACAGGAATTGTCAAAAGATCGTATCCCAACCTCAAGTATGTTGCTGCCTTGGCTTGGCTTCTCTGCCCAGTTTAGCAGAGACTCTGACCCCGGAGATTTTCCATTGCAATTGCCAAAGCAATTTGAGAGTGGAATATTTTGCAAATGTTTTCTGACAATTTGAACTTTTTGTAAGAACAGCAACTAGTACTTTTTCTTTGGATTAATGAACACTGTGCTTGCTGTATATTGTTAATTTAACTAGTTCCTTTGGAGTCCTTTGTACTTACAGAATGTGTACATAATTTATTATTGCCCCTGCCCAGAGGCAATTGCAATGTATATCAGATAAGTTACAACACAATGAAGACACAGTGAACAATGCAAAGTTAAAATTATACAGCATAAAATTGTGGCTGTTGCTTCAGTCATAAGGTTTTTGTCAGTTTGTACAGTTTGTCATGTTAGCCAAGAAATGGAAATGGAGTTGACAAGACAAGTCGAAAGAAGCACACTCTAAGGCGTGGAACAAAAAGTACTTTTTAACATAGCTTTAATCTTTAAGCTAATGTTCATTTGTGGCTAGTTTGCTGCAAGTTGTAACGTACCTAGGTCTCTCATCCACCTCATTTTATCCAGCTTCAACTGTGTATTAAGGCCAGTTCCTGGGATGAGAAAATAATTTGCCTTTATTCCTTTGACTGCGCTGGTATATTTTATTTTCACTCAGGTTTTTTGGCCAAACTAACTCAACCACACACAAGAGTGAGGTGCCTGAGCCAGGTCTTGGGAAAAGCAAAGAGAAATATGAGGCTCACGCCTTTCTCGCAGACATTTTTTTTTGTCCCAGAATGTTAAAGTCTTTCCTCTGTGTCTTGCAGATATATTTTATGTTCCTCTGATATCAGGAAATGTCTGAACCTCCTCACTATTAGGGCAGTTTGGGGCAGGGCAGTTACCATGTTAGTGCCATATTACTAACAAAGCATCCTGGCTTTGACAATGACGTTTGACTGGAAGTGACACATTAAGAAATTAACTAATTTCTGTCTCTGTTCCCAATACAAAAGCTAGTTGTCAACCATATGCAATGAATGTCCTGCCTGCCCTTAAAATTTCCTATTTTTCTATTTTTTTCCCCTCAAATCCTCTTAGCATTTCAAAAGTTCTTTTGATTCACTCGTGAATACAATGGCCTTTTATTTGCCTACACCTTGATTATAATGGAGTTTGCTGGAGTGGTTAAAGGATCCCTCCCCAGGGCATTTGTCATTCCTGTGCTCCAGACAATGTTTGCACAAGTTCCCTTTCATCCTCTTTCCCATTATCTGTGATTTCTGCAACACTGAGATCTCTTGCACAAGACCATTGCTGGTACAAAAGCACCATGTATCATTTTGAAAGGCATTCCCTGTCATCTCCTAATTGCAAGCTCATATTTGGGAAAGGCTCTTGGTATTTTCCTGGAAACCAATATCCTCCTGCAGGGCTGGTACCGTCCCTGGCATCAGTCTAAAGTCAGAGTCCATGGCCTTTCATCGGTGATTCTTTGCCATGTGCACAAGCACCTGCCCTCTGTGCGAGCATGCTTAATATCTCCGGTGAAAATTTTTGAAGGGCACACTCGTTTTATGTGGTTTAATGCAGGGTTCATCACATTAAAACAGCTACTAGAGTCAGGGTACAAGACACCTCTCAGAGCCTGAGGATCTGCCTGGGACATCCTTTGATACCCAGCACTTCACAATATGGGGGATCTCCCTTACAGAGCTGATGCAACATGAGCTGACGTTCTCCTGTTGTTCTCCTGTTGCATGTCACCCTTTCTTCCAATTAAATGCAATGGAAGTGGGCACTGCTCTCCCTTCAGGTCCCAAGGAGGCTGTTGGGATGCCAAGCAGCATCCCCCCCAAGGAGGAGGAGGGTGTCCCAGAGGGCTGCGAGCCTCATCCATGCAGCGGGACTGCAGCTCCCGCTGGACAGGCAGAGCTTGGCAGCATAGCACGTCTTCAGCAGCAACCAAGTTTCCTGCTGTTCAAAAGGGCCAATTATTTCTGACTGATTAAATTTGAAGTGAGAAGGCTGAAGGCTCCAGAAACAAAATCAGCTCCCAGAGCTGAATTGCCATCTTACTAAACCTTGGGGTGCTGTGAAGGGGGACTCTGATTCTCTGTGGAGATGGACCTGCTTTGAGCTGCTCCTCTGCCTGTTAGTCGAACAGACTCCTGGGCATAGCAGTTTAAGGAAGAGGAGAAGGTTGTCTTTTAATAGCTGAATATCGTTCATGCAGTATATGAAGAGAGTTTTCCCAATAAATAGATTCCAAGACTATTAAACATTTTCTTCAATTTTTTGGCAGCTCCAATAACCTGGGTCTATCTTGTCTCCCCTCCCCTGAAGCCTCTTTTCTTACCACTGTAAAGCGATGAGTATTTCCAGTCTGTTTTACGTTTCTGATTTCTGCTGGTGTGTACATGTGTGTAAACACTATCATTTCAGCGTGGATCTCTTGTGGTGGTTTGTCGTGCTTTAGGTATTTGGCATTTCAGTCAAAGGCTGTTCCCAGGTGATGGTCAGGGGTGCTCAGTGGTCAAGGAGACCTCCAGTGCCAAGCCCTGTGAGTACGATGCTTTAGATACTTGATGCTATCTATTGTGAAATCTCACACTTAATGTTCGGTAATGTTTGCGTGCAAACTAAAGCTGTTTGGGTTAAAAAGAGAAGGGAGAAAAAAAGACTTTCACAGCTGCATTATGCTCTGACCTGGCCTTGCACTGCCTGTTGTGCTCTGCAGCCCCGGCTGGCACTGGCGTCCCCGCGGTGTGGGGCTGCTGCTCCGCCGCCGCTGCTCGGCCAGAGCGGGGAGGTGTGCCCCGCGCCCGCCGGCCCCAGCTCCTCTCCCCAGTGGAGCCCCAACAGAGCTCCCTGCGCTCAGGGCTGGCACAGCCCTGGGCTGTTTCTTGGTGCCCTGCTGGTGTCATTCTGTGGCCTTCAGGCTGTAACAGAGCATCGTTTCACGTGTCTCTGGCCCTTCCCAGGTTTTCAGCTGTGCTATGTGACAGTGACTTTCAGGAACCAGACTTTTGCACAAGTGCCTGTCTATGAAGGCAGAGGAGGGCTTTTTCCTCAACAGCAGCAGGCAACTTCAGGTGTAGCATTCTCTTAGAGTTCCCTTCTAAAGGCTAGGCTAAAAACCTCAGAACAATATAAACCCCTTAAAAGTCAAACATTCACCCACTTCTGGGTAAAAGCCGCTATAAGGGCATAACCTAATGTTACTCTCTTACTGTTGCATATGACACACTACCGCCTTCCCATCACAGTGTGTAGCACCTGCAGAGCACCACAGTGGGAATAAAAGCTCTGCAGGCCCAAGCAGCCTCCTATGGAAGACTGTAATTCAGCAGTATGACAGCTGCAATGCAGCAACCTCTGGGGATAACTGGAGCTATGGGCTCCCAAAGGGCTCGCTCACAGCTGGGTTGGGCCATTAGCCTCATCCACGATAGCTGCAGTGGGTGAGCATCGAACCAAAGCCAGGCAGGTGTTTTAAAATCAAGTCCTGGGATCCATTCCACTTGAAAACTACATTTGGCTGAGTTGGCGGTGGAGCTGTATTGCCATGTTTCATGTCATTCACAGGTTTATTTAAAGCTAGTGATAAACACAGTTAAGTAAGAGAATCCCTCACAAGTGACGGAGGTTCTGGGAATATCAGGCCCTAACTCTTACACAGCCTAGTAAAAAGAGATAGCAAGGTAGACTGAACGTTGTGTTTTATAGGTAGTAGGATACTAATTAAAATGTACAGGAGGAGAGTTCCTCAGTGTTCTTGGAGTAGTAAAACACCACCATAAACTTATCAGCTCTCCAAGTAGATATTATCGTTAATAGGCATTACATGTTTTCATATATCTTTCATTTAAATGACATGTTGTATTTCCTTCAGGTATTCTCTTCATGTATTTATTCAGGCTTCAAAAGCAGTGATTTTGTTATAAAATACTCTAAAACCTGGTTTTTTTCTGTAAAATAATGACAACCCAGCAGAACTAAAGAAGAGCAAGAGCCAAGGATTTGGGGGTCTGGATAGGTGTAAGAACTGAACTTTACCACAGTCTGAGGTTGTCAGATGTGTGCTTTTGCTCTTGGCCTTTAGAGAAATGTGGTGAAAGCTGCAAAGTTTAAATCTTCCTTTTTATATTCATAGGCTCAAAGTATCAGATTGGTCATATAATTACATTTTAGGCCAGCCACTGAACACATAAGAAGTACAAATTTTAATCAAAACTTGCCACTATGTAAAGGGAAACCACTAGGCTTTACCTCTATATAGCTGATTTTTCCATGAAATCTCCAGAAAAGACTGGTGATTTTTGGTTTCAAGCATTCTTCCGTAGTAACTTGAAGTATTTTTAAAGAAATCCTGATTTTTTTAGCGGGTACTGGACAATTGCCTTCTGAAAACCAGAACTTTTATAAATGTTTTCTGTTGTGGTGAACACAGTAAATCTCTGGTTCCCTTTTAAAATCTCGACCAACAAAAAGAAAAGAATATTTGGCTTGGTTCTGTTTTTCTTGTATTATCCATGGGCCAGATCCTGTTCCTGCTAGCCTCTATGTCAAAAAGTCTATGGACTTTTTGGCACTAAAATCAACCCTTAATTTTGCAAGAGTTATCTGCAAGAGATCAACATAATTTACAAAAATACAGTGATTTTTTCATGTGGTTTTTTTATCCCTGGCTTAGTATGCACCAATTTTGTCCTCTTGCCATCTTTGCTTCCCCAGTTGGTGTTCTGGAAGTCTAGCTAAGCCACTTATAATAATTTTCTCATTCACCAGTCATTTATTCCATTGCTTTCGTCCCTCTCCTAACTCCAATGAGTTGCTTACCTCATGCTTTTGTTTTGAAAAATTGCTTTCTGCACAGTAATTCCAACCTCCCCTGATCCGTATTTCTGTAGAGACCATATCAGCATTGATTCAAGAAAGCAAGTGTGTCAAAATAAAAGCTGGGGCTTACCTTCTCCGGTCCAGCTTCAGGCCTTTGAAGGCACCAATTCAAATTCTTTTTCTACCAATGGCAAATGGTTACCTCAGAATCAGTATTTCATGGTAGAGCTATTATTTTGATGAAAGTTTAGTCCATTCTCCTGGTGAGCATATGTTAACTTTATTGCAGTATTTTAAGGCAGGCAGAAATGCTTGAAATCCATTACCCTGGGAAACCAAAGTGGCAGACAGGATTCTATGTTACATTTAGGTAATATCTTTCTATGACCTTTTTTTCCCCCTGTGGTGCTGTTTGCAGCCTTTATTCTTTGCACCCCCAGGATCTGGGTGTTGTAGCGAGCAATAGCACTGTTACTCCAAAGGGAGAGTAAGTAAGTGATTTGCATGGGATCTGAGAAATGGGGCAGATCAGGGAATTAAGTGTCAGACCCGCAGGACAGGCTGCCCTCACCACACCAAGAGGCTTGGTCAAATCATTCTGGTGGTGAAGAGCCCAGGCTAATGGTGGGAGGCAGGAGGAGCAAGGTGTCCGATGGGGTGAGCGGTGCTTGCATCCTCATTCAAGCATCTCAGCCTTTGAGAGGGTGTGGGAGTTTAATGTTTATTTAGGAGATGAGCAAGGTTTGGTGTCTTGGGAAGATGTGGTCCTCCTTCAGCCATAGGAAAGGAGAACTGTGGAAACGACTAGCATGCCAGTGCCTGACAGCGGGGATTTAGGGAGCCATTAGTTATTGCTCTGACTTGCTGTTTTTCCAAAGGCACCTGTCAGACCCAGCTGACACTTCAAGCACAGAGAAATTTTTGGCACTAGCTGTTCCTTGTGAACGTGTTTTATATATTCCCTTTTCACACACTTGCTTTGTTCTCATGAGGTTTAGTATTAGCGAAGGTTTTTGTCTTTGTTCTCTGCAATAACGAGCAGACATGCCAGAGCTGAGGTACTGTGTGCAGGCTTTGCCATTTTGACCCTGTTTTCCACCATCCCCTGGACCAAGGATTAATGCTATTAATGAGATATCTACATTTAAATACTGCAGCTAACTGCTCCAATTCCTGCCTGCTAGCTAGGGAGCTGGGTCAGGCCCTGTTCCTCTGTCAGCTGCCCCATGACCCATGCAAACCGACTGCGTGAGCTTTTCATTGCCCACGTACTTGTGTTTGCTGAGATTACCTCTGAGAGGATAGGCGTCTGATCTGGGACATGAACTACACGTCTGCTCCACTGCAAGTTCGGCTTCTCTCCATGTTACCGCTGGGAGTCCTTGCCTGACTTAACCTGTATTTTTGATGCACGCAATTTTTAAGTTTCCTCAAACTCTTTTTTCCTTTTGAGGCAGCATAAAGGATCTCTGGTCTTTTAAAATTGTTTTTTAACTATTGTTATTTTTAGCTTTGCCAGTCCTTAAAAAACCTCATTCCCTCTCCAAAACGTTGCAGGAAGAAACAGAATGTAGTTCTGCTTTACAGATAGAAAGTTAAGTAGTGGTAAAGCTATCAGAGAGCAGTGGAAGGCTTCAAATTCTATAAATCCTGAAAATCTCTATCCTAAAAAAAAATGATTAGCTAATACTGAGAGTCCTACCTCTCCTTTTAGCTTTGCAGCAGAAGCTCGGAGAACTGCTGTTTGTGTTGACTCTCTTTCTGCAGGAGGCCTCCACGAGCTCTGGGAATCCCAGTCTAAGTCTGCCCAGGGTTATGCAGGTTTCTTTTCTGATTCAGACTGAAATGCTACTTCTGGACTTTGCTCCTCTAACTGTTCTGTCCAGAAAAGCAGTTACACTTTCTTAAAATTGTATCTGCTTTGCAGATTGGATGCTTGAAGTTGCAGATAAGATCTGTGTTGTTTTGTAGGGCAGAAAGATGTTTGTGAGGTCCCTTTTGGAAAATTCTGTCTTTGGTTTAAGATCAGTTGCGGTTAATAACAACTTCCCTTAAAAAAGCCATATCTGATTTTGTACTAAATCTCTTTTCTCTATTTTAACCATCCTAGTGGTGGCTCTACTTGCCGATGATTCCCTGAGAAAAAACTCCTTCAGTTTCTGCTTTTAAGACAGAGAAATAATTCTTGAGTCATGACAAGTAGGGTGGTTGGGTTCCTTCAGCCTTAGCCTGTTTTTATTATCGGCTTCTTGACTCCTCAGTGCCCTCAAACTCTTCCCTAACTGCACGGATGACCTGTTCTTTCTAGGGGTGTCAGCTTGATGAGATCCATGTGTGATCTGTTTTTAAAACAATGAGTATTTTAATACCTCTGCTACAATCCCTGACTGCTCATTTTTGTAAATATTTCTAATAACTTTAGTTCTTATATTCCTTTAGTGAGGAGCAAGTGAGCATTGCAAGTCCTCTAGTTCACCTCTTTATTATCTTCTGTTGCTTGCTTTTTTTCTCCAACAATATCATCAGTCACCCTAAAGCTTGTACCCATCTTAAAATGAAGACGGTTAGCTTGCAGACTGGTAGCCTAGTCACTTTTCTTCTGAGGTGTTGCATGTTGCTCTTAAGAGAAAGCCTCAGGGCTGTTCTCCTCCTCATCCATGTGTTGCACCTTCTGCTAGCACTGTCCAGCTTTGCAAATTCAACATTTGTGACTTTGCATTGCCTTGGCTTCTTTGTTCCCAGGCTGGCAGGCTCATGCATGGCATCCCCCTGGCCTTTTGAGCTCTGCTTTCTTGGCCTTGCCAGGTCACTCTAATGATGCAGGGAAACCTCACTGATCCCAAACCTGGGAATATACCACTTTCTTGGACACTGAAACTTGTAGTGCAAGTAACAGCAGTGTGAGGGTTATGTGTGCAAATATGTTTTCTTAGTATGTTCTAATGTTCTTTAGTAAAAAAAGAGCATATTGGCAGCAGGTGAAGCAACAACTTCAGAATGAATGCATTAAACATAAAAAGTCACTGCAGGTTTCCTCTGTCAGAAGTAAAGCACAAAATTTACATGGGCTGTGTAAATATACAAAGCAAGAACACTGCAGGCAAATGTTTACAAGACACATGTTTAGCCAATATCATTGTCTTCCAGCAGAAAGCAAAAATGCCAAATGAGAAGTCCTGGGCAGTCATTTATTTTGTCAGATGCTTTGAGTCTGTGGAACAACATTAAGTGAGCAGTGTTTGTGCTGGGCTGCTGTTAAAGATAGGCAATGTACCCATCGAATATTTCAGTAGTAGCTTTATGGTTCACTTGTTAGCTGGTGTCCATATTGTTACCCTTGCCTGAGATTTCAATATCCACATAGTTATCTCTTGTGCACAGATGTGCTATTTCACCGACTATTATTTCAGGGAAGGCTGTCTTGTTGCATGAGAACAAAAATCATTGCCATCCTTACTTAGCAGTGAAACTTTCTTAGCTCTGTTTGCCATGGCTTCACCTGATCATTGCCATCAGTCCCATCAGCACACCCTGTATCAGGTTCAGTGTCAAGATGGGGACTTATTCTAGTCACCCAGAAGAAATTCAGGCCAGATGCTATTCCACGCTTTGCCTGCCATGCAGATTCAGTCTTCCTGCCTTGAAAAGCTTTTACAGAGTTTCTTTTCCTAGTGAAGATGTGCCTGTAGGTCTTAAGATTTTTGAATATCTTTGGTGTATTCAGATCTTCGAACCTTGTGGCAGCCAAGCAGCGTTTCCCACCAGGGACTCCTCCAGCAACGTGTGTTCGCTTGAGTGATATCATGGTGTGGCAAGGGCTTGCAAGGGACAGCCTCCAGAAAATGAAGGGATTTTTTCAGTGAACTTTTCTCCACTGTTGAGCTGTAGGTCCAGAAACAAAAGAGCTGAAGAGGCAGGATGTGAAGTCTGACCTTGCTTGGGGACAGGGCAGTCCCATCAGTCTGTCTAAGAGCGTGAAGAGTTGGGCCTATGGCAATCAGGAGCTACAGCAAGTGGAAAGTGTCTGGAGCAGTACTGCCTGCAAGAAGAACAATGCTTTTGGTGCTTTAAAGTCTCCTGCGTTGTTTAAGTTGTCCAAGAGGTAACACATTGCAGACTAAGTGGTTTTATAACAGCCAGTATTAAATGCTGACTTATTTCACAGACAGATAAGCAGTTAGTGATACGTTTTTTTCTTGAAAAGTTAGAGATCTCTAAGATGGAGATATTTTGGCCAAGAAGTGACAATTTGTATTTATTTACTTTTCCTCTCCCTGAATCTGTCAAAGTAGATGTGACTGTTCTTGACTCAACCTGCCATAGCATCTGGATGCAACAGTTCTTGGGAGAAGCGGGATGGCCATGTTTGTGTCTTACCAAATGGAAATCACTGTCTTTGACTCAGCAGATGCTCCAATGCTGTACAGCTGTTTGAGGGAATGAGATTCATGTGATGTCTCTGACCATCCCTCATTCCCTCTGCAGAAGCTTCTTCTCCATTTGAAATGCCAACCAAATACTACTGCAAAACAGGAGCTGCGTAAGTTGCTGCAGGTTTTATGGGAAACGTACATGTAGGTACACGTAGAAGAGAGAGGCCTCTGTCACCATCTTCCCATGGAGGAAAAGGCAACAGATCCACCTGGTCTCATTCTGCACCTGGCTGGTCAGTGAGCTCCCAGTGCTGCCAGGGGCTCAGGTCATGGGTGCTGCTCCTTCAGCAGAGCAACTGGAAGAAGAGAGGCTGAGGCACCTGCAGGGGAGGAGGCTTTGCGACATCTGAGGTGTGTAGAGTTGCTGCCAGACCCAAGTTCAGGCCCATCCCCGCACCGTCTGCACGTCCTGCTGCCACTGCAGGGCAGTGCAGGTATTTTCCCTGGGCCCCTCTGGCTCAGCAAGGAGGGTGACTCAGCTGGGCTGTAGTATCTGCTGCAAGTCCCTATTTCTCTCTGTTCCTATTGCATTTTGGTGCAAAAAGCCCCTAGGTGAAATGAATCTGAACTTTGGCCATTAGGGCAACAAGCTTGAACCCTTCAAGCTGCAGAGAGGCATGTTTGCATCTCGCTGCCTGAAGAAGTGGTCAGCAGGCTGTGGCACAATGGAAGTGTGTCAACTCCTCATCTGGGCAGGTCTTTGATGGCAATGCTGTCGGTTTGTAGTGGCACCTGGGGACAAACCTTAGGGGAGCTCTGAATATGTGTACCCTCTGGGCTGTAGTGTCTCAGACCCGAGGCAGGTGTTGGGCCTAAGAGACATGAAATCTTAAAAAGCTGGGGAAATTTTATGGTAAAAAAAACAGACACTCATTGGGTTAGGTAAAGATCTGAGGATTGTGTTCTGGACCCAGTCCTGCCTAATTTCCATTCTGGTTGCTTATGTCCTTATGTGGACTGCTTGAGTTTCAAGGGTGAATAGATAAGAAACAAAGTTGAGTGTCAAAGCCAACCAGTGAAGCTGACTGTTCCAACTGGGGTAATGTTGCACTGTCCTGTGTAGCTTCCAGTCCCTCCTCTCTCTTGCTTCCCACATTTCTTACATCACTTTTTTTCTTTCCTGCAGCTGTAGCTGACAGAGATGGGTACTGAGGAAGAAATACCTTTTTTCCATAGCCATAAAAATAGTTTCCTTGGTTTTATTAGCAGCACATGGATGTGAGTTCAGCATCCTCTCCAAAATAGACAATAAGCAGGAAGTACTCAATTTGGCAATGCATTTGGGGTTAGAAACATTGCTGTTTTCAAAGCATTTCACCAGAGTCATTAATTAAGTGCTAGAACAGAGAACTTCAACCAAACAAAACTAGGGGAAATTACATTTCTCTTTCCTGACCTATATAAAAATCATTTGTGCTTAAATCATATTGAGAGCTTTAAAGGGACCTCTCTCCCAGTGGAACATGCAGAAAACATGAATGTCCTGCAATAGGATTGCTGTTCACTATAACTTAGTAGGACTTGGCTGCATTTCCCTCTTCTTTGCAAATGTTCAGTGAGAGTGTTTATGGGATCAGAGTCTAAGCAAGGATAGTGCAGATATGGAGTTTCATTTTTTGAATCTGAGAGCTTGAACTGGGAAACTTTCTCCTAATGGGTAGGCTTATCCTGTCTGAGAACAAAGACAAATCCATCCCATTCCTGTACAGTCCCAATGACTAGCATCGTGATTAACTCCAAAGCCTTGCTTGGATATACAGTCCAAATAGCTTAAGATTTAGCAGAGTCTGAGAGAATTGGGTAAACAACATATCAGAGGGCTGAAGTGTCAGAGTATTCCCTGTCTCTATTACCGACTGTGATTCAATAATCACAGTCAGAGGAGAGATGGTCTGGCTTTCATTTAACGTGTAAATGGACCATACCTATCCAAATAAGGGAAAAGTCTCAGCACATTGTATCTCACAGTGGGGCATAACTGCTGCTGCGCTCCTGGATCCACAGGCCCCAGAACAGATGCACCTCTAGCTACCATCTGCAATAGGGTCCCTGCATCCACCCTCTCTGCATGCTGCTATGGATGTGCAAGACAGTTCAGAGTACATTGCCTAAAGAATTGACTGCCTTCTCTGTCCATGGTCAGAAATTGCTGTGGCTGCTGTGAGTGGTTAGTTCTTGAACAAACTGGGACTAAGAACTGCTGCTCTATTGCTTTCTTCCATTACCTTTCTGTATTCTACTCCAACAAATTTTTCGTTACCGCTTCTTTGTCCTAGACAGATTATCTCCGGCAGCAGCTGCCTTTCTCATATAAGACAATTTGTTCTTTCACTGTGTTTTCATTGATTACTCATCCCTTTATATAGCCTACTTCATGAGTCACTTTGCCTACCTACTTGCAACCAGCGTGGTATGCTATCCATCAGTTCCTTGTTCAGCGGCAATTACCAGCCTTTTATTGCTGGATTTTTCTCTCAAGGACTCCTCCTAATGCCAGCTTACTTCATTAATTTCTAATTTTGCAAACCACAAATTGTGACATAGCCGCAGGAGCTGGAAATAGAACAACTACATACCCTCTCCTAGAACTACACGTATAGAGTTGGAAGGGAACTCGGGCTGAAGTTGCCAGCATATCCCTTATAATTGCTTTCCACGAATATTTAACCAGACAGATTTTACTCTCGCATACATTTGTTCATTTCAAAATTGTTCAAGTGGACTCAGTGGATGGCAGTTAGTTGTATAGATGGAGCAGGACATTGCTCAAGATGGGAAGAGCCTAAATCCTTCAAATCTTCTCACCACTGCCCTAGCACAGTGGCATGAGGTCCCAGACAAATGCAATCATGCTTTTATAGACTTCTCCACAGTTTTGTCTGGCCAACCTAATTACAGGTTGTTTTCTCACATGAATCTCTCTTACTGGTACTCCAAGAACCAGAAGTTAAAATGCTGATATCTATTTCTAGCATGTTACAGGCAATTTTATAAATATCTGTCTAAAAGATTAGTTTCAGTATTAACTCTGGGACAATGTTAACTTGAAATGAAATAACTAATAGTTGGGATTTGTATGTCTTGGACTGAAGATATCTAAAATTATCGTTATTCTTTGCAAGTGGAATGAATACTAAGCAGGTCTGGGGCATAGGAATAGCCATGCAGGATTAATGCTATGAACAGCATGAAACAAAGCTCAATGTAATCTCAATTGACCTTTCTGTCCCCTCATCTAAAGGACACCAAGGGGAGTTGTTTGCTTCTCTCCTTCCCCCTGGAGGTTTTTTTACAATATTAGAAGAGAGAGTGCAAACTTCTTCTGTCTCCTTGTCACCATGATCCCAGCAGGGAAGTATATACTCTGTGAAGAGATGATAAAGCCAGTCTGGCTATTCAACTAATCTCTCTGGTATACCTTCCAACATAAATGGAAGTATGTTTTGCAACTCAGACAGCACAACTCCATTCGCAAATTAAATCAGGCCATTGAATTCATTGTACATAGGTCATGACTGCTGCAAATTGAAGCTGAGTGCAAGCTTCCTACCTCAGACCGTGCAGCTGGGCACGCCGCACACAGGACCCTGAGCAATCTGGTCTCTCTGGGCATTGGCGTGAGTGTTCATGGGTCCATGCCAGGGGCTCCAGAAAGTCTTTCTTGTTTCCCCAGCTGCTGGGCTATGAGTTACTTATCTGATCTTTCAGGACTTGTAAAGCCACCCATAGAACTCCTGGATATATGCTTTCCCTGGAATGTTCTATTGTATTGGAGATGCTGGTTATTAAGGGGAAAAATAGCTGGGGATTTTTTAGCACGAAAACTATAAAAAAGCAGGTCCTTTTTTGATCTGCTGCCACTCAGATTGCATGCAGGTCTGTTCTCATCTAGATACATTAACTATTGCCATCGTTTTAGTATCATTTAGTGTTTTTCTTGGTTCTAGTATTTCTCAAGGACTGCAGTCTCATGAAATGTTTTATAAAAAAACAACCAAAGAATGGTCTTCCAAAATGTCCCGTACATTCAATTAAAAGTTGATATGCCTTTTCTATTAATATGTACTTTCCATCCTGAAACACCATGATACAAATCAGTGCTTCAGCCAGCTGAAGTAAGCGTGTGCCTTGGGACACAATTTCCAAGTAGTCCTTCTCGGTACATTCCACTCTTGATTTAATCCAGGTTTATCTCAGCTTTGCATTAGCTGATTTGGAACAGGTTTAAGCTAAAGTGGATGAAGGCAATCTTAAACTGGAGCAAGAGTGTTCATACACAGTTTCACATTAGCTAGCCTGAATGGATGCAAAGGATGTGTGTAGAAATTTTCTTTATTAATGTTCATCTTTGACATCTCTTTTCTTTTTTACTGAGCCTCTCCCTGCTGCCATGTTTGTCTTCTTTCTGCTGCTCCATGCCTGTGGCAGAATTAATGTGATTGGGGTCTCAAACCTCAGAGAAAGCTATACAGAGTCAAAATTTTAAGTCCTCTTCAGAGTGCAGCTCTCGCCCTTGTCAAGAGGATGTATGATGACATCTTTATCCCTGAGTATTGGCAGAGGTGGCCATGGGGGCTTGGGCATTAGGACTCTTCCAGCACTGAGCAGAGGACGATGCTCTGCTGAGATGGGGCTTTCAGCCATAGTGGCACTCACCCCTCTCACTGCTCAGTGGTGTTGTCTACACCATGGTACAATGCCAATGCAGTAAGCCCAGAGCATGCTGGCTGCTTTTACTGCAGAAGGCTCTGCTGACTGCAGCTGGACCATTTCCCTGGTGAGAGAGGGGTCCTTCCCCCTGGGAAGGCGGTGTGCTGTGTCATCTGCTGTTTGCCGAAGCGGGCTGCCACTCATGTTGGACCATCCTTGCTGGAAACAGAAACATGGGACATAATATAGGGCACACAGAAAATTAAGTCTGAATTTCATAAACAGTGGAAAAGGAATAATGGGGCAGACAGGGGAGGGCTCAAAGCAAATTTTCATGTTCATGCTTGGCAAAAGTAATAGCAGCGTATGAATGGGAGACTGCACTGCCTTTTCCTAGCATGCGTTTCATTTGCAGGAGGTACATTTCATGGCAGAATGGTAAAACATGGGTCTTGTAATCACAGTGCCCATCAGAAAGTTAAGTTTTAGCAATGGAGGCATCAGGAGGCTCCGATGACCCGTGCAGTGAATTTGCTGGATGGGAGACTCTCTAGTCCCCTATTGTTTTTGGTACAGAAATAAGCTCTCATTTTCTCCTTCCTGGGGAATCCAATAGTTGTAAGAAGAGCTACCCACAAGGTTCACTCAACAGTTTTTGAGGGAAACAAAAAATTTTAATGGGAATATTGGGGTTTTCTTTGAAAACAATCAATAAAACTTTGTTTTTCACTTCTTTACCTCTCCTTTCTTTCCATTTTGCTTGTGGAAAGATAAAGAAATGAGTATGAAAAAAACCCCAAACCTGGTGAAAAACTGACAGTATTTGGACAATGCCAAATAGAGTAACAAAATTTGCAAAAGCAACAACAAAAAAAAGCAATCCTTTCTTTCTGAACTCCATCCCTATTCCCAGTTGATGTTTAATTATCACATTTCTTCAGGAGTGTTTGTTCAAAGAAGAATTTTCCATTTCTTTCAAGGGTGCTGTGGAGCAGGCAGTCCTGGTGCCAATGGGGCAGCCTGCTTGCCCATCTCCAGTGCACGGATGCATGCTCTGCTGCTCCCTGCTCCTTTGGGTTAAAAGGGCTGTGAAAACAACTGTCAGAAAATTAGCCTAGCTTACTGCCAGGGCTGGATTTTTGAACTAGCGACACAGGATCTGCAATTTATTATCAGTCTTCTGAGTTCTCCTGGATATTGCCCAGTGATTATATTTTATAACTAGGTCAAAAATATGCATGGTAATTTAATAGTCACTTGGAAATTGCCAAATATCTTAACTGGTCTGTCCAGCACAGCAGTCCGCAGTGGAGAGGCCAGCACCTCACCCTTGGAAGGAAGAGGGAGAAATAAATCCGTAATGGGCGGTCAGGAAACAGCCAGCCAGCTGGGAAGCTTCTGATTAACCCATGTTACCAAGTACATGGTTGATGCTACAATATAGTCTTTTTCCCCCCCTCTGACTCATATGAAATAGCTTATTGTACAATATTGTTGTGAGCATTCTCATTATTTGCATATATTTGAATCATATTAAATTGTTGACATCAGTGATATCTTCTGGTCATGCCTTCTGTAGGCTAATTAATGCTGGGAAATCTAGGATTCCTAGTATATGATGAGAGCTATTATACAATAATGATTAGGTAGATATTAATTATATTTAATAGAAAACATTTTTCTCAGAACCCATTTTTGTAGGTATGGTGCTAGCTAAATGCATGTTGGGTGATAATTTGCAGCAGTTCTCATTGGACTCCATTAGAGTCCACAGAAATGTTCCCTGCTTTGAATATTTTCCCACTTAGCTGTGTACCTGGGAAAAGGATCTGCAGCAATTTTAGGCATGCTTTTTTGAAGGTCAGAAGATTGTCACTTGCAGAAGCAACACTTATGAAATCTCTCTTTTGTTAGCAAAAGGAAATCTGTTTTCCTTTTGGTTACTGTGTTCACTGTCTGTAAGACAGCTGTTGCTGAGTTTGAAATGGTACCCTCAGAAAACTTCCCACCACTGCGGACAAGGGAGCTATAAGGCGTTACAGAGGCAGTGGTTTCTTTGTTCTTAATTCCTCTTTTAATATCTCATTGCTACTATAAATGTTGTTTTCCCTTCTGAAGACTTACAAGCTCAGTGCAGTTGGGCTAGGTTTGGAGAGAAAGCTGCACTAAGAGACCTTGAGGACAAGAGCAGGGCATGCCTGTAAAATGTTCTCTTGAAACAGGTAGGAAGCCCTGACATGCTCCAGCAATCAGCGAGAAGTCTGTTGACTGATTTAAGAGCAGCTTGATTGAACTGTGAAAAGCATGAGTCACAGATCATGGTGACCGATGCGTAACAGCCTTTTAATTATTTGAACATTAGCCTCCAGTTTGAAGTAAGTTGAAGAAACTGGATGACCCTGTCTATTTGGATAATGAAATCTTTCTGCTATCCCTTCCCCTGGCACCACTGGTGCTTGGGTGAAAGTCTGGCTTCACTGAAGTCAACACCACAGTCCTCCTGATATACATGGAAACAAGCCTGCACACCTCAATATTTACTCTGGTTTCTTAATTCTCAGTTCCTTCTGCATTTTCAGAGCTCTTTTCTGGCTTCTCCTTGCATCACGCCCACGACAAGCCCAGCACCTTGGTGTCCCTTTTGAAACATGCTCTAAATGAACCATTTTAAAAAAATGAAGGCAAACCCCTGTGACTTTCTGTGGTGGGCAAGGTGTCTCTCCAAGGGGTGGGGAGCCGCTGGTGTGTGCTACCAGCTGCCCTTCAGCAAAGGCTTCAGCTGGAAAAGGCAAAAGCCAGCAGCTTTCTACCCCATGTCCGTGCCAGTGGCTGGAGCATGGTCCTCTCCGCCCAGATGATGTTTTGGGGTGGCAGGAAAAGAGCCAAGCAGCTGAGCCCGGTGTCTGCTCAAGCTAAAAGCTGACTTCAGGCACAAAGGATGGGACTGAGAAGGAGGGAGAGGGAACTCCAGGTCTCCCAGTCTGCCACCAGCTAACACAAACCATAGCTGGTTGAAAAATCGGGTTTCTCAGATATTGAGAAGCTGAGTTGCCTTCCTGCACACCGGCTGGCACCAGGCTGAATTGAGATGCCCATCACCAGCCCTGACTTAAGTGTATAAACACCAAATATTGTCCCAGAGCTCTCTATATTCTTGGCCCCTTTGGCCTTTGGATGGATTATATGATAGTTGAAGTGCCTCTGTCAGAACCTCTGTCAAGCATTGGTTGCCCAGAGAGGGCTTATATCCCCAGCCTTGAAGATGCTCAAAGGCCCTGGGCAATTTGGTCTATTATTGAAGCTGTATCCAGCTTCAGAGCGGGCCCTGCCCTGAGCAGAGGTTTGGGCTTGAGGACCCTGAACAGTGCCATGAAAATAAATGTGTTTGCAGAAATTCTACCCTTGTTCTGTGAAAGCTGCAAGCAGCAGAGAGTACTTCAATAGATGGTTTGTGCGTAAGTGCATTTTATTGACTCTGTACAGGACAGTGCTGCAGATCTAGAACTGGTTGTATTCAGCTCCACTTTCTCTGTTTATGCAGGTTTCACAGAACTGTCAGCACAGATTGCACATCCATTCAAAGCAAGTTGGCTTTATGTGTTGAGACAATTTTGCTTTACTCAGACTGGAATTCAGTTGTTTTGTTTCCATTAAACTAGATGAATTACTATTTTTTCTTAGTCTTCTAGCCCACTTTCGTTGGGTTTTGTCCCTTGCAGGCAAGGGAGGAATAGCTCTGTGGGTTAAATACAGAAAGGAGGTGCGTGGGTGGGTTGATGACGTACTGCAGTGAGGTGGAGATGAGCCAGTTACTGAATCCAGATCGTTAGGAAGTCCATCACAACATCCCTAATGTTCTTGCCCTGTTGTTCTTACATTGCATGACCTATCCATAGATTGCAGAGTGACGTTAGAGAAGCATTTATTCCTATCTTTATGAGGAACCAAAAAATCACTTTATGCTGATGTTATGGTGCTGCTGCTTCAATGGATGGTCCTTCCTTCACCCCACTTCTCATTGCCTCTTTTCTTCTGCACTGTGTTTGCACCACTCTTTGTTGAACTGGATTTGAGACCTGGTTTGGTTGAAAACAAAGCTTTGGGTTTACTCCCAGTTACTTTTCTGCCAGATCAGCTCCCTGCTCTGACTACTGGTGTAGCCACAGGCTTAGTAACTCTGGCACAAGGAGAGAGCAGGAACATCAGGTCAGAGACACCCATTTTTGCAGGAGCCAGACAGCATCAGCACAGTGTCCCCGAGCGCAGGGGAACCACTGGGCTGAGCCAGCAGAGCAGGAGCCACGCTACAGCTCTTCCACTGTCCCCACTGCTGCCCCCACACCCATGCTGCCCTCGAGGTTCACCCCTACGAGGGGACTGCTGTGCCTCTGCAGGCCCAGGTGAAAGAGGCAGCCCCTTCTCCCAGCACCGTGAGTGTGCCTATGGGAGGTAACAGGCATGGGAAATGGGGTGCTGCCAGTCAGTGCAACAGGCCCCCTGGTCCCTGCTAGATGATGACTTCATGGTGGAGCAGAGCTAAGATATACCAGGTGGTGGAACAGTGTACCTCGGGTGTTTTCCCTGCTTATCATTTGCCTGTGCATGCCACAGCCCTGGGTTTGCCTTAGGCAGGATAAAGCATTGCAAAGACTTTTCTTCGCAGTCAGGATTTTGTGTGTGCCATTGTGACCGTAATTGCTCTACTGACCTCAAGTATTGAACTGTGGTCTTTAATTACATGAGAACCATTTACATGAGCAAATACCTGACACTTGTGACCTAATTGCTATGAACTGAATATTATTTAGAGGGTCATTGTGAATGTCATGTTGTAGGTTTGTATTACTTAAACCTTCGGAGCATACTGAGTTCACAGCTGTGTTGTTACTTAAACCCATTCAGATAATGCCTCTTGTTTTTAAAATGTGGAACTAACCATGAAATACCCTGCTTCATGGTATTTCTGTGCACACGTGTTTGGAACAGGTGCCCTCTTTATGACTGAATCCCCCCATCCTCCCCATACTGTCATAGAATCATAGAATCATAGAATGGTTTGGGTTGGAAGGGACCTTTAAAGGTCATCTAGTCCACTCCCCCTGCAAAGAGCAGGGACATCTTCAACTAGATCAGGTTGCTCAGAGCCCCATCCAACCTGACCTTGAATGTTTCCAGGGATGGGGCATCTACCACCTCTCTGGGCAACCTGTTCCAGTGTTTCACCACCCCCATTGTAAAAAATGTCTTCCTTCTATCTAGACTGAATCTACCCTCTTTTAGTTCAAAACCATTGCCCCTTGTCCTATTGCAACAGGCCCTACTAAAAAGTCTGCCCTATTTTTCTTGGAAGCCCCCTCTAAGTATTGAAAGACTGCAGTAAGGTCTCCCCAGAGCCATCTCATCTCCAGGCTGAACAACCCCAACTGTCTCCACCTGTCCTCATAGGAGAGGATGTCCCACATCCTCTTCCCATCCTGTGGATCCTGCCACAGTGCCAGCCATGGCAATTATGCCCACGTAGAAAGCAAGAGAAAAGGAGCTACTGCAAACCCCCATCTTCCCCGCCAGCCCTGGGCAAGGACATGTGTGCATGCTGCACCCCAGCTAAGCACCCTATCAGGCACCCCAGGGTGTGGGGTGCAGGATCCAGCATGGCTGAAAGGGCAAGCTTGTTTGCTTGGAAGGGTAGTGGAGACTTGTATTATGTATTCAGTATTTTGCGATCAAAACCAAATGTATTCCCACAGGATTAGCTTAGTACAAACTCTGGAACAGTACAGGCTAATCTCTTTTAAAGAGCACTGTTCAAAGTAGGGATGGGGCCCAGGGCGCCTGAGAGCCCTGCCTGTGGCTTGCAGGGAAACCTGTTGCTTTTCATTACCTTTAGCTAATCAATACAATCGCCATCCCGTGCACCTTTTCAGGCATTTCCAGCAGAGGATCTTCGCCATCAAATAGATCAGATTATCCTCTGAAAGGGAAAAATAAATCCCCCAAAATGGCATTATTACAAAAAAGATTTTTCAATAAAACTTTTAATTTCCTTTCTACATAGCCATAGGCCAAAACAAACACACACACACACACACATATCTGCTATGCTTAAAGATAGGTAGGAAAGGGTTTGGAGGTTTTGAAACAGACTCATAGCCCCACAGAAAAAAAAAAAAAAAAAAAAAAAAAAAAAAGGAAAATCCCAGGAGTATAAAGCTTGTAGAATTCCAATATCAGGTGTTATTATTTTTCATATCTTCCCATATTTTTCAAAAATAGAGTTCAGGATTGAAAACATCTTTCACAGACGCAAAACTTTTCCTGAAAATGTTACAACATTATTTACAATTTCTAGATAGGCCATTAGAAACTGTCATTTCCCTAACTTTTGAGGAAAGCTTATTAAGTGTTTAAATTGCAAGTGGGAAAAGCAATGCACAGAAAATTAATGTGTTTCCCTTCACCGTCTCAGACCCTCTCTGCAAGTTGCCCATTGTCCTTTGCCCTTCGTTTCACCCTCTTTTCAGCTCTCGAGGTCTGAGCCATCCTTAGCTTTCCTACGGCTGTGTAAGTTATGCCTACCCTGAGATAACTGAGACATAAAAAAACCTGATTGTCTGTTTGTGTAGTAATCCAACATTTTAAATTTAGAATAAAAACATTAAAATGAGAAACACTGATTGTCTATACCCTTTTTTACCACTTTGCTTAATAGCAGTGACCTAGCAACCACTATTTTATGATCTAGTTTTTTTGTTTAATTTTCGTATTGCTAGCTTGGTAAAGCTGTGAATTTCTCCTAGTTCCTGATGCCAAATATTAGTCTGAAAACCTTCTTGCCTTATGGTGGTGCCTTTCTATGCCTGACTGTTCCTATGAAGCAAACGTTACTGCTGCTGTTGATTTCACTTTTTTTTGTAGTTTTCCAGGCAAGCCTGGAGAGCTGTGCTTTGCTCATGGTCCTGTTGTGCAAGAACTGTGCACATCTGGCTGACGGCTTCTGAAGCGCTGTCCTGCTGCTTCTGCTGCTGGTTGGCTTAACTGTAAAACTGGAGGGAAGGGAAGAGGGAGCTGGTCTGCAGATGGGTTTTTCATATGAATAGAAACAAAAAGGTGACAATAAAGTTATGTTAAGTGAAGCAAACATTTTGCTTTGCCTCCGCAGAAAGTACTTGTTTCTTTAACTATTTAAAAACATAAACTTTAGATAAACACCTAAACAAAGCATTTCTATGAAGTCAAAGGAATTCATTTACAGGATGTTCAAATTAAACATTTAGTGCTCAAGAAAAAGTTGTCTGAGCCAAAACAATTAAATTAATTCTATCTATAGTTTTCTGAGTGTTTCACAGATTATGATTATGTATTTATACCCTTCTATCAAAAGTCTCTCATCCTCTACTCCTGTTTAATGGGAAGAAAATGGGAATTCATTTTACAGATGGAAAAGTAGGGCAGAGAGAGGTTTGGCAACTAGTCCCAAGTCCCAGGGGGTTTGCAGAAGCAAGAATCAACTTCTGCTCCCTGCTAAGCCTGGGACTGTAATGCCACTGAAGCCATTTGTTTTGTAGGTGCAGTTCTGATGTCTGTGAAACCTTTAGGGATGCGGTTTGTATGGGTGATATGCTTTGCATGGCCAGGGCATCCCCAGCACTGCTGATGGTAAAGTTGCAAGCTCGCCATCTAGGACAGGCTCACCCTGCATTTCTGCCTCGCTTCAGAGAGGAAACAACGGCTGTTGCAGGTGGCTGCTGGTCCCATCCTGCACCATGCCCCTCACTCCAATCCCAAAGTTTAGAGGTTATTAAAGCAGAGGGGAACAATTTGTAATTGACTCTGCCCTTTCCCGTTGCTCACAGTGGATCAAAGCCTGTGCTCTCAGTCTGGGGAGATCCCCTATGGAAATCAGTGGTGTGTTCGGATAAGGTTTTCAGGTGCCTAAAAGCAACCATCTGCCTCCAGAACAAAGGAAATAAATTCCAGGCAGCAGTTCAGAAAAGGGAGTTGAGGGTGAAATTCTGATGTCTGTGAAGCATAGATTGTGATGAATGAGAAACAAACTATTCCCAAAGTACAGTTATGAAGGTACTAGAAATGTGATTCTAAGGATTGCGAACAGTATCACAAACTGCCACCACACTGTCCTGTCAACAGTAGCTCATGAAATATCCCAGAAAAGCCTACAACTCCTGCTTGATTTGCCCCACAACTTTTAATACAGTCGCCTCTCAGTTTAGGTGCTACATGGCTTTTAAACGTGAGGGTATCATACAAAAAACCAAGGTTATGGGGCATCTGGTTTGGCATCCTGTGGCCTCGGTTGCCCAAAAGGTACGCCTAGGAACCTCTGTCTGTGTGTATGTGTTTAAAGTATACAGATTTCTAAATGCTTATATTTTTAATTTATACTTACATATAAATGTATAACTATAACTATAGGAAAATAAAATATATACTCTACATTTACACTAAATATGACTGCCTTGCACCTGGCACGTGAATTTGCCCCAGTTACAGATTTTTAATGGACAATTGACACAGGCACCGCTCACTGGGAATGAGATGTGGGTTAGCTCAGTGGAAGCCATGTTCATGGTGATTTATGTTCGTGCTCTGAGCAAAACTCCTTATGGAGTCTCAAGAGGTAGCATGTTATTTGTAGTCCCCAGCAAAAATCCTATCCACAATCAGTAGAAAAATTCCAGTGGACTTCAGATCAGATTATCAAAAACCTCTCTGAGATGCATTTTTGACCTCTCTCTGTTCTTAAGAAAGAGCTGGGTAGAAAAATCAGGCAAGAATAGAGAAGAAGGAGCTTGTGGAAAATGTGATGTTCTCATCAAAGGGATTGGGATGACTGCTGAGCTTTGACCACAGAGTGAGGTGAGTCCTGAGTTGTGGCTCTGCTGTGTGGGACATGTCCTGGCTTTGCAGGCTGTCCTGCTGCCACCTCCTACCACCCCTGTGCCTCACAGGCTCTGCAAAAGGTGCTGCTGCCAGGGTGCCCAGCCTGGGCAAAGACAGAAAGGGGGAGAGGCAGCCTCTGTTTTACCTGTGCCAGGATCTCACCCAACAGCCCTGCTTCTCACAAAAGGAGGGTTTGCCTCCTTTTGCTGTACTTTGGGCAGCAAAAATGGCTATGGTATCTGCAAACAGGCACTCTGGCCAGTGCCAAGATTTTTGCGGGTTTCAGAGCAAAGTTGAGCATTAAGGCAGGATTCAAAGAAAGATAAGGAGGTAATGCCATGGGTATTTACTTAAGGAAGTTGTTTGGCAGAAAGGAAAATATGGAAGGAAGAGCAAAAGTTTTGGTTTGAAAATACCCTCCTGGAAGCAGGAGTCAGCAAACAAGAGGTGAGTAAGTCTTGGGGTAGAGCACAAGGGGCTTTAAAGCTGAGGTGAGGCACTTATCCTGGGTTTGGCAGGCAAGGACTAGCCTGTGGAGATGGCTTAACATAAATAAGCAACTGGGGAATGATCTTCACAGCAGTTTTATGAGTCCTGAAAGTGGGATGTGGCTTCGTTTGTAAATGCTGGAGAAAAAAGCATTGCTGTCCTCAAGTGAGGTGCTAGAAAATGGTGTAGATCGGTCATGCTGTGAGTGCCCGGATCACATGGGAAGTGTCTTAGGCAGGTTGGGTGCAGCCAGCTGGAAGACTTTGAAGTGCTCTGGACCCATGGGCTCAGCAGTGTCTCTGGGTTGCAGGTGTTGCTCTTGGCTATATGAGGCATTCAAGCAGGACTGGAGCTGCTCTTCGCAGTGACCATAGACTTGTCTGGGAGAGAGAGGACTTGAGGGGACAAATAAGAGTTCAGGTGCCCAGATTAAGCTTCAGCTGACCACTGCTTAACACAGCAGGTATCACAGAGAGGCTGACTAAGAGTTGTACTTTAAGAGACTTGAGCTTGACAGGAGTCCTAAATTATGGATGACCAAATTGACAGAGATACAAACTGCCATGAGTCTCTTCCCAAGCCTCAAACAAACCAACCATTGACTTTTATTGTTTCCTCTGCCTTTCTACTTCCTTGTTTTTTGTGGAACTCCAAATGGAAATGTCAGAGGCTGGTTTTCTAGCATTTCCAAGAGAGATAAAATCAGAAAAACTACCAAAATTAGCTTTGTTAATATTCTTCGCGTGCTTTTCCAGATTGACTTCTAGACCAAAAAGTGATTTTGGTCTAGACATTTGTAAACCTTCCAAACATCTGGACTTCTTGAAGTCAGCTCAACTTTACTCCATCTACTCTGGTTGTATTTCCTGTTGTACTATTAAAAGAACCACAAAAATATTTAAGCGCTGGATGAACAGGCTTATGGGGAAATTTTCCAGGAACGAAATACACTTGGCTAAGTGTGATTAAAGAGGAGGTGCGATAAGGATTGTCTTCTAGTCATTCTGTCCCCTTAGAAGGAAAGGGAAGCATCTGTAGGGCAAACCCAGTGTGTAATTAGAAGTAATGGAGTCCTGCTAAGGCTCAGGCTGTGTGTCCTGGTTCCACTCTGATTCATAAAGTGTGTACTTGTGATCTGCAGAGAGCCAGCAGGACACGTCTCTGACTCCTTTCTTTCCATGCTTTCTATTTCTTGTCTGGGGAGAGCAACTGAAAATGTCTTTATATGTTCATTATAAGCTGCAGCTACAGAGGAAGACGATCAGCTAGATCAGCTGTGACTGCAAGTAATAGTCATCAGCACTTCCTATATGCCTAGTAATGCTGGCTAATTTCATAAGGAAGAGGAGACACAGGCGTAAGCGGGTAAGTTGGAAGGAGCAGAGAGAGGGGAGCATGATCAGCAAACTGGGCATTATTATGAACTAGAGAAAAATAATATGACTTGTGCAGAGAAGGGGGCACAAGAGGACCTGGGGACTGCATCACTGGAAGGTGTTGGAGATGGTGAAAGGCTTTTTCTCAACCAGGTCTATTGGCAGGCCGAAGCATATGTTTTTTCTGTGTTATTTCCAGTGTATCTTGAGTAAGCAGTAAAGGCTCCTGATATTACATAGCAGAAATGGAGAAAGGGTAGTGGGAAGCTGAATGGCTGGAAAGACAAAAACAGTGGGGACAAGAAAGATCATGGCTCTCATCTGACCAGGTGACCTTTGATCATAACACTAAAAATGAAGAATCTCCTGTGCAGCTGTGACTTCTCTCACTGTTGTGCACACTCTCATTCAAGTGTCCTTTTCTCAGGTGTCCGTGGAGAAATCAATATTCTGCTCCTTAGAGCAGGTGGTGGATCTCTGATGACCTGTTGGTCAGACTTTGATAAACCGGGTTGGTTGTACACCAAGGGATTTCTTTCTGAATGGCTGTATGGACTTGTGAACAATTCTTGCTTTCTATGGTAAAGAACTATGTTGAACAGAGGCTATAATCCCTGACTGGCCAAAGCTGAATCAACACTTCATTTCCTTTTCTAAACCGATCTAATGAAAACCTTGAAATAATTTAGTATCAAAGAAGATATTTGTAGTTGTTGTTTAGAAGATACCATGGCAGTGAAACCCAAAGAGAACAGTTAATATAGTCTGCATGTGGAACCAGAACTTTTTCTGAAAAGGTAAAAGAAGGAATTAGAAAAATTCACAGTTCCTGTGGCCAGCAACTGGACTTGATTTTTTGCCGTCTTGGTTTTTCACTGGTTGCCTGAAGTACATGCTTTACATCTGACCCATGTGATGCTCCATGTATTTATGGTACTGCACAAATTTTGGGGACAAGGGTTCCTTTCTTTATGGGCAAATTATGTGTTCCTTTCATGTTGTAATTGGGACTTTGGCTTATTCTTTGGAACACTGTGTGCTTTGTGACTTGCTCTAACACTTAGGTTTTTCCATTTTATAGTGATCATAACTTGTGTAAGACTTTATTCGTGGCCCAAGTAAAATAGGGGTCATACAAAATACTTTTTGTCTTTGATGATGTAATTATTCAACTGAAGCAGTGTTACTCATGGTATTACACATAGAGGTCCACAACATTCCGAATGTTTCAACAGTGCAGCTATGCAATTTGATAAGTAGTAGTAAAGTGGATGCAGGTGCTTTCTGCATTCCTTTAAGCTTGCAGCAAAACATATAAGATGGTCAAAGGCAACAGTCAAATCTACCATGTCACTAGAACAGGGCAGGAAAATAAATTTACCCTTTTCTCTGTAAAGCAAGGAAAGAAAGGAAAGGAATTTAGGAGTACCAGGACACTGGTCTTGAGCACATATCCCCAGAGAGCACAAGCGTCTTTCTCAAGTTTTCAGGGAATTGGTAAATTTTGTGTAAGAACATAGGGCAATTTAACATGCTTTTGGGAATCAGAGGGCAGGCTGTATTGGCGATGTAGACATAGCCATATTCAACACATTAATATGCTGAAGAGTGTGCTGAAACAGGTATGGGTTTACCTTTGAGATTTTAAATGCTGACCGATTGTAAATACAGATAGCCAGAGCAGGAATTATCAGTAGACCAAGACTGTCAGGTGAAGTGGTGGATGAGCAAAGATAATGCAAGTATAGCGAAGATCAGAAAAATAAAAGAAAGGAAATGAGAATCTGCTTACAGTCTGTTAATTATCCATGATGAGGAATATGTCTGAAACTGCATACTTGGAAAATTATTACGAACTAGGAAGAATAATATGATACTCAAAATTTTCTCTGAAATTTCATCTAATTTTAAATGTATTAACCCAACCTTCACCTAGTAGCTCTGACATCTTATGTTACTTGAGAATTTGGCTTATTAATTTGACTTGACTCTTTTGTCATTCCAGAACTTGTTTTTTGTTAGTTGTTTGTGAGATGCAGGCTGAAAAATATGATGTAGTGGTAGTATTTTTAACTCTTTTAATCTGACAGTGCTCATGTATGTGTATGTGTGCATGTATGTGTGTGTTTATATCTCCATACATGTAAGTAAATGTAAACTACTACTATTTTGAAGCAATCAACCACAGTGCAACTGTGGTAGCACTGTCTTTAAAAACAGAGCATGTTGAATGTTTGCTGCAGAATGTTTTTAATGTGAGTTGTGTAATAGATAAGCTGTAGGGGTTTTGAACTGCTGACAGGGAAACGTTTAGATCTACAAAAAGCCTCACTTGTCAGCTCATATCTAACTGTCTTTTTGGGCACTGAAATTTCTTCTTAAAGTATTCTCTAAGCTCATCAAATTGCTGTCTAATCCAGAGGTGCCCAGTATCCATACGCGTCAAGGCTGACACCCATAAATTTTCCCATAGTCCTAACAGCTGCGTCCAGGCACAGAATTATGCACTTCATCTTGGACCTAAGCAAAATTTAGATATATAATCCCTAAACGTTTTGAAATGCCTGCTCACCTAAACTCCATTGGCATCTTACTTTTTAATGGAGGCTTTCCTAGATGCCTCATGTTTTGCTTCTTTTCATTCCCAATGTGCCCCAAGTTTGCCAGGGCAGAGAAATTTAAATCTGGACTGATATCCAAGCCTACCGGAACAAAGAACCAGGTGTCTTCTCAAACAGGGGAGCTCAGTCCAGAAGGTGGTCCCAGGGCATGCCTAACCTGCATCAAAACCATTAACACTCTCATAAAAGTTACAGCAACTACTTATTCAAGAAAAAAAACAGGCCAGTGATGGAGGGAGGTGTGCAAAAGGAGGAGGGTATGGCTATCAGGTGGGAGGGAAGACACTGGGGTCCTGATTCTGCTCCCAAAATTGTTTATACATTTCAAATTGAATTACTGGATGCAGCAGTGAGGTGGTGATGGGTCATTTGCCTCACAGGTGAGTTATCCTAACTATGTGATCCCATGCACAGCTGTAAGGTACTTAGCATGTACTAGACCAGTGTTAAGTATCTTGAAATGAAAAAAGCTGAAAAAAGAAATATGAGATACCCTGAACTGAAATCTTGAGACTGACTTCATAAGAGCCAGGTCTCCACACAGGTTCAAGAGCTCTAAAGCTTAGGAAGATCCTTCTGTGAGAACTGGTTTTGCTTCTTCCATTCTCAGCTATAGTCTTCTGAGAATAGTGTCCGTAACTTAAAGGACAAAATAATGTTGGGGAAAAACTTCTGTGCATTACAGATATTTTGTAATGTGATTTAGCAGCTGGGGACAGGGAGGAAAGCCAGACTGATGTAATCAGCCAGCTTTCCTCAAGGCAGTTGACATTTACTGCCCACTGTTTAAGACTTGCTCTCCTAGTTGGTGGTTCCTCTCCAGAGGGGCAAATGAAGACGAAAGATATGATAAGTCTGTAACTCACTGTAACTCATTAATGAAACAGTCCTGGGCATAGTCACTAGAGATACCAAAGTTTGCAATGAGGATGGCTCCAGATTTATGCCTTCTTTTGATGTGACATATCCTCTACCACTGGGACAGGCAAAGATACTTTTACAAGATAAGTCAGGATGACTGTAAATGGGTGCACTAGTACACACTTGGCAAAACATGAACACAGAAGGCTACTGGGGTTTTGGTTTTAGTGATTTTTGGTTGCTTTTTTTCCCCCCAGTAGAACAACGTTGGTGTTTAAATGGTGACCACTCTTGGCCTGTCTTCAATAGAAATACCTATGTAAAGGTACTGCTGCACAGGGCTTCTGCAGGCTAAGCTGTAGAAAATGAGTAAGAAACATCCCTCCCCTGTAGGACCATGTAAAAATCAAGGCTTTGTGGCTAAAGGGATGAATAAAAAGTGTGGTTGCATACAATGATCTGGATAAATAATACCAACTGACTGCACTTTGGAGGCTCCTTTGGGCTTTGTAAAAAGTGTTTCCAGAGAGGCAAAAGTGTCTTTTTGTCAAACTTGAAGGATTCTCAAAATTGGCCTGGGATCAAAATCAACCTAAAGGAACACACTCAGCTTCAACGGCATCATAGAGTAACCTGAATCTCTCTGACAAGCATTAAATGATCTCCAGCAGCCTTGTCAGCTAATCCCAAACAGAACCAGCTTGCCGGGAATACCAAACCTTTTGGCCAAGTGACAGTTGGTTTCTTTACAAAGGCCTTGGGAAAACCCAGTGAAAGAAATAGTTCATCAAAAAAACCACAGACCAATTCATTTGGGAAGATTTTTCCATACATGCTTTTTGGTTCTCAATATTTCTAAAATGACTTGTTTTAGAAACACAAACTTTATTTTATGTTGCTGGATTTACAGAAAAACAATTGCTTTCTTTACTTCTTAGTGTGATAAACATGTAATTATCAAATCAAGACCTAACTCTAGATACAGCAGAACAAACAGGATGTTCATGTGTCTTAAATGCATTCAGGACACATTTACAAGACTCATTAGCAAGAGGAAATGAATACTAGCTGGAAGCCAGGACCAAAGGTAATTTTAAGTCACCTTGGAGGTTCCTTGAGGATTGTTGTGCAGCCTGAGCTTGGGTCTGTAACCTCAGATCCCCAGGAATGGGTGCTGGCCACAGGTTCTGCTAAACTGAGCATCTCACCAGACAGCAAAAGGTCCAGTTTTTCAAATTTACCTTGTTGTCTTAAAATACAGAAAACATCTTCACTGAATTTTAAAAGCACCCTAGCAGATGCATCCCATTAATCCTAAGTTGCAGTCCAAATTAATGACTGCCACATTTATAAGCCCTGCTAGATAATCCCTGCATCTTCAGACACCAAAATGCCTTTGAAAACCTGGCTTAGATTCTTCACAGCAGCTCCTGATTGTGAAGGCTGGCAGATCATTTTGAAATGCTGCAGGCATTTTAAAAGTTAGGTGAATTTTATAAAAAAATTTGGCAAATCTTGTTTTTGAGACTATTCTTGTTGGTCCTGTTTTGCTATAGAGTACTATGAAAAGTGTCATTTGCAGCTCCGAAAGTTTGAACAAGAGGAGCTAAACTTTGGCTAATTGCTGCCCTCACTCATATAAACCATAAGTCAACCTTACAACCTGAACTTGGTCTTTGAATTCTTCTCCAATCTTACCTTTAACATTAGCAGGTGTCTTGGCTATAAATACACCAGTGCTAATTTGTGGCCAGCAGGTTGAGGGAGGTGATTCTGCCCCTCTCCTCTGCCCTGCTGAGACCCCACCTGAAGTACTGTGTCCAGCTCTGGGGTCCTCAATACAAGACAGACATGGACCTGCTGGAGCGGGTCCAGAGGAGGGCCACAAAAATGATCAGAGAGCTGGAACACCTCTCCTGTGAGGACAGGCTGAGAGAGTTGGAGTTGTTGAGTCTGGAGATGAGAAGGCTCTGGGGAGACCTTACTGCAGTCTTTCAATACTTAGAGGGGGCTTATAAGAAAGATAGAAACAAACTCTTCAGTAAGACCTGTAGCAATAGGACAAGGGGTGATGGTTTTAAACTAAAAGACAGTAGATTCAGACTAGCTATAAGGAAGAAATCTTTCATGATGAGGATGGTGAAACACTGGAACAGGTTGCCCAGAGAGGTGGTAGATGCCCCATCCCTGGAAACATTCAAGGTCAGGTTGGATGGGGCTCTGAGCAACCTGATCTAGCTGAAGATGTCCTGCTCATTGCAAGGGGCTTGGACTAGGTGACCTTTAAATGTCCCTTCCAACCCAAACCATTCTATGATTCTATGATTCTATGATTCTAATGAATGTATCTTATTGTACTTGTTACTTAATACCACTAGTCTGGAGACTATTTTCAGCTAAATCACTATACTACCGAAGGATTCCAGGGGATATAGGGGACTAGGAGTGCTGACAAAGTTATTTACAACAAATCCACCTACTAGTCTCACCAGATACTTCAGTTTTACGGCCTGATACCCACCGCTTCAGCTCTGTTGGAGTGTTATTTCTCTGATTATTTCCCCTTGCCTTTCTGTGCGAGCCAGGATCTTCTCCATACTTGAATGTCCAATTTTCAGCCCCAGGTAGATAGTTCCTCTGTGTGTCTTGTCTCTCCAACATTTTCCTCTTATTTTTCCAAAGAGACTCAGAAGAAAGGCACAGGCTAAAGTCACACTGACTGGACTGAAGCAAGCCATATCATCATCTGTACTGGACTACCTGTGCTAGGTACTTCCCTAAAAGTCATCCATGAATGCTGAATCCACTTCTGGGCACCACTGAGGAGGTGGGCCTGCAGCTGAGGTGTAACACATGAGCTCTAGGAGGCACAGTGGGTGGGGAGACAGGTGGCACCACTGTCACCCTTCTTGGTTGGGAGACTCGAAAGATGACCAAGGAAGTAGCAGTAATGTTAGGAGAACTGGAAAAGTACAGTGTGTGAGGGAGGCATGTGGCACGGAAAGGATGAGACTGTGGCTTTGTGCCTTGGAAGTCTTTCAACTTTCCACGCTTCAGCAGGGGAAAGTGCCAAAACCCCACAGGTGTTTGCTTCACGCAACTGAAAATACCGGGTCTAAGGCGCTCAGAGATCACTGCAGAGCTGTAAAAGAGCTTGGCCCCAATGTGCAGATTTGAATTATTATTATATTAATATTCTTTCTTAATATTGTCAGAAAAGCCAACATTTTTCCCATGAGAAATTCTGAATCTTTTCCTTTACTGAAATCTGGCCAGGGCTCCTGCTGACAGAAAGGTTAATAAAGGAAGTGAGCGATCCAAAGGGTTCTGACAATGTTTATTATAACTTTTTTATCCGCCACATAGACTTGCATTTTAACCTTCAGGGTCTCAGGAATACTGATGCACCAGAAAATGGATGTGATCCTCACCCTAAGTTGCTGATGCCAATTTGGAAATAAGTAAGAGTTGTGTGAAGTTTGCTTTAAACTGAAGTGTGGTATTCAGATCATGATTTGGATGCAGAAAACGCACATTCAGAGCACTCCTTCACTCTTATTCTCTCCCTGTGTCTTTGTTTGTTTGCTTGTTTGTTTGAAGCACTTTCTTTTCCTTCCCTGTTATTGGAGGATACTGTGATTGCACAAGCAGAGTTTCATATTTAAAGTAACAGAGTTGGACAAAAGGTTTCCCAGCTGAAGGCCCAAGCCCAGGCCCTGGGAATAAATCGTAGAGCTTAACAGCAGTATTTTACAGATTTTAAAGCTGAGACTTTTAAACAAGATTTCATGGAATGGAGTTTTACCAGTTCATTGACTCATCTAAAATTAAATGGAGCATTTCAAAGAACTGCTACAGCAGCAAAATCCAAGAGGAAGAGAGAAAATATACAGCTTGAACAGAATTGTTCTAACAAACATTTCTAGTGTTAATTCTGCAGAATGCTGCAACTGTTTTGTGTTAGCTCAGTGACTTCAAGCAGCCCTGAGCTCCCACGTCTCATCAACCACGGGACAGTGTGCAAAGCATCCTTAAATCTCCAGTGTAGTTGGTCTAGGTCAGCAGTCTGGATCCAAAACTGGACTCAAGATTGAATCTCTTCATGATGTTTTGATTTTTAATTCTGGAAAAGCCCATTTTAGAAATGGTGTTTGCCACAAAATTGGGTTTTGTTTTCAGTTCAGAATATTTAAGATTTTGGTTTGGTTTTTAACATATCCAGTTTTGAATCTCTGGTTCAAATCTAGTGGTCAGATTTCTACCTGCTGCTAATTTCAAGGTAATGTTTTGATGCCAGAATGAAAGAAGCAGGATCTTTCTGCTTTTATTGGTGTCGAGCAGAAATCAAGCCCCTCAGGAAATTGATTTGTACTTGTATGAGCTGATGCAGGAAGCTGAAGAATCAGGCTGTGTGTTTTCCAGAGCACTGAAATCCACTTAACACATGCTTTCCAGACTCTGTAGTCCCTAATTCTTTCTAAGGATCCCTCCTGCAACTCCTCTCGCATGTCTTCCATGACATTTTTGACAGGAGATATGTCTTATCTATGTTTGGAAAGTGCTTTTTAAATTTACAGCACTATAGAAATCTTTTTATAAGAATCAGAATGTAAACCTTTACCAGCCACAATAACATGAGTGGAAAATTCTTTGTTCATTTCTTAATGACTGACTAAATATTGTCTCTAGTGTTATATTTATAGGAAGTTTCCTTGTATGTGCTTTACTGTAAATGTTATTCTTAGAGGTGGAGTTAGGAAAACCAGAAATTCAATACAGATCTTTTACTTTTCTTCAGTGGCAAAGAACTTTTTACTGGTTACACTGTGTCCTTCAGGCAGAGAGAAAGTAAGATGGGCCCTTAACGTTGTGTTGAATTGGAGCAATAAGTATTTTGGTTGCTCTGGGATTTATAAAGCCTACCTGGGAGAATTCTTTTTGCAAATTATTTTCCAAATCCCTACACTTCTCAAGCCTCCTTCATTTGGGATTTTTCTCAGCATCTAATCTCAAGTAATAGTTTCAGCTGTAGACAAAGATAAATTCATGCCAGAGCAGTCTGAGATTATTTATCTGTGATTTTTTTTAGAAATCAGAAAAAGTGGCCTTGGCTACTGTCTTTGTATGGCAGCCCTTCCCTCCAGACAGAGCAACCCTGCATGTCAGTGTCGTGACAGTCAGCCTGGCATGGGGCAGGTGCGGGAAGACATGCTGCTTTGGGGAAGTCTGTGCCTTCCCATGCCTGATGTGGATGGATTTTGTGTTTAGCCCTGGGTGGCTCTGAATGGGACTGTCCAGATTTTACACTTCCTTCGCCCTTACTTTGCACATGCTTGTGCAAGGCATGAGGTAGTGGAAATCACATCCAATAAATCAAGTTTAATTCCTTTGCAAAACTGAGATGCAGACATGCATCTCTTCCTGCTTTATTGCTGAGGTTCCTATTGAGGTTTCCTGCTTATAATTTATTTCACATAAGTTGATTAAAAAGACATTAGAAAACAATCAAATATCTCCATAGATAGAACAGGATTACAAAGATGGTACAATTATTCATTTGCCGTCTTGCTGTGTTAATAGAACAGCTGCTGCCACCAGTATTTTAACATGGCTGATCGTTCTTGCCCAAGTTTATCTCTACTGAAAATAAATGTTTTGGGGTTTATGTCAAGATAACTAACAGAGACTTCTAGAAACAATGTACATGTAGTTTTTACTTTTGTATACACATAAATTCATAGGAGCTTAGAAATACCCCTTGGAAGGGATCTCTGGAGATCACCCAGATAAAACTCCTGCTCAAAATGGGAGTATCATCCAACGCTAGACCAGGTCAGCCATGGCTTTGTCTAGCTGAGCCTTGAAAACCTACAAGGAGAGTGGTTCTGGGCAATCATTTCCAGCACTGTACTATGTTCTTACTGTAAGAGTTCATGGCAAATTCATGCATGCTCCTAGTTTTTCTCAAACTAGCTATAATAAGAAAATGGCTAATGGATCACATTTTATTATGAGTTAGCTATCCTGATATAAAAATGCAGTCTCTTTTGCACTGAAGACAGAGGTTGCCAGACAATGGTCATTAAGCATCAGGATTCAGAGGGCTGAAGATAATTTCATCAAAATACTGACCTGCCAAGCTGTTGATTATTTGCCTGTTTAGATGAAGTGCAAGAGCCTGGGATGAGGTATGACAGTGCTCACAGCAGATGAGACCATCTCAGCAACTTGCTTCTGTCTTCTGAGGTCAGAGTACCAGCTGGAGTGTTAGAGTGGAGGACCAGAGAGTGATGATATGACAATGTGAGTGTGTATTTAACAAATACATGTACATGGAGGGAGAGAGAGAGAGAGAGTGAACACCTCTGTGTAGAACAGAAGCTACATTCATTTGGGAATGGATGCATTATCCAGAGCAAGGAAAATCCTTAGGCATATATGGAAGTCCAAGGCAAGTGTGAAACAAACTCATTTTGCCACCTCACATCTTCCCCCAATTACAAAAATGTTAAACATTGGCAGAGGTGCATTCTTGCCATCTTTCCACTCAATCTCTAGAGCTAGGATTGCTTAATATCTTGAGTCCAACAGCACAAGCTGCTAGCAGGAGAGTTATAAATATCTTCCAAATGATCGGTTACACCCACATGCTGTCTTTTCTTTTAATGGTAAATTTCTGGAGAAGAATTCCTTGCAGAAAATCATTTGAGAGGGCAGCATTGCTAGGGAAGCTGGCCTGGTAAGTGATCAGGGAGGCTGCCCGCTTGCCCACTGGAATTGAGGCAGCACCTGCTGCTACACTGCTTAGGGTCCTTGGTTAGTTTAACTGATAAGAAAGAAATGAAATGTTATTTGCTCACCTCTGCCTCACACTGTAGTTGGCATGGTTGTTCAAAGGGGAGAGGAAAATGTTCAGAGTGACTGCGTGTCCCTCCTGTTCTTTGCAATCAATAAAAAAAGATTTCCGTCACTGGACTTGGGGCTTTCTATGTGCCGGTTATTATGGCTGCAGTATGACAAGGTCTATCCTAGAAATCTGTTTACAGAGAGCCACTAACTGAACAGGAGTCTCAGCGACACACTTACACCTCATTTCCGTAAATACCTCCTAACAGCTATGAGACCCTCTGAGGCCTCTGTGAACTTCTGCTGTGGGGGCAATGCTGAACAGTGTGTTCCTGAACATGCCAGTTTCCTCCTCCATGCAGAAGGCTCAGCTCTGCCTGCAGCACCGCGGGCAGGAGTCAGACTGGTGTGGCATTGTTCATGGGCTTGGCACCGACACGCAGCATAATGTGATAATCCCTGTGGGTCGAATCTGCCCTGTCCTTTGCCAAAAAGCTGTACTCGGAGGTAAACTTCTGACCTTGTGGTTTTTTTTCCCCAAAAAGTATTTTGGAAAGAAGTAATTGCTATCCTTTCATAAGCCATTCTTCACTCAGAGGATTTGATTCTCATGTGTGCTACTGTGGCTTTTAAAAGAAACAGAGAACTCTTCATATGGCCAAGACACTCCAGCACAAACAATCGAGGTGGCATGGCACCGAGGCAACCAGGTTCTTCCAAAAAAGATCATTCTGTAAGGCTCAGAAATGTGAAGTCTCACTCACACTTCAGCTCAGGACATAGGAAATGGTGCTCTGTGTCTTGCGTATTCACTGTTAGAGTATCTACTGAGCAAAGGGTGCTTATCAAAGAAACACATAATTTTTTTTTTTTTAAATGACTGCACTTGAGACATCGATCTAGCAATGAATAAAAAGTGGCATTTCTTGAGAGAGTTTTAAGGGCTCTTTGGTTCAGTGGTAGTATGCATAAGGTAAGTATGTATTTACAAGTTGAGACATGCAGTGCTTCATCCTTAACTTGAGGGTTTGTGTAAGTATTTGAGGATACAATGTGCTGAAGGAGCATGTACAAAGGAAGAGCTTTAGCTGAGAGATAGTCATAGCCTAATAATTATGACTCCTTTTTGGAGACAACCACAATTGCATTAAAAGCAGAAAAAAAGTACAGTTAATTTTAATATAACAGTGCAACATTTTTAGTTTGCACATTTACAGAGGAAGTGTGAAGACAAAGAAATCTAGGTACTAGCCAGTATCTTAATGAGCTATAGTAATAGTTCCTACATGTAGGGGTTAAGAAGATAGCAGACTTGGTTTACTGCCCACAAAATGCTGTCTCAAATTTTTTAAGCATCCTTTACTTTGCTTCCTGTTTTATATGTTATAATTTTAATATGTCCAATAATTGGACCTGCAACTCCTTGTGGATTCAAGTGAGACTACACAGACATCTACCAGGGTGATTTGCTGCAATCAAGTAATTGATCATTTGCAGACTATATCCTCATTTGCACCCAGTAATTGTGTTGAAAGTTATTTGCAAGTGCAGAAGTCTACAATTCAAGAATCATGCACTAAACACACTTAAGAAAATTAAAAAACCTTGCTTTAAGAGCCACATGATTTGCATTTCAGAAAGGGATATCCATGTAGAGTTAGGTAGAGAACCACAGCATTGAGGCAGCATGGGCTGACTTTTAGTGTAGTTCCTACTGAGGGTGAAGCCCTAAGTGATGAGGAGCGGGGTGAGAGATGGGAGCCGTTTAGCCACATCGGCTGTTGCCCTTTTAACCTCTTCTAGACAGCCCTGGCCCCTCTCCCCTCTCCAGCTGTGGTTGGTGGGGGTGGCTTTGCTGTGCTCCCCCTGCCCCAGGCCAAAGCCTATCAGAAACTATGTGCCATAAGCCGTTTTTCCTATGCAAGCACCTGTGCTGCTGTTCAGTATTGCCCCCCATGCCAGCCAGCAGAAGTGATGGGGCCATTTGCAAATGATGGCTTTTTGTCACAGTCTTTTGAACAACTGAAGTAGCCACAGTGTCCACGCTGTGCTGGCACCAGCTGAGCCTGGCGACTGAGCTCTGGCTTTGGGCAGCAGGACCCCACTGGGGGCTGAAGCACTCGCTGGATACCTCCAGGTTGGACCAGGCTCTGGGTCAGACCCTGCAGTTTGGTGGGGAGCATGGCTAATTTTCCTTGTATCTCAGGACTCAGCAGAGCAGAGACATCCAAGACCTCCCTCTTACAGTCCAAGCTCCCCTACAGACCCCTTCCCCATGACTTGTAGAGGATCTGACAGGGGTATACATTGACTGTCATTTCTCTATTACTTAGCACTTGGCAAGTGGGAAATTGCTACCTACTAAATTTGCTGGGCATTATGCATTTCTAGGTCTTTACACCAGCATGTGAGAGTGTGTCCCAGGTTTGGGGTCCAGGTGTGTGCCCTGGGTGTCCTGTCACACGCAGACTTCCTTCTCTTCCCCTCCCCAACCTACCCCATGGTTTCCACACACTGGAAAACAGGGCATGAGCTTTGGGACCTAAGGCACATCCGGATGATGTGCTGCTCTGTGTGATGGTTTCTGGCTTTGCAATACCCCAGCAGGTATTTGTATGTGTCTGTTCATCTGCACAGGGACATAGCAGGGAGGGGCCAAGCTTACAATTGGCTCTTACATATCCAGGGGCTCAGTCATACTAAGGAATCTGAAAAGTGCCCTTTTAAACACCCTGAACTATTGCTTATACCGTTGATAGTACCTCAGGGACAGTTGTCCCCTCGTGCTGGTTGGAATGAAGAGCAGCGCTGTGCAGAGGGCACCAAGCAACTCTGATCTGCTGCCAGCACATGCAGGACACCAGCCCTTTTGCACTGCTAGCCTGAAAACGACTTCCTGGAAGCACCCATGTAAATGTCACAGAGAAGCCTCTTTAAACTACTCAGATGAGGTGCAAGTAGTTATCTGACTTGGGAGATGGGAGAGATTCCTGGCGTTGGGGTTCGAATGCTCATGTGATGGCCCTGTGACACCTCAGCTGGTGGCCCAAATGTACCTCTGCTCCAGAGCTGGTCCCCAGCACTGAACACCTCAGGTATCCATAGCTCCTGGCCAGCCCCACTGCCAGCCAGGAGGAGCAGCCCTGGCAGCCTGCAGCACATGCTCCTGTGAGCCATGTCCTCCTTGACCAACCTGTCTGTTTTGGCCAGCATCCTCTGGACAGCCTCTCCCGGTGCGGTCAGTCCTCCTGACTTTCCACATGTGCAGGTCTGTGATATTTTTCACTTTGATCACTCTCTCCTCACTGCTGGTGAACCAGCCATGTCATGGGAGGTTGGGGTGAAGGAGTTTTCTCTTCAAGGCTATAATCCTGCTTCTTGGTGTCTACTATGGATGCTCCTTATCTGGGCTCATGTACTACCTTTCCTGCTTGGTTCTGTTAGCAGGACTTTTTGATCCACAGCCCGTAAGCATCAGAATCAGACATGCTTCAACACGCTCCATCTCCCACAAGATAATACAGGCATTTCCTAGTTTATCACAAGCAGCTTTCGTGTAAATAAAAACAAAGCCCCAGATCTCCATGGGTATAAAATAGACGATCAGCAAATATGATCCTCCACAAAGATATGTTGTAAATTTTAAATGAATGAAGTGCTAACACAGAAATTGGTAACACTGTCTTCTTGCAGGCAAACTCATGCCAGGAATTCATGTGGTCTGTGAACTCCAAACCCATGGCAGGCCTCTGTCAGGGTGTTATGGGACATCAAGATACCATGGGACTAAAGCTGAGCTGAAAACCTCTTTCCTTTTTCCAGTGCTAACCCACAAGGTGTTTTCCAAAAAGTCACTGAGTGACCAGCCCAGTAGCATGCACGTTTACCAGCATGCAAACACCAATACTGCACAAGACAACAAGAGGTACTGCGTTTGAACATGTCTCCTGCCATGAGACTCATGGATACATTTTGAACCTCCCTGCATGCATGAAGCAGATTGATTGCAGTGACAGTGCCCATCAATTTAGCTTGCCTGGCCTGCATAGAAGCCAGGCAAAACAGGACCCAGCTCTGCCACAGAGCAAGGATGACGCCATGCTGGGGAACCTGGTTCCTCTGCACTGCCAGCACCATTCTGGGTCCCTGAGAAAGACAGAGGATATGATTGTGCACCAAAAGAGGATCAGAAAATCCTTGAACATACATGCTGATCTAACCCTATTTCTGCACTGAACATGGAGAAGACATGGACTAGAGCACACAGCTCCTCATAGTGCCTGTGCTTTCCCACCAACCAGCTCAGAGTCAGCAAATCAGCAGTAGGGGCTGTTGCACAGGAGGCATACATAGCTGTAAAATGGATATCTGTACAAGCTGCATCGTTTTCAGACAATCAGCAAGCCGCAGATGTGTTTAAGTAGCTGGCAATCCCCAGATATACGGGGGCAATAAGTGGCAAGATCATCTCAGTGCTTCGTGCTCTCCCTCAGTGGGTCAAACACACTATTTTTCGGGTTTTGAACTAAAAATGTGTAGCAAGACATGAAAGGAAAGTGTTTAACCATGGAGCAAAAGAGCAAATAAACAAAATGGAACAAAAGGAAGACAAAAATCCTCTACAGCAATGGCATACATAATCCTCAACAGCCAGAGCATTGCAGAGGTGCCAACACTCTGGCTGCTCCGAAGCAACCACAAGCTCTGGGTCTGGATCATCCTGTATTCATGCCTCCATGATGGTGCCTGCAAGGGGGTGAAATTTTTTCTCTGCCAGAAAGGCAAGGTGAAGAGGAAGACACAAGCACAACCAGGCTTTGTGCAGTTGCAGAGGCCTGCTGAGCACTCCTTGCCATGCCCGAGGAGAAGCCTTTTCACAGGGCTGGAGGATGTTTTGGGACTGCAGCTCTGCAGTGCATAGATAATATTAGCTCTTAAGGACATGTAAGAGGAGCACGTACGAGGGAAGAGACAGAGGGTAAATAAGGAGAGCAGGAACCAGAGACTATTAGGCAAGACCGGCTATTTTTGCAACACTTTCAGGCAGGTGTCTGCCCCTCTCCCATCCAGATAAATGGTGACATGTTCCATAGGCTCCTGGATCATGACTGCTGAGTGCTACGTGGGTCCTTTACCTCCTGAACACATCTTCATGACTCTTCCAGCTCCAGAGGGCATGTCCGGCCATCCTCTCTTCCTACCTCTCTGGGGCCCTGTAAAGTCTCCAAGAGACTTGTATATCTTCTCCTTGGCCCTGTTTTTTTCCAGTGCTGGAAGCAATGCATTAGCTGCACACCCAAGTGGTGGTTTCTGGGAAGCTGAAGGTGCTGTATCTTGCAGGTAAGAAATATAACATGGGATTGCTGTGGTGTTTCTTTTTGTAGCTTAAGAGTTAGAGTCCCAGATGTTTCTGAACTGACATCACCAGAGCTGCATGTAGCAAGTAGTGTCTCCTTCAAAGTATGGTCATGACCCTGAAGGGAAAGACCCTGCAGAGAAAGGCAGCATGGACTGAGGATTCCCTGTGGGACCTGGCGGACTGAGGCCAGAAGGGAGGTGCAGAACTGGCGGTGTCCTATTGTCTGTTGCTCTAAGGTCCTTCAGGCACCCCTAACTCTAGGCTACCTAACAAGAAGGCAGTTGAGTTATGTGTTCACAGCCCTGAAGATGAATCCTGCTGGGCATGCGCCGATCCTGTTAGTTGCTGTTGAGGAATGAACTGGCTGTTCATAAATGCAGGGATGTAGGAGCCTGCCATTTGCGGGACTGGAAGAAGAGTTTTGAACCATTATTTGTGCTGAAAGTTGCAGTGCTTTTATCAGGGAAAGGCAAGCCACATGTGCAATGTGATCAGGTACTATTCCTGCTCATCTGTGGGAGGATGAGTGGGTACAAGCAAGCGCAGGCAGCCAGCACACTCTGGTCTGCTCTGTATGTGTGCCTTCCTGCCTAGGTAGGTGGGAAGGGGGCTGCTTGGCCACTGACCAGTAAATGGCATAGCAGGCTGCAAGCAGGCATTAGATGTTCCTGGTGCTCAACACTTGCTCATGTCCTGGTACCAGTGGACCAGGTGATGGGCTGCGCAGGGCTCCTGTGGTGCCTGGAGGTGCAGCCCCTTTGTTGCCAGGGGCTGTGCTGGTCCAGGACACTTCACGGTGCCATCTCCACTGCTGATGGCAGCGGCAGACCACCTCTGCAGGCTACCCTGTGCTTGTGACTTGTCCCAACTTGCTGTCAGGGTCTAAGTAAGCATCCATGGGCACATATGCACCAAATTGATTCTCACTCCCTCATGCCAGTACGATCATTTTCAGTCTTCCTGTCTGTATCTTCAGGACAAAGCTGTCGACACCTGGTCACCACTGCAAAGCTGGAACTCACCATTCATGGAGTCCCCCTGCTTATGTCAAAGACAGAAAATTGTCTTGGCCCTGCAGTTGAAGCTTTTGTCTTGTCCCTGCAGCCAAAGCTGTTGGAGGCAGCGTTCCCTGTCTCTGGAGGTAACTGGGCAGACATGTAACCTGGCTGTGGGAAGGTGCTGGTGGCACCTGCCTAGGGTCCTGCTGTGCCTGGTGGAGAAAGGCAGGCTCTTGCAACCAACATCTTGGCGTGCCCCAATGAGGCAACTTACTCTGTTGCACTGAATGAATAGTCCAGGTGTGTCACTTGGGCAAAGCCATGAAGCAGCATGCTGAACTGGGAGCTGCAGTGCTGGTCGGAGTTGCTGGGAAGGCGGGTATGTCTGGCCTGGCACCCACATGGCAGCTATGGGGTCAGTGCCTTTGCCAGACAGAGGGCTGAGTCTTTGCAGAGCTGTGAAAGCCTGTGGGTAAAATTTGGAAACTGTGATCCTGGAAGAGGTGAGGTCAGGGAAGGGTATCCTCCAGAGGATGGAGAAGCAGTCAGCAGGTGGCAAGGAGAGCAGACAGACCCACAGTTAACGCAGCGGGAACCATTTTAGAGCTAGTCCTGTTCTGGTTTAGATTTAAATCACAATGGACAGGCCTGTGGTTTTTATTTCTGGGTTATCGTATGGCTGTGGCATTTTGAGCTAATTTTAGTCTGCCTTCTGTTAACTTTTAATTACTTGTCCGAATCTAATACAGGGAAGGTAAGGCTAACCTAATTCTTTTCACATGCTCAGTCTAGAACAATGATTCAACTGCAGAGAAAAATTATTCTTATCACAGCAGAATGATTTCACCTCTTGTTCCTATTCTCCATGTCATGGTTAAAGACTTGTTTATGTTTCATAATGAATTTTCATTTTCAGGAAGTTTGAGCTTGGCTTCAGAATTGTGCTTGGGGCTGGATCTCAGTATATCAAATCTTGGCTTGGAAAAAACCCATCATCTGTACAAAACTGCAAAGAAATCCAGTTGGCTGGACATTAGCAGTTATTTAAGAATATGTTGTGGTTCTGCTCTTTAAAAATATAATCTAAAGGGTGCTTATATATAGTCCATCATCTCTCCATAATTTAAGGGAAACAATTCACCTATCAATGAAAAGCAGCTGCTCTTGTGCTGCTTCACTGTACAGCAACCACAGTTTATATGATGAAGTGGAAAAGACTATTTTATGCTAATGAAATTGCTTCAGGCATTTTTAAACAACCCCCCTTGCCCTTGAAGCATCCTAGATGTAGCTAACCTTTGAATTGCAGGCGCGTGCAGCAAAATGGCTGGTGCAACTGAACTATATAGATACGAACGTTACTGTAATATAGTCTAGATATATAGAGTGAAACTTTATCGCTCTTTTAATTGTTGCTTTCTGCAACTAAATCAACTAAATATCTCCTAAATAAAATAAAACTCAAATTGGCTTCTCTTATTACCAGTTTCAGCAGAATTTTTTGTGCTGTTAGGGATAAGCACATGCCAAAGCGCTTTGCTGGATTAGGCCTTAAATGTCTCAGGATTTAAACTCCTCAGATGAGTGGAGAGGAGGGACTGAAATCGTTCAACATAGACTGAGGCCAAGCATGCTGTAGGAGGTCTACTGTGGCTCTTAGTTTAATGTAGAAATCACTCTATCTCCACAGAATACAGTTTTGGCTGTTGCAGTAACTTCTTGGGTATAGAATAATTAAGAGTTAAAGAAAAGAAGAGTTAGCTGGACTGCTATGCTCATCATCTCACCAATGCAGAAGTATTCCTTACTGTATTCATCTATAGCTATTTAGTACCTGAAATCCTGTATGTGGATGACATGCAGCTCAGGCTAGCAGTGATGGTGCTGCCTCCAGCTGATGACCATGAGACAGCTTGTTAGAAATGTCACAGTCTCCAGTAAGTCTGCAGTGAATGATTGCCTCATCTGAAGAAGGATGAAGCTCCTGGCTGCCACAGGTGTCTCCCAGGCCTGACTTTTCAATGCACAAATCCTCCTCTGAGCTGGGGGGCTGTCTGGAGCCCATGGACACTTGGGGTTTCCAGCATTTCCTCTTCCTTGGCACTGGGTTGCCCTCTGCCATGGGTGGCTCTGCCCCAGCCTGGACGGTGTGGTGCCCACTTCACCACACCCCTTCCCATGGGGCTTGGTGCAGCAGGTACCCACGGGATGATTCCCCACAGCGAGCATGAAGAAAGGCACGGCCGCCCCTGTCACACCCAGCGCTTGCTGGTGGCACCCCAAAAGAAGGGAAGGCGTGGGGCACCCCTGCTGGAAATTGCACCTGGGAGCACAGGGACAAGCAGCATGGTGCTGTGTGATACGGTGTTAGCAGGTGTGTGTAGGTGTTGGTGTTTGTCTGCATCATCTTCTTCTTTTGATGCTCTTTTGGGATGGCATTGAACGAGGGAGAGATGGCATGGGCATGAATGATGTCTTCTCTCTCTCTCTAATCCGGCAAATACAATGTTGACCCAAAGTAGAAGGGCTCTGGAGGTAGGAAGCCATGGCTCTCCTGAACACACCGGTGCGGGAGGATGCTTTGCAGGAAGATTTTGGGGTAAACTCCATCGAGCTGAGGAGGGACCTGGCTACAGTTTCTGTGGCTCTAAGCAAGCACTCTGTTTGGCTACTGAACAGCAGAGAAGCACATTTTCCTCCAGTTGTTTGGTTTGAAAGGGTTTTTTTTATGCCCCCTTTTCACTTAATTTGTAATGATTGTGTCACCTCAAGAGAAAGCCTGGGGACAGCCCTGTGTGGATGGAGAGGGTGACTAGCAGTCAAAATAGGTTGCTGGGACTGGTAGGATGCAAGGCATACTCTCGCTAGTTGTTTAGCTCTGGTTTTTAGATGCCTGACTCTCCCCAGGCACTACCCTGGCATAAAACTTGGGGAAAGATACATTCTTCATATTTTTTAGCATAGTCCATCCTGTCCTGCTCTCTCCCAGTGCCCCCAGTTGGAGAACCCTTGCCTGAGGGGTGTAAGGTGGTAGCAGGGGCATTGCTGGGAGCACAAAGAGCAGATGGGGGGAAGCCCCTGGGAGGGGCTGGCCACACCTGGGAAAACCCACTAGACCAACATCTCCCTGAGGACAGGCAGGAGAAGCTGATGGCTGATGGGTGCCTGCTGCCCACCTCGCCACAGACCCCATGGTAAAGGATACTTCAGCAGCAGCGTTATCGTGCTCTCCTCTGTGTCCTGTGCAGGATCTCGTCAGGTCTGTTGCAGCTGGTTGTCTCCACGGGGGAACTGTGCTGTGGCGTCATTCAGCCCAAGGGTCACAAATTTTGCAGGGGAGATGGAGGAGCTTGTGTGGGTCAGTATTTGCTTAGTGCTTACAGGTGAGGGGCTGTGTGCTGGACACCTTTGGCAACCCTATGCTCAGGCATCATCTTTCATCCCCTGTTAGGCTGTCTGCTGCATGAAACAAATAATAAAACTGACAGTTTGAGATTCCTGGTATTTACCAGCCTGTTCCCAGCTGATGGCTGAGAATATTACTTGGGAAGACAAAAGAATTTAACTTTATTTATAGAATAAGCCCTGTTCCTGCTCCCAGGTCTAAGTGTTACAAGGGTTGGCTTTCTAGAGCTCTGGGCCCCAGGTGTGCAGCCAGAAGTCAAGTGCTAAGGTCCTGCCTTAGCTCAAACAGGAGTTCAAGGAGCTACTTCTTTCCAGGAGGGCTCTTAGCAATGAGGAGCATCGAAGCCAGGGGTGGCCAAAGGCCCTGTGGATCTACTTCACTGGCACACTTCAAGTCATTCTAAGCTGCTCTAAGGGGATTTCACAAGCCCTCCAAGAGCTCCTTCCCTCTGCTCTACTGTTGCACTCAAAATGGATGCAGCAGCAAATTTTCTCATCAGACCTATTTTTCCTTCCAGTGAAACAGTTGTGAGCGTATCCTCCAGCAAGAATTGCACAAGGTGGCAGTCACTGTGAGGTGTGCACCCTGATGAGTCTTCTGGGACTATTGAAAGCTCAGAGGATTGAGGGGTTTGGGTATTTGTATACCGAACTCCCTCAAGACCTTTTCCATCTGTGAATGTGCAGCCTCTGCCTCTGTCTTTGAATAATGCTTCGTATAACAGAATATTCTGGATGGGAACAAATGAGTCTTAAGGCAGCTCTAGAGAATGCAATGCAAAAAACAAGGGGCTGAACCAAATTTGCTTTCTCCTCCAAACCCTCTTGTGGCTTTTCATTGTCACTGTCTATTCGCTTACTGTTGCTTCTTTCTTTTGGAAGAAATTTGGTTTGTTAACCAGATTATCTTCATTGTGAAATGATAAAAGACTTTACCCCAGTTGCCAATAGTCTGTGATGCCTGGAAAATGAATCTGTGATTCCAAGTTGTTCTAACAATTTGCTGATTTCTTTGGGGAAATACGAACAAAATTAATATGATGCTTATGTAATCACTTACGAAAGCTATGACTAATTTGCATCCTAGTGGCAGTAAGAGGAGATAAGAAGATGTGGCATAAATTACACTCCTGTTTTTCTCTATCTATCTTTCTGGAGCCTGAGGCTGCCTGTTCGCAGCTGCAGAGGCGTGCCTCTGAACTGAGCTGCAATTGCACCATCGGAGAGGTGCTGAAGCCAGGCTAATGAGCCTCGCCAGACCCATGCTGGCTTGTGCTGGGCTGGCCCTGCTTCTGCATGCCCCAGATGTCTCCCTTGCTAGGACGTTGTTAGAAATGGCCAGTAGGAATTTCTCCTGACTTTTTCTGAAGCAGCTGCCAGAGACATCCCAGCCTTTCTTGCTCCAGTGCAGAAATCCTGTCCCAGCCTGGTAGGAGTGGCCCAGGTACTCATAAATCATCCAGACTAAACCCCATCTTGTATATCAAGGCATGCACAATTTTAGAAAATTGGCATTCCTCCTTCCTCAACCCCTGATTTTTGTTTGTTTTGTTTAAGGTTTGTGCACAAGTGCAGGTCCCCACAGAGCCGGCACCTGGCTGCTGTAGCATGAGGACCAGAGACACCAAGCAGCCTGTGACAGCAGCTAGGAAACTGGACTCTCCTAGCTTTGCTGCACCATGTGAAAGCAATGTGAAAAATACAACGGCATTTCAAGATAAATAGTGAAAAGCCCCTACCTTTTAATGGTGTTATCTTAAGCGGTGCTATTGGATGCTGAAACATGTTAAAGTGTATGGGAGGAGCGTTTGCTCAAAGCTCCCTACTTCTGCTCTCCAGGGCTGGCATTTGCACTCTCTGCCTCAAGCTGTCCTGCTGCACTGCCAGCCTGGTATTCTGTGTGTCTCTTCCATGCACCCTCCCTGCACTCCAGCACTGGAGGTGAGCTCACACTGCAGCCCGTCCCTTAGCAGGAATATTAATTTGGTTTTCCTTCCTTTTATGTAGCCACCTAATGCCATTACACGTGTTGCCTCCATCTCTATCCAATTTAACAGACAAGGAAGCCAACAGGTTCAAAAACTTCTGAGAGGGTTGTGGGATTGACAGAGACTGTTGTTACAGAAGTCTAGTTTCCTTAGGAAGTCAGGCTAATACCAAGGTTAGCATACTATTTCACAGTATTGTCTGTATTCTGAAGGTATGTTGTACAGGGCAGTATGGTGCCTTGCTAGGTACTGAGCAAGCTCTGACTGAACGTTCATGTCAATGACACAGTGTGTATGGAGATAAATTTGAATATTGGCAGCATCTCTTCTGTTTGGGGCAGCTCTGCTCTTCCGGGTTAGGGAGTCAGCTCATTCAGTGTCAGACCAAGGAGCTCTGCAGTACATTGCATTGTGCAATGTGGACATACCCAAATAATTCAACTGAACAGCAGAATTCTCTTGAAAGCTGCTCTCCAAGTGTGGATTAGAGGCCAAATTTGAGGTAATTTGAGCAAGGAGCTCCTGAGATGCAACCTCTTCTTAAAAAAGTCATATGCCATCCAAATGTTACTGCTGTTACAGTACTTCATTTACTGGTTGCACACATCTGGATATCGCACTGTGGCTCTGATCCTCTCCAAGCTGTTATCAGGTCATCTACTTAGAGTATGGTGTTTGGTGTGGTATGGTGGTTGACACCCAAGGACCCTTAGGGAGGTAATACTAGAAAAAGTAATGGGGGTACAGATTGGATCTCTCCGGATTGAGGTGACAAGGTAAAGGAAATTAGATTTGCATGCACAGCAGGACATTGTTTATGGATGGCTGGGGGCCACTGGCAGCTCTGGGGATATGAATTGCAGCATTGCTAACTTTCCACCTGCAAGCTGCAAGGGCTTCCTGTCACGCTTCAGCCCTGACAACAAAGCTGTCATTCTCAGAGCCAATGTTTCAATGGGCTCTGAAACCCACACACATGCTCACGCTGTTCTGAAATTTGCTATGCCTTAGCAGGGCCAGAGAATAAATTTAGGCCAGGGTTACTTGACACAGCATGTTCTGTAGATACTGCCCCCCCCCCCGCACATATGCAGCTGCTTTTCATATCCAGATTGCTCTAAAACCTCCAACCTGCCCAACCCCAATAAGCCCAATACTGATCTGAGGCAGCAGGAGGTTTTGGTGGAAATGAGGAGTCCTTCTGTCAAAGTGTCCCTGAGGTGTGGACAACAGAAAGAGAGCTGCTTACAGCATTTGCCAGACTCTCACAACTTTTGCAGTGCATAGCAGGGAAAAAACCCAACCACCAAACCCTCCACAAATAGGGTCTCTGACCTTGCACCGGTCTTCAAGTATGTCATGTTATCACAGTCCAAATGCTTCACTGCCTCTGTTTGAAGAGACTTGACATCTAGCATTTCTTCAGAGACCCTTTGCTGAGGGACACCGACCCAGCAGCGAAGTCCCATGGGGCCCCTCCATGCCTACAGTGTATGTGGGCATGGCATGGCACTGGCAGAGCCGTACGCTGCCTGTCCTGGAGCAAGCTCACCCCTGGGGCTGCCCAGAGCAGCTTGCAGGACTGGGTGTTGCCCTCCGGATGCACCAATCCTCCCCCATGCAGATGCTTGCTGTTGGCATGAGTGGCACCAAGGAGATGCATGAGTGAGGGAAGGGTGCGCATGCATGCAGGTTTCAGGCAGCTGCCCTGCATTATCGTGGTGCCATTTCTCCAGCCCTCCCCTGCCACCATTCATGTAGGTGGTACTGGGATATGATGGCTGGTTTGATGGGAGCCATCAGACTGCAATGGAAAAACAGCACTGCTGCCACATCTTTGAAGCATATGAAAAATGAATTGCTATAAGGTGAAGAAGTTAGTGGTTCCTGATACTTTCCAGAACATGAAGTCAGTGCTTAAGGTTGAAGTGTAATTGACTTACACCTCCCAATACTGGGAAATTTGAAACTTGCCTTCTGCAATACCACTTTCACAACAACCTTAACTCTTCCCCTATATGAAATGCTCCTCTGGCCTCTGTGAGAGCTTGCCAGACTGCCCCTTTCCCAAGTCTGTTGACAACAACGTAGGATTGTGCAGGAGTCCTGTGAGGGGGACAGGGAGGCCCTGCCTTGCTTGCGGAAAAGGCCAAGTTTAAGTCAGATGTGATGAAGCAGAAGCTAGCTGAGGCCTGTGTGTCCTCGCTCACTTGTCTCACTCTGATGGAGCATGGGCTCAGTAGATGCCCACGGGCAGATGATAAAGAAGTGGTGGAGTGCCTATGCCTCTGAACCTCTCCATTCCTCACCAGCCAAAGAGATGGAGCCGTTCCAAGTCACTTCCATTTACTCCTGGAGCCTCTCAAATGCAGAGCAGCAGTCTTTAATGACAGCCATAAATCATTAAGTAATTAAGCATGCAAGCTATAAATAGCATGTGCAAACAAACCTTATGCAGTGATGTATATGTAGAGTTTGAGGTTAGAAAGCTAACACATTGCTACATTCCTACAAAAACATACCCAGCGCTGCACTGGAGATCAAGATAATCTGCGTGGGGAAATACTCCTCTTTATCCCATGAGCTATTGTTATTGGCCTGAAAAATACTCATTACCATAGTTATATCGAAGTTTGCAACCAGGGCTAAAGTTCAGGCAGCCAAGTCTTAGAAATGCTGGAACATTTTGTGAAGTAGGAATGCCAGTTCCATCCCTGTTTATTCCAGTGTTTTTGTATTATATCCTAGCAGTCTTTATAATCTGAGAATTTTGCCAATTCCCTTCACTTTTTCTTGTGTTTCCCAGGGAGTGTGTATCCTCTCAGGTCTTTGACAGAGTGGATGAGAGTAGCCTAGCCTGTTAGTGGAGCACTGTAGCAGGAGCCAGCCCCGAGGGCTATGGCAGCGGGCACCTACCTGGCGTATGCTGCAGCATCTCTTCCAGCAGTTTGGGTTTTCATCTACTTGTTCTGCTGCTTCTGACACTTTAACCACTGTTTCTCCTCAGCTGCTTTGTGCTCTACAAGCTTTATTAAGCAAGGGATGTCACCAGGTGAATTCATGTACCAAATCTTTCTTCCCTGCCCCAGCAGCACCCACAAAATATGCAGGTAGCTGAGTGTCTGCAATAAGAAATGCTCCTCTGGAGAGAGTGTCTCCACATTAGCACTGAATCCTGAGAGGGAGAGCCTCCCACTTTGCCGTCAGACATCGAGTTTTAAAAGATAGATATTGTTTAATTTACTCTGAGATGAAAGAACTGATAGAGATTTCTTGCACTTGGAGGGGCTTTCCTGAAAGGGTTGTTTGATTTCCTTCTTTTATTAATCTTGTACAATATTGTATTACCTCCTGTGGTGCACGCATGTGCAACCAGCCCTCAAGAGCCTGGACAACCAGCTGGGATGTGATTTCTCGAGCCTTTGGTAGAGAGAGGGATGCGACCCCAGGGCTGCTCCCTCCACCTCCCCGCTTCACCTCCAGCCACACAGCTAACATGGTGACAGAGTGTTCCTAGTTTGGGTTTGCTGTTATTTTCCCTGCACTGTAGTATCACAGAAGAACCAAGGGCAGACAGTGCTCTTTGATCTGAGCACTAGGGATAATTTTAAACAAGTTGGCAGAAACCATTCTTACATAACCATACAAGGGTTTCAAAACCCTGCAGAAACCAGGAAGGTGTGATTAGGATAGATAAGCCCAAGATGAAATGGTTATGTTAGACTGGACGGATTTGGTTTGTGCCAAAGTCCTCCCTGCCTCCCACCAGCAAATAATGTTGCCAGATGGTAAGAGGTTGAAAATTTTAGGTCATGTTTGTAAAAGCTATCACTTCACTGAGTGCATTGATCTGCCCACAAATCTGAAGGCCTGAAGAACAAAGGTATGTTCACACCAATGAATACAGTCTTCTGCTAGTTACTGAACACCTTGGACCTGTTCCCTCATGTTGCAATGCATTGAGATATTTGGCACTGTCTAACATCCAGCTCAGGGCAGTTCTATGGATTTACTTTAAGAAAAGTAGATACCAGACTGAAAAGGTATTTCCTATATATTGAAACATATGGACAGCTCAAGAGAAGGCTGAAAGGATTCAGCCCAACAGAAAGAGTGTGTTAAAAGGTTAGTAAAAAAAAGTGGAGACTAGTGAGGAGTGGCATTCCTCAGGGGTCAGTATTGGGACTGGCACTGTTTAACATCTTTGTAGGAGACATGGACAATGGGATTGAGTGCACCCTCAGCAATTTTGCCAATGACAACAAGCTGTGTGGTGTGGTTGACATGCTGGAGGGAAGGGATGCCATCCAGAGGGACCTTGAGAGGCTAGAGAGGTGGGCCCGTGTGAACCTCATGAAGTTCAGCAAGGCCAAGTGCAAGGTCCTGCACATGGGTCGAGGCAATCCCAAGCATAAATACAGGCTGGGCAATGAGTGGATTGAGAGCAGCCCTGCAGAGAAGGGCTTGGGGGTTTTGGTTGACAAGAAGCTCAACATGACCCAGCAATGTGCATTTGCACCCCAGAAAGTCAACTGTATCCTGGGCTGCATCAAAAGAAGCATGACAGGAGGGTGAGGGAGGTGATTCTCCCCCTCTACTCTGCTCTCCTAAGAACCCACCTGGAGTACTGCATTTAGTTCTGGCGTCCCCAACATAAGAAGGACATGGACCTGTTGGAGCAAGTCCAGAGGAGGGCCATGAAGATGATTCGAGGGCTGGAGCACCTCTTCTATGAAAACAGGCTGAGAGAGTTGGGGTTGTTCAGCCTGGAGAAGAGAAGGCTCTGGGGAAACCTTACAGCAGCCTTCCAGTCCCTAAAGGGAGAGTACAAGAAAGCTGGAGAGGGACTTTTTACAAGGGCATGTAGTGATAGGACAAGGAGTAATGGCTTTAAACTGAAAGAGGGTAGATTTTGATTAGAGATAAGGAAAAGATTCTTCACTATGAAGGCAGCGAGGCATTAGAACAGGTTACCCAGAGAAGTTGCGGATGCCCCATCCCTGGAAGTGTTCAAGGCCAGGTTGGATGGGGCTTTGAGCAACCTGGTCTAGTGGAAGGTGCCTCTGTCCATGGCAGGGGGGGGATGGAACTAGGTGATCTTTAAGGTGCCTTCCAATCCAAACCATTCTACGATTCTATGAACCCAAAGACCACCTGTGGGAGCAGTGCTGTTTTGTCATCTCTCATTTCCATGGACCTAACTCAGGAGTGGCTCTCCCAAAGATGTAGTAACACAACAATATAAAACCAGCTTAAAGAGGGAGGCATTTGGGGCTCTGGTTGTCTGTAGATTAAAATGTCATTTGCTGCATCACCAGGTTACACAAGTAATTTAGTACCATGAAAGATTTCACTGGCTTATGGTCTAAATGCCAGCTTCTAGCCCTGAGCCAAGGGTTCAGTGACATTGCCTTCAGTTGAATGGTGTTAGTCAGATTAAATTTGACTGCGTGCATGTAAAAACTTAATAAATTAAAGTCTGATATCCCACAGGCATGCAGGGTAGGGTGAAAATGTGTGACCCAGATTTAGGGAGAATGATCATTGCCTTCCCCTCATGACTTAGACTTCGGGGTAGATTATGCACTACTGCAGCAGAACGTTGCAGGGTCAGGCAGGCCTGAGCACCACAAAGGACTTTGAAATGAAGTGGAAAATGCTGCAGAATCTAGTTAGGTCCACGAAAAGAAGAAAGGCTGTTTCTAAGAAAGAGAGAAAAGAGCTGCATCTCTGTTAGTCCAGCTCTTCTCATGGCTGCTTCTGATGTTCTCACCAGACCCTCTCTTCTGGAGGAGGAATCCACCTCAGAAATACCAGCACACCCACCTGTGATAAAGGCAGGTCTCCTGAGGGCCAGGAGAGGCCCCTCTTTGCTGGAGAGGCATGCTTTCCCCAGGTGTGGACTTGCCCGACACACACTAGGGAAAGGGGCATCCCGGCCAACATCTCATTGAGGAGTGCACTGGTGCATCACTTCACCCAGCAAGATCCCCCATGAATTAAAGCTTCTAGGAGCACAGAGTATCATAAAAAAGAGATTGTGGTAAAGATTTCAGACGCTGTAAAAAATGCATTACAGGAGCGGCCTTTGCAGTCTACATGTCATGTCCAAGCTGCCCTGGACGCCCAGTTCCCATTTGCGCTGCCTGCTGCCAAAAGGCCATTATGTGGCTGGTTCCCAGCCCACATGCCTAGGAGGAGCATGCATAACTAAACACACATATACATACATATGCATGTGTATAAATTGGGTCTATGCTTGGAGTTGTCAGGTAGCAAGTATTGCTATGATACAACATAAAAATACTTAAGTAAAAAGTGTTGGAGTTGGCATCCCTGCTGTTTAAAAAGTGCTGCAATTTTGCCAGACATCACTGGCTGAACTTTAGCCTTGGATACAAACTTCCATACAACGATGGTAATGAGTGTTTTATAGGCCAGTAGCTCAGAGGATGAAAGCTGTTTCCCTCCCCAGAGAAATGATCCCAGGCTACAGTGCTGAGTGTGCTAACAAGGATGCTGCTGAATTGCATTCTGCCCTGCTTTTGCACTTTTTCTATGTATGACTTCACTTTTATTTTATTTGTTCACAGGCGCAGGGAACTTATAAAACATTTTTCCAGCTAGAATTATTAAATGCTTTGGCATTTTTCTCCTGCCTCAGCCTTGACCAAACCTGGGGTATCTCAGGGCAGCAGGGAGCTGGCAGGCCTCTCCTCTCATAAAGATGGCGCCAGGCGCCAGCTAGATGGGGCCTTCACAGCACTCTCAGGATGTGCTCCTCTGACAGAGAGTCTGGGCATCTCACTGGGCCCTGGGTCTCAGGAGCTGAGGAGGGAAGCAGGGAGCCTGGCCATCTTCACCTTGCAGCCATCAGCCCTGAAGCTTTTGACTGAGAAGCATTGGGCACTTAGAAATCCCTCTTACACCTTGTGGTGGGTTGACCCAGGCTGGACGCCAGGTGCCCACCAAGCCACTCTATCACTCCCCCTCCTCAACTGCACAGGGGAGAGAAAATATAACAAAAGGTTCGTGGGTTGAGATAAGAGCAGGGAGAGATCCCTCACCAATTACCATCACAGGCAAAACAGACTCAACTTGGGGAAATCAGTTTAATTGTATTACCAGTCAAAATCAAAGTAGGGTAATGAGAAAAAAACCCTAAATCTTAAAACACCTTCCCCTCCACCCCTCCCTTCTTCCCAGGCTCAACTCCCCTCCCGATTTTCTCTACTTCCTCCCCACCAGTAGCACAGGGGAACAGGCAATGGGGGTTGTGGTCAGTTCATCACATATTGTTTCTGCTGCTCCTTCCTCCTCAGGGGGAGGACTCCTCACTCTTCCCCTGCTCCAGTGTGGAGTCCCTCCCACGGGAGACAGTCCTCCATGAACTTCTCCAAGGTGAGTCCTTCCCACGGGCTGCAATTCTTCACGAACTGCTTCAGCGTGGGTCCCTTCCACGGGCTGCAGTCCCTCAGGCACAGACAGCTCCAGTGTGGGTCCCCTGCAGGGCCACAAGTCCTGCCAGCAAACCTGCCCCAGCAAGGGCTCCTCTCTCCATGGGTCCACAGGTCCTGCCAGGAGCCTGCTCCAGAGTGGGCTTCCCACAGGGTCACAGCCTCCTTCAGGCATCCACCTGCTCTAGCATGGGGTCCTCCATGGGCTGCAGGTGGATATCTGCTCCACCGTGGACCTCCCTGGGCTGCAGGGGACAGCCTGCCTTACCATGGTCTTCCCCACGGGCTGCAGGGGAATCTCTGCTCCGGTGCCTGGAGGACCTCCTCCCCCTCCTTCTTCACTGACCTGGGTGTCTGCAGAGTTATTTCTCTCACATATTCTCACTCCTTTCTTCCAGCTGCTACTCTGCAGCGGTTTTTTTTCCCCTTCTTAAATACGTGATCCCAGAGGCACTACCACCGTTGCTGGTGGGCTCGGCCTTGGCCAGTGACAGGTCTGTCTGGAGCCGGCTGGTATTGGCTCTGTCGGACATTGGGGAAGCTTCTAGCAGCTTCTCAGAGAAGCCACCCGTATAGCACCCTCACTACCGAAACCTTGCTACGCAAACCCAATGCACGCCTTGGCACAAAACCTTCCATGTCTTTTATTGCAAACAAAACATCAGTGAAGCCTTTTTTGGGTTTGGATTTTTTTTTTTTTTTCTGAGCTGGCCTATTCTGTATTTCTTCTTTGCTATAAATTACAACTTAAGGACTCTGCAATGGTGAATTTATTCTCAGGCCTGGCCCCAGAATACAGGAAAGGTCTTCTCATGAGGTGCTGTGTGCAGGTTACACCCAGCTAGGTTTGCTGCAGCGGTTGCAGTGCAGGAGGGCACTCCTCCCCTTGCTGCTGACGGTTAGATTAAGAGGAGAGAGGACTGTCAATACAGCAAAAGGAGCTCAGAGAATGAGCATCAACAGCGTGGGCTTGGGGGGGGGGGGTACTTTCTATCTGACACTGGCTTTCCTCTATTTTCAGTCAAATGTTAGGAGTTGCTCTGATTTTAAGTGACTGAGAAACAGCTGTTGGTCCAGAAGGCAGTTGCTGATTTTTAAGTGCCAACTTTGTCTGATCGCAATTAAAAGCAGCTGAAAAAGAGAACCCCCCATCCTGTGTCTTGTTGCCTTAAAGCAAACATTTTTTCCCCCAGTTTGATCTGGGAAAGTTTGTACTGTACTGGAAAAATAATTGAGAAGTTCTGAACTGGTATTTTCTTGACCTTGAACAGGCTGTCCACTGTGTTGTTATTTTAGAAAGAGGTGGGAACAATAATGTTCACATTGCTCAGCAGGGCTCAGAGGGACTGAGCCCACAGTCCTGGGCTGGATCTGTAACTCAGGAAGCAGTGCAGTGCCCCATGACTGGAAGGTGCTACCAACAGAGAAGAGGAAGAGCGATAACTTTGTTGGAGTTAAGCTGTAAAAAATAATTTGGAAAAGCAAGAATGCTGTAGAGAACTGGAGAAGATCCCGAGGGGCAACAAAGTCTAAGTCAGGAGGCCCTTCAGATGAAATACAGATGAAAAATGAGGTTATCTGACGATCTGCGGGAAACACACAGTGCTTGAACTCTCATACAGGTTGGGGAGAAGTATGTGTGTGCAGTGAATATGCTATACTCAATCCAACTTTTCCAGCAATATGCACTTGAACAAAAGTATTTGCTGGAAGAAAGGCCAAAAAGGAGGCTGTCTGCATTTGCTGATGCAGACAGAACAATTCAGGGCAATGCTCAAATCAAAACAAGCTGTCAGAAACATACCACTTCAGTAACTGCAAGAACATGAGAAAAATGGCTTCATTCTCCTGCTCAAGAGAGAAAGCAGTGAGTCTGTGATGAGGCTGCTAAACTAGAAATATCTTCTTAATAGCAATCTTACCTGCTCAAGTTTCTCCTGCACCTTGCAGCTGTTTTGGCACAACTAAGAGATCTCCTGATGTAGTGAGTTCACAACAAGATTACAGCTTTGTAAGCAGTGGCAGGTTCAGACACGTTAATTGCACTGTGGTGCTCAGGGTGATAGGGGAGCCCAGGGCTGGGAGCCTGAGGGGAGCCTGGCCTCCACACATGCAGAGCTCCTGCTTACATGGAAATTAATTAGGCACAGACTTGAAAAAGAGATGTCTGCATTTGTGTTTGATTAGGGCTTCATATCTGCAAGGGATGTTGCAGGGAAGCTGGATCATCACCTTTAGAAGCAGGTATAAAAAAAGACTATCAACACCAGCCCTTGTAGTAAGGCCAGTAGCAATTCACACAGGATTTCCTGTCAAAAATTAAATCCTGACAGAGTTCAATCCTGTATGTGCCTTCAAATACTTTGTATTTTTCATATTCACATATCAGTATATCATGTAGAATGGCATTTACATGTAATGAAACTGGGGATCCTTGTATTTATATATTTTTTCAATTGATTGACTTTCTTCTTGCTGTTACAGTTGCTAATTGGAAGGTTTTATTGCATCGTGAATCATAACAGGCAACTAGAATATTTGCTTGCTTTTGGATTTCATCCTGGATTCCCTGGGAGCACTCAGCACAGCTTTACAATGACAAAAGTGTCTACAGGTCAGGAAACAATGTCATCTTCATGAGCTGCCTGCGGCAGCCTGTGTGTTAGTGCAATTTGGAGAAAGCTGTGGCCTTTGCCTGCACAATAATCTCAGCAGATGTGAGCACTCCAAACCCAATTTTTAACTGGGGTGATATTCTGGGTGAGATTCAACGTACTTGCTGTTGATAAGAGGTCTCCACTCACTGCCTGTTTTCCTGTCTGATAATACCTATGTCCTTCTTCTCTAGATCTGGCAACCTATCCTCAAAATAGTAGCACTGTCATGAGTCAAAATAACAACAGCAATTCTTAAAAAATTATTCTACTTGGAGAAAAATGATCACAAGCATCTTTTTTTGCACAGCAACAAATAGCTCCCACTGTTATTTCTCTTTAGAAGCCTTCTGGCACAGTGTCCCTCCCTTTTATCATTCATTGGTTACTTGAGTGCAACATCACTTATAGTACATTAGTGACACAGAAGCAGAGGAGCAATCCCTATAAGAACTGTTCTTGAGCCAGGACATTTCTGGAATTGAATCCTCTTTAGCTCTCAACAGAAAAGTCTAGCTGCAAACTTACTTCTGGAAAACCAGAGTATGAAAATTGAAGTTTCCCCATTCTTTAGCTCTTTTGCTTCCCTGTCCTTTTCCTGCTCTGTATCATGTAGGTGCTACAAGGACCCTTTACAAGCACTCAGTAAGAAACATGTTTTCTGGAACAGTATTTATTCTCAATAAACATTAAAGGTATACGATTACAGTTTTTACATCCAGATATCTGTTGAACAGGTTTTCCTCACTTTACAGTGAGGTGAAACTTAAGAAAGGTGCCACTTCTAAGTTCAGTGGTAAAGACCACCTCATGTGGGTCAACATGTTTGGACAGAAAGAACAAGGGAAAACAAGGAAAGGAATTGGAGGCTTCTGGTGATATTTCTAATACTTGACACACAGGATAGTTTAACTAATAGTTTAAATGATTGTATAAGACAAACTGTTTCTGTTAATATGGACCCTTGTATCTCCTGAGAAGTATCTGCACAAGGTGGGAAGTAAAATGGTCTGGATTGTGTGGAAAAAGAAATTTGATAACTTGTGGAGATCTGAGTTTCTACACATTCCAGCTCAAAAAAAAAAAAAAAAAAAGGAAAAAAAGACATATTTATAACCACCTCCTCATGATACTCCAGGCACATTCTTACAGCTATTCATTCCTGGGCCTAGTAATAAATGCCCCTGGACTGGTGATGAAATGCTTCAACATTTAACTTCACTCCCATTTTACTGATTTGTTTTAAAGGTCTGAACAAAGTAAGCATGCTCACACAGCAATGAAAATAAATATGGTGCAAAATCTTAATCATTTGACAGTATGAAGGAGTTCAAAATGCCAATGTGTAATGCCTGTATTTAATCTTCTGTACGAAATCTAACCTTCCCACTAATCAGTTCTTAGGAGGAAATCCTGAGCCTTGCTGAAGTCAATGGCAAAACTCGCAATGACCTCAACATTAATGTATGATGGAAATAACTGAATTAGAGCAAAGCAGACTGATTTTTCCATGTAAGCATATTTTATGCAATGATTATTTTATTCATTGATTATATGATGCAATGACACTTAAATATTTTCAATTTATTTGGTCATTGTCAACAAAACTATTCAGTGGAAAACCTGTGGAAGATAATTCTAGCCTTCAAGGTGGTGATTTTTTTTAAAACTAAACTTAAAACTAGCTGAGCAAGTCCAGTGTACAGATATTAATTGTGAGCTAATTGCAATGGATACACACACATTATTTGGCCCTCTGTACTGTTTGCAGATTGCTTGTAAACACATTGTGAAGTCTTTGAATTTCACTCCTGTTCTAAACAAGACATGAATTCCAACAAGAAATTGTTTTGGGGCTGCAAATTATTTATAAATACTCACAGATCACATGGGTGAGCATGTCACAGGATGTTCTTTCACCTAAGTGAAGGATTTGGATTTATCCAACTTGATACCCAACTTAATTTATGTCATATGCCACATGACACTTGTACGTTCTTCTGTACAATGTGAACTTTTGACTAACAGAACCTAAACCCTTGGGTGGATGGTGATGAATTTGAAAGGTTGTAGGCAAGTCAACAATTCACTGAGGTGGTTTCAGAGATCTCTTAGAAAAGCCTTATGGAAAAGCCTTTGTAAAAAATGGCAAGGAAATGTTTAGGAAGAAAAACTGAGTTGCTGCTCCACCTGTTTATTGTGCTGAAATACATATCCTCACATGCAGCAAGTGTCTATGATATGAAGGGGATTAAAGCTAGCTGGGAATAGGAAGGAGAAGATAATAGTCACAGAAAATGGAGATTGTACCTTAGGCAGTACCCTTGTTTATAAATAAAATGTGGTTTACTCATTTTTTGAAACATGTTTTCCTCTATGAACGGGTCTCAGGTAGCTATCCAAACATTCTGAAGCTGTGGAAGGAAAATATTTCCCCACCATTCATTTCAGTCTTTTGTCAGTGCCGAAACACTGGTTCTGTGGACATGTCCTGGCCCCCACAACAGCACTGGTCCGGCCTGGTCTGTTCTTGTAATCAAAACCCTCTGGTGATCTCGCCACATGCTTGTTACTGTGAGTGTATTTGTCATTGTTTACATCCATTTCATGTAGCTGTAAATGAGCCTTTGCTTCGGTTAGGGTATTTAGATATGGTGAAACGACAAACAGCGTTCAGGTCTTTCAAACACAGGAAGCCAGGGCACCAGGAGGAGTGTTTAATAGGGTCTAACAGGAAACAGCATCCTTGGAAATAGAGGTTTATTTACAAACACATCAAACAAGAGGGACCCTCAGCCCCAGGGGCGGAGGAAGGGTGCCTTTTGTTCCATAAACATCCCTTTGAACATCTCATGTCAGAGTCAGACTGCCGGCTGGGCTGGGAGTGAGTGGAGCCTGCCGGCGGGTCCCCTTTGGCGTGGGTGATTGACTCGTGCTGGGTCTGGTGGTGATGCCACTCCTGCAGGGGTGATGCCAAGGGCTCGCACCTTGTGCTTTGCTCGTGGTATGGCTACAGGACACCAGTGGAGGGCTTTGCTGGCTGGATCCCAGGCACTGTGGGTGATGCCTGTTTGCTGTGCTCATGAGAAATATTTGGAGAATATCTGGCCTTGATTCAATTTAGGTAGGCACTTTGTGGGGGTGGATATTTCAGAAGGGACATATATGTTGGTGGGATATCTTAAAAAAAGAAAGGGAAGAGGCTTAGTCCACACCTGGGGTCTGATAGCTTTGAACTTTGAAGAAATCCTGGTCATTTTCTGAACTTTGCTGTTCCAGCAAAGCTGTGCTTGGGACTTAGCTGACTCCTTCTCCAGGAGCATCCAGAGGAGTGGAGGAGAACAGATGGTTTAAGAACAGAGTGACCACTCATCTGATGACCGGTCATTAGAAACGTCAAGATGACTGGAAGATAAGGACACGCCAGGCCTAACATGAAAAACATCCAGGCACAGATGGTTTAGGAACAGAGTGACCACTCATCTGATGACTGTTCATCAGAAACTTCAAGATGACCGGAGGATAAGGACACGCCAGGCCTAACAGGAAAAACATCCAGGCAAAACACAGCCAGCACACAGCTGATAAAAGAAAAGTCATGGTATTTCATCTTTGTCTGCTTCCCAGGGGGACAATGGGAATGCACCTTTTTTTTTGCTGTATCTCAGAGCAGAGGGATGTCAGGCTTTGGGCCACCAAAGGGCTGTGTGGGGAAGGCTCTCTGTGAACAGTGCCTTCTCAGGGAAGGCTTGTCTCCTCTGCCTCAGCTGCGCAGCAAGCCCTGAGGGTGTGAATACTTTCTATGCATAGCTAAACCTGTCTGCTTCTTTGTTTTGCCTTTTCCTTGTGTGTTCCTGCTGTTGTTTCCCCAGGTGTTGACAGCAGCCAGGCCCACATTGGGAGGTGACTCAAGAGAACCGCTGAGCAGGGGAGAGCTCTGGCTGCCACTGACTGCTGTAGCCTCCTCTGCCTGCTGCTGACATCAGCCTTCGGCTTTGCTGGCAGCAGTGCTGGGGGTCTTCTAACACACTCAAAAATCCCTTTCCACAGTCTCTTCACCTGTGCCTCAGCTGGAGTACCTGCTTACTTGACTCTTTGGGGCAATTGCTAAATCTGGGCATTTCTCAACCAGCTGTGGGAATCACAGTGTTGCTGTAGGAGGCAATGGCTCATGGCTCAAAGTCTCTCCTTGCAAACCTCAACCTCTTTCCAGCCATTGGCTGTGTGGGGAGTTTTGCCCGGCTAAGGGCTGAATAATGACTCCACAGTTCAGACCTGTATGCGATATTGATCAGGCTGTGACAGTGCAGGTTTGCAAGTGTTTTGACCATCTTCCAAGAGCCTTTCAGTGAAACATAATCTGGTCGTGTATTTCACATAGAGGTGCACAGGATGCAAATAAACAACTACCCACCTACTGCTACTCTCTATATTCATTAGAGACAGATTGCTCAGTGTCCACACAATCATATGAAAAAGATAAAATGCAAGCTGGCAGGAAAGAAATTACGGCAAGTAAAATTATTCTGTCTTTTTCTCATTTAGAGAACAATTTAAGTAGCAGTGTTGATCAGTGGTCTGCTGTTTTCATCTCTCACTAATTACTATTTTAAAATGGAGAAACTGCTTGGAATTATGGTGTGTAGAAAACAGGGACATTTCAAAGCTGCACGCCAGGTGAAGGGGAAGTGAGCTGGGGTGTGATTCCCACTCCCGCTGTGTGCTGCCTGCAGGACTGATTGCCCGCTTCCCGACGGCAGCCCCTGAAGGAAGGCTGGCTGTCCCAGCGCCTGCCCAGCACCCAGGGATGCGCAGTGCCCAGCTGGCAAGGGTTCGATGCCTGCTAGGTCAGTCTCTGTGCTGGGCTGCATCTTGGCCTGCAGGTGCGAATTGAGATTAGGTATCACATCTACTGGCATGACTGCCTCACAGGAGTGGTTTTCATTGAAAACCCATCATTTCTGGGAGTGATTTTTATTTTGCAGGTGAAAAATGTGAAGGCTTTTTCACCAGATGGGAGGATCACAGGAGGAGAGGGTGAGAATTTGTGATGAGACTGAAAATGACTGACACATGAATGTTGCACATTCAAATTAAAAAGCTTTCAAAGGAATCCGTGAAAAAAAAACCCCACATATAGATTTGCACAATCTGGTCAACAAGAGTGACCTGATCTAGTGCTTTCAGCCATTATCTGCCATGGGATTAATGGGTGATTGAACCATCATCATCCTGCCAAGACTAGTGAAGTATCGTTGTCAGGAGCTAGAGGCCATCTGTTCAGCAGATATGTGGTAAAAAAGCATAATGAAATTAAAATAGGGGAAAGCAGAATAAAAACACAACTCTTGGTTACTTCATATTTTGAACTTAAAACAGCTACATGTTTATGATTTTCATAAGAACATTTTTCCGAGACTATTTTAAAAGATGGTGGCATAAATAACACTAATGAGAATTTCAGAAAAGGCAATTTCTGTAGTCAGTATATAACTTACATAAACAAATCATAGACAAAACATAGCTGCGTCCTTTCAGCATTTGATTTTTTCTGATAAGAATGTGGAATTGTCTACATTTTTGCCTCTCAAAAAAATTGTTTCTAGTCATGGCCCTGTTCAGACACAACTACTCAAACATCACTCTTCAGCATTCAGAAGAGCTGCTTAATGGTTTCCCAAAGACTAAACCCACTGTGAAGCAGCTCTACCCATCCCAGCCCAACTCAAGATACTTACCAAAATTTCAAGTGTATGATTTAAAATATGCCCTTGTAAGGGAGACAATTATAATGACAAGTTACTTATCAAATGGATGTACCAGCCGAGGTAAAACTTGTTTTAGTCCTTTCAGGTGAGTGAACTCACCTGAACTTGCAGAATCAAAACAGAGGCCACAGTACCCTCAAATAGATATTATTTACATCTGAAGAGCAATATTCAGGAATGTCAGCAGTTCTAACTGACAATTAGGAAGGCACTGCCAAGCCTGGGTAACGAATCAGCTATTAGTAGAGGAGTCAGACAGTGCTAATCTCTTCACCAGCTAGTCAGCACTTTCAAACAGCCTGTGGAGATGGCAGATGCTGTTTACTTAGCACAGACATCTCATCTACTCTTTTAGCGATGCTGGGAACAGCCAGTGGTCAAGAAGCCATGTTGGTCCTTCTGATTAAGAGAAGTGTTCAAGCATCCTCTGGTTCACAGCATGCTTTTCTCTCTTTGTTTATGTTGTCTTTGTGAAGTTGCATCCTATTGGACATTAAGCAGATTCCTTCTTCTTCTTTATTCACTTGGAAGATTTATTTAAGTAAATAGTCCCCAAATACCTGACTCTTAACTTCTTGGGTGGAGAAAATGTTGCAATAATGCGGCTGCAATAATGCAATCTCGCCAGGTCTGTACAGCACAGCGAGCCCACACCCAGAGCACCCTTGGCAGAGCCACTCCTGCCTTTAGATGTTGCTGCTGAGGACAGGGACAGGGGCATGGGGAAGCTGCTGTGTGGAGGGACATCCTGGGCAACACTTAGCCAGCTGTTTGCAGATGCAGCCATTGTTTGCATCTGGAAATTAATTCAGGTCACTAGTCCCAGGGCTTCTCAGCACAGAGGCTCCCAGAGGAGCTCTGGGAGGCAGGAGGGTGAGAGCAAGGCTGGGCGAGCACGCACAGTGGCAGCACGGCTGTGTGGGGCTTCTTCATCGGGGCAGGGCACACCTTCACCTTGTGCCAGGGGATGAAACACCAGCACAGCCTGAGTGCCAGCAGGACGGCATTATCTGCCACATCGGCCCTGTTGTCTCTTCTCACCATGTTGGCCTCTTTATAGCCAAGAATGACTTGATTTATTCTTGACTTTTTGGCCAATGCTCCCCGGATCAGCAAGGCAGGGTCAGTTTCTGCCCATGAGGCTTCACCTGAAACCAGTATTGCACCAGCCTCTGATGAGAGGGAGCATGGGGACATGTGTACACAAACACACATACACCCCCCTCTGCACAAGAGCCAGGCACAGGCCTGCCAGGAGTAAGGAGGCACTCCTGCATGTGGGGAGCTGAAAAAAAGCACCTTGTTTTGGAAAATAACAAAACCAAGAATTTCAGCAAAATTGCTGCTTTATGTAAATGCAAGTTGACAAGGGAGCAACCAAGAGAAGTCCTCTCCCAGTCTCCTTGCACTCCCCAGACAGTCCATCCCATGGACAAAGCTGTGCAGGGGTGACATACTAACTCCCTGGCTAGAGAACCCTCCAGTTTATTTCCTTGCATTATTTCCTGGCTATGGACTGAGGCCTTGCATGGCAAGTTCACTGCCCCTTGTTGCTTAGAAGTGAAATAGTTCCTTCTAGTTCTTGATTGTCTCTGGCATGAAATTTGTTGCTTGGGGTTTAATTCCCACTTGTATATGCTGTTCCACTACTGAGACCACTACCCGCTCCGTCAGATGCAGGGCTGGAGCAACATAGGGGTCACCAATGGGGACAAGTGTGTCACCAAAGCTGTCTCAGGAAAACTAGACAACTTTCTGACAACACTTAGCAGAGCTGAAGCTGCTGCAATTACTTCCACCCATTTTGAATCCATGATTTTTTTTTTCCATAGTACAGCTAAAGCAATTTCAATGAATATCCTCAGTTTCAAAACCATTTTTTTCATCCTCCAACTCCCTCTATTTTGCTTGAAGATTTGAATCAGCCACCTGGGACTGCTCAGAGACATGATGGGTCAAGTACAACATAGTGTCAGGGTCATCACTAAAATATCATTACAAAGCTATTACCTGGCTGAGAGCTCTGCAAACCCCTTTTCTGTCCAGCAAGGCACCTATTCCTCTGGCACAGGGCACTGCAGAGTCCCTCTAGAACTGCTTTGGGGTGATGTAGCTTACAGCAAGCTGGCCCTAAAGGCTGTGAGTGGAGAAGGACACCCAGCACAAGCTGTTTGGCTTGGAGCTAACTGAACTTGCAGTAGGCAATAAATGCATGCGTGTCGGACCCCAGAGCAGCTGTGCTCAGCATTACTCTGTTTCAGGGCTCTTTCAATTGATTGGAACAGCTTTGGATTACAGATAACAATGTAGCCTTGGGAGCTAAGGCCTTCACCAGTGTCAAATGCATGTACGTTTAATCAAAAGTAATAACTGCTGCAAGCTTACTCATAAGAACACACAATATTCAATAATACATTATCTTCCAAATGTTCCCTGTGCATTTATTATTCTCATTTTAACAGAGGAGTCCCTTAATATTTTAAACTCGGGAAGAAATTTATTGGAATGCATATTTAAGATCTGTATCAGCTGGGCTTTTTTTTAAAATTGAAACCATATATGCTCATGTGCATAAAAGGTATTATTAATTTTCCCATCCAAAACCAGAAAAAAACAAACTCAGGGCACAGGGTACTTAATGGATGGATTCAGATGGTAGTTGAGGCAAAGTTTCTTGTGATGCTTGTGTGGAAAATAATGTATATGTGTTGTGTCCAAAAAAGCTCTTTGTCCAAAAAAGGGTTTATCTCTTTGCGATAGAAGGCTAGACAGGCATAAATTGTTGTGGTGACCTTTTACCCTGTGATATTACTGAATTATGTTGGAGCGGAGGTGGATTTAGGGATTTAGTAAATGGCAAACCCCTCTGACCTTAATTACTGTAATGCCACCTTTAATCTTATCAGAGCTATGCAAATGAAATACACTTCCTGCATTTAGAATAAAGATTGCTGGGTCAGTTTTAAGTTGCAACCAGGGCATATAATGTTAAAAATGTAACAGAAAGACATTCAGGCTGCCTGTTGGGCAGCCCAGTATCGATGGGAGTGATGTAGCACCGTGCTGGGGGGACTCACGTGGCTGCTTCATCTCTCCTGCCCGTTGTGCTCACAGGGCAGGTTCCCCTGGTGAGGCTGCCGGAGTGGAAACTCGAGCTTTGACTTCTTTGACCTACTCCCACATGAATATTCAGGGCTAACCTACAAGCCAATAATGTGAAGGGCTTATATATACATACATACATACATATATGTATATGTGTGTGTGCGCGCATGCATACATGTAAGGCAAAGGCTATGAAGAGCTAAAGGTATTTGTAGCTACCAAGGAGACTAAGCACAAACATTAACTTTGCTGCTCTTTTGTATGTCTAGGACCTAAATGTGTCATCCTACACACGTCATTTTTTTACTCCCCTCCCTGCCCAATATATATTCACTCAAAAGTACATACACAATTATCTCGATGTATTGAGCTGCTGCAAGCGTTTCAGTGGATGTCTAGAGATTCATATGTCCCTCACCTTTTCTTGAGTACCTCCACAGAAAGCAGTAGCCAGGGCTCAGCCATGCGGGGTGCTGGCACAAACCCAGCTGCGCATGTCAGTGTGTGCTTAACTCCCAGCAGGTACCTAATCCTGCTGACTTCAGGATCAATGTTACCAAGGGCAGATCGGCTTGTGCCGGCACCAGGAAGGGCTTCTGCCATCCCCTTGCCCTGATGTTTCTCCTGTGCTGAATGACAGCAAGAGACCTGCGGGTTCCTGCTGTGTGCCTGCTGCGTGTTCAGGGATCCTTGGGGTATCAGCCTGCTGTGCACTTTCTTTTTTTTTAACTGACCTTCATCTGCGTTCTTACAGCAAGAGCTGGCATGTCCCCAAGGACAGCTGTCAGGCAGCCATGCATCCCTGCTTTTGGGGCTGGAGGTAGGACATGCTTCACTCCTGCTTCAGTTCCTATGCCCTTGAAGGAAACATGGAAGCAGGTGAATGGCAGTGGCATTACTCTCAGCACCCTGTGAACAATTACTTCATCACAGGAGGATGTCTGCAGAGCAGTAAACATCTCACCTGTAGGCCAGGCACTTCAGTTTTACAGGCACCGTTTGTGCTTCTGACACGCATAGCAAAAAATGCAGTTACGCAGAGTTTAACAAATGGGATATAACCTGCAATTTATTCCATTTTGAGCTGCTCTCCCCCCCTGCAGCTTTACTGAATACATTTGCTATTCAAAATCGGTTACAGAAGAAATCAGATCCTACAAAATATTATCGACACGGTGATTGCGAACTGCTTGTTCCAAGCATTTGACATTCGAAGTATATTAGTAACACTTAACTAGACACAAAGTAATGCATAGAAATGTTTCTGCTGTCTTGCTGTATATGTATAATTCCTAAAATAAGATTTTGGCTGTAAAGAGGTACAATTATGAGCTTATAATTAACTTTAGTAAAAGTTCTGTCAGGATTAATTCAAATTCATTTCTCTTTGCTAATGTGCTGCCAGTATTTACTGGAATGTTTCTAGGAAGGGAATTCAACAAAGGCCTGAATGCAGATGATACTAATTTTGCTTTACTGAGGCTATTTTTTGCAGGACTTTTCAGGTATTACTCCAGTTCTGTGACCATGTTTAGCTTTGAGAAGGACAGCAAAGAAAATCTGGGAAATGAACTCATTAATGAGCCTGACATGTATTGTGATCAAAGAAACACAGTGCATCAAATTAAACAAAATGAAATAAAATGAAATAAAATAAAACAAAACTACCAATGTTGACTACATTTGGTAAATGATGTCAAATATCAGCAGCATGTATAGATCTTTGCTACACTTCACGGCAGGTATATAACAGCTAGATAAGGCTCCATTCTTTTGAAAAAGATTATTTTTTCAATGGATGACATTTGAGATTAATTCAGTGGAAGCTTGGGAAGAAGTGACAAATCTGGGATTTGAGCTATGATGCTTTGATCATATTAATTAAGGATGGCCAACATAGCTCTGAAGAAAGGGTTAGCAGTCCATGACATATGGCTGCTGGGCTATGGCACTGGATTGGAAAACATATTAGGAAGAATATGTTACTTCCCAAAGTTATACTTCACCCGTAAGAAATGTTGGCATCACTGAGACATCACTGGAAACCCAGACTGAGTAAAACATCTGCGGTTGCAGGAAAGCTGAGGGGCAGCTTAAAGCCACCATGGTACTTCCTCCCTTGCTTTGGGATCCTGCTTGACACACCAGAGAGAGGTGTGATGGTGAAACCCAGCTTAAGAGTGATGATACTAATCAGCAATGTCTGAAACAGATTGCTTCTGGCAGAGCATGAGAGCTTGGAAGTGTCACTTGGAGAATAAATCTGGTCAGACAATCCTGGATCAGGCAAAGCAATGAGAGAGCTCAGACACTAGCAAGCCTGGGGTCTCCCAGTCACTTGCATTGCCAAAAACGGTCATGCCTGGGTGGCCTCATTATGTGTGATGGGATTACGGACATCCCTGGGGAAGCAGCAGTCATAGCCACATGCACCGTGAAAAGGTCATGTGTGCCATGCTGAACACCATAGCTGTGCTGGCCTCAGCTGTCCAGAACAAGCAGAGGTCTGCCCATCCGTGGTCCTGGCTCTCTCAGTGGTTTGCTGTGGGGGACATTTTTCTGTGTAACTGCAAATACAGTGCCCTGCTTTGCCTGTCATGCCTGTGGCAGATGAAGTGGTATTTCTCACCAAAACGGGTCTTCCTGTCCCCGTCGCACCATGCTGGGCCAGAGCCTCATGGTGCCCTGTGCAGAGCTGGCTGCACTTTGGGTCAGGAGGAGGGAGAAATGCTGTGAGCATCAGCAGTCTGCTCTCACTGGTGATGCTGAGACAGAAGGCACCACTTCGCACCAGACCAGGTGGTGAGTGGAGCAGGATGTGATGGTCTCCAGAATACGGGAATTCAAGACAGCAATGAAAAACACAGCAGCTGGAGGGAGCTTCAGATGAGGCAAAAGCAGGAACTGAGAGAGTTCGGATCATTCAGAAAATGCTTATACACTATATATTTATCCATTCAAGATACAGAGAGCTCAGGTGAAGGGGTGTGCTTCACATTGGCTTGTTCCGGATAAGAGAGCAGAGCAATTGCCTCGTCCTACTATCCAGATGTGCTGGTAGGGCAACTGGTGCAGGAGCAGGCTGTCAATGGAGACGTTCAATGCCCCCTTACATGAGAGTTTCAGTGGAAATAAAGCAAAAAATTCATGCAAATGTGAACAGTGGAGCAAGAGGACATGAGAAAAGCCTAGGCTCAGGGTGTATGTCCAGAGCAGCCTCCCTTGGCTGTGCTTCCTGCAAACGAAAGTACCGTGGTGCCTTCTCAGCCATGCAGGACTGGGAGCCACACTGCATTCATGGTGTTCCTTTGAGGAAGAGGCAGCAGTGGCTCCTGAGGGGAGCTCAAGCACATGCACAGATGTACATGGGGTGTCTGTGTGCATGATAAGAAGAAGTGGAAAACAGAACCAGCACTTCATTCTGTCACTGCAGGTTTTCTTAGTGTCACGGCAGAGAGAGATGCAAAGTAAGGTAAGGAAGTGCCAAGAGGTGCCTGCCCACCCAGCCACAGGGCAGCACAAGGGCTATGGGCCTCTCCTGACTCTGCAGAGCAACTGCCCGCTGCTGCCGGTCCTGCCTGGCATGACCGTGTCCCCTCCGGAGAGGATGCCTGGGTGCAGCTGCAATGCGAAGCCGTGGGTTGCAAACAGCCATGCCCAGCCCAGCCTCACTGCCAGCCAGGGGTGCTCTCAGAGATTAATTACTCTCTGTCTCAGGCCAGACCAGCTACTCCACGTGACTGTACTCAGATCACTATCTTGAGGCAATCTGCTTAAGCAGCCTCCAGACATTTGCAGGCTTTTTCCCGGGTCACCAGCTCTGGCCCCTGTCACAGCAGCCCACTGGCCCAGTGCCCTTTGGGACCCTCCGTGCCAAGCCCAGGTCTCTGAAGGGCACTGACCGCACAGGCACACTGTCCCAAACCTGCTCTCCTGCCCGCAGCCCTGGGCAGCACAGGGTGGCCAAGGCAGGAAGACCGTGCAAAGAAGCCGCCTGAGCTGTTTGCATTTTGCATGCAGATGGCACCTGAGAAGCACCAAAAACCCAACAGAACCTCATGCACCCCTTCCCCCGTTAGCTTTTCACCCCAGGAGTTAATAGCTGTGTGGGAAGGCAGTGAAGCTGCTGCGTTTGCTCACTTTCTCCTTCCTGTTTGGTCTTGCCTTCACGCCACATCTCAGCAGATTTTGTCTTTTTATAACTTCGAGTCTCCTCTGACAGGTCAACCTCAACATCTACCCATCAGGTAATCAAGGGCTCCCTCCGCCTGCCTTTTGCTAGGTTAGCCATTAGGAGGCCAGACTTGAAAAACAATTTCATATCTAGATGGCAGCAGTTTCATTGTTCTGCTTGGAAAACAGATCATTTATTTGCTAATTGTTTTTAATACCTTGCTGATTCAGAGGCAGACTTGCAGATGCCAGTCTTCCTTTCCTTCCTGCAGATGAATAAGGCAGTGAGTGCTACCACAAGAAATATCAGAAAAATGGAACACATGCCAACACTTAGAGTGAAACCAAGTTTGCAAGCTGTATGAATACCAAGTGGTAGCCACTTTTCAGAAAGCCAAAGCCAAAAACCTAATACTAGATAAATATCTTCAAGCATATTTAGATCCAAAAGCAATTTTGCCTTTATCAGTAGCCACTAGGTGAACTCCTTAGCAAAAAAAGCTGCCTGATTTCACTGTGTTTCCACTCATTTCCAATAAGACCACAGCTGAAGTGACAGATGACTCAATGCTAGTGATGGTGGTGACATCTGGCCTAAAGGTCTCTGAGTGTGACAAAATGAGGAAGACCTGTGAACCCAGGTTTTTCCAGTGCTGCTGTGAGTGGTTCAGTAAGCTCATCAGTTAACCTCTGTAAGACTCTATTCAGAACATATAAATATAATCTATATTTATAGGTTTAAATTTGCATGTAGATTTAGAACCTTCAAGCTTTTCTCCTCACTTATTTTTAATTTAAATTTTAAATGTCTGTTCCCCTGTTAACTCTACAGAAATCAAAGCCTATTGCTCTGGAAAGTCAATTGTTTTCTGTGCCTCTGTAGGCATCCATCAGTGGTCGCAAGCACATTTGAAAATCCCTTGGGAGCCTAACTGATTTTTGAACTGACTTTTGCCTTTTCAATTCCTGCCTCTAGTCAGTTAAGAGCCCATCTAGAGTAGCTGCCTGACTCAGTCACCACAGCAGCTCGCATATTTCATCTTGAGAGGACAATGCATGATGCTGGCACCGTCTGCCTATTATCTAGGGCTGCTGAAGCGTAGCTCCTTCTCTGCCCAGCAGAGAGAAACAGTTGTTGTCAAGCAAGGGTACATTCCTGTTGTTTGCACCCAGGCCAGAACTGAGGGTTTTGCTAGAATAAAGATTCTCACTGATTTTTAAAATTCTTGTTATTCCTAAGCCTATATCTTGTCTTTCCTTGGATCAGTGGTGGAGCACCACCACGGAATCATGAGCTGGTACTGGACTTCTTATTTATCAGTTGGCACCTGAAGCAGGTCTCCTGAAAACAGCCCTTGGCCTTTTTGGAAATTGTATGTATTCACTGGCCCCTGACTCTTCCAAATGGACGTGCCAGCCATTCTGCAAAAGTCTGCATGGAGTCTGGAGAGCTACTGACCACGGTGACACAGCAGTGACCACAGATCTGCTTGCATCAGCATGTCTACTTCCACCATCTGAGTCTGTGCACTTAGTCCCTCCCTCCTTCCTTTCTTCATGAACTTTTTTTAAGGAAGAGAGTGACAGAATTTTACACTGAGAAAAATGTGTATTCTCAAGAATACTCTTAAGCCACACTTCTTAGCGAATGACCTAGCAGTGTGAAGTATTGCTTTATTAGACTAATGATGATCTTAACAGTAATCCTCTGGTTCTGTATAAACCTGACAGAGGAATAACTTGTAAAAATGTCCCACCTAATTGGCATGCATGTGCCTGTCTGTAAAGGGTGTCTGTTTAGAGGAGGCGGATGTCACATGGCCCATGAGAAAATAACTTTTTATAAAAGCACTGGGTTTATAGCTGTTAACAAAGTGATGGAGGCCACTGGTAATGAGAACTGATGAAACTGGTAGGTTCAGCTAGGCTATATAATGCTCTATTTTTAGAGTACTTATTTTTATTTTTTCTTGAAAGAAGTTAACAGGAATCTATATTTACCTGGCATCTGCCTCCATATAGGCCCTCTTGCAAGCTCTCTCTCCCTCACAGTGTCCACCCTTGTTTGTGCTGTTCCACTCCCTGATTTCTTCAGCACTGAAGAGCTGGTGTGGGGGTGTTGTTAAACCACATGTAAAAAGGAATCCAGTGAAATACTGTACAGCCTGAAAATGGAGTGCAGCCAAAGTGAGATGGTTTTAACCTGAAAAAAAATGCTTTGAAGCACAGTTTGCAACTGAAGAAGAGGGGGTTTCAATCCCAACCCAATATATGCTGCAGGGCTTTGACTTTTTGCGTGGTACCTGTAGTCAACCTACGCAGGATTCAACTGACTTCTTACTCAAAGTTAGGCTTTGTTCATGTCTTTCCACAGACATAAAATAGCTAGATCTGTTCCTGTGACTTATTCTGCCCTATGTGGAACCTGTAAAGCTTTCAGAAACCCCATGCTGGGATTCCCTTTGTCATTTACAGAGCAGAGGGCTGTATGGGGACTCTGCTGCCTTGTCTAGCAGTTGCTGAATTTGAGCACAATGGCAGCCTGCAAGCTTCAACCTATGGTAGTGTTGCACTGCTCCGCAAGTCTGGTCAGGTGATGGAAAGCTGGTGGAAAACCAGCTAGTTGGGGAAACTGGCACAGAAATGAAGCTTGGCACACAGCAAGGCTCAAATGCCACAGGACATGCTGGTAAATCAATCAGCAAGAAAGAGGTCGAGCTGGATTGCTGTTGTGTTCAGATGACCATTCAGTGGGGTGCCAACCTTTTGGACCGTAGCCAGTTTGTTCCTTGCACAACCACCCAGCACTGCTGCATAACAACTAACCCTTCTGTAGCACTCTCCTAACCCAGGATTTATTATACTGGAGATGGAAGAGAATCAATACTGCAGGGGCTAGGAATGGGTGAACTTGAAGTTAGCCAAAAGCCTGCTACTTTCAGAGCAGCATCCCGCATTTGGAGTGATGGATCTCTTGGGCGTTAAAGCATGTTTCTGTAGAGAGTGTTCTCTTGTAGTCTACCTACATCCATAGTGTCCATATTAAGATGTAAATAAAAGGAGAAAAATGTGTTTATGTCAGAATAGACAGGACAAGAAAAATGTAGCAATATGCAATAGCTTGTCTGAAGATACTGACTGGCACTAACAGCAGGTACAGAATGGGTTTTTGAGCTAATGAAAATTGTAGAAAAATTTCAGTTATAAGAGAAATCTGGAGGTCATTTTGTCTAACATTCTGTTCCAAGCAGGAGATTCAAAGTTAGTGTCAGCAGACAAAAATAATATCTCTCATTTATATGACAGCGTTTCATTTCTTCAGAGTTGAGAATTTTACAATGCAGGCACATAAATGACTACATACACTACCAGAACTCCCTGGGGGTGAAATCCCTGGTACTGTTGGGGTGCAATGCCATAGCTCTCCTTAGCAGCATGTAGAGAAACTTCCCACAAGTTTAACAGGTGCTGAAAAAAGTATGTAATTTCTGTTCTTCCTAAATCATTCATCTCCCTCCAGTGAGTGCCATCTTATTGTTCATTTTATCTAACTTACATCATGAGGATACCTTTTTCCCTGAAAATAGGAGGTGGGTAGCATTCTGAAAGAGGGCAATTTTCTAAGAAAATCTCTAGGAAAAACTGCTTGTTTGCTCTAAGTCCAGACCCTGCTTTCTTTTATGGAATAGGAGAAATGGGGAGGGGAAAAAAATCTCTACGATGTCTTCAAATGTAAGCCAGTACACATGGTCTTTGTATGTCTGAGCTATGGAAGAACATCAAAGGTCTCACTCTGCCCTTTAACAGGGCAATCAAAAACAGTTAAACAGAGTGCTAATTATCTTCCCAGACCCATTTTTTTCACCAATTGTAATGCATTATCTAATTACAGGGTTCATTTGTGAATTCTCATTTGGCACAGAGCCTGCCATTTCAGAGACGATACTCTGTAGCTTTGGCTTGCAGCAAAAATAGAAAGTGCCCTTCTTCGATGTGAAAAACTCAGCTCACTCTTCTCAGTGGGAGAGTGGTCGAGGCTGCCCAAGCATCAGCCCGCTGCAGGGGGAAGGTACGTGGGCTGCATGGATTTGGCCAAGCCATAATTTGAGCAACCCAAGCAGGGAGACAGCTGGCAAAAAAGCCCCAGAAGAGTTTGAAAACCCTCAAGGTTCATAGGGAGCAAAGCTATATTGAGGCATGTGCTCAATAGCCACAAAGTGGGAAGGCTTATCTGAGCACCTTCTGCTTGGAAAAGGAAATCTACTTCTTGGATAATTCCTTAGTAAAGACAAAATCTGGGCTGTGATAGGAATGCTGCAAAAGCCAATGTTGAAATTGGATGTAGTCACGTTTTCCTCTCCTCTAAACAGAAATACCAGACAACTTCTTTTGAGTCACTGGGCAACCAACCAAAATGGTCAAATGAACGTTTTCTAGATGTCATTATCGATAACACATGACTGGCACTCCAACCAGTCCACAGTCTCCCAGGCTGGGAGGCAGGACCCCCCGCAGGTGTGGAGGGCTGGGCGCCCCCCCCAGCACTGCCTGCAGACAAATGCTGAGATTGTGAAAACAGGGAAGGCCAGTCCTGTCTTGCTAGCTGGCACAGCGGCCATGGTGGAGATATGAGTAACTTCGCCTTCCAAGTACAAAATGATTGCTGGCAGTACACTGTGAACATGTCAAACTTGGGGGAATATATTAAGAAAAGGCCCATCAGTGGTTTTCTTTCTTTAAATGGTAGCCACTGAGAAGTTATGCAAACACTTCAGCTGTGGAATATATAATCTGATGTCTGGCAGGGCTCCTCTGTTGATCCAAGGAGTGAAGTATGCAGGGGATGGCTAGCAGTTGTTTCAGTGTGTATTCAAAATGATAAACTATATTAGATGTGTTTTCTCCCCCCCTCCCACTTCTGCTCTAACTTGGTCACTCCCAGTAAATAAACCCCATTCCCTGGTTTTCTAACAATGAAATGCTATTTTAGTGGCCACAGGCTAGGGCAGAGGTAGCTGCAGAAAGGAGCTGGTGAGGGAGCGTAAGCCTGTGGCTGCACATGAAAACAAGCCCAAACCAGAGCCAGCTATCTGAAACATGCACCCAGGCAAACACGGTTGGTTTTAATAAAACAGATCCCTGATCCAAGCCACTTGAGTTAAGCAACTGGCCAAAGAGGTGTTGCTAAATCATAATTGTTCCTGTTTCTGCCCATTTCTTGTCAAAATGGAGATGGCTGAAACCAGAGCCTGTTCGTGGAGCCTGCCCCTGTTGCTGCAAGCCTTGGGGTCCTGGTCTGACCTGCTCTAGGGTTGATTATGCAGCGTCCCTCCTCACCCTCTCCTCTTCTGCTGGCTTTCTCCCCACAGCCACCAACATCTGCCTCTCCACCCAGCCTCAGTAAAAAACTTGTGGGGGGGAAACTCACAGGTCATGTCTGAAGAAGTTTCTCAGATTTCACTCACTGCCTGACAAGGTATAAAGGACAAACAAAGAAACCACACTTCCCACAGAAGCCCCTGTAGCACATGATATAACACTCAGTCTGTTCAGCTCCTGAGGAAATGAAACCGTGCTGACTGTGTGTATTCTTTTTATTACCCTTTGAGGGAAAAATAAAAGGCCTGATTAAAATAAAATATTAGTTTAAGCTTTTCAATGTGTTTTCTTTCATCCTGTATTTCTATTCTGTGTGAATACTCACCTACTGGTTAATTTTAAAGAGTTTAACTCTTTCTAAATGAAATGAATTATGAGAAACAATCACGTTGCATCAGAAGTCTTACAGACTTTCTCTAAAATAAAAAGGGAGAATGCACTCAAAAATGGATGTTGACATACTCAGTAAACAAGATAAATGTGAATTTATTGGTCATGTATCATTTTTACAGGAATGACCTTCTGTGAGAAGATAGGTCTTTAAATTATTTGAAAAATAAGAGGCATTCAAACAGAACAGAATATCTGCTTAGCCTCAGAAGGAAAACCAGTGACTAAAGGAATATGTGAAGACAACACCACAAAATGCTTTGATACCACTGGAATAAAGCTACATGAATTGGAAGCCATGGAGTATTGTCCTTTTCTGGTCAAAGCTGCACTTCGCTATTTCCTATGATTTTCTGTTAGTTGAATTCCTGCTTGCCCATACACCCATTATTCAGTGCAAATGAAACTGTTGCGGTTTGATGATGGGCATCGCCTTGAGCTACATATGTTTCTTGTAGGTTTTGCATGTTTCAGAGTTAGTAATAATAATTATTCCTGTTAATTACACATTATTGTCATTCTGGATCCATGAGCAGGCTGAATTGTCTGACAATCCTCACCTAGACCTGAGGAACCTGGACTAAAATCCTAATTAACATCTTTCTACTGAAACTGGTTCATTTGGTCAAGAGCACAGCACAGATCTCCTTTGAGCTTTCTTCTTGGCTTTGGCTTTCTTAAGAAGCCCATTGACCTTCTTCTTGGTCTAAATGCCCATGGCAGCTCCCTTTTGTCCTGCCTGATGTTAGCACCCACTTCAGTCAGCACAGGAGCCTTGCTTTCCTCGACCAGGCCTATTTGTGCTCCACTGTTTCATGACACTGTAATTTTGTGGTTCCTCCCCAAAGCTTCTTTGAGATGATAGGGCTGACATGTGAGATGGAAACCTTAGGTCCCACACAGCACACCAATTTGTGCTGTGTACTCTCTTCTGATTTTCCTTTCTCACCCTAGAAATGGACTCACACCCACACACATACACACAGACAGAAACTTCACATCCTGCCATTAGGCTTTGATATACAAAGGAATATGAAATATATGGTACCCTTGTGGTTGAAGGAACCTATGGAAATAAATCCAACCCAACCAGTGCATGGTGACTTTGTATGAAATATTACCCAAACTAGTCCTGATGCTACATAGCATCTGCTGAATCAAAGAGAAATGAAGGAAGGAAGCCATCATTTAAAACACTTAAAGGAATAAAAGCTGTTCAGGATGAGACTCTTTCTTTTGAGAATGAATTAGTCTTCATGTTCCTTGCAGCATTCTTCACTCAAATACAGCAGCTATAACCAAGACATCTGGTCAAGGGCTGCAGCACTGGTGATATTTGCTCCACAAAGGAAAAGCCATGCTTAATTCCATTAGCTTTGCTCAGGAAAAATTAGTTTCTCAGTGTTCACTGACAATGAATGACTGGGTGATAAACTGCCATGATGACATTTAATGTTAGAAAGAGCCTTTTGCATGCAAAACAATGCATGGAAAAGCTAGGAAAAACAATCCTAGCTTTACATACATATGGATAGACTCTAAATGAGCAAATGTCTCTCAAGAAGAAATCCAGGAGGACTGAAATCATGGAAAATAATTCTTTGCTAGCACCAGCTCCATACTAAGAAAGTTGAATGTGAGGATCTGTTAAAATGAGTAACAAGCAAAAGAGAAATCATCACATGCCACCATACAAAGCAGAAACATACTTATTGCATGAATCCTGTGTCCAGTACCCATTACCCCTGCTCAGAAAGGAAATGGTTAAAAAACAGTGTAATGAGGAAGATTTAGGAATACAAAGTGGCTTCTCTTTAGAGAGAACGATCAATGACAGGACCCCCTGGCTTGGAAAGCAGGCAACAGAAAGGGGATGCACTGTGCTACAAAATCCCCAGCCTGCATGAACTGTTGTCCAGCCCCAGTGGGGATGTCTGAATGCAGGTGGTTCATGTGCTGCATAGGAAGATGTGGAAAATTGGCTGGGCAGCATGCAAGGTTGCTGTCATGCCCAGGCAAGACAGACCCAAATAAGGAAGAATTCAAGCCCTCTTTTCCTGACCTGTTTGCTGTGAGGAGTGAGGCTTGGAGAAGAGGGAGAGTTTGAAAACGCACCACCTGGTCTGACTGCGGGCTGGCGGGTGACTCCTGGCAAGGGGAGCGCACCCCAATTCCCTTCTGCACTGAACCTGCAGTGGCACTGGGCAACTCGCTGGTGGTGAGCGGTGCTTTGCATGGAGGGTGACCTCTCGATCCGTGCTGGCTTGTGGTTGGGATGGGAGAGACAGACCAGACCCTTTCCTAGCCCACCTCCATGGGGGGCCGAAGAGCGACTCGGTGGAGGTGGTCTGCCCTCCCTGTGCTCCGACCTCTGCGATGCACTGCCGGTGCCAAGCTCTTCCCTCCCCTCCTGTGCCGTGCAGCAAGGGCAGGTCAGCATCCTGTCAGGGTTTGGAGGCTTATCAGAAATGCATCAGAAGAAACACAGCCTCTGGAAAGTGGTCTGGAGCTCCCACAAGGAAAGATTTATTGCGTGTCTTTCTTCCAGCTGGGCTGGAGTCGCTGTATCAACATTTTCTTTCCCTCTCTCTCCCTTTTGACAACTGACAGTTCAACTTCTGCCTGGAGCCTGGGAGCCTAGAGGTTGGTAAAAAGTAATCAAGAAGTAATTACCCTTTCAAAAATAATTCAGTTCAGGTTTGGATACAATTTTAGATGGAGGCTTGAGGGCAACAGAGAATTTTTATTGTGTTGGAGTGTTCTCACTCTGCCTTCGGCAGCATAGGCAAGGCTGTGTTTCAGCTTGCTCATTAGGGCAGAAATAAACTGGCTCTCAGGAGGGCATGGAACCCGTGTTTGTAACAAAGTTACACTAAAAATCGGTTTCATTAACCTCCTCCTCTGCAGTGCTGCTGTCTTTAAAGAGAACAATTTGAGTTTCCAAGCCCTTGCTACTTTCCATGAACTCTTCATTTTTAGTGAAATCATTTCCCTCTTTCATACTCATGTTTCACCAAAAAGCTTTTTTCTGCTGCAGAAATGGAGAACTGGGGTCAATGGTGGTGCTCACACCGTCAAAACAGGGCCCGGGTATTGCACCACCACACTCTAGTACCCACCAGGGTGCTCAGCCTACTTCTGTGTGACCCTGTGTGGGAGAAAGGGACCTCTGATGTCCCATCCCAATGCTGTCCATGTTGCAGCAGCTTGCCCAGTGAGGAGGAGGAGGGACTGCCTCTGGCAGGCAGAGCCCAACTGCTCGGCCGCTGGTGGTGGTGCCGTGCACTGCTTGGCACCGTGTCCCTTCCCTCAGGCAGCAGCAGCTGGCTGTCCCCCAGCCCACTGCCATCAGCAGACAGTAATTGTAAATGAAGCTTGGGAGGCTGAGCCTGTCCTGTAACAAGTGTCTGTCTAGCACAGGTAAAATGTCTGCCTCGCCTCCACTGCACAGACCTCCCGCCTCTCCCCATTTGGGGTGAAGGTCTCTGTTGCTCCGGGGATGCTCCTGGTGGCCCATGCTGGGTAGGGGCTGTGGGGATGGGTCTCAGGGAAGGACTGCATGTCGTGGCTCCCACACAGTGTGCTGATGCCCCTGCCAGCTCTCAGGGCCAGTCTGCGTTGGCAAGAGCCTGAACTGAGCATGGACCTGCAGAGAAATATAGTTCGCACAGTAGCTGAATTATAATTCAGTCCCTAGCTTGTCCCAGGGCGTAAATTGTCCTTCACTCTGGGCTAGAGGGTAAGTCCACAGCCTTGTCCTAACCGAGCCCAGAGAAGGGAGATAACGCAAACCAGATGTGTGATTTCCTGCTGGCATAAACCTCACTTACAGAGGGGTTGCTCCTGGAGGCAGCTTTTACAGTTATACCACTGTTGAGAACAATTATGTTTTCATCTTGATATAGCTTAAATTCTGTTGCAGCACACAAGACACCATGTAACGCAGCATGCTGAAACAGGAGTCATGCGGTGGCTGCACCAGTGCGGCAGATAGGGGCAGAGCAGGGAGGAATGTTTCAGCTGTGCAAGCTGGCCGTAACTCTCTGTAGACCTCACCATCATGCCCTGAGTGTGGGTCTGTAAACCATGCCGTGGGCCAGTGTACATCTTTTCCAGCCACTTCGCCAGCTCTCCTCTCGGGGCATTGTCCTAACCCTAGTGTGTGCCGTGCTTCAGCAGGACAGCTATTGGCAGTAGTGCTTGCTTCATGGAGATGTCAACTGCCAAGCTAACAGTGTCTTGCTCACCAGGTACATCACAAGTGGATGTGATGTTTTTCCACAGCCTCTTTTTACTTCTTAATTAGGTTGTAAACTTGGCAGGCAGTCCTTCAGCCTAGACCTGCACTACTCCCAGCAGGACTCTGGTCTAGGAATGGTACATGTGCTTTGGGTTACTGGGTGGTGTTTTCTCAGATAGCCTCCCTCCAAACCCTACAGCCATCCATTTGTAACCCAGTCCAAGCACCACCCTTTCCTCCACTTCATGGGTCTGGCTGCAAACCAACAGAGCAAGCAAGAATATGCTTGATTTTAAGCATAGGACAAGCACCAGAGGAGCTGACAATGGACTGCTCCCCTGTTCTCCCTCTCGGAGAGCTACACAGGGCTTCATGTCCTTGCATCTGCCTGGGTCCTCAGCATGGCCTTTCAGAAAGTCTCCAGAGCCAGCCTGTTCAGCCAGGCGCTTGCATACCGCGTGCACAAGCTGGGCGGGAGCACTGTGCCTAAGGCTGGCTGAAGGGTACCCAAAGGGGCATTGCTCCCTCACTCTCTGTGGCACATTCCCACCCACCTCAGTGCAAAACAGAGCTGGGAACATCACAGGCCCTGGGATGTACATGATAAACATCTCCATACTCCTCTGCCTTTCCCCTTCACTCTCCCCTGCTCTCCTTTTATTTTACACAGCTTTGCTGGGGCCCCAGATCTGGGCTGGGCTCTCAGCCCTCAGCTAAATCTGAACTAACAGCAGCAAAACCAGTGCCAGTGCCCTGACTTTATGTCAGTGAAAAAGCAAAGGTCCCTTTTCCTGGAGCTTGCACGGCTGTCCGTCCTCTCCCTGCCGCTGACAGCTGCACGAGCATGAGTGGCACAGCCCCCAGGGCCGGCTCCCTGCGCGTGTGCAGCCTGCACCACAGACCCTCCTCGGGGCCCCGTGCTGCGAGACAGCCCTGAGTCTTCCTGACTCCTTGGCATAGCTGAGGCCTCGTTCCTATTAGCCTTGTCTGGCCCGTAGGGTTCAGCTGGTGGCAACAGTCCTACTGGTTTTGCCTTCCCGTTGTTTGTGTGCAGCCAGCTCCTACTGCCTCGCAGTCTAGCGTGCAACCATTTTAATGGCTAAAACCAGGTTGTTTGACACGTCAAGCAGCTTCAAGGCAAAAAAGCTGGCATGTTCCAATGCGTCCCTGTGAGCTGATGTGCCGAAGCTTTCCTCCCCGTGTTTCGCTGGGCCACACTAGCAGCCAGCGGTGGGGACTTGCATCCTGCTGCTGCTTACCTATACCTAGTTAGACAGCTTGCAGTCTTTCCTCAGGCCAGACCCACACTAATGGCAAAGGATTAAATCCTGAGGGCTGTTCCCGGAGATTTTAATTTTGCTTCCTGCATTCCTTTTTGGACAAAGATCCATTATATCAAAAGAGATTTTTGCAAGCTTCAGCTGTAGCCAACAGGAGTTCACCTGACCTTTGCTTTTAAGACAAGCCAAAGATAATTAGATATGTTTTGTATTGAGTATAAACTTTTCATCACATTAGGAATTTTCCAGCTCTGCTAGTAATGGAATCCACAAAAGAGCAAAGATAGGCAGATAGACAATTTTTGAAAAAGAAGGTGTAATTCACTAGACACCCCCCAAATGTTTGAAGATACCATCTTGGGCCTGGCTGAAGTATCAGCTAAACAGAGAAATACACCATGGCTTACTTGTTTGATTTGCGTTTAACTCAGTGGTACTATAAATAATTCACAATGCAGTTCCAAAGTGCAGTTATCAAAATTTATGTGTGCATTTCATGCGCTTACAGTTATTGCAACATATATGCCCCTATGGTATGGTGTAATTCCACAATGACTCTACTTGGCAGCAAGCATCCTCGTGTGTTTGCAGGGCCCCTTGTGCTGTGGTTGTTCACAACACTTATTTCACAGGCTCAGAAATGGAGTTCTGTGGGGTTTTGGTTTTTTTTTCAGGTGGGACCTAAATTTCAAATTTTGTCATGGAATGTAGCAGCCATATAGAGGTTTTGCTTCCACATTGTGTTTGCAGGCTACCAGCACTGTCAGCACTGTTCTTACAGTAAATTAATTCTTCATTATACTATAGTCTCCTTGAAGAAGATGTTTTGCTGCCCTCATTTCTTTGGCTTCCTAGAGTAACTCTGACTCCTGCACCTACTTCCTTAACTGTTAATAGTTGGTCTGTGTTAACTACAGCCCAGTAACAAAGTGATCATAAATAGTTTTTGCATGCCTCAAAAGTTTCATGTATTTCAGCCTGATGGATTAGCCACCTGAGACTTTTTCAAGAAGCATGTGATTTGGATTTGCTGTCCATCACCTACCCTTCTTTCTTGAGTAGCTGCACTAGATGAGATGAATAAAAGGGCCAGGTAACTGATCAGCAGAACAAAAAAGCATCTGTAGGGGACAGAAAAGATGAACAATTCTTGAAGAATATTAGTAAAATAATAAATTAAAGAAGAAACTTCACAGTAGCAAATTTGGACAACCCATGAATCACTTTTAGCCTGGAAAATCTGTAAGAAGTATAGTCAGCTTTGACACCTACGACGTCTGTGGTTTTAGCCAGTGGTGGCTTTTTATGGCTGTGGTGTAAACAACAGAACTCTTTGGTAGCACATTGCTATACAGAGATTTTACCAGAGGTGTTGTTTAGTCATTCACCTGTACTCTTTAAGAGACTGATTTTCAGTAGACATGCTTAAATAATGTTAGCATCTACCATAAAATAAGGCAGCATGTAAAGATAGATTAGGAGCACTGCAGAAAGAAACAGAAGAACCATACTTCATAAAAAGTCAATTCTGCACATGCTTAAATCCGTACCTTTTAAAGACCCCATGTGCTTAAAGCTAAGGGCTTGTTTGAATTACTTCTGAATATGAGTAACACAGTGCAAAAAAATTTATCTTGGACTTTAGCCCCCCCCTTCTCATTACCTCATCTCCAGAGGCTAATGAAAAACTGTAAATATTGTCTGGCCAGGTAATATGCTGTTATGGATTAGAAATTAGCCAAGGGTATGGCCAGATGATTATAAGTGATCAAATTGCTGCTTGCCTGGTTTTAGCCCACCCTAGTTGTGAAGCTAAACTTGTTATTTAAACCATGAGAGAGGCTGAAGCTCCAGGGTTTTACCCCCTATGAGAAGTGGGAAGGCAGTGTTTGGGAAACGCCTCCGTCCCCCAGCTGGGGGACAGCCCTGTGGCCAGGGAGCCAAGGGGGCAATGCAGCAGGGCAAAACAGAAAGCTCTTACCATAGGGAGACAGGTTATCCATTGGCTTCACTGACAATACTGGGAGCAGCTGAAAAGGGGAAGAGAAGGAAGGCAGCACTGTACCATAGGAAAAGTGATGGGGCTTTGCAGGGGATTTTGTTGTTAGATGTGAATTTGCTCTGGTCTAAAAACACCTCTTCAGCCTCTTGCTTATACATCAAGAACATCTCAGAAAGTGGAAAATTTGAGGTAGAGACCAAACAGCCATCATCAGATGGATTTTCCCTAAGGGGTAAAGCCCTGAGGCCTGTCATGTGTCATGCCCGAGCTGTGGCTCGGAGAAAACCAGGCACTCCACTGCCTGCGAGGTTGTGAGAGACCTTCAAACAGACCTTCCCAGTTACGCCACATGGGGTTCAGACATGGGAAAAACACCAGAGAAGAACAAATGACCACACTTCATCTCACGCCTGATGGCCATTGTGTGACTGAACTTCACCAGCAGTAGACAGGAGGTGAAATTCAACTTGTTTGACTCTGAGTCTTTGAGTGTTTTGCTAAACTAGTTTAAATTACCTCCCTTGTTCTGTGAGCTAAAAGATGGATGTCTTGCTGGCTTTAAAATTAACTAAGTGCTCAGACAGATCCCTCTGACTTTTATTTAGCTCTAACCACTTAAGAAGAAAACCTAGGAGTGTAGTCAACTCCTAATGCTTCTAGACAGCATCTGGTACTGATCATTGTCAGGTACAAAATACTAAACCATTTAGACCACTGTCTGATCTGGGTTTGATAATTTTTGCTTTGCTTAAAGCAAAGAAGTCCAGATAAACCTTTCCTAAGCAGTTCCATATTATGGTAGTTGAACTGTTCATGGAAAATTTCTGGGTGATGATCTTCTTTTCTAGTATTCATAGTATTGTCCAGCAGTGAATGACAGCTGATTGCCACTTCCATGTTCATTACAGCTTCCACTTTTACCACTGGCTACTTTTGATTCATTACTGCTTAAGTTCATGTGTCTAGCCAGTGCAGAACCTATCAGTTCACACATGTCAAAGGCATCAGCTGATAGCAGCTGGAAGTAGGCATGCAAAAACACAGTTTACTGAAGTGTCTTATAGCTTGCAAGTTTGCTAAATGAACATGCAATCTCTTATTTTGCAACGAACTCTGTGCAGGTGTATCCATGTGCTGCCTTGCTTCAGCAGGAGTCTTTGCTTAGATCTATTTTGGAGGATTTCTTTTCAGAAATGCTGGGTTTATAATTTGCACACAGTTCAAATCTTCCTGCAAAATTTCTCCTGTTCCATCCCTTTTACAACAGCCATTTGCCCAGTTCCTGCCATCCCTTTGTCATGGCTATTCTTACTTACTAAAATGCACTAAACTCATCAGAATGAACCATGCAAGAGGGAAGGATTTTTAACCTACTTCAGTTTGAACATAGCCAACAAAATCTGTGGATTAAATCTAAATTAATCAATCTCTTCTCTCTGTGACATCACATGTAAACTGTTCTTGCAACATTTGACAAAATGATGTGCCTGAAAAAGATCTGGTGTGATTTTGCAAATGCATTCAATAGCAGCATTTTTTCTACCTGCTTTAGGAGCAAATGAAAACAGAATTAATCTAGATTTTGGCCAATAGTCCCCTATGGAATCTTCCTTTAGGCCATTAAATGTTTGGTTATGACAGATATGTACAGCTTGAAAATATTCTTCATCTTCAAGCCATTCTGTGTTACCTTTTCTGCACGTTGCCATTGCCTGCAAAGCCTAATAAGCCATAATTTTCTTGAACTGCAGCTTGCCGCCTAAGGTCTGGTATTTCTATCTTTCCCTCATTTTGGCTCCTCCTTTGATGGTTTCGCTTTAGTCAGATTAGCAAAAAAGATAAAGCTGCATTTCTGCTAATAAGCCTTCTGGAGTCCCAGCCAATTGGCTGAAGGGCTGAGGATGTTGAAAATACATATCCAATTATGATCTGGCTGTGGTCCCCATTTGGCTAATGTATCAAATGTCAGTTCCAACTGAAAAAAGCACACCCTGTCACTAATGTTGTTTTATACATAGCACAAAGTGTACTCTTGAGAAACAGCCTCATCTTCTGATACACTGCAAAGCTTTGTCAAAAAGCAGGGAAGGATAATCTATCCAAAATATAAACCTAGACATACAGGAAAAGATTTATCCAAGGTTCTCCACCCAACTAGGTAATATACAGACAAACATATTAAAAACCACAATTACTTCCATGTTAGGGATTTTTCAAGATGTGCAGAAGCGTGTGCCCGAATATCACAGATTAGCATCAAAATCAACATCAAGAACTGTTTTCTAATTGCAGAAAAAACACGGCATACACGTGTTTTATGCACCGGTGAACAAGGCAAGAGTTCAAGAATATAAAACTATGGACTGGAGGGAACTGTGGTTAAGGTAAGGAAGCTGTCCAGGGATTATGTATTATTTTATTCCTCTACTCCCAAAGCCTTTCTGTTCCAAGCTGGGCTGCTGCACTGAATGCTGAAGAATCAAAGTCTTGTTCTTTCCCTTAAAATGCTGTGACTCTTTGCTTTTCTGTTGCCTTTTTCCATTTCTACTGAAAGATTTCTATAGTGCCCTGGAGTTTTGTGTAAGAGAGAGTCAATATTATTGTTTAGTTTTCCAGGATGAAAGACTGCTGGACAGAAAAGAGCCTCCCCTCGATTTGTGGGTTGTGCTTAGTAAATGTTTATTTATTTTTTTATGCCTTGGAAAGGAGACAAGTGCTGTGGTTAAAAAACGTTCTCTTTCCTTTGGTTGCTGGCAAAAAAATGATAAAACAACTATAAGCTGAAACAGGAGAAACAAGAATATCTAAACACATTCCAATATATTAGCCTCAAATCAGTCAGCTATAAATAAATGCATTAAGTCTTCAGAGAGCTGGACTCTGTAGTCATTTGTATATCTCATAAGCATAGTTTGCTTTTGCAAATACCAGATCTCATGTACTTTTCTGTTTGATATCCACTAATACTTGAGCACACAAAGTACTTGTACTTCTCCTTTATTCCACAATACATTTACGAGAAATATAGCACATTAACAACAGAATAGTGCCACCACCTAAAAAAACCCACTTTCTGGCCCTAGGAATTCCTATGCATATGTTCATTCAAAAGAAGAAAAGAACATTGATTAACATCAAGCAATGGCAATGTCTTTCTCACTCTTAGAAGGACATGTTATTCACTTAAGGCCACATATTTTGTCACCTCCAAGTGGTATTTAGGATGCATGCCCAAAAATTGTTGTAGGCTTGCATCCTCCACGGATTTCCATGCATACAAAACCAGCTGTGGATAATATACAGCCCCTTAAAAGTGCTGGCTTTTGAAAATCAATCCTTAGGCAAACTGGACCCCTGGACAGTCCATGGGGTGTGAGAGGCAGCAGCAGTGGTGGGTGCTGCTAAGAGGAGGGTGACCTGGGGGAAAGGAGCAGGCTGCAAGATCACATCCAGAGGGACACTGCAGGAGAGCAGATTCTGGGTTAGTTTTTCTTTTGTGCTGTCTCCCAGGCGTGCACTTGCACTGCTGCTGGATCCTGGGGGCTTGTTTTCTTCCTTCTCAGTACCCAGCAGATAACCTCCAGGACACACGAAGGGAAATCCCAGAACCTGCCACCACCCCATCCCTCTGGGCAGCCTCACACAGAAGTGGCTGGAGGGTCTCTCAGATTTGCCTCTGTTGACATTCCCCTGATTGCTTCTGCTACACCTTTTTAGAGCCATTGGTAATTATTTCAGTACCAGGGGTTAGGCCTGGCAAGGGCAGAGTTTTGTCACTCTAAAAGGGTTTGAGGAGAGCTTAGCTAGCTAGTTATGGTTTCAATTTGTCTTTCTAAAACTAGGCCTCTAGGGTCTGGCAAATGGCCTGGAAAAGTCTATATAGACCTCATGCAGTCAACTCAGTTTTACAGATCTCATTTCTGTCTGGCAGGTTGCAGGCTGCCCAGGGAGAAATTTGGCCAGTGGCTTGTTAGTGCAGAGGACATTTTCCAAGTGGGAACGAAGCCAAGTCATTGTGAACTTTACTAATGGTGAATGGAGCACATTGGCTGTAGCTTGGAGATGTTTTTTCCAAAGGTGAAACCAAAATCCTGAACATGCGAAAGGGAAAATGTTGCAACAGACAGCGTGAGACCTAGACATGAATGCTTGGTCAGGCCACCGGTTTGTTGGTGGCTCTTTGTGCCAGTACAAGGGAGGCTCATGTACCTTTTTTTGCTTCTGTTTCTCATTGAGTTGACTGGGTAGTGTATCTTCAAGCCCTGAGTGGTGGGACAGGGCTTGGGTAGCTGCTAGTCATTTTGGAAGCTGGTGGCTGACCCTGCTGGGATGGGATGGGAACCAGCAGGAATGGCCCAGGCCTGGCAGTGGCTGGGTAAAGGTCTGACTCAGACACCTCCAAAGCCATGTCTCCAGTGAGCAGCAGCCTGCCCCACAGGTTAGAATCAGCTCCAATGGGAGCCATGCTCTGATGCCTGAGCTCTCCATGCCTGAAAGAGCAGGCGGTGTTACCTTACCTCTTTTCTGCATTTTTGTAGGCAGGTAATTTCACTTCCTCGTGGCGATAACACATTGTACTTTCTTAATTTTCCAGTGTACTGCTATAAATTTACAATGAATGTATTTGTGGTGGGTTGATCCCAGTTGGACGCCAGGTGCCCACCAAGCCACTCTATCACTCCCCCTCCTCAACTGCACAGGGGAGAGAAAATATAACAAAAGGTTCGTGGGTTGAGATAAGAGCGAGGAGAGATCACTCACCAATTACCATCACAGGCAAACCAGACTCAACTTGGGGAAATTAGTTGAATTGTATTACCAGTAAAAATCGAAGTAGAATAATGAGAAAAAAACCCTAAATCTTAAAACACCTTCCCCTCCACCCCTCCCTTCTTCCCGGGCTCAACTCCCCTCCCGATTTTCTCTACTTCCTCCCCACCAGTAGCACAGGGGAACAGGCAATGGGGGTTGTGGTCAGTTCATCACATATTGTTTCTGCTGCTCCTTCCTCCTCAGGGGGAGGACTCCTCACTCTTCCCCTGCTCCAGTGTGGAGTCCCTCCCACGGGAGACAGTCCTCCATGAACTTCTCCAAGGTGAGTCCTTCCCACGGGCTGCAATTCTTCACCAACTGCTCCAGTGTGGGTCCCTTCCACGGGCTGCAGTCCCTCAGGCACAGACAGCTCCAGTGTGGGTCCCCTGCAGGGCCACAAGTCCTGCCAGAAAACCTGCTCCAGCGTGGGCTTCCCACGGGGTCACAGCCTCCTTCAGGCATCCACCTGCTCTAGCGTGGCGTCCTCCATGGGCTGCAGGTGGATATCTGCTCCACCATGGACCTCCCTGGGCTGCAGGGGACAGCCTGCCTTACCATGGTCTTCCCCACGGGCTGCAGGGGAATCTCTGCTCCGGTGCCTGGAGGACCTCCTCCCCCTCCTTCTTCACTGACCTGGGTGTCTGCAGAGTTATTTCTCTCACATATTCTCACTCCTTTCTTCCAGCTGCTACTCTGCAACATTTTTTTTCCCCTTCTTAAATATGTGATCCCAGAGGTGCCACCACTGTCATGGATGGGCTTGGCCTTAGCCAGCAGTGGGTCCGTGTTAGAGCCAGCTGGTATTGACTCTGTCGGACATGGGGGAAGCTTCTAGCAGCTTCTCACAGAAGCCACCCCTGCAGCCCCACGCTACCAAAACCTTGCCATGCAAACCCAATACGGTATTATGTTTTTCTTTGGCAGTTAGATGAAAAATCCATTGTGCACATTAGTCACTGCAGGAAAAACTGCTTGTGCTCTCTTCTGAGCACCAACACATGTTGTAATCTCCATGACCAGAGCTGTACACATCCATGCATGAATTGTGTGAGAAATTTTGAGGTCTGAGCACCAAGGGGCAAGCAGAAACTGCATGTGCAACCTTTCAGTGGAGTCAGTGTGTGTTATACACAAGGCTGCACACACAATAATTGAAATATCTGTGACAATAAAAACAAATTCAACATTGAGCTAGAAGCAGAACAAAACTCCCAAATTTTCTTAGTCTGGGATGGCACAGATTTGGAGTTTGAATTAATTCACAGTCCATCATTATATTCATGACAAATGTGCTCTAGGGTAGCCCAGAACTCCCATTTAAAAAAAAAAAAAAAAAAAAAAAAAGAAGAAACAGTTGTACCTTTTTTGCCTTTCTGGCTGCAAGTTAAATGTTGGGTATGTCTCAGAGCCCTGCAGGTCTGTCTTATTTAACAAGCAAACAAACAAACTAAAATGCAGGTCTTTGGAATGATGTGAACTTCCCTACTCAGCTCCATAACTGCTCATTATTACTGGTATGCTCTTCTAAGAGCTATTAATGACCCATTGAATTAAGTTACCTAATACTTCAAAGATAATATATTTGAAGACTTTTTGAAGAGGTTCTGACATCTTTACTACTCTCAAAAGACCTTGAAAGCCTGCAGGTGAAAGATCTAACTTTAATTTGTTGCATGGAATTCCTTATAGGAGTTGTAAAGAAAAAAACCTGCTGCAACTCACTATTACCCCCACTCTCATCTGTATTCTCTGAGAAATAATAAGATAGACTTCTGTGAAAGCACTGAACAGAGGAGGAGAAACAGTCACTGCATTTGGATCATGTCCTGGGCCCTTACTGCTATGAATAACATCATTGAGAAGGTAATGGGTATGAGCCAAGAGGGTTCAACAGGACTGGAATGGGATGTTATAGAAAGGCCTCTGAGACACTTGCACTGTATTTTAATGCTGAGATATAGAGAGTTCTGAAAATCTCCAATACCATTTTCTAGGAAATTATATATGTGATATAAGAACGATTATGGTTAGTCAAACAGTACTTCTGGAAAATTATTGGTTTCAGTTACATTCTCCAGGGTACTTCATAACTGAGAAGGAGTCCCAGCATCTCCTCTGAAGGTCAAATCTGCTCACTGAACCTCAGATAGGGCCATATTTATGTACATTTGTAAGGTATATAAGAGACATTTCTCCATCCACTTAGTCAGGCTGAGGACACAACAGAAGGTATCATGATGTTATGCTGATCAAGACAACAGTATGCCTGAAAATTAGCAGTGTCTGTAATTCTGTCTGGTGTTCTAGGGTATATTTAAGCTCTGTGTACTATTTTCACATGCAATTTTATACATTTGAAGGCTATAATTAAATTTAAAAATAATGAAAAACTTATTTGAATTCAAATTAGATAGAAACCATGCCTTAGCCTTGAGCCTTTTCTTCCTGAATTTTCCTGCTTGTGGGTTTTTGTTGTTGTTGTTATTGTTTTAAAGAAAGAACAAAAAGACAGTGGAAAACTCTACATATGTGTTTTAATGGTGGCTTTTGGATTTGGATGGGACAATGATGGTGTCAGAGATGTGATGTCAGAGGCACAGGGAGAAAGTTTTTAACATTTTCCTGCTTTAAAGAATGTCTCTGTGGAGGATAAGGACCCTTTAGTTGGGCAGGTGCCTGGGAGGTGGGAGAAAGCATCTGACTCTTGACTGCCCCAGACTCCCCAGCTGAGCTTGGGTGCGTCACTCAGAGCAGGAGCCCAGCACTTAGCTGAAGCCATCCTGCAGATAGGTATCTCAGCTAAGCTAGTTATTTAGGTCTCCTCTATCATTCAGGAAGACAGACAGACAGGCATCTCTGGAGTACGATTCAACCTATTTTAGGATAGTTGTCCAAGAAAGGAGGAATGAGTCATGCTCTGGAGGTACCTGTCTTTCTTCATTGATGGTAGAGAGAGCCTAGATGACTAGTTCTGATTAGATGCCTGATTTTGGGGGTAGGTGAAGTGAGATGAGCACAATCCCACCATTAGCCTTTCTGTACCTTCACTCGTATGTCTGTGAAACAGAGAGAGGCCTGGACTCCTTCTGCAGGGACATGTCCAGGAGAACTGTTGGAGAAGTCAGATGTGGCAGTCATGAGGGGCACATGCGTCTCTGGTGGGAGACATATCTGGTACTTAAAATAGGGAACACCTTTTTAATGAGTGAAAATGTCTCAGGTGGGAGAAGCTTTCAAAGCGCAACAAATGTCTCTGGAGGAGGTGTCTATTGGAAATGCATCTTGTGCACACAGACAGAAGTGTCTCAGCCTTTGCACACAGCATCCATATTTCTGTCTGGCAGGTGACTGCTGCATTAGAAATAGAAAATAGCTGAAGTAGTTTAACAAGTGGCCTTCTGAGGAGGAAAGAGACCATATTCTGGATATGGGAGAGGGGAGAAACAACTAAAGGCTCAAAAATGTTCATCCTGTAGTGGCCTGCAGGGAAAAGTTTAACAAGGAGTCCCACAACCAGGAGGAGAGGCAAAAGAAATGCCAGGGAGAAATGTTCATCACTAGCAAATAAGGAGGAAGTGAGGTGCTGCCCTATGCAAGTGATTTTGCATCGCTATGAACTGCTGTCCTTTGAAGAGCCATTGAGCCTTCTGCACAGCGTGCCAGTCTTGCAGCCTCCCGCTCAAGTGCTCAGGGCTTACAAACTTTGAGGTCTGTGCTCACAGCAGCAGATAACAGGGATAAAAGATGCTGAGATGTGGTCTTGTACCTGGAGAAGACGCATCTCTGTGTTAAAAGGAGCTGTGCCACAAGGGGTGATTCTGTCACAGTCACCCATGACAAGATATACTTGCCAAGTGACCCCATCCTCCTGTACACTGCCACCATGTTGGAGATGTGGTCACATGGACTGTCACAGTTCCCATGCAGACCATAGAAGATCTGAACTCAAAGGACATCCCTGGTACTGCTGTGGACCTTGGGCTCCATTGTAGTGAGCACAGCCAAAGTGTGGGAGGAGACAACCCTCCTTTCTTGTTACTAGGAAATGGAAATTGCCCCGGTGCCAGAGCTAGCCAGGGAGTAATTTGGAAACAGGCTTCCAAGTCTTTTGATTGCTAGTCCATATACTCATGCCAGAGAACAGAGTATTGCCTCTCCTTAATCTGGACTCATTTTCACTCCAAACTATGGCTCCCAGTTCTGGTGTAAACTGCTCTGAAATAAGAAAGATCTATAAAAGTGTCAGTGTGAATTATTGCTTCTCTTGCTCAGGCTAAGACATGGAAATTGAAGGGTGGTTTAAAGGACCACCAATTCGGTGTATCCTTTTTGCCAGGTTAGCAGGAAACAGAGTTAAATCCTACAGTGGAAGTGTATAGTTCACATTTGGTTCCAACACATGGGGCAAGACAAGACCCATGCTACCTGCAGCAGTTGTGTAGCAACAACTACGATATTTCTGTATGCATTGCTTCTAAAAGACAGTGAATCTGTACAGTTGGACTCCATTTGTAAAGTTTTACAAGGCATTGGGCACTTTTGTTGCAACAGACTCCATGCCAGCATGCAACTTGTTCATTTTATGTTCTGAACATAACATTGTCCACATGAGCTTCACAGTTGGCGGCCACCAGCAGCTGTTTTTCTTTATTCACCAGCTGGCACACTGAATGCACTCAGCTGTAATTCACTTTTTCATTCCCAGCCATGAATACTGATACCACTTTAGAAGCTGAGTTTGCATTCAGAGTGCTAATTTTTACTAGCCCTTGCAGGAGGAGGGGAAAGAAACACCATTTATTTCAGGACTGGTCCTATATGAAGCTGCCTTTTGCAAAAGAATAAAGGAAATTGTTTATATCTAGTTTCATATAATGTATGTATGGCTGTGCTGTAAGGCCTTTGAAATTATCTACCAACTTGTCACTCCTGGGTGCAATTTAATCAAAAGCCTATGGTATGTGTTTACGCGGAAAAGTTCTGCCAGAATAATTGTTACTGTATCTGACAAATGATGTCAACATAGGTCACCTTTTTCACGTTCTCTTTCCTATCTTACTTGCTTTTTTGTTTTGCCTTCTTCTCTTACCCCACTGCTCCTCCTTTTTTCATTGACACTTTAATTTTAGTGATGCCAGGGTTGACTTATGATGCTTCTTAGTGACACCATTGCTCATACGTTTGCTTTTCTGCTACAGTGATTTTATGTGCTCCAAACGTGTTAAACTCACACTCTTGGCACATCAGTGCCAGCAGGAGTCTGAAAGAACAATGTTTCAAAAAAGACATTTCAAGCCACCAGGTGACCTAAATACTTGGAGTTTTAGGCAAAACCTTCAAGTCAAAGATGCATGTTGAATGTTGCAAAGATGAATGCTGCATTTAGAGTCTTGACAATGCAAAGGGTTTCTATTTGCCTGATCGCAGGTTTCTGGCTTTGCATTGCAAGCCTGTAGAGTTGACATATGTGCACACTTTGCTTAGAGCTGCCCTGTATTCATGCCACAGTTGGAGTTTAGATCCTGTGACTTGGCAGACAGAAGTGGCATGTGGTTTTCCTGAGAAGGGGGAGAGGATCTTACCTCTCACCCAAAACCAGGCTCCAGGCAGAGTAGCCCGAAGTCCATACAGCAATAGGAAGGGGAACAACCAAGGTGGCAAAGACGAAGCCATATGCATTCTTGGTATGTTTGGCTCATGCTAAACTTCATGTTTATCTCTTTTTGGAGTGTTGTTTGTCTCTTTTTAGAGAGTTATTTATCAGCATCTCTGGTTTTTGTTTGCTGAACATTCATTAAACACAGTTCTCACAATACAACTTTTAGTTCCAAGATGGATAAATAAGCTCCAACAAAGAGAAAAGTCATATTCAAATACTTCAAATAAGCTCTGTGCAAAATTTTGTGGTTCAAATATGAAATGGCTAAATAAGAGACCTGTTGAATTATAGTGTAGTCATTCTTCAGGCCTAAGATGCTATTTATTGGGAAGGTACTAGGATTCCATTAAAATTACTGATTTTTCCCTGTGAATCTGAAAAGAGTGCAACACACAAATGATAACATTAAGCAACTCCATGCCAACAGGGATTTTTGAAAAAGTGTCTGTTGTGTACATGTCCCTGACCAAAGATAATCTAGGCCTGTCTGATAGCATGAGAGAATTTAGATATCAGGAAATAAATTCATTTCCTCTTGTAATACCAGGAGGAATTAGAAGAATTACAGCAGACACTATATGTTTCAGGACACTGTCTGGGTTAGAAAGATGCTGACTCAAAGAAGGACAACATTGTTTTCTTTCCTTTTTTTTTAACTCAAGTCTCTCCAGATGGATCAGGTTATTTCACATACAGCTTCTTTCTCAGAGGAACTAGTTTCTAATGAACTGAGGTGAACTGATCCTGCTTACAGCCTGAAGTAAGATTAGCCAATCGAGATCACAGGGAAGTGCCATATGATTTTCATTATGTTTCTTGTCTCATATTCTGCACCTTGGTGAACCGTGTTCAGACCTGAAAGATAAAGTGAGTTGTAGCCTGCAGCTGCTGAGTAGCCAGAGCAAGCAAAGCACATCTGTGAGATTTCCAGCCATGGAGGCTTTGCAGGAACAAATGGAGGCTCCTTTTCAGTAGTGTGTGGTCCTGGAGAGGATTCAGTCTCAAATCAGGGAGCATGTGGAGTTACACTGCAATGCAGGTCATTAAACAGGTAACAGTGAATTTCTCCAGTCTGATAAACAGCAGATAAATAGACAAGCTACAGCTGCAATCCTCAAAGAAACTGGTGTATCCCAAAGTTTCACTTCTGACTTTCCTTCCCTATCATCACCACCATTCCTTCTCCATGATCTCCTTTGAAAGTCTCAGACATTGTAACTGAGAATAAAAAGGACCTACATTGTCTAAATGTCGTTAGCTGTTACCATGCCAACCAGTAGACTACACTTAACAGCAGCCAAGGTGCAGATTTGATAATAACAAATGTACCAGATCTTCATTTCTCCTTAAACTAACCAAGACCTACCCCTTTACATAGACACACAGTTTTCGTCTCACCAGCTTAAGTAAAAGGTGTAAAGCAGGGCAGCCACAGGGAGCCTGACAAGAGGAGGAGGGCTTTCCTTGGGCTGACCTTCCCTCCCAGGAAAACTACAGAGTAGCACAAACTGGCAGAGAAACCAGGACGTGAGTGTGTTAGGACGGCTGATGGAGAAGTGACATGGCTTCATGGAAGTACTGAGCATACCGGTTACTTAGGGATTCTTACATGTTGCCAATGGTCTTTTTTCTCTTTAAACGTGTGTGGAGGAGGACATACAGATAAGCACGTGTGCAACCTGGCCAAAAGTATTATTATTATTATTATTATTATTATTATAGTTTCCTGTTTCTGCATACAACTGCAAGTCAGATATCTTGTGTTTCTGCAGCACTTAAAATGATCTAACAAAATCAGAACTGATTTCTGTGCCAAAACTGGTAGTTCTGTTCACACATTGAGATGCTTTTAACAAGTGAATCCTGTTTCACTCCAGGGTGAAGCAGTTCTTTAAATGGCAGAACTGCACACACAGAGACACAGAGGGACTGGAATGGGTCTTGAGAGGTCATTTAGTCTTTCCCCCCTGCCCAATAGGCAGAAGCCATTACACTTGCATTATTATTTCTGACAGGTTCTTGTCTAACCTGTTCTTGGAAAGTTCTTACAGATAGGACCTCATGACCTTCCTAGGCAATGCAGTGCCCTGCTTCCCTCTCCTTACAGGTAAAGAAAAGAAGGTACCACTCTCAACCTTAAAACTCCTTTGCTGCAGGTTAAGCCTTTCACTTCCTGTGTTTTTTCCAATGGATCTGGAGAATGGTTTATTAGTGACTGCTGTGCAGTAATCTTTTATAGAGTAGTTGGAGACAGCAATCTTGTATCTGCAGCCTAAAGCACCTCTACATGAATTTTTAACACTATATTTATCCCTAGTGAGGACCTCCTCTCTTATTTTCACATCTAACATTATAGTCAATTTACAGAATGGTACTCACAACAAGTATAGAAAATGTGCAGTGGGAAATTTATGAAGCACCTATACCAGGAGATGTCCTTGACATAGGTCTGTCCCCTGCTACCTACCTATGTAGAGGTTGGCCTGGAAAATTCCTTAAGAAACACTTGGCCGTGAGAAGGGTGAGGCTTGGCTGCTGCTTTAGCAGTAGAGGATTCCTGAAAGACCAGTTCTTTGACTCAACAAGTCAGATGATAATTATATTGCTGCTCAGGCTAATAGTGTGTCTATATGTGAAGAATTCTGTTCATTATCAAAAGACATAATCATGATACTGATTATTACTTGGTTGTTGTGAAATATACCATGAGGCATTTTATGGGAAGTCCAGGGTGAATAGAGTGCATAAGACCTTTTGAAGAAACAATAGAAATGTGCAGCACAAAGAGATTTATTTGGAGTTGTTAATAGAGTAGTCTGCTCCTTAAGCGCAGCCAGGTAAGTGGGGCCAAGCTCTCTTCACACCCTAAAAGTAAAGGGTTGAGGAGCCCTATAAGTATCCATTTTGTCCCCCATCTTGGAATCTGAGGCAGACTCCACAAAAGAAAAATACATCCTTAAAAATTAACCTGCTTATTAAATGCAACTGAGAAATAGGGATGGCATGTAAACAGCAATAAAGCAGAGCTGGGAAATGAGCTAAAAAAATCTACTCTAACTGGAAACATAAATCAGATGCAATGTAAGAAAGGTTCTCTGCAATAATTTGTTTATGGCTGCAGGCTCCAGAAAGCCAAAGCCAGTGTGTGGTTGGCTCAGGGATACTCCACAAAAGTTCATCAGCGTGTTATGGTGCCTTGCTGGGACACTGCCCCCAAGACTCACATACTGGAATCTTTCCGTTCAGGGGGAAGGATAACAATGGAAAAGTAGTTCAGCACATATAAGGAAGGAACAGATCACAGAAAAAGAAAAGAAAAGTAAGTGCATTCTGCTGGTGTTTCCTTCATTTCTTCTGGGTTTAGGAAAATAAAATGCTGACAGCAATGCTCACACCAGAGCTGAAATGCAGCAGAGCTGTTCACCCACCAAAAAAACCAGTCTCAGCACTTCAGTCACCTTCCCTCCCTATTCTTGCACCACCAATCTCCATTGCCACTTTTCTGGTGTCCTTGAAAGTTTGGGATTTTTAGTGATCTGAAGTTCTGGCTATTCAGACTATTTGCAATCTTCTGCAATTTTGAGCTAGGCTCTGTCAAACTCAACCAAAACAATAGAGGAAAGACCTGAAAACCCAGCAGACCCAGCCCCAGGCCTTCCACTGATCTCAGCTGCGGTAGTGCTGCTATCCAGCTATCCCCTTTTGGCTAAGGTGGTACCAAGTAGGTGTGTGGGACTTGCTAAGACTGATGACATTCTGTGTTTGGAGAAAGAATAAAAAACCTATTTCTTTATTGACACCCACAAATAAGCACTGACATCGAAGTATGCAGCTGTTGTGAAGAACAAGACTCTTATGTTTGTATGAAGAACACAGATTTTGGTACAAGTGTCCTTTATCAGCATTTCCCCCTGGAAATAACAAAATAGTCATTGCTGTGTATTTCTGCCGTCTTTGTGCAGGAAAGGTGATGACCAGTGTAGGGGGCAGTTGGAGAAAGAGGAAAAATCCCATCCCACCAGGGCAAGGGAACCTGAAAAAGGAAAGCAGTGGGAGAGGTGGGACCTTTAAAGGAGCAACAGTGCTGGAGGAAAAAAGCACATGGAAAAGGAACATTGAATACATTTTGAAAGTGGAAATACCTCAGTTTGCTTTTGTGGCAACCATGCCTGTGTAAACCACAGACAAAAAATAGGTACAGAGCAGCAGGTGACAGGTTGCCTTTTATTGGTGCCTTCCAATTGTGATCATGGTATAAGAGAGCACAGATTCCTGACAAAAATTAAAAAACCCAACATACTAACTAATGGGTTTGTCTTGGTTGAACTAGAGCATTCTGGTCAGGTGCTGCCCAATGATGTGAATCTGTATCTGCATACAGAGGCATACACAGATGTACCCACAACAGCGCTTTGCCAATCCTAATCAGTTTATTCAGTTGCAGTTGCTTCTGGTTTTTGCCTCTCTTGTCCCTGGCTGCAGTCAAAGCTGAGGTTGGGAGTAAAAGGAAAGCCTTTTAAGACAATCCAGACATAATCTGGATTGACTTGTATTTTTCTGTAGAAAAGAATGCTCACAATAACGGAGGATAAAACCCAGCCATCTGGAGGAGAGGCTAAGCCAATATTCCCCTGAAATCCCCATGGCAAAGTGTATGCATCTTTGACGGCGTCTTGTGAAGTTCACAGTTTTCTATTCATTAGCTTATTTCAAATGAATTAATCTTATATTTGCAGAGAAGGGAGCTTTCTTCAGGTTGCTCTGCTGTTAAGGGAGAAGGAGCCATCACAGCCCTCACAACTTGTGGGTTTATCCTCTCGTTGATACAGAGGATTCCCTATCCTCTCTCCACCCAGCAGAATGCAGTGACTTAAGGGATAGAGGGAAGTGGTAACAAGTTCCTGCCCAGGGCAGCAAGCACATCTCCTCCATGACTACCCCACCTTCCCAGGTGCCCTTGCATAATAGGCAGGAGGCCCTGCGAGTGGAACCAAACAATGGTGGGGACAATGGTTCATCTAGGTTGGAGGTGTCGCCAAGGTTAAGTCAGCCTATGCCCTGCATCAAAACCACTTCTATAAATTAAAAAAGATGGGTCATTGCCATAGGAGATTCTCTTCTGAGGGGAATGGAAGGCCCAATATGCAAACTGGACCAACTTCCTGGGGAAGTCTGCTGCCTCCCTGGGGCCCGGATTGAAGATGTGAAAAGAAAGCTTCCTACCCTGGTATGGCCCTCAGATTATTCTCCGTTATTGATATTTTATGTAGGCAGCAATAAAGTTGCAATAAGAAGTCCAAGGGCAATCAAGAGAGACTTCAAGGCCTTGGGACAATTGGGTAAGGGATCCGGAGCACAAGTAGTGTTCTCCTCTACCATACCAGTTGCAGGGAATGATGAGGGAAGAAACAGGAAGACCCAGCAGATCAATACCTGGCTCCAACACTGGTGTCACCAGCAGAATTTGGGGTTTTTTAATCGTGATTTGGTCTACACAACAGCAGGCCTGCTAACAGCAGATGAGATACACCTGTCTCAAAGGGGAAAAAGGATCTTTGTGCAGGAGTTAGCAGGGCTCACTGAAAGAGCTTTAAACTAGACTTGAAGGGGGAAAGGGATAAAACCAGGCTCACTAGAGATAGGCCTGGGGGAGGCAGGCCAATGTTTGAGGGACGGTGTGCTAGCGAGGTCCTTCTGTCTGCTCCACAATGTGCTGAGTACTCTGAAGCACATTTGAAATGTCTTTATACTAATGCACACAGCATGAGGAATAAACAAGAGGAGCTAGAAGCTTTGGCCCCATCCCAGAGCTACGACATCATTGGCATAGGCAAAACCTAGTGGGATGAGTCCTGTGACTGGGGTGCTGTGATGGATGGTTATAGGCTCTTCAGGAGGGATAGGCAGGGCAGGTGAGGCGGAGGGGGGGTGCCGCTGTATGTAAGGGAGGGGTTAGATTGTATGGTCCTTACAGTTGGCAATGACACAGTTGAGACCCTCTGGACAAGGGTGAAGGGGAAAGCAAATAAAGCGGATGTTGTTGTGTCTACTATCAACCCCACAGACAGGGTGACAACACCGATGAATTATTCTACAAGGAATTAAGGGATGTCTCTAGATCAAATGCCCTTCTCCTTATGGGTGATTTTAACTTTCCAGACATCAACTGGGAATATCATCCAGTAGACACAAAGAGGTCCAGGAAATTTCTGAAGCATGTTGAAGATTACTTCATGGTGCAGGTACTAAGGGAGCCGAGTAGAAAAGGTGCCCTCTTACATTTATTGTTTGTAAACAGAGAGGGAATCATCGTTGAAGTGGTGACTGGTGGCTGTCTTGGTCACAGTGACCACAAAGCAGTTGAGTTTCAAGTCATTGGTGATAGGAGAAAAACTGCCAGCAAAACTTCAACTATATGGATAATGGGGATATGGGGAAAGCAGACTCTGGGCTGCTGAAGGAGCTAGTTAGGCAGGTCCCCTGGGAATTTGCTTTTTAAGGTATTGGGGACCATGAATGCTGGTCACTTTTTAAGAGCCATCTCTTAAGATTGTAGGAGCAGATGATTCCAAAGTGTCAAGCAAGTGGGGCAGAAGGCCATCTTGGCTGAGCAGGGATCTTCTTCTAGAACTTAGGTGGAAAAGGAAAGTGTATGGACATTGGAAGCAGGGACAGGCAATATGGGAGGACTACAGAGATGCTGTTTGCCGCTATAGGGAGAAAATTCATGTGGCCAAAGTTCAGTTAGAGTTCAAGCTGGCCAACACTGTGAAGGACAACAAAAAGGGCTTTTTAAAAATACGTTAATAGCAAAAGGAGAATCAAAGATAACATTGGTCCATTCCTTGATAAGGTCAGTCACCTCACAAATAGGGATGTAGATGAAGTGGAGATGTTTAATGCCTTCTTTGCCTCTGTCTTCAACACCGATGATGGGCCCTGGGACCCCCAGAGCCTTGTGTGGGAAGACCATGACTGTGGGACTGATAAACTCCCAGCTGACTCCGAAGTTGTTCAAGACTTGCTGCGTGTATGTCTACGGGGCCCAATGGGATTCATCCCAGTGTACTGAAAGAGCTGGCTCATGTCATCGCAGGACCTCTCTCCTTTATTTTTCAGTGGTCTTGGGACTCTATAGAGGTCCCAGTCAACTGGAAGCTGGCAAATGTTGTCCTAGTTTTCAAGAAGGGTAAGAAGGAAGACCTTGGTAATTACAGGCCTGTCAGTCTCACATCAGTGCCTGGTAAAATTATGGAGAAGGTTACTCTGTGAGTTACTGAAAAGCACTTGAGAGACAATGCAGTCATTGGTCATAGCCAGCACGGGTTCACCAGGGGAAAGTCCTGCTTAACTAACTTAATTTCCTTTTATGACAAGGTCACCCATCTAGTTGACTAAGGGAACCCAGTAGATGTGGTGGGTTTAGATTTTAGCAAAGCTTTTGATACTGTCTCTCACACCATCTTTCTGGACAGAATTTCCAGCACACAGCTAGGCAAGTCCATAATATACTGGGTGAGCAATTGGCTGATGGGTCGGGCTCAAAGAGGTGTATATATAGTAAGTGGGGTTACATCAGGCTGGTGGCCAGTCACCAGTGGGGTTCCCCAGGGCTCGATTTTAGGGCCAGTGCTCTTTAATACTTTTACAAATGATCTGGATGCAGGAATTGAATGTACATTAAGTAAGTTTGCTGATGCTACCAAACTAGGAGGAGCTGTGGACTCCCTCAAGGGTAGACAGGCCTTACAGAGAGATTTGGATAGGCTAGAGAGCTGGGCAATGACCAACCCTATGAAATTTAACAAAAGCAAGTGCCAGATTCTCCACCTGCAATGGGATAATCCTGGTTATACATACAAACTGGGGGATGAGAGGCTGGAGAGCAGCCCCCTGGAAAGAGATCTGGGGGTTTGGGTTGATGGCAAGTTGAACATGAGTCAACAGTGTGTCCTGGCAGCCAAAAGGGCCAACCGTGTCCTGGGGTGCATCAAGCACAGCATAGCTAGCCAGTTGAGGGAGGTGATTGTCCCACTCTACACTGCACTGGTGCGACCCCACCTTGAGTACTGTGTGCAGTTTTGGGCACCTCAATATAAGAAGGACATCAAACTGTTAGAGCGTGTCTAGAGGAGGGTGACCAAGATGGTGAAAGCTCTCAAGGGCAAGACTTAGGAGGAACAGCTGAGGTCACTTGTCTTGTTCATCTTGGAGAAGAGAAGGCTGAGGGGTGACCCCATTGCAGCCTACAGTTTCTTCAAGGGATTCAGCAGAGGGAGAGGTGCTGATCTCCTCTCTCTGGTGACTAGCAATAGGACACGAGGAGATGGAATGAAGCTGTGTCAAGAGAAGTTCAGATCGGGCATTAGGAAAAGGTTCTTCATGGAGAGTGTGGTTGGTCACTCGGACAGGCTACGCAGGGAAGTGGTCACAGTAGCAAGCCTGTCAGAGTTCAAGGAGCATCTGGACAATGCTCTTAGTCATATGGTTTAGTGTTAGGTAGACCTGTGAGGAGCAGGGATCTGGACTCAATGATCCTTATGGGTCCCTTCCAACTTGAGATATTCTATGATTCTATGGGGTTTTTTTTCCAGCAAAAGGAGCTTAAAGTTAGTCAGTAGGGCATCTAAGCCCCAGTGGGGAAGGGAAGGTGGGGAGCTGAACTCAAAAAACCTAACATTCTCCCAGTGTGGGAAAGCCAACTCAAGGATCTCTAGGAATATAACAAAATGTGCTCAAACTGTGATTCTTTACAAGTCGAAAAAGAGTGATGACCTATTTTGGTCAGCTGTCTGTATAGATGGATTTATTTTGTGAGTAACACACAGAAGACTGCCCCTTCTATTCCTCCCTCCAACTTCCTTTGCAAATGTGGTGTGTCAAACTGGTGGATTACAGGGGGTATTATTCCAACCAAATAGGTCACTTTATGTGTCATGGACAAAGAGGATATGGTCCTTTGCAGGACACTGGCCTCCACGGGAACTTGTTCCAACAGCTGCCCTGGGACTGTCTTGCAAACACAGGGCAAAAATTGTAGCCAGTGTTCAACTTGCCCCAGCCCAAGGTTCGGTCAGGTGGGACTTGGCCAAGGCTGGGTGGAAGAGGCTGCAGCCATGTGCTCCAGTGGGCAGCCTGGCCAGTGGGGATGCTACAACAACGGATGCAGAGAAGAAATACAGAGCAGACCTCAGATTGTCATCTCACAAGTGGCCATACTTCACTCCATATCATTTCAGAGCACCCTTATTTTCTCAGAAACCAAAGGTTTTGTACAGGACCATGTAACTGAGTATAGTGCATTGTTCAGAGGAACATTTTTTTGCCAAGTTCTTGCCTGATTAGAATTGTGTAAGCATTAGATTTGTGATGCTAACCCTAATATAAAGATCAAGGCCATTTCATTCTAGGTAAATTTATTCAGTGCCTTTACCTAACACGACCATTACCTAGCAGTTTGAGCTCTCTGATGCACTACCCAGCTGACTACTGGTGCCCACCTCCTGCATGGCTTCAGATTCATTTGCCACTAGTGAATAATCCACAGTGGTGCATCACTTTTTATTAAGGAGCACAAAAGAAGAAAACTAGTGAAAGTGAAGAAAACTAATGAAAGCAGAAACTGAGCCTAAAAATGCCACCTATAAACTAAGCCCCTGTAACTGTTTCAGTTTCAGCTCATAGGAATTAATTAAGGTCCGCTCCAAGCATGCAGGGCTTTCACCACTCAGTTTAACAACATTGCAGATCTCTTCCCCCATTCAAAACGCTGTTTCTCACAAAACTCTCCAGGATGGTTTCCATTCCTTCAGTGTGACAAACCCTCCGAAACTGTGTCACTTGTCACCAGCTGACCAGCGCATCCTTATATCTGTTTCCCATCTTCCCAGGTTTTGGAGCGTCAAAGCTACAGTTTAGGAACAAGAAATAATCTGGGATAAAACTGATTATTTCCTCCTCCATGACATTTGGGGGATTGTCATCCTAACTGCATTTAAATAGCATTACTTGTTCATCAGGAATAAAAAAACGTGCTGTGATTTTCTGCCTCTTTGGGAATTAGACCCTTTTGCATTTTTGTTTGTTTTCTTCTCATCCTGATATACTTACAATGAGGGATAGACTTCTTCCTCATTAACTACACAATGATTTCAAACACATGATCTTGGCTTATTTTTTATGGTAGAAAATTAGTTCCTTTATATACATTTGCAAAAAACATGATTTGGAAATATAAAATAATTCATAACAAATATTAAATAATCTCGCAACTGTTCTGTGAACATGCCAGCAAAACAGCTGTACTGAATCAGTCCACAGATTTATTTAGTCCACTGCTCTGTTTCTAACAGTACTGGATGTTTATAAAAGTATAAACAATGGAGTACCTGTCCCTAGTATCTGAGAGCTTAAAGACCTCCCGAGATTAAGATTGCATGGTCTTTGCTTGATGTCTCCTTTGTCTAAAAATTTTTCAATCTGTTTATGCTTTTTGGCAGATTATCCTCTGACAATGAGTTTCAGGGTTTGACTCTGTGCTGGCTGAAAGGGGATTTGCACCAGGGTTTTTGTTCTTCCTTTGTGCCACTTAGTAGTTGTCCTATGAGCCACAACAAATTAAGTGATCCCTATTCTCCTTCTCCGCTGGCTATTTCAGAGGCCTCTGCCATAACACCTCTGTGCTGCTTTTTTTCCAGGCTGAAAAGCCTTTCATTTAACCTCTCTTTATGTTCAAACCACTCCTCACCTCTGACCACCTCAGCTCCCTTCCTCTGTGCTGACTTCAAGGTGCAAATGAAGCCCCCCCTCCCTGAGGCATCCCTGCTGCATCCCCCGCTGCTGCTTTAATAATTCATCAGCTGCAAAGGCACAGGCAGCGAGGCCGAGCCAAGTGGTGTGCCAGGAGAGCAGGCTGCACCTTTGTGCCCAGCCCATCCCAGTTCAAATAAAGCTCCCTTCCAGAAGAGCCTGGGGGGCTGTTTGCACATATGGCTCTGAGCAGGCGGGACAGCTGGCTGCTGGAAAGGGCCGTTGCTGAGGCATATGCTCTTTTGATGTCCTTCCACGCTTTGTGGGTCCAAGGCAGTGCGGCACCACATCTGTGGTGCAGAAGCCCAGCACCTCCATGACGTGCCGTGGCACCCACAGCTGCGGGGAGCCACAGGCTCCAGGGCAGGATGGGGTCAGACAGACCCCTCCAGGGGAGCACCCATTTCACTCCCACCCAGGTGCCTGCTCCCGGTCCTGAGTGGCAGGAGACCCTTTCACACCTGTACAGCCCCTCTGATTTTTTGGAAATCCTCCAGACTGACAGACAGCAATGGGAGCCCTGTTTGCTTCCCACAGCAACCTGGCTAGTCCCTCAGAGGTGACAGACAGAAGTGAGGTGCTGGCATCTTTTCAGAGGAGGAAAAGGAAGTTTCTGAACTATTTGATGCAGCCACCTGGGAAAGAAATGGGTGCTCCTCAAAAGCTGGGAAAATAGTTGCTGGGCTCATCTCTGCCCTCTTGGCTCCAGTCTGAGCATTGTGCCCAGTCAGGGGCGGTGAGGCTGGGCATAGGACAGCATTTCTGGTGCTTAGAGGTTTCTCTGTGTGGCTTCCCTGACCCACAGTACTCCCTGCCGCCTGACCGGAGGGTAGGTATTTTCTGTTCTGGGTTTATTTTATGGCAGGCAAGGGCTGAAAGTCCTTGGCACATGTCTTTGCCACCATCCAGGCAGGTTCCAAGGCTGGATGGATGCTCCTGACCAGGTGGCATCAGCACCCAGTCCTGTGTCATGCTGCAGTATTGCCTCAGCCCCAGTAAGCTATGGCTAAAGCTGGACTGGGGGGCAGCAGAAACACCCACCCCCTCAGCCTCCTTGTAGTATTACAAGTTGAGAATTTAAGATCTTGCTTTGTCCTGTGTACAGTACGGGCTAGCTCAGCATGCACTGAGTTTTCCCTTTTCCATTTTTCATGACCTCTGACCTGTACAACAGAATAGAGAAAATAAATTGAGCCTTTCAGAGCGGAAACATACAAAGTCCTGAGATATTGTTGAAAAAGAAATAATGTAAGTCAGCCTATGTGTGTGCAATTTTCAACTTATTCACTGAAGTCCAAGCTACAAAGTCACTGAGATATGCAAGTACCGCAGACGTGGTCCCCTGCCCCACTCTGAGGGCACCAATATGCAAGCAGCTATAGTTAACTAATGAAAAACAGCACTTCAGTGTTGCTGGAAGATGCAAAAAAAGGTGGAGTCTACGAAAAAAAAAAATCCTATACAAAAACAATGTTGAGAATGAACATATTACTTGCCAGTTGCTTCTTTTTAACTCACAGTGTGATACAGCTGCACATATTTTAGATTTTAAAATTTCTCTTAAAAGTAGCAGGAAAACATATTCAGCCATGCACTACCTAGAAAATAAGAGATTAAAAGCAATTTCTAACTGAGGATCGGGATCTGTATTCTATTTAAAGCAGCACTTTCATTATTATTCATGGGGAATCACATGAGAATCAAGCTGGTATGAACAAAATAACATGCCAAGTGGCTTGACATTTTAATTCATATATATATATATATATATATATATATATATATATATATATATATATAAAAAGCCCTAATGAACAGCCAGGAAGTGTTCTTTGTAGTTCTAAACACAAACACATTTATGAGCTGAAAGTGTGTTTCAGATTGTATTACAAAGTGGGATTCCGTATGGCAGCTGAGGTCCAGAGCTGGGATGACTCAGGAAACTGAGAAGATGAAAAGATCAACACAGCTTATTGAACAGGTCTGACGGTTGCTGAAGTACCCTTAGCTTCACGATTGAACAGGCAGACTTACTAACTGGCAGAGCTGGAGACACATTTTGCAGTAGCTGGAAGTCATGACTGTTTTTCAAAGATTGGCTTTCTAGTAAATAAGCACATACTACAATCCAGCTCCTATTAAGGTGTTTTTGTACGTGGGATTTTATATAGGGAAATAGGCAATAGGATATCTGATTGATTACAGCTGTAAAATGTCTCTGCGGAAAGCAGGTAATAAAAAAGGCCAGAAAATAGGCATGAAACAAATATTTTTATGAGACAGGAGGTTGGAAGCAACTTTTTGAACACAGTTTTTTTAGGTGATGAAGCAAGCAGTAAACTAATCCGCTCCACATATACGAAAAAATGGTGAACACAGCACTGCCAAAACTGGAAATTACTTATATTTACTCTTGATTATATTTCTACTTTGACAGTTGTTTTCCTGCCTTTGCTTGCTGAAGCAAAAGCCGACTTCTGTGCAAACCGCCTGCAGTAAAGGCACATGGAGGAGGCTGTGCCTCCCTCCAAAAGCCCTCTGTGAGGGGGTCTGGCCTGTGGGACTTCAGCCCTTGAAAAGGCATCCATGCAGTCCAAGAGGAGTGTCCCACCTGCTTCAGGAGGAAGGAAGCTCTTTCCCAAGGTGCCCACCTCTGCCCGTAGCAGCATCCCATCCTGTGCTGCCCAACAGATATTGACGATTGCCTTGCAGCTACCTACTGGTGAATGAGAAGGCACTTGCTTTATTTTGGGGTATTGAGTGGAAAAAAAAAAAAAAAAAAAAGGCTTCTAGTTCTGCTTATTCTTGTGAATTTCTCTTTTTGTGGTGATTCGGAATAAACTAATTTCTTTCAAAACTTGAAGACTATAATACAGGGGGCCTTTGTTTTCCCAGACAAGCTCTGATCTCTGCCTCTTCTTTCACAGTGGTCTCTGTCGTGGTTTAACCCCAGCCAGCAGCTAAGCACCACGCAGCTGCTCACTCACTCCCCCCCACCCAGTGGGATGGGGGAGAAAATCGGGAAAAAGAAGCAAAACCCACGGGTTGAGATAAGAACAGTTTAATAGAACAGAAAAGAAGAAACAAATAATGATAATGATGACACTAATAAAATGACAACAGCAATAATGAAAGGATTGGAATGTACAAATGATGCGCAGTGCAATTGCTCACCACCCGCCGACCGGCACCCAGCTAGTCCCCCAGCGGCGATTCCCCGCCCCCCACTTCCCAGTTGCTATACTGGATGGGACGTCCCATGGTATGGAATACCCTGTTGGCCAGTTTGGGTCAGGTGCCCTGGCTGTGTCCTGTGCCAACTTCTTGTGCCCCTCCAGCTTTCTCACTGGCTGGGCATGAGAAGCTGAAAAATCCTTGACATTAGTCTAAACACTACTAGCAGCAACTGAAAACATCGGTGTTATCAACATTCTTCTCATACTGAACTCCAAACATAGCACCGTACCAGCTACTAGGAAGACAGTTAACTCTATTCCAGCTGAAACTAGGACAGTCTCTATGCACAAAAGATCCTCCCCAGGTTTCTCTGTGAGATGAAGAGGCAATCTTATTCCATATCAAGGCCACATGATAGGATCTAAAAGCAATCAGCCTTTACAAACATGTCTAAGTGTAGCTAGGAAGAGATGTCAGACTATCAAGCAGAAGAGCAAACAAAGGTAGGTCTGTGAAAGGTGTGTTTGACTGCAGGCCTATTCATTGCTGTCCTCAGATTGCTAGTGAGCCATGACGAGGATCAGTCTGAACTTGAGTGAGGTCTTCAGGTATTTCTGCAGCATAACTATGGGTCGCATTACCTTCCCCATGCAGCATCCAGGGCAAAGACAGCTCTCTGGAAGGGGTAAAGGTTTCCTCCGGCCACCTCCGCAAGTCCTCATTTCCTACAGGCAGTCAACACGCGGCTCCTCTGGCTGCCCCACTCCCCAGCGCCCTGCTATCCTGAGCCACGCTGGCTTTCTCTGCTCAGCACAGGTACAGCATGCCCTCCATGGCACTCGAGGGATGGTTGTGCAAGGCTGCTAAGTGAGGCATGGCAAGCTGTGCCTGGGGACGGCACTGGGCAACGTCATCCCCGGCCCAAGGCCCCGCGCAGACAGCAAGCCCCAGCCATGGGAAGAGCCCCTTTCCAAGCCTCGCAAGAGCCGCAGCAGCCGACGATGGTGGCCAGTCCATTGCTACCCTGCTCCAGCATTGGGCTTGCCATTTTCTGCACCATGTGGGAATAGAGGGGGCAAGGTGGCTGAGCTCTACAGAGGAGAGCAGAAAACACTTCAGCAAACAAAGGGAAATCGTGTACAGATCAGCAGAGCAAATGAGGAAACAAAAGAGCACAGACATAAGGACTTACGCCCTCTCAGGGAGCCGAGAGATGAAGGCAGAGTGGGAGGCAGTGGGAAAGCCTGAGAGCCTGTAGAATGCCTGAGCCATAGCAAAGCAGAAGAAAAGGAGCTCTGGGGAAGCTGCCACCCCATCTCGAGCAGGGTCAAGCCCCTGATTCAAACCTCAGGGAGTAAAGAGGGAGCTCTTGGGGACCTTGTTTAAGCTTTGGCTGCAGCATGCCAGAAAAACAGAACGTTTGGCCCTTGGTAAAGGGAGGGGGTGGCTGAGTGACAGTCCAAAACCCAACAGAGCCACTGTGTCTGCCCCATCTTGTGTGAATCCATAGTGCTCCCCAGAAGCTCCCTCTGGCAAGATGATTTGACCAGGACAGATGTGTGATGATGAGTGCTTGCATTTCTGCTTCACTGTGGGGAATCCAGATGGGGATGGTAACAGCTTGAGCTTTAAGGGCTTTTTAAAATATCTGTATTTTCACAGTGTGTACAGAGAGCTGTGGATGTGAAAGCCCTTGACTTTTTAACATTAAAAATAAGCTTTAAGATTCTGCAGAATATATGTCTCTGTGTGTTCATAAGGTTTCTGAAGCCAAAACACACAGAAAATTAATAGACTGTCACTGAGGAGTCCGAAACTGAGTCTATCAGGAAGAAAGAAAAATGTACTTTGCTTCCTCTCATTTTCACAGTTGTTGCTTTACTTCATATTGCTTTTGGCATTTTAGCTGGTGACTGAGATATCCAAAACCCATTCTTGATTCTTTATTCAGTTCCACAATTTTTATGTGCACTACATCATCCTCTGCTTTGCGTTCTCTTCCCAGCAAGCTCTGATTAGGAGATTTCCTTGTGAACTTACTTTTATACTACTGAGCTTGGACACAGAGACAGCCCTGGGTATGCAAACCCTCATGGAAACATGTGGCTGGAGGAAGAGAAAGACGGAATGAAGTCCTAAGTCCACAGAGGAAGGAGCTGCAGTTACCACCTTCTGTGATCCTTTTCCTCCTCCCTTGGTAAGGTATTTACATGAACAAGTAGGGCACAAAAAACCCAACGGAAGGGAGCAGCAACATGGAAGAAGCAGCCTCAAAAGCAGCAGAGCTTTTGTTAGAATTAGGAAGCTCAGACAGACATCTGCAGCCTTCAGCATGCCAACAGCTATCTTCCTACCTACAGCTGTGTATGTGTGCCCCTGTGTGTGTATAATGCCTGGGAATCACAGAGAGTATTTGCATCTCTTCCAATTTTCCATTTGGACCAGCCCACTGAATGCTTTCCATATCCTTTCCAGCTCTGGATTCCTGCCTGGGGCTGGGGGACACAATCTCACATTGGCTTTGAGAAAGGGAGAAAAAGGCAAGGGGAACCTGGTCCCAAATTTAGCATTGCCCCTTTTGTATGTCATAAGTGGAGAAGGATATCATTTCAGTGAGCTGCTCTTTTCACACACTTTTTGTTTTTCCCTTTTCCTGTCTTGTTTTCTGGCTGAACCAGGTCCAGATCTTCAGCTAAAGTAAATCCACAGTGCTCTCTGACTGTGGCAAATCTACCAAAATGCCAGCTTGTATCACCAGGCTCTTAATTACCACTTTCTCCTGCCATGTTTCTCCAAGATATGCAGATTGTGCTCTGCAGAGTCACAGCGCATGGGAGAGCACCACTGGGGATCCTGGCAATCACTGCAGTGTTTTTTGTTTAACTAACTGCAGTCTGACCTGGAGCCTATAATTATGGTGGTTTAATACAACAATATATAGAGAACATTATATAACAACAGCGCAACAATGTGTAAGCAAAGCAACAATAGAGAAAAGACCATATGGGGGTGTGGGGAGAGGTCCATGTGCGGTGGGGTTTGAGCAGACAAAGGCATTGACCATGTTCAGTCCCCTTCACCTGCTCCAAATGCCTGCTCCTGCTCAGCGCAGCCACAAAGCCACCATCGGGACCTGTTGGTGTTCCAGATCTTGATGCAGAGTCGATGGCAGATGAGTCCAAAAAAGGCTACAGTGGTGGTGCAAGGGATATTCCTGTCTGCTGAGGGAGCACTGATGCCATGCTGGACCCCCTGTCCTGTGGCTGGAGGGCACTGGGTCACCAGGGTGGGCACAAAGTGTACAGGTCCTGGCAGTTGACAGGCGCTGGTCTGCTCTAGGAGGCGCCTTTTAGCTCCTAATGTCTGAGAAATTTGCAGTCAGTGGACGCCCTTTTTAGGTTGTGCCCCAAGGGGTTTCTCCTCAAATCAAGATCAGAGGCTGCTAATTCGTCTTCACTCCTTTTAGTTTCAACAAGATGAATTTATTGCTTGTAATCTGTGATGCAGATACAATCTGAAAAATTACATTATTACCATTCTTGTCTTTTTTACAAGGGCAGAATTAGCTTCTAGCATTTTTTTTGATTATTTTATTTTATTTTATTTTATTTTATTTTGTTTTACTTTACTTTGTTTTATATTATTTAATCTTATTTATTTTATGTTTTGCCTGTGTATAGTGTTATAGTATATTGAATATAGCAAGGACTTTGGCTGGCTTTCCATTTTTCTTTCCATTTTCCTTTTAGCGGACAGACAGTGCTCAGCAGGAAGCTGTGACCAGTGTAATCACTGCTGCAGATGGAAAGGTGTCCCCAAAAAGGGATCAAAGAGAATTAGCAACCATTAGCACAGGAAGTCTGGACAGCTGAGATGGCAGAGTATTTTGAAACCAGCTTAGGAAAGAGATACAGCTTTTGACATCAATGCCCATGTCTGGGTGCTAACTGTGGGGAGGAAGGACTAGCCGGAGTATGCCGGCCACATATAGGACACAGAGAGGTTCTCCTGGTTTCATTTGGTCTGTGAGGGCATCTCTTGTTGCAAGGTTGGCTTCAGTTCTTAATTGTTAAAACATCCCAGGAAGGTCTTTCTTGACACAGTGTTTTCCAGCATCTCTCTGGACATCCAGAACCCCTCTCCTCAGCTTTACCTTCCCTTGTCCTCACAAAAGAAATGGAAAATCCAAAAACCATCACAGTGCAAACTGAACTTTACCTGACAAGCCACGTCTCTCTTGCTGTCTGAACAGCTGACTGTGTATTATGGTTTACACGAAGTCTATACATTAATCCACTTACTCAGATCTTTGTCTGCAACATCAATGTTTCATGGTATTCTCCCAGTTTTCTGTTTGCATCAAAGCTATCCAATTGCAATTATTCTTGTCGCAGACATAGCCATAAGCAGATGCCATAGCCTGAAATGGTAACTAATAGGTAAAGTATTCCTCATAGAAGTTATACCCTTTCAGTGTGCTGAAAGATAACACTAAATGCACACTGCCCACATATTTGCACAAGACAGGCATCCAAATCTCCATCCAAAGCCAGGTCAAAGGTAACTCTCACAAATCTAAATACAAAGCCGGATTTGCAGCGCTCTAAATTTAATTCACTATGCCAGCAAATGCTCTCAAGAGCTCAGACATCTTGAATGCACTGCTGTAGATTTGAACTCCAGGGCACCAGACTGCTTTTCCTACACAGCTCTGCAGCAACAGCAACGGTAAATCGTGAGTGTGTGACAAAGTTGTGCATCTTTGCCATTTTTTTAACTATCAAGTTATTTGTTCTAAGGGACAGGCTTTGCAATGCTGGTGATCGGAGTAAAGGATTCATATTTTTCTGGCTATGTAATGATCTATAAAGTTGGTAGAGAGATCTCAATAAAAGCTGTCACAGCCAAACCAGAAGGAGGATATATCTAGCACCTAGCAGGAAGTTTGGATAACCAAGGTACAGCACAGAAACCAAATGTATGTGAAGTTTTTGCCAGAGAGACAAACACTGGAAGAAGAATACTGTATGACTTATCCAGTTCTTGTATTCCTCCACTATTTGGTTAAGGGCGTTTGACTCCAATAACTTCCGCTGCTGTTACAAAGTGGCAAGAATTTCTTGCATGATGAGAGGGCTAGATGATTCAGGAAATTAGTAACGGGTTATGGAGCCTTTCACCTTGTAGGTCAGTGGCTTAAATACAGCTCATTGCTACCCAGCTATTATACCTTGCCTTGAATTTTCACAAGTGAAAACCAAGGATCTGGCAGTGCCAGGTAGTACCGGTTATACTTTGCTGAGCCCACTATTCCTCTGCCCATGTACAAAGGCAACAGGACCCCTGCTAGGATGATCCTGGCTGCAGACAGAAGCATGACGCAGAGAGGAGGATCCTAGCATGCATTTTTGGCATGGGAAAGATGGGAAAAAGATCATGTATGAAAACTCTGGACTGCTCAACAAGCAGAAAGTCCAGAGCTCAGACACTGGGGGATATCGTTATGGAGATCTGTTGCAAAGGGATTGCAGTCTCTTGTGGTAGTAGAGAAATGTCACCTTATTTTTTCCATCAAGTCCTGTATTCAGTAGGAATGGTCAAAATCAGATCTTCTTACACATGACAGTTTTGATACTGCATCGGGACTGTTTTTTTCCACGCATCTGGACAAGAAGTCAAATTATTGAACTTTTAAATGAAATTGGAAGTGCCAAAATAGCTGGTGCCAAAATAGCAAAATATTTTGTTCAAACTTTTCAAGCTAAATGAAATGATCCAGAATATCTGAGCCAAAACATCTCTGCTTTCTTTTTAAATTTCTTTAAATCTGTAATCTCAAGCAAGTGAGTCCCTACTCCTCCGCATTATCATGCATGGTCCTTCCCAAAGGCTGAAAACTGTCTTAGCACAAACCTGGCCACAGAAAAAAGGCAGTGCAAGGTGCACCTTGGCCCTTGCCATCACTTCATTCCCCAGTCATCCCCAAAAAGGGGAAAAGCCATTCCAAGCCTTCCCTTGCCTCACACCAGCTCTAGCACCTGCAGGACAGAAGAGATACAGCTTTGACTTTGGTCTTTGCTAGCATTTCCATAATGATGGTGCTCAGGAAATTGGACCTACCTTGCAACAGCCTTAGAAGTCAAATACTCCCTTCTGATGAAATATTAAAGTTACCAGGACATTGCTCCTTAGATGCGAGCAGTTGCATTATCCCTTTACAAGGCATAAAATGATTTTATTGATCCAGTCTCAAGCACAGATGTCCCATTTTGACATATTTACTCCCAGCCAGGGAGAATGCAAGGAAAATATTGCAAGAAACCTGCCCCCTCTCTGCTCTGGGTGGGCAAGTCGGGTGGCTTCCCCCGAAGGTGCTCTGAGCACAGAAATAATAAATTTATTGTGAAAATCATATACCCTTTGCCCATGATCTCTGAACTACTGAACGTATGGCATGCTGCCTAAGACTACAAAACTGGATTGGAAGAAGATAGAAGTTTGGTAAGAATAAGTGTAGGAAAAAAATGGAAAACAAGTTATATGGCCTATATCTGACCATCTGACTGCTCTTATCATAGAAGTTGTCCCACCCTTCCACTGGGATATACATGTAATTGATCCTGAGAAAATCTGTCGTGTTCATTGTGTGTTGCTAGAAGATAATGTGCTATATGAGTCATGGGAGAGTGGATAATCAACACAGTGGATTTTCCTAGTATTTCTGGTGAACAACTTACTGATACTGCAGCTTACAATTAAGAACACTACCGTTTTATCGTGCAAGAAGCTTGCTTGAACTCCTGTCCCTCTGAGTGTGTTTTCTTGATAATTTCCAATTATATGTTCTTGATAACTGCCTAATTTCATTACTATTCTTCAGTGAAGTGTTTGTAATTTTCTTTTCTTGTTATCTTGAAAGGACCAAAGAAATTTGCAACTGTCTTTTAGTTTTTATAAGGTGAAACATTACTGTCTACAGAAAAAACAGTCAGTTGTAATTATGTCTTTGCTGTACCATGTGAGTTTTTGTTCTTTCATTCACTTCAGAATTCTCCCTCATTTGTTGATTTTGCTGCTCCCAGCCTTGAGGAGAACTACATTTCTCTAAATATTTTTATTAGAGTAAATATTTGAATCCAAACTGTAAGAGGAATGAAACAGAGAGAAATGAAAAGATGCAATAAGTGCCTCCGAAGGGCAAGTGAGAGACTCAAAGTACTGCGGTTTCTGTGTTTAGATGAGGCACTGCATGTCCAGCAGTTTGTTTTTCATCTGCAGTCCAAAGGGCAAATAGATAGCAGATGACAGGCTCTGAATTTTGGAATAATGAAAATTAACCGCTTCTCAAGAGCCCCTGTAAGGAGAAGATGGTGACTTTCAGAGGACTTCTCGTACATACTTTATTGATTAAAGTAACAATATCGTGGGGCTCCTGCACAGACACTTCTTGACCTAACACAAAATTCGGTAAAAATCCTTGTTTGGGAGCACATAATTGACTTCACCTCTGTGGCTGTTGAGCACGGACAGCCTGTGCAGCTTGCGGCCATGCTCTCAAGCACCCTCATTCTGCAGAAAAGCTTCTCAGTCTGGGTACGGGCAGGGTGAGGTGTCATTTCGCCACATATATGATGTGCATAGCCTTACAGCTATTTTGGGCTGTGGGACAAACTGAAGCCATGGGAATGAGTGCTGCTGTAAAAGAAATCAAACAACTCAGCACTGCGGATGCTGACTCTTCAACTTCTATGACTTTTCGCCCCCGTGGGTGTTACTGAGGAGGAGCAGGGATGTCCGCGAGGTCCTGGGACCCCATCCAGCTGTTGCGGAGGAGCCACAGGCTTAGTTCCCAAGGGCCGTGGAGAGCAGGCAGGAACACTGAAGTGAAGCACTGGCAGAAGGTGGCTGGGGGTGGACAACATGGGTTAGGGGTGGGTGACCTCTGGGACAAAAGGACATTTGACACAGGGACTGTCCCGCTGCATGGTTGAGAGGGAAGTTTCCCCTTTCCTAGCTCTCAGCTCACTTGTTCTCCCCATCTCCTCATGCTACATTTATTTCCATTAAGCTCACACTCAGCTCCAGGAAGACTGGGCATGGGGTGAAGGGGGGTTCTGGACAGGAACTGGCAGCTCCTAAGCCCTCTGCATGGACACACACATTGGCCTTTTGCCCCATGGGGCTGAGGAACACCACTGGCAGAGCATCTTCCTCTGTGCCACTTCTGATTTTGGTCAACACGCATCTATCTCAAATCTCCACAGATGCCTCTGTAAATGCCATCTGGCCAGCCTGATATTTTTAACCAATGTCCAAGGTTTTCTATCACAAGACATTTTAGGATCTTACTAAAGAATTTTTCTTTCCTCAATTTTTAGTGTTTTTCAAGAAACAATTCAGGCACAACACTGATGTCCTAAATAAGCATCAGGTTACTGACACATTGCCCCCAAAATGTCCAGAAGGTCCTAAATCATGTCTTGAAGAACGTGTACCCCCAAATATGAAGGGGAAGGCTCCATGGGAGATGTAGTCAGCTCTGAACAGGAGAGACAACACTGCCTGTGACCACCAACATATATAATAGCCTATGGACCGCACTGCAGATCACTTCCCACTTCAGTCTGTTGTATCTCAGATTTACACCAAATCATTTCAGAAACTATCCACACTTTCACTGATTTGGGGTTATTTCACTATTTCCAATCACCCTCCATGGCTACACAAAAGAAAACAAGGTACAAAGTATCATAAGCAGATGTTCAGTTGACCAAAGGATAATTTTAATCAAAACAATCCGAATTATTATTTTAAAACCTATATACCCATATATGATTGGACTTATTCTTGACAGCAAGAATTTACAATACCTTCAGTCATACCTGAGGCATTTTCTTGCCAGATTTCATACAGAAACCAAAAGTGTCAGAGTTATTATGTTGCTTTTAATAGAAATATCTCAAAACTCATGAGCTACTGTCTTCATAAATATTTATTATGCAGTTCCTATTTGAATGTGATTAGATGTTAAATAGCAGTGTTCTGAAATGCTGTACTTGGCTAAGGAAAATTTCAATTTTATGACAACAGCAAGTTTTAAAAGTTGCATGTGTCTTTTCCTTTTTTTAAGAAGGTAACTATAATATTATTCAGAATCAATGCCTTTCTACTATGATATCTAGCTGCTTCTGTTTGTCTGAGCACAGAAATTAGACTTTTGGGGAGAGATTTCGGGTTGTGAAGTACTCATCCAGTCTGCTTTGGAAGTTGTGCATAATTCCATTAAAGCTTATTCTGCTTAAATTTCTGTGTCAGATTCATTTTCTTAGGTATAGCTGTTGCTAATAAATTGTGTAAAAGAATCCAAGCCTCATTTCCCAGTAGCTCTTAGCACTGTTAATGGCTTCTACTATATTTATTGCTTTTTTTACTGTTGCAGATCCCAAAGGCTCTGTTCAGGTGACATTTTGGCTCTGGAGAAGTGAGCTACTAGGCATTAAATAACTATTCCTGCAGAAACAGAAGGTAAAGTTGCTGATCAAGGTCTGAAAAGACAATAGGAAACATGTGAATCACGAAGAAGATAAATATTCCAAACCAGAGACATATATTGTGTTCAAAAAAGGACAATCTCTATTTTAAACTTAAATTCTATAATACGTGAATGGATCTCAGTTTGCTCAAAACGTCACTATTATTGGCTAGTCACGCTTTTGTAGATATATATGGAAAAATTTCACACATATTACATATTAATTATTCCTGCATAAAGAGCCTGGAGGAGCAAGAGGAAAGAGCTGCATGGAACAAGTTTTCAGAGTCTTCTCAAATAGTGTAAGAGGAGAGACAAGAAAAAATATAAATACAGACATTTTGAGGCAAATAGCCATCCCAGGGCTGTTTATATAAATAATGATAATGCAGGCCCTCAACTGCAATGGTGTTGCAGATCCTAGCTAGAGGCAAAGTATACTCTGAGCAGAATATGAGAGAAGAACAGCTCCAAGGGGAAAAGCGTATGTATGGTTTGAGTTTAAAGCCAGAGCTCATTTACATTAAGAGATCAATCAGTGGGAAAATCCATTCTGCAGTGCTAGCCCATCAGTAAGCAAGCTAATTGAATGCAGAGCGAGCGAGAACATGGGTGGCCTCTTTCCTCTTTTATCAGCACAGCAAAGATTGCAGCAGCTCCAAGATCCCCCTCTCTGCAAACGAAGTGCCTTCAGACAAGGCAACCATCTGACTGAGTCCAAGGAATTTTATCTGTGAGTGCGTACCATCTTTGAAACTGATTTACCTGCTTCTGAGCAGGGCTCAGCAGCCCACTGTAAAAATGGCTGCGGTTCACAGCCACCCAACCGCTCGCTGCCAGGCAGGTCCAGTCCCCTGGCCGTGTGGGGTGGGAGTTGGGTGGCCGCACTGGAGCTGGAGCTGCAGCAGAGGTGGCTGCATCCAACACACGGTGCTGCGAGCTCCCTAAATAAACACGCTTACATAACATGCAAAATCGTCCCATCTTTCCCCTAGGTTCTTTTGGCAGGAACGCTCACAGGAAATATCCTGTTAGTGGAGATAAAAGGCTTGATTTACTCTGTTCCTGATAATGCATAATTGCTTAATCGGGAGCACATAATTAAACTCCATTGGGAAGGTTACAGTGACAATGTTTGCCGAGCAAAGATGAGTTCCCCTAGAGAGGCAATCTTTGCATCAGCTGGATTTTTTTATAATGGGAACGAGGGGGAATGCACTAAAAAGCCTGAATGTTTGGCAAAAGCTGTGAAGGCACAGGGCAAGGAAGGCTGGACACAGTCAGAGCAACACCAACAGAGAGAGGAGATAAGCTTTTAAATTAATCCCTTCACTAAATGAGCTGCTGTTGGAAGCAACCTCTCTAGAAAAGCACTTTTTGTGCACTGAGGAGGCCACGAAGCTCAGCAACCTCTACAGAAGACTGCTCCAAGGTGCTGAGCACCCTCCCAGCTCATGCCAGCACAGGAGCCTACCTGGCCCCTCCACCTCAAGGCTGCGCTGACCCTGCTGAAGGTTGTTCGTGCAGATGGCATGGGGCACCTAAGCCCAGTGGGTCAAGGGACCACCAGTGGGCAAGGCAACTGCAGCGGACCAAGGTCTGAAGCAGCTAATTCAGTGGGGAACCACAGCTTCCCAACGCAAAGAGACAACCAGCTCCTGTGGTGCCCATTCTGTCCCCTGGTGTAAGAAACAGCCTGAAAGGAGCAAACAGAAAGCTGTTACTCCCACAATGGGAGGCAATTTTGCAAATTGGTGCATGAGTCATGACTCCTTTTATTGAAACCTGCTCTTCAGTCATCTGGAAGCCAGCGCTAAAGATATTTTTTTAATTCCTTTGTCATGTAAATTCTGTGTCACTACTGCACTAGGCACCCACCACAAAGGAACAGTAGTTTGCTGAGACCATCAGAGCCTTGTGTGCTTGTCCACAACTCCAAGGCTTCCTTAATAACTGCATAAATGAATGAAGTCCTGTTTGGACATGGAAGAGCACTGCATTCATTTTCATCAGTGATGATGAAGGAAATCTGAGAAGTTAAAAAAAAAGAAAACAAAAACCTTCAGTACACAAGAACCACTGTGTTCCTGAGAGAGAGAAGACAGACAGTTCCAGTTTGGGGGAGCCAGTCTGTAAGTGCAAGTAAAGAGTGTCACTTTGCAGCCTGCAGAGCAAAAGAAGAAAAATCTCTGCTTCAGAAAATGGTGCTTGCTTTGAGCTGGCAAGAAATATTTCAATAACAGGTTGTGGAGAATGTAACTTCAAAGTTTTGAAGTTGACGGAGTTTTGGAAGCAGTTGCTGAAATTTGTTTCCAAAAGTGATTTAACTTCCCCAGTAAGTGATGTGTACAAATGGCACACACCACTAAACCACATATGCACGCAATGTATGAATTCCCACATTCCTGACTTCCCATTCCATCTTTAACATTTTTTCCAGTGCAAAAAGTAATGAATCAAACTTGCAATAGGATGTGTGTATAAAGGCCAAAGAAAAAAATTAAAATCAGCTGTTATTTGAAAATTACTGAGCCTGGATTACTTTGCTTAGATACTTAATGCCCTCATAAATCCTGTACACCACTGTGGGTAACCAGCTAAAGGTAGAGCTCTTTAAGCCAAAGCTATTCTGGGTTTGTTTGTGACCTTTTATAGTGACCTAGATGGTTATAAAATCATCAGGATCCATGGGCCAAACTGTTCTTCTGTGAACTGATTTCTTGTGGTGTGTAATTCATCCATTTTAAAAGCATTTTCATTGCTCCTGCCAAAGAAGAAATGTTGTGCCTAAAAAAGAGAAAATGTGGGGACATGCTGGAGAATACATTGCCCAATATTTTTCTTTGCCCCAACCATATGGAAGCAGAATGACAACAGCCTGCAGTATATGAAAGGTTTCTGCAGCAAAGCAGAATTCCTTTCACTCAGCCTAAAAGTACAATCAAAGCATCTCACTCAAAGTTTTTAGGAGAGATTTTTCTTTTGAGGGCTTGTCAGCATAATTATGGCAGGAACAAATTTACCAAAACAAATCTTAACTTAATGAATGTTGGTAGCTGTCATCTTTAAAATTGTTTAGATACAATACAGGAAGAGAATGAGACAGAGAAGTGTTACATCTTATTTAATACCCTAAAAATAACACCATCACCCTGCTAAATAGGAAGGGACATAATGCAACACTTGGAAGAAAAACAGGCAGTCATTTTTCTCCTGATACTGTTTAGAGTGAGTGAGTTCATCTGTACCTGTACAAGGACTTTAAGTTGTGCGCTATGTAGAGGCTTGAGGCTCATTTCAGCTGGTGGGGGATTCCCTCTGTTACCATTTTTTCCCCTCTTTTTTTTTTTTTTTTTTTTTTTTCTTCCCCTCTGAATAGCATCCTATCTTCCTCAGGCACATGAGAAGGTGCATGTGTCCAATCACCATGAAACATGCAGAGGCCAGAAAGGCAAGAGACATCCTAAAAGCAGAGCTAGAAGAAGCTGCATGTCACCTTCTGCATTGCAAGAGTAGCATAACCACCTGCTGTGTTTCATTTCCATGACCAAGTCCTGAATTCTTCCTTTCAAGGGTAAAGGCAGTGCTAAGGGCAGATACAGGCTGGTGGCTGTTAATTTATATCAGGATTTAATCATCTTCATTTGCTTCAGGGCTCATCCCTGAGGTGAGGAAAGCAGCATGTGCTAGAGCCAGTGTCTACCCAGCCTCTGCCTATTACAGGGCAGGAAAGTGGATCTGAGTGTCACAGTGGGAATCAGGAGGAGAAGAACACATTTTTCAAGCAGAGATGCATGTATTTTACTCCCTCCCTAGTTCCTTCACACCTGCGTTTCTGCAGGCTGCTACCACTTACTGCAATGTAGTTAACAACTAGCAAGAACAACAATGTTAGAGGTTTTGAACCCAGTAAGTATACCACTGGCAAACAGGGATGCTGTTATTCAGAGACCTAAACAATATGATGTTGGGCATGGACCCTGAACCTACCTGCAGACCGCTGGGCATCTTTTTGATGATACCCCCACAGAGTAATCACAAAACACTTTGAAGTAACAAAACTCTCCTAGGAGAAAATGCAATAGTGCTGCAGTCAGTTGCAATCACTTGCTACAGCTAGAGTTTTGCTCTTAGAGGGATGGGAACAGTACCTGAAGTATCAGGGCCCACTGACTTAGCTCATAGATGCAGTCAATCATGCAAATGCAATTAATACTTCTGCCTGGTCTATAATGAGTCTGCTCCCCTAATGCAGTAGAGTGGCTAGAAGAACAACTTCTCTAATGGCACATAAACACTTTCCAAGTGGCTGTCCTGTTAAGGTTATGCAAGACCTAGGGCAGTCCTCTGCAACGTGATGTCAGCTCTGGCTCCTGGCCTGACACACAGTTACACAACAGGACAAGGCGAGGGGAGAAAATGGAGATGTTCTGGAGCTGTCAATTTTTTGAAATACAGTTTAAGCACATAGTTTCTATTGCCGTCACTGGCAACACGTCAGACGGGTAAACAGCAGTGTGGGGAGTTAAGGTTGATCTAAGACATGCTGGTTTTTTTCCTTTTCTTTCTATTATCCTTTATTCTTCTTTTCATGTATCTGTCCTGATTTTCCCTCTCTGAGTCTTGGCAAGGGAGCAAAAGAAGTTCAGAAGTACATAGCTTACAACTGAGTAATGTTCTACTGAAGGCAGGGAATCTCTTTTTTTCAGTTTTTCATGTTTTTTCTTACTTTGTTCATGAGCTGTTAGCCTAGAAGCCCTCCTAATATTTAGCATTTCTTCCACACCTATTAATTCGTGCTGCTTGCAAGAAGCACATGGTGGGGGCTTGGGGCTGGCGTTGGTAGAGGCGTGCTCATTATCACAAGCAGGGAAGGCGAATGTCACAGTGGTGTTGCACTGCCCAAGAAAAGGGAACAAAGGAATCAACGCAAACCTTCTTTCTCACTGCCTACATAAGCCCACTGCAGTTTAGCAATGAGTGCTGACGAGATGTGGAAGTGTGTCTGAGGTGGAGGAGACCCTCAGGTGACACCCTTGCAGGATAGGTTGTACTGCTCTCTCTTCCCAGTGCTGTTTGGAGAAATCAGGGCTCTCAGCCGAGAGGAATGGTCCTATTTCCCACATTAGCCTTTCTGAAGGCTTTTTTGTCCTCCCTCAATTTAAAACCATGTTGGTGACCCTGGCTGAGGAGTGGGGTCTATGTGCTTCCCAGGGCACAGACGAAGCCTTGCAGAAGGATGTTCTGTGGCTGCTCAGAGGGCCAAGGGCGCGTGGAGGAACTAAGGATTCTCTTTGCTGGTGTTGGTGAGCGAGGAGCAGCTCTCCAAGCAGTGAGTGCAAGCCCTGTCCTCCACATGGGTGAGCACGTGGGTGCTAGCCTTGCCATCAGGCCTCCACACCGTAAGCTGGGCAGAGGAGCGGGCTGGCAGCATGACCACGGGCAGGAGAACTGGGGCCCACTACACATGCCATCTGAGCATGGGGAAAGACACAGAGAGAAAAGGGGTAGCAGGTGCCAGCCTCAGTGTTTCAGCTCTTGGACTTGCTACCCAAAGGGAAGGTCTCTGCCCAACCAAGCTCTCTGGGAAATTCCTGATAGCCAAGAGCCATATGGAGCCCAGGGCTACCCTCTTCCTCCCCAAAACACTCCCAGCCTGCTACTTAATTCCCTTATTTTTCCATCAGCCTGTATAAAGAGCTTTACTGTTCACTCAGTCGCTTGACCAGGAGACTGAATTTGGCTGATGTGTCGGAGTGCCATCTATTCATACATGTAGCTGTCCTCTCCTCTTATGCACAGATTAGGAATTATCAGAATAAAGCTGCAAAACTTCTCAGAAAAAAACAATATTGGTAATGAACGTTTGAACTGTAAGCACTGATAAAGTTCAGCCTGAACTAAATCTTTTGTCTACAAATATTTCCTACAGTTTTCTGTCTTCTTTTATCTCTCATGCATGCCAGCTTGCATTAATTTCTTTTGGTGATAACTTGGGAGAAGACACTGCAGAAAAACCACTCAGCCAAAGATTTCCCTGTAGTTGAAGAAAGTCAGACCTGGAACCCAAATCTAGCTATTCTGTATGAAATGGGAGAGAGCAAAGTCTTGCATTAGAAAACCCCTGGAGTTTTGTGGAATGTTTGATCCTGATCCGACCCGTGTGGCTCAAGCCTTTGTGGCTCATTGTATGTCTTTTTATGATGAAGAAAATATGCAGTACAGCCAGGCCTGTATGGTCAGGATCCCTGGAATTAAATGCATTAAAACAGAATAAATCAATTCAGAAAACTGGCTGTCTTCCTTTTTGCTCCAAGTTACTTCCTCAACATCTGCCTTAACTGTCCCTGGTAACAGAATTTTTCCGCAGGGTGTGTATTTTATACTTTGACAACTTGGTACATATATTTTATTGTCGAATTGGGACACAGTTACACTTGAAATCCAACTACCTATTCTGAACTGCATGTGTCTGAACTTGTGCATGTCTATGAAAAAAAATTAAGTTTTTCTGTTCTCCCTCTAGTCCTCACAATTCACTTGGAACCAGCACTATTTTTCAGGCAAAACAGACCTTCTCAGAGAAAAGCAGCTTGCTTTCTCCTGCTTTATAAAAAGAACTGGATTTCTCTGAAGCAATGCAAATTCCTTGCATTAAAAAAAAAAAACAAACCAATGTTAATGCTACCTCCAAATGACGTGTGTGTACTGAGTGCCTTTGAAAGAAGCTCTTCACAAAATCTGTTTGCATCAGGGGATGCAACTGGTGGACTTCCATCTGAATGTTGCTATTGTTCTAGTCTCTGTCACATTTGCTTTTCCAGTCAGTCTCAGATGTAACTTCGCAACCACAAGAAATTGTTTTGAGTTGTCAGCAGTCTAATTCACCTAGATTTTCTTTGTTTACAGGAAGATTTTAGTGTCCAATGAGAGGAAGGGACTTTATTGCTGGCTCTTAGTCACTGCAGGGCAAAATGCAGGCAAGAGAATAGATTTCCACAGGTCAAGGTCCATAGGAGAGAACTTTTTGTTCAGGTTACTGGCTTTAGACTAGCAATAAATTTGGCATCAAGTATCCGTGCTGTGCTTGGAAGGAGCAGGACTCAAGTCACCTGGTGCTAAACTGAGCCGCCACGTCCCCAGCCCCATTTGTATCCCATTTCTTCAAACTACATGAGCAGAAACCTCTGTCCACCCTCCTGGCCATGGCAGGCTGAGCCACACCTATGTCTGTCAATCCTGGCATGAGTTTGTCTAACCTGTTCTTTAAGACCTCTGATGTTGGAGAGGCCACAGCTCACCTCAGCAAGCTATTCTAGCTTTTGTCTGTCTTCACTTTCTAACCTACATCTCTTTTAGGCAGTCTGAGATCCTCAGCTTGGGGAAACGATATGAGCTCTGCTGACATCAGTGAAGTTTCACCGTTAAACATGCTTTGAAGATATGACCTAGTACTGTCAAAACTCAGCCCTTTCACTTCCCTCTTAATTTTTCTGTTCCTACTCTTTATCTCTTGATAGATTCACAATGTTCCTTCCACTCACTTTAACATCCAAGCAGTGTGAAAGTGCTGACGCTCACTCCTACATACCGTCATCAGCATTCAGCTCTCTTTTTCTGTTCATATTTCTAAAGCTTTCAGATCTTCATCTTCACACATGCCCACTACAGCATTCTGCTGGAGATCTAAAAAACACATCAGACATATAAAGAAGCTTCTGAGATCATCTTCCAGCCTTGTCTTTCTGAGCAAATGAACCTTTTCTTTGTGACCCTCACCTGGCTTCCCAAGTTCAAATTTTCAGCCATTACCTTTAATACCACTCATAGTGCAAGGGCTCAGCCAGTTCCTCTGTTATTATGTGTATACTCCCACCTCTGTAGTGACATCAGTCTCCAGTGTCCGTTTGACCTGTTGCCAGAAGATACCTTCACATTTTCTTCACTTCATCCTTTTTGAATGCACAGCTTTTCAGAGGTGTCCTTTAAGGCTGTTCTTCTGTGTGATCTCAGACCTTTCCTAAAGCCCACTCTGACTGCAAATGTCTAATAAGAAGATGTGAGGTACTATTACCTTTTTTAATTAACTTATTTGACAAGTTTGAACACAATTAAACCAAAAATCTTTGCCAAATGCCCAGGTGCACATGTGTGAACTTTTGCAAGAATGACTTCCTTATCACTGCTGCTTTAATCTTGCCCTGGCTTCTTCTAATTCATTTGTTTGTTCATTTATTAGGTCTTGTCTTGAATTAGCAGCATGTGCCACATAAGTAATACCATTCACTGTGTGCTTGCGCAGCTACTCATATCTCTGCATTATTTCCCACCTCTGCCTGGGTTGTTAGTTGTATTAGAAGTCCACCCAAACCTCAGCCTGCATCTTGTCATGACATCTCTGGGATGTTCTTGCTATGTGTTCCTAGATTCAACAGTGCAGAATATGGCAAAGGACTCATAGCCACGGTTCAAATTTTGTGCACCAGCAGTGGTGCACAGGCAGACAGTGCTGGCACCAGCAAGGCACCCTCCTTGGGGAAAAGGCTGCCTTTATCTTTTGACCAGTGAGTAAGACACAGACATGATGAGCAAGTCTTCCTTAGGTTTGACCTGAGGACAGCTGGTAGTGGGGTCTTGCCCCCAGACAAGGTAAGCTCTCAACCATAGAATTTGCATTTGGTAGCAGTTCTTGCAGCCTAAGTTTTCCTATCTTGGAAGCCTGCTATGCAGACTGTTTATTTGATTGGTTTTTGGCTGATAGTTTACTTTGGACTTTGATTAAATAAAAATATATTAACATTCAGCATTTATACAGAACTGCTTACAGGTAGCAGTTTGCAAAAGATTTAAAGACAGAGAAATCAGAAGCTTGTCCGAAAATCTGGTTGGTCATAGTCCACATGCTCTCCAGGTATTTTTAGGGTTTTTTGTTGCCGGGTTTACTGGGTTTTTTTGTCCTAGCTATAGCTGTACATCATCTTGCTTTGTCTATTAAGATCTGCATCTGTTGTTATACACACCTATTATGAATCTGCTGTAATCTGTACCTCTGCATGCCTTCACTTGCTTTCCTGCTTCAATGTTTCCTGTGCCTTCATCTGATATAATTAATCATTTCACCAAAAGAAATCTGATACTGATACCCTGCAAATACTTAGTCAAGTACCCTAACCCAGAGAAAATACTGGACTTGTTGAGAAGGCACCCACAGTGACAGTGCTGTGTCAGTGGGAATATTTGCCTTCAGGGACTGCTGGAATCACAAGAGATTACAGAATGGGCCAATGTTGGCAAGTGCCATGTAGGAATAGCAGATGTGCTCACTTATCTCCATCGAAGATGCAGCCAGACTCACATTGCTTCTTCTATCCATCTGAAAAAGCATCTCTGCAAGGCAGCCACAAGTGGTTAAACATCAATGAAAGCCAGGCTTGTCTAGTCCTTTCAACTCTTGCAGGGAAGAAACATTCAGAAGGCTACTGAAAAACTAATGAAAACAGTTCTGCTTTGGGCCATGAGCAGAGAAACCTGGAATCAAAGCAAAAAAGCTTCTTTCTGTTTTGTTCTCCACCTGCGGAATCAGTGGATATCTAAACAAGAACAATATGTACTGGCAGCATGGCCTGAGCGCAGGCATGGCTCGGGGCAGAGCCAAGCCTGGCTGCCATGCTAAGCAGCCTCATGCACCAGTGATCTCTGAGATCTCCTCCCCCGCTCCTTCCCTACATTTCTCAAGAGCAGGCTAGATCCACCTAATTAAACAGACTGTCTTCCAGGAACATCAGGGTTTACCCTGAAAATGGAGGAAACTGGAACTGCCACAAATACCTTGCTATTTGTAGCACTGCTGGCAAAACAATAATGCACATACAAAAGCAAAGCAAAATGTAAGCATTTTCATGCCCCGTCTGAGTGCACCTCAACATGCTGGTAGCATTGGCATTTTCTCGTCGTGCTAGGAGGAAAAATACTATGCAAACAAACTAGGTTTGCCTCATTGTCACCGGAAGTGTGTTATTATGGGCACAAATACAGAGAAGAATGTTTTCACCTGCTGATGTTAGCTTCAAGAAGCCCTGGCAAATTGAAGTCCCCTGCTCTTCAATTGTACAGGCAATTTGTTCAGGCCTTTAAAGAAGCAATCACACTGTTTAGTAAAAGCACAATGCCAGAAGTGAGTAATAAGCTAACCAATACCACCTCTTTATTCCAGTGGAATATGCACTTATGCCATTTCAAATTCCTAATTTTCTATTTTTGTAGTGTTACAAAGCTTTGGAAACTGCACTGTAGCTTCTGAGACCCATGTGCTGCAGAAAGCTTTTGCAGTAAAACAACTTCGCTTGGCAGTAGGTTCATTTTCATATAAAATCAGTCAGAGCACTCACCAAAATGAGACCAGTTCAGGAATGTCCTCACTCACCCTGCCATCACAGAGGGCGGAAACCTTATCATTCCTTGCCATGCCAACAGCCTGCATGCCCATCACTCTTTCTAATGAGCTCTTAGGTGAATAACACACTTTATGGTTATTACCTGCGAAATCAGAGTCCCAGATCCTCTCTGGTACAAAGAAATGGACTGAAACCTCAATGTGGGTTCTACCAATTGCTGTGGCACAGAATGAGACTTACAGTGCTCAGTTTAGACCTTCTTCATAGTGGTTTTGCAAATGCTTCAAGAAAATGTGGTACAAATTTCCTGTGGTTCTTTCATGGCTTCTGCACTTGCATTCATCTCATTTTTAAGAACCAGCTACATAGCTGAAAATATTAAGCTTTTGAGTAATAAAAGTACAAAGTCATCTGCAGGTTAGGTCAAAGGTCCTCCAAAAGGATCACATTAGTGAACAAAATGACAGGCAGGCACTTTGGTGACGGAGTGACGGAGGACGTCAAAACAGGCATATCAGAATCACCAGCTTTGTCTTAAAGCCTTTCATCCCAGGATATGCAAGCGCATCTGGTCTGTGTTTGGTTATTGGAGTACTGCCTACAGACAAGAGTAGATACACCTTGAAATACATTAAAGAACAAGGACCACTGAGAGGTTATAAACAGTTTTTAAGTGATGTACAGATCTTAGACCTAAAGCAGGAGAGATTTTCATTTTCTCTTTTCTTGTCTATCCATCTATTTTTTAACTCACACTTTCCATGGAAACTAAACCATGCTGAGGCTTAAGCACTGACAGAAATAAGCTTGATTTCATGGAAGGCAGAAAATGCTCTATTATGCCAGCTCTGACTCTGACACCGTGGCCTTTTTGGGGGGAGGAAATTACAATGAATGGAAAGACTTGCTTGTCCTTGTGCAGGGCTCAGCTCTGCTTGTGCTCTTGGCCTTTTCCTGGGAGGAGAAAGACTGGCCATTGCTTTTGACCTTTCTGATGCACCAGGAGGAAAAGAGACAGTTTAATAAAGAACCCTGCAGGTAATAGCTGTGACCATCAGTGATAGCCTTCTGAGTGGTGGGACAAGGAAGAAAAGGAAGAAGCAGTTGAGTTACCTCCTAAGATCTGGGGTGGTTTGGGAGCAACAAAAGAAATCATGTCAAACTAGATGCAAAGTTGTGAGGCCTGGGGAAAGAGGACAGGAGTGGAGAGGGGACTGCGAGGGAAGTTTCCTTGCTCTGTGGTACAAGTTTTGATGCTATAGATCTGTGACTTGCTTGAAGTACAGCTTTTCTGTTTACTTCTGCCAGCCTGTTGATCTTGGGCTTGAATGGGAGAAATTACTGCAAATCTTGACAACGAAGAGTCACACTGCTCAGATATTTTGATATGCTTGGGCTGTGGCTTCTAATGCTTGAAGAGCTGCTGCCTTCACTCCTGGAGCCAGAAAATGTTATTGCAGAGGTGGGAGAGAAACTCTCTGGTCTAGTGCATGCAAAGAAAGAAGATATTACTCGTTGCCACTATGAAGTGGAGACATTTTGGGGAAAAGAGTGCTAGAGACAGTGAGTTACTCCATTCCCCTAAGTCTTCGGACAGGAAGTAATTCAAGGATGACAGAATAGTAGAACAATTAATGCCCTTCATTACTATGACAGAATGTTTTGAAGACATGCAGAAGACAATTAAAACCTGAATGAATTTCCTTTATTTTGCACTCAGAACTGAGATGCTTATACAATATAAACAATATGCCCATCAAGCATTGATCTCCATCCTCCCTGACATCTTCCTCCACCACATTTCTTATTTGTTTATAACAACAGATTGTCCTTGCGAGGTGTCTCTGAACCTGGCAATGTCTAAGAAACACACTGCGCAGTTATACAAGTGACAGCCATGAACACCAAAGCTGGCTGGATACATTACACACACAGTTTATCCAAAATGTAATTTCAGACAGGCCATTTATTCAGTTCAGCTACACGTAAAGCAGAGTAACTCTGTGCAGGAATGTGCAAGACCAGGAAGAAGGTCTTAAGTGGTGTTCATTCATGTTTGCACATGTCTTCTCCACTTGTAGGGAAGTACAGTATGCTGGGGATTTTCTTGGCCAACTGCTTTAAGTTGCTTTAACTTACTATCTGCTAGATAAACACAATAAATCACAAGCTCATTTATAGGTAGAGCAAGCCAATTTCTCTGATAAGCAAACCAGCCTCTACAAAATTATTTCCTTTTCATTCAGTCTTGTTTGCCCATTACAAAACCAAATCATGTGGCATTTAATGAAAGAGCATGATTAGGAGTGAGTAGTACGGCAGCCCTCCATTGCCCATAGATGTGGGCAAAAAAAGCAGATGTTGAGCTGTGTGCTCAGCTACCCAAAGACAACTATACTGTCCTTGGTTTGTATGTTAGCTCTTTCTCCTTGCTCTCACCTCATTTCTGTCCTTACCTACCTTGATTTAGCATGTACCAGCACATTGGTCTGTAGGGCAGGAACCATTATTAGTAACCCTTTGGAAGCTACTGATCTTGCATGCATGATAACGACCTCCATTGACTAAAAAAAGCCAAGGAAAAAGAGAGTTGAGTCCACCATGCAGGGAAGGATGGCACCTCAGGGCAACATGGAAGGAGACTTCTGTGTCCCGGGGCAGCAGAAATGGTCAGGTTAGATGCAGAAGTGGTCGGGTAAGTCCGAGGGGGCACTCAGACCAGAGCAGGTGGGAGAGACCCGGGCACAACAGGGAGCCCAAGTGGTCCCTTTGCAAAGAGGCAGAAGCAGCCCCTGCCCATGCTGCCTGCCTGGGTATGGGGACTCGCAGAGACGGGGGCCTCAGGACAGCCAAACATAACCCTCAGGACTTCATGTCTGTCGAGCCTCTCAGCCTTTGCTGCCAGATACTAGATCCTCTGCAACTGAAGAGCTTAGGTTGATAATTAATGAGAACTAAGCGGTGCAGAAGGCATAAAACCCCACATGAGAAAGCTAGTGTATGACACCGTTCATTAGGCAATTGCTCAACATCAAAAAGAGACAGCCCAATGTGGCATTTCCATTACCTGGTTTTATTATACTGAAGGATTTTATAGAGCGTGTACGCCCTGGTGGGAAATGTGACTTCTGAATGGCTTCTTCACCTTCCAAGGGTGTTACCACTCTCTCGGGTTTCTGGAAATGAGTCTTGCGTTCAGAGCACCTCCAGAAAGACTTTGACTCATTCATCTACACAGGAAAAGAGGGGTTTTCGCATAGGAGTGAAAAAGTCATCCTGAGCCGTCACATGATTTGGAGGAAAAAAACATCCCTCAAGTTCCCTTTAGCAGAGTTCCTTAATATGCTGACACTCATATTCATTTCCCACCATGGTATCTTGGATGCTTTCCTAGAGGCACTGTGAAAGCCAAGGAAGAACTCATGCTCACCGTCATTGCCCACTAAAAAGGAAGAAGTGGACAAAAGGTACTGTGGTGTTTGAGCCACTTGTGACCTCAACCGAGCATTGCTGCTCTCCTGGGAGGAAGGGGCATGGCCCAACAGCAACACTGGCCATGCACAAAATACATGAAACCATTTAAATCCTGGTATAGGTATAGATATAGGTATAGACTGCTACAAAACATGACCTATAGCAAAAGAGACTTAAAAGCAGAGGAGCAAACTATGAGGAAGAAAAACAGGGAAAGGAAAACTTTGAAAAGGGGCAAAAAGGCCTCATTTAGGCTATTTGAGCACTATAAAAAGGTCTTGTTTTGCCACTTTTCTGGAGGGAGGAGGATAAGAAGGCAAGTATTGTATTAATCAATCAATAACAGTTGCAAATGTGAAACAAACTTAAAGAATGAGTCATTCCAATTCTCATGGTCAACTACCAAAGTCTGCTAATGCAGCTGATACTAGAAGTTTTGCTGGCACAATTTCACGATCCATAGTCCTTAGGGTGACACAAGTTACGAGCAGTCAGCTCTCAATCCATCATGTGCAGGAGGAGGAAAGGGATTTCCTTCCCTCGCCCAGCCAAGGGGCCAGCAGTGATGATGGTGCCAGTGCCTTCCTGTGCCAGGGCAGGGGAAATGCTAGCCCCACTGTGAAACTCCAGTGCTACAAAGAAGTATCAATGCCACTGTCCATCCTGATTTTTTGAAAGAAGGGGATTAAGAAGAGATGGAGCACAATCCTATCTTGGCTTTAAGCCCTTCTTTTCCTAGATTTGGATGCTTTTGAGCTTTCATGTTTGATGTTTTCCAGAGCAAGAGGAGGGGAGGGGTGGGCAGGAACCAGGATTTGTCTTCTCATCTTTTTTGCCTCCCATCAGTAAATACAGGGGCTTTTGGGCAAGTTAAAGCAGCTAAACAGAGAGGCTCATCTCCTCTTTTTGCAGCTGCCATGGACCAGAGTAATCGAAGAAAGACTGGCTAGCACAGACAATGCAAAGGGAGTGTTTGCACATTCACAATATCTTTACTGGCCTGGAAGTCTGGTTGCCCTTTAGCAGCTTTAGCTCCTTGCACAGAGAGTTTCATCATGGGTGCTTTTGCACTGAGGACCTTTGAAGTAAAAGGCAGTGATATTTTTGACCAAGTCGTATTGCAACACCACCTCCCCTAAATAGCCACAAGCCCTTACCATTCCCATCCCTCTATTTTATTCTAATGAGGCATTACCCCTGTACTCCTTTTGCACATTTTGACAGGGAGGGGATCTGTTAATTAGCCAGACATTGCATTTTTAGTGGAAGTCTGCTGCAAAAGTCTTGTTTTTCTAAATCTGACCTGTTGAGTGATTCATGAGATCCATATTAATACATGGCACAGTACAGCTCCATTGGTTAGCATCCTAAATCTGCCAGATGGCTCAGTAAAAAGATAAGCAGCAGGAGAAAATTCAATCTCAAAAATAGCATTGTGACAGCAGCATCCATTAGCCTGAAGTTCACAACATAAAGCTACCATGCTACCGCATTTTTGAGAATACTGCACTCTCAACTAGGATACAGGGGAAGATCAAATTTAGAAAAGAAGGTCTCTAAATAGAAGTTCAGTTAAAAAATAAAGTGTACCCTTGGAAGTTATGTTCCTGCAATAAATTTAGAAACAAGAGTAGAATAAAAAATTTACTAGCATTCTCAGGTGACAGGCAGTGTAGTCAGGTGGACATCCCTGAATATGACATGCTGTTTCAAATACAGACTTCCAGGAAAAACAGGGGCAGGACCATGTCTTCTTTTTCTGTTTATTATACAGTGCTAAGAACATTGGAGATGTGTGAAAAACTATAAATCTTCATATGTAGGCCATCTGGCTCGAATGGCATGACAGCTCATATCAATAGTTTTGTGTACTCACCGGTTGTCTCCTGGTTTCCAAGTAATGAGTATCTCTGTGGCCAAATTTTCAAACCTTTGCTTCCAATAAAGCACACGAATAAGTGCCTATTCAGCTGTGCTCTGCCCATAACAGCTTCCAGTCTGACATGCCTGGACAGATTTTTAAAAGCACTTGGCAGTAATATTCCATCAATAGCCTGAAGCGAACTGGGTGAGATTCTAGCCAAAACTTTTCTGGTAGAAAATGTACAATATTTCCAACAGTTAAAATGAATTTCAAAGCAGTGAACTTGTTTATATCAGAATCCAGGGAAGAAGGAATTGAGTATGGAAAGAGAAATAAAAAAGGGTGTTTATATTTGGTTTCCCTGCAGAAGGAATTTATTTTTCTGTTCACTGATATTTTACTGGGAAATTCCATCCAATGTTTTGTTTAATTCAGAAAAGTATTTACAATCAAAATGCAATATTGTGTGAAATATTAGCAACACATTAGCTTTTGTGAGTTTACAACAAAAATATTTTCTGCAATCTTTCAGCTTGTTGAAGATGTTGAAAAAATATATTGGTTGTTGACCTAGGCTGATTTTTTTCCCAGCTGTTGGAAGAATTGTCACAAACCAGAAAATCAGTTATTCACATGGCTTGAATACTGTTTTGTTTGTTGGGGTTTTTTTAAACCTATCTCCACTTTTAGATGAGTTTATGGTAAGACAGAGAAAATTTAGTCCTATGCATTTCCCTGAAAATACAGTTCAATGGATGAGCTGGGGAGAAAGAACTTCCCACCACTGCAGGTGATTATCTCTGTCAGGAAACATGAGGACAGTCTGTCAATTTTATGCAGATAATGAAAGTACAATGGAGGCACTACTTAAAGATGTCCTGTTCTTCCTACTCTATTTAAAGAATTTGCTTAAGGAAAAGAGACAGGGTGGATTTGTATATTGCACTTGTCATATTATGCAACAAGATACTTAACATTGCATTAATCATATTCCTTATCAGTGACTTTTTCACCAGTTCATCTCACTGATTGTTCAGACTATTTTTACAGTTAAAAAGGAAGAACTTTCCATGGATATTCTCTTTTCAGGAAGAAAGAGTAACAATGTAATGAACTTAGTTTTGGTAAAAGAAAGAAATGTGATGTTGAAAAAAAAATTTGTGCTGCATTACAATCATTAAACTTCTGTTAATTCTAGTAATACTTCTGACAACTATTTTCCCAATATTGAATCTGGCCTAGGTGCAACTTTAATTTTGTAGTAGATAGTTTACTCTTTGGGTTAATCTGGAAATCTACATTGCACTCTTTTGATTATTTTAGTTTTGCATTGACCTGTAAGAATAATGAATATTTGAAAAAAAATTTGCAACATCTCCTTGTGGGATGTCTGGGGATCCAGCTACAAGCAAAAAATCTGAAGACCCAGAATGTGATGAAACTCCTGCTCTGTCAGTACCACACGGAGCCTGGGCTCCTGGCTCCTTGGCAGGGAGGTGTGGGAGCCCTGGCAGTCAGGAACTTTGGATTTCTGGCAAAAAATCACTTAGAAATTGTCAAAAAGCTATCAGTCTCAAAACTACTATCTTTCAAATATCTCTTCAGGAAAAAAAACTCTGCATTTCCTTTAAAAAGAAATTTTCTTGGCAATTTGGGGGTTTTCTTGCATGGAAATTCCAGCTTTCAATTACCATCATCATTCTGCTATCTGTGCCTTAGTTCCCCATTTATTGCGGACAAAGGCACTTTTCCTTTGGGAAACTCACAGGGATAGTCCTTTCGTGAGCATAAACACATACTGGGTTGTGAAGTAGTCAGGTAAGAGATGAGTGCCAGGGCTACCACAGATCATCTCTGGTAATTACAGGCCTGTCAGTCTCACATCAGTGCCTGGTAAAATTATGGAGAAGGTTACTCTGTGAGTTACTGAAAAGCACTTGAGAGACAATGCAGTCATTGGTCATAGCCAGCACGGGTTCACCAGGGGAAAGTCCTGCTTAACTAACTTAATTTCCTTTTATGACAAGGTCACCCATCTAGTTGACTAAGGGAACCCAGTAGATGTGGTGGGTTTAGATTTTAGCAAAGCTTTTGATACTGTCTCTCACACCATCTTTCTGGACAGAATTTCCAGCACACAGCTAGGCAAGTCCATAATCCACTGGGTGAGCAATTGGCTGATGGGTCGGGCTCAAAGAGGTGTATATATAGTAAGTGGGGTTACATCAGGCTGGTGGCCAGTCACCAGTGGGGTTCCCCAGGGCTCGATTTTAGGGCCAGTGCTCTTTAATACTTTTACAAATGATCTGGATGCAGGAATTGAATGTACATTAAGTAAGTTTGCTGATGCTACCAAACTAGGAGGAGCTGTGGACTCCCTCGAGGGTAGACAGGCCTTACAGAGAGATCTGAATAGGTGTCCTGGTTTCAGCTGGGATAGAGTTAATTGTCTTCCTAGTAACTGGTACAGTGTTATATTTTTTGAGTTTAGTATGAGAAGAATGTTGATAACACTGATGTTTTGAGTTGTTGCTAGGTAGTGTTTATTCTAAAGTCAAGGATTTTTCAGCTTCTCTTGCCCAGTCAACAAGAAGGCTGGAGGGACACAAGAAGTTAGGAGGGGACACAGCGAGGGCAGCTGACCCAAAGTGGCCAACGGGGTATTCCATACCATGTGATGTCACATCTAGTATATGAACTGGGGGGAGTGGGGACGGGGGGATCACTGCTTGGGAACTAGCTGGGTGTCAGTCGGTGGGTGTTGAGCAATTGCATTGTGCATCACTTGCATATTCCAATACTTTTATTATTACTATTTTCATTTTATTAGTGTTACAGTTATCATTATTATTTTCTTGTTTTCTGTTCTGTTAAACTGTTCTTAGCTCAACCCATGAGTTTTACTTTTTTTTATGATTCCCTCCCCATCCTACTGGGTGGGTGGGAAGTGAGTGAGTGGCTGCGTGGTGCTTAGTTGCTGGCTGGGGTTAAACCACGACAATAGGCTAGAGAGCTGAGCAATGACCAACTCTATGAAATTTAACAAAAGCAAGTGCCAGATTCTCCACCTGCAATGGGATACATACAAACTGGGGGATGAGAGGCTGGAGAGCAGCTCCCTGGAAAGAGATCTGGGGGTTTGGGTTGATGGCAAGTTGAACATGAGTCAACAGTGTGTCCTGGCAGCCAAAAGGGCCAACCGTGTCCTGGGGTGCATCAAGCACAGCATAGCTAGCCAGTTGAGGGAGGTGACTGTCCCACTCTACACTGCACTGGTGTGGCCCCACCTCGAGTACTGGGTGCAGTTTTGGGCACCTCAATATAAGAAGGACATCAAACTGTTAGAGCGTGTCTAGAGGAGGGTGACCAAGTTGGTGAAAGCTCTCAAGGGCAAGACTCAGGAGGAACAGCTGAGGTCATTTGGTTTGCTCAGCTTGGAGAAGAGAAGGCTGAGGGGTGACCCCATCGCAGCCTACAGCTTCCTCATGGGGGGCAGCGGAGGGGGAGGTGCTGATCTCCTCTTTCTGGTGACCAGCGATAGGACATGAGGAGATGGAATGAAGCTGTGTCAGGAGAAGTTCAGATCAGGCATTAGGAAAAGGTTTTTTTGTTGAGACGGTGCTCGATCACTGGGACATGCTCCCCAGGGAAGTGGTCACAGTAGCAAGCCTGTCAGAGTTCAAGGAGCATCTGGACGACATTCTTAGTCATATGGTTTAGTTTTAGGTAGTCCTGCAAGGAGCAGGGAGTTGAACTCAATGATCTTTATGGGTCCCTTCCAACTTGAGATATTCTATGATTTTATGATTCTATCATCTCATGTCATCTATAATAAAAGCATATACTGTGTTACAAGTAAGAAGGCAAAAATTTGAAAGAAAAACCTATATAAAAAAGGAAAATAATAGTAGACCTGCAGAAAGGAGAAGCAGCAATGTAACAGCTTGCATCTTCAGCTTTTGATATTCTTCAGGATTAAGCAGACAATCCACTATAAAAAATATTCATAACCAGTCTCAGAAATCTGTTGGATCTACGCATATGCCAACATCTTTGACTAAAATTAGACTTCAGCTTTTGGTGAAAGTACATGTTTGAGTGCTAGTTGCAAATCCTGCTGAAAGACAATTTTGCTGATTTAATTGAAAAGTTGGGTATCTTCAAGGTCACATGATTTTCACTGAGAGATGTGGCTTCTCAGCACATTTGAAAAACTAAACAGACTGAGTATGGAGGTAAGAAATTAATCAGAAATCAAGGGGATTATTATTTACAAAAGTTTTTCCATTGTAATAAGCCATTGAAAGAAGAAGCAGCAGTCATGCTACACAAGAGTGAGAGGCAAAAGCTGATGCACTTAACAGTAAAACCAAAGTGACATAGAGATACCATCAAGGGAATTACATCTGTCCAAAACCAGAAGGCAACAGGTAGAGCATCTGAGTTTGGGCAGGTACAGTAAGCATTAGAGGAGACAGTGGCTAGTTACTTTGCAGTTCTTTGACTTTGAATAATCCGAAGGAGGTTTATTCAAGAAGTGCTGGAGAGCACCTCCCTCTGAGCCAGCAACTTTGCCTGCAAAAGAGACCACAAAGTACAGAAGATGCACAGAAAGCAACAGCAAACAGGCAGATGGTGTACCACCATACCAGCCAACCATAATTGAAAGTCAACTTGTGCGTGACAGAAATTTGCTTTTACAAAGGAGAACTGGCGTGCCGGGTCGGCAAGGCAAAAAGCATGCATTCTGGCAGAAGTGTGGAGATCAGGACTCAGAAGCAGAACAGGGTATAAACCAACCTGACATTATGAACACAGCCCAGCCAGGCACTGTCTCCAAAAAAAATGGCAGCACCTGAGCACTGTTCCAGAAAACACAGCTAGACGGGAAGGGTTTGCTTGTGTTTTCTCAATGCTAGCAGCTTCCTCTTTGCATGACATTTGAAAATTAAGGCAGAAAAGAAAAAAAAAAAAACAAGGGAGGATAGAAAAAGAGAGAAAGAAAATCCCAAAGAGAAAAAGCAGGAAAGCTTTGCAAGAAAGCGAAGTCAAGACTACACATGCTGCCTGGCTAAAAAGAGAACTCAAGATGGCACAAGAAAGTCCTGATAGCTTTCCAAAAGCAAGGGTAAAAAAAGGTGTTAAAACATGCAGAGATGAATACAGCAAGAAAAGAACCCATGGCAAGCACAGACAAAGAGAAATGCATTGCCAGTAAATCCTGCCTTCTCTTCAGGGGCTTTCAGGGACACCAGAAAAGAGAACAAGTGAGTTCTTTGAGGAAGAAAAAATTCCACCAACACCCCATTGATCCAGGAAGACTGCTGGTGGTGAAATGCCTTTGAATCATATGAGTCTGTATGAAATCTGTCCAAAGCAGGGTACCTCAGCCCCACTACTGACACTGCTGGGCAAGGAAACTTTTGTATGTGGTCAAAACATGTGGGTGTTAATAGGTTTCACACCTGCTGTGGAGATGATACCTTTCAGAGCATGGTATTAGGGAGGTCCATGCACAGCTCTGCTGCTGGATCTGTAAAGCAGGGAATGGAGGAGGACATTTCTGGAAGGGCAGCAAGAACTAGCTTACAATAATCTTCATGGCCACTTCAGAGATTTTTGCTAAGCTCCTTCTTCTCTTTTGTCATCCAAGCTATTTATGAACCTGTCCCAAAATAAGCCCTGACTGACCACCACAGCTTCTTTGCCCTGCATTACACAATATGATCCAAGCCCAGGAGAAACTCCCTGCCTGAGCAGGGGGCTGCTGCTCTGTGGACAGATGAAATGGGTCACATACCTTGAATACTGCTCACTTCTTCAGGGCTTGTCCTTGTCAGAGGTAGAGAAGACAGGGATTTGACTGTTCCTGCTTCAATAGCTGCCTGGAGACAGGCTCCCAGGCACTGGGATCCCAGTGGATCCCACTGTATCGGGTGATACAGTGACCCGGACAAAGCCTTGCAGACTGGTGGTAGTTAGCTAAGCCATTGCCAGCCTCGTGACACCTCCCAGCAATGGGGTACTCAAGCCAGCCTTTCCCCACATGTAGGGCCAGGGTCTGTGAGATCTGAGACAGGGGGTGTTGCAAGCAGCAAGCTTGAAAGAGGCCAAAGCACCCTGTGTAAGCAGCTGCTGGGTCTTCTGTGGGCTGCATTCTGGTCATTTTAGATGGACAGCAAATACAGTGATCATTTTAATTACATTAAAAGCTATATGTCAGACTGCTAACCTTGGGCAGCTGCTTTTGCAACTTGGCTGGATTCGAATGGATTCAACTTGCACTCAGATCCGAATCTGGGATTACCCCCTAATCCTCCATTTCCTCATCATTTCATGTAATTTCATTCCATGCAACCTCCCCAGCAAGAGCTCCTGTCATGACATAGAGCAGACTGGATGTCACTGTGCCATTCACTTCATCTGGGGTCTCCCCTAAGATCAAGGACGCACAGTTAGTTAGATAGTTTATTTGTTTATTTATTTGTTTGTTTACATATTTAATCAGGCTGCAAAATCCAGCTTTTGGCAGAGGGACACAAACAGCCTTTGATCTTTAGCAACAATCAGCAATGAACTTTTGACTCCTTGGACTGCTTACATTGATTTGCCATGGCTCACAAACCTAAGGCTGTCTTCCCAAGAAGAAGAACGAGAAACATCTTTGTCCTTGTTGTTCAGTTTGTTTGTTAGCTTTTAAGATGAAAGTTTAGGCTTTCTTTCTTATTTTCTGGTCCCCAGAGCTGCTGAGGAGTTGGGGAAGCAGGGAGGCTGGGGAAGGCAAAGGGGGGAAACAGAAGAGGTTGCAGCCTGGAAAGGATTCAAAGACTCACTCGGATTGGTGATGATGGGACTGTATGGAAAAGCTGAGAACAAAAGATTATTCATTGCGGCAGCTTTGCCAATATACTTTTGGATGTCCCCTGACTTACTCAGGTCAGGATGGCAGAATGGACTTTTTCCTCTCACTATCTGATTTTTACTTTAAAATGCAGACTGTGTTAGGTGTTAAGAAGTGTTTCACCTAAAACTTGAACAATCATTTAGCTAATACCTTATCCTAGAAGAAGCTGAGAAACAGTCTGTTCCAAAGCCCTAGGTCATGTGTTTTCTTAGAATATAAATTAGAAATTTCCAGACTAAGACTGTGCTCAACTCAAGAGACATTAAGTAGCAGCAAACTGAAGACTGTGACCCACTTGCTATCAGTCATATTATCTTGTTTAAAAGAAAATAAGAAGCAGTCACACAGTACATTTTAGTATCACTTCTTCACTGTGGGATTGCATGAAGGCACTAGTTCCTTGGAGCATTATAGTGCATGAAGCAAATGCCAGGCAGCTAAGTGACTTCCACAGCTTGCTAAGGTATAGAGATTGCACTTCTTTCTTACAACTGTGATGAAAATAGAATGCTTTGTTTATTCATCAACAGAACAAGAGAATGGGAAGGGATGGGGATACACCACTGAAGGATCACCCAAAGCAATAGATTTCTCCTGTTCTTAAGAGAGATAACATAGAGTTATATAGAAATGCAGAGCTATAGCACAAATCAGCCCTCCTGCCCCCCAGGCAGGACTGACTGCAATCAGTCTCATTCACAGCAGCTGTCCTGTGACTGTGTAATTGTTCCCCACAGGCTGGAACTCCTTTCTCCAGGCTGTCCTCAGGTATCCTTCTCTAGATGCTGCTGCAGTGCCCTGTTTCCTAGAGTTTTTACTCCAGTCTTATGGCTTTTATTCTAGTTCCACAGGCAGACTCTTTTTCTGCTTTATAGCTCTCAAATAGTTATCAGACTTTATTTCCTAATTAGAGATATGTAGGCAGTACAACACACGCAATGCCAATAACGTGGTATTATCTATGGCTTATGGTTGTTTATCTAGTATCTGCCAAAACTGTGACTTTTTTCCCTGCCTGGCATAACGTTTTGGCAGTCTTTTGATGTCAAAAGAGAGATAGCTAAGCCTCCTCTATGCCTCAATGAAAATCAAAAGATAACACTGTAAACTTGGAAAGCCATTACCACTCAATGCTGCACAGAAATTACAATGCAAAGAACAGCACAGAGCAAAGATGGGCTTTGATTTGAAAGTTCTGTATTAAGACCCCAGAATTCAATTCCATCCATGCATGTGTATGTGATGGAAAAGTTCTAGCAGCTACATGTTTTGCTAAGTAAACAATAGCAAGTTAAGACAGAAGAAAAGTATTCCCATTCCACTGATGTCTAAACAGCGTTAAGTTATGCCTAGCAATAAGTTATGAATAGCTTTCCTGTTCTGAAACTTCACAATGCTTTTAAATTTTAAGTTGCCTGTATTTAAGGAGACTTTCTTAAAAAACTAAAATGAAACTATTAAAGTTGCAGAAGTGACCTTGTGCTTTTCACTATACCTACAAAAATACTAGTGTTCTGTTTTTACAATCACATAGCAGTTTACTTTTGCTAACAAACATTAGTTTAATGAATCCACATGAAAAAAAACTACTTTAAAAGAATTTCTACTTCACTGATTAATATCTTGCAGTTCTAAAAGTTCAGTTTCAGTTTTTAATTTTTTTTGTCATCCAGCAATATTGTTTAAAACCAAAGTCTCAGATAAATTCCTAATGTGAATATTGAAAAAGAGAAATAGAAGCAATAGAGAAATTAGTACATCTGCTTGTCAAACTGTTTTCAATTTTGAATATACATACAGAAGGCAACACTCAAAATTCCAGTTTCATGTCTTGTAATACCTCTTGCAAATGTGCATGCATCTTTCAGAGTAGAGTGGGGAAGAAGGTCATAAAGATACCCGATTTTGCTGTTTTGTTCTAAGTGGACAGCAGTGGAAATCTTCTGGACTTGTGTCTGACAGGAGGAATTAGCTTTCAGATTGTATATGCAAAGTATTATCCGTGTACTTCAAAAAATATGCATGGCAGATCCTATGTAACAATATATATAAAACAAATACATGCTATGACAAATCTAACAAGCATTATGACAAAAATCTGTTCATTCAGGGCAGGGTATCAGAATAAAGGAGTTTCAGCCAAATTGTATCCTCATTAAGTACCTAAATCTGCAGCAACATCGGAGTAGGTAAAGATCTTAGGACATTTATAGAAATCATCTCCTACCTAGTGCAATGCTTCTACCTCACTCCTACAGAGCTACGACTTGTGGGCTGGTGTGTAGAAAAGGAGAGGGATTGTAGATTCTAAAAACAGACCTGCCTTGCACACAAAGAAATGTAATTCCAGCTAAAAGGATCCCTGGGAGAGACAAGAGCAAGAGAAAAAATACCACAGGCAGCATACCAGCATGCATAACCTGAGGTTGTCTCAACAAAACTTCTGGAGATGTTGGGTATTTGATGGCTGTGTTTTCATTAAATAATGAAAATATTCACAACCCCAGCCTTTCACAACCCCAGCTGTCTGGGCAGTTTAACCACCCCACTTGCATGGCTCTGCGAACCCACACTGCAGATGCTCCTCACCTGATCTGCAGTAGCATTATCATATTTCACTGGTGCAAGCACGAGGAACAGAAACTCATGTGGCTGTGGTAATTCCCACAAGCTCCCTCTTTCAGAGCTGTGAAGTATTCTTTCCATGATTTTTAGAGTTGCTACTTGTGGCCTGCAAACCTATGTCCCAAACAAGAACATGCTCTGACTATATTTTGAGAACTGGCAGGAAGCATCTCATAATTATACTGCTTTCAGCCGCTTGCCCTCCTTGGCATTCAGCTTTCTAGCAAATTATTTTCCAGTAATATTTCTGTGTGAAACTTCCAGTATCCTGTATAGAAAATTTCCTTTCTGTCTGAGGGCATGGGAATCTTAAAAAGTGGATCTTGTGGATAGTTAAGAGACAAAAAGAGATGTATCAGATCAAGCACACAGCAGATGGACAAGAAGCAACACTCACAAGTTGCAGCAAGAGAAATTCCAGTTGGATATGAGGGAAAAAAATCTTGCCACGTGAGTGGTTTAAGGACAGGACAGGTTGCCCAGAAATGTTGTGCAATCTCCATCCTTGGAGATTGCCAAGATGTGATTGAACAAATTCCTGAGCAAAGTGAGCTGGCTTTGAAATCAGACCTCCTTGAAGCAAGAGGCTGAACCGGACGACCTGCAGAGCCCCTTCCACCCTCAGCTACCCTGCAGTGTAGCAGCCCCACGTCCCTCCCACAGCATCACCCCACAGCACAGCTGGCGGGCCAGGCTACATCCCAGAACAAATCCTAAGAATGAGCTTACTGCGTGGCGCTGCTCAATGGATGGTACAAAGATTTTACTAATACTTAGGCAAAACACTTGCTACCTTAATTTTACCCTGTTACTTCATGGTAAGCTTTCATGTGATGGTTATCATCTATTTCAAACTTGAGCTTTACAACTTCTAAATACATGAAGCATTCCCTTTTGTTATCTCTGAAGTAATCATTCATATTTAAAGCTTAATCTTCCCTATTAAATCACACCTAAACCCCAAAATGATTTTACTTTTTCTTCTGTTATTTCTGCTGCTGTCCAAAAGTGGATGGTAAGGGTAAAATCTTGACCCCTTTGCATTCCATGGGACTTTTAAAAATTGATTTTGATTAAATAAGATTTTATCCTATATGTCAGAGCTCTGTAGAAATGATCTTTTTCCCCCAATTTACAAGAAAACACTGTGTACTTAGTACTGCACCAGCTAATTTTTAGGCAGTAACACTTGCTTAATTTCATGTCTACATCTGGATCTCCCATACTACCTGCAGAATTAATATCTGTATCTGGGATTATTTTTTCTCACGTTTTAGTTAACATTTTTTAAAATTATCTCGATTTATTATTTTATAACCAAGATTGCAAACAGATAGTGTTCCTATGTTTCTGTATGCATGTCTGATTTCTCAGTGCAATTCTGTTCACGGTTCTCTTCATTTGTCTCTCTGGAAACCCTGTGTAAGATGTCCTCAACCTCTGCATGTCTATTAACTAGGACTGGACTTAGCCCTATTCCCAGAATCCAATTCTAGTTTTATCTATATTCTGTGTCTGGAGTCCCAATTATATGGCCTGTTATACAACTATTCACAACTCATGTCAGTCAATTATTTGCTGGCAAAAGTTCTGTATGTCCTTAATCATGACTCTTATTCAATCCTTTCCATTAGGGAAATGCCAGTGCAGAACGTACGCTAAAATATATTCTGACAGTATTTGACTTCCCAAAAGGTAGACAGGCCACAAGGCCAGTCTGACTTCCTTGGTGATCTGCTTTTACCACATCTGACTTTCTTTTATTAGATCTATGCAAAATTAGATCTGTAATTATGGCTTCTATTATCCCACCCTTTCTAATCTAGTGACAGATGTTCCCTCTGGCATTTGGTAGTTCTTAGGTACAAGATAAAAAAGATAAGTTTAGGAGGGTAAGTTATTAAGTTCGACTGTCAACATACCATTGCCTGCTAACAATTAGAAAGGCTAGATAATCAGTAGAAGTGGAAAAGGAAATTGTTATCCCCATAGACACTGAGGTTCTAACAGGGATGAAACAGTACATGTGAGCACATACATGGAAAACCAGCAGAGAGCTGCCTGACGGGTCGAGGTACGTGCTCAACAACATTGTTTAGAAAAATCAAATTGGCTGGGAAAAAAAAGGGTAAAAAGCTTACAGTGGGGGAAAAAACAAGGAAGAAAAATGGACTTTGTTCTTCATACCAACCAGCTTGGTTTTTCAGGGGTTTTCCCTCCTTGCCAGATTTCTTTCAAGCTTACTTGACACAAACTGTTTGGAAGATAATGGGTTTGTCTAAGATTGCCAGGAGGCATGAGTACCCCCTCATTTTAGGAAACAAGGTTCTGTCTTCAACACAGGTCAGTTAGATCATTCTGTAGGGTGTATGTCTAGGATCATACAGAAACTCCCAAAGAAGTGATATGAAGCTCCAGAAGACTCAGAGGAGAACATCTCAAAGGAGAGGTTCTTAATGCGCGGTTATTCTAGAAAATGTGGAAAGAGGGCTCTACTTCCAAGAATAGTCAGAGGCAGCAAAGAACCAAGCAGGGGAATCTGGATACATGCTGTCACCTGTTTGGCCTTAGCAATCACGGTGAGGCAAACCCTCATACATCAGCTTTTCATATTGAAGCTCGAGTGCCAGTTCCAGTATAAAAGGAGAAGGAGCACGGAAGAGAAAAAGTATTACAAATATTATTTTTGTGGTAGTAACACTCCATAGAAACTGAAACAATTCATAAAGATTCCTCCAGCATCTTCTTAATAAAACAGCACACAACTAACATAAAAACCCCCAGAGTTAAATCAAGCCTTCTGTGAATTGAGCCTCTAGGTTAAACTGCATCTTCCATGGCCAGTACAGATTTCTGTCTGAAATATGGTTCTCCAGCCAGCCTAAATTTTCTGTACCAGAGAATATTTCTGAGCACACTAAGGAAGGTCTTTACAGGCTCATCAGACTGCCATACAGGCCAAACTTCAAGCTTAGACTCCTTCAAAGCTGGGGTAAATAATATAGCTCTTTTACCCCACCTTTAATAAAACATCAGTCACCAGTCACCTGCAGAGGCAAACCACACTAATCCACTAGTTTGGGGCAAAATAAGAAAGCATGGGAAGGCTTAAAGCAGACAGACTGCTGTAGATCTACTGGTCCCATCTATGCTAGTTTTTGAGCTTGCCCTCCAGGTCCACCCTGGGGCTGTAATACCCTTGCTCCCTCCCTACTGCAGGCCCTTAGGCCTGCAGGCCCTTTCCCACTTCTGTCCCACAAGCGACTGTGGCTTGTTTCTAGCTCTTATAGAGAAAGAAAAAAAAAAAAAAAAGAAAAAAAAAAAAAAGAGAGGTGCAAAGCAGGAGAGGGAATGTGAGTCAGGGACCAGTTCTCCAAGCTGTCAACCACTCATTCCCATGGCCCCTCTCAGGCAGCACCAGTACCTGTTTGTGCCCATACCTGGCATCCCACACAAGTCTGGTAGGCTGGCACCCGGTCCTGAGGATATGTGCATGTGCGTGCCTATGTGCACATGTGCATATGTATATATGCATATGCGGAAGGCTAATTTTAGACAGAAGGTTCCTGCCTGGGTGCTGAGTCAGGAAACAAGCCGCTCATTGTCAGGTAAAGCACGCTTAGTCCCCAGCAGGAGGCAAAATAAGTCATTGCTCTCCAGGACAGCCCATATTTAATTTCCTCACTTGCAGAGGCCATTGGCAGAGGAGCCAGAGCCAGCCCCTCCGCAGCCCCCACAGTCCCAGAGCCATGTGGAGAGCTGGGCAGGCGAGCTCTTGTCTTGGGTCCCCCACTCCTGCGTGCTCTGAAGCTGGCACCTCATGGGAAGCTAGGTCCAAATGCCTGGGATAGAGATGGCAATGGAAGACCAGCAGTGTTTAAAAAGGTGCTTAGCTAGTACGGGACACTTCCAAACAAACGCGTGTTGGAACTAGCAGTGTTTTGCCCAAGGAAACACAAGCCCCTGAGAAAGCCATGTGTCACTGTATCGCTTCAGATCAGCCTCTGGATCAAAACAACAGCTCTCTTGCCTGGGAGATCCAGGCATGTGACCTAGAAAGAAAAAGGCAGCGTAGCTGCTACAGGGAAATTCTGGGGAAAAAAGAACAACATAATGGCACTGTAAGTTCCCGGTAGCTGTCCTGCCTTCCTGCAGCTGCTGCCATCACCTGCCTAGTGTTCCCATCCCTGGGGCTCCTGGACCGCCTTATGACCAAGCCCATGGGAGACCTGGCTGCAGAAATGATCCAGGGAAAGCTGGGAAGGACTTTTCCCAAACACAGCTCTGGGTCTAACACTGATGAACCCCCATGTCCTCTGAATCCAGCTGACTGAGAAAAAGGGATGCACCCCCAACATTCTCCAGAAGAGTGAAGAATCAAATGAGAGTAAGCATCAAGCATCTTGTGACAAAGTGGTTTGGGTGAAAGTCCCTAGTTGTGGCCTCATGGCCTGGTGTGGCTGCCTGAGCATGGGGAGGGTGCAGACAGGGGGCCGGGTGCTGCTCGCAGAGCTGGTGGTCGTCCTTGCAGTCATGTCCTCCAGCTCACGCACAAACGCAAACTGCAGCATGTCAGCTTGGAGAGTGCTGACAAGGAAGAAGGAACTGGTGCACAGCACAAAAGCAGGGGTGCGGGAAGGTTGTGTCTGTGTGAGTTGAAACACACTTGGTTTTGCTTTTGAAGTGCAGAGGTATTTTTCCAAGGGAAGGCCAGTGCGATGCCATCACCTCTCTGCCTTAACTGGAGACGTGGCAGGCTGACCCCCGTGACAACCCGGAGCAGCATGTGTTGCATGCTTCTGAGCTGTCCCACCCCTCCAGTGAAGCAGGTCTGCCAAGCAAAAGGGAGCGAAAGGGTGTCCACGGGAAGGCCTTGTGCGGATGACAAGGTCTGCGCGTCCTGAAGGATGTTTGATGTCCTTGATAAAACCACTGGTGCCTGGCTTTCCTCCACATGCAGGCATGTCCGCTCTTGTGCAGCAGCTGTTGGCAGCCGTGCTTCTCATTCCCAGCTGGTGTGGCAGGGTCTGACCCGCACCGCTGCTCCCCAGAGCAAGGGCAGACCGGTGGGATGCCGGATGGCTCTGTGACAAGAACCCTGGAGGTGACAGCAGCTGGAGGGAGAAAATGGGGTGCCATGAGCATGCACATAGCCAGCGGCGGCTGCTTATGACTGCTGTGAATGGCCTGTGCTGTACGGCTTGTGGCTGAGCAGAGCTGAGTATCCCAATCACAACAGTGTACATGAACTCTACTTCTCTGTTCCATGGAGACTTCAAGGAGGGCACAGAGATGCTCTGGTGTGGAGATAAAGGCTGTGCTGACCTGTTTTGTTGGATGCATTGGTAAATCACAGCCTTTCTGACATGGCCGTTCCCAGGGGTGATGCTCAGGGGGACTCCATAGGCCTGGAGGTTTCTGTCCAGAGTTGCACTTGGGTGTTTCCCTGATGCACTGAGTGTGATCCAAGACAGGACTTCACAGAGCTGCCAGATGAAGTCGTGAAGCTGTGGTAGAACATTCAAGGCCTCATTACCTCTTTAGAGACCTTGAGCCACTTCGTTCCTTTTGCCTCAGGTTCTCAGCTATAAAAGAAAAATAAATATGCCTTATGTCTCAAGGGTACTCTTAAGTTAAGCCTGTTAATTACTATAACATGTACAGTTATTATGGTAATGGAGCCTATATAAGCAGCTAAGAATTTATGCTGTGCTTAAGCAGAGGAAAATATCATTAAATAGTTGTCAATAGAAACAGTAAATATCTTTGTTTCTTCACAAAGTGAGCCGTCCCGTGCTGTGATCTAAGTGTATGCCACATAAGCTCAGTCCACATTGCATGGAAGTAAGTCTTTTTGCAGGACTGTATATGTATATGCTATAGCGTAGGCAAATGCAAGCTCTGTCTGCTCCTACTCCAAGCTAAAAAAACAATGAGGCTGTATTAGTGCAGATAACATGAGGTAAGTGCCACAGGTAAACTCCAAGAGCAAACTGTGCCTGCCTGCACAAACAAATGGCCGAACCATTCTCCTGCCCCTCATACGCACAGTACGAGAGCTTGCTGCAGAAAGCTCCTGCATTCCCTTATACCCCAATACAATAACAGCTGATCTGGGGAAAGTGGTTTGAAGCAGCAAAAAAAGAAGCGAGAGGAGGGAAGCGTAGCTCTCCTGTGCCTATAATGGCTCCTTGCTAACTTCTGTTCATAGGAATATTGCAGTGCTTTTTACCAAAGTCAGAGGAAGTCAGCTTTAAAAGAAGAAAATGTTTAATGAGAAGCTGTTTTCCTTCACACCAGACTTATTTTTCACAATCCGTTTCTATATATCTGAAGCCAGGCATTGATAGTGGGATTCCTGGCATGGAGCGCCTCTCAAGTGAGCGGCACTGGCAGCTGCTGCTGTGGATTCCACAAACAGGGGAGCAAATCTTGCAGCCTCTGTGCAGCCATGGCTCCATCGCTACAGACCGCCAGATTTGTCCCAACTTACTTTTTCGTTTTCCTTCAGTGTTTCAAAGTTCCAAATGCTCCTCAAAAGATTTCCACTGATAAAGTATATTTCTGAATAATCCGGTGGCATTTGTTCAAGAAGAAATATGATCTGATGTAAGTAAGTGCCTAAGGAGATAATTTAAAAATACTTTTTCTCTTCCAAAATCTCTACTGCCAGTGCATTTTATGAGAGACAAAATTCCTTACTCTTATTAAAGAAAGACCTATGGTTAAACCTCCTCTTTTAATCCAGAAGATTTCTGACATAAGGACATTTTCTTGTTTAATGTGTTGCTAAACTATGCTGTTGATAGATACTCTGCCAGTAGTGATTTCCCCTGGGAAAGTGAAGTAGTATAGACTTCCTTCCTCATCTGAGAAAAAAAAACCACTGAAATGTGTTTTTCCAGGCAGCTGGTCAAGGAAGCAGGTGTCAGGCTCATAAGAAAGTCTGCAAGTTCTGCATCATAGCCCCCTTCTTCCCGTGCTCAGCTGATGGCAACACCCAACTCACACTGAGACCATTCCTTGTGTGAGTAAGAAAATACTTCCTTGTTGCCCTAAGGCACATTAAGCCTATGCTATATATAATTTGACAGTAATTTCTGCTCCAAGTTATAAAAACAACTTCCAGTTCACATTGTCTTTATTTCCTGCCACAGCTATCTGTCACTCATGGAAGCTAATGTTTCTCTCCAACTTGTCTGGCTGCTTGGTTTGGGTAGTTGGCAGACTTGGCTGTATTTCCTAACTTCATAAATCTCCTTTCCAGCCTTCCTCCTCTCCTTTCTCCCCTGTAGCATTTACATCTATCCCTCTGAAGACTCCACTAGTCTCCCCCTTTCATTTCCAGATCAGTATCAAAATCCCCATCCATCTGTGCATTTAAACCCTCCGAGGACTTGCTTTCCTTACACACTGGGCTCTGTTATGCTCGTCCTTGCCTGGCTCCTCCCGCTTGTGCGGTACCAGCCTCCGAAGCACAATCTTCCCTTGTTGCAGCAGCCACTGCCGGTTCGCCCACCCAAGCCATCTGGACCCACAGCCCTCCACTTCACTGAGTCCTGCGCCGCTCGGCTTTAGGAGCTTATCTGCATGCCCGTCCCTTGACAATTAATTTCTTTCCTCCCTCTGCTGTTTTTTGGGCTGTAAATCAAGGATTACTATTGCACTCTGCAAAGTGCTTTAGAAACCAAGCTGAATTGGGCACTCTACAGATTGAGATGAGATCATGTTGTATTTTATTGTCTTAAAAAGTGTTTGGCAGACAGGTACTACATCGTGTACCATGGTAACAGCTGATGGAAGGAAAGATATTATAAATACACACACCACACAGAAGTCACTCGAAAAGTTGGTATTTGCAAGGGTTACTTCATGGCGCTATATAAGACATCATTATCTACCTCCTTTTATTATTTCCTTCTTTTATGTACTCCAGCTTTGCAAAGAGGAAATAAAAAATGGCAGCTTCTCAAATTTGGGTAATTTTGGCAAAAGTCAGGTTTATAATTGTCATTATTGTATGCACGTGATTTCCTTCAGTAAGGGTTCAGAGTGCCTTCTGTTTTTTGGTGGACAGTGTGAAGTAAATCCCTAAGAATACAAGAAAAGCAAATAAATATGAAGGGAGAAGATGAAAACAAGTGGGACACTGACTTAGAGAAACAGATTTACTGCCACAAACAAAGCACCGAAATCCTGTTAGTGGCTATGGGAGGTGCCAGCAATAACCTAAGAGCTCAGCTTGTCATTTTGCCTTTAGTTCTTTTTTTTAAGGTGCATTGCTCAAGGAGCTACTTTAGTCTGTTTTCCTGCAGGTCTGTGGGTGTTGTCTCCTAAATCTTCATGTGCTACCAAAGCAAACCAGCTCCCCCCAGGCTTGCATGCATCCTCACCAGGTAAGAGCATGCTCAGCGCTCGGTCCAAGCTGGCCCTGCATGATCCACGCCATGTCAATGCACGCCAGTCGGAGTGGTGCTGGAGGCTTGCTGCTCCACTGACAGGCTACTGCCAAATGCTTAAGGGAACTTCTTATGTTTTAACTCCCAGATGAACCACTAATTTTGTTTCTCTCTTCTAGCTGGCTACTCACTTTCATAAAACTTAAAATAAATTATTTATCTTTAAGACTTCTGCTCCTCTTCCAAATACAGCTGCAACTGACCAACAGGCTTAAAACTTACTAGCAGGAAACCAGCATGAAAATGGACAGAAAGGGAGTTAACAAGATCCCTGAGGCCTTGCTCTGGCAGGAGGCCATGCTGCTGCTCCAATGGCACCACCGCTTCTTGTTAATTTTAGCACTCCTCACTGAGCGGGTCTGACACCCCAGCAGTTGCACCTTCCAGGTACAGCCAAAGTATCTGTGTGGAAAGGAAGGCAGATGATCTTCAGTTCATGTAGCAAAGCAAGCTACTCGAAACTGCTTCTGAGTCTTGGCGGTAGGGCTGGATATGAAAAACAACTTGCATTTTTTAAAAGATGTACGAGGACTTTTCTCCCACACTGCAGCCCAAAGCCTGCCTGGTCAGTTTAAACTTGACAGGATCCCCTCAGCTGAGCTGCCATTTGCACGGAGGCCAACAGGTCTATCTGCAATGTATTTCTCAATCCAACTGACCTGAATATTGACAGCTACATCTGTTCTAGGAAAACTTCCCAATTCTGGGACACCAATGGATGACTCTGCTACATCCTTCTGTGGTATCGGGCTGAGACCTGGTCACCCCTGACCCCCACAAAGAGAAGCGGCATGTGTGCCACGGGTGGGAGACACAGTACTCCTCAGCAAGGTGCCCAGAGCTGGGATTTGAGTCCTTCTCCAGGAACACAGTGTGGCAAAAAAGCTGGAGACCCTATGTGCTTCCTTGGATTGGCATTTTAACCCCCCTGTTCTTCATATCACTATTTACAGAATACAGATGGTAGTAATGCTTCTGACTCGTGGTTTCTTTCTCACCCGGAAAGTGCAGCAGGGACTGTCTCTAAGCCCGTGTTTTGACTGCACCCACCACAACCATACCTTGATACCATTTTGGGCTTTTGTGTATTACTTGAATAAAAAAAGCATAGTGATATTACAGGTTGCTAGTGACAGAAAAGTATCTGTATGCATGATGAGCAGTGATTCAAAACCTAGTTCCAGCTTTGAAACCCATTGCCGTGTGCAATTTCCAAGCAACAGCACTTTTCTGACATTGGTAAGAAGGACAGGAGAATGCCTGCCAAGGTCAGATGGCAAACTGGGATAAACCTTGCTGAAAGGCCAGGCAGACTCCCTGCTGGTCCCTTTCAGTAACAGTCAAGGAAAATCTGCTGAGCTAGGTAAATCGCTAGTGACAAGGACATTTGTTCTTCCCCAAGAACTGGTTCAGACACGTGACAAAGCACCAGGAAGCAGACAGTGATATTCTTCTGCCACATGGGAGTCAGTACAACATGTGTCCAGCCTGCTTGCCACTTCTGTGCAGCCTGAGTACATATAGTAATCATAGCTGGTGTATACTTGGTCTTCTTCCAGGACCCTCTAGAGAGTAACAAAATTAGATCTCTTGTGAGCTAAAAACACCAACTTCAGCCAATATTTTGTGAGACTGTTGGCCTGCTGCAGTTTATATCCAAACCAAATCCTGCCAGTAAACTGGACAGAAGTTTAGCATGTCATGTAAGTGGTTTGCATGATGTCTGCACAGAGCCAAGAATGGGTTTCTCATTTATTTGGAGGGAAACCTCATGAAATGTTCCATTTCCTATCAGTATAGCCTTTTATGGGTGATATTCAATGACAGTCTTAGGCTACCTATTACGTTGTTGATTAGTGTGTGAGTTACAAGCCCTTTAATAGATTAGAGCATTCATTTGAAGCCATAGGCTGCAAGTGTGAGTGAGAGCTAGCAGCCTGATAGAGAGGAGACAGAGGTCTCTCACAGTTCCTTATGTAATCTTCCCTGTAATTAAGATAAAGAGTCATTCTAGTTAGTAAGCTTTGAGTCAAACTTCCCTTTAGCCGTGATGAAAGAACACTGCCATTAATTTGCTACGCATGTAACCGTCAGTGAAACCCTGGAAATTACCGCTGAAATAAAGAGCGACCCTATCTGAGTGCAGCTGTATTTCGCTTTCCTGCAATGTAAATGCATTTTTCATAAATATGTTCCTGTATAATGCAAGTTTTACTTGTAAAGACTTTCTTTGGATGTAATCAAACTTACATTCAAAGCAGATTCAAAAGGCTCCCAGTACTCAAGCTGAGAAAATACGAGCAAGATTAAAGCAGAAAGTATATACATCATCTAAAATGATTTGAGGAAATGAAATGAGCTGTGCTATGAAAACTAGAACTAAGCAAGCTTCATCTTCTAAGGATTTGTATGCGTTGCCCCATAGCCTTCCCCTCAAGCAGTTTCCCTGAAATAAACCCAGCTCCCTACAATGCAATCCTCCTCCACCTTGTCCTCCATGCCATGAAGGGCAGCAGGTGGTGTAACCCAGGCAGCCACTGCCAAAAGCAATATATAACAGTGAAGCTCTGCCCACCGTTCCCGCCATAGGGTACTCTTCCACCCAGTACCTGAGTTTCAAAAAACTTGTTGGACTGCCCTTGCTCACTTTTCAGACGTCTCCTTCTGTACTGCACTTGCTTGAAATCTGCAAACAACTATTGGGATGGAGAGAGGGAGAAATGCCAGCAAAAATAGACAGGCAGGCATATGGTCAATGAGACTGGAAATGTCTTATTCCATTAGAAGGTCTGGCTAAAACAGAGCAAAAGTTATTTATAAGCCAGCACAGCAGAGGCACTCCCTGAGGTAAGAGAGACGTTCTCGAATGACATGGAGAACAAGATCAGTATTGCTGCTTAGCTCGTTATTTTATCCCTCACTGGATGCTGACCCCTCTTGTTTTCCTTTCCCTGACCTGCTGCCTGGAAAATTAGGATGTTGATTATAGGATCATTCAAGAACTTTGAATGTAACGTAGCTTTTGATGTTAGTGAGAAAGGAAGAAGGGCTATATCCATATCTTGAACAGCTACAATAGTCTAATAATTTGCTGTTAATAATAGACCTTCATTTATAGGCTTAGTTACCTTACCAGAGTATTTCTGATGTGTATTTGCACGTCTTACACGCTACTTGCAGCTGTTGCAGTCTTAAGTTAAAGATGGGCCAGAAGTATTGCATTCTTGAGAAATAGCCCCTGTGATATTTTGCAGTCAGGGTATCTCTGTTGCCAAGCATGCTCCATAGTGAAGTGATAGGCATATAACAAGCTGGTTGTCTGGCTGCTACATACCACAGATTAGTTGTCATGCCTCGGTCAAAACAACAAAGCGTGAAATACTTTTCTCTTTACTGAGAAATACAGCATGTCATAATAAAAGACAGGCTCCTCTCCGCTCTTACAGAAGCAACTTCCATTATACATTTTGCTTAGGAAACTGGCTGAACAATCAGATAAAATGAAGAATATCTGCAGTATCTTGTGTCCATAATTTGTCTTGAGTTACGTGAATTAAGAATATCACTTGTGTCTCTTCTGTCATAAGATAAAAATGACCACAGATGAATGCAAACCATTCATTTTTATGGACTCCATGTTCAAGAGAGTTTAATCAATGTCACCACATGCTGTAATTTGCATCTGGATATATTTCAGCTGAAATAGGGCTAAAATCACAAGTAACTAGGCAACTCCCCCTCATATTCTGGGGGTTTGTTCTATTCCAGTACACATATAGAAAGTGATGGGCTTCTGAATTATGCTGGTAGGAGTACAACTGTAACAAAAGACAGCTAACACCTTTTCAGATTTCTTGAATGTGGCATTTCCTAATCCACCCTCAGAAACAGTCGATACCTTTTGCACCTTTTGCCCAGATTTTCAGAAATGTTAATTAGGTGCATAGCCGATCTGCAGGAGGATTCTCAAAGGTCACTTAGAGGACAAGCTTTGATGGGAACAAAAAATGTACAGTACTGAACAGTTTACACTAGCTCTAAAAAAAAGTCCAAAACTTTCTCTTCATCTCATAGAAACACAGGCATTTTTCCTCTCTTGGTACATTGTACATGAATTGTAAGATCAGAACAAAACACTGCCTGAGATGAATCTGCAACAAGGAAAAAGTTAAACAAAATTTTTACAAGCAAACAAAAAAATGAAGAATCCATGGGACAATTTACAGTGCACTGAATCAGTTCTGTGTGTAATTGGTGACCCACTTTTTATACTAAGTCTGGCATAACAGGCTGAAGAAAATTTTTTTTGATCATCATTGTGCCACAGTTTTCATGTGTATTCTCCTATTTATTTACTGTGCAAATGTACCATAAATCCTTTTGCTATACCACTTCAACAATGCAATAGGATAATGGTAGGCTTGCTTTGGGCATCTTACAGTAATTGCACTTCTTATCTACTGAGTCATTTCGCAGGTTAATAAGAGGTGACAGTCACCAAGGAGTGCCTTGTAAAAACTTGCCTTGTCTGTCATTGGTTGAAAGCCCTTTCAAATACCTGTCACAGTGGTTAACAGCAGTGTTGCAGCAGCTATGATGGTCTGAGGACATAGATGAAGAGAGGTCTATGGGAAGGGAGAGAATTTCTTTTAACAGGCCAACTAGTACAGCTGGAAAAAGTAGACCGAGCTTGCAAGGGCTACATGCTTCTCTTCAGGTCGGAAACATTAAGAGCAAAATTAAAATCTAAATACAGCTCAGATAAAAGGAACATGATACCTAGAGAGAAGCAAAGGTTAAGATTCTCACTGGTCTTACGCTCACACTTGATGGAGGTAAAAAGGAGCAGCCCAAACACTAGGAATATCTTCCTGACTCCAGCTCCTGCTAGGTCTTTCAACCTTACCTCCTCCCTGGGACTAGCTCTTTGAACTCAGCAGACACCCACTATCCAGTCTAAAGGTGAATTTGTACCTGGGCATGCCACTGGCTGCATCTTCCCATCTTCCAGCAGGAGAGCATCTTCTTGTTAATACTGGATTTCCACTTAGTTTTATGCACCTTTTTCTTGAGCTTTGTTGCTAACTTGCAAGGAACATTTGTTACATAGAGAACAGTGATCATGCACCACAACGGACCACTCAGAAGTCACAAGCAATGCTTAAATGGGAAATGTGCCTTTTAAGGTTACTGCATGCATGGAGATTTTGGCAATTGATTTGAAAAGAAAACAGAAATAGAATTACGTATGAAGCAGCAAAGAAAGCACTCAGTGTGAAGGAAGGCTGATGGTACAAATTTTAGTTAATATGAAAGAAGAAACAGACTCCTCTGTAGTTCGCTTTCATTCTGCCCCTCCATGGGCTTAGCTGCCTTGTATTTTATGTTTATGTCAACAACCTGCTGCTTGTTTCAATAGTCTGTTTAATTTTGCAAAAAAACCTGTGAGCTAGGGAAGCTCAGGAGCTTACCCATGTGCCAGGGTGGGGGACTTCCCAAGGCAGAGCTGTGGCAGTTGTTGCACCTTACAGAACAGGCTTTTGCAAGAGGCACAATGAATGTGGAACTAACTATTTTCAGAACAAAACAGAAAACCTGTGTTCGGCTTGGCTCTTCACATGCTCAAGGCTAAACAACACAACTACTCCCTCGTGCAAAGAGAGACCACAAAGCTCACAACTAGAAATGCACTCACCTAACCAAACTATTCTTCAAAAAGTTGGAAAGGTGACCAGGAGAGAGGCACATTATGGTGATGGGGTGAGATGCAGCCCCTGACTGACACATGACAGACAGAGTAGATGCAAGACAAGCTTATGAAGAAATCCCATGTGCACACTGCAAAAGAGACTACCCAGGGCACACATCTCCATGCTTCATGACAAAGAAGTTAGTCACTTTTTGGGTGGTGCTGGCATACTGCTCCATCCCCTCAGTTTTCTATGCCAGTTTGCATGCTATCTGGGGGCTCCACAGTGGGGATGAAGTGCTTAATTTCTCTTGGATCTATTGGCTCCTGTTTTTTCACTTGTGTGGATTTTTTTTTTTTTTTTTTTTCAGAAATACACAAAGAGAGTGCAGAAAACCCTCAAAACTTGCCCAAGCCTTCAGAATCATTTTACTCAATGTTGAGAGCTGCCTGGCCCAAGGACAAAGGTGTTTGCTCAAGCACATCAGATTCACCGCCCTATAGAAATTAAAGTGCCAATGCTGGAGTATGCTTCAGCAAAATAAAATCCCAGTGAAAGAGTATCTTTACCCCCCAGCACACATCCACCAGCTCCTTTGTTTCTGTTTCTGCTGATGATATGATGATGGAAAGCACATAAAAAACAAGCACAACTGCCTCTTCACATTTTTATGTTGTGATGACATAAAATTCTTCCTGGAATGTAAGATGAAACTGGAAGATGCTATTGCTATAGGTAAAAGAGGCAGGAGTTCCAGATAATGTGCAAAGGAGCCTATGAACATGTAGCTGTAAAATGAAAAGTTTCAGATTAAAAGAGAGAATTGTTAAAGGACTGATGATATTTTAGTTGTTAAAAGAAAGAAAAATCTGACATTTTATAAATGATGCTCAAGCCTGTCTCCAGCCTGTAAATCTAATACATGCACTATAAGATCACAGCAAAAACTTTTGAACAGCACTCATGTTTGGACAAATCTCCTTGAAATGGCAGCCATACCTGGCCAGTGAGTCCTGTGAATAGTTACTGCCTTCTTCCATTTCACGGGACTTGAGGAACCTGTGGCAGTGCTTCAGAAAGAACTTCTGAAGGACTTTGATTTTCAGCAAGTGCAATGGGTGTAACTTTTTCCCCAGTATAAGAAGTACTTGCAGCATGAGTAGAAAGAGATTCTCCACAGTACATGGTTTCAGTTCACTAAGAACATCAGAAAGAAAGAAGGTGCCGTCCTGTATTAAGCAGCAAGGGCTGGAAGGCATAGCATTCAAGGAGCATAATTTGACAATGTGAAATTTCACAAGCACAGATCTAATTTAAAAGTGATCATCCACTGGAATGAAACAAAATCAAATTGACATTTACCAGCTGCACACTAAAATTGACTGTTACTGGGACAGTCCACTTTAACAAAGTTAACCATCAACAGATTCCTATATCTAAGAGCACTAGCATACAGACAGTAATGTGTCTTTGTTGTATTTTTTCACCGGTAACTTAAGGTAGCATAAGAATCCTGTGTTTTGAATGAATGTTAAGGTAGAGGAAAGTGGATGACTTCTAAGGAAAAAACTATTTTATTGTTAAACATGATGTGTAATTCAATTACATTGTTTTCTCCTCTTAAAAATAAATGTAACTAAAATTAAGTGTGAAATTATGGCAACACACATTAAAGCTTAAATGTATTGTGACTTAAGAACATACTTAACATTAAGATTCAGGCAGTGCATAATTACTACCAATATTTTAAAGAAAGGAAAAAAACCCCAAACAACCAAACAAACTAAGAAAAAGCCACTGGAGTTAGAACCAGTTTGCTGAAGTGATATTCTGACTTTGGGCAGATTCAACCTCCTCAGAAAGTGGAGAAAGACTGTTTTCTTCATTTTATTTATTCAGCATGTGTCATGTCAATGAGGTATTCTCTCAAAACTGAGAAACTGCAAGTTAAAAGGAAAATGTGCTTTCCCCAAAACAAGGTGTGGGAGTCAGGAATCTATTAATTCTACCATCTGAAAGAACATAGGCCCTATGCCAGCAAATATCCAGATAAACAAAGTATTTATGGCTTCTAGAAAGAAGTTAGAAACCTGAAGAGGAGTTAGAAGCTTAAGTGTTTAATTAATTCAGTTCTATAATGATTCCTGTATTTACAAAATTGTTCTGCTCTAAATGCAGAAACAAAATAACATTCAAAATAAAACCTCAATGTGTGAAGAAATGTTGAACGGCTCAGATGACAGTGCATGACAAAGCCTGTCCAGAGAGTCTCAGAGCCATCCTGTGAAAATGGAAGGGCCACGGTTCTGAAATCCCGGATGGGACATTAACAAGTTTGCACTTAATAAAGAACTGTTTCTAAAAAAACCAGAGTTAAATATATTAATGTAGCATGTAGAAGGGCAGATACTAGAGGAAAAGAAAAGAGGAATTGAAGGGCCAGCACCCCTACCCCCCAGGTACAACCATTTGAGAAGATACAGGAAGACATGTTCTGTGGCAAGGCTCCATGGCTATGCAGAGACACTTGGATAACATTAAAGAGACAACCTTCCTTCTTAGTAATACAGCTGAGAGAGAATGAGTTTCTCTCTGCCTTCTCCCTAAACCTTGTCCAATCTTACACTGTAGTAGAAAGCTGTGTTACAGTGTACCGTAATTTTGATGCAGTACCGTCTGCCACATAAATGTAAGTGGGGCAGGGAGGACCCACAAGACATGCTATGATTCAAAACTTTTGGAGACATTCAAGGAGCAGGTCAGCAGTGATCAAGGTTGCCCTCCATCAATTTTCTGAGCCATGGACTTCAACCTTCCTTCTCTCAGACAATGTAAGTTTGACTTGCCTTATGTACTTTACAACAGAGATCAAGTTGCATATTCCATGACCCAGACCCTGAGCCTAAGTATATTAAACTTATCACCCTTAATTAGTTAATTAATTAATTACCTCACCCATTAGAAGAGGAAAGAGATGTGGAGTAGAATGAGTTAACTGGTGCTCATTTGGCAATAGTTACAACCTTGCATCTCTGAACATTCAGCTAACATGATGAATGCAGGGAAGTGGTTTATGAATATTCCATATTTTACAACTTCAAAAAATCCATATAGTGTAATACTGCTTCTAGTATAGAAATAACCATTACCAAAAGGTAAGAACAATTCCCAAGCCTCCAGTGTCAACATGCCATAGGAAAGCAAAGATGACAGCAAATACGAGTATGGCTTGCACCAGGAAAGTTTCAGCGTCATTTTATTTGCTTTATTGGAATTAACAGAAGATCTAATCAAACAGATTTTAAAAGAGTGAAACAGATCACAAATATGCAGTTTCTGTTCTTTGTTAAGCTGAATATGTTTTCATTGCTACATTCAGATGACAAGCAGCTTTGATTTTCCCCTGATAAGCAAATGGCCATCTCTTGGAAAGAAAACATTTTGAGAGATGAATAGCTCATGTGCATCTTATCTACTTTGAATTGATTCAGTGTGTTTTCTTCAAAGCAGATTTAAAGCTGAGAAAATGTTAAGGTGACCTAGTTGTACAAGCCAGAAGTAATTAATTTTGATCAGCAAAGTCTCAGCAAAGTAAGAGATGTTAAATTAAATACTTTGAGCCTCTTCGGTCTATTTTGAAAAAGTGAACTGAGTCACCCTGATGGAAGCAGAGTATTTTCAACACTGTTGAAGCAGAGTTGATTGAACATCTCTGTGTTTTGAACGTGGGTGGAGCTATCCTCAATTTGTATCTAACTTTAATGCATTAAGATGATCTTTCATTCATACTCATCGATAAAAGGAATGTAGCTGTCAATCAGAAACCCCCAGCAGAACAGGGAGAAAGCTGATCAAAACCAGACTTATTTCCCTTAAAACTAAACAAGGAACAATGGCAACCAGCTCAAAATGGCTCTGAAAGGATGAGGCATACAACAAAAATCCAAATTTTGTTCCAAATAAACAGCACTTTATGCCATGTGAACTCTAAATTATATTAAGCAGTGACTTAATACAAATACAACTGATCTGTGGAGAGTTATGTAAACATCCTACTACAATTAGCCATCATAATTTTCCTTTGCAAATGTTCGTAGGAATATCCATTCTTACCATACTGGCTGGAGGCCAGCTACCAGAAGTTATACAAATGCATTAAAGACAAGGAAATCCTAAACTATTACTTCTCAGTAGTGCCCATTCCCAACGAACTTGATGACACCAGACTTTGGCTTCATAGCAATGAGGCCATATACATAATGTTCACTAGCAGCCTTCATTTGTTTCTGGAAGAGGGGAACCTCGATCCATACCAATCCTACCTGTTTGACGACAGTGCCAGCAACAGATGCCCAGAGCCCAGAGGAGGATCACAGTTAGCAGGAGAGCACCTGAAGAGCAGCACAAAGGAATTCCAGCCAGTAAGTCAGCTTCATCAGGGGCCCAACTGTAAGAGACTGCATTGAATGTTTGTCTCAACATTGCTGGGACGTCAAAGTCCAGCCTTGAAGAATCGGATTGTGGGGATACCGCAGCTCTGTGGTGGTAGCTATTGCAACGAACTCTTTTCCTTCTTTCTTTCTCTTTCTTTTGCATTTGTGAACCCGTGTCGGGCAAATAAAGTTACCTGGTGCTTGACTCCATTTTGAGTCTTAATTCTGTTCCCGAGAATACAAGCAAAACCTCGCTCCAGTTTATGACCGGCGCCTGACACCAACTTAAATGCCTCTATGCAAATGCATGTAGCATGGGGAATAAACAAGAGGAGTTAGAGATGTGCGCATGCCTGCAGGGCTATGATCTTATTGGCATCACAGAGACGTGGTGGGATGGCTTCTATGACTGGAGTGTCGGAATGGAAGGATACAGGCTCTTTAGGAAGGACAGGCAGGGGACATGAGGAGAAGGTGTTGCCCTCTATGTCAAAGACCAGCTGGAGTGCGTGGAGTCTGCCTGGGGATGGATGAGGAGCTAAGCCTATGGGTCAAGATTAAAGAGAAGGCAGGGACAGGTGACATTATAGTGGGGGTCTGCTACATGCCACATGACCAGGAGGACAGAGAGGATGAGGCCCACTATAGACAGATAGAAGCAGCCTCACATTCACAAGCCCTGGTCCTCATGGGGGACTTCAGCCACCCCCATATATGTTGGAGGGACAACACAGTGGGGCATAAGCAACCCAGGAGGTTCCTTCTCCAAGTGATAGAGGAGCCAACGAGGAGAGGTACTATGCTGGACCTTGTTCTCACCAACAAAGAAGTGCTGGTGGGGAATGTGGAAGCTCAAGGGCAGCCTTGGCTGCAGTGATCATGAGATGGTGGAGTTCAAGATCCTTAGGACAGTGAGGAGGGCTCACAGCCAGCTCACCACCCTGGACTTCAGGAGAGCAGACTTTGGCCTCTTCAGGGCCTCTCTACCTCTTCAGCTTGGTAGAGAACCATGGGATAAAGCCCTGGAGGGAAGAGGGGCCCAAGAAAGCTGGTTAATATTTAAGGGTCACCTCCTCCAAGCTCAGGAGTGATGCATCCCAGCAAAGAGGAAGTCGAACAAAAACACCAGGAGGCCTGCATGGATGAAGAATATGCTTCTGGACAAACTCAAACACAAAAAGGAAGCCTCAAGAGGGCGGAAACAAGGACAGGTAGCCTGGAAGGAATACAGAGAAATTGTCTAAGCAGCCAGGGATCAGGTTAGGAAAGCTAAAGCCCTGACAGAATCACATCTGGCCAGGCACATCAAGGGCAACAAGAAATGCTTCTATAGCTACGTTGGTGATAAAAGGAAGGCTAGGGAAAATGTGGGCCCTCTCCCGAAGGAAACGGGACACCTGGTTACCTGCATCATGGAGAAGGCTGCGGTACTCAAAGACATTTTTGTCTTCACTGGCAAGTGCTCCAGCCACACTGCCCAAGTCGTAGAGGGCAAGGCAGGGACTTGGAGAATGAAGAACTGCCTGCTGTAGGAGACGACAGGGTTTGAGACCATCTAAGGAACCTGAAGGTGCACAAGTCCATGGGACCTGATGAGATGTATCCACAGGTCCTGAGGGAACTGGTGGATGAAGTGGCTAAACCGCCATCTGTCATATTTGAGAAGTCGTGGCAGTCCAGTGAAGTTCCCACTGACTGGAAAAGTGGAAACATAACCCCCATTTTCAAAAAGGGAAAAAAGGAATACCTAGGGAACTACAGGCCAGTCAGTCTCACCTCTGTGCCTGGTAAGATCATGGAGCAGATCCTCCTGGAAACCATGCTAAGGCACATGGAAAATAAGGAGGTGATTGGTGACAACCAATATGGTTTCACTAAGGGCAAATCATGCCTGACAAATTTGGTGGCCTTTTACAATGGGGTTAGAGTTGGTGAATAAGGGAAGAGCAACTGATGTCATCTACCTGGACTTGTGCAAAGCACTTGACACCGTCCTGTATGACACCCTTGTCTCTAAACTGGAAAGACATGGATTTGACAGATGGACCACTCAGTGGATAAGGAATTGGCTGGATGGTCGCATTCAAAAAGTTGCGCTCAATGCCTTGATGTCTGAGTGGAGGCCAGTGATGAGTGGTATACCTCAGGGGTCGGTATTGGGACCAGCACTTTTTAATATCTTTGTAGGAGACATGGACAGTGGGATTGAGTGCACCCTCAGCAAGTTTGCTGACAACACCAAGCTGTGTGGTGAGATCGACACGCTGGAGGGAAGGGATGCCATCCAGAGGGACCTTGACAGGCTAGAGAGGTGGGCCCATGCGAACCTCATGAAGTTCAACAAGGCCAAGTGCAAGGTCCTGCACATGGGTTGGGGCAATCCCAAGCACAAATACAGGCTAGGCGTTGAATGGCTTGAGAGCAGCCCTGCAGAGAAGGACTGAGGGGTGTTGGTTGATGAGAAGCTTAACATGACACGGCAATGTGCATTTGCACCCCAGAAAGCCAACCGTATCCTGGGCTGCATCAAAAGAAGTGTAACCAGCAGGTTGACGGAAGTGATTCTCCCCCCCTCCGCTCTCCTGAGAACCCACCTGGAGTACTGTGTTCAGCTCTGGGGCCCCCAACATAAGAAGGACATGGACCTGTTGGAGCAAGTTCAGAGGAGGACCATGAAGATGATCCAAGGGCCGGAGCACCTCTCCTATGAAAACAGGCTGAGAGAGACGGGGTTGTTCAGCCTGGAGAAGAGAAGGCTCCAGGGAGACCTTATAACAGCCTTCCAGTCCCTAAAGGGAGAGTACAAGAAAGCTGGAGAGGGACTTTTTACAAGGGCATGTAGTGATAGGACAAGGAGTAATGGCTTTAAACAGAAAGACGGTAGATTTACATTAGATGCAAGGAAGAAGTTCTTCACTGTGAGGGTGGTGAGGCACTGGAACAAGTTGCCCAGAGAGGCTGTGGATGCCCCATCCCTGGAAGTGTTCAAGGCCAGGTTGGATGGGGCTTTGAGCAACCTGGTCTAGTGGAAGGTGACCCTGCGCATGGCAGGGTGCTTGGAACTAGATGATCTTTAAGGTCCCTTCCAACCCAAACCATTCTATGATTCTATGATGCATTTTTTTAGAAAAGCCTGTTTCCTACATCTTTCCTAGCAGTAGCAGAGGGTTCCATCAGGGCAGTTTGGACTTTGCAAACTTTCTATAATCCAAATTTTTGTTACAGGCACATGAGAAAACACTAGATATTGATTAGAAAATAAAAGAACCTGTTCTTTCTGGAACGTTTTTCTGACATATCCTCCATTCCTTCTCTGCTTTGTCGAGTTGCAGAAAGATATTTTTCACTCTTTCCTTTTGTTCACTATGCCTGAGCAGACACAGACCTCTGTGTCCTACAGTCCTCTGATGAACCTGCTTCTTTGAGGATGTCTGGGCTCTACCAGCTCTGTAGTTTGGACCATATTTAAGTCCAGAAAATTATTTCCTGTGGCAATGATGGATTTTAAACAGGCCTAAGCTGCACATACTTGCCCATCACTGACAGCCTCTCCTTAGTGTTGACTACCACTGTTGCCAATTCCCTCCCAAATTATTTGCTACCCTGCATTTCCCTCTCCTTTTCTATGTCTGCCACCAAGATAATGCACCTTTGTTTCCAGTCTTCCCTTTCTTGCACTTCTCTCCTTAAGCCTGTCCCAGTGTTGCCGTCTTTCCATTTCCCACACCAGTGAATACCTTATTTAATTTTTTCAGTGGCTTTTTTCTCCTCTTTTCTATATGTTTGAAGCATCCTCTCCACCTGCAGTTCTCTGTCTCTTCATGTGCTATTTCCCTTCATGGTTAGTAGAATGTTTTATCTGTTACAAAGCACCATAAACACTCTAGCTGGCATATAAATTACACAACATGCCAATGAAAATAAAGAAAAGAAAATACTGCAGCCCAAATAGTCACTGCTCAGCTGCCAGAGCTTTCCTTGTTCTTTTAGAGCTGCCTCAGATGCTGACTCCCATTTATACCCACTTGATTGACCTGCTGGCACTGCCAGAATGGTGTAATGTGGTTTAGGCATAAATCTGAGTCAGGTTGTAATTCTGCAGTGCAATGGTCTCTCTGAACAGAGTCCTATTCAATGGACTTGCGGGCATTTGGGATCAGTGAAAGGGTTATCCACAGAAACAGCAGTGCCGCACCAGGCCTTTGGTGTCGCAGCTGCAGTTGCACAGACAGGATGCCTGTGTCTGGTCTGGGGCAGGAGCTGTTCCCCTGCACGCTCTCATAAGCTCTCCTCCTCGTCTTGGTGATGGCAAAATTATATTTCAGGCATCATACAGCAGCATATGGCAGTAACAAGCAGCAGCTCTTCAAACACATGGATCTTTTTGTTTTATAACTTCCAGCTCACTACCACAGATAATCATCCCTGTCCCTGCCTCCCCATCTCGACTCTTAACATTTCCTCAGACAAAAGCACTCATGCCTCCATCCTCCCAGTGTCCAGCAGCAGCACCTTCCTGCACTGTAGCAACACAACATGCTTGTGTAGGATAAAACACTTTGGCGGACAGAGCTAGTAACACCTCAGAACATGACCAACAGAACCCCAACCAAACAGCACATGGCTCTGACTGATAAAACCGTGCTTGCAATTTATATTCTTTTTGAAATTTATCCAAAAAACTCTCAAAAGCAAACATGCTATGCAAAAATAGTACACTCTAATTCCTATTTTAATGCTATTGAAAATCATCCCAGCTTAACAACTCATCTCACGGGGTATAGATAGTGGGAAGAAATCTTTGCCATGGGATTGCTTCTGAGGCCAGCTTCATAATATTCAGAATAGGATTAGACATTTGAATGGGAAGTAAGGGTCTCCCCAGATGAGATATCTAATGCCCAAGATCTAACGGTCCCAGGGAGTCCAGCAATGGAAGCTTTCTCTGAGCCTTGTGCTTGGCGTGCCCCTCCTGATTTGGCATGCAGTGCCATGCCTTATCCTTTCCTAATTCAAGCTCCTCTTCCAGACCTGTTTTCTTTCTATGCAGCCGCTTATTATTTATCTGATTCTGAGGCTCATTTACTTGGTTCCACAATAAAACAAACCCACTGTATCTTAAAGTGTGTGTTTAAGGGAGAATTGCCATGGTTTTACCATACGGTGCAAAATTCTTATTTTACAAACACCACTTTGTCTTTTTTTTCTTTTTTTAAATTTTCTGCTACCCACAACTACCTTATTCCTTTCAGTGGCCATTCAGAGCATGCAGATTTACAGGATATGCATCATGTATTTTTATCTTGAGACACATCTAGAAAACTCTTACATCTTCATGATTACTAATAACTAAAGGTTATATAGCCCATCTTCCTGCAAATGAATCTCCTTTGCACCTACTGTTGTCTTGTCCATTTCAGAAGACATTGTGAATCCTAAAAATAACTGTAAATAATGTCACCAGAATAAAGGCTTTTACCTCATGTTTAGGGAACCTATCTGTTGATGCAGTAAAGCTTGCTGTCAGTATTTTACTTTAACCCTGCATTTTGCTATCTTATTCACACCATTATTTCTAGATCTCTAAAAAGCTATGCTAAATAATTCTTACGGCAACTGCATAACTCTGGAGTACATCCCAGACCAGCCATTCTTGTAAAGCTGTAATTACTGAGATTCACACTGCAGAAGTTACTTCTCCTCTAGGGCAGACACTGCCCTTGCAGCTCTACCAGAACCGGCTGGATGTGGGCTATTGCATGAACTCTCAGCTGCTAGTTATCACCGCTCAGCTGAAGGAGTTAGCTTAAGCACTTCTTTCCTGTTTCAGTCCAAAATCAAAAAGATTAGCTTAGCCACAACAGGGAGGCCATGTGAATTAACCTGACTGCCTTGCCTCAAAATGGATTAGGCTCGCTCACCGGATCAGCCATAGAGACTAGGCAGTGTATGAAGATGGTCTCTCCCCTTCTGCTCCCTGCCTCTTAGCTGTTAGCCACTGCATCTTAGCTTGAGTCTCCGTGTGATTTGCATAGACCCCATCTGCCGTCTAGACAGCACCCAGGAACTCAGAGTTGCCCAGCAGGGTGGTCTCTCTCCTAGCCCTTGGCTCCAAGAAAGTCTCAGCAATTGGAAAGGGTGAGTGTCAGAGGAGCGTCAAAGCCATGCGTGGCTGATGAGTTAGAAATGCAGGTTGGATGCAAGCTGTGTTTAACTAAAGGTGAATAAACTTGATAGGGAATATTGTCGCCTATTCACACTAAGCTCTTTATAAACTTTCCTTGTAAAAGCTCTGCAAAATGTGACTTTACCATAACACCCATAGAAGTGCCTAATTTCAGTATTCATCAAACAGCGAGCTAAGACTTCCAGAGGGTTCATGGTAGCTTCCCAGTACACTAGGAACATTTCAGTGTTCAAAATAAATAGCAGCTCAACACTAAGTTACGTGCAAACATAGCAGTGCTATGGAAGTGCCACCTTTTTTATCCATATTCTGTCAAGGGAGATGTTGATACCCAGGGGCCTGTCTACATTGCACAGTGGAACACAGTGCAGAAATTTTCAAACTAACATCAAACATGACAACTGCAAAGAGAGAGCTGCACAGTCACTTCAGTATGTTAGGCCAAGCACAAAAAATACACCTGTTTCCAGGACTGCTTTTGGTAACTGAACTGGTATCTTTTCTCAGCACTGAATTGCTTGCACAGCTTCCATTGCACAGGGTAGACATGCCCTAAACATCTCTTGTATGTGCTGGCAAGTGTGGACTTGTTAGTGAAGATTGATGTGCCCCTGCATTCAAGAGTATACTGCTACAGCAGGCGCATCATCACAAATGACACCAAATTCCATGAGATTGTCAATGTGCTGTAGCAGCCACCACTCTCGCAATCCTGTCCCCTGTGATGCCACTAGCACTCCCTTGGTGATACGGCACTTTGGCTTAATGCTCTTCCTGCTGGGTGAACAAAACTTCCGTTCACTCAGATGGATTCAGGGTTAGATTTGTGCTGAACACTAACCCAAATTCATGAGCTCCAAATTTCCACCTGCCACTGCCGAAATGGAGAGCTCTGCTGGAGTCAGAAGCAGGACGTCTACTGCTCTTACTAAGGTTTGGTTGCCTTGTGTTCCCAATGAAGCCGGAGAAAGGGTCAATCACATAGTTATTGAAGAGCTATGCTGCCTTGCAAGGAGGTTAGTTAGCCCTCTGAATTATCCCAGGTTCAACTGGATCCTGAAAGATACTCTGTAGCCCACCAATGCCAGCATTACTAAATTCATCCTAGTATTCACTCTAGTGGGAATGTAGCAAGCTACATGGTGATATTGTCAGCCATCTAGACATGAATAATGCAGAGATTTTAGTTGCAATCTCCACATCTTAACTTCCTGAGCTAAGACATTTCATTAAAAGTCTTAAAAAAAACACAAGATGGTTAATTCCCTGGGTTTTATATAGACTTTAGTTTTTACTAAGGCTCAGCCCTCACAGAACAAGTCATCCAGGAAAAATAAAGAAGACATCTCTGAATCTGCTTCTGTGCTTGAGGAAGCGTAGGGACTGCTCCATCAGTCTGTTGCTGCTGGACGCTTAGCAGGACTACAGCCCCACCGCTGTTCAGGTAGAACAACCTGGCAACATCAAGCATCAAGGAAAGGATTGTTTCTCTTTCTCTTCAAGGAAAAATCCTAGCCTCATTACTCATGAGTGAGTACCATCTGTCCTTTCCCCCACCCTAATGCCAAAGCTCCATGCTATGTCAAACAGAGCAGTGCTCAGTTGCCTCTTCACAGCAAGAACATCAATATCATTAAAAGGTCTGCAATGGCCTTTTAAGATCAACACCAGACCGACAAACTATACCCTGGATTAAAAACATGCACAGACTTCCCTGTATGTCAACAAGCGGAAGATTTTACTGTTTCCAGATCTTCCTCATGATGGAGAGTAATTATTATGATTATATGGCAGAGATACAGCAGCCCAGAGAGTCACTACATCTGTGAGTCATTCACAGCAGTCGAGTTAGCAGAGGCACAGCCTGGATAACGGGATTAGCAAGGCAAGACAAATACATGCCTTGGGAGTGCACACACGTGTGTGCTCATTAGGTGTCAAAATAGATAATTAAGGATTACATTGTATTAAGAAGATCAAGTAGGACTTAGGGCACATTCATGTCAGCTGCACTGGTAGATTGATCACAGCACCTACAAAGTACTTTCCTCTCTCCCCCCTACCACACATCTTCCCTGTTGTTTAGTTAACTGAAAAGCCTCAATGCCAAAAATAGACACTTAGGCAAAAGAATTTATTTCAGTACATTTCTAAATTTCATAGAAGTATTCAAGACTATTGCAGTGTATTAATACAGAAACACATAAGACAGTGCTACGCATTTCTCCTCTTCCATTTCCTAAAAGCCGGCATGATAAAACTTTCCTTCCTTCCTTTCTTCTGTCCTGGAACAGTTTTTTTCTATTAATAATTGTATGCCCACATGGGGAGGGAATCAATGTGACTGAGGGTTCAGGTACCCCTCATGGCAACTGCAGGCTGGAATCATTAACTATGCACACCAAACTCCCAAAAGAGGGACAGACATATGCGTCAGAGCGCTTAATTTTTTGATACATACACCAAATGGCAGCTACGACAGGGCACTCAAAAATCTTTGTTCGCCGTTTCATTTTTGCTGTTCTTTGAGTATGGCTGTGCATTGCACAGACTGTGTGTTGGAACTGAATAACAGTTCCCCTCAGGTTTTTCTCCAGTTTTATAAAGGTCTCCTTTATGTAAACTACGTTCTTGGGTCATCTTTGTTATATTCTCCTCTTGCAATTAGAAGCAAGGTGATAAAACGAAGGCTGTCTCTATAAGGATATTAATACACAACAAAATAACTGCTGTATTGTGGCCAAACCAAGTAATTGTAAATAGTTTGCATCTCCCTAATTTCAGTGTATTTTCTATTTGTTACATACCCTACTGCTGTGTTCAGCTATAGTTCAGCAGTCGTGTGATGGAAGCAGCAATGGTCAGAGACAGTGCCTGTGTGGAGAAAGGACAGAGGGTTTGAATAAAGTCAAATGAGATCAGCATCCAGTAACACTCTGCACTGAATGTCAGAGCATGATTCTTTGTGCTTTCTCCTACCAGTTTTAAAAATGCATGATGGTGTTATTTAATACATATAGTGTATGCTCTCAACTAAACACCCATAAAGCTTTCACACCACCCTATCACGCATTTCTTTTGTGCTCTGTCTTCGACTGAGATATGTGCAAGTGTCCATACCAGTTGGGAGTGTATGGCTGTTGGTGCCTCTAGCACAAAGCAATCTCATTGAGTTTTCATGCTCATCAAGAGCAGCTCTACACCCGCATGCGTATCTTCTTTAACATGAACAAATCCAAGCAGTTCTGATTATAACCAAAAACGTGACAAGAAGGGACAAGCTTTTTTTCTCCCGAAGCAGGAGGTGAGTAAATGCAGGCTCTCAAGAGTCTGCGGGGATGTACAAGAGGGTTGGTCCTCCTCTGTGGACCATCTTATGCCTGATACAGTGTAACCAACAGAGCAGAACCGGTGAGATTAATTCAGCATTTGTGCTCCCTTTCATTTACACAGATAAAAACTGGGAATGATTCCACCGGAGAAATGTGGTTACAGCAGTGTAATTAAGAGAAGAACTATGCCCTGGGCCTCCACACTGACCTGTATCCCCAGTGGCAGAAATTGCTGGCCTGAACTGTCATGCCAAAACTGAATGCAAACCTGACAAGCAGCAGGGAGGGTTTTGCTGTCTGTCCACGGCAGAGGCTGCATGCTGGCAGCCCACAGCACAGGGGAGGCACCCCCCACTCTGAACCCCCATCACGATGGCCTCGTGCAGCTGCAGCAGCTGAGGGAGGCAGGGCCTTTGGACACAGCCTTTTTAAAATGTCACTGAGTAGGTTTCAGCTGAAGTGCACAAGAATAATCTAATTCCGCTCCTACTCTAAGAGGATAACATATATTATTCTTTCTCTTCATCTATTTCCCCTGAAAGCTTTCTGCACCCAATTGCATTAATGAACGCTGAACTGATGATGACGCAGATCAGATCAATATGGACATATGCAGAATTAGGTCATTCTGGTAGAGAGCAGCCCCAGCCACTCCACGAGCACTCTGCCAGATGAGAGGCAGTGAGCCGACCCCTCGTCCATCACTTTCGCTTTTCTTATACAATATGCATGAGGATGAAATCCAGCATGCACTGGTGCATTTTGTGGAGACAGAAACTTGCTGCAAATGTGAGCTTAAAACACAAGTACCTTGTATGCTAAAATTCTTGGACCCTATCTGCAGTTGTTGAGGACTCTAACAGCTAGATAGGAGCTGCTCTTTACAAGCAGGGAAGAGGGATGATTTGGGAAGAGGAGACAAGGACTTGTTCATATACTCTGTGTAGGGAAGTAACAAGTCTTCAAGACTGGGAGAAAAGCAAGAGTGAAGCCAAAGGGCTCTGTCCCTGGACAGATTCATTGTTACATCCCATCTTCTGCCCTCAGTGAGGTGGAAAGGACAACTGGAAAGTGCAAAAGAGTCCCAGAGAGTCAGCTATTGAAGAAAGAGGTGTTCTAGACAGAGCCGTCTTAGGGCAGAGCCATCAGGAGCAGGCAGGGGTTGAAAAGCAGCTCTGAGGTGAACTTGTTGCTTCGTATTTCTATACCAGTATCTCAATCTCCCAGACAGCAGCCCAAGTTTTGATATTAAAGGCTATGAGCTTTTTTTCTGAGCAAGATGGAGAAGGCATGTTCCTGGACTTCACCTCCAAGAGTTACACTAAAAACTCCAGGAAGATATCTTGTGCTGAGGGTATGATATACTTCATTAATAATAAAAAAGATATAAAGTCTGAACCTGTTACCCAGCAACACTGCAAACATGTCAGGTATTATGGCATGTAAAGCTACTGTTATGCTGGTACAGCCGCCTCCTCATAACTCATGGTAGCAGTACTGAGAAGAAGCAGCTAGCTTCTTGGAGCACTACAGGCTCCCACAAGCTAAGGAACCTTAGGGGACAGTGGCAGTAATGAATCTCTATTGCCCTGACCATGGTCCCACCATAAACTGCACAGAATGTGAATGAAGAGCATGCCAGTGTTTGGGATCTCCACCCCGTCTAAGTTCTCACCAGTGCAGACCAAATGGGAAGGCGATTTGGACTACAAGGGCTACCAGGAGGTCATCACCTATTCAGGCCATGAACTACGATCTTACAAAACTAATCAATGAAATCTGAAAGTCTTGGTTACTCTGATGAAATGTTAATTACCGTGATAATATTTCAGTTCCCATATGGTCAACTATTTAAACTACCCAGACAGAGTTTTCCTGATGTGAAGAATGAGAATATGAACTGCATACTGGTGTATGATAAGTAGATGCTCCCAGCAGAGGCATGCATGCTGGCTGTCAAGACAAACAGCAAAACATTCCTGCCTGTCTGGAGTGAGAAACACAGCCCATGCAGTATTAAGTGGCCAGTACGAGACTGAAATTTGGTTCTAAAAAAGCCTGTGCTAAGGAAGAATGAGGGGGCTGGGATTTTTCATTTTAAAATAGATCTTTTCCCCATTTGTAGGTTGGTCTCATTTTGCAGCAGCTATATTCAGCACCAACATGTGGTAGACCAAAGATTAAGTCTTAAATTCCCAGACACTGGGTTAGAAGAGGCCAAGAATGTCACAGAAGTGACAAGCTTAGTGTCAGGAGATACGGATTTGGTTGCCATACTTTTCAGCACCTCTTGTTACTCGAACCTTCCAAGAACCTTGACATTCATAACAGAAGTGGCTAATTCCCACCTCTCTCTTCCCTAGCAATGAGCTCTCAGTGGGTGGCTTAGCTAAAAAGAGCCATGTAGTTTTTTTCAAATGGCAGTGGCTTACACCCTCCCACTGGCAATATTAATGCTGTCCTTTGCTTTTTATGAAGTGGTCAGGATTTCTTCAGAGTGCACAGACTTGGAAGCAAGAAAATACCAAAATAAATACTACAGTTATCAGCCAGAGTTCAAATATGTGCCAGGTAGTCATTCAATTACTTTATGAAATGAACACTTTGTTTTGAAATCAGTTGCAGCATATGTGTCTGAACTCCTTTTGACTGCAGAGAAAATTATGATGTGCATTTTCAAGGCCAAAATCTTGCCTGAAGTTAGCAAATACAAACTAGGTGCATAAAAATGTAAGAAAGATCAAAGGGATACAGCCATGCTACAGTGTGAAGGGCATTTCTAGGACATCCTGCAGCCCATACACCCTCTCCAGACATTCAATCAGAATCACAGCCTAAAGTATGGACATAGGCTGTGCTCAAAGGGATGTGGCTCTGCTGGTACCTGAGCTCACTTAGTGGCTTAGTACATTGCAACTACTTTTTTGGGTGTTTATGCAAAGTTCCTGTTTCCTGCAAGATATCAAAGTGTACAGGACACGTGTGGACATGGGGATCACATTGTTCTTCTGGATGTTCCTGGGAGGACTCCACAATGGCAGGGAAGGCACCGCCCTCTAGGATTGTTTGAGGCTTTTTTAAGGTATTATTAAAACAGGGGTCTATTTGTCAATATCAGTCTTGCTCTTTAGTCCACATACTTCATCCTTAGCTCAAAAACTCTAAACTTCAACTTTTTTGCTGTTCATATGGAGTCAGGAAACTCCAACCTCACCCATTTTTATCTGCCAGTGCCCCACGATAGAATGCTATCTAGGTTCAGTTCAGGGGTTTCTGATTATGTGCTTCGTGCTCAGCAGCAAAGGGCTGAGATATGTGCTGGCTAAGAGCCTACTTCAAACCACTTCAGCAGAAAACCAAGTTCAGTTCTGGAAAAGGAATGTAGGATAGTTTTCAAATATGTTTTTCCTGGATTGACATACTCTAGAGTGTCTGGAGAACCAAAAGCCAGCTTCAGATCTCATGGGAGATGGCAGAGGAATAAGCCCAGAGCATCTCGGTCTTTGCCAAGCTTTCATACCTTTTCCTTTTACAATCCAAATGCAACAGCAGAAAATAACATTTAATTTCACTCACATCTCTGAACGGGAATTTCCATTTCTTCAAAAGAAATGCTCATCTATACCCCAATAAGTGATCAACAGTGCCTTGGAAAGCCAAACCTGTGGAAGTCGCAATAATCTCCACCCACCTTTCAGACCAGTGCATTTTTCCCAGATCATTAAACAAACTGAGTACTGACGCATCAGCCTTTTCTACTGATACTCACCGGTCCCCTCTCCCAGCTGCAACAGCCACTCCAGCCCACACCATTTATCCTACTGTTCAGATATCACCTCTGTGCTCATTAGCTCACTGTGCTGTTGGTTTCCAGCAAGGGTCTGGGTATTGCAGCTATTTCAGGCTACTGTCAGCATCAGACTTGCAGAGTCTATTTTATGCCACTCTTTGGCATGCTCTGAGGTTTACTGAAGACTACAGAAAGCAGAAATGCAGTAAAGCAGCTCTGATGTCTCCTGTAACAAGTCATAGCATGACAATGGCTAGATTTGAGCCTCTATTTCAAAGTAGGGCTGCCAGTAAAAGTTAAATGTCCTAGCTGCTACAGCTGCTACCTTAAGGCCTTGTCTAAAGACCAGTGAAGGTAATGGAAAACTTCTCATTGACATTAGCATTCCTCCAAATTAAGGAACCACTTTTCATAACTACCAGTTAGTCTGTCACTGTTCTCATATTGAATGTGCATCGGTTGCCATAAAAGTGACCAGTACACCGCAGCACTTCTCCACTGTATGTTTATATTTCACTTGTGAATTGTCTGTGAACAAAGAAAAACTCCCCCAAATCCATTCTCTCTTCACCATTCTTCTTTGTTTTCATAGCCATTGATAGCCTATAGATATTTGTTGTTTGCACCTTTGTGTGATAGTTGCCATTAAAATCTCAGGCTGCTTTGGTTTAACATGTAGGTCGTGTTCATTAATGGAATAATAGTAATAACAACAACAACAATAAATAACGCACCATATTTTCAGTGCAGATTTTCATTACTATGAATCTGAAATTTACTCTCTCTGAATGTTCTCAATAACCATTTAAAATTCACTACTTTCAAGAGTATTCCTCTGTACAAATTTGGCTGCTAGAACATTAATGTAAAGTAGACAGAAAAGAGGTATAAAGTAAGCTGAAGGACACATTAACAATTGAAAAGATTATCTATGAATATGTTGGTTGCTGTATGCACTGAACTTTATTGGTACTCAAATGCGTATTTGATCCAAACTGCCATCTCACTTATTCAGGGAATAAGATTTTCTTTTACTTTTTTAATGAGTCACTAATATAAATCATGAGTTGTGAATACCAAGGAAATATAAAAATGACAATGCATTTATTTTATATCATGTGTGATTTCACATTCTAACAACATTTACCTCTTCCCACTCCCAGATCACAATTGACTTCTGAGCATATGGAGAAGCAGATGTGTCAGAAGTATCCCAGGGTGTACTAAAAGAAAGGGAAAAAAAAAATTATGCAGTCCTGCATGGTTTAATAAGGTTGATGTGAACACAGATATCCACTAGCTTAATAGCTTTAACTAAAAGCTGAGCATCATAGTTCCTTTTGTCTCCTGTGCTGACTTGCCCTTTTACATAGTTTTACTGAAGTTGCACTAAGTTTTGTATTTCAGCACATTCCCACTGTGTATTAAAAAAGTGGAGATGCGCCATGTGAAGATATCTGATATACAGCTAGAGCTGGGCAAAACTCTTTTGGACAAAATGTTTTTCCAGAATAACAATGATTCAATGATGTCCATTTTTTGTTAGCTGCTTAAGAGGGAAAAAAAAAAAAAAAGTCTTAAAATTTGTTCAAAGCATTTGGAAATCAACTTCAGTTTTATGAAAGAATGAACAAGGAAACAAGTAACCCCTTCCAAAACCCCAGACTTGTTCTCAATCAAAAATTATTATTTTTCCTACTTTTCATTTGGCTGAACACTTCATTCTGGGTTAATGCAAAATGAATTCTTGTAGATCTACCAGTGAGCCCCCCAAATCAATTATTTGCCCAGCTTTGGATACAGAAGTCTAGTTAGGAGCATTTCTTTGGCAAAAACACCAGCTGTAATTTTTGTGTGTCAAACTCCTAGGTCATTTTCAGATAGATTAAGGGTATGCTTTCAAGTGACCGTTCTTCCAAACACTCTCTCTGTTTGTTTGTGCTTATCATGCATCAGTAGTTCTGCTTTCACGTTGAAAATATACAAAGATAGAACTCATGGTCATGAGTTGTGCAAGAACGATGCTAATACAAGGCCAAAAAGGAGTATCTGGCTTTGATCTACAGCAATGCAAATATGAAGGCCTTGGTGGCTTAAAGGGAATGCCAGAATCTTCCACTTCTATTTTACTGTTTCAAACCCTGGCTCCAGCTCCTCATGACATAAATGGAGAAGGAAGAATTTTTAAATAAAATTTGTCGGGATTATCATAATAGTATCAGTTGAAATAAAAATCACAGGCAATTAAGTGCCTAAGGCAAGATATGTACTAACATCTGTGTTACATAAAATCCTTGTTCTCCTGTCAGATGGCAGCAGGAGATACGAGTGCTCTCCTCTGAAAATCAGGACAAATCCTTGGACAATGACACTGGCATGCCATGGGCCTATGCAAAGCCCTTTCAGTTTTTCAGGGCAGTGCAGAGTGTTCATGAACAGCAAAGGGGGAAATACCACCTATCTACGCCAGCCACCAAGTCAGCATTTGTGAGAGGCAAATTACTTTGTGAAAGATGAGAAATTGTGACCATTTGTGAGAGGTGAGAAGGGTCTGGACAATTTCCAAAGTCACCTTTTCATGAAAGAGTGTTGTCAATAATGCTTTGAGCATTACTCACTTCGTGGTAGTGCAGACTTGAAGCTACTGCTCTTTGCCTAGCTGGAGAAGCTGGCAAAGGCTGCTGAGATACGAGGGGTGGAAGAAAAGAGAGAAGTTCAGATGGAGGTTCTATTCAATGCAAATAGTGGCAAAAATCCAGTCCTGCTGATTTCAAACCCAAATTATTTTCCTATTGTGATTATTTTCCCATTTCTCCAAGCTTCATGTCTCTAGTGAAAAAAAAACAAAAGAACCAAACAACATTTTTACAGTTTTGGCTTCATAATTCCATATCTTTGGTGTGCGTGAAATAAAATGAGGAGGATAACAAGTCATACATGAAACGCAAATAACCTGAGACTGAAGTGTCAGGTGCCATTTGAATGGTTTTCCTTGTGCTCCTCATTATGGGCAAAGTTCACGGCTATGTAATTTATCTCTGTGCCAGAAAATCACCAGCATAATGGAAGTAATTCAAAGACAGGCACAGGTAATTATTAGAGTGGTAAAAGAGATGATGTGCAAGGTGAGCTGAGAACAACTGGATGCAGATATGTACAACACAACAGCTAAGTGCATCAGGAGACTGTAGGCCAGAGCAGCCTGTGCTTCGCAATGGGAAAGGGTGAAACTCGTGCTGGCCCCAGCCAGGCCAGCTCTGCTGGCAGGTGAGTCGGGTCTGTGAGCTTGGAGCTATCCTTGCTCTTGCACCATGTAAATAGCATCATTACCAGCAGTTTCTGCACATGGTGACCAGGAAGAGGATCCTCACTCTTTTGGCCCCCATGCACAGGCTTAAGCAGACAAGTAAGTATCCAATGCGAACCCTCATGTCCAGCCACCGAGACCCTACACAGCAATATATAATTAAAGTCCTTTTTCTGTTAAAGGACTTTGAGTACTGAACGATGATTCTTCTTTTCCCTCTCTTCATACCTTTTTTGTTTGCTTTCCTTTTTGTGAATTAATGCTAGATTTATTGCCTTGGGTGAGTTTTTCAAAGCGCTCACAGCTGTCCTAATCCTGTTGCTGTTGAAGCCACTGGGAGTTTTGCCAACGCTTTTAATGAGAACAGAGTTAGACCAGTGCTGTCAGCTTTGAAGCCCCCGCTTTGTGTGTACTCATGTGAAGGTGGGGAACAGGGTGCAGATAAAATGAGAACCAGTCTAAACCTGGATCCAGCAAGGGAAAATAATGTAAACAAAACCCTTCCTGTGGTTCAAAGGAATCTCTTCAGCCATTTCTTGCACCATTCCCAAAAAGCATCAAACTGATTTTGTAATCAGCAGCTGGTCTGTGGGAAGGCTCCACTCTGTAGGGTTATATCTTGGTTTAATGGTGATTTAATTCACCTTTTGAGGCTAGCTGGTTTTCACTTACAAAAACTGTGCAGAATCCACCTTTTTTCTTCAAATGCACCAGTGAAGAGTCTGCTAGTAATCCACACTTAGTCAAGAATTTTAAAACCAAAAGGGACCATCATGGCCATATAGTTACACCTTCAGCACAATAACAGTTTGTAGAGTCACAGTCAATAATTTCAATGTTCACCCACAACTTCTGTTTGAGTTATAATAACATATAGAATACTTAAGAGTGTGTGTTTTCAGAGCTATAAATAGGGAAATATACACATAAGCTACCTGGGTTGGGTGTGCCACAAGGAGAGAAAGCATTGCCCAGACTGAAACAGGTAAATGATTGTGAAAGACAAACTAAAACAATACAGGGATTTTTTTGTTGTTATTTCTGAACTGCAGTAATATATTCTTGTTGCCCTTACATATAAAAAATGTATTGATTTTGATTGGCATTGCCTGTTAAGATTGCTAGATTGGACAAAGATTATACTCATCAATACAGAATGCTTCCATAAGTTCAATTTCTTCATCTGCATCCAAAAGTAATGCTAAGAACAGCGTTTCTCCAGAACAGATTACTACATTGCCCTGACTTAGGCATTGCCAAGAGAGATGATAAACAGGCTTCAACTTGCTTGAAGTACTCTTGCCAGTGTTAGCATTTCATGCAAGTAAGCAATGACAGTTTTTACAGCTTATAGTATTTTTCATAAGCTATTAAAGGCAGTTGATTATAAGATATTATTGTTTTAAAAGTTTATTTTTTTTCACATTCCAGCAAGGTTGTGGAGTAAGGCTGGAGTATCATTTGCACATATTTAGGCAAATCAAAGTTCATGCTCAGTTTCTCGTAATTATAGACAAGTATTCATGTTGTAGAAGCTATTAAACAGAAGTAAACAATCTCTACCTCCGAAAATCCCTGATAAGAAGAGAAGTATCGCTCTGTGATCGGTTTGCATGTTCTTATACTTCTGCTCCTATATTCTGAGCCAAAGAAGTTGGGTGCAATTGTTCCGGTGGATATTGGGCTGTGTGGGTGGACCTTCACCTGACCCAGCTGGTATGTCTGTGCAACTAAACACAAGAGGCTCAGGGAACAATGTCAAGGTTTCTGGAAAGAGGGCCAGGGACTGTGTGAAATAAAGTGAAGAATGTGCTATACCAGAGTGGATTTTTATAGACTGAAACTCGGGGTAATGGCTGCATGCCTCAGGGTGTAGAAAGGAGGTATGAAAGGACATCAGGGGATGTAAAGGCTGACAGGATTGCTTTGGAGGACTGTGTACTGTGGAGCGAGTGAACTCTGGTGCAGCACCTACACCCGTGTTTGGGGGGAATGGTCCCTGAAGATACCTGTCCCTAGAACAAAGAGTAGCTTCATCTTGGACAAGGCTAGTCAGAGTGGCTCAAACAGAGCAAAGAAGAGAGTTAGTAATCAATCAGTCTCAGCAACCAGGAATCCAACAGTCTTGTTTGCTTCCTGGACTCTGTTTATTTAGCAGTGTAAATGTAGGCAATGTGGCTATTCTTACAAGTTTTGGGAAGAACATTTTATCAGCAATTATATTGTGCTCTAGCACTGTACAGAAGTACTTAGTGTTATGCAAAATTAGAAAAAAAATTGTTTCTAAAAGTGGTTCTTAGAATTACTCTTATAATGCTTGATTGCTTTATTGTCAAGACCACTCTCAGCAGTAACTTGCAGGTATCTTCTTTAGCATCATTCAAGAGCCTGGAAGAGTGTCTCTTTGGATGTGTTTCCTAGTCTATTTTAAACCATGTTTTCACTTCTGCTTTAACTGTAATATTTGACTGTGTTTCTTTAAAAGTTTTTTATGTACTCTTACTGTAAGGGCTTTGAATGTGCCTCTGAAAACCACTAAACAACAAAGTTGTTGTTGCCATTGCTGCTTGATCTTTCTGGGAGACCAGTCCCACACAAACCTCCTTCTCTCTCCAGAATACTGCATATTGTAAATACAATAACAACTTTCAGTTTAGTCAGAGGAGAAAAATGCAGTGGCTTTCTCTTCTTTCAGATTGTGAATTAATTTTTTGTTTCGTGAATAACAGTTTCAATAGCTGCGCAGCCATTTACATTAACGAAAAGACCTCAGATATAACAAAAAGCACGAGTGATGTAGTGAGATGCCATTTCAAATTTGCCATTCTGGAACTGAACAGAGCATTATATTTAGATGTGTTCCCAGATTTTAATTCCTTTTTACACTTTTAGAGCTTTTCATGTGCTGTAATCACAGGTATTTAGTTGAGAAATAACATTAAAAGGTTATTCTCATCATATAGCAGGAAGATGTATGCTTTCTGTCCAAGTCAGTGAACTCCCATGCTTCATGCTGTGACAGCTCTAGCCCTATTCATGTGACTGAAAAGAAACTAAGGGAAAGGCAAACTAAAAGAAGAGGAAAGAACAATATTATTCATGTTATATCAGCTCTCCAAATCTAAATGGAAAATTATCCTCCCATTCCATAAGAGTTTTTGAGATTTTGCAGCTTTTTTCCCATGCTGAAATGGGAGAAAGAATGGAAGGGTAGGAAAATATCACAAACTGATACACTGAGGAAAAATAATTTGGACCAGATGACCTGTATCATTTCATTTAGGCATGTTAGAAATCTTTCATCTTGATTGTGGCCTTTTAAATGTGATTATTTATTATAATAACGAGTTAAAAGTGTTAAGGAAAAATGAAAATTAAGGGGTAAATTGAAATTTGTGGGGGTTTGAAATGTTTGAGAATGGTGTTAGTAAATTCCAATATATTTCAAAATTCAGGATAGTTTTTAAATCAGAAGGCTTGCTGAAATAGCTCCTTTCTCCCTGGCAGCTTCATTTTGACTAGCTGACATAGAAAATGTTAGAAAGTTTTTAACCAGCTCTACCAATATCTTCTTCCCGTCCTCTTTTCTGCCACTTGCCACCTCTGTCATTTCGGCTACAGAAAAGGTGATTATTTTCAAAACTGTTCTAAGCCTTTCGGCTGTGCTGCTCCTTTGGGCATCGCTCTGCCTGCCCTGCTGCTGCACCTGCAACACTTCTGACAGCCAGGGAGAGGAAACACCGGCGTGCAGCTGTGATCCGGGTGGGCACAACATGGTAACAAGTCCAGCCGGCGCACACGGAGGGATGGGCAAGGGGAGAGCCATAGGGAGCATTCCTGTTTCACTGTTGCCTATTTTGACAGTGCCACCAAGCTACAGATAGGGAAATGGAAAGCTCAGGAGGAGGCTAAAGTGGGATTGGAGAGGGGGTGGCAAGTAGTCAGGGACAGTGAACTAAAATACAGAAAATTGGATCAGAGGTTTGAAACAGTTTGCAGAAGACAGTCAAGAATTAATCCAAATCTGGAAACAGAAAAGGGCAGGCAATTCCAATTGTATCTCATCTCCCAGTCTAATTTTACTGCACATTTCTGCTCAGCTAACTGTTGCTGCCTGTTCTAATGGATGTTTAAAAGGTAACAATGTTTTAGCATGAAAGATGGATAACAGACCTATTGGTGCTGTTATTTCAGTTTTTTTAGCTCGAACTCAACTGGACAATTAAGCGTGTTTTCAATGTTAAGGTTATCTGTACAAGCCAGAAAGGGCTGCAAACCTCAGACCAGAACTGCCCCGTGAACTTCATTTGAGTAATGCAAGTGAAAATATCTTGCTCTTACACCGAAGCAAAAGCTGGAGTTCTGATGAGGGCAGAAGAAGATCTGTTTGGATTCTGTGTTTATGGAGGCAGTGGGTGCCTGGCTACAAGGAAGGAAGGAAGGAAGGAAGGAAGGCAAAGGAAACTACAGAGTTACATAGTTTGTGTAATGTGGTATTACTTTAGGCTGTATATTAGGGCATCCTGATGTCCTTCCATTCTCCAGTCAGGTGGAGAACTATCTCACGAATTACACTGTTGTCAGGAAAGGTCCCAACCCAAAACATTTCATAGAAATATAGATCGGATACATTTCATAGATAGGATCTTCAAATAATTCAGATTTTCAAAGAATCTCCTTCCAGCACATCCAGTTGGATTCTGAAGACCTGGGGTTCTGTTAAAAGGATGGGGTACCAAGCCCATCACCCAGCGTGTGCCTGGGGACAGGCACTGCAGGGCAGTTGGACAGCTTTGCCATGGAGCTTCCTTGGGACCAGGAATTTCAGGACCTAGAGTCTCTGACTTAGAGTTAAAAATGTAGAAATCCAGGGCTTCTAGTATCAGCAGCTGTAGGGCAGCCCAAATGTTTGGACAGCACACATGTCCAGCACTACTAAAGTCTGGATTGGAGCCATCCTGTACACTATTCCATTTATCGCTGTTGGAAGAGTTCTTTAGTCTTTCAGATTAAAATGTATTAAAATGGGGTTTCAAATGAGAAAGGAAAAAGAGTCAGATCACCTGAACTAAAACACACTTTTTGCATCCCCCAAAATGGCTTTTAGTGGTAGTGCTTTCAGTACTATTCCTTCTTGAATGAGGGACAGCCTTCCCTTATGTAGGAAAGTCTCTATGCATGTTGCCTCTTTCACTCTTTTTTTGGATAGATTTCTAAACCTGTTAGCTCTGTCAGCTACTGTGCTTCTGCTTTTAGTTATTTTTTGAAGGCTGATTATTAAATATCCTATCATCCCTGATCAAATCCCCGTAACATCTGGTGTCATCTGATTCTTCCCCATGTTTTGGTTTACAGTCAGAATGAAGCAGAAAAGGTGTATTTGCTATTACAGAGGATACGCAAAGAAGTGCTCTACTTACTGGGAAGTAGAATGAAGATCTTGTAGAGCAAATGGAATAGAGGTGTAAATCAGTACCTCTCAGTACAGTCAGGCAATGTGTAAGTATGGTTGCTAACCAAGCCCAAAGGAAAGAGTTTTCCTTTCTCACAAGAAAATGCTTATCCCCAAACAGGGTGAAGAATGAAATCTTGAGGGGAAAGGAAAAAAAGAATTGAAAGTTTCAGGGTAAAAAGAAATGCCAAACCAGACTGGGAAATTTTTTGTTTGATAAATTGGAATTTCCCACAAGAAACAGATTTCACTGAAAAAAAATCTGAATCAGCTCTTGTTTCCATGTTTGGTCTTCATAGCAGGACATGCTGGATTTGACCTCCTAAGTGCTGAAGCCCAGACTTCTACTACCACATGCACCGTAGTGATCACCAGTTTAAGGATTACTTAGGTGATTTGCTCCACTGTTCTGGATGAAAGGACCCCTTAATTTAACAGCTGTGAGCCATGGCTACACTTGTGGTTCTGCCAGTGTAATCTGCTGTTATATATATATATATATATATAACTCTTCTTCCTCCCTGCTTTAGAAAATGATTGTTTTACTTCATAGTTTGTGTTTTATGATATAAAGCAAATTAGGTTCTTCTATTATCTTGTGGCCTCTCCTCTCCTCTCTCCCTCCATTCCTCTGTCATTATAGTCTGAACTAATCTTTCTCAAGTATGACACCCAAGTTTGAATTTAATTGTATAAAAGAGGTTTCATGCGTTCTTGGTACTCTGACTGTAACAGTACTCCATTTCTGTTGGAAGTACTTCTAATACACGCTAGTATCATGTTTGCCCTTCTTTCTGACTGCATCACTTTGGCAGCTTATAGCTGTTCTTTACTCAACTTCATACTGAGCTCTTACTCCTCACAAGTCATTTCCAGCTGATCTTTTTGTTATGATCCACTATAGGGTCAAATTCTTCATAATCCAAGTACTAAGAATTTCCATTGGGCAAAAAATGATTTTTCTCCCCAAAATGTGGAGTCGTTTCATTGCAGTGCTCACGATAGCTTGAGGTGCTAAGAAGTTTTAGCTTGGACTGAGTTACAGTGCTCTGAAAAGTACTCTGTAGCTTTGCCATGCACAGAAAATGCTGAACAGTTGTGCCAATAAAAAGTCTATTGTACACCACATCATCAGTATTACTAATTGCATATCATTCATTTGGATCTTTTTACATCTGAGTCAGCATGAAAAATACAAATGATATTGTGAAAAACATCCAGTTTAAACTAACAATGAATTTAAGGAATTTCAGAAGACTCTTAAAGTTTAGCTCTCTAAATGTAAAAACTTAAAGTAAATTCACAAAACCATTTTTTGCCCTTACCATTGATTATTCATCCTATCCTATTCTTTCTAATAATTGACATGAGACTTGATAATAACTGCATAGAATTGCCTTGGGTATAAGTTTTGCAAAATTCTTAACTGTAATGCAGAGAAAATGTGGTGTATTACTTCTTCCACACCAAGGAACAACCTCTACAATTGTATTTTTAATACCATAGCACTGAGAAGTCACTTTGCCAAAGGAGAATGACTGCAGTATTGGCCTGATTTTCAGAATTGCTCTTTAATCTTACTTTAAACTAAAAATCCCATGCCAAAGAAAATGGCAGTACCCGGCATTAGGCATATAAGAACGCTGCAAACATAGATGTATTTTGTAAACAGAAATTGAAATTTGTGTATTGAAACTCTTTGTCTTTGTCTCGGAAATGAAAATTGCTCTTATTTTAAAGTACATCTGATATCTTCTGTTGTGAGTATATGTATCCCCATACATTTGCTTACCAAAATCCATCTGTACTCATCAGCTTCTGTCTCTCCACCAAATATAAAACAAAGATAATGAATCTTAAGCAGTAAAATGCTAACAGTTCTAGAAACATGCTTATGTGCAAATTACATGGGCATGTAAATCTTAGTACTGGATGACATTTTTTCAGTGATAAAACTATAGAGTTGGAATGTCTTTAGAATTTCTTGCCATGGAACAGCATGGTATGTTTGCCAGCCTCAAGTGTTCAAAAAAAAAAAAAAAAAAAAAGAAAAAAGAAAAAGATCTAGTTCACAAAAAGCTGAAGATGTTGGTTTAAAAACAATGATATTTTAAATAAAAATACATGTTGCAGCCTGTTTATTTACCTAAAGGTGTTTGAACCTGCAGTGTTCCTTTTTCATGTTTTGCTCAATGGCCAGTTTGTGGAGTGTTATTTATTTAGGTATGTATTTTTTTAGTGAAAGATGAGATTCTGATGTAGTTGTTAGCTCCTTAAGAGAGGTGTTAAACTGTGAGAGCGGTCAAGATGGTGTGTAATTATCATTGACTTGAGAATATTTTAACCAATTTTGAGGGAGTTCTGTCAATTAGAGTAGATTTTTGAAAGTACAGTAACAACTGTCCCTGAAACTTGTGGTGCCAGAGTTAGAAAGACATGTATGCAAATATACCCACTAAGTAGCACACTGACATTACTGTGGATGCAAGGCTGCTAGAAATTATGCACTTAGTGGCTCAATATAATGCTGGGCTTTTTCTCTTAATACCAGTAAGGTTATAGTGCATATGGACAATTGACTTGGCATTAGAATAGATGACCTCAGCTACTAACACAGAGGTATTACTTACGGGGGTTAGAAAGCATGCCCTTTAAGAAAGCAGTCTCTGAAACAAGCTGAGTAGTCCAACACAATCCAAAGTTACGAGTCTTGCTAACAGAAAAGCTAATCAACAGTACTGCTACAACAGCAGCAAAGGAATGCAAAAGAAAAATGTTGGAGTTTATCACATGGAGATGGATCCTAAATACTGGATGATAGGCTTCCAAGAGGCTCACATGCACCAGGATAAATCCTTGGAATCTCCAGGAAATTATTCTTGGTGGTGGAAGCTGCCAGAAAGGGCTCTTTCTATCCCTGACTGTCAGAGTACAGAGCATGAGCCATGTTAGCCCACTGATTTTAAGCATGTATTTGAAGTATTAATTTGGTGTATGAAGCCTTAAATTGTTTATATCCCTGCTATATGAGAAGTTCCTCCCATTTCTTAGCTTAGTTGAATTCGTATTGATTTATGTCTGCTCATCTGACAGCTATGTTTAGTTTCATCCTCCCACCCCCCTCTTACTGAAATTTGACAAAAAATTTGAAATGGAGAACAATTCTAAACCAAAACCCACTTTCTTTTAACTTCATTCTGGCAACAGGGGATGGTTTGGCCAATTTGTGAATCAGGAGATTTCTTTAAAAAGAAGTTCTATCAATTTTGGTTTGAATGAATGGGTACTTTGACCAATATGGAATTGGGAATTTCCCAACTAGCTACTTCTGTGAGATTTGTGGTTTTATATCTAAAGCTACTGAACTGCAGTGTTAGTGTAAATGGAGGGAAACTGTAGTAAGTGACCAATTATAACCAATTATGACTAATCAGTAACGGAGGGATTTTAGAACCAGACCCCTCGTAAGACAAGACTGACCAAGGAGAGAATGTGTTGTATTTTGTTGTATTGGTCAGTGATATGATAAAATGCATGCAAATCTCTGAGCATGTTTTATCAATATAAGGCCATAAAGAGGGAGTCATAGTTTAGCTTTTTTTTTCTACAGCAGCATGGTTTGGTAATTCCAAGATGTATTTCAAGTGATTCAGAGGCACATCAAGAAATGAGAACAACTGCCTTCCTGAATAATTATCATTCATTCTAGAAATGTTAGGTAAACTACAATCACTTAGATCTACTCTACTGTGTAGAACAGGACCATCTTAGATTTAAAACTTAATATTGTAGCAATAGCTACTTAAAAATATCAGCAAAGTTAGTCTGCTCAAAGACAAGCTACTGCAAAGCACTAATAGTCCAGGATATTCAAATTATACTGGGTACTGGCACTTTGCCAATACAAAATTATGTCAGTTGCAACACAACCACACATATATTTTATGTGTTGTATATAGCCAATCAGACAGGTGGTTATATTAGTCTCACATGCAAAATACTTAAAAATAAAGAAGATTCACTGCCTGCATTTCTCTGAATCCTGCCTGAGGGACAGAACAAGGAGTGGCGCACAGGCAAGCCTTTTTCAGCTCTCACTCTCAAGCTCATTGACACTAATCAAGGAAGGGCACCAAGGAGATAGATGATGAAAGCTGTTCCCAGGCTCTTTCAAGCTGATCTGGTTCAGAAACCACTTCAAAGGATGTGGTCAGGTGCCTACCTCTTGGTTTTACATTTGTGGAGCTGCATGTGCGAGGACTCTCTCTCCTCCTCACCTTTTCCAAACACTCTCCTGGACTGGCTGGTGCATGCTGGAACCTGGCTGCACAGCTTTTCACACGTGAATCCTTTACAAAAAAGACATAATTATACCTTTTTTTTTTTTTCCTAGGTACCATCTTAAGAATATTCTAACCAGCATTACATATAGCATCCAAAATACAGAGCCAGCCAATCAGAGCAAATCATCTAAAACTTGTAGTACTAGTCTTTTAAAAGGGAATTCCCATCTATTACAACTAATGGATGGGAACCTCAACCTTCCAATAGCTCTGTGAGTTATATCTGGTTCTTCTCCATAAACTTCCAGTTGTCTGCAGACTTGTCCTTATTCACATCTATCTTCCACACTTGGAACAAACAGACAAGTATGAATCTGAATAAGTTAGCCTTCAAGACACGTGAGACAGGGCAAATTGTCTGCTGCGGCTTCACTCTGTCTGTGGGGTTGGTGTTGTGCACACTCTCTGGATTTTCGTACTCTCTGAAAGACCTGGAGGCTTGAGGGTTGCTACTATTTCAAATTCAGCTGGAGACTGATATAGCTCTGCAGTGAAATGCTAAGCATTCTTGTCAGTCTATGGGAAGGGTGGGTCTGAGAATATTGACAGAGATGAGAAAGGATAAACTGAGATTCATTTATAGACTTCTATTTTAATGAAAGGCCGTAAGGATTCTATATTTCACGTTGTTTACATTAGTTCATTTCTAGGACATGAAGAGCAAAAAGTAAGGCCTGAGAGCACTGCATCGTGCTCCACCTTCAGTTGCTGACAGTTTTGCCTGAGCAAGAACAGCATGGCATGGTGCACAGTAAGAACAGATACTTCAGTGAGAGCTGGTCAGATTTCTGCATACATAGACGTTAACCAGATTTATAGACACAGAATGTTTAATTGTCACTTTGCTGCATGGTAACAGCTGATACTGCTCAGCCCTTCCCTATTCTTTTTGGAAATTTCCCTCGAGTGCACAGTGTCTAATGCAATGGCCAAATACGGCTTAACTGTGTCTAACTCTGGTGTGGGTTGGTGACAATAATATTCAGGATATAAATATCCTAATTCTGGCTTAACCTTGGGCCACCAGACTGCATGACAAATATGCAGAGGACCAAATATGTGCTTGGAGGACTATAACTCATAGCTGCCAGAGTTGACAGGCATTCCCGTTTAGAAGGCCCCTAAGGATTCACACATAGCTAACACACTGCCCCCTGAAATCTTGCTGGCAAGGACTTACTCAATTTTAGGACCACTGATCTTTCTCAGGACAGTTGCACATACAACTTTTTTTCCTACCAGTACTTGCCCTATTTATTGCATAGTACTTAAAACTGTCAGTATTGATAGCCCTGTAAAATTCATCTATGATTTGTAGCAAAACAAAGAAGCTTTGCACAAGATTAATGACTTGAAAACTGTTAATCAATCTCATTAATAATTATCTGGAAAGTAACCCTGATATCACTGGTTGATTCCAGAAGGAAAGAGAAATCATACTTTGCTTCTTAGTTAGGAAGCTAGATAGAACTATTGAAGAAATTACTCGACTCCGTGAATATCTACGGTTTCATCTGAGAAGAAATATCAGAAGCACCCAGACACCTATAAGGGAGCCTAAAGTGTCAGAACAGGATTTAAAAAATGCATCACTTCTTTTACATTACTCATTTTAGGCCCACTAATAACTAACTCACTCTCAGTACATCTGCAGCTAACAAACTGTAGCAAGGAGGAATATCCTGGGAATGCTGGAGAGCAGGAACTGTTTTAGCTCTAGGAAAAGCAGCAGATGAGATGCACTGCATGAATATGGCCAACATATGCAAACCAACCACTACAAATCAGACTAAATATAAACGGTGCTTAAGAAATGGCACAGATACAGACTCTTCACAAGTATTTCTCTAATTCTGGAAACCCCTCAAGGACTTGCACAAAAAACACACACTGAATGATTAGTAGGGAAAACTCATCTGTCAATGCATTTATTTGCAAACATCATGCTTCATTGTCTCTGACCTATAAATCTACACATTACTTCATCCCACTAATATCATTATAAGGTTGTATGGCATTGACCGAGGTTAAATAGCACTCACTTTATTTCAATCTATAAACTGAAGCCAATCAACATGCCTTGATATCACTACTCCAAATTCTCAATAGGACTGAATAATAGAGAAGAGGTAAATCAAAGCTAACTGCTTTAGCTCCAGCCAGTCTGTCTCCACTGAAAGCATCCATTCAGCTGGGAAGCACATCAAAATTTATAGTGTAGACATTTACTGTGAAAGGCTTTAACACTATGAGGAATCCTATACTCGTGCCTTGAAAGCCAATAATATGACACAGAGACTATATTTGCACTGTCTTACAGGAGTGCTCAGTGGCTGACTACAACAGCAAACAAAAGCATTTATTAGCCTGTGAATCTTATTTCACCTGTGTACACTGACACTGGATTTGTTTTCCTTGAAGCAGAAAACAACAAAAGATTGGAAAACAGCTCCACTTTTTTCTTCTACTTCCAACTGAGAGCCCAGAATCACAGAATACTGGTACAATTCTCCATCAAAAAGCTGGGCAACACAGACCTGTTACAGCGTTGTAACTAAGTGACACAGAACATAAAAATTCTTACACAAGGAATACAGAGCAAATCTATTTTCCTAGACAGTGAAACTGATTTTGTTTCAGGTTCATGAAAAGAACCAAGATTGCAAACATTTATATTGTTGACAACTTCATGCCTTAATTCCCAATATTACCAATGATGATATGAAAGAGATGAACACCTGAATTACCCTCTTACTGTGAAATGATAATCATCTTGTTTGGACAAACTCTCACAGCTTTTAAGAGAGACCCTTGAGTGGGTCAGAGACAGAAGTATATCCTTGCTTTCTCTTTTGACCATGAGTTTAATTTCATTGCATATTCCTCATGAGAAACATACATGGCTAAAGCAATGCATAGGATATATATGTTCCACTGCCTTTCCCTTTATGTTTGGATGAGTGGAAATTGGATGAATTAGTCCCACACCATTTTTCTAGATTGGGGTCCAGTCAGATGTAGAAGGTAATTGCACAGCTTTTGGAGTGAGTGCCCCTTGCAACATCTGTATTTCTTACAATCTGTTTGGCAAAGCCTGAATGTTAATAAAAGAGATTACTCTTTCCCTCATGAATGTAAAGGACATAAGATAGGCTGACCTCAAAAGGATCTTGATTTCATTGTTGACCTATGATTTCATTTTACTTTGAAAAAGAAGGATTTCTTTTAGACCTACAACCTTCAGACCACCGTTCTAACATTCTTTACAGCCAGAGAGGATGAAAAGCCACTGCTGCTGTGATCTACATTTTCTACAGCAGTAAAACGCATTGTTGCTTGCAGAACATCAATTGCTTAAGATTGCAACCCAGAAACAAAGAATGATCTTTGTTAGCACTCTCTTATATCACTGAGTAATAATTGTATCAGACATGTCAAGTCAGAAGTCCAGCCTACCGGAAGGATGCTCAAACTATAGGGACCTTCTCAGATCCTCAGTGGACATACAAACAGAAAAACAACTTTGCATTAATGTTGCAGGAACCTTCATGCATTCACGAGTAATCAGCTCACAGCATGTTATGACATGGATTGTATGATTATACCGCAGAGAACTACGATAGTTTTCAAAGGTTTCTGCTATCCTAGCCAAAATAGGATAATGTGACTGATTATATGACGTATTTAGGGGAGGCGCTTCCAGCTGTATTTATGTTTACTTAGCATTTCACTTGTTTTGTTTCTTTATTTAAAGGTTCAGTATTTAGATCTGTGAGACTCTTCTGTGTTTTGTTGGGTTTTTTTAATAAGTAATTTGGTAATAATATTTACCCCTTTCCTCTTCCCATCCAGAAAAGTTCAGTGGTTCAATCTCCCCTTACCCCAAACCTCTAGGTTTGCTTAATCAAAGCTATGAAAGGAAGTTGTGCTTAGAACTTAAAAAATGTACTAGCTCGTAATGGATAGGAGGTTTAAGTTTGATAAACCATCACAGCATCCTTTCAAAATCAACTCCTCTTCCTGGCCTACATTCACCCTGAATAACTCACCTTTTCCCCATTCTGGTGCCTTTGTCTTTTCTCGTGTTTGCTAATTGCTTGCCAGTGGCTATGCATTCACTTTTCAGGAAGAAGGTTTTTAATCTGACATGACTAATGCATATTAAGAAAAAAAAAAAGTGAAAAGTGGAAACAAAATACCACAAAGCAAGCTATGTGAAGTTGAGCAGGGCCTGTATTGCTAACCCTGACAAGTTTATCTTCTGATACAGCTCCACTTTGTTGCTAAAGCAAGTGAGTGGGGGAGCATAGGCCATTCTGTTATAAAACTGCTAGAGCTGATGAAAGTAAGAATTTCCTTTCCATTAGATATTGCAAAATTGGAAGAGAAAGATATTCCATGTTGTTCTAAAATGTCTTCAGAAATGTCAAAGCTTTTTTGGAAAGGGGAAATTCCCACCACATTTCACTCTGAAATCATGGCAAGCATTCCATTTCAGATATTTCAAATCAAACTTCTATGAATAACAGAAGCAACCATAGCTCTTAGGTGCCACTTAGCTGCACTTAGCAAATCTGAAAACCCCTGCGCTGATGATCTCTAGGGCAGCACACAGGATGGGCGCTTCCAGGGGTGCCAATCTATTAAAACTTAGGTCACGAACCTGAGGCTGCATTATAGGTGGGCCAAGCATACAGTTGAGCAAACTGGCAAACTTCTGATAGAAATCTGTCTGGTAGGCAACTTTTGCAGCTCTCCTTGTAGGAGAAGTTCCTAGTCTGTCGCCAGATTCCCAGATCAGTATTTTCCTGTGAGCTGATTTCATGCTATTTATTTCACATTTTTGAATAGAAAAAGAAGATAAATTTGGAAATTTCTGTGCAGTTCTAGTAAAATTGGTTACACAAAATCAGGCATTATTCCCTTTTCTTTTTATCTCACATTCCCTTGATTTTTTTGGGGGTGAATTAATTTTCATTGTAGACAGCCTATTAGATCCTGTTACCTCTCACACACCTTAGCTCACAGCTCCTATTTGAACCTGAGTTCCGAGCTGGGTCCTTCATATCACATCTGTTTGCTTGGTCTTTACCAACCAATGCTCTTTCCCTCACTAATCTTTCAAACTAATTCTGCCGCTTCTTGAAAGTACTAACCTCCCTTCCTGTTGTGAAGAAGTTTTTGTATTCTCGGAAAGGAACATTTACCTCACAGTAGTATGTTAGAGCAGCTAGTTTTATGTACATCTTGTTCAAGCAATGCTAAAAAATATTCAGAGATACCTAATTAGGGAAGACATAGCTCTCAGCTGACTACTGTGCACTGTGCTATGTAGGACCATGCTCTGAACTGACTAGCATTACTAAAAAGGCTGAGGCCCTCTTGGAGTCCTGAAGAACTGTTTCTGGTTATCAACAAGTTGTCAATGACTGACAATGGTATGTGCTATCTTCCCACATTAATGTGGCTTTCCTAGTAATCCTCACCTTAGGTCAGCAATCTCACCACATTTGAGTCAAATTTCCCAACACACCTCATACTGAATACTTGTGAAACACCAAACACAGATTGCTGTCAGATACACAGTTTTTCATGTGACACATATTTTGAGCTGAAAATGTAACTTATTCTTGTTGAAACTCCTTCCTACTCTGAAATATATTTAAGGCCAGATGTGCACACCTCCTATCATTTGTCATGGATGACCTCTGAAAGGCAGTAAGATTTGCTCAAACATGTGCTTCCTCAGAGGGTGCACCACATACACCACTTCTGTTTTCTGAAAATATTAACTGGAGATATTTTGACGACTATGTGTTATTCTACAGATTGTACTTTCACTCAAGAAATGTGTCAGCCTTCACTCTCTGTGAAGGAAGCTGGCTGGCCATATGTATTCATAACATGTACACACCAGAGCTCAAACACCTGCAACTCAGATACTTAAGGTTTTTGGATAATCCCTTAACGAATCTGATTCCATAGGGTAAAGCTGAGCTACATTTAGTCTAAACTCCATATGCTGTCTGACAATACTACTTCAAGAGAAACTCTTCTCACATGTCTTAGATCAACATCCGAGAAGCAGCTCCACAGGAATCCATAAGATCAGAAGAAAAATTTGGTGTCACCTTGAGAGCTGTCAAGCACAAACGATGACCAAAGTAGATACAGCTCTCTCCCAGCACATTATGTTTACCGTATGTGATATAGGAAGTACATTACAAAATTCCACAACAATGTCTAGTGCAGCACAAGGAACAGGAACCCTTCCCACCAATATATTATTACAGCTCATTAACTAATTTCTCAGCTGTGTTTGCAACCCTTGCATGTTCTTACTCTGTGAACAATCAAACTCTTGCCTTTAAGAGCACAGATATTAATTAAAAGTGATCTACAGTTCATTTGCTGAAAGTATTTGCTGTTGGTGCTGTTTTTAATGCTGTTATCTAATAACAGGATTTCAAATATGGCATAGGGTTGATGAGTTAACTACATGTGGCAAGGTCTATTGCAAGGGCGTGACCAGGGTGAAAGGTCTTAGGGCTATGGACTGGAGAGGCAAAGGTCAATTTGCAAAGGTCACAGTCACCTGTGGCTCATTAGCCTCCTAGAAAGCAGCCTGCAGCAGCAAAGAAGAGAAAGGGGAAGGCAGCTCCTAGTGAAATTCAAAGGGTAGGGTTTGATCTTACATTGTAATGAAGGGTTTCTACAGGTTTTTTTGTTTCATATGATTCCAAGATGCAAAATATGTTTAAAAAGCATTCTTATCTTGCTGTGGCTTTCTAAGAACTCAGTGGCAAAGAACACAGAGAACTGTTCATCCATACAGACAGGAAAATATTTGGGATGTTACAGGTTTTGGATCATTACTCTGCAATTTTACTCTTTCCAAATTGGATGGAAGAGAACACTAAGATATTTATAGTTATGATTAAACAGATACGGGAGGTAGCGTATGGCAATCATATATTCAAGACTAGTTTGTCACAGAGGAGATTCTGTGGCTCTTCAAAGAAGCAGACTGTTTATTTTCCCCAAAGACCGAAGGTGCTCGTGGACTCTAACTAAACTTGGCGTGTAGGCTAAGTTCTGGGAGTGATTTCTTAAGAGGAGAATGGATGAAAACGCTTCCTAAGAAGAGCAGAGGAAGGAACCTGCATTCTGCCTGAACCATAGGTAAGGCAAATAAAGATCAGAGACTGTAATTCCCTGAAAGAATTTGATTAATTAGCAGCAACTTGCTTTTAGCTAGTGTGTAGCACAGGTCTGTAGCAAGTCACATCATGCTACCATTGCAAGCAGGAGCCTGATAAACTCCTTAGCATGATGGTTGTATTACATCCAGCATCTTGGAAGCCTGCTTCAGCTAGCTTTGTATCCAGCTGGAGGAAAGGCATGTCATGCTTGACATTCAACCACATCATGCCACCAAGTAAATTACAAGGGAACACTTACCTTGATAAAAGCCAGAGGCTGGCATCTACCAGGAGCACAGCATAACTCCTGCCTGAGGTATGTCCTAAGAACCAGAAGAAGGAAGGGAAGGGAAGGATTTGTCTCCATCAAAGTCTGTGTCTTGCCTTGACATGGGATTAAAACAGGGCTGAGAGGCATGAATGAGAAATTGTTCCCAACTGTGTCAGTATAGATGCAGTTGTAGAAAAACTCTGCAACTATTCCTGTAAAATGTATTATAGTATTGTTGGAACTATGATTTTATTGCAGTTCTGCCTAGAATAATTACAGCAGAACTAGTGTGCAAACTCCTTATGAAAGACAAAATGTCTTACATATACAGCCTGTACCCAGCTCCACAAATACAGGTCCTTCTTACTCACTCCCTTTGGAACTTAGGCTGTTCTTCTGGCTTTAAATTTACTGTCACTAAACAAAGACTTCAGCAAAAGCTTCAGTGGCCACCTGGAGTCCTCAGCAAGTGCTTCTGCAGACACATGAAACAAGATCAGAGCCTATCTACACAGCAAGCTGGAGGATGTAGATGAAAGATGAAAAGTAAGAACAAAAATTTTTTATTATCTTTCTGGGAGACTAGGAAGGACCATGAATTGCCTGAGGCCCAGCTGCCAGCTCTCAGCCTATGGCAGAGACAATATAGGTGTCTGTCTGCATACTGTGATCCTGGACAGCAGGGTAGTAGAGAAAGACTCGTACGATTTACGTGAAACCAAAAATGAAAGACAAATTTTAGTCAGGTGAGAAAACCTGATCTCTGTGTCTGACTTCAAAGACATTAAGGGCTTCTTATGTAAAGATCAGATTGTTTGGGGAACTAATTACTCCATCTTAGAGGACACACTGAGAGAAATATATACAATCCTACAGGAAGCTTTCAAGTAACAAGGACAGCTGAGGAAAAGGATCAAGGAATAACTCTTACTGGTGTGGAACAAGAGCAAAGGTAAGCAGGGGAAGAAGGATGATCCAGAGGGCAGGTGGATGGCAGGGGAAGCAGCAGGAAATGCAGAAAGCAGTATGGAGCTGTATGAGGGGGTTCACAGTGTTTGGGGGAAAAAAATCACCTTGCCCTATGGCACAGCTACCAAAGGAGCAAAAAACCAGCAGCATCTGCAGGGTCTATCTGCCATTAACTGCCATATTTGTGATTATAATACCAGATCAACAACTCATTTGATTGCAGCTGGATTGGGAAACCAGCTGCCGTTGCTGCCAGCTGAGATAAGCAGTAGTATTCGCGTGGAAACATGTGGCTGAGTACTAGTGAGGTGTGTTCTGAGGCCAGTGGGCAACTGCTGGCTGTTGATAGGAAACCCGCAAAACGAGAAGTGTTGCTGCTTAGATATCATCATAGCTGGCACGCAGGGAGTTCCCTTCTATGCTGGGCAGCAGTGCAGTGTGAACCATGATCACAGCAGAACATCAAAACATCTTGGGGAGGAGGGTATTGCTCTAGGCTCTGTGCAGTATGCTCTCAAATAGCAAACTGAAGTTTAGGAGGAATGATTAAACCCAGAATTGCCTTAGCTTTGGGGGATACACCTGAGGCCAGCTGGAGTTCCAGCTTTCTGTAGAGGTTTTCATCCTACATGTCCAAATACCTGATGAAGGAACTTAGTGTAATTCATATACTTGAATTACATGGAGACTGATTCCTAGGTTTTTAAGTCCCATCTCAAGTTGTCCGCTTAACTATACTGCAAGTAATTCGCATTATCAGCTCAATAGCAGTAAGGAAAATTCCAGGTAAAGTAAGGTGCTGAACTAAACAAATCACTGACCTGAGGTGAGGAAGACAGTTACTAGTTCAGGACAAAAGTACTGACTGTGCAATATCAAATGGGTTTTGCACTCTGCTTTGCACGTACTGCTGGGTATGCTGCCAGCTTGGAAAGACTTACCCCACAGCAGGCTTCTGTTCAACTACATGGATCTGTCACTTGGGTCACTGAAGCAACTGATAGCCATACTAGGTTAGCATTCATCCACATACAGGATGACAAGGGGTAATGATGCGTATTCTACCAGTGTTTAACACAAGTGCCTGCTGATGACAGACAAATGGCAATATACCATTCCCTTTCAGTTTTTTGGGGGGTTGGAGAGAAGGAGAAGGGAACAGGAAAGGGTAGCTTATGATTTAGCTGAAAGTTCAGGATTAGGGCATGGTTTTTACTTCCTGAATTGTGTGCTGAGTTGTGTACTGGAATCAACATTATGCAATATAGAATAGATTGGAGAACGTGGGTCATTCTTCAAAGCAAGAAACTTTATTGTACTTGCAATTAACTGCTGGCACAATCCCTCCATTTTGACAGCAAAGTCCCTTACTGTGGACTGTATAAAAGGAAAGTATTAGAAAAAATATAAGTCATCTTGCATTAACAGGAGATGACTGAGGGAGAGAGAAATTTTTAGGAATGTTAATAATTTATGTGTAACATGAAGTGAAGAAGAACACTTTGTATTCCATCCGTTCCTGCCTGAACAGTTCTCACATTGTCATCCTGCTCCCTGCTAAAATGAATGCTAAGCATTTCTAATGGCTAACAAACTTCATTGCATTGTTCAGAGCATTTTAAAAATCCAGTTTTTACTTACATCAAGAAGTAATGTTGTATTTCTTTCCCAGAAAAAATCCCAATGGTTTTCACCAAGAGAACACCCCAAATCCTATTTAACTACTGCTACTACAAAGAAAACAAAGCTAAGGAATGTGTGTTGCTGATGAATTGTATTAATAAGTCACCAAAAAATTATAATGCTGTGACTGGCTGATGTGATGCATCATTTATGCTGCTTCTGCAATTCTGCATTAAGAACTACATGGAGCAGACAAGGAATGGTGAGAAGCTGACAGTACTGGGTTACTAAAGGTTTATTAACTTCTTCAACAGAAATAAAAATGAGTTAATTATTTGGAAGTAGGACTAGAAAGAGCTGTGTTGGCTTAGAAGTATGATAAGCAAAATGTATTTTGTTGCTGGTCTTATTTTATAATTTAAGATCAATTTAAAATGCCATAGCATAAAAAACAAAGCATTTGAAAGTTTCAAGTATACTTTCTATCAGCTACTTCTGAAAGTTTCTTGAAGAGAAGTTGGGTAAATTATATTTGCCAAAATATCTTTTTAATACGAGATAGTGAGAAAAGCAGGTGAAAGTAATATGAATAGGAAACTTTAAACTAGGTCTTCTTTGGTCAATACACCTTTATGCTTTGAAAACTTAAGACCCTCTTCTTTTTCAGGCAATGAGCAACCTTGGTTGACGGTTCTAGTGGAAGATCTAAAAGTGTTTCAAAGTACTTTGGCTTTGAGTATTAAAAAGAATAAAAATACTCACTTCAGCTCAAGCCACTTACAGTTACAGCACAAAACCCCCCAAACATGTAGAAACGCTAATGTCTGCACTGGGCTAAAGGTGGTATTTAAAAGGAAACTAGCTAGGGACCTTATAACTGGACCTTAAAGGTAGTTTGATGCTTAACTAGCATCGCCTCTGTCCAGGGACAAAGAAGGTGATGTGGATTTGCCCTGTGTCAACAAAGTAATTCGTAAGTCATGCTGCTAGACAGATTCAATTATCTCCATGCAAGTTACAAAGGGTGTCTGTTTTGATTTCGAGCAGGGGAAGGATGTTAAAATACTAAAGTCAGCTGTACTAAGGACAGAAGCTTAAATAACCTACTTAAATCTGGCATAGGCTTTGTGCCTTACATATGAGGAGTTTGCTGCAACTCCCAGTTTAGATGACTTAGGCCCAGATATCCTAAGCTGTAAGTACTTCACAATGATAGAGGTGACGGTAATTTATTTAAGTATCTGCAATCTGGGATTTCTGTCAAGATGTATAGCCAGATTCATCCACTTAGCCATGTAGGTGCTGTGGATTCAATCCCCAAGGAGTTGTTCATGGCGACTCAATTTGATGTAGCTGTTCTTTAATCACCTATGGACAGGCAGAAAGATCAAGCTAATTTTGGACATTACCTCAGAACTGACTAAGCTAGGGACTCAAGCCATTCATTGTTACTCATCAGTTGGGAAAGTTAAATACAACACAAAGCTGCTAGATGGTGTCTAGTCGTACTCTCTCCACAGCAATGGGATAACTGCCAATGACTTCAGTGGGTGGGACTGGACCCTGAATCTCCATTCTCCAGCTCCAATTTCTGCGGTTGCATTTATGAGCTCTACCTACAAATGAACAAATCAGGTTCTCATTGACAATTCTTTTTTCCAAATAATGGAGATTATATACTTTCTATCCACCATTCCGATTAATTCGCAAAGGGATGATAAATGTATTGCGCCTTGCAGATAATGGGAGTTGTCTTGCCTTTACAAACAGGGTTTGAGACACTGGAAGCACCCAGAACTACAAAGAGATATTTGTTGTAGAACAGCTTAACCATTCTGGAAGCAATTACTTCTGATAGTTGATGCTACACAGGGCAACTACACTGCTACAAAAATCATTGCAGTTGGGAGGCCCAGTGCTTGGTATTGTTGAGGGAACTTCTTGCCTTCTGCATCAATTTGCTATTGTGTTAGTGATACCAGTAATAGCTCAGTGATGGAAGACCTTTTAAAAGTCTAGACAGATTGACTTTCAAAAGTTACTCCAGCTAAGGTAGATATCAATTTATGAAATTAAGTGAAAGAAGTTCTGCTTTTGGAGCTTGCTATTCAGTGATGCAAACACTTCCAAGTAGTCTGATCCAGAAAAAAGGCGACATGTTAAAGAGGAGGCCACATTTGTGCCTTCTGTCTTTTAGGGTACATAAGACAAAAATGATTACTAGTACAGTGGCTGTTGCAGAAGATGTGAAACTTCCTCACTGATTTATGTTCAGCCAAAACATGCCAATTCAACAAAAGCAAAATACTTCATTTGGAGTTCATTGTGTTTCTGCAGTTTTCTACTGTAACAACCGGATTTTGAATTAAGCATCCTATTTTCTATTTAGGAAAAAAATCCAAATTATAATGAAGTATTGTGATAACACTGAAATTAACACAGCGATAAAAGCAACACTTTGGGGTTTAAGAATTCACTCCACAATAAATTTTTTGTGTTTTGTCTTATTTCTACAGTCTGATTCCCACTCCTCTTGATGAGCTGTGCTTCTGGCCTCTGGCCATCATATTTTTACTGGGGATGTTTCCAAACTCAATTAGAGAGTCAGCACATAAAAAGCCACCTTCTAGTTGGTTGGTTAGTACATCTTGTCTTGTCATATGATTCTTTAGTGGATAAGCTTACAGTTGCCCTGTTGCAGAAAGGAACAGGCAATAGTTCACTTTGCTTTGAAATTCTCATTCTACATTAATTTTATTTTTTAGTGCCAGTAAAGCATAGACATTTTTCAAACAAACTTTTTAAATAGGAGCAGCCTTTTTTATGAGTAGTATTTATAGCATCTATTTAAACCTATCTAAGCCCCATTCTTCCACCTGACAAGCTCAATGGATTCACACATTCTATGTATCCTGAAAGCTGAACGTATTTTGTGGCAGCCTTCTGCTACAGACTGAAAATGGAAACTCCTGGTGATGGGATCAAAGCCAGAGAAAAAAAATCTAAACAGTGAAGTATCACTTAAGATACAGTAGCAAATCTGAGGCAGAAATACAGTCAGCAGTAGACTGAGCTGTACAGGGCTCTGTAGTGGGAGCTGAGATTTGGTGAGACATAAGGAAGGCCCTATGTTCTTTGAAGGTGTGATAAGGTACATTGAACAATTCCGATTAGAGCAAACATCTGCTTCTAATGAAAATCCACCCCTCTGTGCAGAAAGCCTGAGTGAATAGGCATGGGATTTACATCTTCCTGTACACCCTGAAACCTGCCTGGCATGCAACCTACGCAGTGGAGCACGTGTACATCCCACATCCAGCAGCTTCATTCTGCCTTACCTATGCCCTGCGACAGGATCACAAAGACCTGATATAGTAGAATCTATGATCATGTTTAGAAAAGCAAATTGAGTAGACCGATCATTTGACATTTCTGACTTTAAAAAGCTGACTTAAAACAAACAGACAAAAAAAACCCAAACAAAAACCCCAGCCTTGGCACAAATTTGAGACAAAAAACTTGTCGTCTATCAGAAAAAGAGAGGCTTTCTCTTTGTCTAACCTATAGTGCATTAAAAAAATCTGGTTACCACTCTGATCATTATATCTGCAGTTTCACCTATTTTTTTCCATTTCCAGAGCCATAAACTGGCTTATATGGCTGAAGTAGTTGTGGGAGAGCACTTAGCAAATGAGGAATATAGGAGTTCCTAAATGACAGTTTCTGCTCCACTGTCGGAAGCTCCGCGTAGATTTTAGTGAAGATGTTTGATTGGGATTGGATATGTGAATTTCCTTCAGCTCTCTTTTACTAAAATACTTCAAAAACTGCACATAGGGCAGTGAAAGTAACATATGACTTTTCCCCCAAAGAAGCTCGTAAAACTCTTTGGGAAAAGTTGCAGCCTACTGTAGGAATTTTCTCACCTATGTGGCTCCAGGAGCACCTACCAATGGGATTCCAAATGGCGTTTGCTAAAATGCAGAGCAATGCATGTTGTGAATAGAGAAAGTTTTACACTAGTGGCTTATTCCTGTAAACTAGTGGGTGGATCAACTGTTTAAAGAAGTCAAAAAGCAATGGTAAGTGGTATATATCTGTGCATGCCTACAGTTAGTGTTTGCAAATATCCTTCTAAGTATTTCAGATGAGAGTATTTTATTTATAAAACCACACATACTCTGGAATTTTATTAGTGTGCATTCCACTCCCAGGAACAAGTTCCAAAGAGGTCCAGGAGTACAGAAAAGCATAAAGAAGACTGCTGGTTTGGGACTGACTATAGAGGCTATAAAGTCATGCCAGGGAATGAAGGGTGATATCCTTTGAAAGAGGAAAGAGTGTGAAGTACAGGAGAGAGCTGTTTGCTTTGCAATTAGAGGCATAATGCAGCAAAACATGTATGAGAGAATGGTGAAGGCCTATGCAATCGTTAGAACTAGGGTCTGAATATGAGAGATACACATCGCAGAAGTCAGGTGGCAAAAATAAATGCTAAAAATTTAGGAAATGGCATTTGCGGTCACTCTTAGTATGGAGTGAGACTGATCCCAGTAAGAACCTAAACATTCTGGCAGTTGCCTTTCTCACCTCCATGCCGAAATCCACCTAACAATTCAAGGACAAATCATGACATATTGGAAATATAAAAGAAAAAAGTAATTATCTACAATCTCTCCTCTGCCACATTTCCATGCCTGACTTTCTCTCTGAGCAATTGTAAAATTTCCATACCTGCATTTACTTCTCAGTACACAGTCCAAGGAGTGGAATGGTAGAATTCCTTACCCAACAAAGAAAAAATAACTGCTGCTCATTTTGCTCAGATCAAACTTTCAGGCTACAGCATTATTTTCTTTTTCATATTTGAAGAGCGGTGACAAAGATGTTGTAACTGCTGTTTGAAATAACAATCTATAGACCCATACCTACCTTTCTTCAGGACATATGTCATATTTATCTCAGATTGTCATTCTTCCATACCTTACCACAAATGTTTCACTCCTAAACTGTCCTGAAGCCATTAACAGCCACCTGTGAGTCAAAGAACTTGAATTCAAGAAATCTAGATGGTAACTATTGATCTAGGATACCCGCCATTTCAAGAGTTGTCTACAAGAAACTTGGCACTCAGCAGTATGTGGAGAGGCTAGGCACATTGAAATGCCACTGAGACTTCAGTGTTCCTATAGCTGCCAAATGGAGCAACAGCACTGGAAAGAGGAGGGGTAGCCTTTGCTCTCTAAGAGTATGTCTGCCTGCAGAATGCTGCCTGGTTTGTATCTACCACATGTATTAAGCATCCAGTAAATTTGGCAGGATTGACAATAACTTGGTATTTGGCGACTTCCAAGATGAAATCACGTTAGTTTGTTGTCCCTTCTGAATAGCTGTCAGTACTTGGATACAGTTCTATCTTTTGTAGATACTTTGCAAGAGGATGCCTATATTCCATAAGTGAAAGGTAGACTAAACAAACTGAAATGAGTCTCTTATCTTGGAAATTATATGCCCAGCACAGAATTCAGATCTGCTGCACAGTTCCATGTCATAGAATGAACTGGTCTTGAATTTACTTAGCTGCAAATATGTCAAATATCAATTCATCAATCACCTATCACTGGCAACGGAGAGGAAAAGAGACCTGAACTAAGATTTGCACTGGAGAAAGAAGAAACTGTATCTCCACATCAAGGAATGAATTTGTTGGCAATAGAGTGATATTGATCCAAGCAGAGACCATTTTCTTTCCAACTGCATTTTACTTTCTGACTAGTGAATTTCTGAACCCAAAATAGATAGGACTTTAATTTTAGTTAATTGTAATTTTGCTTTTCCATTATTCAAAGAAAACTGTATGATCACTGGCAAGTTGCCCGCAACAATACAATCAATGAAAATGAGATAAGAAAGGGATCTCAAGAGATTATCTAGTCCAATACTTTGCTTCGAAGCAGGAGAAACATGCTTTCATTGTTCATGGCAGATGTTTGTCTTCCGTGTTCAGTAAAATGCATGGTAGGATAAGACTTTAGGGAGAATGGTAGAAAGAAATGCTCTTCTCAGATGCTGTCTACAAACTGAATTACAAGATGCACTCAACTACAAATTCCACTCTTTGGAGATGACTATGTAGTGAAACATGAAGGTCATGTTTTAACGTTAACTGTCCCTCAGTACTTCTTTGGTCCGTTTCTTTCCCACTCAAAATTATTCATTACTAAAGATGAGGCTCAGTTTCTCCACTTCTTTGCGCTTTTCTGAGCAAAGATTATGTGATATTTACTATACAGATGGCTACAGAAATTGAAAAACAGAAAAAGCAGGCCTTGAAGATTTAAGTTCAAAGGGGAAGAAGAAAGTCCCAAGGCCTTTTTTTCTGAATCTATTTGTGGGGAGAAGGACAGGAAGGAAATGTTCATTTTATTCATTTAATCCCTTTCATTCAGAAGACAAACAGCTGTGTTAGCTATTGCTACATCCAGCTTGATAGCAGCATGCTTCATTGGTTGGCGTGTTACTAACTCTAGGAAAACTTTACTCACTGTCTACTATTTTGGGTCTTCTGATCCTTCTCCCTCGGCTTCAGAAGTAGATTTCCTTCAGTGTCTTCCACACCCTACATTGTTTAAGCCCTACAATTTCATCAATACAAAAAAAAAAATAATGCACCAAGACTTCTGAAACTCGTTTCTCTGGCATTGTCTTTTTTAAGTTAGACACACACGAAGATCTAAAAACAACTGTGTTGCCTTTAATCAGAAAGCTAATACTCATCTGAGTTGTGCTCCCACAAAATCCAAACAAAAGTTGCACTCAATTATTCTTCTTCATGGGTGATTATGTATGTTCTTAATTGTTTATACATCTGAAGCCCAACAAACATGTTTATGGCTCACTAGCCAAAATGCAGTACTATAACAGATAGCTCACCTCTTACTTAAGGTTTACCTCTAATTAGAAAACCAAGTGTGTCGTGATAAGCGCCCCCTTGTCATATGACCGGACTGGCAGAGAACTTGCTAAGCAGTCTGTTTTTTGGAAATACAATACTTTCCATGAACTTTATTTCACCTGTGTTAACATTATTGGTGTCAAATAGCTGGCAAGTGAACCAATAAGGCACAATTAACTGAGTACCTTAAAAAATACCAAGAATATTGAAGCAAGGCTAACAATAAATATCTATAAAAATTAAAATTGTATGTTCTGCCTCCCTTTTCTCATCAAATTCAGAAAGAAGGCATGGAAAGAGTTGTGTTTAGACAGAGAAAAGGTTTGTGACATTTTCCATTGAAATATAAATACTAAGTAAAATCAGTCAGGCAAAAGGGAATTTATTGCATGTTACGCATTTAAAGAGATACTATTTGAAGAACTGCTGCTACTCCCAGTAAGTAAGAGTGAAACCTCACTACTTCTCTACTACTCAGTGAAGCAGTGATAAAACTCAGTGTGGTATTATCTGATGCATGTCCAGCTAACACATTTGTAGTTGCACATCTATTTATAGCAGCCTATTAGCAGTTTAACACTATTCCAAATTACTATGAGTCTCAATGAAGCTATTTATTTTCAGTCTATGACTGAATAGTTGGTGTAGAAGTCAATGGAACCAGTTTAGACTTGCTGAGTGCCTCTACCCCAGACTTCTTAGTCTTAGCTATTCTGGTAAGAAATTTATTCTCACAAGTAAGTAGACTGAAAAAAAACCCCTTATATCACACAGTGACTATACTTAATCAGAAGCTCAAATAAGGTAACTTCCCAGCCAAAGATGCATCATTAATGACATAATGACAGAATAAAGACAAGGATATCACAAAATGTTTTTAAATAATCCAGTGTCCTAATATGGACCCAGCATATTTTCTTCCTGCCAATTTTTGTGCACAGGTAAGTGGGTAATTATTGACAACCCATGCCGATATTAATTTAAAAAACTGTCTTAATTTCTGCAATGCAAGGCCTCACCAAATGGTACCAGATCTTTGGAAAACAGGATAATAAGAGCATACCAAGATGATGAAAAAATTCTCTTCACAAAAACGAGTAACTGTTTACCTCAGTAGCTCCGTGTTGCTGGGACTAGACGAACCCAGAGACCACCTTTTTAAAGGGATTTGTAGTTTGCCTTTCTTTGAAAAAATGTAATTCACACCTTATCTGTCCATCTGTATGATAATGCCCAAAGCTGATCTGTGCTTGATGTGCAAATGCTAGGTCTATCATTTGCATGCACAAGTGATATGCAGGGACCCATTTGCACTTACATATGTAGAAGATGACATTTGAAAAACTGGCTCCTAGAATCATTCCTTCTGTGAATGTTATGCAGCCATCTGTACAAAAGTAGCAACCAAATACTTTGCCATCAGCAGAGTGTTAGCCTTTCAGATATGACTGGTTGAGAGGGGTTTTTTGTCCAAACTTCATTTCGACAGAAAACCGTTTTTTCAACTAATATAATTTTTCAACATAATGTTAAATATGCTGTTGGTTTTCAGCTGAATCCTTCTTTTTCTCACCATTGCCAAAGTTGATTGATCTGATAGATGTTAAGCATGTTCATGCCCTGGGACTTCAGTTTTCTCTCTGGTACTATGATCAGGGATTCTTGTGACACATCCTAGCAGCCCAGCGAGAGAAGTGTGATCTCTTGGGGCACTGTAGCTTATGAAAAGAAACATTACCTCAGATAACACTGCAGCATTTGGGGGGAAAAAAATCAAGGTTCTTTTTCTTACCCCACTTCCAAAAGCATTAAAAAAATCCATCAAGGAAAGAATTTTCTCTCCAGTCCATTCCAGTGAATCTGAAAATCCAAACCTGCCACATAAGGGTGCATCATTCTTCCAGGTGGGAACTGTTCCAGGGCAAAGGTCTTTTTCAGAGAAAATTATTGTGACAAATTGTCAAAAACATTTCTTTGCATTAAGATCAACATAAAATCAGTTGCTCAAACCAGGTACAAACTGGTCAGCGCTCTGTTTGCAATGAAGTGTGTTGCCAGTTGATCAATGGAGTGGGTGGACAACGTATGCAATGACAGAGGCATGAAGGGCAGGACGTCAGGTGATGAGAACCACATATGGAATCCATGGGTCATGCACTATGCAAAATGCTCAGTATGCTAAATCCATCAGGGGCTACCCTGTTGAGACTCTGCAGTATGCCCAGTTACAGATATTAAATGTGCATGCTGCATGTTAGATTACATCTGAATCAAATAACCTAAACACAGGTGATAGCCAATGGGAGAACCCATCAAAGAGTCACGAAAACAACAGTGTGGCAATTTTCCAAAATCTGTTGAAATAGCACACATGCCAGGACAGGTGTTCCTCTGCACACTGTGCCAGAAAAGTTAATTAGAAAAGTGGAAGAGTGACTTCTATTTGTCGTGTTAATCTGTGTAAATACTCATTCCATGTTATCCTTCCTCAGTATTTTATATGAGACTGAGATCATGTGTGCACACGTATACACAGATCAGAGACATGGATGGGATTTTTTCAGTAAAGCGTAATCAGTTTTCTATTGTTTCAATCTTCTGCTGGGGGGGGGGGGGGGAAGCGCCTTTTACACTTTATCTATATATTTAGGACAAATTTTGCTCTCAGTTACATAAATACTGCTATTTGTTGAGCCAAACAGAATTTTATCCATGAATTGGAAAAAAAGTTACTCTGCCTAAGGGAATGTTGCTGCAAGCCAACACCTTTCAGAAAGAAATGTCGCATTAGACTTTACTTGCAAAACCTCTCTGGAAAGCCAAGGTGCCCAAAAATCTCTGTGCTCCCTTTAGGAGGAGATATTTAAAATTTGCCATTTTTTCTCCACCCTTTCCTTCACATCTTGCATTTTTGTTTACAAGAACACTGAATGCAGGAACGAAGCAATCTTATCCCACTTTGGTAATGCTTTATTCTCCCATTCTACTTTCATCTCATTTTATGCGCACATTCTGATATGGTGAATTATAGCACAGGATGCAAGACAATGACAAAGCAGGATCTAGAAGCCAGTGGACTTGGGATTTTTCTTTTGTGTATGTTTGAAAAACACATTTTGGTGCCCAGTCCTCAACTAGCAGCTGAAACCAGTTAGCAGTGCTTTGGTTTTGTTACCAGAAACCTTTCTAAGTCAGATTTTAGTGAAAAAGGACATCAGGTAGGTGACAGATTTTATTAAGTTTATGTTTAAAATCATTCCCCCCTCCCCTCCAGGCTGACAACCATTTCCATAGAAACAGAGGTGGAAATGGACCATTAGCATCCATGACTCAGTTTAAGCTACTAGCGGTCAATTTCTATCACTGAAAAAAGAGCTTGAATTAGTGAAAATGGGAGTTTTAAAATTACCCTTAAAAAAATCTTTTGATGTATTTTTGTGCAGTTGCCAGGCTGGGTCTCTGTGGAACACAGTCACAAAGGCACTTGGAGCCAGCAGGGAAGCAGAGGAGAAGGATGAGAAATCCAGATCACAGGCAATGGCTGGAAGTAAAAAGCAAAACAAAAGGCAGATGAAACTTTGGGGTTCTAAAGCCCCCAAATTAAAATGCTGATTTAAAATTGCAGAGACTTGTTTTTTACAGTTTTTAACAGTGACTTTTTAATATCTCTGTTTGAAAACCAAATTCTCAAGTCCCTTTAACAACTGCAGCTATACTCTTCAGGAATTCACTTTCCTTGGAAAGGTGCAATTACAGGAGAGAAGCAGCTATCTAGGTCAGGGGCATACTTAGCTACTAATCATATATACCGTGATACATAGTTTTACTGGTGCAGTCTACCTCCCAAGACGTAAAATAAGGAATTCCAAAGCATCTTTTGCTATGTAATTGCAGAATGCTGAGCTGTAAGAACGCTGGACTTGATGTCTCTTGAGATTATGGTTTAACAGCATGGTGCAGATACTGAATCTCACATTTCTTTTATTGTGGTGAAGCTTCATTGCCATTAATGACATTACTCCTGCTTTCTAAGCATGAGAAGCTTCCTTTGTGGGAAATCAGGGCAATCAAAACCAGTTTTGCAGTGGCTGCTTTCAAGCCTAAGTGTGCATGTGTTGTGCTCTATTTGCACATTACATCAACCACAATATTCGACTGCCATTTTTGCTCTTGTGTTCTTTGTATGCAGTTAAAGGTCTACATGTTCTTTCTGGAGTTCATACGCACTGCACAACGCTTTAAAAGCATCAACTAAGAGTCTGTGCTGCAAAATCATACTTCTACTGGAAGACAGAACAGCACAGCAGTTTGGATGCCTAGGGCTCAGTAGCTTCTCCTCAATTTGGATGAGTTTCACTTCCCTTGCAGATGGTTAAAGGATGAAAATTACATGCTTAGTGTTTGGGTTTTTTTGGTTTTTTTTTTCAGGAATTCTGCCTGATTTCTACAGTGCATTGATATAAAGGTCAAATTCCATCAGCTTCTGCCAGAGAATTCTCTGAATTTTGTTCTTTTTTCTAGGACACACAATGAAGCAGTACACTTGCTTTAAAAATGTTTCAACTTTGGGGGGATTTGTTAATTTCTTTTCTTCCAAAAGAAGTGTTACCTTTTTAAAGTATTTGTTGATTTCTGTAGTAAGCTCCATTATTTCAGCATTTAGTCTTCAGCATTGGGTTGAGTCCTTTTTTTCAGTCTCCAAAGCTCTCAGAAGTGAAAAAGAACATGATGTTCCTGCAGACTGCCCAGGACACATGCTTCATAGCTGTGCCAAATTTGCAGCTGACCAATTGGCCTACGTTGCAAGAAGACTCATTTTCAAAATTTACAATCGTTTTTTTTAATGTGTGCCAGATAGGCCGATTCACTGTGAGACTTCTTTGATTTTATTGACGTTTAGAGCCTCATCCAGTTCCCAGTGAAGTCAATGGGTGTCTTTCCAGTCCTTATAGCAGGACTTGGATGAATCTCTAAGAGGGCAGAACTGTTTCCTGTCACTTATTTTGCCCACTGAGACATTCAAAAGATCACTGACCCCCATTCTGTACCATCGTATAATAGCATTTATCCTATAATTTAAAGGAATTGCATGATCTTTAAAGGTAGCTACCAAATTAAAGGTGGCAACTGACTTAAACTAATGAATTCCCCAACATTACGCCTTTCATGGAAATGGTAATAGTAATGGTGTTATTTTGTTTGATTTCTTCCAGAAATAACGTGTGCATTTTAGAGTCTTAAGTCCTGCTCGCTGAACATGGCGGCATGTCTGGGTAAAGGAAATGCATGAACAAGCAAGTGTTAGGCATCTAATCTAAAATACTATGATGTGATTTCACTAGCAGAATTTTTAAAACAGTGGAAGCAGGCATAATTCAGCCATAAAATGTTTTGATTAGCGTTTAATGTCTGAAACTATTTCAGACTGAACATTTCAGCTTACAGTGCACATAAACAGACTTCTGAAAATCAGCATTTGCAAAGATGAAATCATAAGCTGGAAGACTACAAGCCCAGATGACTTTTGAGTCTGTAGCCAACAATAGCATCCACTCTGCAGCGTAAAACCAACAGGGCAGCAGCAATGTTTGTATATGTACTCGTATGTCTATGTTAGTATACAAGCACAAAAAAACTTGCATACTGTACATGCTCTGATGCCACTTTTTCTGGTGCGTGCAAAAAGAAAGAAAACAAACAAAAAAACAACTGGACAGTTAGGGCTTTTTGCTCCATTCACTCACCAAACTATTAGGGGGAAATGAAAGAAAATTAAGCAGAATAATTCCTCTCCCCAGTTCCTAGGAAGATTCTTTTCAGCAGCTTGAAGCAGCACAATATCAGTATGGTGTACATAGGGAGGAATGAAGGAGGCAAGATAGCCTATTTAATGAAAGAACTCGACTTTTTGGTACCCTACTTTTCTCTCCCTGTCTCAGTGTCATCCTCCATCTCTGGAGTCCTTATAAGGAAACACACAGAAGAGACAGAAATTAAAAACATATATTGTTACAAGAAAATAAAAGAATTTGTCCCATAGAAGAGTTGGTGCACACCACTTCTCCCATACTTCTGGTGAAACCTTACAAACACCTAATAATTCCAGCACAGCTGAAGCTGTCACTCTCACAATTTTCTGGTATTTGAATTCAGGTTTGCTTAGGACCCTAGATTCCTTGAATTGGTAGATCTTCATGCATATTATTTGGCACTGGACTCTTCACTCCAGAAAGTTATTGGAGTAAGACTCCTGAAAACAAAAAGAGAAAGTTGCCTATGTAGGCACACAGGGATGTGACTTGTATGAAGTGGAGCTAAATTAGGGTGACATATCAAGAAAAGTTTTTGTTAGTGATTTCTACAGGAACATGAATTGCTACACCAGATAGAAGACTGGGAGAACCACTTACAATGCTATTGCTCAAGGCATTTGAGAATAGGCTATATGGAACAATTTTGGTGTGGAGAACATGAACTAGAAGTATAATGGGCCCTTTCCATCCCCACTTTCACCACAATCTAACATAATTGAAAGTGCATTGAATGTTTTTCTGCTTTTCTGTTAAGAGAAGGGAAATGCTATGAAATCAGTTAAGAGAAGCACTAAATCTAAAACCAAGCAATTATGGAAGAAGTGATGTTAGACTGTAAGAAGAAAGGAAGAACAGACTTTCCTCCAAAAAATGAGCAAAGAAATAATAAAAATCTATGTCACTGCAAACGTTAACATTTGATAGTTTTTCTACAATGGTTTTAATTTCCAGTTGTATTGTTTCCCAGAGAGAAAACAAAGAAGTCAGTCATAGAAAGCTGACGAGATCATGCTACCTCAAATAAAATGAGAAGAGAAGGCCAAAACTAGGAAAAGCAATAGCCCAAGACCCCTGGAAAAGTTCTTCCAAGGCAACTTAGAGTCACACAACGATGTTAAACCTATTTTTCCTTTCCTTTACTTTGCCTTTGCTTTTCTTGCTCCCAACACACTCATCTCCATTCCGACCCTTGCCCCACCTGGACAAAAGAATACAACTGTAATGAGAAGGACCAAGAAATGTCTTTCCATGAACCACTACCTCTGGGGATCTACAAAGTCTGGAATTTGTCACTATACCAGGAAAGCACAATATGAAAATAAAGGAAATCTGCCTCAGCTACTGGAGTTAGTCCAGTGGCTAGCTAAGGTAGCAGCCACTGTTTGTTTATACTACAATATCATTCAGAAGGTTTGTGTGGACTGAAGTGTTGTAATCTTAGGTGCTACGTAAGCACAAAGGCAACCTTTCCTTGGGGCAGGAATTATAAGGTAAAATAAGTGTGTTAAGGATGTGGTAACCAGTGAAAGAGAAGAAGAGGGAGGCAGCAGCTAGAGCACGTGCCAAAGAAAGGGGCTGAGCAACAGGTCTCAAGTCACTGTTTCTGCCTAAGACAATAACGAACACTTCACTTAGACAGCTGATACTGTCCATGAGCTTAGCAGCACATTTAGTCATTTCACCTCCTTGTCTGAACAAAAGAGTGGCTCATACAGGGGGAGAATCTGATCATGAAAACTGCAGACTGCTAAAGTGATGCAGGTTGCATGAGGGTGTGTACATGTGTGTGAGGGGGAGGTCATGTCATCTTTCTTGGGTTTTGCTAGGAAGATTTCTTTGCTGTCCCCTGCATTTATTTGCTGACCACTATATCATCAACAGTAGTACCAAAAGTCTATGAGGGTCAGTACTTCAAATTAATTACCTTCTGTATGCTGTGTTTCACGGGGTGAGTTAGGTAGTATATCTAGTATCAACAGGCTCTACTTATTTCTCGGAAATACACATGTGGGAGAGTGGTTCTGGGCTGCACACCTGGCAAACAGAGAGCTGAGACTGCTGGAGCTGACCACGGCTTCATTATTCTTTTCTGCCTACCAGCTATACCCATAAAAAGGGAGGCTGCATAAAAATATCCTTAGGGCATTGCACCAGAGAGTGCTAGTGGTGAGGAGAGAGCATTGATTTGCCCCTACAGTCAACAGGTCTGCACTTACAGCCATGCTGCTGATCTTTAATGGAAGCATGAACCTAACTGCAGGACAAAGGGAAATGGCCCCAGAATGCAACAAGACAACCGGCTCCTCTGAAACCCTAACTGAAGTGGCAGTAACACTTATATTGATCATGAAATCCCCTTTTTAGGAATATTTATTAAAAATGAGCCAAATTTCTCTCTTCATTTATTGGTAACAACGGATTTTTGAATCCTATCACAGAAGCAGATAAATGCTCAATTAATAAATGAATGGTTATGGTTCTGAAATAATACTCAGTTCCATATGGGCTAACAAATTGCTTGGAAAGAGGCTGATAAAAATCTTAGATGCAGAAGAGGAAATTGTTACTAGTTCCTTGCTCAATTATTTTTACTTTCAACGCTGCCTCAGATAATATTCATACACTACCCACTGAAGAATTCCAGCTCTCTTTCTAAGAGATAAGCATACCCACAGCCAAGATGTTCTCATAAAAGATTAAAATTCCTTCCCATATCAACAACAAATTAGTCATTCATTTTCACATGTTGCCCTCTGGAATCAGAAAAATATAAATTATTAACTATTCTTATACTCCACTTTCAAAAGCAACTATTTTAGTTAATTGCTAGTTTGAGCATGGCTTAAAAACAAATGAGAAAATGTACTGTAAATGTTAGCACTCAAGTATAAAGTGGACACTACCAGGAACAATATTAGCACTTAGCAGGGAGATTTGAGGAATAATTCTTCATAGAAAAACTCTTAATACAAAAAAAATTTGCTGAAGACTTAATTTTCCTACATGGTAGTATAAAAATGGATCAAAGTATTTAGGACACTATTTCTGTGTTATGTATCACTTATAACTAAGACTGTATTTTGTTCCCTCCTATAGTGGAGAGTACTTTTATTGGTAGATACAGGAATATGGTTACACGCACTTGTGACTATTTAAGAAACCTGTGTGGTAACCTAATGATAAAATCCAATGAAATCTTATCTTTTGACAAGATGAATAATTATGACAAGAATATTTAACGCTTTAACTTCATAACATTCCAGAAAGGGAATCCTTTAAACAGATCTGTCTGCATTACACCCTTTTACTAGCAATGAACCCAGATACATAAATAACCCAGTGGCATAAATAAATACATGCTGGTTCACCTCAGGTGAGGATTGACAAGCAGGCTTCAACAGGGCGCAACACAAGGACGTGGGACAAAGTGGTTTGATTCCTTTGTGGGACTAGATATGACAATGGTTTTCTAAGGAGTAAAATCTCTTTTCAGATGGGTAGGGTAGGTCCTGAAATTATAAGGAACATTCAGTGGAATATATTTCACCCAGAGTTATCATGCAAGGTAGTGGACACGTGCAAATAAAATATCAGTCAGCAATTTTCTGGCGTGTGACAGCGGGCTGTACCTGCCTCTTAAAGCTTCAGTTCTATGAATTAAAAATTATATTCAAACATCAAAGCCATCCCAGAGAATGTTCTTTTTTCTTTCTTACTCATGAATCAAGCTCCCATTGGACAGAGTTGGTGACTGATCACAGTGCCCCACCAGAATCTTGTCCAGCTCTTCTGCAGATGAGAAGGCTCCAGCACACAGGCTGTGGCCAGGTAAGTTGGACAGAACAGACTGCAAACACAGAACTTCATACTGTCTGCTCAGACTATAGTATAAACAAAGGTTGATGAGAAGCCAGGATTGTTGAATTGGCAAAGATGTAGACCTACCAACCCAGGCCTATGTTCCATGGGCACATATGGGAAGAAGAAGTTGCACACTTACTCTACTGCTATAGACCAGGTGCAGGATAAAGTTAATATGCAAAGTGTGATCTCACCTGCCACAAACCAGGCTATGCAGACTCCTAGCAGGTGTCTCAGCTTTGCACTGCTGTCCTCCAGTGGATCTGTGTGTTGCTTGATGCATTATGGAACAGAATTTACTGCCACTAGCTGGAGTCTAACTGCAGGGAAAGCACTGAGACTCAGGCTTTTCATTCTGGAAGTCCTCAGCTTGATCCTAAGCCTGACTGTCCACTCCTAGCAACAACCCTGAGGGCTGCCGTGCTTCCCTGCTCTACCACGCTGCACCACTGAATCAAGGTCATGTGCACAAGTCAAGCCCAACAGCAGTTTTCAGGGAGAATGAAGTCTCCAACAGAAACAGCACAGCAATAGTACTGAGCACAGAGGGAGGCACTGGTTGACCTAAGCCCTTTACCTACCTCTCACCTCACAGCTCCCCAGAGTGGGCCTCTTGTTGCAATGCCTGCTCCAAAGATAAGTACAGCTGGGGCTTGGATCCCACTGATGCATCTATCCACAGGGCATAAGCCAACAAAAATTGAGAGCTACGGATCACATCTGTTGCTGTGAAGACATCCCTGCAGCAAAACTACTGAAGGGATCTGTCTTTTTACTTGGAAATAGTAACAGAAGAGCAGTTTTCTCCTTCTTCTATAACCACACCAGCCTCATCACCCAGCATAAGCTATATCAAGGACGTCTCCTTTGACTGAGACAGCCAGAGCAACACACTGAATATCCTGCTGTCTTCAGGGAGGGAGGGAAGATTCTTCAAGAAATACTGGGGCTTCAGAATGAATACTGGCATGGGAAGTGAAATCTATTTCAGAGTACCTCCAAAAATTGTCTCCCTTCAGCTTCTTCTTGCCAAGGCTCACTAAGATTCCATGCAGGGCTGATACGATGTGAAATATAGCACTGTGCAGGAAACAAGCTCACCAGTCTTACTGGAGTTACTTAATTCCCATTTTAGCTGTTACATTACTGTATGGGACCCAGATACATAGATCAGGCATCCATCCAGGCTGTCCCTGTTCCCACTACAAGCAGTGGAAGAAAATCAAGCTTGTATTATTATATGATCACAGTCCTTACAGAGAATTGTAATGCTTTATTAAAACCCCAGAATATATGATACTCTCCAAGTTGAAATAAGGTAGGACTCCCAGTCCACAGTGAAGAAAGTCTGTAGATTATAAGCTCCTTGACTTTTCTTTTGAATAAGGTTTTTTTTTTTCAGTTGACTACTCCATCACCAAAATGCTATTTTAAGCATTCTCTGCATTATTTTGTAGACCATTAGCAACCACACACACACACATACACACAAAAAAAAAGACACAGGGAAAATTTTCAGTGATTTAAAACTGAGATACTGGCCTGTGAATTCAACAGGCCCTGTGTTCCCCCAGCTCTCCTGAGTGTAGCACCATGGGGTAGCACATGCAACACAACACACACTGTTCACCCAGACCTGCCTCTGCCTCGGTCTACTGAAAGCAGAAATGCTCTCCAAGGACAACTGCTTACAACTTTTTTCAGAGGTGAATCTACCACACATGCCCCTATAACTCAACTTCCACGTGGCTTATATTAGCCACATTTTTGCTCTTCAGCTTCTTCCATTTTGCTGTTACTACAAGCAACTGAGAATCAGTTGTGGCTAGACTAAGGCACATAACTCGGGCAAGGCACATCATAGGCTCATCAAACTTGGAGTTTCTCTGGGTGACACTTTAGTCATGAATATCTAAATTAGATTTATTATCTAAATATCTAAAGGCATCTGTGCTGAGTGTTGCACAAGCACTGACAGAAGCCAACCTTGCAGGGATACTGGTCCTCCCTGGACCACCATTTTCTGCCTCCTGGCCTTCCAGAAAAAAACAGACAGTAGTCCTCAGGTGCTGTGGGGCAATCTGAGATGGGGGATTTGCTTCCCACAGTCCAGCCACTTGGCAGTTTTGAATTCAGTCACATACAAGAACAGCCACAGTTTCAGAACATGTCACACGGCTTTAATAGCACTTCCTCTCATCAGCTTCCAAGAAAATGTTTTGCTGTAGCAGCAATTCTGTCCTGCAATTAACCATGGTGTTTCTTACAGTGCACCTCACCATATCACTCTATTCCCACAGTCTATACATTTTGCGGGGTTTTTTTCCTATACTCAAGCCATCAGCATCTTCTGCTTCTTTTAAGACTTTGTCTCTAGAAGGACTCACAAAAGTCAGACCATTTTTTTCTGTGCCACATTCAAGATGTTTTATGTTGGCTACAGTCTCAATCCATTTCTGTACTGAGTTCAGCTATTTCTTACATCTTCAAGGCTGTCACAAGATCCCTCTGAGATCTGACTTACGATATGACACAGCTGATGAACTATAAGTTCCCCAAATTCCTTTACTTTAAAAAGTGATGCTTCAGGAAACAGGCCAGAGGGCAGTCCTGTCTCTTAAGAGGCTGGTGACCCTACCATAAGCCACAGTTGCATCACATCAAGGGTCCTCTTTTCAGCAGCAAGTTGCACTTCATAACATAGTTTCTGCTTCAGACAGCTGGCACACTCAAACAAGGGCAGTGAGAGACCAAACCTTGCTGCAGACAGCATAGCTCACTTTCATGAGGGGTATCATGGTATCTTTGCACAAGCCCCTGATTTTTGTTTGCCTTCCAAACCTATGCCTATCCAAAAAAAACCCCAACCCCCTACACAGTAACTAATACTGCTGGAGACGACATGGCTCTGTTTTAAGTCCATTTCCCTCTCTTGTAAAGGTGATTGGGAGATGCTCTTTTTCCAAAATGCATTTCATTTCCAAAGTCATACAAAAGTGAATACTTGTTCTCAGATGCAACGTGCAATAATAATGCACAAATTCGTGGCTAATGGGCAGAAACTACCATCCTTATCGTTGAATTTCCACTCTTTTCCTCAGACCCTAAAACCCTACTTTAAAACTGTGGTTTTCTCCCCCACCACCCCTTTCTTTGTGGTTTAACAGATAAAGTCGGAATGGGAGGAGGTTTTACCGCTTTTGCTGCATGTAAAAACATTAAATTATTCTGTTATTCTGAGGCTCGCTGATAGTATGAAGATGACAACTGAACACCAAGGATAGCATTTTCTTGTTCTGCTAGTAACAGAGGGCTTCTTTGGTTGGGTTTTTCAGTTTAGCAAATTCTTAATGTATTTGTCTTGATATGAGCTCCTTGAATTTTTACCTCCATTTTTTCCCCAAAATAACATTCTTCTTTTCCCTATTTTTTATTTTTTGCAAAGGATGAAATTTCTAAACAACTATTCAGTTTATACTGAAATATACTAGCTCACATGCCTTTGTCAAATCCTGTTTTTCATCTTATTAAAAAGGTGTCCTAGTAGCACAAACCAAATAAATATTCTTCTAGAAATGTCACATATTGACTCTACTACATTCCAAATGACAATAAAAGCAATTCAAATTTCATAGAATCACAGACTCACAGAATAATTTAGGTTGGAAAGGACCTCTGAGGGCCATCTAGTCCAGCCTTTCCAATTTGCTCCAAGCAGGGCTAGCTTCAAAGTTAGATCAGGTAAACAAAAAAGAGGTTCCAAACACTAACTGCTCATATAATTGCTTGTTTTACACTGACATTCATTTAATAGTTTTGTAACATTTTTACGATAAGACATATCTTCTTGTAGTATAGCAACTACGTTGACACAAACAACACAAACACCCTACTCAGATGACAGGCACAGTTAATGATCAATTACATGTGCATATGTATTAGTATACATGTGCACTGAGGAGACCCACGATGAATCATCCTGTCCTATAGCTGCAAGGTGGAACTGGCACTGTTAGTTCCACTTGCTGTTCCTACCAAGGAAGAGGAGTAGAATAATAAAGGCAATTTGCTGCCATGGATTTCCCCTTGAAAAAGTGAGGGGCAAATGTTCTCAGCCTTCTCAGCTAAGTGAGATTTAAGGAAGCCTGACTTTCTAAGGTGCAGCTCACAGCACCTATATATCATTTTGAGCTTGCGAGAATGACAGCTGTCATGTGTGATAATATTTAAAATGAACGGGTGGAAGCCCTGTTGCTGCACTGTTAGTTAGCAACAGAATACCATGATACAGCTAATTAATCATATTGCAAATTTGTCTCAAAGTTTAAAAAATGATAGCTCTGGCCCATCAGATTAAACAGCAAAGATTCACTCATTTATTGCTGCAATAAAAAAGAACTACTATCCCAGGCCAGGCAGCAAAAGGAAACTGAATACACTTTTCTTCTGGCCCTGAACTCCTACTAGCTTCACAGGATGAGCCCTAATTTTGTATTTGCTTCCTAGTACTGTAATTGTTAGAGATGTCACTCAAGATGTATTTTATGTAGGAGCAACAGCACATGTTTCTGCCTGGCAGAATTTGGATTATTCATGCCCATATTGCAGTGAATTTCACAGGCTCTACAAAAACACGTCTAAATTGGCAAGCTTTCCAAGGCTTGGTCTTACATCTTTTGCACTTTGCAAGAGAAGGGGAGGTGCCACCTATCAAGTACCCATATTGACACTTACTGTGATGAGTGACTCTTATGAATAATTGATTTAAGGATCCAGGATATCTCAGACAACTGGTAGTAAGAAGTGACCTATTGTGCCTCGATGTTATTGGAAGAAATTAGACAACTCTTACTCTATGCAAACTGACACGAAATGACTAAATGGTCTCAACCTAAATGGAACTGCATTTACTTCTCAGACCGAGCTCACTACTGCAGGATGCAGAATTCCCTGTGATCAGCTCTCAATACCAAAACCTACAAATGGCATCTTTAGGAACACAGTCTCAGTAGAAAACACATCTACAGAAGGCCCTGGAAATTTAGATACATTATTACTCATGGGGGTTTTATTACTCCCGGTGGTCAGGCAGTGCTCATAGATGTCGGTGCACAAATGATACAGCACACGTGAAAACTTCCAAGATTTCTGTTCACACTGCACCACTTGGCTACACAGAAGACATGAGTCTTGCACGGCTGTCAAACCTAGACTTTTCTATCACTTAGCGTACAAGCACTGAAAGAGCAGAGGAGGAATTACTCATAGATTTCATAAAAAGCAGAATCCATGTTTATGTAATTTTATATGGTTGAAAGATAAACACAGATGTTGCATTTGAAGATACAATATTTATAGCACTATTTTATCAATTACACTATGCTTCAGACATGGAAAAATATTGTCTATTTATTTGTCTTAATAGTCTGTAGATAAAAAAAAAAATCCTTCCAGATTTTAAAACATTTCTTGACGAAATGTACATTTTCATACATTTAGTAAAATTTACGAGACTAAAGAAAAAAATTACATAAAAAGTCAACTTTCAGATGGTTAAAATAGTTTGGGTTTTTTTAAGTGTAATATTTTGAAGACTTTTATGAACACAAAGTAGTTTCTGGCTGTGATTTGCACACGGAAATCTTGTTTTCCACTAGTTTTGTGTTTCAGAAATGTGCTGCAAAGCAAACTAGAGATACTCCTTGCTAACAGACCATATTGCAGAGGTAAGGCCCTCTGCTTTTACAACTACAGTCATCTGGTTTTCAGATATCAGGTGGGAGCAGGGGAGTGATTTTTGGGCCCCTTTGCTTCTGATGGGAAAATTTAATTAAGAGAAAGTATGATTTCTCAGAGTTTGTGTCTTCTTCTGATAATTCATATATACGTGCACTTACAGAACCACAAAAGGCCTCCAGCGGTCATCTATTCCATCTCTCTGGCTGAGGCAGGACAACCCGTATCTCTCTAGGCAGCTGGTTGACTAGCCTACCTAAAAACCTCCAGTGATGGAGATTCCACCACTTCCTCAGTTGCCTTGTATCTTAAAGAATGGAAAAAAGCCTTAGATGCCCACCATAGCATGAAATGAATCATAGACTGGAAACATCTATAAAGGGAGATATGTCTGATTAGCTGAGATACCAACATTTATTGCTGATGTCAGGTTTTTGGCCGGATAGAAGCCATTCTATCCTTCCACAGAACTGAAATAAATTAAAATCAAATCACGCTTTGATGCCCAGCATGACTGGCATGCTGCTAATCAGCTTCCTTCCAGTTTTAACATGAAGGTTGTCAGGCTTACTTCTCTGATTCTTAATATGATAGCAAGCTTTGCTTCTTTCTTTCCTGGATTCCTATATCTTATTTTTAGCTCATTCTTTTCCTTTATATGTTAAAATGCTTTTAAGCAGCGAAGGAATTTGCTTTTCATGCTACTGTTTTGTCTTCTGAAACACACTTAAAACCACTTTTTTGAACAGCAATATTTTCTTTGTCCTAGCTGTGACAGGAAAACATCACCCTTCAGTCTTTGATGCTTGTCCTTCTTGTGATCCATTTTATTTCTTTTGTATTTAGTTCATGTCTACAATAACTATGGACAGTTTTTCCTGTTGTTTTCCTGACTCCCCACTATGGTCACTCCTTTGAGAATTTTACATGAGTCATTTAGCAATGCGTGCTAGTAGAACACCCTAGTTACACTGTACGAGTTCATTTTCATCTTTGGGAGTATGAAAGAATGTAAGCATTGATTCTCTTCCAACTTCAATCTTCACATCTACTGGCTGAAAATCCCACTGCTGCAGGATTGTACGACATTATGTCACGAATCACAGAACTTTGTTCTGAACTTAGTAAATGACATATGCCATTACCATTCATCACACCTAAGGTATATTCCAATAAAACTCCCCTGCACAGTCTCCTCAACCTTTGCCCACGCTATCCCAGGAGATCAGATTTGGTACTGATAAAATCCACTAATCCAGCTATCTTACTGTACAAATGGATTTGCCTCGATATCTTAGAAGAAACAGAAGGCAATCTCCCTGCTTAAAATGTGCCAGTAAAGAAGAAAAACGGAGTACTGGAAGAGATTTGATGGTCTGGGAACTGTGCTCTCCCTACAGATCCTGTGATGAGTGCGTTTCTTCCTCTCAGTTTCCATACTTTAAAATTTCCTTTCTAAGATCAAGCTGAACTTTTCTGCCAGAGGAAATGGAACTTCCAGGGTAGATTCTCTCCAGTGCTGCATGATCTTTAACAAAGAAAGCTTACCCAGCGGTACGATGCAAAGGCTCAAATCACCTGACTGCTACTAGTACTGAACAAAAGACCTGCTCACGTTTTTATTGCATTCACCTAAGCAGCCTCTGGCAGAAATGCTCAAGAGATCTCCCAACAGGTGGAGACTACAGTTGTCTTCCTTAGAAAGAACAATGGTGTTTGGCTTGTACCTTGATAATCCTGCCCTCTACCCATATTTCACCTTTCCGTCTTTTCTTCTTTCCATTGACTGTTGCCTTTAAATCCCACCTGTTTACATGTTGCCTCAATGACTTAACCTTTCAATTAGTCAAGAATATCCTTCTCAACAAATCTAGACCTAATCAAACATATCTACATGCATTATGCCCGCTGTAAGCTTTATATATGAAAGCTTTATGCAGTCCTTAACACCTCCTGAAAAGCAGCTGAATGAAGAAGGAACCCAGGTTTTCAACTTGTGCACCCACCTCCTTATCAAGCTTTACACTAGAGTACTGCTTCTCAATATTCCTAGAGCAAACCTTAATGCATAGCCTTCACCTACCAAGGTTAGACATAGGAAATTATACCTGGAGACACTGGGATAATGCTGGGGTCTGTGGGGAAAGGGATGTGAGGGAGCTGGAGTGACCTTGAGACAGAAGTCACAACAGGCATGACAGTAAAGCCAGCAAGCGGTGCAACAAAGCAACCTGCTGCTATTGCCTCCCTGCCTTTCCCTCTTTTGGGTCCCTTTTTCTCCTTGATCAACAGAGAAAGCAGCAAGTGAGGTGCTCGAGGGGAACTCAAATGTCAAGTTCAGGGAGGTAAGCTGCTAAAGAAAGCAGAGAGCGAGATGGTCAGCTACTACAGAGGGGAGGCGGGAAGGAAGTCCTGGACCCTGCCCTGGACACTTTCACCTCCAGTGAGGGGCACCGTGCAAGCCAGGAGGGAGCACAGCCATTGACTCTAGTCCTGCATTTCACCTGTGGGACAAGTCTAGTCTCACCAGTTGGGACCCATTACTTGAGAGGTTTTTATTTCCCTTAAATACCCATTGTTAGGCCAGTGCCCAGGACTGGCATTCCAACCAGCCAGTCTGTCTAATCCCCTTCAAAATCCATGCTGTTTTTGCCCTCAGCAACAGCAAATGCCAGAGACAGCAGTCTGGACAGAAGAAATGGAACATTCTTTCTTAACTCTGCTTCTGCCTGCATTTTCAATCCCACAAAAAAAATGTATGAGACAAGAGCTGCCATGTCCCTCAACAATTTCACTTTGTTGTAGTATTTCAATTGCAGCAATGGTTTTGCTTACGTACAAACACCAGTGTCTGTTCCAAAAGGAGTGTTTAGTTTAAAAGTAATTCTGTGTGTTTAGATTGCCATACAGGCTGATGATGGCATTTTTACCATTTTCCAGGGACTGGATCCTGCAACTCCAAGGCTGCAGCCTTGCAGTGTTCTGTCACACCCCTGTGGGGTCACATCCACACTGTCACTCCAGAGGCCTTAGGAGCTGTTGTCTTCTCTCATCTGCAGTCCTGAAGAGAATGGAGTCCTAATGAATAAATGCAGAAATGATTAATGGGCGTCAGGAAACATCCTTCTAGTGTTTCTTGGAAGTTTGCAAAGTTAGGGACTCAGTGGGGAAAAAAGTAAAATCTTCTCCAAAGCATAAGAGGCCATGGAAGAGCATCTTTTAAAGAAATTAGAGCTGATAAGAGATATCCACTTTTTCCCCATACTCGGTACAACCAGATCTCTTGGTTTAGAACATTTTTCAGGAAAAATACCTCCAAAAGTCTAAGGATTCCAAAACCACGCTCACTGACCTATTGCACTTGGCAAAAACTAATGACACCTTGTTGGAGTAAAACTGTTCCACTTTTTTTCTCCATTGTCCATGATCAGACCATAAGCTAATTCCCCGTTTCAGAACGATCAACTGCCAAATTAAAGCAAGGCGGACTCTTCCCTCCCCTCCAACCAACACATAACTCTTCTTTCGATCATAAGACTTCAGGCTCTCTTACTTCACCAGTCCTAAAGTTTCTCACAGGGTATTTCAAGGCCTGATCCTTGCACTCTGTCCATGACAAACGCTTTTTATGTTCTACATAATCTCTTACTTGATATCTCCTTGGCTGCTTTTAATCAGGTTGACCCCTGGCACTTGCTTTCACAGAACGGGTCTCGATGAACCTTGCTTCTTGCACAGCTGCCCTTGCATTCATCCCCTGCCAGCCTGGATGTGTTATGTCTTTGCTTAAACCGTTTTCTCCTCTTTCACAGCGACACCTACAATGACTGAGTCACAGTAACATATGTACGCGTATTTAGTATGTGAAGATAAACAGAGACCTGTTCAAACACAGCACGTACCTCAGCAGCACGACTTTCTTGCTGCAGCCCCGTGGTGTTCTGTCACACCCCCGTGTTTTCAGATCCACTGGAGATTGTGCACTCCCTGGGGCAGGGAATATGTCACTTTATTCCGCGCTGCATGGAGCCTAGCGAACTCGGGCACCGTGCGATGGTAATTAACGCTATCGACCGACGGGCTCTGCTGCTGCAGACACCTACCACCCCCGCCCACTCGGCTGCGCCTGCTGCAAGGCAGCTCCGGCTAGGCCGGGGCTGCGGGGCTTTCGGCGCGGCGCGGGGCCGGGCAGAGCCGAGCCGAGGGGAGGACCGTGGCCCACCGCTCGTCGCCCGCGGCAGGCCGCTGCCAGGCCGCCCCTGGGCGAGCAGACGCGGAGCTGGTGCCCCACGCAGCCTGGGGAGGGACGGCCGCCGGACACCCACGGCCCGGGTACCGGGAGCAGCGCCGGCTGTTTCGTTCAGGGCACAGGCCACCAGCGTACTACATTACGTCGGTTCGGCGGGGGGGGCGGGGGGAGAAAAAAAAGAGGAGAAAAATCCCCGAAGAGGAACCAGGCAGAAGCACGTGTTCCTCTCGCTGCCGCTCCCCGGCCTAGCCTGGCCTTCCGCGGCCGAGGGGGCGCCCGGGCCTCGCCGGCGCGGCCGGGCGCCGCCTCTGGGGGCCGCGACCCCGGACCCCCGCCTCGCCGCGAGCGGGAGCTGCCGGCAACCCAACACCGCCGCCGGCTGCCGGCCCGTGGGCCGCTCTGTGGGGAGCCCGCGGCCGGGGCGGGGGGCGGGCGGCGGGCGGCGGGCGGCGGCGGGCACCGCCCCTCGGCCGCCGTCCGTCAGCGGGCGGGGCGGGGCGGGGAGGGGGTGGTGGCGGCGCTGGTTGGCGGACGCGCCGGGGGGCGGGGCGGAGGCAGGGCCGGAGGCGGGCACGGCGCCGTTGAGGCATTGGGGCGGCGAGCGCGGCCGGGACAGCGGTGCGCGGACTGGAGCCGGGGAGGACGCGCGGCGGGACGGACTCGCGGCGGAGAGCGGGGCGACGCGGCGGCGGCGGCGGCTGCTGCTGCTGCGAGGCGGCGGGAGGGAGACGGCGGCGGCGGCGGCGACGCCGCTGCTGAGGTAAAGCGAGCGCGGCCGCCTCACCTGGCGCTGCCCCGCGGGCGGCCGCTGGGGCAGGGGAGCGGGGCTGGGCGGTGCGGGGCCGTGCGGCCGCCCCTGCGGGGTGACAGGCCGAGCGGGACCGCCGCCGCCCCGTGCAACTTTTTTCCCCTTCCGGGGCCGGCTGTGGCGCCGCCGAGCCCTCCGGCGCGGCAGGCCCGGGCGGGCCGCCTGCTGCGGCCGGCGCCGAGCCCCGGGAGCGGCGGAGCTTCTCCCCTCTCGGCCGGGGGCGGCCCGGCCCGGCGCTTCCGCGTCGGGCAGGGCGGGCGACGCGCCGTGCCGGCGGCGAGGCCCGGCGACCGCGGGGCTGCCCGGGAGCCCCGGCCCCGCCGTGCGGCGTGGGGAACCGGGCTGGTGCCCCCGCCTGGCTGGCGTCGCCGGGGCGGCGGAAGGGGCGTCCGTAGGAAGCGCCGAGGCGGCCCTCGCCGGCGGCAGCGGGCGGCGGGGTGTCGAGCCTGCCCGTCGCCGGGTCTCCGCCGAAGGCGGTCCCGGCGGCTCCGCGGCCGTCCGCGGGCCGGGGAGCGCCGTCTCCGCGCAGCCCCGTCTCCGCGCAGCCCTGACCCGGCGGCGGAGGGGCTGCGCTGCGCCCCCCCGGGCGGGGCCGAAGCGCGGGGACCGAGCTCCGGCCGGTGGAGAGCGGCTGCTCTGCGGCGGGGACCGCCGCCCGGGTGCATGTTGGTGCAGGACTCCCGGAGGGGTTAACTTGCCGGCCTCTTAACAGGGTGGAAGCTCAGTTTGTATTGCTTTCCTAGGTTTTTAAATTACTGCTGTATTAATGTTTTTTCTGAAGTGGTCTTGATGCTCCCCTGCCTTCTTCCATAGTTTTGCAGCCCCTATAAAGTCTCTGACATGTTTCGGAATGGCACGTGCTTTACAGTGTCCACAGTGAAGTTAATGTACTTCTTCCGTGTGTATGTATTTGAACTTGTTTGGCGGTAGAATCTCCGCAGGCTCAAAATCACTCTTTCAAAGATCAGAAGTGGTATAAAGGTATTATAAGCATGCATGTCCTTCACGATATATCATGGACCTCACTTTCTTGCAGAAAATAGTGGTCCGATGTGGTGGTTACCTTCATCATCTCCATTTGGAGAGCAGCAGCATCGTACTTCAGAGATAACTGCAGTTTGAGTTACAGGTGTGTAGACACCTAGTGGGGAGAAGAGTCAGTCTCTGAGGAAATGCCCTGCTTACACTTCAGTTCTCGTTATTTCAGTGCCTCCCTAAGTAAGTTTGTCTGCTCTTCTGTTGACGAAGCTCGTAATTGCAGTGGCGAGGGAAGTTTGTGTTAGGTGGAAGGGAAGTTTGTGTTTCCCTCGGGATTTTTGGAATAAATATGAGAGAGATGTCAGTATGAGGAGATACAGTTATTAAATGTGTTAATATAAAGGTGAAGAGAATCTTTGCTGTCTTGTATAGGGGCACCATATCAGTAACACACACACACCCCTCTGGTTGGGCTGGTGGTATCGTGGATTCATGGAGCAGAAGTTTTTATTCGCAGTCACTAAAGGAATGCTAGCCAGTGTGGGAGGAAATGCTTGGGTACCAGTGGAGTGGGAGCCAGACATCAGTTTTAGTAGGGGGAGAAGAGGGCAGTGGAGGGAAAGCTTTCATGTCCCCTTCCTTTTCCACTTAAATTTACAAGAATCTCTTAACATCTTTCTGTTGAACTTTAAATTTTGTAACTGTTGAAATGCCCAGCATATAAACCATTCTGCTGAAAGGCCAGGATTCTTCCTGAACTCAGGAATCTTTCATTGGGATCAAGCTCTTAGACAGTAAATAAAAAACAAATGAGTGTTTGATTCTTGTACAATACTTCTTCCCCCTTTTCCATTCCACCAGCCAAATGGAAATCCAGTAATACATCATCTCAAATGTAACAATGTTTCTTGCCTAAAGTGTTTGGGTTTTTTCCTTCTACTTAAGATGGTCTCCAAGCTATTTATTTTAAGACTAATGAGCTTAAGCCAATTTGAGTCAAAATGTCTGAGTGTAGGAACCATGTAACTTCAGTTGGAGTAAAGGGAATTTGTTTATATGGGATCTTAACAGAGAAGTAAGTAAAGAACTGTCCAAGAGGGCTCTTTGGAGATGCTGCAGTGTTACCGGGCTGGTGTGGAGAACCGGTGTCTGTCCCTGCATTAAGGCTGTCTGCACAGTTCTTGGAGTCTGAGTCTTTCTCCATCCCCAAACCTGACAGATAGTGAGAATAGAAAAAGGCATAAATCCAAGAAATTCAGCATGGCTCACCCATGGGAATGTCTCCAGGTACATGAACCGTAGATCAGTCAGGAGATAGGATGCTGGGGGCCCTGTACTGAGGGCAGCGCTGAGGAGTGACTATGAACTGGTACTGCAGCTCTGAGCCCCAGGGAAACTGGATTAGGGAAACTTTGCAACCGTAACTGCATTGAGTTGTTCTAACATGCAAGTAAATAGGACCTTTTGTCGTATCTGATTCAGGTTTTGCGTTTTTAAAATACACTTAAAAAACTGTCATAAGCAGTTTTTATGTTATTACAACATTTCCAGTTCTGTATTGTCACACCAAGCATAAGAGACACAAGTGCTCATTTTAAATATCTGGCCATAAAGTTGCTATGATACCTTCGATAATAAAAGATCAGAGGAGCAGGTCAAGTCAGTTAAATTATGCAGTGTTTAGAAGACATACTTCGTTGACTGCCAAAATGCCTGTAGGCAGTAGGAGTGAAATGAGTAGTTGTAGCAGAGCACTTGTTGAACCTTTCTTAAAAAGAAAATAAATATTTCGGAATATTTAATGTAGTCAAAGTGGTAATTTTCTAGCAGGTTTTGCTGTGCATAGTTGGTTTTGATTGGAAACATTTAGATTAGCTCCAACACTTAGATCTAAGGTGTATAAGTACATTTTGTTCCCTTGCTATATGAAATGGGAGGAACCCATGCTTTTGAAAAGGCTTCTGTACAATTTAATTGATACTTGTGCTTTAGATCCTTGTTTCCTTTTTTTCCTCTAGTTCTTTCTTATCTGTACGCGTTCCTCTGGCAGAAGAGGCGAAATGAAATACCAGTGAAACTCTCTTCACATTAATTGCAAACTGTGATGTTTAGTAGGGTGAGCTAAGCAGCATGATTTGTTTTTCAGAAATGGCTGCAGAAATTTCTCATTAAAATTTTGGTGGGAGCTGGATGCCTAATCCACGTGGATAGATTTGCAAGTTGTTAAAATAAATACTTGTGTGTAGGCTTTTTGAAATGAGAAGCCTAATTCAGCCTCAGATAATTCTTTTCTACAGCAAAAACTGGTTGCAAGGGATGATAAGGAAGTTCTTCGAGAACTTACAAGATTTTCCTCTGTGTTCTGTTACAAGAGAAATTGTGCAATAAGCTGCAGGGAATTATATTTAGACCTGATGGGCTGGAGAGGAGCCGCATGCAAATTAGGGATCAGGGTCATTCACTGGCAAAGGAAGCCCATACATATTCTTACAAATACTTTTTAGCTTGTCAGTTAGTCATGTCCCAGGGACTTGATGACTGAGACATTAAAGAAAATGGTGTGGAAAAGAGCTGTCAGAGGTTCCCTGTTCCAGCCCTGTCTACTGGTGTTTTTTCACAATGTAAAAGGGACTGTTTCTCAAAAAAAAAAAAAAAATCAGTTTTCTGTACACTAAATACATAGTATGCAGTCAATATTTTACCTACTGGTATTACACGGCCCCCTTGGGTCTTTTGTTCAGCTGTAGTTTAGGAGTTTCAATGCAAGTTTGAGTAGTTAGCACTTTTTGGTTCCCAGTGTAGCGTTTCAAATTATGATTGGGCTTGTTTTAAGTAGATGAAAATGAGTAACAGTTGAAATAATGTTTAGAAAACTTTCACTGTTCTATATGTCTTTAAGCTACTGTTTTCTAAATTGATTTTTTTAGTCATATTTTTCCTTTTAACTTTATGGTTGGGCAACCTTGAGTCAGATGTTCAGGCCTGTATTCTCTTGCCTTTAGCATAATTGAAGCATACACCCTGATACTTTCCTTCTGCTAGTTCTGCTTAGGTGGTCTGGGTGTGCCTGTTTCAGTTGCTGATTGTTTCCCTAGTATTATACCATAAACACATTAAAAAACATCTGGAAGGTGGGGGAGTGGGGAAGCCCCTCTTTATAAGAAAAAAGAAACATGGTGCTCATCAAGTAAAAGCATTTTGGACTTTTTGGTTCTCCTGCAGATTATGAAAAGACCCCTCCCTCCAACAGGTTTTTGGAATATGGGCTTTGGGGTGGGGATTGTTGCCCATCCTCACCCTCTGCATAAATAGCAGGAGACTGAATACCCCAGTGGTGAGTGTCAGCGCTAGTTACAGTGAGCTCCTCCTGTGTCCTGGCAGACCTCTTGTGGGGAAGGGTTGTGGCCGTGTGTCTTCAGGGAGATAACATGTAAAATCTCGCTGCCAGGTTAGATATTGCACTACAGGGATAGCTGCAGGGCTTAGCCCTCTCACTTTGAGACTTCAGTAGCCATAAGCCACGGAGAGGGAAGCATGCCTCATACTGCAGGGGTACAAATCTGTTTAAAGTAATTAGACAGACACCCTTTATAAAAACACAAGCATTACCCGGCAGATTTTTTTGTGAGGTTGCTTTATTTTATTGTTATTTAGGGCTCTTTTGTAGGACGCAACCTCTGCCAGGGTTGCAGAAAGCTTAAATCATAAGTGGAATCCCAAGTTCACAATCACCAAGAGAATTTGAAATTATTTCACCAGTTTTCTCTTCTCTTTCCAGGAAGAGCATGTGTGCAGAGTTCTGTGGCAGAATATTTAAGGTACGTGGGCTATCTGTGGTGATTACATCTGAAGAAGGTGTGACCGGCTACAAGAATCAGCTGAACTTGAGTATGGAGACCCAGAAGTGCCAGCAAGCCCAGAAGAGGAACTAATTGGAAGAATATTGCTAGACATAGAAGTGGAACACGTACTTCTGCAACAATCATTGACTCACAATAAATACATCAGTAAAAGCATCAGCAGTGAAATGACAGATCCTGGTGCTTTTTGATTCTCTGGTGGATTTTATTACTTAGACATTGCTATTGACATTTCTATTATCCTGTTTAGTACATCTTGAATCTCTCTGTACATAAAAATATAACTGGACAATTGCGTTTTGATACTGTTTAATAACACTTCTGAATGCTAAATTGTTTGCCAAGATGAGTGCCGAAGGATATCAGTACAGAGCTTTATATGACTACAAAAAAGAGCGAGAAGAAGACATTGACTTGCACTTAGGAGATATATTAACTGTGAATAAAGGTACCTTACTAGCACTTGGATTCAGTGAAGGGGAAGAAGCAAAGCCTGAGGAAATTGGTTGGTTAAATGGCTTTAATGAAACCACGGGGGAGAGGGGGGATTTCCCAGGAACTTACGTAGAGTACATTGGAAGAAAAAAAATATCTCCCCCAACTCCGAAGCCTCGTCCTCCTCGACCCCTTCCTGTAGCACCAAGTCCTGCAAAAGTTGAAGCAGAGGGTGAGCAACAAGGTCAGTACTGTTCTGAGAAGGCGTGTGTGTGTCCCATGTTTTTCAGATATTCTCGTTTCATAGAGTTGTCTACTACGTTTATGTCTATAACACCTGCTGGTCAGCTTTTTTAGTGCATGGCTCATTTCAGTCAATTAAGAACTCTTTCTACTTCATAATATTGAGCTCACGCACTTTGTAATTTCATGTGCTTTGTCTCGGGCACCACAGAGACCAATAACTTACTGTGAGGTACATCTCACAGGTTGGACAGTATGCTTATAATTCACAACTCTCAAAACTTAGATGGAGAATGAGCTGGGTAGCATTTGTTTTAGGTTTCTAAGAAGCTGGTGGAAGCATTTGCCTCTGTGGTTCATCACACTCACTATTGAGAAACTTCTTGGTCAATCGGACAGTATGAATTCCAAATAAACAGTATGTTCCTATCATAAGTCTCTTGCTAACAGCAAAGAAAAAAAAAAAAAACCCAAAAAAAAGAGTACTTTGTCATGGAGGTTTACCTGTGGCAGTAAAGGTAAGAGCAGGTATTTAAAAATGCACAATGGAATAATGATAAAGAGAAGTTCAGATTTAACGTTTTTTGGGGGTAGGGCATGCTGTAGAAAAAATAGCACTTATATAAACAAAGGAAGATATTTCCTAGTTTAAACATAAGTTGCTTTCTAATCTACATTTGCAACAGTATGTTGGGCAGAACTCAGAATTTGATCACAACTCTTCTGTTAACAGAAGAAAGTCTTTTTTTAATTGCAAAAACTTTAGGGTACAAAAAACCCAACACCCTTCCTCCAAGTGATTTGTCTTCTTCACCTGCTGATATAAAGATATTTGGGTTTTGCATATCAACAAGCCAAGTCTATCTTAAGATAAGATTTTTACATTGGTCTTTCACTTCTCAGAAGTCTAGAATGGCTTATATTGCTTTAACATCTAATAATTCTTAAATTCTCAGTGTTTCTAGCTGTAGGAAATACAAGTTGTAGTATGTGATCCTGATTCTCACAATGACACCATAGTCCTGAATAGTATCATCACCCTCTGCCTCCATATAAATGTTTATATCATTACTTGCAAAGTTGTGGTATTAGTTTATCAGCTTCTACTAGTGGCATTTTAGGTTACACTGTATTTCTTAAGTCCTCAAACTCAGCCTCTAGTCATTAGAGCCTCCTGGTTTCTCATTAGATTAATTCTGAAAATGAGGCATTTGCTTTTGAAAGAAAATGCTTTTACTTCTTTGATCATTCCTTTTATTGGATATTAATATGTGCTGAGCAGATATTGTCTTTTTTCTTAACCCACCTGCAGAGGTGGTTGTCTCTGTCATCTGTAACTGTAGAATAAACATGACTCTTTGGATAGACAACTCAATGCTGATGGGTCATTTTGAGAGGCAGAGGGTGGAAAGAGAACCTCATTCTTTACATGTGCATGCTGTAGTGAAGTAACTGGCCTGGCAGGCTTTGGTGCATTTATTGCTTTAAAGTTGAAGTAGTGCTTTGTAACTTGCTTGGTCTCTGGACTCATGCTTAGTTGATGCTCCTGTTCACAGCTCCACACTGTGGGCTGGCCACAGCACTGTGCTGGGAAGTCCTGGTGTTAATCTTGCTGTTTCGAAGCCTGCCTGGGACTGTGTTTGTAACAGACATTTATGTGAGTTTCAGGGGCTGGGAGTTACTCTGGGAAATTCTGCTGCAGATTTGGGGGGCTTTGCTTAAATGTGGGCTTTTCTGCTTCCTTGGGATGAGACAGTGACCCAAGTCTTAGTGACTGGATCTCTCCTATACTGAAGTGTATTGCCTCTAGACAGAGTACTATTTACATACAATGTGTTTATTTTTAGTAGCTTGGGACTGTGGGGATTTGAAACAAGAAAATGTGCTAATTTAACTGGGAATCTTAATCTCAAAGTCTGCACACATGATCCTGCCATGTTTCAAAATGTTTTAAGAATCAGCTTGCAATCCAGCCTTGTATTTTTCTGATTAAAAAAAGGTAGTCTAAGTTCCCATAACTCCTTTTGAATTAAAGATTTTAAGCTTCATGTAAAAGGCTAGGTACCTTCATTAATGCCATAGGATCAGGGATTAGACCCCCCTGCACAGAATTAGGGGAAACACTGAAATTTGAACTGCAAATAGCTCAAGAGTTAGCTTTAATTAATTTTAAAATAATGTATGTTTACTTAAAAGAAATTGGGAAAAGTAATAATAAGTGGTCTCTTTACAGATCTTTTTACTGTAAAGAACTAAGGCAGAGAGCACTTTAAATCCTAGAAACAAATTTGGGAAATGTTGCACTGAAAGAGTATTATTAAAAAAAAAAAAAAAAGGTGAAATTTTTAAATGAGCAGAATGATACAAAAATGGTACGTATGGTGAAACCAGAGGTGCAGGCAGAAGTACAGTTCAGATAAAGAATAATGTAGCAATGTACATTTGAATTTCAGGTGGCTTTGCTATTTTTGTATATAAGATTTGGTACAGGGGATAGCACAGTAATATTGTCCAGCAGCCAACATAATGGGCAGCAGGCCAGAAGATTCTTATTCTTCCCAGGGTGATACTTCTCTCTACACCCCCAGAGTGTATTTCAAACAAATTAATGCGTGGTATGACACTTGTTGACCATATACAGTCAAGTTTACATTTTTCAATACTTGATTTGAAACTGCTGTGGATCAAAGTGACAAATTAATGGGAAACTGGAAGGAGGCTTCTTAAATGTACCTCAGTTGTTTGTAATCAGTATACCTTTTTTTTTATTCTGTGAAGAGTCAATTCTATATGTACCCCTGTTGTGTATATGTTGAATATTAGAAACTTGACTGGAGATTTTAAAGAATATATATATGTAATCATATGAGTTCTTTTAATCTTACCACATATATAGATTTTTTTTTTTTTTAAGAAAAGACTTTCTAATAATTTCAGTACTCTTTAATACTTAATTATTTATTCTGAATGGTTTTTTTTTTTCCTGGCCTTGTTAAGCTTGATCACTTGCTCATCAATGTCCAGATTGTTTTGTATTAGATCAAATTTGCAATATTTAGGCATAATGCTGTCAGTATTCACAGTGCTGTAGTACTCATACACAAATAATCATAGACATCTGAACAGACTTTGTAGTCAATGAGGCCAGTAACATGGGCAGAGTTGCTCATCAGGCCTGTGTCTTATGCAATCACAGTCCTACTTTATAAATGGAGAGCCTTTTAAATATTAAAAGCCAACCTGAAAACAAATAAAACTGCTGGTGGTCTCAAGTTCTATTAAAACATTCATTTATTTACTACAACACTTAAGTCAAATCTTTCCCCAGATTTTTATTTTATCCATGACCCATTTAAAATTCTAGAACCATTGGTCAAGACCAGAACTGGGGCTCCTTGACTGAAGTTTTAGGACTGTTGCGTTTTGCTTGTGTTCCCCTTAACTTCGTCAATAAAGTAGATTTAGTCTGAGTTTGTGGGGCTTTTTTTTAATTGCATCTGAAAAGGTATGAAAGTAAAGGGGGTACAAGAGACCCAGGAAGTCTCTAGCACCTTTCAGTTTCAGGCCTGGTGCAGATCAGAGCTATGGCAAGGAAGACTTAATTCCTCTTGCTGCTGTGAGGCTCTCGCTGGTGCAACCTGCGTTTTCCACAGGTTTCTTCTCCTGCCAGGCAAGGGTAACTGGTTGCTGCTGGAGGGATCAAGGCACTTGCAACACTGGAGAGCCAGCACAGGGTCATCTTTATGCCCTCCACTAGATCTGTTTACGTGAAGCAATAAAGATTCGACGTGAAAATTTACTTTATTTTTTTTCTTGAAATGCTTTGTTTTTTACGTTGGAGCTGCATAGGCCTGTTTCCTCTCACTTAGCCCCAACTCTTTGAAAATGAAAAGTGCATAGGATGTACAGACTCCAGCTGAGTTTTGTGAACTTTGATTTAGCTCATCTGATACAGCTGTGTACATTTAGAGTTGTTTCATACAGTATTGTTTCTCTACCTGGTTTGTGAAGGCTGATCTTAAGCAGACTTTGGAGCATAAAGCTTTGACTGATTGACAGAAATACTTTCAGATTTAACTTGGAATGTTAAATTCCCACTTTGAAATGAAGGTCAGATTGCAGACGGGCAGACCAGAACTTCTTATGAATAATTTGTCTGTTTTGGTGTTTTGGAGCCTCCTTTCAGCTTCCTGTGTAACTTAAAAGGGTTGTGTATGTTGACACTTCATACCATTTCAGCTGGTTTAGAGCCTAAAAATAATCCAAAGCTCTTCCTTTGTGTGATGAAACTATAACATAGATTTATTTTTTAAAAAAAAACCCACACTTTTCTTTACACTTTTCTCTTAGAACAGATACAGATCAGCATATTAGATGAAGATAGTGACACGGAACATTTGGAAACTCTTTCCTTTCAGAGACCAAGTTATGCAATGTCTGACAAATATCCAAACTGATAGAGAGCATAAAACCATTTGTGCATGCTTGAACTGAATATGCTGTAGGATTTGTTTCTTTAATTTTGCTATAAAGCCAGCAGTGTGATTGCTTTTCTAAAAATTATTTACATTTGTAAATTAGGGGACATAAGAGTGATTGGAATGCAGTGAGCCTGAAGCCTCCATTCAGAAGAAAACAGTCATCATCTCTCCTGGTTTAGGCAGATGGAAAAAGGAAATTATGGGGTGAAGTGATGAATCACTATCTCATTTGGTAAATGTATTTGCTGTCCAAGCCAGAGTCCTTGAATTCATTGTAAAAAGCCTGGTTTGAGCATAAGCCTTGGTCCTGCTGCAGTTGTCATAACTGCCCTGCAGTCATGAACTTCACAAGTCAGTTGCTTTTGAGTTGCACTGAGAAATGGGGCAGGTTCCTGCCAGAGAGCCTCGCCAGCTACTTGTGGTCACGTTTCTTGGTGTACAAGGCAGATTTCTAGCTGCCAGATGAGTGCATGCATCTGAAAACAAAGTTCTTGCCACCTGCTTTATTGCTAATGAAAACAAAGATTTTGCAAGATGCATTAAAGTGAGGCGAGCATTTTTTTCAAGGTGATAAAATCAGGACAATAGTAACTAAAAAAGCGTTTGTAAGCCCAGGGATACACTTGCAAGTACTAGTACAAGTTGCACATTAACAGTGGATGGATCTGGGCAAGTTCATGGTTGATGCGTGGCCCCACCTGCTGGTAGAGGAGGAAGGAGCTTCAAAACTAGCATCTTCCATGTTGTGTTTTAATCGTCACAGGATAAAAGTGAGAGAGAGCTTTTGAAAAGAATATTTTATTTGACCAATTGATATTTCTGGGAAAAATATATTACTTGGGGCACACAGAACCCCCTTTTGATCCTCGAAGATGACTTCAGACCTGAAAAGGCCTGTGGGGCTGAAATGCATCTTTTTTCCCCAGCTGTATCAATTGGTCTAAAAAAACCCTGCCTTTTGTTACACATTTTGCTTTAAGAAAGTGAAAGAATAAGACGTTCCTATTTTGATGCTATAAAAAATATTAGTCTGTTTTGTATCAGATTGGTTTTAATATGCCTTTCTATAGTTACAACAGTGCATTATGTTTGGTGACTTTGCTTACCTTTCTTTAGCATTATGTAATATTGATTCAGCCTGTTAATACCTTCTGCTGACATGAATGCTCCTGGGGCAGATTTAAAACAAGGCAAAGGTGAAGTAGCCTGCTCTTCTCCCTCAGAATAATCTTGATCTGTTCCTGTAGCTGTGATCCAGGAACATCTGAAAAAAACCACTGGTTAGCAAATAGTTCTTACTTAGGCTTACATGTGGTAACATCAGTTTGTGAGTTTCAGCAACACATGGTGCTAAGTATTTGCCAAGAATGGATCATTCTGCACCCTGAGCAAATAACCGTGCCCACTTAAATAGTTGTGTGATGCCATATAGGCATCCAGATTTTCTTGTGTGAAAGAACACAGGTGGCGTAACTGCAGCTGGCTGTGCACTCTTTCACATCTGTGTCTTGCTCCAAAGCTGCTTTCCATGATGAACATGCATGAAATCAATCTGAAGGCTAGAATACAAAGAAGTGCTTTATTTTCATAGCTAAGAATGACAAGGGGAATTACAGGATTTTAAAGAAATATTTATTTTAACTGGAGAAGGATTTTAAGTCCTGAGAATACTTTAGTGAGAATTTAGGTACTTAGGAGTATTTGAAGAGAATTTTTGGCTTTAACAAAAAAAAGTAATAACTGTGGTTAATACTTACTAACTTCTGTTCATGCTTTCAGAAAAATATATGTCTAAAATACAATCCTATTTTGTGATTTCATTACTAGAAGAGATAGAAGAGATTTTTTTGTTTTTTTTTGCTTTTTTGTTATGTATTAAATTTTCTTCATGTTGTTGTAGAAATGCCTGCATCCTTGGACTTTGCCTGAAGTTTTTTGGTAAAGGGTTAGCAAGTGTAACTTTCTGTACTAACTTTACTGCTTTTTATTCAGTCTTTTATGAATGCTGCATGCAGCAGTTCACAAGAATAGCACCCAAGCACTATTCTTTATTTTCACATATTGATCCCCTTTACAAAAAGTTTGCACGTAAAACAGCATTTAAAAATAGTATTTAATCTGACAGCTTTTCAGGTAATCAGAATCTATAATCAAAATCCTCAGGACAGAGTTTCAAAAACACACTACTGCCCTGAGCTAGGGAAAGGTGTAATTGCATATGGTTGCTACACTTTAAAAATATCTTTAAAGACTGTCTTGTATTTCAAAACTATTATATAAACTATGGCATGAATGGTGAAAAAGGTCTTTAACAGTTCAGTTAGCTGTCAGAAAATTTGCTTGTATAATCCACTGGATGTGTTTGTATACGCTTGGCATCATTTGCTGTGTTAGAGCATTTCCCAGATGTTCATGCCTGAGATAGTTTCTTCACTAGAGATTGTGGATGTCAAGGGCAAGGAGTGAGATCTACCCTTGGCAGGTCTGAACATGCCAGTTTCCATCCATGCTGGCAGATCACTCATGTCCGGGATGGGAGGATGCTGCTGCAGAAGGCAGACCTGTTGGCAGGAAGAGCAGTTACTTCTGGTCCACTCTGCTTCCAGAAGCTCTTGAGCAGCTATTGTATTTTTCAGTAAATAAGCAAGGTGTAGGTGAGACTGTTTTTTCTCTGTGGTGTCTTTGCCTTTTTTTTTTAATTGAGTTTCTGTGTGTTGGAAAACCAGACAAAGTTAACTGTGCTTTCTTTTAAAGTTTTGATGCTTTCTTCTAAAAAACAATGCACACTTAAAAATCTAAAGATCCTGGCCAAAAGCCAAACTATTTCACTTAAAACACATCAGATTGGTGTAATGCAAGTGGTCTCCTCCTTAATCTTTCTCCCCTGTTTTGGTGGGGGATTAGATTTGTTGGATGCGGCATATCTGAGCAGTCCTGTGCTGTAGCCTCCTGCTCACCAGCTGGGAAGGAAGGGAGAGTAGCACAACCTGAGATCGTAGTCTGAGGAGGGAATGTACCTCCTAGGAGGCGTGGCTGCACCAGTTTTGTATGTCTTGTTTACAGTTATAACAGTAGAATTTATTTGTTGGGGTTAGGAGAAAAAAGTTTTGTCCTGTCACCAATTTCTTCCTAGATCTCCTCATCCCACTTGGACAAGATTAGTAGGCAGCAGATAGGCATGGAGGATTATTTGTGGTGAAGAAACTTTCACATGGAAATGCTGCAGACCCATGTTTCAAAGCATGTTACAGCTTCTCCAGTAGTCTGTCTCAAAGGGAAGGCTTTTAGTTTGTGAGGGTACCTTTTGATTTCAAAGCCCTCTTCCTAAGCTGGAAGGTAGACCAAAGTGCTTAAATTAGGCAATTAATGAAAGAAACCACTAATTATGCACAGTGGCAGATAAGGCTGCACAGCTGTGTCTGGTTTCATTATCTTTCTATCCAGGAACATTCCAGAAATAAGCAGTTAAGGGCAAAGATTTGCAGTCCTTTTCCTACTTGCACATGGTGTTCAACCCTGTGACCACACATTCCAGTCCTCTATTGCTAATTCGCAATTTTTCATGTGCTGCGCTTGGATGGAGATGTGAAAATGTCTGTTGTGTTTATGAACTTAGCCCTGAATTGTCTCCTTGCCGAGACACAGCTGCTTGGCACAGGTGAGGAGCCGCAGAGGCCACAGCAAAGCCCTCCATCATTTCCTGCTTTCCTCCTAGTTGACTGGCACGTGCTTGAGGGGCATCTGCCCTGCAGTGGTCTGCAAAGGCTGTGAGGCTCCAGGGCACCATGGGGTGCAGCAAGGTGTCATCTGCTCCCATGGTCTTCCCACCTCCGCTGATGCATGGGTCTTCTGTGATGGGTCGATGCCCTTTGAGAGCTCCTCTGAAACAGGATGCTCTTGGCTGACCAGGCTTTGTGCCTCTTACTGTAATACCGTCTTTCATTCTTCATTTGATATTTACTGCACTGTTTACAATATAGCCATTCCCTTGAGAGAAACATCAGAAAATGTCATCCCTTGACATTTTGAAGCAAGTTATTTTGGGTACTTTGGAGTCAAATTGTACAGATGTTTGAGTATAATTTAGAATATATTCTTGCCAGTCCAAATCTACTCCATTGTTCTTAAGCCAGAATGGTGTAGCTAGTCATTAGTCTACATAAGCAATTTTCTTATGGAGAGAAAGATTTAGGGAGGCCTTTTCTTCCACTGCAAGCCAGTTCTGAGAATAAAGAGTTTTGTAGTGGTCCTCACAGTCTGGCCTGGTCAATAGAGAAAGTGTTAAAGAATGCATATTCAGAACAACAAGTAGCAAAAACTTCGTCTCAAATATCTGGAAATAAAGGAACTCTGTTCACTCAGTGAGGGGTCCTCAAGGGCACAGAGGGATGAATGTTTGAATTCTCTTTGCTCTGCTGTATTTATAATTTATTACTGTTGGTTGAAAGATTACCGTGCATTCCCCACTGCTTTCGTGTTTTTCTAACTTCCTCTTGGGTCAAACTTAGTGTTGACAACTCCAAAACACTTCTGGTAGTCTGTGTAAGTGGCAGCCCCCTACGTGAAATGAGAGATTTTCACAATATTATTGTCAGGACACTTTTTGGAGGTTATATTAAATCACTGGTTTAACAATGTTTACTACAGAGCAACTAGCATGAAGTCTCACTTCTTTTGAGCTGCATTCTGGCCTTTAGGAGAATTCTGAATGCTAAAGGAACCTTTGGCACTTATCTATGTAATACTAGTCATTGCTTTGGACTACTCTCGTAGTGATAGTTCAAAGTCTCTTATATCTTCGATATTAAAACTTGGGCTGTGGGTGCCTTCCCCAGTGATTTAAGATGCGGGACTTTGAGTTGCATGTACAGTTTAGCAAAAAAGGGGAAGACGGTTACCAACTGTTATGCTTTTTCTCCAGATGTTTCCTCTAAGACAAATATCTAGGGTTTTATTATGACACAGTAAGAACACACCAATAAGATGAGAATGGTTGGGGGTTTTTTTGCTTTTCATTGTCTGTTTGATCTAAATAGCCAGTCAATCAAATACTGTGGTAAATTGTCTGGTAGTTTAGATGGAACATGCCCATGCTTGTTAATGTGAGCTGCTCTCTTCTAAACAGAGTATTAAAACACTTTATTCAAAATCCCTTTGGATGCAAACTAAAAATAAGATTATTTTAAAGTACTGATGTTCTTGAAAATGTTATACATGGTTGAAGTTTTTTGTTTACTTAAAAGACTTGTTCATACAAGAAGCAGCAGGCTGCTGTTTTACTTTCCCTTAAGTTGGTGGCAAAACCCATTTTGACTACAGAAGTAACAGCATCAGATGTATAGTCAAGGTTTAGCAGCACTGGGACAAATCCCACAGTTCTTATTCTCACTTCTCTCAGGCAGAATTCCCATTGCTTTTAGGGTTTGGAGCACAAATGCTAGCTCTGTTCTGAAGAGATTCCAGTATACCAGATTGCATGTAATATGAAATACTACACAACAAACACTTATGTACAGAACAGTGTCTGACTGTCCTTTCATGGATTTTGAAGACGTGGAAGGGAAATACTGTTACAATCATCTCTTCTGAGGTCCTGGGCTAATGCACAGCATGGAGTTTCACTTGGCAATTCCTGTATGGAGCTCATAACTCCTAGACAGATTTAAAGCATGTTCCATGTGTGATGGTAATGAGGGTTTCTTATAATTGGGGAAATGATATGGTGACGAGTTTTAATTGTATATTGTTATTGTAACAAATTATTATATTTACAATAAATAGAGTTTTATTACGTTGATGCATGTGCATGTATATAGTGAATTACACACTATAGTAGGAGAACATTGCAAAACCATGCATCTAAAACTTGTGTTTATACATGTAATTACACCCTCTCTTAGCATATGCCATCTGATACAGTTTTTAATTACATAGTTGCCTGACCCCTTTTCCTGCTTATCCTTGCTTTGTTCATTGTTGAGGTCTTCACTGAATGAGAACTGCTTCATTCTGGTTGTCTAGTTTGTGGTCTTAGGCCAGCTTTTTCTTCACAGCCTTCAGGCTCCTCACTGGAAACAGGTTTCTTCATTGCCTCTTCTGCTCTTTCCAGTGATGTGGCTGATAACAGCTTCATAATGCTTCATATTCACAAATACTAAGTTGTCTTCAGGACACTGTTGTGAGCAAATGTGGTATCATAATTCCTGTGAGGAATGAGGTAGATCAAAAAGACAATTAAAAAGTAACTACTGTTTTAAGATAGTTTAAGGTTAATCTCTTTGTAATAGGGAGTTCATGTGGAAACACACCTCAAAAAGCTGAATCTGGGGATGGAACTCTTAAAGAACTCTTAACTCTAACACTTAAATGTTCATTGAGAGAACCAAAACCAGGAACCAGAACTGCATTAGGTTTGACAGCGTAAGGCTTTGTCACAAGCGGTGAGTACCATCTGCTCACTCCATGTCTGGCTTCAGTTACTGAGTACTGGGTGACCAGGATGATTCCTTGCAGAACAAATCTTCCTGGCATACCCCTGCCTGCGTCATCCAGCTTCACCAGCTGGAATCCAAATATAAGCATCAAAAGCAAAAGAATTATTAGAATGTGAGTGCACAGACTCAACAGATGTGGTGACAATTTAGTGTTGTCTCACTTGTTTCCCGATTCTGAGAATTCAACGTTTCAAGTTCTCAGTACTTTGTTGTACAAATAAAGCATGTCTTGCAATAGAAATATGCGTTTCAGGGACATGCACGTTTTAAGTACCTTTTGCTTTAGGTTTTTATGGTGCATCTCTAGTAGTTTTGCTTTTTTTCACTGTATTGTAGTTGTGATTCACAATGCAGGAATTTTTGCAAATGATCACATAATATAGTGAATTACCGTCCTTGAAACTTGATTTTAGTTTTCTATTAGAAATCAGTAACTTGCTTACTTGAAAGTTGCTTTTGCTACCATCTTTATTCTGCCATGCTGTAAACTGCAACCTTATTTAATCAAGGTGTGTGGCAGTGCAACTTTATCCTAGTGTCACAGTTTTCTCCTGGATTACTCTGTTGCTAGTATCATACATTACATTTCTCTTTTGGGAAATACTAGTTTAGAAAGTGGTAATCAAGGCGGTTTTGGTGTGGATGATAGATGAGTTATGGGGGAGGTATGAAAAATATTCTGACACCTGGAATGCTTATAAATTAACTTTCCAGACACACTAGAATCATGAGAAGAGTGTTCTGCCACCGAGGAACCTGTGCTGTCTTGCACCAGACCCCTGTGCCACATCGGAGAAATTGAAGGATATGCCTACTCTATATGAAGTTGTCTGGACAACCCTTGTATTTTTAGGTTTTTCCTATTTCGTGTCTTCTAGATACTCATATGGAGTTTGCAGGGTCATTGGGTTTGTATGTACAAACAAGACACAGGACTCTGAAGAACCATGGCATTTGATCTTTGAAAACCAAGAGTGTATGAATGCATGCTCCTATGAAAATCCTGAATTGCAAAAATCATTTGTAGTGGGCTAGAGAGGCATTTGACAGATTACGTGCAAGTACATACATGTGTGTTTCATTATTTGATTGCCTTAGGAGACTGGTGTTTAAGGTGGCAGATCTACTTATTAAAAGTAAAGCTCTTTGGCTGGCAGGATTACAGAATGCCTGAAGGAGAAAGAGACCAAATGCTGAGAGAGAAAGAGAGAGAACGTGTAATGTGCAGAAAGCAAGGGGAAGCTATAAAGCCAGCAGGAAAGAGTAGACTTAAATGTGGTTCCACTTCGTTCTGTTGGTCTTAAGTTGATAGCCATGCAGAAGTAAAAGCATGAAGTTCTCTCATTTCAATATGAATTTAATGTTCTGGAAAATATAGAGTTTTCTGTCATGTTAAGTAAGATTTGGTCACCCGTTTGCAGCCTGTTAGAAATCTTTAATCCATGCTTATTTTGCTGACTCAGATTAAAAAAAAAAAAAAAAGCAGCAGCTTGCTTTGAAGCTTTACAAAGCACTGTCAGACCATGGCATAAGTGGACTCGCTGATAGGCTCTGAAAAAATAGGCTCTGAAACTTTGTTCTTAGTCTTGATTACCTTGATGCAAGACTACAGTATTGACTCCCAGTATATGTTAAATTTCTGGATGTAATTTGGTGATATGTAATTTGTGGCTATTGGGGCGGGGCAGGGGGAGAAACCAAAACAAAAACCAACCCAGTCTTTATACATAGTACTTTAGAACTAAACTATCCTGTAAGGTTTTGGAAGCAGCAGACAATCAAGTTGAGTCTTGAGAAGTCAAGAGAAGTCTACATCTGTGGCCTTGCACTTGCTTGCTTGCTTGCTTGAGTTGGGTCCCTTCGCACCTCAGGCAGTACAGATTAGAATATTCACTTGGTCCTTTGCATTATTTATTCCTAGCTGAATGCCATTAGAATAACCTTGACTTGCTTTGTTTCCTAAGACTTCTCAGTTTGAGAGCAAGGTTTGAAATGTGGAAAGCTGACTGAGGCAGTGAAACACAAGAAAAAGAGAAGCAGAAGGGCTGGCTCCCCTGAGAGACCAATAAATATGCTATTTAAAAAAAACCAAACACAACCAAACAAAAAGCATTTCCCTTAAAACAAGACCTAGATTTAGATGATTGCTCATACTGATCTCTCTAAAAGAGGCTATTAGTGGCACATTTACCATGAAATATTAGAACCCTTTGGGAGGCAGCAGGCTCCTGTTTAGCAATTCTGAGTCCTGCAAGAATTAAGTACCTGGTGGTAGCATAGCAGAGCTTAGGTGAGTTATACCAGCTGTTTGCTGCATCTGCCATTTTTGAGGAGCTTTATCTTGTAAAAGCCTCAGTAAAGTTCTTTGAAGATGCCATGGCTGAGCTAATTAGGATACAAGTTTTTCCAGCTTCATGCACAAGTTTGGAAGGGTGAAATTAGAAGGAGAGCAAGGTAGAAAGATGCTTGCTCTGATGTAGCAGGCAGTTCATGTGAACTACGCTTAAAAACAGGGAGTCATAAGCCTGTTAGAAAAATCAGGTCAGTTTAAAATTAATGCATTCCTTTTCCTTCTCTTCTCAATAGGGAACTGGTTTTTTGGAAGGGTTCTCCATCTGGGAGTCAAGTGAGCCATCCTTTCCCTTCTTGGCATGGCCCACATTTAAATAAATAAATAAATAAATAAATTCCTTTAAAAAGGTAAAATGAAAGGAGAAAGAGGTGTTCCCTTCCAGTAGGGTCAAATAAAGGTAATTATGGTTCTTTCTTTTGGCAAGTTGAGCAAGGGATTCCTCTGGAGCACAATTACAAAAACAGACATGTAAGACTTCCTTTTTTTTTTCTGTTTTCCCAGTAGGATAGCAGGAAAACAACCAGGATATACCTGGCCCTTTGACAGAATATCAGCCAATTCCCAGTCCTTGCTGGCGAGTGTGGAAGAAGTCTTATTCCTTCCAGCCAGCAGCCTTTCAGCCTCACGAATGTCCACCCATTTCTTAGTGAGTCATAGCTGGAAGACATTTTCACATGTTTGATCACATCTTATGCAAGTCAGGGTTGTATTTTTACTCTTTTATTGCATCCTATATTCAACATTCTGAAACAGCTGATTGATTGTAGCTTTAAGCTTTGTTTGTACGTATGTGCAAATAGAGATAGATGTATAGATAGATGGTGCCATTATATTTTCAGATATGGATGGGTTAGAACACTAGCTAACTTTCTTGGCAGGAGCAGGATGGTGGAAAAACTGTTGGGGTGTTTTGTGTATGTGACCTGTTGAAGCTCTGTACACTTGCAGCACTTAAATATTCAACAGATTAGTATTTCTTGGCATGCTCATTTATACACTCTACTCCCCTAAGTTCAGAGGCAGTCAACGTGAGCATTGATCCTGCTCCCCATGAATTTTCTACAGGAAAGTTGGAGAATGTCCACAGCATGTTTCCCTGTGCTGGAGTAGGCCAGTGTAGGGTACCTGCCTGGTGGCAGAGGCAAGGAGGGGAAGCAGCAGGTCAGAGTGCTTCTTGCTCACCTCTTGAGTCTTTGTAGAGAACATAAAAAGAGCTTCTGCCTCCCTGGCTTCTTCCCAGGAAGAGCAGCTTTCATTTGATCCGCCTGAGTAAAAAATCACAGGGAACATGTTGTCAGTTCTTAACGAGACGTGTATGGTTTTTTAGTTTGCACAGTCCCTCTGCTGTTTAGGCTTTCCAAGACCACTTACAAAATATTTTTTGCAGTTATTTAAACCTCTTCTGCTCAGTCTCATTCCTTCACAACACACTGCTTGTTTTCAAGAGGGACACGTTTTTCTTTGTTTTAGACCCCAAGAAGCTCTTTAACACTGTAGGGTTGCATGAAGGTTGCAAAAGGATTTCTCCCAGTTCAAGTGCTTAGAATTATGGTTGGGTTTTCTTAAAGAGAGGCTTTGCCTCTTGCTTTTAGTCTCTGTAAATGAATACTCCCACTGCAGACTGAAATCCTGTTCCATACCTCCTTGCCCTGACTTCAGTTAATCTTTGGCTTGCAGACAGTGATGTAAAAACATAGCCAGTTTTTCATGCTAGCTTTTCATTAGTGCCACATTTGTTGTTATTTTCAATTCTTTTTTTACACTTCCTATAAACAGATTTTGCACTATATGAATTTCTGCAACACAGTACACAAATGAAGGTCTTTGTCCGGTTGCAGTTAGCCAGCCAGTTGAGACCGTGGCTGCTTTGTAAAGGTCCGTGAAATTCATTCACCACTTTAACTGCTAAGATCTAAATTAAAGTTACTTCAGCAGTGGAGTGTGAACAAACAGTGCTTTATGGAAGAGAGGTCTTTAAGTTCATGCATTAAGTACATGTACTTCATATTCCATGATGTCCTTTTTGTGTAGCTTCTTGATAGTGTGAAATATATTGGAATGAGAAATCAACGCTGACATTGCTATGCAGAGAAATATTGACAGGTGTATGGTATGGGTCAAAAAAATCTTATTACGTACAAACTTAGAGTTTTCTTCTTCATCTGAAATTAAAGACGATGGTGGGATTAACTCTCTGTAGATCCAGTTCAGGAATTTCCTAATAATGTTGTTGTTTCCGTATCTATGTCAGATCAGCCCATGGTTTAATGGCTGTAAGGATTAACCCAGTTTTACTTTCTTATCAAATTGCCTTTCAGCATTGCTGTATTTCTGTTGCTACAGCTAGAGCCCTAAGCTCTTTCCTCTTTTTTTTTTTTTTTTTTTTTTTTTTTTAAGAGGAGGAAAAAGGCTTGATTTGAAATATATTAAGTTCCAGAATAAAAAAGTCCTTCTGGTGCTGCATTGCTGCTACCATTGTTTACTTTTTTTTCCTGGGTGACTGCTATACAGTCATTATTTTTAACTTTCTGTGTATTTACAAATGTTTCCCATAATTCCCAAAAGATAAAGGAGCTGTTTTGGCTTTTATCTGTCAGCAGGTTCTGTCAGTGCTTTTATGTAAATTTTCCAGATCTAAACAACGTGACTTCTCAAGCACCATAATACACATTATTTTTTTCTTGCAGTACTGAAGAGCTTATTCTTTTCCTCTAGACTGCTTGCCTGCAGATAGTTTGAGGGGGATTTGTTGGCATTTTTCCCTCATTAGTTTCTCCACAGCAAAAAGGCAGCAAAACAAAGTATTCTTTCAGAGCAAAACAACATACTCATACTGTCCTGACTTTTTATGTATTATGATTATTGAATAAAAAGAGAATGTTTTAAAATATGCTTCTCAGAGTTATTATCACAAACCAGGAATGGCCTTGCATAAGAAACAACTTCATGGTACCAAAAAAGGAAACTGCAGTAAGGAATGGGGATCTTTTACAGGTGGGTCAAGTCATTCTGGATAGAGTTGCAGCATCCCCAGTATCTCACAGTGAACATCCATCGAGCAGTCCTATCTCGGTTACAAAGAGCAGACACTACTGAAGCACCATTACTAACCATCACCATGGTTATGTGGAAAGGGAATTGAGGTTAGTAATCTTGGTAGGTTAGTGCCAAACTATTCAGAAGAAAATACATGTCACTGCTTTCTAGGTAAAAACAGTTCCAGCACGGGAACTCACTCTGTCTGTGAAGTTTTACCTGATGGAGGTCATTGAAATCGTCTCACCACTGGCTTACCAGAACCAAAATTTTCAAGTGCCTCTTGAGATGGACCTCAGTATTCCTTGCCTTAAAAGATAGGCAGCTGTCTCTCTCTTATGTGACAAAGGTTTCCAGTATGTATTTCCTTCCCCACTTGCTAGGAAGAACTCGAGAACAAGTTGTGGAGCAAAGTACTCTTGCATGGGAAGCCAAGTTGAGTTGAGGTGATAGAAAATTCAGGTTTGAAGAGGAAAGTAAACAGGAGAACATGAGTCTACTGGATGACCATGTGTCCTTGTACAATCTGGATATTGCTCCAGGTAATAAATACCTCAGCTCTTCAGCTGGGTTCTGTCCCTTGAGAGCACTATGCTCGTGTGCTGAAATGGGCAGGGTAATTTTATTGGAAAAATGCTATGTCATTATGTTGAAAAAGATGAAAGGAAGAACTGAAATTGCACATGCAGCCTTAGTTCTTTGTCTTAAGTTTTGAGTGCTTGACCTTGTGGTCTTGATGCTCTTTCAATGTAGTTTTATGTGTCTGTGTAGTATAGCAGGCATGAGACAGAGGGAGCTTTGCTGCTGATTCCTTGTAGAGTGACTGTAGTAAAACACCATGTAAATGTATTAACTAACATATGGTCTCTTTAGAATAATGCTTTTACTAGAGTTTCGCTGTTGCTTTTTTTTAAAAGAAGTCTAGAGTGCAGAAGTTAATAGAATATCATGGCTTTAATACCCTTGGAAAAGATGAGGTAGAGTTTGTGGGAAGACAGCTGGCATCAATTCTAAGAGATGGCTTAGTTCATCTTAAGACCAGTAAGGGAGATTTTGTTTGTAGAGAACTATCACAAGTTTGTTCTGATTCTGATAAGGCCTTCTAGGTGCTACTACTGCAGTCTGGATGTTTAATGACAACAGTAACCCTGCAGGGGTTGCACTGGGTTGCACTACCTGATAAGTAGATCACAAGACACAGCTACCAGTGGAATGTGCTGCTTGTCCTCCACCTGTGCTATCCACACTGTGCTTGAATATTCAGTGTCATGTATTTTCCTTTTTGATATCATGTATGGTTTCATGTCAAACCACTGCCAGAAGCTGGAATAGTAAGTTTTTCATTGCCAGTTAGTATCTCTGAGGAGAATTGGGTAGAATTACTTAAATTCTTGCACCGCCCTGGAGCAGCAATCCTGAAGGAGGAGGAGGAAGTACAACAACCCTTACTTGATGAAAAAGGCAATGTTTTGCACTTCACCTGGTCCAGCTTCTTGGTTGACCGTGTCCTGTCCCTCCCTTACTGTCACCTCTGTCATCATCTCCTTGCTTGTGGCAATGCAGTAACTTGGTAACCACACCATATTTTACCTCTCATCTGCTGATATCCCTCTGACTGCGAACTGCTGGCAGGGAACCTGCAGACATCAACAAGACATGAAAAGTAGGTGTTGGCTTATTAAAATACTCTCTTTCTCTGTCCTCAGAATCATGCTCTGAGGACCATCCTGGCTCGTTCTATTTAGGGACATTAACCTGCTCTTCCATTTAAAGTGATGCTCGTAGGGACTGTGAGAACGCTGCTACCCGCTGTGCTTCTGCATGTCACACAGGGCTTGGGGTGATCCCTGAGAGTGAGGGGTAAGAGGGAACTACACAACAGTCTGCCACCCCTAAGAAAAGTGTGGGAAGCCTCTAGCCATGCTCCGTGCTCCAGACTGTGGGAACGAGGTGAGATGCACCTCTCCTGGAGACCGGCAGTATTGAAGCCCCAGGGCCAGCCTAATTGGGGTTCAACTCCAACTGTCTGTCCTGGGTCCCCTCTGTGCTCCTCAGCTTATTGAGTGCCCTCCTCTACTTAGAAGCAGAAAGGCATCTTTTACTACATCCTTGCTTATTTCTTATTTTATTGTTTCTGCTTATGTCATAGCTCTTTGAAAGAACAGTTGAATAAGCAGGTGGTTTTCCCATCTCTTCCTTGGGTTTTGGGGGGGGGGGTTCTTTTGCAAAACAGTTTATGTGTTATCTATGGCGTTATAACGCAGCCTACTGTGTGCCAGAATGTTGCACTTAGTCAGTATTTTTTTTTATAAGCCTTGCAGTTTTTCTTCAGAACAGGGCTGCTCATTTCTCTAATTATGTTAATATTAATTGTAAATAATTGCAGCCATTTCAAATCCTAAATTCAGTTCTAGTTTGAAAAGGAGTATTGCAAAAGCTCACCCACAGAGGGAAGCAGAATTCTGTCTTTACAACAGTCTTAACTACAGGCTGCTTTTAAAAAATTATCTGTGCTTCAGTTGAAGCCAACAAAGAACATCTGTTATCTTATTTATAGCTCCTATTTCTAAGAAGTATATTCTGTAGCAGATCAGAAAAGTGCCTGACAGCTCATAATTCATAAAGTTACTGAGGTTTAATCTGATAGAGTATTATGTACAGAATTCCATCCTGGTACAGACAGTATCACTTCCCTTTCAACAGATGATAGAAATAGGGCTTTATGAAACATTAAATTAATGTGTGTGAAAGATGATTAGCAGCCACTGTTAAAAGTATTAAACTATATATAAAGGAATATAGTACTCTACACTATGTTGCTGAGTGGTTTTATTTTTCTGCTTATTTGTGTAGCTAAACTTTCCTCAAGCCAGTCACTGTCATCTTTTCTTTCTTTCTCTCCACACTTTCATTTTGTTTTGTCTTAGAGGAATTCTTTGTTAATTAAGGCAGCAGCTCTGTGACAGTCATTCGTTTTTGTGTCAGAGAAGGGTAAAGAGACTCCAGATTTCTTTTGGGAGAATTGGTACATTATAAAGTATGACTTTCTATATCGAATCAAAGCTTTGTTCTGTCTAGTTCTGCCATCTATTGTTTATAAATTATTTTCTTGTGCTAATCTGTATTCACCTGGGCTTGTTTCCCTTCTGTTCCCATAGTTGCCTCTTATTCTCCTTAGCCCTGAGAGTGCAGCTGGTGCAACTTTATAAATGGGGATGAAGAGGGGAATTAGTTCTCCTGGCCCCCCAAACTTCCTGCATAATCACCATGCACTTGATATTTTATCAATTGGACATTGCTTGCGTATATGTGCTGATAATCCTGGAAAGGGTCTTGGCAAAGTATTTGACTTGTCTCAGTTACAGCATTGGTTTATAGAGGTAACTATGTCTTTTTTGACATATTGTGTGTAGCCCGGATAAAATGAAGTAACATTCAGTTTTTATTCCGACCCTCCTAGATTCAGTGGGTTGGACTGTAAGTGGCCCAATCATAATAGACATCTATTCATCCTGGAAAAAATGACTGCCTGGCCTTATTCTGTTAAGTGCCACGTCTATTATAACAAGTTGTATACATTTTTCTACAAAAGTCAGTTTGAAATGCCCTTTTTCAAGCTTACAGGTGATGTTGTCAGTACTTACCTCACACAGAGAGTTCTGGAGATGCTGGCTTTGTATTTTGGGCAGTACACTGGGACAGACTGGAGTTCAGAAGGTCACGCTGGTGATAACTCCTGCAGCCGTCATCCTTTGGAATAACTCCCCTAGAAAAGTTCTTGTCACTCTGTATTACTGATGTAGGATCACAGCGGAAGTATGGATGCTTTAAAAAGCTATTTGAAGTCCAGAAGCATATTAACAGAGTACTGTTTATCCATGAGGGTTAAATGTTGTCACTGAGATGCCCTAGAAGGGTGTTCTGCTTTATTCAGGTGTTTCTCCATTAAAGACGAAGGAAAAAGAGGAGTGACAGCTGATGCGATAAACCATTTTTTCAGTACAGATCTGTATTTCCTTCTGTGGCTAAAATCTTCAGCGTACCATTAACAGAGAACATCTGAATGAAGTTGTCACTTTGTCTGCTAGTTCATACCCAACACCTACTGACTGATGAAAGAAGTAGACTGTGCTGGCCGCATAGTATTGAAGGATTTTGGAATTGGCAGTATTTCCATCCGGCTTCTTGGTTGTACTCCAGTCACGTAACGTCACCAGGAGGCATCATTTCCCTATGCCTTTTCATAGTGCTGGGATCATTCATATCTCAGTAAATCTTGACTTGCAGACATTTTTCTGCCTCCGTAAAAATGGGCTTCTTGTGAACCTGAAGGCTGATAGTGCTGGTGGGCCAGACCGTTCCTTTTTCTAGTGCTGGGATAGTCTTTACCTCTCTTCATTTCTCCCGGATCTAGTCTCCTCTGGCTGCCAAGGCTTCTGTGGTATTCTGAGTCCTCAGTCTCCCTGACTGACGACATCTGATAAAAATAAAAGACAAGTAATAGTAGACAGACTTATTAAGCCACTTGTAATGTTGTGTCAAATTCACTGAAGCTTAAATCTCTTTCATATTTTTCCATGAATAGTGTTGTCTTTTAAAATCTTTCTAATGAAACCAGTACTGGAGAAGGTGGTTGAGCCCTGAACAACTCTTCCTCCTGCCATTTTCAGTGATGCTTTCAGCGTCTGGGAGAATTTAACTATAGCCAAACTAAATCATCTCAGGTCAGTAGGACCTAGGAAGAGGTATTTTTCTCTTTGAACAGTTGCAGCTGAATTTACTATCTATTGCAGTCCTTGATTTATCTGAGACACACACAGTGACATCATCTTCTTTGTCTTTGCTCTCACCTTCTTGCCTTTCATTCTTGCCCAGTGAAAACATTTTGCTAATAGCAGTTGGGCATTTCTGAACACTCTATTTGCCTGTTCTTTTGGTAAATGCCATTAGGCTCTCTGAAATTACAAATGCCAAGGCAAGCTTGTGGTCCTCAAATCTCAGAGTGAATTTCTGTCTGGTATTTATTTGTAATACCAGACTCATCTTTTTCTGTCTTGGTCTGGCATTGAACCCAAAGCACAAATCTTGATGGAAACTCTCGATAGGGTTTAGGGTTTGGGGTTTTCTTTAATCTTTCAAACTGTTGTACTGAAAGTTTCTGCAGGAATTTGCTGCTTCTTAAGACTATAAAGAAACATTTAATGGACCATAAAATGCCCTCTCACTAAAAGTTAGGAGGTTTGTGTCAGTAAGAGTCATTTCACTCTCTTATGGATTGTGAGGCTTGTATGGCCTTTCTTCCCCAGCTGATGAAAGCAGGTACTGAGGGGGCCGCGACAGCTGAGGCTCTGCATCTGGACCAGCTGCCACCACAGGGCCGTGAGTGAGAAGCATCGGGCCAGGCCATCATCACCCGTGCGGAGGCACTTCCTGGTGCTTTGCAGTGTTAATGGGATCTGAACTCATGTTTCCACAGGCATGGCTTTTGCTGTGTTCTCAGTGCAGTCTCCTGAAGCACTGCTGTCTCTGGTCTGGGCATCACTAGCAGTCAGCACACAGGAGTACAGAGGACTGCCTCAGTTCATACCGCTGCCTTAAAGGCTGTGCAGGAATGCCAAACTGCTCTCATTTCCAATGCGTCTTCACTTGAATTTGACATTGTATACTGACAAGTGATTAAATTCAGCCATTACAGATCCTTATTGAAATTCAGCTTCTATTTCAAGCAAGATGGGTTGTAATAGTGGAACATTTTTTCAATTCCACTTCCCATGCCTAGCAGAGTATCTAACTTCTGAAATAACAGCATTTCAATCAAGAAAGCAAGCTCCCACGTGTCCCAGAATTTTCAACAGCAAGCATGGGTGTTGAACTTTGTGGAAAACCCTCCATTGTCCGCATCTTGTCATGCATTATGCCACTGATGGTGCCACTGGCAAAAGTATTTTAGGTGCTCAATCAGCCGTTGTTTCTTTATAGTTTGCTGGCTGGTCTTGTTGGAGGCTTTATCACAACTTGCTTGACAATGACCCTTACCTTTGCATTTCTTCTTCTGCATTAATTAATATGCTTATGTTTATTATAGTTAATTTCAGTGCTGGTCACACCATTCATGTTTGGACATCTTGTATGACTTTCAGACAAGGATATGAGTAAATCTATGTATAATTCACTATGTTAGTAGATACTGTTGGATTCATAAAGTGTGTATCTGCATGCACATAAGTCAGTTATGATCATAAGACCTGAGTTCTCAAATATTAGACTTTTATATAGAGCTGTGTTGTCATCCAATGCAGTTTGTACGCACAAACTTAAATGCCATTTCTGAAAAAAGAGGAACATGCATGGAGTAATCTTGACTGAGAGCTAAATCAAGTAATGTTAGTATGTAGTTCCTGTAAAATATTTAGAAGTTAAACTCCTTCCCATGGTGTGTATTGTTACATTTTAAGTTATGTTTGTTTTTTTTTTTTTATATTCATTTCCATTCTTGTAGCAGTAATGAAAGATTTGACTCAGAAGCCTCTAAAGCCAAATTCCAGCTTTAAATTTCCACTTGTCATTGCCAGGTACTAACTCTAAAGTATCTCTTTTTACTGAGAACCCTTCCAAAAGGTGCAGCTGTGTGCTGGTTTCATCTTGCACTTTGTAGCTATGTTGGCAACTCTTGAACCTAAGGTATGCTCTCATCTCCCACGCATTGCCATTGCCGTAGAGCTGTTCAGGCCTGCCTGTTCAGGGAAAGGGAAGAGTTTGCAAATTGGAGCAAACCCTGGCTTGTGGTTCATCTCATTGGTTCTCACTGTGCAAGGTAAAAATAGAGCTAGTGGAAAATCCAGCTTTTATCACGTGTCATCAGAAGCTTCCTTAGTATCTGGAGACACACTGCCAGACTTGTGACTAGAAAGAAGACACGAAAACTGTATGACAGCTTTTCAGAACCTTAATATTTTGGAGACAGCAGAATTTTAAAAAATTACAGGAATTTGGGGGGAAAATGATTGCTTTAAGTGAAAAACTGATACTGGATTGTACCAAAGGGATCTACAAAGTTGCTCAAATTATTAAGAGTGGATTTGGTTCTCCAAACCTCTGTGCTGTGCTACAGCATGCTTCAAAGCAAAAGATACTTTTGAAATCAGGTACTAAATGCAGGTTACATGTGAGCTTTTGTTCCCTTCTCTTTTACTAAAACTGACCTATCTGAAAAGTTTTCCTTTCCCTCTGTAGATCTTAATATGCATGCTGAGTTTTCTTCTGGAACACCTGATCTGGAATCAGGACTTCTTTAAGGATAACGTGTATTCTGGCTCTGGGAGTCAGATTGGTTTTTTACAAAATTAGGTGTAGTTTTCTTCAGCTTTGCCTCTGCCATTTCCTCTCAGCATTTTGAAATTGAAGAGGACTGTTCCTAAATTGGGCTGTCTTCTGTGTAAATGTTAAAAACTGGCTGTGGTTCTATAAGTACTGTTAAGTCTTTTTTTTTGTGACAGATGTGTATTTCATGAGGCGTTTCGCCTGTAAATGAACATAATTTTCTATTTTGTGCAAAAGTTGGGAAGTTTAAAGTACAGCTCAGTATAATGCTATGAGTTTATTATATTGGAGATGGTGGAATGAGGAGGAAATCCTAGAACAGGTGGGAGGTTAAGTGATTTTAATTTGTTAGCACCATCTCCTACATGCTGATGAAGTGAATGTTTTTTTCAATGTTGCTGAGCACTATAACTGTGTGACTTAGATGTGTTCTTCTGTCATTGCTGCCTTGAAGGTAACTGCAGGTTTTGTACCTGCCATTGTGTGTGTGTATGTGTGTGGTTGTGTCTTTTTGCTGTAGAGCTTTTACTCACCAGTGTGTGCCTAGTATTAGAGGTGAATATCCTGAGTTTTCAGTCAAATACACAAGTATTTTACAGTTTATATATTTATGGAATAGATTGTAATTATTTTAAAGGCTCTCTTCATATCTAAAAGTTCAGCAATGTCTTTGGTAGATAGAAATTTCCAGGTTTGGAGGAAAGGAATGGGATATAAGAAGGAAGAGACATCAGAAATACTCTGAACTCCTAAAATTTTAATATTTTTTTCAAATTGCCTATTTTAGGGTAGCAGAGGACTGTTGGAAATCTTTCATTTTAACCAATGTGACATTTGCTTTACATACATATGTTCTGTAGACATATTATAGATTTTGCATAAATATAAAGGTAAATGCATAGCTTCCAAAAGCCTTTCACTTTCACTAGGAATATTATTGATCCAAGAATACTGTACAACAAAGTGATTCAGTAACAGAGTATGATACTAGTTTATGAGCTAATCCTGCTTAAAGTGTAGATGAAAAGCATGGAGCATCAGGTAGGGTGCAGGAAGAGGCAATCTGTGTTTAGGTAATCTGAGTAAGGTCTACATCCACCCCATTCCTTATGTCCCATGGAGACAAACCATTTTCTGTAGTGTCTTTCTTCACCCTGCAAGGGCTTCTCCCTATGAACTGAAGCCTTCCCTTGACATTTAGTTCTCCTTTTTGCTTTGCTTGAACTCGATCTATCATGTAGAAAATCTAAATCTAGTGGGAAGTGGAATCATTTTTCTAAATACACCTTGTTTATAGATATTTGGAGTGTATCCCTTGTCATCATTTCAAGGCACAGTTTAGTTAATGCAAGAAAGCATAGTTCTCTCTGCTGCTCAGTAGCCGGGATGGACCATCCCTGAACTGCCGAACTGTCACCTGAAATGTTTCAAATGTCTGTCAGGTTTGACTTCCGTCCTCTGTCTCTATTTCTCCTTCTTCGTCTCCTTTCTTTCCTCAGCTTCAATTTAGACTGGTGACTGTTGCTGCATGCTGCCTCCAGCTGGAATTATGAGATGAGCATCTTTGTTCAGAGGTGATGCAATTTCATTGCTGTTATGCAAGAGGAAGAAAGGTACTTAATGTAACTAGCTACCTAAGGGAGCAAAAAGTTACTTTCATAAGTAAAAATATGTAAATGCTGTTCTTGAAACCTGTTCTTCCTCTGCTGCCATGTCAGGGATGCATTCTTTGCCCTTAGCATTCTGTGAGTCTATGAGTATCTCATAATTTGAGTATTTTCATAGCATACCCTTTGATATGAGACTGGTCTGATCTTTCATTTATTCTTTCAATAGCTTTGCCCTCATCATAAGATACATTCACAGTTTGGGGTCAAAAGGAACTATTTGATCTGCATATTACAAATTAAATGGTCTGTATTTCAGCATGCCTCAGCAGAGGCTGCTTGGAGTGCAGCATCTTCCATTTGAGCCCAAATTGTGTTTGATAAAGCAGATACAATGTTAAGCTAAAAGAGGTGTTCCAGATGGAACCTGAAAATGGTTTGAAGATGTAAAGAGATGAAAAGTCCATTCCTTCCCTGAGCAGCTTGTTCTGCATCTGCTACTTGGAGATCTGCTGGTCAGCTACACCTATATAACATATGCTTTCTTAGAGTTTAGCTTTTAATCACAGTGTTAGACTAAGTCAACTACTTGACAAAACTTTAGAGTTTATTACGTCTACTTACTTGCATTTTTCAGCTAAGTAAGTTGCCACCAAGGAAGTAGTGTGGTTTTTAACAGAACCTATCCTCTAAAAAGCTATGCAGACAATCCTTAGTTACAGTGCTGTCTTTTATTGCTTTATCATAGTAGTCTAGTATCAGGCTTTCCTTTATTTGCCCAGGACTGATAATGTAACTAGCATGTAGTCATCTTACTTGCCTTTTCAGAGTGCAGATCAGGCATCAGAATTCTTTTGATCCCCAGGAGTTGCTCTGATTTTCCACAAGTCATTAAAAAGTAATATCAGCAGGCCAGAGATCTGCCTAGGCCACTCTTTTGGGACTCCTGAATTATCATTTTCTAAGCCTCCTAAGTTAAACTGTTATGACTAACAGATGTTTTTCTAATGTCCTTCTCAGTTATGAATGGACTGGAAAGTATTCCATCATTATTGTACCATCACTTTGCTTCTTTTTGCAAGGGACATGTCTCAGTGTCCAGTATGCTCCACTTCCATTACTAGTTCATAAACAACTATTATTTATTGTCTTTCATTTCTCTCCTCAGTTTTTGCACTTCCAAACTTTTTCTGTACCTTCCTTGCTGTCTTACCACTTTTAAATTGTTTGAATTTTTAGATAGTTACACTATTGTTGCTTCCGAAATAGGGTGAATTCTCAGCCAAAATTGTCTGCTTTCTCTTTCTCAGTTGTGGTATATTTAATTTTTTGGCTACCTCAAGGTTTTTCATTAAAAACTCTCTATTCATATTTTGCTGTTTGGGGTTTTTTTCTTTCTCTTCTTCTACTTAGTTAGCCTCATAATTTTGTTCATTTTCAGTCTTCTAGAAATACAGTGTGTGCATGTGCATGCCTGTATGTATACTTACGCATGCAGGCACATATGTGCTTGTGTGTTTAAGAATTGCTCTCTTTTTGTCCGTGGTGAGTTTAATTGGGTAGAGATCACCATTGCTTAGGCAACTGGCAACCTTTACTTCAGTGATTAAGCTTTGTTTGTCAATCATAATCCATCAAACTGTGCCAGATGTTTCTAGCAGTAGTTTAATAATATCTTTATGTAAATGTTCTTGCTTTCCCAGAGTTAGACAGGACCACTCTAAAACTTTTGATTTGCTCTTTTGGCAAAAATAGTGCGTTTAGAGATAGATCATCCCTCACATCACAGAGCCGGAACATTCCTTTATACTGTATGTTCTCTCTGTGAAGAAACTGGATTGAGTGAAAACTGACTTTGTGTAAAATCTATATGCAGGTTGGTTTGAATCTGCAAAATGTCACTTTCTGATTATACTGCTGTTTATTCTTAACCAGTCATTGTAGAAAAAAATTTCTTGCTTCAAGAAAACTGTAATGTTAATAGTATTATGCTTGAAAATTGAAAGCAAACAGAAGTTATTGAACTTTTGTATGAGTGTGAAATACTTGTTTCTACTGCTATTTCAGGCCTTTGTAAGTCTGTTTTACCCAGGGGATCAGCAGCTCCCAGATGGTGATGTGTTTAGCTCCCTCATCTGGTGCACACTGAATGTAAATATTTCAGACCAAAAGATTTTTTTCTCTTCTTCCTTGCATTGTATTTCTGCCCATCCACAGACTGCAACCTTTTATTGTGTTTTCTTTTCTTAGGCAATATGGAGAGTGATTCTAGGGCTGACTGAGGTCCCTAAAAGAAAGTGCTATAAAAATGCAATTGTCATCATTTTTATTCAGCTTTCTGATTACTTGTGGAGTGTTCTTGTTTAGGCTTGACAAGTGGGATGTTTGTTCCATACTTAAAAATTAACTGGTTGCATTATGTGTCATGACTTTCATAAACATTCACCTGTAGTTTGGCTTATTTTTCTTCTTTTTCTTTTGCAGCTTTTTCACTTCCAGATCTTACGGAACAGTTTGCACCTCCTGATGTTGCTCCACCGATTCTTATCAAGATAGTGGAGACAATTGAAAAGAAAGGTAGGCTGAAGAATGATCTACCAAGGTTTTTTGTTTCTTACATGAGCCAAGACTGCAGAATCAGATCCAGAGCTGGCATCTCCCCATTCTAGAGCTGCTAATGCATCACATTACTTAACAGATATGAAATAATCTCATTTAAGGTTTGTTGCATTTGTTTCTGCTCAGTAGAGCCCATTTGGACTGTAGGAGCAAAACCAAAGCTTACTTCAAATGACATTTAATAACTCAACTAATACAAGTATTACTGAAAGGTAAAGGAGAAAGATTTGGTATTTTTTTGTTTTTTCTAACTGATAAGCCCCTTAAGTTGGCTATGGAAGCGCCATCATAACATTGAATTGGATACACAGCCAAACAAGTAATGTTTTGCCTCAAAGCGCGGGAAAAAAAAATATGAAAAAGTTGTAAGAACTGTTTTTATGCTTCAGGAGCCAATTCTTTATTGCTGCTGTATGGGACAGGGACATGACAAAAGTTCACTGGCTGAGCCAGCCAGTGTTATTTTTATGGTTTTTTTTCTCTCCTGCTTTCCTGTGCTGATGTCGCTCCATCTTTCTGAGGCTTTCCCCTTTCTTCTACTAGGGCCTCTTTCTTCTACCAGGGCCTCTTTTGCCCTATTTCTCTCTTCCTGGCTCCTCCTCTGATGTCACCTTCATAGTCCTGGTGAGGTAAGGAGCAGCTCAGTGGGTCCTGCTCATTCAGTGGCCTTACAGCTGGGGAGCGAAAGGAAGAGTGGTATTCTGATCAGACTCAGGCTGCTGCCCTTGGGGACATAGGTTCTCACACACTGCTCTGACACTTTAAGAGAGCATAAGCCTTCCTGAATGAGTAGGAGATTACTAATATCGATGAGAAGGACCAGTATTTAGCAACAGTTTGCATAAGCAACTGCTGCTTCCAGGAAACACTGCTGATACTATTAAATCGTTGGTGCTCTGCATCCGTGGGTGTGGTCTCTTTCCTTGTGTCTTCTCTATTTTCACTAAAGTAGGGAAGCTGTAAACAGTATCTTTCTCATCAAAACACTGTATTGGTGTCTTTTATTGAGGTGGATTATCAGACATGTTATGTGACATATACAGACATTTTGTCTCACACCAGTGATGTGACACTCACCCTACATACACTCTGAGGTTATGGGCTGTATGGATAGTCAAAGGTCACTGAAGGGTTACTTGTCCCATAGAAGGGGCTCTCTGTCTCTGTTGACTGCATAGGGTGCCAAAGGTTAGGCACGCTTGTAACTTAGAAGGCTCAGTTAAATCTTTAAAGCTAATTAGGATGTGTCAGAACTTTTGTCATGTCCCTGTCCCATTCCTGTGGGGTGGCCTGACTCAGATTGCTGACTTCTTATCCACCTGAAAGACCTGGTGTTTCCAGCTGGCATGTGGAGTGTAAAGGAAGATCTGGCTCCCATGTTGCTCCTGCAAACTGTTTTCTTCCCTGGGGTATGTGAATCTGTTTCCTAGTCCTGGCCTTCTACAGTCAGCCCATGGAGAGCTGTACAGAATACATGGAACTGCTGGAGTGTCTGATCTTCCTTGGCCAGCTCTTTCTGCAGACACAGAAGTTTGCATGTACAAAGAGGTGTTTTACAGCCTTAAAAAGCAATCACACTCCGTAGTCTGGTAGGTGGGTGGTGGTGGGAGAATGTTGCTAATTTATACTGTAAGTACTTACTTGAAGAAAACAGAAGTATGTTGTGTCATGGCAACAGTCACTGGAATATTAATGTATCCCATCAATTTTGGTTTGAAGGTTTGGAGTGCTCAACTTTGTATGGAACACAAGGCTCAAGCAGCTCAGCAGAATTAAGACAAATTCTTGAATGTGGTAAGTACAGTTCTCTTCCTTAAAGCACTAGACAGATTTTGTGATCAGACTGCTCCTCCTTTCTTTGCTCCCTTACTCCTTTTATATATATATGTGCTGGTTCTGAATAATATTAAAAAGACAAATATAAGTAAAAAAGGTTTCTAACTTTTACACTTAATATGAAACGTATTTTTCACTTTTACAGGTTGTCTTTTTTTCATGGCTTCACTGTGTGGTTTTTTCCAAGAATAATTATTTTAATCATTTCTTGGTCACTTGCTTGTTCAGGGACTGATAGTCTACCTGTACAGAGAAAAACAAGGTGTTATGTTCAGATGCAAGATAAAGATATGCTATTCCTGTAAGGCTGCAGGTTATTTTGTAAACAAATGGCCATGTATTTACATACTGTTGTGTGTGTGCATTTTTTTGGTCCAGTAGGTGGGAAGGCAATAGCTGCACATTCCCTGCCTGCTACAGAGATGATTCTGGAAGGGAAAGAGAGAATTGAATTAATGTTGCTGCAGCAGACTGGGTTCTCAGGTTTTGGACAGTAAAAAGCAGCTACACCACTAACACCACATATCCGTTCAAGTTTCCTGAAATATATTTCCTTCTCTTTTTGGTATTCTTCATTTCTGCTTCAGGCGAGAATATACTGGCATGGCAACACTCAAGTGCAGTATGAGAGATCAGGAGCTATTGTAGCAGGAGTGCTTGACCACGCTTCTGCAAGCTGGGGTGCAATGTGGGGTGTGAGCTTCCACTTGAATAAAACAGCACGAAAATACAAGGGCTAGAAAATGAAACTGGGTACATGCTGTGTTGCCAAAAGGACAAAGGAAGCAAACTCAAGCTGTTGTCTTCATTTTTAGTAATTGCAAATATTAACAAAATGAACAAGAGATGATAGTGTGAGTTGTCTGTTCCTTCAAATCAAAAGAGCATCCTGTCCTCTGCTGATTGTGGTGGGAGTGAAGAAGTATGAGTGCAAGCAGAGAAAGGAGATATGCATGTGGTGCTAGCAGCCTAAGTCATATTTTTGGTATTGTAATTAGATTTCAGATAAATCGAGATTTTCTGTGGCACCAATATTAATATATCGCTTAATTTGTCTGAATCCTTTTTTAAGTGTCTAAACTGAGGTTTACTTTTATGAAAGGTTCATCTATCTCCTGAGATCAAGGACTTGTAGTTTATCTGTATTCTTATTTAAAATGTAATTAAAGAATTAAAGAAAACAGGACTTTACCCTTTAGTAACAGTGTATCTTTCTGAGTTCTCTTTAAGATAGGATCAGAATTGTCCAGGACAGAGCCAGTGCAGTGGGTGTCCAGATACATGGATGCAGACAGCTCTCATCTCCTCCACCTACTCTCTTTGAATTAGCAGAGTGCTAATTCAGAGAGCAAAGTTGGCTTTGGTCTCAAAGTTGCAAAATGCATTAGTGTGCTGTTCTGCTTATGGTTAAAATGCTCTCCATATTAATTGGGTAACTGCCTGTTAGCTTCAACGTGGTGCTGTCTAGCTCCAAAATCAAAGCTAACTTGCATCTGGCCAGCTCGGCAGATGGAAGAGTTCAGGTCTGTTTATGACATTACACCCAAAGAGTTGCAGAGTACCACAAGCTTATTCCTACTCATGTATTCATTATAATAATTTGGGATATACTTCAGAGAATGGGTCAACACTGGAAGAACCAGGATTTAACTTGGCTTATGAAATAGAAAACATCCTGTGAGCAACAAAACTAATGAAAACTATTTCTTATGAATTTGTGGTTGGATTCTCTGACACATAACTGCTTTTGTAGAATTCATACCCACACTGCAAGTTTTTTATCATTTGAGCCATTCATAATGCATAATTTTCTCATGCAAATCCTTTGGTGTCTGATAAGAATTGAGCTCATACTGCAAGCTGTCCTTTGGGGAAAACAAACCCTTGATTAATACTTACTTCTTACACAAAATATTTACAGGTAAAACAGAGACCTGTTAAAAATATTCTGATGTTCCATAACATTGCCAACATGCAGCAAGTCACTACCATTATTCTGCATTCAGCCCTGCACTGTATATGACGGAAAGCCACACACAGGTGTGGAAGCCATTTGGTTCATCAGATGCCAGAGGCCTGGGCATAGCGCTGAGCACTGTATGTTCTACATCTCCAAGATGTTTCTTGGTGTCTTACATTCTTTCTTACAAGTTGTTCTCCGTAAACCAGATAGAAGTTGACAGTTTTGGCTGGGTAGAAAGCCCTAATATCATGAGCCTGTATATTTTTCCTGTTTCTAATGTCTAAAAAGTATGTTGCTCTTTCCCTTTAGATGCCTCTTCATTGGATTTAGAGACATATGATGTGCCCACCTTATCAGATGCTCTCAAGAGGTATATCCTGGACCTGCCAAATCCCATCATTCCAGCAGCTGTTTACAGTGACATCATTTCTGTACCTCAAGGTACGATTATCACATTATTTCAAATGTCAGACAAAAAAGCTTTTATTATGTTTCTGAATATCCGGTGGTCCAGCTGTCACCCACAGAACAGGGAAGATGCTGCACAACCTGGCAGCATCTCAGAAAACATAATACCTTCACCACTTTTAATGAAAGCTGTTTCAACTCATATCTAGACATGCATTATTTAGTTACCTATTTAGGTAAACCTAATGGAAACTATAAGGGATAACAGTTCTCTTCATTTTAGTAAGTAGAATGACTATAGAAAAACTGGGGGGGGGGGGGGGAATCAAGGTCTTATCTGTATGCAGAAAGCTAATTTTTAACTTTTTATCAGTGCTGACAAAGTAAATGTATTAGAGGTCATGGTGTTCTGCAGTACGTTGGGAGTTGCAGATTATGAAGTGAGAAATACATGAATGTAAGATTCATCATCTACAGCGGTCATTTCGAACAAGTACAGCTTACAGGCTTTCAGCACATGGGCCAAGTATTCTGTTATATATCTCAGGACAGGATATTGTTACTGGTAACCTTCAAAGTTAGAACAGCACCTGTGAGACTTATCTAGTGCATCTCAGAATTACCCAATCATGTGTGACGCTAAACACAAGACAGACTTCTACCAGTACACTCTGAACACATTGTGGTTTTTACCAAAATGCATATCTGTTTCCATTTGACTTTTAAACACTTGTTTTTTACTCTTCCCTGAGCATTTCACTTTTGTCAAAAGAAGAAAGAAGTCTTACAGCACTAATGAAGGACAGAAATTTTTTTTTCTGTAAAATTGATGCTTCCAAGGGAGTTATATACAATTTCATTTTACTTGTTGAATGTTCCTGTGCTGATATCAAGAGCCTTTTATGTGTTTGCTTGCAGAAGTGCAGAGCTCAGAGGAATATGGTCAGTTGCTGAAGAAACTCATCAGGTCTCCAAATATACCTCCCCAGTATTGGCTCACGCTCCAGTATTTGCTCAAACATTTCCTCAGAGTTTGTAAAGCCTCCAGCAAAAATCTCCTGAATGCAAGGTCTCTGGCTGAAATTTTCAGCCCTCTGCTTTTCAAATTCCAGATAGCAAGGTATGCGGGTCAGCTTTATTATATTTTGGACTCTAAATATGGGTTAGTTATATACAAAAGTAAGTTTAATGAATTAATTTTCTGACCTTACTTCTAATGTGGAGGGCATTGTTGTAAATTTTTCCAATGTTTTTTGAATAAATCTCATGTAAACTTTTGCATTTTTCTTAGTTCTTACTGCCTAATCCATCTCTTGCAGCTCTGATAATACTGAACACCACATAAAAATCCTAGAGGTTTTAATCACAAGTGAATGGAATGAGAGACAGCCTGTACCAGGTAAAAACTATTTTTAATTTTAAAGGTTATATACCATTGTTTTCTTAAATACTAAAATTCAACTTACAGACAGTAAATGCTCGTTGTTTCTCTTTTTTAATCAAACTTCATGCAAAAGTGCAGATTTACAGAATTAAGTAGAAGTTGTTTGTATGTTCTGTAGTGGTGTGCAACATTTGTTTTATAAGAAATGGTCTTTTTCATTAAGATAATTTTAGTACTCATAGTTTGTACAGCCTTAGGACTTTCATTTCTTTTTCAGTAAACGGCAAAGAGGAATTCGTGAATTTTTAAGACCTGTAAACCAATAGAATGCATATCATACAGTGGTGGTGGTGGCACGGTGTAAATTCTGGAGATTTTATTTAACTTTCACTTTAGTCCTAGGCAAAGTTTCTTAGAACTACAATACCCCATAGAGATCATCGGAAGAAAGTAGGATTTCCCCCTTTATTTACATATATGTATTTTTTAATCCAGAGACTCAAAAGATTTATTTATCGATATCAATAAACAACACGGAAAATATTAAAACCCCATTCAGGAAAGTTAGATTACACTTGTATTGGTTCTGTGAGTTAGCATCTAATTTAGTCAACAAACAGTAAAAGCCACCTCTAATTTATGCAAAAATCCCCATTTTTAAATCAAATATTTGGTAGGAGCAAGGCAGAGTGGCTAACTATGTGCAAAGGAAACTATTAATGCAGGGAGACTTTAGCTGTTAGCTTAAAGTAATTCCTTTTACAGCTTAGTAACAGAGACTATCTGAACAAAGGATAGGGCAATGGTGAACAGAACATTGGGCAGGCTGTAGCTTTCCCACCTCTCTATTCAAAGTACAAGGTGGAGTTCATGGCAGTAGGTTCTGTAGGGCTGGTTAAGATTTGAAGAGTTAGAACACAGCAGCAGAAAAACAGCAGCAGAAAAATGCCTTATTTCTCATATTTCAGTTAGGCTTACTGTATAATCCCCTTCATGAACTACTGATGATTAATTTAAAATGGCTAAGATTTTTGTTCCTACTGCTTTGATTGGAAGGCTTTCCCAACCTTGTCAGCTCTGTTAGTTAGGAACCATTCCATAACATTTAATGTACATGTTATTTTCAACTAGTTTATACCTATTTGATTTTGTTCCATTTTGTCAAAATTGTTAAGCAGGCATTTCCAGAACCACTGTGTATTTTTCTTCCTAATGCTTCGTAACAACCAGAAGAGTCCAAACTTTTATGACTGTTTGTCCTATATTACTAAGAATCAGCAAATAATTGCTAAATTGTTAAAGAATTCTTTCCTTTGCCACCTGTTACAAGCCTTAAAAAGCAAAATACATTATTGAATCCTTTAATATTCTAAAAAGTTTGCTAATAGCATTTTTTTAAATGATGAGCTTGCTAATAGCATTTTTTTAAATTATATGTTTGCTAATGCTTTGGCATATGTAAATTTATATGGCTAGAGGCACTGACTAGGAGGTTACAAAGGTAGGGTCACCAGTGAGAGGTTCTTACGTTTCAAAGTGAGAGATCACTTGGTTGCCTAATGTCCTGAGTTGCTTCATGTAAGGAAAGCATAAAAGTGAAAGGTGTTGATGTTAGAACTACTAATAAGGACAAGGAGTCTAGTCATCTTGAGAGTATCATTAGAGTGCTTGAAAAAATGTGGCTGTATCCATCACATTTATAGGGTTTGACACTACATTAATAACCATAATCTAACATCTGCTTGGTTTTAATATTGCTTCTGCATTAATTAATACTTTGTAATGCAATAGTTTATTTTGAGGGTCCTCCTGGGATTTTTCATATGATCTGTTACAAAAATAGAACTCCTTTCCTGTGCATTTCAAAGTCCATCCTGGGCAGTGGAATGTTTTTAGTACAACATTTGCACATCTATTAATATGCTGAAAAAAACTCAGATACAAATTTTCAAGCTTTGTAGTCTATGGTTAGCTAGCCTCTGCTCTTAGGCCTCTAAAGCGCTTGAATAATTTTCAAAAGTTGAGTCCTAACAGTATGTCATGTAAGTTTGCCGAATTAGGACACAAGTCTGTTTTCCACACCAAAATCATTCAGTGACCTGATCATCTGAAGTGCTCTGTTTTTATAGTTCTCATGGAAGACTCTAAGATGTATTTTTCAGAATTATCATCTTCAAGATTATTGCTTGTAGTAGCTTGAGTTTCCATAAAAATTGTTTAGAGACATTGTAATAAAATGAAGATGTCTAGAAAAGTTAACTTACTTGTCATATAAATGTTCTGAGACTTACAGTCTATAATAGAATTTTAAAAGTGCAGAAGCCAAGAGGTTTTAAGCAGAAAGAATCTTAAGTGTTGAAAATAATGTAATGACAACTAAACGGTAACAGGGAAGCCAATGCTGCCAGGTTTCCTCTCTTTTTCACAGGCTGGAGTGATAGCTTCCTCCTTTGTTTTTTCTTTCTGTTATTCTTAAGCCTGGATGAAAACATTCTGTCTAAAACGAGCTGTGCATGAAGTTTTAGTGGTATCTTACACAGTACCTGGCTACCTTAAACGTAGTGTTGGAGATAACAGATCTGAATAGGCAGGAGATCTTTGCACAACTGTGGGGTTGTTTTTTTTATTGCATCACCCACTAATTATCCTTGCCTCAAAGCAATAGAAAGTATGCAATTGGACCTCATATCTTAATATATCTTAAAATTGGTATCTTAAATTGGGCATCTTTAATTGGTCATTTTATAGCTAGTGTGATGCTTTGCACACTGTAACTCAAAACCAGGAGTTACTCCTAGGTTGTTACTTGATTTTTTTGTCACAGAACAACTCTGGACTGAATTTTTTTTTCCTCTGTCACAGTGTTCAACAGCAAACTATGCGTTTTAGTTTGTGAATTAGAATAGTGCTTAGCCCTCCACAGTAGTTAAAGTACTAAAGTTAAAATACATGTTGTGCCTATGTGTGTGGTAGGTGAAGACAAAGTAATGTTGCAGAATTAAGATTGGAGAAATGGTTGGTGTTTTGAATAACTGGTAATCAGACCCATTTTCTGATTCCTGTCTCGTTCTTTGAGGTTATCAGTATGAGAGCCAAAAGATGGTGTTAGGGGGAAAGCTAGGCGATGTAGCATCCTGTTTTAACACCCCAACTTGATGAACAGCCACACAGGCTTTAATTTAAAGAGTAATGCTGATTTTACAATCAGAAACAAAGCCCATGTCTCTAAATATGCTCTTCAAAACAGTAGTATTAGAAAAAAATATCTTAATTACAACAGTTTATAGCTAACAGTGCTGCTTGTGTCTCACAGAATGTCATACATCATACAGAGGTGTGAAGGCGTGTGTGCTTTTAGAGGTAGATATTGAAAAACAGGCTATATTTTTAGGTATAGAAGACCAGATGGTTTTTTCAGTTAATTTTCAGGGATTGTAAAGGCTCCTGGCTTTCCCATCTGAAGGAGGCCTGCCCTGGATGCAGGTCCCAGAGCCATCCATGGGGCCCAGCAGGTGCTTGGGGCAGCACAGTTGGTCTGGAGCGGGCAGCTGCGAAGGCGGGTCGTACAGAGGAAGCTGGGGCAATGGGAGAGTTGGGAGGTGATTTTGGGGGGAGCTCAGGGAAATAGGGGTCCTCTCAGGGTCAGGGGGTGTTAAGAGCGTGGAGTGGCTTTGTGAGATTAAGGTGTGTCTTATTGGTGGAAGGCAAAGAGGAAGGGGGACGTGGCGGGAGAGCGAGGGGACACGGGGAGCTGGTGTCATTGCTGGCAGACGGGCTGGTGAGGAGCAGAGCAAGAGCTACTGCAGCGGCAGGAAGGAGCTGCCGTCCTGTACGGATGAACTGAAGCCTCCCATGGCCTGTGTACTAGCTCAAGCTGAGCTGCTTCGTCTCCACTGCCTATCCCAGTTTATTCCTGTTTCCCAGGCTTGTAAATAACATTGCAAGTGATGGCTCAAGCTGTGAAATAGTGCAGTTTTAAGCAAGAAGAGGTAGGTCTTAGTACTCACAGGGTCATAGCGAAGAACGAGCGAGGTAGTGAGACTGCCTTACACTTAACTGCCCACTTGCTAGGGATGGGGTGAGAGTCCTGGCAGTATTGCCAAGATGCAGACACTTCACTTTTAGCTGCACAAAATATTAGCAAGTGTGGTAGCGTTAACAGCCAGCGCAGGGGAGTGTAAAGGCTCATCTGTTCCTCTTGGAATTGGACACAAAGCTCCCCTGGACTGCTGCAGTGGTCAGGCTCAGCCCACAGTCCTGTCGGTAGTGTCTTGGGGACACAAACAAACATGTAGGAATGCTGTCCCTTGTCAGGACTTTTCTACATCCTGTGACGGGCATGGCTGGACCGCCAGCAGCGCCGAGCGTGGTTTGGAGCATGCAGAAGGCAGTCCGTCCCGGGGAGAGCTGGTGCTGCACGGGAACGATATTGCGCGTCCGCGCATCACCCGGCAGAGGGCTCCCCTTCTAAGCTAATAAAATTCAGGCTTTATACCTGATTTAACGGAGAGCAAAATGCTTTGTTAATCACCATACTTAGGAATGCTGTATTCTTGGTTTTGGTTTTGACAGTAGTCTGTGCTTTATGTTTCTCAGTACCTAATCAAAAGTATGTGGTAAAACTGAAACAACATGTACGACATCATTAGAATTTTTTACAGATTGATATGTGTGTGTATTTGTATGTAAGTATGTGTAACACACACATGCAAGCCTGTCAAACCTGATCAGTTCTCTTCCTGCTTCATACGTCATTTTTTAGAAAAAAAAATGCTTCATAGATAGAAGAACACTGAGTATGACTGCAAAAGATAGTAGGCTGCTGACTTTCTGCAAATACAAATGTATAGATTCAATGGGCACCACTCAAGGTTTTGAAATTTAAATTTAAATAAAAGTTAAGATAAGGCAATTGTGTGCAAATGCAGGTGTGTGCCAGTATCTTTTTTTGACAAGACCCTTGATTCCCTTCTGCAGGATGATTAGGTACTCATTTTTGCACAACGCACTGGAATGCAAAAAAAAAATTGGACTTGGGAACAAAGCCTTATCTTTTACCTCTGTGTGGGTATCTGTGCTTTTTAAAATAATAAACACTTCAGTGAACAAGGTTTGGGTTGCCTTTTCTCCTTTGAGAATATGGTTCTGTATTGTGGCCCTATAAACCAAGAAGTGTTATCAACCCCTTCTGTAATTTTAACAGTAAATAGGAGGCATATCAGTTACTGCCAGAAGTTGGATTAGTTCAGAAACACAGATTACCATCTCCATTTGAAGTAGGCTGTACCTTTATGACTGTGCTGCTTTAAATTATATATAGAACTGACAATTATTCAAGTAAGCAAAGGCTAAAACTAGAAAAGCAAGGGATTGTTACAGGTAGAACCTAATCAATCAACTGTAAAACATCAAAAATGTACTGCAGATATTTGGGATTTCATTATTAGGTGCAAGTGGTGTTTTATAGCATAGGAGGATTTTGGTAGGTGGAGTGTTCAGGAGATGAAAACTTTTTCAATACCATTTGACTGCTGTAAGGAGCACAAGCAGATCTCAAGGAACAGAGCTACTAGGAGTTCTCACTGTTTCCAACAAGTGGGAAGAAAATATTAATCCCCTTCTTTCTCTGAACTAAATCTTGTGGTCTGCTTCTCCTTTCCCTTTGAATTTATTTCCGCGTAGAAGTATAGCTTGCAAAGAGGTTGACCTCTGTAGGCAAAGGGGAGCAGTCTCTTCAGTTCCTGCTCTGTTCCTTTAGCAAGTCTGATCTCCAGCAAACACTAAGGCAAGGAAAATGCATTTGACCTGAACAGCTCCCTCTCTGTACAGTCCCTTTTCCTGCCTGCCTGCCCAAGAACTGAACAATCCTGACATACTGGAAAACACCATGGATACAGACAGGTGGTTTTTCTACTGTTTTCAGTTTATAGGAAATGGATAAAATGCCTCACAGCATCATGCTAAGGGTCTTGAAGCAGCACCTGTAACTGCGATCCAGTGTGAGTGTGTAGGAGGCAGTGCTGTGCTTGCAAGCAGGCTATTTTCCTTGTACAGGGCTTCTCTGAGAGATCCAGCTCTTTTCAAGGAAGATTTTGATTCTGTTTTTTTTTTCTGCAGTCAGTTAGTTAGCCACTTCCTGTATTTGGCTGTTCATGGTGCTTTTCTCGACTTTAATACTGCACTCAGCAACCAGTGACAGAGACTATTTTAAGGCCTCTTACAATGGTCTTCTCATTTACTTAGCTAAAATGAGAAAGTTAGCCCTACATTGGCCACTTGTTAGCTGATGACAACTTTTACTTTGAATCTGGTTCCCCCTCCCCCACCTGAAATCCCTGGCTCAGCAAATATTTGAACCTGCCCAAGTTAATCATGAAACTAAGATCTTTATCTGAGAGAGACGTGCAAGCTACCAAGGGTGGTGGTTTGGGTTTTTTTTCCACAGTACTAAAGTCAGGTTCACTTTTTAATGATGAACCAGAGTAAGGGGATACCTTCTGCACAGCACAGAGCTTTAAGCAGTTAAGAAGAGAGAAGGGGCTTGGATTTTCTCACTGCATGTTACAGCTCTTTTAGGGATTTTTATGGAACATGGGTTGGAAAGCAGAGCAATCTCTTTTTCAGAATTTTTTTTTTCTTCGTTGCTTCAGAGAAGCTTCTTACTAAAAGGAGTTTTGGGGGGGGGTTAAACAAGATTTTTATAAGAGGAAACCAATTAATTTTTCAAGTTACTGGATTGTATTTTCAGGCTGTAATACAAGGGCAAGCATTTGCGATGCATAATTTACAAAGTAAGTGATTTTGAATTTATGTGTGTGTTTTCTTCATCACCTTGTGGAAGTATTGTACTATAACTGATTACCAGGTAGAGCTTTCATGGTCTTAAGATACGTGAATGAAAGTCAAGTACCTCAGTACCTCCCCAGGTTATACAGGGAACAGGGAATTGCCTGTCTGCCTCCTGTCTTTTCTTGCCTGCAAGCTAGGCTGGTCTGAGCTGAGCACTAACCTGATTATACAAGTGTAGGCAGTCCAAAATTTGGCCACTAGTGAAGCCCTGGAGAAGTAATTTTTCCTAAAAGCCTTTATTCAACAGAATAAAAAATCTTAGTGAACCCACATGAGACCTAAATGCAGCAATGTAGTCTTTGTAGGAAATCTTTATAACTTAATTTAAATAATTACCTTGGCAACTCAACTGTTTGGGTAGCAGGTGGGCTAAACCTCTAAGTTCAGTGTTTGGACTTGTGTCTGGGATAATTTTAAGTATCCTATTTCATTTTGGAAATGGTAGGAATCTTTGGAGCATGTCTACCTAAGCAGGGAGGGGAGAGTCTACTTCAGGATGAATTTAAGCTTGTTAACATATAAAGCAAACTAGCATGCATTTTTTGGTAGCTGTTGGTACTCCAGACATGTTCTTGTATGTTAATACTTGTCTAAAAGGGGTAAGCTGCTGAGGGGCACAGAGCCGGGGTAGGTATGTGTGAAATATTTGGGAAGGATATAAATTGTATTAATTTTTTTAATGAGTGTTTGTGAGATAGAGCACATTTCAGCCGCACCAGGATTTCTTACGATGTAGGCACAGATAGTTGCTACAGCTACTCTTTGTTGTGGTTATTTTTGGTATCTGGTTTTCTGCCCCCATAGATTATAGCAAGTATAAAGCACTCACATTGCTTTACATAGCATTCTGCTCTGGAATTAATAGTCTATTCTGTGCATGTTTCTTCCAAGAGGTCTGAGAGAGTTACAGTCAGCGATGGGGGGGAGTTAAGAAGGAATATTTCTAAATGGTAGGAGGATACTGATGACATAAAGTCAAGTGAGGAATGAGACACTGACAAGGGACTCTTGCTTTTAAAAACAATTAACTTGATAAATATCTCAATGAGAACAGGGTAGAGAAACAGTGTGAAAAGGCAGACTAAATCTTTGTGTATCCTGACAGACTGGATTTTTATGTTCAGCAAAATCACTTTTCAAGATCTTGCTCAGTTTTGACTTTCTTCCACGGTTTAGGCAAGTCTGCTGAATGTAAGATTACAATATTTGGGTTTTAGATTTCAAAATGAGTTAATCTAGATTGTTTGGAATTGCATTTTATTATAAAATTATAAGGGAAGGAAGACACCTCTGCAGTAAGTGCATTTTATATAATAATATCAAGTATATCAGACCTGTGTGTCCATTAAAATAATTGAAATCTGCACAGTTTAAAATTATCATCCATATTTCGTTATGAGGAGATATATAAGTCTGTGTGTGTATGTATATGTAAAATGAGTGTGTATTGGATACACACACACACACACACACACTCATGCTCTTTTCCATTCGGCATCTTTAGTATGTGCAGTAGGTCCAGAAGCCTTTTAAAGCTTTTTGAATGGTAAACTTCAGGCATCGAAACAGGAGAATGCAACTGAGATGTGACCGACCTACTTCTAAAGGGAGCTGCCCTGTGTGTGAGTGTGCATGTGTTGTGTGCGCTTGTGTGTAAGAGCTACGTGCTGCAGCATATCAGCCTTTTGTCATCCTGCCAGGTTTGGACTGTACCATGCTGCAAAGTCAGGAAAATGAGCCACGAACACGGCGAGGAGAGCCCACTCGCTCCTTTTGTTTGCAATATCAGGTTTATATTGCAGTTCTGCTAAATGTAGATTCTTTCTGAAACTGAAATTGTTTTAAGATTAATGTAGAACAAAATGATGAAACAGGAGTGGTCTGGTGACATTATTTTGACATGATTGGCTGAGGATTATGATGTAATAGGTTACAGTGCAGCCCCTTATAGGTTTTAAAATGAATTCCAAGACACCATTACAAAGAGAGCCTGACTCTTTTCTTGTATCTGAGCTTACTCAGTGAAACTCATACAAATGTACAATACTGTTTGGAATATGGAAGAACTGGATATAGAATATCCTAAGACAGATATAAATTGTGGCACAGACTTGATGTTTTACATAGAAATGGATCCACCAGGTAAAACTGCAGTCTTATTATGGAAGACTTAATTCATTTTGGTCTTTACAATAGCTGCTGAAAAATTCTTAGTGGATATGTAGGATTTCTTTACTTTGACATTGATACAAATTGTTGTTCTTTTTCCTTTCTTTCATAAATTAGAATTAAATTGTGGTTTAGTGCATGGTTATAGTAATTAGAATCTTAACCTGTAGAAATACCTGTCTGCTTACTTAACTGAATTTTTACTGAATTTACCTGTTTTTTGATTTTATTCTGTCAGATGTCATTCTAGTTCTGCTATTATATCAAAAATTTTGTATTTCTTTTATTATTATTTTTGCTATATCTGTTCCACACTGTGACTAAAAGGAGATGCTATAGTAACACTTTTCTTGCCTGAAACAGTGATTGCAAATCATTGTTTTGGATTGTTTGAGGAAAAAACAGATTTTAAAATCTAGCAATAGTAATTGAATACCTGATATCGCATCATTTTTTCATATCATATAAAAATATTATGCTATTTTGATATTCATTGTGACTTTAAAACATTGTATTTTGTAGCCTATCATAATATATAGGACAGGGACGTCTGTAAGGAATGATGTACTTACTGGAGAACTAAAAGAGCTGGGTTGATTTTTAATCCTGATTCCAATGTAGTCCCCCTTGCTACTAAGTCAGGAGTGCTGCAGTATCTTCTCCGGCACCCGCTGGTATACATATACAGCTTTGACATTGAGAAAAGGGGGATGTGGTTTTTAATCAGTCCTGGCATTTGGAACACTATTTATTCTGTAGGATACTAAGATTAACACAAGGGATATTTGGGTCACAGATGGGTTTCTTAAAGTGTTTTTTTGGCAAATCATCGCACAGAATGCTGAGGATCACAAAACCCCAATTCTTCTGCTTAAAATACACAGTATTGCTGTGGGTTTGCATCTCTTATTACTCAGCTTCTAGGTGAGGAAGCAGCACTGTTCTTCTAAGATCATTACATAGGAGGAAAAAAAAAGAAATTTTCTATGTTTTGTTATTTATATTCACCTGAAGATAGTGGAAGAAGGTAAAAGCAAACTTCAGATTTTTTTTTTCTCAAATGCTTTCTTCACAGGGAGAGGAGATGAGTATGGTGTTAGATTTTGCTTAAAATATATTATTGCAAGAGTAACATACTTCTTTGAAATGTACATCTTTCTTGTTGAATTATATTGTTTTCAGTAAAATATCTTGATTCCTCTGATGTCTTTTAAAGACTGTTAGTGATGGAAAACTCTATTTTGTAACTTTTCTTTTTTTTTTTTTTTTCTCATTCCTGTAATAATGTGTAATTTCAAGGAATATATGGTCAGGTTTCCAATCAGTTATAATCAACTTTTTTTTTTTCCCTTTCATCTGCAGCACTGCCTCCTAAGCCACCGAAACCTAATACTGTAACTAACAACGGCATGAATAACAACATGTCATTACAAGATGCTGAATGGTACTGGGGAGATATCTCAAGGTAAATCAGCTCAAGACATGTATTTCTTATGTTTGGCTTTATGGCTATGCTATTCTGTGTGTATATATTATGCTTAAGTATAGAAAAATTACAGTTCTAAGAACCATTTTAGGATATTTTCCAACACAAACGTATTACGTTTTTTTATTCCAAACATGACTACAATATTACTGGCAGTCAGTTAGGATGTAGTATGTGAAATAATTGTTCTGTTACTTTAAGACAGCTATATGAAATGCTAGCATGAAAGGACAACACCAAGAAATAAGTATTTTCTTCCTGTCTTTCATCCAGAACCTCAACTGTAGGCACAATAGTTAAGAAGCCAGACTAACAAGTACCATATATTAGCAACACTTTTAACTGTACTATATATAGGTACTTTAGACCAGCACTGGCTACTCCAATTGTGCAGGCTTGTATGAACAAGCAGAAAGACCTTTGCATAAATATAATTTTGTCCAGCGTGAGAGGACATAGAATATACCAGTTTTATATTCCAGTTGTTCTCCAGCAATGTTAAATAAGCTATTAAATAACTGTATTTATTAATATGGAGATCAAGAAGGCTTCTAAAACCACTTGTTTTAAAACAGAAGAATTTAGAGCACGGTAAGAGGATAAATGAGTGAGAAGTAGCTGAAATGATTGGTTACTTTTGCTTTCATTTTAGGGAAGAAGTAAACGAGAAGCTTCGAGACACTGCTGATGGTACCTTTTTGGTACGAGATGCTTCAACCAAAATGCATGGGGACTACACACTTACACTAAGGTAAGATTAGTTATGCTAGGTTTGTAATACTTGACAGTAAAATGCAATACTGCATTTAAAATACAGTGTTCTTTAGGAAATAGTACTTGAAGTATGCCTAACTTTTCAACAAACTTTATTTGCAGGAAAGGAGGAAATAACAAATTAATCAAAATATTTCATCGAGATGGAAAATATGGCTTTTCTGACCCATTAACTTTCAACTCTGTGGTCGAGCTAATAAACCACTACCGGAATGAATCTCTAGCCCAGTATAATCCTAAACTGGATGTAAAATTACTGTATCCAGTATCTAAGTACCAGCAGGTAATTTGGTCTATTTTCTTTGTGTTTCACTTAAATACAGAGAAATTACTGCAGACTGGGTAGTCATTTATCATGAAGAACTTCAGCTCTGTTAATATTAGAAAAAATAAAGTGGGTATAAAAATGGATATTTTTGTTTAAAACCAACTCCACAGTTTGCATATAAATAATTAAAACTTTAAATACTGCAGATACCATATTAAGAAATAAACTTACTTTAATAAATATCCCACTTATCAAAGATGAAATATATCAGTATAAAGCTGAACACTTGCAATGCAAAATTGCTATTTGTCATTAACTTCTCATTTGCATATTATGCATGTAGCATATTATAATATATATCCATATTGATGAAAGAGGAGTCACATTTACTATGTAACTATCTAGGCATTTTTAAGCCCTTTTATCCTGAAAATCTGTGCAATATAATTTGTTTCTTTATGGAATATCTTTCCTTCTGCTCATCATTCCAGGATCAAGTTGTAAAAGAGGATAGCATTGAAGCAGTGGGAAAGAAATTACATGAATATAATACCCAGTTCCAAGAAAAAAGCCGAGAATATGACAGACTCTATGAAGACTACACAAGAACATCTCAGGTGAGCTAGATTTGAAACAAAAGGGAGAGTGGAAGACTTCTGTAGATTTAGAAGAATATTATTGTAAATTCATACTGCCATCTTCCTCCATCTTCCTCTCCTCCCTGCCACCACTGCTGATGCCCAAAGGAGAAAACATACCTGATGTGCTTGCTCCATATAGTAGAATTGCTTACTCACATTTGAACAGTCACCACCCGTAACCCAACCTACCCTGTGCCAAAGTCTGACACCTGCATCCAAAGCCAGCACAGAACTATCTTGATTTACCAATACTTCTGCATACTGACCTCATCAAGCTGAGTTACGGCTTTCAAGGCACGTTTGCAGGGAAGCACTGTTTTTTGTTGCTAGTTTTTGAAGGGTCTGGTTTCATCTATCCAGGGTAGAGAGATGGCATGTGTAGATAAAGTGCAGTAACAAAAAGATGCCTCTGTCCTTTCAACTTAATCAGTCATTAGCCAAGTCTTGAAGTGCCAGTGAATTAGTGCAGTTTTACAAACCCAGAATCAAGACTGCTTATTAAAATGAGCAGGAAATATGCCTGAAAATAATTGAAGAAAGGCGAAGAAGTGCAGACAACTTCAATTAATGACTTAAAAGACTTGGCTATCGACTAGCTATGTAGGGGCAGGAGGATGGACTAGATGACCTCTTGAGACCTGTCCAGGCCAGTATCTCACACTTTTATTTCAGAAAGTCAGATGTGCCTCTTAAGGACATTAGTTGATACAAAGGGCAAAGTGCGTTGCCATAAGGCTCTAATGGTCACAAATAAAACTTACTTACACCAAACAAAGATTGTAGCTAGCTCTTTCTCTAGCAATTTTTCTTTCTTGGAAAACCTCAGCATGGAAAGCCTCATCACGGTAGCCTTTTGCACAGGGCTGTTCTCTCTGTGTTATAAGGCTCTGCAGACAGAATGCATTCTGGTAAAGGAATATTGAAGTCTTCTTTTACAATATACTGAAGTGTTTCTGTGATACAACCAATAAGTCATCCCCTCTGTCTGATAACAACTGTAATAACAATTATTTTATTTTCAGGAAATTCAAATGAAAAGAACAGCTATTGAAGCATTTAATGAAACAATAAAAATATTTGAAGAGCAGTGCCAGACACAAGAAAGATACAGTAAGGAATACATTGAAAAATTTAAACGGGAAGGAAATGAAAAAGAAATACAAAGGTCAGTATTTGTATTTGCATTTCAAATTGTATTATTTTGAAAGAAGAAAAAATGCCAAGTATAGATCTGCCTAAAACTAAAGCAAGATGGCAATTTTAAAGTTGTTCAGTTGTAAGCAAAAAAGACTCAAATGGGGTAGATGTGAACTTGCAAAATGTATAGCTACATCTAGAGAAATAATCTGTTCTCTTAAGTATCTACACTGCTAAATAGCAGATTAGAAAATCATGAATAACACATCATCAGAGTGTAACCTACCACATTATTCCATTCAGAATTATGCACAACTATGAAAAACTGAAGTCTCGAATAAGTGAAATTGTGGACAGCAGGCGTAGATTAGAAGAGGATTTAAAGAAGCAAGCAGCTGAGTATAGAGAGATAGACAAGCGTATGAACAGCATTAAGCCAGACCTCATACAGCTGAGGAAGACAAGAGATCAGTACTTGATGTGAGTATCATTATGAATTAACAAAAAAAATTTTAAGGTTTTTTTTCTATTGGTATCCAGCTTCTGTGACTAAACATTAATTTTATTTGCATTTATTGTTCAGGTGGCTGACTCAAAAAGGTGTTCGGCAAAAGAAGCTAAATGAATGGCTTGGAAATGAAAATACAGAAGAGTGAGTATTAAAAGATTTAAATATTTCTGGTATTTCAAATCATCTTACACAAAAGTGAGATAAAGCATATTTAATTCCTGGACCACACAGAGGAAATACCAAGCCTAGGTCTCCAGTAACAATGCACACTGTTAACACATGGCAGCCTACATAATGCAAGTATTAGAAAGGACTCTGTCTCACCCCCTACGCTCCATTAAGTGCATTATCAGGTTACTATAGCAAAGCACCAGAATATAACCTGTGTCTTTATTCTTACCAGCAAAATGAAGATCATAAGGTGTTAGAATCTTATAGAGATGCCATATGGATGGATAAATTGTTCATAAGGTCTCTTAGGCATGGGCAGGCTTTTTCCAAATTTCAAATGTTGGTACCATGGTGCTATCTAGTATAGTGGCACCCGCATCAGTATACCACATTGCTATTGGAGATAATAAAATTGTATATGCTGAAGAGTGGTCCTTCTCTGGTTCTGTGGTCTGTTTAATTTTTCTGGGAAGTGGAAGGCTAGTGTTCTGTCATTTCAAGCAATGGAGTTTACTCTAAGTTCTGAGAGGGGCTTGGCTAATAAATACATTTCACTTCATTCCTGGGAAAAAAGCAAAAAGCACCTGGGTGGTGTGAATGTAGACCAAATTTAAACAAAAGCAAGCCACAAAATAATATCAAAAGTGTCGTAAGAGTGAAGAATGAACAAATAGAAAACCAAAGTTGTCTGAGTAATATATCAACATTTTCTGCCTTTGTAGTTTCTTGTGCATGCCTTTTACGCTGCCTGACTGGCTGAACATACAGCAAAAGCAGCAGACTGACAATGACTGTTTAGTGGATCTACATTCTAGGCTTGCCCACATCTATTTTAATGTGGCTTGGTTTATTGAGTCTCATACTGTTATCCTGGAAATTGTGCATCTCTGCTGTGGCTGCACTGGTAGAAGCAGGGGATAAAAATGGCATACACATTTTAAAACAATGTTGTTTACTAAGCCTTAGCACAGCTCAAAGATGGTATGATGGAGAATATGTAGGCACCTGTTTCCAGTAGTACTCCCATCACTTAAACAGTAGACAAAGAATAATGCCAGACCATGGTTTTAGTGTAGCGTCAAAATAGTAAGTGAAACTGTTTAAAGAAAATCTTCCTTTTCTCTCACTCTGTGATTCTCCTTGCCAGTGAGTCTGGTAAGTGCTCAGGTTTCTGCTGAAAAATTAAACTTTCAGAATATGACTTTTTTTCTAAAGCTATAATGCAGAAAAAACCAATATAATGAGCAGCAGGAAAAATGCGAATCGCTTTCTCTAGGTTCTGACTGAAAATAGAGCCATTGCTGAATGCATTTGAATATCATGCAGGACAAAGGAGTACAATAGGATAAGGGACTAGAGAGACTGTCATCTGAAACAAAAGAAAGCTTCTTCTTTCTGAAAAATTGAGTTCTGTGTGAGATTGCTGACTTCTGTAGACTACTTTGAGAATCTTCAGAAAGAGAATGTGGATGAGTGAGAAGTCATGTTTTCTTAGACCAAGGAAAACTGATTAAAAACCTATTACAGAGAGAATAAATGCATTAGCCAAACACAGACTGATTGCAAGCTGAGCAGAAGAGGCAGGGCCCACCAGTGCAGGCTACTGGGGGAGTGAGGAGCTCTGGAACTGCAGAATATCAAAGTGGTGTCCACACAGCTGATCCAGAGACATCTTCTTTCATGGTGGGCTTTAGCTCAGAGGGTTCTCTGTAACTCTGAACCAGCTTTATAGTTGGTGGCTGTTTGGATAGAGAAAGCCGTATATTATATGCTCTTCTCATAATCTGGTTATAGGGAGAGAGAAGGCACTCTACTATTCCACCCTTTCCACAGAGCCATCTCCCCTATAAATAAATAACCTGTCTACCTGTACAACTGTTCACAGCTTTCCCAAGCAGCAGCTGTAGTTGATACATTGCATGATTTTTCACTGCTGACCAAGTGTTCTGATCTTTGGAAATGAAGCCGACTCAGAGGGTATTGATTTCATTGGGCTTGCCATTTACCAAAACAGTGAGCAATGGTAGCAGTACTGAAGTGCTCACAGCAGGTTCTGAAAGATAGCACAGCATCCTTTTTTATCCTTCTTCAGATTTACATGAGTGTTTTTAAAAGAAACAAGAACCAGAACTTTAATTTTATTTTTATTCAGTGGTTTGAATGGTGCAGTATTACGTGGTTTACAATCCCTAGTTTTACCAGGGAGGCATCCTACTAACTAACCACTGACTTACTTGTTTTTAAGTAATGTGAAATGGGGACTACTTAATTCATGAATTTTGCTCTGCTATGTGTTTCACAAACACATTTTGTCCTATTTCAACAGCCAATACTCTATGGTGGAAGATGATGAGGACTTGCCCCATCATGATGAGAGAACGTGGAATGTGGGAAATATCAACAGAAGCCAAGCTGAAAATCTGCTGCGGGGAAAGCGAGATGGAACATTCCTTGTTCGAGAGAGCAGCAAACAAGGCTGCTATGCCTGCTCTGTTGTGTATGTACCCTAATTTGTGAATGATGTAACCAACATTTGAGGGACCTACCTTGAGCCAGGGGCAGCAAGACACTTGCATATGCATGGATCCCACTGGACCTTAGAACCAGACCAACAAGTCCTGAGGCCATCCTTATTGCTGCTCCATTTCCTACACAGCTCAAACCTTTGCCACTCCCACAGATGAGCCTCACACGGATGCACTCCTTTCTGTGCAGCTGCTACGTCCTGCCTATCTTCTGCCTCCCTAAGCTAACACAACATCTGGGAATTTGGGTTTAACCTAGGCTTTTACCATTATCCCACCACAGAAGACAGGAATTCTATGTAGTGACTAGCATCTTAAGATTTATTGCCAATACCTTATTTTCTAGCTTAACTTTACTGTACTGACAAACTAAAAACTGGTTGTTTTTTTTCCTCTTTAGGGTGGATGGAGAAGTAAAGCACTGTGTGATAAACAAAACACCTACTGGGTATGGATTTGCAGAGCCATATAACTTGTACAACTCGCTCAAAGAACTGGTGCTACATTATCAACACACATCACTTGTGCAGCACAATGACTCTCTCAATGTCACACTAGCCTACCCGGTATATGCACAGCAGAGGCGATGAAGATCTTAATACTCTGGGTTGTTTGGTTTTTTTCTAAAGGAAGGATTTGACAACATTGAGGCCTCTGGAGAGAAAAGGCTCCTTTCAGCCTTACTCAAGAATTTGAGCTGCAGTATCAAAGCTATCTGTCTTCAGATGGGACTAGAGCTTTCCTTCACAACTGCAGTGGCAGAGATCACAGTATTAAGCTGTGAACGTATGTTTCTAATCTGAAGTGCTTTTTTTTTTTTAATTGAGAAAAGAAAAACACAAGAGAAAGAAATCCAAACCTGATCTCCCTGCAGGGACATAGAGGCCTTTAACCATGGTGCTTGTTTACGACCACTTCTCAAGCTTTACCAGCTAGAACATTGGATTCTCCAGACACAAGGTATAAGATGTCTTTGTCATTTGGTTATTGGAATTTCGTGGTCACGACCTGGCTTGGATTTGGTGTTGCTGCACTCAGTGGATCCAGACACACAGCATTGTGGATTTTTTGGTTTCTGGTGAATGATATGTAGCAGAATGGCACTTTCATTTCTAAGGGACACTTTAAAAGGACTTCAGTTACAGTATGTTGTTCAGAGTAATTGTAATAGCAAAGTGCCAGGAAGTGTTTTGTTTAGACGTTTAAAAATCCTGTTTTAAGAATATATTTAAGACTGAAGAAAACAGGACTTTCAATGGCATACAGTATATAATAATGTACATAGTATTGGATGACTAACTATCATTGATGGAAACTTATCAATACCAAACTGCTTCTCTTTTCCCTTTTCTGTTTGCTGAAAGCTGAATTCTTAGACCATGCTATGCAATACTGAATTTTATTTAGGCTGTAGTCTTCTCTCAAGCATATCTACAGGTTAAGCTTGTTTTTCTTTCTTGTTTCCTTGTCTTCTTTTTTCTTTCTTTCTTTTGCCTGAGAATATTTTTTCTGATTATTATTTTTTGTTATTCATTTTGTTGTTTGTGGGTTTTTTTAAAATGTACAGGAAGCCAGCAAGTGTTGGCTTCACAATTAAAACTATGAAATATTTTACAATTTTCTTTCTATAGAATATTGAGCTACTAGCTCAAAATTTTAAAAGTTCGTAATTTTTTTTTGACTAAATATTTTGTTGGGCAGTGCCTGATAAGCTTCAAAGCTGCTTTATTCAATTAAAAATATATGGACATTACAAAATATCACTGAGTCCAACAATATTGTTTCAGAGATATCTTTAGAATACGGTACCACACAATGTTTGCTTCTTGAAGCATTTTGAACTTCTATCATGATTGTCTTTGGATTTGGAAGACGAAAAATTGTTTTTCCTTCTCTGATAGTGATTGCAGAAAAACCGGGAAATTTGGCTACTGCCGTAGATAGTTTGGATCTCCTAATGAATCCATTCTTCATAGTAAATAAATGACTTCTTGACCTACAGTGGCAGAATTTTTGTCAGCATGTGAAAGTATTTTCATTTCATATGAAGGAAGTTTCTCTAATTTGTTGCCTAGGTTTGTTTTTTGGAATAGTATTGGGAAAAAAAAGCTCCCACCTTTACTGAGAACGTTTGGATACAACATAGAGCTAATAAGACTGGAAAATGTCTGTTTTGAAAATGATTAGGCTATCATATTTAACATTTTGGATTTATTTTCATGAGTTTGTAGGCTGAGGCAATATCAAAGTGAACACTTCTATAATTTCAGGCACCAGAGACTTACAGAATTATGGTTTAGTTAAAGGAAACAAACACATGAATCCCATTAAAGCAAACTTACTAAGAATACTGGGACAATTCACTGTGGGTGGTTTGCAATGGTTATTTATTGTCCTTACCACTGAGGAAATTCATACATTGCAAACTGATAAAGTAATGAAGTTCACAGACATCTTGGAAAAGTTTTGACTAAGTGAACATATGAATTTATTCTTCCCCCAAGATGCAAAGGCAAGACCCATTACTATTGAAGAGAGCTATACACACAATCAAGAGTAAGACCCATGGAGCTCTCTCATAATAGCTCTGTTTTAGAGATACATGTGTTTTAATTCAAAGTATGCAGTGCTTATTAAGCTATCAGAAATAATAAGAAATTTGCCAGTCTCCAGTAGTTTTTATATTATCTTTTAATTTTTACATTATTCCTTCATTTCTGAGGCTATAAGGCGTTTGATTTTATTTTGATTTTGTGCTTTTTTTTTTTTTTGGTGGGTTGTCTTTGGTTTCCTATAGATGTATTTTCTTACTAGAATTTATATCAGGAAACAAGATTTAACCAACATTAGTGTTTCAAGGTAGTCACCACTTATAAAATTACTCTGAATGCTTTTTCTGAATAGAAGTTTAGTCTTCATCCCTTCCCTTCCTCATTCCACACTCTTTTCAGGCCTGTAGGACCATGTAAATTTGGTTTACTAATAACTGGTTTTTACTATGAAAAGCACCAACAACTACTCTAGCATGCCAGTTATACTACTGTGCTTGAAGTTACAAATTAGTTCAATATACAACAATTTAACACTTGTAGCAATTCAAGATATTCTTTGGACATATATTAATTTTTGAATGTTAAGTATTTTAAGAGTAAAATTGTATTTTTTTCTCTATAAGCAAAATATATGTAATCTGAATTGATGTTTCACGTAGCATTTGTCAAGAAATTTTATCGTAGTTAAGGCATTTGGATCTAATTTTCCTCATATTAATAAAACCTCTGCTATGTTAGTGGGCCATATCCTTAGTATGCCCAGCCTAGGATGGAGTATCATTTGTTCCTGTCATGCTGTACAACTTCTCTTCATCTGTGGCTGTAGCAGAGGAAAAAAAATAGTGTGTGTGCAAATTTGACACTTGCTTTTCTTGCACAAGCAACAATGAGAAATAAGCACTATATTGTAAGGATTAGTGCTTATGGCTTCTTAAGGGGATATTCTGCCTACACAGGGTCTGTGCAATCTGCAAGGATCACTTACGCCCTCAAATTGGCATGAGTGGGTTTTCACTGGTACTTATGTATTGTGTGGCCTCTGCATTTCCCTCCCTCCTTAATGCACAGAGCTAAGTCCTGCCAAAGGCCCTATTCACTGCAGAGTTGTTTGTCCTTAATGTACCATATTGTTCACTCCAGTTTTGATTTGATCTCAAACAGACTAATATACACAGAAAAAAAGCACGTGGATATAACTGAAGAAACACGGTGCTTTTCTGTATTTCTATTGACATGTAGTTTTTCCATCTAATATAATTCAAGGGTGGGTTTTGTTTTGTTACGTTTCTTTGGTTTGGGGAAATTTTGTTTTACTTTAAATCCTTGAGTTTTGCTGCACTGCAGCAGCACTTTCACAAGGCCTTTGAAAGGTACAAGACGTAACACAGAGAACCAAAACCCACAAGCAAAATTAGGAGTTTCTGATTTTCTTAAGTTGAAATTTGAATTTGCAGATTTGGGGATATGTATCTGTGCACATGCGTGCACACTTGCTGTGTTTATGTATGAATAGATCCCAGTATAGGTGCATTTTCACCAAACATGATCATTTTGCTGAATTCAGTAAGTGATATCATTAACTTTGTTTAAAGACACACACACATGCACACTAGACCTTTGTGGGTGCAGCATGTTTCCAAATACAGTTAGAAAACTGAGTTTCTGTGTTGTTGGATATTTTCTTAAAAAAAAAAAAAAAAAAAAAAAAAAAAAAGCTTGTCTGTATGGTTCAGTTATCTAAGAAATCTTGTCAAGCAATCTGTAAAACCAAATCTTCACATTTTCTATTTGGTGTCAACTGTTCTGTAGTGAAGAAATGGCTTTGTCTTGTAATTGGCAATGAAATAATAATGCTTGGGAAAACATTCAGATGCTTCTAATGGGGAAAACCTCTGCCAATTTTCACACAGTGCTTTTGCTATGCATGGTATTAAGTTGGGAAAGTGAATCCTGATACTATTTTTTTTCAGGGTCACTTTAGAAATGGGCAGCTCAAAGCACAATGCCTCCCATGGGACAAGGTTCCAAAATGCAATTTTTTATGTAGAATCATGTTGTATTTACTGCAGTTGAAGACTAAACTGCACTGTGGGAGTTGGTAACGTTACATTGCACTTGTCCTAATGAGATTGCATTAGCTGCCCAAGATGCTGCTATTTTTTTTTATTCTTGTTTTTAAAAATAAAGCTCTGTTCTGTTAAATGTCTTTAAAACATTAAGATTACTTTGTTTTAAAATGGTCTTTGAGGAGGTGGAGGGTAAAGTGGGTTGTAAATTGCCTTTACAAGGCAACAGTGAAAACATGCCTCCTTGAAATTTTGTTCAAGCTATAGAGTTGATGGAGCTGTGTCTTGTTTTTAAGTTGCTTTAAAAATTGTAATAAGTCTTCAAGCAAAATAAAAGTTGTTTTGAAACTGCATTTCAGTTGTTGAGGCTTCACTAAGGACCGAGATGTTTATTTACCAGCATCCTTGGCCAACTCTTCCTATCTGTATGTGGCCTACTTTGAAAATGAGACCCAAATGCTCATATTATTAGAGGGAACCAGGGAGAAAATAATTTCAGCTGACTCACAGCCATCCTATGTATTGAACTGAATGGAGTAGTTGAGTAGCTCCAAAATAGTCTTGTGCCAAACAGTGCCAAAATGACAGTTCTGGTCATCTCATACTCCTGCGAAAACAGCACAACATTCATGATCTGTGATCTGCCTATTACACTCAGATGAAGTTCTGGTTCTTCTGAAATCAGTGTGTGTTTTGTCACTGGTTTCCATGAAGCCAGCCTGTCAGCCTTTGTAGCTAGAAGTCATCTACCAGCTTCATGGCTGCATCTAATAGTGAAAACCAATGTAAGAATGAAGAAGAGGGATTAAGTAAGAAGGTGATTGGGCAAGACCAATTCTGAGCATTGTTTTCTTCCCCTCGTTATTGGTATGTGGTATCTGACTTCTTTGAGCCCATCCATATCTTGCCCCAGGAGAGGTCCTCCAAAGAAGTCAGCCAGCCACTCTGGAAGCAGAAAGAGATTCCTATTCCCATTCTGTCCAAGGTTTCCATTCCAAAATCTGCCCACATTTTGCTTGCACTAGTCACACAATACTCCCTGACCGGGGTACTCAGGTAGCACAGGCTTAAAATAATTTTTAATAATCACAACATTGTCACTGGCCCTTAGATGTTCTTATAAGAAACTTAGATTAAAGGCTATTATATTGTTAGCCAGCTTAATAGAAAGTGAGGCTAGATCTCCAGTGAACGTATAGGTTGCAGTTTTTCTCAGTGAGTAAGCTGATTCTTCAACAGACACCAAGTTTATCTTACTCCTGCTCCCTGAACTGACGTTAAGCAACACAAACGCTTCTGCAGCCATAGAGCTAAACATCTAAAAATCAGGTTACCTAGGTCATAAATCACGCATTGTCCATCACCAGCTATTGAGAGAAATTAAGACTGGCTGATCATAATCTGCAGAAATCTACAGACCTCTTGCCTGTATCATATGTTGTATAGAAATCACTCTTGGCAGACTGGAAAAATCGTTTGCAAAAATGTCATTCTATTTTTGCTATCTGCAGACAAACACACCCCTACATTCCCTCTCTGCTTTCTTGCTAAGTCTTGATGGTCATTTCTCACAGGGAATATGAAAAACTGCTTAAATCTGTCTTTGTGCAGCTACAAGGGGGTGAGATACGTTTAAAGGCTTGGGAATGCTCGTCGTGGTGTTTTTTCTCCCCAAGGTGCTTGACTTGTGCAAAGTCGTGTGCGAGTAACTTCACACAAATCCCTTTGTCTGAGCTGCAAAGCCAAAAAGGAAGAGGAAACTTTAAAACTTCTCACTGCTGCCTTTTCTGGGCTTCACTGATGGGACGGGTGGTGTCTCTTCCCCCCAGCCTCCAGCATCACACCCCACCCCAGCCCCGCGCACCCGGGCTTCCCTGCCACCCAGGGAGGGGCTTTCTTAAGCAAATAGACTGGGCCCACTGTAAATTATACGCCAGCACTGATCAGCTGGCCAGGGAGGAAGGGTGGCTTCATAAAGCAAACAGGCCACGCAGCAGGGGCAGGCAGGGCCCAACTGGGTGCCTGTGGACGGCTCTGCATGGACAAACACAGGCACTCTCATGGCTGCAGGTGGGGGCAGCCAGGCACAAAATGGCAGGCTGTGGGACAGCCCTGCTGAGGCCCTGGGCTGCCTCTCACTGCCCGTAATGGCCTCCCGCAGAGGCGGCCCTCCCTTACGCCACGGGGAAGAGCCCCTCTTGTTCACACAGGGACCCTTTTGAGATGGTTATGTTTAGGATACACCTAACATTTGCCCCAGGGTCATGAAACCCCACAGGGGCCTGACACCCCACAGGGGCCCTCGTTTAGAGGGTGGAAATTGAGGAAATGGCACACAGTGAGGTCCTGCCAGCATCCCTGGCTGGAAAGAAGGCTAAAAATAAGCATTCTAAAAGTTCTGCTTTCCCTGCAGGACGGCACGTGGGGGAGCGGGGTCAGACATGCTTCCCGTCAGACGTGGGCTGTACAAAAGGCACTAGGCCTTTCCTATCGCCTCTGAAACAACAAAAAGCATGATCTGTGGGAGTGCTGCTGAGGACATGGTTCTGGTGGGGGTTTTTTTAATCCCTTTGAGGACTTATGTCCTCAAATACACAGACTACCAAAAATAGAAACTCTGTAGGGACCTTCTGAGTAAACAGACATCAGTTGATCAGCCGCTATTCAAACTTTGGATAATCTTTGCATGGACCAGCACTTTAACCTCTGAACAGCAATCAGATAACAAGAAGCATTCTGACAATTCTTTGAAAAAGCAGGTTTTTATCCATGGCTGCACCAGGCCATGTTTCCTGCCAGAACAGCAATGCAAGGACACCTGTTGTTGTACCATTCTTTCCTCTATGAAAAAATTACCTTTGCATACTGAAAAGGGAGGCTTTTAGGCCACTGATTTAAATGTGCAAATATTGACAGGAGAAAAACTTAACGGGTAGCACACAAAAGGATCTAAAGCTTGCCATCCTCAGGTCTTTGAACAAACAGGACATGAATGTAGTTAATTCAGATAATGATTTCACTGTTGTGTGCCCGGTATTCCTAACTTGTTAGAAGACTGTAGCCCGAGAAGAAAGAAAATTAATTCATACCCGAGAGTTAATTCATACCCGAGAGCATTTCTTCCTCTATAAATGTTTGTTTCCTATATGGTTACTTTATTTTTCCACACAGTTTATGCTTGGTGTAAAACAACATTCTGTGAAAGGTGCTGGATTACTCCTTTTCATTTTTTTTAGTGTTGCTACTACCGGAAGTAATTCAGCAGATTTGTCCACAGGTTGTTAGGTGAAACAGACACATCAAGAGTCAACATTTGGTGACCTTCCTGCAGGGAATCATGTGGCTGGTTTGTGTGACAAGGTGATCCATCACACCTGCCTGTCCAGCACCCATGGCAGTGCTTCATACTGATGCTGCCTTTCACGTGCCCTCAGGCCTATCACTGCACTCAGGGCAATGACGCGTAAGCTTTACCTATCTAAAAGGTGGGTATAGCAACTCTTGGCAGCTTGTATGTTGTGAGGCTGAAAGGGAGTAGAGACCTGAAAGAGCATGAAGTGGAAATACGAAAGGAATGCAAATCCAGCAGCTGTCAGAGCTGGAGCCAGCCATGCCATACCAGGGGGCAGAGGTGAAGGGAACAGCCTTGCACCTCTCACCACACTCTCTGGGCAGGGACACAGACTGCACTGTGCTGGGGCTCCAGGCGCCTTCCACCTTCCCTGTGAAACCCATGCAGGATTATTATTCTGTTGGGTAAAGGCTGCCACTTAAAAACAGTGGCTCTTCATATGCTTATGCAATTTGCAGCTCTTCCCTGTTTCAGAAAGATAGTGAGGTTGAACATTTTGAGGTGGGATTCATCTCATCTCATTTTAAGCACCTAAAAGAAAGGCTTGTCATCAAAGCCATCTGGCAAAGCTCTCTTCAGAGAGAGAGCCAGGCAATTCCCCAGGGTGATTCACCCCACCTACCTCAGGCACTATTCTTAGGATGTGGTGAATCAGCTCTGGAATCACTCCATGGACTGAAGGGGGAGCCCAGGCAAATGGCTTACGCTAGACATGCAACTTTAAGGTGGCTAAGGTCAGATGAACTCAGTCTCTTCCCTGCTGATAGGCAGTTCAGTTTTAATCTTTCCAGTACCAGCTGAAATATCTTCTGCTCTTAGGCATAATGATAAGGGACAATTAATTTGGGGCTGGAAGTTCAGCTGCTTTATAGAATTTGGGTCTTTCATAATAATTGTGAAGGTGGCAGACACATTCAAAAAGATGCTGGGCCATATCCTCCTTGGAGCTGTAATGCTGGACTCCGAGCAGAGGAATGCAGATAAGCAGGAATGCCAGGATGCTGACGGTTTCTCTGCCTGCTCCAGGCCAAACCCTGGCACTGTCTCAGGCCTGGCTTATCAGTGCCTTCCAATGGCCTGCCTACGTGAAAGCTGTGGACCTGTCTTTTGGGAGATAATTTGGTCTCTTGCCAGCCATGTGGTCAGCTGAAAAGACATGTATGAAGAAGATGCCGCTGGTTTTTCCAAGTGAGATCAGTTTGTTAGTCACCACATCTGTATTTCCTTTCTTATCCAGAGGAAACTTAGGGAACTTGACTTTCTTTCCTTCCAGTTGATCCATAGCCAAGAACACAGGGTGGGGTATTGTGACAATAAAGCTGAGATAGGAAGGACTTCAGTCAAATTACGTCCCAGTCCCACTGCACTCTACCTCAGGGCAGGACAGCTGTATGAAATTCCCATGCATCTACTACATGAAAAATTCAAGAAGGTGGCAGGCCCCATGATATTTTGGGGGTACAGAAGTATATGCATACCTACCCCAGTTAAACCAAACCTTTCAGTGGAGCATACTCTGCTGAGAAGGGTCTGCAGACTGCATGGGGAGTTTCCCTGTCCAGTGAAATGGAAGATCTGGCCTTGCGTAGCCTCAGTGGCTAGAGCAGATGCAGTGACAGGTCTAAGGCAGGAACAACATTTTGGGGAGAATCTTCAGGATACGTGAGATGAAAGAAGAGAAGCTGTTATGCAAACAGCTGTTCTACTGATAACAGGCAATGTAAACAAGAAAGGCATGTACTGTCTAACAACCCATGAGCACCAGGAGTCCTCAGGAATTGTGAATAAGATCCTCAGAATGGATTCACAGCATTGCACCTCTTTGTGGTAGGCACTGTAGGTTTCTGAACAAAAGAACAATGCTCCTAGGTGAAGACAGACTGACCTAGCAGGTGAACAAATGTGCACAACCACACTTCTGCAGGGCTGTGAGTATTTCAGAGGGGATGAGAGGACAAACTGATTAAGGAAAAAAGGCCAAATAGTGTAAAAATACACACAATTAAATGATGCTGATGTTTTGAAATGTCTTGAACTTCATTACCAATAACAGTGTTACTAAAACTGAAATCTTGTCATGGTCTGTCCATTTCCCACTGTAATCTTGGCAGGCGCAGACGAGCCTGGTCTCGTCCATAGTTCTCCAGTGGAGAAAATGCCTCTTATCTGGCTGGGCCACATGGGCTTCCAGCACGGTACAGCCAGAGGCTGGACCCAAGTTGTCTTCCGTTAGCACAAGTCACTTGGGTGCGTGTGCACTCTTCTGGCCAGTTGTGTGTGACAGCTCCTGGGTAATGCTGGCTCAAAACAGCAATTTTCAGAGGATGGGAGCAGCAGGGAAGGGAAAGGGATGGCTACTAAAGTCTCCGTAAGAAATTTTTTTCACAAGAATCTTCCTTTTGGTGTCACATACACAAGAGCACATCCTCTTAAGATGGTTCAAGAAAGCTCCTTTTACTGGGGAAGGTAGTTAGCTGTGGCAATTAAATGAACAGGTTTCCCTCCCTTATTTTCAGAACATCTATAGCAATGTGAATGCACATGCTCCCTCAGCATGTCTATGCTGCAGACACTGTGACTACAATACCTGCAGGCACATCTGGGCTCACCTGACGTTTCTTAGCTGAATACAACCAGTAACATGGCCTCGGGTCTGAAGACAAGCTGACTAATTGAGAATGTATTTAGCTTCTTAGCTAGGCTGTGTCAATGAATAGTCTTCATTTCAAAATGCCACACTACCCCCATTTTTAAAATTCATTTATCCCTTGAAAATGATATAAAATTGGTGAAAAGCATCTTGAGAAGCCTGAGAAATCCATGTCAATGACTCAGTAAACAAGTAACCCCGCTGCATGAGTGAAACAGACTGCTATAGGAGTTTTCCAGAAAAGACACTCTGGAGTTCCGAAAGTGAGTCTACCACAGCTCCATCACTGCATCCCATCCTTATTGTACATATCTATGATTTCTAGATCAGATTTGCTGGATTCACCTCCAGTCAAAAAACAAAGACCTTTTGGCTGTCCTCAAATCTTAGTATTCCAGCCACTGACAGGGGAACTAGCTGAAGCAGGCCAAAGTTGCTCCCACCCACATACCTGGGTTGCTTTCTGTGGCAATGGGGCTGCAAGAGAAGGTGGTAGCTAGCTTATGCCCTGATATGAAATCAGAATGCACCTGAGGAACATGCCTGACAGCAGAAACTCAAAGAAAGTGCTTCCATATCTGGTAATACATATGTAGGCCTCGACAGATGCATGCCCAATTCAACATATATGTTTTCTACTTTGAGCTGTCATCAAAGCTTTTTAGCTCACAAAAAGCATCAGCACAAGTTAGGCAGCTGGTTTCTTCTGACTTTTTTTTTTTAATGTCAGCTCTACTCTGTACAGTCTTGAAGCTGAAATAGCTGACTGTATGCTCCCTATGAGAAAACTAATGGCTACCTGTGGATATCAGTGCCAGCAGATACCTCACATCTGAAGTCTCTCTACACTTCCACCTCTGTAGCTTCTGAAGCAAACCTGGCTCTGGAGCTTTGAGAACTGGCTCCCACTGTGGGAGAGGGACCATGAGGCCTGTAAAAAAGCTTTTCTTCCAGTATTTTCCTGAGCTACCCATTTTCAGTGGATCAATTTCCTGAGACACCTACTTGAATGCAAGGGGAAGGGTCAAGGCAGAGAAATATGACAAGACTGTTAATGACTAGCTTTTCTATTCACATAGTCTTCTAAAACCCCAGATTAACTTATCTGTTTAATTGTGCTCTGCAGATCATTAAGGGCAAAATTTTCCAGCCCAACATCTTCATCAATTTAAAGTTATTGATGTATTTGTTAGTGCTGATTCATTTAATAATCCAAGGCTACATTCCTGTGTTAGGTTAATGGCCCACTCAGTGACAACGTGTTGTCGTTCTCCATCCTTTCCTAGAAATTAATCTAGTCATGGACCTTGGAAGAGACTAGGAATGTAAGGCTCACCATGCGCATGCTAGACTTGATCAAGAATAGTTCTGCAAGGACAATTCTCATTAAAAAAAACTCACTTGTTTGATATGAAACCCTCACAAAGCTTATGGATTCAAAAGAATCTTTCAATGTTCAAAATTAAAAGCAGGACTCCATTTTCCATCTAATATAGCCTGTTAGCCAACAGTGACCATGCTAGCAGTCACTTAGCATATGTGAGGTCTAGGAGAGTCTCTGGACAGCAGTGGCTGAAGTCAGAGGTTAGGCATCCTAGGTGAACACTTCTCCCACCAGACTAAAGAGTTAGCTTCAATCCACTGGTAGGTTTACTCCGTATAAATAAAAATATTCATTAGGATAAAGAAAACTGATTTTAGTGCCCAGTCATTATGGTACTCACCAGGACAAGGGAAGACTGAATTCACATCCCTGCTTCAGTGGTTGCTCCATGTGTATGCATGAAACCTCAAGCTTCCTGAAGACTAAGCAGGCTTAGGCTGAGACAGGTAGTTGTATAGCTCTAAAGATGGTGGTGTTTTTCTCTAAGCAGTTTGATTTCTTGGTTCTTTACTGAGTATTACAGCTCAAAAAGTGACATCTAGATCAGAACTACTTTTAGATCAATACTCACATTTCAAGGCCTAATTGGTCTGCAATGTGAGTCTGTGTCTGGATTCTAAAGGACCAAAGTCTGGGAGGTTTTTCTGCCATGAGAAACCATCTCATGCAATTGTAGAAATCACAAACTTTCTGCTTTGAACAGATGTAACTTAAAAACAGAACAGGAAACCAAACCCAGCCAGATCTGAGTATGACACAGAAACCAGACTGGACTGGTGTTCTAATAGCTGTACTTTATCCACTCAGAAATCAAAGGTATTTTAGATCCTCAATTTTGGTTTGTCTTGTTTTTACTGAAAAGCTCAATACTGCCTAGTCTTTGGATTAGAAATATGAACATTTGAACACAGCAGTAACAAAAAGGCCAATGAATGTGTTAGAAGTTTTTATGGCTCTAAAAATGTACCACAGCGTAATGAACTGTTAACTGATTGGAAGATCCAATTCAGAAAAGACCCTTGGGTCTTCATTTCAAACCCCTTCACTCAAGACTACTCCAATCCCAGCACAAATTCATGTGAACTAGAAATGGACAAATATACATGATGGGGCGGTGTGTGCCAAAAATCTCTTTAGGTTCACTGACTCCATCTAATCCCAGCACAAGAATCTCCCCACAATTATCTTCACTCCCTATAGGCAGATTTGGCTGCCATTTAGGTTACTATTTTTACTGTTAAATTAAAGTGATTAGCCCTGCCTACTTGCTAAGCTAAAATATTTTTAAATGGTTTCTGCTTTCTTTGCCAACTTTTTAAAATGTAACTGAACAGAAGTCACTGGTCAGGCCTCCTAGCCTTGAAGACATGCATGGTCTGGTAAAGGAGAAAGTTTTCTCCTACCCTTGGCATGGGAGCAATATCAAACTGCAAAAATCCTGAGTGGGTGATAGAATTACACCAAGGGTATTCATTGAAGAAAGTTCAATAGAAGAAGGTCACATTAAAACTTCACTCAAATAATCCCTTTTGGAGGGTATTGGAGGAACATGTGTTCAAATGCTGTTCAACCAGCAAAATGGTGATCATATCCACTAGGCAATTTATTTGATAACTTTTTCAATAATTTATCTAACACTGATGATACTGCATTTGTAAGTGAGAAAGTGTAAATTATCACTCTGATTTAATTTTGGTGCCACAAGTTCCTGTAGAGTGCTTTTGTACTAGTGTCATAGAAACCTGTTCCCCTTGTGTGCCTGACTGCATGCACCCAGTGTACCTGAATGATATTTGCAATGGAAAATATTCTTACAGATGCCCGAGTTTCTTGAGCTCTCTGTCCATTGAATATGAACTATAAACTTTGTTTAAATATTATTCCCATAGGGGGGATTTCTTTTTTAAATATTCTTCTGCATGTCCACCTCCCTGCCTAAAAAATAAGCTGGGGGAGGGAGGGATAGAGGGCAAATTGACAGTCCGATCAGATGCTTGGCTTACCTAGTCATCAGCAGTCACTTTCAGGTTGGGACAAACAATTGATAAGAGAGCAAATTCACAGGGGCTGGTGAAAACATATTATTGTGGCAGTCACCTGAATCAGGAAGGTTCAACTTTTTCTGTCTCTCTTTTATTGTGGAGATAGCTGGGAGTGGGAGGGGAGGAAGTGGCTTTTTCGTTAGTGGTAAGGGCAAAGGGAGGTGTACATTTCCTCTTCTAAAAGTGCAAGGTATAAAGCTGCTCAGGGTTTTGTGTGTGGGTGTAGACAGGCATATAGGACAAGTCAGTAAGTAATTGTCACTGTTACAGCACCGGCTTGCACCATAAGCACAGTCAGAAGTCCCATACCTACCTTTTTTTCTCAGGTTGGCAGTGGAAATTCACACCTCAGTCCATTGCCTTATCAAACCTGAATCTCTGAGAAAGCCCTTATATAATACCCAACCCAGAGAAGATCAGTTCATAACTAGGTAAGCAACTCAGCTCTTTCGAAGATAGTAGAAGTCTTAGACCACATATGGTTGTGGTCTCCTTCATCTAGAAAAGCAGATAAAAAAACTAGCAGAAGTACCAGGTAGGATGACAAAGATGGTTGAAGGTGTGGAGTAGCTTCAGTGAGAGGGGACATAAGCTAGATTAGGGTGCCTTAGTTTGGAGAAGAGGCTGATGAGGAGGTTTGATAGGTACCACCACTTCTGAAAGACAGAAGGCAAACAGAAAATTTAGTTACTGCTTCTCAGAACACAAGGTCCAGGGGCATCAGGTGAACTTAACAGGTGGTTGATTTAAAACACATGAATACAAATTACACATAGGTGAACTGTGAAATTCTTTGACGTGGGAAACAGAATACTGAAGAGTGATTAGACAAATTCATGGCAGTCAAATCCATCAGGACTACTGAACAAAAAAATGCTGCTACAACTGCCAGGCAGTAAAATCCTTAGACTGCAGGTAGTACTGAAGCAATGATAAACCAAGGAAGCTATTATATGGGGACTAACCAAGTATCTGGAAAAAAGTTATTGAGATAATTCAGACCTGGATTCCAAATTTGTTAAGGATTTGAGGGTTAGGCTCATTATAACTTCAGCTGCAATGTTCAGCTCTACATAGTTATTTAAACTTCTGCATTCAGAAATGTGGGGTGGTGTTCTGCTTTGGCTTTTTTTCCGAATTTTGATTCAAACTTGTGTCTCATGAATATTACTTTTTTTTTTTTTTTTTTTAAAGTCTCCAGGAGCTCATGACTGATCTAATAAAAGTTTTGGAAAAATCTGTCAGAATTCCATCTCCACAAAAGGATGTGAGACTTACTTTCAAACTCTGGGGTGTACAGTACCATAGCTACACATACTAAAACGACACCAAATATTTGTCAACATAAACAAATAAGGGGATATTCTTACTGTGTTCTTATGACCTTTTGCTTCAAAGGTAAATGCAAGCTTAATTTCTAGTATTTCTCAGCTTTTGCAGAGGCATTCTAAGAGGCTCAGTTTTAAACAAGATCGAACATGTTCACAGCTGAAATCTAAATGGGTTCTGCATCCCTGTTGAAATGTTCTGCTTAAATGTTTGATCCTTAATGCAGTCTGCCCACAGCAAATGTTCCTCCCAGCTGCTGTTCTTCCCATTAACAGAAAGGGGAGGAAGAATTAAGGTACTGCTCTATCCAAACATGTTGAAGCCAAGAGTTCAGTAGCTGCCATCCAATATGCAGTGGCCTATAATAGATTGGGTAATTGCCTGCCCATATATTCAGAACTCATATAGCATGAAAATAACATCCTCTTTGTTAGAAACATTTTCCTGATCATTTAGTCTTTTTAATTTCCAGCCACTCAAATAAGGCTTCCTCCTCCTTTCCATTCTGGAAAACTCTCCCCCAAAAGGATGAAAAATTAGGATTTTTTGCATTATTACCCAGTGTTTAGCCATAACGGGAAGTTTTTTTCTTGAAGTGGAAGGAGGGAAAACAAAAGCCTTAGGATCATGCCAGATTCAGCCCATTCATCCCTGAATTATCATAGGTCAGTCATCGCATTTCCATCTCATGCATTTCTAAATTTGTATTCCCTCCTGCCATTTGTATCTTTTGTCATTCTCCATTACTTGAACAATTACTAGTAAAATCGAATCTCTTTCTATTTCCAAACACTGCAAATACAAAAACCAAACGAAAACAAAAAAAAACTCTTTCAGATGAAGACAGTAACAACCCAAATTTTCCCCTCCAGCTTTTTAGATAAAGAGTCATGCTGGTACCAAACTATATCATTCTGAATAATTTTCAAGGCAAATATCCCAGTTCCTTCTCTTCAGTGGCACATGAAGAAACATCTGGAATTCATTCCAGGCAATAGATGAAGCTCTGTCACTGTCAGGAGAGACAGTGTAACATAGGTCTGATGAACTTTGTCCTATCCTTTGATTCCTCAGTTTCGCCCAGTAGCCTCGCAGCCATTTTACTTCATTTTGGGCCTTGTGTGAGAATAGGAGTTAATTGGCAAGAGGCTGTGCAAAAGCTTTTTGTCTATCAGACCAGGCTGTTCATGGGAACCCCAATGATGACTCCTATCAGCTTGCCTATTTGATCTAGATGGCTCTGGGGAGAAATTGAGACAAGTGGCCAAAAATATTCATGTACCAAAAATTTATTAATCCCTCCCTGGGAATATGGGTGGGTTCTTCCCTCCTCAGATACTTTCTTTTTCATTTTGTTTTGTCTTTTCTTGTGGCCATCTGACTACTACACTGACTAATACAGTGTGTTAGGCAAGCAGGAATTCATTTGAGTGTGTATTAAATTACCCAGTGCAAGCTTGTCATTGCAATTGGTCACATTTCTTCTTTTTCTCTGTTTCAGCAAAGTCTTATCTCTTAGCTTTCTGCCACAAGCTTCTTTAAGGTGGGGAGGAAAGGCATGAGAGAACATTCAATCCATAATAAATGAAAAGTGAAAAATTAGACACACACAAAAAAGAAAAAACCTCTGAAAGTTAACAGAAGCAATTTCCACAGGCTCTGTTACCACCAAGTTTCCACGTTTAGCGTCTGGGAGAAATGACCAAGGACACTGCACTTCTGAAAGAGCATTGTGATACTATAACCCACACTAAGTTCAGCAAACCAATATCACTACCAGACGCCATCAATACCAAGTTCTTTTGTGGGAGTTACTCCTCTCTGTAGAAATAATTAAACATTCACAGGCCCAGAGCAAGCATAGGCAATTAGGACAGATAATGATGTCCCAGTGGCTAGACCTCTCACTGGGGGATATAGGAGAACAAGGTTCAAGATCCTACTTCAACATTCATTTAATTATTTATATATCCTAATAGACACTATTTATCTACTTTAATAGCACTAACAAGATATCTCACTTGAAAAATTCTTGTTCCAAGTACCTATTAGCATCATGGTGGGAGTACTCCACTACATTGTGAAAAAGGTGCTTTTTTATTCTTAACCTGACTCAGAGGCAGAAGCTCAATTAGCCATTCTAGTGTGCAGAAGACTGGTCTCCCTTCCCCTTGGGTTTTCTCCCTCCAAACAACAGTAATCTTTATATTTCATTTAGTTTCATGAAAGAAACAAACTGTTGCCTGCCACTAATGTGGCAAAAAACCTGCATCCCATCTGGTGGGTTGCCTTGGCCCAGCTGATACCTTTTCAGAGATTTCTGGAGTATAGAAGGAAGCCAAGGACTGTTGCAACTGGACTTTGAAGTCACCTGAAGCAGACTTTGCTTGTGGAGCTGTTCAGCAGTGTGGCATCACCCTGTCTTATCTACATCCAGGCAAAGCAACCCCAAGAGGAAACATTCAAGACTTTAAAAGCTCCAGGTCAGGGTGGAGGGACCAGACCAAGACCTCTGGCCCCAGAGTTGAGCTTGTGGAGGAGACTTTGTTACAAATCAACCTAATTGAGAAACAATTTTCTGAAGATTACTGAGGGAACAGCTAACAGCAGGATAATTTGATTAGAGACATGGAATTAGATGAAGGAGTGGCTTAAAATAACCTGCTTAGGTATTTTAAAGCTATGAGTAATAGGAAAGACTAGGAGGGTGCTCTGGATATTTTTTTGATAGATTTTCAAAGAAAGCATTCAAGAAGATTTGCTAGTGATGGAGGCTGCATGGAGGAGGAAGTCATGCAAGCACAAGCATAAGGAGTGCGGCAGGGGTAATAGATCCCAAAGGGCTGGTGCAGAAAAGTCTCTCTCATGGGAGAGGGTGCTTGGCAGGGCATGATACAGGAACTGCCCTGTGCACATGAGATGCTATTCCAGTGTGAAATAGGAAATCTTCTTCTTAGTTTTAGTAACATTTACCTTAAACAGAAACTGAGCCACCGCAACAGCAAACATTATCATCTGCCAGAAGGCTTTGGGAGGCAGAAAACCTGTATCATGCTGTATGTTTGGGATGGGCTTGCAGTAGCAACAGTTCACCTCTGTGTTTAGATACCCTGGGTCTGAATCAGTAATGATCCACAATGCCCTCATCTCTTTCTTGAACTGAATCCCTGGAAAATCTGAGGCTTGATTCTCAGTCTGGGTTTGAAATCAGCAGCCAGGAAATAAATCCCTGCACAAATTTACCTGTATCGAGCTGCCATGTGCATTAGGAACAGTGGGAGATATATTTCCTGTACAAACTCATTCAAGTAAAACAGAACTATCATGCTGATTTAGCTTGACTATTCAGTCAGATAACCTCATTCACCACAAGTCAGGGATACAGAAAAGGTATATTTGATCATGTGCCTTTGATCCTTCTTTAGGAGTAGAAAACATGCAGCTAAGTTAACTCAAGGTGGTTGAAAAGCCCAGTACAGTACACAGCTGCAACTTGCAAAAATTGTAGTATCTCTCTGATATCCAGTAGCTTTTGTGTGGTCTTTCATTTCACTGTTGTGAATGCAACTGGAAACCTGCTAGAGAAGTTAGATAGTGAAGGTATATGTATAACTGTCTGCATGCCTATCAGTGATGGATGTGCCTCTTTGGAATCCAATTATATCCATATGGTTTCTTGGTTTTATTTATATCAAGTTAAGAGCAAAGCAAAGTTCAAAGGTGTATTACTCAATGCCTTGTAGCCTAGACTCCCCCCCAGGCCAAATATGGGCAGCTAACAAGTTTTTGAGCATACTACCCTGCAGTATAACATAGTTTTTGAGCTGCATGAGTTGCATTGCTTGAGCTAACATGAGTGAAAAATTACGCTTTTTAGCTTACTGAGACAGGATCTCTGAGGAAGGAGGAACAAGAGTTTAAAATGAAAGGATAAACTTATGCTGTGGATTGTTTTTTCTGCCCAGCAAAATAAGCAGGTAAAATCCTGAATGTTGTCACAGCTGTGGTATAGGTGTGGTCCAAAAGCAACTTGCTCTCCCCAGTGAGGTTTCTAGTCCTGAACTCAACCATATCCTTACACAGCCAGAGAAGCACAACACACTTTGTAGTGCTGCAGTGCAGGAAAGCATGAAAGACTGCTGTTCTGTAGCTGACATGCACAGGACCACTGTGGATGGATGGGACTTCAGTCAGGCACTCCTTGTCCAGCCAAGTCCAGCTCTCTGTTACATGAAGCCAAACTGCTGCATTTTCCCAGGACTGCACCTGAGCCTGCCTGGGCTGACACTGATCAGGGGATTATAGTCCGTTCAACCTCTGCCCATCAGCAGATATGGACTTCCCTACCTGCACTGCTCTGGGACTAGATTTGCAATGAACCTGTTGGCACAGTCCTGACAGAGGAGAGGTGCTGAACACCTACTGATCCTTTAGACTTCTTGGGATTCAAAGACATTGATCATCACTGGGAATTACACAACAGTTGGCAAGCCCTAACAGAGGAAACACTGAATGGGATATATATCTCTATTACATCTCTGCTAGTAGCTGCACATAATGTCAGGCCAAGCACAGGTTTGCTGTACAATTAGTGACTCAAAACCACAGTTAGTTTTCAGAAACCCTCCACTGTATAGTTGTCAGCTCTCTGCTCCCTCACTGCACTCAGAATTCATCATCCACAATACAGACAACATTTCCACTTGACATTTCATCTTGAAGAAGGAAAAACTTCACATTTCAAAATCCATGACTAAGAAATTTTATTAGACACTTCAGAGCTGTAACTCCTTGAGGTTGCTTCCCATTATATCTAGAATAATGTGGATTGAAAAAAGAGATGATGAAAGTTGCTTCTCTGTTATGACCAATCTGTTCTGTAGGCCTCATTAGGCCTTGGTTATACAGATCCTCATCACAACATCAAGTCTAAATGCTTAAAATATTTTCCAACTATGGACCATTACTCTACAACCATGCAGACAACACTGTTTTGTACTCTCAGCTTTTTCTTCTCCCATCCAGACTCCACCTCAACCCAATAAGAATGACAGCACATGTCTACACAGGATTGAAAGACTGAGAGATACTTTTAACAATTTTTAATGCAAGACCTTATTTATTTTTTCTGGAAAAGAACTGTAATCCTACTGTTCATTGCTGTACTTAATTTCCTCCACCCTTGGATCTATAGAACATCAAACACCAGATAGCATGCCTAATCTCCTGAAAATCCAGGGAGAACCAACACTTCCTCATGGACAGTTTGGAGATTGTTAAATGCCCCTCTCAGATGTTCAGAAGAATGGTAATTAAAATAATAATCCTTCCTTCCAGCTTTAGCTTCAGAAATATCAGAAGTAATAAGCAGTAAGCATTAAGTCTTTTAAGTTATCCTCTCACTAAACCCAAAAGTGTAAGTACTGCTCTCTCCCACTTCACCAGTCTGCCTTCACCTACTGCTTTTTCTCTCTGGTCCTCATCCAGAGGAAATACTGAGAAGGGTTGAGCCAGGTATTGGGAGAACCAGGTCACTGAGGAAGAGATTTAGGTTTTCAGATTAGGAGCAGAAAAGCCTCCAGAAGTTTTGAAGTATTTTTCTATGTCTTTTTGCCCATTTTCTAATTTTTCCCTTCAACACACCCTACCAACTTGTGGGCTGGATTGCTTTATCTTGCGGCTGTAGCAGATCTGAAGGGCCTAGCTCCCATAGGCAGGAATAATGGTTGGGTACCACAGTGCCATTTCTGAACTTTACTCTTTATTTCAAATCCCTCAAGACCTCACATCTCTAATAGGTCCTACATGGGGTACTTGATGTTCCTGAGGAGCTGCTTAAACTTCACTAGATGGAGGACTCCTGTGCACTTGGAGGGAAGGGGTACTTTATGGCATAGCTTCTCAGTGGTGCTGGGACTAGTGGAACTTCGACCCCCCAGAGCTGCCTGGACCAGCAGAACGATTTTGAATCCTCTGGGATGTGGAACTTGGAAATTAGGAAACCAAAATCTGCTAAGATTAAGCTAATCCAAACTCAGAAAGATCATGGTTGATTTATTTAGCAAAACATATATACTTTTAAGGCAGGTCTTTCTATACTAATTTGTCTTCATTAATCTCCAGGAAGGTCACACTATTGCGAGCTTTTCACTGATTTCTTCTTTATGGTATAAATCCAAGAGAATGTAAAACAGGATGACATGCATTCAATAATTAAGGTTCAGCTCTTCGAGACATTTTATGCATACAGTTAACTAAATGCAATGAACTCTCTATTGAATACATGTAAGTATTTGTAAAAATCAGATGCAGATTTGTGAGATTATCACCTAATTTATGTACTGTAGTATATGCGCTATTGCTGATACAACAATTCACTGGAGTGTAATTTCAGTGTAAAGTGTATTGGAGTGCAATATGACAGAATTGGGGCTGCTCCTCAAAAGAACCAAGAGAGCATTAGAAATCTCTGGGATGGAGTTACTTACCAGAAGGACTGTCTGCCATATAACATACCATGCATGCAGGTGATCCTGCTGGTCTTTTTTCTCCCTTGCTGTGCTAATGTCAATGTCTCAATTTGCAGTTTAGGTGAAAGATGAGAGTTCACAGATCAAAACCCTCAGATTTCCAGAACCAGGCAGTCAGAACTGGAAGGTCAAAAGTTAAGCAAAAGACTAAATGTTCATAAGTACAGGGAGTCCACACACACTAGACGTCCCAGTTCTGAAATACTCTCTTCCTGTTTAGATTGTATAGAAATACAACTCAGTGCAAATTAGCACATCTTTCGGATAAGATAACACTCCTTTGAGAGCAGGGATACTGTGTCAAGAGTATCTGCTGTTCAGAGTCCAGATGTTCTTCCCAAGAGCTTCCAGGGATTTCACCCTTTCCAAACTTGTTTGGTGAATATAGGTATTTCATTAACCTTTGCTTGTTCTGCTGAAGATAAAATGCAACTCAGAATCTGGTTTTATCCTCAACTGAGGATTAGGTCATTATCTGGCACATCCCTGAGCTCTGTTACAGCCCAGGTCCATGGGTTTCATCATTGTCTGGGGATCTGTTATGGCTCATTTCTACACAGTAATACCACTTTACATACTGATCTCACAACCATTTGTTAGAGCTGTAAAGGAGAGCCTGAAGCAACCCATGCACCCTGATAGGTGTGACACACAGAGGTGCAAAAGAGGAAGAACCCAAAGAAATCTGCATTTCTCCTGCCTACTGTGTGGTTAGCAGCCATGAGATGGAACCTAGACCAGCCTCAGAATCATGACACTAGGGAATTTCATGAACCCCAAGAAATTACATGGTTCCTTCTCATGTGCTTTTCCTTTTTAGCCAAGTGCTTTGTTCAGTACATCTGGGAATCTTTCCTCAGAAATAACCTAGTAAAAACTTTGTTGCTTTTTCTTCTACTCCATTAAAGTAGTAGTTATCCACCTCCAAAGTCTTGGCATTGGGGCTTTTTTGGTCCCCACCCTCTGTCTTTAAATGTAATTTCTGTAGAAAAGTTTCAGACATAGAATGGGCTACATTATTCAATTGATGGCCTTCATCACCCATTTTCCCAAACAGCTTTTACAGTAACTGGTTTTACTTGCATAGTAAAAGCTAAAATAAAAGCTTGCATTTATAGCTCATTGCATCACCAACCACAGCAGCAGGCACCATTAACAGCCACCTATCTCAGGGAGAGCTGCAGTCCCGAATGCAAATCAGTTAAATGAGAAGGACTGGCATCTAATGGTAGATAAAATTATTTGACATTGTTGAGGTCACAATTGCCTGTCTCTTTTTGAAAGATACTGCTATCAAATTTAAAAGATGTAAAAGGTCAAGTGTTTCATTTTAGGAAATACAAAGTTAAGGGGAGAATAAGAGAAGGTGATTTAGCTGCATGCTCCTTAGGTTATGATTTTCATAGTTTATTCTTCCATTAACTCACAGAACAGATGAGAAACAACAATACCTGTTTGTTTTCCCCTTACACCTGTCTCTCTCTACTGCATAGACTCTGCAGGCTATAATCCAGCTTCACGTAAAGGAACTTGGCATGCTTCTTGTGGGATCAGAATTTTATAGACCTCTGTGGTGATGGGGAGCAAAGTTTAGAGATTTCTCAGTGGGAATGAGTCAGCTGTGGAAATCTTTTTCCCTAGAGACCTGAAGCTTGGTTTGAACCTTTATCAGACAACAATGCCAATGTCATGTTTCAAGTGCAGAACAGCAGCTAACCTCTTATCAGGGAATTATAGTAGTTGCAAAAACAGGGAGCCACCAAGTGAGACTAGAGTGCTTCTCACAAGTAGGGAACCAGAAAATTGTTCTCTTACATATTCCACTTTTCAGTGTGAAATGGGAGGCTGAAAACCTGTCTGTAGATAGATTTCCTTTGAATTAGATCAAAATTTAAGCTGCTTTTCAATGAGTCTCACACGACATGCTTTCTGAGACAGGGTTTTGTCTGTGTTCTTTTCTTTTTTAGGTATTAAGATTCAAAATCATCCATGCAGTTCATGTTTGCTCTATTTTTGGGAAAAAACAAGGCATGAATGACATAACAGTAGATGCACCTGTGGATAAATTAAGCCATTGGGGGGAAAAAAGGTTGTTTCCTTTTCAGAGATGCCTTGTGATAAGGACAGTCTGATTACCTGATTTACATTCCTATCTGTAGCAACATGACTTAAACATTTTTCCGCTGACTTTGAGTTTGCTGGCATGTTTTACAGGTATCTGGCTGGATCTCTGCTGAGATACTGATTGCTGAAGGTGGGGACTGCTGGACTGCCTCAGCACTGTCCTTTAATTTTAGGCTGTTGGGGGATCAGCTAGCTTCTAGCAAACCTGTGCAGCCAGATCTAGTCTTCAATGGTGTCTTGAATCCATTCCCACTAGTGATGGAGCTCTGATCTTTATAACATGATGGCTGTTCTCAGCGTTGATGTGTTTGAGATGTGTTATGTACTTACAGCTGGGTGGGAACAAGTTGTCAGATCACATTAGGCACAATAATCAGCAGGACATAGTTTAGACACTTTCAAAAGACCCTACCCCAAAGCATGTGGCCCTTCTGTTTCACTAACATCCTTTAACCCAACCATCTAAGCAAGAAATAAAATTTAAAAATCACATACAAATGCAATTAAAACAGGTAAAAGAAAACTAATTTAAAAAATCTACACACAAACCAGAAAGTAAACAGAGTTTTACCCACAAAAGAAAAAAGTATCTGAGTTCTGCAACATTTCACTATTGCCATTGATTTTACCTGATAGGCTTTCAGGTACTCTGCTAATGGATGGCTACAGAAAATCCCAAGACAAAGAGTTGTAGATGTATCTCTCAGTGAAGAAATTGCTTTGTCCTGGACTCTTGCATTGTTTCTCCACATCACAGAACTCCAGAGTGTGAAATTACCAAACCTGTAGATATCTGTAGTCCAATAAGGTGGGCACGGCTTCTCGTAGGAACATTGCCTTGAGCTAGAAATGTTTCAACATGAAGTGCACTAAGGGCTTGTGATGGCATCTCTTTCCTTTTCCTTCAAAGAATCCAGAGACTACCTTACATAACAAATACTTCAGTTTCAATCTAGTAAAGCAATCTGCTATGTATTGGCTTCTATTTTTGTATCACAATAACGAAAACAGCTGCATGAGGCAAAAGAAAGAATTGTTCTGGCTTTGTCTTCTTCAAAACAGATACAAAAAAATCGCTATGAAAATCATCCCTCAATGGCTTATAAAAATAGAACTGCAATTTATGCTCCCAAATACTACCTTTATCTTAAGGCTCTTAAGGAGCATTTTCAGTAATAATGGCTGATTTAGATGGATTCCCAGGGTGCTGGATCATTGCTGATGACATTAATGGTTTAAGGCTCTCTGAATTTTGATTGATTGCTGTAATCTGCAGAAACTATTTCAGGACATAGATTTATTATTATTAAGCCTATAAAATGGTGTCAGGGTCAAAGCAAGCTGATGATTTGTGTTGTGATGCAAACATTACACAGGGGGAGATGAAATCTTTTAATAAATGTGAAATTCAGGAGAGAACAGTGTTTCATCTTCTTTGAAGAATCCGTGGCCAACCAATACAGATTACAGCAGCAGGGAGGGTGTATTTAGGCTAAGGTTGCACCGCAAAAAATAACCTTCAGCAGCATGCTGAGTCCATTGAGTGTTACTCCACCCAGTGATTGAGATCTTTCAAGGTGTTTCACTAAGCTAAATGATGCTTACCTGCCCTTCCTCATTCTCTATCAATATAACCTGATCTGATATTCTTCATTTTATGACACATTGTGGACCTAAATCCATCTAATGACATGCAGAATTTAAAAAATGTTTTTCTTGGTGAATTTTTTTCCCCATAAGACTCCTAGCTAAAGAAGAGGGAGGCTGAACTACACTCTAACTCCATGAGAACATAATGGAAGAGGCCATAACTGATCTGGAGATAACTGGGTTTTTTCCTAACTTCATGTATTCTCACAAGCAGAATAAGAGCAGCTGGTTTCTTGTACAAAGGAGAAACAGGATTATAGCAAAGTAATTCACAGCATTGCATGGAAGAGATGCAAAAATATCCTTGTTTGCTTTTCCCCTTGAGACTGGATGAAAAAAAAGTTGTAAGATCCAGGACTAGTAGTACAGCCAAGAAGAATGGGAGAAAGACATACTCTCAGAAGTGAAGTGTCACATGGATACTTTGCCTTAGACCAGCCTACATGCTGATGGGTTAATAGGTTATTTATGCAACTGAATACCTTCAGGCAAAAGTTTATTTTCTGCAGTTGACAGGACATCTACTGAAGCACTAAGAGGTGCACAAAATCTGATAATTCATTTATTCTGGTGGTTCTGATCAATTATGACTTGGATAAGAGACTACCAGTAAGCTTCAAAAACCATGACGCTTGTTTCATGCTGGCGCAGTTTAACTTCCTTGTGTCCTACCACGTCCAAAACCATTGCCATCTTGCTATAACTTCTTATGTTATTACTGAACACAGTCCACCATGATCAACAAGATGCAAGACCAGAATTGAAAAGCCTTAGTCCCCATAAGCTTAAAAAAGTAATTTTTAAAAAGTAGAAAGAACTAAAGAAATATGATACAGGAAAAATAAGTAAAGTACTTGGGCTTTCCAGTGGCCATACTGTTCTACAGTAGATTGTGCTTTTATGTAAATATTTCTAAAAGTGCTATGTTTTATGTCATTAGACAATGGTCACTGGCATTGAGGCAGGCCAGTGGAGGAGTAAGAGGGGAGAGAAACAGGCAGGGCAAGGAGCACAAAGACTGCTACAACAGGGTATAGATGTGACCAAAAGCCAGTGCCTGCACAGCATGTACGCAATCTCCCAGAATATAAGCAGTGCCAGCACACAAGGTTTAGTAAATGGTCATGTCAGGAGGCTGCAAAGACTTATCCTGTTCCTGGAAATGTGGCTGCTGAGCATGAAGCCCTGGAAGATTAAACTGTGTTTGATAATGGGGGTCACAGAAGTGGAGTAAAGAGAGGAAGGAAGGGAACTCATGTCTGCGTGGAACTTAAAGGAAGCTTTTGCACTGGTTCCCACAGCTCAGATGTCACAAGAAATGGGAACCTGTCAAAAATGGCCATAAGTACTCTCAATCCCTGATCACCCAAAAAATGTTATACAAAACTGATGGATTCTGAGAAAAAATACAGTTTGATGAATATGTAAACTTTTGAGAGGCTATTTGAAATGATAAAATTCTTCCAAAGCAAAATGTTTTCCAGCTTTCTTGGTTTGTCTAATCTCTGTTGCATCATCTTTAAGAGTCTATTTAAAGGGTGTCTTTCAAGCCCTGAAAGCAGTCAAAATTAACTGCTGCCAAAGGCAATGAAGACTTTATTTGGGCCACACCCTATATACATGGTGCTGAATTCCTTCAATTTTCTGTAATACCACTGGAGTCAGGCTGGAGCCCCTGGCAGGATGATACTCAAGAGTAGCTGAAGATCACAAGCAGTCTGTCTGTAAGAGTTCAGTCCTGCATCTTTGGCCACATGTGAGAGTCCTGCCCATAAAATCTTCTGTAGATTGGAGAAGTAACATTACTGGAATTCTCTTTAGTGAGGATGTTCCCAGAAAATGCTGTCAGCCCTATGACCACTGCTGAAAATGTTTGGAGAGGATTGGCTAGCAGTCTGGAGTAGGAAAGCTGAGGGAACAGCTCTGATTCCTCTTGCAGAGAGTCTGAGCAAGACTTTGGAGAATCTTCCTCACTGACAACAAGGAGTGTGTCCACATTCTTCTTCAGAACAAGCAAGCTTCATAACCCATATAGATAGTAATGCAAAATACTTCTGTAATTAGAGTTAGTAAGAAGGAATAAACACTCTGGGTCAAAACTAAACAGTGGATAACATACCCAGTTGGTGGTTTTGCCCTTTTCTCACTTTCTTCATGGTTTGCAAACCTCTCTCAGTGTTCCTCTGTGTGCCCAAGCTCTCTAGGACTCTTTTGTGGATTTTCGGGGCAATGGGAGGTATTGGCTGAAAGGCAACTGAGGAGTTGCTCTTTTAAAGCTGAATCCTGTGTCAGCCAGTCCTTCCAAAACTGGGATGTTGATTTTGAGGACATGCTATGGTCCGGTCAGTTGGACACAACAATGGCTCAGGGACTGAGGACACACATATAGATGCAACAACAGCTGAGGGACTCAGGACACAGGCATGCATCAACACACCAGGAAACACTTGTAGTCAGTTGGGAGCTGGACGTAATCAGCTCATAGGATGGGTACAGTCACTGACCAGCCAGGTGGACAACCCTAATTTAAAAATTACTTGTAGACCAAGATAAAGCTGCCAAGTACGGAGGAGCTGATCCAAGGTATCAGTAGCCTGTGTCTGAGGCTATGCAGACTTTTGCCTGGCTCTTTTATAAGTTGTTTTCAACAGGAAGAAAGAAAGGGGCAGAAAATGGGATGCAAGTCTGAAAAACACAGTAAATAATCCAGCAAAATTAGAGTGTAAAAAGGTAAACAAATTGATAAAACAGTCTTTCTGTGAAGACATTTCAAAAGAATTATTTCTGCTTATTCAAGTGGTAGATTGTGAGAACTATAGAAATCTTTCCAAATACTAAGCTTGATTTTTGGGCTTGTTTTCTAAGGCAATGAAGATTATGTTGTTGTTGATCTGCTGTGTCTCCAATATCTTTTGAATAGATTGGTTGATTTCTACCACATTTAGAAGGGCAGAGAGATAGACTTGAGCTGATTTTGTGTTTTTTTTTTTTTTTTTTTTTTCAGGAGAGAGCCTTGTTATACTGGGAGTGGTCTTCACTCTTTCTTTAAACCAGAAAATAATATATATACATGTAAGTGTGTATGATTTTTTAGTTATGTATGTGTAGAGTTATATATAAAAACTATATAACTTTAAACTACCTGCGCAACTCTAACCTACTGTTGTGGTTTAACCCCAGCCAGCAGCTAAGCACCACACAGCCACTCGCTCACTCTCCCCTGGTGGGATGGGGGAGAGAATGAGAAGGATAAAAGTGAGAAAACTCATGGGTTGAGATAAAGACAGTTTAATAGGTAAAGCAAAAGCTGCATGCACAAGCAAAGCCATGTCCAGGAAAGCAGGGCTCCATCATGCATAACGGTTACTTGGGAAGAAAAATGCCATAACTCCCAACATCCCCCCCACCTCCTTCTTCTTCCCCCAGCTGTATATGCTGAGTCTGACGTCATATGGTCTGGAATATCCCTTTGGGTGAGTTGGGGTCAGCTGTCCCGGCTGTGTCCCCTCCCAACTTCTCGTGCCCCCCCCCAGCCTCCTCGCTGGTGGGATGGGGTAAGAAGCAGAAAAGGCCTCGGCTCTGTGTAACCACAGCTTAGCAATAATGAAAACATCTCTGCATTATCAACACTGTTTCCAGCACAAATCCAAAACATAGCCCCATACTAGCTACTACTAAGAAAAATTAACCATATGTAGCCTAAACCAGCACACCTACATTTATAATTACAACTATATAACTGTAAAACTACATATATAAATACATACACACACACTTGCCTTTTTTTTGTATAAACTCATATATTAGCCTGATAAACGCTCTGACCTGATAAATGCTAAAAGATTTCCAGAGGCTCCAGGTAGCTGCAGGACTGGCTGGAACTTTCTAGAAGCTTGTTTCTTCCTTTTCTCTGCCCTCCAGTTCTATGCTGAAACTGTGCAGAATTTATCAGTGTTTTTCACTCGCTGCCTTCCTTCTTAACATGTTATGAGGCCATGACAATTTCTGCATCTGAACAAGCAAAACATTAGCTAATTAAATCCCCCCACTTCACTCTTAGCTGACCCCTCTACATTACAGCCAGAAGAAGGGATCTGCTTATTACTGCAGATGAACTCCATAGCACAGCATTGAACAGACATCGGATCTTTTGAGTTACAACCCAACTGAATAGCTATTTTGGCAATTCACCTCAATGCAAAAACCGTTCAGCATTGCTGATAAGATGCCTGAAGAATGTTTGGAAGCAAAAGGTAATATTTGCAAAATTGAAGTGCATTTCCAAGGCTACATTCCCAACCTCATGAGCAGTAAAGGCAAAGCAAGAAGGCTGCAGTTATATCTCGTTAAGGAGATGGATGGCCCCACACCCATATTCTTCATAGCTTCTGATAGCAATGAGCAGGGCGCACCCAGGGCATCCCTGGTGCCATCTCCCAGCAGTACCACCCCACACTGCACCACAGCAATCTGGAGGCACTGTGGTGTGGAGGAGATAGCTAGAACTGAGCTGCTTTGAGCTGACAGAGAGACAGGTTTAAAAACAGCTCCTGAAACCCAGGGATGAGCAGGACTGTTTCTGTAAGTGGATGACTCCTTCCTCAGAAGACCCAAAGGATTTCCAGTAAACAAGCCACACGGCTTCTGAAAGAGAGTAAACCAAAAATACCTTCAGATTTACCATACCTCGCTCCACTGTATGCCTTCTTTGCCATTTTGTTGTATTAATTTCAGGTCACAGAAGAAAGCCAGAGCTTAGGTTTGAGAATCTTCTAAGAAAGGGACCTGTCCCTGGCTCCCAAAACTGTCTGCAAGGCACAAATGCTGTGTGACCTAGTGAGCCAAGAGCAGTCTCACTCTGGAGCACAGGACCCACTGCAGGACACCCCTTCCCTGCAGGACCGGAGCAGAGGTGTGATAATGGAGGGAGGACTAACATGAGCTATGCAGGCTGCAAGGCCATGTGGAGAGCCTGAAGCACAATCTGGATCTTAAGAAGTGTTTCTGGGTGAGCTGTGCCCTCACAGAGGTACAGGGAGGTCTAGCAGGCCTGGGGCAAGTGACCATGGCAATCAGACCAAGAGCAGACTTGCTTCTTAAAAGAAGCAAACTGCTCTGGGTGCCCTGGCATACAGGCAAAAAGTCTGTCAGATTTGCTGTGATCTCACTTTACTGAAAAGGTAGATGGGGCAGAAAGCAAGGTTTTCCCAAACAGTTCAAAGAGGAGCTGAATTTTAATGCTGCACCTTTTTTTCTGACCAACCTTGCCCTGACTGTTTCCTAGCACCAGAAAGGCAGGGCTCTCCCAAGGCGGCAATTCTTTTTCCATGCAATATCTGAAGATAAATAAATTAGCCAGTAACACAGTTCCTGCTTTCCTTTGCTGGAGTGGAAGGACGCCATCACTTAACATCTCTCTATAGTTCAGATCAACCTTGCCAGAACATCTTAGCTTTACAGATAAAGGAACATCTGCTTTACATGGTCTAAACTCAGACTTGTCTGAGTGAAGTTCAAGGAGAATGGAACTGGCTCTATTCAGGCCAAAATGAGGTATAGACTTTTTAATTGTAGATGTAAACAATTAACAAGGTTTCTAATAAAGGTTCAGTGTGAGTCATGTGATTGTTTCAGAGTCACATCTGAATTATTTCTTTGTGTAAAGTAATCTGTGTCAAGTGCCCTTGGGCAGGAAGCCATTGTAAGCAAGTTGACTAGTTTACCTTGTTCCTTTATCAAAATGCCTTACCTAAGTAACCAGTTCTGCATTTACCTTCAAGATCTGTGAAGAAATACAAAATGGGCTACAAGAATAAACATACTTGCTAATCATCCAGGTGGAAAGAATAATTCATGGTTAATAACTTATCCAATTAAGTCAGCCTATTTGTCTGCTTACAGAATATCCATAAAGCAGACCACAATTCCCCCTCATTTACTCTTTATTTGCATTTTCCCAATGAGTATGTTGCAAGACTGATTATACTCTATGACTTGCTCCCTCGTCCTCCTCCTGCCAGCAGGACTCCTTTAAATGGCTCTTCTTTCCCTGAGAGTCTCTCTCCCTCTCTTGTCCTCAGCGACTCCCCTTTCCACATTGAAATCCCTCAGTCTCCTTTTCTGAGCTCCTTCGGATATTTTAACAAGAGCCTTCAGTAGCTGGCTGCTACTGGCCTCAGGGCATTTTTTGCCTATTTTCTGACTGAATGGTCCACAGTGAGGGCAGAGGAGAGTCTAAAGTAGCTCTGAAGCAGCTGTAATGAAGAATTACAGCATCGTATAAAATTCTTGTTTAAGGCCACACAGGCTTCTTGCTCAAAGGGTCTTTCCTGAGAGCAAGCTCTGTTTAACTGGGTAAAGTCCTGACAGTCAGTGTCCCCCTCTTCCTTCTCTGTAAGACCAGATGCTTTCCTGGAGGATACACCTCATTTAGAAGGGTGTCATTGAAAGTTTCCTGACTGATTTAACCCACAAAATGATGCCCACAGGCAAACTTCTGAGCCCAGACAGACCTCTGCAACAGTCAATCCATGCAGAAGTGTCCCCTCATGCACATGCAGGACAACCTCCATGCCAGGGTGACAGCAAAAAGCTCTGGAAACCTTTTCCTTCCTTTTTTCCAAATGTCTGTTTGATCCCTTTAAAGTATTCCAGCTGTATGTTACAGATTGCTCTGAAATTTTCTGTCATCGCTTCTGTCAGTGACACAAAATAAACAAGTGTGTGTGAACCCATTGTCGCCACTTTGTCTCATCTCACTGCCAAAGAAAGGAGGAAGTTGGGAGCCTTCTGCTCCAGGAACCTACATCCCAAGCCTGCTGCCTCCCATGGACTTGCTGATGCACATACAACTTTTCATTGAAGGCAAGTAAAACAAATACCCACAGGAAAAATGCTGTTGTGTTCCCATTAAGCTGTGGTACTGTCCAGAATGAATAATATCATTCATTACAATGCTTGTGTCACCCCATAAAGCGAAGAGAACCGTATGGCAGCTGGCATATGAAATCAGTGCTACGTTCTTGGCCCAGTGGAAACACAGAAGTGCACAGGTAATCCAAAGCTGGATGGATAGACAAATAGACAGACAGATTTATTTTCAATTTGTCTGATACTTGTATTAAGACTGTAGTGTTCATTTGTACCTGTTCTAATACATCTGTTCCATAGGACTACAAGGCAAAGTTTGGTGCAACCAACAACTGAGCTGAAGAGACCTATCAACCAATGCAATAGAGTTTATTGTGATATGAATGCTAAGAATGAAGAGAGATCTGACTAGCTGGTGAAGATTATTTGTACAGGGGAGAGATCCACCTTCATATATGTTCCAGATTTAAATTTCCCTGCTTAAAATGCACCCAACCTGAAATTGGAGTCTATTAGTGAGAACTATTACATACACTTGTGTAACTGTCCTCTGTCCCATTCTACTGCATTTTTTTTTCTGCTCTGTTTCCATGGAAATGGGAATGAGAAGGTCAGACATATGGTACAGGCAATTCTTTTAAAGGTGCTTGAAAGGCTTTGCTATTCTCTATCTCATTTTTGTCTGAGAATGGAAGTGGGAATGAAAGCCAGACTCTCAGTTTTTGTTACTTTTGCTAGTATTTAATTCGAATCTGTAATCCCAGGAAGCCAGGAAAGGACATTTTACTTCCTTCTACACCTAGGAAGAAGACTGTTCTTGGGGAAAGGGATGTGATGGGCAGCCCTGGGGTCTATTCCTGAACACATTAGCATGGTCCTGTCATGTCACGTGCTGTGTGACACTGCTATGCAGTGCCTAAAAGGCCCAGTCTGAAACAAGGACTCTGTACGTACCTGGGAAGGGAGCTTCAAGTCTAAAAAGTCTATTTGCTCATTATGAAATGGGAGTACTGTTTATCTTGGGGATGTTTTGAGGCTAACTACAGTTATGTTTCGAAAGCACTTTGAGATCCACCACTGGAAATGGCTCTAGATGGAAAGCATTTGCCTTGTTGCTACTACTAAGCAGAAGTAAGATAAAGGTATTAGACTACTCTCTTCTGATGATTTTCTCCTATTTTATTGTCATGCTGCTAGCTTCCATTTCCATGGAAACAGGGCTAGAGAGGCAGTTTGTAGCAATGTGAAAGCTATAGTTGGGAATGACACATGCAGATTTTAGCTGCTGGATGTCGGCTGATACCTATAAAAATGAAGGCACAATACAAGAGGAATGACAAGAGGGAAAGGGATGGATAAAGGGAAGGAGACCCAGAGATTTCAAAGCCAATGAGCGCTCCTCCTTCCTGGTAAAGTTTATGGACATTTTGTCTTTTCCCTCTGTGTTATTACCTTCATTTTCCAGGCCTGTACTTGGACCTTGCCTCCCTTCTATTATTTCTGTTACAATTAGGTAATATTTTGTTGCCATGGTGCCTGAAAGACCCAGAAAACCTGAGGCTTTCTGTGCTAGAACCATGCAAACCTGGAGCAAGAGACATTTCCATAGTGGGAAGGAGAAAAAAGCACAGGAAAGGTAAAATAGTTTGGCTGTCGTCACACACAGAGGCTAGTGACAGAGCCAAAAATGGCCTTTATCCAGAGCTTATTGCACAGTTCCTCTCTGCTTGCTCACTGCTTGCTGTGCCAGTCCTAAGGGAAACATGCCTTTGCTACCTCTTTCTCTGATGCTTTCTATGCTCGTCCTGAACCTGGGATTTCCTTCCAGAAACTGCCTCTCCTGCCTACATATTCCTTTCAAGTTGCTCTTCTAAACCGCATGACTACAGCAGTCTACAGACCACTTCTTCATTCGCTCTGTTATCTGTATTACTGCATTCCTCGCCCCAACACTGCTCAAACAGAGCACTGTCTCTGCTAAATCCAGTGTGAAAGAGCCATCTTTTCCTCTTCACAGTGTATGCCAAGCCCTCACCTGTCTGTCCAAGCCACCTGTAGTCCTTCAGAGAGAAGTTTTGCCTGTGAATTTATTTTTTCTTGGAAGCTCCTGATCAAACTGTTCCTCCTCTTAAAATTACTGAGGCATTGTAATAACAGGGTAATTCTCTAATCTCCAACTCACAGTTATGGATATTTCACCTTTGAATTGCTTAGCCTGATAACACGCAGGCTGCTCCACCTTTCCACTGAAATCTGTGATCAGTCACCCTCTTTGCTACCAAAGATGTTGTCTGGGTTTTCTTCTTTGCTATCATGTACCCTGGTTAGGGGCCACAAGTCTTCTAAGGACACTATTTCTGAATGGAAATTCATTATGGAATTCTTGCATATTAATGACTTAATTTTAAATAAGGTATTCTGTCTAAAATATGTGATACTGAATGAACAAATCTTTTATTGTTCACAAGGCAACAGGGGCATCACCTTACTGGCAGATATTGATTATTGAGGAAGTTATTCAGCAATGGTTACGCTGGGTCACTGAGATACATGACCTTTAACTCACCTGCATTGCAGGAAGCAAAGTGCTGTTGCAGGGAGAGAGGACACAGGATGAACAGCCCAAAGGCAAGTCTCCTAAAGGAAGACTGAGCTAATCTTTCTGCTGATGTGGGAAAGGACTATATTTGGGCCAAGCAGAAGGGAGGAATTGTGTTTTGGAGGCTTTAGTGCATATGCTGAAGGCTTGATCAGGCCAAAGAGAGATGAGCTATGAATTAGTGCATTACCTCAGCTGACTGAAGCTTCTGCTACCAAAGCAGAGGAACAGTAGGATGAGGGGCATTACTGTGAAAGCCATTCTTTAGTGAAAGGTGTATTAAAGCCTGTGTTTATGAGGAGAAACACAAACTCATTAACTGCAATCAGTGTGCTTGTTCAGCTTTTCCGTTTGGATACTCTCAAGCCTAAGGAAGATCCAAATCTCATTTACAATGTCTGTGTCCCCCACACACCTTTTATGTTTTTATTGAACTCTCAGGGTCTATGTATGACTCTTTTCAGTCTAAGAATAGGAAACTGAAGCACCCTAAGTATCCAGCCAAACCCAAAAGCTTGTTTTTCTGTGACTACTTGAACAAGTAGGTAGCCAACCTTCCGCTGGGTGCTCAGGAAGGATTCATATTCATAATGTTGGGGCAGGCAGCATAAAATCTCCTAACAGCAGATAAGCTAAGAACCTCACATATCAATACATCGCACTAAAGAATTAATTTGGTTTATCACAAAACAATTGTATATTAGATTTTTTTCTTTTTTGGGGGGGAAGGGGTATTTATTTAGTGTACCAGGGCTCTTTTAATCATTTGCTGTTCCTCTTTACATACTTTCCAACAAGAAGACAAGCACAGAGACATTTAGGGCATTTTATACTACAGGGAGAGTGAATGAAGGAATGTAAATTAGTTTTATGATATAGCACTATTCCTTTTGTAACTTAAAACTCAACAGAGTAACGCATCTTTTCTGTGTGTTAATCTCTTCCATCTTTAGCCTACCACAAACCCCTTCATTGCTTCACAGCTGAAGTGTACCTTGTGGGATTGTTGCCCCCTCCTTGGACCACCTAAAAGCTGGTAAGGAATTATAGCTAAATAGCAACGAGGACTGCTATCACTGGTGTGCAAGCTGTCCAAAACCATTCCTGCAGTAAAAATCAGGTTTAAACATGAAAAAGGAAAATGAAACAGAAGGCATGGAAAAGATATCAGATTCAGACATCCTCCAAATGTTCCCCAAATTCTCCGTCACAGATGTGTCAAAGGCAGGGAGGTGTCTCGGTTCTGCCTTTGCAGCAGCTAAATTCTTTCCCACACTCCAGACTGTCCCAATCTCTACATCCACTTGTCAGCCCTCAGTGTTCCCCAGTCTCTCCAGAAATCAGCTTTGCACAATGTCAGGGACTGGCAGATACGTGTCAGGCATCCCTGGGACTGCAGAAGCCCTTTCCATGTGGGAGCAACCACACTGACAGCACATGAGAGAATATGTTTCCCCTTCTTCCAGATTTCAGCACATTAACAGAGCCAGGCATCAGAGAAGTGCTAAAAGAAATCAGAGTCACCACACGTAAGTCAAACCCATTCCAACCATAGTTAATGAAAAATACCTACAAGCACCATTACTGACAGAGTTTGTCAACACCGCCATGAAGAAGGTGGCTCACTGATTCTCCTAAACTAGAGCTTGGCTTCTCCTGGGAACACTTTTTGGACCTGACTGATCCTATAAATTATGCTTGGCTCCAACACTTCTGAGTAATGGGATTATGAAGTAACCAGAGAAATATTTTCTTTTAAATCTTTTGACCACCAGACAAGCCCCTGAGACTAACTCATGGTATTGCAACGCGTTTGGTAACATTTACAGGTTAGCATCTACCTATAGTCTATTAAAAAACATCTGTGCTTGCCTGTGGGATTTGATACTGTCAGATACTCAACTCAGTTCAGAAATTGTTCAAGGGGTTGAAGAAGAAACTTTTGAAAGAGATTAGTTCTGATCACCACCAAAATAACAGGAAGGGGGTGAAATCTGAGCAAGACCAAATGGAAGTAATAAAAAAAACCCTGACTAACAAACACTGTAGAAGAGCAAACAACCTCACAACGTGCCTCTACATCAAAGGAGTTTGCTCCTGCAGCATCAGAATAGATTACAATTCAGCAGGGTGTCTGGTTCCTCCAGGCTGTTTTGCCTGAGCTCAAGACTGAGCATTAGATGAGCATTAGATTCAGCTGAAGAGCTGTGAGTGCTGAGTGCTTAGCTTCTAATGGCAACTCCGAAATGCATTTGACACCCCACCTCTGGAAGCAGGCAAAGAGAAACAATCCTACCGCAGCATACAAGAGACTTTTTTTCCACTTGCGCCAACTGTTCTTCACTGTCTCACCATGCAGCAGATGTGCCACGGGGTGGTGAAGCAAAAGGTTCAAGGAAAAGTAGATGACTTAATCATTTTGCATATGCCTAATGCAGATGACTTCATTCCCCCAAAATAACTGAAGCCAGAAGAAAATTTTAGAAAGCAAAGAAGGCTCTTGAATGCAGTGATTACAAAAGAAATGGCATCACATTCGACAGACAAGTTATTTCTTTTGTGCTTCCTTAAAATCTTTCCCCTTATAGTCCCAAGACTAGAAGAACCTACAGGAAGTTGTAAGAGGGAAGAAAATCCTTCCTCCAGGAAAGTTTTACTTTCCTGAGATGATTTTCCATTAATTATTCCAATGGTACAAAGATATAGCATTGCACTCGTTTTACTAGCTTGGGCCCTTGACCAAGGTTATTTTTCTTACACTGCAGAAATCACCAGGGCTCATGTGTGCATGTGTGAATAAAAGGCATTATTTGTAATCGAGCCATGTCCAAATATTTTCCTTCTTAGCACTCTCAATGAGAAATGAAGGCAAAACACAAAGAGGAGAATCTGTCCCAGAAATGGAAGGGCCACTGCTGTTATTTCACATGCCAGTGGATCCTCAGACTATGACCTTTCATAGCCAAACTAGCCTTGATGACTCTTGCTATGTCCTCTTCTGCAGGGTGAGTCTATCCTCTGGGCAGCTTATACACCCTGGAAATAAACATCCCCTCTTTGTGGTGGAAGGAGGGGAAATAGTGATCCTCTCATCATCCTCTCATTCCTTGCCTACTTCTGATCTGAATAGCTAAGTGTGCAGAAAGATTTCCACACCATCTGGGGAGCAGTCAGGCATAGTTACATGCATAGAGCCAGAAAGACCTGCTTGCAGGTCCCCAGACTGTAATGGGGCTCCATGGTCTGCTCCCACTGAGTACAAGATAACTGTCCTAATTTTGTTCTCTTAGAAGTCCAGAGGAGCTGCTATGAGTTTCAAAGACTGGAGTTTCTGAACCCAAAATGGCACTGCTCTCTCTCTCTTGGAAATAATAGAGAAGGGGAAGAAAAACAAGAATGGGAAAGAAAGAGAAAAACCCAAAGACCAAATAAGAGGGAGACGGTCAGCTTACAAGGCCCAAAGCCATCTTTCTTTGCTGTGAAAATTAGGTATCTATCACCACCCAGATACAAAGAACTTTGCACAGCTCTGGCCAGCTCATCCAAGGAAAACACCCGCGTCCCTGCAGCATTCCATGTGTCCCCTCTGTCTGGGAGGTGATGCTTTCTTCCAGAAAGCGCTCTGGTTCCCTGGTGCCATTCCATGTGCCAATACCTCCCTGAAGGCCAGACTAACCCTGTCACCTCCGTAGCCCCCTTGACCCAGCATGCTCACTCCTAATGCTTACAGTGCAGCTGGTAACAAAATTAGAAAAAAGTTGGATCCAGGAAATGATAGGAAGCATTGGCACAGAAAACAACCAGGAGCCTGCTATGAATCCCTCACCATCCTGGGTTTGAATCATTCCAGCTCTCCATCACACATACATCTCTAGTAATGTGTTTTGGGGTTTTTTTTGAATGGAATGAATTATCTGAAATGTTTCCTACAGTAGATTTCCTAGTTTAAATATTTTAAAATCAATTTAACTTCTTTCTACTTGAAGAACATGATCCCTGCATTATTAAAAACTTTCCTTGCTCTACTAATTTCTCTTTATTTCCTTATTTAGGTCATGGGTTTGGGATTTATTTCTTTACTTCTGCCCACCTTCTTTGTTTTAAATCTGACTCAAATGGAGCACTTAAGGAGAGAAAGATGATCCCATATCCTGTGTAGTCTCCCTCAAAGTTCATCAAAGAACTTGGTTAGTCATATCTTGCTCTTTGTCAAGAGTTAGCACACTATTGTACTGACTTACAGCAGGTTCTGGAAGAACATATACAGGGAATAAGATTTGACCACTGCATTTATTCTTTGAGACCACTAACAAAACCGTTTATCTAAAATAGCAAGTCTATCTACAGAGCCTGTGAAAGAAGTCCTTAGAGTAAGAAGAGGGAGAAAAATTGCAGTTTCAGAAAGGCACAGAGGATCGCAGTGCTAATGCCAGCACCAAGAAGAACAGAGACTGGAACAATCATTTGATAATGACAGTTCACATTTTATTAACCTCTTAAAATGGTGTCCTTAACGGTTACAAACACCATGAACAATGGCCTTACAATCTTCCCTGTGGTGGAGCAATTATGACCTACTGTTGAAAAAGCTGCCTGTTTTCTTCATCCCAAGGAACTGCCATTTGATGGTTCAAGCCAGGAAGACGAATCAGATGTTCCTGCAGTCTGTTTCTGACTTTGAGTGACTGAGGGAAAATCATTTGACCTCTCTGTGATGCAATTTCCTCATCTGTGGAAATTGGAGAATTCCTGTTCACATGGAGAAACGCTGTGAATGCAAGTTTTGCAAAGTGTATTGTAAGCAGCAGAACAGGGAGCTGCACTGCATGAATGTGAAGATTCATTCTGTGCAACTGCTAGTACCTTACCACTAACCAACCACGTTTGCCAGATCCTCAAGTCTATCACCCCAAACCTGGACATAAAGGACACCCGTGTTGTCCATAAATGCTTTCCATAGGCTTACAAGCATTGGGCATGCTTCCAGAGCTATTAGAGACAAACTCAACTTCAATTGCATGTCCCAGATCTACCTTTGTAGGTCTCTTGCTGGCTCTTCTCTCCTGGGGACTTTGTCTTCGGAAAGGGTAAAATGTTCAGTTCTTTTGGGTTGTGTATGCTGTAACCGAGAAGGACACACTGACCTCCAAACCACATCTTTCAGCTGCAGAACTGTAAATATGTGTGGCTCGGGCTTCAGAAATGGCTACAGAGTTAAAAGCTGGGGCTGGGTGCTAGGTGGTTATTTCTGTCACAGGCAATTATATTTGCAGTTGTGCATGGTCACGAAGAAAAATCAGAATTTATGCTTTGTGGCAAAGGAGAGCTTGTGGGACTCAGTTTCAAAAGACTTCTCAATGAATCGGTCGCCTTCAGGGGCAATGCTGGCAATTGCTGGTGGTGCATACTGAGCTGGGTAGGAAAGGAGGGTGTCTGTCTCTGACATACAAAATGAAGGCAGTCACTTTGGTGTAAAACAAGCACAGGGGAGATGAGCATCATTTACTGTTTGTGTATTGACGGTCTGCCTTAACATCTTCTCTTGGTTAAAGACAATAGCTCCTCAAACAGATGAAGGCTTATCAAGTCCTGCAAATAATCACTCTAACACCTTCTCCATGGGAAGATACACACCCAGGGAGAGATGCACCAGACAGTCCTCCCTGCCCCCGTGTGTATCTGGCGCACATACCAGCAAGTAGGGGATCGTTGGCATTGTTTATTCAGCTGTTTTCCCCCATCAACACTGCAGCTTGCATCTAGCCCTAGTATCCCATGTCTTCTAACTGCTGACCAGCAACTGACAATTTTAACTGTTATTGCTAGGACCTCTTGAATCTGAAACAGCAATCCTGCATAGGAAAGCAGCCACAAAAGAGCAGATGAAAGTTTTCATGCAGAAAGGAAATGAATAATTGCTCTTGCATAAAAACAAAGCAAGCTATAAATCATACCTACAAGCCAGAAGAAGGAAACTGCAAAACAAAAAATACCCGCTGAAACAAACAAACCAAAATCTTGTGATCACCTGGAAGTACAGCCAACTCAAAGAACACAGTGCAGCTCTTTACATCATCACCAACCGTTGCACTGCAAGAGGCACAAGTCAGAGGTAAGTCAACCTAACCTGCCCATAGAAACTCAGACAGTAGCAAAGAAAGCAAGAGTTGCAGAGCCGCTTCAATCTTGTTGCATCTTTCCTCCATGTGCTGCAAGGGCAGGAAGAAATTAATTACCTTTTATTGGCTTACCCAGCTGATTGCAAATCCTAAACGGTCACTGCTGGTTTTCTACAGGTTATTCTGGCCACTGTGAAGTGGATAACATGTGTTATATACTCTCTAGTATATACCTTCTAGCTGTATATAACATGCATGCATATAACAAACATATATAGCAACATATCATATAGTTTCAGAGGTATTCATCTGAAATGTGACATCTTTGTGAAAATCTGTTGAGGGAGGGGGGTCAGTGTACCAAGGCACTGAGTATCAGGAAAAGTTTCTCACACACTTCTGCAGAGGAAAACCACCCAGTTCCATATAACCCTGGCAGTGCTTTATCAGACTTCTCCCCTTCACTTGTCCTTCTTTCTCTCTTTCTTTTTCTCATGATTTTGTCTGACTGTGGTGCTTTACTGACACTGGCTAACCCCTTAGCTCCCTTGTGTCCACTATTTGCTTTCACCAAACCACATTTAGTGCTGTTTTCTGCCCATAAGGACATCACAGTCTGACCCTTTGTGCTTATACTTCAGTTTGAGTTTTTATTAATTTGAATGAAAGATATATTTTACTTTCCAGCTTATTGATCAGTTGTGTACAGTTCTTAGCTTGGGATAAAAAGATGTTTAATGAAAGCTGTGCTGCCTCCTCCCACACAGAGAGGGATGGAGTCTGTAATTGCACATGGCACTATATGCTTCTGCTATCCCTCAGTGACCACAGAGGTAAATCTAAACAGATACAGGTATTTATAACGATGCAGCCTATCCATACTAACTGTTATTCAAGCAAACCAGTCTCCATCCACGGGCTTCTCCTTCTCACTAGCCTTCTTGGAGAGGCAGTTTGGGGCAATATAGCCATGCTCTTCTGCTTCATGTGGAAATGATAGGCAGCTAAAACGGGTCGGCTCTTTACCACTAGGTTCATGGGTTCATTTTTCTTCCACAGATGGGTCATTATATAATGGCTTTACTGCAGAGTAATGTATGATTACTATTCTTGAGACACTAAAAAAAAATCAGATAATACTGCTTAGTCCTAAGCAGTTATCAGGCTTTGCTTCAATATGTTGGAAATCCTTTGCATAGCAGAAGCCTAGGACACATGTAAATATAATTTAGATTGTATCTGACATCAAAAATGGTAAAAGAAATCTTTTCATGAGGGTAGTGAGTCACAGAGGATTTACAAGTAAAGCTGTATACAATTTATTAGGAGGAAATTATTTTCCCACTCTCTTAAATGAGCACAGAAAGATCCCAGAGAGAAGCCGATCCACCTAGGTGAGACTATACAGGCTATAGGAAGGCTTCCTAGAGGTCCGGAAGGGAAGGATGCTCAGGAGAGAGCTAGTTTTAGTAGGGCCATGACAGGAGGGACACGGGAGGACCTCAGTACCTCTGGGAGAAGCCTCAGCAGAGGTGGCATGTTAGGGCTGGAAAGGCAGCTGAGCAGGGCAGCAGTGGGCTCTGCTCCAAGGGTCTGCTCCCTCCTGCACCCCACGGGACTGAGCCTGTTCCACCAGGATTCACACCCGGAATAGGGCAGGGGTCCACATACTTATAAACAGCTCATTACCAATAGTCAAGTATTGGTACCAATAGTCAAGTACTGGTACCAATAGTCAAGTGCCAATCAACCAAGTGCAGCAAACACTGTGCCTCAACAGCATGGTGCACACATAAAGGATGTGGAGAGAGAGGGGAGGCTTCTGCGTTACCGCTTTTCATTGCATGAGTCTAAAATTTAGATCCTCAGGCAAGAACTGTGGTTACCGAGAGCTGGTGTAGAGCTCATCCTGGCTGCAGCTGTAATGCAATCAGAAAATGGTATCTTTATCTGCGCCCAAATCCAAAGCTAATGTAATCAACAGAATTGCATTTTTAACGTGGGGCTATATTTGACCCTGTACTCTGCTACTGTCCCTTACTTGGTTAATGTGAGAGCGTACTTGGAGCTGTACAACTGGAAAAAAAAATATAATCCCTGTACTGATGATCTTACATTCACAGGACTGCTTTGCAGTACTGTAAGGACCTCTGCAAAAGGTTTACTGCCTTAGACTACATGTAAGAAGAACTAATTTACCCAGGACCTTTTGCATGAAGGCTGCAATAAGACCACAAGGCAGTCTTAGTTATCACCCTAAGTTCTCACCTTTTGTGAGTCTGAAAAATATTCACTTTTTGAGTTGAAAATGTTCATCTCTGCTTTCTGGCCACAAAAAAAATATTTTAGTGAGCTTTATCCCTTCAATTGTTATTGAGTTATGGCAGAGTATAAAAAAATATATCTTTTCTTGTGTTGTAAAATAAATTCTTGCAATGCTGTTGGATTTTTTTAAGCTAAACAACAGCAAAAAACAGCTGAGCTCTAAGAAATAAAATCTGGCAAGGCCCCAGCTCAGCTCAGGATTGATCCTTCTGCCAGTCCTTGCTCAGGAAGATAATTTAGCATGGACAGCAAGTTGAGTATGTGCTCACATCCCCTTCAGGTCAGTGCTAAAGTTACAGTTAAGTATGTGATGAAGTGTTGTGTGGGATAGGGATGGTTTACTGAATTGTGACCCAGCTATATTTCTTGTCTGGAAAATAAAATGTCTAAGCAGGAGCTGAGGAAAAGCATTTCAAAACTAGCTTCTCAGGACACAGAAGAGACAGGCTAAGTCTGCAGTGGCACACTTAAACACAGAGGGTCAGAGCCCTGATATCCAGAATACTGAGAGCAAGACTTGCCCCAAGTTCTCACTGCAGCTCATCAAGTACCACAGCTGCAGAATTCAGGAGGGGAAGAGGGAACATGGCTCCATTGTGCGAGGGATTCTGGCCCAGCACTGCCCACAAAACGTTCCCAGAATCCAGGCAGGCCAGGACAGACAGAGAATATTATTAGATAGTTTTTCCTCTTCAGAGCCTCCAGTCTTCCTCACCCCATTCAGCTGAGGGGCCTTTGTGATGGACCAGGGAGCCACTGATCTGCTCTTCAAGAACATTTTTACCCCAGGACCCTGCAGCTGCCCTGCAACCAGTTTAACTTCATCAGCTCTGCACTACTGAGAAATCACAAAACAATCCTAAATTACCAAAATGAACACTCAACATTCACTGTGCAAATCTAACACTTCTGCTGCTGTTATGCCCCTTATCTCTATTTCCTCTTTAACATTTAGTACCAATAAATAACAACATTGTGCTAATGTCTCTCTCTTATTTGCATTTAAGAAATAGACCACCTTGATATACTATTCAGAAACACCAAAATACCTAGTTTTCTATTTGATTTTTTTCATGGAAGAAGACTCTTGAGAGCTTGTGGATGCTCTACTGGCAAGGTCTCCTTTCCCAGGCAAGCAATCTGTTTCAAGCTTGCTTCACTCCTGTATAGGGATTTGGAAATATTTTTGTCCATCTAATGTGAATTTCGAATTTGTAGTGCTTTGTCTCAGCCTGTAAAATTCTACCTTGAGGATGGTGTGCTTCATTCGGAAACCACAAGTCATGCTTAACAAGCTAAACATTGGACTTGATGTGAACTCACTAACTAACGTGACCTAAGCAGAGGCAGCATCAGGTTGCCTCCTGAGCTGGCAGCAGGAGGTCACATTGTGAAGTTTGCAGAGCTCTGTAAAATGGAGACACATTAACTTGAGGTTCAGAGTACAGGGCAGCTGTATGAATGGAAACCTCTGATTAGGTATTGCAAAAAAAAAGTTAATGTTTAGTCAGCTTATCTGCTGACAAAACATTGCCAAAGATCTTCCTTAGGTTCTGATTTCTAAATGGCACATAGCACAAGTTGGGTATCACGGTGCAATTTCAGCTGGGTCTTTCCAAGCTGAGCAAGAGCATAACAGATACACTGCCAAGTATATTTTGTTTAGCTTTAGCTTGTTTGTTTTTCAATTCTGTCCCCATCTTCGGTGTTCAATAATGCATATGAGGTATCTGCTTTTTCAACATCGGAATGAAACGGGGAGGTGGAAATGGTTTAAAACGTTTTAAATTGCTGAAACCTTGTGTGTGTGAGATTTCAAAATGGTAGATAAATAGTTCTGAGCAAATAAATTAAAACTCTGCTGAAGACTGAGCTGGGAGATGAGAACGTGGGCTGCTGCAGTTAGCCCAGCAGCCTTCCGTGCAAACACTGGAGCTCCCTTTTGTGTTTGAAGTGATAACAGTGCATTGCTGCCAGGGGATGCACAGCACCCTAACATTGAATTTTGGCACTTCCCCATCCATCTTGAAGGCAGCAGAGGAGCTGGAAGAGGCTGGAGCAAAGCTGAAGGAGCGCAATGCTGTCTTCACCCCACCCCGCGGCTGGAGTGACACAGTATGTTGTATATCTACAGTACACACATTGTGTGTCCCTGCTGGCAGCCACCACAGCAGCAGGTCTGGCAAGGGGACCCCGTTGCTGTGTCCTCGCTGTCACTCCTCTTTACAGCTTCTTCCAGGGTTTTCTTCACATCAAGGGCTGATCTGGGCCAGAGCCAGGGATGCAAGGCTAAGCGCTTTCCCATGCTGTCCACTAAGCCACAGCACTAAGCCAAGGCATCAGAAACACTGCACAAAGCCATTTTGTGTCTATCAGGTTTTTACTGAGTCTCCAGTTACTGTCTTTTTTATTTTGCTGTCATCCCTTTTGCCTACCTCATGTTGCAGTTTTAGTCTTCTAGGATTCTTGCAGAAATGGAGCTGGCTTAAAAACTTATCCATGTCGATTTGCAGAAATCACCTCTTGCTTCTGGATCGGTTGATTTGGCCTATCATGCAGGGCTAAACAAGAAAGCAGGTTCATTCTGCTGATTTATGGGCATGGGAAACAAGTAAATGCTATTTACCTGAAGTAGAAGGGGGTTTGACTCCATCTATGTGCATTGTACCCAAAATTGCATCAGTGTGAGATTTCACAGACCAGATGTCAATGAATCAGGTCCCTTTTTGAACTGCCATTTCCGGTGTCACTGACAAAATTTTCTAGGGCAGTGGCCATCCTTGGTAGCTGCGCACTCAGGAGGCCAGAAGAATTTTTAGGACCGTGGTTATTTCCTCTGGGCTATTTTTCAAGCACATCCCTGTGTACCAGCCCTGCTCAGCTGCTTCCATCTCTGCATCTATAAGGATGGACTTAAGCAGACTTCTGGTTCTGCTCTACCTGCTGGTTGATTTTTGTGTACGCAGGTGACAGCTGTGTCCTAGTTTCAGCTGGGATAGAGTTAACTGTCTTCCTAGTAGCTGGTATGGTGCTATGTTTTGAGTTCAGTATGTGAAGAATGTTGATAACACTGATGTTTTCAGTTGTTGCTCAGTAGTGTTTAGACTAATGTCAAGGATTTTTCAGCTTCTCATGCCCAGCCAGTGAGAAAGCTGGAGGGGCACAAGAAGTTGGCACAGGACACAGCCAGGGCAGCTGACCCAAACTGGCCAACAGGGTATTCCATACCATGGGACGTCCCATCCAGTATAGCAACTGGGGAGTGGGGGGGGAATCGCCGCTCAGGGACTAGCTGGGTGTCAATCAGCGGGTGGTGAGCAATTGCACTGCGCATCATTTGTACATTCCAATCCTTTCATTATTGCTGTTGTCATTTTATTAGTGTTATCATTATCATTATTAGTTTCTTCTTTTCTGTTCTATTAAACCATTCTTATCTCAACCCGTGGGTTTTGCTTCTTTTTTCCCGATTTTCTCCCCCATCCCACTGGGTGGGGGGGAGTGAGTGAGCGGCTGCGTGGTGCTTAGTTGCTGGCTGGGGTTAAACCACGACAAGCTGGAAGAACCACAAGGCAACTTGTGGAGGTCTGGCTGGTTTTGTGGGTTTTTGCGGGCAAAAGAGGCATGGCTGATTTTGCAGTTTTCCATGGGCAACCTGACAGAGTTTAGAGTGCCCGTGTGCTGTTGTGAGTGTGAAGACTCTGCCAGTTTAGCTAGTGCCCTCCTACTGCTTCCCTGTGCTCTCACATCTGCCCAAGCCCGCCTCTTTCTGCTACACTGCAGTCTCCCAAAGGGGGAACTGCCTTTGCTCTGCGGTTGCTCCGTGCTTGGCACTGTGGTTCCCCATGCACAGCAAAGACTGTCAGCTCCTGCAATAATAATATTAACAAACTACTACTGCTGCCATTGCTGGGGCAAGATAAAGTGCAACTTAGGGGTCTTAACTTGACTAAATGGTCCAGCCTGCTGTGTCCGGTCATAGAAAGAGACATAATGAGAGCAAAGAAATAAGGTATGGCACTGTGGAGTTAATATGCTTATCTGGCCCAAGAACAATAGTGTCATGAGGCTTGACCAAGGTCTGCAGATGTCACAGCAGTACAAAGACACAATAGTTGTAACGGTGCACAAAAGCACTCTTCAAGAGGAAGACAACTTGTCCCCTGTCTCTGTGGAAGAAGGGGTCCCTTACAATCTGCTTCAGGTGGCATTAAAGGTATGAGCAAAGAGAGCTGTCAAGCTTAGCACATATTTTTTTAATAAAATTGCTCTGTCTCTTTGTATGGGACACATTATCTTGCTTAACTACGTTAGGTGTAAGCCCACCACAGACATCACTATACTCACTACTTTGGTGATGGAAGTAAAACAAGAAGTAATGTTTTTGCCCCTTTTTCTTATGTAGAGACTGAACATTAAGAAATTAAATTAAGTTGATTCAAATTTAAGCAAATCAACTGGGAAAATAAACAAAGAAAGTCAATAAAGGAAATAAATACAGAGGAGAGGCGTACCAGATCCCAGAAAAGTCCAAAAGGCCCTCTGAAAAGCAGTTTACAACATACAGATCCCTACATAACATAGCCATAATCTGTGGAAAATCAATAGTAGTCTAGCCATTTCCATTGCCATCTTCCTGAAGACTGTACATGTAGGTGACATGATTGACTGTGCCCTAGGGAAACATTGGGCACAAACATTTGCATTTGAAGCTAGATCCAGGATCTATGCTTGAGTCCCTGAATAACAAGGTTTGACTTTCAAACGTGCTGAGCCTCATTTGGACCTACTAGAGTAACCAGCATTGGAAAATGAGGACAGTTCCCTCTAGAGTCAGTTGTGCTGTAGGGTGGAAAAGCTCAGCTCCTGCTTCTTCCTCATAAATGTAGGTCCTGGCTCTTCACTGCATTTTACCTGGGAGGTAGCCAGCTATCAAAACAGCTTTACCCAAACTTAATGTGTATGACAATAGATCCAGTAGAAGGACTTTGTGCCTTGAAATGTTTGGAAAAGCCTTTTTGCATTTGAAACATCTAATTTAAGTTATTTTTAAATTAAAAATATTAACCATTTGCTATATCATGCTACGTAGGTACTGTAGTAGCAGTTAGAGGGAGATTGCTGAGGATCCCTACACCAGCTCGACCCCGCTGTTCATAGGGAGGTGGTGAGACGGCACAGCCAGAAGTGTGGGCATTTACTGCCAAGGGGATGCCTTCTGAAGGGCAGTGGGAAAGGGAAAGCAGATCAAAGATGACATATGACTTCTTCCAAAAGACAAAAATAGAAAAAAGAGGAAAAATACATTTGAAATTGAAAGACACTTTGAACAACATGATCTAGAAGGAAGGAGAGAAAGAGGATTTGGCTTGGCTTTCAGTATTTCAACTTTCTGCCTTGATATCAGATAGAGAAAAATTGTGAAAGCTTAAAAATTCCCACAGGTTGAGAAAAAAAAAATCTGCCCCTGTGTAGTTATTAACATCTCTGTGTCATGAACTCAGATCAATACCACTTGTCTGCAATGGCAGCTGGTTCTGGCTTTTTCACTCTTAATGCCTATCTTCCTTTTGGTCCAAACCTTACCCTCAAGCCTTCCCTGGGAGAAGAGGCCCAGGCAGTGGCAGATGGGATGGAACAGGGAAGAGCGTGCCCTGCAAGCTGGCTGTGCTTAGCCCAGACCCACTTTGGCTATCACTAGAGGAGGTATTAGAGCTTCCTATAGGCAGATTTATGAAGGAGCTTCATGTGCCTATGGATGATGAGTGGTGGTCAGTGCAAACAGACGCTTCTGCATCAGCTAGTGTTCAGGACTTCTCATAAAAATGCAGTGTGAGGCTCATCTCCAGGAGCACTGAAGAAATTAAAGAGGAAGATATTAATGTCATTTAATTATACATCCTGTTGAACGTAAATTCCCCTTCAGTATATAAAGTTTTAGAACTACCTTTAGTAGGGATAGGATCTAAATCGGAAGTGATGCTGCTGGTATAATGATCTGATAAAATGAAAAATCTAGAGTGTTTTATTTTTCTTGTGTTCAACAAGGACTTTTCTATAAATTAATGTAGCTACAGACCATGAGCCTTGTGCCACTTCAAGGATTTTCTTTACTGAAAAGGCTGTTTTATAACTCTCCACATAGTGGAATCAAGCAAAAGCTTAAGGCAACTGGCTGTGCTCAGTGTACGAGCATAAAACAAGAGCATGACAAAGCAGTAACTACTGAAGGTTAACAGGGGCTCAAGAGGACACTGGACAAGTACCCAGAAAAAACAAATAGGCAGAGGTGCTTCTAAGTCAGGATATCCCCTGAGCTGAAGTAGTAAAGGATGACAGAGTGCTAGGGGGAATATCATCTAGCCTGCCACTCCCCTATGGACACTGCTCCCATTGATTTTCTGCAGCCTATCCTCAGCAAAAATAATTGTTTCCTCCCCTCATTCCCCCCCGAAAAAGAACAGAATCAGGGAGGATTAAGGGAAAGAAATGCAGGAGAAAATCCAAGTGATCTCAACACAGAATATGTTTCTGATTAAAGATGTTCTCCTGCAATATGGAAAACCAAGCTAAAAATCCTTCCTCTCTGTTGGGTAAAGAACTTGAACCCTGAATCCACTGCAGTCAAGAGTGGGAACCCCATCTTTGGGCTACAAATTCTCTCTTTTACATGTGTGTTTTTCTCCTGTGGTTTTCACAAGGAACATCAAATGCCTTCAGTAAATTTTCCTGCAGAAGTGGCAAATTGTGGTAATCACGAAACTTTCTGCTGGTCATGAAAAAACATTTCTAGCACTCTTCCACTAGCGGTGATCTGATACAACTGACCTCCCAGACACAGGTAACTTGAATGAAGCTTTGAGTAACCTGGATTTCCCTTGTGAAACCACACCATGAGATTGCAGGCCCTCCGCATCTTCCTCACGTTGTCCAGGACAGTTACTGTGATTACGTTGTCCAGGACAGTTGCTGTGATTACGTTGTCCAGGACAGTTGCTGTGATTACGTTGTCCATGTCTCTCGTCCCTAGGAGTCTGAGCAGCAGTTTTTATTGGAAGCACTTTAGAAGACTGGAATGAAAAATTCCACCGCTGCAATGCTGTCAGATCTGTTAGGAAAGTGGTTTATTTTAATTGCCTTTGAATTTTCCCACACATATCAGAAGTGACTACAAGGTCTTATGGTCAGCTGACTATGGCATCTCTGCTTTCCCAGCTTTTATTCCAGATTGGCTCAAACGTGTCCTGGAGAAAACTTCTGCTGTGATGTGACTGCTTTTACATATGATGTTGTCACAGTCCACTCATGCCATCTCACCAGTCTTCAGAGGCAGGTCATGCCTCTCTCTGATTGTTCACCCTCCCAACAGAATGACTGACATGAACACATTTGTTGTTTTACATAGCTTGTTCTCAGACTCTTTCTAACCTCTGTCTTGAAAGTGGCTCCTAACTACCTTGACTCATGTTTTCTGTGTCATTCAGTTGCCTGTATTTCTTTCAAGTTGATGATGTCATATTTTTGGTGAACTGCCATGCTTCATGTTACAATGTCCCTTTGGAAAAGAAGCCAGCTAGGTACATCTCAGTCTTCTGAAGCGTATATTTAAATGCCAGCTCTGCAATATCAGTAGCATGTGATGAAAGCTTCCAGAAGCTCATAGTGATGGCTTTTTAAAAAGCTGCCTAGTCATTCATGGTCACCTTCTTTTTGAAGGTTTCCCATGCTTGGACACACTGGATTTATTTCCCATGTACTTATCATATGTACATGGTCCTGCAAGGCCCTGTTTCAGTGTGGCCTTCAACACAGAAGCCACCTACTGCCATTTCTGCAGCCTCTGTCACATCTTTCTGTACACATACAAATATTTTGGGATGGGTAGGCAGTCTCTGAGGTATGGGATAGCTATGCCATGTTGACGTAACCATACATCACATTAGTGTAACAGTAATCATGAAAGTTTACTTAGACCTAAAGGTTCTGGGGGAAAAACGTGTAGGTAGTTTACCAGTGTTAATAGTCTGTAAACTGACTGAATCCCTTTAGTATGAATATGTGCTTTATTACTTCTGCCTTCTGAAGGCCAGGTCACAGACCTTGCACAGTCAGTGGACCCCTGCATGTGACACCACTTCCAACTGCAGACCTGCATCCCTGGATGGCCCCAGAAGAAGTGGGGATTTCTGCCATGATTTGCTGCAGCCTTCCCCAAGCTATCGTTGTATCTGTGCCACCAGAACATCATCCACTATGATGTGACTTCCTAAGAATCTTGTTTGTACATCTTTCTGGTAACACTGGAAGTCTTGCCCTTAGTTTTTACCCCAAATGTCATTCTTTGCCATTTCTATCAACCTGATGACATCCCAAATATGGTGAAGTAGCTCTGATGACATTTATTAATATCTATTGTTGGCACTGGTTGCCAACATGTTTTGCTAATGTCAAGTCAGTTTATATTTCTCCTTTTGTGGGACTTTGAAGTTGAGCTCTTTTTAGTGCTTTGTTTGAAGCACTAAGGGTCTCTGGCAAATAGCTTGCCTGGTTTCTAAGCAAGTACCATGCTACTCATCCAACTCTTGGCTTCTGTGACAATACGATCTCCTTTTCCATTCTCTTTGCAGCTCCCATTGTTGGTTGTTTTGCTCTTGTAATGGAATTGATTTTCTGGGAGTCAGCTCCTATAATAGCCAAACTGTTTTATCTATTATCACATGTAACAAGTCTGGAAGACATCCTGGTCCATCAAAAAAAAACCCCATAATGGTAATTTACTAGCCTTCTGGCTGCCTTGATGGAACAGAAGATTTAGTTCTTCCTGCTATACCTTCAGTTTGCTGTTTGTCTATGAGAGGAACATTTCTTTTGGCTTCGGGGTTGTGAGGGTCATATATTTCAATAATAGCAGAGGCTTCTTTGTTCTCCTTGTTCTCTACCTGAAATCCCACCTTTCCTCTTTCCCTGTACCATGCTTTTAAGTTACACTATGTTTCTGGTTCTGTGAGCATGCCATCATATGATTTTAATTTGCTTTATTTTGCTGCAATTTCACTTTCTTTCCTTGCAAAAGACTCAGGGTGCCTTTGTGACTTAAAACACAGAGCTGTGTCCCAGTGTCTGTTTGGCTTTTGGCTTCTAGTTTATTCGTGGCTTCTGCCCTTCTCTTGCATCTGGTACTCCACCAAGCGTTACAGACATCTTCTGTTCATTTGTGTGTTTTGTGGTTGGTAGTTTCCTTTGCTGTTTTGTGCTGCACTGAGCTCATGTATGTGCAAGTACTCACCCCTTGGATGCCAGCTTGTTGTGATTGTGTTCCTTTGTTTCCCTTGCTTGTACACTTTTTCACCATGGCATTCAGAGTGTTTCCTCTGTAGTTTGTCTCCTCTGTATTTGGCCATGCTTTCCCTGTTTATGCCACCACATTTTCTGGCAGCAGCCCCTTTTTTCTATCCCATCTTTGCTCTGTCTTCGAATGGAAGATCGCCCGTTAGCCTTGCCCAAGACTGTCATTCTTGGTGGAGTTACATGGCTGCTTGAGTCATTCTCCTTCAAATGTCATTGCCTTTCATCATGATAATGAATCTAGTCCAAACTGCTTCACCTTTTATGAGCTGCTTCTTGCTCAGGTCAGTCCTTTTGCATGCATTGTAATTTGATCAGTCTCTTATTCTCTCTCTTTGTGAGTACTCCAGCTGAAAAGACAGATTATTGTTTTATGTCTCTGGGGTGTTGAGTATGCTTTTTGAGCATTTCTAGGATTTTGCATGGATCCTCCTAGCCTGCCACTGCTGGATGCTGCTGATGCAGGTGATCACCTTTCCCACCATGCTAATATTATAGGTAGTTCTTAATTTTGCTTTCTTTTTTTAGCCAGGCTCTTGCAGTCTTCTAGTTGTTCCAGCACAATCAAAAGAAAATAGTTTTGCCCAAAGAATTCATAAATTCTTTGCTTTTCAAGAGCATCTGCTTGGGAACAGGAAATTGGTCACTACCACAAGAACCATTTTCTTTGTCTCAGAGGGCTTGCTTGCACTGTTGGGAGCACTTTGGAGTTTTTTTGCTTTTTCTGTCCCTGATTTGTGTACTCTATTGGGAAGTCTTTTGACATTGTCAGCTGTATTTTCTTGAAAAATGGCTATGCCTGAATAAGGACCACAGTCCCCTTCTTCTCCCTCAACTGAGGGACTGAGTGCCAAATTGCTATAGCTTTATAAAGAGAATGAAAAATGACTGCATCATCTTCTCTTATGACAAAATCTATGGGGAAAATTGCAGGTGTTATTCCAAACACTACATTAAGCTCCGACCTGCTCATAACTGGGCAGTTTATGCTGTCAATAATTTAACAATGCCTCACAAGCAAACAGTTTTGCCTCTTTACCTACAGTATAGCCCATGTACCAGCTGTCTGTACAGTCTATATTACAAATGTGGGAGACAACATTACACAACAGGTTTATCCACAGTGCTATAGCTAGAAGTGCTATGCATTGTGCTTAAAAATATGCGAAGCGTAATAAGAAACCAGTATAAAGTGCATCTGTCTGATATGAGGGGGAGCAAAAGGCAGAGAGCATTCCGTAAGAAGTGCTTCCCACTTTGCGGGAAATTGTTCCATTTCCATGACAAAAATATGTTTTACAGAAATTCTTTCCCAAATCTCTGTGATAAATCATGTTGTGATTAGAGTGATGTAGTCACATTCATGTAACGCAGGGAATTCCTCCTACATTTCATCTGGGGAGCAAAACGTTAAAGATGCCATGCTGCCATGCGTGTGTGGTGTGACAATCCTAAAGTGCAGGGTATGAATAGCTATTGAACAACATAAAACTCCTTGTGCTTAGACCTTGAGCTGTTGTAGGGTGCTCCTGCTTCCCTGAAGGCAGCAGGCTCAAGGATCTGAAGAAATCAGACAAGTTCTGTGGAATAAACTACTCAACAGAGCCTCTCAGAGCAACACTCCAGCTCTTTTGCCTGTATTAAACCGCAAGTACCAACAATCTCCCATGTGCTCTGCACATAACTCTGTGATCACACTCATTTTCTTGTAGGGCTGAACTCCTCAACATCTGACAGCAGCCCTAGCCTTTCAGCTAAACTTGACTGTAATCTGGTGTAATCTTGCTGGTTGCTAGTGAATCAGCCCCCTTGGGCAGGCTTCCTACACGCCACCTAAGCCTGGTGAGCAGATAAGCATGTTTGTGGGACACTGAAGCATACAGCTGTCTACTCCAACAGAGAGGTTTTCTTGGTTGGTTAGTATTTGGTTTAAGTTAATATTATTTTGATTATTTATGTCATGGCACTGTTGGCACAGCTGCTCAGGAAGGAGAATGTGGGATAACAGCTTCCCACCAACTTCCATCATCCTTGTCAGAGCAAAGAGATAGTGGAACAAACCTTACCCAGCCTCAAGAGACTGCTCACTCACCTCATGCTGGAGACCCTTGACACTCCCCCTCTGCTTAACAGCAGGAAAAAACATTGTGATATTCAGGGCATGCACTTCTATGCCTGTAAAATTTTCTCTATAGTCTATAGTCTGGATTACAAATGCGAGGCAAATTATAATAATATGTCTACTGCTTTTAGTTATTGATCCCTCAATCTACCCTGTAAAGAAAATAACAATTACTGTAAAGAATATTGGAGATTACAGCTAAGCCTCAGGAGCCTTCCAGCTACAGCTGCAGACTGGGAGACGGGTTTATCTTCTGACTCATAACCCAAACAAGCTCCTGAATGTGCATTGTACATGGGAATAGATGAGAATGCTCTGGAGGAACAGAGCCAGGAAGAACAGTACTGAAGGTAGATAAGGTCAGACCAATTCTGGTAATAAAGGCTAATTAGTAAATCAGCAATGGAGTGTTTCAATAATGAAGGCTGCACTGCATCAGAAAAAGGAAAATCAGAGTGTACCACATGTCTGAGGGGATGGAAAAACCCTGAAGGGATGAGGTCAGCACAACTGAAGAGCTACCTTTACTTAACCACTGAAGGGCTGGGTATGAGACCCATCTCAGACACATGGTTTTATTCACTCAGCATTTTTTTACTGCTGGAGACCAAAAAGATTCCAGGTGGAGTTTAAATGGAAAGGGAAGAGCTGAATGATGTTCATCATGAAAAGGACATAGTTGGTCTTAGATGAAGGTTTAGATTGAAAGCTAATGTCCCAGCAAAAGCTCTAGCCTTGCTGAAAAAAGATTTTTCAAGACAAAAGTGAAAGGTCATTTAAGTGTTTGACAATGTAAGTATATTATGTTCTGTTGCAATGAAGAGGAGAAATATTAATGTCACTGCCTGAAGAAAGATGAATTATGAATTATACAAGTCATACCATAGGTCCATCTCAGATTTGGTATCAAACATTATTGAGAGTAAAAATGTAGTACTATGAGAGTATTTCCCACAAGAGTAAAAGCGAACAAAGCGAATAATTAACAAGTGTATGTCATTTATGTTTGCCTTTGCATGTCAACAAGCCTGACTTTTCACAGTGAAAAAGCATGGAAGTAAGAATAGCAACATTTCTTTTGCTTTAGATTGCAGTGGCATTTTTATGAAGCCCCCACGTGAGCCCTCCCTGTGAGGGCTGAGATGCAGCTGCTCAGACCTGTGGCTGTAAAGTAAGAATGAAAGACAATATGTAGTCTTCTGTTAAGAGGTGACTGACTCTTCAGGACCTATGGAATTACAGAGACCTCAGTGAGGAGAGGCTGATTGCCCTGTGACACGATCTGCTGTGAGCACTTGCAGCACTACAGACATGACAGTGGTGCACAGCACTGTGTAGGGACTCAGCAATGTGGGGTCCCCAGCCCAGAGACAGCGGTGGTTCTTCTCACCCTTCATGTCATTGATGCTGGCATGGTAGCTACAGGTCCTGCTTCTAGATCAGGATCCCAGTGACTGAGCAAGGCTCTGGCCTAATGAAGAGCAAAAGACTATCCCTTCCCCTAAGAATTTCTATTTCTTTTTCATCAGAAATGCAGGGTAGAAAACCCTGCAGAGTAGGAAGACCAGCATGAGTGGAGAGCTAATGAAACAGTGAGATTATGTAGGGCAAAAAAACCTCAGTATGAACAGATGGGAGTTACAGGATTTCAAGACAGCCTTTTCAAAGCTCTTTGTCTTTTGTTTGCTTTTATTAGCACCCAGGTAACATCAATTGTTAATTAACAGATGAAATAAGGAAGCTTTTGTTAAAAAATCCAGAGTCTTCATTCCTTTTCACTCAGACCACTAAATGCTCCTGAGACTTCCCCTTCTGCTCCAGCGAACCCAGAAGACCAGAATGCCACTTCCAGTACTTTTAGTACAGTAAACCTGCAGACCCTCTTTTAGCTACCTCCTGTCTCTCCTCCCTCTCTACTTGCTTGTAATGATGCTACAAAAATGGCATTTCCCCCCAGATTTATAGGGCAGTTCAGACCATTATAAATCAAATAGATGCTATCTACAGCAGTCTTGGTGTGCATTTTTGTTACAAAATGGGAACTGGTCAGACCCATATTTAATAGAGAAACATGAATCTGGAGGGATTATTTTACAGTATTGGTCTGATGTTGATCTATAATAGAGTTGGCAGGGAGGGTTTTTTTTGATTAAAGATTTTTGGGGAAAATTGATGATTTATTGACGCATGAACACTGTCCTGATCTTAGCAGTCTAAACTCTTCTTTCAAATAACTAGTGTGGAGAAAAGGCGTTGTTCCCATCTTGCAAAGGGACAAGCAAGATCTTGATGGCAGAGCCTTTATTTCAGAGCATCCAGGGATAAGGGTATTCGTCTGGGCAGCAGCTGACCTAGCCACCTACAGGCTCCTGACTGTGAAGGGTGCTCCAGGCTGGACCCCAGGGCACTCTAGCTGTGAGCACACCCTGTTCTTGGGCCTTTCTGAGAAGGTGCTCAGCAGCAGGTGAAAGCAGGTGATACGGTGACCAGTGTCTCTGCCTGGTTTCCACACATACTTTGTGTTCAGTATGCTCAGGGTATGTGTGTGACAATGAGCTGCAAAGTGGAATAAGTAGGAGGATGTAAATTTTGTGAATTCCAGGAAGACTTAGTCATGAGCTTCTCCCTGGACAGCACTATCATTTGGATGTCTACCCGCTAGCAAAAAAATTGCACAGATTTAGAAGCTTTTATTGGAAAATCAGATTCAGAAGAACTTACCGTGTCAAATGACAAGTCGTGAGTAATAGCGATGCCTGACAGTTGAGTTCTGATGCTTACAGAAACATTTAGGCTACAGCTATGCAGCCTTCATGATCCATGAAGAGAGCCTGGGGCCTCCAATCAGCTGGTGAGGGATAACTCATGCTCACACTCTTCATGATCAGCCCCCCTGGAGCAGACCAACTGCTGCAAAACTCAGAACAAACCTTGTCACAGTCCAAGTCCCAGAGCCCTTCACATTCCTTCACCAATGTGCCCCGTAGCTTCACTCTTTATTGTCGGTGCTGCGCTCTGCACAGGGCCACAATACAGCACACCAAAAAAAGGCAGCACGCCTTCATCGTTACTCCCTGGCAAAGATGACCCTCAGCTTGTTCCTGCCCTGCTTGCACCCATGGCTTCTCAGCACATGATGGCAGAAGCACTTCACTGGGATGGCCTCAGCCCAGGGGAACGCAGCTGAGATGGTGCAGGCTTGGGTGAGGGGTACCACCAGATAGGGTGCAACTCTGGCTCCTAGATCTGCAGCCCACACTTGCTTTTAGCTTTCCCCAACACAGCCCCACTTGCTAAACAAGTTTTCAATTGCAACCTATGGCAGTCCTTCTCTTGTATGGGGAAGGTTTGGGGTTATGGACACCAGTGTCTGTCACTGTTGGGACTAACCATGTGAGATTGCCAACCCAGTATGCAAAATTTAGAAAGATGGAAAGCCACCTCTAAGGTGCCTTGCTGGGAACTGGGAGCCCCCTTGGAGCCACATCACCACACTTCAAAGCCACTCCTGTAGAAGAGGTGTCAGACTTAACAGAGCCATTGATTTAAGGATTGAAAAAAATCCATTGTGGTCACACAGGTGATAGATGTTTGCAATGCCACTCTGCAGAGTCTGTGCACCCACATGGTCCACACTGCACAGTCAGGGTTACCCATTTTGGGGGAGGAGCTGCTGATAAGCTCCATGTCCATGCTTCAGCCAGTGGGCCACAGCAGGAGAGTGCTAACTAGTTTATACAAGCTCAGTCACAAGGTCCATCCACGGACCTGCCTCTCAGATGGGAGGCAAGAGCCTGTTGCCACTTGAGCACGTGTTAACGGCCCTAGCAACAAATAACCCCTGAGCCTGACTCACCCAAAGTCAGCGCTTGCCTGCTCCCAGAGGTTTGGTCTCCCTCTGGATCACCATCTCCTCAGGGTCATGAGGGATGAAGATCCAACAGTGAGGTGGCCCTTCCTCTGGTTCTTCCTCCTTAGTCCTGAGAGTCAAGGACACAGAGATGGCAGTTGGGCTTCCTGGTCTGTTGGCCTTGAGACACAGCCCCAGTCCCAGACCAGTGGGACATTGAACATGGTACAGGAGAGGCGGGCCAGTGAAGACCTCCTCACCAAGACTCAGTGCTTCTTGCACATTTACATGAAGTTGCACCAGACCTTTTGGTGGCATATCTGGCCTGGGCTGGATTCAGCTTCTGAAATGCCCGCTGGCACAGCTCAGCACAGTGGTTGTATCTTGTTGTGCCAAGCTGCTGTGCCCCCTGGTGGGAGTTGCCTGGTCAATAGTCTAGAGGGCATCTGGGATGCCTTTGACCTCTTCAGCCCTAGCCTGCCCCTCTATGCCCCTGCAACGTGTTTGTTGTTCTTAGTGTACCAATTCAAGATAAGACAGATATATTTACAGAAAGAACCATGACAACCCATGAGCATGGTGGTTTTATCTCAGGAAAGAAGCAGTGTGTCATGCACATGTGGGATGTGGGGGAGCCCAAGACTTACGTAGATAATGTTGAAAGACTGGTGGGCTGAGCAGTGAACGCTTGCACATCCTTGTTGGCTGCATGGAGCAGATCCTGGAACAAAGTCCTAATCCACAAGTTCCAGGTTTCCTCTTGGGAGGAATTAGTTGGTCCACGACACAAAGCAGCTCGAGAGCAAAGCAGCATATACTTGGGCTGGGCAATCATTACAGCAGGGCTGGAGGGACCAAGGTCCAGAGGAATCCATGAAGTGCCTTCTTTAGTACTCCTCATCCCCCTTAAAATCTAGAGTCGCCAGTCCCTCACAAGCTAGCAATGCCTTAATTGGAAAAAAGTTTAGCTATTCCTGCTTTGAACATACTTGTGTGAGGAGTGGGATGGAAATATTCCTTTTAAAAATGACCCCAAGATGATGTACATATATGTCCTTGTCCTGGAGAGTTAGCAGAAGTGCTGCCCCCCTCCCTGCACTGCGTTCAGCTGGGGATTTCCAGGAGGACAGAGAGCTTCCCTTTCAGTCTCTCTGGTGAGTCCTCCCAGTGAGTTCATGGTTTCCCCCCTGACTCAGCTGCATTCCTGCCACCCACCTGGCTGGGACCAGGGGCACTCATTAACCCCCTCTGCACCTCCAGGTGACACTGGGGTGGCTCAGCAGAGGTACTCCTTAACTAACTAACTGTCCAGGCTTTCTGTCACTTGATTAAATTCCCAGAAATCCAGGTGGCCAGCATAGCCTGACTGAACATGCCACTAACCACAGACACTCCCTGAGGCCACTTCCCATCCCCTGCTCCTTAGTTTCCTATAATTAAATACCCTATCTAATGTCTTCTGATTGTTTCAATCACAGCATTGAGCACTGCCCTAGAGTCAAGTAGCTGTACCTGAAGACTATCCAATGCTGCACAGTGAGGTGCCTTTCTCCCATGTTAACTAAAACAGGCTCATGCTCTCAGCAAACCATTTTCTGACACTATATGCTTGGCTGTATTTGTTATATTGAAGGATATTATTCAGAACCACATACTGTATGTGCCAACCATTACATTTTAAACAAAGCAAGTACAAGGTATTCAAATGCAAGAACAATAACTTTTTTAAAGAAGAAAGCCAGCTGGAAAATAGTATTTGCAATTAAAGGAGTTGTGGTAAAACTGAGCTGCTGGGTGGAAAGTGCAGGTGGAGTTATTATTGAGCCAATTTGCCAGCATGACGTGAAGGGGTCATAGCACTTTATCATAGAGAAGAGAGATAAAAATGGGATCTTGATTACATGGTGCTCATCAGTTTTGATGTATAAATAATAGTTATTTTTCTTAGGTGAAGTCAGTGGGGTTTTTTAATGACTTTTCCTTTGTTTCTGGGAGAAACTACATCTTGGCCTAGGCTGTAATTTTGATTTCAAATGTGCTGGGGTGAGGTAGTGCATGCAACACTGTTGTTACCTGGAGTAGGCACTGCTTAATGCACAACTTTCACCATGGGAAGGACAGTAAAGGGGGAATGCTGTTCTGTGGTGCACCAGAGGACATACTGCATTACTGCAATCACTGCAAAGTGGCAAATGTTATTTTAATGACGCCCAGCTTGGTAGTTTCCCAAGGGTGAAATCAATATCTTGATGGTTAAACTGAAGCTGCTGTCATTCTTACTGTTACTGAAGCTACTATTACTGAGAACATATGTATGACCTCATTGACCGTAGTCAGAAGATTGAACTGAGAAAGGGAAATCTCCTTGTTGAAAGGCTACAGATATCCAAATTCATCTGCAATATGGAAAAGACATGTTAATTTAGATAATGGTAGAAAACAGCAGCAAAGTAGAGATAGCTAAATGTTCATTATAGGCAAGGTTCCTTCTGCTGCTTTTGAGCATGAGCAGTAAAAGGTCACGCTGCCTTTAATTGAATTGCTTTGTATTGTGCTAATCTACCTAATGTCCTGTTTACAAATATAGCATCATCTTAAGCATTTTGTGCCATGTGGGCTAACATTCAAATTGTGCTCTTTATTGCACTTGCGTTTTTGTATAATTTACTGTGGTATCAGAAAACTGTTGGTCCATTTATAGCTTTAGATTCCTATGAATGGACTATTTGTTACTGAATTCTTTCCTGAAGTCTTATATTTATGTCACATCTTCAGAATTTTTACTTGCAAAAACCCTGTTCCATTTGAATCTGGTGGAGACCTCTTGCAGCTGATGCTAGGGACTTTACTTCTAAGAGTCCAGTTTTGTTCCTTCAGCTCAAAGCAGGGATTATACTTACAAAGTGCTTTCAGAAACGTGCATCAGTTGCACTTTGACTGGCTGCCCATGCTCTGCCAAGAGAAGTGAGTGTCATGTTGTGGGTTGGGAGGGGATTGTTTCTGATTTATTTATTAATTTTTACAAAATATAGCCTTAGGAACAGTGTTGGTTTTGCAGTTTTCTATCTGTTTTGCTCCTTCTTGTTCTTTTTAAACTTTGCACTTCACTCTTACGGAATTCCCTGGCACTGAGGATATGAAGGTAGCCAGGACTTCTGTAGTGAGCAAAACACTGGTTAACGTCCATATGAAAGTTGGGGTCCCACAGAAGTTCTGCCTAGGTAGAATGACATGGCGGCGTAGGGAAATCCTGCAGGAATGTGCTGCTAACCTTGGTGTGTGATCATCTCTGAAGAATGAGGCCTCATGGGCAGAGGCTACAGTGCTCTTCCCTTCTGTGAGATGCACTCAACTTTGTTCTTAAGTTACCACTGTCACTTTAGCAGTCTCAACATCACTTTTTGCCCAAGATTTTCCCTAAGGACTCATCAGATTTTCCACCTCACAAGGAAGAAGATGCCTCCAGCTGCCGATAATCTAACATGTGTCATGGTTTAACCCCAGCCAGCAACTAAGCACCACACAGCCGCTTACTCACTTCCCCCCCACCCAGTGGGATGGGGGAGAAAATCAGGAAAAGAAGTAAAACTTGTGGGTTGAGATAAGAACGGTTTAATAGAACAGAAAAGAAGAAACTAATAATGATAATGGTAACACTAATAAAATAACAACAGCAATAGTGAAAGGATTGGAGTGTACAAATGATGCGCAGTGCAATTGCTCACCACCCACCAATTGACACCCCGCTAGTCCCCGAGCGGCGATCCCCCGCCCCCACTCCCCAGTTCCTATACTAGATGTGACATCCCATGGTATGGAATACCCTGTTGGCCAGTTTGGGTCAGGTGCCCTGGCTGTGTCCTGTGCCAACTTCTTGTGCCCCTCCAGCTTTCTCGCTGGCTGGGCTTGAGAAGCTGAAAAATGCTTGACTTTAGACTAAACACTACAGCTGAAAACATCAGTGTTATCATCATTCTTCGCATACTGAACTCAAAACATAGCACTGTGCCAGCTACTAGGAAGACAATTAACTCTATCCCAGCTGAAATCAGGACAACATGGCATCTTGTTCCAAGCCCATGTAAGTGAATGGCAATGCTTCAACAGTTTGCCACCTTAGGGGAAATTAGTCTGGTCAGGTATGTTGTCAAAAAAAGGCAGGAAACCTACAACTGAGACTAGCTAATGAACAAACTGCTTAGTAAGAATATCTTTACAATTACTTATATCTGTACTACAGTACTTAATGTTAAAAGGTGGAAAATCTTTATAGTTCAGCAGAGAAAAAACAAACCTACTCCAGCATCCTTTGACAGACATCCATCTTTGAGTAAGGCCCTCCATTCTGGTGTTCATTACTTAGGTTAGATTAGGAGTAACTTCTTAAACTGACTTTGGGTTTACACTGTAATGATTAAGGTCATGGCCAAGTCTTAAATTTTTTTTTAGGTATTATTTCATGGTCATTAAGAGCTGGGAAAAATAACTTTGTCAGTGTCTATACAGTTATTCTTGCAGGGTGGAATATATTATCGATCAATTGCCATATGATGCTTAGCAAACCAGCTTTCACCAAAAGGTAATGTATTTGTAGGAGTCCTTCATTTGCCACTAGAAATTCTGCTATTGAGAGGGAGGTGCTTGATTCACAGATGAGGAGGTAAATTTGAGCTGTTCATGGACGGTGTTTTGTTCAAACAAGGAAGGTAAGAAGGTGGTACACACAGTTGCCAACTCACTATTCAGACAGGTAAGATGGTATCATCATTTTGTAACCATTTATTTCTAAAACATGGAACTTGGATTAAAACAACCAACCAAACAAACAAACAAAAACCCAACCAATAAAAAAAACCCAACCAACCAAACCCACACCAAACCAGACAGAAGAAAAAAACAAGAGAAGAACCCAAACTACACAGCCATGAAAGTTGCAGCTCACAAATCTTGCAGATTTTTAAAAATAAGAAGTTTTATTAGGAAACATGAGAAGGGATAAATTATTTTCTAGAGAGCTGTTTCATAACTGCATTATTGTACATTTATTGGCTGAATGGTGACTGGTTTGAAATCACAGCAATGCCACTATAGCTCTAATGTACAGGACTTGATAGGTATTGTCCTTGGCTCACTGAAGTTGGTAGCATTTTGCTGCAATTCTCTTTGCAACGAAAATCATGCTCTACAGTGTTAAGTTCCAAATAACTGGCAACAAAATCCGGGTAAGCATCCAGATGAACTTCTCTAAGAGTTTTTCAAATGGAAACTTTTAAAAAAAACATCAATAGTCATAGGCAATAGTTAAAGTGACAATACAGAAGTTGAAAATGGAGCTGGTATATGAAAAACAGTTGTAACATTGTTTGAACTGCAACACCTATTCAACCATTGGTAATAGATACAGAACATCATCCAAAAAATAATTTTAAGAAAAGCTTTCTTTTGCTGGAATTCACTGCTGCACCGTGCTTAAAATGCATGTTTTGTAAACAATTTGCATTGTCATCTAAAACCCACTGTTTTGTTGACAGACACAGGAGTTTGACATGTGGAAGGCAGTTCAGCTTCACTCAGTGAGAATTCAAAATGCAAGTCACTCCAGCTCAAAATCAAAAGCACTCCATTTGCAAGTGTATGTGTGTACTCTGTTGACTGTTCAAAAAATGTAAGAGCTGTTTTAATAAAATAATAATTATAATACAGAACTCCCATACCAAATGCCAATGTTCCTCTGAGTGACAAGGAAAGCAAATATTTCATTAAACATTATGCAAGCAGAAACAAACCTGAATTACCTCTTGATCATAGGACGATCACAAAAATGAGGAAAGACCATCTTCATACCATCTAGTGAACTTATCAGGCAACAACTGATTAGAGGCTTTTGGTCTAAAAGATTTTTCCATTTGAAAATGTCTTTTTTTTCCATAAAATGCTTAAAGTGTAGCAAAATTCAGCAGAGGGAAAACACTTTGAAACAAAATTTGATGATCTTCCAAATAACATTTTCAAGGCAGAATTTGTTTGGAATGCAATTATCTTGTTAAGTGAAGATTTTAAAAGCTTTTTTATTGCTTTACTTCTGTATTTCTTCACAAGTCAGTAGTTGTACATAATGTTATGCAACAAAGCACACATGCAAATAAATGAAAAGATACACAATTTAGAAAGAATAAATAATGTAATAAAAATATTTAATTTAAGATTCACAGTTCAGAGGATATTTGAGCATATTTGTATTTCTGAAAAGAAATGAAAATAAATTTTGGCTGTAGAAGTTTCTAAGAAGAAGCTGAATTTCCATAGCTCTTGGTTAAGCTGTTCCTGCAGTTCCCAGGGGACAGTACATTCACTGAGCTCTCTCTTCCTCAGCACCACAAACCCACACAGAGGAAAAGAGCAACGTCTGAAAACTTGTTCATGTTTGAAAACCTGTGTATATTCAGTCACCTTTGACTTTCATACTCACTTTCCAGAGGCACTCGCACGTTTTGAGTGTTAATGTCATGAATACTGAGGGAACCAGATGGTCACACTAACCATCACTCACCTCTCTGTAAATCTTAGAAATGTCAATTACAACTGAAGTACTTGTAAATAGGGAAATAATGTGAAAAACTTTTTTCTTAGGACTCAGAAGGATTTTCTGTGGATCTGATGGCTTTATACAATTGGCAGTGTTTTGTGAGCCATTGGGTCCTCACATGGGGCCTGTTGATTTGTTGGGCAGTAACAAAATGATGGCTAACATGAGCTGAGTGGGTGTGGGTGACAGGCAATAAATCTCTGTAGGGAAGTTTGACACATGTGTACCTGGCAGGTCTACTGTAATTAATGTTAATAAAAACAAAAATCACCAAACTACTTAATCTGTAAGGTGTGTATGGGCACTAAAAAATCTGAAGTCTTTTTCTCTCTCGCTCTCAGCTGAAGCCCTAGTACATTATGACTGCTACAGGGAAAAGAAGTATTTTAATTGAAATACAATATTCACAACTTGAATAATCTGTTCTTGCTGTTTATTTGAAGTTTAGATTCTCTTCTCTGAAATTACTTGTTTAAAAACTGGACTATCATGTATAAACTATTTTTGATGTGCAAGTGTGAACAGTTTTGTAACGCTAAATAAGCCTACCAATTACTCCCTGGACAAAACAGCTGAAAGTAATTTTCCATGTATTTCAGTACTTGCTGTCTGCTCCATTATACATCACTGCATTAAGCAATGTGACTTCTGAGATCTTGATGTGTTAATAATCACATGCAAGGGAAAAAACCTACCACCACTGCAGTGGGTTGACCCTGGCCAACAGCCAAACACCCACCCAGATGCTCTCTCACTCCCCTCTCCCACAAGATGCGGAGAAACAGAAGGTGAGGAGACTCGTGGATCAAGATAATTACTTATATTTTTTTAGGGAAAGCAAAAGCCACGTGCACAAGCAAAGCAAAAGAGGAATTCATTCACTGCTTCCCATTGGCAGAGGGATGTCCTGCCACTTCCCAGAAAGCAGGACCTCAGCAGGCGTAGGGGTTGCTGGGGGAGACAAACACCATAACCACGACCATCCCCCTTTCCTCCTCTGCCTGAGTATTTGTTGCTCAGCATGATGTCATATGGTACAAAATATGTCTTTGGTCAGTTGGGGTCAGCTCTCCTGGCTGTGTCCCCTCCCACCCTCTTGCTGACCTGCAGCCTACTTGCTGTGGGGGGAGGGGGAGAAGAGAGAAAACCTTGGATCTGTGCAAGCACTGTTCAGCAAGAGTCAATGTATTGGTGCATTATCAACACAGTTTTAGCTACAAATGTGATATATGCTGCTATGAAGAAAGTTAACTCCGCTCCCACCAGATCCAGCACAACCACAGCTGAGCAACCTTGCTTGCCTGAACTGTGCAAACTGCTGATTGTAATGGGGCAACCTAGATGCAAGAGAGCTGGAGCCTGCCACAGAAGCTGTAGCACCCTTATATCACCATTTCTCCCTTACCATTTATTTCCCACCTGTAATATCACACAATAGTGCTGTAACATTTCTTCATGTAAGAAGTCTGGCTTGAAAATAGCATCCCTTACATTACTCTCTGTGTCTTCCAAAACACAGTCATTCCTTTTGCATGCCAGAACCTCAATCTTTATCTTAATACCAAGCAGCACTCTTGGGATTTCATGAACCCTTGTCAGCAGCATGTGATTAAGAAAGAAAATTTAGCTGGCCTTCTGGGGAGACAGAAAATGTGTTGCAACAGAACAGGGTCTCCAGCAGCTACAGTGGCTCTGCAGCAGGACTTACTAAAATCTAGTGTGAAACAGTCAGCTGTCCTGGCAAGTGTGACATTGGAGGAAGACACAGCCATCAGACAAACTATATTTTTACAGAATACTTTTCCACGTTGCAAGCAGACATGTTGGACAAGTAAAATTTACCCAAACTGATGTGGAAATCAATGTAACACTAAATCATGCTATGGAAAATGCTCCCACAAGAGTTACAAATGGTCACAGCACTACCCATTTCAGTGGTTTTATCCCTCGTAACAATTTTGGGCAGTACAAATACAAAATGCCTACCTGCTCTGCCTCGCACATAGTCCCATCCCAAAAGGCAGAAACCATCAGTCAATAACAAGACAATATACAGAAATCGCATGAGTGATCATGTTCATCTTTTTGCTTCCCACCTGAGGAAAGGTATTTTAAATATTCAGAAAGGCCCTATATGGCATGATAAGAAGAGGCTAAAAGCAATGTACACCTCATTTGAAATGCTCTCTCAGGTTAGAGAGCTGAACTGTAAAGCTGAAATTTTGGTGCCCGCTGTTTCTTGACACTGTCTGGTAGTCAGTGATTGACTCCTGACTGCAAGCCTCATTATTCTAGGTTTTTATTTAAATACACTTTCTCTCCAATTCCGTGTACTTTGTGGTCCATACCTATACTTTGTTCCTTACTGCACTTCACATGTGCAAGATAATAATACATTGCATCTAGGGAAGAAAGCTGAACTTTTATGTCTAAAAAAAGATATATGCCAATTATCAGGTTTAAAAGGCTATTAGAACAATAAATTAAGTAAGTAATAAATGAATGGGGAATTTTGTTTGCCCTTCTCTCAACACTAAAACTACTGGACATGAGAGCGTTACAAGGGAATAAGCTGCTGATCAGCCTGTCCAGCTGCCCCCAGTTAGCAATGGGTTCGCAACAGGTGTTCAAACCACAAACGTCATATATAACTATGTTTAGGTGTCAACTTGGCCCATTCTTGATGTTTTACGCCATGTTTGCAACTCCTCAGCTAAAAACTCAAAGTCAAGCTTTATCAGATATTGAGAGCAGTATAGAATACAGACAGAAAAAAGTCATAGAAATGTTCAAATTTTCTTCTCCCCAAGCAAAATTCAAGGGTAGGGTTAGAACTGAACCCAGAACAAAAGCAAGGATGATCAGGTGCAGTTTGCATGTCTGTACAGACTAATTCTGCTTCGTAGCAACCCAATGAGGAAAGGTGAGAAGACACAGAAAAAACCTCAAATCTATTGTTAGAAACTTGTTTCATCTGCCACGGCAGACTTTAAACCTTAATCTTCATGACAAGTTACATGAAGTTTTAATAGCTGTGAAATCTCTTTATAAATGTACTTTGCTATAACTGGACTTTATACTGTATCTAGAGTTGGTGGTTAAAACGTGTTAAGAGTTAATTTTGCTCTTCAGTGTATCACATGGGAATAAATTACGTGAAATTACATTCAGGAAGATCATTTGTGTAAAGGACTGGTATCATGTTTGTTGAAGAACTGAAGTAACACAATTTACTAAAGGAATTTCAATTGCTGGATGAGAACAGGAACTAGGTAAAATGAGCTTTAGCAGGAACTAGGTAGTATGATGAACTTAAGGATCTTGATGAAAAATGGTTAACAAATACCTGTTAACTTGGCAAAAAGAACAGAAGAGAAAAAAAAAAAGGTGCCCAGCACAAGCCTCAATCCAAAGAATTAACGAAACAAGAAATTAATTAAACTACAAAGAGTTGTATAAATGCCCCAACAAAGAAAGTTATAGTAGCCATTACTCATTAACTCTCTTTCAATAAAAAATAGCCATAACCTGCTAATAAACTCTACAAGGGGTGGTGATTTTGCAGTTAAGGGACCTCTGCAGATCAGAATGACTCTTGCTTGTGCAACTTCACATACAAACACAAAATCACCATTGGTGGAAAATTTATTTTTATTTTCTTGTCATTTTCCACTCTACTAGACTTTGACATTTTTGAAGGAGGGACCACATCCTGTTGACCCCGCACAGGGCTTGACACCTCCAATGAGACTGAGGTACCTCAACAGCCTTAGGGGCCGGATGATGCAGCACATGCAGGAGGGGACAAACAACACTGTTCCAATGACAGTGGTCGTCCCTAAATATCATGACCCTTCTGACAGTTCTATTCTTAAGCCAACATCATTCTTCAGGGACAATCCAGAGACAAACATATTATTAGGACAGAACAAACATATCTAATGTCTAATGGACCTTCAGAAGGTGAATGGGTCTGCCTAAGGCATCCCTTGACAACCTTTGAGGCACTTACACATTTCTATTTCTAGATGAGCAGCATAGTCAGGTTACTTTGAGAGGGCTGCTCTGTTTTCATGTATAAACCTAGAGGATCTAAACAATGCCTGCATTGGGCAGGCTGGACCCCCAGTCTGAATGTGAGCACGCGGGTTTCTGTTCTGTGAGTTTTGAAGGTCATGTGTCATACACATTGTAGGGCACTTGTTTCAATATTGTGTGGAAGGGATACAGCTGATAATAGTATTCTGGGACTGATGCTCTAGCAAATATAATTTTAAAAAAGAACATAACTCGTTAAGGCTCCTCTCTGTACTCTTTTATGTAGCAGCACATCTGAGAGAACAAGATGTGGTCTCTGCAGTTCAGTTTTTGACTGTCGTCCAGTACAGTCACCAGTTACAAATATTTATCAAGTTTAGCAACAGTTATGACAAGATGGAAGCTCTTAAACACAAAACCACCTTTACAAGTGGACGCTAAAACTGCTGCTCCATTCTTGTTGGACTGCCTGGGGTGGGTGTCCAGCATGCAACAGGCAAAAGGAGTTTCACAAGAGCCAGGATAGTCAAAGCCTTCTGACTTTCCCTTTAGCCGCATAGGAGAGAGGGCCTGGGGGAGGAGGCAGGGGAGGTTGGCATTTCAGACCGCAGCAACCTCAGCTGGCAGGTGTCTGGGGATGCAGGTTGTCCCCTCTGTGGCAGGTAGAGATGAGGAAAGGACTTGCCTGCGTTAAATGCGCATTGCTGCAGAGTTGTACTGAGGTCCCTGTTGCACCAGGAGACAAATGTCCCCAGCAGCTGTCTGCTTCACAACCACAGCCAAGAATCCCATTTCTGTGGCATCCTCCACATAGGAAGCCCCTCTGTGCCCCCAAAAGCCAACTTGTCTGCTTTCCCTGCTATGCAACGTAGCTCTTGACATGGAGATGCAGCAGTGACAGAATGGCAGTTTTATAACTCAGTCTTTCATTTATGATCTTTCTGACAGCTGCTGCTGTCATGGGGTTACTCACTAGGTGAGAGAGACCTCAGGTATAGCTGAGATCCTGTGTTGGAGAAGTTCTTCTGCACCAACTGAAGTACAGTGTGATTATGCACACTTCTAGCTTCAAATGCACGGGGTCAGATGCTTTTCACTGATGCTTAAACTACCACCTTTTATACTGAGAGAAAACATAGCTCGTTATTGTGGCTCAGCTGACGCACATGAACTTGTTCCTCCCAAGGACTGAGATCTGTGCCTGAATACTGAGTGGGCAGAGCACAACCTCAAAGTGTCTAAGTGGCTGAGATGATACTTTATGGGTTTCCTCTCATGCAGCAGCTGTACAGCTGGAGGGAAGTGACAGTGCTCAGTGCAATGGGCTGCATGAGAGCTCTGGGTGAAACCACTGTTGCCGCCTTCTCACAGAGAACTGTTGTTCTTGTGTTTACGCTAGATACGTAATACATGCTGTCTCTGTGGGCCAGCAGCAAATTTTTCTTTAAAACACCCTGTGGAACAGAGCTATGGGTTCACTGATGCTGCTTTTGCAAATTCCTCAGCCTTTCTTGTCCTAAACTCAATCTGCTGGGCACCCAACCTCCCCCTCAGAATGCTTGACAGTCAGGGGTTGATTCTCCAAGATTTTCTCCATGAACCCGTCAGATGCAGCACATGCATTGCTACACACAGGAGACTTCCTCATGAGCCTTTTCTGGATCTGTGCTTGCCCCTTCTGGAGGTCTGGTCAAAAGAGTCACTGGAAACCTCCCATGTGCTTAGGCATTCAGAAGCAGACAAACTTCAGCTCTTGAGGTCTCCAGTAAGCCAGAGACCACAAGCAGAGGACACAGACATGGCTCATTAGGATAAACGTTGCCTGTGAAAAAATCTCACTTTTACCTGCACTAGTTCAACCCAATTCATCTGGTCCCAGGAGAAAACTTCCAGTACTTATATCACTTTTTGATCCAGTGCCAGTTCCCTATTTGCAAGATGTCACATCTCCTCCAATATAACCAGATGAACCCATTTTCGTGGTGATATCCTGCCTTTGTTCACAGATCTTCTACACAGACTAAACCCTGCAAGCCCTGCTTTCTCTTAGTCTTGGAGAAAGTTCAACATCCCAGAATTAGTGGTCTTTTTGGTGTCTAGTTATCCATGTATTCTGTGGTCCTTCCATCTCCCCAGTTACAAAATTTCGGTGAAACCCAACAAATTAGAGACATGATTATTACAGCCATAGTTTTCAAATGTCCAATGACTGGCTGTGATGAGTCTCCTCCATGAGACACCTGCATAAAACACCAGATCACAGGGCAATCAGAGCTGATCCTGCCTTAACTAGTACTTCATAGGAAATAGACTCAACAGCTGCTTCATTACAGGCAGGCATTAGCTGGACCTCTGCAGCTTTTGTTCCCAGCTATGCAGGAGATGTCAGGTGCAAGACCTATGTTGTACATCAGCCTTGGAGGTCATCAAGGTCCCATCTCCAGAGCAGCTGTGCTACAGAGTGCAGTGCTGCTACTGTGTGGCTGGTACCTCCATGGCAGCACTGCCTTGGGGAAGCAGGACTGGTTCTTTGTGTCCCCTGCCTTGACAATAGAAAGTGGACCTCCTGCAATGCTTCTGCATCACTTCTTGTCCCTGGCCACAGCACAGTTCTCCAGCAAGACTGCGAACAGACAACTATCCAGGAGTACTTTAGTAGCAGCAGGACCTGCTCTGTGATGCCATGGGCAAGACACCAATGAGTCATCTCAGGAAACAGCTATTTGCTCAGTGGGGTGCCTTCAGTCCCTTGGGTCATCCAGTGTGAGGTCCCCATTGTTCAGGCTGAGCTCAAAGAGTTTTTCTGTGCTGTGAAGGAAATCCACAATGGGCAACAGGTGAGGAATAGGGTACAGAAAGTTGTAGGGTTTTGTAAGCAGGCTGAATAAATAAATGTGTCACTTCCTCTGCATCTTTATTGAGTGGAGCACTTTATAGTATCTGAGTTTGATCCACAGCTTTGGACACAAGGATATGCATCATAGACAGAAATTACATGTAATAAATTTAGATAAGGAAATAAGAAGCCAAGTTCCCTGACTCATATCCATGTGTTGAAATGTACCTTTGATGTAAAACCTATCGCTTAAAGGTACTTCCCTGCTTTCAGCTTGCTACTGGATTCAGCTCTTTTACTTCAAATATGAGAGGTACTCATTAAAAGATAATAAAGTCCTATAAACTTAGAAAAGAACCTCCAAGCAACTCTGACACTGTTAACACATGTTCCTAATGCAGAGAAACCCAGCTGATAAGACTGACTAAAATAGCAAAGGATGTACATTGATGTGACCTAACACCAGAAGCATTTCTGTCATAAAGGGAAGGCTTGTTTTGTGTTTGTCAGTGTATGCTTATATCTCTAAAGTCTTTTGTAGCATGTTCTGTATGGAAGTTGTCTCATGTGAGAAAACCTTAGAGAAAGAATTGAAGGGTAAGCCACAAACTGTGCTATTTTGAAACTCCTGTACTGTATTGATTCCTACTTGACCTTTTCTTGAGGTACTCTTGACCTTAGGTCTATGCACTAACCCTAGTGCCAGTCTAATTCCTACCTCCCCACCTCTATTCTTCTGAGGGTTCCCTTGGATTATTAAAGATGTTTCAAGAATACCCAAAACTGTAGTGTCCTAGCTATACTTTTTTTGAAAAAAAGCATATAACCTCTGTCTTGAATTTCAACTGGGGATGGAGTTCAAAATAATATGTGGCTTCCATGATACCCCTGTAAATACATGTATGATATACGTGACTGTACTGACTATAAAACTTTCTGCTGTTAGTTAACACCTTGTGTTGAAAGAAAAAGCAATTAAGAAGATCTGCCATTTTATTTTGTAAGTAGACAGGATTTGGTAAGCCAGGAAAAAGCTGTGGTCTCCAAGATAAGGAGTTCACACCTGTAGGGTGAATGTTTCAAGGCCTGACACTGTAAATCTCATTAATTCCTCCTGCCTGCCACACATCGAGCCTTGGATAGTAGGTTTTCATGGAAAAGCCACAAGACGGTATTGTTGCTGTAGACAGTACTTTGTTTCTCCAGCCACATGAATTGAAGAGTTCATTACAAAGAAAGAATAGCTTGAGACCTGTCTTGTCCTCTGTCATTGTCAATGGCATGACACACCAGAGATCACTCTGGTCAACCCCTACCTTCATCAGCTGTGCCCAAATCTGGAATGGAAACAGCTTTGGAACAGCTTTGTTCCAGCTGGTGACTGTATCATGTCAAACAAATGTTTTCACTTTCCAGATCATGGGAAGACACAATGTTTCAGGCCACAAATCTCCCAAGAAAACATCTGTGGCTATGAATCTAGTCAAGCTCTATGATGGCAGGGGCTAGATTAGAGAAGACCAAGGTACCAGTAGTGATGGTACTCTTGCCGTCTTGATGAAGGCAGATTTTCAAAGCATTACCTAGAATTTGGTGACTTGGTAATGAAGATTAATGGAGAGATTCATATCCATGCCTCTTAATAAAGAAAGTAGAAAGCATAGTTAGATATCCAAAGGCAGAGGATGTTCTTGCACAAACAAAAGGCAGAAAAAAGCTGAGACTGCAGCTGGAATGCTTTTACGTGCATGTGTGTGTCTGTATACAGAGCTCCTATGTGCAGGTCCTGTGTGTGGCACAGTTACAGTGGGGATTTGTTCTTCCCCTGATTATCCAGGTTTTAATGAGGAACCTCTGGAGAAAGAAAAAGTGACAGATTGTCTGTTTGCTATGCCTTAATCATTCTTTTGGAAATTATAGAAGAACAGTTCTTTGGAGAGTAAGGAGCACTTCGTTTGGATGACATATTTTCCATACATAAATATTCAGGGGAGCAATTTGAGATGTGGAAGCAACAAGTGTGAATGAGTTCATTAAACCAAAATGCCACTGAGAATTGCAGTGATGACTCTACCCCAGTTAGAAGTAGGTCATTGCAATTACTCTTATCACAGGACTGAATATGATGGGGGACCTGGATTACTGCGCTCACAGAGCCAGGGACTGGAACTTCATTCCATGCCCCTTGACGGTGTGCAGATGTAATCATGCAAAAGTCAGAGGGAACATGCACTGTAATTGATGCTACATTTAGCAAAAAAACATACAATGAAACAGTAAGATAATTTCTGCTCATTTTCTTTCTTTTTTTGGTAAAAGAAAAAAAAGTCTACAAAATGAAACTAGATTTACAGGCCATACTGTGGCTGATATGATCTAGAGATGACCCTTCAGCTGTACCTGTTGGAGGGGCTGACAACCATTCTCGTGAGAAGTGGTTTGATCACACTGAAGTTAAAACTTCCTTCGCAGGTCCCTTGCCCTCTCGTATGACTTAGATGTGTCTTCAGTCATGCTGTTGCTTTAGATGCAGACTCACACAACTATTTATTAAAAAAAAACCTCCTGCAAACATGAATTCATACCAGCCTCAATCCAGAAGATTAATTCATCCTTCAAGAATAATGACCTAAGTGTACAGTTAAACATCCCAATGTGTTCCTCATAATGCCAATACCTGGACCATTAGCTGATCTTCATAATTTGATGGTGACTCCGTGACAAGATTTTACCTGTATATGGATTATAAAACACTTTATGATGATGAACAGATGTATGAGGAACCTCACCGGAGTCATGCTCTTTGATACTTCCTCAGTGACAATTGCATTTTGAGACATATCAGTAAATTGATTTTTAATCTATCTAGCATGATCCCCATAAATTACATAATTCAAGTATTTTAATCAAATTTTCATGCAGGATGCCTTGAAGATGTCAACTATTGTATCAATACAGTTACCTATGTCAACCAGACCCATAATCATGTCAAACAAGATTGTTGCCTTTCTTTGACAAGACCTGAATTCCATGAAAATATGAGTAACATAAACTTTTATAATTTGTAATGTGTTAATTCAAAGCTAAGTAATATAAAATGAAATATGAAAATATTCAGTTCTGATAAGCTAAAAAATTAATCCAAGCAATTAATTTTAATTTTTCTAAATGCAAACATATTGAAAAAGACTTATTTCACCTAATTGCATCCAATATTTCATCTAAACATATCAGAGTGTAATTTTTCAGTGGAAGAATGTTTTACTCTGAACTTTTTTGACCAGCTGTGAATCCAAAGCTCTTAATACTAATAATTGCTGGTGGCTAAAAGATGGACTAGATAAATCATTTTCTCATAAGTCTGTCATCAGTATTGTCAATGCACCTCGTGTGGTCTCTCCTAGGAGGCTGGTAACACAGAACAGATCACAACTTTCACAGGACACATGCATAGTTAAGTCTTTTTATACTATTGGTACTATTTAGCATGCAGTGTATGTAGATCCAACAGGCCCAAGCACTAAATGGCCCATATTGGGCAACAGTAACTAAACAGCAAGCTGATAGAGATGAGTCAGAGACAGGAGTCCTTAATCACCCAAGCAGCCCACCTCCTAATAGAGCCGTCTATGACATTTGCATTTTACCTAAAATCCCTAGTTCCAGCGAGTTTGGGGGCAGGGGAACAAAATAAAATTTTGTAGTGAAGCAGTAGTTCAGGAGAAGAGACGGAAGTGGCTATTTAAAAATAAGGAATAGTATGTGGGAACCTGTGACATCAAAACATGGTCCACGGCCCTTCAAGCTGATACATGCTGTAGCCAGAAGGGATATGGCACAGAGAGCTCACCCAGCTTTACCTCCAGACAGTGAAGCAAACACTCAGCTTCTGCTCTATCCCTGCCCCTGGGCTTCACATTTGGGTGCTCTTGCATAGCAGAGCCTGGGCACTAGAAAACTACCCAGTTTCCATCTGGAGTGCTGCTATTTACATTGTTGTTTCTTGTAATTTATTTCTAATCTTGCAATGAAAAGCCTGACATTCAGCCTTGATTAATAACAATCTTGTTTATTTTGCCCTTGAAGCCTGTCCCGGGATATGGGAGCAAGGTAGAGGGGGGAGGAATTGAGAAAGTTACTGAAGTGGGGTAATGAATCCAAATAAAGCTGTGTGGGTGCACTGCACACATGTACGCAACCCTCTAGACATATTTGAGGTACTGATGTAGTGGGATCGCTTGCTGCCACACCACAACAGTCTGATTTAGGAGGAGAGTTTCCATCCTACAGGCATGAAGCAGCCTTGCAAAGAGCAAGGGAAAGACCAGACAGTCCCAGGCAAATAAGTGGGACATCAGGCCTGGGTATAAAGCTGTCAGCACAAGACTGAGGGATTAGCATACAAAAAGCATTCCTGCTCTTCTCATTGTCTTTCAGTCATAGCTCTCAGTACACAACATGGTCCAGATTTCTTCCGTGTTCAAAAGAAAAACTCTGTTTCTCTCAGCCAGGGAAACTAATACACTGGTATATTGGCAAGAAAAATGTTGATTCTCCCTAGATAAAGGCATTTCATATATAATTTTTTTTTTTTTTTTTTTTAACAGATAACTGGCCATCATGCCATGTGGCAAGACAGGAAATATTCAACCAAATAATTGTAAATGCTGAGATTGTAAAGGCATTCATGGTTGTGTCTGTCTAGGAATAACCAACGATCACTGGCCCTGGCGTCTGAGGTGTTAAACTTGTTTTGCTGGCCCGATCCTTCAGATCAATCACCTTCACAGGGCTGTGGAGCTCTGAACTGGTACAGACTTGTTTTACCCACCCACGTTTGTTCAAAAAAAAAATCTGTGAAAGAGTAACTCGTCCTTGCAAGCTTGATACCAGCTCAGGACTGGCCTGCTCCACAGCCTGCATGAGGCCAGTGCAGGACGTGAGGGGTGTATTACTGCTGTGCTCCCAACACTGGGTAGAAATGTCCTTTGCACCCTCACACCTCATCTGCGTGAGGTCTGTATTGCGGGATGAGTTGGTGGGGCACAGACCTGGCGTTTGTAACTGTGGGGTCCCCTGGCTTTCCTTCAGATCAACCCTCCAAGGTACTTTCAGGGTGACCATAAGCCAGCGTCCTGAGAGCTGCCCATCCCCTGGCTCATGGGCTCAAGTTGCTGCCAGTGCTGGGACTGCAGCAGTGGGGACTGGTGTCACTATACACTGTCTACTCTATCACTGCATAGAGGTGATTAACGAAGAGTGTAGGATGGGATTCAGCAGCAGATATGACATCTCCCTCAAAGTGAGCATTTCTGCTGGGAGGGGTCTTTTAATTTCTTACTCTTGTGTTGAAACTGATGCAAATGTATTATTTCCCTGTTATTTATACACCTTAATCTACATTGCTTAAAACATCATTTTAGCAGAATATTTTACAGGTCTAAATTACACTTCAGTTTAAACCAAACAGTCAACATCAATGGGCTCTCGGTCCACGCATATATTCCCTGACATGAGGGCAGCTGAACTAGGCAGTTCACTGATAGGGCACAATTTAGTTATCTACCAGTTTGCACATTAAGACCTGGAGTTAATGAAGAGTGCTGACACCGCAGCATTAAGCCAGGGAGAGGGTATATGCCCTATCTCCCATTGCAGCAGAAAAGCTGCCCCAAGGGCGGGCAGAGGTTTGCTGCCCGCTCCGGCTGGCTGCGGCCAAGCAGTTCCCAACCCACGGGGCTGCAGCGACAGCCTGCGATGGGCTCCGCGGGAAGCCGTGCCCTGCTGCACCAGGCCTCTGTGCTATTTAAGGTTCCTCTGGTTTAGCAAATCCTTTGTAGCCGGTTTCACAGAGAAGCCAGGCTAGCAATGTTAATCATGGTCATCATAGCCTGTGTAGGGTTATATTCTGCTTAGCTTCCATTAGCTTTGGATTTCATGTCTGTGCTAAATAAACTTTGCTGATTTTGAAACAGCTGAAATTGCTGACTTACCTAAGGGCATATTCATTGTCATACATCCCTGCTGATAAATAACTGGCCTGCTGACCTAAAAGGAGATGGATGTGGCAGCATGAACATTGTTTCCAGCAACACTGGCTGGAAATTTTCCAGGTGATTTTTTTTTTTCCTTCAGAAAACACTGATCTGATAAAATAAAAAAGCCAATAGAGAATTGACTTGGTCACTGGTTATAGTTCTCAGTGGAAAACTAGTGATGCCTTTTATATGATAGGCCTGTATGATTTATGTTGTGGTATGTCTTTACCTGAAAATTAAACAATAAAGAAGTCAGACCAAGATGTCTTAGCCTAATCAAAATAAGGCATCAGGGCCTCTTCCAAATATAGTATTTCATTTAAAGGCATTCTTAGCATTTCCAAAATTAAATACATTAAGAACTTCATTATGTAGTAAATGCCATCCTTTTGAGTTTTGATGTTGAGCAAGGACTAAAGGTAGGGCTACAGTGCTGAAATTTCTTCTGGTGTAGAAGTTTTGCTTCCAGATTGATTCCAGCCTATGTGATGCAGCAAAGCTGTGGAACAAATAATTACTCACAAAGATTTTGCAAAGAAGATGACTAGGGCTTTCCCAGGGATAGATGAAGTTGAGGGCAGTGGGTCATGGGTACAAAATGGCTACTTAAAACATCTTGTTTCACTATCTAGATAACAGATAGAGCAATGGGGAAAATAATTTCTTTTCCTGTAAAAGGGAATTCTTGAGGGAGAGGATCTCCCTCTCAGCACAGAGAGTCTTCTTTCCAGTAATGCCCAACCATTACAGGGGGACAGGAATACTTCACAGTTCATTGTAAAACAGACCAGCAGTCTCATGTTGACCTAGTTTCCTCTTGTGTACTAAAGCATTAAAACATCTCCTTCCTTTTACTATTCCTTTTTTTTTTTTTTTTTTTAACAAAGGGCACAGCTCAGCTGAGGGGAGAAACCAGCCTTGTCAAAATGAGGATTCTTAAGTAATTTCTAGTTGCTTTGGAAAATGACTGGAGGCATTGAAATAAAAAATATTCCAAGGGAATTTAGGTATTCTTTTGCTTTCATTTTTTTCTTTTTTTGGCTTGAGGATCTGTTGGTTCATTCTTTGGAGGTGTGAAGACATCAAACACTCCTACACAGACATCCAACTGAAATCAATGTTTATCCTTTGGTTTCAATACCTGGTCAAATGTTTAAGATGATTAAATTTCATTTGAAACACACATTGAGGGCATTTAGGCTCCTATTGCTCAGATCCAGAAAAAAATTAGTCCCCAGCTTCTACTGCAACACATGGGAAATGGAAGCCAGCTGTCCTCACTCCTTGAAAGGACACAGAAAAATGTTTTAGTGAGTTTAAAAATCTAGGCCACATTTGAATGAGTTTCCTTTTACCAGTATTTTGATATCAACAAAGCTGGGGAGCTTTCCTGGATTCTGCCTGGCTTCAGCCTGGTCTATCCAGAACTGGCTTTGTCTCCCTGGTGGTATTTGCACCAGTCTGCACCAGGGTGAAGGAAGTCCACAGCCTTGAGCACCCAGCCACCCCTTGAAGCAGATGTCTTATCTCTGCATTTGTGGCACTGTTAATTCCCAACCACTCATGGATTAATGAGTTTAATATCTACTTTTATTACATAAACAGTTAATTTGCCTTTCTCTACTAGCATTACATACATTGGTGTCATCCAGCTGGCAACAGAGACCATCTCCTGGCCCTTGAAGTAGAACTGAAGCGCCAGCACTGTGGTCAGTCTGGCCATCCTTTCCTCATTCCCCAACAGCCCCCAGCAAGATGAAGGTATTGATGATGAAGCAACATGATAAAACAAAGAAAATCCTGGATGGACTCAACAGTCAAAAGGATAAGTGAGGAAAATACTTAGGGCCTATGTGCTGACTGACTACATGTCCAAATCTAGATCTCAGTCTAAATGCCCGTACTTTCCTTAGGAAAGTGCACCAGGGAGCACGTTTAAGTCCAACATGTTCCTCAGGTCTTGCTCCAGGTGCCCCACATTGCTGGACATGGCACAAGGCTGGCTGGGACCCCAACTTGCCCTGTGGCACAGCCCTTCCAAGAGGGACCTCGTGGCCACTTTCTTTCTCATTGGCCAGTAATGTGGCAAACTGCTGTTGGGTGTACCAAACCACACAGACGCACACCTAAGGCTGTGACAACAGATGGCAAGATCCTAACCTTCCCCTTTTTCCCATCCACTCTGCCCCAAACTTAGCCCACGACTAGATGCATCTTATGTCCAAGCCAGTGAGCTCAGACTTATGTCAAAATACAGGATAGAATTACTTATGAAAATCTGACGCTGGATGCTAAAAAAGTTGAGTATTCAAAATTGCAACAACTTCTGGAAATGCTTATTATTTTAACCAAGCTTATACTCATTATGAGACTTAATATGTACTTCAGACTTTAGGAAATAAAATGGTAAAAAGTGAGGAAGTGGCACAGTGAATCCGCTTTCATGTAAATGCAGAAGAAATAACTAGCTGCTTCTGATTTGCAGGGACTCTTCTTTTGTAATTTGCAACTACTGTGTTACTCCCACAAGACTGCAGACCCATTTGTAATAATCTCTTCAACAGACCAGCTATCTTTGTTAATATTTGTCTCTGCCTACTCATAAAAGAGTAGAAGAGTTTGCCTATACTGCAAGACAAAACGATGTTGACCCTACAGATAATTGCCAGGCTGAAAAATCCAAGAAGTATTGCAGCTGAACTCAGTACGAGAGGACTGAGATTATTCATTTTAACAATCTTTGTTATCTTGAACTCTTTTCAAAATCTAGACATCAAAAGCAATCTGATTTCTACCTCTATCCTCAGCTGAGTGAAATAAGTGGCTTTGCACTTGCTGAACACAGATTCTCGTTCCCTTTCACATTTGCTTTCTTTGACCCAATCCCCAATTAGCAGTGGATAATAAATATTTGCACTTAAAATTAATAACTCAGTCTGCTGTTCTGAGGAAAGTAAAAGGTCACTAGCTGCCTTTCTGTCTTTTAAAGGAAAATTACTTTGATGTAACCTCAGTGCTGGCAATCTGAAAACTTAAGGCCATACATGAATTTGGCTCCACAAGGGCAATCCCAGTTACACTGAGAGCAAGAAAGTCCGCGCTCCAGTGGAACTCACCTCTGTGTTTCCAAGCCATGTGGAGGATAGTTCATGTCCAGTGAGGCTAATGTCCTCAGAGCCCATCTTGCCATGGCCCACACCGTGACAGGGGACCTCGTGACACCCTTTGCAGAGCTGCGCAGGCTTCAAACCCAGTGGGGTGACTTCAGTATGGCCATGTCGTCGCCTTTCTCTTTCTTCCTCAGCTCCATCCCCGGGGATAATGGACCAAATCTCCAACTTGTACCGCAGAGAGGAACAAAAGGCACAAAACTGATTTGCACTGTGAAATGCACTGTGATGAAGAAGGCCTGGTCTGTCTCATCTGAAGTGGGCCCTTTGCTGCTTTATCTGGGCAAAATCACAAGTACCTCAAAGACAGAGTTTCATCATTAGCTCTCAGCCACCTGGGTTTAAGTAAGCTCTATGCTACACTAATCAATTATTTTTCTCTTTTAATTCCAGTGTGTCTGCATGAAGCAGACAATAAAATATGGGCAGAAGGAGCTGCAAGATGAGATAAGATAGAGGCTTGAACATTTTTCAGATTAACCCAATTGCTTTTTGTCATTTGAGGAGATAACATGCTTTCTTTCATGACTAATGAAACCAAGGCCTCAGAAATCCCCAGAATGGGAGGATGTGCTCGGCCTCAGTCCCGCTCCATTTGCAATTGCCTGGGACAAGCAGAGCACCCCAAACGGGACCACCTACGCTTATTGGTGGGGAGCCAGGGCAGACATACCCATAGGCAGATATACCCGTTTCCACTGCCCAGCCACAGCGTAACATATGGACTGTCTTCCCCGACCGCATCCTGTGTGGAGAGGTTTTCACCCACAAAAGTGAGCATTCCTTCAGCTCAGTGAAGCCCATCCAGGCACTGAGCTCAAGCAGAGCTATCAGCCACATGCGGTCCCAAACCTTTTGATTCTATAAATCTTCCAAACACCCACATTTTTTTCCAGGACATATGCTACGTCAGAGTTTATGTTGTATTCATACCATTTTTCTCTGATTTGCTCGATGCCTGTATATGGCCTACACCATTTAAAGGTGCTTCAAGACTTACGCATCGTCAATAGCACGATGAGCCAGGATCCGTGCCACAGGGATTAAGCTGTCATTCAGGTAACTGAGGATGCTACATTGGGCAGAGTGACATCTTGTGAAGACCTTCGGAGGCCTAAGGGATTTAACAGGGAATGGTGAATACCTTGTGGGAGCAGAATGAAAGAAATCACCAAAAATTTAGATTCATTTTTATAAATGAAATGGTAGAAAAATGTAGTCAAGGATACATTCTTTGCTAGTCATGGATAACTCATTTTCTTTCATGTTGACATTTTTTAGCTCTTTTAAAGTGCTTTTCAACATCTTGCTACTGTGTGTTATGTATCATGCTGTGGCATTAGCTGTTGCTTCAGAAATATGGAAGTAGGCTCACTACGTAAGGAAAACAGGGTCTAGGAAATTAGATATAATCCACCTGAAGGCCCATTTTAAGTTGGTACCTGGATAAAATTTATCTGTTGCCTATGCAGAAGGACCAAGCATCTGCATATGCAGTTATCCAGACAATGTGCATAAGTGAGAGGACCTGGAGACAGCACAGAATGTTTGTGCAAGCTGTTTCTGAAACCGCTTCTCTGTAAATAGAGCACATAGACCCTAATACACCAGAGGACAAAGCACACTGCTTAATTCTAAGCATCTGAGTAATTCCCATTGCCTTTGCACGGTGTACCTGGGCAGATCAGCTGGCTGTGCTTGAGAAAAGCCTTTAATAAGTTTTATTTAATTTCAGCAGGACTGCACATGTGCTACACATTAAATCTCTGCCTTAAGTACTTTGTTAGAGTTCTTCACTCCTGAGATGGGCTCTACTTTCTTTTTCCCTTGAACTGGGACTAGTTTGTACAAAAATCTTCATAATTTTTAATTATTCATGACTGGCAAGCATCAAAGAAAATTGAACATGCTGCAAAATTTGCTTTAGAAGGACTCAAGGTAAAGGGGACAAAAGGATGGTGCTAAGCATGCAACGGAGAGCGCCATTACACTTCTGACAGTGAGCCTTCACACCACTCTCACCCTAGCCACTCTTGCCCTGAGGTTTCAGGTGCTTACATGATGGAGACCACAAGCACAGGGTTTGGGGAAGGACAACCTGACACAGTGGGCTCAGAGACAAGGCTTGCAGCAGCAGTGACCAGCAGCAAGGGTCCCTGATGCTTCCGTGCAGGAAGCAGCATGTTTAGGTGGTGCATAGGCAAAGCACCCCTTTTCAAAGTGACCAGTGCAGTCCTGCTCTGCACAGCCCTGGGCAGCCTTCAGCCTCCCTCCTAGAGGCACAGCCTGCCAGCTGGGGCCCTGGGGTCACCGAGGCACTGAGAGATGACTTCTTTTATTATACACATATATCATCTTGCATTGACTCCAGATCCCAGCTCAGCAACTGCACATGAGAGGATAGTTTGCAGGGTCTCTACCGACAAGCCACACTTTCTTTAGGGCACAGATGTTGGCATTTGCTTTTCAACACCTCCCTGTAACTTTACACACACAGTCTGGGTTTATTTTGAATCAACATATCACAGCATATAGTTTATAGCTGTCCTCAGACCCACTTCCAGGAAAGGACTCTGACTGTGTCACCCCACACCACCAACACCTCTGCACCATGCCTGCTAAGGTCATTGTGCCTCAACTCAAGCAGGAAGAGTATGTGTTGGAAGAGCCAACCTTCCCTGCTGTTCTCTCGGTGCTGGACCACTGCAAAAGCCAAGCACGCCCCCTGCAAAACTCCCTTACAGCACATTCACTCACCTTCCTCTTAGAAAGAGTATGAAATATTTGCTGGATAAACTATTCTTAGTTCAGGCATAGTGCCCAATGTCCCACTCCATCACCTCTCTACTGAGTTTTTTCAAACTAACTGACCTTTATGGCTTTAAGACTCTGCTCTATTTAGATTAAATGGGTAGACCTACACCCATCTTTGAAGTCAAAGGAAAACACCTGAGGACTTCCAGTGCAGCCTGGGCAAGGTTGATTACTTGCCTGGGCAAGGAGGGTACCAAGATGGGTGTCCCAGGTATCCTCCCAGCTGTAGGCTTCTCCACACCTCAGAGCAGCTATCTGCATGCTTTAGACATTGGCTTCTGGCTGCACATGAGGTCAAGCTTTCAGCTTGTGTTTTGGAGGGACAAGGTGTCTAGTCTTAAGGACACTTGGTGCTACCCCTCAAAACACAGCATAAGAAAGTTGGCATTCCTATGTTTCCCAGTCTGACCACAGGTCTTTGCAGTATTTCGGTATATTGAGAAAAGCACCATGTTCTGTAGTCAGATATAAAGATACCTGTGTATCTCTACATTTCCTAGAAAAGGAGGGATGGGAGAGGAGATAAAAGGTTCCAAACATGCTCTCAGAATGCCTGAAATTTAAAAAAAACCCCACATTTTCTAAAAAGTAAATAAAGGAGACTGATTGATTTTTGCTCTGGTAATTTCAAAGCAAACTGCGTGTTTTTGACATCTCTTAGTCATGTTCGTGACTGCTTAGGGCTGTCATGCTTATAGAGGAGGTGGAACTAAAGAAAAGAACCCCCAGCAGGATAGAAACACACTGAAGCATAGTACCAACCCTTTGCCTTGTGTCTCCTGAAGCAGCCCACTCATCAGTTAGAGATGCCGGATTAACTCTCCCATCACTTCCTAATCAGAACTACCAAGATACCTAAGCTCCTGCAAAAGGTGAGGCAGCCCACTGAATTCGACTTGGCATCAACTCAGTAGGTGAGTACAGTGTTACCTACAATAAACCACAAGGATAGAGTCATCAGTGTCAAGGCAGTACTCTGCAATGATTCAGGATATTTGATCTTTGGTAGGGGCAAACCGTGGTCAACAGCACTAGAGAGTGAAGACGGTTTGTACGGTCTGTGTATGCGTCAGCCCTCGGGTCCTGGCGGGCTCCCTGCAACACTGGTGCTCCGGCTGTCGTGTACTCCCAGGCTGGCGTGGAGTGATGGCAGGCCAAGCATCTGGTTCTCTACATTCACGCTGGGTTTCCATAGCTCTTTTCCGTAAACAGTCTGATCTCTATTTCAATAGTGTACATGTATTCTTCTCTGAGACCCCTGTTTCCATCTCTGGCTGCCCACTCCACCCTTCCTCGCACTGTATTGCAGTGCTTTTCTCCACCGTCTGCTGCAAGGAGCTTATTTGTCCAAGGGACAAGATCTTTAAGGATGTAAAGAAAGAAGCCCGTCAACACCGCTTTCGTCCCACTGTGTTTGTTGGAGGGTAGCCAGGTGCTAGCCAGCCATGGAGAACTTTGCAGGGCCAGTTTGTTTAAAAGCATTTTAAAATAAATGTTTGTCAAGGGCACAGTGCCCTCATGTCAATGGAAAGGGGCCCACCCTGGAAGGAAACCAGGTATTTGAGAATGCCACTTCTCCCGGCCAAGGGCAGCCGCCTGCCAGGGGTGCTGCAGGTGCGGGGGGACCACACTCAGCCCCTGGCTACCTCTGGGAGCAGAGACGGTGCCAAATTGCTGCTGGTGTACGTGACTCAAGCAGAAAACGGAGAGAGGCAGTGCTAGGTGGTCCAGCAGCAGCTGACTGTGCTGGAGTTGACCCCGGCTGTCGCAGCATCTGGGTATACTACTAGCCAGCTCCCTAGCCTCACTGCCTGGCTCTGTATCTAGGCTGCTGATTTTGAGAGACACTGAAAAAAATGCAAGACAGTACTCCCCTTGGTGATGTAAGCGCCGGGGTGCTTCATGGAATTAAAAGCCAAACTCCCTGCCCGGAGGACAGTCCTCCACATGGGAGATACCACAGATGAGCAACTGCAAACTCCAACACAACCACCTCCACAGACATAGCATGCAGGGGTCAGGCAGGGGCTCATTTTCCAGCTGCAAACCACTGGACTGATCTGCTGAGGTAGATCTGAGCACTCATCTCATCACTGCCTGCTCTGAAGTAGTGATTTATATTTTCGTTCTTTTTCCCCCAGACTCCTCTGGTGCCCAGTGCCTTCCTGCAGCAGTGAGGCAAGGCTGAAGGGTCAGAAGGAGGCACATTTTACAGGAGCACAGAACTAGGGCTTGCAGACCACACCATCAGAGACTGCACAGTGGAAAACGAAGGACTGCAGTGCACAGAGCTCATCAGCGTGTGCCGGCCGGGTGATTCACTGCTCTGGCCAAGTGACAGCCAGAACTATAGTCACACCACCACAGAACAACATGGACTGTATTTACGCCACAGTTTCACGAAAAGTTATACATCAGCATGAATATTCTCCATATATCTTTATATTCACCCGAAGCTAAAGTGCTTCAGTACCAAGGGATTCTTAGTAGAGACATGAGGGACGAGGAGAGGTTTGGGAAAATTTAAGAGCACTAGAAGTGATATAAACCAGTCTTCCTATAAACTAGGGTAGTGCAAGTCTAGGGCCCACACCCGGCCATGACTTGAAATAAATGCCTTACATTAATCAAGGGAGAAGGCAGGAAGGCTCTCAGCTCTCCAGCAAGGGAAGGCATGAGTTTCTAGCCCTCATGGTCTCTGTAAATGTTTAATACTCTGTTGTTTAGAACTGATTATTTCAGACCCGGAGATCAAATCAATGCACTTTTTCATGTTTTATGGCACACTGCAAATACTGTGGCAAATCTCACAGCTCTGAGTCAGTGGGGAACGGGTATAGGGAGAATGGACGGAATTTATTATAGGGGGAGTGGTGGTCATATTCCCCTGCTAGAGTCTGGAGGAGCCCCTGTGGGGAGGAGACCCAGCTAGTATTTTGGCAGCAACAAGGAGCTAGCACATCAGCCACTGTCCCATGCTGTGCCCCACTCCCTGTTCAGCAGTGACAGCCGTGCCACTGCCCAGCATCATTAGGAGAGGGTCCTTCCCCCATCCTCTCCATGCAGCACTGAGCGTGGCACTCACTGCCCGTTCTTTGCCCTCCCTGGCTCTGAAGAAGGATTATGCAGTCCTTATTGTCGACGGCTGAATGGAAAGACTATGCAGTAGGTCTGAGTCACAGAGACATGATGAAAACAAGCTGGAGAATTTAAAATGCCAGCTGCTACCTGATGCCAAGTCAAAATTAATCAGGCTGCTTGATCACTATTGTGATTGCTAACAGAGAAGTGTATGTATATTAACTTGGTTTCCTCTCTATTGTCCAACCTGCCCTGGGGTTGTATAATTTACAGGTAATTAAGTTCAGCAAAGATTATTGAAAAACAGAAAAGGATGCCAACCTAACTCTCTTTTATTCATCTGCCAGTGTGTAATTTACCATTTAGCTTTGGAAATCTCTTCTATAGATTCATGCTAAAGGGAACTTTAACTATGCCAAAACCTAAAGGGATACTCCCCATCCCTTGGAAGGAATTGTATCAGACTAAAAATCACTTAGGAAAATCACTTCTGCCAGTAAAAGGCCATTTAGGTCTAAGACCTCACCCCTTAAGTCTTTACAGAGGTCTAACTCCCATAGAAGCCAAATAGGAGGGTGCCATTTTGGGTCCATGGAAAATTTGTCTAGATACAGCATTAGGGAGAGAGAGAAGGAATATTCGTCTTTATGGTACTAATCAGGATCTGGGCTAATGTTTAGATCCCTGCTGATCTGCAAGAGCTCTCTCCAAAGATGTTATGATATGACATATCTATGGAGTAAGACTACCTGCGCATTTGCTGGCTTCAAAAGAGCCCCAAAAGCTTTCAAATTTAGAATAGTTGTTTACTTAACAAAAAAATTTAATTTAAAACATATTCTTTTGCAGGAAAAAAATATTCCAAACTGTTTAAGAAACATAACCATGAATGTGCTCCTGGATTTTGAAGTAACAGAGCTAACAGAATTTTTGTGTAATTTTAAAAATTACTGATATTTTGGTTCTGAAAATTCATTTTAAATATTCAAAAGCAAGTGTAATAATTAAAGATAAATTAGTTAGCTCTGATACTATTAAAGTTCACCACAAGTTATAAAGGAAGACCACCTTTCCATCTGAATCTTCATCTTCTTCTCAGGAGAATATAAAGCATCCAAACTTAAAATAGGGGCCCATCTACCCCAGTATCCTGTCTGCCAGTGGCTATTGGCAGCTGCTAAGGGAAAACATGATCCTTGTTGTTTTTTTTATCCACAGCCCAGCCATCAGTGGTTTGATGATTTCCTGAGGCAGAGGTCACATCCAGGCCATCAGCTTCAATAGCTCTTGATGGAACCTTCTTCCACCTTATTAGGTATTTGGGGGTTTTTTACCTATTATACATCTGGGCCATAAAACATCCCGTGGCAATGAGTTCTGCTTATGTGCTGTGTGAAAAAGTACTGCCTTGCCATTAATTTCATGGGTTTGGTGGGGGGAGGGTTCACAGTAGTTTCATTGATCTTGTCTTCCCATGAGCTGTGAAAATTTTAACTACAAATGTGTATTAAAGATTCTTCTTAGCGACATAGAGGACTGGGTAAGATAAATTAGAATATGTTCACATAACATGGACTTCTGCCAATTAAAAAAAATTTTTTTTTCATTACTTTCACAATTCTTCTTTTGTTTAATTCACCTTGTGCACAGAAAGACTACTGGCTTGCTGCCTCTCAAGCTGTTCCTCATGGCCCAGTGCAGTTGCACAGATCTCCTGCGCTGGGGCAAGTTGCACCTTTTGTGAACATGAAGGTCACTTCTAGCGCCTGAAGTCCATCTCCAAAAAAACAGTTTTCATTCCACTGCAGACAAATCATTTCAGAATGATGCCATGAAAACCTATGGAGTTAGACCAGATTCTGTTAAGGTCAGAATCTGATCTAAATTCCCCCAGGGAGCACATCTCATGTTAAAAAAACGCATTATGTTTACTCTCTTTGCCTGCTGCATCTTGCCAGTGGGTGGCATGAAGCCATCATGAGGGTTAGTACCAGGACGGAGTAGCGTTTTAAAATGTTCTGAACATAATTGACTCAGTAGTCAGCTTTCCAGTCCTAATGGGCTGGCTGTTTCAAATTAAACTGAGTTATAGCAGGGCCCCCAGTCCACATCAGAGGATAAGAGCATGCAAAATGGAATTGGAAAAATGGAGCCAGTTTGCGTTCCTACTTATGAACATGCAGACAAATCAGCAACTCAGAAATCACCAGCTATTAGTTTATTGGCAATTCATGCAGCTTAAAAATAGCCATGGAAATTTGTACCCAGACCACTACCCCCCTCAAAATCAGCTAACCATGATTGCAGTAACAACAGAGAGCCCAAGTGATAAATTCCTGATGCAGCTGTTGAGCTGGAGCTGGAGAGGGAGTGAAAGGCCAGGGGTGGAGGGTGGAGAAAGAGGTTTGCATACATGGCCAGCCCCAAATATCTAGACCTCATGAGTCAGAATCATGAGGATGACTTGAAAATCCTCATAAATTCAATGTATTGTCTTACAGATTTTGAGCCTTTAGTTTGTACCTTTTGCACACACCATAGGGTCAACAAACAAATGTTTCCTTAATGAATTTGGGAGCCTCCCTCATTGCACACCCAGGGAGGCTTTGGGGAAAAAAATAAAGACAAAAAGCTGAAAACATGTCCTGACCTAAATGGGGAATAGGTGTCATATCAAAATAGGAGAGACCCCACCACTGACTGACATGGAGGAGGGGGCAAAACCAGTATAAGCCTTTCTTCCACCCTAGTAATTGCATGCCTGGGGTTGCAGTGGCTCCATGAGAGATGGCATCAGGCCATGCCGTAGCCAAGGGGGCTCAGAGATCAATGTGGTGCTCTGCCAGATCTCACCTCAGAGCTGTGAGCTGCGGTGGGGGAAAGCAGAGATGACTGAGCTGGCTGCACGTACTTTGGGTAAGATCAGCAACACAGACATGCCTATGTGGTGCCGCACCAGAGCTAACAGGACTCTGATCTGTCCAAGAGCTTCTGTTGAATTTGAGGCTTTGACCTGGCCCACAGGGCACTGCTCTATGCCATGTGGAGGTACCACTGGGAGGTGGGTGCACACCAGCCTGGAGATCTTGAAGCAAAATAGCTAACCATGCACGTGCTTGTGCATTTTGTTTGACTGTGGCTTTGGATTGCCTTTTTCAGTATTGTGTTCAGTGAAAAGAACCAGCAGGTTTCCTCTGCTCCTCTGCTGTAGGTCCTGAGGCTGAGCTGCCAACCTTGCTGTGGAGACAGGGAGAGGAGGGAGAGGCGAAAAGTCTCCTGTATTAACTATAGTTTAGCCCGGTTAGGGAATTCAGACTATTACTGTGTCTCCTGGCTAGCAAATCACTGCTTTTACAGATAAAGTGTTGGCTTGAACAGGGAGATGGACATCCACCGAACAGGAGAAGGCAAACTGATTTAAGATCCTCTGGATGACCCTATTCTAGAAACGTTACTATTTTTATAAATAAATGACATGGCATTTCCACAACCTCTGGACAAATACCTACTGAATTCACCCCTTTGAACAGCTGAGGCTTCCATATTTCAAAGTTGTTCCAGTGCACTCTTCCAGACAGACTGTAAAGCCAAAGAGACCCCAGCCCAAACCTCCTGAGTTTCAACCATTGCAGTGGGGCAAACTGGCACAGGCATCACACCAAGGAAAAAAAAACCCAAACCTTGAGCCCCTTACTGACTCCTGTTCTTAGGACTTCCAGTGTACCTACGTATAAATTTTTTTCCAAGCTTTGAGGGAGTATTGGATTTCTGGAAGTTACAGTGGTGATGGAGTGAAAGATTTCAGGGCCATTTTTTATTTCCTTGGGAGTAGATTATTCTCTTGGTGCAAACACGTGTAATTCCTATTAATAGTATGTGAGCGGTGTGTTCACACAAAGAAGCAATATACCCCCTAGTGACTAGATCAGAAAGGGTCTATCCAGCAGACTGAAGTTTGTCCATTCAATGTGGCAAATCACTTTTTCATGCTTGCAAGGTACTGTTTGCACATTGTTCGGAGACATTTCTTCCCGGGGTGCTGCTGAGTGCCCTGAGGGTCCAGCCCCAGGCATAGAATGACCCAGGTGAGTGCAGAAGGAAGGGTTCCTGTTGTTTGTGGGCACTCTCCCACACCACACTATGCTACACTATGCAGTTTGAACACAGTTCCTTTACACCAGCTGATCAACAGCGCCTTAGGATTAAGCTAATGTTTTCAAGCTGTGGAAGCAATTAATCTTCCTGCATTTCAGACACTGTCATTGAAGTCACTGCCCATCCAGCACCCGCTGCCCTTCATCATGCTGGCAGCAGTGACACTTAGTGGCACACCATGTTGGCCATACACACTCGGGAAGAAACCCCGATCAACCCAGCTTAGGTCTACATTACCACAGTGAAGCTCAGCCCAGATAGGTGGCAATGAGCTGGCCCAATGTCTTCAAACAGCACAAGCAAAACCTGTGACTTATTTATGGATGAGTGGGGAGAAAGCAGAGAAATTACACATGTGTAACATAACCATGCACACCCACATGCACCCCCAACCACACTACCAGCTATCCCTCTCTTCTGTTTCAACTTCCCAGCCAAGCAGTGTCTTCTCCCAGTCTCTTTCTATCTCTTATTTACTCTGCAGTTTATCTCCACATACATCTTCAGAATTTTTCTGTGCTTCTTTCTAAATAAAGACAGCTGAGGAAAATCCCCTGTTCCCTGGGGGCAATGATTTGAATTTATTTCTTGCCAAACCATCCATCCCAGGGAGCAGCAAGAATATTCCCATTCACAGGGGTTCATACGCCAAAATATTCTGGGTTCATGATTGGGTTTGATCTGTAAGAAATGCAAAGGGCTGGAATCCTCCTGCTTTAACAGTGCAGGTGGGAGTTTAAACTTTTACAGTATTGTCTTGCATGGAAAGAAGTCCTTGGCTACCAACTAGAAGTTTTCTTGTTCACAGCTAGTCCAGAGGTATTTTAGCAACCAGAATTGCCCTGAGGAGGCAGGTGGTTTAGATGTTTGTGACCGCAGGTGTCAAACTGCAGCAGAGTAATTGCACAGGGAAAATCAGATGCAGGGACACCAGCATGCATGGGGCTTTCTGGACACAAGGACTAGCAGCTACCTCAGACAGCTTAGACATATGAAGATGGAAACTAATGAAAAGGTTTGCCAGCTGTGCTGACCACCTGTATGGCTGATGGTGGGGAAGCCATGGCTACCAGGGGCACAAAGCAGTTCTCCATCACCATCACAGTCTACTCCAGGTATCTTGTGTTCGTCATAGACAGGATGGAGGGCATCAGAAGGGCAGAGGAGAACTCTGCACACATGGGGTGTAGGTGTACCACCCCAATGCAGTCCATCTAGCCTGTCCTCTGCTAGATCCACTGCTTCAGGAGAAGCCAGGTCACTGAGTGCAGTGGTAAAACTACTAAGCATTTGGGGTTTGATCTGACTCAAGAGTCTGGGCAGGCTGTACCCAGGTAGGCCTCAAAGGCAACAGAAGACCACCTAATGGAGGTCTACTGAACAAGAAAGGGGCCTGAAGTGCTTCCACCTGCCTAATCCCACAGCATCTGAGGAGGCATCTGTGGGCACAGAAAGGCCAAGAAAAGGGTCTGCTGCTGCTCTCCATCCTTTTCCCACTCACTGTAGAGGACCTAAGGAGATGCGCTCCAGCTGACACAAATAGTTTCCAAAATAATGTAATGGGTCCTAGTGGGAAAAGATTTTTCTTCCCTAAGCACAAAGAAATTACACAGGTTTGTGGCTCAGGATGCCTTTTTTGGTTGCTGTCTTTGAAGTGTTATTTTTTTGGAAGCAATGTCGCATCTTGTCATCGACAGAATATTTTTTTAAACAGGAATGGAAGAAGTAGATCCAGGTCCTCACGTACTCTTTACTCCAAATACCCTCAAGTTGCCATTCTCCATACCTGCTGCCCTGCATTTTGTGGCCCACATATTCCAGAAGGATTTTCAGAGGTTTATGGCAGGCACTACACAACCCTGAATGACCTCTCCTGGAAACCTGGTCCCTTACCTGAGCGTCTCAAATGAGAGCAAAGCACTCCTGAACATTCAGCCCCAAACAAGGGATGATAGAGAAAGGAGAAATAAGGATCAGCTCCCCCTAATGCCTTAGCAGTAACGAGCAGCCTGAGTGATGCTAATCCTAACACAAAATCTGTATGCTATTTTTGGCCACTGGAACTTGGGCTTTTGCATGGTCTCTCTGCTTTGATCTCTCTGCAAGGGAATTAAAATGGCTTGCCATTGGCAGATACTAATCTTCCAAACACTGGTGGCAACCACTCGCCTTGCAGGAGGGGGATTCTCAGTCACATTCAGGAACCCTTGAGACAGGCAGAAAACAATGTTGTATGATGCTGATGATCAGACCATCTTGGGTATTGCCAGTCACATCCCCTACAGTTGCCAATATCCCATCTGGAGACTTTCATTTGAAACAATGCCCTGCTTTGCTATAATCTGTCCTGAAGTGGGATTTCCCAGTGTTTTGCCTGTTCAGCAGACTGGCTTATCTCAACTGGTCTGATTATCAGACAGTGCAGTTTACAATAATAACGAGACAGCAGTTAACCCAATTTGACATGTCTTTAGGCAGTCACAAGCAACAAGCTTCTCTGGGACAGGGAAGGCATTTAAACAAGTTGCCCTTGTTTGGTGAGGATGAAATAGAGCTGCAGCTCCTTTGTTGAAGTCTGAATGCTCTGTTGAGGGGGTGGGATTCATAAAACACATCAAGTCATGAAAGGGGCAAAGATTCCCTTTCAAGTGGAAAAAACAACTCATGATACTAACAGTGACTTTTTTTCCCTTTTTCTTTTTCTTTTTCTTTTTCTTTTTTTTTCCAGCAGAGCTAACTGCATGATACACTGCGCAGATGAAATGGAGTGAAATTCCACAGAAAGGATAAACAGGAAGATCTTTAACTCTGGGAATGGACTGCTTCATTGGAGGTGAAAAGTTAAATGCACCCTGCAGCATTTGTTCAACTTGTAAAGATTAAAATTAATGCCTTGGTAAGATACTTTCAGGAGTATTGTGGAGAGTAATTAATGCACAGTGTTCTTTAGCCGTCATTACCTTCCCCACCCACCCCCCCAAAACTTGATCATCTGCATTTCTTCCTTTTATTTTTATTATTTTAAGATTGCTATCACTATACCGATATGACTTGAATTTCTGACCAGAGAAAGAGCACAGCTATCATGCTCGCATTCAGACAGACCTGCCAGTTATGCAGTAATGGATCAGCGTGAGCAGCGCGGAGAGGACTGGAGTCAGGACGTGCTGTGCAATTAAACTAACTATCTACTCAAGTCAAAAGCAAGCTTCACAGGCTTGCGTTTCCTTCTTGTACTCTCGTTAGAACATGTGGCAGCAATAATGCTCACAAAATGGGAGCTTTGTGGCTGCTTGTTACTTAAAAATAAGTGTGTGTGTGGGTACTTCTTTCCTTAGGGAAAGTCTTCTTTCTGATTTGGACAGTAAGAGGTAAGCACATCAGCAATAAGCATAACCTAAGTGGATCCCATGGGCCATTTCACAATGGCTTTTTGCTTAGGAAACTTCCTCGATATCTTCATGTGTAGGACCAAACCCTCTAGTCTCCCACCACTCTAAGAGCGCCTGGTAGTTTCAAAGGTCTGCACAAAGGCTCTGGTGGCCCATCCCACCAGATCTGTACCCCAACTGGAGAGCTAGGCACTACAGTAGTACAGAGGGTTCTGGAATGAAGGACTTACTTAGACATGTGATGCTACCCCAAAAATGCAGCTTTCCAGGTATTTTGTGGGATGTCAATAGCAGAGAGAGTCCTTTGGAAAAACACCTATTCAAAGCACATTTTCTCTAGTTTTCGGTGGGTAAATGGTATTTGGTTTGTAACCAATGCTTGTGTCTGTCTTGAACACTTCCCAGAAGAAAGCAGATCTGAAAGTCGCCACGAAGAGTCTCACCAGCCCATCCTGTGGTGGGACCCAAGTGGACCCCTTACTGGTCACCTGCAGGAGACCTAGGCCATGTCCACATAGCTTTGTTTGCACCTGTGAGCCACTGCCTTGCTCTGTGCAGCTTGGAGGAAACCTTCAGCTACCTCTTCATAAAATCCTGCCGTGCCAATGAGGTGGTGTTTAGCAGAGGGCAGTTGCCATCTCATAACCTTTAGCAGGGCTGTAAGCTTGCTGGGCCAAACTACATCCACATGTATAGGCAGCCCTATCAGGCTTGGGAGTAAAAACATTAGCACAAATATTACACACCTGCCTGAGGCATATGGCATATTTTATACATATAACACCGGAAAAAAGGCTCTTGTTCCAGTCAGTATTAACTTTAAATTTAGCCCTTTGCTTCCTACATCAATACAAAATCACTGGGCCGTATATTCAATTTACTCAGATCCATTCAATCCCACTGGTATCAATGGCAATGTATGGGTATGAATCAGCTGCATAGTACTGGGTAATAATCTCAGTATATTCAGATTTAAAGTCTTATTTTTCATGCTGTTAATGTTTCAGTCTGGAAAGGACTTTGGTAACTATTACTGGGGGTTTTCATGCTTTAGTTATAATGTTTTAGGACATCAACACCCCCCCCCCCCCCGCCACCACCTTACAACAATCTGAACAAAATATTCATTATCCTATTGATAAATCTACTAAATACAATGTTGTTCTGTCCTCGGTCCAGCCAGGACATCTGTTTTCTTGGCTTTATGGTACTTAGCACAATGAATCATTTGCCTCCAGTAATTCGCTGTCCCGGCGCGTTATGCTGCCTAAATCTTAGGAAAATTCCACCCAGTCTCCTCCAGATAATCCAGCCATGCTGTACTCCTTGCTCCCACAGCAACAGCAGTGGGATCTGCCTACCTCTTTCTCTCTCAGCATAAAAGCCCCAAGATCTGTAGTTTACAAAGGCTCCCTTCTTGCCTGCACAAATTGCCCCTTCCCAGACACATGCAGCCTCTTTTGAAATGCCTTCATGGGGCTCTTCTGGTCCCTATAGCTATGTCTGTATTAATAAATAAAACTAATAAATAAATACAATTAATAAATAAAACAGGTCATTCTCTGGTCCTCATACCACAGCTCACAAATGCCCTTCTCTGCAAAACAGAGTGGTCCAATTCAAACCCTCTTTTGGGAACAGCCCTGACCCAGGCTACGCCTTGGGGCATGCCCCAGGATTGTGCTTGCTGGAGAAGGGGCACACAGTCATTTAAGGCGTATCAGGCTGAGCCTTCCTGGGTTTTCCAGTCCATGTAGAGCAATATCTGATGGGACATAGCTAGTGCATGTCTTGGCAGGTCTTGCTGCCTGACGGAGGGTGGCTGGCTGAGGATGCTGCCAGCAAGACAGAGAGCCTGGACTGGGACAAGGTGGGAGAGCCTGGCCAAAATGCCTCTGCATGCATGGCTTGCTTTCTGCTGAATATTAACTCTCATAAAAGATGTCTTTAAATTATCCAAAACTCTTCAATGGAGTGTCAGTGAGTGACAGGATAGTGACCCACGGGTCTGGAAAATGCCTTTTTGCAGGCTTCATGGGGGCCAGGGATGGGACTGGGGCTCCAGGTGCCAGGAACAATAGTGCCGTGGGACCACAGCAGAAATGTCCTCCTCACACAGGGGACTAGCTTGTCTCCCCATGGGGCTTCCCAGAAGTTTTCTGTACATGTGTAAAGTGCAGGTAGGAGAGGTAGAAAGCGAAGGTAACAGGGGGATACCTGGGCCCAGAGCAGACATCTTCTGGTGGGCATAGCACAGGGGCTTGCAGTTATTTGGGGACAGTCCCAGCCCAGGCTCTACCCTGAGGAAAGGCTCCCTTTCCCTTCGCACTTCCTGTGTGGGTCTGGGAAAAGGCCAGGACTGTCCCAGCTGAGGGAAACCTACCCCGTATCCCTGCCCAGGAGTCCCCTGCTGTCCGTAAGTGAGGGAGGGGAGAGGATGCAGCAAAGTCTAATTTTGGAGCCCAAAGCCAGCAACATGCATATCCATCCCAGCAAGGTAAATGTCTCGCTAGGTCTCCCTGCCCCAGGTTTGCATCCCAAGATACAAGCAGCTACCACAGCTAGAAACACTACTGTAGTTGGTTTGCAAGTCATCTTAGGAAAACACCAGAGCGGGAGACATGCATTTCAGAGAGAGTGCGGCAGGACGGAGGCAATGCCCTGCCAGGAGAGGGGCCACTGTGCCCCCTGAGCTGGGACTTGTCAGGAGGAGCCCATCCCAAAACAGCTGTAGAGGCTCGGTGAAATCCTCTCCCCCTGACTACAGAGGCAATAATTTAGGCTTTCTGTAGCAGAGGTTTTTAGAGATCTTAACTATAAGCTCCTGGGGAGTTCCCAGCTGTATGTTAGGCTGATCACAGGGCGAGATGCTATTTATAATCTACGGTATTAAGCACTAGTGCAGAACAAGGGTAAATGTTACAGCACTGCTTAAGCAGCCTTCTTCTATCAGCTGGCCTTGGGCTGGTCTGGTAAAACCAGCCTTCAGGCCTCTGGCATGTATCCAAGGACCAGAAAACAAGGAGGGAATCTCAGGAACAAGAGCTCTTTGACAGGGTTGCTGCTGCTTTCTGGCTTTAGCTGCATTTTCTTCCTCACACATGCCACGAACTTAAAATTCTAGCTTATAAGAGAGAAAATACCAAATACCTGATGACAAAGAAAAACAGTAAATCTAGCAGTTCTGAGGCTTTTCTCAAGATGTTTGGGGAGTTTAATTCATTAAGTGGTAGAAATAGATAGTTCAGTATCTAGAACGGTATGAAAGCTTGGAGTACCACCAACCAGAAACTGGAGAGGAAAACGAACTGAATTTTTTCACAGTCCCACTTAAAAACAGTCTGAACTTCAGGCAAAAGTTCTCTTCTGCTTTAGAAAAGCCAGTTCTCCCATCACTAAGAAACAAACTGCGACACTTCAGATAATTTCTGCTTTAAACATTTAAGTGGAAATTATTTGTCTACAGTCAGTTACCCAGAGACCACTCCATTTTGATCTATTGATTATAGGATTAAAATGTTTATATTAGCAGAGAGATGAGAAAGAGCAAGCTGCATCCCCGAGGACAAATTCTGCTCTTTTCAGCCTGCGTAGCTGAAGGATAGGAGTGTCTGACTAAAGGGACATATGACGTTTTAAAAACTGCCCCAGGTCTCCTGACAGCCCTTGCCCTTTGGGAAAGCATCTTTGGCTCCCAGGCGGTTGCATAAGTACTGTGCATTGCATGAGAGAGGTGCTCCATTATTTATTAAACAGCCAAATAAACAGTCACATAAACCCACTGTGAATGGTCAGAGAAAAGAAAAAAGATATTTTTGCTTTTGGGCAGAGCAGCCCTTCCACACATACCTCCGGTTTGAAAGTTGGGGGTTTTTTGTCTTTTCCAAAATATCCTTGCATATTTGAACCATGATGGGACTGCTGAATTCATCTATGGCAAGGCATTCATTTGTCCCTTCTCCCAATTAAAGTTCATAGAAAACACATGTAAGTCTTGCTATTAAATGGGAAACTTATTCCAAATGCACTAATAATTCCTTGCTTGGTCAGTTCCCTTCCTTCAAGTAAAGTGTGCTCAGTGCTCAGCCACTGCCCTGCCCTAGGCTGTGGACATCAGGGAGATAATGTGATGTACTGTTTCCCATTTAAACTAGAAATTTTTAGCCACTGCCTAGTTTTCCAAAGGCTATATTTCTAGGGAGTTTTATGTAAGAACAAAGGCTTGGGAAAATACTTCTGTCCTGCAGAATATGGTCCTTCTCCACCAGAGGCAATGGCACTATAGAAGCTCTTTCATAAATCCAAGGGGCAATGAGGACTTTCCTTCTATATTCCTGCTGACAGGCTATTCCAGATCAGCACAACTTGGAAGCTGGAGATTAAGGGGTAAAAGAGAAGGGAAAAAAATGTTGTAGCATAGCATTGTTACTGCTTAAAGGAACCTAATGTTCCCAGCCAGCTTCCCCAGGTCACCATTTTTAATTCTCTCAGCTCAGTAGGATATTGCAAAGCGATTAGCCCAAATGCTTAACCTCAATTCTGGGTGCTGCAGATTGCTTCTACGAGAAGAAATTGATGTTTTACTCAGGACTTTCTCTAGCACAGTCTGACTTTTCTTACAAAGCACTGACAAATGTCCTGCTTCCCTCAGTGCCATGGGGTACTTCCCCACTCACCTCTCTAAGCCTCTTGCTGGCCAAAACTGCTCAAAAAACTTACTGCCCCTTGGACTTTTCTTCATCTGATACCCCCTTGATTCTGTGGGTAGCACCTATCAGATAATTGACTTTTAACCTGGGGGGACTGAACTCTTCTCTCATTTAATCCTTAGATTTGGTATCTACCATCTTCAGTGAAGTATATGATTGCTCACAGATTTAAGACATACTAAAAGAATTGTCCCTTTTTCAGCATAAATATATTAAATCTCATAAACTTCAAATATCCATACCTCCCTGTGTCACCCCTCAGTTGAAATATTTCACCACAAATAGTATCAAACCCTGGGATCTTTTATTTTCCCATTGCTTACCCAGATATTAATTGGCAAAGGACTTTCCCCTTTGTCCCATGATCAGTTATTTGCTTACACATATCCCTCATTGAGGGTCTTATCAAAAGCTCGCTGGGAAGCTGAACAAACGACGATGCTTTTAATCATGTCTTCCAGCAAACCCTAACAGCTTTCTGCTTCATAGAAAGAGTGTTAGTTTGGTAGCGTGCATTCAGCTGCACAAAGCATAATGCAGGTGAGGGTTTGGCAGTTTCTACAACAATACGCTATTCCAGCCTGCAGGATTGCCCGCTGTACCCCACTGACGCAGGTACGCCCCACTGCCCTTTCCTCAGAAGAAAACTGTGTACCTGATCCTCATTTACAAGAACATAGCCTGACAGGGTGCTGTCAGAATAAAAGGATTTTAAAATAATTTACAGCCATTCTGGGGTCCTGTTACAGAGACAAAGTAGGACCAGTGAATATGAGAATTTATATTTCTTACTTTCAGTGTATCATCTATTTCATTTATTTTAGGGTTGCTGAATGAGTAATGTCTTGTCCCAGCGGAAGCCTCTAGAGGAGATCTGGAGGATCTACCACCCACTGCATTTTTCAAGTAGTTCTGCAATATACATCAGCTGGTATCAGTCATCTGATCTCCTGTAAAAGAGCCCTGAAAGATGACTTTCCATATTGTCTTCCTCAATTCACCATGATACAGCTCCCTTCTCCCTTTGCTATGCTTCTTAAATGGTCTTCTTGGCAGGGGCGACACACACTGCCTCTTGCTCCTGAGAGACTGAAGTAATTTGTAGCTATTATTTACTCTAATATCTCTGGCTCTCTAATACTCATATTATTTAACCTTTTAATTTCACCTTTATGACTAATGTGGCAACGTCTGCTCCATTCCAAGGTACTTCTTGTGCTGGGATGGGTGATTCTTTTTACACATGAAGGATATTTGGGCGGAAGAGGGAGGTTCAGGGCTTAATAAAACTTTGGGTTGCTGCTCAATCATGAAATTTTGCTTTTTTTCCCACTGTCCAGATTGTACAGGACAGCTGTGAGAGCTCTGGAGTCCTCAGTACAGGAAAGACGTGGACCTGTTGGAACGGGTCCAGAGGAGGGCCACAAAAATGATCAGAGGGATGGAACACCTCTCTTGTGAGGAAAGGCTGAGAGAGTTGGGGTTGTTCAGCCTGGAGAAGGGAAGGCTCCAAGAAGACCTTATTGTGGCCTTTCAGTACTTAAGGGGGGCTTGTAAGAAAGATGGGGACAGACTCTTTAGCAGGGCCTGTTGTGATAGGACAAGGGGTAATGGTTTTAAACTAAAAACGGGTAGATTCAGACTAGATGTGAGGAAGAAATTTTTTACAATGAGGGTAGTGAACCACTGGGTTGCCCAGGGAGGTGGTAGATGCCCCATCCCTGGAAACATTCAAGGTCAGGTTGGATGGGGCTCTGAGCAACCTGATCTCGTTGAAGATTTCCCCAATCATTGCAGGGGCGGTTGGACTAGATGATCTTTAAAGGTTCCTTCCAACCCAAACTATTCTATGATTCTATGAAAAGAAAGCCATACACACAGTGAAAGATGATGCCAGTATATTTCTCTGTTTTTTTCAGGAAAAGTCAATGTCCAGTTTGAGGGGGAAGATGAGAGAGGCTGAGCTCTGGAGGAAGAGGAGACATAAAGCCAGGTAACCGGTGCGCCTACACACTGCACGCTCACGTCCTCCCCATGGTAGAGAAAAGCAAAGCAGAGAGGTACCTATTTTAGCATGTGCTTCTCATGTTCCCAACACAGAGAGAGATGCTGCTGGAGTGCCAGCCATAGGACAGGGGTGCCAGTGCGGAGACAGAAGCATTGTATAAATTAGGGCAATTCAAAGCCCACAAATCATCGGGACAAGCAAAGGAATTAACCCTGATTATTAGCGGAGACTAGAAACCAAATGTCAAAGCCAAGGGCATACAGCCCCATTCAGGGCTGGAGATTTTCCAGCTGACAGTAAAACCAAAGAAAATATGGTGCAATCTAAGGCCTCCAGATGGAGAATGGGGTTAATCCACTAGAAAAAAGGTACATAAGTATCCAAAATCAGGAAAAGGAGAAATCAGATTTCTCCTACCCAATCAGAATAGAGAATAAAAGATACGGAATTAAAATCTGAAGCCTCATACGGCCTATTTTGGATGTATGGTATATGGAACAATTGTGTTGCTGGCTTCCACCAACTTTAATACTCTAATCATTTAGTGAAATGGAGAGTTGTTGCAAAGGAACTGCAGCTCTCTCATCCAGTCTATTAGAGTACCCTGTTATAAGGTGGCAGCTGCATCACTAACTGCTACTGATCCTGTCCACCAGTGCCGAGGCCATATTCTGCTGGAGATTTCTGTTTCTGGCAGCGTCTCTGTGCTTCTGCCTTCTCTTCCCATGGCCTCCTTACTGCAAGCAGGTTGAAATGCAAGGCGATGCATCAGCAGCACAAGAAACAGGCTGGTGTCCACGGAAAAAGATTGAAAATAGGCGCAAGGGGTTTTAGACCAAGGGCAGATGTTATCTTTGTTTGCACTACAGCTTGAGGGAGAAATTGAGAGGAAATGTAAAATGTGGGGGTTTTTTTTTTCCTTAAAATAAAAAAAACAGGCAAGTGGGCCAATTTCTTAATAGCTCAGCTGTGCACACCCTCATGTGTGCTCTCCCACAGACACACACAAACAGAGTTTTATGTGTGGTGTAATGGGATGCCTCCACCAGTGAACTGAGAGTGAAAATTAATCTGCTTTGACGGCAAACCTACAAGTACATTAGGAACAAAACTGAACAGAGAAAAGAAATCAGGCCATTGTCATAAAATATTGGCCTGTGCTATTACTTGGATAGAAGATCACCAAAATAAAAGCGAGTTGTTCCAGAAAATAGTTTTGGTGATTTAGTATATAGTATTATTCCAAGTCAATACTGAATTCCTGCTCCAGCAGATGATTACGAAGAGCTATGCTGTAGAGCCTCTGTAAAAGAAAGTGCTCTTTAAAAGGTCCCATGGCACCTTACGTGAGAGTAGAAGATATTAATCAAGGTGTCCAGAACAAAATCTGTATTTTGGCTATAATATTCAGAAGATGCTTAGAGTTCCCTGCAGTTTGTCATCTTTATTTTCTTTCCTGAATTATTGGGTGCTGTTGCTGTGCTCTGTTCAGCGCTTTCCTAGATTTCACCCTGCAAGCGGCTGCGTTCATTGATGAAAGAAAGCACATTAAAGCATGCCTTCTCAATACTCAGGAAGGACTTATGCAGATATTCCAAGCGTTACTTTTATTCCACAAGGCTGTGGACACTTATGTCGACTAGAAAAGCTACTTTTCCAAGCTTTATCAAGTTTATGCAAAATGCTATTGGAGTTAAATCTGCATTCATCTTCTTACAAAGTCTTAGCTCCTAACTCAGCAAAGCACTTCAAACAGGTTAATGATTGCACTGATTTCAACCCACAAGTAAAATTAAGGCTGTATTTCATTAATTGGCTACATCAGCACTTTATTTGTCTGAGCTCCAACTAAGCATGCTTCAGAGGAGCCACTGGAATCTTTAAATGACTCATGTCAGTCTGAGTAAAGGCTGAAAACTGCATTTGTCCCATTTATTCATTAGAGACTTGCAAAAAATCCCAGCCTCAGCACAGTCAGTGCCTGATTTGACTGTAGCAATGCCAAAATTTTGCTCCAGCATTCAAGTTCCAGTGTGCCTGGGTGTTCCTTCTTGATTTGTAATATTGCCCATGTAATCATTTATTTCAAATGCAGAGGATGAAAGCCGAGCTTTGTCAGGCACCTTCACGCAGGTTCCTGTTTGTTAGATACTGTTACCCATTGAAATAGTATATTGCCTGTGAAAATGCTGTTTAAACAAACGTGGTTTTTTTGATCTGCATCATTATCTCAGGCTCTCTTTAATGTCCCTTTGAAGGGTAATAAGGAAACCTGTGATGCTCCGCAAGAGCTGGCACTGGCAGCAGGAAGTTTGTACCAACTGTAAGGGTTAAAGTAGGTCCCATTGCACCAGCCTGGGAGAGTGGTTTAGGGGAGGGCAGTGTTTTATCCTTCCTCTGAGGCTTATCACTACCTATTCAGTACAGGTGCACTGACCTCTGCGGTGTCAGTGATGCTTGCCTTAACTGTCTGCCTTGCAAGGGTTCAAACAGGCCTTCTCATGCTTTCTCTCCTGCTGCACTTAATCTTGGCAGGAAGACCCCATAAATATACCCAAAGCTCTCTTATTACCCTTTAAACCTTCACTAAAGTTTTCCTTTGCGATGCTAAAAAGAAAACTGACCTCTTCAGCCCCACGCTGCAGCCACCACAGCTGCGCAGGCTGGCCGTACAGCCTCATTACTACCTCTGGTCCACACCGGTGTCTCCGGCCATATTCTTCTGTAGGTTTCCACTCCCTGTATGGTCTAACTGGGGCTTCATCTGCACGTGGATGGTGCATGGGGAAATGCAATCCCGTTCAGTGCCTGGGTCTGGGTGCGCACGTAGCATCTGTGCCCGTAATGCCCTACACCCAAGAAGAAAGGCAGGGTTGTCCTTGCACCAAGCTGGTCAGCCCCTGTGCCCTGGGAGGGTGTATTCCCTCAGCCCACCTGCTGCAAGGAGGCTCGGGAGGAAGGGCATGTAGCTCTGACATGAAGGTATTTCTTGCAAATTACGCCAAAATCTGTATTCCTGGTGCCATGCCACCCTGGTTCATGGACACAGTATCCCTAATACAGGGCTTCAAAAAGCCAAGCACAACCAGTGCTGGCCCCATTTGCAGGAACACGAGATGCTTGGATGGTTTCCAGACACCCCCTGCCAGTGCATTGGCTGGGAGGAACGCCAGGCAAGTCACACGGGCTGGGAGTGCCATCATGCACCTGCGCTCAGTGGGCTCACTGCAAGTTCGGTCACAGCATTCCCTCACCTCTGTTGCAGCTGGAGCCTGGAGGACCTGTGGGAAGGGTTTCCTCCTGCAGCACTGCTTCCCGCCCCTGCAGCAAATGGGCACTCTCAAGCATGGAAAGCTGCCACATCCTCAACCTCCTTCTTTCCCATCGAACGTGTCTCCCCAGTATGGGGGGACATGCAGTTTTTAGTCAGAGCTGGTCCAAAATGCAGGTGCCAGCTGCCACTGGGCAAGACGTGGTTGTTGGCTGCTCTGTATCAGCATCCGAGGTGCAGTGCAGGGTGCTAGAAAGGGAGAAATAGAAAGTGAAGTTTGGCTACTCACCAAACAAAGTGCAGTAACAACAACAAAATTACCATCCATACGGCGATCATTTCATGGCCCTGAAGCTGTAATCACGCTGCTCTTGTTAAAAAGAGGTCATAAATGGAAGATCAATTCCAAATTTATCACAGAAGGGAATTAAGTGTATTCCTTCGCTATAATGGCTTATGAGGTCATCATGGCTTATGCCGTATTCTCCATTTTGTCTTTCTTGAAGAGATACTTTATTATAAAAGAAAAGTGGCTAATGTGCAGAATTTTATGTGATTATGACTGTGCATTTTTCCTGACAGAGAAATAAAATGAGCCTCTATTCCCTTAGTCCTTGCACTATAGGGTTGCTGGTGCCCCCCACAGTATCATTAAAAAAAAATTACAGGAGGGGGCTTTTTACTGCTCTAATCACCTCTCGCTTGTGCTGGAAATAGCTCAGCCAGGACTACCCAGGCAGTATGCATTCATCAGGGCTGCTTTACCTCAGGCCAAGCAGAGGTCAGGCTCCTCAGAAGATCAGATAAAACTATGGTTTGCGTTTCCTTGTTGCTGTTAGTTTTCTGAATATTCTGAGTTGGATTCCCTTTCCCACTGCAACTATCACCTTTTAAAATTGGGGGATTGGTAATGCTATTATTTTCGAAGAGAGGACTGCTACAAGCCTAAACCTCACCTGCAGCTTAGCCTGACTTTTGCATTGTCTAAAAAAAAATACAAGGTATGATGTAACCACCACCTGAAAACCAGCTGCAATTGGTATGCCAACTAGCATGGTGATTATACCCACCACGTGCACATGGACACCTCATTCTTGCCAAGTGAAGTAATTGATTACATGCACAAATCAGGTGAATGATTACCACAGAGATTTTCATCATCAGTAAAACAAAACAGAGCTGCAAAGGTCCATGGGGCCATGGGCAGGGCAGGTAAAGGCAGGGGTCTCGGCGCCTTGTGTGTTGCCCCAGCTTCATCCCTGCGAGGGTGGGAAGCAGTGTTGGAAAACTGAGGGCCTGGCAGTGCCCTCCAGGGCACATCAGGTTTGGAAACCTGATTTACACGGTGTAGTGGGACTACCCTGGCAAAAGTTTCTCTGCCACTCAAAGGAGTCTCTCTCAAAACCTAACTTACTCCCTGCATCGTTACACCAATACTTGTTAGGGGGTTACTGAGGCCAGGGGCACAAACGCTCCCTGATTTCTGATCACGTATCGGGACCATTTTACAGTCATTTTTGCTGGCTTCTTTTTGTGCAGGTCTTTTCTTTTTTTAAATTCCTGTGCTGTTAAAGGAAAAATAATGGGGGTAGGATGCCTAGTAAGAAAGCCTTGTCCTGCTGATAGTCTGTCAGGCAGATGTTTTGCCTCCCTGACTGCATGAAGCACTGTAGCAGTTGGGAGTGAGCAGACCTCCACGATATTAAGGGCAGGAGCAGGGAGCAGCTGCCTTCTCAGAGGGACGTTAGGACCAACACAACAACAACAACAAAGCAAATTTCCAAACATTAAATGCATCTAATTCCCTTGCAATAATAGTTTCTTGTTAAGCCATCAAGCATGCTAAAGGTAATCCATGTGAAATTTTACTGGGGAGCTACAGAGAAGTGGGGAAGGCAGTGAAAAAGGCTTCTTGCTGCAGATTTCAGAAGGCAGCACTGCCCACAGTTTCCTTTTAGACAGACATAAAGGAAGGATTTCCTTCAGGCAAAAAATATCATGCCTCCCTGAGAACCAGAGAAGCTCAACATTGATACTCACATCCTGAGACGTGGCTCGAAAGACCTGCTTTGTGGAAGGCCTCTTAAGCTTTGGCCAGTTATCTGCTCCACCCTGACACGCTGAAAGGTGTCCCATTGTGCACCAAGTCAAAGCTTGTGTTATCCCAGAACTTGAAGCTCTTCCAAGTCTTATTTACTGTCAGAGAGAGGTTAAACAAACAAACTAAACCCCAGGGAAAGCCTGGCAATCTGTGCAAAGGCAGCAGCAGTCTGTCTTGCAGAAGAAATCCCATGCCAGCCATGCCATTTCATCCCTGCTCATGCTACTAAAACCCATCCCACGTCCCTCCCATGTGTTCATATGTGATTCCCAGGCATGCAGCTGTTTACACCAGCCACCACAGACCTGCTCCTCAACTTCTGACATGCAAAAAGTAATTGCATATGAATTTTCGTTGATGTCCATGCCTTCAAAGTTAGACAGCCCATGGGAATCTTTCTCTTCCAACTTACCCATCCCCAAATGGTTTTTCAGTGAGGTTCAAACCACGGCCCCATCAGCAATCACCATGGAAGGTGAAGTTTGTAAGGAAAGGTGAGGCCTTCATTTTAGAAGAAGAATTTAAAAACACTTGTATCTGAAACACCTGCCCAACCCCTCTGTGTTTGCCAGTGGAACTGCCCTTGTGTTTCACACCACAGTTCCCTGACTGTCTTGCATGCTGGGCTGAATTTCCCCTACTTTTATAGGTGTTTAAGGTAGGATATGTGCTTTGCTTCGATGTGGAACGGCATAATAACCCTCACATGATATTGCAGTCCAAACTTCATACAGTGAATTGGCTGTTATGTGACCTTTAGACATAATGCCATAAATCCAAGTGTTCCTCATGCATCAGTGAAAAAAAAAAAAGAAGCAGTCATGAAATGGTACAGTGGTACAAATGCTAACGACTGGCACTTAAGACTTAAGAAAATGCTCATGTTTTGTTTTGAGGAAAGACAGTCCCATGAGGCTTGAACACTTCAAAGGGTTTCCACCAGGAAGCTCCCTGGGAGTGTAATTTGAGCAATCAGCTCTGTGAGGGCCACACTGTGGAATGCACGATCTAAGTTATGTCCATGTTTGTACATGCCTCTACGGCAACCATAAATCACATCTTCACCCCAAAGTTATCAAGTACAAGTTCAGAGCCTCAATGCATTCACACTGCCATCTCAACACAGGCACCCGTCCTTAAACTAAAAAAAGAGAGAATGTTGGACCGAAAGGTTGTTCTTCTCATGCTCACACTTAGCACAGAGGCTTTCCATCCAGAGATCTTTCATCAGAGAGCATTATGATCTCCCCTAAAAAGATGTAGTAGAATCCAAATCCGTCCAAACTTTGCTAAACCCAGGATTAGAAGTGTGATTTGTGTGGAAGTGACAAATCTCAGAAGCATGCCAGGATCTAATAGGAACAACTAGAATCAGTCAGCTAGACACGTTCTGCCGGGCCCTTGGCAAACTGCTCTCTGCCCTAATGCACAGAGAGAAGTAGATTAGAGAATCAAAAGGGGTGTATTACAGTCTTAGAAGCTGGAGCTGGTTATAAGTCTATTAGCATAACAAAAAGGAATGTACCAGGGTGGGAGAACTGCCAAGGGGAGTGCTGGTAATTGCAGTCGCAGGAAGAGCAAACAGAGCTCCTGCAGGGGCTGGCAGCGAGCAAGCACAGCGAAAGCCGGCAAGGCCTTCCAAAGGCTTTGGGGGAAATGGAGAACTCTTATCCTTTCTGGTTTGATCCTGTGCAGTTGTGCAGAAGGACAAAAGATCTTGCTCAGCATTGACCAGAGGAAAGAGTCCTATGTTTCCAATGGACAGGTTGTCTGGGCAGGGGATGATGAGTAAAGCAGGTGTCTGAATCTACATCTAGGAGCCCCCAGTGGAGCAGCACACCAACGGATCTGTCAAAGAGCACTTTCATATCCCAGTGGTTCACAACAGAGAAGTAAAGGCCAGTGTCCTCCTCCTGGCCAGCAGCTATGTGCCCTCACCCACCCACACCTCCACCAGGGAGACTCTCCGAGCCAGGGTCTGAGCCAGATGACTGCAGGATGGTGAGGGAGAGGGCACCCCTCCATTCAGAAGAGCAGCAGATTTGTTCAGTTGATTAATTTAATAGGGAAGAAGAGCAAACACAGTGAAAAATGGTTCAGCTGGGAATTTTGTGCAAACAGAACCAGAAAGGAAGCTGAAGAGCAGCAGAGCGGGGGAAAAGGCATTGCTCACAGGCAGATGCCCACCCTTCTGAGATGATCATCTGGGGCTGACCAGCAGCTATTTGTGCTCTGCCTGCAATGAATTGTTTCACTTATTTCAGGACAAAGAAAATGGCTTGTTCACCAAACACATTTTTGGTGCAAAATGGGGAAAGCTACTCCTGAAGATCTGTTTTCCTTTTTTTAATAAAGAAAAAAAAAAAATCACACTTTCAAAAATCCCTTCTCCCCACTCAGGATTAGCTGTTTGGATAGAAGTATTTCGCCAACATGACCTGAATTTATCAAGTGTTTTATCCTACCTATAGCTGAATATTTTTTGAGAGTTTATGACTGAAGGGCAGAAAAACCAGCCCAGTTTAACTTCTCATCAGACTTGTGCAAGACCTGGATACAGCCATCTCCCACAACAGCCCAAGTCCAGGGCCCCATCCCTTCTGCTGGACCAGGCAGTCATTTTAAGCTCTCAGCAGCTAAGAAAGCCAGAAGCGCTTTGCAGCACCTCTCTGCAGATTTGCACCCTGCCCACAGCCCTCACTTCCCGCGGGCACCTCCTGGAGGCACAGCACCCACGGAGGGCATGTGGGAAGAAGTTATGTCTGAGCAGAAGCTAAACTACATAGCCTCAGGCTACATACTATGCTTGCAGACAGTAGCATACATTTGTTTGGGTGTCTGTAGCAGGAATAGCAGAAAAACAAGAGAGAAGGCAGCAAGCAAGCACTTGACCTAACTGAAAGACAAGGGAGAAATTTAGAGGTCAAGAACTGCTTGAAAAGTTTTGATCAAAAATGATGTCTCCTGCTGTTTGCTTTCATCCGAGCTGAGGGTGACAGGATTGTGGTAAACAGCAATAGCTGAACAACACCTGACTTCATTGCCTGTTTTCTCTGAGAGCAAACCACATATGTGGAGAGCCTTTGGCCGCCCATCTGGGTCATGCTGGAATAACAACACGATGGGAATGGATGTCTCGTGATGTAATTTATTGGGCTAAACATGCCAAATAGTGCAAAAAGGCTTACACACTCAGGTCAGTTGTGTTGCTGCAGCTTTTACCGCTCAAACAACTCACCGTGTACCACTTCAAAAATTACCTGGCCCTGCCACATGACCTCCAAGCAAGCAAGCCAAGGTTTTTAACAATATCTATTTTCCTTTGTTTCACAGGTCAGTGCTCGATATAAACAGCCAGTGTTCTCCTGAAAGATTTATTGTGAAAGCCAGCATAGAAAACATTTTTGCAAAACTAACAACAAGCACATTGCTTCTGTTTAGGAGGGACTCTCCATGTGATGTAGGTACAAAAAAATTTCCCCGCTTCAAAACACATGTTTTATCTGTGCAGGATCATGGTCCCATAATTCCTTGCAGCATTTCAATGGCACTTAGATAGAAAATGGTTTGTTCACTTGGAGAACAAGCAAGACCAGGAGGCTAACTACACTGATTCCAGGCAGTATTTTCCCAGTGCAAACTTGTGAACTGTTAGCAGCCAAATACTCTTAAGATTTATTCAAGCCAGAGAACTACTACCTACCAGTTCAGGTCATATTTCTTCTCCTGTTCCTCTTTAAATTACAAGTTTCCACAGGGCCAAGCTGCTTGCGTGTTTATTTTCTCTAACACAGCAGGCCTGCAGCTGGCAATAACTTTTTGAGTTGTCTGGCAGTGAACTTCACATTTCAGTTCCCTCTGTGTTGCCCACTGCTGTTTCTAGTCGATGTCAGTCAAAGCGCCAAACTGTGTTTCTCCCATCACTTAGAGCAGAACTATTCTTATGCAGACCTCTACCAGTACAAACAATGCAGCAATAATAGTAAAACAAAAAAGAAAAAAAGAAAGGAGTGCTGCTATAAATACTTTTATTGCTGGCATAGATGATTTACTGCCCACTTAGTTAATCCCTATAAAATAGCACAGCTGAACGCCTTTAAGTTGCATGCATACAGATGACTAATTAAATACACTGTTAAATGACTTGACCTGGCACAATTCTGACCATTAAAATCATTAAAGAAATAGAGCTTGCAGTTCCCTCAAGGCAAAGTCTTCCAATGAATAATTTTGGTGTCGCAATGACTTGGGGCAGTTTGGGACAAACAGGGTGCTCACAAGCCAGAGGGACAGCCGGCACCTCGGGAACTGGCTACCTGACCCTATATCTGAGCCCATGGCCCCGGCTCCTTGCTCTGTGCCATGGAGACCAGGGTAGCAGGACACAGGGGACACTGGGACTGGGGCAAAAGTTAAAAGAAATCAGCCAGAAGTACTAATTCATATTTTGACAAAGCTTCAGCTGAATTCAAGCCTTTCAGTATAATGCCTGGGTGTGATTGCAGTAGGGGATGACCCAGCACCACAAATGCACATGCCTCTGCTCCTGTCCCCCGGCCCTCGGTGGTCCCAGCAGGAGCTCAAGGCCAGGTCGAGGGCATGAGGTCACCAGGGCAGGGGCATCACATCTGGCCACACAGGACACCCTGCCAGCACCTAACATCACCTTTGTAGGCTAAGCCATGGGCCTTCCTGGGCTGAAACTTCAGTCTGTCTTGGACTATTTGAATTCTGGTGACAAGAAGGAGAGTTTCATTAAAACAGGAGCATCCTTGAAAGGATGTCAGTTTGTGCTTTCATGAGAAAGTTTTCTCTGCAGTCTCCATCCTGAAGAGCCCGCCCTCACCCTCGTGTTCACTGCTGCTGTGTCCATGTGCACTAGGCTGGAGTAGGCATCTTGTTGTTGCGAAGTGCTGTTTAGCATCAGAAATTACTGTACTTCTACTTACTTAAGCAGACCTAATTCTTCAACAGAAGTACTATTTCAGCAGAAGCAATTAAAAAAACTCTGCCATTGTGGCAAGGCACCTGCTTCTATAAGAACTTCATTTAGCTTATCGTTCTCCTTGACTTTCTGGAGTAATTTTTGAACAGGCAGGGGTTTTTTGTTCTCCTAAGAACATTTCTCTTTGAGAAATAACAGCATTAACTAGAAATGTTCTTGTGTCATACAGTTTGTAAAACTGAGCTACCATAAAATTTGTGACTTTTTTCAGAGGACAGCGAGGTGAAACTCATTTTCACCCACTAATTACTAGGGGAAAAGAAGTATGACAGGTGCAAAAATGTTACTGAACTTATAAAAGAGATAGCAAACTATGCCGTGTCTGTGAGGGTGATAACGGCATTAATAGAGCCTAAGCCAAATATCTTAACAAAGCTATTGTAGCTGTAGCCTACATAAAGCATGGGCACCCAGGGGGAAACAAAGACAAATGGAAGTCTGATTTATGTTTACCGAACTCAGCATGAAGTGTTGTTTTGATTTCATATGAAATTCACTCTTTTTGCAAACAATTGTACTAATAAATGAGGCATTGGCTGGAGTTTTGACTGACAGCAGCTTGCTGCATTTCTTTGTAAACAGAAGGCATAGGGAAATACGAATACATGTGTAGTTGCACACATTCCTATTTATTCACCTGCCTGCAAGGCTCAAGTGGTGAAGCCATGGGTGGATATGCCAGCCACCATGACCCATCCCATGTCTCAGCTGCTGCTGAAGACACACAATGTGAACATACACCTGGTACTGCTCCACTGCAAGTAATGGCAGTGACTGGTTTTCATGGGGATTTGGCAGATACAACCTCCCAACATACTTCTGAAATCAGAACTTCTGTAAACGTTGATACTTGGTGAAATTACCTGCTAAACCACTGCCAGCAAGCATTTTCCTCTGCTTTCCCACTTCAGGATAAGCCAACTATCTCTCTTCAGCTTCGCCATATGGGCAAGGTGCACGAGGAGCCCCTCTGAAATGTTTAACAGTGACATGGCAGGTGAGGACAGCCCACAGCAGTGGTTTCTCTGCACGTGGGCAGAGCAACAGCAGCTGCAGCTGCAGAGTCACCTGAGCCCAAAAGCACTGGGTCTGTTACAGACCACATGCAGCATTTTGAGTTACATACTGAAGTAAGCTGACATCCAGTATAAAGTACGTGGAGCCTTTACACTTCTATGGGTCTGCCTTTTTTAGAAGCATCCACTTATTCCTTCCAACAGAAAACTCTGTCCTTGATGTTCTGGGCACTGCACAGCTGAAACATTTATTCCTGCCAGCTTTACTACTGCCCTGATAGCTCCAGAGACTTTTTTCCAAATGTGCTTAGTCTTTTCTCTGAAACATAATAAAAGGTATTTCAGAGAAAATGTTTACCTGTGCAATGGGCTAATGTGAGTAACAGAAAAGCTGAGAATGAAGTGGGAATAAAAGCTTTCACCAACCTCACATGAGGCCATGGACTCTCCAGAAGGCAATGGGTTGGAGCTGACATTGAACTCCCAGCTTAATGCTCAACCCTCAGTTTATGAGCAGGCTTTCCCTGGGCACAAGACGGCCTTGGAGCAGAGCTGGGGAAGACTCTAGTGTCTGCAAGTAGAAACAATCCTTTGCAGCTTCCCAAATAAGACAACAATTATACTGACTAGCTGGGAACAGGAGCAATATCTCATTAGCTCTATGGTCAACCGCAACTATGTATCACACCACAGTGGCATGCCCCACTAAAGACCAGAGGCATTTGCGTGCAAAACCTTGTGATTCACTGGTTTGGTATTCATCCTTCCTTTCACAAGAATGATTGAAGATATGTAAGTGAATGAATCATATTCGTGGGGGTGTTCACAAGACGTTGATGAAGAGCAGTCAGTAAGTGTTTGTAGGACCATTTGCACCAAAAGTGGCCTTCTATTTATTGTTTGAATTGTAAATTAATTGAATGTTTATGAATATTATCTGATAATTCATGAGTTTGAACAGACTATATGTGATGCTCATCATCTGATCAGGAAGCTCACACAGTGCCACACTGCTGAAATGTGAAAGAAATGAATACCAAATATTCATACTTACATTTTTTTTGAGGCCCTTCCAGGTTGTCTCTGTTTGCATTTATGGCTCATAGAAGGTGAAACATAAACAACACTACAAAAACCTGACTGCTTCAGAGATAATTTGCAAACAGAAATTAGACTGCATTTTTTAAATAAGTTGTGTCTAGTTCAACTGTGAATAGTTGCCTGACTCTAATAATAACCGGCCAACAGAGATCAAATAGCAAGTATCATATTCAGTCATGAATCCAGTCTAAAAATACCCTTAAACCCTTTCGGGAGTAAACTCCAATATATTCAAAGGAATCACAATTGCCTCCTGGACAATCCGGGAGCAGAAAATGAGACAAAATGTGCTGAATTGTCCCCTTGACTCTAAGTTTGACAAGATGCTTCTTAGGGAAGGCCCTTTTTAAATAGATAATGTAGAGATACATATAAGAAAAAAGGGAGTCTGTTAAGAGTCTTCTTTTAACAATGAAAAGCCTTGAATTTTCTGCAGAGCCAAAGTTTATTAAATGACTATTGCAAGGAATGAGGGGGAGAAAGCAGTACTGAAAAAAGCCAAAGTGTTTTGTTTCACTGCATCTTTTCTTCACCTTTTAATCTCTCCCTTTTTCCTTCTCACTCACCCACAGTAAGACCCCTATATTATTGGTTCCAGATTTAGGATAGTTCCAAGTCACAATTTCTGTTTGATGCTTTTGTTTTACCCTTTTTGCATAAGTTTGCTGATTGCCCTCTCTGGCAATTGCTTTGGGCTTTTTGCAGAGTGTTTATATCTCCCAACTTTTTTCCTACCAGTTAAATCTTAGTTTGGTCTCACAAGCAGAATCGTGAAGAACAAGAAATGCCACAATTTACTGCAGTACGTTTTAAAATTATTGCTACGAAGTTTTAATTCTATTTCAAAATTCAGAATTTAAATGTGCATCAGGTTGAATACGGATTGGAAAATATAATGCAGTGAAGAGCTGACATGGAGTTGTGCCTCATGAACAAGTCTTCTTATAGCTACATATGCTTTTATGCTGCTCACAAGGCTCTGGGGCTCCATGCAAGGGAGGCTGCAGCAGAGGGGGAACTGCTACTGCAAGCAGGGAGCGAGGCATATGGCATGTGGTGTGCTCGCCGCCAGAGTGAAAGGCATCTCAAGCACCTGCTTTACGGCCGCAGCATGCCGCAAACTAGCATTGACATGGTCCAGCTTGTGGCATACCACAGGGTGAAGAAAGGCATGTGAGACGCCGCGTCCTCAGCCACGCGCATGCCACCGGCCGGGGCCCCGAGCCTCCCCACTTTCCCAACCCTGCCAGCTGCTGACAAGCAGCAGGGTCAGATGGAAAGTTCAAGGAGGATGTTTTGTGATCTTTCACCTACTTGTCAGCTATAACTTTAGGAAAAGGAAAGTGGAAGACTATTAATCTAGACCATAAAATAATATTCCACATTATTAATATGAGATGTGCTACTGAGGATGCTGTTTCAGCTTAGTATTTTATGGTGGCAGCACAGCTACTTCAGCCTTCATTGGGTGAACAGTGCAGTTGGTGGACAACCACACAAAAGTTACATTAACTATACAGGAATTGCTGCAGTTGATCATGAGATTAAGCAGCTGGGTATACTCACATGTGTGGAGAAGATATGGAAAAGTCTGCCACAGGAGAAAATCATATGAAAAGACCGCTTGTTCATAAAGATGTGGCCAACTGCGGGAGGAAGGTAGCAGCAGAAGCACTCTTCAAATTGAACTTCTGGTGCCACTCCCACAGGAGCACCAGCTCACCTGCCTGCATCTCCTAAAGGACAGGGAGCGGTTCACTTTCTGCAATGCATAGGCCAAAAAGTATATGGGAGCTTCCTGCATTGATATAGACACTTATAAATGTGAGGCATTGCCCTGTCTCATTCCTGAGACTTCAGCAAGGAAAAGGCTGGTCCTGCCAGGGTCCAGTCTGGTGCCTGGCAGCCAGGAGCTGCATCCTTTGCTGGAGATGCACCCAAACCAGGTGTCAGAAGTGTCACGATACTCTTCTGATTTCATCTTGGCCTTTGCCTGTCTAACTTTAATTTCTTGGGGTCTGTCAGAGCTCAGTAGACACAGAACTGGAGGAGAAAAAAAAAACGGTGTTTTTTGCCTAGAAAAGCCACTCTGCATGAAGAATGAGAAGGATTGTGTGAGTGATGGGGAGATGGATACTGTGGGGCTGCACATGCCTCACCTGAGGGAAGGAAGGTCTCACTCTATACATTACTGACCAAGAGAGTGGGGGTTTGTCACTTCTGAACTGGAGACCTCAGTATATGTCAGCTCTTTAATATCTCTGGTTTCTTCTTTACTGCAGTACTGATCTCACTGGAGCAACCACTGGCGAACTGAACTGGCCCAGGCTTCCTGGCACTGCACTACATTGAATGCCCAGCATTTTTTTTCCAGTTAATTCTTGTATTCAGTTAATTCTTGTTTCCACCTCTGCTGTACCAGGAATCCTCTTGCACCTAGCAGGACACACCATCTAGGTAACCAGAGAAGCCGAGCAGTCTGGGTTTTGTCCCCCGCTTGTGACTGTGCCATGAGAAGCTGGGGGAAGCAAAGGACGAACTGCAGCTCCTCTTACAACAACTGTGATCATTTCATCCCCTATTCCAGAGCCACGGCTTTTCCCACACACTGGCGACAGTAGGATCTTGCAGCAGGTTTTCAATGCTGTTTGGTTGGTAGAGCTTGCTATTCTGGTGTCTCAGCTAAATCCTCACCCAAGAAAAGTCTGCAGATCCTTCCTCTGAATAACGCAGCTAAATGTGGAGCCATTTTTAATGCAGCGAGAGTGGTGACGGCTGGGATGTGGGAGGAAGCAGTTATATATGTCGATTCTCCTAAAACAGACCAAAAGGACAAGCTGTTCAAGCCAATGCTGCTCTGATCTATAAAGAGAGCAGTTACACCCAAAGCTCCTTTGGCACTGACAGAACGGGAGCATTTACAACCCTGCATCTTCTCACTTTGAGTTACCTGAGGAGGTACCAGACGAGTGCCCACGGCTACCGCTCTGCTTCACCCCTGGCAGCACTGCTGGGTGCCTCTAGTGCAGAGACTGTCTGCCGATGTGAACATGCTGGTGTATACTAGAAATTCAAGTCCTGACCCCTGTTTCATAAAACCAGCCCCCAAACAAAATTCAAACAACTCGGGAGGGTGAGAAGCACAGTCAGCAGGATGCTGCCCAGGGGACGCTGCTGCCGCTTGGTGTGTGAGAAGTTAGCTGCATGGCGCCGCTCCAGCTTAATTTGGTGCCTCTGCTGTCTTTTCCACCTCACTCTGGCTGGAGCAGGCTGGCTCTGGCCCCAGCTACTGGCACCAACACCCCCCTGCAACCCCTATGGCTCCCCCCAGCCCTGGCCGTGCCAGAAGCAGGACCAGCAGTCGCTTGTCAGCTAATGCCACCTGTGCTCACAGGACCTTCTCGAAGCAAGGACAAGACTCATGTTTCTCTCCCTTCCCTTCCACAGTAGCATACCTTTTTCATGAAATCTAATTATTATTATTCTTAAATGACCGCTGACTTGTCTGTGAGCCCATTGCTACTACACAGACGTTGCCTTTTTTCACTGTCTTTCATGGCCATATTTTTCTGGATCACATTCTTTATTTTTTACCCCAAAAGCAATACCTCAATGTTACTACTTGAAATACAGCAAAACATGGTGCCTCAGCTGTTCGCAACATATGACAAGCAAGAGAAAGAGAGGAAAGAAGGCAGAGGGATTTCACTTGGAAAGCCAGAGAAATACTGCTAAAAACTCAGTCTTTTATATGCACCTCATCCCCCTGGAGCAGCCAGTATCATTGGTCACGCTGCCTCTAATAGCCCAGATAACCTGTATCTGGCAGCCACTGTGGGTCCCTACAGAGGGGAACCTTGGGCATCCCACAGCCACCCTGTGGGACCAATGGCCTCCCTGCAACACCCCCATCCCTGCGCTCTGGCTAGAAGCAAAGCTCTTGAAAATAGGGGAGCCCCAAGGTCAGGGTTGTGGCTGCTGGGTGGCTTCCCAGAGTCCCAGGCAGCATGCTTATAGTCCTGGGATCAGTCGGAAGGAAAAGGAGGTGGAGCGTCTTCTTTCCCCGTTGACGTGGCATCTCCTGGGATGAGAAAGTGACACTGCATATGGAAATTGGTGTCCTCTCACTCTCCTCATCCTTCCACAGGCCAAATGTCCAGGGAGGTCATGTTGTGTCCAGGGGAGAGCCAAGACAAGGAGTCTCATTGATATTAAAAATAAAAAAAAACAAAGACAAGACTGAAATGACAAAATAACATCCTTAGACTCTTCATCTCCCTCCTCTCTTCCCCTCCCACATATTACTCCTTTATTAGGTTTTCCAATAAAATCAGATATTTTTTTGTCCCCTGCAGCCCAGATCTCCAGACACAACACTCAGCATTTCTGATGATCTCATAGCAGTCTCCTGAGCAAACAATAACAGCCACAGAATTCACCAATTTTTGCTAGAATCATTCCATTGTCATTCAGCATCTGGAGAATCAAATAATGACTCTGAAGCAGCACAACGACCACGGACATGCCCCTCCTTCCACTTTGTCTTCCAGGGATGTGGCTCCATCGCCAAATGGGCAGGACTCTCTTTCTCTCTCCATCCCTCTTTATAGCATCCTATCCCTCCCAGTCCTGCCTAGCTGCAAGCAGGGAGCGCAAAGCTCTTTTTAAGATTTTAATGATACAGAACAAAGTCATAGACCTGCTACTTTTGAACTTTGTGGGAACACTGGTATGAATCCAGGAGTCTTCATACCAGGAGATATGAATCCAGGTTAAACGTGCCTGTCCCTCCTGACTGTCAGTCCCCGTGAGAAAATCAGATCTTCAGAAAAAGTAAAGAACTTACAACAAAGCTCTGCTCAACATATCTCAGCTTCCAAAGACTTTGTTTTCTGAGTATTTTCTGCGACGAGGGAGCGATATGTTGATATGCTTTAAACTGCATCAATTTAGTTACCATTTTCACTAATTAGTAAAATAAATTTTATGTGCCCCAAGATGTGCATTATTCAATCAACGTCAAATAAGGCTGTCAGAGAAACTCTTCCAGCTCATTGACACATTAATTATACCTTTTTAGAATGCAACAATTTGAACTGAATTTTTTTTTTCAAAATCAAAAGTTTTTTCAAAATTGAAATTTCTGAGAGCCTTGTTTGTCTGATATTCACCAGAATAGTAGCAATCTTGGGTCAGATCCATACTGTTTCTATCTCATCTCTCCTCAGCTACAGGCAATAAAGGACTGAATAAAGGAAGAAATACTGATCACAGGGAAATGATTGGGAAGCTACACTGGGGAATAAGCCAGCTGTCTAAGTATGTTAGAGTTTAAATAGGAGTACTGGATGAACCATTTTTTTGGTTCATTGATCAAGACAAGAAATTACATCTGGCTTGACCCAAAGTGTATTTATCTTTTTTCTCCACTGAAATTAACATTTTAAAGTATTATTTCTCCTGGACAAAGCAATGACTCTGATATTGAGCATGTTGACATTTTTGTGGTTTACTTGGACTTTTACAAGTCAACAGGAAGCGGAAATTGGTGTTTCTGTCCTATGGGAGGAGGAAGGGTGGTGGTGCTCCATCCTCGGCTCCGGCTGGCTCTGCCAGCTGTGCCACACGGGCCCTGCCACGCTTCCCCATGGAAGGCACGTGCACTTCTCCCCACGCTTTCACTCAATAAATAGAGCTAAATTGCATTTGCTTTTCCAGGTGAACTTGGTGTTTTCATCAGCTCAAGCATACTGCTTTTTAAGGGTGGGAAAGGTTTTTACACTAAGTGTGTCCTAATGACATGGGAGGCAGTTGAGCTGGGCAAGGGGCTTCAGCTAGGAAGGGCAACTTTATATTCAAGAACATAAAGCAGAAGAAAATGGAGACTGAAAACTGGAAAAAAACATTGAGTCAATACTATGGCAAGCCCGGTCCCTTGGGTCAAATAAGCATGGGTTACAACACATTCTGCATAGCACATGGAATAGTTAGGCATTAGCAGAAGGATAGGATACAGTATGTAGATGTTTGACATTTCACATCTCTGTGATGCTATAAAACCCTTCTCTGGAAAAGTTTAATAAGGCAGAACTAATATTGCACTTTCCCACAAAAATGCAAGACCATTTTCCTTGCTAAAGTTGTCTGGAAGAAAAATGTTTCCTCTGAACAAATCACAGGAGATAGCGAAAGTAGAAACTTTAGCCACAACATTGTCAAAGTATAAAAGTTAAATAACTTTTTTAGGTTTTTTTGCCATGTGTCAAAGATGTATGAGGCTGTTCCTCAAAATAGCTTGCCTGTACGCTTTGTAACACATGCTGGAATTTCCCTTCTCCTCCTCCACACTCATTTCACCTCTAAATTCAAACACTGATGAGCACAATCTGTACAAGTCTGTGATATTATAGTAATTGGATAATTCTATTGTGTAGTTAAAAATATGTATGTTCAAAAAGGTACTTAAATGAATGTGGTAGGTTTGCAAATCACCTTGTGATGTATGTTGCCCTCTTTGTGTTATAGCACTTACAGGTTTTTTTAGACAAATATTTTTCCCAATGGGTACAACAGGGTAAAGTCATGCTGTTTACAGCATCACTCTCTCATTTAATTACTTCAAGGAACTTTTTTAAAAATCCTACATCCCATTACTCAGACATTAGTTTCTTCAATCCCCTTGGGAACCGAAGCCAGAGAGCTGCAAACGACATGCATGCCAGCAAACAAGAACATCTCTTCAACTATAAGCACCTAACAACCTCTCTGACTTACAGCTTTTCACTTTAATATTATCGGTCTTCATAGCCATTTGTATTTTATTAGGGAATCCTAAATTCCTCAGAAACTAGAACAAGTAATACAGTGTTAGCCGGGATGTCTTGTACAGTTGCAAACACTGCCTGGTAACTTTGAAGTAATTGTCCTCCACTGTCTTTGCCTGAGGTCTTACCCTGTTCATTCTTACAGTCACGAGCTTTTGGGATTTCCTTTGTCCAGACACTTTTTTACCAATTACTTAATAAATTGTGCCAGGGTCATCTGCCATTAGCAGTCCCTGTCTCAAAAATATGTCTTTTTCCTCTAGCTGGTGCCTTGCCTAACAGTTGCTGTATCTTTAATCACGCAAGTATTTTGAAATAGTCTCAAGGTTTAGCTGCTTTGACAAACCTGTCTATATCTATAAATGACTATTGGGTTTTGAAAGACGTAGTTCATATGTGTCTTCCCTTAAATGTCACTGCCAGCTGCACTTTGGCTGTCCAGGTACATGGAATTTATTTTTTTTCTTTTCTTCCTTATAAATGTCACTGCCTCTTTCGACAAAGCCATTCTTGCTCAAAGCCCATGGGGCAGCAGAGCCAGGCGCGCTGCTCTGCTCCCAGCTTCCATCCTGCCCTGCTGCGGGGAAGACCACCAAGCCCCCAGCAGCACCGTTAGCCCAGCCAGAAGGGGCAAGCTTCTGGGATGCAGCTACTGATATCAACCACCAAACTCAGGTTGCCGTCACGGCCCATCCTTCAAGCCATGCTGTGTATTTAAGAGATAAGGGCTAAGTAGTCAATGTATTCCCTGAGTCTTAGTGTCTCTGCTTGGAGGATTTGCAGTAAAGCTACCACTTATTGCCAATATTGATTGACTGTTTTGATACTGATACCCACTTAAGTTCAGCTGCTGCATTCACATAAGCTGTCACAAGGCACCAGGAAGAAATATCAGTCTCCATCAACCTGGGCTGGCTGGTAACCAGTAAACTAAATGTAGAAAATTGCGTGTCCTGACTACTTAGCCTGTGTGCTGCCCAGGTCCTCAATATAGCATCTAGATGTGCTGGATGTTTGAAAATATACTGTTTCACTTGGGTGTTTGACTGGACAAGGGGACTAGGGCCAATTAACTTAGGCACTTCTTAAAAAAATCTCATGCAACTTTTAAATAGAAATTGGGAAGGAGAAAAGGAGAAAAGCCAGTCAGAGTGAGAGCCCTGGGGCTCACAGCTCTGCCACGTGCTTTGCTGCTCTGAGGCCAGCAGTCATCATGTCTGAAGTCTTTTCTACATTTTGCATTGATATATACACCAAACCTACAATTTGCTGTACTGTTTCTCCACGTTCCTTCTTTCTTGAAAGTAGCTGCTAAAATACAGGCTATTACCTGAATGTTATGCTCACTCTGAAAAAAATAATTCTTTTGCATGAATGCAGAGGAGAAAAATCCCTCAGTTTAGCAAGAGATGTGGCCAGCTTTATTCAATTTCTATGGCTATCAGAAAATGGTGCCTAGGTCTACATGCCTGATACAAGGTGGGAACTTCAGCTTACTTTTAAAGCTAGTGGGGATGCTCAGGAGAGTGTGGGGTAACCAAGGAATGTCAGATCACAAGACGAATGTCCTGAGGAGGCAAATGAAAGAAGACAAGCACCAGCCTTGACTCCCTTGTTTTAATAGAAGGTTTAATTGGTACATACAGATCAGAGGTGACTTTAGTGTCTTTGCAGGCTAACTGCCTGGCACAGATGGTTTCATGGGTTCACTGCTATCACTGTTCACCTTTTGAAAGAAATATTATTTTTAGCTATGTTGTTGGAGTGAGGTTTCCAAAAGTATTCAGTCATTGACTCAACTTCCCATTGTCTTTGCATTCATTGCAGTAAGGCAAAAAAGGCCAAGAGATTGGGGTTTTTTCAAAATCCCTAAGCCCAACAAACCCTATTGACCAATATCTAAACCTTTATTGCTAAAGAGGCAGTACTGGGAAATTTCTTAAAACTTCTAATGAGATCTCTTCCATCTCCCTGCAGAATTTGGAAGGAGGCTGATTTTAAGCTACCTTTGGTGAGGTTGCATTTTTAACAGAGTATCTTCCTTAATATGAATAGTCAGGTTCACAAAGAGACACTTTTCATTATGGCTACTGGACTTCTAGATGTTTCCTCTTAGTCAAAATGGGGGCCAATGAGGAGACAGGTGGATGAAGCACTCCAGCTAAAGCACTTTTAAGATACTTTGCAGTTTATCTGTATCACACTATTTCATACATTAGTCAGAATATCTCCCTCCATTCCAAATAAGCATAATCTTAGGAAAACAAACACTAACATTCCCACATAGTTCTGTTGTTGTATACAAGTGAAACCAGGATGTGCATCAGATTAACTTAACTGAGTTCCAAAACATTCCTCTCTAAATCTCAGTCAGATACTTTGCTGTATGTGTGTCTTATTTTCCTTACTGGTTCATTCACCTACAGTTGTGCCTTTAGACTATCATTGCAGTGTTTTGGATACTGGCCTAATAAGACATCCAGTATTCCTGAAGATATTTTACTGTGGTACCTTCAGTGCTAGCAGCCACCGAGACATCACAGGTTTGCATTTGGCACAAGCAACTGTGCAACCAAATGAGGTGCTTAGAAATTCACAATAATACCAGGCAACAGTATTAAAACTCCTGTTGGATACAAAGTTTGTGAAAAGTTTAGCAGTAAAAATTACTATACAAAAGAGCATTGTTGTAACACTTAACTGGGAATCCAAACACAGCTTATGTGAAAGCTTTGAAAGTAGCTGATGTGGTCCCACATTTACATAGCTGTGGTCTATTAAAACCTCCTCCCAGCAAAAAACACAATAAAATTGCTAGCACCATTGTCTTAAAAGAGCATTTTGTATTATTATTATTATTATTATTATTATTATTATTATTATTATTATTATTATTATTATTATCATAGTTCAGAATAAATGTGAGTCTTAAATCCCCTGGTACCATACAGAGTGATCACATTTTCATGACCTTCCCTGGCAATGCCAATTATCCGAGCTCACAAATTTTACAGCATACCCATGGGAAGACCATAAGTTCGGACCTCTGCTGCCTTTGTAAAAATGAATGTTTCCTAGTTTGGAGACTTTATACATGCTGCACAGTATGTGCATTTCATACTAGCATCAACAGAAAATCTGTGCATCCTGCTGTACATAGAGACCTTCAGGAATGTATAATTCAATCTGCTGTTCTCTTTGCGCTGCTTTAAATTCAGACTTAGTTGTGTCTCCTTCAAGGCATTGTACATCTCTTTTACTCCCCCCTTCTCTGCTACACAATTTCTTTCCAATTCTCCTGTTGTACATTTTAACCCATGTGGCCTTTAGCTGTAGCATTAGAGAACCTTCCTGGCTACCCTGAAATTTTATCTCATCAGCCTTTTACTGAACCAAGAGGAGTCTGGAGCAGTGAGGATGCTCCTTTCTTTCAAGCCTGTTTAGATCAAATAATAGACACATGTGTTCACTTGTACTTGCTAGTTCAGGTTCTCTGCTTCTATTAGTGCTGATTGCACTAAGCACCGCCAGGCAGGAGGCTCTGTCTACTTTCAGGAAGATGCCTTATGTTGCCATTGCTAGATGAAAGTTTTGGAAGAATCCACCTGAGCACCTTTTCTATCTCCTCCTGACCCTGCTCCACAGCATTAGACAAAGCTCTGCAAAAGCAGAAGTAACTCCTTTCGATGACGCAGAAAGATTGCTGCTCTTCACTGGCACGTGTGTGGGAAAAAGATCCAAACTCTCCAGCCGTATGTCCAAGGACACGTGCAACTGAGAGGAAAAACTCCCAGTACTGTGATACCAGATACACTGAACTGCACATACCTATAACAAACACAGCATCTCTGTAACACTCTACAGAAAGCAACATAACCTTTTCCATTCACCTGCCTCCCCCTGCATGTGCAGGAGAGAAGGTAGGTTTTGCAGGCTCTCCGGAGGTCTGAAGTCTGGGACACCAGTGATGGAGTGAGCCCAAGGTCAGTGATGGGGTGCAGAGAGGCACTTGCCAGCGCTTCTCCTCTCTTGACTTGGCCTTGAGTCTTCAGTTGTCCAAACTTTGTATGGCTCCCACCCAGCCTACACACTCCCTGTCCTCTGTGGGCTGCTAGAGGAGCTGGTGCATGCCAGGGAAAGACTCAGTCAGAGAGCTGAGATACGCAGCCAGACCTGTGACTCTGAAGTGATCCTGTGCCCACCAATACAGACATAGGAACACTCATGTAGGCACAGAGCCTTAACTAACCTGGTCGCCGGGTCACTCAAAGGTTTGTGCGAGAACACTGGCCAGCTGGTGCATTTGCAGTTCTTCTCTGTGAGATTCACTATGTAGTGAGGCAGTGACATGTTGAGAAGCAGCCTCTGTGTCAGCGTGATTTACCCTCTGAAGGCACACTAAGCTCCCAAGAAATCTGTGCTTTAATAGGGGCTATCCATTTTCATTTGCAAAATGAAATTGAAGGAAGACATGCAATGGTTTTAGTACTGTATAATTCAAAAAAAGTCAGAAAAACATAACCAAACATAAAGATTCCTGGTGAGATTTGCAAAATCCATAAAGCAATAGCAGGTGTTTAACCCATGGACAACACAGAGCAGGAATACTACAATGTGTTAGGTCTATGCTGTGTGGCTGTGTTGATAGTAATGCTTGGGTCTACCTTTTTGGCTCCTGACCTGCTGTTACCACTGCACCTTCTGAACTGCACAGCTGTAGGTGTTTGAATTTAATGCAGAGGAGGGCTGTCAGAGTTGTGTGATGTTTCTGAGTTTGACAGCCTGCACAATTCACGACAGGATTTTCTTTTTCTGTACAGTAGTTGCTAACAGGAACATAACAAACTCCTACTGGTTTTGTGCATGTTTAGTCTCCGAACAGCAGGAAGACGTTGATGAGTGATTAATAGAAGCTCCTTTTCTACTGCTCTGAAACTCCGTTAGTGTACTTGTACTTCAAATTTTCGGACAGCATTTTCTCTGGCTGATACCCTGCGATTGGTGAACCTGCACATAGGATGTAACCTAAATGGGAGGAGCTGGACAGGAGCTAGATATAAGCATTTCCCATGCTATGAGTTCATTAAGGATGTCAAAAGCATAACATCAAATTATTTCAGCTTGATTTTCTCCCCCCACCTAAAACTGTCAGTCACTAAAAAACAGAGGGGGGAGGGGCATGTTTCACCTTCCTAGGAAGCAGTGGGCAGTACAGAATCTGTGCAATTTTGGTGCCTATACAGGAATCATGTGGCCAACCACTGCAACCTGGTCCAGGACATAATGGCAAAGCAGCTCTTCAGAAAAGACAAAAGATTTCTCTGCTAGGAATGGGACATCCAGTAACATTCAAAGGATTGTGTATAGTCTCTTCTGGAAAGAAAAAAATGCACATACAAAGTTGTACCAGGTAAACCCAACTAGTTGTGATAGCCTGGTTTTGGATTAAATATCTGGTCATTTGGTTTGGGTTTTGGGGTGTGTTTGGGGTTTTTTTTGCTACTCAAACCAACTTAGTTCTGATCTTAAAATTGGACAAATTTATTAAATGCCACATGCTCTGAATTAAGCAAATACACGGAAAGTAAAATTTTCATTTGTTTTCCTTTTTTCCACTAAAGAGCATAAGAAAAACTACAGCTGCTTTCTTTTCAACTTTTATAAAATTCTGATAATAATTTGCCAGTAAAAATTACAAGCTCACTGAAAAATAGCAATGGCTGAATCTCACCTGGAGGATCCAAAAGTCGCTTTAGGAACATTCACTATGTTTTTCTTTGTTCATCAGCCCTCAAAAATTTGCCAAAGTTTTATCAAATAAGATGGCAATATGTTGGAGTTTGGGACCTTTGAACTTTTTTGGTGAGTGTAGCGAGTGCTGATAGCAGATTAATACCTCTGAAAGCTGCTCTGAAGTTCCTTTAATTCCCTAGGAATATAGTGTCCATACTAAAAGCCTTGGCAGTAGTGTTAGCTGTTCACAGTGATGCAGGACAAGGATGCAGAGCTGGAGGATCTGGGCTGGGGGAGACCCTCACACAAAACCTCTCATCTGTAGGGCTGAGGATAAGATGATCTGTTTCAATGTTCAGGCCATAACTAAGCAAGGAAATGTGGTAGTGTTTTGTGACCAGGGTATTTTTCATCTTCCTCTAGAAGATAATAGGACCAAAAGATTTTGTTTTACTAGTGAAGCTTTATTGATTTCCAGCAGCTGGGTAAAAAATGAAAGAAAAATATTGCGAACAGAGGCTCATCTGCTTTGTGTTCCAGTGGTGGCTGGAAATTTGGGTTTTAAGCATTGCAACCTAAAGGGAGATCATCAAAAGTCCCCATTCTGGAAAGGAAAGATAAATCAAATCTCTGCGTCTAATCATTTTTCCTCATCAGTCTTGTCTGTAACTGAGATGACATTTTGAGTATGACATAAATACATTCTGCTCTTGTTATAAGACTCTCTGCTATAATAGACTTTGATATAAATCTGTGCTATCATGCTTCCCTGTGCCATTAAAAATCATGACACCCTTTTTACAACAACATCGTTTACAATATTCCAAAGTAAACTGCAGATATTGCTGTAAAGAGATGTTTACTATTCTTTTCATGTTTTCCCACATTGCAGACATAATGTGATTCTGGTCTCTAGATACTTAACTAAAAAAAAACAACAACCAGGTTTCCATTTTATTTTAAATGATTGAACATTACTTAATTTTTCAAGTCAGATTCTTTCACACAATTCCAAAAGCCTAAAATAGGATTTATAAAACTATTGAGAGTGAATGGCATGAACATCCTTATCCATGTCAAAATTTATAAAGCTCAGTCATTTGGATCTGGATTGTGCCACCTTTACCTGTGTCCCACATGTAAGTAATCTAATCTGCAGCACAGCCTCCACTCCCAGGATCACGAGGAAGTGTCAGGGCTCCACCTCCATTCCCTTACATTCCCTTTTGAAAATCAAGCTCTTGGCAGTATCTCCCACTTACATGTTTCTCATTCAGCTGCAAATCCTAAAGTCTTCTTAGCCCCCCTTTATACCTTCTTTATACTTAGGCCAAATAAGATCAATATGCAAATAAGAAACCTGAATAAGATCGAGGAGAAAGAAGAGACAATGAATACATTTTTGTCTGTTTTGAAAACCTTTCCCTAAAAATTTTGTTGGACTGACAAATCTTTTTTTAAATGTGACCTTTTAAAAATTTCAGGGTTTATTATGGGAGGGAAAGAAAACAGGTGACCCCAAAACCACTGTACCTGAGATGAGAAACAAGAGTTTTAAAAGGTGAGGAGAAATCTGCTTTCACTAGTCCTGCCTTTTTTCTTGGGGAGAAAGCAGGGAAATATTTCTGCTGCTCCTCAGCTTCCTCTCCCCATTCTGTAATGGGGCACTGGAAAAAGGTGAGGAGCAGGGAATGGAATTTCACATGAAAACAAAGTCTATTTTTTTAAGATGGACATCTTCTTGCAAAGTGTACTCCACATGCTACAGAGTTCAGCGTTGGCCGGCTGCAGCACAGGTGTATGAAACAAGTTAGGGAAGAAGCACAGTCACCATGCAGCATTTCTCAGCCACCTATGAGACCGAGGATATAATTCTGAAATAAACCATTGGCCACCTGATGGGAGATTGCCAGGTTTGGTTTTTATTTGCAATGGTTGCATGAGTGGGTTTTTCAAACACAGGTGTGATGGATGAGGCATGGCCACCCTTCAGAAGTGCATCTGCTCTCTGTATCCCAGCTCACTTCAACCAGGGGCTTGGACGTGCCCAAAAACCTCACTCCATGGTGCGGAAGCGCACCCTGTTTTCCCTTCTCAGGGTAGCAAGCCAGCTTCTCTAAGAGATAGAGCAGTCCTGTTTGTCTCCTGTTTCGTCCTTGTCATCTGGCTATGACTTTCAATTAAGGGATCAATGTAATGCTGCAGGACTTCACCCCAGGGCCAAGCAAGCTCCATAAACTCCCTATTACGTCATGGGTCTGGAGAAGGATAAAAAAAGTCTCTTTTAGACAAAACACGGAGAGGACCATGCACAAATGGAAATGCAGTGCTAGTAAGGGCACACAAAAGGTGGGACCCATGCATGTTGGTCCTGCCGGCTTGCAGGCATGCTGTAATCTGTATGCAGCATCAACCTCAGCCAGAGCTACGTGGCACTGCTGTACAAAGCAATGCAATATGAAGGTGGATAGCACCTTCTACTTGACCTGATCACTTTGCTCAGGACAAGATGCTTTTTAAAGCTGCCGTGGCTGAGCTTAGCATTTCCCAGCCGCTTTCCACATGGCTGGCTACTCCAAATCCAGTTTTGGTGGCTGATCAGGTCGAACATGTAACAGTGCTGTGAACCTCCCTGATTTGTGGGGAGAATTAACGTAAGACAAGATTAGGAAGTCCTGTTGCATTTCTTCAGTGTTTAGCTGCAGAAGAGAGGCTTCTGGGCAAAAGGATGTCTCCAGCTGGCTGCAGACTGGCAGGTACCATGGCTGGCCAGCATCACCAAAATGTTCCTTCATCATAGTCGAAGTTCCCCACAAAAACACAAGGTAGGCGGTGAGCACTAGGGAAGAATTGGCACCACTAAGCTAGTTTAAAATATGCTGCAAATATTTCATGAAGTGTCCAGAGTGAGATTTATGGTCACCATCCATTCCGAAGTATGTATAACAATTCATCCAATGTCACACACTAGAAACTAGCATTTTTTTCAAAGGAAAATGGTCTGCTTTCACTCAAAATCTATGCACTGCTTATAGTCACATAGTATCTCATAAACAACTCATTCCAGTGTGAGTCCTGTGTGTTGGAAATGATGTATTAAACCTAATTCACAGTATTTCGTGATACAGAAGGCAGAGAAGTTTGGTGCGGTTTTTTCTTGCTGATTTTTCTCATGTTAACAGGGCTGAGTCTGAAAGACATATATGCATACAGGGTACATATATATTTATAACCATATGAGGCCCTAAACAGGTTTTGAAATGTTTAGGAAAGACCCAAAAGGTTGACGGTTCACTTTCAAATCTGCATAATTTTCTTTTTTATTTGGAGGTCATGTTCTAGTTCAATCCCAATCATAATCAATCAACATAAGCCCCAGATAAGGGCTGCCTGACAGCTGGATATTAGAAGAAAGCTCTTCTTCATGCATGTTTTAAAAACTTCACCATTAATCTTGCCGTGAAATCTCAGTTAAATGATTGTGGAATATCACATCAAAGTTATCCAGTGATCAGCAATGTGACTTATTTTCTGACAAGTACAACTTTGTCATTTTTATCTGATGGTCATCACATCTTCACACAAAAATAGCTCTCCTTTTTTCTTCTCTCCCTTTTTTCCCCCCAGCTTGACTACAGTGCAGATTTGTATTCTTGGCATTCTCATCCTGTTTGATGAGTTTTTGGAAAGTCCAATTGTCATTTTGTCCCCAGAAGCAAAGCAAACACTGCCCTAAACTGATAACAACACAATTTAGCTGCCCTATAAACAGTCATTTTAACTCCATGATATGTGGCTCCTGCTTCAACATTCAAGCAATGGAAATGACATCATTATCAGGCAACTCTGGATGATGAAAAATGGCCTACATTAGGGAACACTCTGAACCCAAGAAATCTTCAGCTATCAGTCATCGCCATTATAATGTACCTGCCTCTATCTGCAACTTTAGACCTATGATGAGGCTGAACTTGCAAGGGAAAGAAATACACTTTCCAGGGGATGTTTGTATAATTAAGCAGAAACACCACTGCATTTCTGAGGATCTTTGCACAGAGGCCTGCAAAAGCCTGAAGGCTAAGAGATTTCAGCCATGCAAGAAATGTAATGATCCCCAAGGACTATGGTCTCAGAGATGCTCTGTGGCTGTTAGAATAGAAATTTGGGGTGATTCTTTTTCAGAATGAAATTTATGATTTTATGTCCAAATTCTCCTGCAGGTTTTTTGTCTACTGTAAGTAGCAGTTTGCAGATGTGTTGTACAGCAGAAGCATATTCCCTGCAGTAGCTGTCGTAACACAGAGTATAAGACCTCCCAAAACCAGAGCTGTAAAGGAGAGTGCTCCCAAAGACAGGAGTTGCAGAGGAGCTTGCACAAGTCATGCTGAGATCACAGGACAAGACCCAATCTCTCAAAGAGCTACCTACCATGCAGTGGGGAGGATTGTAAAGCAAGGAAGGGGATTTCAAAGTGGACCCGAGAGCTGGCTGACTCAGGAGATGCTGCATCAATTTGGCAGAGAGAGGGTGATTTCTGAGTAGCGAGAGCTAAGTGATGGCAGCAAGCAACACCCTGAGATTCACAAACCTATCTAAAACCACCATGGTGCTACATATGCTGCGAGTTTGCAGCTTCCCAGCTGTGCCTAGGTTGGACAGAGGAAGAGGAACATTAAGGAGCAAAGGGAAGATTGTCCTCAGAGTGTCTCCCTGTCCAATACAAGAAGCCCTGGAAAGACAGCTTGTTCTTGGGAGTTTTAAATCAGTGTTCCCACTTTGGTAAAGAAGAACTGGGACTTTGGAAAACTCTGAGTGACTCAAGCTTCCATATATATTACAGAGACACTTTAACTATTAGGTGTTTTAGGGCAAGGCAGAGCAAAGGATTCTGGCATCTGTTAGAGAAGTAATGCACTGTCAAGTTTCCTTTGCTCTGTCCCTCACTGAGGGGCTTCATTTTACATCCATCTGCTCCATGTCAGCTCTCCTTCCTCTATTAATTGTATGGGAGCAGGATTAAGTCTCCAAAGCATACTTTTCTATGACATTTAACCTCCTACACAGACCAGGGATATTTGAACACTCTTGTCCTGTAAGCAATAGGAGGTTATGTTAACCTTTTGCTCCTTTTGGCTGCCTTTTACATCACGGGAAACAAATCAAAACTGCTCTGCAGTGTCTAGATGTTGTACCCTAGGTAAAAAGAAAGACTTCCTTTCTCAGTTGCTGTAGGGTTGGCTGTGAAGGACTACAGTGAAAACTGGGTAATGAAATCCCAGGTCTCCTGGGATGCCATGACTGAAGCAGCTCTGGACACCATTTTTCAAAGTGGAATGGTTCTTGAGTCAAGAGATCTCTTTCTTTCAAAGTGAAAAGGGAAAAGAGACACTTTTTCCTCTTTACAAACATTAAGTGAAATATTTTGTCAACATTTCCTTCTGTATAAATATAAAGCCATTACTGGCAGTCTCAGCAACTTGTTTAGGTGCCAGAATAAAAGGTTTTCACTAACTAAAATGGTCTATGACCCTTCTAAGAAATGTGCCAATAACATCTTATTAAAAAATTGAAGTGATGTAAATTTCAAAACAAGTTTGTTTCAATTGTTTTCTTAAAGAAACAATTCAGAAATTTCAAAATGTTTCTTCCTTCTACCTTCCTAATGGCTTGAATGGGACTGCTGTATACTCATGAAGCCCAGGCAAAGCATCATTGCTCCACCATCTCCAGCTTCCAGAATTTTTTCACATCTTCCTATATTTTATGTTCTTAAAGTTTCTCTACACAAGGCAGGAAGTTACAGGAGAATTGCAGTTGTCATTTGGGTTTCCCTTTGTTTTGTCTTTTTAAGAACATTTCAAGAATGTTTTTTATCCCCATATTTATTAAGAAAAGCTTAAAAATGTGACTCATAGAGGCTCAGAAGCTGGCAATTAAATAAAAGGAGATACAGATTTACAGCTCCATTATTCCAAAGCCAGTGCTACACATGGTGGGATGGGAGGGGAGGAGGCTGACACATGGTTTTTGCATGCAGGGGCTCTAGCTGGGGCTCTGCTTCACAGCCTAGGGCAGGGGCCAAGCATGTCCTGAGATCCTTGCCTAAGGCCAGCACCAGGGCTTGGGCTCCCAAAGCTGAGAGGGGCCACAGCTGAGCTAAGCACTTCCAAAAGAAACTCTTGTATTTCTTTCTCCATGTTGCATTTTTCTCTACCATAAACATGAGCAGAAGTTCTGTCCGGTGCTCAGAAAAGCAAAGATTTGTTCCTGCAGTCTTTACACATTGAGCTTTAAAACTGACTTTCACCTACTCATTACCACTGCACTTAACAATCATGTAACCCCCCCATCGCAGAGAGAAGATACCTTGGGGAGGGAGCCTGAGAAGCAGACAGCACTCAGCTGCATGCCTGGTGAGGGGTAACTCAGGGCTGCTGGATATTGCCTGCTTCTACCCTTTGGCTGTAGAGGGGACCTCTAGGAAAGACAATCATGGCAAGTGCTTGCTTCTCTGCCTAAATCTCTGAGCTCCTAGTTGTGACACTGCTTGGGAAAAAGATTAAAGGGGTGGCTTGTTGCAAGCCCAGGGAAGCCTTTTCAAGGGGCTTGGATCAGGCTCAGGACCAGGGCAGAACTGCTATCTCTCTACGTGGGGAGGTGAGAAATCCTCTGACCATCACGGTTTTCATCAAAGATGAGTAAGTGAGAGAAACCTGGACTGTGACATATACTAGCATTCAGGAGCAAAGAGATACAGGGCAATGAATGCAAACAGGAAGAACTGTCTGTTTAGCAAAAATACTGAGAAAATAGCAAATGGTCAGAAAAGGATTCATCGAGTTGGTAGAGAGGGAAGGGAAACCTCTTCAGCTGCATGGATGTCAATTATTGCTGCAGTTGCTTTCTTGATCCATGACATGCTTTGACATTGCCATTGGAAATCTAATGCTAGGAAATCTTTTAAAGGATAAAGATCTTAAAAGATACTGCTTGGTGGAGGGAAGGACTCTTTCTGACAGTGCCTTTGTTAAGTCTGACCTTGTGCTTCTCACAAAGAAAGGTGACCCTGTCCCTGCCCAACCAGAGAAGGGTTTGGACAGTGGGGTAAACCCAGAACAACAACCCTGAGGCTGCAGCTCACTGCTTATTTCTCCATCTGATGTTGAACAGAATTTGAAATTTCGCCAAGGCACATCTTGCTGACTCACCAGATCCACTTAATGGCATCATGATGGGGGAGCTACTGGCCCTGAAGAAGTGCCTTTGATAACATCTCCAAACCCCCACAGCTGGGATTGCTCCTCCAGGCCACTCACTGTCCTCCACCTCTCCTGCAGAGCCCCAGGCAGCTCACATGCCCCGTGCTGCTAGGACCGAGGACAAATGCATGCATTAGAGCTGTCCGGCTATTGGTAATGAATAAGGCTCCCTTGTTGCCTCCCCATAACATCCAGTGCAGCTCATCTGACATCACTCATCTCTCTCTCCTTTTCATTTTTCCTCCATGCTGCTGAAGTTCCTCAGTAGGTATCAGAAGAAAGGACTGCAGGCTCTAAATGTTTTGCAGATAACCCAAATGATCCACTTTTAAAGGCTCTGCAAGATGGCAGGATGGATCCACACAGATCCACAGAGGTTTGGGCCCAAACACTTAAAAACCTGATATTCCCCTGTCCTCTAAGAACTCATACCAGTAAGGTGTTGGCAGTCAAACTCTCCTGCATCTCATTGATCGGAAGGAGAAGGTTTTCTACTTGTTTCTTGAAGCTATAATCTATGTGTCATTAACAAGAATGAGAGATGGAATACGTTTAGGTATGCATAGAGTTAAATAGGCATTAGGCTTTAATAGGTTTCAGCAAGGAGCCATTATTGTAGAAGAGGATATTAATATGTACTGGTATATAAGCACTCATGAAGCTGATAGAAATAGGGAGTTCTGTGAAGAGAAATATGAAAACCATTGACCAGACCACTGACCACAATGGGGTTATGACAGTATCCGCTAAGTAAAGCAGACCCACAACTCTGTGTTAAAAAGACCACAATATCCTTCTCCGATTTATTCTCAAACCTCCTATTCCTAATAGCAATGATAATTCCTGTCCAGAAGAATAACACCAGCTAATAGGTTTTGTGGCTGGTCTGTTCTGAAGGATAATAAGAATGACAATATCTTGAATTTGCCACATCCTAACAATATTCAAAGGGAGCAAGAATCCCTTAACTATTAAAGCTATGTCAAGTGCAAGTGAGGGAAATAATAAAAACACAGTGTAGGTTTCTTCAGCGACAGGCAGAGAGCAAAGATTCAAAGCTTAAAACTCTTTGCACAATCTCTAAATGAGTCACAGAAATCCAAAATAACTAAGCAATCATATGAAAGCTTTTTTAAGTTTAAAAAAAAAAAAAAAAGACCAAATTCATCTGTAGGAAACAATCTCAGGGAAATTATTCCAGGAAAGAATTTGTTCAGTATACATACAGCATTGTATGTCACATGGTCTAATTATAGGAATGAAAGCAACATAGGAATTAGATGGTCTTTTCAAGCCTGTAAGGAGTGTGAACAAAGAATATAATTACACATCAAGCCCGTTGATTAACCAATTACTAGTTAAAGCAGATTTAGACTTTAAATTAATTTGGTTCTGAATTCTGGGGATTTTGGGGCTAAGATAAACAGTGTTTGAAGATTAATTATCCTTGTCTAAGATGAAGGAACTCATTTCAATTTTGTTAGCATGTCGAAAGACTCTGGCTGTTGCATGGGAGACGGTAGACTGCAAATTTCAGCAGTATTGAACTGACTGATTAAAGTGAATTCTGAGACTCCTAATCACTCTAATCCCCACAGAGAGTGGTGATATTACACACTACATTGTGTCAGCCCAAATTAATATTTAAATTAAAAACAGACCAACATTACCTAGAGGACAAAGTGCACTGTCTCCAAAGGACCAAAGGAAGTCTGGTCAAGGAGTTACAAACTCAATAGTGAGGAAATGCTGGAGCACAGCTCTCCATGCATCTTTGTCCAAAGAATAGTAACGGGTAAAGTAAGGGTGCTGTTGTGGCACCTGCCATTTCTCTGTACAGTACCAGCAGCACACCATAGCATCCTGATTGAACTGTGTGGCAGTGGTAATATGACATTTTACTTCTCTGTCAGTAGTCCAGCTATAGCCCCAGGCAAGCATCTGGTAAACGAAAGACTTCACATTTCAATAGCTGTCCTGTAGTGTAGATAGATTTCCTCATCAGCATACCTAGCAACGTACTCAGCTGCCTAAAGTCCCCTGGTGTACAGGGGAGCACGTACACTGTGGTGTTGGTAAGTGCCCTGGGTCAGCCTGCTGCCTGCACCAGAGCCTCCCCGTCCCCCACTGGGCTTCTCCATTAAATGTCCCCAGTTTGCCTTCATCAGAGGTCAACCTTTGGTTTCATGCTGGCAGTGTGTTGGAAGAGAATGATTTCCACAGCAAGAAGGAGCCCAAACCCTAATCTAAATGCTAGGTTTATGTATAGATTGGTAAATACGAGCAGCAAAGGATACCTTTTGGGAGGCCCCTGGAGAGCACAGTTGTACCACTGCCTGGTGAGCACCCACTCTGCAACAAAACAAAGCATTAGTTTCACTAAACTTTGGTGCAATCCAGTAAGATCATTCCTTATGGCCGCATTCCTTAGGCAGCATATTTCCACTGGAGTCAGTATAAGGCATTGCAGTTCACAAAAACAAGCAGAAGGGAAACTATTTTCGAAACCCAAGAGCCCGTGAGAGGTATGGGCCTCCTTGTGCTAGGTTCTGTAACAGCATAAAGGGAGACAGCCTGTACCTTGGAGAAGATGGCAAAATAGACGCAAGATTGCAGAAAATGATGAAATAGATGAAAGACTGCAGATTGCCTGCAGAATGAGGCACGTCCGATGGGGTTTCCAGAGTCCAGAGAAGCAAAAGAGCTCTTGCAAAAGCTAGGACCACAGGGACCAGGGCAAAGAAAGCATCATCCACTAACACTGAACAATGTCCCCTCATGTCTCCCTGCTTCCAGCTCGGGTTGAGCCTGACCTGCATGTTTCCTTCCCCCAGCCAGCAGCACCGCAGGTGAAATAGCTGCCCTCGAGTGGAGTGCACTGCCCCTCTCATCCCATTTTCTGGATGAATTGGTTGTGAGATTAATGACAACTACTTCTGCTCATAAAGCATTCAATGTGGAGGGTCCAGACCTTTACCTTGATTAAACACTAAAATATATATATGTTCAGTATCTTCCCCTCAAAACCCTTCCCTTGAAATACCTGGTGTTTCCATGGCCAGGGCAACAAAACCCCAGCAAGCATGGGATCCTGCAGCATGAGCTCACATTGGATGTAGGTAAACCTGGAGCCCTGGATTTTTTCCCATTAAGGTTGATTTTGCCCTTTAGCCACTAGAAGATTAATGAAGTTTTAGGCTTGTGAGTGTGTATGTGTGTGCGAGAGAGATACGATAAAGGCACAAGAAATATCTGATGTGCAAGCTTGTGGAATCTTATGTCATCTTCATATGAGGCGTGTCTTACATGTACCCTTGCCTGAAATTATTGATTTTTATAATATTGCTATTTTATTACTGCAATTTCAGCCTGACTAGGAGTCTAGTCTTGGAATAAACCTCATTTTGCTAGATGCTGGACAAACATGTGGCTATAATGTTCCTGGTTTATCGCACTGGTGGCTCTAACTCCCACCTGGGGGGCAATGCACTGGATTACCCCCTGGTTCCAGACCCTGGCGGTAGCTGCCTTTCGGTCATGTGGATGTGGCACACATATGAGATATGTATGTTACAGGCTTCAGTGAAAAGTAAATTGAGCTACAGAATGGCAGAGAAGAGATCTGTGTCTTTGTGTACAAGAACATCTTCAAAAACATGATTCTGGGCAACTGCTGTTGCATGCACCCTGCCAGTGTAATGTTTGACAGTTTCTTAGCACAGAGACTCTAGGGACAGCAGATGTATCTCATATGCACGCATCACTAACATCTAGGGAATTAATTCTTTTTAAAGAAAACCTGTCCTGTGAACCCAAAATTTTGGATCCTCAACATTGAAATAAGCAAGTATCCTTATGCAAATAATTTTCAGAAGTAAAGGAGCCAGCTTTTTTCCCCTCCTTCCTCTCCTCTCTGAGTCACACTCTCACATTCTGTCTAGTGCTCGCCCGCTCCCACACTACTCAGCCAAAGGTAGGGAAAATTCCGCTCCAGTGTTTCAAGAAGTCCCTCTGCAAGCCACAGGACCCACAAGCCCTGGTTTCCCATGGGTGGACATCCTGCAGCAAAGCCTCAGCTGCCTCTTTTCCCACTGATTTTAATTTCCTTTCAAAATCTCCTCCACTGCTTTCAGTCCCTGCCAGCGTCCCATCTACAGCTGGGTGGTAGAAACGCACTCTGTGGCTGGGTTTGGGGTAGGGACATCTGGCCAGTAGCTGTGCACCGAATGCTTACAGGAAGGACAAAGAAAAGGGATAACCAGGGCAGGAGAAGCATCAGCTGGATCAGAGGTATGGCAGGAGTGGGGGGGCTGTGCCACGCTCCCCACCTTTCTTGCCGAGCCACGGGCTGGCGGGCTCACTGCAGCTGGAGCCGCAGGGACGCCAGGTCTGCACACAGCTCCAGCAGATCCTCACTGAGCCAGGGTGAACAGGGCTTGCACCTTGGGCAGGTTTGCACAGAAAAGGCAAAGTTCCCTGTGCTGATTGTCTGCACTCCCATCCCAGAGTGCACAACACAAAAGTATTATCAGATTTTACATATATATATATATACACACCCGGTTGTGTATGGATTAAAAAAAAGTATTTCCCACTGCCCTCACTTTCAGAAACAATTACATTGTTTTGTATGAAATTTAAATAAAACAGCAGCTTGAGGCAGATACGCTTGGCAAGAAGAGAAGCAGCGAGAAACAGACTCTTAGAATGGAAAATACTGTGCAGGCCTTTTAACAGGAGGTGCCACCAGCTCTGTCTGAAGCCATGAATTACCCATTTCAGCCCTTGCATCTCACGGGTTTCACAGGACTGGTGGTACAGCGCCTGACGGTGAATGGGCAGGCTGCGGGTGCCCTGACACGGTGTCGGGGCACTTGGTCACCAGATGGTGGTTTTGGATGGGGAGGTCTGGGCACCCCTGCCCTGCTGACGCCCAAGGGCTGGCTGCTGCAGGCACCCATGCCTCACAGCCAGAAACCTCCCAGGCCCACAGCAGCACTGCGCAGCACAGCTTTCCCTCAGCTGAAGCCATCCAGAGCATTTATTTGATCATTGACATGCTGCTGAGAGCCATCATGCCCTCAGAGGCCCCAGTCTGTGCCAGGGACTCAGAAACATACATTTCTCCTCTGTGTAGTACACGAGGGTTGACACATCTTCTGCTTCACCTGCAGCTGCTTGTGTTGCAGCATCCTGCAGTTTGGGTACGTTCAATTCCTCCAAGTACCCACCAGAAATGTGAAATGAAAACGTAGCTTGTTAGAGCATTGCTGCAGGACTGGGAACAGGTTCTGCTTTGTGAAATTAAACGGGTGCCCAAAGGCATCCTGAGCTGCTTCTGTCATCAAATCCTGCCTGCCCAGGACATGGGGTCTCAGGAGGCTGTGCTCTGCTCAGCGCTGGTGCTGCTGCCCTCAGCATCGCTGTCTGTAGCTGTAGCTGTGATTTATTTTTTCTACAGGGCTGGGGGTGGGTGGGTCACCCTGCAAAACAACAGAGGAGTGAGAGGCCAGGCCCGTGCTCGGCTATGCCCAGTTATACCCAGGACGTCTCCACTACTTTCAGGGATCTTCCCTGCCAGCCAGGGGCCGCTGGATGCAGAGAGTGTTCAGGTGTGAATCACTCTTGCCTCAGCAGCGGGAAACTGGAAGCCACTGGGACAGTGATAGCAACAGAAAGAGACATTGCAGCATGCTGAATTTTCAGACGCTCTGCATGCAATGGCACAGAGCTCCCAAACCTCTCTGTGGTGGCCTCTGAGGGGCTTTGATCTCTGGAAGGGGAAGACAGTTGGGTTGCTGTACCACTGTTGCAGTGAGCTACACTCAGGCACTGCACAGAAGCGAGACAGGCTCTCCGCAGCACAGCAGGAGGAAGGGTCTCCTGACCGAGCATGACCCCAAGGTCTCCATCACCCCGTGACTGCCCTCCACAATGCAGTGGGTGTGTGGAGAGGCAAGGAACAGCCTGCTCCTGCACCCCAGCAATTCTCCTCCTTTCTAAGAGGTTATCTATGCTGTCATGTTACTCCATAGCTGGCTTGCTCTTAAGACCATCCAGAGAGCCAGGAAACCCAGGCACAGGGTGGGGAGCGGCCCAAATTTGAACCACAGCACTACAGGCAGCGGGTACACAGTCAGTTCCAGCCATGTGGCATAGCAAAATCAACTGCATGCTTGGGCACAATTAACAAAAAACAGTAGAGATTTCACCTGCAGGATCATTGCAATGGAAGCACCTGGAAGCAGCTCTCAAGGTGCCTTCAAAATTATAGCAGAGGATGTTCTGAGTTCCCAGGGAGCAAAGATGACAGGAATTACTTTCCTTCCTGTCTCAGTTGTGTAGAGTACACACATTACACAGCTGCTACTTTAGCCTATAGGATCAGACCTACCAAGACATTTAGGTACTAACTTCCTACTGAGTTCAATGCCAAGTTGGATACGCAAACAAGAGCTTGATTCCCAAATTCCCTTTTGGATCTGACTTCCAGCTTTGGACATTCTCATTCCAATGTTATTCCATTTGCTTCAGCCTCATATCTCTGGAGACATTCTAAATAAAGACTCAGAGGAAGAAAAAAACTTGCATACATGCAGCCAGTTATGCAGCTTTCCTACACAGGCACACTACTACCCCAGAGGTAATCAGTTGCAACACTGTAGGGTGAAATCCAGCCCTGGATTATCTTAGTGCTACATGTGGTATCCACTGATGATTAAAGTAGCCAATGCTTTTTAAAAATCCATCCATATATGCTTGACATTGAAAGTCTGCATTAGTGAAGACCACAGGCTGTCTATTCAGTGTGCAAAGCTATATCCTTTGTAATTCCTTCTAAATTTATTGCCTTTAATGTCATAGAGACCTATTGTTCTCATATTGTGGGATAGGGTCAGAAGGGAGGAGCTGATGAGTTCCCACTGTGCCCTTCAGAATTGGGAATATCTCATCTAAATGCTTTTTAACTCAACTCCTTGCTCAGCTAGGGAGAGGCTTCTCTGGCCATCATTCTTAAAATTTCTCATCCTATGGGACATTTCTAAGCAGACCACTTCTTTTTCCTTAGTAGACCTTGCTACCTCTAAAGCAGGATTGAGTGGCTCCCAGATCTTATTACGCCTTGAAATGGAGATGAGAGACTCAATGCATAGACAGCCTTTGAGATGCAGGAATGAGAAGTGCTAGAGGCACAATAAATATTCAGGTAGAAAAGCAGGACAGAAGGACTGAGCCCCTAGCTCTCCTCCAAGCAGTGCTGCCGCAAAAGCAAGGCCATGCGGCACATGTCTTCAGCCTCGGCACAGAGAGACTCCAGGTAGCTCGAAGCAAGCTTTGGCACCAGAGGTGCCAGGGGTACCACTGTGCTGCTCTTCCTGGGCTAATTTAGCCAATGCTAGGCAGTTCACCACACTAGCACTGTTCTGCACTGGGGATATATTATTTTCCATCATCTGCTAGCACAACAGAGATTACCCTCCACCAAATAACAGGTCACAATAGGAGGCAAGCTTCCCCCATTGTACCATACCAATGCCATTGAAAGTCCCAGGGGACATTCATAAACCCAAGGCAATTCTGCACCGGGTGAGAAGCTTCACTCAGTACTGTGTAACGTAGTTGTTGAGGTTAATTAGGTGCACAAAGCAATGGACTTGCTGCCGACAGCAGGTTATCAAGGTACGAGCACTACAGTGGCTGCACAGAAGTACACCTCTGGGACAGAAGACAGCTGGCCAGGTCTATGGGGCAGCACTTTTTTGGCTGGAGTGGTAGCAGGAGCTGCAAAGATACTGGATGTGGGTGAACAGGCCAGCAGTATCACTGGATACTCAAGGTCCCTGGGCACCCTGGGCTTGTTCATACTGTACAAACACAGTCTTGTTATGCCCTGGCTCCCTCTGCACTGATTAGGAGATGTACAACCCATCGCACTCAGTTTGTAGTTGTAGATATATCATAAACCTGTGCGCTTCTCTTTCCTCAACTCTTACCAAAATTAGTCGTATGTGGCTGACACTAGCAGCTACGTTGTTTTCTGTGTGGTTTCAGGACAACTGATGTGGGGCAGTTTCACAATGTGGCTGGATGCTGGCTGCCATGGTCTTAAATCATGCAATGCCTCCTTTGCCAGTGTAATCCTGGTTGTTGAGTTCAAGTTAGCTGGGACAAGGTAAGTAGGTATCTAAGTATGCATAAAGGCAAATGGGAAAAGCCAAAAGAAGTTACAAATGCTGCAGTCCTTATACAAAAATTAGTCTTCAGGGCACTTTGATTACTTAGCTCTGGAAGTATGAGAGCTCCCATGTTAGAAAGGAGGTTAAAGGACTTGCCCCAACAGTCACATATGGCAGAGGCAAGGTCAGGATTAGAGAGCCGGGTCCCCGTCTTGCCAGACCACCAGCAGGCCAGTAGGCCATGTTGACATTATAATTATACATTCCCCTTTTTCCCCTAGAGCTTTTTGCTAGACCAAGATAATTAAGCTCTCCTTCTGGCTATCTTCTTTTAATGAAATAGTGCACGTAACACAGGTTGTTATTTATTAACAATAATGAGTTTTTAAAACAATTTGAGGCAGCAACTCACCTTTCACTTGTGTGGTTGTGGTGCATGTCCAGCATCATTCCCAATTTAATGATGCTATGCATCTTGTGTCAGTCGCCTTTAGAAGGCAGTCTGTAACATAAAATACAGCAGCCTCCAGTTGCAGTCAGGTCATTCTGAATGAAAAGCAGGTCCAGGCTTGAACTAACAGGAGCAGATGCCAGTTTCCCCTCTCTTTGAGGTGCTGATGGTGGTTTATTAATTTTTAGCACAAGGTCACAAGTTTATTTGCTTGCTGAATCTCAGTTAGCGACCTCGCATCCTGTAGGCAAGTAAACACAAGCCTTCAATATCTGACACTCCCAATGTTTCTTAACACGGAGAAGCAAAAATATAAACCTCGAGTTTACAAGAGCCAGCTGAGGTTATATATTAATACCTCAGTTGCTTGAGCTGAGATGGTTTGATTAGCGCAGATCAGCTCTCTGTCACAGAGACTGTGACAGTCAAAATCATGCTGGCATCTGCCTGCCATGGTGGAGGGCTGCGGTGCACGAAGTACCTCACCAGTCATTTTTTAAAGATTCTGGTTTCCAGTGCAAACACTCTTGAAGTGACTCTGCTGCTCGGGATACATCCTTGGGAATGTCTCTGTAGGCTGATGTGAGAGGCTGCAATATGGTTGTCCTTTCCTGGGAGAGCAGGTTCTGGCCCAGAAACTCCTACCCTGACCGGGATGGGACCTCTGAAAAGTCCCTGGTCCCTGGTCCCTGGTCCCAGCCCAGGGACTGGATGCACAATCTTCATCAGGGCTCTTTCTGGAGAACTGGAGGTATTTTGAAAGCATGTGAGGCCCGATTCCAATGATATGACATTTGTGAGATGAGGACACAGCAAAGGGATATATATTGCCACGTTACAGCTGCAGGGTGATGTGGCCGCAGGGGTAGCCAAGGCCAGATCCTGCCCCACACAGGCTGCTGCCATCCCCTCCAATGCCAGGAACCATGGTGGGTTTCCCCCAGCTGCAGACCCTGACCCCTGGCTTTGTCTTGCCTCCAAGGGGCAGAGCCAGGTGATGGCAGCAGCTCCTGCCCTCGCCCCCCAAAGGGTGCATGAAGGGTGTGGGGCCACAGCCTCAAAGGCAGCCACATGCCTGGGAATCACTGTGCTCTTCTCACAGCAAACTGGGAGAGGGCCAAGAGGACAGTGAGACCCTCCAGGACTTCCCACTGCTTTGCCAGGGCCTGGGGTCAGGGCGGGTGCAGGATGCAGGACCCCAGCAGGCTTGCTCAGAGATGCCCTGCTTGGAAATATACCCTGCATCAGCTCCTAGCACGCTGGTCCCGCTGGCTCATGCACCACAGGAGCACTGAGCAGCAGGCGAGTCCTGATGCTCTGATGGCATGGTTATTAATAAAAGACAGGAAAACTAACTGGGATGGTTTATAAACTGCATGGCCCAGATCTGGTTCACCTGCTTACTCAGGGGAGCAACTCCACCAAGAACTGAGGAGTTGCACTGGCTGAAGCCCAAGCTGAGCTTAGCACAAATACTGCTTAACTTCTCAGTGAGACATTAGTGAGTCTAATAAATCCCTGCATAACACCTTCATTAAGCGGGATTTACTGTAATATGCTATATACGCTTTATGCCTCACCTGCATAAACAGCCATGTTAACGCTATAAATTACAGCGTTCATATTAACATATTGCAAGCACCTCAACCAAGGTGAAATGCTTAATGGCTTTCAGTAAGCACCCAAATTGCAAGAAAGTCTGGAACGAGAGAGAAGCTTCTCTAGTAACTGAGACAGACTGCACAAGTGCTGTAAGCCTTACAAAATTATTCTTAAAAAAAAAAAAAAAATAAAATAAGAAAAGACCTAAGCCCCCAAAGTTTTGCATATTGCAGTATTAGTGCTAGACTTCAAGGCTTTCTAACGGAAATTGGCTCTGATTTGTGAGATACACATTACATCATAGTCTTCTTTTAGGGCATTATGTCATTCCTGCTGAGACGCATTATCTCGGCTTGGCCCAGCATTAGCAATTTTTGCGGGCCTACTGCAGTGTTCCCAAAGCACTGCTGGGAACCACAGATTGAAATCTGAAACGTTTATCTTTTACAAAGCTGAAAAAGAGGAAAGATGTTAACATCAGGCATCACTGACTTCCTTAACCCTCTCCTGACTCTGCTTCTTACTGGGGCTTGGTTTTGATGTCTTTGAACACGCTGCACAAATGAGGTAACCTTTAAAAACTCACATTAGAGGGGGCATAATACAGTGTTTCTTCCCACTCTCTGAGAATTGCCCTTGCAGCTGCCTGAACAACACCTCCTCGGTCTTTACAAGATGTCAACATGATCAGATTGTACCTACGTACACTGACAAGTTATATTCCACAGACACGGCTAGAACATGTATTAAGAATAAAACGGGAAAGCAGTGAAAAGCTTTATGTGACTCAACTCTTATTAAAATTTTACATAGTATCGAGCAACCCTGATATTCTATTTTTCAGCACGTACAGAGATCGTGCACAACCAGATGGATACTCACATCCTGATCCTTTTGAGGACACAAAAGCAGAATTCCAGGAGGCTTATGCTAGAGAGCAATTTTTATGCAGGGATCTGAGCAGATATTATCTCTTCTGACTTCAACCATGAAATGAGAAGCCCATTTTGTCTCACTGCATCCAGGGCAGGATTAGGGGCTGCGTCATGGAAGGAACAGACAGGTGCTTTCAGGATAAAGCAAGGATATTCCCAAAACTTCAGAGAATCCCAACACCTCTCTCTCCACAAAAGCACCATTATAAAAAGGGGCTGTGAATGTTAAGAGGAAATAGGAAACATTCAACCATGACTAAAATATGATTCCCTCTTTTGTTATAAACTAACACTATTCATTGGAGGGCTTTAATTTCTCTGCTCCATTTTTTACTTAGATTGTGTATTTCAGTGAGTTGTCACATTTTGGTGCTTTAAGGCTCTCTGCTACAGCTGTAGCATATTTTCTAGAAAGATTGCAACGGCAACTGTTTCCATCACAAAAGAATGATTAGCAGCATAACCAGAACTCGTGAGACAGGACATCATTTAAATCTGCCAGAGATCTCTTTCCCAGTTGGACTGAAAGCTTTTCCTTTCCTTCTTTTCCTTTCAGATTGCAGAGCCTGAATAACAAAGCATTAGGAAGAAGAACAAGTCCTTGCTTGTACTTGACACCTGCTGTCCCCATCTCCATGTTTGCAAGGTGACTTTTTGGCCCTAGCAGTCTACTTTCACAGGCAGAAGTTTTATGGTTTGGGGGCCTAGTGCTTTTAATACTTAATGTTCCCAAAGGGATGCGCATGGCAAGTCCCCATCCTGCTACCTTTTGCCATTGTGACAAGGTTTTGCAGGTAACGCCTCATTAGATGTAAAACTGCTACCCACAGGAGGGAAAATCCAGTTTGTTTTGTTAAAGAACTGGTCATAAGAAGTGGGAACAATTGGGTGTCCACATATTTTCACCAAAAATATACTAATGGGCTTTTTGGCAATGATTCCTTTCACCAAGAAAAAGTGATGATGTGCTGTAATACCTCACCCAAGGAAAACGTGAATGTCATGATAAGACAGTGAGTTACCCACCATCTGAAGTGGCAACAAGGCAGCCCACAGGCAGGTGGACTTGCTGGCTGTTGACCCCTTTCAAAGGTCAGGGTCTAATGTATATAACATGGTGGGACCTGCTAGATTCACTGAGGTGAAATGCTATTACAAACTGGTACTTTATGGCTCCTGCGTGGCTCAGGACATTAGGCCACAATTCACCAGCAGAGGAGAATATATTGATTTGAGAGATCCACACTACTGAAAGATGCTTTAGTTAAGGTATCACAGCAAAATGCACTTAAAATTCAGAGCAAGTAAATACAAATACTTTTGCTCTGCACCCCAAGGACTAGTAAAACTGCAGTCACAGCATTATAAAATAACAGGATCAAACTCTGCTCCTAACCAACATAGCATAAATCTGCATTATACCTCAGACTCTAGTGGAGCTACTTCAGTTTTATGCAGGTTCAAACAAAAGCATAATTTGGCCAATGGTGCCAAGCGATGGATTAATACCAGACTGAGCTCATTAGGGAGGACTCACACAGGTTTCATGCATCCTCCAGGCTGCGCAAAGAAGGCCCGTGCTAGCAGAAGGTGCTGGATGATGGCTGGTGCCTGATGGCATCGCCCTGGCAGGAAAATAGCACCTGTGTGCCGGGGGGACACGGGAAAGGATGCTCTAACCCACAGCTTCCCTGCAGATGGAGGTCGCCCCAATCTCCTGCTTCTCTCCCCAGCAGTTCTCTCTTCCCCCACATGCCAGATGTGGGATCCCTCCCTGGGGGGAGTGCAGTCTGGTCCCACACCTCATGGACTCCTATGCCTTTGCCTCCCCAGCTGTCTGTGGCTACATGAGCAGCAATCTGCAAGCAGGTGCCTCCCCGTCTGCCTCTGCATGCCTGGAGCGCCTAAGAGGCCAGCCTGGGGCTTTCCCCTTACCAGCACCCTGTCAAACACGGGGTGGGCAGCAGGGAACAGACAGGAGTCCTCTCCAGCACCCGGCCCAAGGCAATGCACAAACTCAGCAGTGACTTCTCACCGTTAGGGCACGGAGGGCTCCAGACCCTGCCTGCATCTTGGGAGCAGACCCTGCATAAGTAACTCCCCTTAGCTGCAGGAAAGACTGTGAGGCCAAAGGTGAGCCATACCAGCTCCTACCAGAGCTAGTTAGGTTCCCCGCCTTAAATATTCATTTGCCTTCTGTCCTTCTTACTCCAACATCCTCAGACATAATTTACAGAGGGATTCTTTTTATTTTAATTAACTTTAAACTCCTTTTTTTTTTTCCCCAACGGTGTGAAATTAGCAGCCTATGCCTGATTCCCCGCTGCATGGCTCTGGTTTTACAGCTGTGTAGCTCAACCGATTTTATACCTCCCTGAGTTACGAGACTCACTGGTGAATTTATGTCAGAAGACACCAGCCTGCTACAGCCCCAGTGAGAAAGCTTTAACTCGCGGGGCTGCAGCTCACAGCTTTAACTCTAGATTAGATGGGGAAGGAGTCTTTTTGTCAACAAGTGAATCTCTTAAATAGCTATTTTTGAAAGAATTGGGCCAAACTTGATACGTTTCTAAGGAAAAAATATGTCAAAAGTATATCAAAGCTCAAGATTTTTGTGGGTTTTGACATTTGGGAATTTGCTTTAGAAATGCTGCACCATTTTCATTCAATGTTAAAGAACAAAACTTTTCTACTCCTTATTTTGAAACACCGTTCTCCACTACAAAACTGATCCAAGGTCCCCCACTAAAATGGGAAAAAGGTTTTGGAGAGATTTAAGCAATGCCAAAATGAAACTGAAATATCTTTAACAAGTCAGACAGCATTTGGGCATTAATTCAATAAAATTTTCAAGCTTTCTTATTTTTTATTTGGAAGTTCCCCGTAATTTTGGGGTTTGATTATCCACACAATTACAAAGCCTGTTTTTCACTCAGCTGTACTGTACAAGTCAGGCAAATAAGCATTGGTGCAGCACACCCGCTCAGGGTTGAAAATGTTGGGACACAACAAAAGCCCAAGACCTCACAGTGGACACCTGAACTTCCATTCACACCAGAGTGCTATAGATTATCAGACTGTGGGCACAGAAATCCCTTTTTGGTGTACTCACAGCTTTTGGCTTCCCATGCAGAGTCATCAACATGCCATATCCCAGCCATGCCCTGGATCCTGAGGAACCTGCACATTCGTTCATCCCCCATCTAGTCTTGTAGGTAATCGAGCAGAATTGCCTTTGACTGCTGAGTTGTTCTCATCTAGTGAACATATCTGTATTTAGCCAATTCTTTAAATTTTCTGTTATGCTCCCCCATTGCAGTCTTGCTCCTACATCCACTGCCTTATGGGTTCTCCCCTTTACCCATTAATTTATTTTCAAATAATGCTATTTATAAAAGAAATTCAGCCTCTGTGTAGTTAGCCCTGATTGTGTAGGGGAGCTGTGAGAAGTCACTAGTGGTCACCTGCCTTGTGTCTTATTCACATGAGAATCAATATGGGTCTGACTCAAAGCCTGCTACAGCCTTTTTGTCAGCCTCAGCCAGCTTTGCATTCAACCTGTCTTGAAAAGCAGGCTCTTGTCTGCTCTGCTGAAGCGTTACTGGAGACGGAAGTTCTGTAAGAGGGCTCTGGTTTTGGTGAAGTTTCTTGAATCTCAGTGAGGGTGATTTTAAACTGGCTGTATGTGCGCAAAATAGAAAATTTTTTAAGTGTAAGTCCACCTGTAATGGACTACATCTGTCACTCATTTTATAGCCTTGTAAATTAAAGACTTTTAACTTTCAAACTATTGAAGAAAATTCACTCCAACTGGGCACTAATGCAGTCCAGTCACCCAGACGGAGCTTTCAAACCCTAGTACAAGGCTCTGAGTGGCACTGCTCTCTGCTCAGTGCAACATGAGTGTTCAGACAAGGATGTGCTGGTAGACACATGCTCCTTGTTGCACCAGCTTGCCATTGGCACAGGGTGGGCAGCCAGGGCTGCAGGAAGAGATGAATTTAGGTGATACCTGGAGGGACAGCACCTGGGAGCTAGTGATGCAAGGCCTATTCATTGGAAGCCTTGCTCTTCATTAGAAACTCATTAACCCACAATCAGAAATAGCTGTCTGTGGTCAGCAGCAAAATATGGGAAATACTCTCCACTCTTCCCTACCTGGATTACAGGAAATTGCAAGGGGATGTTGGGTCATACCACAGATAGGTGCAAACAGGGACAGGCTCACACCTGAGAGAGAGAAGGGTTGAGGGGCACCCTCGTGATGTGCAGAAGTAGCTACCAAAGTGTAGTGATATTTAGACTCTGCCACTGCCAGTAAAGCTGTGAGCTTGGTGGGCAGCCAGCTTTTCATATGCACAGTCTTACAGGGGCTGCAACGGCAGGGGGAGAGGGAGCAAAAGGAGTCTAAGCTACACTCCGCCCCAAAAAAGGGTGCCAGATTTGAAACAGGTGCTGAGGCTTTGGTGTGATATGTCAGCTTTTGAAGCGCTGCCTGGAACCACCTTGCCTTTGTGCCCAGGTCCCACACTGCTGCACCAGGGGCTACTGAAATGCCAGGAGGTCAGGCACTCTCTGCATTGCTCCAAGGCTCCAAGGAGTCAGGGATTGCTCCCTTGCTCTCCCCGAGGACATGGAGAGATTAATTTCAAAGATGGTGGAGGGGCCAAAATACCATGTTATGGCTTTTGTCTTTGCTTACTGGCTGAATTGTTTTCTCCCTCCAACCCATGTTGCAAAGACTGAGAGGTGCCCCTTTGCTTTCTCCTCCTCTTTACAGCTGACAACTTGACCATCCTTGCTCTGACACCTCCCAGAAAGGAGAGGCTCCAGAAGTATATCTGAACTACAGAGCTGGAGGACAGTTATCTGGGTGGAGTAGCACAGGGACACAGCTTGTGGGAAGGAGCAACATCTCTCAGCCATGAAGCAAGTTATGATCAAGGCCTGGCTCTAGAAGTCAATGCAAGCAAGAGTCACAGGTAACAGTTGCTGGAGATTTGCAGCTCCTCCTTGAGCATGGGCAGCAGCTGTTGAAGGAAGATCAAGAAAAGGGGTTTTCACTCATTTTGCCCTCAGTCTGTGTACTCAGTGGCCATAGTGCTTCTCCCCACCACAGCTGCAGGCTGCCTGTATGGGAGCAGACTGAGCTCAGCTGACACATTTTTAAAAATGAACTCAGTGAGGTGAAAAGATCATTTTTCTCTCCTGACATTTTCAACTACTTAGTTGCTTAATTATCTGTTACCAGAATATCTCCCTATAAGCACCAGCAATTTCACCCATTAGCAATTAGTGAGAACAGTTATTCTAGTGAACTTTGTGCAGTTGAATAATAGATTAATACCATCCCTCTGAGTACGACTACATGGGGCAGATTCCCAGCTGGAGCAGGCTGACTTAGCATTATTCACATTAACATTTTACTTTCATATTTAAAAACCAATTTGAAAAAGATATATCTTTTTTTCAAGAAGAATGACTTTATCTCCTCCTGTTTGGATATTCTAGAAATGACATGCACTTTTGTCATGCAAACAGTTTCAGTACTGATCCAGTGAACAGATAAATTTCTGCCTTGCCCATATTCTGGTTATTGATATACACATTTTTAGAAACAGCAGCCAGTAGAAATCCCCCAAAATATGCAGGGTTAGAGTGAGCTTTAATGAAACTACCTTCACATTGCACCTTCCAGCTTCAAAATATCACAAAAATTTTAAAGAAGAGAACATCTAATGGAGTTACATCACAAGCAATAACTACACTGGACCATTAAAACTTGCCAATGGAAAATTCATACCACAAATGAGATATTGTAATTGATCCTTTTCATCATCTACACATAAAATAGCCATCTCCCTCCAGAAACTAAGCAATCAGGTCCTGTCTTTCAAAGACTTTGCAATAAAGCAAATTCAGTGTTTGTAAGTTAGGAGTTCCATATAAAGAACAGTAAAAGACTAAAAAGAAGGGCTGAAATATACTTTAAAAGAAAAGAAGGATTCTTCAGAAACGTCTACAGAAAAAAAATTAGAGAAGTCACTTTCTCTGGGTTTTCCCTTGTAGTTTTGAAGAGGCATTTATAATCATGTCCCTGAGAACTGATCTGTGCTATTTTAAAACTGTTTCAACTTTGTGCAAGCATGCATGGATTCTGTCACCAATTCACAAGGTTTCCTTTCCTAAGAACTGCTCCCTTGTTACAGGCACATTGCCCTTTTTTTCCTTAAGGCTGCACAGCGCTGCATGTGATTTCAGTTAAAGTCAGGAGCTAGAGAGGTCAGCCACATCTGTGTTTATGTCTGTGATTACAGAGAAGCTCCTCTCTGCCGTTGCTCATCGGGCAGCACGGGCGAGACAGAAGCTGGTGTGTGTGTGTGTGGTTCCAGCAGAGAAACATGAGATAACTGATCAGATATCTCACAGCCTGAGGTGCAAGCCAGCCTGAGACGCTTCTGCTGTTAGCTGACCCCAGTCATCACGGCCAGGCATCTGAGGGCGGCCGCTGGGCGCCCGACACCTGTAAGACATTCAATCCCCACGCTGCCCAGGTTGAGGGGGGCACATGCTGCCCCCGACGCACACACATGCCTGGCTGCCCCCGCGTGGACCCCACGCAGCTCCCGGGGGTCTGGGCACCCGCCTCCACCCTGCGCCATCCTGCGAGGCTGGCTGGGCCACACTGCCTCTGTGGCCAGCCGAGACACTGAAGGCGAATGGAGATTTTACAGCTAAATCTAGGCAGCTGCAGAAGCTGACCTGATATTCTCCACCACCCCCTCTGTGAGGTGCTTAACAGGAGGTATAAGCCCACCCTGCTGCCTTTGGGGCAATAGGTGGAGGAGCTCAGCCTCCACGCAAGGGTGGTTTATCCTTCAGGTGTGAAGGAAACAAAGTCAGGGGAGGCTGCGAGCACACAGAAAGGATAAATTCAAAATCTGGTAAGGGAGGCGATAACTGTGGGTCCACAAGCTGCTCAACTCAAGAAGCCACTGGAGAAAGGCTCGGTAGGACAGGCAGTGACCTGGCAGGAGCACACCTGGCTGGCCACTGGCCCCAGAGATCCTGGCACGTACCAAGGGACCCACGTTATGCTGGGTCCTCCTCTGTAAGTGTAATTCAGTCACCTCTAAACAGGACGTTCACACTATTAACAGCTGCTCATCAGAGGGTATTTATTTACAAGCAGCCCATATTATTTTAACCCTTAGCGCTGGGAGTCTCTCTCTGTGGCCTGCCTCTTCTCAGTGTTAGCACCAAGGCAGGTGTCGTGCAGGTATAACACAAAAGCAAACTATGCTCTTCCATGGATGAAAACTTTTAGCTGTTCCATGGATGAAAACTTTTAACAGAAAGCCCACTGTCTTCGCTTGGCAGCAAAGCATGGTGCATGCACATGGCGGCCTTCTTTATTTCTAAGGAAAGTCACCGTTTCCAGAGGGATGTGCAAGGTCATGCACAGAAAATGCGAGCAGCACTTGACTGCAGAAACAGGCCTGCCACTGCCAGGAGGGAATGAGGGAGAAGAGCATCCACTCTTCCTGAAGCCAGGGAGGGACTGGAGAGACAGACAGGATGTGGTTATTTGGGAATTTGGCCTTCTGGGCACCGGAAAGCTGGGGGATGGTAAACCGTTTGCTCCTGACACTGACCCCTCTCTCACCTCAGAGATGCCCACGGGACATGGTCAAAAACCAAAAGCGAACCCCACCTTCCCGCCGCAGGCAGGTGCACATCCCGCTGAGAAGGAAGCCTTGCCTCCCCACAAACGACATCCTGCAGAAAAGGTCACTGCAGTAGCAAAATGAGGGGACACCTGCATGGCAGCAGGGGATCTTTTCACATAGTCTGCGTAGTGAGCCCCATCATTTCTCCTCACCCTGTAATTCACAATGGCAGTGCAGATACACTGGATTTTGACCTAACAGCTTTAAGCTCCTTTTCTCTATCAGCTTGTTCAAAACATGCTAACAAGTCCTAGTTTCCTGAGCTAGTTCTTTAAATAGCTTTTCCCAGTTGTGCCTATCCTCTCCACCATCATTAAAGTTTTTGGCTGTTCTGGGAGAAGCTCTCTAATGATAAGAGCTCTCTCATGGCTGTGCCGTGCTGCCTCTGCAGTGCCGGCCCTGGGTCCTCCAGTCCTCTGGCCACAGGGACGGCCAACAGGCTTCGGCTTTCCTACAACTATTTCTGCCATGTGCCCTTTTAGCTAAATATTCCCCTGGTCCTTTTCCCCATTCAACCTGAAATGCCTCCCCACAGCACCAATGAGACATTTCTGGAAGCACCGTGTTTCAGCAGCTCTAAACTTAACAAGTGAGGCATGAGCCATATGTTCAGAACACATGTACGTAAATGTGGGGAAAACCCGTCCCTGTGGGAATGTCCCTTCCCTTACTGTAACTGCTGCAGCATGCCCAAAGTTGGTTTGAATCCCTCCAGGCCTTGGAGCAGAGTGTGTCCTCCTGGGCACCAGCAAAGGCCACCATGGTGTCCGCAGGCAGGTGAAGGCCGTGCACAGCGCACACCATGAGGTGTGCGTGGCTCTCATTCCCGCTGTGTCACCAGGACACGTTGACCCCAGCCATAGCCCATCTGCAGGGCCCTCTCTGTCACTCCTGCCCTGTCACTCCTGGCTCTGTCCCCGAGGCTAAGGAGGTCCCCATGCAGAGGCAGAGGAGGGACCTGCAGACCCTCTAGTGAGGCCAACCCACCTACCATGTGCAAAGTAACAGCATCTGGCTTTGCTGAGCCTGGGGTGGCAGAGATGAGGCAGAATAACCTAGATCAGGATCACACGCAGCTTCTCGGACACATCCCTGACAGCTACTAAGAATCCGCCAAGAGCTCTGCAGCAGTGGTTTACTGATGACCATCAAGAGCAACCCGCTGAACTCTTTGCAGGCCGAGAGGACCTCCCTTCCTCTCGAGTTCAGTGTTCATCGATGCCCACTTCTCACCTGCAGCAGCTGCTTTTGGGTTTGGTTCTTTCCAACATGAATTCCAGTGGAAGACCAGAGGAGTAAAGAGAAATGGCAAATTAAGCCTTTAATATGAAAAGCTCAGGGTGGTGAAGTGGTGGAGGCAAAATGAACACACAGGCAGACAAAACACATGTCTGAGCATGTCTGTGTTGGCCATTCTGCACAGGAGACTGCGGACACCTGTGGACATGTCCGTAGGATAATCCTTGGAGACACTGGACAATGTTATCAGAGATTCTTTTTGCAGATAAAAGAAGGGAATACCCTTATATCATTTGGTAGCAGCATTTTCAGCATTCCTCACATTTTATGTACAAGAAATGCTGCTCGTGATTTATCACCATGGCTCTTTACATACCACCTCTTAAAGGCCACCATGCCCTTAAAGGCACATGAGCTCTTTTTCCTTAGCTTGCATTACTTAGCTACTGGTTATTCTGGAGTCTGAATTTACCTTAAAATCTCTTCCAAAATTTAAAGATTTGTTCTGTTTTGTTGTTGTTCCGTGCATATAAACATCTTTCCTCAAAGTGCAATTCTGCCTACCTTTGGCATCTGCATTTCTAAAAGGATGTTGAAAACCTGAAGATACTGCAGGTAAAAGCTGTATAAATTATTTCAGGGCTGGAAGAAGAGTGGTACAGGGAAAGGCTTCAGGAGTTTGATTTGCACACTTTAGCAAAGCAAAGTGCTTTGCTGTGGTTCCTTTAGGCAATGAAAATGCTGAGTCCTAGAGGCCCTTTTAAGCTCAAGGAGAAAGGAACAGGCAAAACTAGCGGGTGGAATTTTAAGAAGGAAATGCAGCAAAGGAGCAGGTCACCATTTTTAAACAGTGTGGGTAGCAACTTTTGGACAAGCTACAGAGAAAAGTAACAGCTTCTTCTAATCAAGAGCAGGTAGCTTTTCAGAAAGTTTAGTTTCATCTAGCAGAGTTAGAAGAACGTGTGGATAGCATGCAACAGCCTTCAGTGTAGAGGAAATAGAAGAGTCTGGAGGAAATAGCCTTTTCTTGCTTTAGCCTTGGTGATTAAAAAGCGCTTATTCTTCACATATGAAAAACAAGTTCAGACCTTCTCATGCTCGCTGCAAAGCCCTGGGAAAATTCATCCGGTGACGTTTCTGATACACTGAAAATCATCAGGTTTTGCAACAGAGAGGAAGGCAGATAATTGTGTAAAGGTCAAATACTCATACCTGAATGCCACAGACAGCCTTGTCTGCTCATCTTACTTATTATAAGAAATTAATAAAGCCATTACCTCATCAAGCCTACTCCGGACAGATGGTTATCTTGCTAAATAGATGGCTTAACACAGTAGATCGGGTTCATGCTGAGGCAGGAGTCCAGAACACTTTTGATCTGTCATCTAGAAGCTGCTGTAACCACTTTCCCTCCCTTCTAGGAACAGCAGGGCTTTTCTGTTCAGGCAGGTAATGATGGAAAAGATTGTCCAACAGAAGCAGGGACTTGCTTCATGAATAACATGGACATCAGCTACTTCTGCAGCAAAATTTAGAAGCTACCACACCAAATCTGTGATTTAGGACCACCAAGAGGAGATGTTCTTTGTTTCTATAGTACTTTAATGATCACAGGCAAATACAGTTGCAACTATTTTCTGATGCGGCTCCCTGGAACTATTATTTATAGCCTATATAGTTCCTCTCCAAATCCTGATTTTTTGGCAATGCAAAGCAGTAGCTAGGCCAGGCGTTAATGATTATGAGATAAGCATTTATCTCACTTGGTGCCATGTCAGCTTGTTCTACTTTCACATATTATTTGCTCTTATGCATGCTGCTCTTCTGCCAAAGCTGAAGAAAAATTACTATTCTTTTCCAAGAAAGAAAACACTGTGACTCGATTCCAATTAGCAGTGTGGGTTTTAAGTATAATCTTTGTATTGCTGCCTTATTTTTTTTTAATCCTTTTTATCACTATTGCATACTTGTCCTCTGTTACTCTGTACCCTTCCAACTCTTTTCTCATGTCTGAAGATATACTTGCGGTAGAGACATCTTGAGCAAAAAGTGAATTTTCAGGCTCTTGTCTGAAAAGACAGGGGCCCCAAGAGGTTATATTGTTTTTCTAGTGTGCTTGTGCACATTCAAGAACTGTCCCACTTACAAACATTTACTAAGTAGCTGTCTCCTGCACTGTACCCTGCATTCCCTTTGAATGTGTCCTTACCTTTCATTTTTTGATCTGCATGATGGAGCCTCAGGTTACTGTCAGGTGGCTAGAGCTGTTTATTGCTTCCCAAGTGTTGCTGCTTGCTGTGCAATTGAAGATGGCAACAGTGTGAAGGACCAAAAAAAAAAGAACAGCCTCTGTTCATTTTATTATTTATCTAGGGATTGTTTCTTTGCGTCTTCTCAATGCAAGTGGATTGATCCAAGGATCAAAATGAAAGGTATGTTTCTCTATGGAACATGTTCCACTTTAAGAGAATATTTCTCTCTAAAGTTTTAAGCTGGCCACAGATTCACTGTCATATGCAAGTCTCTATACAGAGAAGCAACAAACAGGCAGTATATCCTATAACCCACCTGTGTTTATTATTTGATATTTGACCGAAAACTGGAGTTTTGGTAAAACTCAAAACTTGAGACATTTAAATTACTCAGTCCTTTAATATACTGAATATGTAGTGAGAAATGCAGGGAGGTACCACTCCCTGTGAAGACTTTAATTTGTAAATCCAGTACAAAAATCAAGCGATCACTTTCCTGATCACTGCCTTCCAGAAGCAAGGTCTGCCTCTGCCTGTTTTTCACAGGTAGAAGGACATTAGTCCATAGCTTATATTCTTCTCTGGTTTCATTGATTTATTGTTTCTATAAGAATAATTCTGGGTTCTGGTCTACCTTTTGTTTTGTCGTACTTTTCTACTGGCCCCATAAAAAGATCTTTAAAATTAAAAAAATAAATGTTGTTGTAACTAAATTTTTATAAATTTGTACTTCTCTGTTTCAACATATTTTACAGACATTAACTAACTAGTCTAACTGGTATTCCTGTGAGTTGAGTCTAATTTTTTTTTTTCCCTTGGTATTTAGCATTTTATGCAATCTAAAGTGAACAATAGTTTATGGTTTCAGGTTTTCAGTAGCTAATGATTTTTACCCAGATTCACTCACTCCACCAACCTCCAACAAATACTGGCTAAAACTTCTTTGTCAGGTTGTTGCTCTGGTGATCAGGTGACAGGAAACAGAAGGAAAAGTCTTCCAGTGACTTCATTCATTATGTATTCATCAAACTGCAGTACCTACAAATACATTAAAAACTGCAGTGTTAAATTAACTCTTGTAATACATAAAAGGGCATTCCTCAAAAAATTAAGTAGATATTTAACGTCATACATGAATTTGTGAATCCATGAATCCATGCTTACGTCTTTTCAAAACTGGACAATAAATAGGATGTGCTTTCACTTTTGTAGTGAGAGGGATTCAAAATGAAAAATAAATGATAATATTTCTAGCAATAAATGCCAAACATTCAGAAACCACAAGAGATAAGACCATTTTACTAAGATAGGCTATCTGCTAAATGTTAGGCCCTAAAAATCTTTTTTTTTCCTTTTTAATTTCCTCTAAAAAAATAGCAATAGGACCAGGGAAATAATCTAAAGTTCATTGCACATTTGATAAAAAAAACCTGCTTTAGCCAGTTTTCTGCCTCAAGGTGTATAATCAAGACTAAAAAACACATCATAAAATCTCAGCAAGAATATCAGAAATAAGCACATCTCTGCTATTTATATCTGCTTCTTCAGCCCCTCTTGTTCATACTGGTGTGGCGATGTCTAAAATAAGAAAATCAGTTGGCTAGAAATGTTACAGCTTATTCCTACTCTTAAGGAATAAATAAAACCTTCTGAGCAGCTAGCATCCTGCCAGTCATACCTGGAGCCACACAAGCATGCACTGCCTTCCTTTTATCAAATAAACTTTGGGATGAGTCAAGACATTGAAGTCATCCTTACATCCCAGCAAAGGCATAGCTTCGGGAGTGGGGATAGGAAAATTGCCTGCAATGACAAAGCACATTTCACCCAAATCTACAGTAATGCCTTCAGCAGTGAGTGGTTTTGTACCTGTGCAGTGAGGCACCCCTCTGCCTGCAGCAGGGCACGAGCACCCTGCAGATGCGTGCTTGCAGCCATGTCTATTAACTGCTAGTCCACAAAAAAGTGTTTGAACTAAGAGACCACCATCCAAATCACCTAACCTCCTTGCCCATCAAGTGTAAGGTGCCTAATAAAGCAGAATCTGGAAACAAATACCCATGCTCTGTGGAGCAAACACAACAAGGCTTCCGAAAGCCTCCAGGAGGGCCCTGCCTGCCAAGGTGTAGACTCCTGCCTCTGCCCACTCCATAGGCACAGAGCACAGGCACTTCAGCAAGACTAGGAAGCTTCACTAGGGGCCTAAAATTTAAGTGTAAGTTAGGTGCCAAAGTCAGACACCCAAGTTAGGCCAGCCAGGTCTCAGCCCAAGAAGTTAGTGGTCTGTTACACCCACCCTTCTGAGAGCTTAGGGCCCCCGGGCACACAGGGCTTCCCCACACACAACCTCTGTGCAGGCAGCTGCAGGCAGCACACCCCACTCACAAACGTTGAGCTCAGGATGGCTTTTTCAAACACTGCTGAGTGCAGAACAGCACGGCCCCTTCACCCCAGAGTGTGTTTCTTTAAAGGCATTGGGGAGCTTTGGGTGGGGTTGAAGCCCATTCAAGACTGTCTCCCAAGAACTGAGGAGCATGGAGTCACCTCACACATGTGCATTCCAGCCATCTGAGCCTGAAGTGACGGTGTATTAGTGTATCAGTAATGGTATACCAAAGGCATGCACAGTGTCATATTCTGCTTCAAACTGGCTCTAACGCTTCTCTGATACATATACATGCTGAGGAGCTTTCTAGGTAGAGGCTCTTGCCATTCTCTTTTTAAAAAAGCTGCTTGCAATGTCATATGATCCTTACAGTTCCTCTAGGGGCAACTGACTCTGCTCCATGAGGGAGGCTCTGCTACATCTGTCAGTGGCTCAAAAGCTGGCACGGACATGGCAGACAGTGACGTTGCCCGCCCGCTAGCGCAATGCCAGCTGGTGGAGTTCTGCATTTTCTCCCCAAAAGGTCCCCTCCTTCTGCACAGCACTCCTCCTCTGCAGTAGCCACAGCCCGAGGCAGGGGATGGTAATTGCACTGACAGCACAGGACAAAGCATGTGGCCATCGCTGTTGGATTTCAGCCAGCCTGGAGTCACCGTGGGATTCAGCTCTGAGCACAGCATCCGTTCCTCGTGCCTGAAGCTGCACAGCGCATGCAGGAGGACACGGGAGTGTGGCCAACACTGTTAGTGCAGCCATCTGTTAATAGACCTCCTACTTTCATGAAATGTGCAGGAACCTCCCTCTTGACCTCATGTGAATCTGATTTAAATTGACAAACTAGTTCAAAAGTCACCAGAGTGACCGACAGAGGCTGAGGCTGCATGAGCTTTGTCTCCCCGGGAAAGCAGGGTAAACATTGGAGTAATGAGACAGAGAGAGAGGAGAAAGGTTCTGCTAGGACATTATAGATCAAATATATGTAAAGTCTAGTAACCATCCAGCTAAGCAACACAGGTCAACATTAGTCATGTGGCAGTAAATGGATTCTGACTTCTATGATGCAGAAAAAAGGTGCTTAGGAAATCCTGAAAATCCAAAGCATGCCCTAAAAAAATCACATTCGACATCAACTCTGAGAAAATAAAATGGAAAGACAATACTGTGGTACAGTGGAAAAAAAGAATGACAAACATATTTCTGCTTCTAAAATAAACTTGGGCTGCTTCTGAAGTCCCTTTCCATTTCCCAGACCCAGAAATGAACAGAAGGAAAAATATGCAAACTTTAAGAGAACACTTATTTTAAAAATTGTCTGGCTATTTGCTGGAACATCAGAGAACTGAATCGCTAAATACTGTGTGTCCACCAAAAAAGGAAATGACAAATGAACCAAAGTTATTTTTGCTGGCAACTATATGTATAAACAGCAATAAAAACAAAGACCTGTAATATCAAAAATAGAGTTTATTGTGTTTTACCTTCTGACCCCAATCAGGAAAGCAGTTCTGTTTCCTAACTGTTTAGTTAGCCCCACCTGCCACCTAAGTAGGTGACAGATCAAGCTGCAACCATTATATCATCATCTGGGAAGGATTATTGTCACTGTACTCTTCAGAAAAACAATGGTAAAAGAAATACTGAGAAGTCGTGATGAGGTTAAGCACAGTACAAACCAAACCCCATAATCCACTTGCCTACTGGCTCCCCTCTGCACTTCCTCCCCTCCCCTCTTTCCAGGATGCAGCTGAAGTTGCCAAGAATGGCTCAGAGTAAAGACAGAACATGATAAACTTGTTTTTCCACGTACCATGGAGAGAAGACATGTTTCCATCTGGCCAGCTCACAACTCCATTCCACAATTCTGGATCTGAAACTCTCTATGACTGTCACAGAAGAAATATTGCGCTCCTATCTCACTCCAGCATGGGGTCTGAGCCTGCTCTCTCTGGTGCCAAAGGCCTCTGTCTAACACGTCCTCCCACTTTCTTCTGTTTCTCTCCCAGACAATATGAAAATCTGCAAGCAAGATGGCGTGAAGTCCCAAGAGCACAGTGGTTCACGTTGGTGTATACATCCTATTCTTTGTGCAGGTAACACACTGCATAAAGTGTTTCAGTATGTCCTTCAGGAAGATGTTTCATCATTTATTTTCTTTTTCTTTTCTTTCTTTAAAGAAAACATAAATCATCTGCTGTAAGGGTACCATCACCCGAGGTTTTATTCAGCCTTCTCCTTTTTATGGCTAGTGTGGATCATTACTCAAGGTAATGAGGTTAAAAACTCTTCAGTTTCTGAGCGAACACCACACCTGACTTCTCATCTTCCGGGGATTAGGCCAAACAGTAAGTGCAACAGTACTGTGGTGGGAAAAGCAAGAAAAGCTACAACATAGGAAAACCATTATTAACTAACCCAAAAAGACACAATAGAGGGTGGTCTACTTAGTGATGGGACTAGCAGTGTGAAACAAAGTTAGGTCAGATGTGGAGACCCAGACAGCTATTTATACCAGAACTCGTTAAAGCAAATGTAAGCAACCAACAAGGCAGCCATGTACAGGCTGCAGCTAAGACATGGGGATTTGTACAAACTGTTATTAGTTCTAGCCATGTGTCTTATGCAATCCAGGTCTCATGTGCCTGGTTGAGTGGGCCTGAGCTGGTTCTCAAGCTAACATGCAAAGAGCATTTTTTAAAGCTCTTGGCGATTTCCTGGGCTTTCTGTAAGTGGCTGAAGCTCATGCAAGTCAGAGCACACAGTAGCCATAAAGCCCAAGTTGAACATTTTGAAGTAAAAGCTCCATATTTTTGCTCTGCAGGTCCTATACCCTACTACCTCTGTCCAGGTAGCAGGCAGCTCCTCATTCTCCCAGCCCAAGTTGAAGAAGAGAGAGTCACTGACACACGTTAGACCAGAGGGAAGGGGTTTGGTTGTAGCAGACTTGGAGTTAGAGCAGGCAGAGAGGCGATGCACACAGCAGGCTGTAGGAAGAGTACCCAAAGTGGAAAAGCTGGAAAACTGAGAGAGGAAACCTGTACAACTATCTGGGGCTACAGATGACTCAGGCCAGAGAGAAGAAGAGCTGAGTATGAGAAGCAATACCCTTCTTCTCTTCCCTGCCTGCTTATGTAGCTCTTCTGAGATGTCAGCCAGGCAGGGAGCCTGGGCTGGGGAATTGGTAGAGGTTGCTCCTCCCCACACAAGTGAGGATTTCTGGGTTTGAGCCTAGCCGAGGCAAGGGAGCAGATGGAAGGAGGTCCTGCCAAAACGAGCAGTTGCTGGAAGGCTCCCCAGAGAGGAAACCACAACAGTGGGGAGCTCCAGTGGGTTTTAATGGGGAGTTCAGGGACTAGCTGTAATTCCATAACTGGTCTGGACAAAATGACACAACTCCCGCACCACTGTCCTGTACCACCCTAAACCAGACTTTTCTGATTTCAGTTTAACATTGCAAGTGTTTTCACATGATATAAGAGCCTTAAAAATATGTAAAGGAAAGAGAAAGGCTTGAGCCAACTTCCCACCCACCAGACATCAAATTTCAAGCAAATTTTTGCTATTTCCAAAATTGCTCTCCAGTGTGCTTAGAATCACCCTTAGTGCCCAGAGCTGGCTACTAGTGCCTAAACAACCACTAACATTCATTTGATACACTGGTGTTTAATTAAATGTGTGTATTTCAATGTGTTGTATTTAACACTGTACTTCTGCTGCCAACATCCAGCTTTCTCAGCACCAATCATCTGGAAAACATGAAAGAAGAATCCCTTACATTTAATGTTTTAAGCTGATAACAGGTTCAAGATGAACAACTGTTAATACATTGGGATTACTGTGCTGATCATCATAGCCTGTAGTTTTTTTACATGTCAGTGCCAAATTATTGGTTTTCCTTTTCCTGATTATTTGACATTGATCTAGAACTTGGCCAACTAATATTTTTGTTGCTAGAGAAGGACCAAGAGGTACTGTCTCATTACTTTATCTCTTTTGTTTTCTCCTCAAAATCAACATATTCTGACATTTCCCACCAGAAGAAATCACATTGCAATGGTTTCCATCATAGTTTAAAGAGGAGCTTATAACTGTGTGGTATTCACATAAGTACTCCAGGCAAAACAGGAAGGACTATGAGGTATGTCTTTATATAAATGTACCTTCTATCCTATGTCACTTCATATGTATGTGAATTGAAACACAGTCATGCCACTGTTCAGTTGCCCACAACTAGCCTGCTTAAAGCATAAACATGAGGTCAGGTTCTTAGCTGATATAAACCATCATCATTCTGTTGTCTTCCATGTTTTCCCATCATCCCCATCCTACGCTTCTTAAGTCCAGAGGAGGAAATCTAGGAAGGGTCTACCCATTCCAGAAGCCCCATATTTCCTTTCCCATTGATGCTCCTTCCATAGGATTTCCAATCCCTTCCTACCAAAAACACCTGTTTTGACCACAGACAGAAGGCTATGTTTCAGGATGAGATGGAATTAAAGGAAAGGAGATAGTTGCCTGCAAGCATGTAATTAATAAAAACACCCACAAGAAGGTCTGGTAGTTTGCTGTGCTCCACAACATAAAATCAGCATTAAAAACAAAGGCAAAATTAATTGAAGCGCAACTTATTCTGAGTAACTGAGTATCTGGTGGAATGTGAACTTGAACATATTTAGTCTAAGGTAAGATGGATGTTTTTAACAGCAAGCTTGATCGCCTGTGGAACAATTTATTGATGACCGCTGTAGATTCTTTATCACTTGAGGTCTTTAAAACAAGACTGGAGGGTCGTCTCAAAGTCATGCTCTAGCCAAGCATAAACTGCTTCATGCAAAAAGCACTTCGTAGCAATCTACACTGGATGTCTGTGAGAGGTCTGACCTGAAGGCCAGTCACGGTCCCATCTAGTTTCAGGTCTATGAATCCATCATGTGGAATGCCCCAGACCAGATTCAGTGCCATTAAAGATTTACACCAATAGACACTCTGGCCCAGAGCATGAGTGTAATATATCCAAGTCCAAGATGCAGTTAAGATGTGTGGAAAGGCTCTTTTTGACATCTGTGAGTTTCGATGACATCCTCAGAGGGTGGGTGCAGTGCAGGCAGTATGCAGTGACCAGGCATATCACTTCTAGTAAGTATTAGGTGACACTGCCCTCAGACGGTCAAGATGGAGTAGGTAAACACTTCCTAATTCTTAAAATAAACTTTAAGGTAGGGCTTAACAACTGCAACTATCTAAATACATTTCAAGTAATGCACAGTAAATAATTTTCTCCATCATACTGGACTGTTGAGGAAAATGGTTATTTCTTTGTCTACAGCCACCACTAACCCGGAGTGTGAACATTCCAGCTTAGAAAATATGCAGACTTGCAACAAGGGTCAAGGTGGGAGACAGGCAGCTCCATCGCTCTTGCAGCTTCTTGCCATTTTTGCTGAATTCAACCTAGCAAAGAGAGCAATGTGCACTACAGACTCAGACTTTCAGCTGAAAAGGAAGAACAGGAAGGAAATTAAAAGCAAAATCCTGCTCCACATAAAACCTTTGTACCATAGCTAAATTTGTCTAGAAATTTAACATTAGAGAAATTAAATTGGCACTGCAAAGTCCTCCATTGGTTGAGAGAATATGATATTAACATCAGATATAGAATATAATTACATTTTTATAGCATCTTTCATGCTCAAGGTATAAGAGTGCTCTGCACAGTGTGTTACCGGGGATGCGGTAATAGGTTATACCACAGATCAGCGAGAATGAGGGGCACTGGGGAAGCAGTCAAAATAGACAGGGCTACAGGAGCAGATTTAGGCTCTTTCCGCAGATTTGGTATTTACAGGTTTCCTGCAGAATCTATGCTGTCACGTCACCCCAGCAACAGCGACGCAGTCCCTCGGAGGCACAGCAGCGCAGGTGCCTCCTCCCAGGCCGTCCTGGCAGCCACCGGCTCCGGGTCAGGCTCCCACCACCACGCCGAGGAGGGCTGGCAGCACTGCCCGCGGGCGAGGGGCCACCACAGCTCTGTCGCCGGCTGTACCGGCAGGACGGCAGCGCCTGACCACAGCGTGGTCCACGCCACTGATTCTGTTCCAGCTCCCAACGGGCAACACGTGTTGGCGATCTTGCCAACCGCTGTGTCCCCAACTCGTGCTCTCCACCAGAGGGGATGGCCGGATCCCCTTCCTCACACCCGGTGGGCTGAAACAGGGTCCTGGTCTGTGGGCAGGCTGGGGGGGAGGCCCTGGGCCAGGTCCCCAGGGACATCGGGGCTGTGAGCACCCTGAGAGGACTGATGCGGTGTGACACCAACATTCGGACCAAACACCCGAAGCGTCCGGTGTAGTCTAAGCAGAGAATCAGGCTGCAATTCACCTGAGCTAATCTATGCTTGTGCTTCAAGATGGGATGAATCACGGTCCCAGAAGGCCCGCTCTCTTCCTCTGCTCATGCGTGAGCCCCAGGTGCGCAACACAGACAGAGGCAGCTGCACGTCAAAGTTTGGGAAACTGTCGACAGCTGAGAAGTTGCCAACTCCCTCGGCTCTATTTAGGACAATCTGTGTTAGGAAGATAATTCACATTGTCGAAGGTAGGGGCCAGAAACTCCTTCGCACACGTAGAAATTCAAAGGGACTCTCCTCAAGACCTGGGCTGTTTAATCTGGAGTGGGAGAGGTCAGAAACAAGCTCAGAGGGCACATTGCGCTGTAGTAAGAAACTGCCGTTTTCCCTTCCTTATTGGTAAAGTGTTCCTTCCTACCTTCCTGCCCCTCCAGTCTACACCAAAAAGATGCTTCTGTCCAATCCTCTAAATTTCCATGGATGGTTTTAATACAAAGCCAGAGAGAACCAAGTCCTAAAATCCTTTTCATATATCTTCTGAGAGAACAAGTAAATAAAATCTCATCTTCTGGATAAGCAGATTAATGACGGAAAACATGGCTGATTGCAGGAAAAACGTGCCTCTTTCAAATGCTCTCTATAAGGTCATTCCCATAATCAAAAGAAAACTAATCCTCTTCCACTAAATAACGGGCTTAGCTAGCCGGTGATTTTACTACCTCAGACAAAGGTTCTCTGAATTCAAAGATGAAAAGTGCCAGAGATTTCAAAATGCTTGAAGAGCATTGAGCAGAAAGTACTCGAGGGGGGAAAAAAACCACCTTTTTTAACCTCTCTGTTTTGTTTTGATTTTTTTTTTTAAAGAAGGAAAGTAGTTCCTGAGGGAAGAAGGACACTTTTCCATCTAGACTTCCATTATTACTTGTTGTATGCTGGTCTGTCACTCAGGGATTGAGCCAGCCTTTGACAGCAGCCACCTCATAAGTGTTACAAAGGGGCGACTGTGCAAAAGGAGCTATGCAGGATATAAATGGGCCATTTTCACAAGACCTCATTTCTGCTGCACTGGTGCCTGCCTTGACTGTTAGTGTATTGAAGAAATTCTGGTTTAGGCTGCAAGAATTTCCAAACTTTCCCAAAGCTAGGCAGATGCCTACAAGCTTTCCTGCAGGAGCTTTTTACATGCTTTAATTGACCAAGAAATATAAAGGACAAACAGCCTTCTCATTCAAAAGACAAAATGGTTGATTAAACTAAAGAAGTGACACCGGGTAATTCTAGCTGACTTCCTTTGTCACCTCTCTCACCTCTCTGAAATAAAATGTTCAAGACTGAAGCATCCAAATGCAGATTTAAGGCAGAAATGTATTTTACAAAGTTTGAAAATCATAGTCTTGGTAAATCTATTCTCCAGCATCTCTGTGAAAGAGGAATAATAGTCTCTCTCCCACAGAAGGATTTTGGCAATGAAACACAAATTATGTTCCAATGCACTTGAAACCCTGGACAATTAAGAAAACAATTGCCCTTTGCAGAAATTCAGTCCATCTCCTTAGGTTTGCTCAGGTAGCTCTCCCTCACCCCACCGAACCACACACATAGACATATTTATGCCATCACCTCCACCACTGCCATTCGGCTACTATTGGGTTTTCTAAATCCAGCCCACATTGGCCAGGCTGCCATGGTGCTGGGCTGGTGCTTACCAGAGGGAGATAAGCAGTTTAACAGGAACAGCAGCACAGGAGCCTAGACTCTGAGGTGCCAAGTATGGCTCTATACAGCAGACAGCTCTGTCATGATAGATCCTATAAACACACCTGCGGGCAGCTCATTTAGCCAAGCCAGCTCAGGTATTATTGCAAGCAGTGTAACAACAATGCTAAAATGCATTTTTTACATTTTTATGAAGCTTCCTGTACTGACCCTACATTGCTTTTCCTTAGGTCCCCAGCTATCATTTTAATGTGACTGTGAAATATAAAGCCAGATTATAGTTGGTTCCTGCCCCATGACTTTGATTCAGTGACACTCATGCAAACCCAGAGACACTACTAACACTAATGACATTTTACCAGATCCCTGGTCATGAAGATCAAAGCAGAATCTGGCCTGTATAAATTGCTTCTTAAAAAATGTACTATTCCCAAAATTGGGAATAATGTGTTACACTGACTCCAGTGAATTTATTCCAGATCCAACAAAGACCAGGATCAGTGCCTAGCACTCCTCTCTTGCAAACTCATCCAACTCTATTCAGAAAGCTATTATCCAATGTGTTAATTTTTTTTCTTATCTGTTCTTACACTGATGAGAAATTAGAATGCTTTCTCACTCTCCTATCTTTTTATAAGTCAACAGCCTGCAATATGGTTTAGTATAGATAGAACACCCAATATATAAGCAGTAAATTATTCTGAAGCAAATGTTGAAATGTGGAAGGCTAGCGAAATATATCATGGTTTAGCTTGTAAATTAGGTGAAGCTCTCTAATGTAACCTGTGACAAAATTTGCACTTCATTGGAGTGTGATCAAGGTGTAGTTCTACGGCTCGCAGGCTGATCGACGTGAAGGAGGAACCTGACTCTTAAAATCTTAAATCTTAAAATGCAAACAGCATCAGTGGGGAAGGAATTGTGTTTTTCAGTATACCCATGCATTTCTATGAATTTATCCTACCCTATGCTAGTTAGGCTTTTTCTTTTCTTTGTCTTTTCTTTTTTCTCTCAACTACAATGTAACAATGACATGGGAAGGAATATTTCTTGTGTTTTCAAAAGGGGTCAGCTGGCAATAAAAAAAAAACAGGTCCTGTCCTGATACAGACTTATTGAACAAGCCATTTAAAACAAACCTGCACCAGTGCAATCTTGCCAGCTAGCAGGAGGACTGATATTGAGTTATGATCAATGATAGGTAGGTGAACAGGTAAGTGAATACTCATGTGAGGAAAGGGTGAGGGAAGAAGAGAAAATAGCAGATTGTTCCTTGGCTTGGCTAACACCAAACTGCTGATTAGCAAAAGTGGTTGAATCACAGGTTATACTTTTCAGCTCAAGCCTTAAACAACCAGATATCTTCACAGTGGCTCCCATAAAAACCCACCTTAATATCTCACAGTCTGCTGGGAGTGGAGTCTGTAGGCTCCATAATGTAGGATGCTAACTAGGTCTACTGTAGGTAATACTCATGAGCTCCCTTGGTGACTCCAAACTTTCTTTTAGATGGCTGTTCTCTCCTACTATGGATGCCATTTAAAACAATTTCCTAAATGTTTCTGCTGGGTACCACAGTCAACAATGGCAGCTATAGAGAGCAGTAGCCTGGTAGACACTAACCACCACAGGCTGTCTCTGTACCACATCATGTACCCCACAGACTCCTGTTTGAGAAGCATTGCTTTGAAGTAAACACTATGTTATACGTTTTAATTATCATCTTTTCATTATATTCACAACAAAGGCTGTTGTCAGAGTAGCTGCTCTTCCTAAGGCTGTGTTGCGACACCTGATTCATCCATCTTCACTTGACCCAAGAACTAGGACTGAATGAGAAAGATAGCCCTAAACCAAGATCTTCGAGCTGCTTCACCATACTACAGCTTGTAGCTGATCTGATCAAGTTTTTTGCTCTTGCCAAATGCGGTGCCTTGGCAAGGGTAAGGCAAGATATCATGGCTGCTCATGTGAGGAGGCTGCCCAACAAGGGCTGAGTTTTTGCATTCTTCCCTAATTAGGGAAGGTGAGCAGTGAAATCACCAAAACGGCATGCTCACCCCCCTCTCTTTCCTGCATTGCCTGGAAAGGTCTTTTCCACATGAAAGGGTAGCCAAGAGCCTGCCCTCACACTATGGTGGCATCCAAGGGTTCCCTACACCTCAAAGCCTAAAAAAACTTAGCTGTCAGGCTATGCTCAGTTGGGCTTTAAGCTAGCACCTACTGTTCTTGTAATTACCTTCTTTTAGTGCTCTTGCTTCTAGGGTTTTTATTAAGGCTTGTCAGAAATTTGCCCCAGGTGTCCAGACAACTGTTATATGCTATGGCTTTGGAGCCATGTTCTTGATTTCATTGCAGTGATATGTGCCTTCTCTAACCTGAGGACCTTGCAGGTTTGTTTGGGTTTTTTTAAGGGAAGGAATGGGGGCTTTTACTGAACAGCCAGTTTTAATTGAGTGACTGATTTTCCTTCAGATTTGTAGGCACCACTGGAGCCCTAGTACATGAGTGGACTGAGCAGTACCTCAGCAGACATTTACCTAAAATGGGAATATTAGTTTTTGCAGTTTGCAAAGGTAACTTCCCTATTCAAAGCCACAAGCAATAAGTGCAGAGCAAATGCTTGTAGTCTGATCTCTACCTCCAAGCACTGTGCCACTAGCTCTCACTGGTTTGCAACACGTGGCAGCACATTGATGGGCAATATAATATATATGAAAATGAAGGATCAAAATACATGCAAGGCTTCAGTGGTGGTGCAGAGGGCTGGAAAATACCTTGTATAGTACATCATTTCACTGGAATTTCTGATTTTCAGGACATTGGTTCTAATATTACTGCAGTCATAGTGTTTAATGTCCCCATAGTGGAATTCCAACACTGAAAAAAAGAAAATCTATGGCTGCTAGTCAGGAAAGTGTACCTCACTGCTTTTGACCAGGCTGATAGTTTTAGGAGCTACACCCAGCTGTGCCAGGGACAGAGCCTCCACACAGCAAGTACCTGCTCTGATACAGCAAGTACCTGGTAAGAAAACCTATCATAAGCAAGAGCCCTCTCCATACAAATTCACACTTACAAATGGTGTTACAGGTAACAAAAATACTCTTGAGGGACAGCACGTATTATTTTAAAATTTTGCCTCTTTCCTTTCCTCTTTTTGTATTTATCAACCACGAAGTTGTGATGTCTGCAGGAAGGAGACTTTTTCTATTTGAGGCAGACTTTTTGGTAGCTCCTCAGACTAGCCTGTTGATTGAAACTCATTCTTTTTATTTAGGGCCATCTCTGCCTGTGCTGTGTCTTTATGCAGTTCCTTATCTGGCCAGTATTAATTGATGCTGCTCTGTTGTGCTGATGCTGGTGCTGTACATCTTTCAAATAAAATTAAAATTGGATAGGGGAACATTTAGAAGGCATTCAAATGACACACTCATTCCGATTATACCATTTCCACTGTTGTAAATGGCCTCTCTTTGGAAAACCAGGCACCATTATCCACTCTAGGAAGCACACCGGTCCCACAGCCACTTCTTAGACAGAACAGGCTATTACAAAGGCTTTGTGAGCCTGCTGGGATGTCACAGTGCAAAATTGAGAGGCAGAAATAACTGTTTCTGAGGATTCCCATGGAAGTGTCTCCCCTGTCCTCATGAATGCATCAGGAGGCAGGTAGGAAATGCACGGATGGGCGTTTCAGCTCCACCAGTGTACTGTTGGATTTGCAAAATACAACCTCAGAGCTGCTCCCATGCATCAGATGTTTATGAGCATACATCCTGAGGCCAGGGCTGATTCCTGCCCAGAAGATGTCTTGAAGAGCTACAGAGCTAGTGCCAGACTCCAAGAGAAGCTCACACTGTTGGTCTGAGGAGCAGGTGGTTGGCAGGACAGCATCTCTGAGACCTTTCCGCCAGCTTTCCTCTCTCTGAACTTGGGAACTCCATTCACCTGAATAAAATCAACCTGTTCAAAAGATAGAACAAGATTAGCTTTGCTCTGCCTTGTGCTGCCAGACAACAGATGCTGACATATGAAGCAACAAGCCAGGATATGGTAGAGGTGTCTCCTGGTTGTTCCTCTGTGCTGGGGACACCCTTTACCATGTGGTAAACTTACTAGAGGAGTAAAGATGACAGTAGTCCCACTGCCAGCACTGCCTAACACAGCAGGCAGTCTGGGCCCTGAAACACTGTCAAACTGCTGTGCAGGCACACCCCAAAAAGTCCTGCAGAGAAGACATCTACATCCTTCCCAGCCTGTATCAGCCTACAGGTTCTCATGCTAAGGAAACCTTTCTGTGCTTGCTCAAGTTAGTTTTTAAGCCATTTTCCTGAGCTGGATTTGAAAGCTCACATGTGACATAAGCAGTTTTTATTTTTGTCATTGTCTGTAAAACCCTTATGTATAACTTGAGCCTGATGAGTGACACCTTCTCTTAAGCAAAATTCAAGGATTCCCAGAGGCTCACCTTGCTCATACCAAAACCAGTGCAAAAAGCTCTTCCTTCCACATCCACTTTTTTGGAGTTCTAATATACAGAGAGCAGCTTTACCTGTCCAAAAAGCTAATGAAAAATCTACACCACTTGGAGTAAAATTCTCCTTTATCTTGGATGTGGACTGAAGAAACAATGTCATGAGATGCAACAAATATTCAGATACCGAAATATCCAAGGGAATGGCTTGTGTCATGTTTTACAATATGCTTTAAACCATTTAATGGAACAAAGACTTTGGCACAAAATATCTCTGCATTTTGGCAGTATCGCTATTTATCATATTCATTTTGGATTCACCTTCACCTAAAACTGAGAAGCTCAGGCAGCTACAGAAAGGAAAGCACTGAGGACCAGAGGCATTTCATGTAAGTGGGCATCAAGCATCTAAGCATCTTTGGTCTGAGCCTCAAAATGTCAATACCAACTTTTGGAAGAAAAAAAATCCCAACCATAGTGCTGGAGCAGGTAAAGGGAGGACTCAAAGAGTTATGCTGGGGTTGATGAGAGGCATTTGTGCCCCTGCACGGAGCTCAGCAGTTCCCACAGGGGAGAGGAGACCCCATGCAGCCCCAGAGCCACAACAGGCTGCAGGAGGAAACCTCTGCAAACCACCAACTCATTCTCATGCACAGGAGCCCACCTGGGGCTTTCTTATCCCAAGGTCGCTATTGTGCCCATTATCACCAAATAATGGTATGTGTGGGTCTGTGCAGGAAAGGAGCTATGTAGACTTTTAGCCAATTAATTTCAGAATTGATTCTCTCTTCTGCCGGCATCCTCTACAGCCAGCAGGGCTCTTCGCTGCAATCCAATGCAATGCACACACCTTTGAAAAATGATGCTTTCAAGCCTGCCCTGTGGTGCAGTAAATTTGAAAGTGCTCTTAATAATAATAAGGATCAACATTGACTTTAATGGTCTTCAAACCCTTCGTGTAATTTCATTAGCTACCCAGCACAGATGCAAGCAGGGGTGATGTCATACTTTCTCCCTTGCTCTGAAACCTGAGTCAGGCGCCAGAGATAGAAACCAGTTTTATTGCCTGTAATCGGATTAAAGTTTCTGGCAGTTGGTGATTGATAGGTCATTGCCAGAGTAATCTAGAAATACAGAAGGTTCCTGTGAAGATGCAGCACAGCTCAGATTGGGGTGAGGTCTTGCAGACTGCATGCAGAGTTGTGGATGCCATCAGATGTCTGTAAGGACTCTGAATCAGCATGGGCAATTTGGCATTTAATAGCATTCCTGTCAATGCAAGCACCAGAAGACAGTGCGGTTTCACAGCATGGAGCAACCTGTGTTTTCACACTGGTGGTGACTCCCAGAACTCCCCTTTTTATTGCAAAGCCCATCAGCATAAAGACCTCATGTAGGTACTACACCACCTTCACATGGTCAACCTAACACTTATCTGTGTGTGCAAGTTCTCTCCTGAGCCAAACTCCTCTTGTCTTCCTCTGCTTGACACAGTGAGCAAGACTGAAGGTCTGAGTTTGCTAGCACCTTACCACAGGCTGCTATCTTTGCCAAGAATGGGAAACAATAGTGGTAAACTTGTGATATCTGTGGACACAGAGCAATGTCATGACCCCCACCCCACCTTGCAGAAGTCAGACCCAATGGATCGAAAAACAAAAAAGAAAAATCAGAACAGCAACCAAAGAGAAATGAGGAAGCTGGATAAGTCCATGACCATTGACTGCTTTAACAAGACTTTTTCAATAAGCTGATAAGATGCAATTACCTCATCGTCTGAATATTGCAGCAGTAAAATCAATGCTACTTAAGGAGTCTGACAATCATTTAGGCACTCTCTCGGTATTTGTGAAAGGCAAGGCAATTCTGTGTAAAACATTGATTCATGTGGAGATATCATTAAAGCACCACAATACTAGTCCCCTAATGGGTACTGAGAAAATTAATTTATTCCAGCTATGGAATTCTGATAAAATCAGACCTCTGAATCTTCATCTTTAGCTGGATAAAGGCTTTTTCCCAGATGAGAGCTCTTCAGTGATGTCTCATTGGTGTTGGGTAAGAGGCATTCACACAAGACCCAGCACATACCTGCCTAACAACAAATTAGGATATAGACGAACTCTCTGGATGGGCTTGTTGTATATTACCATCATAACATCATTATCCATTGGGTAATGCTAGACAATGTGATTTTGGCTTTACTTCAATGTATCTGATTAGTAAATATACCCCCAAACGTGTAACAAATAAAAATCAGGGTCACAAATACCCAAATCATCAAAATTATCTAACTCCCTAATATATTTTAATTGGTAGAAGAGGCAGGCATCTAGCCAACTTTCAGCAAGCCTGAATGTCCTGTGATTTATGTATACTACAGATGTCAGGAAGGGGAATAGATTGCCATGAAAGGTTGTGGAGCCTCCATCATTCAAGATTTCTTCAAACCAGATTAGACAAACATCTGCCAGGAATAACCTGGGCACCATTGCTTCTGTGTTCCAGCCAGGAAATGGGCTGCACAGCCTCTTGAAGCCCTCCAGCTCCACAACCCTAAAAAAGCCCCTGATATTCATTTCATGGTATTCTGATTGTATAGAAAGTCTGTCTGGCTTTTTATCAGATATTTAGATAGTAAAGCAGTATTAACTTAGTCATAACAATCATACCTAGAATAACGTGGATCAATTTTATTTCTGGCATGATGTGACTTCCCTGGAATTATATAAGGGATGAATTTAGTTCAGCATTTGGATAATTAATAATCTATCAACGTCTTACATTAGTGTGTATATTGAGTTATTCTACCATCATTTAAAACAGTGGCATCACTAATGAGACCATTAACTATAGAGATCGTCCAGTCACATTGGATTCATGTTTTCATTATTTCTATCTAAGGTTAGTTTTTAGCTCAGCCAGTTAATAAATGCCAGGGTGATGCTGGCACAGAAAATATGCATCTCTTAATTTTCGTTAAGATGTCATGGAGAATGCTAGTAAACAGGAAGATGTGACTGTTTTGTATCACAGGGTCCCACTAGACAGAGGAAAGCTTAAAGATGTATTCTCATTTAGAACATGATACACAGTTACTTTTTGCATATTATTCTTGAAATTATTTGAGCTGTACCAAATTCAGAAGCTAATTAGGATCTAGTTCTGGAAAACACACCAGCTCAGTTTGCTGAACTTCAAATACACAAGTAGCTGCACTGAAAACAATGGCTAAATTTAAGCTCACACCTGAGTATTTGCAGGATAGATTTCCATGGCTCCTCAAGTGTCATTACAAACACAAATCTTATCCCAGCTCCCTGACAAATTAACTGAGTTTTACAACCTTTTCAAGTTGAATTGGGTTGTAAGTGAGTCTGAGGTCAGACAGAGGAATCTCCACCAGAAGCTCCATTTTAGACTAGTCAAACACCAGATTAAAATGTTAAAATGTTCTTTAACTTTGGTCTTCTTAAAACTCAGACTTTAAGACCAACAATGTGAGCTGGAATGCAGGAAAAAATATTGCAAGAGCCTCAGTAAAGTGGAACTTTTAGGGCAAGCTTTAGAAATTACATCATATGGGGATGTTTTTGTTATTACATCTCTAGCAAAAATGAAATAGACTTCAAAAGATGAAAATTACACCTCAGTGCATCATATTATGTGCCAGACTGACAACGAAGAGTCAGATTATAACTAACTGGGCACCAAGCCCATTCTTCATTGACACTCATAAAGAATAAATATTAAGAGATCAAGAACACAGCAGCAGTCAAGATAAAGAACAATCTGATCCCTGCTGCACAGGGTGGTTCTTTAAATATTCAGAATGTATCCCAGCAGTGATATCAGCCAGGCAAAATGAATTATTCTCTTGAGTCCATCAAAGAAAGAAAAAATGAGCACAGCTGAAAAAATATCCCGAAATAAGAGAGGCAGCAGTGGCTACAGCTGTATGGTCATTGGTAGCCATGCCTAAGTTCAGACTCAGACTCCATCAAGTGGTTTGCACCAGTTGTAGCCACATTTTAGGCCTGGGTTTGTCTCTGACTCATGCCAGCTCCTTCCACACTGTCCTTGGTCCTCTGCCTTTCTACTGCTTTGCTCACCACTAACAAGGCCATCTAGCCAGCATACCTTCTCCCATGTTTCCCTGCCCCACACAACCTTGTATGTTCTCCTGTAGGATAAGAATAGCTAGGGAAGAGGTTGAACCGATCTATGTCTGTTCTAGAAAGCAGCAGTTCCAATGTCAGTCAGTGTGTATTAGTGTGGAAAAAAAGAGAAGACAGAAATAGGGTGCTCTCCAGGAATTTTTGTTTCCATTTCTGTTTTTCCATTCTCATCCCCTTTTCATGACCTCCACTGGTAATGAATCAACATGGGCCCTCACTGACTGACACCAGGCACATAGGTAGAGACTCTGGAAAGAATCACATTTTCTGTATTTCCTTGCCCTGCCACAACTTCTCAGAACAAGGCACAAGTTGCTTGTTTCCCCCAAACCCCATCTCTAGAGACATCTCCCGGTGATATGAAGAAGCAGCAGGGAAGTCCCACTAATGAGCAAGCAGATTCCTTCTGTATGCTGCACTGTAAGTCTACACGGAGCTTCATGGACCAGTAAAACAAGAGATAAACTGACTTCTAATATATTCCATGTGGCTTCATAGATGGGGTAGAAGCTGTGCCCAGGGGAGGTGACACAGGTCCCCATGCATCCCCACAGCCCCACTCCCAGCAGCAGAGCAAGAAGGACCCCCCTGTTCAGTGCTCCTGAGGTAGGAAGAAACCCTGTATAACCCAGATGAGAAGTGGGTGAGTTGTGCCCTCACCCCATGATTCCCCTTCAGCAGTAGCACTGCAGGAACAGGACTTCAACATGTAATGCATATATCCATCATTGCAGTTGGTTAAGTATTTTCAGTAAGGAGTTGGGAATAGCCCTCTTGCAGGCCAGGAGAGAGTTACATGTTCATGCCCCAAGGACTTCCCACTCTGCACTGGTCTCAACCACTACTGTGTTGTGGTTTCCTCAGAAACTGGAAACTGATCATCTTGCAGAGAACCCTCTACAGGCTAAGCTCTTATATTTAGCATTGCACGCTGGAATAAATAAGGCTGTACGTGAAAACCGACTATTTTCAAATGTCACTGAAATTACAATTCTGTATGTCCTGACTTTGCATGGCTTTAAATCTCATTTTTAACAGTGTAATAACACAAAAGCAGGGAGAAGAGAGAAAGGGAAGGGATGAATTTATATGCAACAGATAGTTCTTGTCTTTTGCTATTGAAAGACTTTGCTGCTGCTAAAAAATATGCTTCAGGCTTTCATGGGATCCTGATTAATAATATTTAGGCCTAATTTAAGGGTGCAGAGAGAAACTGAGTGTTACTAGTTACACTGTTTACACAGCAAAGTGAAATAGTCCAAGTGCCAGTATCTTGTGTACAATTAATTGGCTCATTAACCTCAAACAAGGTCAAATACAAGAACCTAGCTGCATACACTTTCCTTCTTTGTTCCCACACAAAAGTCACTCTTGTTGATATTGGGAGAGATTTAAGAGAAAAAGAAAAGATACCTGATGAGAGAAAAATATCAGTAAGGAAACGCAAGTGAAAAAAACATGAGAAAGTGCAATGACTGTGTTAGGGATGGCACACTGATTCCCCTGCTGTGCTGGTGGGGATGCTTGAGGGTGCTCCAAAACACCCAGGCTCTGCTGTTCCAAAGCAGGTTCAGACAAGCCTTAGAAAACTGTTCCAGGGAAAGTCCTCAGCCTGCGGAAATCACATAGATTTGTCGTCTCTCATGGTGCCTGGATGTCACCTTCAAACCCCAGGATACTTATTAGACCCTGTAAGAGCTCAAGATCCCTTTTCTTGGAAAGGCAATAGATAGCCAAGCTGAAAAGCTACAGAAGTATGAAGTCACTCTGCATTCTTAGTGACTTCAAGCATTAGGTAGTACATACAGCCAGACATATCTTTTATGCCATTTTATTCCCCATACATAACACAAATATTGTTATGGAATCTGTCAGCAGGTAGGTGATCCTACCATCCATGGAGTTACTCCTGAGTTCACCTCCTGGTCTCATCAATAGCGCAAAAGCAATTAGTTCTTTCTGTTAGTGTAAGCAATTTCAACTATGGAACAAAGAAACATTTAAAAATTAAGACTTCAAATAAGGAATCACTGTAATAAGGTCATTTTGTGTGCTGACAGTGCTCAGACTTCATCCTGGTGCTTCTAAGTGCACACAAGGTATCCTGACTGTGCTTTCAGCACACTCTTTGTAACAGTGCTGATTTCTCCTGGGTGTGGATCATGTTGCCACTTCTCACACCATATGCAGGAAAAGATAAGACAAAAGGAAAAGTCTGTATTACAATTCCTGGGCAAGCTGGAATTCAAAATGCTGACAGTTGACCCTCATTAGTAACAGTAAAGTCCAAAAGGGATTGATAATTAGACCATAAATAGCCATTTTGGACATGATTAGTGGCTGTGTGTTCAGATACTGGGTAAGAGGAAGATCGCAAGCTTGCGTGGGCTGCTGGTTGGGCAGCAGTACTAAGCAGAGTCACACTTGGCATCATTACAGCAGCCCAGACAGATTCACAGTTGGTCATTCTCATCCATCCAAGGAAAAGATGGGCTCTGTGCCAAAGGGGCTTTCCATCTCTGACATTTCATGGCATGTGCCATCAGACAGATCAGGACAGAGAGTGGGAAGTTTATTAGCAGTGGCTGGCAGAGTTTAGACAGCTGTTGATTTCCACTGCCTTTCTGAAAGCCTTGGAGCACCAAAATTGTGGAGAATGTTATCTCCAAAACACTGATCAAGAACACATCTGCAGGGAATTCAACTTCAAATACATAAAAGGTTACAGCAAAGAGGAAATGGCTGTCCCCATGCTCGTGGTGGAACGGACCAGACAGAGTGGGCGTACTGCAGCAAGCTAGCTGGATACGAGCTAGACATCGTGAGAAGCTCTCTAGGAGCGAGGATGGTGAAGCCCTGGAACAGCTCACCTGCAAAGGCCGTCTGCAAATCCTCATATGGAGGGATGGTAACAAAAGTAACCCATCTTGTCACAGCAGAAGGAGATAAACTTGGTGAGCTCTTGAGGGTCTTTCCAGACTTGCAAGTTTTTACATGTTTCACAAGCAATAAAACCGTACAGATATTAGAGTCATACACTTTTAATAGTGACACACATCATTTTTAATTCAGATCAGAAACAGAAAGTTCGTTTCAGAGAAGTTTCCCCAAATGTACATGCATCACTTCAGCATATCTCAAATGGCTGTATACTTGGAATGATTGTGCTGTACCTCTACCTCCTAGCACTATGCTTAAATACTCCTTTTCCCTAGTCTCTGTGTAGTTACCAGGTCTTTCCTTCTGTGCTCTTCTGTGTCCACACAGACTTCAGCTAGCTTGGACCCCCAGGGCAAGCCACTTCAAACCTTTGGCAGGTATAGTAGATATCTAGCAGTGTGTTTTGCCTGGACTCTGTACTTCCCTACAACTTAACAGAGACACCTCAAAACCCTACTAGCATCTCTTTTTGATGCAAAATTGTCATCTTTTGATTAAGAATATTGGTGGTCATTATCAAAGTAGATCAAGTGGCAAGTTTTTGGAAAGTACACAGCAAAAATCATTTTGTGGCAGAACATACTTGAGATTTGACTTTATAAGCAGCTAGATCCAAGCAAAGAGTTTGGAGGGACTGCTGTGTCCTACCACAAGACTTAAATATGGGAGAAAATGAAAAGTTTAAAGCAAGAAGGGCTTCCAGGGAAAGACCACAGACAGTGCTGATAGGAGTCCCTGGAGGGGTCAGGATCAGCACAGGGCACAGCAGCCTTTCTGAGTTTATCCCATGCATTTCAGTTTGCTTAAAAGGTTGAAATGGTCCTTGACCAGACATTTTTTAAAGAAAATCTTTTTAATTGAGGCAGTTTTTTCCAGTGCTAATGAAAACCCCTTCATGATTAATTCAATATCCTGATATTTGAAGAGCACTGATGTTGTGGTATTATATAGCTATCACAGAAAATTACCACTTCAGGACAGATGGTGCAGTGGTGTTGATGAGTAACAATTAAGCCCAATCATTAAGGGCTCTTCTGCTCATTGAAGACATCCACTGAAGACATGTATATGAGAAGTAGATATGACTTTTTTCTGCTAGCAATATCCTCATAGACTTTCTAGAGGGCCCTTTTTTATCTTTAGATGAATTAATTAAAGGGGCTATATTTGAATTATGACTTCTGATTCTCCTTCCTAAGTGTTAAATGGTTTTAGAAAAAGTTTCATGTCTTAAGCTAGAGTTACGAAGTACTTGTAATCATTGAAGACTGATCCATTATACCTCACTGTTAAGTTTCTAATTTTGAACAACCAGGTGAATCAGATCTTTAAAACTTTGTATCCAAGGAACTCCACAAAGTCACAAGGAAGACTGTCCCAACTCCATCCCAGAAAGGTACAAATGTGTTTTTATTTCAGTACAATATAAAGTGGGTAGTCTGTAAAATAAGGTGACTAGTGTGGATGGCTTAATGAACAAGAGCTTTTGGTATTTTCTTGATAGAAGTAGAAGAGAAGGATGATTGAAATGTCACATTAAATGGATAACAGTGATTGATATCAATTGAAATACAGTAAGACCCATCAGACTCTAAGAGCAAATAGGCGACAAGCATCTCCTTACCAAGAGGAAGGTAGCTGGTGATAGGTCTGACCTCAGCCTGGTCAAAGTGGTTGCCTGCACCATGCAAGTCTTCATTTACCTGTGGTAAATTTACACCAATGTGTATGGCCAGAGTGTTGCATCCCTTGCTGTGCAGCAACCACAAGTGACACTGGGAGTGATGGTGGAGCTGATCCAAACTCTAAGAGAGTCGTTACAGTCCATCCCTTTCACCAGGATCTGCAACAAGCCAGGCAGCTGGGGGGGCAGCCAAGGGAGTAGTCTCAGCATTTATATCCAGAAAATACACATGGAGAGAGAAATCACTGAATTTGGTTGTGGCGGTAGGCTTGAAATCTAGCACATGGGCTGAGCACTGAGGCCTTTGGAGACACAGGGTCCAAACAAGACACAGCCAGGGGTCCCCGAGCAAGCCAAACACTGTGGTGTTGAAGACTGTAGCAGCAGCATGTTAAACAGTCGTACTTAAACAAATCCGCGTCGGAAGACAAGACCTATTCACACTCTGGGTCAAATGAGGAAGAGCAGAGCATTGCTTGTAACTGCTTGCACAGGGCTTGCAGGGAAGACTAGAGCCTTGAGGTATTGAGCAGAGATGCTGGTGGGAAGACCAGGTTCAACTGCAGGCTTTCTGTAACCAGGTCCCTTAATGAAAAAGAAAAGTTTAAACTCAGGTGTTCCTCTGTGCCATGTGTGCCGGTAATAACACAAATTACTGCTGCAGGAAGCCATGTGAATACAAATGAAATATCCATTTTGGGTGAAATATCCATTCAGATGTTTACAGAGATAGAGCAAAATTGCTTCATAGATGATAGTGACTATTCATCCCCAATTTTCTGATGAGACCCTAGAGCTTAGAAGAGGGTCATGATAACCATTGCCCTCTTCTTCCCAGATAAAAGAATGTAGGATACCAAGGGAACAGAAAGCACATGTTAAATAGCTGACTTGTGCCTTGCTATTATCATCCTCCTTCCTACATAATAACCTCCTCTTCTCTATTTATATTCACATCTATATTTAATGCTCACTGAAGACTACAGACTTGTGTTTGATGTTCAGCTGAAGACATGATTCATCACAATCCTCATTTTTAGTAATGGAAAAAGGCTGTGGTAGAAAAAAACAGATGAGACTGCTTTTCATCTTGGTAGCCATGTAACCTTTATGTGAACTTGGAAAGTCATACAAAGAATGGCAGCCTCAGCCTATCATGGGTGATTCACAAAGTTTTCTGAATGCTGCATGACCTTCCCTAGCAGTATCTGATCTCTCCTTCTTTAAAGAATGCCTGTTAAAAATGGGCAGCAAATCACCCATTCCTTAACCTACCATTTCTGTTGTTGTTTTCAACATGAGATGTAAAAAACATAGTATTTATTATAAAAAGTTTTCAAAAAACCAGATGTTATCATCTCTATGTCTGTAGTCCCCGGAATGAAAAACAAGGAGCATAGGTCAATTATTAACTTGTTTTTCACACTATACCCTGCAGCCAGAGCCACCAGTGTTACGACTCCCAACCAGGTGGCCAGAGGAGAGCATGGCACTCCCTTCCTGGTTACCACCAACACCACTGTAAGAACAACCCACTGCAGAGCCACTGAACGCAAACAACCGAAGAGCCACTGATATCAACTTACAACAAAAAATAGTCTAGTGCTCTTCCTTATGTGAATAACTGGAGCACCGGACTATTTTTTGTCATGGGATGTATATGCTCAGACTTTCCTTGCATGGACAATGCCAATGTCCTTGGGGTTCAAAATATTCCTATGCACAGAAGCTAGTTGCTAGCTATTATTTAGCCACAACTTTATGAATCTTTTTGCACAGAAAATGGATTTACCTCCCTCTTTTCCAAACTAGCTAATTTGCCTTATAATAACTAACATCAGCCTGTTAGAGATCAGACATAGCTGGGTTAGATGACACTATAATTTAAGAATATAATTTAACACTAACCTTTAATACCAATGTGGAAGATTGCAATTCCACTGGAATATGTGAATTCATTAAACTGAAGTTATTTTCATTCTTCAGAATGCGTTCTTTACAGAAATAAGAAATAGTATAAATGACCTCCAAATTCACAGTTGCTATTAGGGATATTGCAGTTTTGTTTGAATTAAAAACTCTTTTAGTTCCTGGAAAAAGAAGAGCATGCATCCTTCAACTTTCTCATTCCCGCCTTCCCCAAAGGAGCTTCAGTCAAAGTGGGGTTACAGTGAGCGAGGAACCCAAAGACCTGGCTGAAACTGCACCTGCGTGGTGGTGAAGCCAAACCAGAAGGTGTGGTTTGGAGGCCTGACGCAATACCTATGGAAGAGGCAGGTGACTGAGACAGGTTCATCTGATCACCTCAAGTCACACCCCAGCACCGTTTGTTTGCTCAAAATCGCTCCTTGGGTCCAAAATGTCCTGGAGCTGCTCCTATGCTGAGGAGCTGACACCCAGCTCTCAAACGCAGCTCCTCCTGGCAGAGGTATGGAGCGGAGCCTCAGCGCCGGACGCCTGCCGTGGTGACGGGGCAGGGCAGAGGGCACACGCGGGTGCTCACTCAGGCACGCTGCCCCGCCATCGGGAAGGGGCTGTGCCCAGGAGCATGGAGACCGCAGCACCCAGCCTCCCGCCACCACCGCCTGGGAGCGTTTCGGCAAGTGTGCCCACACAGCCCAGCCCTCAGACCTCGCCATGTGTCCCCCTCCTCATATTAATCCCCAATTTTTCAACATCCATGAATGTTCAAGTCCCCCAGTGAGCCAGCCGGCGACCTCCCTCTGGTTCAGGCATCGCTCCATCTGTCCATCACTGATAGCGGGCAGTAAAAGTCATTTCTGCCTAACATGTAGGCTGCAGCTCCTGGTGTCAGTGCCAGTCCCAGACACTCCTTTCTCCTTCCCCCCTCTTCTTCCTCCCGCTGGGGGTCCCAGCCCTCACACAGCCCCTCAGCTGCAGCAGGTCTGCTGGTTGGCGTGGGCATAACTGGATCGTGGGACCAACCTGAGTTAAGTTGGTTTGTTCTGCTGGGCTGTTCTTCGGGGGCCTGGTTTTGTGATCCCCTGCTGGCCAAGGCAGCCAGGACGAGGAAAGCGGGAGATCAGTGCTGCTGAGCTGGCTCTGCTGCCAAAAGAAAGCCTTGTTCAAGTTTAGCCTCAGTGATACCATTAACTGGGATGTCTGGGACTGCACACCTCATGCAACATTTTAACCCGCACTGCCACTTTACAGAGATGCTTACAGCAACACCAGGGTCGGGTGCAGGGGGTGTCCTCTTTGCATATGTACGCTGTACCTCTGGACTTCTTTCCAAATAGCATGCCATTTCCTACCTCCTCTCTCTTCTTTCCAGCAGCCTTACCTCTTCCCTTCGTCTTGCCATCGCTGCCTGCATGCCTGACTGGTGGGGCAGGTGATCTGGTGCCTGAGCAAGTGCTGTAGATATGTTTAGGAAGGGACTCAGGCGATTCAGGATGACACTGGACTGGCTGCGCTAGAAATCAGGGAGGTCACATTTTATATGTGAAGGCAATTGTCAGTCCCAGCCCCACTCTCTCTTCCATCAGCATGGGCACCGCAGCACTGGGTGCTGCATAAGGGAAAATCCGGCCCACGCACCCCACAAAATCTTCCCCCAGATGCATGAAGAGACTAAAACCAGACGGGCAGATCAGGTGCAGCTCTCTTTTCATGCTATCCCCATCCCTCCCCACATCCCTATTAAAAAGCAATGATTGAAACCCATTTCCCTCCTTGTTATTCCTGCATTATAATTGTTTCTAAATGCCATTTTTTCTTTAATTACCCCTTCCTACATATACATGAGAATGATAGGGTAAAGAACAATCCAACATTGCAATTGAATTACAAAAGCATTGCACACGGCTGTCCTATTAACTTCATAGCAGTGATGTGTTATAAAATGCAAAGTGCAGAAAAGGGGGTAGTAATTTGTTTATAAATATGTTAGTTAGGTGGAGCAAATGCCATATTGCCTGAGAAAAGAAAATCACTGATTGCAAAGTGTGCCTTCTAGCATAGATTTCACAGGACAAAATGTAGTTAATAAAACTACCTTTATGCTTTTTATTACAGCTTTTTAGTATAAATAGCTAATAACCAATTTACATTAATGGTATTGGCACAAATGTAAATTAGGGTCTTTTTGTTTGTATTGCTGAAGTGCAATTCTATTGCCAGACGATTGTGTTTGGCTATTTCATTAACTGGAGAGATCTAAGAAACAGATACAATTCCAGGGCCTGCCCAAGGAATATTAATATGGAAAAGAAATTGTACCGCACAGCCGGTTACAAGCTGGGGCCTCACAAAGAGCGCGTGTGCTTTCCGCACCCAAGCCTGTCTCTCCATCACGCGTGTTGGCATAGAGAGACCACACCTCGAGCAGGCTGGTAGTGTCTCAAATCAGGTGTAGAAACAAGGCTTTCCAGGCTCACACGGCATTTCAGGATTTCAGCTGTTTTCTTGTTCTGAGTCACAAGCACCAAGGTCTTGGGAAGCTGGTTGCCACCGACCCTAACAAAAAGAGAAGACTGCAAAAGCACAGCAGTAGTCTGGGGTCACTCACTTAAAAGAGGGGGGACTTGCCTCCGCAGGCATGGCAGCTCCACTGGGGACAAGGCCATCCAACATGCCAGAAACAGGGCTGTCCCCTCCCTAACGGGGCTGTGCCCTCCAGGTCCGTCTCTCCTCTGCTAGGAAATACTCTCCTGCTCCTGACTGATTTAGAGCACCCTCCTCCTTGCCATAGCAAAACCGTTCTCCTGCAGCCGAGAGACGTGCCTTGTATTTTCTCCAGCGTAGTAAGCGACATGGAACCTTGCATGGGATTTACACCACCACTTCTCCCCATTCCCCGGGTGATGTCTTTCCTGCTTGACACGTAGAAAAAGGGATGGTTGCAACATAATGATTTTTATCGGTTTAGATGGCAGGTGGAGAAAGGGGCCTTTACAGCCTACTATATCAATGCTTCTACTAGCCAAAGATCAAATGTAAATGTTGGCAAATTACTGGCAAGGCACGGGGAAGCCACACAATCCCATCTGCTACAGCAATAGCGGGTTTCCATTTCAGGCCTCATTCATCTGGGACCTTTCATATTCACAGGGTCTTTCTTTAGTCATGCTATGTAAGCAGCTACTGTATATACTGAAAGCCAATTTTCCCATATACTTAAGTGTGCTGCTGGAGGAACAATAAATCATGAATCTATTTCCAATTTCATTATCCTTTATGTGATATTGATACAAAAGCATCCTGTGCCCTCATCTGCTTGTTTCTTAGATGAAGACTAGAAGAAAGGCTTCTTCTCTTTATACAAATTGGCAGTTAGCTGTTTTCCTTTCATCGACAGAGAAGGTGACAGGCATTTTCTACAGCAAGAGGATTTTGGAAAAGGGATGTGTGTATTGGTTGTGTGTTGTTTTGCTTCCAAGCATGCAATACACTGGGCTAAATTTTGCTGCTGTTGACACCAGTATGACATCTCCAGAAAATCCCTGATGAACACAGCATAATTTTTTCCTTTTGAACATGAACAGCCATTTTAAAGAATCATTATGTAAATATACATATATATACATCAACCACAGCTCCCTCTCATCCTCACTATGAGCAAGGTCATTCTAGCAGATCAACAGAATTACGGTAGATCTCAGTCTTGTACTTATGCTACGCTGCTATAAATCAAGAATAATTTCATTAAAGTTCATCAAATTCTGTTGACGCAGCCCCAATGTAAATGAGGTCAGAAACAGGCTTCATGACCTCTGGGTCCTCTTGCCCACTACATGCACAGAACATAATGAACTAAGCAAACATAGCAGGCAAGATAATGCTATTCCTGTAGCATACAAAATATTACAAGCAATTAACAACGTCATTATTACGAGTTGAGTGTTATGAATGTCCAAGACTTAGAAGAAGTAAAAGAGGAGAATCACTTCTCTGGAGACCTGGCACCAGGAGAGAGAACCCATCATATGAAGTCAGCACCCCAAGCTTGTTCTGGTTTGGTAATTACTTCGTTACCGTCTGGTTGCAATTAGGTGGACTAAGTGAAAGACTTCATGGTTTCATTTCCATTCCTAAGCAACAAGACCAATGCTCCAGCTGGCTCACGTGGCTCTCTTGCATATTATGAGCCATACAAATACCAAACTGAGCTACTTGTGATTCGTATTAAACTTATACCATCCAATCCAAATCCCATTATCTGAATACAAAGATTCCCAAAGGGTTCCATGGGCTTTGGATCAGATCTACATCAACAAATGCCAAGTTTGTAGGGCCAAAATGAACTGACTACACCAGCGTAATTTCAGCATAACTCTATTAAAGTCAGTGGGGCTACTCTGATTCATAAGAGTCTGAGAGAAGAATTTAACCATTAGTGGTTTGCGCTGGAATACAGTGTGCTTCTCATTTTATAGCAGTCCTAAAGATTTGGGGTTTGTTTTATTTTTTTTAAAAACCCTGATTATTTTTTTTTCTTTCAGCCGTAGCTGTTACATGTTCTCCTGATGGTTTTTCAGAGGTAAGATACGCCATTTAATGATGTCATGATTTCTTCCAGTAAAAATATTGGTTACAACCTATAATAGGGCAGGAAAGCTTTTAGTACAGTGTAGCCTTTGAGCCAAATTTGGCTCTTACTCACACTTCAGTGGGATTCTGTTCTCGCTTGACATCAATAATGTTGCCTAAGAGGAAATGAGAGAGGGGTTTGGTCAATTATACATGTACAATTTTTACAGAACCAGCTTGAAAGTGACAGAAATAGTCATTAATGAAGACTAATGGGAAGATTCTGGGCTACATAAATAACTATTTACTATTTCACTTTAAAGGCAAGAATGGGAGGACAAAAAATGAATGATCACAAGACTTACAACCTGATACGGAGCAGTGTGTTTAGGAGTATACAGCTATTAATAAACTCATATGCCGGTATTTCTGTATGAATAATATCTCAAAGCTTTATGCAACTGCCACAGCCTTGGCTCACATTTAATGAGAAGGCACTACCTGCTGCTCTGAGTCACTGAACAGGTTAAAAAGCTGGGTAAAACTATGTTTGCTTCTCCTGAGGCTGGCTGGTTGAGGCAGCTCTGATACTGGGGAGCTGCCCTGTGCTTCCTGCTGTCAGTGTCAACATCCCCACCTGCCACCGGCACAGAGGAACCACGGGGCACCAGCAGCCACCTGCATGCCTCCCCAACACAGAGGAGTCACAGTATTTTACAGGTAAATAAAGCTGTCTGCAAGGACAGGGAGTTGTCATTTATTTTCAAAAGTTATCTCATCTCCTGCAAGGAAAAAGCCCATTTCTTTATCACTGGGAATAGTACTGTTTACAAGAAAAGGGCACCAAATCAGGCCAGTCTTCTCAGAGAAGCCCTACAGACAGACGAAGCTCAGGAGAGTTTGACTGCTGATTTGATGCTTCTTGCAATCCCCCTGAAGCTTTGAATGCCTTGCCATCATTATTAGGGGATAAAACTGCATATTCCATAAACCTACCTTAATCTGACAACTTTTACAAGTGCTAAATTCCCTTTTAAAAAAGTGTTTAAAAAAAGTACCAAGGCACAGATTTAATAGCTGGGATTTAGTCGGTCAAAATCAAGGGCAGGTATGGAATAGCTCTTAAGAAAGATCAAACAGTGTGCACATCACAACCAGCGGTGGTGGGTGCAGTGATATATGGTGCAGTTCAGGCTGGCTCATTTGCCCAGAGTCACTGCATTACCAGCACTATATCCTAACTTAACTGCTCTGTAAAAGTGCTTTGGAATAGGGAACTGCGAGAGGAGCCATATAAAACCAAATTGTCTTCTGTTCTATCTAAAAGTTAAAGGCACCAGTAAAAAGAGAATAAATATCACTCCTCGCTTTATGCAGATGGGAATATCCATCATGAAATGATTGATAAGTCTTAGTTGAAAGGCAGCCTTCAGGGTGCTGCTCTGTGCCGCCTCGCTGAGAGACGCAGTGCCGTATCCACAGGCCACGGCTGCAACGGTGGTGGGAAGCTCCCCACCAGCATCTCCATGCCCCAGGCAGGGGCAGCCACCTTTGGGGCAGCCTGTGGAAGTGGCAAGCCTGCTGCAATATTTTGACTGGGGGCTGGGGCACGAGCCCTCGCATGTGCCCCATGGGTGGCCCTGCACTACACCATACCATATACCCCACCTGGACCATTTAATTTTGGAGAAGGAAATAGGGATGCTCCAGGCTATCCATGGCGTCAGAGAAGATGTGCCAATAACTGTCCTGTCTCTGAGTGTGTCATTCCTTGGATGCCTTCTCTAGGAGAGGAAAAACTCTTGCCTGTGATCTTTAAGAACCCAGAGGGTGTGCAGGAACAAATAAATTTTCTACAGCAGTTTCAGATGCCTGGAGACCCCTTTGATGCCGATTTGCAATACCTGCTGGGAGGAGTGAGGGAAATATTCAGTGGACAGCAGTCACTGACAAAGCCAAATGCACCTCATGAAGAGGATAGGAGAGGATTTGCACGGAAAGGCGAACAAGAAGGTGAAGCTGCCACACCAACACAAAATTAAATATCAACTTGTGGTCCAGAATAACTGCCTGCACTAGACATCATTAAAACTTCTGGGAAAGGGATAGCTAAATGAAACTTCTCACCAAGGAAAAATTATCTCAAGGAGAAAGATGCTTCAGGAGCACAGCAACCTCCTCCCGGCACTCAGCTCGCAACTGTCACTGTCTGCTGACGAGGCAGCAGGGCAGGGTGCCTTGGCAGGGAAGCCCCGGTCAGTGCTCGCCACAGCCCTCACAGCCATGAGCCCTGCGCCCTGTGAGCCCGCGGCATCTTCTGCCCGCTCTCCTGGACATCTCTGCTTTTACCTGCTTTTCCAGTCTGCAGTCGCAACACGGAAGCGTGGGCATCTCGCGGTCCCCCTGAGGACTGGAGCATCGCCAGCCTTGGACACAGCACCAGGTGTCCAACAGCATTGGGTGTAATCACAAGTAAATTACTTAGATAAAGACCAGACTAATTGTGTTGAATTATGGGTCTGTCTTATCTCTAGCTCCTGCCAAACACAGTGACATTTCCCTTGCGCTAGCCTCGGCAGTCAGTGTCGCCGCGTGCTGGCAGCCCTCCTCCTCGCAGAGGGCAGTGAGCCTGTCGGACCTGCACACCAAGCTGTCTCACACAAGGGGCACAGCCATCAGCCTGTGCTTGCCCCTGACCAGAGGCTCCGTTCACATTTCCAGCCCTTCCCTTCAAGAAGAAGTTTCTGGAAGGTCTCGCTGATTGCCAGCTGACGGGCTGGCCCCTGCTGCATGCTTATTAATCCCCTCTAATTGCTAGGCGGTGGAATATTTAAAACAGCTTCTTTTGTGACTGGTTTGTTGCCTGCAGTGTAAATTTTGTTTGCGCTGTCCATATGAGGATGTTTATTTCTAAATTTTATTATTTTCTACCCATCTGTGTATAAGGACAGGTGTAAAAGAGATCTCTTATTTGATGTTACTTATGGATATGTTTCTTAGAAATAAAAACGATTAAAGAAAGTGACCTCATATATGCCAGTCTGAAAATGGGCTTTATTAAATCACAAACATATCAAGTTTAACTGGTAAAGATACCAAATTATTTGTAGAGAAGGTTCCCTTCAAAGTTGGAAGCAGTGTCGCAGCCCCAGCAGGCCAGCACGGCGAGTTGCCACCTGCGGGGACAGGTGGCTGGTCTCTGCAGGGCAGCCGGCAGGGTGACAGCACAGCTGCCTGTGGCTGCCACATCTGGCAGAGGGGACGTTTGAGCAGCTGGTGAGGTGCAAATGGAGCCATCGTCCTTCAGGGCATGTCTCTGAGTAAGGCCAGCAACAGCCCAGTTTATAAAAAAAGTTGCGCCAATTTAACATGGACCATCTTCTCTATAGAGGATGCTGGGCAGGATTCATTTCATTACCCGATGAGTCCCTGAGATCCTCAAGGTAGGCGGATCCTACGCTTTGCTTCGCTGCCCCACAGACCCCCACAACTGCATCTGCCAAAACAGCTCGTTTTGGTCTCACTGAGATATTTTGGTCTGTCTGGGCATTCAGTCTTGGTATGAAAACTTCAGGAAATAGAAACTCCATCTCCCACCTCCATGGTTTGCTCCAGAAATACCAGCACCCTGCACTACAGCTCCAGCCAGTTACACCTTTCTCTGCTACATTAAATACTCTCTTAATAGCTACTATTCTCTCCACACAGAAGTGTTACTCATCACAAGTAAATCACCTCTCTGATAGATAACAGAGACAGCAAATGCTTTGATCCCAGAGTCTGCATACACTAAAGTGAGGTAGGCCTGGTGGGAACAGCCTCTCCATAACATTCTTTAGAGAGGATGAAGCCTCTCGGGTGTGAGTCACCTCCTTAACTTTGCCCAAGTCAGAGCTGGTGTCTGAGGTGTCCCATTTGGTAAGAAAGGACAGCAGCCCTCTGACTTTGGTGTATGATTGTTTTAATACACTGAAACTTACTTGGTTTGAATGGGTGAACTTCTTCTGAGTTTGCTGTTCTCAGCAATAATTACTAATCCTTCTGGTAGCCTCCACTAATCTTTGTGGTGGTATGGAATTTTCAACAGAAGCTATTTTACCTTTGGAAAAATGGTTACCATTAACAATGTTGAATAACATGAGGTTTAGGACAGATCTCAACATTACAGTCACCCCAACTCCGTAATGCTTCCCCATGGCCACCCACTCTTCCAGACCTGTCAGTCCATTCCCAGTCCACGACCTTTCCAACTACTAAAAGAAAAAAAAGGCAGGCAGATTAGAAGACTTTCATAAAGTGTGAAGTCAAACACTTAAATGTGCTACATCTTTGCAGCCAGGCCTTGCAGGAAAGTTTGTCCTCTCATCCAAGGAGTGTCTCAGAAAATCTTGGTTAGAGCTGTGTTTTCTGAAGCCAGCTCTGGAAATCAGATGGTTGTGGCCATTCTAATCGGTGACCACTTTTGCCGTTTCCCAATGAGAGAGGGGTGAACAAGTGCACCTTTGTTTTCTGCTTCAGGGTCATCAGGAGATAATAAAAGTGCAGCCAGCAAATATGATGCAATGCACAGAAAATGCCTATGTCTCATGCCTATGTCTACAAATAGTGTAGTGAAAAGACACCAAAGCTCTTGTTGCTGCTTGTTGCCTCCAACCACGTTTCCTCAGGAGCAGAAACATGGAGAAAATATAGGTTTCCTTCCACCGAATGGCTGTGTTTGAGAGCAAAGTTTCCAAAGACAAAAGGGCTCACACACTTCCAGCTGGAAGCACTGCCCAAGGGCTCTGCCAAGTCACACTGGGCCCACAAGGCAAACATATTCATGTGTTATTAGCCTGTTTGTAAGGCTGTCCCTTACCACCAGAAAATGTCCCTTTACGCAGTCTCAGAGGAAGGATGGTATAATTGTTACCATATGAGTTTCAGATGTAGAATTTCCTGGCCTGCAATAGCTCTGTGATCTTCAGCAAGTCACTTAATACCTTCCTGGCAATTCTTCACTCTTTAAAAAATGTGAGGGTAAAAATGCTTCCCTATTCACAGCAGGTTGTAAGGATAAACAGCTCAGATGCTGAAGTGGTGAGATACTGTGATAACATATGTACCATAAAAAGGAAATGTCTCATGAATACATTGAAGAAGACAGAAAACAGGTTAGACTTCAAGGAACAGCATATGTCAGTCTAGCAATGTACAGTCAGACATTTCTACAGCTTTCTCCTTTTCTGCCATTAAGGACTAAAACCATGGCCCACTAGCATCACCAGCTTGCCACCAAAGCAACAATGATCAGTCAACAGCATCAAAAGCTTCAGAGAAGATCTTAACTCTACACTAAATATTAATAGTAAAACTTGCCTGGTGCCTGTAGCCTGTTACACAGAAGCAGCAGTGCACGGGGAACTATTTGCAACAGAACTAACTTTATATCATGACCTCTGATGAAATCCTGAAGTCAGTAAGGTGCCTTTGCTGTGGGGGAGAGGATTAACCACACTTACCATGAAGGTAAGTCTTTCTGGCAAGTCATATCTGCTTACCATAATGGCTGGGTCCAAATTTGCCTTAGCTCTAGGAAAAGGTTTAGGGCCTGCTTTGAAAGACAAGAGATGCTGGAAGGCCATGATGTTCTAGGCAGCCTGAATGATCCTCAAGTAAAATTGGTAATGCCGGTCAAAAGCAACCTCAGGTACACCACCTGGGACCTTTGTGTCCAAAAACTGCCTCTGAGTTTAGTTCATTACTCATTTACTCAGACAGGTTATTCTGAGCCCCTACAGTGCTGTACATAGTTCATCCAGTGCAGTACATACAGGCTTGACCTTTACAGTGGAGCATCTCTACAACTTCTTGTATTGCCTTTTTTGCTATGACCTTCACAGGACTGTAGTATTAATAGCAAAATTGTTGTCATGGTTGGGAATAAAGTCAGGTTCTCGAACAAAACAGTCTGTGACAGCTTATAGTACCAAAAGATAAATAAAAAGTCTGTAATTAGGGAAAAGAAAAATTCCATTAACCTGTAGCAGAACTTTGTGCTAAGTGGCTTGTAAAACCTTAAATAGGGCAGTGGAAAAGAAGCTTTTGAAAGTTCCTGGGATAAGCTCAGGAAAATAGACAAAAACAGTGTGGGGTTAAACGTGATGACAAAATTGGATGGATTGAATATAAAACCAGTGTTAAAAGAAGAGTGTATGAATGAGGAAGAAAAAGGTAAAAAGCAAGACCAGAACAGATACTCCACTGGTACAAGAATGTTCTTCTAGGAACAACATTAAGCTGTCAGAATTTGACTGAGGTGGAACCAATCTGTATGTCTGTTGTCATGCAAAACAAGAGGAAGATAAACACAATGAAGAACAGCACAGAATATTGGGCTGCACTTAATCAGACATGAACACCTACGTCCAGGCTGTTCCTGCAGCTTGATCAGGGCACAGACTACATTACTCTGAATACACTAGCCCCGTGTTATACACTGGTGTACAGCAATACTTTTGCCTGTCTTCTGTTTTTATCAGAAAAATACAAGAAAGTATCAGCAAAATAACGATACTTCTGGAAAAAAAAATTTTCTTCTGATTCTCTAGCCTGCACACAAAAAGAGAGAGTTGTATTGTCTTGGGAAGCAGATGTATTTGGATCACATTTTTTTTCTTTTCCTTTCTCTTAAAAAGGAGGGGCATTTAAAAATAGTATAGCATCATTTTAAAATAGATTTATCATGTGGTTTTCCAGTTTCCCTTAGGCTTTTATAAGTGTGAAACTACGAGCATGGGAGGGATGCTCTGTCCTATGTAAAGAAGGCACCTCGCAGGGGACCCAGGCATGGCCACGTCTCCCACCCATGCCTCAAGCTCGTGGCTTCTCCCTACCAGAGCACTTAAAAAAAACACAGTCATGGTTTCCTTTGTCCCTTAATTTTCAGAACAAAGGCTGATAAATGCAAATAAATGACCCCCAGTCGTCATTCACAAAATGGTCTGTTTACACTTTTCTGGAATTTTAAAGGATCTCTCAAGGGGGTTCATGTTTAACGTTCACTGCCTTTCCAACACACACTGCTATCTGGAGCCTTGACTTAACAAGACTCATTATTTCTCCATAAAGATGCCTTTCTAGATGAGCTTTCTGATCTTCTTGTTTCTGTTCGTGATTGGAAGTGTAATGTCTCCAAACTGCCAGTGTGAATCATTAAAGTGTAATTATCAAAACTGTTTTCTCCTCCAAGTAATCTTTAGCTAACAAGTCAATGTGACAAGTAAAGAAGACAGGAGTTTTTGCAGACAGCTTGTACGTATCCAGGTAAGGTGGACAGCAAGTGCACATGTAAGGTTTTTATTTCAGGAAGCTCTGCAGGATCAGATCACATCCTTCATACTGGAACAGGCAAAACATGGTGCACAAACCCAAGCACTGCTCCTCTGTCTTCAGATGGTTGTTCCAATATGGGACTAACCAGATCTCACCCAAACTCATCCGCACAAGGAAACTCCACTGTGGCTCCTCTGGGCATCCTCAGGGGTCAGCTGGATGGAGACCCCTCTTCCACATTGGAACTGATGACAACAAATCTCAACACTGTATGTATGTTATTCAAAATGTAATGTGGCCCTGCAAGAAAGTGAGCAGTTTGGATCTGTGACCTTGACAGCCCGAAGTGCTGAATCTCTCCATTCAGGCAGTCCAAGGGCAAAAATGTGTGCATTTGCTACAACTGTAAGAATATTTTCAGTTAATAGGCTGCCTTAATGTCTAAAATTACAGTCTTTACACTTTCTCTGCCTTTCCTCTGAATACGCAGCTCCATTTGTGCATGTACAGACAAGAGAGATTTTGAATTAATAAATGTGGTATTATGACATGATCCTTTAAGCAACTGAGAGATGAAAGGCTGATTTTTGTTTCAGTCCTAAGCACACTGACATCAGGGGTAAATTTGGAGCTTGATGCAAGGGATTCAGCTGTGCAACTGACATTAAAGCTAATAGGAGCCACAAGAAAAACAAAATTACATTCTCTTCCTTGGACAAGAAATTAAATACAGATTGTAACTTATTCAAAGATTTCAAAGTCAATAACTTTTTCCAGTGAAATCAATGAGAAGGACTTTCCATTTCAGTTCATCAGACTTGCTGCCCACTGAGAAGAGTGACTTTATCTAGGATCTCTATCACCATTTGCTTTCCTGCGTTTGGGGGTTTTCTTCTTTCTTTCTTTGCCTGATTGATGATCGGTGTCATAAATACAACATTAATTTTTTTCCAAAGGTAATTCCACTGCTTTCAATAACTGGCTAGAATTTTGAAAAATCACTGGAATTTTCCTTTAAGACACTGTAAATGCCACAACAAAGACCAATATTATCTGATGAAACATCCAAAGCACACATCCCGTTCCCCAACAGGCCCGTTAAAGTGTGGCTGCAGATCTATGGTGACACTCTGACCAGGATCAACTTTCACCCAGTAACCTCTCTAAAAATGGTGTGCATACTTTGCCTTGGTCTTCATTTGTCATTGTTTGGTAAGGTGGGTATCACTTGAATGGACTTGATCTTTTTCCACTGGCAGTAGTAGTATGCACAACAGCAGTCACTTATAAAACAAAACTGCTACAGAAGATGGAGTAGTTGTGCCTGAGGGACATTAGGCTGATGTGTACACTCCATTCATTCAAAGATGTCAACTCGATCTGCTTACAGGTACTGATCCCACATTTTGTTCTAGGGGATTGGGTGTTAGCATTGCCATCTCCAAGATCTGGCCTGATTCCCAGCCTGACAAATGTCATTCATTCTTAAAACCACATGTTCACACAAACATGACATCTCTTCCCTTTATTTTCTATATGAGGTTTGTAGCTGCTCTGGGGCTAGTGTAAAATTAGTGCACCCTCCCAGCTTATGTACAGCTACACCAGCCCAGGCAAGCTGAGGATCCGGCAGCCAAATCACCAGGGCCCAATCGCTAACGTTATTTAATAATCATCATAACATTTAGCTGCTAAGTAGCCAAAGTAATTAATCACATCGTTCTCAACTTCCCACGCCCTGTAGTTATCTAGCTTCCTGCGGTCATCGCTCTGCAGCCCACCTGGTGTGCCCGCAGTGGCTGCTGAGTGATGTGCCAGACTGCGCAAGGGCTCTGCCCGGCTGATTTCACCCCCTGGTCCTTTGCACCCCAAGCTTGTGCTTGTAAAGATGGATGTGCAAGGTGCAGCGGGGACGCATGTGCGGTGAGGCGGGGTGGGAGCAGGAGCTGATGGTGCAGCTAACACTGCCAGAGCTGTGATGGTAGGGTGTAGCTTGCCGTGCAGTCCCCGAAGGTAAGGACATGGGGAAAAAGTCTGAATAGCACTTGCCCTCCCCCTCCTTGATACTGCTATATGTAAACACTAAATATATATATAGTATATACAGGATTTCCTATCAGTTAACTCAAGGAAACTATTATTTTAAGAACTGTTCTTCTCACAGTAGATTTGGTTTACTCTTGAATTACAATTTACAGTTTAAGCAAAAAAAATCAGATCTGTACTTTCATTAAAAATGTTGGTTTAGACTAGGAGAAAGAGAAAGAGGGAGAGACCCAGATCTTTTGAAGAAAGAGCAAAGAGCATGAAATACCCCAAGCAGACAGGCAATGGGTTTATTGCTGTGACTGAGGCTCTGTACAGGAACACCTGTGTCAGCCACCCAAAAAAACCTGCACAAAGTGCTTTCTGATAGCCGACGTTGTGGTAAGAGGCAGAGTCTGTCATTTAGCAAACACCCACGTGGGACACGCACTGAGCACCGGTATCGGGACTCTGCCTGTTCTGGAAAGAGGAGCTTATCTTGCTGGGTTGAGCTGTGAGCCACATCCAGCCCCAGCTGAGCTCCCCACTCTGGGCAGGCGTCCATCTGCTGAAGGTGGGCTCAGCCCGAGCTCTGCCAGCTCAGCCATGCCTACTGTCTGGCAATGCTTACACTCTGGTGTGGCATTTTTTTCAAGGCATCAAAGGCAGCAAATTTCACCCCAAATGAGATGCAATCTTCCTGATGAAGCAGACACCACCGTGCTGCAGCAAAGGTGGTGGGCATTTTTTTGCCCAGAGCTGTCACCCCAGGGCTCCCCTTCCCTCACAGGAGGGAAGTGCCTTTCCATTGCAGGAGCTCACCGCTCCTGGTGTGGCATGCACCCAAAATGCCAGGATGCACCAAGCAGCCATGAAGGGACTTTATTTTGATCATATTGTCCATGGAAATACAGGGCTTCCAAGCAACAGTGGAGATTATATAGGTTGTAAGCTTCTAATAATCATGGTGTTGGCACCACGTAGATGTTCAGGACAGTCTAGTGGCTTGAAGACTGTTTGGGGGCATTAGAGGCATGAGTTCAGCTCAGGCACAAACTTCCCGGAGATAAACTGCTCAGCCTGTGAGCATCTGTGACTCATCATTCCACCTTTGCAGACAGAGACGCAATCTCACAGGGATGTCCAGAGAACAAAATAACCCAGAGATTATGGTGCTCTCACCTACACCAGCGCTGAAGGACAGGAAAGCCCCCAGAGCTCCTACTCTCACTATTCAGCAAGCAAGCGGTCCAGGACTGACCACCACCTCTGAAAGTTCAGAGCATTTAGGCCTAGTTATATCCCAACAGAGCTTTTACATGTATTTATACAGCCAAGGTTATAAAATAGGTTCTGAGATCACTAGGGCGAGTTACAATGTCATTAAAAAAATCCAGTGAATCTCATTGCTTTTCATATTTCACAAATAAATATAATAAAGTGAGATTTTTCGTCTTGAAGTATCAATTTAATTGCTAAATTAACTTTCTGTTGTTTGGCTCCACTCAGGATATAGTTCTATATGTATCAAAAGGATAAAGAGGACAGAAATGGAAGACTCTCTACAATACAAAGATGAAAAGAATAAACATTGTGATCTGTGCAAACCCTCTGAAAACCCTACTTTTGCTCTTGATCTTATTTCTGCCCTGTATTTTTAAGAACTCAGTTGAAATAATAAATATCCCACCTTCTACCACTGGAAGAATCACTGCATTTCGTAAGACATAAAGCAGGTGTTCATATGAAGAGTTCATACTGCTTATTTTCAGATTCATATATACTCACACAGATTATTAACCCTGTAATCATTTGGAATCACATTCATGTATGTGTGCCTGTACATACGTATTTCTTTCACTATATACATTATTAGCAAATAGAAGTGTTTAAGTTACAAAAGGACAACAGCTGGATCACAACAGGATCCATGGCCACTACCTCATGGGATTTTTAGAGTACCATTACAGCAAAATCACTTGCAGTACTTTATATACCATAATCAGTGTATCTCAACAGCGCAACCAAGAGCATGAAGAGCCATCAGAAGCAAGGAAGGCAAGGGAAACAGCCTTCCCACCACACCAGCAAGCATCAAAAGTACAACTATTCCAGTAATAAAAGCGTGTCGCAACATAACCTTCCTCTGTGACAGTATGTACTATTTGCTGTGCATTAGCATTAGTATTTACTGTGACAGCGAAGGTGTTGCATCCAAGTATTCAGCAAAGGGACAGAGGCACTGAGTGTTGGGTTTCCATCAAAGGGCTCAGGCTGGGGGAAGAGAGAGGAGACCCCATGCCAGCCTCGATGCCCTGCCTGCTGCGAAGGGGGGGCAGCCCCAGATGCACCAGGCCATCTTCCCAGGGGGCCACAAGGGACATCCCTGCTCCCACCGCCCCCCAAGGCATCCCTTGCTTCTTGCTGAGTCACTTGGCTGTGGTGGATGAGCCGCTGGCAGCAGCCACCCCTCTCTGTCACCCTCCCTTGACAGTCCATGGGACTTGTGCTTTGCCCCAGGATGCTGGCTGGAGCCCAGGTGAGGTTTTGAAAGATTCCCCCCACAATGTGTTTTCCAAAATCCTGCCCTCTATCCCAGCAGCAATCTCAATGAGCTGCCCAGTCCCTGGCGTGCAAAGCGCCAGGAGAGCAGGGATCCCACAGCTGAGCACTGCCCCACAGCTCCCGGAGCTCTCCCATGGAGAAAAGAGACCCCTGGAACACTCAGAGAGCCAGAGCCCATCTCGACCCTACCTCTGCCCTAAACTCTGGGGACATGGAGAGCTTCATACCTTCTCTATCCTTTTTTTCAAACCTCATGATAACCTTGGCAAAGGAAAAAAAAAAAAAAAAAACCAAACCATAATCATGAGAGAGCCCTCTGCTGGTAAACTAATTTCTGGCTGGAGAAGAAATGACAAAATTTGGCTTGTGTTGGGTTTCTTCTCTACGCTGTCAGCAGATCTGTAAGGTTATACAAAACAGCATCCTTTCATAACTGCATTAAAGGAACAAGGACATCTGAAAATCTATGTGCTGGGAAGACGGTGGTGAATGAGGTCCCCAGGTTAGGGAAATCAAGTTAAGACAGTTTGCTGCTGATTTCCTGCAGTAGATTTAACTATTGAGTTAAAAACCCACCAACATTAGAGGTGACATTGCAATGTAAGTCAAAGGAAGATGCTGCGGCAGTTCAGGCTGGAGAGCAGAGAAGGAGAGGACATGCTCCCTATTCCCTGTCCATGCACTGATTATCTGGGTGCATTGCATATGTGATGAATATCAAGTTCTTACAAAAAGCGCAAATCTGGCCTGCCATTTGTGCCACACAGGCTGTCATCCAAGTGTTGGGTATGAGCGCTGCTCTCCCCAATCTCTACATTTCAGTCCTCATACAGCAGAAGTACTGATGTACCAATTCTGTTAGGACAATGCTATCACCTTTGAAAATGCATTTAGGGTTGAAATAAACCCAGGGGAGAGCAGATAGCCGATGAGGTGGTGGTGTGTGGCTGGAAGGCAATCAGTGCGGTGTCCCTCTGCAAGCAGGGAGGATCATAACCCAGGGCAGGAAGGCAATCCTTCCTTCCTTACACAGCTTTATCATAACCCTCCCTGGGATTTTGCGATCAGTTCTGATCATTCCGTTATCCATGATGTATGACACAGAAAGGGAAAAGCATGAAAAAGCACAGGTGAGGGATACTACGCTTCAGGTATTTCTATTATCTTTCTCCATCAAGGCTATTCAAATTAAAAAATGCCCCCAGCACTCTTTTCCCCACCACTGTCGATGGCCATGAGCGCTATGCTGTAGTGGATGTCCCCTTGTTTTCGGTCACTGGCCACACACGAGACAGAGCAGCATATCTGTACAGGACTGCCCCTGAGGAGGGAGGGATTCCTCAAAATCATGACTCTGTAAGCCCCTTCAATATTTATAAGTCGCATTAACCCTGAGCACCACATGTTAGGGTATTGATCTAAAAGCTGCTTGATAACACACAGAGAAATACTACATTGATGATATATGGCAAGGGGAAATACATCTGGGAGATAATGACAACTTGTTGCAGTTTGAAACGGTGACAAAATGTGATTATCTGAGGTAAAAATATGCTACTAATCATTTGGCAAGAGGTCAAGCGTACTTGAGCTTCGTGGTTCCCTGAAAAGCCCGACAATAAAAAGTGGAGGGAACGAACTGCATGAAGGCTTTTTTCTCACTAAGATCAGCTTTTTATGTTCATCTATTGAATTTTAAAACAGCCAATTTGGAGAGGGAGCCTTAATAAACTGACCTATTCTCTGCAACGCTGGTTTCATATTTTTCATCTCTTTCCTAATATAATCGATAGTAAAGGAAAGATTGGGCTGTAAATAAAATTGCTCATGTAGGCAGTCAATGGCAAGCACTGAAAGGATGTTTTAAACACTCTTAATAACAATTAACATCTTGGAGAGGTGTTGCAGCTGTCAGTGGGGCTGAGGTTAGTGCACTGTCAGCGGGAACAACTTCCATCAGACCACATGCATCTGCCACGCCACAAACTTCTTGTTTTTTGGAAAAAAGTAGTGCACTGAGTATGAATTTAGCAGCGGTTAACTTCTTTTTGCAGGGACAGTACAGAATGGCCAGTCCTTACTACAGAGAGAGGAGCTAAGTCCCACTATAGAGAGGGCAGAGCAAAAGGGGCAAAAGTATCAGTGGACCCCAAACCACCCATGTCATGAAATCTATTGCCAACAGGACCCAGGCTGGGTACCTTTCTTGATCATCCTCCACTGAGCCACACCTTCTCCTTCAGTGGATTTGTGAAGGGGTCACCAAACCATCACAAATTATGCTCTGACCACCAAAAATCCTGGCCATGGGCGAGCACACAGGTTTCTTTGATCCGTCAAGTGGGCATGAGCCTATTTCATATCTCCCAGGAATGCCTGCCACACCTGGCATGATCTGCCCTGCAGGAAAAATACCAAGAGCCTCTTTTTACATGTCTATGCTGGGACCCCAGAAGTTCATCTAAGTGCCATTTGCAGGTAGTGGACTTCCTTTTTTTCTTAAGTAATCTTGTTCAAAGAATTGCTGTACAGCCCTCAAAACAGATTTTATTATTATTATTTTATTTATTTGTTCAAAGGTAAGGTTTGCACTTAAAACAGAGAATGGTCTCCAGCTGTCAGCTATCTTATGCCAATTCATTATTCATAATCCTGATATTTATTTTTTAATTAATGTTAAGCTATTGTCCAATAGCAAGTTGTGACTTTTCGGAGGGGGCGGGGGAATGGAAATAAATGCTTTTGAAGTGGGCCAGACTCATTGTACAGGAATTGCAATTGCAATTATGCCTTACTGCTCCACTGATGACTTACTCCTCTTCAGCAAGGTAATTTCTTGGACCCAATAATGCACCCCAACAACGTCTTTTGCACCCATTTGTCTGCCAGTGCCTGTGGAGGGGAGGTGACTTACAAAAGGGTTAGTTGGTCTCTGTTATGGAAGGTTGGAAGAGTTACCAAATGACACCAGACTGGAATCAGGTACTTCTACAACCCTTTAACAGTGCCCTGAGTCATCCAGTTATGAGCAAGTTGGGATTTGCATCATCTAAGTGACAGTCAGATCTCAGTAACATGTGCAGAGTCAGCTGGGCTGTGGTTTAAATATGTATGTCCCAAGTGCCAAGAAACTGGGAGGGTTTCATGTAAACTCTCCAGAGGTACTGCAGGGACCAGAGACACTGCAGTCCTGTTCACACAGAGGGTCTCTGCACTGACATACCTCTCCATCCCATAACTTGGGGAACTCAGTTCTTTGCCCGAACCAATGTCATCTGAGCTTTCTTTTTCCCCCTCACACCTTCAGTCTATGTTCTTGGGCTTATTTTCTGTATAGTTTGCGCTAGCCAGCTTGTTCCAAACTATCCACTGTTCTGGGTGAGCAAGAATTATCACTGAAATAACCACACAAGAACAAGGGAGGAGAGATCCAAAAGCACAGATGAGCATGAGAATCTCATCTGTGTCTTTGAAAATTCCCCTCATTAGTATTACAAGCATATCTGGAGAAGGATGGCTGATAGTGGCAGCCCATATGGTGAAAAGAAAGACAATGTTCAAATAGCAAGAGGCGTATTTGCCAAAAGGCAGCACAGAAGCATCACCAGATTACATCCCAAGTGTTAAGTGCATTCCCCTGGGCACTCTGCTCGTGCACCTTTGCTGTATGTCAGACCCATACTTCACAGCTTCTTCAAAGAGCTCTTCAAAGAGAAGTTACAAAACCTTTTAGAGAGTCTGGTGAGACACCCAGAATCAGTGTTGTAACACAGCACCCACTTTGCAGTGCCTCCAAAACCACCCAGTGAATGCAGTATTCCCTTTGCTTTCTCATTCCAGTTTCTACTTGTTCCATGAAACTAAAATCTTGTCTCTACACAAGCTTTACTGTATAATTCATTCTCCAGTCTTTGTTGAAAACACACCAGATTCCAGCTATAAACTGCTTCAAATATCTTGAGAACTTCTGCAAAGCACAATGCAAATTTGAAAAGTTCAAGCCTGGTGCTAATGCAATAAAAGAAGGCGAATATGATTCCAGATATACAGTTGGTGTAATGCCTTTAGGAACCACTCCATCAGTTTGATTTAGAAAATGATTGTATTATGTTAAAACAACTAAATTGGATAAGAGGGAGAGGGATTTGTTGACGTAAATCTTGTCTCTGGGTTCCAAACCCCTCCAAGTAAATGCAAATAAGAAAATATATACAGAGAGAACTGCCAATTTCCCCTGAGGAGATCTTTTTTCAAGGAAGTAAAAGTCCATATTGGAAATCAATCCAGTTGTTTATAAAGCAAGAAACCTCTATTGGAAGTCAGTGGGAAGGAACATTGGAAGCAAACCATCAAATAGCAGAGAACAAAGGGAAAAAATACCCAAACTATATATCCCAAAGTTATTGTTTTCAAATAATGGTTCTGATTCTGACCTCATCCACAATAAATTGGGAATAACTTGGCATGTGTCAGCCGAACATCACCAACTCAAAGCAAACAAAACAAAATGGAAGAGCAATCAGGAATAGGCCAATAGCTTTGGTAAGGGTCACAGCGAATAATCAGCACAGGGAAGAAACAAGGCAGGAACGACCTTAGGCAGCAGAAATTCTTTGAATATTTTGACATGGTGTGCTGGTGGTAACCTTCAGCCTACCAACTGACAATGATAGCTCTTCACTTTAATATTTCTCCTGCCAGAAGAGTCCTACCAAACAATATCAGCCTAGTGGGAAGAGGAAGCCTGGGCAGAGGCCAGGGTAGGAGATGAAGGATTTGCCTCTTTTCTGCTTTCCCCTGTCCCTACAGCTCCCCAAAATCAGGAGGAAGAGAGGCAGTGAGCAGAGCCTGCTGGAGGCTCCCTTCCACAGACAGCTGTGATTTTACCAACCAATTCTTCTTCCAGCCCAGCCTTATTTGTCCCCAACCTCCTGCTTAAATAGGTAATTGAATATTGCTTGGCTGAATTAAATAGAAGATCTGGGAAATAAGTGCAGCTTTACGCTGTAGAAATGATGGGAAAAATTATTGATACGTACATCTGTGTAATGCTAAACAGCTGTCAAGAAGTAAAAAGAAACAAATCTGAAATGACACTGTTATGCATCCCCATACAAAATTCTTTCCCTGTAACCATTACTGCTCCTTCATCCGTTACACCATCAGGGAAACATTTGCTAGGTGATGAATTAACTCATTAGAGTATTCAAAGCTTTGATTGCTGAGCAATGGCCAAAGGCTGATTGGTTACCGTGCCTCTGCCTGGAGGCTGGTGTGGCCGCTCTGGTCACTCGCAGCCCTTCATCCAGGCAGATGGTGGTGGCAGTGGTGGTGACAGCTGACCGTGCTCAGCGTAGGTGCTGGTACAGGTGAGGGGGACCTCAAGCCATGCACTGGGCACTGGCTTTGGGGAGAGGGATTCATTGTAAGGGTTGCCAGCCTGGAGGTGCCTGGATCCTAGCCTCAGCTCACCCTTAATTTGAGCCAAGTCATCATGCAAGCAAACGTGAGTAAGGTAGTTCGTGAATCCCAATAGGCATCATGGTTGCAAAGCTTATTACAGACAGAGGCTGATAGAAATGGAAAAACCCTTCCTTTATCTCCTCCTGCACAGAGTGAAATCACAAGGGCATCTTGCCCTCGCTGCAAAGCCACAGGACCTTAGTGACTGTGGGGGACGGGGACTGGTCCCTGGGTCAGTGGCAGGAGCGAGCTGGCTCCAGCCCCTCTGCCTGCCCAGGCACCACTAGTCCTTGGCCCGTTTCAGCCCTCTCCCCTGGCAAGTGACCACTCTCACTTCTCCAGAAATGCTATCATCTTCTTGGCAGACTGGGCATACTCACTTCTTGTCCCAGTGGTACCTATTATCACCTGCCCTAGCGCTTGACTAAATCTTGAGTACATTACTGATCCATTAAAGAGTAAAATGGTCTTTCCTGCTTGGCACAGTAATGGAGTCCCCAAAAGCCTTGCCATACACTGAATCAGACATGGTCTGTGACCATGTAGACTAGTGCACACATATTGTTCAGGCATTTAAGTCAGATCAGTGATGTCATCCAGCATCGCCTCTTTCACCAAGACAAAATAGAAGTAGGTATGGCAATCCATTTGGAAGAGGCTGATCGCGCTCTGGTTTTTGAGGAAGGCAGGGGCAATTATTCTGAGAGAGCAGAAAACAGCAACAGCTCCTCACCAGCTCATGTCCTTGCCATGGGCAAAATAAAGAACAGCAAGAAAGAGGGTCTTTTCATTCTCTTTTACTGACATACAGCTCAGTCTTCAACAAAGAGGCATGCCCTAATACCAGGGCTCTGATCCCATGAGGATAGGGATGAAACTAAGGGCCAGTGTTCCTGGCTACCAAACCACTGAAGGAATGGGTTTATGCATGGAAGAGAAAGCAAGCTGCGTGCCTTTCCTTGGACTTCACTGTTTAAAACCAGGAGATCCCAAACTGCTGTATGACTACAGCACCCCAGCCCAGGAAAGGACCCAGGTTTTCTCACAGTCAGGGTTGTGGAAAGTGAAGCAACTGGAGATCAAAAAATCTCACCTGCCATTTGGCTGGTATTTTATCAAATAAGAACTCTTCTTTTCTCCTTGAGAGCCAGTTCTCACTGATGCTCATAGATATTCTTGCATTGTCATCTCATATTTTTGTGATCCTTCCCAGGGGACTGAAAGAACCTTATTAGCATTAGATAACTTAGTCTTCTATTACGCTGTTTAAATTGTGGCTGAGGGGCACAGGTACTAATTGTAAATGCAAAGGAACAGCTAAGCTCACTGGAGGTCTCACTTGGTGTCTTGCAGAAATCCCTATAGAGAGGCATCATCTACTGCTACCTCACTGCAAAGGCCCATCGCTCAAGCCATGGCGATTCATTTTTCATGATGGAAGAGGGAGTTGATTGAAATGGCATTATCACAACTCCACTTTTGTCCCAAGATGAGCTTAGCCTCTACCAGTGCTTGTCCTCAAACCTTACCCTGCTCCTGCCCAGTACCACCCTGATGCAACAGTCTGCTTGCACTCCTGCAATGCCCACAATCAAAAATGTCATGTACATGCCTCTGAAATGTAAAAATGTTTCTCCTTCCCCTTGGAAATCCCTAGGTCAGCTGTATATTGCCGTGACACTCCTGCAAGAAAAGGAAAAAATACGTTCATCCAAAAACTTCAGGTGCTGGAAAAGAGGGGTTTTCATCCTAAAATGTCCCACTGCTGCCTCTGCTGTTAGTAAAAGTCATTGTGGCCCTGTGCATGTCCAGCTTTCAGCCCTGATAGTGATTTCTTTTCCCAAGGTCACCTGCAGGAAAATCAGAAATGGGAATAAGACATCCTGACTCCAAATCTTACACTCCAATCATATGGCCATTGCCTCCCTCTTTTGCCTTTTCCAATTTTATACTGTTGTGCTTGCAATGACATTCATGCTTTACAGCACTCTCCCCTCCAAATGAAAATCAATAGAAGTCACCACTGGTTTAAAAAATGAAGCAAACAAACTTTTCAGTAACTCTAACTATTGCTCAGAAAGGATGAGAGCACTCCAGATGCCTGCTCTGCATTGGGTTTCTAGAGCAGTAACTGTTGTAACCAAACTGCTCCGCTTCCCCTTGCCGTTCCCACCATGAAAAACCAAACTCGTATATCGCACTTTACTTAAGAGCATATCAATATCTACCATTCTGTACCAACCTGGGGAAAATAGGGAGGGGGAGTATAATAGCTATAACAGCTAGCTCTGTGTATGTATTAGCCAGACCTATACTGCTGGATAAATACACCATATGAAAATCCCTGGTAGAAGAGCAATGACGGTCACAGTGGCTTATCTGCATGATATTTGATTAACTGAAAAGGAGCTAAACAAACAGTGATTTCTCTTTGGCAACCTGTCCTACTTCCTCCTTGAATGGTAGAGTATTGAAAAAGAAAGCAAAAAGCCTATTTTAGATACAGCAAGTTCTTGCCAATGCCCCATTCAAGTGTCCGAGGCAGCTGCCGCTCGTTGAAGTTTTGAGGAAGGAGAGCATCACCACTGCTGCGAGGCCTGGCAGCCTGCATCCCTGCGACACCACACACAGCACCATGGACACTGCACCAGGACCTCCCGGGGGGCTCAGGGGCAAGACGTACAAGGCAAAAGCCAAGTCCCCGCAAAATCAACACCAAAACTTCTGCTGAATTCAGCCAGGTCAGGGTGTCATCCAGAGGCTTTGGTAGCAGACGCTTCCATTTCTGACTTCATTTACTGTAACAGCTAATTAAATACATTTCAACTAACATTCACACTAGTGGCACATCATGTTGTCCTGCGTGGCACCCCAGGTGAACCTGGGCACAGCGATTCACCCCAGGGATGAGGAAGACTCTGCTGGCAGCCTGGCGTGGGGGAGTCCACACTGAAGGAGCACCCACATGTCTGTGTGAGACAGGACCAGGAGTCCATGATAGCAGAAAGATAATTCAATTCTCCTTTGGAAAAAAAAAAAAAAAAAAAGATCCTTGTGGAAAACACTCAAGTATATATAATTCACACCTGGGTTTTTGCTGGAAGCCTGGCCCCAGGGTATGTGTAATGATGCCAACTAGAAAAACTCTTATTTGGGGAAATTAACTGTTTAACCTCAGAAAATCCCCTTCACATTAAAGTTATGTTTCTCTTACAACACTGAAAAAATCCTGCTTGGATGTTAACTATTTTGTAGGCATCTTATTATGTTATTTGCATTAAGATGGCGATGGCAGAATTACTCAGGGGAACCTCATACGGATATTTCAAGGGTGTCTTTTTTTTTCCTTTTTCCCTGTTTTCTATGTGCAAAACCTAATGGCTTGGTTTTTTCTTTTCTCAGAGAGAAAAAATTATCCTGATTCAAAGCAGCACTGAAATACAAGGCTCTGCCAGATGTTACATAAACGGTGATGTAATGCTAAAGTATTTCATTACACATGCAGCTCTGTTCTTCAGCCCAGCAGTGATTTATTACATTTTGTCAATCCCATTTTATGTACCCACATCATTTTTACATCATTTTTCTTCATGACATTGTTACATTCTCACAGAAGCACATAGAGATAACATCGTAACAGTGCAGGCAATGAAGTTAGCATTTTACAAATAACGTTACTAATAAGTAAGTATACCAGTGAGGGGGAAATGGTCTGTCTAAGATAGTGAAAAGCAAATTTACCTTTGAATAATCTGATGGGGGGAAGAGGCCATAGGTCCAATAAGAAAACTGAGTTTGTATCCTCTCGGAGCATCTTCTGCCTTCATGTAGAACGGTGAGGAAATGCTGTTCTTCCCTCTTTTCAGTTTAATCTCACATTCTCTCTGTTTTCCTAATGTGTTCTATGTGCTGCCGTCTAGATCTCACACACCAGCTGCTTGATCAAACAGATTCATCAGCAAGTGCAAGAAAACCACCACTTAAAATCTGGTTTGACCCTGAAATTATCAAGCCATCGGATATATTAGCTTTTCTTCCTTGATCTTCCATCAAGGCTTGTTAGAAAAAGCACACCCAGCAACATCACTTCTTATCGGGAGAAAAAGAATTCCAGAAACTATAAGCTGAAAAGATATGAAGGTTGTGTCAATGCAGCAGGAATCTTAAAAAATGCATTCCTACAGCAATATGGTTAAAGAAAATAACCCTTCTAATGAGCAGGATGCCAAAAATCCTGTTAGACAGAAACAGAGAAGTCCTCTTTTCTAGCAGCCAGCCATTAACCTGCATGATGCAAAATGTTGCAGTGGGAAGCTGCAGTTGATAATAATTTAAAATTTCCTTCTTCCAAGGAGCACAGGGCCAAATTCTGCTTTTGCTATGTCACTAGAAAATCAAAGAAATCTGCTATTTTAAATGGTGTGTCCCTCTTGGGCATATAAAAGGCATATCCCTGTTTTATGCAGAGTCTCTGCAGGTCAGTATTTGTTACTCAGTAGTTAAGATACAGGTCAGCAGATGACTCAAGTATATGCTTAATTCTCATTATTTTCAATGGTTAAGTACATGCTTAGATATTTGGCTAAACCAAAGCTTACTTCTCCTGTTCTTTGGGATATGTTTGGGCCCTACTACAAAGCCCATTAAAATTTGTCTGACGCCACCCACCAACTGCACTGCATCAGGGATTTCATTGCAGACACTCAGCCTACCCTAAAATGTCAGTGTTTCACAGAGACTTGCTTCTACACTTACAAATAGCTGAGCGCTTCCCCAGTCTGGATGTCAAAACCAAGCAGACCCGAAAGGAAACTGCTTTCTGCTCCAGGACATCTCCGGATGACTGTCTGGTCCACAGACTACTCTTACTGTCTAAAGCAAGTGAAAAGATAAGCTGGGTTTATTTTTTACTCCCTGCTTGGGTTTCAGACCATTCCTAATTAATCCTGTAGTTGCATTGGTAGGTTGGGACTCGCCAACTACTATTGTTTGTGTTCCCCAGCTAGTGAGACTCCCCTTTCCATGAAAAGTAAGCAGAGACTAGAATTAGAGAAACTCAACATACCACATTTTTCTCCTTGTCTAGTTTACACAAGATCTTGCCAAGCAGAATTTTTTTTTTTTAAATTACACCATTTTGCCTTCATTGTTTATTTACTTCTGTGGATCCAACCGGCCATGGCACTGCAATAAGTCATCTCTACTGCCATTGCGCAGTTCAAAAGAGGGGTGTGTGGACAAGGGAAGGCAGGGACAAGGGAAAGGACTTGCCCAAGGCCACGCAGAATTTGAATGGCAGAGCCAGAAATAAAGCCACGTCTCCTGGGCGCCTGTCCCCTTACTGGACCTCAGTATTACAGTAAAATGCCGACTGACAGCAGAGTTTCATCTCTTCTGGATAACTTCAAGCAAAGAATTCATAGGTAGTTTTGGAGGTTCAGTCTCTTCTCTGGCTCATTTGGGGCTCATATGTCTGGGGTGCCTCAGCAGTGGGTGAGATGTTGAGCAGCTGGTGGGACGGCATGTTTCTGGCAGGGCAGCACACCCTGCCTGGCTCCAGGCATTGCTCAGAGAGCCCATCAGGCTCTGAGGACATTTCCATGGTTTGGCTTAGAAGCTGGCATCGGGTTTTTTGGAGGGGAAGGAGGAAGGACTGGATGTTCAGCTGTCTCACAAGGACCAAAATAACTGCCAGCACCCCAGCGATGCAAAGCAGTCGTCCTCTCAGCCTTGTGCTGTGTAAGGATACCTGGAAATGGAGAAAGAGCTTTTAAGGTACCATGGCACACATGAGGATATAGCCCCTCGGTGGGTGCAGGCTGCTTTTATCTTTTCATCAGAGTAAAAAAAAAAAGTTTATTATCTAACTAGCCATGAGATTTAAACTGGGGCAAATAGGAATTTGATTTCTTTTCAGATAAAAGAGATGTTACAAATGAGAATTTTATCTTGCATGGAGGCGTGACAAAGTATGAGACAGAATCCTTCTTGATTACAATCTTCCATCATTTTGATTTTATAATTACTGAATGGAATCAATCAGCTTTCAATTGTTACCTTGGCAAAAGATTAAAACATCATTACTTGTCATACATATTTCACACTTTAGCAAATTTTAATAAACTGAATGCATGAGAAATGGTCGTATTATCTTTCACGGCACTGGGATGCTAATGACATTTCTATTGATTTTAATTCACATTTGTTGGTCAAAATAACTCAGATTCAGGCAAGGCATGGAGTTCCATAATCAACACTAACGAATGAAGACTGCTGAGCACTGAAATGGCTAAAATGGAATCATTAATCAGAAATATCATAAAATAATCGCCAATGAGCTAGGGAGGTCTTATCTTCCTAATGATCATCCTTTATGGTCTATTGATCCGTTTATAAGGGGTACATGTTGGTGATCTTTCCGTCAGAGCGCTAGGGAGGAGGTAAAGGAGAGCACCACAGAGTAGGAGACATCAGACGAGCAGAGGAAGCCATCTCGGATGCAGCTGCCTATCAGCCATGACAGCCATTTTCACCACCCTGGTATTTCGGTGGGAAGCCGGGATGCCTCCTCAGGGATCTGGCCTTGGCTTGCTGTGGCAGAGACCATTTCCTCATGGTGCTCATCGCCCAGGCCAGCCAGGACAAGCACTTTGAACCTGCCAGCAGTGTCTCTGCCAAACCACAGCTGGTGCTGGCACTAGCCTTTATGGCTGTGGTGGTCAATCCCATGACACTGTGTGAATGCCAGGTCTCATTCCTGCTGTGCCAGCCTGGTCCATGCAAGGTAGCAATGCCTCTTCCACGAACAAAGCGATGGGGAACAGGTTCGGGAGGACTTTTAGTGGGTTCCAAATATCTTTTAAATACAAATTATAGGACAGTCTGCTTCTCTTAGCACATATACTGTGAGTAAACCAATACTCCAAGTTATCCAACTAAGCTAAATAATCCCGTCTATTAAGACAAGCAGAGATACTTACTACTGAATATTCCTGAAAGTTTTAGTAACCTAGTGCAACCAGTGCTTTTTTGCTGAATCATATTTTGTTGCTTGAACTCATATTGGTGCTTTCTCTTCTGCTTCTAAGCATGACTTAATAGCAAGATGATGTAATTAGACCTTGAATTACTCAGACTTCGTTACTATTATCAATACCTTACAGAACATTTACTAATCTACTCTGAAATGTTATAAATAATTAAAACTTAAATACATTTGTTGAATTGATACAGCACATTTTGTGATATATTTTTTTACTTATTCTCCTATGGTCCAATACTGGGATGCTATTAGCCTACAGACCTGCAAGCTTTTAAAAATCAACTCATCTCTAAGCCCTTGAGAAGTGCCATTAACACCAATAGAGCTAGACACAGCTTTAAAGTTGAACACATGCAGAAGTGTTTGCAAGAACGAGATTTATCTTTCCTGCCTACTACTGATCGCCTTGAACTCCCATGTCAGTGAGTGGAGTAAGCAGGTTTACCATGCTGTAGGGCAACCCAATAATACTGTCTTAACCCTTTATTGTTTTAATGCATGCACTCACAGACATATGCAATTTACTGATTTACAGCAGAATTTCACCAGTCACGAAGCACATTAGCAAAACTATAACATCGCTGAATTACCAGCTGATCTCTACAATTACCACCAAAAACCTTAATTGTCCCTCTCCTGATCGTCACCAAACAAAAACATGGGTGGGTAGGAGTACAATATGTCATGGTTTTGATGTGTGTAACGCAAAACAGTACATTTATTAGTGCTCCCAAATAGGGTGTGTTTGTTCTATCAGTGCTGTGGTTTTTGCTTCAGAAGTCTCCCGCACAGAAGTATGGATGTAGTGTTGTATCTCTTTAGTAAATATTATTATGTGAGGCCCAGCTTTACCAGGCATAGAGAATGTATACCTACTGTGGTAACCCTTAGAAACCATACCCCATCCTGTTACACAGCATATGCACACACATAACCATCCAACAGTCACTGCCCTAAAAATTGCTAACAACTCATTTGCAATGCATCATACAATAGCAGATGAAGTGGATTATACAATTCTTTCACTGCAAATCATTTAACTACATAAAGAAAGAGAGATATAGGTACTTAGAAAACAAAGTGTGGCATGTTCCTTTATATATTCCTGCTGGAAACAAAGTACAAATTCCCTGCATTCCCTCTGTTGTAGAGATTATCAGTTACCCAGTGAATCTGGCTCCTCCAAGAATTGCACTGTGAGCACAGGCAAGCCAGGGTTTGAGGCTTACTTCTACACTGTACAGTACTGAATGAAACCCAAAGATATCAGGAGGGATGGAGGGGACCTCTTTAGAGTTGGCATGGATGAGTAGATGTTTATGGACAACATGAACTGTAAACTTAAGAAAGAGCTACACCAAGTTGCACCATCTGAGAGTTTGGCTCTCAAGTGTTTTAAAAATATATCATCAGGGGTGAGTGTACATCACTGGGTTATGTTACAGGCTTGGGAACCACACTTCAAGGCTGTTCAAGTCAAGGTTTCGTGATACTGTCCATCTTCTATCAGACATATCTGCTAGGTTAACTAAGGCATTCTTGTAAGCAGCAGAAACATTGCAAAAGCCAATACTTAATTTAAGATCTAACTCAGCTAAAGGTAAAATACAAATATATATGCCAGGAAAATTGAACTGAGCTTGGAGCCTTAATGAAGGGAATCACAGAAGCAGCCAGTGTTGTGGACCAGCAACACCAAAACACAATGGATTGTAAATATTAATCTTCTCTTACTCCAAGATGATAAAACATGCTTCTCCTGACCCCTGCACCTCTTCAGAATGGGAGATATGATAACCCTCAAATGCTTTAGCAGAAGCACATATTACATTGTTTTTTCATACTTGTTCATTCTTAAAAATCACTATTCCAAGCAAAGCCACTCATGCATTTGCTTTCAGTTTGAGGCCCCAGGCAAGCTCTCCAAAACAACTTGTTCACGTCCATAAAATCTAAAAATTCCAGCCTCTGAATTTCCTTGGCAATGGGTGAGCAGCCAGCAAAACATCCCCTGGTATCAGCCCACAGGACTTCACATCCTCACCAGGAAAACGTGGTACCAGGAAAACAAAACCTCACCAGGAAGCCAGCAGCATTTTGATTCTGATTATAGGGGCTCGGGAACAATCAGGCACTGTCCTTCACATCCAAAGGCACAAGAAGAGACAGTAAGTTTTATCTTGTTGATGACTTGTTGATTAATGGCTTCCTAACAGTCGAAGTCATTTACTGCATATCCAACATAACTGATGCAACGTGCTGTGGTAATAATCTCAAATCAGAGGGACACCAAAAATGAGCCTGGAGGACAGAATTCTCCCTTCCCTATTCCCACATAATGGCCATTTATAAAGCTACAACAAGCCTCAAAGTGCACCCTGAAGCACCAAATTTAAACATAGGAGCCTGACTCACAAAGTAAAATGAATGTAGAAGAGTTTACTCGCTATATGTTTTAGCTTTAGAAGCCTCTTATGGTATCTCTGTTTAAAAAAAAATTCGACAAAGTTATGGCAGTGGCACTAAACCAATAAAGCAGATAAATTCAGAGTCAAGGAATCACTCTTACACTGCATCAGTCCCTAAGAGAATAAAATGTGTTGCTAAACTAAAGCCTCATTAGGATGTCATGTACTCTTCCTGTTTTCCTTTCCATGGTCACTGGTTACCAGGGTTTCTCCCTTCTAATCAGTTCCTTTTTAGTATCTTGTTCATACTTGGTGAAATACTGGCTCTAGAGCCAGTGTAAGATTTTCCATTTACTTCAGCGGGGCCAGGACCTCACACTCAGATGTTATTGTGCCTGTGGCTTGGCATAGCCCTGCAGTGCTCCTTCTGCACTGCACCTCTGCCCATTACCTGCCCTTCCCAACCCTCTGCCCACCAGATATCCCCACAGCTCTATCAGTAGCAAGAAATTCCTACCTTTTACTGAGCACATGGCTCATATACATATGTGTATGGATATGGATATGGATACAGATATGGATATGCATATGTATGTATGTATATCTCTGATTCCAAAGAGGGAAAGATAAAGTATACACACGTAAACTAGGGATTTTGAATAACCTATAGGTCCCACTGCCGTTATTAGCTCACATAGTTATCCCACCCAGGCATCCAGCTGCACAGCACAGGCCACCTCAGAGTATCAGGACCTGGAGGGATGTGATCTCCTATTCCCCAAGTTTTGCCTCCCCTCTGCTCTAAATTAGGTGGGACTTGAACTGTGGTTCCTGCAGGTCTGATATGCAGTCAGGGCCATGGGGACATTCCTGTCCCCCCTTCACTGAGGGTCATGGCTCTCCTGGGGCTCTCGTTTTACGTAGTCCTCTGCTTGTCTGGTCATGGGCTGTCACGGGTGACTCACCACCACAGGGAAGAGAGAGACATGGGTTTCAGAGCTGGGAAGGTGCTGCAGGTGAATGGGACTCTCTCTCATAACTTGTGGATTTTGCCCTTCTCTGTTTTAACCATAATATGCTTTTAACATCTTTATAGATGTATATGGAAGTGTCAATTCTGTTGTTGTTATGTATTGTTAAAGAAGCTATAAATGCCTTATGACTCAAGGATCTCCAGCCAGAAGAGAAGAGCTTAAAAATGGAACAAAATTGCCATCCATAATTTAAATGGGCAGCTCTCCCATTGAAAAATGCTTTTCAATTTAAACTCTATTAACAGGAAATTAGGAGATCTCCCATCACAGTGTGATTGTTTATTTTAAAATGAAAACTAAGAACATAAAAATACTATCAGCACAAATGTTTGATAGACCCAGAAATAAATTAAACCATTTTATTACATTTTTTTTACCCCCAATGTTTATCTTACAGTCTCCGGCAATTTAAATTTAATAGACAAAACTATTAAGAAGGTAGCGTAAACTGAAATTTTGGACCAACTCCTCATTGCTCTAAAATCAGTGGCAGAACTGCCATTGATTTCCATATGATCAGGATTTAGACTAGGGTGTTTTTATTAACAGTGCAGATACCACAAGAGGGGCTGACCCTTGACTCTTTGCATGACATATCTTCCACTGGTGTCAAGAGAACACCACAATCATCACATGTAAAACAAAAGTTTCATACCTGCTGTCTGGATTCACTTGTAAAAAATACATCTAGATATAGAGGTAACCTCTACGCATTTTAGGGATAAACGCATGCATACCTTTGTGTGTAGCTGCAGATGCAGCTGTGTGTACATACGTATGTCAGTGTAAGTATCCAACTGTACTGCCAAGGTGGCAAAGAGGGTGTAATGTAAATGGGAAGTCGGCTCCAGGAATTTAGTCCCTGTTAAATAGTTACATGTGCAATGTAGGGTTCAGCAAAACAGGTAACTCAATATTCCAGCATACAGAGTCCTGTATTTTTATTTGCAGAGCAACCAGTAGTCCTGTATTTATATTTGCAGAGCAACCAGTAGCCTGAGGCACAGTTTTCAAGTGTCCAAAACTACCTGATCTAGAAAAATGACAACATCACATGCCTTTTCTTCCAGGAAAGATTCTGAAAATTCCTCCCTCCAGTTTGGCCAGAAATATAGTAACATCAACTTTTCTGATAACATGTGGGTTCTTCTGTGGTAATGTCTAAAAATAAGATGTGTAAAGAGATGCAAAAAGGAGAACAAAAAGGCTAGCTAGAATTTTGCAAGCCTCAAGAAAAACACAAACTGTAATTGCATTCACAATTAAAATGTTCCCAGTCATTGCAAGACAGCCAAGAAAGCTCCTGGCTTTCTTTAGTTTGAGTATTATTTTTTATTTTTATATGAACTGTATTGGCTCAGTCATTCCTTGATCCAGTTTTCATCAAAGTTTGCTTTCCCCATATTGTGTTTTTAGCAAAGAACTTCCACATGTTTACAGTAAAGAACCATGACTTCTTGCAGTATGAGGCTGCTTGTTTTTCTAGCTCATATCCCTTGTCATATGCCCTGAGGGCTTGGTCTCCATGAACCAATGAAACCCCAAAGAGCACCAATAAAACCTGATAATAACTAACAGTATCAAAACATTTGGGCAAATGGGACAATGCCCTTCAGTAAGCTACACTTTACAGAGCACTCCTAAAGAAGGAAACGAGTCTGCAGGATGGCATTGGCTCTTCCATGACTTCAGCAGCAAAATCTGCTCCATCCCCTGGGTTCACTCCTGGTCCTCCTCTTCCTCCGGGCCAGCACCTGCAAGCCTAGCTCACAGCATGCCCCCGACACCACAGCATGCTTCTCCATGTACTTCAGCTCCTTTGGTGCCAGGATGCCTGCACCAGACAAACTCTCAGGTCTCAGGTCTGCATGTCCATTAAAGAAAGCAAGGGAGGGAGAAGTAGCACCAGGAGCCACTGAGCTACTGGAGTCTGGTTTCCTGCTGCTTTGCCTCACAGGCTTGGGCTTTCTAATTGAGCACAAACTCCAGGTGAAGTTTGTGAAGGTGAAGCTTTCTTTTATGAGGAATATCCAAAATATCCCTTTCCCATGTTGATTTTCTACGGGGTTCAATAAAGGGTGAACACAGGTGCCAGCCCCTCAAAGGAGCCCTCCATGGCATCTCTCCTCTCTATCCAGGCTGTCATTTTCATGAAAATTATTGGAAATCGATGCTTCTACATCTCTAGCTGAAATTAGCCCATAGGTCCAAGGGAGAGATGCAAGCATACAGACATAGATCCACTCCGCATGGCTACAACAGCCCTCTTTTTGCAGGGAAACAGAGCAAAAAGAATGGGTCTTGGCCATTATTGATACTGATGCCAAACTTCCTGACAGGAACACCTACAAGCAAAGGCATGTTGCTCTCTTCGTGCTGCAGAGGATATCAAGCTGTAAGACATGTTATTTGTCCCAGTTAAATCCCCTGGCTTTTCCTCAGATCCTCTCATGCAATGTGGCTGCCATCAGAGCTGAAATCTCTCTCTCCTGGTAGCTCAGATGTCCGTGTTGCTCTGAGCCCTGCCACCCCCCTCGCTCCATCCCCTCTGCAGCTTCAGGTTTCTCCAGTGGCTGCATCTCCAAAGGCTATAGGGTCAACATATCTCCTTGGTTAAGGTGCATTGCTCCTCTGACATGCCCACCTGCATGGCGGAATCTGCAGCAGCTGCCAGATTGAAGCCAGTTTTGCACCAGCATCATCCCAGACACGAGACATGTCTACGCGGTAGATCAAAGGGAGGAACAGGCCTGCTTTGCCTCCCTGGCACAACGTGGGCCATGCCATCTAGGGAAGTGTGTGGCCACATTAGCCTGATGCTGAGCTGAGTAATAATCCTTCTACACACATGCAGCACGCACTCGCTCTGGCTGAGCCTCCCACCACAGCATGCTGAGGCTGAGCTGCTTGGTGTCCGACCACCTCTGAGCACAGGCAGAGCTAGCACCACCCCTCCAGCCTGCCCCGTGGCTGTGTTTTAATGGCTGTAAGACTCAAGCTCTCCATGTCATGGCACATTTCAAGCGCTTCCAGCTGCTCTGGACATGAGAAAAATGAGCCTTGGTAATAGGCTACACTAGAAGGACTGAGACATGACATCTCCCTCAGCTCATAATTCCAACAATTGTTTATCAGGAGACAGAGAGCAGCTTGATCATCTCCAGTATGGACTAACTACTTAGCCCAGTGCTTTTTCCTGAATTGTGGTAATCTCCTTCTTCCACATCCCATCTGTCTTTACACTCACTACCAAATCCAGATCTGGCACAATATGCTACTCCATTGGTTTCAGCGGACCCACACTTGTGGATGCCAGTGTCAGACCTTGCCCTTCATCATCCATGATCCTACAGGACTACCCATCAGCTGCTGCTCTCTGAGTGCACACAAAGCAACCGTTCATGCAGGAGCATCCGCTCCAAGTGAGCTCAGTGATGTCAGGCTGTTCCAATAACCTTGACTAAATCCTTTCTCCTTTTCCTTGCTAAATCCACCTACTGAAAGAAAGGCGACTTCAAAGGGAGACTCTCGCCCCGCCTGACATCATGGCATGCTGAGATAATTCAGAGCAGTTATGATAAATGTTCTGACTACTGGCATCAAGAAACAAACAACGGGTTCACAGCAACATAAGATTAAACATGTTTCCACAATTATCTGGGGAATTGTCTTGCTGACCAAGTCCTCTCTTGCTGTTTTTTACTGCCTGAAACAAACAAATAAGCTTAGAGGGTTGTGTGAAATGCAGTTGCAGTGCTTTAGACCCCCCCAAAAGGCAAGGAAGCTCTGTTAGAAAAGGGTTTTCACTTGTCAGGTAAGAAAGGACATGTTTGTAGCCTCTGCACCACAGGGTCCTCTTGGTCCATTTGAGAGGGAAGCAGTGCTGCTTACCAGGGCTAATTCTCACTGCTGGGAGGGTAATGCTGCACCATTAGCTTGGTGGAGGGAGGCTACATTCAGTCAGGAAAGAACAAGCCTGGGTGGCAAAAGCCGAAAGGATTTGCAGTGAGAGGAAGCATGGCCTGCCAAGCCAGAAAGCAATGAAAGCCTTGATCCTGGCCACCAGCTGTGCCAAAGAGCCAGGTACTCTCTAGCCTAGCCATGAAAACGCTCAGCCTTGCCAAACAGCAAGTGGGAGCAGATGGAGCAAGCTGGGGAGTACAAAAACATGAGCTCAGAGCTGTAGGCAGGACCAGATTATGAAAGAAAAAGAAGCAAGAAGTAGTTCATCAGAGCACCTCGATCTTAATTCAACTGCTCCTTTCCTTGTGATTCCCCCTTCCTTTGGTTTCCATTTCCATTGCTTCTGCAAGGACTGACCACTCAGGTTCCCCTCCTTCCACACGAGGACAAGCTACCTCATTTGGCCCCCAGCAACTCCACACACCTCCCTCATTAAGCCAGCCAGCCACCCTCCATTGCAACCTGCCTCCAACCCATGAGATCTCACAGGGTAAATTAGCTGTGAGCAGTCATGCTGATGAGTTTCCTTGGGGCAAGAACCAAACCCATACCCCAAGACGACCTGAGGGTACCCACTGTCCACGGCCACATGTGCCAGAAGCCAGTCAAATTATTTCACAACTTCAGTCCAGTGCCCAGGCGTGCTCACTGCTTAATTTCCTAGCTAGGTTCACTGCTGCTGGATGTGTGATTTCTACCAGCCTGCTTTCCTAAGCATTGCCTACAGGTAATTTCATTGGCTTTGCATTCATCCCCTCCTAAGATACGTTTACTTGTTGGCCAGCCTTAGCTACTGACGGAGCAGTAGATGTCCTAGAGACATTCAGTTCCCAGAGTTTCATGAAAATATGCAGCCAGGTGGAAGAGAGAGACCTAGACTGGCGTCCCACTAGCGAAAAGTCTTCAGTACGAGTTTGACCCAGCTACCAGACAATAGAGAATCCACATAGATTAAGACCATCCTAAATGCCTCAATAGCAGGAAAAGTTTCAATCAGTTTTAATTAATGATTCAGTGGTTAGAAAGTCATTCTAGACAACCTACATATTATTAATAGCTATGATTTTGGCAATAAAATTGTTCCTTTGTTCACAGTGTCTTTTTTTATTTCTCTTCCCTTTTCTCCTCACCTTACCTGCTTTCATAACGATGTTTTTTAAATCCAAAAAAGTCTTTTCTTCAACTCTGTGTTCCAATATGGGCAAAAATGTATCCTCAGCATAAGTCCTGGTTCTCCAGGGACCAGGCCCTATTATACATCTTGTCAAAACAAGACCTGAGCAATACCACTATGGATGTTAACAAGTAACAGTATGGGAAAAAAGCATGATATATCCCAGGACAACATAAAAGAAAACACCTGCCTGTGCAAGCAGTACATACACATACACAAAAGAGCTCAACAATGGTCAGAAACCCTCCACTCTGCATCTTGATAAAGTAGACCAGCTGTCCCCCAGGGGCCTGCAGAAGAGGAGATGAATGTGTAATGTGAATTCTGCCTTCAATTTATGGCTTAATTTTAAAATAACTGGAAATAAAACATGAAGAGGAATATCACCCACAGAGAGTAGTCTGAACTCTGCTTTCTATCACTTTCCTACAGCTTCCATTTATCTCTGTCAGCACAGAGAGGTTTCTGAATATGCCTGCACTATGAGTTATGCATCGGGCCAGGCTTGTTCCCAAGGCTGGGCTTGCCCACCATTCACATCATTTCAAGCCCATACATCTGTTGTCCTCCATAGCCAGGAGCCTGAGGTCCAAGCACTTACTCATGGGCCATACACAGCTTACACAGGCACAAAGCCAGATACAGTGAGGCACAGTCTACAAGGACATAGCCCAAATATAGGGGTTTTAAAGCACGTTTTATTACACTTTTTTTTAACACATGCCTAGGGGCTTTTTTTTTAAGCCCCTGGGCAGTATTTGGGGGTAGGCAGGAGGGCAGTGAAGCAGGTCACAGGGCTTAGACCTTCTATCACCTTGAATTCACCATGTCTCCACCATCTCCCCTGCCTGCATTACCAGCTCTCTTCAATTTTCTACTAGTGCTAGAAAATGTAGGTGGGGTGGTGTAGACCGACCATTAACGTTTTTATCTCAGTATCATCCAGGAGGTTGAAGAGGACAATGTTTTTATTGCTAATGTTCACAAGATTGCGACTCTGTGACTGCTGCCTTCAGTCATGCTGCGGAAGGGGGAAATTTGAGGCAAAATGCTGTTGAAAGAGGTTTATGTGGTTCAGCTTCTCACCAGCATGGGTTCCTTGTTACTCAGGACTGTCACAGGGGAAGAAAGCCAATACAAAAGAAGAGCAAACTGAAGCTGCTGTTTTCAGACAGTTAGCATCATGCATTTGTCTCTACTTACACTAGCCATGCTTCACAAGTTTCCTAAAGCAGAATTCACTCCGTCAGCAAAACAGAACATGTGTTAATTTACATCCTTAGGAAGGAAAGCAGTGAATCATTTCTAATGGTTCAGGTGCTCTACTCATAGCACCTAATTAATTCTGACTGGAAAGTTGCAAAAAATTCCCTAAGACAATTTCAAGTATTTATTTCAGCTTTATTATTAAATAAGTCGTAACGAATGAGGAATTGACCTTGTGGTTAAACCACTGGCCTAGGACTGAGGTTCAGTCCCCAACTCCGCTCCCTACAAAACCACATCGCTTCGCTGGCCCTTGCTGTACGTGTTCCCTCCACTAAACTTTTTAGCAAACCACACGCATGGCCTTGGGAGATGCTTAGCTCTCTGCATGCATCACTGCCATCAAAGGGCCAAACCCTGAAGGGGGGACATGGAAGGCAGGACCGACCTCTGGGGTTTCTTGCTTTTCTCAGGGAAAACCCAGGTCAGACTGCAGACTAACTCTCAGCAGGGCCACACACCTGAGCACAGAGCTGGGTGGAGGAGGCTGACTGCCCTCCAGACCAGAGGGCATGGAGCTGGCCAGATCCCCACCACCAGCCCCATCTGTGCCCCGCACAGCAGAACCAGAACTGTGCCAGAAAGACGGCGTCGGGGCCACAGCGGGCACTGCTGCTTAGTGTCACCAGCTTGCAGTGGGGAGTGGGGAGAAAACCATTGCCAGAGACCTGTGTTAACAAGCCCGTGTAATAAAAGCTGCTTATATCTAAACAAAAGCTTTCTGATAACACAAAATTAAAACTGACAGAAAGCAACACATATGTTAGAATACAGTCTAACAGATGCATTAGCATTTGTTTTATGTAAATTTGAACAGGCACCATCCTCTGTGACCGGTTTGATAAGGTACACAACTCTCATTCCAACACAGCAGCCCTGTGTATGTTTTCTCAACTTTTATTTTCTGCTACATTGACCTCAGCTACAAATTTGCCAGCAAAAACACAATAGATGGTTTATGTCACATTACAGGAAATCACGAAAGTCTCTAAAGTGACCCTGATTTTCAGGCACTTTTCTGATTTTCTATCAGGCCTTTTTTCCCTTCTCATGCCTACTACATAGTTAATATTGGAGTTTTATAACAGGAAAATGTCATTTTTAAGTCACAATAAGGCTTTCTTGCTATGTCATTTATTTTCTCTGAATTAGTACAACAGAAGTTTGGGGGTGGTTTGGGTTTTTTTTTTGCTTTCTCTTCTATCACTGTAATTTCACTAGTTTACGTAGTGATATACACAGATATACAACAGCAGTGCAAGAAGAGACAGAGATTCACAGCAATCCAAGTCACATTATTTCAGAGACAGCTGCCTGCCTTTCCTCGCTTCCTCAGCCACCAATCCTGAAATTCTCTGCAAACTGCTGTGGGTCAGTTTAGTATCATGACTGAACCGAAATCCATGGACCACTGATGTCTGCACACTTCCCAGTAATGCCAGTCTCTGCTCAGTTATTCTTTGCTAGCTGAAAAATGAAAAAGCGTGGCTTGCGTTAGAACCAGAAGGAAGAAATACACAGGCCAAGTCTCAGCAAAGTCACTGTCTCTTCATGCCGAATGAGAAAAGAAATTTTCTGTCATTCCAGTTATTTAGTTAATCCCAGTGAGCTTTTCCTGGAACAGATATCTGTGTCGCTATTACTCAATAAATACAAAGCTATTAGGATATTTTCTAAACAAAACTCTTAATGAAAGCACAACTTGGAATAAAAGTCCATCAGCAGCACAGCTCTGCGAGAGCTCCCCCACCAGGACATTTGCCACTGTACCCACAGACCCCAGTCCAGAGCCAGCTCCAGATAGCCACTCCTGTGTTCGGTGGTACCCATGCACGTTTCCTTCCACCTGGAAGATCTTGATCTTTCTTGACAGACCAAAAGCCCAAATTTGAAATGACTCTGCAGCTCTTCATTGAGCACAAATTTAAGTACTTTTGCTTTCAGGGGGATGGTTTGTTTTTTTTTAAATCTACCATAGTTAAGTGTAATCTTGAAATAGCAAAAAGAAGTACATCACTTAGAAAGTGGCACAGGTCATTTTTTTGCATCAATTGCCCCAAGATCTCATTTAGTGGAAAAAATGAAAAAAAATTATCTTCCCACATTTCTCTCAGCCTTTCTCTTCTGAGTTTCCCTTGGTCTCACTAGGTCGCAGCAACAATCAGGTTTATTGTTTCACAAGGACATTTCTTAGGCATGTGTTCTCCTTCTTACCATGTCACATTTGCATTGAGGAGTAACACAGATACCCTAGGACCACTGCTAACACTCCAACTACACTTTTTCCCCAGAGCTCCAATCTTTTAGATACTCTGATTTCACAACTCAAGTCTTCAGGAGCATGCAATAGAGGCTTCGCAAGGCTTCTCCAAAAAAAAAAAAACCACCAAACCACCCAAGCTTAATACACATTTAGGACTAAAAGAAATAATAGGTGTTCATACATGATTTTATGTCTTGATTTTCTCACCATTTCTGCATGTTTTGCAGGGTTTAAATAAGAGCCCTTTCAAACCCTATCCAAGAACCCCATATCTTCCTGCATATGACTTCTCTTTTCAATCATGAACTCTCTGAGTTTGGGTCTATTCTTCCTAAGATTTTAGTGTCTCTCTCCTTCTCCTGTCCCTGTAGACTCCAACTTTGCTCTAGTCAACAGTCATTTGTTTTCACCATTCCCTTGAACAATCCTAACCAGCTTCACCAGGTGTTTTTTCTTCTACAATTGTTTTACTTACCTGTCCCCTGTCTTTATAGCAGGGCAGCAGCCATCTATGTGTGCTCCACTTGAATATATGGCCATCCACTTTTAACAGCCCTCACAATGACGCTGGCAGGGTCTAGTAATGCATATTTTCACTAGTGGAGACATTATATGCTTTCACACATAATAGAGTTCACGTGCTGACACCAAGACACCTCTTGGCCAAACCAAATACCACCACACAAGGCTGACAAGCGAGGGGTGGATTTCCAGTATGTCAAGATCACAGGCAGATCCACTTGCACGTAAGCTTATCTCCTAGGTATGCTTCTGTAGGTACAGGTGAGGCAGGACAGCTGGTGTAGCAGGATGCGTGTCCTCCTGGCGGGCTCCTTTGAGCCAGGTGTCCTGCCAGGGCGCACAGCCTGGGCAGGGGTGCCCTTCCACCACTCCCGCCCAGGACACCCAGCACCACCAGCAGCCAAGAGGATGCCACCAGCCATGGGTGCTTGAGGCCCGTGTTGAGGAGGCGCTCGGTGATGGCCAGCTGAGTAAATTGGCAGGCTGGCGTCTGGGACAACACAAGGCTTGTGCATGCTGTCACCACCCAGGAGTCACATGCGAGCCACTGCTGGGCGGCAGCCTGCCCCAGCACGCCGCATAGTCCCACCCTTAAAAAGTGCTGAGGATCCATGCCTGCATCCCCCGGTCTTCACAATGCCGTCGTTTAATTCACATGTCTATTTTTTGTGTTTCTCCCAGTTTTGGTCCCAGAAAGCTCTCCCCTGTGTCTCTCTAGCCGCCTTCTCTTCCCCACCTCTGCACGAGTCTGACCCAGCAGGTTGATTCTCACCCTCTGCCCGCTCCCACAGCACTCGGTCTCCCCGCTCGGTTCCTGGGCCACCCCTGCCGCTGGTTTGCTGTCCTCTCCCTTGTGCTGTTTGCCAACATCTCCATCTCCCGGACGCAGCGCACATGGCATGTAACTAAACATTTTTTTTCCCTGCCTCCAAACGTTATCGACATCTTCTGGTTGATCCATGGGCTTCAGGGAACTTCAGGCTGTGAACTGAGGGCTTTTGGACAGGAGGCAGGACCGGTGGATTAAGCTTTTAAGGGGTCTTCACAAGGCAGCTGAAATAGCAGAGCCGGCATTTCTTTTAATAGGTTTATGCTTGCCATGCAGAGGTCCCCACCTGCACTGGGAACAATTTGCAAATCTCCAAATAAAAAAAAATAATCTTTGATTTCTGACCAGTGAAATTCTGTGTCCTGGTTTCAGCTGGGACAGAGTTAATTGTCTTCCTAGTAGCTGGTACAGTGCTACGTTTTGAGTTCAGTATGTGAAGAATGTTGATAACACTGATGTTTTCAGTTGTTGCTCAGTAGTGTTTAGACTAATGTCAAGGATTTTTCAGCTTCTCAAGCCCAGCCAGCTAGAAAGCTGGAGGGACACAAGAGGTTGGCACAGGACACAGCCAGGGCACCTGACCCAAACTGGCCAACGGGGTATTCCATACCACGGGACGTCACATCTAGTATAGGAACTGGGGAGTGGCGGTGGGGGGAATCGGTGCTCGGGGACTAACTGGGTGTCCAACAGCGGGTGGTGAGCAGTTGCACTGCGCATCATTTGTACATTCCAATCCTTTTATTATTACTGTTGTCATTTTATTAGTGTTATCATTATCATTATTAGTTTCTTCTTTTCTGTTCTATTAAACCGTTCTTATCTCAACCCACAAGTTTTATTTCTTTTCCTGATTTTCTCCCCCATCCCACTGAGGGGGGGGGAGGGGAGCGAGTAAGTGGCTGCGTGGTGCTTAGTTGCTGGCTGGGGTTAAATCACGACATTCTGAAATTTTCAATTTCCAGTAGCCATACTTCTCTGTGCTCCAACACCTCCATCTCTTCCCAGTTAAAAGTCTACCCAAGCTCATTACTTCAAAGAAATCCCAACATGCAGCTGGCCATTGCTGAGACTCATTCAACACATGCTAGCAGAAGGGGACTTGAAATAGGCAAGGCCGGTATTTACAGTCCCCCTTCTTCTCACCTGTCCAGTCTCTCCTCTCTGAGACACTTGATCCATACCCCTTTCCCTGTGCCATTCCTCCCCAACTCCACCTCCCTTCAGATCAGTTGATTTCTGATTTCTTTGTCCTGCCTCAGTGCTGAACTAAGGACCAAAATCATGTGTTGGGATGTCCCTAAACCAGGGAGTTTAATACACGGCTAGAAGAAAGCTGCTAGCTCAGGATATGGGCATTTCCAACCTTCTGCCTCAATGTTCCCATTAGTTTCAGCTGGACATTTTAGTCCCCCATGCTCTTCTGTAGTATCTCCATGAACATTTACACACTTTGCATGTCATCCAGGATGTTGTTCCACTTTAGCTGTGAGCAAAGCAATCCCTGTGCAGAGACCTTACTGGTAAACTGGAGGTGGGGTGAAACCAGTTGGGTGTCAGGCACTTCACTGATAAATACTAAAACTCACCACCATGGAAGATTTCCCAGCTTCATGACCATTACCAGAAAATCCTGAGCAACCTAGCGCATGCATGAAGAACCAGCCATATAATGGCTTCACAAGCAAGATCAGGGTTGGGTAGAAGCATGGTGATGTTGATGCCGTCTCCAAGAAGAGAACGTGGGGGCACGAACAGAGGGAGGCTGACTGTAAACACTGCCACAGGCGGGAGCACCAAGTATTGGTTATTCAAAGCAATGAAAGCTCTCAGGCAACTCATAAGGCACGCTCCAAGGTTTCTGGCTCATTCACCAAATCACCAGGCTGCTGGTCTTAAACGAAGAATCTGATCCCAACAATCTGTGTAACTAGAAAATCATCTAGGAAACTAGGACCACACTATGCTTTTGTAGTGCAAGGAAAAAAGAAAAGATACTCGGTGAATGACGGGCAGCAATGGTCCTGAGGAAAAGCAAAAGACTGAATGTAGTTTTGGTGGAAGTACCTGGATGCTTGGAGCAGTCAGCAGGGAAATCCTCTCCTGCTGCTTGATCCTGAGAGTGGTCAGGACAAAAAGGCTTTGCACATAGTAATACAAAACAATACAAAATCGACAGGCTTGCATTAAAAAAAAAAAAAAATTACAATTCCACAGTTTGCCTCCCCTTCTAATGGAAAGAGGTTGCAATGCTTTACACGTCGAGCAGCTTCTTCAGACGGAAAGGGGTGATGTAACACACTGCAGCCAACTCCTGCTACCGGTTCCACCCGATTGGAACTGCCAGCACAGTGTCCTGCAAAAATGAGTTACTGGTCTATACCATTTTATTAGCGAGGACGGCTGCAGCATACATCTGGTATCAGCCGGCGCGATACAGCCCGGTTTCCAGGGCACCGGGAACACTGAAACCCGCAGAGCCCTGGCAGAGCCTTACCCTACAGCACCGCGTACGAAATTACCGTAAGGCAGGCTGCGTACGTCATGGGCGAGTTTTAAGGACAAACATGCTTCCTTCACAGCACAGCAACAGTAAAGGAGAAAACTCGAGTATGGGCTGGGAGAGCACGACACAGAAAACGCGCACACCCCTCTGTAGCACCCATGCGGCGTGTTATCATTTTAAGGCTCCGTTTCACCCGTGGGCCGTTCGCCCGTGCCCCCCTCGGCTCCCCCCCCCCCACCCCGGCGCCACGCTGCCGGGTCACAGCGCCACGTACCGACACCGCGGCTCCCCAAAGCGGGCGGGAGCGGGGGGAGCGGGATGGGACGGACACACGGGGACAGGGCTCGCCGGAACACAATCACCAGCTTGCTTTCCGCATCGGACACCCGAGGCAGGCGGACCTAGAGGGGACAGGCCCCATCCGCCGACCCCCGCCGGGGACCGACCAGCACGCCCCGCGGCCGGCAGCCCGCTAGGGGCGGAGGCCGCCGCCTGGGCGGCGGAACCCGCCCGGACCGACGGGCCGCGGCCCAAGGCTCGCCCGCCGAGAACGGCAACGCCGCCGCCCTTCCCGCGTCCCCTCCGCCGCTTCCGGCACCCGCCGCGGACGTGCCGGCCCCGTCCGCTAGGGCGCCTGCGCACGGCGGCCGGCGCATGCGCGCGGCCTGGCCTGCCCTCCCGCTCCCTTCCCGCTGCGGCGGCCCTACCGGCCGCGGAGGATGAGGTGCCCCCGCTACGGGGGAGGCGGGCCGCGCCGCGCCTGAGCGCTCGCACCCCTTCCGTCGCACCTCTCCCCTCGCAGGGGCGTGGGGCCGCGCCCGCTGCCCCGCCCCGGCATGGAGGAGAAGTACAGCGGGCAGGCCTTGGCCGGCGGCGGCGTGCTGGGGCCCGTGGATGTGCCCAGCGCCCGGTAACGGCGGCGGGAGGGGGAGGGGGGTGGGGGTGGGGACCGGCCGCCCCGCTGGGTGAGGGGGGCAGCCCGTCGCCGTCCCTCCCTCTGGGGAGCAGCGAGCATCGCCCTTCAGCCTTCCGCGGGCGGCGGGAGCCGGCAGCCTCCTCCGCGTGAGGCGCGGGGCCGCCGGGGAGGGGGAGGGACCGGGACCGGCGGCGGGGCCTGGGCCTGGGACCGGGCCCTGGCCCGGGAGGCGGCGGCGTGTGCGTGGTGGCAGGCGCGAACGGCCCTCTCCGCTTTTGCAGGCTGACGCGGTACATCGTGCTGCTGTGCTTCACCAAGTTTTTGAAAGCCGTGGGGCTGTTTGAATCCTACGATCTTCTGAAAGCGGTCCACCTCGTGCAGTTTATCTTTATAGTGCAGCTGGGGTGAGTGTGCAGGGGGTGAAGCCCTGTCCGCCGCTGTTCAGGCACACTTTGTCCGTGGTGTTCTCTGTCAGCGTCAAGCTTATACCCCGCATTATGTTGTTATAGATTAATCGAGGAAGAGAAGGTGTACCAGTGGATCCAGGAAATACTCTGTTCATAGCAGTGTTTTTCTCTCATGTCTCTGCTCACTATAATTTCAGAATTGTAGAATATCTCTAGTTGAAAGGGACCCATAAGGATCATCAAGTCCATCTCCCAGCTTCTCGCAGGACTACCTAACACAAAACCATGTGACTAAAAGCATCATCCAGACACTTCTTGAACTCTGACAGGCTTGGTGCCATGATCGCTTCCCTGGGGAGCCTGTCCCAGTGACTGACCACCCTCTCAATAAAAAACCTTTTCCTAATGTTCAGTCTGAACTTCCCCTGACACAGCTTCTTTCCATCTCCTCATGTGCTATCGCTGGTCACCAGAGAGAGGAGATCAGTACCTCCACTGCCCCACTTGAGGAAGCTGTAGGCTGTGATGAGGTCACCCCTCAGCCTTCTCTTCTCCAAGCTGAACAAGACAAGTGACCTAGGCCACTCCTAAGTCTTGCTCTCGAGGCCTTTCACCATCTTGGTCACCCTCCTCTGGATGCATTTAATAGTTTCCTGTCCTTATATTGAGGCACCCAAAACTGCACACAGTACTCAAGGTGGTGCTGCACCAGTGCAGTGGGAAGTGGGACGATCACCTCCCTCGACCAGCTAGCTGTGCTGTGCTTGATGCACCCCAGGACACAGTCGGCCCTTTTGGCTGCCAGGGCATGGTGTTGACTCATGTTCAACTTGCCATCAACCCAAACCCCCAGATCTCTTTCCAGGGGGCTGCCTTCCAGCCTCTCATCCCCCAGTTTGTACGTGTAACCAGGACTACCCCATCCCAGGTGCAGAATCCGGCACTTCCTGTTGTTAAATTTCATACGGTTGGTGATTGCTCAGCTCTCCAAGTCTATCCAGATCTCTCCATAAGGCCACTTTAGCCTTGAGAAACTTCAGTGTTTTTGCTACTTCAAAATTGATCATACTATGACAGTACTGATCAGAGGAAACTCAGACATGTCCAAATTTTCTTAAGAAGGGTGTAGAAGACAAGCTTTCTTCCTTATAATTTGTATTCCTCTAGTTCTTGCAAGCTTCAACTGCTGTTTTTCCTTGATTGAGATCTAAAGTGTAGAAACTGATAGCAAATACACAGAAACAATCTTTGCAGACACAATCCTGCTTCATGTTTACCTGATATGACGTGGAAGAGCATTTCTGTAATAAACTAGGCAGAGCTGGAACGTTTGGAACCTCATTTTTGTCTTCTATTTCAAATTTGTTTACATTTTTGGGCTTCTCACTTGCATGTTCCCAAGCACCATAGTGTTTTTTCCCATCACTTACTCTTGATCCCAGTTGAGGAAGATGTGTGCTGTTCCTTACCATTTCTAACATGCTGTGTATTCGGCATTCTGTATGTGAGTAAGCCTTCGGGTGTATGTATCTTGCTAATAAAAAACATAGTAGTATTTCTCCTCAAAATTTCTGAGATCAGTATTTTGATTTTTGTAAATCACAGGTAGAGTTCTCATTAGCCATTCTCTGAAGAACTTGCATTTAAAATTGATCAGAACTGAAGTTCACTTGTCATGACCTTTGTACTGGTTTCTGACACAATGCAGCAGGGAAAATAAAACCAGTGGGTGTGGTCAGTGTTGCCTTTTAATGAAAAATGTAGAGAAGCCATGTTGTCAACTGAGCCTGATAGGAGAGGCCTAGTTATTTAAAGCTGGCGTGAATAAAAAGTTGACTGCTAATACACGAATAGAGAAAACTTTCTTCTTTTAACAGGTCTGCATTTTTTATGGTTTTGTTTCAAAAACCATTTTCTTCTGGAAAGGTGGTAACCAAGCATCAGGTGAGTTGGCACGTGTAATAATGATTCACATCTTTGTAGATATTCTTGACAGCATGGCTCTTGCCAAAAATGAAAGGGGAGCAAAGGTTGCTGCTCTTGGAAGATGTGATAGCAATTTCCAGAAACATGTAACTAACTTTGTGTCTAGTGCACTGTAAAAAACAATCAGCATTTTTAGCCATGTATTATGAAAAGATTGGTCCTTGGCTCCATACAAGCGTCTGTTCTGAGGGTTGGATTTGCAAGAAGAGCTTAGTCTACTTGGCTGACTTTGACAGTTTCAAAGGGCAGTTTCTGGACTGCCAGAATGTTGAAGTGCTCCAGTCATGTTCCCCATGCCAAAAGAGTGCTTTTGCGTGGTGCACTGTGATGAGGGGCTAGTCTAAGCTCTCCAAACCTGTGCTGAGTTCCCAGTATCCTGAGATGTCAGAGTAGGGCCAGGTTGGAACCTGCTGTTTAAGAAATTTTCACTTGCTCCATATTCATCTTGGTTTTATGTAATTGTGTGCACAAAAACTTGATCCATGCACGATGTCATCAGTGTATGTGCTAAGTAGAGAGAATCTGAAGGATAGCCTGAGAAATGTTACAAATGTCAACTGCTTTCCTGCTTAGGCATGTATGGCAGAATTTTAAAGTGTGAACAGGAATAAATTGCATCTTTGATTTGTGTTTGGAAAAATCTGTGTGTGTATTGTTTTGCTCTTGTTTAAAATTTTAAAATTCTGCATTTTGAGGGTGTGATGTTTGTTGTAGGTACTTTGTCTTGTTTAATGTATTTCCAAAATGAGTTACTTTTCTTAAAAAATTTGCATTTACAGTTAATAATGTATTGAATAGCTGAATTATAACCTGCATCCTGAAGAAAGAATTTAACACATGCATAAATGTATGTAGACTTAAGGTCTTAGTCTCTTTATCTTGGATGTTTTATCTAGTTCTATATATATTTATCAGATACATAAAATAGATTAGAAAACAAACAGCATCTTTGACAGGTAAATGGACTTGAATTTTTGTCAGCGTTTTTTCAGGCTTCTTATTAAAGAGATCTCAGACTATACTATAGAATCTAGTACTGTGGTAGAAAAGAAATAAGTAATTCTGGTTCATGATATGTCCAAAAAAACCTTAGTTGCCTGGCAAAGTAGTTAAGAAGATAATCATACTCTAAATTTTGCAGAACTTGCAGAGCGTATGTTTTCCCCTCTATTTCTACAGCTGCTGTGCTAGAAGAATGCTAATAGTGGGGTGTTTATTCTGAAACAGTGGAGAAAATTATAATGAAATACCTTTCTTTTGTAGTGGATCAAAATTTTTAAGCATGCTGTTGTGGGATCTATCATTTCACTCTTGTGGTTTTTTGGCCTTACTCTTTGTGGACCACTGAGGTAAATATATATTAACTGTAAACAATGTGTTATCTTTTTAAGCTAATTTTTGTGATCTTTCGCTGTCTTGTTCCTTTGGTTTTTTGTTTCATATCCATTAGCTCATGATGCCAGCCTCCTGCTCTATTTTTTGAAATTTTAAATGGATCTTTATGCTTTTTCCAGTGAACTCTGTTGTGCTTGGGAAAAGCTACATGTAATTTTCTGTAGAATTTGTAATTTTCTTCATTCATTCTTTGACAAGATGCCAGTGGAAAGTCTTGATAGTGCTTAAACTATTGATGTGAATGATACGAGATCACTGACTGTGGATTTCATCATTTCCTAGTCTCATTAATGTAACCCCAGTTGTTTGTGTAACTGTTGGGAGTCCATGGCTTGACAGCTAGTGATAGCAGCTTGTATTCCTGTGCCAGGTAACTAGAATCAATTTCTGCATTTGTTGCAGAGCACTGCTTTATCTAATCATATGCCTGTGCTGTGTTGGAATTGGGTGGCATTAGTGCATATACTCTGAGTAAAATCACTTGTGCTGTTTGTTGGCAGTGCTGACTGAGTAACTAAAAAAGAATAACATTAGACTTCCAAAAATGAAGGTTAGTGGATTAGTGTCGTGGTTTAACCCCAGCCAGCAACTAAGCACCGCACAGCCACTTGCTCACTCCCCGCCAGGTGGGATGGGGAAGAGAATCAGAAGGCTAAAAGTGAGAAAACTCGTGGGTTGCGATGAAGACAGTTTAATAGGTAAAGCAAAAACTGTGCAGGTAGGCAAAGCAAAACAAGGAATTCATTCACCACTTCCCATCGGCAGGCAGGTGTTCAGCCATCTCCAGGAAAGCAGGGCTCTATCATGCGTAACGGTTACTTGAGAAGACAGACTCTGTCACTCCAAACATCCCTCCCACCTTCTTCTTCTTCCCCCAGCTTTATATGCTGAGCCTGATGTCATATGGTCTGGAATATCCCTTTGGTCAGTTGGGGTCAGCTGTCCCGGCTGTGTCCACTCCCAGCTTCTTGTGCTGCACCCCCCACCTACTCGCTGGTGCGGTGGTGTGAGAAGCAGAAAAGGCCTTGACTCTGTGTAAGCACTGCTCAGCAGTAACTGAAAGATCTTTGTATTGTCAACACTATTTTCAGCACAAATTCAAAACGTAGGCCCATACCAGCTACTATGAAGAAAATTAATTCTATCCCAGCCAAAACCAGCACAATTAGAAAGCATCTTTCATTAGAGAGAGGAAGGTAAAGCCTTAAATAATACATTTTATGAAGTTGAAGTTTTATCCTCTACACAGGAGAAGGCACACCTGAGAATAATAGGAGATATTAATACTGTAGTGCCTTTCTGGGTGCTGGCAGTCTTCCCAAACAGAACCAGTAACATGGACCCTAGCAGCCTGGATTGCTGTGTGGAGAATGGCAGAAGCATTTGGTAAACTTGACAGAGATTATTACTGTCATGTTCGACTCTGAAAAGCTGTCAGTATAGCTTGTTAGTCAGCCTTTGCTATCTGAAGGAGATAGTGTGCAAGTTAGAATTTCTTATTTTCAGCAATTAAGATGTTCTGAGGTTGCATAAACTACTAGACCATTAACACCTCAGTAAACAGGATACAGAACAGGACCTCTTTTTTCTGAGAGCCAGAAACTTTGGTTTAGAGGAGGTATTGTGATGGGAATAATAATTCCATTTTGAGTAAGTTAGTATCTTGTTGTGTTACTAGAAGAAAGTACAATTTAAAGTAATCTATAAATGAATAATTTTAATCTGTTCCTTGATTTAGGAAGTTCTTTGTTTCGTGATACGTCTAGCTGTCCGCAGCTAGATCTATTGCTAGTGAAGGCAAATTAGATTTGCATTTATCCTTTTGAATTGTTTAAACGTGCTATTGAAATCACAGGATAAATCTTTGACTGCTGTGTCATTGAATTTTAGCTGAAATAGTATATATTAAGCTTGTGAGGTAAACTTATAAGTGGACATAACTGTTTATTTCACTTTTTTATAGGACATTGTTGCTGTTTGAGCACAGTGATGTGGTTGTGCTATCACTCCTTAGTGTCTTGTTCACGAGCTCAGGTGGAGGACCAGCAAAGGTATTTAAAAATTTATTTTACCAAATGTAAAAAATACTGAATGCTATAAATTCAAGTACTTTTTTACCTGGAACAAACAGTGTTTTGGACCTATGTTCATAGAAACTGTGCTTTTTTTAGTTTAATTAGTGGTAAAATTATAAAATGTACTACTTGAAATAATAAATATGACATTAAGAGAGAAACAGTGGGTGAAGCTGTTGGAGATCCATGGCAGATACTGGAGAATTTTTTCTGTTTGAAGGCAGAAAAGAACCTTGAGAATGATTTTTACACTTCAGCATTCTTTGTAACAGGATTTGGGGTCCAAACTGACAAAAGGACATATGTGCGTGTAGTGGTCCTGGCCTTTAGGCACTGAAGTCCAGCAATACAGTCTCCAGATCCTTGCCTAGCCTCTTCAATGTCTGTAGCTTTTTCATGTACTTTGTTTTTTTCTGCCAAAAAGTCCTCTTAAGTACTTTAAGGTCTGCATGAGCCTGTGTGTGCTGAATACTTGGGCCCAGTCTTTCACTTAATTAGAGATCTGTACCTGAGACATCCTTTATCTGAGTCCCATTACACACAATTTCGCAAGGTGTTCTCTAACTGTGCCTGATCAGCCCTAAGTGGAATGAGCTCGTGCCAGCACCTAGGAGTCTTCACCACTTTCACTCAAAAAAGTGGAGTTGGAGGAAGGTACCTTATGATGTCATATGCCTGAGGCTAGACTACTTGCTGTGTAAGAGAAAGTCTGGTTTTGGTGCTGCCTCAGGCTGGGAGTTTTGAAAACTCTGAATCATAACTGCTGCTGGAGTCCCTTAATCACTTTTAGGCTGGCCTTAGAGTGAATAGCACAGTCATCTGCTCTGACTCTCTGTGCCCACCCCCCTCAAATTGAGATGCTTAGGGCATCCAGCATGAAGCTCTTCCTCTAGAAGACAAATTTTTTCTCCAGCCAGCCACCCGAGGGGTAGATGTAGAGCTTCAGAGAGGTTCTTTATCAGTCTGTGTCTTGGTGGGCCGTGCTTGGCAGTTAAGCTGCATACCTAACGCAGCAGAAACAAGGGAGTGATAACCCTGTCATTTAAGTATTTCAGCTTTATGAAGTGAACTGTGGCAAAGAGGTCAGCTGACTTTCCAAAACAAGAATGTGATAGCTGTATTTGGCTTCAGAAGATGAATCGTAATAGTATTTTTTAGCTGTAGAGCTCAGTGTCTTGCCAAGATGATGAATACCAAAATTGCAGTGTCTTAAATCAGGGTGGTGAAAGCTCTGGAAGCTGGGATTTCATAGCTACCTCTCTACCATCCCTATAAAAGCACTGCAGAGCTCTGCTTTCTTAGACCCTTTGCACAGTGCTCTAGCCTTCGCCTCCCCTAAGACAAAATTCTACAGTTTGTCCACTAGATCTTGTTTATGGCTCCTTGCTGCTACAAAATATTAAATCAGGCTAAAGTACCTGTGCACTCTGACAGGCAGAAACACACCATGAAGAAGGAAGCAATCACACTTGAAGTTTGTAAGATACAGGCTTCTAGCTTGTTACAGTGGTGATTTGCCCTGAGTTATCTGGTAAATCTGAAAACCAGAATAAATATAAAATTATATTGTCCAGGTCAATTTTTTTAAAAAATTTTTTTTAAAAATTTTTTTTTTCCTCATGTTTTTCTTACTTAACTAAAATATGCTTAGATTGATCAGGAGGAGGGGAGGGAGAGGACTGATTTCCTGGATTTTTTTAGATTAATCTGTTTCAGCACATAAAAATATTTGGGGTGTGTTTTTGTGTTTTGTTTTTTTTACAGACAAGAGGTGCTGCATTTTTCATCATAGCTGTCATCTGCTTACTACTTTTTGATAATGACGACCTCATGGCTAAGATAGCAGAACATCGTATCCTTTCTTGCTATGTGTAAGAGCAAGAGCAAGTGCCTATTATTACTGGGACAAAGAAAATGTGAAGTTGAGTGCACTGAATTAAATATGCTTGCGTTTTTCCTAATAGGAATCTTACCTTTCAAGAATATTATAACATAAGATTTTACTTTTACATCTAAATACTGATATTTACAGCGGAATGAATAGCATTGCTTACTTTCAGAACTTAGAATATAGCTATAGATTTTAAATTGTAGTTAAAGGCTCCCTGCCCATTTGCACATCTCAGACCACTTAGGATTGTTAGAAGCTTTTTTGATCAGCTCTCCTTTTTTTTAGAAATTCTAGACATAATGGCTGTAGCCTAAGTCTGTGCATTAAATGGTTGACAGCCCGGCTGGCAGTCTTTTCCATATATCCAGAAAGATTCGTAGAATCACAGAATCATAGAATGGTTTGGGTTGGAAGGGACCTTTAAAGGTCATCTAGTCAAACCCCCCTGCAGTGAGCAGGGACATCTTCAACTAGATCAGGCTCAGAGCCCCGTCAAACCTAACCTTGAATGTTTCCAGGGATGGCGCATCTGCCACCTCTCTGGGCAACCTGTTCCAGTGTTTCACTACCCTCATCATAAAAATTTTCCTTATATCTAGTCTGAATCTACCTTCTTTTAGTTTAAAACTATTACCCCTTGTCCTGTCACAACAGGCCCTGCTAAAAAGTTTGTCCCCATCTTTCTTATAAGCCCCTTTTAAGTACTGAAAGGCTGCAATAAGGTATCCTCACAGCCTTTTCTTCTCCAGGCTGAACAACCCCAACTCACTCAGCCTTTCCTCACAGGAGAGGTGTTCCATCCCTCTGATCATTTTTGTGGCCCTCCTCTGGACCCACTTCAACAGGTCCATGTCTTTCCTGTACTGAGGACCCCAGAGGTGGACACAGTACTCCAGGTGGGGTCTCACCAGGGTGGAGTAGAGGGGCAGAATCAAGTCCCTCGACCTGCGGGCCACGCTTCTTTTGATGCAGCCCAGGATACAGTAGGCTTTCTGGGCAGCAAGTGCATATTGCTGCATCACGTCCAGCTTTTCATCCACCAGTACTTCCAAGTCCTTCTCCGCAGGTCTGCTCTCAATCCCTTCATCCCCCAGCCTGTATTGATACCAGGGGTTGCCCTGACGCAGGTGCAGGACCTTGCACTTGTCCTTGTTGAACCTCCTGAGGTTCACAGGGGCCCACTTCTCAAGCTTGTCCAGGTCCCTCTGCATGACATCCCATCCCTCAGGCATGTCAACTGCACCGCTGAGCTTGGTGTCATCTGCAAACTTGCTGAGGGTGCACTCAATCCCACTGTCTATGTCATCAGTGAAGATACTAAACAGTACTGGTCCTAATATGGACCCTTGAGGGACACCACTCATCACTGATCTCCATCCGGATGTTGAGCTGTTGACCACTACCCACTGGATGCAACCATCCAGCCAATTCCTTATCCACTGAACAGTCTATCCATCAAATCCGTATCTCTCCAATTTAGAGAGAAGGATGTTGTGGGGGACCATATCAAAGGCCTTACAGAAGTCCAGATGGATGACATCCGTAGCTCTTCCCTTGTCGACTGAGGTAGTCACTCCATCATAGAAGGCCACTAGGTTGGTCAGGCAAGACTTGTCCTTGGTGAAGCCAGGGTGTCTGTCTGGAATCACTTCCCAGTCTTCCGTGTGCCTTAACATGGCTTCTAGGAGGATCTGTTCCATGATCTTCCCAGGCACAGAGGTGAGGCTGACAGGCTGGTAGTTCCCTGGGTTCTCCCTCTGCCCTTTTTAAAAATGGGTGCGATGTTTCCCTTTTTTCAGTCTCTGGGGACTTCACCTGACTGCTCTGACTTTTCAAATACCGTGGAGTGGCTTAAAGATTGTTTTGTGCTTTCGCAAATGTGGTAGTCTCAGTTCATCTGCTAGGCTGAAAAGCGGTGTAAAATAGCCTGCAGTAGCTCCAACAACAATGGACTTTAAGCTGCAAGTGGAAGCTGGCTAACATGCTTTCAAAGGCACTGAGTAAATTGAAATTGATCGTGAAGTAAACTTTCAACAGGTCGTCTCATCATAGTGAAGTGTACTGGCAAAAAGTGGTACATCTGAGGATGGGCAGTAAAAACAAATAAGGTGAAACTAAACTTTCTCAAGGAGGGATGAAAACATGGAATTAGAGATGCAGATGGTATATTCAGGAATAGTATTGATTAACCCACTGAGTTTTCAGTGAGTAGATTCATTGTTAAAGTGCCCTGTAGTAGTTTTCCCAAAAGCTATCATTATTTTAATATTTGCTGCATTATGCTTGTCAATTACTCTTTGTTTTCTGAAGTATAAATATTTAGAAACTGGAAAGATACAGATGATATTTCAGACAACTCGCTGTTTTAGGGCTTTTAGTGAAAATCAATCTAATTTTTAATGCTGTTGAGTGTATTTTTCAAAGTCTCATTGCCAAAATTAACATAAATCCTGTATCATGACTGCTGTACAGTATTTAACAGTGACTATGTGCTCATGTTTTAAAATACTCTTCCCCCTTGTCCTTAATATTTTTAACTATTTTCTGTGGAAATATTTTCATCTTTCCTAAATTTTAAAGATCTGACAAACCTTAAAGCTCGGTTTGCTTACTTCTGCTTTCTGTGGTTGTCTTCTACGTCTGTCTGTTCTTTGGTTAAAAAAAAAATCATCAAATGAAACTCTTCCTTAATTTTTTTTTATTTAGCTGAGGGGCATCATGACAGTGCTCTTACCCATGTTCTGTATACAATCATTGCTTTCCTAGGTGTTGCAGATCACAAGGTAAATAACTAAATAACTTGTATTTTAGTAGGTTAATATAAGGTAAGAATTTCACCACCTCAGAGCTAATCAAGCATAAATCAAAACCAAAAAGTTCAACATCTGCACCCCATATTGGAACGGAACTAGCACTTTAATTTTTACATCCTGATTGAGTATGAGCATCTTCAATACAGCAAACCAAACCATACAATATTCAACTTGTATAGCTGAGAAGGACTTTGTTGTAATGTGTAACCTAAAAAGTCTTATTAAAATTATCATAAAGTATTGTCTCATCAGTATCCTGGATGTTCATAATGCTTTGCATATAAGCTGTTTCTTGCTCACTTTTGGGGTCTCTGTTTTGTTGCTGCTTCTTTATCTTTCTCCAGTCTTTCCTTTATATTAGATGCTTGTATTTGAAGACACAGATTCTGATACTTCTCCATAGTATACTCCCATTATAATTGGTGGCATGAATAACTGTCAAAATCTTACTATATGGGATTGAGCTATCTGATTGATCTGTTCTGTTAGCTTAGTGTTGTTGCTAAAGTGGCTGCACTGAGGACTAAAACAGGAAAAAAAATATATGGAGCAGCTGAGAAAGTATTAATATAAAATAAATCAAATGTTAGACTGGTTAACTGTGCAAAGCAAGTGTGTTCTAAGGGAGATGAGATGCTGTGTGTGTATCTTGTTCATTTGTAGAATAATTTTGAAAGAAAATATTGTGAAGAAATATGGTATGGTGCGATTAAAGGTAAGGGAATGAAAAGGTTATGAAAGGCTTAGAGGCCAAGGTGACATGACACTTTTGGGGTCTACGTATGCTTTCAACACTTTTAATAATGGAAGATGGGAAACCAAGTTTTGTGTGATTTTTCTTTTTCTTCATATGCTGTTTGCTACCTATTCACTGCTGTTGTATGCCAACTAACACTGTTGAGAGTTTTAAACTTCAAGTCATAGTAGGCTGTTGTGAATAGTGCTGAGGTATAACCATGTATGCTATGTTACTGTTTTTAACTAGAGTAACAATTACAGGAAATACCATGTCTTTGGCTTTTGTTGATAAGTTAAGGAAAGCATATTAATCTTTTTTCATGTAAGTGTCACTTTGTTTGGAGTGAGGTATCTGGCTCTTAAGAGATGCTAACAGGATCCTTCTGTGTTTCCAGGGAGGAGTACTGCTTCTGGTACTGGCATTGTGCTGTAAGGTTGGTTTTCACATGGCTTCCCGAAAACTATCTGTAGATGTAGGTGGAGCCAAGCGTCTTCAAGCTTTGTCTCATCTTGTTTCCGTCCTTCTGTTGTGCCCCTGGGTCATTGTCCTTTCTCTGACAACAGAGGTAAGATAGCAAGTACAAAAATACATCATTTTTTGTAATGCTTCTGCTTGTGAAGTACAATTTAAATATTTCCTTTAAAATATCTTTACAATTACCGAAATTGCCATCTTTATTTTTGTAGTAAGCTCTGTTTGAAATTTTTCCTCTATATTTTGATGTATATCTGTGTGATACCATAATTTCCTCTTCTGTGTGATAACTTTATTTCATCTTTCTAGCTCAGATATTATATCCTGGATTCATATACTAACATAGCACAAGTATTAATGACTGTATAAATACAGGGCTCTTTTATTCCTGAGGAGTAGATTATTAAAGACATGTTCATGATGCCTGCATGCTTATGGAGAGTAGACCATTGCAAACATGGCGTTGCATATGGCATTGCTTTTAAGCACATGAAAGTATTTAAAGTAGGGTACCATAGTGCATATTAACTGTATGTGTCTTTCTATAGCTAGAGTGTTGGTTTTATGTGATAAATTTAAAGTATAAAAGTATTTATGTTTTGATGGATTGCTGAAAACATTTGTAATGAAAGTGAACTAGATTTAATGCTGTGTATACACACCTAATGGTGAACAATCCTGTTTGAAATGTATTTTTTGTTGCAGAGTAAAGTAGAGTCTTGGTCTTCTCTCATCATGCCTTTCATAACAGTCATCTTTTTTGTTGTGATCCTGGATTTCTATGCGGAGTCCATATGCACTGTCAAGATGGAAGCTTCCACGTGTGCTCGATATGGATCCTTTCTAATCTTCATTAGTGCACTGCTTTTTGGCAACTTTTGGACACATCCAATAACAGACCAGCTTCGAGCTATGAATAAGCCACCACACCATGAAAGCACAGAGCATGTTCTTTCTGGAGGTGTGGTAGTGAGTGCTGTCTTCTTCATTTTATGTATGTATTCTTATTTATCTTTTGATAAATCTATTGTCCATGTGACTGGGAAGCCAATTAGAAAATGGATGTGTGCAGAATTCTTTTGGATGAGCTTTTATGGATTCTTTTGGATAAAAAGGGCCTGTAACTTTGTGCTCTTACTGTCTGTCTACAAAAAAAAGAATGCAATAGATCTGTTGTGAAGGTGATGATCTAATCTTACATAGCAATGAAATCTAATGATAAACCTCAAGATGAAGTTGACAATAACTTTGCTGCCTGCAAATTTCATGTAAGCTTTGACTGCTGATAAAACACATTATAAAATCACTGTGAAGCTTAGAAACAGCAACAAAAACTTCAATACTTTCCTTGCAGCTGCCAATATCCTGTCCTCCCCCTCCAGGAAAGGGCAGAAGGGTACCCTTATTGGCTATTCCCCTGAAGGCACTCCTCTCTATAACTTCATGGGTGATGCATTACAGCAGAGCTCTCAGTCATTACCCCGGTTTATTAAGGAGTCACTGAAACAAATCCTTGAGGAGTATGATTCTAGGCAGATCTTCTATTTCTTGTGTCTAAATCTGGTAAGTGCCTGTTGGTTTTTTTTGTCAAACCCAACCACAGTAGTACATACATAGTACAGTAAGAAGAGTTATTCTTTAAAAGGGCCTCACGATTGATTGTTTTTAAAGTGACCCTTGATAGAGTAGTTTCATTAGATGGAATGTTAAAATAGAAGATTCGTAACACTAATCTTACAGTAAGCGGCAGGTCACTTTGGTTTGTTGTCACACTGCAGCACTTGTTCTGTGTGGTAACTATTATACCAGTAAGTAAATACTTGTATGATGGTACGTTTAAGATTGAGGTATCTCAATGTTACCAGCAGATAAGCTGAAACTAGTAAGGCCTTCAAGGATGGGGACAACAGAAGAGTAAGTGTGGGATTGCTTAGTGTCATTTTGGAGTAGGCTAGTTTTATTTCTAGCTTCTCTTTCGAACAGGAAAAGATCATACAGTAAGCAAGATTGATAGAACCTCATTTGCAAAGATCTCTCTTCATTCTTTGGCAATTATTCAATGAAACAGGGGGAGAAACTTGAAGTATCCGTGATAACTTTAACAAATTCCATTATAGAGTATAAAAGATGGAAAAGAACGCTTATAGGCAGACCAATTAATAATAGTAAATCATACAGGGAAAATGTATCTATTAAAAATATTTCCTCGTGTGCCGTCCTCAAAACTAATTCCTAAGGTTAAACACTCAACTAATTGGTGAAGAAAATTCTTACAGATACATAGACAGCATTGCTTTTACACTAATAATAGATCAGATCAGAGTTGTTACATTGTTTAATGACAAAATGCTGAAAATTTTGTCTGCACAATGTTAGTTTAAAATTCTAAATGAAAACTTAAATTTACTCCTGTCGAGGGTTGTTTTTTCAGGTCTAAGGCTTCTGGGAGTGTAGGTTCAAAAATGTCTCTTCATAGATTTGGAATGTATCGTTTTTGTTTTGTTGGAGGAGAGAGAAAATGGTCTAGAAATACTTCGAATAATACCTTTGAAAACTATCAAGTGTTCTATGATAAGAGTTTCCTGCTAGCTACCAAGACATTAAATTACAAGTTAATCTTTGAGGAAAAATTCAAACTCCCTTTCGTTTTAGGCTTTCACTTTTGTGGAGCTTTTTTATGGAGTATGGACCAATAGCCTTGGTCTTATTTCTGATGGATTTCACATGCTTTTTGATTGTTCTGCCTTAGTGATGGGGCTTTTTGCAGCATTGATGACAAGATGGAAAGCAACTCGCATATTTTCCTATGGGTATGTATATTAGGTTCTTGAAGGACTATCTGAAAATTATTCTACTTGCTTATTTTCAAAATGTCCTGCTATAAAGATATGTTTGGGATGTTTAGTGTTGCATGCTTCTGTGGGGTTTTTGCTGTGTCTCTTCTTTTCCATTTGTGGTCATGCTATTCCTCTCTTACCCCTGCAAAAAAGTGTCTGAAATGTAATTTTCATTTATCTCTACAAATAAAACTTTATCACTGTGAATATTATTTAGAAATTGCCTCACTCTGTATATATATATATATGTGTGTAAAACAAAAATATATGTTCAAAGTCAGTGTTTATATGAGGATTTCAATTCTGCTGACATAATCAAAATTTGTATGGCTAAATTGCATAGCAGTTTAGCAGTTTGAAGCCCTGAATGTGCACTATATATAAAAAAATACTTACATTATTATAGCTTTATACTATTGGTGTTTGGACAGTTGCAAACTAGCTTCCTCCTTGTCAGAAGTAAATAACCCAGAAATTAAAGCACAATTTTGTGGCATTGAGGAAAAAAAAATCAAAGCAATCTTAGTGCTGTATTAAATGTATTATAACTTTGAAATTTGTTCAGAGTACCCATTCTTCACGCTCAAAAGTACATATGTTTGCTTTCAGGTATGGACGTGTAGAAATTCTCTCTGGATTTATTAATGGCCTCTTTCTGATGGTAATTGCTTTCTTTGTCTTCATGGAATCGGTGGCCAGACTGGTGGATCCTCCAGACATAGATACAAATATGCTAACTGTAAGTTTTGTCATTCTGTTTCAATGTTGTTTGGCAGTTAATGGTTCATTTATGTTTGTCTTAATTAAAAAAAAAAAAAAAAAAAGTTAGGAGACTAAAGTTGCATACTCTAATCTAAACTGTGCCTTGACTTTTTAACATATTCTAATTTTAAAATCGAAACTACATCTAGTTTTAAAATATGAAAATATATAGGGGTAAATATAATTTAATTATAAGTTAAATTGAATTTTTTTCTAAGGTGTTACAGCTGTAATCTTTTTAGATGGTGGTCTTTCTACAATAAAAGATACTGAGTAAATAATCTGTACAAGACTAAATTTGGTTCAGCTGTTATGTATACCAATGTCAGTTATTACAGAAAAGATTTTGTGTTAGTCTCTGAGGAACCTCAAAAATCAGGCAGAATTCATAACATAATGCTGAGTGTGTTACTATGGCATAAACAATCCTGAAGCTGTGCATAGCTAATCTTAACTACACCAGTGTCTGTCTACCTTCCACAGCCTCTTCAGGGGCTCCCTACTTAAATTTTCAAGCTTCCATCCATTTCTTTCAAATGCAATGGTTCATTTTCTTCAAACTAAATTTTTTTTGTTATGGAATTCTGCAAATCCAAGCCTTCATTTATCACATTTCCAGCTTCACTTGTTTTCTTTCACACACACACACACACACACACACACACACACACACACACACACACACACACACACACACATGTGCTCCCCTGATCTCTTCGGTAACAAAGATTTTTATGTAGGCACATTAGAAATGTGCACTGCTGGAACTGAGGCCTGATTTTTTTTTTTTTCTTTTTAATCTTCAATATTTACTCCATTTTTACTACTGATTTTGTTTCTTGGGGGTGGGAAGGGTTGCCCCCTCTATATAAGCACAGTCTGCATAGCCAAGGAAAGGTCTAATAACGCCTGAATAGGACTTGCTTAATTCCTCTATTAGCTGGAATTACTCTTATGCTTGGCTTGTTTTTCAAGAGAAGAGTAGAAAAATAGGCGGACAGATAAAAAGCACAACTTGACCAGTAAAGCAGCAGTTGCTGTCTTCAGTTAAGTACAATTTTAGATAAGTGTGCGTGTCCTAGACACAATATAGAATTTGGGGGGGGGGGGGGGGCGACAATGAAAGCAAAGCAAACCTTGTATTCAAACCACTTTACCTCTTTATGAAAGTAGATAAAATCAATCACCCCTTCTTAAAACTACATTTGCTATCTTGTCCTAATTTGTGGATACCAGGTTTTGCATTTTGGTGGTGGTTATTGGGTGGGGTTTTTGGGAAGGTTGGGGAGAATTGGATTTTTTTGAGAGGGAAGGAAAATTCCCTTGAAACCAGCTTGTATACTGAAAGGAATATGATGAGGAATCCATGTTAGAATAATCCCGTTGATGTTAATGCTTCCACAGTTTTTCTTAATTAGGTGCACAATGTTTCTGATTCCCATGTTCTAGAAAATAAACTTGAACTTCTGGGCAGATGTAGTGAAGTTAAAGACTTCTCTCCCTCTCACAGCCAGTCTCTGTTGGAGGGCTGATCGTAAACCTTGTTGGTATCTGTGCCTTTAGCCACGCGCACTCCCATGGGGTTTCTCGGGGAGGTTGTCACTCACATGATCACAGCCATTCTCACCACGGGCACAGCCACGGCCATGGGCACAGCCATTCCCACAGTGACCATGGGCACAGTCATGGACATTCCCACGGGACTTCTGGAGGAGGCATGAATACCAACATGAGAGGCAAGTACAGATTGTTGAATCATAAATGATGTATGTGATTTCCAGAAGGCTTTGAAGATTCTCAGAATCAGACCCAGTACTATGCATCATTCTTAAAATCTGTCTCCAGAAGTGATCTGACAGCCATTTAACATGGTATACATGAATTTCTCAAACCGTTTCTTCATTAATGAGTTCAACTTGAAGAAACACAACTTGAAACATTTCTTTGCATGGCTTTGAAGAAACATAACTTGAAACGTTTCTTTGCAAGGCTTTCTTAGGTGTGGGTAATACTTAAGGACCAATAAAAAGCATTAATCTACAGCCTTCACTAAGATTAATAAGTAGTCATTGTAAACCTTACTGAGTAAGTTTAAAGTCCTTGTTTCTAAGTTCCGTCTGGAAATGAAAGTACAAGGTCTCTATCTATAAAGGTATTACCATGCTTCTAGGTATCACATGATAGCTGGTTGTAAAAACACTGGAGGAGGGGATAAGAAGCAGGACAAATGCAGGCCAGCAACGTAGAGTATGCTTCTATTTGTGATTCAGAAGATAACGGTGGTAAAGATGAAACTTTCTTTTTCAAATCTAAATTCAGAAGCTAACTGAGAAGGGCAATATATAAAATTTCAGCATAGCTATTTCTTAGAATTTTTCCCCTAGCAGTTAGAAAGTAGTTATTTACTGACCACCTGGCTTATAAAAAAATCTATAAAGGAATGAGTTGTTTGTGTAAGCTTGTCAGAGCATAAGCATTTTAGCGAATAGTCTCATATTTCATTGGTTATATTACTTCGTAATTCAGTTGGCTATTCTGTTGTCTGGCATTTTTGTGAAGTCTGCCCATACTCTTAGCTGTTTCAGTATTCTTTCAAATCCTGACACTTAACTAGCACTAATCTTACAAAAGGTTAGAGATTAGTTTTCTATGCCCATGGAGTGTACATTGAGAATGCTACCCATCCTTAAAGCGGTATAAAGTATAAAATTCATAGCAGTAGCAGATAGACAGTCTTACAAAATTGGAGCAGAACTGGCATACAAAAACCAAATGATACGTTAGTGTCTGTCCACATGAGCAGGCCAATGCATTTGCACTGATCTTATCCTCTGTTACGGATCAATGAGTCCCTCTACACGCAGTTAAGTGATTATGCTATGTAGTACAAATCCCACTAACAATTTAAAGACTATTCACCTTTGGTTTAATCTGTGAATGCTTGCCTAGATCATTGCACTGTAGAGTAAAAATGGTTTTTTTACATTGATTTGTAATTAAATATTAGAAAAGTTAAATGTTTTGTTTAATTTTGCACCAGGTTAGGCAGCTAGTTGCCTCTGTTTAGCTTGAGGGGTGTTTATTATGTTTAATAAACCCTACTGTGTTTCCGCTGTTGAACATATATGTACATTTTAAACAGAGCTGTTCAACTTAATCACTCAGTTCATTTTGTTTTCAGGTGTGTTTCTGCATGTGTTAGCAGACACTCTTGGCAGTGTTGGTGTTATCGTATCAACGATATTTATTCAGCAATTTGGATGGCTCATAGCTGATCCACTCTGCTCTCTTTTTATTGCTACATTGATTTTTCTTAGTGTTATCCCACTATTGAAAGATGCCTGTCAAGTGCTTTTGTTGAGGATACCTCCAGAACAGGAGAAAGATCTGCATGCAGCTTTAGAAAAGGTCAGAACTACAATTCTAAATGTTTTCATACGCAAACATACAAAGCTAAAACTTTTTAATAATTATTAAACTCAAGTAGTTCAGTCTGACAGCTTCCGTTGTCTTAGACAACTTAATGTCTTGGATTGTTTTAAATCTATTTTGCAGATATGTGACAGGATTAGGAGTTCTGCTGATGAAAGTTGTTTTGCAGCTAAAAAAACTTGTACTGTTTTTTGCTTTTATGGGTAGCTCATCATTTCAGACAATTATTGTAACAGTGCAGGAAAGGTACTTAGCACTAAGAAGGTAAGGTAGCAATTCCCGAAAGCTTGCGGCCTTTTTAAACTTGATGTGTACAGTTCAGATGTGTACAGGATTATATCTTGAGCCTGTAATTGCAGGTTTTCTTATTTGTCCATACCATGAAGGGCATGCTGGTTCACAGTAGCTGAGATGGAAAAAGTACAGCTTTTCTTTCTAATTACTTTTTAATTCTAGTCCATTCTTTTCCTGTCTGCTGCAGTACGGTATCTACTTTGAGGCTGTACTTAGTCTTCACTGTTGGCTAACTTGAAGTTCCTGCCCAGAATCATAGTGCAGACCTCAGTGTGGGAAACACCTCTCTGTTAAAGAACTAGTTACATGTTCATTGAGGATGCCATCAACTAGAGGCAGCAAGGAAAGCTATCCTGGTGTCCTGTCAATTAGTAGAGAGGGAGATGTGTTCTTGTCTGCATGAGAAAGAAAAGAATAAATGGAAATTGGCTGGGAGAGGCTTGCTTAGCGAAAGGAAAGTGAGGTGCTGAGTGGGGTTTCACTTTTTGACAAGGGAAGACAGCAATTCTGGGAGACCAAGGAAGAAGAAAGTACTTTTTGAAAACAGTGAAAGAGCAATTCATTGAAAGATAATAGAAAAAGCATTTTAAAAAATACATCACAGTAAAACAATATGCTTGCTGTAGGTTGACCCCAGCCAGCAGCCAGGCATTCACACAGCCACTTGCTTGTTCCCCACTTTACCACCACCACTGCTGGTGGGACAAGGGAGAGAAAAGGAAGAGCAAAAGCAAGAAAAATCTGGGAGCAATACAAAGGCAGTTTAACAAATGAAGGAAGCGGGGGTGGGGAGGAAGCACTGCACCACCTCCCACAAGCAGACTGATGCCCAGTCAGTCTCCAGGCAACAGCCACCTTGGAAGCCAAAAAACCCCGTTCTTCCTCTACCCCAGTTTTTACTGCTGAGCATGGCATTATATGGCATGCAGTTTCCCTCTGGCCAACTTGGGTCAGCTTTCCCAGCTGTTTCCCCTCCCTACTGCTTGCCCACCCCCAGCCTACTCACCAGGACACAGGCAGAGTGGGAAAAAGAAAGCCTTGACAGTGCCCAAGCACTGTTCAACAATAGCCAAAACATCAGCGTGCTATCAGAACTGTTTTAGGCGCAAATTCAAAACACGGCACCATACAGGTTGTTGTGAAAAGAGTTCAAATCATCCCAGCCAGATCCAGTACAAAGATCAATTTAATAAAATGATAAAATTATGGGAAGATACTATGTCTCTGAATTAAGTCCAGCTATGATAACTAAATAGCTGCTTATCCTGGATAGTGAGGTAACAGATGCCCTAGAAATTGTTAAATGCCCAGCCAGCCTTCTGGTTGGTCTATACGTTGATGTTATTGTGATCTGTGCACTAAATGACTTTTTTCTCTTCCTATTTAGCATTGCACTGTGCTCGGTTTTTCATTTAGTTTGACTTTTAGCTTCTTGTCTTTGACAGTAATAGCAAGGTGACCTTTCAGTACTACATACTTCTGAATAACAGCTTAGCTGGAAAGCTGCTTTGTTATACAGCTTTGTTTCCCTGTGAAATATTTGCCACCAACATCCATGTACGTACACAAGTTTAAAATGTGTTCTTAAATTAATTGTTGCTAATGTAATTTCTTTACAGATTCAAAAAATAGAGGGAGTCATATCTTACAGAGATCCTCATTTTTGGTGTCACTCTGCAAGTGTTGTGGCAGGTACAATACATGTGCAAGTGGTATCAGATGTGATGGAACAGAGAATTGTACAGCAGGTAAGGTACAAGGTTTTTAGACCCTAATGTCTTAATTTCTTACTCTGTAGCCCTTTTTCAGAGGCTGAAGATTGAAGCTACTGTTTGTGATTATTTTTGTAGTTTTTAGTTAATGTCTCGGAGCTGGTCTCTAATGCTGTACTTCCTCTTGCCTGCTAACTTGGAATTAGCTGCATAAAGAGTTGTTTTGCTAAAACATATACCAAAAAAAAAAAAGTATGGGCATTTTTTTCTCACTGTTGAAAGTGGCACTACATGTGCTCTGAGACAAGGAGGAGGAGTTGGATTTCATGCTACAAAACAGGCACTAAACAGTAGGGATATCGGGATGCTAATCATGGGTTTATAACTGGCTTGCTAATATCTGTCTGCCTTGGGGTTTTCTTTTCCTTAAAAAGGTGGTTATTTACTTATGCAAGACACTGAGAATTACCCATTATGCAGAAGTTGCAAAGCTATACCCTCTGAAGCTCAACTTTCCAGAAAATTGAATTCTTCATGATGATATTTTTTTAATCTACAGTATTTCAGAGCCAGAATACTGCAAGTTACTGTGAGATGCATATTAAGTGTAATACTAATGTTAACCATACTGTTCTATTCAGGTTACAGCAATTCTGAAAGATGCTGGCGTTAACAACCTAACTGTCCAAGTGGAGAAGGAAGCTTATTTTCAACACATGTCTGGACTCAGTACAGGATTTCAGGATGTCCTTGCAATGACTCAGCAACTAGAATCCATGAAATACTACAAAGATGGTACTTATATCATGTGATAGAAAGTTGTGTTCACCAAAGGAGGTGCAAACGGTGAAGCTGTAGGATTCCATACTTGTATTTTTGACAGGAGATCTTGCACATACATGTACAGAAACAAATGTACTATATATTTGAATTTTTTTAAGCACTATATTAAAATAGGATCAAGGTGCTTTTATAAAGGAAATAAGGACTTGAATATTTGCTGTATATGTGAAAATAATGGAAATCTGTACTTGGTGTTTATTAAACAGAAGTCTGGATATGTTCCATGCTTAATCTCTTACAAATGGAACATTATGATTATAATTTCATGTTAGCAGTGGGAAATGGAAATAGTTTATATTGGAATGCAAACATAATTGTTGTGGTTTAAGCCCAGCCAGCAACAAGGCACCACACAGCTGCTCGCTCACTCGCCCCCCTCCCAGTGGGATGGGGAGGAGAATTGGGGGAAAAAAAGTAAAACTCGTGGGTTGAGATAAGGACTATTTAATAACTAAAGTAAAATAAAATATAATAAAACCAATAATAATTAATAATAACAATTGTAATGAAAAGGAATATTAACAAAAAAAAGAGGGGGGACACACACACAAGAAAAGACAAGTGATCCACAATGCAATTGCTCACCACCTGCTGACCAATGCCTGAACAGTGATTGGCCCCTCCCGGCCAACTACCCCCAGTTCATATAGAGAGCATGATGTTCTATGGTATGGAATATCTCTGGCTAGTTCAGGTCAGCTGTCCTGGCCATGCTCCCTCAGCAGAGCATGAGAAACTGAAAAAATCCTTAACTTAGGATAAGCGCTACTTAACAACTAAAACATCAGTGTGTTATGAACATTATTCTCACACTAAATCCAAAACACACTGTACCAGCTATTGAGAAGAAAATAACTTTGACCTAGTTGAAATCAGGACAATAATCAATTGAAAAATATTTTTCTTTCTTTCAAATGTAGCTTGAAGACTCCTTGAATGAAAAAAAATTACATGTTTATTACAGGGAGTAAAAACCAACATGAAGTCGTGGGTTTTGCACACTTTGTTAGATAATAGAAATAAACAGTGTTTATATTATGTCTCAGCATACAAATCTGATTTCTAAACTTAATTTTAATGAATCAGACCAAATAGATGTTACTGTTTTAAATTTATGTCAAGTTATTTTTTTAAGGAGAGAAATCCACAGGTTAACAGTGAGAAATAGGGAGGGGAAAAAATAGTAGACACTTTTCTGTTTCCTGGGAAGACTCAAAAAACACACTGTAAAATAAATTTTTTGTACTTTTTATATGAATAACTGCAAACACAATAGTTTGAAGCTTAAAGTAATTAATTAGTGAGCATCCTGGCACACGGGTAAACTTCACTTCTTCAAGATACATTATTCTGTCATTTACTTGATTTTTTTCATAGTACCATAACAGAGCTGTTGGTGTACTGTAGCTAACTATACGTTTTTGTCTTACCCAAGGAAATAGTCCAGATTTAGAATGCTAAACTGTGACAGTAGTCTGGGCCTTGGCACATTGCTGAAACAAACTGTAAATTGAGACTTCTTGACTGGAAAGAGAAAGAGTGTGTTGAAGAAAGAATTATGCCTGTTGGGGTCTTAATACTGCAAAGAAAACAATCTCTTGTCTTCAGTGAAAACCTGTCAACAGGGTAATAACATAGGTCTTCAGAGGTAGTTACCTTACAGCTCTTTACAGTCTTCCTGTGCCCTCTTTTCTTCTTGTCTGAAGCCCTTAAATATTTTCGTTGGAATTCAGCAAATCAATTCAGTAGTTGGCAAGAAATGAGGACATCTTTCATCATTCCGTGTATCATGGCAGTCTTATTTTGTCATACTGTTTTCTTGTTCTGGTATTTAGGATCAGTACCTTTATGAGTATCATGACAAAGACTGGACTTGATGTTAGTGGAATTTGAGGACAGACCGATGTAGGAGTACACGATCAGATCAGATTTACCAGCAATGCCGTTTGAAACGTCCTTGAGCAATTCTGCTTCTCTTGTGATCAGACTGTTTAGACAAACTGCACAGTTTCTTTTGTAACTGTTACACAAGTTTGCATTCCGTTCTCCCCCCACACTCCCCACGGTGCTGTGTTAAAACGCTATCTGCCATAGGGGACTGACTTGAAAAACTGCAGCCAGAAAGTTTCTAGAAGTCGCATTGCTTTTACATACAGTAATGAAGATTGAGTGATCACAGTCCCTCATTTCTTGGGGTAATGCTGCAGAACCAGCAGTGTTCTTAAAGCTTGATCCTGTTTTCTTCCGATTTATGCCTTTGGCGGTGCTTTTCTCACCTTGCCTCCTCCAGAAGGCTCAAGTCACTTGAATAACAGTGCTACAATTACGCTTGGCCTATAAGCAGGGTGATCTTTCAGTTTTGAAAACCATACTCGAACAAAAACCTTCAGTTAATATTTACATGTGCCACTCATGTTTGAGGTGATTGTACAGCGTTTCACCAAACCGAGCATTAGCCCCATTGTGATAGGTAGATGAAAAGGGGGGTGATTTTTCTTTTCAAATCAAGTTAGCTTAACATAATGGAAAAGCCTTCACGCTTGCCACAACTTTCTGTGAGGAAAGGCTGATTCCTACTTCAGCTGCTAGCAACAGGACCTGGAACCAGTGAAGGTGGCTGGGACCACATTAGGTGATCCTGGCAGCGAAGGTGAGCTGGTACCTGGATACTTCACGGGCAAGTGCAAACCTGCATCTTAACATGCGTTCGGCAGGTTTTTGTGTGTTGCTCAGCAGACATGCAGGGAGGACAATGGCAATAAGCGTTGTGTATCTTAAATTAGTCGAACAAGAAGTGGTATCTGGCAGTAATTCTCCAAAGCAGCGTTCAGGCTTCCCCCCCACAAGATCTGTTAGAACCGTGCTGCAAGGGCAGGTTTTCAAATCGCAGGTATGGGCCAGCTGGTTTATGTTTTAATAAATACCGTGGTGGGGGAGTTTTTAGTCTAGTCACTTGATTTGCGTGCAGACGGTTGCAACAAAACACTTTCGAAGATGGAACAAAGATGTAAAACGAACTGCAGCTATGTATGGTACATCTGGCGGCAAGCCACGTATCTGTATATAACGAGTTAAAAAATAAACGCGTTTTTCAGCAACGCTGTAAGTGCATCTCGACTTCTCTGGTTCAAACGTCAGCTGGGATGTAAAGCGCAAAGTTGCCGGGGAAGACCCTGCGTCCACAGCGCGCTCTGGGTCCACCTCCGGCTGGGAGCGCAGGAGCCGGTCGGGGGCAGGCGCCGCCGAAACCGGGGCTGCCGGGCGCTGCCAGGCCCTTCCTTCGCCCGGGCCCGAGCGCCGCCTCCCGGCGGCAGCCGGCCGCGGGGCGGGTGGTGGGCCTGTCACCGGCGGCTGCCCGCACAGGGGCTCCCCGCCGCCGCCGCCGCCTGTCGCCCCCCGCGGGGGGAAGAGCCCCAAACCGGCCCCGGGGCGCGCACCAGCGGGTCCCCCCGCCGCGGCCGTAGTCCCGCCCCCTTTCCAATGCCGTTGGACGTCCGTCTCGGGTCGCCACGGTAACGGAACGCCGGCAGCCAATAGGGAGGCAGAGGGCGACCAATCAGCGGCGGCGGAGGGGTTTAAACCCTCGGTGGTGGCGCTGAGCCCCGTACTTGGCTTGCTGCTCCTGCTGCTGCGGCATGTCGGTCAGGCCTGCCAAGGTACGGACAGCACAGCACAGCACAGCACAGCACAGCACAGCACAGCACAGCACAGCACAGCACAGCACAGCACAGCACAGCACAGCACAGCTTCACGCCGAGGGTTTGGGCATCGCTGCTTGCCCTCACACGGGGGGGTGGGGGAAGCGGCCGTGCGGCCCCACGGCGTCCTGCTCCCCAGTTCCCTTCCCCTCTGCCCAAAAACCATCCAGCTTCGCAGGCGGGAAGGGCTGCGGCGGGGCAGACATCATGACCTCTCCCACTCACTCCAGTTTCTCCCTGGTGGGGAGGGTGGTGATGCGTGTGCACGCTTCTCCTGGGGCACCCTTTCCGTTCCCCCCCGGCTCCCCTTCAGTACTCAGGTCGGGGCGGGGGGGGGGCAGCCGTGTAACCCCCCAGGTCTGCATCTATAACCCTCCAGCGCTGGGGCTATGTAGCCATGCAGCCCCCCGCCCCGGCCTCTCTTCTCCACGCCACCACTTTCGGGCGTGGGACGAGTGCCTGCAACATCCCCCGGCCCCTCTTCTCCAGGCCACCGCTTCTGGGCAAGGGGCGAGTGCCTGCAACCCACCCCACCAGCTCTCCTCCTCTAACTCTCCAGTTTCGGGGCTGCAGCCGTGCATTCCCACCTGCGCCCCCCACCCCCAAAGTCACCACTCGGGTGCAGCAGCAGGCCCAGTGCCCCCCCCCACCATGCTGCTGCTGACCTCCCTCCCCTCTCCCCACAGAACACCCATGGGGCCACTGATACAGTGGCAAAGAGGATTCCTGTCATGAAACACAGGGCAGCGATGGTGGCTCCCAAGCCGGGGCTTTGTATCCGCATCGCCCTGGGAGACATTGGCAACTGCACCTCTGAGCCAAAGGCACAGGCTGCCACCGAAGTGATGGTGGTCCAGGGCTGCAAGTGGAACCTGGCCACCAGGTCCTCTCTCATGATCTCCCTGGGGAAGATGGCTACCAGGAGGAGCATGCTGAGGGCCACCACCAGGCAGATGCTGCCACCAGCCCTGGAGCCCTCCCAGGTATGGTCCGCCACCTCCTCCCCAGCACTGCGGGGCTGCTGGATTCAGCTCGCCCCATGGGAGCCCTCACTTGGCCCAGGCTGAGCTGTGGAAGGAGGTGCTGCCCACACTGATCCCGAATTTCCTTGTAGCTGGCGCCTCAGTCTCCAGCTACCATGGAGGTATCGGAATGTTCCGCATCAGACGATATGCTATGTCAGGCTTTTTCTGATGTCTTGCTTGATGCGGAAGACGTAGATGCGGAAGACGCTTCTGACCCAAGCCTCTGCAGCAGCTATGTGAAGGACATCTACAAGTATCTGAGACAGCTTGAGGTTAGTAGAAGTAGGTCAGAAGTGCAAGGGGCATCTGCTGACACTGACAGTGAACCTGTCATAGGCATGGCTTGCAGCTGGTATTCACTTTCACCTATGGATTTTCCTGAGGCACTAATAAGTCATCCCTTAACTTTAAAATACAAGATTAAACTGAGCTGATAACATAAACAGATGCTGGTGGTTAGACCAAACAACTAGTAGTACTAGTACCATGCTCTTTCTAGCCCATCTCTAGTAAACAAAGAAACCTGGTGCCCTATGTCCTACACCTATGGGCTATGCATGTACTGAAATCCTTGATAAGCCTTAAGATGCAACAGAGGCTAGGCATTACAAATCCTTCAGCTAAGTGAGGAGATCTGATAACCGTATTCCTTCCACATAGCAAAAAAACCCCGTCAGACCCAAATACCTGGATGGCCAGAAAATCAATGGGAACATGCGTGCCGTGCTAATGGACTGGCTTGTGCAAGTACAGTTAAAATTCAGACTCCAGCAGGAGACCTTGTACCTGGCAGTTGCTGTCACTGATCGCTTCCTGCAGGTGAGTGTCTCTTGCCCAGTGTCAGGCAATGCTTCTACCCTAAGCTAATGTATAACGAGCACTGATCAGTAACATCCTATGTGGGCATTTGATGTTGAATTGTGTGCACGACATAACCCTCTTAGCTACGAACAGTGACTTGAGATATCAAAACTGCTTATGTGTTGTGGTTTAACCCCAGCCAGCAACTAAGCACCACACAGCTGCTCACTCACTCCCCCCCCACCCAGTGGGATGGGGGAGAAAATCGGGAAAAAAGAAGCAAAACCCATAGGTTGAGATAAGAATGGTTTAATAGAACAGAAAAGAAGAAACTAATAATGATAATGATAACACTAATAAAATGACAACAGCAATAATGAAAGGATTGGAATGTACAAATGATGCGCAGTGCAATTGCTCACCACCCGCACCCAGCTAGTCCCTGAGCGGCGATTCCCCCCCCACACTCCCCAGTTCCTATACTAGATGGGACGTCCCATGGTATGGAATACCCTGTTGGCCAGTTTGGGTCAGGTGCCCTGGCTGTGTCCTGTGCCAACTTCTTGTGTCCCTCCAGCTTTCTCGCTGGCTGGGCATGAGAAGCTGAAAAATCCTTGACATTAGTCTAAACACTACTGAGCAACAACTGAAAACATCAGTGTTATCATCATTCTTCACATACTGAACTCAAAACATAGCACCATATCAGCTGCTAGGAAGACAGTTAACTCTATCCCAGCTGAAACTAGGACATTATGCCTCTCCCTTATTTGATCTGAAAGCCTTCTAAATACCCCTGCAGATACCAATAGAGGTAACAGATGATGTACAGTTATTCCATATATGCCAGTATGATCATCCCGCTGTAGAACAAACTTCACACTGGCTACCTTTAAAAGCTGTGTTCTGAGCCAAGTCATTCAGATAAATCTCTACTGCTTCTTACTACAGGACAATCTTGTTTCCAAGAAGATGTTGCAGCTGGTTGGTACTACGGCGATGTTCATTGCCAGCAAATACGAAGAGATGTTTCCCCCACATATTGGAGACTTTGCCTATATAACTGATCACAGTTATACAAAGCTACAAATCTACCAGATGGAGATGAAGATCCTGCAAGCCCTGGACTTTGGTGTGAGCTTCCCTCTTCCTCCGCACTTCCTAAGAAGGATTTCAAAAGTTTCAGAGGTAATGCTGGGAAAATGCGTTACTGTAAGCAACATCTGGAAAGGTCAATACTCTACTGTGGCAGCTTGTTAAAAAGGTTCAAAATGTTAGAGTACTGCAACAGTTGGCAACTGAGCCTGGTTGAGACCTGTCTCTTGTGTGTTTGTCTGCTTGTCGTCACATGAGCCTAACCCAACCAAAACCAGAGTTAAAATATGTGCCTGCTACTGCAGGTGATTGCTAGACTGCCATTGAAAGGAGTGTTCCTAGACTATGAGCACCCTGTGATTAAGTTACTTGAATTTCAAGCCTATAGCTCCAAAAATGTTCGCTAAGGGAGTATTTCTTTCTGCTTGACTAAACAAAGGCTTGACAGGATGTTCTTGCCTTGGAGATAGCCAATACTTAACTTTGATTTCCTGCAGATGGACTTCCAACAGCACTGGCTGGCTAAGTACCTGATGGAGTTGTCCATTTTGGACTATGATATGGTTCACCTCCTTCCATCCAAGACTGCAGCCGCTGCTTGCTGTTTGGCTCTGCAACTCACTGGATGTGAGTGGGTAAGTCATGCTTGTCAGAGCACCTCCTAGTTTGGAATTTGGTGTGCCTGTGCACCAGCTTAAAAGGCCACCCTGGGCCAGGTGCATGCCTTCTGCTTCCTTCATGGTATCTCAGCATGTCATCTCCCTGTGGCCCATTACAAGGGCACAGCAGTAGAGCAGTAACTGTTAACCCTCCCCTGTGAGACAGGAGACTGCAGTTGCCCAAGCCCAACAGAAGACAAAGAACCCAGTGTACTCAGATTGTTCTAGGAGGCTTGTCTAAAGACTTACCTTCATTTCAGACACCAACTCTGCAATCCTGCATGTCTTACACTGAGAGCGACCTTCTCCCAGTTATGCGGCATATAGCAAAGAATGTAATCCTTGTGAATAAGGGTGTTACCATGCAGATGGTAAGCAGCATCTCACAGGGCAGTCGGGGAGTATGTGTGGTTAAGTGTCAATATCTGGTGCTTTGAAGCTGTCTTAGCTGAGCCACTGCTGTCAGGCTTGGATCAGAGTGGCTCACTTCAGCTGAAGATCTCAATCTTGCCGAAGTGGCATGAGCCAGCCGTGAACTGGTGGTGTGTGCTAGGGTGGGCTATGGGCTTGGCTTGACCATCAAGCCTCAATTGAGCTGGAATAGTGTAGGTTTATGAACAGGATAAACTTAATCACACTTATCTCTCTGCAGGCAATCAAGGACAAATATGCCAGCAGCACCAGTGGCAAGATAAGCACCATTGGACAGCTGAACTCTTCTTGCTTGTGGGATCTAGCTCAGCCTCTGATTAGAGAAGTAGTAACTCCTATCTGATATCAAGCAGAATGATGACTCTGTGCTATTGTGTATATAATGTACCTTATTTGTGTGTTTCAGCCTCTTAATAAAGTATTTCCACCTTGTGTTCTGTGGGGTAGCACAGATGTCTTCCTCCTACAGTAGAGGTGTCTGGCAGGGGGGGCTAGCCCAGCTGGGCTGGCTGATCCCCCCCCCTAGGACTACAGGCACCTGCTGATGTGGTGGCAGAGACAGCATCTGCCAGGTTAGCCAAATCGGAGTGCAGCTCTATTTAACTTAGTATTTATTTATTATAGGATATTTTTGTTAGTAGCTGTTGTGGTTTAAGCCCAGCTGGTAAGCCACTCGCTCAGCAACCCCCCCCGAGCCCCACCCCTGGCCATGGTGGGATGAGGAGAAAATATAAAGGCAGGCTTGTGGGTCGAGATAAGGACCAGGAGGGATCACTCACCACTTATGGTCACAGGCAAAAGACAGGCTCAACTTGGGGAAGAAACAAAGTCAATTTAATTTACTACACATCAAAACAAGGATATTAGGAAGTAAAACCAAACCTTAGAACACCTTCCCCCCCACCCCTGCCTCCTTCCCAGCTCAACTTCTCTCCCTCCTCCCCTGCAGCAGCGCAGGGGATGGGGTCAGCTTGCCACGCATCTCTGCTGCTCCTTCCTCCTCAGGGGGAGGACTCCTCACTCGTCCCCTGCTCCACCGTAGGGTCCCTCCCATGGGATACGGTCCTTCACGAACATCTCCAACGTGGGTCCTTTCCACAGGCTGCAGTTCCTCACAAACTTTGCTGGTGTGGGTCCTTTCCAGGGGCTGCAGTTCCTCCTGAGCTTCCCTGGTGTGGGTCCTTTCTGCAGGCCAATCTTCAGTCACAGGCCGCTCCAGTGTGGGCTTTCCCACAGAGTCACGGCCATCTTGGGGTCATCCCCCTGCTCCAGCGTGGTGTCCTCCCCAGGCTGCAGGTGGGCGTCTGCTCCCCCGCTCCCCTCCATGGGCTGGGGGAGACAGCCTGCCGTCTCACCACGGGCTGCAGGGGCATCCCCTCCTGCCCCGCTCCTCCTCCCCTCCTTCACTGACCTCGCTGTCTGCAGAGGGGTTTCTGTCACATCCCACTGCCCTCTTCTGCTGCAGGTTTCCCCATCTTAAATACGTTTGGGTCGGCCTTGGCCAGAGGAAGGTCTGATTTGGAGCTGGGGAAGCTTCTAGCAGCTTCTCACAGGAGCCACCCCTGTGGCTCCCTGCCCCGCTACCAAAAAAAGCCCCGTGCCGCAGGAACCTGTAACGGTAACTTGTGACTAGTCAGCTCTGCCTCTAGAACACTGCTGAGAGAGCTGTATCTGCCTTCACTCGGCAGCAATAACTTTTTTGTCGACCACTTCCCCCGTGTTTTTTTTTTTTTCCCAAATCTTTGTTACAAGTATTTAACTGTACTTCTCCTTCCCTTCTGTTATTTATCTGAAAAACACCCGGAGAAGGGACTGCCTCCCTCCCTTCTTGCGCCTGCCACAGGGGAAGGGGCTTTTTACGGGAAGGGCCTGGGTGGGCAATAAGCTCCGCAACCACCACATGCCCGCCGGACGACCTCGGGCACCCTGGGTCACACACGGGCCGCGGCCTTGGGCCGGGGTTCCCCCCTCCGCGTGCCCGCCCCGCCCCTGCCGGCAGGGCGCGCCCGTCCCCGCCTGGCGGCCGAGCGCCGAAACGCCGATGGGGAAGAAGAGGCGCGGGATTGGCTGGAGCGCCGCCGCACCAGGCAGAAACAATCGCCGGCCGCGCTGCCGAGGGCCGCGCGCGGGATTTTTGAAGAAGAGGCCATGGAGCCGCTGCAGCGGGAGCCGGGCGCAGAGGCGGAGGCGGACGCGGAGGCGGAGGCGGAGGTGGACGTGGACGTGGACGTGGACGTGGACGTGGACGTGGACGTGGACGTGGACGTGGACGTGGAGGCGGACGCGGACGCGGACGCGGACGCGGAGGCGGAGGCGGACGCGGCTGCGGCTGCGGCGGCGGCGGCCGCTGCCGAGGCGGCGGCGGCGGCGGCGGCCGCCGAGCCCGAGAGGAAGGCGGACGTCCTCATGCTGCTCCGGTCAGTGCCGGCGGGGGGGGGAGGGCCGGGGAGCCGGCGGCGGCGAGCTAGGCCGCAGTGGGGTGGGCGTGAGGGGCGGCGGCTGCGGCCGGGCCCCCGCAGCGCCCGCCGTGCGGGGCCTGACCGGTGTCGCTTTGTTTCTGCTCCTGCTCCAGGCTGAGGGACCAGATCAAGCAGCAGCTCGCGGAGTACAGCACGGCGGTTCATGCCCGTAAGCTTCTCCCTGCTCTGACTCCCCGCGACCGCCCCCGACGCTTCCTCTTAATGCGATGTTACAGTAATACAGCATGTGGCGTGGCTGATAGGTGTATTCTTAAAAATTATTTATCAAAAGCGCTCCTCATAGTAGTGAAATACTTTTCTTGGCTGAGCGTCTTACTGCATTTTCTAGACGGCTCTTGGAGACCTGTTTGCATGCTTACAAAACTGCCTCGTCACTGTTGCCCGCTGCCCTTTCTCCTCTTGGGTTTTCACTTTAGACTCAGGACTCTGACACGTGACGGTGGTTTTCAGGAATCTGATTACTGGGGCTGAAGTCGTACCAAAAGTCCGCCAAAGTGTTTGGCAGCAATACTGATTTAAAGTGTTTCTTCTTGTTTCCGTTATTTACGCCTTCTTCCACTGAACCAGCCAGCTGCATATATAGAGCAATGCTGTGAGCCAGCTCTGGCATGTCTAAAACATGCTAAATGGAAGTATTTTAAAGGCTAATTATTTCTCTGCTGCAGCTGATCGACAGTGTAGTCTCACTAACAGTGGAAGAGATGATAAGGCATGGAGGTAGGAATAAGAAATACCTTGCTAGTATAGCCATCAAACTGCTAATCCTTTATGCTCTGTAGATAGTTTTTAAAAGTCTCTGTTGTGCTTTTTTTAGTGACGTTCTTTCTTTGCAGGTCAAGTAATTTGCTGTGATTACGTCAAGAATCAAACCAAAATCAAGAAGTATGTCATTGCGTAACTTCAAGCTTTTTATGTATTTTAAAGTAAAGAGGAGAAGGGTTAAGAACTGAGCTTGGACATTCTCTTCTAGTTATTCCTTCTTAGTAAATCTCTCATTAACAATCACTACTTTGTAGGAGTCCAGTGAAAATAAAGGAAATGAAGAAAATCATAGAACGGTTTGGGTTGGAAGGGACCTTAAACATCATCTAGTTCCACCCTCCCTGCCATGGGCAGGGACACCTTCCACCAGACCAGGTTGTTCAAAGCCCCATCCAACCTGGCCTTGAACACTTCCAGGGAGGGGGCATCCACAACTTCTCTGGGCAACCTGTTCCAGTGCCTCACCACCCTCACAGTGAAGAATTTCTTCCTTATGCCTTATGTGTAATCTAAACCTACCCTCTTTCAGTTTAAAGCCATTACCCCTTGTCCTATCTCTACATGCCTTTGTAAAAAGTCCATCTGCAGCTTTCCTGTAGGCCCCCTTTATGTACTGGAAGGCTGCTATAAGGCCTCCTCGGAGCCTTCTCTTCTCCAGGCTGAACAAGCCCAACTCTCTCAGCCTGTCTTCACAGGAGAGGTGTTTCATTCCTCTGATCATCTTCGTGGCCCTCCTCTGGACTTGCTCCAACAGGTCCATGTTCTATATGGGGAAGAAATATTTTACTCAATCTCCTAATGGACTTCTGTATCTGATGTGTCTTCTAAACTTGCAGTCTTTCTTGTGATGGCTAGAATTCACTAATATAGTTCCACATGCTAAAATACTCTTGGCCTTAATAATTTGTGGTTTATAAGAAAAATTCTTGCTTTAGATATGTAGAGAGCAAGTTAAAAGTGTGACATTGCTTTTAAGTTTTTTGTTATCTTCACACTGTTCAGGGTTGTGGGTTTTTAGGGTTTTTTTTCCTTTCAGGGACATAGAAGATTTGGAAAGACATATGGAGGAAGTAACCATCTCTTTACAGAACAAGACGTTAGCCTTGCAAAGGTAGAATTTTCTTCTTGTTTATTTGGAGGTTTTCTGTTTGTTTATGTGTGCGCACATACGTGCACATATACATTATTCTGATTAAAATAGGATTTCAAAGTGGTATGGTGTGTGTTACAAACAGGAGAGATTTTAGTACCATCTAACCAGTAAGAATGCAGATGGAGATACTGTAGAGAACAAAAAAAAATTACAAGTTGAAATGTGTAAACCCAAAGTTTCCTGCAAAATTGTGAAAGTCTGACTGTATAAATCAGAAAACGTATTTCTTGGCAGTATTTTGCCAATGCATATGAAAAGGTGGAAGTTGATAGGTGTTATACGTCTCCTGTGTTAACATGGCAGTTCATTTGAATTCCCACCTTTGCCCAGCTTCCTTTCTGCAGACTCTGGGATTAGTGGTGTCCGAGTATGTTTGGCAAGAGAGGAAGGAGTTGTCACTCTCACAAATAATCATTGATACGCCTTTCTTGTCCTGAGAGTTAAGCCCCATTATTTAAGAAGTGTGATATTTAAAAGGTACTGAGTATTTTATACATATAATCCCAATGTGAAAGTGGACATACATGGAACCTTGGAAATACCTCTTCTGGTACTTAGCTAAATCTACTTCTCTCAGTTTCTTACCAGTTCTTATCAGTTATATGTTTCTTCCCCACACTATGCAGGATCCAACTTACGTTTGCCCTGAGAAACAAAATGAAGCAAAATGATGATGACTCACGGTAAGATGTTCTTGGGTAAAGGATGGCTAGAAAGGAATGGACTTTACACAGTTTAATGTGAGACATTTCTACATTACGTCATTGTACCTTTTTTAAAAGCAAGCTTCCTTCTAGTTTTGACTGAATGATATGCTGTCCACCTTCTGGCTAGAGTCAGCATGATCAGACCTCTTATACCCAGGGTGGATTTACATTTGGGCTCTGAATTAACCAACCTTTGGTTAAAGAGATCATAATTCTTGATTGACTATTGAGAACTGTTTGTAGTGAAGAGTTTTTTGTTTTTAATGCATGAGTTACCTGCATTTATAATAGCTGAGCACATATTACAGGCTTGTAACAGAGCCTTGCCTCTGCTTTGCTGCCTTCATTAATTAATCATGTAGGAGCTTAATGTCTTTGAAAAAGAACTGAAAGTTTCAAAGATGTTTAAAATTAGCTTTTAATTTCCTGCCCAATATTAATGGGTGCGTGCATGTGAAGTGTTATATGAGAAATTTAATTTCTGTCAGAAATACAGCTGAAAACATTGCATCTCCATGATATCCCTGCCATGCGCCAGAATTCAGGAGCTTCAGTTCTTAGCCATTCTCAGGTGGCTAGGCTTCCTTGATGCCTTCCAGGCTTTGTGATTTGAAATGTTAAACAGACTTAACTGAAACATTACGGAAACTGAGAGAGAAGTAAGGAGACTCTTTGGCCCCCACAACAATACTTGGTATAAGGAAGGGTGCAGTGTGTCAAAAAAAAAAAAAAAAAAAAAAGTATACTTTATTTTGGTGTTAGGGGAAATGGGGATTTTTTTTTTGTTTAATCCAAATAACCTTGATTAAAATATTTATGCTGGTGACTCATATTAATGGTCTTAAAGTATGCAACTGTGTTTTCTTCCTTAGACTGATCACGGAAACTGTGAAACGCATAGTAACGCTCAGCCAGAGAATAATTAAATGTCAGCAGGTAAGTGGCAGTTGTAGCTTCTGTTGCAGTCGTGCAGGTCTACCAACCTTAATGTAAGCAGGAGTACAATTTGAAAGTAACAGGATCACACAAGTCATTTGAAGCTAAATGTGTGGCCCAAAGGGTGAGGTTTCTACTAATAGTAAAATTACCAAAATGATTACTTAAAGTGAGTATGTAAGAAAGTCTGCTTCTAGAGCCGCCCTTAACTGCTTTTGTGGATTGAATTAGCATCTTTCAATATTTTTTGGAGCCAAGAGTCTAGGAGATACTTTTTTTTTTTTCTTTCAGCAAGCACGTGAGAAGGAACAGAAATTGATTGACATTAGAAGGAAAAGACTCAGTAAGTGTTAGCTGTATTGACTTTGTTTTATATTTGAATGTACAGTTCATTTTTTGAAGTCCTTGTAGCAATATTAATTTACATCTGAAGTAACTGCAAAACTCTCAACACAGTTATAAAACTTCTGAAGAGAGTAGGAAGTACTGTAAAAATGAGCTGGTGTGTTGTCTACTTGAGCATGAGACTGACGTGTTAGAATGAGAGATGCAAGAAACTCAGAAAGCGTATGGTGGTGGTTTATTATTTAGTGGAAGCTCCCCAGAAAATTACACATCATTTAGTAATTTAATAAGTCCTACAACACCTAAAGGATTTTATTTTTTGTCAGACTGTACCTTTATGAAATGTTTGCAGAATAGGGGAGGGGATTTACTTACAAAGAACTCTCATAATAGTATATATGTTGGTATTCAGTAAGCTTGTTAAGAGTGGGTCAAATTTAGAAGTGAAGTCAATCTTCAGAACTTAATAAGGTAAATATGTTTTTTGAATGCTCCTAATGTCATATGACCAGGTTTGCCAACAGTTTTAACTGGTTTTTGTTTCATGCATAGGAAGTGGTGTATATGTTGACAGTAATGAACACAGACAATGAAATATCTGTCTTCATAGGAAAATGAACATCCCTAGTATCTTCAGAAATAAAGGAAGGAATGCTCTGTCAGCATTCTTTCAACGTATAAACTGTCCGTAACTGATCTTATTCAGTCTAGTTTTTAGCCTGGTTTCCTGTAAAAAACTAGTAATATTCACTGGTGTTGTCCATATGTCCCTTGTATGACTTCAGAATTTGGTTTCAATCAAATTTGAAAAAGGGGAAAGGGTCTTAAACACCACTGACTATACAAGTTGTGACAACTGAAGACAGGGTGTAGGACAGATGTTCAGATTATGGTCCATGTCTGATGGAAATGCAAAGAGCATACAAAGTACTTTCTGTTTTGCTAGCAGCCAGGGGATCAATGTGCTTTGACACCAGGTAGCCAAAGCGCGTGTTGTCTCTTGTGTGAAAGAATTATCTTGAGGTGTGTTGGAGGGAAGGGACAGAGTGTGAAGTTACGGTTATTGCAGTGGAAGTGCCTTAGATGTCTCTGAGGAAAAAAGCATATCTTTAGTTCTACGGCTCACCTAACTGCTTCTTAACACTTCATTTTCCTGATAATGGAACAGCACTAAAAACAGCTGGAAGAGAGAAACTACTGCAAGTTCATACCCTGATGAAAAAACAAAAGGAGGAACGAGCAAGTGTGAACATGATCAAAACACTGGCGGTGATACATAATAAGTTGGAAAAAGAGATACAGATTACTACAGTAATTAAAAATGTATTTCAGGTAATGTGTTGTAGGTTTTAGTAGCAAGTTTGCAGTTTTGCATTACAGTCAAGATAACATAGTGTATGGTAAATGTGACTTCGAACAAAATTGCGTTTTCTAAAATCTTTAAGTAACTAGGGTGATGGAAAAACTGCTGTATGAAAGGAAAACTTTATTGCTTTAAAAGCTAAAAGCATGAAATCGTCACAAACTTCTTTGGAATAATTATTTACAGAGTTTAGAGAAGGTCTGTCTATTCCTTTGTTCCCTTAAAGGTACAAAAATAATCCATTTTCTCAGAGAATATCTGTCACAGAAGCGGCTGTATTTCCTTACACTGTCACCCCTATACCCATCCAGATCAGTTTCCCCATCTTATGGTTAGGAAAAATAAGTAGGTCTTAATCCCATGATACCAGCAAGCCAGACTGCTGCTCTCAGTCTGCCCCTTCTGACCACATGCGCTTCTCTGTTTGCATTGCCCACTGCAGCCTTGTGAAGGCCTTGGCCTGCAGCCACAGCCAGTCTCCAAATACTTGCAGTGGTGTAGCCTTCAACATTTTGGTTACCCATGTATCAGAGGCTGCTGACGAGTGTGTATCCATGCAGCTGGCAGGTCATGTGGAGTGTGGAGTCATGCAAAGTGAGGAAGAAAACCTCATGATTTGGGGTGGGTGGAAGGGCCTCCTGCACATCCTCTGCTTCAAGGGGCTCAACTAAAGCTCACATACGCTGTGCTGCAGTCTGGTACTCTGCGTCTCACTGTGTGACTTGTCCTGGCTTCCTTCACCTGGGTCCACAGATCAGTGACTTAACTAGAAAGATGGGAGGCACAGTGAATGGTAAATTGCAATTGCAGTACTCTTGAGTTTATCTGCAAATGGGTTATGAAATCCCGTTCAGTGCACACAAAGTTTATTTAAAAAATTTAGACTGGGGAAAAGAGAGAACATATTGGACGTCTTCAGGTAGAACACAGGATATAACCATGTCATGAATTTGAATGATCGGAGAATTTCAAGGACAGAAGGTGAGCCACGGGTTTTCATATTACCTGTTATGTCTACTACTAGTTTGCATTGGTAACAATGTTATATCTCAAATTGAGAATGAGAAATTAAACATTTTAGTGGGTTTTAGATTAGATTCCTAGAATTATCTCCTGGTTTTGTATTCCTGAAATCTTCTGAGCTGTGAGTAGAGCAAATCTTCTTTGGTTAAATTTAGTAATTCCCATTTTCAATCCAGATTGGCAGGGTGAGAACATTAATTGTGTTATCTTGTGTTTGAGGCAAACTTTATTCCGTGTGTTTAAAAAACGTGAAAAATATCCTCTAGGAAATTCAAAGCACTGCTGTTGGGGTTTTTTTGCCTATGTATTGACAATAGGATCTAAAACAATACTTCCCTTCCTCCTCTTTCCCTTCATCCCACCTACTTCAAACACTGCTGTGAATTTCAAGGGCTTCCAAATTAAAAAACGGACAGCTTTTGAGAGGTTTTAATAGGAATAATCCTTTTTAAGGGCTTTTTTTAACCAATAATCTTTCCTTCTTACAGAGTATCATAATTGCAAGCAGAGTTAACTGGGCAGAAGATCCATCTTTGAAGGCAATTGTTCTACAGCTTGAAGAAGATGTCTGTTTGCTGTGATTCAGGAAAGATACTGTTGAATCTTATATAGTGTATGTAATCAATGTACTAAACTTGATTGCTTTCATAATGCATATTAATCTCACTTTAGGAATTTGAAAATGTAACCTTTCTGGTAGTTGTTCTCTCAAGAGACTCAGAACGTGGCCATGCAGCTCTTTGAAGTGAAATTTAATTCTTGGCACACAACGAATGTTTGAACAGGTAGCGTAGCTGGTGAAAGTACCTGAAGAGCCGCTCTGTAGTTGTCCTGTCCCAGGTGCTCATCTCCCTCTGAAAGGCAGCAGTAACACAAGAAGAATAATCCATATATCCACATAAGCTTTTTTTGTAAAATTTGGCTTAAACGAAGGCCCTGTCATGTCTGTCCTCACTGCCTGGGCACCAGCAGTCTGCAGAGCTCAGGCAAGATCCATGACCCTGCTCTGCCCCCGGTGGAAAGCTCAGACTGGAAAAGTTAGTTAAGTCACTTTTTGGTGGTTTTTTTTTTTTTTTAACCTTTTTTATTAAAGTATTATGTATAACTTTAAACAGCGAAAAGTTTGTAGTTCTTGATTGTAACAGCCACTTGTGACTGTGCCATATGCTGATTAGTGAAGCAGAGCATCCAGCCTGTAGATACAACCTGTAGGTGCCGTTCCACGTAGCAAAATATGACACCGCTAGGGAAAATGCATGTAAAGTGGAAGCACTGAGTTCATGCCATTGAATACTCAGCTAAGCAGTATTCTAAATGTGGTTTTGCATTGACAATTGTGTTTTCAGTTTTTGCTTGAAGAAGCTTGACCATATTTTTATGTGTGTAATGTGTTAAAATATTTTTACTTTTGGCTTGGCACGTGACTATTAGCTTGAAAAAGGTGGATGGCAGGTCTCTTGATCGAATGAAAATAAAACAGACTATCTTGAAGCGGTTTTTGTTGCCGTTGGTTGGTTGGTAAGTTTTACTTGTAAGGCGCCGCCCCTCAGGCTTGCCGTAGTCGGCTTTTGACACAGCCCTGCGCCGGGCCACGCCCCCCGCGGGCGGTGCCGCGCGCGCTGTGGGCGTGGCCCGACGCTGCCCCTCAGGCGCGGGCGGCGGGGCGCGGCGCGGCGGCAGGGGGTCACCATGGGCAGTAAGATGGCGGCCGCCACTAGGGTCGTTCAGGTAACGGCGGGGGGCGGGCGGCCCGGGGAGGGGGTGGCTGGGGCCGGGAGCCCGGCTGGGGCGGCGGGCCTCGCCTCGCGTGCTGCCGCCCGGGCCTGAGGCGGCCGGGGCCTGAGGCGCCGCTGGGGGGACCGGTGTCCTTGGCGCGGAGGGAAGAGGCGTGCGGTAGGGCCCGCCCGGTGTCACCGGTCATTTGATGCCGGTGGCCTGGTTCTGTGGTACCAAAGGATGCTACAGGGCAGCCCGCACCCATCGGTGGGCTGTTCAAGAGGGGAGGGGGCTAGCCGGCAACTCCTTTCTAAGCCGTCCCTCTTCAAGGTGAAGGCGAGACGTGGGGTCTTCTTCAAAAGACGCGCTTGAAAAATAAGCAGTGTGGCTTCGACTCCCAAGCTTTATAATTTACAGTCTTTTCTTAACGGACCTCATCAGTCCCATCCAGCCAGCTGAACAAACACGTACCGGCAGAGCGCAGCTCGCCGTTCCTTGTGCTGAAACTTTATAATTGGTTTATGCCACTGCAGTAGCTGTTTCTGCGCGCACACACGCTGATTGCTGTGAGAAAAGGAGGAGAACACTTGTTCCTGCTCTGGACGTTAGGGTGGAGGACTGCCTTTAAGGGTGAAGTGTCTCTGCGGGTGAACATAGAATGTTAATAGGTAATAAGTTTATCAGAGCAGTGGTGCAGAAAGCAGTGGTATAGAAGTAGTTGTTTAATACGTTGTATGTTCCATTTTATTATTGCAAGGGTAATGTGTGTCTAGAAATATATTTTACTCTCCCTGTTTCTTCTGCTACCTTGCCTTGTTCTAGGTAGTCAAGCCACATACTCCGTTAATTAAGTTCCCGGACAGAAAAAGTAGTCCCAGACCTAAAAGTAAGTTATTTAATCTCTAGATACAACTTGTGCCGCCTTTCTTTGCATTAACTGTTTATATAAGAACCAGCACACAGTTTTTCTGCTTCAGCTACACGACTCAACTGATTTTGAGCAGGGTTTCTGAAACACAGTTGTTCTAGTTTGAAGGCAATGCTTTGACTCTTCAGACTCTATACAACTGTGGGAATATGCATAATACATGCATGGCTTTATTTCTTGGTCAAGGCAGATTCACAAAGATTTCAAGTGTTGCTTTTCTACTCATATAAACTCCCATTTTTCTGAATACTAATATTTGCTTGAAAGGATTGTGCCCAAGTCAGTTTGAAGCAGCTTTAGGCATCCAGTGATACTTGCAGAAATGTTGCATTTTCCTCGTCTCTTCTTTTCTTAGTTGGAATGTGTGATGTCTGTGGTATTTAAAACCCAGATTATAGCTGGGAGGGCCATTCCACTATACATTTTAAGAAGTGTTTCCTTGTGCTACTAATTAAGGCTGATAAAAAATCAATTTCATTGCAATCTTTGACATAAATTTTTATACCCATAGCTATGTTGATATTTAGAGGATTCCCAACATGCTTACATTTAGACACCAAAGTTATATGAGTGGTATGTTGATACTCCTTTTGAGTCAACAAAACATTTGAAACTAAAGTAGGAGACATCTTAAGAAGCTGTTATATTATTCTCACTTGTTTAGAAATCATTACCACATTATTTGCTGCAGCATTATCTTGTTTGTGATTCAGCTTTAAGTTTAGTTTATCCATTAACATTACAAAGTATCTACAGAGCACATCAGTGCCACTTCTGACTTACCTGTGAACTCTTCAGGAACTATTTTCTGCAATAACTTTCTGTCAGAATTCTGTGTGTTGTGTACAGTTCAGCCAAATGCACCACCTCTCATGCCAGTGCTTTCTCAAAGCCTTGAAAACGTGTTACTTACCTCGTTAATCTCTGCATCAGAAGATTTTTGTGACTGTATCTTTTAAGCATGTTAGACTTTTCTACCTTAATGAGGTTCTGTCATGTCATTAGTAAATTGCAATCTGCCTCATCTTGCTTGAATGCTGTAGCAATAACTGTGTTTCACTGTGCCAGACTGTTGCTTCTATGTAGCCAAACAGAGCTCTGCAGATCAAGACTAAACTTTCAGGGGTGTGGGTGCTTGAAAGGCCAGCCAAATTCTTTTACCATATTACTACTGCAACATGACGGGTCTCGAACAGGGAAGGGAAGAATGTAGTAGAGACTGTATCTGAGCTAAAGCAACAGCAGTGTTAAGTCTGGTACTTTTGAGTCTTGACTTCTGATGTTTTTAATTGGCTAATGCATCTACTCCAACTACACTTCGGACTAAAACATACAGTAGAGGAAAATCCTTGGCAATCTCTAGACATTTTTGTGGTGTATGAAAAAAACCTGGAGAAACTTTTCACATATAAGGTATGTTATTTCTTGAAACAAAAATAGTTTGCCCCCCCTGTTCAGAATATGCTCCTTCCGATGGACTCTCTTCCTCTTCGCTCTGCGTGGCACCTTCCATTGTTCCTGAACCACCTGATCAACTTGGGACTTTCAGATACAATCTTCAGACTGAGAACTTCTGAATATGCCTCTCAATGGTGGCTTGGTTTTTTTTTTACCAATGTGGTTTGATCACATTGCTGTAGGTGTTTGATGTCCCAATCCTGCCATTGAATCAGACTCACTATGGCCAAAATTGGCTCCTCTCCTTTGTCCTCATTGGTCTTGTTGGAGGCAGGAGGGAGAGAGGCAGGCAACGCTGTGGTATTTTAACTCCTCGCATTCTTTGACTCATCCAGTCTTGATGCTGCTTATTTTACAATTATATAGTCCCTCTGTCCCAGATGTTAGATGTTTCATCTGTTTTGCTCATTTTTCAGGAGCACTGAGAGGGACTTGCTGTGGAAGCATTCTGCTTTATCAGGTGTTTTAACCTTATATAGAGAGGTCTGAGTGCTTATGAAGTAAACATAGTGCTGTGAGACTCGGTCCTGTCTGGTGGGGTAATTGCATACTTCCATTGTAAAATCAGCCATGGTGGGACAGACCTAAGGTTCAGAATGCTGACTTTGACAACACTGCCCTTTTGTCATCTCTTCTTCTGTCCTCAAACTCAAGGTGACTTCTCTAATGTGAATTCCTTAAGCCTACCTTCTGGGCCTCACCCATAAAGTACTTGATGCACTCCTTGGTCTCTGCATTTCATAAACATTGATTGCTGATGCCTGATAGTTGGTGGTCATTCTGCACATCATTAACAAAATTTGATACGATGCCATTTTGTAATATTAAAAATGGGTACAATACTGCATTGCATGTTGTGATATGTCATAGTTGTGAGCTTTATTGTTCTGTAAGCCTCTACCTCTTTTTCACTTGTCTGTCTTTACAGTCGCAGTACACAAAAAGCATCATCTCAGTGGATCTTAGTGATTTATCTTTGTTTATCTTTCTACATAATTGCCTACACACACACATTTATGGTACTTTATGCTTCTTCTGTAAGTACAGCTTCCCAGTGAAAAAGCCTTTGTTCGGTTATATGCTGATTTATCTTCTGTTTCCACATCAGTATTTTTGCCACTCAAACATGCTTTCTCTCATTGTCAGAATTTTTTCACTTTGCTCTTGATATATTTAACAACAATAAAAGCAGGTTGTAAGAAGCAGTGTCTCAATTCTTTCAGGTATTTGTTATAATGAAGAAAACTGTCAATAACTGGTAACTTTTATTGCCTGCTCATTAATTAATTTTACAGTCTTGTTATATTTCTGTAAATGGTCTTGCAATCTGGGTTTCAGTACAGGAATCTCTACAAGCAAGTGTGCCGTCTCTCCATGCTTCAAAAGCACAGGACTCTGTAGGAGGCAGATCACCGGCCTTTCAAAGTATTTCATCTGTTAGTAGAGTACAAAGTACACCAGACACTTCTGAATTAGCAAGAACCTTACCTCAGAAATACAGAAGGAAACTTATGTCAGATGAAGAGATTGAATATATTCAAGTAAGTTTCATTGATTGGTGTGTATTGTCTGTATTTACCTCGCATTTAGCTTATATTTCTACACCTTCTTCAAAGTTTCAGACACGGTATTACATTGCAATTCTTGCTAAGTGTGTGCTCTGAGCTTTCATTGCTTTGATCCACTACACCCAAGCTACAAATTCTTAATATAGAGGGTGCCCAACCCTCACTAATTAGTAGCTTGTGGTATCGCTAAGTAGAGAGATACGGACTTAAAACAGACATGCAGATAGCTTGCGATAGTCGTAGCCTACGTTAATCACCGTCACTACCTGTTTTGTAACAGCTGTTTAATGTGTAATTTGAATGCGCTGGACAGGAGCACGGGAGTCTGCTCTTAGATGAGCAAAGGCTATTACCAGGTGATTGAAGTCCAAAATACTTCTCAAACTAGTTTTTATAAGTTATTTATTAGTAAGTTAACTCTTTTATTTCTAGTAGTGGAAACATTTTAGTAAACTTGATACAATTTTTTCCTGCAGTATTTGCAAATATGGCATTGTGCATGAAAGGCAAGAAAAACCTGCTTTTGTTCTGAACAGTGTTCAGGCATAAACACTGATGCTTTAAAAGGGAGAATGCACAAAATATGAAGAACTCGTGAGATAGTTGCGACTTGAAATGAAAAGACGCTTGCATAGTTTTTTTAAATGATAAGGACACCTAACAGTGTAATCATGTTAGTAGAGGAAAGCAGTTTTCCTGTGTGTATGTGGGTAGGGTACTATAATTAGAAATAAAATGAGTTATTACCCATAGTAATACCCTTCTTGACCTCTAGCATAAATTTTCTCACGGTGAGGTAAGTTGTAAAATAATTTTCTTGGGAAAATAATGAATTGTGAATACTTTCTGATTTCTCATAAAGATTGTCATGGCTCACCTTGGCTTTGTTTTTACTTTGCACTTTGGAATTTGGGCAGTGAAAATAATTCTAAAACTTGTGTTCGCTACTGCTGCGTTTGTCAGACCTTTCTGAAGTGAGTAAGAGTCAGGTTTCTTCAGAGTGGGAGAGTGGAAGCATCTGTAATTGTAGGTCGCAGGTGTTGATCTTTTCATATTCTGCCCTGAAAAAAGTGGGAGCTGTTGCTGGAAGATGTTGATACTTGACAGTCTGTGCATGTTCTTGTATGGATTAAAAATCAATGTATAAATCAGAAAATAGAAGTCTCTTAGTCTGTAATGGTGCAAAAGAAGCTTTGATATCCATTTCCCTTCTTTTAGTGGAATGTATTTAACTGTCCGCTTTTCTTTTACAGCGTGGAGGTCCAGAATAAGCACGGAAGAGAGTTTGTTGGCCACTGTTGAAGTATTGTGTTCACAATAAAGGCATTTCCTTAATATTAAAAACAATTGCGTAGTAATAGCTTTAATAAAAACCCATATGAGTGAGAAGGTTGACACAACACGCTACATACGAGTTTGTGATTGAGAAGGATTTTCTGTGGATGGCTGACTAGCAGTTGAATAGATTTGATGTCCACCCACCCCTTTAAAATATTTTTCTAGTTAGCCATTTGCAAACTTGACAATCTAACAGAGTAATTTTATTTTTCTACTTCAGAAGATTCGGGTGTCCCACGAGGAGCGATTTTGCGGGCGGGAAAGGGACGCTGAAGCATTCTCTGAGACACGATGGAGGCTTTGTGGTTGTGACGCAGCCTCGGCCGGCCAGTTGTGTAGCAGCCGTTTTTCCCCGAATAGCCCATCTGAGGTCGGGAGCAAAAGAAAAACAGGTTCTTCTGGGACAACTTCGGTTGTCAGCTGTTTCGGCAGACAGCCCATTGCCTCCGGTTGCAGGTAGAAGGCCACGGTACCCCTGATCTGAGCGCCGAGTTTGTAAGGGGCGCGGTAGCGCGTAGGCCTTCGGTACGCCCTCGGGCGTGTCAGAGGGAAGCGAGCCCCTGCGGCCGCAGGGCCCGCGCTGCGGGCAAGTACCGCCGCCGGAGGAGCCACGCCGGGCAGCCCCCTCGGGCGCGGCGGAGACGCCGCCCCGCCTCCCGCCGCCCCGCCTCGCCCCGCCGCCCCGCCTCGCCCCGTCTCCCGCCGCCGGCTGCGACGGCGCCCGCCCTTTCCCCGCCCCCCGCCCCCTTCGCACCGCCTACGCGTCCCTGGCAGTGCGGGGCGGGGCCTCAGGCGACTGCGCGCGCAGGGGGCGGAGCGAGGGGCGCGGTGACGCCGGCGGTTGCCAGGGGCAGGGCTGGCTCGCGCGCCGGAAGCGGCGCGGGGCCCGGCGCGGGCCGTTTTTAAAGCCCCGTCGCCGGCCTCGCTGCTGCTGGTGCCGCTGCGCCGCCGCTGCCGCGCCGGCCGCCGCTGCCCACCCCCACCCAGCCATGGACGCGCGGGCGCGTGCCAAGCGCTACGAGAAGCTCGACTTCTTAGGAGAGGGGCAGGTGAGCGGCCGTTGCGGCGCGGGGGGGGGCGTGGAGGGAAGGCGGGGCGTGTGTGGGAGCCCCCTCGGGTTCCCCGCTGGACCGCCGGGTGCGGGGGTCCCCTCTGAGAGGGGCGGTCCGCGGCGACCGGGGAGGGCCGCAGCGGCGGGTAGCCCGGGGCTGCTCGCGGCGCCGGGCCTGGCCCGGCCCCGTCTCGCCTTCCGCAGGCGGCGGCGGGGCCTCGCAGCGAGGCGCGGGCGTGCCGCCGTTGTGTGGGCAGAGGAGGGTGGCGGCTGGGCGGGCGGGTGTCTCCCCGCCAGCGTGCGGACGGCAGGGCGTCGTGGGCCCCTCCGGAGGGAGGGCCCCGGCGCCGGCGGCGATCCAGCCTGAGGAGCTGGGCCCGAGGCCGCCCCTGCCGCGGCAGCCTCCGGGCCCCCGACCAGGCTGCGCTGGCGCCCGCCTCGCCGCTGGCGCGCCCCGCAGTCACGCGAGCCCCTCTCTGTCTCCGTAGTTCGCTACTGTCTACAAAGCAAGGGATAAGAACAGCAACCGAATCGTGGCTATTAAAAAGGTGAGTGCCGGAATGCTTTCCCGCTGCGCGATCAAAACTCTGGTTGCTCTTGACCCGCCTAATGACTTTTTTTTTTTAACCGACTTAACGGGTAATGGGAGAATATATATTTTTGTTTCTAGAGTGTTTTGTTTAAACGATGTAGTTAACCCGTCTTTAATGCCACCACCCGCTCCCCAAGAAGAGAGGCTGGCTTCAGTCTTAGTACGTTTCTGAGTTTCTAGAAGGGTTACCTGGTCTGTAACTTGAAATTTCAGTTATTTGTTAGATTTAGTTAAAAAAACAAACAAACCAACACACATATTTCCAAACTTCAGACTTCATTAGTCCTTGATAGTGGCTTTTTTTTTTTTTTTTTTGGTCTTTGCTCCTGCTGTGCCCAGTTTCCTTCAGTCTAGGAACGTTACTCCTGATTAAGTTCTTAGACGGTAGTTTTTTGACAAAATTTGACAAAGAGATCTTGGATCTGCAACTTGCCTGTTTGAATACAAATGTTGAAAGTATTTGTGTTGTCATGAAGTGTTTCACTTCATACTATCTGAAGAAATTGCAGGAAGTTTTTGTGTTAAAAATAGGTGATTAGCTGTGCTATGTAAGGGATGAAAAATGCTCATTACAGTGCTTTGGTTAGTTAAAGAGCCTACTTTACTAGACAAGTTGAACCATATCAATAGTAAGTAATTTTATTTGATACACTAATCCCTTTTGGTATTATAATACTTCTCCTGCATGGTTGCTACTAGTAGTGGTGGTTGTGAAAAGCATTCTTGTTTATATTGAATATTTACTTAACTTTTATCATCTCAAAATATCAGTGGCAGGATTCTGGACTTGAAAATTTCAGGGGAGTAGGTTTAGATAGAAGGACTTTAAGCCAGCCCAAGTTTATAGAGTATTTACTAGAATCAGATTCTAAGATGACCGTCAATTACTTTGCCCTCATTTCTCCTTGAGGAGAAGCTTGTTAGTGGCACAATAAAGCTTTGTGGCTACAAAGCATTTTCTGCTGACAGTTTGCATTATGGCTGTTTTCAGCACCATCATGATTATTTTTAAGCTTTTATAAAAACTAATGCTGTAGAGACAATTATTTTTTTAAGGAAAAAAAAAAGCCAACCAAAAAACCAAAACCAACCCTAGCTGGTAAAATGCTTCATGGTACTGAAACTCATTCTGTTTTAGAAGAATAACACTAAAGTATGTATCGCCTACTGTTGGCACAGATGGCTTAATCTTATATAAATATGAAACATTTCTTTTCAGATTAAACTGGGACATAGATCAGAAGCTAAAGATGGTGAGTTTTAAAACAAATTCGTGCTGCAGAAGCTGTGCTTTGTTTGCTTTTGTTTTGTAAATTGGTACATTAATTTCCCACACCATAACTTGGCTGAGAAAAATCAGCTCAACTGTCAGTGTAAGGCTTAATAGAGGATTGCTTCCCAAACTGCAGAGACAGAAAAAAGCAGCAGGGATATCCGCATGCATAGTATATGTCTAAATATGTGTATATAACTGCTTAGCTTCTCAGTTTAAGTGCAATACAAACATGAATATAGCACAGAATAATAATCTTTACAGTACTGAGTTTAGAATGCCTTTTTGTATTGATGCATCTCTGTGCCCTAAATATTTAAGACAGGTGAGAGTATTTATCTCTGTTTTCAGATGTTTCCTTTGTTCTATTTTTGTGATTTATGCTGAGACAAAAGTTGGTAAAAACAAGATCTTAAAACCCTTTTCTCTGTGTGTGTTTTATGCTGAGAAATCAGGTCTATAGAACGGTGTCTTTTGATCATGTGCTCTGACCAGCCACATGTCTTTAGGTATGGATATTGCAAGTAAAAACCCAATAATCTTGGTTTTGTCTGACAGCCTGTGTGGTGCAGTAGAATTTTGTATGCATGTAGGCTGCCATCCTTCTGGGATGCTGTATCAGGTTACCAGCTTTCCAGTGAAGAATCTTTGCTCTCAACTCTCCAATTCCATTCTAAGGGAAGAATTTTTAAAGAGAAACTGAGCACTCATCCCAGACTCACAGTTGAGCTGACTGCCAGAGTCATGATCCACCTGGCCTTCAGAGGACTAATGTCCTTTAAGGACAGTCATTACTTTTGGGCTATACAATTTTTAGCTGTCGTTCAAAGAATGGTCATATCTGGTTTCCCTGTGTTATCTGATTAAAAAAAAAAAAGTACACCAGGTTAGTCTAAGGCTTTGCCCACCCAAAAGCAGCCATTGTCAACTTAATCCCAAAATAGGTAATTAAAATAGGCAAAGCAGGAGTGTAAAGTAATCCATGTAGCTTTGCTTAAAACTTCAGTAGAGTCTTATGTGTTGAATCATCCCAGGTTTTGGGAGGACACTGTTTTTCAGCTCAGCACAGCTGAAACTTCCTGCACAACATACTGCAGGAGCATTTGCATGCCAGTCAGTTTTTGTACAAGCCATAAATACCAGCATTTTTGAAGGAGTTGTTGTTACCCTGCAGGAGTTATGGTTTGATGCAGTGCGGTCCGTGTGACTGCCAAAGTGCACTGTCTCACCCGTTTTTCCTCTATAAAATCTGGCTGTTAAAGGATTCAAGTAAGGGTGAGCAGGTTTTGGCTACTGTACCTTTTATGCCACAGCATGAATATAGAAAAACTTTTTGTGCTTTGCCTTATTAAATACTGGTATGTCAAAAAGAAAACAGATTTATTCATGAGGTTTGTCAGTGTGCCTCCCTCTGGAAGTGACACACATGGAAGAACTGATATTTGCAAGATGTAACTTTTCTTTAAAATAAAACCAAAGCTTTTAATACCCTGAAAAAGATTTTTTTTTTCCTAGGTTTTGCTAGAACTTTCCCTTTTTGCCAAAATGGGGACATGTTGCTCCATAATATAAATCCAATTACTGTGGTGTAGAATTATTTGCTGTGGGAGAAAGTTTATCTATGGCAATGTCCTTGTTATTTAGTGAATTGTTGAGTGGTGAGAAAGTAGTTTGTAGCAGTAAATTGTCCATCACTAACAGAACAAGAGGCTTCTCTGGAGCTTAATCCAAAGTTTTACATTTTGTTCTGTGTCTCTTTTTTTTTTTTTTTTTTTCCTTCTTTTTTTTCAATGTAGGAATCAACAGAACAGCCCTCAGGGAGATAAAATTGTTACAGGAGCTAAGCCATCCAAATATTATTGGTGTAAGTAAAATGAATGCTACTTCTAGAATCAGTCCTCAAATACTTTTGGTACAGGTTCAAACTGAAATTTGGAATTACTTGGGTCATGGAGGTGCTACTTAATTTTACTTGAGTTATTTTTTCCACCCCGAAATGGGCAGTAAAATAATGCTATGGCAAAGCACCTATTTCAATAACAAAGGCAAAGTAGTTTCTTTTGAAATCCTCTTTTTTAGCTTGGCGCTGTATGGATATTAATGGTGGGGACAATTGTGGAAATCTAGATTACCTGTTTTGCATCTCTGACAGACTTGCAAATTAGTGCAGTGCCAAATTTACCTGATTGTTTGCTTCAAATGGAACTGGTGACAGCCAAAAGCAGGCTTTTGTAATTAATGGTAATATCGGAGTCATGTGACTTATTAGGTTTTAGTGCTGATATCTAAAATGTCTATTGGAAGGAGTGAAACCTGTATCTTTTCAGTTGCGTTTAGGTTGACTTCCAGCTACAGATATCCAGCTAGAGCTAAAGATATTTTAAGATTAGCTAATAGTGATAGCTAATAGTGATAATTTGAAGGTCTGCCATAAATATTAGACCAAATAAGAATTTTCCAGATTTATTTAACTTTTTTTGAGTGGAAATTGTGAACGTATTTTCAAAGTGGTTGCTTTAGCTATCAAAGTTAGAGAACGTGCAGAGAAAGACAACTAAAATGGCAAAGAGATGGAGCATCTTCTTTACGAAAAAGTCTGGGATTCCTCACTGGTGAGGAAAAGGCTGGGAATGGGAAGGTCTACAAAACTGAGGTGGTAGGTAAAGTGCATGCAGAACGGATATTTGCAAAACCCCACAGTACTAGAAATAAGAGGTGTGTTTAAAACATATTTGTGTTGCGGGGCTGGGGGGATGGAAATTGTACTACTTGACACAGTGTGTAGTGAATTTCTCAAATGTGTTGCCACGGTCAGTGTAGAAGCAGATAGCATCAGCAGTTTAAAAAGGAATTAGGAAAATCAATGATCAGTAGGTCCATAAGCAGGTACGAAAGGCAATAGACAAGGTTGTACCCCTCTGAGCAGTCCTGAAAAAACTGTTGTGGATGTTGGAATTGATAAGGGGTGTGAATTACAAAAAGTGGCCAAGCCTGTAGGCTCGCCTGCATAGTATCTCCTGTTACCACGGTTTCTGCAGTGGAAGAGCATGAGCATAAAATCACTGCTGTTATGAGCTATGCAAATTACTATCCTGCAATTGGGTAATTCACATGGTCATCATATTGAGACTGTAATGAATGAGCCACACCGTGGAGAGCATACCTTCCTTGAGGGTAGAATACCAGGCTAGATGATCTGTGGTTCTTACTGAGCATCACACTTGTGTTATCTCAAATTAAAAACTGATTTTGTCATTATACAGCTTTATCCTAAGAAAGGGCTGTTTGGATATTCTCCAAAGAGTTTTATTTATCCTAGAAAGCTTGCTACAAAGATGAATAGGTGCCTAAGAATATCTTTGAAAGGAAGTTAATAAGCCTAACACTTAGAATTTCTAAATGCTGCATGCTTACAGGAGGCAGATACAGAGCTGAATCCATGGGAAAACTTAGTCTGGTCTCAAGAAAGGGTAGGAGTTTGTAGAACAACAAAGTTTGGGGAGAGGACAAGGTGTGTGTTAGATTATATGTTGTAGCTAACATGGTAAAGTTAATTCTTTCTTTTCTTCTCCCCCGCTCCCCCCCCACCCTCAACTCCAGGAAGGAGGGGCAATTGTGTAAAAAGTTACTACCATGCTTAATGAGGATTCTTTTTTTGGAGACTGAGTTAAAAAGTTAAACTGAGTAAGAATTGTTTGTATTGCAAGTCAAAAAACTTAAACCATTTCAGCAAGCTGAAAATCCACATGCAGACTACAATGGTGCAGAATTTTAGAAAACTGGAAGTATGAGAGTATGCTTCATCATAATGTATTTTGTTTTACAGCTTCTAGATGCATTTGGACACAAGTCCAACATTAGTTTGGTGTTTGATTTTATGGAAACGGATCTAGAGGTAAGACTTTTTAAAGACTTCATTTCAGTGTCTTCAAATGGCTTTTGAACATACTACTTTAACAGGCTTACATTTGCCCATGTTAGAAAGGTGACTTTCGTTATGTCAGTTGATTAAGGTCATGTCTTTAAAGTAGGTTGAATAATTTGACAATTTTTGTGAGTTCTCAGCTGATACTTTTAAATACTTGTCAGGATGATCTTCAAGAAACAGATTGTTTACTATGTTAGTTTTCAGGGACTCCAGTCACAGTGTAGAACCTCAGTCATAGATCAGCATCTCAGAGTGCAATTGCTAAGCATAATATCATCAAACATGTTCAAGTAAGTGTGATACTAAAGTATATCAGGTGATGAGTTGGTACTAAAATTGCATGCATCTGAACCATTCTTTTAAATGTAACAATGCTAGGTACTTGCACATCAGCATCTTACAGATGTTTCATTCTCCAAGACCTTGTCAGTTTGTCTTTGCAGAAGTCTTTGTATGAGATATTTTGATGCAAGATTCTTAATTTTGGAAGACTGTCCTAGACGGCATTTCATGTCAGATCTGTATGTGCACACGTTATACTTACACTGGACTGAAATTAATGTAGTTGTTAGCTAGCTCGTTTCACATATGCTGTTAAGAACTGGGGCTAGCATTTAAAATAATGAAAGAAGACATTGATAGGCTTGCTGAAACCTAAATGAATGCAAGACTGAAAAGGTTAGATCAGGTTTTTTGCTAATAGAAGTATAATAAGTAGACTTTCTAGAGGATTCATTCTGTTTACTTAGTAACTATGCAACATTTACAGCTGAAGAAGATAAAAGTGTACAAAGAGGAATGAAATACTCTTGTACTACATAATGCTGTGGTATGCAGAGCATTTAACTCTATTGTGGTATCACTCAGGCCACCCTTTGGGCCTGCAGCCTGTTGTGATTGGGCATGTGCTACATACATGAAACTTTGTGTAGTCTTAGACAGCTATTTTGTAAGTTTCAAACAACTTAAAGCTTAGGAAAGGCTATTACTGAACTGGACAGTAATATTAGCAAGGAAGTTTTGGGGAGTAGTATAGAAACTGCTTTCAAACAGGATGTTTACATAGAATTTTAATGTTAAAAATCAATGAATGTAGAAAACGTAAGTAGATTGGTTAAAATATAGTAAAGTGGCCATACCTCCTGGTCCTCTTGGAAATAGAAGAGGAAACCATTGCATTTATGAAGTTTAGATGCTTATGTTGTAAAGAGAAGGAAGGAATAAGTGGGAACATAATTTCAGGTTTACTGACACATTTATCATTTTTATGTGTACATTTTTGTCTTGTAAGTTTGGGTATCAGCCTGGAACTGAGATAAAATAATAAACTCATGTTTCCCACTGATTTTCACGTTTGCTGGTTATGCTAAGTTCATGTAGGCTATCTGGGCTCCCCATTTAAATTTCTGATCTCCAGATCAGAGAATATGTGACTGTCAATTTGAACTTTGTCTTAAAGGATGAAATAACTTTTGAGCTAAAAGAATGGAAGTTAAACTTTACTATGAATCTAACACTTTACAGGTTATTATAAAGGATACTAGTATTGTGTTGACACAATCTCACATCAAGGCATATATGCTGATGACACTTCAAGGATTAGAATATTTACATCAACACTGGATTCTACACAGGGTAAGCACGTACTAAATTGACAGCCTTTATGCTGTAACAAAAGTCACATTTGATAGAATTTGAGTCTAAAGTTTAATAAAGGTAGTCTTGATGTTCAGATGTTCTTTCGTAGTCCATAAGCATTCATGCTGTTTTGGAGAGGCAACAGCAGTACCAGAAATCTTAAGAATTGCTGATGTGGTTATTTAGATATTTATATAAAGTGTCTCAACTTAACAAATGACTTTGAGTAGCACTGTGAACTGGGTCTGGTTGGGATGAATTGGACTCCTTTCACAATAGCCTATATGGTGTTGTGTTTTGAATTTGTGCTTAAAAGAGTTCTGATAGCACGCTGATGTTTTGGCTGTTGTTGAACAGTGCTTGGGCACTGTCAAGGCTTTCTTTTTCCCACTCTGCCCGTGTCCTGGTGAGTAGGCTGGGGGTGGGCAAGAAGTAGGGAGGGGAAACAGCTGGGAAAGCTGACCCAAGTTGGCCAGAGGGAAACTGCATGCCTTATAACACCATGCTCAGCAGTAAAAACTGGGGTAGAGGAAGAAGGGGTTTTTTTGGCTTCCAAGGTAGCTGTTGCCTGGAGACTGACTGGGCATCAGTCTGCTTGTGGGAGGTGGTGAATGATTTCCACTGCATTGCTTGCTTGTTTGGGTTTTTTCCACTTTCCTTCGCCTGTTAAACTGTCTTTAGAGCAGTGTCCCAGAGTTTTCTTGCTTTTGCTCTTCTCTCTCCTGTCGTGCTGGGGAGGAGAGGGGTTTAGAATAGGGTGAGCAATGGCTGTGTGGGTGCTTTGCTGCTGGCCAGAGGTCAATGCACAACGCACTGTTACTGTATTTAACTGTATTACTTCCATGATTTCTACGGTTATTTGAAACACTTGCAAGGTCTTTTTATTATCTGTTTGACAACTACGCAGCTAAGACAGAACTGTTCCTCCAGCAAAGCTTAAACCTATCAAGAGGCGGGGTTTTTTTAAACTCTGCAGCTTAAACCTATCAAGAGGCAGGTTTTTTTAAACTCTGCAGCTTAAGTATGATAATATTCAAATGGGTATGTTTCACTATGATTTTCATGTGTGGTGAAATAATTGATTTCCTGGGGTTTTTTTCCTCACAATGTAGACTTACAATAGAATCAAAAGCCTGCACTTTAAAATACTGTTATGGCACAGCTGTTAGGAGGTTCATTATATGTCTGTTTTTATCAACACTGACAAAATTCCTTCTTTACTTTCTGTACTGACAGGATCTTAAACCAAATAATTTGTTGTTAGATGAAAATGGGGTTTTAAAATTGGCTGACTTTGGCTTGGCAAAATCTTTTGGAAGCCCAAATAGAGTTTATACACACCAGGTAGTAACCAGGTAAGACATTCTATTTTGTTTCTTACCTAGTGATTGTGTGGTTGTTTTGCAGTGTCTTTTGAAATATGTCATGTCAAATCAACATGTTCGAAGTTTGACATCTAGCTGATGTGATATGGCCGTAGTGGCAAAAGCATAAAGAAAACACAAGAAAGCATTGTTTAGCAAAGTCTCTGTAAGAACTGCTAGAATATGCGTCCATGGGCGTTGTTCTGAGGTATGGTACTCTTTTGAAATGCATGGAAATAACATGTATCTGCCTATAAGCCTGGCTTTCAGAGCAAGACAACTGTTGCTTTCTCTTAATCATGAGACCTAGAATCTTTTTTTGTAGCTAGTCACATTACCTATTATGAGACAAAAGCTTGAACCAATTAAAATATTTATTAATGTTATTTATGACATGCTTATTTAAGGTATGCTTTAAAAAGCAGGGCTGCAAAGTACACAAAGTACTTCCTTTTGTCTGCTGTAATGCTAAAGCTATTCAGGCAAAGCTGGTTTGTTTTAACACCTTGGTTCAAAAGGCAGTAGTTTCAAATGCAACATGTATCAGATTATTGCATTAAACTTGATTGTTCTTAGGCAGTGGAGGTAGCTGTTTTGAACAACTGCTGTCAAGGTTAATTTTGCATGAAACTAGTCTTTATACTTAGGTCTGTTGGTATGGAGATTTTTGGAAGCTGGAAGGAATTCTGTCTTCCTGACACTTCAACATAAAGTTTAAAGAAAATTTTGGTTTATAACATCTAAACCTGCCGGTTAAATACGTTTTTCCTTTGCATATCTGCAGTTCTGTTGCTTGTTAACGAGCTCAGTTGAAACTGTAGTTAATTTGTGGTTATATGTGACCCCCCAGTGAAGAATGCACAGCTTTGTTCAGTCTTTCTTAAAACACTTTGCAGGGTAGAGTATAGCACTTCAGTGTCTGCAAAATATATAGGCAGGAACGGTATCATCTTTGTAGTTCTTGCATTGCTACAACATACAGCATTTGCCATGAACAAAGCAAGGTGATTTTTCCCAATATGTGTTTTCTTTTCAGATGGTACCGAGCCCCAGAACTATTGTTTGGTGCTAGAATGTATGGTGTTGGTGTTGATATGTGGGCTGTTGGTTGTATTTTAGCTGAATTGCTCCTCAGGGTAAGTCTTCAAATGTAAGCATTTTTTATTTGCTCTTTAGTGCATTACAACTTCATACGTGGGTTTCCTCTCTCCTGCTAACAGCAGCAGGTGAAGGCAATTAGGCTGTTCAGGAGAGGAAGGGAAAAAAGCTTCCAAAAGCTTGCAAACTGTAAGGAAAGTGAAGTTTTGGAATAGACTGAGGTTCCGTAAGCATCACAATCATTGGAAAACAGCTGGGTAAAAAAATTGCAACAAACTGTCACAGTCTTGCCTTGAGGAAAGTTGTATAGATAACAGTCAGAGGACTGGAAGAGTTATCCTTTCACACAGCCTTCTATCAGTTTTCATTTGCTATCCTTCTGGAAATGTGACATCATAGATACATGCATACTCTGTCCCTTATACATTGTTCCTCAATAACTGTAAATAATTATCACCAGTACCTTAACTGTGGGTTTACTTGTAATGAGCAGAAGACTTGTGTTTTTCTAAGCTTAGTTGACAATACTGGAATGAAGCTGAAGGTTAACATCAGGTAATTCAATGCCACTCCTGAGTACAGTGCACAGATGTAATGGTCCTTAAGTACGTTTTACTGAAGTAGACCATTTATTGTGCAGATCTGTGTAGAGGACATGAAAGTGTGAGGTGGGGAGTGGAGGGTAGGGGCACAGACACAGCTGAAACCATGAAGTAGCCTGCAGTATAATTTCTTCAATGAGTAAGTGTCTTCTGCTTGGTTTTTACACTGTACTTTAAGTGTTTGTGTGGCCATGTCATGAACCGTACTGGGGAACTGGTCTGTCTGAAAACACCTTGAAAGAAATCTTTTGGTTTGGTGTATCGCTGGTACAATTTAGTTGGCAGTTCAGAAATGGAGATGTACAGTGGCTGTTTAAGCAGCACTTGTGATGTGTACATAAATATGTTAGACCTCCTAAGTTGAATAAACTCTAGGAAAAGTCAGAAAGGAAATAAGAAATTGCTGAATTCTGTTGATTCTTTGGTTTCTCACAAAGCAGAAAATGTGCAATGGTTCAGTTTTGTCACTGCGATACATTTAAAATGTATCTGTCCTTTTTCTTCCTAGTGTACTGGGTTGAGGGACAATACAACTTCTGGGAGCTTTACAAAAGCAGTTTATGTTCAAGGCACTTTCATGACACCAAAATTTAGTACACTGCCTAGTAGGGATGTTCATTACAGTCTTTCTGTCCTACTTGGTTAAATACTGCCTCTAATTCTTAATAATTTTGCTTTGGTCACAAAGTCTCTTTTTTCTTGCATTGTGTGCCTGATGCACAAGCTACAAGTTAAACTGAGCAAATATCCCCTTTTTTGTCTTCTGCTTAGTTTAAATGAGATGTGACACTGATTAGGCAGTTTCTAACCTAGTGGGTCACTACTGTCCCTCATGCTGTTGTCTAATTCCATCAGTCTAACTGCTGCTTGTGTAACCCAGTTATGATTCACTTTAAATGTTTTGAATATATATAAAACCTAACTTCAGGAAGCAGATGATGGAAAGATCAATGTGAGCCACCAGCTTTAAACTGGCAACTGAGATGTAAAATCTTTTCTTTCCTGTGTTTAGTTATTTTACATTAATGTGGTGGTGGTCTAATCTTATGTTTAGCGCTCTGCTATCAAGTCAGTAATACCAAGCCTGGGTTGCAAGAAACCTTCGGAATCTATTTGGACATAACTAGGCGGCCTCAAATATTCAGTGTACCTCTTTGTGGGCAGCTGGTATACAAAGATGTTTTGCCCTGCAATTATAAGGGATAGCTCAAAGCTCCTCTCTAGAATTGAAATTCAAAAGTTAATTAAATCAAATGCTGTTGCCTTCTTCCAGGTTCCTTTCTTGCCTGGAGACTCTGATCTTGACCAGCTGACAAGGATATTTGAAACACTGGGCACCCCAACGGAAGAACAGTGGCCTGTGAGTGCTTTTGTTTAACAGACTGACAATAGTTTTACTTGTTACTCTTTATTTTAGCTTTTGAAATTAAATTAAGGGGTATACCAGAATATTTGAGTAGATTTTCAGAAGGCATCTGCCTGATCACATAAAGCGAAGGATAAGCAGCTGAAATTTATTGTTTCTTGGCTAGTCTCTGGTCAATATAGCAGTGTTGTTAGCATTAAGCAACAGTAATGAAATTTCTTGGTTTCCTTTCTGCATGTATCCACAGTTTCCCATGGCTATTGGTGTGAAATTATTGTTGTTGCTTAATGTTTTTGAGATGCTTGATTAAGTAGTCTGCTTTAACCTGAAAGGCTTTAATCACTTTCAGAAGTAGGAACAATTTGTAGGGACTTAAGTTGGCCTGGATAAGTTATAGTTTTGGGATACATTAAGAAACACCAGACCAACAGCTTTAGGGACAAACAGTTTATCTCAGAGTAACAGTACTGTAACAAATACAAATTAGTAGAACAATTATCTCTGAGATGACAGTAAATTCAGTAATAACAGGCCAAACTTAGTGTCAGGGCACACAATGACCTACATAACCATGGTTATCAGGCAGACTGACAGGAAGCAGGGCAGAACTTATGATGAGCGACTTGGACCAGCTGATGGGCACAGGGAGTCCTGAATTTCTTGATCAGACTGTTCTCTTTTGTAGTTGAGTTGTGGAATCACTCTCTGGACGTGCTAACCAGTTATCACATCCCACCTCTTCTCCCTCTGTGCCAGTTTTCCTTTGTGTGGATGGTGCTTGGATGCTACCTTAAGTAGTGCACAATCACCAAATGGAGCTATAGCCATATAAGATCTGTGGTCACTATATGGAGCAGACACTGTGTAAGGCAATACAGCTCCACATTTTCAGCCCTTGCTTACGTGACTGTGTGGGGGAAAGGGTGGTTGTTTTGCCATGGCAGCATAAGGCAAAGACCAATGTTGACACTACCCACCTCACTGGGAGTGTCAGGTGTGGAGAGGAGTCTGGTCATGGGGTGATGAAGGGTTAAATCGAGACAAGACAGTCAATAAGGTGGTGTGCCAAGAAACCATTAGAACAGTGCGGGCCAAAAGCCAAGTACAAATCTTTAATGTGACAACTAAAACAAGTAAGAAGCCACTGAAAATAAAAATAACAACTAGGTAAAGAAGCAGGATGTTCCATATCCCCCTAATGGTGGGAGTCCATCCTAAAATGGATTCCTGCCAACTATGTTTGACTTTTTTTTTTTAAACACTTTCCAGGATTTGTTTGATCTCTGGTACCATGGTTATTAAAGTTTGTTGTGCCTGCTTCTTTGCCTGTTTCAACAGTCGATGCAAGTCTTCATGTTGCAAAAGCCATTCAATTAGAGATAAATTCATATTGATAAGGATATGGATGATATGGTGGGTTTGGGAAGGGAAGTAGGAGAGGGACTTGGAGATGTGGGAATAATATTACGCTTAAGAAAGCTATCGGAGTGTTACGCCGTAGGTATACAGTATCAACAGTGAGAAAATATAAGGGTCATGCTACAAAAGGGTTAACGTAGGCATACAAGATGCTGATTTTTGATGCACTGATGTGTTGGTCCCTTAAATGATATAGAGGTATCTCCCATTCGAATTGTTTACAATCCCACAGTTAACTGTGGTGTTCTGCTCTTGGCTTATGGAGGTATAATGTAATCTCAAAGAAGGATTCCATACTGGAGAGCTGTGGGGTTTTCCTCCTACCAGTGTTAAAGTAGCAAAGTTCCTTAAGCCAGGTTTTCCCATTTGTCCATACAATTTGAATACATTCTGTTCATTACATTTGAAGATGTATTCCACAGTGTGCTGCAACCTGGGCTAAAGCTTTAGCAGCGGGTAACTCCAGTGCTCATGCAACTGGTGAGTTACCACAGTGGTCCCACATTCTAAGTTGCAGGTTTGGCCTAAGGTTTCCTCAGTTTCATCTGCTATTATTGGGCTGCTGTCAGCTTATCATGGGTGTCAGTGTCCACTATCACTTCCACCCCTCTGATTGCAGCAGTGGCATCTGCTCAGTCATTCCACCTAGCCTCAAGCATGTGGTGAGCACAATGGGATCAACACAGCCAACAGCCAAAGTGTGCACATATCTTCCTAAAGAAGGTGGCCCCTAATTTCTACAGTAAGAGTGCAGAAGGAGCACGCTTTCCAAGAGGAAAAGCCACCAGGTGTACCTAGAACAGGTCAGGGGTCAGACAGTATGGACAGAGCAGCAAATGGCTAAGCAGAGGGCCAGGAGTTCTGGCCATCTGGGCAGTACCATGGTGATTTGGCCATCGGTGGTATGGACAGTGATGTCACACCCGAACCAGGCATTACTGCAAAGGATTGCTGAGCCATCAGTAAACCAGGCACCTTTTTGCAGGCTGGTGAAAGGAGGGACCTAGGTAATGGCAAATCTGAGTGATTGTTGGTGGCTACAGGAATGGGAAAGGTGAGGTGGGTGAGGATACAATGGTTGGGGCCTAAAGGTTGGGGTCCATCAGTGATGACAGGTATACCAAGAACCCAGTGTTGAGTGGCAATGGATTGAGTTCATCCTTCAGGGAAAGCAATGTTGTGAAGGATGTCATGAAGAATAGGACATAAAACACTAAGTGTAAGGGGATGATCCTGAAGGAGTTTGTCAGTGTCAGAAAAGGTAGCAAGTAAAGCATGCTCCCATTCATGATATGAGGCTTGTGCATATTGCCACCCCTTGCTACCAAAATGGATAGGTTTGGGGGTAGAGTCCTTGGAACTTCTCTCCTGGAACAGTCCCCACCAGGCACCATTTCCACTCTACTGGACCCTGAGTTCAAATCTGCCAGTAGGGGTGAGGGGTCCTAAATGCTGGTAGTGTTGAATATTTTTAGGAGAAGGGTTAAAGCCTGTTGATGACTTGTGTTCCAGTCCCAGGTGAAATGTTTTTGCAGCAAGGAATACAGAGGATGGACTAGCTGACTAAAACCAGGGACATGGGTGTGCTGTAATTTATAAAGTGCCTAAAATCTCTGGAGGTTTTGTTTGGAAAGGGAGTAGGTAAAGATAAAACAGATTGCAAGATGATTTCAGAATACTTTTGGTACTGGCATAGAAGGAGACTCATACATTCTGGGCAGGAGCGTGGCATTTGCAGGGAGGAATGAAAAGATCCCAGTGTTCTTTCAGAGCTGAATCTAAGAGGGTTATATCCTGTGCAACAGATTCATGTGTAGGTCTGCCCATGAAGATGTCATTGGTATAGTGGTGGCAGAAGAGATCAGGAGTGGAAGAAGTTTCAGCTAAGGCTAAGAGACTGTGAGTAAGGGTATGACTATGGTGATAATATTGAGGTAAATGAGTAAAGGTGTACTGAATGCTGTTCCATGTAGAAGTAAAGTGACCTCGATCATTTAAGTGGATGGGGCACTGGAAGAACATATCTTTAATGTCCAAAACTGCCATCCATAGGTAAGAAGCAGGCAAATGGTGTTGAGTACTTCAGCAGCTATTGGGACTGTTGCGTGAAGCAGAGAGGAGGCAGAATGTGTGCTACAGTAGGCAGCGGTCAAATGCTGAGACCTATTTGTTGGGTTTGCCCACCGGCCAGATGGGGCTGCTACATGGGGTGTGGGTGTGAGTGACTGTCACGACCCAGGCTGGACAGACCAGGGATGGGTTGTGGTGAATTCGGAATTCCCTCAGGCTAAATTAAGGTGAGATGACACCAAACGATCAGGTAAACATTTTATTCCTGGCAGAAGCAGCCTGCACTTGGAAGGCAGAACAGCAGGTGGCAGGGTTTCTCCCAACAAGAATTGGCATGGAACTACCTCAGTAAACCGTGTAACCCGTGGTGACCATATACATCAATTCAGGGAAGAAAATAAGGAGATCCCTCCTGTTGAGTCAGGAGGTTCAGAGCAGACCCCCTTGCTTTCTAGACTCCTCCTCAGAGAGGAGCCCAGGGGCAGCTGGATCCGCTCCTAGTCCCGGACTTGGTCAGTGGTTTATGTCTAAACGGATGAGGTGTGGGGATTATGGGAAAAAAGAGAAAGAGACAGAGAGAGAAAATAGAAGGATTTCACCGGTCCTGGGTCCAGCGTTGGTCCAGTCAACAGAGGGGTCCAGTTCCGGTGGGCGCGTGCGCAGGGCTCCTTGTGTTGGTGTATTTTATAGCCCACATCCTGCCTTTTCTCATGTCAGTCACACCCCTCTTGGTCTTCTGCACACTGCCTCTAAGGACTTACCTAACTCTGGATCTTGTGTGTTGGTGCCGTTGCGGGGGGGTGGTCATGAAGGGTCCCTCGGGCAGCTGTGAGCCCCTCACACAAACTTTGTATGACCTCTGGCCATATATGATGAGCTGCCCTGCTCAGCGTATGTATCATCCTCCCATACACCCTCTGCCCTCTGTGCTAGGCAGATCTTGGCTTCTTTGTTATGCAGGGTTTGTTGTTGCCCTACCACAATGTTTGAGACATTAACTCATTCAGTCTCTCACAATGACTACTTCCTGTTCTTCCAGCCCTGTAAGAAGGGAGGCAGGTGATGAGGTTTTGGGCTTGTGGCTTTACAGGGTGCTGCTGTAAATTAACAACATGGATCATTGGAGGTAGGGGAGGTACTTACTGGAACTAGAAGGTGGTTTGGTTCAGAAGTACCAAGATACTGTACCTTGCCTTGAGCATCGTGGAAGGTTTGACTTCTGAGTCGGTTCATATCTAAGATGTTAGAACATCCCAAAACTGCAGATCCATGGGCCGTACGTCTATTGGGGAAGTCATGCTTGACTGACTACAGGAAGAGCTATGAGTGGTCCTGTGAGCTCGCAGACTGCTGCAGTATGAAGGAAGTGCTCCCCTCCAGTGTGTGATCTATTGATGACAGAAATTTGAGCACCCGTATTGATGAGGCAATGCAAATGCAGTTTACCATTGATGGTGACATCTAGCACTAGACTGGAAGTCCATATAAGCCACACCCTCTATAGCATGTCAGAGAGACTGGTGGCTTCTGACCAGCCCCTGTGGTGCTAATTGGACCTCTAGTAAGTTTGGGTAACGGAGGCTGAGGTTTCCAGGCTCCAGCTCATGGAATGGCAGGAGGGGCACTTGGGCTTTACCTCCAATGGGAGAATGTGTGGCACAATGTGGGGTGTTGGCAAGAGCCAGTAACACTGATCCTGGGACTCTGTGTATTGCTATTTTGGGAATGCCCAGGGCCAAACAGGCTTTCTCAAGGTGTTTGGGTCAGGTCCCTTTCACAGAGGCTTAGGGAGGTTTTTTTTAACTTACAGGGATGCAACAGGATTTGGTGGTAATTATAGCTGCATCTTTAGGGAGATGGGAAGATAACAGAACAGGCACAGCAGAAGCTACCTTTTGTAATGGCAGGGACTGTGTGGGGCTGTGTGCTGCACCTGTAAGGCCTATTGATATTAAATGTCCTATGAGTGGACCCTTTTTGACTAGTAGGCACCACTGCGTCTCAGTGGGATGACGACAGGTCTTCGCCACAGGGCCTACGTCTAAAGCATGGTTGATAAGCAACTTAGCTATGCTCAGTTCTAAATCTGTGGGATTGGCCAGGGTCCTCAGTCATCTCTGAACATCCTGATCTAGGATCCATCCAGAGAAACCTGATCTAGTGGAAGGTGTCCCTGCCCATGGCAGGGGGGTTGGAACTAGATGATGTTTAAGGTCCCTTCCAACCCAAATCATTCTGTGATTCATTCTATGATCTCGGGGCACTCTCTTTGAACATAAGCTGTTGATGCCCAAAAGACAGCATCTGTATTTTCTGATGGAATTAGGGTCAGATTCCAGACCCTAAAGTGAGGGTCTGAGCTTCTGATTCTGAAATTTGAATGGTATCCCCTCCTCATATTTGTAAGCCAGGCTAAGTAATCCACAATAACAGACTGTGATAGCAGTTGCTTGATTTGGCTAGGTGTCTGATTGTAAAAGGGCATGTGGAGATACTTGTGATGCCTCCGTTAGATTCATACTCGTTTTCAATAATTGATGGGATTCATAAGTCTTGTTGGGCTTCAAGAATTTGATGTATCATCGTTTGAATCCAAATCAAACCAAGTATTTCCTTCCATGTCGTCTTGGTCAATATATAAAGCTTTATGTATTTTTGTTGCAGAAATTCCCTTTTCTGTAGCTTCCAGCTGCAGGTCAAGTTTTTCTCGGGCAGGTGCTGCCACCAGGGGGACATCGAGGTGCTCTAATTTCTCCACGCAAGCCTGCATGCCTTTAACACAGACAGTGGCGAGTATCACAGATTCAGGCTGAGTATCCTGCTGGGCTTGAGCCCATTCTTTTTGTAGGGAGACAGCTGAAGCTTTGGCTGCAGTCAGTGGTGTTCAGTATTTCCAAGACAGTGCGCAAAGAGGAATAGACAGAGTAACCTCCCCTTCATGTTTTTGTCTTTCTGAATTTCTGTAATTAAAGTAGCCATGGAAAAGGGAACAGGTGCTTCCGTCTGCCAGAGAATCTGGTGTCTGTGGGCGCAGCAGAACAACAAATTAGGGCACTCAGTACAAGGTTGGGGCAGGTAATGATGTTGTGTACTATGTCCCACTTCTGACACTAGAGATGGCCCAGCCAAGTTACATGTTCAGGATATGGTAACAGACACCAGACCAATAGCTTTAGGGATAAACAGTTTATCTGAGAATAATGGTGCAGTAACAGATAAAAATCAGTAGTATCATTGTCTGGGTCAAGATGACAGTAAATCCAGTAATTCACTAATACTGGGCTAAACTTAATGTCGGGGTGCACAATGACCTACATAACTGTGGTTATCAGGCAGGCTGACAGGAAGTGGGGCATGGCTTCTTTGGATGGGCAACTTGGACCAGCTGATGGGCATGGGTGGTCCAGAATTCCCTCATCAGACCATCCTCTTTTGTGGTTGAGTTGTGGAAGTGCTCTCTGGACTTGTTAACCAGTCGTCACATCCCACCTCTGCTCTCTCTCTGTGCTGCTTTTCCTTTGTGTGAATGGTGCTTGAATGCTATGGTACATGATCACCAAATGGAGCTATAGCCAGATGGAGAAATATCATATAAGGCACTACTAGTCCCACACAATTCTGTTGCTGCTCCAGAATTCTAAATGAAATGCATGAAGATCTTTGCAATGACATTTCTGCTTTCTTTGGAGAGGAAGAGTTAAGATATGGGTGGGGAGAGGGGAGAATAGGAGACTTGCTAGCACAACAAAGATGATGCATTCCCAAATTAATTTGCAAACCCATGCATTTCAAGAATTGATACCTTTACTGTCAAGATTATAACTGATTGAGCACATTTTTCACTTCAGTGTTAATACTTTATTTTACTTGGATAAACTTAATGAAGTGTGATGACTAGAGGTTTAAAATACTTAAAACTATTAAAATACTATGTTTGGATAACTGTCTGTTATAAGATCATTTTTATTATAGTTTGAATACAATGGGATTGTTTTCATACCTACAGGAGGAAAAAGTACGCAATTCATCTGTTGTTTAACTGCTTGGCATATTTTCCTTCCCTCCCCCTGCTCCCCAGAGAAAAAGTTTCAGTTGTGCATTTCAAAAGTAGCTCAAAATGCTCATGATGATCAGCTAACTTTGAGGAGAAGGACAGTGTATTATTAACTGGGAGAAAATGGGAGACTGGCTATTTTGTGAATCTTGTCTCTTACACCATGTCAGTTTGCAAAAGAAAAAAGTTTTACTTCATTTGTCTGCACCCACTCTAGAGTTCTTTTGTACTTCCTTTCTTTGTTAGCAGTTTTTCCTTTTGGACTGGTCACCACTAAAGCAAGGGAAGGGAGCTCACTTTGAAAGGGAAAGTGTGAAACAACTGTAACAGTTTAAAAAAAAAAAAGTCTTTATGACCTACTATTACTACATTTATTTTATTTCAGTGACCATGTATTAGCAAGATGTTTTGAAAGATAATTTGCTTCTGCCAAAAGACAGCCATTTGAAGTTCCCTTTCTGTGAGAAGCTCAACTCTTTCTAACTTGAAAAATATACATTCCATTTTTGGCCTTTGTAGGGGATGACAAGTCTTCCAGATTATGTCGCATTTAAGTCTTTCCCTGGAATGCCACTTCAACATATCTTCAGTGCAGCTGGTGATGATTTACTCAACCTTCTGCAAGGCTTATTCACATTTAATCCTTGCACTAGGGTAACGGCTACTCAGGTATAGTACACTTGCATTATGTCCTAATGTTCATTAACCTACTGTTTAATATCAGACAAATGTGCTTCGAAGCCAGTAAGCCAGATTTGAAATGAAATATATATAGCTCTGTTTATGAAATACTAGGAACAAATTTCCAGTGTTTTATAGAAAGAACTCAAAGGCATGAATAATGCTGACTGATTGTCTCCATTCCCAATGTGGAGCAAAGGCAGACAACTAAAGGGTGTATGAGTCATGGCCTTCAGACAGTCATTGTATGACATTCAAAATTCAGTCACCTAAAGCCTGAAACTTAAGTCTTAGCATTTCTTATTCCCTGGGTTTGAAAGGTTTTCACCTTTAACTTGATCCAGTCTCTTCTTCAATTTCACTTAAACTTTTTTCATTCGTAACAAAGTTCTGTCGTGATTTAAACCAGCATTCTGATCTGAATATCCTTTTCCATTATACTTGGGTGAAACTGATCTCAATTTCACTACTCCTTAATGGGGAGAAATGAAGGACTTTGAATGAAAATATTGCAGAATGTTCTAGTTCAGAATATTGATTTCTGCTGTGAGGAAAATATAGCAGTTGGCAATTTCAAAACTGTATTTCTGTGACCTCACACTCTTGGGGAAGCATGCAAGAAACAGAGCTGTCCCCTTAAGGCCAGGACTCCCTCATTGCTTGTTACACAAGGCAGATCCCAATCCAGGGGATTAGTGTATGTGTTACGTATTTTTTCACTAGAAGACTTTTCCAGAGCACATCAGGTTTTTTGGTCACCATCTTTTAAGAACTTTCAATATATTTTTCCAAATAATTAGTTTTGCTATGCCTGGGACATGTCTGTACTACTTCATAAGTATGAAGTCATTTTGTAGGTCATATTGTAGGATGGTGACTTGAATATTGAATATATATGATTTTTCTAGTCTAGCATTTTTATTGATAATGCCACAGTTTAAGGCAGGAAAGAATTTGCACTTACTGTATTGGCTTGTTTTATAGCTGGCATTGAATACCATGTAACTGATATTAGCAAGAGTGATGATTACCTAAGAGACAGCTTAGCCTCTTTCCCTTAACCACAGTTTACGGAAGCTGTGGAATTCCTAAAATTTAAAATAGGATATGTAATTCCACCAAATGAAATTAACTCTGCACACTTGTGTCTGTCTTCTGCTCTAATTCAAACTACACTTTTCTCACAGTTTACAGTGTAGAAACAGCACATTTATAGAAATTTTGGGGAAAGACCTATCTTAAAAGCTAGCAAAACAGCTGGTGTCCAGGTCCTAGATTTGATCAAGATATATTTTTTTAATCTTTCTTTATTCCTACTTTTTTCTTTATCCTCTTGTCTCATCTGTCTGTTCAGATTTTAAGTTCTTCAGAGTTAGAAGCTTCCTGTTTGTACAAGACCACCTTCAATGTAGTCGAGTTTTGTTAGGATGTCTGAGTACTGGTTAAAAATAACAGTACACAATTATCTCTTGGCTTACAAATCAAAGTGCTGTGGGTAGTCATTGAGAACACAAAATCTTTATTTGCCCCAAGGCCACCTTCTAATATAAAAGCATCCAATTAGTTTTGAAGTCCCCATTGCATGTGCTTTATTTCATTATAACTTCTTCATAGATGGTGTTCTGACACTTTATACTAATTACTTGGTTATTTTTCTTCCATTATCATTAAGGCATTGAAACAGAAGTATTTCAGTAACCGACCAGGACCCACTCCAGGAAGTCAGCTGCCAAGACCTAACTGTCCTGCAGAAGCTGTAAAGGAGCAACAAAATGCACTTTTACATTTAAAAAAGAGAAGAACAGAAGGAATAGATCAAGGTAACCTCTTAATGTTTCACCTGTTTTAAAATAGCAGCTACATGCTCAGAGAGAATGTGATACTTCCAGTGTTTCAGAACAAAAACTCTGAATGGACTACATCCCTGAGTACCAGCACCAGCTGAAGCCCTTTAATGATTTATGTTTTAGGATAAATGCTTTAGAGTGAGAATGACTTAGTTCTGTGTTCTAACAGAATTGGTACAAAAAGTCTCTTTTATGATGCTTAGGAATCTATTCATTAGAAGCAGTATCTAATTCCATTAATTTCTGTAATGGAGTGTGGTACTACCCAGTAAATTATAGGTTATTATGATGCCCTTTATTTTTTGTCTGAGACATCTTACTGAGGTGGAAATCACTTAACTTTACATCACTGAAACCAAAAAAGCTTTGGGGTGAGAGAGAGAGAGAGAGAGAAACATAGCGTGTTATTCTTTCAAATTTCAGACTGGGAGTGTAAATCAGGTTCAGAAGGGACATTTCTTCTCACTGTCTTGTAGACCAAGCAAGTTAACTGTTAAGACCACTCTGGGTAAGGAACATTAAGCACATTTCTGTGACCCTTTTAAAAGACAAGCCTATTCCCTAACATTTACTTCTATATGGAGCCTCCAGTCTTCCCCAAACAGTAGCATGTACTTTGTATCTTCATGGCAAGAAAAGCTTGAGGACTCTGTATCTGACACTAAATGACCCAGACCTTCTAGTAGAGAGGCAAATGTTGGTTCTTAAACTTGGAGTTGTCTTCTTAACAGCTTGAATATGCTAGATAGCAGCTGTCAGGTTAGCATCAGCTTTTTGTTATTGTCAGTATGAGACTGTTTTGATACAAGAGTGGTATCTTTTTGGGATGGAGATGCTTCTATGAAAGTGCATTTCCTCTTGAATTCAGAGAGGCAGCTATGTTATTAGAGTTGAACTTACTTTTTGTGCACTTTGACTTCTTGTTTCTTAGTCTGTGTCAAATTAGAAGTATGATGCATTAGTTCACTAGATTAAGATTCTAATCTCAAAGAAAAATTTAATCAGTTGACTATTTGCATGCTCTTTGCTGACCCCAGTACCATGGGTCAACTAGCACATGGGAGCTTGTCAAGTTACTATAGCTTAAGTAATTAATTTAAGCTTTTTAGCTCCTTTTGCAAGGACCATGTGATTAGTGTTTTGGAGTACATACCCTAAAATATGCCTTTTAACTAAACGATAAGAAAGAGAAAGAAATGCTTCCTTGAGTTCTGTAACTTAACCATTTGAAGTCTTGCATTCAACAATGAGCAGAGTTTCCAGAGCTGTATTAAGCTAGAACACTAATTGCTTTAACATCTTTCTGAAAGTCTTATCTTCAGCAAGAGGAAATCAGACTTGTGTGTTAAATGCCAGGAGTTTTGAGATTGGCTATAACTAAGGCATTTAGGAAGTCAGCATTACTTTTTAAGACATTTGAGTTCAGTATAAAAAGCAGTATCATTTCCACTAAGTGGAAGTGGAAACATAATGGATTTTCTGATGTGGATTTTCTATTATGTTCTGTTACTGTCTTAGCTGGGCTGACAGAACCAGAGGGTCTCAAAGGTAGATCCTCCAGTGCCAGCAAACATTAAAGAGACCCAATGTTAGAGCTAGCAAATCTGCTACCCTGGATTTCATTTTACATGCTTACATGGCGTTATCTAAAGTTAAAATCTGAATGTCAGTTTGGAAGAAAAATCCTACAGTCTTTGTCTAAATAAAATTTCAAGTATAGCATGTTTTTAATGCTATTGAGGGTGTAAACGTGCAAAAGTAATTTCAAAGAGAAATAACTTGCATCCCCTGAAGTTCTTAGGCTGGCCTGTGCTTGCATCTTGCACAGTACATTCTCTTTCCCTTAGCCCTGTTGAGGTAGCACTCTGAACTTAGAAGAATGGACTGAGTGATTACTGATGTAATCATATCCCTCTTATAATCCCTTTTATAAAATGTTGGCAACAGGGGCTGGCTGCCAGGAGAAAGAATTTATGCTGTCTCCGTAAGTCCTGCTTTTCCATGAGAACAAACCCCTGTAGCATGTGGGGCATGTTCACCAAACTTAAATGTGCAGCAGGTGTACTTCTCAAACCTAGCCTTTTTATTGTCACAGGAAAATCATCACTAGATGGATGACTGCCTGTGAGAAGTATTGAGCATGCATCATTTCTAGCTGTTGCTACCACTTATTTCTGATCAGTGAAGTATGTGGAGACACTGATGCTATGATGACATCATTATGCATCTTTACTCTGGCAAACACTTAGTCAAAAGCAGCGCTTCTTCCCCAGGACACCAATTTCTGGTCTTATTAATCTGCATTTCTATGGAGCCATAGGTTTGCAAAACAGTATAAAAGGTACCGCACTAAACTTTTTCCTGAGTTAATGCAGTGTAAGGAATCTATCTAACTTCAGAACTATTCTACACTGGTTTGGGGAAAAAAATCATTCTGTTCATATCTAAGGTTAATAATTTGTATTCTTTGGGCATTCATTTAAAGTTCATAGGTATGATTCAATGTCAGTGTATTTTAGAGGAGACTTCTGCCTGTACGGCAGGCAAAAACAGTTGGATCCCTTCATAGTAAGCTTCATATCCATACCAGAAGGCAGCTATAGTTTGTTCTACCTAAATTATAAATAAGTAGCATATGAAGAAATGAGAGAACAAGATCTGGAATAGAATCAGAAGAGTACTGCTGCCCCCGTCATCTCTACAGCTGATGCTAAACAAATACATGGTTAAAGAATGAGGCAGAGACTGAAGGGGCTATTACTTCCTGCAGATGGCTTATTGCTGGCTAGTGACAGCATGTTAGAAAAATCATTACAAGTGTATGTGTGGTGGGGCAGGGTTAAGCCTTAGAATAGTTTGTCTTTCTTAGGTTTAAAAGTAGAATTAACTGGCTAGCTTTTTATACAAATAAAGAGAAATACTTACATGTATCCCAAATGCAATTAACACTTAATTACAGAATTTGGGACTCATTTGGAGTACACATACTGATTCAAGTGAGCTTTGCTTCTAGCAGTATTCCATAGATTCATTGGAAAAAATCATTATGTATTGCTGCTGCAGCAAACAGCATTAAGCAGCTCAGAGTAGATGTATCTCAAGAACAGTATCAAATGAATACTAAAGCCTTGAGGAGGGGGCTGGACCCCTTTACTTTGGTAACAATGTGATTTACACTTTTCAGGATTACCAAAAAAGTTGATTTTTTGATTGCTGTGGATGGTGGATGAAAAAGTGAAAATGGCCTGAGTCCCAACCATTGAAAAAACGCTGTAATAGTCACTGGATGGTTATTTTGTAATATTGTCATATGTAAAATGTGAATTTAATATTTCCTTGCTGAAACAGAGGTTTCATTAACCCTACTCCTTTGAATAAAAGCATTTTTGAGCAAAACAAGAAGATTCCTTTCTCTGGTTTGCTGTCTTGTTACTTTGACTCATGCTTTGAGGTAGTAACTGTCAAAACTGCTTGCTGGCTACAGCTTTACACAGACTAATTTTGCAGAATCTTTATGCTGAATCACGTGCTATCCTGCACAGATGTACACCCTAAGGAGGAAAAATACAAATAACACCCTTCTCACCTGGAGCTTAGATGTACATATGATTGTCTGCCAGCCCTATAATAAATGTTGGAAAAAATGTTTCAATATGAGGGAAGGGCAGGATGCTTTTTTATTCCAGTTAATATGCCAATGTATTAACAAATGAGTTTGCATGTGCTTTCTCAGCAGTCATGCATTAAGACTTTCTACTGTGTTGAAAACAATATGATGCACAGATTGAATGTGAAGTGTTGGGGTGTTTTTGCAGACTCCAGTCTTCCAGGAGACATTATCTGAGAGCATATAAATACTGTTTCCTTCACAGCCTCAAGATTGCTTTAAGAGATGGAGGGAGGTCCAGCTGGGAAAACTATACCAGCCCTCTTGTCAACCTGTGGCTGTTGAACAATTCATAATGCAGATACTGGGCTAAGCTCTGTTGTGTGATTTCCAGCATGGCTGTGTTGCAAAGTGGCTGCTGGGTAACCAAGCTTCTGCAGTGGAGAGAAACAAGCCAGTAGGTGCTATTGATGCAGCTTAACCGCATGCCCACCCCTGTTGTGCAGTGGATCTTGGGGATACCTGGTGAGCCATTGTCATTTTCCCACCTGTGAGCTGCCTTCAGCTTTTTGTTTTCTAGTGTATGTAGCAAGTGTATTAATAGAAGACTTTGAGGCTTGTAGAGGAAGAGCAACCGTCTTCTTGCTCCTGTGTTATTTCATTTTACTCCTACCTTGAGCCAATGTGAAATATGCTGCCCTTGTAAGACAGAACAGTTACTAATCTCCCAATACCCTACTGTGTTCTGTATTGGTTATTGGCAGTTGAAAATTAAAATTAAATTTCCTACTAATATCTAATAGACAGTGTAGAGAAAATGTTTATCAAATAACATTAGTTACAGCAGTTTTTACTGTCTGTGTAATCAAACATCATCCTCCTCAATGCAGCCTGGGGGATTAAGAGAACTGCAGTCGTATTTCTCACAGGCATATGTACAAAAATATGTTAATCTGAACAGGGAACAGAGTTAGGAGTACTGTAAACTTTTTTGGATTTAATTTACCTAGGGCAGCATTCTGACTGGACTTCAAAGCCTGAAAACCTTCAGCCCCTAAAACAGATACTGCATTTTTCAGTGACTATCCTAACTATTGGGTATAACAAATGGAGTTTGCATGGCAGTGACAATTTTAAGTATTCTGTCAGCTCTGCTTTGAGAGTAACACTATTCCCTTATCAAATGCTGCATGTGTCTAGATGATACCCTTCCCTGAAGGAAACCTTTTCTAGTAGACCAAGTAGCAATCCTCTAAGCTTCTATTGTCAAAAGTTGTAGAGTAGGTACTGATTTAGATGGGCAGTCAGTGTTTGAATGTAGAGAGCATGGTTACTGTGCTCTTAAATAGTGGGGTTGAAGAGAGAGGATATTTTGTGACCAAAGGTATTGTCTTGTATGCTTGGAGTCGTGTGTTTACCACAGCAGATGCTCAAAAATAGGAATGCTTCTATATAATGTAAGTTTAGGAGCTGTTCCCTTCCAGCTCCGACACCGCAATTCATTTAGCGTACTGTGCACTGCATGTATGGTTGGGGCCTGTTCTGTACTGTGAGTGTATATAGTAAGTCTTGTTTCAGCTGAGTTCATGAATGAGGCCACCTGTGTCAGGGACTAAAATTGCCTTGCTCTTAATGGTGGTGGTGTGCATAGCTAAAGTGCATGTACATCACAGAGTAAGATAAGATTAGAAAAAGGATCATCATGTTTTTTTTCTTAATCTGAGGCTTTTGGATAGTTTAACTTCTGTGACTTAGGTCAGAAGTCTGGAAAGAATATTTGAGACTCTGGGAAAATATAATCTGGGTAAATTAATATGCAATCATATGCTATTAATCATCTAAATACTGTTTAATTTGTGACTTGGTTACCTTGTAAGCTTTATATCATGCTAATCATGCTTCAGCTTTGACAATCCATCTTTTATCACACCAACTCATTGAATATACAGCTGCTGCAATCTACTTGGTTTCTGTTCAGAACCACAACAGTCAAGGATGGTTTGTCTTGAGCCTGCAATGTGCATGCTTGCACAAAGGTCCAAGTTGTACACTTGTGCAAACTGGAATGTAACCTAAATGCCTTCTCTCCTGGGTTGAGACAGTCCTTCCCTTACCACCTTTTTATCATGAGTTACTGCTGTTTCTTCCTGAAAGGTTAGTACTTCTCTTTGCAAACTTGATGGCTCTTACCTTGAGATTTAATGGAATTTGAGTAAACTTCTATGCATTGTACTGAAATTGTTTATATAATTGAATTAAAACTTTGTTTTCTTCCTTCCACTTTGTTGACACAATAAATGTAGCAAAACTCATTGTATGAGCACACAATACAGAAGGGGAAGGTGCTCTGTTTTAAACACAACTGATTTCATTTTCTCACAGATACCAGGATTACTTGTGGTGGCATGGAGAACAAGGACTGCTAGCTATCACGTCCTCATCTTGTCCCCCTGGTTCTCGATTGGTGCCAACGCTGTGTGATCCCTGCAGCCTTTTTGTTTTGACAAAGAAGGCTCAGAGCCAGATTGAGTTGTAACAGAGTTGTTGCTTTGCATTTATGGTATGCTCTTGTTCATGGCGTGGCCTTGATGCTGTCAGCACTCCAGGCAGCACTGCCAGTCCTTTACTTTTACCTGTGTTCATTCTTGGCTTTTGTGCCTGTTCTTGTTCTCTTGACTTACTGCATGTATACTGCTCAGTTAACACCTACTCAGCCATTTCTTCTGGTGCACAAATGTTTATGCTCCGTGTGCTCCAATGTAATGATTCATTTACAGAGCAGGTTTCACCTGTGACCTTTTAATACTTATTTGCCTCTCTGAGAAAAGGGAGGAATTGTTAAAAAAAAAAGGCTATAGTTAGGCCTGCTTTTCTTTTGAATCCCTCTGTTCCCCCTTGCATTTCATACTCAGCTACGTAAACTTTGTCTCTGAGGTAAGGTATTCTCTCCATCAGGCTGTAATAAAATCACAGGGTAAAACAGGGATAGGTCTGGATGTAATTTGTTGGGCTGAGATAGAGAAACTTCTTGGAGAGCTATACTGAGTGCTTTGAACGCTTTTGGCAGGCTGTGTTTTGACATACACCTTGCTGATATTCAGTAGTGTGAGAGGCTGGGGAAAAGACATGCATGGCTGCAGTCTCTTTTTGGCTCCAAAATACAGCACTGCCTAGGAAAACCTTCTGTTGATTCTAACCTTCCCGAAGACCTGCTGGGAATTAGCTTTGTTCCTCTTGTAGCCCACCACCACTACCAACAAGGGTCCAGAAGCAGCTCTGTTCTTGCTAGCTTGAGAACTCTGCTTGGCCACACTTTGTCATATAATGCCAACTTCTCACTTTCAAGCTTCCCCAGATACAGCAGGAATAAAATCTCAGCTTTGATGCTATTGAACTAGCTTTGTGTCATCTCTGTGGTCAATTCTAGTTTGTTTTGTTTTGTTTTCTTCTATTTGTGAGCACTTACTCAGAAAATGTCTATTTATTTCCTTTTAGAAATGCTTTCAAATAAAAGGACAGGGGGTTGGGTGGGGAGGGGTCTGTCTCTTCCTTCCAAAGAATTAAATCCACAGGCAGGCAGGTCCTGCACAAGGATTTTCTGAGAAGCTTGCTGTGTGGTCAGTACAGAGGCCATCAGGGTTGTGACTGTTTCCTTTAGTGCTGTTGGCTCAAATTGTGCCCAGAAACCTTCACACTAACAGCATTCATTGCTGTGATAAGAAGAGAATAGTATGCAGAGAAGGGAGGAGGAGAGGGGGAATTTCACACTTAATTAGAAAGCATTAGTGCAATGTGGTTTATTGCCTACTACGAGATATTTGTGCAGCTTCAGCAGGGACACTGACAGTTACACAAAGCTGACTTTGACAACAGGTTGTGAGCTATGTGCTTTGGTTTTGGGAAACCTCCAGTTTGGGCCAGGCTGGTAGGCAGGTACCCTCAAAGAATACTTATGCTGTCCTGCATGGATTTGCCATCTGTCAATGAATCTGTCTGTCTCTTTTATTTTTTTTCTTTTAAGGGAAGAAGTTCACTGACAAAGAAAATTAACAAGTAATTAACAAAGTATTGCAATCTGACAATTCTGAAAAGTCTGCTACTGGATTGACAAATGTAAAACTGTCTTTTTCTTGCTACTTGAAATTTACCCATATGTTCAGGAGCTTCCTCTGGTTTTCTCACATCAGCATCCTGAGGAAGTCAACAGTGCAGAAAGACAGTGCCACCGTGTTTTCTATCTTTATATATGATGGTGGAAACCTATTTTAATCTATCAGACTTAATTGCAGTTAAAATGCTGATTTACAGTCGGATCAGTTTTTCCTGCCACTAGAGGGAGTGTCTGACAGAGAAATAAGGCAGATGGTCAGATGTGGTAACAACTGTGTGACCTTAACCTAACCCTTGTCTCTCTGATAATCATCCCTCTGCCAGCTTGGAGGTCCTTGTAAGGATGGAGAACTGCATGCAGCTTGAGCCTGCTTAACTTCATATTCTTGTAGAACTTCTTTAATAAGACCTTTTATATTGACCTTATCTAGTAACTCGGGGGCATGCAGGCTTCCTTTATTTCACGTGTCACTCACTAACTCCAGTAAGACTTAGTGCCTCAAGCCAGCATCAGGCTCCCTGCTGCTGGCTGGTTACCTGAGTGTCAGAAATGTGTAAGTGTGCTGGGAAACGCTGCTGTCTCGTTTTCTCCTAGCACAATGTTTCCTTAGTGTCGTCTGACTTGAATGTCTGCGTCAGTTATTTGTAAGGTAAAGGTATTAGCTGTGATTAAGAAACCTAAGACATCATATAATAAAATACTGATTTAGGAATGAAAAGCTATACTGCATACAGTTGCTGAGAGGTTAGAAAGAATGACACTTATAACTGGCATTACATGGTATTGTGCTAAAAAGGGTCAACAAAGAGCGTGCAAATGCAGCACCTGGAGAGTTCAGCACAAAGTTGTGTAATATTACTTCTCTGTACTTTTGTTACAAAAATTAACCTACTCAGAAAGGTTTAGTTGGTGCATTTCCTTAATAGACAATGCAGATCTTAATCCACTTTGAATTAACATTGGCATGAAAAAACAACTAAGCAACCAGTTTGTTAAACTATCATTCTCAAAATAAAAGTGTGGTTTTTTTAAGCAAATTTGCCTGGAATTACCAGCCTTGTGGGTTTTTTAATACTAAAATCTTCAAATGCTATGAAATGCTCTCTTTCAAGTCCAACGAGTGAAACACTTCATTTGATCAGGATCTAACCAAATTTGACTAAAGTGCATGGATTTTTTTTTTCTTTTGCTTGTTTTTTTTTTTTTTTATTACTATTACCATCTAGAAAAGATTAGTGTGAATTACAGAACACTAATAAAGATATAGTGGAAGATACCACCACTTAGCATTATGACCAACCTGATATTCTGGAAGGGCCAGTTACATGTGTGTGTCTGGCTGTCGTGGTTTAACCGACACTGGCCCCACATGCACTGACAGTCTCTGTCATTAGGCCCATCTCAGAGATTTATATTTGCAGGTTGCTCTTTCCTTGCTCTGGCAGATCATTCAGTGTTCTCTTTGCTATTACAGTTGCTCTGTGTGCCTCCCTGCACCTCCACACACAATCTCGAAGGTGATCATCCAATTATAGCACTAACAAATACTATAGTATATGTCTGTTACTAGATCCCAAGCCAAATGATGCTTTTTTTGAAAGCTGGTACTGGGAGATGTAGTTCCTGCCCTAGAGAGGCTGACAACAGCTTGAAAGCTTATAGCCTAAAAGCTCAAACATCAAAAGATGACACAAGTTATTTTTTTTCTGTCATTGGATTCTTTGCAGCCATTATTGTAATGCACTTATTTACTTGTTTTTAAGCAGAGTGGCAACTGGAGAGTCAAATAAGTAAGGTGTAGTGGCCAAGAACTCCAAGCTAAAGGAGTAACGGGCGACCTGGTGGTGCTCTTGGCAAATATTGGCATGGGCCATACCCTGCCCTTGAGCTTCCTGCACCAAGCCAAGCTTAAAACATCTCTGAGATGCTTCAACTGCTAATGGTACACTTCTGTGTCTAAGTGGGCTATTCCCACTTGCTTTTTGTCAGGTCTACAGCTGGGCTATACTGTGCTGTGGCAGCTGGTCCTGGCATGATTCCTAGATACACTGGCTTTTGGAAGATATCCAAAGGTTTTAGAAGCCCTTGACTACCTAAGAAGATCTGGGGAATAATCCAGGTGCTGGTGCATACTTGGTAAAAAAACTGAGGAAGTAATGAGTTTATTATGGCCTGCAGCCACCTAGACTGTGAGATGGGGATGGTCTTGCAGTCACACACAAGTAAAACTCCTAGGTGGTAAATAAATGTTACTGTCTGATCACACCTTTGCATGGTGCTCCCCTTTACTGGAATACCTTTTCCACAGGAAACTATGCCAATGAACATCACAGCAGTTAGGTCATTAGCTGTGTAAGAGGTTCAGTTTGGATCTGAGTGGTGGTTTCCAGAAGACGTGCATGCATGCGCACAGACATTTCCTCTCCTTCCCCATAACCACAGTTTTGACTGGTGTCTAATTGCTAGGCTCAAGCAAAATACACATTTACCTAAAAAGCAATGTCACATCTTTTGTATTTTAACAAGCATATAAAGTCTAAATTTAGACTATAAAAATGAACTAATTTTATATAAGTGGCCACCATGATGTGTAACAATCTGGTTTTGTTTCTTTCTGATTGCATTTACATTTGGAAAGATTTTCTGTATTTCATTTCGCCTGATAAACAGCCAAGTGTTAGATTTCTCCTTCTCATTGAATGCAGACTTTTTGTGCTCTTCTCTTTGCCAGCTGGCACAAACTAAAATCCTTTAATTACTGAAAAATCTTGAAATTACAAAACATTGAAAGCATCATTCCAAGTTGCAGCTTCATTTCAGAAAGTGTGAACAAAACGACACAATTCCTAATATTCTTACTCTAAATACACCGAGCTGGTTCATACTACACAAGTACTGAGGAAGTAGAGAGTCCTTGTGCATTCCTGGTAAGTTACGATTTCTCTGTACTATGCCACAAAGCTTTCTGCTTCACCACTAACTTTTTTTTTTTTGAGTTCTCTATAGGGGTAGTAATACTGCATTCTTCTCACAGTGAAGGGGGACAGTGAAAACCTCTGCTTCTGTTACAATAATCCATGTAGAAACAAGTTGGGAATGAGTAAAGTGAATGCGAAGGGAGGTGCAACATCTGCAAGTGAGACTGCTGTTGGGATCCAAGGGTAATGCCTTTCCTGGTGACTCGAGCAAAACTGATGTGCCACAGGTCACTGGTGTGTATGAAACAGGGCTGGATACCTTGCAGGCAGAGTTTTATAGGCTGCCTGAAGGTAAGTGGATCAAAGTGACCTGCTTCTGGGGCTTCAGGTTCTGCTACTCTGCTCTGCTTGCATACACGCTGACTGAGGCAGGTGGCTTGCTCCCAGGGTGCAACTGGCTTCTTACCAGGATTTTTTCTGGGGAGTGCCATGTGGTTAACAACTTCTAACCAACTGCTTACTTCATTCCTTGCTCCCCAGCACCTGAACCGAGCCCAGAGTTTTAACTCCATTCCTGGGTACTCCTTCACTGTGTTTCTTACCACGGGGCCAGTTCTTGCCCCCGTTCTGCCTGACTCATTAAATCTCTGTAAATCTATGTTCATAAAATTCCTTACACAAAGCCAGGCCAAAGCATCTTGCCTTTCTCTACTAATGCTATGGATTCCCTGTCAGTTGAAAGCCTAAGTCAGAATTAGCATCTCTTCAAAGAGGCAGTCTTTACCCTGCCAAAAGGAACAGTTCAAGGCAGGAATTACTGGTTGAAGATTTCTGGCCAGTAAATCAGATTAGGGGAACACAACAGCCTTTTCTGATTTCAGAATATGTATTTGATGGGTAAACCTTATTCTAAATGCATGGATAGTTTCAGAGTGACAGTTCTTTTCATGCAGTAACATCTGCTCATTGCTTTGCTATTAGCCTGCTTAATGCTTGCCAGCAACACAGCAGGAAAGTTCAAGCATTTCTGGTGACGAATTTTTCACTTAAAAAGCCCAGGGCTTTGGGGTGCTCTAACTGATTGGAAAGTCCGTTACAGAACTCTGCTGTTTCCTTCAGTGCAGAGGCTGGATTTGTGTCAGTGGTAATGGTGCGGCATTAACAGACCTGCATGGAGCAGTGAATTAACGGTGTTCCTCACCCAGTGAATGCTTTGAATGCTTGTTCCTATCGCAGACGTGCTGATGGTGTACTCTTCCACCATACCCTTATGTCACCTTCAGCAGTCTCTCTTTGCAAGACAGTTTCATTTTTAAATTAAACCTCAGATTCTCCTTCAAGTTTTGAGTTGATTTTGCAGATGTGGAAATTAAGCAAAGCCTGACCAGTCAGCTTCTCATGATTGTATAAGAAGTCTGGAACAGAAATAGAAGATGAACGCAGTTTTGCTGAGTTCTTACTATGCTGTGATGCTCACATTCCTGTGTCTTAACCACATGCTTCAAGAACCTGACTGTGTCTTGAAGTTAAAAACACCAGTGGTTTTCCATTGCCTGTTCACTGGCCACGCTGCTTTCCTGTCTGTTGTCCAATTCTTGATTCTTTCTCTTCAGCCCTGCCTCCGGGGAGAGGAGCTATAAATCAGAGAGGGTGTGCTGAGATGTCTACCCCTAGTCCTGACTTCAGGAGTCCTCACCTGAGGTTGGGGCTTTTGCTGCTCCTACACAACAGGAGCATCAGCCACACTGGTGCCTGAACTTGGTGGGGTCCTGTGGGATGCCTGCAGACTGGTGTCCTTTGCAGCTAAATAACTGTCTGCTTGACAGAATTAATCTTAAAACAGTGGTAAATACCCCATCTGTAACTGAGTATATGCAGATGTTAGACCACCATTAAAAATAAAGCATGTCTGTTTTTTATAAACTGTACTCTTATGGCAACTCTGGTCTCTTCGGTCCCCAGTATAACACCAAATTATGTAATGCCGATTCATCATATGATCCACTTCCTAAACCATTGACTTTCTGTTTGTTTGCACACAAGAAAGAGGAAGACAAAGGGCTTTTACGCAATACATCCTGCAATCCACGCTGATTTCCTTTTTGGTGGGTGCAGCTGCATTATCTACATGCACGTACCTGTATGCAGTTCAAAAGCTTTTAGTCACACTGAACTCCTAAAGCTAGGGCATTTTGAGACTAGAAATAAAGTTCCAAATAGTGATCTTAAGTATTACAGCACACTCAGGCACAGAGACAACAAAGCAGAGAAGGCAAGGGAGTCTTTTCAGGGAGACCCTCATTGCTGCTATCAGTGGCTTTGTCTGCAGTAGCAAATATCCCGTTAGAGGAAGCTGAGAAACGGTCAGCAACTGCCTGGCACTGCACTCGATTCCTAGCAACTGATGCTGGAGAAGTATTTTGGAAACACTGGGAAAGACCTCGGCTCCTGTTAGGAAAGCACAGCGCTACCGCTGTCCTTTGAACAAACACGACTCCTGCGTGAAGGTGCAGGCAGTGTAAGGGCCTGTGGGATGCGGCAAAGCAGTTTGAACCCAAGGTTCGTGCATCGCAGTGTTAAACTCACATTTAATGTCAGGTCTTTTAAGATCCCTATGTTTGTTCATCTTCTCCAGTCAGTTCGCTAAACTCCAGCTACTAAAAAGCAGGTGTTTTAGAGGGTGCACGAGCAGGTGAGTGATCCTGGCAGTGTCCTTGAGAGCAGGACAGCCTGCGGGGGCCAGTCCTGCACGGATTCAATCGGGACGGCAGAGCTGTAGGTGGCACCGCCGCTGCTCTTGGCTCGGGCGAGCGAAGCAAGAAAGTTCAGACATACTGCGCTGACTGCCGTGCGAGACAAGTGCGCGGGCGCCTTCAGCCGAGGCACGGCTCCCCCGGGGCCAGGCTGGGAGGGCGGGTGCTCTCCCCAGCGGCGGACGCGGGGCTGCCGGTCCGCAGGGTGTCCCCTCGCTCGGGGAAGGCACAGCCGCCGACGGGGCAGGCCGGCTGGCGAGGCCCGCCGCAGCGAGCAGCAGCCGCGGGCGGCCGGGCGGGCACCGCGGCGGCCCCGACGGGACGCTCGGGGCCGGGGAAACGGCGCGGCCGCCCTCCCCGCCGCCGCCGCGCCGGCTGCGCACAGCGGAAGCTAGGGCGGCGGAAGCCGGGAGGCGGGGCTGGGCCGAGGGCGTCGCTGACCGGCCGCCGGGTAGTAGGTGGTGCGGTGCGGCCCCGCCCGCGCCTGCGGCGGCCGTCCACGCTGCTCAGCCCAGCCCAGCCGGCCCGGCCCGCTCCCGCATGAGGGAGGCCGTGAGGGAGCCAGGCCGCGCCGCGCCGCCGGCATGTCTGCGCCCTGCTGCGCCGGCCAGGTAGAGGGCCGAGGGGGGCGCGGGGAGGCCGGCAGGTGTGGGCGGCGGGCGGCGCGGGAAGGGGGGGTTCCCCCGGGAGACGGCGCTGGGCCGGCGCCCACGCAGGGGCTCCGGCGGTCGTCACGGAGAGCGGGTAGCGAGGTCCCGGGGGAGCGCCCCGCGGGGTCGGGGTGGTGACGGCCCACGGCGGGAGAGGGGGAGCCCGGGACGGGGCGGCGCCGGGGGCCGCATCCCTCTGCTGTCCCTCGGCCGCAGCTTCGCGCTCTCCACGGTCAGCCTCCGGGGAGCCGTCCTCCCCAGGGCGATTAGCAGGTTAAAAATACGAGCAGCACTTGCAGAGGGGGAGCCGAGTGCAGCCCGTCTGCGAAGCTTGGCTCTTCAAGCGTGTATGGTGGTGTTTTTGCGGAGTTTCCTGGACGAATTCCCCTCGTGTTTCAGGAGGACGGGCGGCTGAGCGCTGCCTGTCTCGCTGAGGTGTGCGCAGGCAGCGGCGGGTGGCTCCGCTCGCGGGGGTCCGCACCGGGAGCTGTGGTGGGGCTGTGGGAGGCGGATGAAGACGCAGGCGCTGAGAGGAGCCTTCCCAAGGACCTGCACTGCAAGGAGCGATTCCCAAAGGGGTGACAGATCCCTTGGAGCCGCGAGAGGCGGTCAGCGCGTTGCCACTGGTGCCTGGTGGTGGGGAGATGAGCCCCCACGGTATAAGAAGTAGAACAGTCTTAACTTCTCTCACAGCCGCTGGCTGCCTGGCACTCCTCAGACCCTTTCACAAGCTCCTTTAAATTTGGCTTGTGGAAAGATTCAGCAAGGGCAGGTGCTGGCGGAAGAAGGGAGAGATGAGAACAAGTGCAGGACCTACGCCCTTCAGCATCCATGGGGTGAGGAGTCAGTGCTCCACATCTTACCACCGTGCACCTGTTTTCTTGATTTAATCCATTCTGATGGATGAAGGAAGGACCGTGGACTTGGAGGGGAAGGGTGGTCGTGAGGCCCTGTCCGGATCTCCTAATTGGTTGCACTCAGGGGAAGGACTCTTGTTCCTACCAGTTGCCTCTCTAGCTTGGTGTTAGACGGCATCTCCCCCAGGCACTTTATTTTGTGCTTTGTTTTCCCAAATCTCCACTGCTGCGATAGAAACCCATTACTACTTGTCCTGTCTGCAGCAGACTAGCCAGTGAGCTTATTGCTGGTGTTTTACATATTCGAACACGTTACAGTCCTAATTCTGTTGGTGTTTCTTCACTGAACACTCTGCCCACCCTTGGCATCTGATTATTCTCTTGCTTTTGTGTGAACCACCTGGAAAAAAATCTCAGGTCTTTCCTGAAGGTTGAAACCCCAGGCTAGATTTGGTCTTCCGGCTGCGGTTCTTTGAATCTTCATTGGGCTGGGAGGATTGCTGAGCGTGCCTCCACGTGCCCTTCCTCCGCGAGCTCCCTTGCACCTTGTCAAACAGCCCTGGGTGGTCCTGGGGGACAGCAGTAGCTGCGTTTGCTAATATTCCTCTTAAAGCAGGGGGTCTCCCTGACTGCCGCTTCGCGTGCATCTTGGCAGTGTGTGAAACAAGTTTTTGAGAAGCTCAACAAAGCACTGTTAGTAGGTGCTGTTACTGCAGTGGTTCATGGCATTTTTATTGCTTTTTTTGGTGTAGCTCCTGGAGAATTAACTTGATACCAGGAGGATGAAACCATTGAGACTTGTGTGGTGAATGCCATGGCTTTAGGGTGACCAAACTTTGAGACTTTCTTAAAGCCACTGTTTCTACCCCGTGTAGTAATATCTGATAGTAATGTGTTTTATTGACACCGATGTATCACTTCAGAGTCTGTAAATAAACTGAACTCTGTAGTGATGCTGGAGCTGAAGCAAAAGCCCTAAAGTGGATGCGGTCATAGCGCCAAAATTATGCAATACCCTGGGGAGATGTATTCTGCTGGCTCAAGCACTATTTTTGATGTAAGACTTATCTGTGCTAAATATGGCATGTTGCTGGAGTTAGACCAGCGAACTTAGTGTGGAAAACCTTTTTATAGGCGAAGATGATATATGGCATAAACCATGTTTCAATAGCATGCAGTGTAACTTTTTAAAAAGAAAAAATGGTCTTTGCCTTCATGACTTGATTTATTCCAACCTTGATGAGGGGATGTTTGTTTAACATGATTAATACACAAGAAAAACAAAAGGGATAGAAGTTCTTCTTTCTCTCTCAATTGAAATTCCTCAGGCATTTTATGGGTACTGTTAATCAAGCTGGAAAATTGAGAAGGAATTTGGCCTCTCCTTAAATGTTCCCCCGAAGATTAACTTAGCCCTGTCTCCAGAAACAGAGATGATGTGCTTGAGGAAAGATGGAACTTTATATGAGTCCTGAAAAACAACACTCATATTGGGTCCCTCCTTTTCCCTAAAAATATACTAGTTTAATGGGTTTGATATCCCACGGGGTGGGATTTTTTTGTATGAAGTATTTTTGCCCTGCATATATCTTATATCTGCCTCTCTGATTCTGTGGATCTGCTTTCCTAGTACTGACTGAGAACTTTGGTATTGTCCTTCTGAGCTGTGAAAGTGCAGTTATCGTGTGTGGATGTCTGAAGCTGATATCAAAGTTCAGTTGTGAGTTACCATCACTTGATTATCCATTTTTTCTCCATTTGTAACACCAGCAAATTTTCCTGGTGTGAAGTAGATGCTAAGTGATCGGTAATTTTAGTTTTGGGTCAAACCGTGCTTAGACATCTAGTTGATGGTGCCTGTCAGAATAAATGCATTCAGGTTTCGCAGCCCAGATTCCTACTGTTAAAGAATACAGCAGCAAGCTGCCAAACTTCAGCGTACTATGGTTGTGCTGATTTTCCACTCAAAAATTATTTAAAATAATCTTAATTAACATTACTGTATGACTTGTATCCTTGCCAAGTAGACCCTGGGAACTTGCTTTCATGGAACTTGGCCATTGATGAAGTTTAATTTCTGCTGTTGGTTTTTATCGGGCGATGTACAACGTTGTTTTGAAGAGAATTGCGATTTTTAGGTTTTTGATCTGTAATAAGCTTGCTAAATGTTTCTTTTTTTGCTAGTGTTTCATTGGTAGATCTATTTTGAGAATGCAGTGAGAATACAGTTTGGCTTGGGCCTCCGCAATGCTTTTGATTACATAAAAACATCTGCTTAAATTGACAGGAAACAGGATTTTACATTTGGCTTTTCTTCAGTAGTTATTCTCAAGAGAATAAAGTTGAGATCATGGTTAAGAAAAGCAGCTGTTGCGGAAAATCTTTATTACAATGAATATGTTTTTTCCAGAGTTAAATGAATGTAATTTACATAGTTAACATAAATTTTTGAGGTGCAGTATGTTGTAGCTGGGTTGTTCAAGAAGATGGATTTTTCAATTAGAACTGGTAGTTATTAAAGCTTATAAAGCTATTTTTGTAGGTCTGTTAAATCTTGAGTGCTTTCTTTAATACTGTTCTGCAGTTAGAAGTCATATCATGTAGTAAATGCAGTAAGATGTGCCGCAAGGTAGAGTATCAGATTTTCATTTTATACCCAGACCTCTAATTCTGAGGAGTTAAAAAAACCAAACCAAAACAAAACAAAAAAACCCCAGCTTTATTTATAAGATTGGCCTTGGCCAGTCTTATGACTTTTGGGGCTCATGGCTTTTGGGGCAGGGGAGGGAAGCCCCCCACGCGCTCTGGGGCTGCCTGTTTGCATCTGCAGGTTGGGAAGGGGGCTTGCAGCCCTGTTCTCGTGGTCTGCTCTTTTCATTACATGGTGGAAAGGGTGGCTGTGTCATCCTCGTCCAGGTTTGTGTCCTCTGAGGATGCTGGGGCACTGCTGGGACATGTGTGTGGGTGATGCCCTGCAGCGCTATGGGATGGTGCTGGTGGCGTTCCTGGCTCCACTCCACGTGCTGCTCCCCAAAACATGTCTCTCCTTCTGCAAATGGTCTTCCTGGGTGAGAGGGGTTTGGTTTAATGTGTTTAAGCTGAGCCAGTCAGTTAAAAGAAGAGACATTTAGCTGTGGGTCTTATGCCCTCTCACAGCTGCCTTTCCACACCCCTGCCACTGCTGTTAATCATGATTGGAGATGAAACTAGTTGAGGGCTGATGTGGAGTATTGTAGTGTACTCCACTTAAATATAGTTAGGAAAAAGAGACTGGGAACTTTTTTCCCTGTTTGCAGAAACATGGAGGCTTTATTTTCAACAAATGGTTGCCTGAACAACTGAATTAGCAAAGCGTGGTTTTCTGCAGCTTTGTCCATTGAGGTTGGTATTTTATGTCAATTCCCTTTCTAATAAATACTGAACTAGTGTTGCAGCCTTTTCCTTGCTCAGGGTTCAGAGATCATTTTTCTCTGCTAAACCTTTTGCCTATTTTCAAGGAAATTGTAAGAACATAGTATCTTTGAGGCCCCCCCATCTGCCTGCCATAGCTGGATAAAATTTGCTGCTGGATTCAAAAGTGATTAGAAAGCGAGGGAAAAGCGACCAAAAGACAGTGAGGTCCTGTAAATGTTTCATCATTTGACACTTGCATCGCTAGGTTGGAATCCGTTCCTGGCACTGCCTAAGAGGCAGAAGATACTCTTTCTCATTCCGGGCAGAAGATAGTCTTTCTCGTTCCTGCTTAATTTCCCATTGCTGCCTAATTTTTTTTTTTAGCCTTTTTCTCTTCCATCCCACAGGTTGGTTGCATTGTGGGTTTACAGAAACAGCTTAAATACCTATGGCTCTACAGCTGTGGAGTGAAGGCAGTGTAAGAGCAGGGCCTTTACTTTTAAGGGCGAAGGGATATTTTTCTGTGGAAGGATATAAATCGTACCGCTGCTTTTATTTTAATTTTTGTAAGTGTAGGTATTCCAGGGTGTCTTTTCCGTTACTGAGACTTCCATTACAATGGATGCACTCGCAGTCGTGCGTGGTGCAAGACATACTTGTTTCAGGGGAGCAATTGAATGAAAGTCTGAGCTATGACTACAGTATAAGCTGAAGGTCTCATCTGGAGCTGTTGACCACTGCCATCCCAAACATGTGCTGAGGCTGGATGGTGTTCTCAACTTAGCTGTGTGAAGATCCTTGGACCTTAGGTTGCTTCCAAGGCCCTTCTGATACCCGAGTTAATGGTGCTTCCATTTCTTTCTCAACTGTGTGGTCTCTAATATGTTTTGACACGTTAAATGCCTGGCCTTCTAGATTTTTAGGCTGTGATTGACCATTCTGCCAAATGAATTTGACCTACTGCATTGTTCAGGTCACCCAAGAGATACGCTTCACCATCAGCAGTGAGGGACCGAGCCAGCCAGAGCTGTGGGGGACTGTGGCATTTACCCATGACAGCATGTGGGGGGAAGGTGGCTCCATATTTGTTATGAAGGGAGTCCTGACACACGTAGCAATCTCGTCATCACTTTAGTTACTGATAACTATGCTGGGACTGATGGTTGCAGTTCAGTGATTGGAACTTCCAGCAATTAGAGGTGGCGTATGCTCAAGTATTTAAACACATAAATGTGCACAGTCTGAAAATGGAAAGTTTTGCACTTCTTTCTGTCCAGTACGACTCATCCAAAATGTGTCAACCTGTCATCTCTCATACTGAGTTTTAACAGGAACCGTTCTTAAAGTTTTCTGAAGAGACCCATCTCGTGTTTTTTTTCCTTGACTTCTTATATTACAGTCACTGGCAAAACAGTGGTTCAGGAATACTATTCAAGGTAGTTCTTGAGTAGTCATTGTATTTGAAAATGCTCATCAAGAAGTAAGCAATGGGAAGACGTGAGCAGGCTCCATTTTGAACCTGCCAATCTGGAAATGTGTGTGAAGTTGGCTGTTGTGACACTGATCTAAACTGGAAAGTCTTTAGCAATGCTTGGACTAGGTAGAATTTATTTTTTTTTTTAGTATGGTGTGGTGAGAAATAGTTAATATTTTGTACCAATTTATTGGCTTTTGTCACTTTTTACAAAGTGTTATTGCCTTTTTTTTTTTTTCTCCCTGCCTTAAAATTCTCTTGGACTCAGTACTGAAACCACCTTTTAAAGACACAACATCTTTCTGGAACAGCTCAGAGCTGTCAGTTCATTCAAAAGTGAAGCAGCTGTTCCAGCTACATGCTTTTAAGTCAATGCATACAGAAATTTCATTTTAACCACTTCGCTCCAGTGGTACATGGACTTAAGCAGTTACTGCCCTGCACTTGGTTCTCTGTCCCTGGTGATGCACGACATTTCATATGTGTGTGCCGTTCTACCTCTAGAGTCCTGGTCTCAAACATCAGAGCTAACCTTGAGAAAATCTGCTCACTATATGAAGTGATGGCCTCAAATTGTCAGACTGTGCCATTGCTGACTTGTCTTTCATCTTCCACTTGCTCTGTTAGTAGCTCCGCTGCTGTGAAAGGCAGAGAAGTGGTTGCAGCGTGAGCTGGGATGACTTGCAGATGAGAAAACCATGAGACACGAAATGACAGGAAAGGACAGTTGAATCTGTCACCCAGCAGACGTTGCTCTCAGTGAATGGATCAATGCAAAGAAGCTTCAGGACTAGGTCACTGATGAAAACAGGCCTGTTTTCATCAGTGACCTGAAACTACATTTAAAATTGCTCCCAAAAGCACACAGGCATGATGGAAGGACTGGTGGAGCGGAGAGTACCATTGAAAGTGATGTAACCCAGGTGGCATGACCCCAGTGCAAATAAATACACCTTTTAAGTACAACCAGCTGGCTAGTTGCCTGTGCAAGGTGTGCAGGGAGGGCAGGCTGCTCCCGCAGCGTGGGGTGCTGCGGGGCAGAGTCTGGCCCCCTCTTTGGCTGCACGCGGGGGAGAGGAGCAAGGTGACTTGCTGGGCTGTTTGCAGTTGGCCTGATGATGATGCCATGATTTTGTAGGAGGGACTGGGGAAATTTGAGGGGATGCAGGAAGAAAACCCAAACAACTTAGGTGCTGGGAGGAAAGTCTTAAAGCCTTCAAATGAGACTGAGGGTAAACAGTTTGGATTCCTTCTTTGATGAGTGGGGAGAAAAGACCAGGTAATTAAAAGACTCTAAGCTAGTGAATAAAGCCTCACAAAGAACCAGTGCCTGGGAACTATAGCAGACAAATTAGAAGGTCAGGGGGTTTTATTCTGGTTTTTAATGATAGATGTAAGTAACCAGAGGGACAGACAGTCCACCTCATACTGCTGTCAAATCCAGATGGTCTATGCTAGTGGAAAATAGCTATACTACTGGCGAGCTGAGTGATGTGATACACTGCGAGGCTCAGGTCAGACTAAACAATTGTCTTGATTTTTCCAGAATCATCAGGAGAAGAGCAGTTGGGCAGTCTTCAATTCAGACATTTTGCAGCGATGTTCTTTTCTAATGCTGAGCTGAGTCATCACTTAGTAACATTTAAGCATGGAGACAGAAGCTAATCATCCTCAGTTCAGCTTAACTTCAGCTCTGCTAGTGCCTGGCTGTGGCTCTCCTGCGTTTTAGTTCTTGGTGTTAATGCCTTGAAATAAAGGCTGGCGTTGAAAGACTCCATCGTATTTTTGTAGCACTTAATTTATGCTTGCTTGAGCGACTTTGAAACTTTTGGTATGTAAGAAAACCTGGAGCTTTGTTAACAGTATGCACAGATAGATAAGAAGGCTTAAGTTCTGCTGAGCTTTGTGATTAAAACCTGCCAGGACCAGCTAACTAGGAAGAAGAGATGAACCACCTGAGATGACCCACACTACGCGTGCCTTAAGAGAGAGTTCAGTTAGTGGACACCAAGAAAATGACCACCAGTGGGTTTCAAAGACCCCAAAAGACCACTGACCCATTTAATAGCGCATGCCCAAACGGGCGGACACTGTGTAAATAATTTCTGGGAAATAACATGAATATGTACAACAATTCCAGGAAATGTAATCAATATGTATACATTAGAACAATAGAAGCTTTGCTTGCTGTTAGGTAAAGGTATGCACACTAGGACGAACTATCCCCCATGCATCCACCACTGCAATAAAGAATGCCTGCTTTCTAAAACTCCAAAATTGAGTCTTACAGAGTTTCTTTGACCAGCTTTTTTGGTAGCAGTTTAGCTGTCTTAGATGCTGCTTTCTCGCCTAGGTTTTGAGCTGCTTGGTGCTGTATGGCAGTTCTGCCCTGTGGTGCAGGGCACAAGCCCTTTGCTTTGGAAACTTGGCTTGGGGCAGGAAAGCCTCACTGGGAAGCAGTGTTCAGGTTATGTCTAGGCTGGCGTGACTTCTCTGAAGTCGGTTTTAATTTTGCACAGTTTGCAGTATGAGGTGTGCTCCCAAAAATAGGTCGTCAGGTGATTAACTGGAATGCTGGTCACAAAACCTCTTGGCTTAAGCCATGTGTTAAGTCTGAATATTAAAGAAGAAGCAATGACGAGCCAGTTAAGTCAGACAAAGGACAAAATAAAGCCTTTTCGGTGAATTTAGTTACTGCACAGTGACAAACCACTGTGTAATCATGCAACTGGTTGAAGAAACCTTTGCAAAATGTGTATGCATAACAGCGGGAGTTTTCAATAGCAGTCTGAGTCCAGCTCTTAACGCTTGGGACACCTGGCATCAGGCATCTCTTGTTTTCATGAACTAGTGCGCTAGCAAAATGGTTGGCTTGCTAGATGCTTCTTCCTGAAACTGGAAGTCCAAGGGCAGGTGTGTAGCCACTTGAGGATGTTATTCATGCAGGGCAGGTGCTGCTTTGCTCTTCCAGCCTGCTTGGATGCTGCATGTAGCTGCGAGAGTAGATGTTTGGGTGTTTTTGATAGATGTTGCTGTTATCAGCTCAGTGAATGCATTATCTGCAAACATTATGGCCCAGATAATGCCTGTAGTCAAGTAATCAAGCAGTGCATGAAAAAGTAAGCTGCTGTAGGCCCCCGTGAAAAGAAGCTTCAGCAAGGCACATTCCTGTGCTCTGTGGACAGGCTGGAAGGCGTGCAGTCTCCCTAGCCACTCTGGCCAGGCGGTCCATTAGGAGGGAAGAGGTGAAACGCTGCTAAGGCTTCGTTTCGTTTAAGCGTGCACCTTTTTTTTTTTTCAATGTGCTCTTCTTCCCTTTGATTTTTACCATTTCTGCTGAAGTCTCCCAAAAGGAAGAGTGCTTTGTTGTGATAAGCTTGATACTTCCCTATGGTTTGTATAATTTAAAAATACCATAGGCTCTTATGAGCAGTGATCCTGAAAATCCTCACTTTGTTATAAATGCTATGTAAAATATTTTCTAAGACCTTTGAGATTTTTTTGGAAACATCTGTGGAAAATATCTTCTAAAAATGTCTCTGTACAAAAGCAGTAGGCAGGACACATTCACTTTACTTCTCAGTCTTGTATGTAAATAGTTATGTGTGTGCTTAACATTGCCGTCATACCTCATTCCACTGATTTATCAGATTGGATCACAGCTTGCAAAAATCAAGACTTGCATGTGTGGCAGATGTTAAGTGTACTTTGGTGGAGTATTCATTCTAGGGAGCTGATAGCTTGTGTGCAAGCCTGCTTTTACCCTGTTTTGTTAACCTAACTCTTGTTAACCTTAGGTAGTCCCCATGCTGGCATAAGATGGGAATCCAGGCCTGCCTGTACTTGGAAAAGTGGTTTGCACAGACTAGGGCTGTTACATAGTCTGCTTGCTTCTGCTCCTCACTGTGTGGATGTAAACATTATTGTTCTACGGCACTGGCAGGAGCCTGCTGCACTCAAATAGAATGAGGTGGTAGGAAAATGCCACTGAAACATCTGGCCAAAGCATGCAGGACTGCTGCCAGGCATTCAGCTCTGCTTTCCCCTCCAGCCCGTGGACGGTGCCCTCACTTGAAATGGTAAAACTGTTTCTGCTGTTGCATAATAAATCAGCTGGGAAGGATTGATGATGTCATTTTTCTCCCCCCCCCCTTTTTTTTTTTTTTTTTTTTTTTTTTTAGCCTGTAGGTTTCTTTGTTTGGTCACCCCCAGCAGCAGAAACAACTGTCACGGCTACTGAGATGCTGGTGTCAGGGTAGGAGTGTTGTCCAAAAAGCAGATTCATTTCCCGGTGTGCAACGAGCCAATAATCACACACTCAGGAGAGACATTGTTTATTTCATATTTGCACAAAGATGGGTAACTCCACAAAGCTAGCACACCACACCAAATTAAACAAAGTATTTATTCTGTTACATGATTAGTAAAAACCCACCTAAATTTACACTCATTGGTTAGTAGTCACCATCTCATCTACTGTTGGCCAGTTATATTTAAATTAGCCTCGCTTGCTATGTAGATTAGCACGCATGCTCCTTGCGGTTTGAGGGGGCAAATTCTTCCAGCCTGGAATTGAGTTGGTGATTGCGATCTCCCCCTGCCACCTTTACCTTTCCCTTAGTTCATGTTGCTTTGGCAATCATCCGGCCTTTGGTGCATTCTGGAGCAGGATGTTTCCTTTTATCAGTCACATCCTACATTTCTTAGGTCCAGTTATCCTTCTTGTTATCTCAAGAATGTTTCACTTCTCTCTGATGGACCTTGAGTATTCTTGCCAAGTTCGCAATGCACACAAAACATCCTCAAAACATCAAGGCCTAATTATTCCAGGGTGCGCTTACTCTATGAATGCCAACTGTGTGCCTTTCTGATTACAGCCTTACTTGTTAATTTGATATATACAAAATACATCTTGCACAAAATAATCAGACCATTCTAAATCTCTGAGTTATTCTTCAGCAATTCCCCCCCTTTGAGACTTGTCTAAGGGTATTCCTTAGATAATTCTCATTTCTGCCTCAGGTTGCTTGCTGCCAAGCAACACCTACAGGCGCATTGTGGAAGTACATATAAACACACAAAAGCTAACAAGATTATTATCAATAAAGTCAACAATCTCTTGAGCCATAAGCTTAAATCAGGGAACCAGGAAGTTAACCACCTCCAGGTCTCTTTGAATCCTAAAGATGTATCATCCTTTTGAATTTCATGTAAGATCTTTGTTGCCAGATTTCATTCAAATCAGTAGCGATTCTTCCACTCTGATCTACGTATATACAGCAGCTGGTGTTAATTACCATACATACATCTCCTTGAGAATCTAACAACACATCCAATGCCATCCTGGTCTGAATGGCTATATTAGCAGCCTCAGACACCTCTTCTTGTAGAGCCTTAATGGCATCAGTAGTCTCATTCCCTATTTTCACACTAAGGGCAGAAATGTTCAGTATTGCCTTCTCAAGTTCACTAACTCCTAACCGAGGGAGGAACCATCTCACAAATGAATGGAAGCCAGTAGGGTGATTGATTAACAGGTTGCAGCTTCTTTGATATCTTCTCATATATGTTAGTACCCATAATCTTGCTTTGATCTCATTTATTACTGTTACTTTAGGAGTAATTGCACCCAAAGTGCAAGTTCCTAACCAGTTGGGAGGTAGGGCCTTTTGTGCTTTATTCCCACATAACCAATACCACCCGCTACTTTTTGGAACATTCCAATAGCCATCCTGCTGTTTCTTTCTTTGTAATTGTATTGACCAATCACAGTATGGGTAATGTCCTACTGAAACATTACCAGATGACTTAGTCTTATTCATTGTCACAGATTTAACATCCAAAAGATTGGAATCCCATATATCCCAAATTTGAAGGTCAGTTTCATTCTTTCCCGTGAATTTTGGTTTTATCCACAAATTATTCCAGGAGGTATTAAAAGGAATTGGTATTCCCACTAAGGGTACTCCCTTATCACTACGTTCTGGAAAATGGGTACACACCCAGCAACTTGTTTGATTAGCTATTCTCATAGCTTTTTCAATCATTTTCAAATGAAGATTATGATTCCAAGACTCAGGGCATCCTTCCTGGTTCCCTTTAGTTGTCTTATTTGGGAAGACGAGAAAAAATAACCACCATATTTCTTTTATTGCTAGGCCTTAAAAAGGTAGTGTACCTGTATAAAAACCATAAGGACAGTATTACTGTTATTCCTAAAAGATAACCCAAGAAAATTTCTCCTTGTATATACTCTGAATGTAAAACTGATCTAATATCCATCCAAGTACAGTTCATGTGTCTCTGCGTATTTTGAATTTCAAAGGTTGTACCTGTTCAACTTCGCATATCTTTGGAGGGGCCACCTTTCTTTGGGTGTAATGAATCCAGGAATCAATTCCATGGAGATTCACAGCCGTGTTTGTAGTCAGTAGCACAAGGCAAGGTCCCTTCCACTTTTCTGTCAATGGCTCCTCTTCCCAGGTCTGTAGATACACCGGATCTGCTGGCTTAAATGGATGTACAGGTGAATCCAAAGGCACGGGAGCTCTCAGTCGGACGTGCCTATGGAGAGAAGCAAGAACTTTTGCTACAGAAAACAGATAATCACTCAAAATTTGATCACCCTTAAGGTTCATCTGGGTTTCTTTTCCTGTTAAATTTATAGTGTAAGGTTTCCCATACAAAATTTCAAATGGACTAATTCCTTCTCTAACTCTAGGAGTTATTCTAATTCTTAATAATGCTAGAGGTAAAACTTCTATCCATTTCATCTGAGTTTCCTGACATAATTTTCCAGTCTGTCTCTTTATCGTCTGAGTCATCCTTTCTACTTTTCCAGTGGACTGTAGTCTCCATGGAGTATGTAAACCCCACTTAATTTGTAAAAATCTTGACACCTCTTGAACTAATTCTGCAACAAAGTGAGGTCCTTGATCTGAAGAAAACCTTTCTGGTACCCCAAATCTTGGTATAATTTCCTTTAATAAAATTTTTACCACTTCTCTTGTCTTATTGGTGCGACATGGGAAAGCTTCAGGCCACCTTGAAAAAGTATCAACAATTACTAGCAAATATTTATATCCATTGCAATTAGGTAATTCAGAAAAATCAATTTGCCAGTATTCCCCAGGTGTAAAACCTCTTTTTACCTCTCCAAGAGGGGGTCTCGTTTGGATCTTAGCATTTTTTTTGGCACAAATCTCACATCCTTGTATAACACTTTTAGCAATCAGCACCATATTAATCCCTCCAGCGTATCTCTTCACTGTTTCAATTAAAGCCTGAGTTCCCATATGTGTACCCTTAGGTGTTTGTTCCATTAGTTCCTTCATTCTCTGTGGAGTCACAACACATTGTCCAGTTAGAGTTGCCCATCATCCTTCAGCAGTCTTTATGCCCTTTAACAATTCAGCCAACTTGCTTTCCTTTTCTGTGTATTTAGGAGTGTCAATTTTTAAGATTCTTTTTGAAATTAAGGTTTCCATTGTTGCTGATAGAGCAATTCTTTTTGCAGCCTCATCTGCTTTTCTGTTTCCTTTAATTAGAATCATAGAATCATTTAGGTTGGAAAAGACCTTTACGATCATCGAGTCCAACCATCAACCATGCCCACTAAACCATGTCCTGAGGTGCCACGTCTACATGCTTTTTAAACACCTCCAGGGATGGTGACTCCACCACTCCCCTGGGCAGCCTGTTCCGCTGCCTGACAACCCTTTCAGTAAAGAAATTTTTCCTAATATCCAATCTAAACCTCCCCTGCCACAGCTTGAGGCCATTTCCTCTCATCCTATCACTAGTTACTCGATAGAAGAGACCAGCACCACCTCACTACAGCCCCCTTTCAGGCAGTTGTAGAGAGCGATAAGGTCTCACCTCAACCTCCTTTTCTCCAGGCTAAACGACCCCAGTTCCCTCAGCTGCTCCTCGTAGGACTTGTTCTCTAGACCCTTCACCAGCTTGGTTGCCCTTCTCTGGACACACTCCAGCACCTCAATGTCTTTCCTGTAGCGAGGGGCCCAAAACTGAACACAGTACTCAAGGTGTGGCCTCACCAGTGTCAAGTACAGGGGGACGATCACTTCCCTGCTCCTGCTGGCCACACTATTTCTGATACGGAAAGTTTGTCCAGGTACAGACAGTTTGTCCAGACTGATGTGCTTTGCAGTGTAGAACTGCTATTTCTCTAGGTTTATTAACTGCTTCAAGAAGATTCATAATTTCTTTGCTGTATTTTACAGGGTTTCCTTGTGAAGATAACAATCCTCTTTCTTTCCAAATTGCACCATGAGCATGTATTACTCCAAAGGCATATTTTGAATCAGTATAAATATTAGCCCACTTTTCTTCAGATAATTCCAGGGCTTGAGCTGAAGCAATTAATACAGCCTTTTGAGCAGATGTATTCACTGGCAGTGGTTTTGCTTTTATTTCTTCTTCTAAAGTAACAACAGCATATCCAGCCTTCTGTTCTCCTCTCAAAACGAAGCTGCTTCCATCAGTGAGTAGCTCCCAGTCAGGATTCTGTAAAGCAGTATCCTTCAGGTCTGAACTACTAGAGTATACCTGTTCGATAGTTTGTAGACAATCGTGTGCCGATCCCTCCTTTTCATGTAGAGGTAATAATGATGCCAGATTCAGGGCACTGGACACTTTCATCACTCTATCTTCCTGTTCAAGTAATATTGCTTGGTATTGTACCATCCCGCTCAGAGATAACCAATGATGTCCTTTCTGTTCCAGCACCACTGCAACAGCATGTGGCACATAAACAGTTATTTTCTGTCCCAAAATCAATTTTCATGTCTCTTGTACTAGCAACACAGCAGCTGCCACTGCTCTGGGACATCCTGGCAATCTAGAGCTTACCTTATCTAATTGTTTTGAAAAGTAAGCTACCGATCTTTTCCAGTCTCCCAAGGTTTATGCAAGCATTTCCAGTGCCTGATGTCCTCTCTCATGTCCATAAAGTTCAAAAGGTTTTGTCAAATTGAGGAGACATAAGGCAGGAGCACTCATAAGGGTGATTTTTTTATTTCATCAAATCCTTTTCAGCATTCTGGAGTCCATTCCAGTAACTCTCCTGGTCCCTTCACAGCTTCATACAAAGGTTTAGCCATTAATCCAAAATTAGGTATCCACATGTGACACCATCCGGCCATTCCCAGAAATCCCGAGTTCTCTTTTTGATGGGGGGGGCGGCAATTTGGCAAATCGCATCTTTTCTCTCAACTCCCAGTTTCTTTTCTCCTTGGGATATTTCAAACCTAAGATAAATTCCATTTTTCTGCATAATTTGTGCTTTCTTTTGTGATACTCTGTATCCTGGCAACCGTAGAAAGTTCAATAAATCAATAGGTGTCTCTTTACATTCCTCAGCTGTGTCTGCCCCCAAGAAGATATCATCTACGTATTGTAGCAAGGTAGTGGTAGACTTCTTACCTTGCCATTGTTCCAGTTCTTTTGCCAATACGTTACCAAAAATGGTACGACTATTTTTGAATCCCCAAGGAAGCACTGTCCAGCATAACTGCATTTTGCATCCCATTACAGGGCTCTACCATTCAAACGCAAACAGTTTCTGACTTTGATCATCCAATGGAGTGCAAAAGAAGGCGTCTTTTAAGTCCAGCTGTAAAATAAACATTTGAATCAACTATTGTTGTTAACAGAGTGTAAGGATTAGGCACCACTGGATGTACATCAATCACTATTTGATTAATAGTTCTTAGATCTTGTACTAATTGATTCTCTTGTGAATGTGGCTTTTTAACAGGCAAGATCAGGGTGTTATATTCAGATTGACATTCTTGCAACAGTCCATATTTTAAAAAATTATTAATTATAGGCTCTAGTCCAACCCGAGCTTCCAATTTCATGGGGTATTGTTTTCGTCTCACCGGCTTTGCTCCTGGTTTCAATTCCACTTTTACTGGTTCTGCTGATTTGGCTCTTCAGGTTTCTCAGTTGCCCAGACTAAAGGAATCACTGCATTCATGATTTCAGAGGAGGCTTCAATTTGTCCTTCCTTATTTTCAACATTCTTCATTTCTGACAATTCCTGTAACACAGATACTTGTGCCTCCCAGGTGTTATTTTGCAGAATATGTACTCGGACTTTATTCTGATCAAAAGTTATTTGTGCTCCCAATTTATTCAATAAATCCCTTCCCACCAGAGGTAGGGGACATTCTGGCATATACAAAAATTCATGTGTAAATATTTTGTTTCCAGTTTCACAATCGGTTGAAAGAAAGGTCTGATTTCTTGGTTTCCTGTGGCACCAATCACTGACATAGAGAATTTGCTCATAGGTCCTTTACAGCTATTTAGTACAGAATATGTTGCTCCTGTATCAACTAGAAATTTAACTGTCTCATTCCCCAGCTTAACTGAAACCAGGGGTTCAGCTGGGGAAACTAATTTCTCAACCCCTGGTCCCTGTCAGTCTGAATCTTCTGTACCAATCATAAGCAGGTCTGCCTCCAGAACCGGTGCAGACGGGGGTGTCCGATCAGTTGATTGTTTCTTTGGACATTCATTTTTCCAATGTCCCTTTTCCTTACAAGTTGCACACTGATCTTTCCTCAAACGGATTCTACTCCCTATATTTCTTCCTGCTCTCTGTCCTCTGCCCTGCCCTCATCCTTTCGGAAAACCTCTTCCCTGAGAGGAGGTTTGCACTTGGGCGAATGCAGCTGCCAAAACTGCAGCATTTTGTTTCTTTTCCTTTATGTTTTCTCTGTGTTCTTCCTTTTTTTTCCAATTCTTCTCTGTTGTTATAAACCTTATAAGCAATTTCTATTAACTGAGATACTGACATTCCAGACATGCCATCCACCTTTTGCAACTTTCTTCTTACATCCAGAGCTGACTGCTGCACAAACAAAGTAGTAAAAGTCATTCTGTTAGCCTCATCCTTGGGATCCATATTAGTCCACTTCAGCGCAATTTCACACAGTCCTCATAAAAGGCAGAGGGATCCTCAATTTCACCTTGTACCAGCTGATATAGTTTGACAAGATTTTTAGGTCTAGGCACCCCACATTTTATTCCGTACAATATCAACTGTTGATACTGATTATTCATCGGTCTGCCCACACTAGTATTTGGATCCCAATCTGGTTCTTGTGCTGGCATAAAAAGACTTGGACCATCCCTAGCATTTATCTTCTCATTCTCTTCCCGAGCTTTCTCCAACACCATCCTTTTTTCCTCAAGTGAAAATAAGGTGTTTAATAATACTTGCATATCTTTCCAGCCTGGATTATGATTTTCAATTATCATTTTGAATGACTGATACATTTTTTCTGGATTTTCCCAATACAACTCCTTCCAATTCATTAAAACTGACATTGAAAAGGGGACTTTCACATACACAGGCATTCTGTCCGGCCCCACCGCCTGGCGTAACGGAGCCTGAATCACAGGATTCTGCCTGTGAATTCTGTGCCTGAGTTCTACCCGCACTAGGACTAAATCCTTCACTTCCTTCACTGCTTCTTTCCCTATTATCAAAACCATCAATTGCACATCCTCTTCTTCGTTGTCCACTTTCAAACACCTTTTCCCAATACTACAAGCAGAACAACATCGAGGCAATTTCTTTTTATCCTCTGTCGTCATCAAAACATTTGAATCGGATATCAACAATTTACGCTTTTTTCTTATTTTGTGATCACTTCTTACAGAAGAAAAATCCACATATGGGGTCTTATCCCATTTATCCCGTTTTCTACAAAATAACATAACTTGCAAAATAGTATTATAATTCAAAGTTCCCACCTCTGGCCATTTTTCTCCATAATCCAGTTAATACGTCGGCCACCATTGACGGCAGTATTCTTTTAATTTTCTCTTTTTTAGGGGATCTCCACCAAACTTATGCCAGTAGTTCAGGATGCATCCTAATGGAGGGCAGAGGGGAGATTCACACTGTCCTGCCCCTTATCCCTCTCCCACATTGTTACCCAAAAAGAACGTTCTTATCCACGCTTTCGTGCCCTCCAGTAGTCACTGTCAAGCGTGCACGAAGTACCTTTTATATAATCTTATATGCCCCTTTGCAACGTCTCAAGTCACGCGTTGCACCTCTGAGTCACTTACGTGCTCCAGACGGAGAGAGTCCTTGTGGAGTCCCCAAAACAAAAGGTCGGCGCGTGCTGGAGTCTGAAGAGCAGCTTCTCCCTGTCGGTAGCCAGCAAGTTGATCCGGGCAAGGCTTCACGGCTGTCCCATCTGGGTCACCAAAACTGTTGTCCGAAGAGCAGATTTGTTTCCCGGTGTGCAGCGAGCCAATAATCACACACGCAGGAGAGACATTGTTTATTTCATACACCTAGCACTCATCTTTGCGCAAATATGAAATAAACAATGTCTCTCCTGAGTGTGTGACTGTTGGCTTGCTGCACACCGAGAAACAAATCTGCTCTTCGGACAACAGGAGTGAGTGAGTGACTGGCAGGGGAGAAGGGCTGGGGGGAGCCAGTGGCTATCGAGCCAGCCTGGCTACCAGAAGAAACGTCTGTGAAACTGTGCTTTGAATATTTTTTAACAGAAAAATTTCCCATGCAGCTTTCCATGGCTGCTGTTGGGAAACCAATCAAGTCAGCCGTTACCCAGGCAGTTCAAATCGTGGCGCAGTCCATTTTCAAGTACGCTAGGTTTTCAGGTTTCAGGACCTCAGGCAAACTGGTACTGCACCCTCCCTGAGCTCCAAAAGAGTAGCACCGAGCAACGCAGGCGGCTGGCCTACGTTATGGAGGCTTGGCATCGTGGTGGGTTAGCGTGAGGGGGCCGGCTGATTGTAAGTATTTGTGGAAAGCATAAATATTTGTGTAGCGCTTGTAATTATTGTCAGACTGCGTTGTTCACCCGGTGAGGGGATGTAAAGCTAGAGAGGGAGCTGAGGTGGCTGTACTTGCTGCCTGACTTGTGGGAGCCTTTGGATGAGAAAGGCTTGAAGCCAAAACCTGCTGCAGCATGACAAACTCCTGCCAGAGCAGCCTGACTTTCGGATGCCATTGCACTGTGGTCTTGGGGATCCTGGACTTGGAAGGATCACAGGACTTTGAAGGAGCTCCATAGGTACAGACCAGGATTTTTACAGCCTGCCTGCTAGCAGTGATCACAGACCTTGGGTTGTCTGGGTTGTTTCTGTCCTGAAAACTGCACAGTGTCCTCCTTCTGCAGAACCCATCCTTTGGAGGAGCTTTTGTTTCATGATAAGCTACATCTGTAAAAGATTCGTGACATTACTTGCTTTTTTTCACAGCCTGGTTTTTTAACACGGGAAGAATTTGTTACCGGCTTGCACTTGTGCACCGGTGGGTCCTGAGCCCCAGGCAAACCCTCGCTGCAGTCAGAAGGCAAAGGCAAGGCAAGATGGGCCGTGCCCAGCCAGCGTCAGGAGGGACTGTGTAGTTTAGCTGCACATTGACCACAACCTTTTAACAGAGAACTTGTTGTATACGTGGTCTTTGAAGTCTGTCACCCAAAGACATCTTTGAAACCTCTCGGGTCAGCAGGTTGTGGCCGGCATCTTACTCTTTGGGACAGAGACTGTTTTCATTTATTTTTGGATAACACCTATTTCATTGCAGCCCACTCTGGAATGTAGTTAGTCATAACCAGAGTTTAAAAAAGAAAAAAAAAAAAAAAACAACAGAAAAAAACCCCACCAAATTTGGGACTGTGTCTGAATAACCTAACCAACTTTCAGTGGTTTCCATGGCTATTCAGAGTGCTTAAAGGAGTGCATCTGAAAAAAGATGGAGACACTGGTACTTTTCACAAATATTGCCTATTTATAGGGTACTTGCTCAGTATTAGAAACTTATTGTTAAAGTCTCTCTAAGTAATGTGGAACAATGCATAAATGAGCTATATATTCTATTTAAGTATTTGTTGCTTTAAATAGCAGCTCCAGGGACCCAGGACTGGAATGGCAAACATGTTGCTGGACGTAGATGAGGTTTCACTGGCAGAGCTCTCTAGCACCTGACTTAGGAAAATGTTGTTCCCCTTACAAATGCCAAAGCTGCATACCTTTTTACTTCTGTACTATAGCTTTTAACGTTATGGTGAGTATGGCCAGCAGTTGAAGTTCATTGTGGATACCTTGGATCTGGCCGATACAGACTGAAAGGACGTTTAGTCTTAATGTTTTTTGGTTTTTTTTCCACAATTCTGAAGTGGATGGATTATACTTTTCTGGTATGTTTTTGTTTTGAAATGTTATTATGCCATTTGTTTGCTGAATCAGTAACTTGCCATAGCTTCCTTACTTCTTGGACTTGTATTGGTGCTGTAAAAGTTAACTTAATTCACTACATATAAAAAATAAAATTGCCATTCAGCCACCGCTGCCTTCTATTTTGGAAGTCTACTTGCACACTGTGCTTATGCACGTAGTATTTTTAATTTCCAGCTTTGGTGCCAATATGAGCCCATTCTGTCTATTCCCCACAGTTGGAGCTTTGTGTGTTTTGGGGAGGATTTCTGTTTTGCAGCAGCAGCAGTTTTAGCAGCTGTGTGCTTTGAGGCCCCTGTCTCCTCTGGCGTGAGATCCAGCGGTGAACTGAGAGAAGGGCAGCGTGGGAGCTGGGTTGGACTGTCCAGTTTCATGTCTTCTGCAAGCTGAAGAGCCATTGTCCAGGGAGGCAAGGGCCCGTCCACTACCCTCTTTCTGCGGGGTGTTGCAGCAGATAGTCATGGCAAGGAAATGATAAGCTGGGAGTCTTTTCAGGACACTTCTTCAACATGATTTGGGGCCCTTTGATCAACCAGTCTGGTTGTGAGACTCTCTGGAGTTATAGCAGATATGCGCGTTTGCAAACACATATGTGAAACCCCCTTCTCCGGGTTGGACAGTCGTTGGTGCCAGAAGAGGAATTGTCCTGGGAGGAAAACAGTGTGTGATGGTTTGGCACCTGAAGACACATACAAGCCAGTGAAGTTTGCCTGGACAACTCAAATGTGGCACTTCTGCATTCTGAATCCCTCGGCAGGGGCCAAGAAAAGCTATTCGTCTTGTACAACTGCTTGCTAGAAAGCAGAGAGGTCCCCTGAACATCCCCGTGGCCCCTCCAAGGGCTGAGGAAACACTGGGAAAAAGCGGCTTTGGTGTGCTCGAGCCCCTGGCACTGGCAGCGCACCGCCCCTATGCCACACACTAGCTGCAGGGAGCCCTTTGAAAATGGGGGTGCTGAGGGGTGAGGTTGCTCTGGGCTGGCAGCAGTGGGACCTGGAAGAGAGGTTCCGTGTTCCTGGCTGCCTGCTGATGTCCAGAAATCCCTCCTGTGGTTGCAGCTGCTGGGTTAAGCACAGGAGCCATATGAAGCTGCTGCCTATGGCAAGGAAGGGCCTGGCCAAGTACAGTGCTACCTTATGTATAAAAATAAGGCTTATATTTATATTTTTATATATGACTTTTCTAAAAGTAGAAGGCAGGGAAGGGCAATCTAGCTTCTTTGAAAGTTAATGATACTGTTGACAGCAAAGAAATAACGAGCATCAAGCTAGATCTCTTTCAGGATTTATTCAGTACCTTTTTTCCTGTTGAATAAGTCAGTTGTGTGCTTTTTGCTGTGCTTCTTGGTTTTTATCTTGGTGGACCCTCAGCTGCAGGTAGAAAAGAACTAAAATACGCAAGGAATTCTGTCTCTAATAATGTTTAAACATTGGAGACGGTATCAGCTGAAGTGTGATTTGGTATTATTTTCCTTGCAGCTGTGGTTTTTTTTCCTTGCTATCTTGCATGGGGAATCACTGCTTTCACCTTTGCAAGTGTGTCTAAATAACTGTGAAGTTGCATTTCTTTGGCTTTCTTCAGTACAAGATGGTGCCATTGTATTTTGGGTCCTTCAAGCTCAGCTATCTTTTGCTTTGTTTGCAGTAAGCCAAGCATTTTCTTCCAGATTCTTTCTCTACTGACCAAAATATTTAGAACTGTTAATGTAGTTTTTTGTTTGTTGGTTTGAGTTTGGGGGTTTTTGTAGCGGTTGTCTGTTTATAAAGCCTTCAGCACAACTATCCCAAAGTGTGTCTTAAAACAGTTTTCCCTCTCCCCTTTAATTTGCTCAAAGTCTTTCTTTAGTAGTATAAAAAGTTCTTTAGAAAAAAAAAAAGCTTTTTTGTCTGCATGTGTACTAGAAAGGGCACCTTAAAAAGGACAGTATGGTTCTGGTGAATTGAAGTGGATCTGTACCACTTGTTTGAAACAAAAGCTCCAGCTCACAAAACAGTTTTGTCTGTATGTTAAAAAGCAAACCATTTTGGAGTCTGTGCCCTTCTTGCGCAGATCTGTGTTTTCACTACAAAGGGGGGAGAGTGTATTACAGGAAATAGAGCCTTACCACTGCAGTGCCTGTTCTGCTGGGTGAAAGATGTCAGGACCGTGAGCTACACAGAGATAGCAAAAAGCAGGATTAAGAATTTGGGAGCTGCTCCTCCTCATCCTCTACACTGTCATCCTTAGCATGTGGGAAAGCTAGAAACTGATGTGCTTAAACCTAGTGACTTTTGATAAACAAGACAGTCTGCTTCCCTGTCTGACTTTTGCAATGGAAACCTAAAGGCGGTGATGGAATGACGTTGTGGTTTTTGTCTTACTTTCCAGTTGGCCTGCTGCTGTGGTACTGCCGCTTGTTCCTTGTGCTGCAAATGCTGCCCCAAGATAAAACAGTCAACCAGCACCCGCTTCATGTATGCGCTCTACTTCATCCTGGTGACTATCATCTGTTGTGTCATGATGTCAACAACAGTAGCTAACGAAATGAAAACGCACGTAAGTAAGAGAGATGAACCCACTGCTGCCCGTGAAAGCAAATGGGGCTCTTTCCACAGCTCTTTAGGTATAGGGGCACTCCCTCAGAAGAGGCAGTCAATTCCCTCCACCCATCCACTTCCAAACCCGGATGGGATGATTTTCCATGCTCAGCCTCTTCCTGTCAATTGCTCACCCGTCGAGTGTGTTTCACAACAGGAAGAGTCAAGGATCACAGGACTAGCAGCCCTCCTCTTCTCATCGTGCAGAAACCCACTGCAGTGAACCCATCTCAGGTTTGCTGCGCAGGTAGTGTCACTAGAGGCTGTTAGGAAACATGTTATAGTAGAACAAATTGGTTCAGTCTGACGTTGAGTTCATCTCTGGCAACTTGTTTAGTAGCAGAAGCAGCAAATCAGAAAATAACTCTTCAAATGTTGCATTTATAATTTTAATTCTGTGTTCTTGGTGCTGTGTGACAGACTACTGCAATGCACAGTGCTGGGGATCCTCTACAAGGGGTTTTCTTCAGGGTGTGTTGAGTCATCGTGTTCACATGGCCTCTAACCACAGCAGATATTGTTCATCTCTAATTGTCTTTTTAATTAAAAAGCTTCAAAAGCATGAAAGAAGCAGTGGCTAAAACTAGATTTTAAGACTCAAGTTTCTTTCAGAGTCTTAATATAACTTTCCTAAGCTAATTGCTCACCAGCCTGCTTGCGGTCACACTAGACCTGTTGTACCACATCTTTGGTTTGGTTTCTCAAGCCACCCAAGTTGCTCTGAGTAGCACAAATCCTCTTTCTCGCCCTCTACAAACTACAAGGAGAGAAGTCTGTATTTAAGTAGAGGGAACAATGGCTGGATTGCTTAATTCTTAAAAATTAAGTTTCTGCACTAAACTTGGCATTGGGCCTGCTTCAAGATTGTGGCTGTGCTTGCCCTGGAGGTTCAGAAGGCTTCTTTCGCTGCAGGCATCTAGTTGTTTTGTGTTACCCTCCCAAGAGGGAGTGCCCGTGGGTGCACAGTTAAGGCAGTTCCCTCGTTTAACCAGTTGCTGGTCAAGTTGATGCCCTGCTTACCTTCTGCACTTGACTTTCAGTTGTCTGTGAAACACTTCCCTCCACAGCAGCCCGGATCCAGAAGCTGGTGGTAGCACCCTGTGCCTGCAATACAGATGAACCAGCGGTCTTGTGACAGGGCTAGTTTGAGGGTTTATGTGCTCTGCTGGTAGTGACCTACCTCTCTTCCCATTGTACTCTTTTTGTATGTTCTGTTCTAATTTTCTTCCATATAATAGTGCTTTGCTTGAGTTATCCTAGTGCCACCTTCTTACCCCCAGCCACCAGGAGCTGCTGACAACCCTGTAAGAGCACCCAGTGCAGACATGATGTTTGCCTGTGAGCTGCAAGTTAAAAACTATTCAACATGTGTGTGCTGAAATTGCTTGCCAGGAATTACTTTGACTTAATAGATGCTTAGCTTGGCAATAAAGTGAATAGCCCAAGGAACTCAAGTGTGTGGGAGACAAATTACATGCTCATATCCAAATTTCATAAAGTCATTTTCCATCAGTAGTGTGGTTTTAATGCAGCTTGTATCCCTAACAAAAAATACTCGCTCTTTATCCAACAGAAAAGTGATTCAAGAAGCCTTCAACAACATGCTTTTCAGTATTGCCAAATTTCTTTTCCAGTTCATAGTCTTGTAAGCCCAGTGTGGGAAGAAATGGCACAAAGAGTAGCTGTTAGTGTGAAGTGGAAAGATAATCACCCTCTTGATTTAGAGCCTTTGATGTCTTTGAATGGGAAATGGACCATCTGAAAGTAGGCTTTCTTTATCTGCTCTCTAATTTAATAATTGTGTTCGGCTGTTAAAAGTTCAAAGACTCCTGAAGCTAATTCAGCCGAGTTGTAATAGAGTGCACCTTGAAAATATTTATTCAGACTAACCAGTCTCAGCTTCCTAATAATGAACTGTGTTTTGAAAGTGCTGAGCACTTACTGATTCCTTTGCTTTTGGCTGGATCATGGAGCATTCCTAGCTCCTGAAGCCAGACTGTAAGCAAATACTTTGCATGGTGCTTCTAGGACCTCACCCTCTCTTTCTTGAGAGGAGAAAGAATTTTAATTAATTTTAGTAAGAATTTTTAAATTTTTGTATTAAAAAAATTTGAAATTTTAGTGCAGTCCTTTATGGAGCCGTAATCTTGGCAGGGAACTGTGTGTCTGCTTTACCAGTTTAGAGTTCAAATACTTACGCTGATGTTACGTGAAAGCCATCTCTCCCTTGTCAGGGAGAAGTTTTTTTGATGGATTGGCTATAAATTCCCAAGTCTAAAGTAGTTCTAAATGTAGCACTTGGTCCTTTGGCATTATTTTGAGACGAAGTAACCGCAAGTGTACATCTCTTATGGCCACCTTAAACAGAGACTTTTAAAAATGTTTGTATTTATTCTGCAGTATTTATCTACCCCCATGGTCATGCCTTCTGTCTATTAAAACACATTTAGGACAGTTTTTCCGTTCCCGAGATGCCAGACTCTGCACATGCCAGCCCAGAGCTGGGGACCTGCTCTGTGCCCTGCAACATGGCTGGAAAAATGATGCACTGTCCCAGGGAGCTCAACTTCCACATCCTCACCAAAGTTGGCAGGTAGACGAAACCATGTGTCTGTGGGAGAACACAGTACCTGTGGAGTATTTGGTTATGGTTGCAAAACCTTGGTTCCTAATCTAACCAGCAGCATTTTGAGGACATCGTATTTTGTGGTGAGCCTTAAGAGTTGAATGGTGTCTTTTGAGGGGGATTTTTTTCTCTGTTGTTTTCACTCTTCCCTGTCTCCTGAGCTGTTCCTGTGCCCATGGGGCATCGAGAGAGAGAGAGAGGCCCAAAGGGTTAAATTCTGAAAAATGTGCAAAGAAACAAAGGCATTTGTGTTTGATCTCTGGGAAAGAAGCAAGAGGCAGTAGAGGGGTAGCGAAGGAGTAGGTGGTTTTGACCAGGAAAATATTTTGAATGGAAGCATGAATAGATTTCCGAGGAGCAAGGTTGTGTTTCAAGGCAAAAGATGGGGTAGAGCATCAATCAATACATGAGAGCCTCAGTGATGGGGACAGAAAGAAAGAAAAGACCAATATGCAGTTACACAAAGAGACTTGACTCTGTTCCAAAATGAAGCAAAGCAGGACCCAACTTGAAGAAGTGCTTCTACGCCTTGATCCATATATTACTTCTTTTTTCCAGTTACTCTGTTTTTTTGAAAAACAGGTACAGCTTTACTCACAAATGTTCTGTTGAACATGTTGCATTTCACAGGATTTGAAAGGATAATTGAGGGAAGAAAAGGGAGAGAATTGTTTTGGTCTGTCAAAATAGTGTTTTGATTATTTTTTTAATTAAACTTTTAAATTTAAAGCTGTTTCAAAACTAGTGGTTTCACCCTGAAAATATCCATGTCCTACTTAAATAATGAAAGGAAAAATAAGAAGGAAAACGAACACCAGTAGAAACCAGTTCAGTTGTGTCAAAGCATTTTGGTTCTAGATGGTTACATGTTCTGACAGAGCATGCTTTCAGGCTTGTTTCCCCAGCCAGGTTTATATCTTGGCCCTTAACTGCATCATAGTACCTTGAAAGCCAAATTTGCTACCAAAAATGAGGTTTTTTGAGTACAGATTCCCATTGCCTATTTCTGATAAGAACTTAGCCATAGATGCAAGATGGCATGTGTTTTGGTCTGATTGTTTTTTGTTTTTCTATTCCATTTCTCAGCTGCTCAAGACAGGCAGTTTTACCTGTTTTTTTGCCCTTGTCTCCCCACCTACACAGATTTTCTTTCACGCTTCCTCCATTTCCATAACAAAGTTCATCTGCCACATTCTCCCTCTGTTAGATGAGGACATCCAGATGAAAGCAGTCTCCTTCGGGCTCTTCAGGCCCATTTCCACACACATCTTCCTTCCTATTCCTCCTCTGATGCTATTTCCTGCACTTCTGCATTCACGTTTGGGTGCAGACAGACCCAAGCTCGGAGGTGGCCAAGCCCCAGCCGGCTGGAGCCTGGACGCAGTGTGGCCATGTTGGCTTGCTTCTTGCACTGCATTTATTTTGGGCTCCAGCAGCTTGCAGTCAGGGGAAAGCAAGTTCAGGGCAGTCTGTCCCTGTTTCTGTAGATGTTGCTATCGTCTCAAAGGGTTTCACTGCACTTGGAAAATTGCTGACTTCGCTGTGATAACATCATTGCTTGCACAGCAGCCAAGGCATTTAGGTTATCTGAGCGGATCCTGAGTTTCTGCAGCAAGAATGCTTTGTCCCCTACTCAGAGGCCAAAGAATTTAGCTTATGTTGCTTTTAAAGGTATAAAAGTAGATATTTCACCGTATCAGACTTGGCAAATAACTAATCTGTGACTTGTAACAGCTGGCAAAACTATGCAGCAAGTGGAAAGCCTGGTAAATTAAATAGGTTGGGCAGGCTGCTCAGCAGCTGAACATGTTTCAGAGATACAGAATTAAAAAAAAAAAAAAATTAGTCCTTTTTTAACTTTCAGTGAAGAAGTCACATAAGCCTTGATAAATTGTTTCCAGCAGTAGACCATCCTCTCAGAAAAACGTGGCCTTTTGACTACATCAGCTCTTTTGTCCCCAGCATTGTGCTCATGTTTATTATCTGCCAGGGTCCCCAAGAGTTTGGTTGTATTCTTGTTTTGTTCCTTCAGGATCATGGGTCTCCAAAAAGGGCGTTCAAGCCCACAGGACTATTCCTGTGGCCATCACTTACTACTGCATAGTGTTGTGCATACGACATGAGGGCTGAGCTCTTTGTTGCTTGTATAGGCACAAACTGAGCTATTGTTCTTGTGAATCCATCCATTTTCTCTCAGCCAGATCTGTAAGGAAATTACTACTAAATGGAGAAAAGAACACAGAGAATGGGGCAAAAATCCCATCAAGATCTCTGTAGAAACCTATGCGATTAAAGAAGATGCCTATTTGCAGTTAGCCAGAGATCTGTTTTTAATTAGCTAGTCAATTAACCAAGTTCCAGCTATTTTTTTGTTTCTGTAAGTCTCATAAGCAAAATGCTGCTTGGTATCAAGTGCAGATCTTACAGAAATCCATCCTCTTCGTCAGTCATATCATCTATATCAAACAAATACCTAATTTTCTCAGAAATATTGTTAGTTCAATATTATGCATCTTTTTAATCTCTGCTGACTGATGGTTGTTATAAGCAAAGAACTGGAAAGCATTAATTGATAGCCCAGTTGCTTTCCCTGGCATTGCTGTGGCCCCTTGGCTTGCCCTGGCATCACTGGGGCATGGATAAGTCTCTTAATTATTCCAGTCAATCCCTTTGCTTTTGAATGCTGGCACGTTTGCCCAGTCTGATGTTTCATTGCCTTTCAAGACCTGGGAAGGGCATCGCTGGTGTTCTAGACAATTTCTCAGGAGCTCTCTAAAAACTCTTGGATGTGAGTTAGCCACACCTACTCATTTACTGTCCAGCTTCTTATGAAGTGGCTACTCATCCATGAGTTACTTCTGAAAGAGCGTCTCAGAGTGGCTCAGCTTGAATCCATTCTTGTAACACCACACAGCTGTGTTGAGACCTGCTTTTCATCTCCTCGGCTGGTTCTAGACCACCTAGGATCAGCTCTGTACTGTAGTTAGGTTTGCTAACCTTAGCACAGCAACTCAGTATTGCTGTGAGCTGCTAAAATATTTGCTGTTTTGGGGAGACTGCTAGGAGGGCTCTTGAGCTCCTGACTGGTTTGGGTTGCTGGCATGGGATGGGAAGTTGCATACCCTCCTGAGGGAAGCCGGCAGTTTACATGTTTATCCCTTGTTTCCTGCATCTCAGATGGCTTTCTACTCAGCTGAGAGTGCTGACTGATGGCTTGCTCTTGGGTCCTGTTTGTTCTTTCCCTGTCCTGGTTTTGTGTACTGACCTGCCTGCCAAAGGAAGGAGAGGCTCCTATCTTTGCTAATTTCTTGGAAATGTTCAAGGATGGTGTTGCCTACAATCTCTGTATATTTTTCCTAAGCAAAATCTGGCCTGGCTGAATGCTTTCTGAAGTCTGATTCCCATTTCCTTTGCCCAAGTTATTTATTTGTGCATGTTGTGTCCTGGCACACATTGTCGTCTTTCTCCTCCAGTCACCTGTGCAGGCAGCAGTGATCAGCTCCAGAGGGTTTGATGTGTTGCTGGACTGGTCTCACCAGCCTCAGCTGAGGGCTGTGAGTGTACAGAGAGGCCCTTCTTTCTTTGAAATTAATGATGGTTTTCTAATTAAATGCCTGTATTTCTGCACAGCTGAATGGTTCCCTGGCTGCAAGGGGGGGGGTGTCTGCACAGAGGCACCCCACAGGAGTGGGTCCTGGCCACATAGACCTGCTTTTCTGACTGCCCAGCATCACGTCAGCCTGGTGAAACTGAAGCCAAAATGTGCAGCTGTTTGCTTTCCCCTTGCGGTGAGAGCAAGGCCTCAAAGGCAAATATTTAGAGTCAAAAGAAAGGTGGAATTTTCCTGCCTCTCTGTTAATTTAAAACAAAATCAGGGCAACTGGCACAACTCCCTTTCAGAGGCTGTGGTGGAGAGGAGAGAGCTTGCTGGCCCTGTGCTGCTTGGGTGTGATGTGGTCTACGTTTCCACGGAGGGCAGCACGAGCCAGAACTTTGTGGCCTGCAGCCCCATTCATGCCCCTTCAGCTGGTAAAACCACTGATACGGTTCATGTAAGCTGGATTACTGAAGCAATCAAAGTCTTTTGCTGTAAAGGGTGGGAAGAAGGGAGGGGGTCCCCAGGGTGAGGGGATAAGCCATAAGGGGCAGTAAGCCAACAGAGCTGAAGGAAAGGTAGGTGGACTTGTACCCCAAAGCATCTGGAAGGAGTTGAGAGTGGAGGCTCTGGAAAACTCCAGTCCCTTGTGTTTTACATTTCTTTATGTCCCCTGAACCCTTAAATCCAGGCTGAGACGTATCAAGAGTGAAAGGTGTTAAATGAAGCCAGTGAAAACTCAGTGGTGCATAGACGTAGACGTGCTTGGTTATGAGGTACACTGTGTCCTATCTAATGGCTTGTTGTGCTTTTCAGATTCCCTTCTACAAGCAAATGTGCAAGGGTCTTCAGGCGGGTGAGATGTGCGAGAAGTTGGTGGGATACTCTGCAGTGTACAAAGTCTGTTTTGGAATGGCCTGTTTCTTCTTTTTGTTCTGCTTGTTCACCATCAAAATTAACAGCAGCAAAAGCTGCCGAGCATACATTCATAACGGGTGAGTATTTGTTTGATTGCTTAATTTCCACTTCTCTTTACAGGTTTGTGCTGCCTACTTTGCAGTTGGGTGTAGTTCTAGGCAAAATAAAACCTAAAACAAAAGTTGATTTTACTGCTTTTGTCAGAAATAATGCAGTCAAGTGAAAACTAACTGAAGTGGCAATCAGTCATCAAAGGCTGTTTTTTCTCTTGTTGGGCTTTAAATAGAGATTTCTCATGGTACTTTAGTTGAAGACCTCTAACACCTATTAGAACCAGATGATTTTTTTTTTTTTCCTCTTGTCCAGATTCTGGCTTGTTAAACTTATACTTCTGGCAGCGATGTGCTCAGGAGCCTTCTTCATTCCTGATCAGGACACTTTCCTCAATGGTATGTCCTTCTTGTTTTGTTATGCTGCTTCGTTCTATACTACCTTGTGAGTGGTTATAAATCCTAAAGGTCTAATCAAAGTGAATATTGCCATATTTCTTCAAGTAAAGCCAGTATAGTCCAGGTGCAAAAGGAATACTTGGAGCTCTCCGGGGGGAGCTCTGTGTGCCCAGAGTGTATGTGAATATGCAGTAAAGAGCATGTTTTTTTCTGACCAAGAGCAGGCCAAATGGGTAGGTAAAAATACCACTGTGGTGCTGTCTTGCAAATTCTTTAAGAAGCAGGAAGCTGTAATGATGCACAAGAAATTGTTCACTCAGGAACGCAGGGCCACGTGTTAGTTTGGCTTGTGGAGGTCGCTCTGCTGTAGCGCGGCAGCCAGGGTCCGTGCTGCACAGTGGAGAGGTGCCAGTGCTCAAGGGGGCACAGTGACCAGCTGGGCGCTGGTGTTTGCTGCCTGGAAATTGCAATGCTGCAAAAGAATTTGGGATGTTGTTAGTTTTCAGGCTGGTGTCATAAATGCAGTAAGGTAAAATAGTAGACTTCTTGGAGCATGTTGAGAGTGCTCTGCTGAGGATGCTGTGCCTGAAGCATTTCCAGTTTTGGAAGATGCCCTGGCACCGCACAGGCATGCTGGTACTGGCCCAGTGCTTAAATGCCAGCTCGGGGGAGCGGGGCTTCTCTCAGGCCTCTTGTGGGCTAGGAGCAAAAATCCTGGTGATGCCGAGATGAGTTTCTGCTCTTCAGTTTGCCAGGTACTTGTAAGCCCTTAAGCTGTTGAGTCTGGGCAGGTGGAAGGGGATGGGATCAGTAGTGCAAAGGAGCAGTTGTGTCTGCTGCCTGCTTCCACTAAGGCTTGCTTGGTTGCCTGTGTTTTCAACACTGATCTTCTCTAGCCAGGGTGTTTAAAAGCGGAAGAGGAAAGAGTAACACGGGGGAAGGGAATAGAGTGGGCAGACATACTATGAGCACAGTGCTCTGGGAAACTAAGGTAAAAACTACTTCAAGTAAACCACTGATAGGTGTAATTCAGCTTCTTGCTCTTACTAGCTGTTTGTTGGGTTCTGGTTCAGTTTGATGCCCCAGAAGTGAAGGGCTCCTTATCCTTATTCCTCTGCTCTGCGAAGTCACAGGATGACTGTATGTGCTTGTCCTTAAGTATCTAATCACTGTTTGGATTAGAAAGATGTAGCGGTGCAATACATTGTACTCAGGAGCAAGCAAGACTGCCCATCATCTTTGCAAGCGACCCTTTTCATGGTGAAAAGTCGTCACGAACTGACGTGTTTAGGGAAAAGAGGAAACAACTTTTTGTGCTGATTAGGGTGCTGTTTCTCAACAGCAGGCTGACCTAGTGTGGACATACAGCGTAACAAGCTTTCTTCCCCAAATTAGCTTTTGACTTTTCTCTCTGAAGGTGTATTCTGCACATCCTGCTAAACTGTCCTCCAGTCAGCCCCTGAATTTGAGATTTACAGATGGTTTGGGTATTGTGTGGTTTTGTTTTTCCTTTTTTTTCCCTCCCATCAAGAAACTTAATGCTGTCTTTTTTTTTTTTGTGAGCATTCTCCCAGTTTGCTTATTATTTTAAAAAAAAAAAAAAAAAGATCCTGTCACGCTTCCCATGCTTAGCAGTTTGTTAATCATGGAGGAGCATTATGTGCAAGCACTAGGTTTGTGTGGGCTGTAGTGTTAAATCCACACTGGCCATGCTAACCTTATCTATAATGGATCCGTAAAACATCCTGCAGTGTCCTGCCTGTGGCAGTGGGAGATACTGAGAGTCTGGCTATTTAATTACTCACCCCGTTGGTGGTCTGCTTTTTCCTACTCTACCTCTCCCAAACACATATGCACACCTTGTTCCCTGCCTATTTTTTATGTACTTTTCTACATGCTAGCTTCTTCCATTTTTTGTTTTTGTTTGAAGAACAGCATGCTTATTGAGTGCATACAATACGTTCAGCAAAACAAAACAAATGGCATTTTTGCTTGCTTTCAAATAATGAGCTTATGGTACAGTAAAAAAAAAAAAAATCTCTACATCATCTGCTAAGGGTAACGCGCCCTGACTGTTCTGTTTTTCCACTTCACTTATACAAGCAGTTTTCAAAAGGAAAACACAATGGTAGGATACAGTGGAACTTTGCTAATGCACTTGCTTGGTTGTCTTCACTGAAATCAACTGCACACCTGGAGTCATTTATAGGCTCTGCACTGCACAGCAGCACAAGCTGTATATGCAGCTAAACATTTAAATAGGTATCTCTATTTCCTCAGAGATTTCTGATGTTGCACATAAGAGATCTGTTGTGCAAAGTATCCAAACAGCTACCTAAATACAGTGTATGTAGGTCAATGGTTAAGTAGTCAAATAACCTGTCTTAAAACTAGTCAGTAAATAGCAACTGTTCCTGTCTCTTTGGGAGTGGCTCAGGACAGCATTTGTAAATAGATAAGCTCCACCTTTGTTTGTCTGTGGTACTGGAATCTGGAAGGGAAGAAATTGCCCTTTTTAGTACTGGGTTTCAGTACCTTGCAATTTCAGGGTTTAGATTGCTGTGAAATGCCTTCACACCACCTCCCTCCTGCCAGTCACAATAAAGGTTTCAGTATTTTCTGTCTGAACATAGTAACTCATAGTCTCCACAAAAATTCTCTAGGTTAGGGAAATTCAGTAAATGTCCTAACACGCTTATTTTGAAAATGTAGCAGGTTGCAAACTGAATTCATCAAGGAGCTAATCTTGAGTTAGCTGAGCTGGTCTTTCAGCTGAAACCTCTCATCTCCTGCTACGTCTGTGGGCTTGAGATATTCAAACCACGTTAACGGCTTCACTGCATAGACAATAATTCCATTTTATCTCAAGGGAAAGGCAACTGCAGTTTGACCTATTTTCTGCCTCTCTGCCTTGCAGCCTGGCGCTACGTAGGAGCAACAGGAGGTTTCCTTTTCATTGCCATTCAGCTCATCCTGCTTGTTGAGTTCGCACACAAATGGAATAAAAATTGGTATGTGTTGAGCAAGTAGTATTTGCATAACATTCTGGTGGACTCCTGAACAATACATTTCTCGCAACAAAGAATTTAAAAGTAGAATTTAAAAATGGATGTAATTTCTGAAATAAGACACTTTACTGTCAATATTTAGAGCTGTTCATCTTTGCTTCATCCACTTTCTCCTTCCCCAGTGGAGATGTTTCCTCCTTATCCACTTCTACTCTGCTGATTTAGTCTTAACCTGAATTGCTTGGCTTCCAATTAGTAGCATGTTGGGATGCAAAAACCTCTTACTTTAAGTTGTTTTATATTTTATATGAAAATATACCTGCTAAGAAACAGAGTGGTGCAAGAGAATAAAACTGGATTTGCAAAATGTAATAGTGAAACTGTGTGCAGTTTTTTTGTGTCCTGCTTTTTTGTGTCAGCTTAATGCACATCAGTTTTTTTTCTCGACATAAGAACTGCTACTTTCTCTTCAACTTCTTTGCTTTTATCTAAATATGCAATTTCCATTATCAATCCACATATACCCCATTTTGGCATTGACTTCATTTCTGGTTTAAGCATATTTGCTATTACCTTCCTAGCCCTTAGCCTCTCATCTATTTAAAATATTTAAACTGTTTTCCCACACATATGCAGGAACTCCTGCCTCCACCTCCACCCTTTCTGTCCCTCATTTCTTCTTCTACAAACCTTTGCAGTCCTCTCTTGTTCTAGTTTGCATACTGACTACTAAGGAAGAGGTTTTGCAAACCTTTGGGCTCTGCTAGATAGCTGTTTTCAGGGAGGAATAGGTGAGATCTCCTTATACCACAGATATTTTTACTGCTAATTACTGTAGCTGCTTTTCTGTGGATGAAAGATTTCCTGCAGCAGCGTTTAACTTTAGCACTCTCTGACATTAGATATTCTTTTAAAATAAGTTGTTTCCACAAAACAAAACCACCACCACCACCAACAACAACAACAAAAAAAACGCAAAACCTTTTATGTACCAAAAAGCCTTTGTGCCAAAACAACTTTTTTAGTTCCCACTCCTAAAAACACCAGTGGTCTTTGCAAGAGGTGTTTGAAAGGTGAAGAAAAAAAACCCAAGATGCACCACGCTTTAGCTGAGGGAGACTGGTGGGATAAACACAAATGGAGAGGAGGCTTTTTAAGTGAAAGGGTAGTAAAACTGTCAAGGTAGCGCAAGGGGCAGAAGAGAGGCATGTCAAGCAATATGCCTTTGCTGTCCTTGTGTGAAGAGCACCGCTTGCTAGCTGAGTCTGGGGCACACTGAGTTCCTGCTGAGGAAATCCCTGAAGTATTGAGCTGAGATGCGCTGACGGGCTGATCCCAGAGATTGGGAGTTCTAGAAGTCATGCTGGGCTATAATTACAGAAACAGCTGGGCATGATAATACAGAAGATTAATGCTAAGGAACGTTTCCCTCTGTTTCACGGGAGGAACTTTGTAAGGGCCTCTGTTGGTGTAGTGATATACACATGCTTCAGCAGAGTAAGCACTGTCTTTTGTGTTTGAGGATATGAACTATTCAGCTATTAGAATTGTTTTTCTCTGGGAAGGGAAGACAAAGATGAGGTGCTTGTCTCTCTTTCCCCAGGACTGCAGGTGCAAACCACAAGCAGATGTGGAATGGTTTACTTGCCCTGGTCACTCTCATCTTGTACTCCGTCGCTGTGGCAGCCCTCATCCTCATGGCTCTTTTCTACACACGCTCAGAGGGCTGCATGTACAACAAAGTCCTGATCGGTGTTAACGGTGGCCTGTGCCTCTTTGTGTCACTGGTGGCCATATCGCCCTGTGTCCAGAATCGTGAGTCTGCTGACCTCTTCTTCTCCTGGGTTTCTGGATGCTGCCACAGTTGTGTGCCTGGAGGCATGAGCCGTGTTCTGGGCAGAAAGTCTCATGATAGCTCAGAGCTGGTGCTGCTCTTGCCCCTTTCCTTTATCTACACTATGAAGTGCTATTGCTGGTCATCAGCTCAGCTGCTAAAACTACAGAAGTGTGAGACATTTTGGGTGTGCCATCAGGCAGTCATAGTGTAAACAAGGCTCACATGCTGATGGCTGGTAATGTGTTCTGGAGCCTAGACAACTCTTGCCGTGGTAGCAGTTGAGGTGATGGCTGTCAAACTCAATCACCACTTTTTTACCATTTACTTTTGACTGCTTGTGATTTACTACCTGTAAAGTTTGGACCTGGAGGAGTTGACAGTAGTATTTCATGCTTTAGTATATTTTATGTGTGCTGTTAGTATCTTGCATACATTGGACCTGGAAATAGTAATTTGAGTGACTCTCACACAAATTTTACAGGCAAATAAAACCATCATGGCAGCTTGTCAGTAGCTTTTGGAAAGCTGGTGCTTTTGGTGAAAGCAGAGGGGTGATTCTTTACTTATGTGGGAATCTTTAGTGCCTTTCTAAAACAGCCATCAGAACTAAAGGACAGGCTCTTTTCTCTTTACATGCCAGGGGGAATGTATCTAAACTGCCTCAAAAACTTATGAACTGCTTTAAGTAAAACATAAAAGGTACTGTTCTCTTCTGAAAGATACTAGTGTACTGTTCTTTAAAGGGTATGAATTTCTTTTTCAGTTTGTTAAAATGTCTGCAAAAATCACTTATTTTCCTCTTTATTGTAAAGGCCAGCCCCATTCTGGTTTGCTGCAGTCAGGAGTTATCAGCTGCTACGTCATGTACCTCACTTTCTCAGCACTATCCAGCAAGCCACCAGAAACTAGTAAGTTATCTGATGCTTTATGTAAATTCTTTTAGACATGCCATGTATTAAAAGCAAGAATTTAGCAAACCTGAATTAACAAATTCAGGGATATAGGAGCGCTGGGTTTGGTTTCTTCTATGCAGAAGAAATTGCAAATACTAAAAATAAATCTGTGCAGCAGAGAGACCATGCAATTGGCACTCTCCATTTATCTTAAACAGTTTGGTCTAGGGGAGCTTAATTTAGCTTGGGTGAGTTGCATATGTTGCACCAGAGCAATTCCAGCCTGTTTCCTACAGACAAATTTCCCAGAGTCTTGTAGCCTGTTCCTCATGTGGCAAGCGCATGTTCTCATATGATAGGACATGACTAAATACCTGATGTGTTTGGTCACATGATTGGAAAGGAGTTAGAACAAATGGCTCTTGGATGCCTCTGGAAGCAGCTGGGTGATCAGCTCCATCCAAAAGTGTAGTAGGTCCACCACCAGTTAGTAGGTGCTGGCTGTGAGAGTGGATACTAAAATCCCTTCTTTTCTCCTAGAATTGGTATGCTAGGTAGCCTTAGTTCTGGACTCCTAATGGAGAAAAAACTTGAGTACCACTCATCTTTCATTTTGAGAGGAAACATTCTGAGAAGGGACTTGGAGTTTTATTGCAGGTGTTTGAGATGATGCTGTTCTTCAGCAGAGTTCCTGTACTGCACTTCCCTTCTGACCATCAGCATTGCAAGCCAGGAGTAGGGAAGTCCCTAGAGTTTTTAAGTTCTTTATGCTACAAAAATCCAGCAAGACTTCACAAGCACAACTCAAACTATTTCCTTTTCCCAGGTAACCATCAGATTCACCTATTTGGACGGGGAGCATTCTTTTCACTTAAAGAAGACTTTTCTGATTCAAATTAGTAATGCTAAAACCCCTGTCTTTATTATTGCTCAACTTTTAGTGCTAAATAGTTGAAATAATGATAACTAGAGGAAAATAAGTCCGTTGGCAGGAAGGAGAAGTTTTTACAGACACCTCCCAAGAAGAAAGGGGAGAGATGGAGGAAGGACTCTGTCACACTTGTGTAGGCCCAGGCACACACACAAATGTATTCTAATGCTAAGAAAGAAAAAGAGTATTTAGGTGGAACATTTACTTATGGAGCTTAAGCAGTGTTTTTGAATGAATATAGAAGTTAATTGAAAAGGCATCTGAGTGACTCATAAGACTTGACACAGTGTGAAAAAAAAAAGAAGAAAAAAGGGGAAGAAAGTGATGTACAGTATTTAATCATTGGCCTTGTGTTATTTCATGCCTGTGACAGTCAAAGCCTTCAGCAGTTAAGTGAATGCTCTGATTCTTCTTGTACGTATTGGAAGTGTGGTTATTGCATTTGTCAGAGTACGCGTCAAGCACAGTCCCTCAGACCTCCTGAATCAGATGTTTCTCCTTGTCTTCCCAGGCCAGAGAACTCTCATGGTTGTCATCTGCTCTCAGAGATGCTCCTTTCTCCACTGTCTGTGTGATGAGGACTCTCATACTGGCCTGTGCAGCTTTTACAGTGGCATGTGCTGGGAGAATGTATGGGGTACTGGCACTTACTAAGGTGTCCCATGCCCTGTGACTCAGATTTGCCATGAACTTACCTAATGTTGACTCATTCCTCAGGGAGGGACTTTCAAATTGGCCATCTCACAAACTGGCCACCTTGCAAACCAGGCCTGAAGAAGATGTAAGCCGCAAGTATTTATTTGCAACACTCAAAAAGCAGAGTTGCAAATGTCTTCAGAAGGAACTGGCAAACAAAAGCTAATGTCTGTTGAACCTGTGCTTATCAGTGTGCCTTAGCTTTTTGGTGCCAGACTTAGCTAAAAGGCCTGCCAAACAGTGGGCCTGTCTTGCTGCAGAAGTGTCCCTGATGGATGTAGGTGGGGGATTCTGCACATCTCTGGCCAAGGTGTTCCATAAAGGCTTGTCGTCCCTTCTTTTACTCCCACCTCCACATTGTCCCTGCTGTGTGCTGCTGTTTGTGCAGCCCTGCAGGACCATGCAAAGTCCTTCCCCGCCAGGTCAGGGGACTGACTTTGAGTTTATTTTTAACCCGGGTTGTAGCCTTTGGAGCATTTTGCCCTCTGCCCCTACAAACAGTTGTGCTGTCCCAATGGGGATGCAGTGTGCCTGCTGGAGGGAAAGAGGAGATAGGAACACAGTTTGTCTTAAACAGCATTGGCTCAAAAAGCTCTTGATTTGAGATAAGGTGCAGCTGTAATCTCTTGCTTTAGGGTGATGCTGCAGGCTACTAGTCTGCCTTGCCTTGACTCCAAGCAGACACCAAAAAGCCAGATGTATCTTGGAACATCAAGAATGGAATTGGTTTCATTTCAGGGACCTAGAAGTAGGATTTGCTTAGACGTTAAGATAAAATCTTGCCTGTAACTGCATCTCCTTTTCTTTCGTCTTCCGTGTATCAGCCTGAGAACAGGGCAACTACACACCACCTGTTTTTCACTGAGTATGAATTTCATGGTTGTCCTCCAGGCGCCCCTGCTGTCAAAGAAATTTATGGTGTCAGGTCTGTACTATCTCGGTCTTATATGGCTCTGTAGTCTCAGGTGAAGTGTTGGTAAACTTCCAACTTCTTATTTCTTAGTTCACCAAACAATCTTTTTCCTTGTTTGTCCGCTCTTGTCAAGCAAGAAATTTTAGTACTCTGCTAAGTTGCATTTTTGTTTTGCCTGAAACACAGAATCTGCCAGGTCAGATTTACAGAATTTTTTCTGTATGATCTTTTTAAAAGATAGATAGAAACAACTGAAATGTACCTACCCAGTGTCTGAAGTAATAAAAATATTTCGCTGAAAGCCTTCGGTCTGAAGACTGCTTTGAAATACAGTGAAATGAGCTTTGCTAACTGTTCTTTTTGTTTTGTTTTGTGAAGTCCTGGATGAAAACAATCAGAACATCACAATCTGTGTACCTGAATTTAGTCAAGGCCTGCACAGAGATGAAAACCTGGTTACTGGCCTGGGTACTACCATTTTGTTTGGCTGCATTTTATATTCTTGGTAAGTCTGGGGGTTTGCAGTTACCTCACTGTAAATCCAATGTTATGGTCCAATTAGTGAAGGCTTATAGCAGGTCTCATGCAGACAGAGTAATGGGGAGAAGTAGCATAGAACTGAGCTGAAAGGTTCACATTCTCCTCAGTTTCAGAATGGTTAGATGTTTTAGCCAAAAATGTTCAACAAGATAATACAACTTTTGAAACTAATATATTTCATTAAAACCAGATGAAGCAATTTACATCTAGAGGTGGAGAGGAAGGAATTTCCAGCTGTGCGTGATCCCAAACAGTCTCAGGGTGCTTTGATTCTGTATTTACTCTTTCTATAAGAAAAACTCTATGCAGTTATGTCCATCTAAAAAAAGTATCTGAAATTTCTGTAGCCTCCTGGCAGAGGCTGTGACTGTTCTTCGAGGGTCTTTAAAACAAACAAAACTGGGAGGGTTTAGGGCTTCCTTTGAACAAGCAATGAGGACAGTACTGCCATCAGGATTTGCCAGCGATCTCCTGCTCTAAAAAAGTCTGTGCCTATATATTTGTGATGCTCACCTTGTATTATTGCAGCCTACATCAATAAATTAAGTCATGCTCTGGGACAGGGCGGGGGGGTGAGTTGCTGATGATTGAGAGGTGATGTTTTGGCTGTGCCGGTTGCCAGGAGACAGCACTGCCTGTGTGCTGCACCTGTTTGAGCATGTTCTGCTTCTGAATCAGTCCACTTCAAAATTCACATAGTGAAACTCCATTATAATTTTGAAGTGAAAATGAGAGATTTTCTGAAGAGGTAGCACAGCTACTCTTCTGCTATCAAATATGCATATGTGTTCCTTATAATTCTGGTATCAAATGTATGAATATCATGTGTCATGGATCTAGTTCACATTAGAACAGTGTTTACAGTGCACCAGGAAGGTGTTTTGGGAATGCAGACAACCTTCACGTAGCCTGCCGGGGAAGTGCACCATGTAGCTGGGTAGAAAGAAGGCCTTCAAGGGGAATGTTTTGAAGTATTGCTTACTAAGGCTCAGTGTGTACAGCAAAGCATTAACACACATCTCCCAGCGGGTAATGGGAAGTTTGCATTACACATCCTGAAAGGGGAAGACTGGGCAAGAAATTATTCTAATCAGAAGAAAACAGGCAGGATTCCCCCCCCAGACAACTGCAGTCATGCAAGAAAGTGATTTCCAGCAACTGGTACACTGACAATAGCGGTCGGTGTAACTTCACTGGCAAAGCCTTTGCAGAAATGCTGAGCCTAAGTGATGGCTGTGAAGTTAATATAAAAGCATTGGTTGTGCACAGCAGGGGAGATCTCTTCTGAATTGCAAATTGGAGCGCTTAGCTCTTTGCTGCTGTCTGATGGTGATGAATTCACCACCTTTCAGGAGTGACCTACTTTTAAGCTCATGATTCAGCCTGAGTTGGCCAGTGGCTGGCTGTCAGACTGGTTATACTTGCGCAGAACAAACGTTTCACATGCTTAGTGCTTGATATATGCCTATATCCAGGCAAATGCTTAGCTTAGACATGGGAATAGACTATGTTTGTTGTGGTGTTGAAAAATCATTCTGTTGGGCTTATACTTATGCCAAGGGTTTTGACGTTATCTTCTTTTGCTCCTAGTTTGACCTCAACAACACGTGCAAGCTCAGAGGCACTGAGGGGAATATATGCAACACCTGAAACTGAAGTGAGTTCTTGCTTCCTTCCACAGGATTTCTGTGCAGACTTCCTCATGTGCTTTTCTTGCTGCTGTTTTCATGGCTAAGTAATCTGTAATTAGGTGAAAACAGAAGCTTGTTTGTATGTGCTTCTGGGTATGGAATCAACAGAACACTTGTCCACATTGGCCCTTCTGCAGCTCTTGCTTGTTCTGTGGAGGTGCCTTTATGTACTGAAATAATTTGCTGCTTTTGCAGTTTATTTAATGTCCTGCAGACTTCCTGTAAATCTTGTTGTGCTCCATACAAGCTCATGTCCTCTCATGTGAAGGAAAAGTCTGCTGGGAAGCTATCAGAAAAAGAAGTGGAGGAGTTCTTGAACATTTGCAGTCCTGGTTGCCTTTGTTCTCATAGTAACTGACTATGATCCCAAGCTCCTATCTCTTATTTTTATTTCCACGCATAAGTACTTCCTTTCTTTTTGCCTGTAATTATATCTTACTCAGATTATATTTCTTGTCCCTGTTTCACCAGTACAGGTTTCTTCATTCAACCTGCCTATTTCTTTGGCCTTCTTATGCTGAGAACACCCAGAAGCACTGGGAAGTGAGCGGGTTTTTGCTAAGTAACAGTTACCCCTTGCTTAGGCTTTCTAGTGTTGCGCTTCAAATGTATCTGTGTGTTTGGAGGGTGAATCTCCATCCCTAGCTGTCTCTCCATTGGTGTTACTTGCAGCTTTAACTTCTATTTTTCAAGTCTTCAGTCAGTGTGTTTGTGAGAATCCAAAACCACAGAAGTATCTGCTGAGGCACTTGGTGTTTGCAGTAGCTGGGCATGGGGACGCAAAACGCGTTTCACTGTGGGAGTGATACTGAAAAGCTGGTCGAAGAAACTCTCTAAGACTCATTTTGGAGTTTTAGAAAGCAGACATTCTTTATTGCAGCGCTGGATGCATGGGGGATAGTTCCACCTAGCGTGCATACCACAGCTTTAGCACAAACAGGTTATATAGAATAACTAATTGCATATTAATCAGATTAGTATACATATACATAAAATTATTATAACTGATTATCATAGTACTGCCTACATCCGATCATGCGCAATGAAGGATCCATTTGAGTTGAAGGGCTGGTTTTGTGCCCACCGACCCATTTGAGGTTCTCGTTGGCTGTGCTTGAAGTCTTTATTCTTGTCCTTGTTCTTTGATCTTGAAGCTTAACGCAGTTTCAATCACACGTGGTCGGCTTCAACATTGTTCTCACTTAGCGTACAGGAACACCTAGCCATAAGAGCAAAGAACTGCAAAACGTATGAGTAACTACCTCTGCTAGTTAATTGCTTGGCTATACTTTTGTCTATTGTTTCCATCATAGTGTTAGTATAAGGTGTCTAATAATTATTTAAAAAATCTCACTTTTACAGTCACCTAGCAGCCAACCAGTTTCCACGGCTGGTGCAAAATATTTAGACATACCATAGAGAATGTACGGAAATATCCTATCAGGAGCATGTCTGTGCCCGAGGAGCTTCGCTCTGGCAGGACGGTGCGACTGGATGGGGCGCCGGGCCCAGCGCTGAGGAGCTAAGCACCCGGTGGCTCCTCGCACCGGCCCCAGCCCTCGCAGGCGGGCAGCCTGCCAGCGGGCTCAGCATCGGGCACCGGGACGTGGCCGGGCCCTCCTCAGGCAGAGCCGGTGGGACCCGTGCCTTCCCGCCCTGTGCTGAGGAGGCGCAGGCCGGGGCGGGGGGCACCGGAGAGGGAGCAGGCGCCCTTCGTGCCCGCCGGCCTGCGCCGTAGAGGGAGGTCTCGTGCAAAGGGCTTGGGGCTGCGGTGGGCCCTGCGGCGGGAGCAGCGGGCAGCTTGGGGGCGGCTGGCACGGTGGCGCGGAGGCTGGATGTGGCCCCCTCACTGGGAAGGTCCGGCTCGTCTGCCGCAGTGCTTGCGGACAGGATTACTTCCAGACCGTTTGGTTTTAAAGAGCGGTTCGAGAGCTGCTGGATGTAAGGATAAAGAAGTGCCTGGTGAAGAGCAACTAATTGCGCTCTGATTGCCTTCCCTGTGGCAAAGGGCCTTTGTCTCCTGGCCAGGAGCGTGAACGTAGCTCTGCAGTCGCTTGTGGTGTACAGAGGGTCTGTTGGCGTCTGTGCGGGAGACAACTGAGTGTTACGAGGAGCTAGCGGTATGTCTGCCAGCGTTGCTAGTTTCATCTGTGTGTGCAAGGACTTAATTGCAACTGATTAAAAAGTTTGAGGGAACACAGCACTTGCTTCAGACTGTGAGTGTGGCCCAAGGGGAGCTCAGGCTGGCACTGTAGGTGAGGCTTGGCACAGCAGTAGAAAGAGATATGGAATAAGGGTTTTATTTGAACTGTTAGCCAGTCTGTTAAAAAAGAATATGCTTTTTGGCTTTTCATGAGTTTATGAACACAGTGAGTACATGTAACCATGGATGTGCAGGGCTAACTATCTGATTTTTGCGGGTATTAGGAAAACTTGCAACTGGCCTATGCTGACCGAGGAGAGAGTCTAGCACACAAAGTATAGAATTACAAGGGTAAATATTTATTCGTGCGCATGAGGTGTCCCAGCCAAATTGGGGTACCCCAAATGTGGTTTTACACAGGGTCCTTATACCCTTCAAGCATTCAAGTATAGCATGATTCAACTAACACCCACACCACCGATTACTAGTCATAGTAAAACTTTGCAGAGCTACTATATTTCTGCAGTGCTCTTGCTGCTTGCCTCTTGATCCAGATGTCCCTGGAGTCAGTCTTGCAATAGTTACTTACCTATGATGCTGGGAGGGTTTCAAAGATGTGTTAGAGGGGCTAGGATGCTGGCACTATCTTGGTTGTCCAGGGGTATCTTTTAACCTTTATGGACAGCTCTAAGCTCCCAAGAAGCAAAGTCCTTATTTCCAGGGCCAGGCTGTCCTTTAGTTTGTTTGACTTAAGGATGAACAATACCAAAGTCTCCAGTAAAACTCCACTGCTTCATTACATTGCAGTGTATACTGTGAACTAATATATTTTAACACAGTTAATAGACTTTCATGCTATAAAGACTGCTTGATGTAACAGTTAGGGAAGGGAATTTTCCTAACAGGGTTCATTGTCTTCATCAGACCACAACCAAAATAAATCCCAGAGTAGGATTTTATCAGAACAAAAAACATTGGTGATGCACTACAGAAAGTGCTGACTTGTACTGTGGTCTGGTGCAGAAAATGCACTTACTTATATATTTATTAGGTGATTAGCACCCTTTTCACATTTACATTACCACTCAACACAAAGAGTCAATTTCAACTTCCCTTTTTCCATCAGTTAAAAAAAAAAAAATCTTCATTTAAATAAAGCAGTAAAGCCAGCTTTCTGCTTTCACTCATTCTGCTTGTACTCATTCTGGCTCCATTTCAGCAAAATCTTGCAAAGATAAGTAGATTTCTGACTTTGCTTCTGCAGTTGTGATTGCCAACTCATGCAGCAGGGTTTTAAAAGTTCCTCATACTTTCATTTCAGTAGAGAAATTTTTTATTTAAAAAGCACTTAGATGCAAGTCTGAAGAGGTGAATCCCCTCTGAACTACTAATGTGCAACTGCTTTACTGTAGCTTTTCCACCATTTTGTTATAATTATTTGCACCAGTGTTTGACCTTGAGTTATGTGAAATGGGTAGAGTAATTCTTAGAGAATGGTTAATTTGATCCAAATCTTACTGAGTAGGTTTTTCCGAAGCTTAGAAACTGCTCTGTTATTAACTACTTGGCTAATCCTAATTTGAGTTTTGTGCTGGTTGGAAATACAAACCAGACTTTTCTAAATTAGTGTCTGTAGCGTAGACATAACAGACCTTCCTTCACCAACTGTTCTGCTTCTTTGCTGTAGCACAGACTCTTACCCTTCCTGTTTTCTGTTCCACAGGTAGCTCGTTGCTGCTTTTGCTGTGTGCCTGACGGAGATGGTAATTACATTTTCACTGCACAATTTACCTGACTTGTGGCTTTCAGACTAAAGCCAAGACAGTAAGAACACAGCTGTGGAGAGCTGCTTGTATCATTGTTCTGTAGCATATTGAACTGAAGCAGCTGAAGTGCTCAAAGTTAGGCTAGGGAAGGATGCAAGGGATGTAACAATACCATTTTAAAACAACAAGCTAGTTAATAATTTCTTACAAGACATTCCATTCCTGCAACATAGAAAAAGTAATCTCTGCTCTTTGCATGCTTATGGGTGTGATGGCTGGAATTTTGGCTCAGCAGCTCTGCAGGGACTGCAGTTCAGGAGTGAGTTAGGAAGGGAGTGTCCTGTTTGCAGACCTGGTACAATCAGGGTTATCAGCTTGGGCTTGCCAGAAGAGTATCGTACAGGTAGAGCAATTTAAATGACACAAATGCTCAAAAACCAGCCAGTAGGCCAGGAAGCTGATACAAGGCAAGATTTCAGTGGCAGTCGAATTTCTTTTACTAAAGGCTTAGGCCCATGCCCTGAGGGCAAGGAAGTGTTCAAGTGTTGCTCTGTATCACACTTTTCTAAATCACACCATAGGTGTTTGCTGTGTTCTTCGCGAAGTCAGCTGCCGTTTTCAGTTCTTACTAAATTTGCAAATGCTTTCTTGTTTCCTGTCTCATACAGCTGATGCTGAAGACCACATTGAAAAAAGGGGAGGCCAGACTGTGATTTATGATGAGAAGAAAAGCACGGTGTACAGTTATGCCTACTTCCACTTTGTTTTCTTCTTGGCTTCGCTCTATGTGATGATGACAGTAACTCATTGGTTCCAGTAAGTATATTTCTTTAAAGCTGAGTAATGTCTCTGCATTGAGAGGGGAGATGTGAATGGGAACTTCTGCCATTAGTGTGTCTTCTTTCCTTAAGAAGCTGGAAGAGGTGTTACAAGTCCTTCCCGGGCGATTCTTGAGCAAGATCTTGCTCTATAAAGGGCTGCTGTCCCCTGCTTCGTGTCTGGGTTAACCTAGTTGAAGTCAGTGACCCACTTGGAAAAACAAAGGATACTGCAGTCAGAGATATGAATAGTGAGTTTATTGCTTCTTTTTTTTTTTTTTCCTTAACAGTTATGAAAGTGCTCAGATTGAAAAATTCTTCACCGGAACCTGGTCCATCTTCTGGATTAAGATGGTCTCCTGCTGGGTTTGTGTCTGTCTGTATTTATGGACTCTCATTGCTCCACTCTGTTGCCCAACCAGAGAGTTCTCAGTGTGAACACTCAGAAGATCCTTCTGTGTTTTTATCTTTTTTTTTTTCATTACAAATAAAATACCAGTCATTTTGCAAGGAGGAAACACCTATTGCTCACTTATCCTAATGTACCAGTTAGTAACTTTTTAGTCAGACTAAACAAATGATTGAAGACTTTTTTTACCCTTTTTTAATTGTCATGAACAAGCATTGCCCAAGGGAACAAATCTGTCCCAAAAGTTTGTAATGCTGATGTGTGGAGTGTAGGAAACACAGTTGTTGCATAAACTGGAATAAGTGAAATGCTTTTCAAATAACTGACAATCTTTCTCTGGCTTCATTGGCAAGAAAAGAAAAAATCATGGTGCAGATATATCTTCTTCCTTCCTGTGAATGTTGCGTATCTTCTAGCAAATATGCATTCCTTTTTATACTCTTTTATTAGCTGTTTCTTTTACAGTTTGCAGTGATGATTTGGACTGCTGTTTTGTACAGCATATAATTCTTGTAAGTAGTATACAGATATTTTTTTCCGAAAACATAACTAAATACTTCTGTAGAAATAGAGAATATGTAAGAATTCAACTGCCAAAGCATCTACTAAAAATTGTTTATCTAAATATTAAATATATTAAGTTATTGTATACCTAGATTGAGAAAGGAATGTACCAATGATAATAGAGTATTTATTCTGTTATAACTTTAAAAGGCACCTGAATATTTTATGCAATTCAGATCTGGTCTGATTGTTAACAGAAGGGGATTTCTACACAAAAATTCTTAAACTCTGAATTTTGTCTACCTTTGCTTTGCCAGCTCACTTAAACTGCAAGTTGTGTGTACTGCACAGGGATTCAAGATACGGTACATTCTTTATTCAGAATGTTTGCTGTTGAGAAAATGCTAATTACAGGAGCACTGCCAGTTGCTGTTAAATTTAAAAGTGGAGTGCTCATTTACTTTTCTACCCTGCTGTTTCAACTTGTGTCTAAAGATCTCCCAGGATCTTCAGTTCTGTTTCCATGACTAATTTTATAATATTTTAAATGCATTGATGGTCAGAAAAGGACTATAGTGTGTCATCTTCCTTTTCTGCCTGTGTGTTGGTCGGAAAGTATTCTTTCTAACTGCTATATTTTTATACTCCTCTGTTGATGTTAGTATTGCTGTTGGGATGGGACTTAGCCAACCAATCCATTAATGGAGACTAAACTTCTTTTGGAGAACTCCTATTCCAAGCAGTGGGGTAAGCAGTCAGAAAAACAAAACCAGAAGACACAAATGTAACAGCAGCTGCCTTAGTACAAATGACTGACTTGACAATGTTAAATCCTACCATGTAATTTTTATTTGCTTTAAGCAGACGATTTGGTGGTAGAACAACAGCTCAGATGCCGTAAATGCTAAATAAGGTTGAACCCACTATAGCTATCTACATTCCAGTGGGATGATTTAATGACATACGCTAGTCCCAGAGGTTTTGTCTTCTCTCTCTCTCTATATATATACACATACAATGTGAAATATGCAGGATATAAACAAAATCAACCGATTTAGCAGTGCTGTTTTTGAAATATGATTGAGCCTTAAATCTTCACCCATTCTTTCTGCAAAACAAAGAAAAGCACAAGATAATGGCCAATGAGATGGCCAAAATATTTGCATGCCTTATTTGTTCTGTTGCAATAATTGATGGCTAATGCACACCTGGTGAGTAATCCCAATGTAACAGATCTCAGTTCTGCTCTTGTTTTCATTACCACTTTTAGCTGTCTTGTTGCTATGGTATCCTAGGGCTTCTGTCCTGCTTGGAGTTTGCTAGGGATGCAATCTTCCCAACCCCCTGCACTCTTACGAAATCTACAGGTCTACAGTCCTGTATAGTTACACCACCTATCCCAGTGATTAGAAGCCTCAAAGTACCTCTGTCATGAGATCTGAGGGAAGGGGGAGTCTGTCCAGAGGTGACTGTCTTGCTGCTCTTCTTGTTTGTGCCTCGGGGGAAAAAAAGCAGTTGAAGCTTAGCTTTGACATTGAGTTAGGAAACCAACAAATAGCTCTGGAGAGGGGGGCATGTTTTTTTCTTTTGCTTCTGCTGGGTGGTTCTGATCTCACCAGGAGCTCTGCTGGCATGGGGGCCCATCAGTATGTCTCTGCCTGCATTTGGAGTCCAGCCACGCAGATCCTTCTGCAGTTGAAAAAGGCCTTTTTTAATGCATTCGCAATCTAGAAGGCTTTATCTGTCCCATCTCTAAGATAAGAGCTTATGGGCTGTGCGGTGATGACTAACAGTTGTCCCACCTAACTCATAGCAGCTATTCTGACAAACAGTCTTGATCCAGTGCTAGAGCTGTGAGCTGCAGCTGAGATAGTCCAGGCTCTGGCTCCTCCCTTGGCAGATGCTGTTCCCTAAAGTATAGAGGCTCGCAGGAGTTGCCTTCTGGTGCCATATGTGTTGTACTATGAGAAACCAAGCTTTTTTTTTTTTTAATTAGCAATGTTTTTTATAACAGAACAATCTGGGCAAGGAGCTCTACAGAAGGCGGCATGCATTATGTCAAGTTATAGGGCAGGGAATGGTAACTGCTCTCTGGTTCTGGTAGCAGGCATCCCAGTGACAAATGTGGATGATCTTAATACATATCTTGGCCAATGGATGTTCTTATTTGTTTACGAAAACACTTATTTTATGTAGGCAGTATCAGCCTGCATGAGGACTTCCTGCACCTCCTTGTGCTTATTTTTTTTATAGTTTGTATTAAAGGAAATAGATTTTGCACAGAGGAAACAGGGTTGTAAGAGGAAAGTCCACAGTGAGCCCATTCTTCTTACACAGCACTCGCCTCACTTTGTTGCTCCTTCATCCTTCCCTTCCACCAACTATTGACCTTAAGCATCTAGATCTGCAGGTATACAAGGGGTGGGGATGGGGCGGTGCTTGAATACACTGCTTTGTCTGCTTCTGAGCAAACGTTATGGGAAAAGACCCCAAAAATAACTTTTGAGGACCTGTGTGTCCATGCTGTGTCTCCAGATCCAGCTATGGATCTCCAGGCCTTTCAAAGGAATCAGTAACTGGTAGCACCTGAGTGTGCAAAGTCTCTAGTTCCTCAGTGAGGCATGGCTTCCTGCTGGCCAGGCAAATGTTACAGCCTTAGCATTCACTGTAAAATCTGTACTGTGAACTTCCATGTGCAACTACTTAGTAAAATCCTTGGCTAGGGTCAAGGATTGAAATGCCCAGTTCATAGATTCCAAGTATTTCATGCAAATGGGTTTTTTGAAACCTTTTTATGAAGTGCCTTCATACCTACTGCTGTGATAGTTAATAATTCAGGTGGCACTGGAACTGGAAAACCTGAACTGAGCCTGTGACTGGGTGATGCTGCCTTGCACGTTACACCAGTGTGTACAAGACACACCCAGACCCACAGTGCATGTGGAAGACGAAATAATCTGTGCTTGACAAACCCTGGGGGTGAGACTGATTCAGATATTCCTGTGCAGTGGAAGATGAACTGGGAAAACTTACAAATAGCCTGATGATTTTGTGAATAAATGAGTAGTTGTTGCTTACATTTAAATTCAAACTGTAAACAGTTAACTTTCTCTCCCCATACCTGAAAGTGCAGGTAGCTGCTCTGCTTGAGGCAGTTAGCTGTGCAGTGTCTGTCCTGCCTCGTGCCACGATTGTTCATTGAATTTGTTCCCAGGCATAAGTGAGCGGTGCAGCATTTCTGGCTCCTAATATTTTTGGGTTGTTTGAAGTGAGGAAGCTGTTGTTACAAAGACAGGAAGGCTGGAGAACATGTCCTGTACTAAGCTTCCTCTAGTTAAACTTGAATTTGATCTAATATTATCGTTTAATGGACTCTTGGAGGAACAGACCGTGTTGGAAGAAGCTAGTTCTGCTGGGAAGGTGAAACAATTTTATTGGTGTTTTCCTACTTTTTCAAATTTGCTATCATAAGAAAGGTTATTTGGAACCTCACTGCTGCACTGTCATCTGAGACTGGAACAATTTTAGTTTTTCTCCTGGAGGCAACCAAGAGCTGCAATCGTGACTGGTTCTTGTTCGGACTAAAATCAATGAGACGGACTCAGAGAGCAAGTCTCTGAATCCAAATAGCTGGACTAACAAATGAGACCATAAAACCTTACCAAGAACGTGTGGAAAGCAGATGGATATGCTTCTTTGCTGTTTACCACCTAGTTCCTCAAAGTGTGCAGGCAGCCCTTGCAGCTGGATGCTAAGTAAGGAACTCCACTGTGATTACACATCAGAGTTATTACATGTTTGTGATACTCTTAGCTTTGTATTTCAAGCATTTCCATGAGGGTCAAAAAGCTCGTACTTGCCCAGCTAATTTGGTAAATCCTGGCTGGGTTGGGCCACTTTCGTCTGAAACGGGTAATTCAGTGTTGCTGATGTATGCGTAGTCCAGAGAGAGGGCTTATCCCCTCACAGAATCGTGAACACTGCATGTCTATTTATTTATTTATTTTGTGTTTTAGCACCTTTTTACAAATCTAGAAGCGCTTTGAGATTATAAGCTATGCACATATAACTGCTTTATCAGCCACTGGTGCAGCCATTTCTGGGCTAGAACACTGCTATTAATGAAGCAACCATTGCACTTGTGAAAAAGCTATATTTTAACGGTTCTCTGGTTTTAACCAATGGATCAGGAAAATTTGGGAACTCAAGACAGTGCTGCTTGAACTTTGGGTAGCAGCCCACAGTATCCTGGGCATCTCTGAAGACATTGGTAACAAAATAATCCACTGACTGCTTTTAAAACATGCTATAAAGATTTTATGCTATAAACTGTTAGGCTTTTCTCCTTAAACAAGTTGATGAAGCAAAATACCACGAGACTGTACCTGTGTGGCTAGATGAACAAGATTATCTGCAGCTAAAATTTTGCTCTCATCTTTCCTTCTGGGCTTTAGAAGCAATGTCTTTTGCTTGCGGGCTGTATCTCCTCATTTTATTTGCCTATTTCTCCTTGGATTTGTTTTTTGAAGGCATTGTAAACCTGCTTTACTCCCATTCTGCTTCCTGTCAAGTGGGATGTCTTTGGTGCTAGAAACTAGCAAAGACTTCTTTGCCAGCTGTTGTTGATCCTTTCCTTTTTATAGCAGGACAACCTGCAGTGTTGAAGCAAAGTCAAGGATCACAGTTTATTATATGGATCAGTTTTCCTCTGTGAAAACTGCTTCTTTGTTTTCTGAAGTGGCCTACAAGTTCTCGTGGGAGGAAAACACATAATCAGTGCCATGACATTTTACTTCGTGTTTTCAGTTTTGTGAACAGTAGCTTGAACTGAGTGTTTCACGTGACTGTACAAGAGGAATGCCAGGGGTCAAGCGCTTTAGAAAGCTTTGGCTTTTTGTGCTTGTAACAGGCTGCATAGCTTGGGAACTGGTATGTCTCTGCATTTTCAACATCCTGATGGCAGAATGCCCAAGTGCCCCAGGATGGGGATACAGACACACTGTGCAGGGTTTGAAGTAGAAACTTTGGGAGACTGGCATGACATCTGCTTTCTAATGCCCAAAGAAACTCTGTAGGTTTCAAGCAGGCCTTAAATCCAGGGTTTTTTTGGTTTTTTTCTCAAACCTGGTTTCAACTCATTCCATACCTGTTCAATAATGTGATTTTTTAAAAGTTGGAATTTATTTCAGATATAAGCCACGCTGGCTTCCCCTCATCTGCCAGTCTCCAACAGCTTCCAGTGCCGTAGCGTACAGCCATTTGCACAGACTTCTTCAGAACCACAGTTGTCAGCTTTGAAACCGCTCCAGCAGCTTAAAGCTTCCAGGGCTTTTGCTCACCAGAGCTGCAGGGTGCAACCCCTGCAGCTGCGCTTTTGCCAAAGAAGCCTCAGTGCGAAGCCAAGACGAATTTTGGAAAGCTGTGGGGAAATAATGTCTCATTACTCATAATGTAGCTTTATTTTTCCTCTTACTGATACATGTCCAGGTGCTTAGGTGTCATTGGACATCCATGCAAACTTAAAGTGAGGAGAACTAACTCTCAGAGAAAATTGTTCAACTTGTCATATACAAGCTGAGAAAATATTTACTAGGAACATAGGGGTTCACTGTCTACTTCTTGTTTACCACCAGTGAGTGGTGTTCAGTCTCATATATACCATGTTTGAAAACTGGATGCAAAGTAGTCAAAATGTAAACACTTTTTCTTAATGGTGAGGGGTTTTTAATTAGTCTTTTTCAAGGTTCTTAATATCTCAAGGGAACTTTTGGTGTGTATGTGTGGTTCTATTTTATTACGCTGTAGCCCAGTGAAGTGGAGGTTTGCTAGTTTATTTAACATTTTTTGCGAGTGTTGTGATCTGTAGTAACTGTAACACTTTAAGGATTGGTAAAGATTTCAGAATTGTTAAGATCTTAATTTTAAAATAGTCAACAGCTTTGCCTTTTTAAAGCATGTTAATGGTTTTTATGGACACTTCCTTTTGTATACTGAGTGATTGTATTGTTATAGATTCAATGTTTAATGGACCAATAAAGTTTTTCTTACATTTGAAATTAATTGTTGTGATATATAAAAGTTGAAAAGTCAACTCATTCTAGGAGATACTTTAAAAATATACGAATATATGAGCTAAGCAGTTACAGAGCCAGTAAAAGTAAATTGGTTGATCTTTTTGGTTCACTACATTTGGATGTTGTTTAACAAAAAAAATGTTGGCCTATGGAGTATTACATGGATTCGCTGTCTATGTTATTTTTGTATTCCTCCAGAGCATGATCTCAGAAGATGGCAGATTGCAGAGATTTGTCCATGGCTTCTGCTGTGTACAATCCAGCTCTCTGAGATGTGTCAGATCCTCTGACGGTGCAAACAAAATATTTTCCAGGCCAAGTATAGCACTGAAGCCCATGCAGTTGTTTGAAACAAGGATCTCTGATCTTTTTTTCTCACTTGCCCAGATGGTGGGGTGGGAAGCTGCTGAATTTGACAGCTAGATCTGCACCAGGGAAAGTTCTGCATCTCCATGGGTCCCGGTCTCTTGCTTCTCACTGTCCATGTTTGGGCTGTTGTGGAGTCCTGCTGCAGCCCGCCTGCTGGCACAGGCTGCACCTGTGCCACAGAGCCGACCGGACCCACACCAGGACACAGGTTCCTTGTGGTTATGAGAAACTGGTGACCAAGTTTCAAAGGGTCGAATGGCGGCTGCCATTCTCCGTGCAGCTCTTGTTATAGAGGCTCGTGACAAATTGGAGGAGCCAATTTGTATTAAATAAAAAGATCGAATTTATTAGCAAGCGATGAGAGAGCAAAACAGCGCTGGGTGGCCGGGGAGTCCGCACTCTACCAACGGCTCGCACTTTATGTTATAGTTACATTCCTTATATACAGTTTATGCACCCCTTTCTTGTAAGTCTCCGCCTTGTCCAGCTTCTTCTTTCTTCACTTGTGCAGGCAGATTCGGTCGATCTTCTCAAGGATGAGTGTCTTTTGATGTAGAATGTCCTTTGATGTGGAGAAGTACAATCTTGGCAGAATTAATCCCCTTATCTGGCAAATTGCAGCTGTTGTCTTTTCCCTCCTTATCTAGTAAGTTATAGCTGTTGTTCTTTTCCCTCCTTAGCTAGTAAGTTATAGCCGTTGCCCTTTTCCCGTGACCTTTACGCACCATTTAAGCAAGCTTTGTTATTTACACGGGGCATCTGTTAAATCTCAATACGTCTCTTTCTCCTTCCCGATTGGTATGTAAGATCTAAGTTGTTATATTGTTGTCTTATTATCATTAATTGGATTGATTCTATCTTGCTTTGAACAAGAGCTATAATTTTATTTAAAACACCTGGACTAAAAGTTAAGGTTAGCAGTAATATTCTGCAATTGTAACACAGTTCCAATAAGTACAGTAATATTGGTTAGGTGCATTGTAATACCCCTTCCCTGGATTAAAACTAGGACAAAAATAGAAGGGCTTTTCGTTCAAGCATGGACTTATGGGAGCCAGAGTACAAAGTGGGGTGGTAATGTCCCTACCCCCACGTGAGATTTTATGAATAAAGTTAACCCATTTATTACAGCTCTGGTGCACGAGAGAGTTCTGATGCACGTTGCTGGGAGGCTACACGTTTTTGCTGATGTGCAAGGCAGAGAGCGGTTCCCAAGTGGTGCCAGTGGTCTGTGAGAGCTGACCGCCTTTGCTCAGCAGCCTCCCACCCATCTGCTGGCCCCTGCCTTCACCCCACCCTGCAGCATCCTGGCAGGATGTTCTCTTCTGGCATTTCAAACCACGACATGGTCTTTAGGGAACAGAAGCGTTTGAAGTGTGTTTGTTGTGGCCTTGGTAGCACACAGGAAAGAGTTAATCTTTGGTGAGACGTTGGACCTTGGTGCAGGAGCCCCAGGACTCTGAACTCCAAAGTAGTTGCAGCTGCTGCTCCAGCTGAGTGCAGCCCTGCTGCGCAGGCGGTGGGGGCAAGAGCGAGCTACATGTTTGATTTTAAAGATGTGTGATTGCAGCATCTTTACTTGCCAGAAGCCACACATGGAGCTATGCCTGCGTTGCACAACAGTCCAAAAAGAAGTGGTGGTGCAAGAGGAGCTTGTTCAAAGGCTTACACCAGGGGACTGCACAGGCTCTGGATGGGAATGTGAGGGGCGGGAGGTTTCCCAAGCCCAGACTATGACCTTGCAGCAAATCTTTGCAACAGCTGGACTTGCTGTTCTTGGACTTGCAGGCTACCCAGCAGTTGGTGTGTCAACACTACAGACATAGTGAGCTCCGGCAGCCCATTGTAAGCTCCCAACAGCACCTTCTGAAATAAAAGTTCTCGTTGGCTGAGCTGTGACTGGTTTCTGTGGCTACCAGTTGAGCCAACCAGTATGTTTTCTGTCAGGGGAGGCCAGAAGCTCATAGCTTTATACAATTACCTTTGACAGCGCTAGAGCCAGAGCCAGAATTTCATCTTACAGCCTCCAGTGGCATAGAGAGCCTGGAAATGGGCAAGCTCGAAGGTGGCAAACTGGTGTGGCAAGCAGCCAGCGTGCTCCCTCCCAGCCGCTGTAGGGGGAGCAGAGCCTCTGGCTGCAGGCAGGAGGGCTGGGCGGAGGTTCAGAGGCTGGCAGGGGTCGGGGACCAGCTGCAGTCATGTTTTGTGATGGAGCTCATGTGTGCTGCAATGCTTTGACCAGCACATGCTGCAGGCAGGTCAGGGTGGGCCAGGCCTGTCGCATCCACTGTGGGGAGACCACTTGTGCAAAATGTATGTACTGCAGGTCCCGGCCGTGGTGTGCACTGGGGGGGGGGGGGGGTGCGGGGGGGGCATACTACAAGCAACTGCCTTCTGCCTGGATTGCACCCAAACCATTCAGAGAGGATTTCTGGTTGGAGAAGGGGCTGCATCCAGTGAAATGCAAGTGCATGATAAGGACAATGTAAATTTGCTTTATGGTCTGTGTGAAAAATGATCACGTCCAAAACAGGATTCTAATTAAAGTTTACAATTTATTACATGAATAGAGGCAAGCAAACAGCGCTGGGTGCACGGGAGCCTCTGCTCTACCAAGGCACACCCCGTCAGGTCTAATTGTGCAGGTTAAGTACAGGTTCTACATACATATTCACTAGATTCCTGAGAAATGTTTATACATATTCATTAGTTTTCCGGGAAACTATTAGCATATGCAAATGTCCTTTACGCAGGCGCATTGAAGGTCTCTGGTGGTCTTCAGGAGTCCTCTGGTGGTTTTCCATAGTCTTCCTCACTTGTCCGTTATTTGACCCTCCTCAGGTGATTCTGTGCAGTATGGTCCTTTACATGTTTTGATACCTTAGTGCTTGTTAGTGTTCTTATTATCTAAGTTCTCATTAGTGGTATAGCACCATATGGTTAGTTTAAGCTAATTTATCTACAAGGATGGGAACAAAAGGCAGGAGTTCTTATCTTTTCCGGCCTTATCTATTCAAGCAAGGCCTCTACTTGTGTCTTCTTAACAAGATTGTAAATTCCTCGAACACTTAATTAAGTCTTGTGATCACTCTTGGTTCCTTCTTGCTCATCATTCCTAAGTACCAGTCTCTGACAGGCTTAATCCTTGACAAACACCAGTCCTTGGTATGTATAGTTACAGAGAGACAATCATTAAGCAATAAGCAGTTTGTTCTCTATATCAATCCCCCCCCCTTTTCTTTAAACCTTTGCAAATTCTTTTGCAACTATAAGATTCCACTACTTCCAAGAGACCATGTAAAGTATTTTTCAATTTCTACTTGATGTCTGATTTTATTTCATTTCCAACTTTCGTAATTCCCTACTATTATATGGCTTTTGCAGGAAACAAGAACTATATACATACTCTCCTACTTCTCTTAGGCCTACGGTTATACAAGATCAAGCAAAACGGTTAAAGATTACATATGCAGAGAGGGTCACATTTCACCATGCAGCCCTATCATTGTTTTATATTGACACGAATCAGGTTAATATATTTCACAATCCCCCATTTCCTTTTTTATGGTATTGATTCATGTTTTCATTTCCAATCGTGTTAACGATTAAGTTAACTTGCTGAATTGGTATCAATCTCGGATCTTCTTTTGTTTTTATTATTATTAGGGAATTGGCCTTTTCTCTTCCAGATTCTGGATCAACAGGTACAGCAGATATCTGTATTCCTTGTATAACCAAATGTATTAGTCTAGTATATTTTCTGCAAGGTTTACAAATAAATTTTTAGCAACTGTGGGAATTTCATATTTTTACTCCTGTCTCTATTTCATGATAAAAGGAGTTAAACAATAATCGATGTTGTATTGATTCTCTAGACTTTTCTTTGATCTGTAAATTCAGGACAATGCCTGGGTCCCCTCCTGTCCCATAGATTTTAAGCCCAAGGTAAACTATTTGTTTCTGTTTCCAATTTTCTGGGTTTTTAATAGTTATGTTGACAGGCTTACAGCTACGGGTGGTGCAGTTTTTATCTACAGGCCCCGCGGTTATGGAGTCCTGTATTTCCCACAATGACTTTCATATCCCCAGTTTTGGGTTGCCCAACACACACCCCCCAGTCCCCTCCTGCCACATAAGTGGGCAGATTGATATCTTGCCGTTTCAGAGCGTCGGTAGTTTGCATTAATTTGGCAATGCCCGGCTCCTGGACATAAATACTTTGGTTGTTCTGAATAATATTTTCTCCACTCTACACTCCCACAATTTGTGTCTGGGTCGTCGTCAATTGCATCACATGCATCAAAGGATACCCAGGCGGGTATGGTTAAATTAGTAATTTTTTACTTGATCCTATTAGTCTCCCATTTTGATCATTTGTTCTAATCTCGACCCAATATTGATAAGGGAGTTCCTTTGGATCATAGCATACAGTTCTGTTTTCTTCTCTGCATAGAGCATACTGGGTTTGGTATAAATGCAGCTTCCAATTTTCTGACCCTTGCAGTCATAGATAGTATGATATACTAAGGTTAGGGAGCTTATTCGTCCCCTTCTAGTGGTCACTATACATTGACTGCAGTTGTTTTCAGTAGCCAGGGTCAAAGAACTCACCCCAAGTAGAACTAGAAGAGGTCCAGTAAGGGCCACAGTGGTCGGCGGCCATAGCCCTGAGGGGGTTGCAGCCCTTGGCAGACCCTTTTAGCCGCACCACCAGTTCCCTATCCGGTCTTGCCCTCTTCCTTAAGAGGTGGTCTGTCCTAAACACTCGAGGGATTATAGGGTCAGCTCTTAGTCCAATTTGTGTGCTATGTTCCAAAAGTTCAGTGTCTTTTATAGGTATCTTAATGCTTAAATGATCCCCATTATTGTTTTCCCTGGTAGGAATTAAAAGGTTTTGTATATATTATATAGAAATAGTCATAATAAAATTCCCACAGCAATTTATCTTATATTACTACAACCCTGTTAGTTCAACAACAAAAATATCTTTTTCTTGTTAGTATTTCTAATTGATTAATACGTCTACATCTAATACAAAAAGGAGATAGTGTGGTCACTAAAGATACTTGTTGTGATCCGTTATAATGGATTATATATTTCCCACAGTAATAACAATGGCAAATAAGATACAAACTGCACCGGCGACAAATTGGACAAAGTTGAGAACTAGCTCGACTCGGGGTTCTGCTGTCCCGCGCCGTCAGTTGGGGTACTCCTCCCATACGACAATGGTTCTTTTCACGGCCTCAGCCAATGAGCTGGGATTCACTTGGGTCTGGAGTCTGTAAGGATACACATATACCCCTACCAGTCAATTGTAAGGCCTCTTCAAGTTCATTTGATGGTTAGTTTAGTTTCTCCTGGCTCAGATTTCATTTTCCACTCCTTCACTGGACCTTTTATTCGCGACACGTGCGTCCATCCTTTTTCAGCAGTTCTCACAGCTGTTTCTGTAGTTAATAAAACAAGAAAAGGTCCTTCCCAGAGGGGAGATAAGTTTTCTTCCTTCCATGTTTTTATTAGAACCTTATCTCCCGGTTTTAATTGATGAATTGTAAATCCTAAAGGTGGTGTTTGAGCCAACATCCCAATCTCTCTTAGTTCCTTTAATCTTTTCCCAATAGTAATTATATATTCTCGGATATTTTTATCTTCAACTACATTATTCCCCAGAGGCACCCCGTGAGAATAAGGCATACCATATAACATTTCGTATGGTAATAATCCAGTCTCACTGTGTGGCTTCGTTCTTATATTTAAAAGTGCCAATGGTAAACATTTTGTCCAAGGCATTTGGGTCTCAATCATTAATTTAGCCAACTGTTGTTTTAGTGTTTGATTCATCCTTTCTACTTTCCCTGAGCTTTGTGGATGCCACGGAGTGTGGTATTCCCACTGAATACCTAATGATTGACATAATATTTTTATTACTTTGGAAGTGAAGTGTGTGCCTTGGTAGAGCAGAGGCTGCCGGTGCACCCAGCGCTGTTTGCTTGTCTCTATTCATGTAATAAATTGTAAACTTTAATTAGAATCCTGTTTTGGACATGATCATTTTTCACAGTCTGTGTTCTTGTTCATGAATGATACTGCAGTTTCAGCCTGTGTTCAGCTAGAAGAAGATGGCTGTTTTTCACACCTTTTAAGCATAGTTTGATAATGCCCTCTGTGTTGCTCTGAAGTAGCCTTTCAATCCTCTGTTGAAAATCTGGTGGGTGAAGTTATGTTTAGTGAAGCCAAGGGGAAAGGAGGACTGGAACTGGAGGATCTTTCATGATGAAGCGCCATGCCAGAGGAATACTCCTGTGTCGTGGTCTTTGCTGTGGGTTTCTAGAATCATAGGACAGGTCCCAGGGCCGTGCTGCTCCCAGAAGCCTTGGCAATGGTGGACAAGCCTGTGGTGAAAACTCTTCCCATACCCCAAGCCTTTGGTAGCACCATAAACCTTAAGGGTATTTTTATTGTACTGAGAACAGGAAACTATTTCTCTCTTTTTTTTTTTTTTCTTTTTTTTTTTTCTCTCAGCTGATAATTATTTAACTCAGCATTTCCCCTGTATTCTTGTGCTGGGAAAGAGCCATGGCTGTCCATCCATTTTCTCAGAGCTACTTCTGATTTTTAAAAACCTCACTGTATTCCCATGCTGTGTGTTATTTCCTCCCTCCTCCTCCCCCCCAGGCTGAAGTACTGTTTGCCATTGTCCTTTTTATTCTCCTATAGGCTGCAATATCCTTCCCTTCAGCTGTCTGTGGAGCTTGTCCTCCCTTCCTTTCCTAGTTCCATTTTGAAAAAGAATATTGCAGTAGAAATGCACACAGTATCCAACACCTTTCTATACTTTAAATTATAGAGTACATTGTGATATAATGTTTTTTACTTTTTGTTCTCCCGTCTTTTCCTAATGGTTACTAACGCTTAATGCAGTGGTTTGAGTTTTTAATTTGGTGACATTTTTCTAAGACTGTAGTACCTGCTGAGATAGATAGCTTGGCTCTGAGTGGGGACAGCAGGTGAAAGCCTGGCTTTGTGTATGTGAAAGTTAGGATTATTTTCTCTCCATAGGTGATTCTGCATTTATCTTCATGTCTTTTTTTGTTGTAGTCACATGCAAGTCATAAGATGTGACTACTATGCCCTGCAGTCAGCATTTACGCTTTTACAGGATGTGGTAGTGTTACTCATAGTTTTCTGGCAGTAGGAGAGCAGGGAGGTCTAACAGAGTTCTTAGAGGAGGTCTGCCAAAGTCCAAAGGAGTTAAACTGCCCTAAAGATGATAAAACTTTTTCCTAGCAGGACTGCAAAGGTACTAGAAAGCCCTTGGCATGGCCAGACAGTTCCCAACCACTTCATGCCCAGATGCAACCTGTTGTTTTTGACACATTGCAGATAGGCAGAATCGTGCTTTCATCCCCACCCTGTTTAATATGGAATCCAAAATGGCAATAGATTCAAACTTCTCCTGAGAATGTTTTAAGCCAGTGTCACTCTATTACATGCTGTTCCCTAGATTTTAGGGCAAATTTGAAAACAAGTGAAGCCCCACTCTATTTTGTCTCCTTTTTATTTTCACTTTTATACAAAAAAAAAGTTGTGACAGTCACATCAATGAGAACAAGCTGCGGTGTGCACTCTTAAAACAACAGTCATATAAGGATTTAAAATACATTGTTTTATTGTTTGCAATAGCAATGTTAGTTTGCTTTTCCTTCTTAAATATCACCAACGCCAAATTGCTGAGCTTGAAATTCTTGAAAGTCCTCTGGGATGGTGTCTGAAAACAGGAAAACATGCAAAAGTTTAGTCTCTTCTGACAAAATCAAGGAGCACTGAAATTAATGAGTTACCCACTTACTTACTCTTTTTTTTAGGTGATATGCCTTCTCTTTTGTTTACACATTAAGAATGAACAGGGAATGTTTTAGCTGTACACCACTGAGAAGCACAGAGAGGCTAACAAGACAGTGAGTACTACAGTGCCAGCCCATAATGGAGTACTATCAGTCTTCAACTTACATTTCCACCTGAAAACTTTGTGGCTTCCACTCTTACATTTTTTATTAATAGGTACTGACCAGAAAGGCAGAAAAAGTGAACGTCATGCTCTGCACCCCAGACATGTTCGTAGTGTCAGCACTTCTATTTTTCATGTATCCTAATTCAGCTTCCCTGTGATGGTTCCCCACGCCACAAGAAGGGACAGAAACATTAATCCAAGGACCAATAGCAACTGGTAGAAAAACTTAAAAGTTGGCGAAGGGAGCTGGAGATGAGTCAATGTCATAAAAGTAACTACAGTTCTGTTTGAAGCATTGAGTTTGCAGTGTGCTTTTGCCAGATCCCAGAACATTTTATTTGGAGTGCCACAGAGCTAACCTGCAGCCAAAGCTAAAGCTGTAGCCAAAGATGGAGCCATAGCAATGATGCTCAACTGCATGACCTCACCTTTACTCTGGTTATTTCCACCCTGATGCAGGACAGGTAACTCTAAACTCAAAAAAGGATGTAACTATATAAATACACACAATATAGAAAAAAAAGAGGCAAGTCCTTTGCTTTTTGTTGATCACTTCTTTTTTTTGAGGGTTGAAAATTCTTTTTAAGCTTTTTCTGCAAATGTAGGAACTTGTCTGAAATGAAAGCAGGAATATTTGGGGACTCCAGAGACTTCTTTGAGTGGGTTTCATTGACTTGCTGCAGCACCTGCAGCAAAGCCACTGCCTTGCTCACTGCCAGGAAAGTATCTGTGACTTCAGTGGCAGCTTTGAAACATGCTTTCTGGCAAGCCACATACTGTTTGAGACTCTTACCAAGTAATTTTTAATTGTAAGCAGCACTGCCTAGAAGCTCCTCTGTTTAACCATGACCTCCAAGCACCAGCCTAGGTGTACCAAGTGCCCAAGAGCCAGAGTCCATCGCCAGAACAAGCTACAGAGCCAGGGTCTGGCTGTGCAGCGGTATCTGCTGCAGACCTGGGCTGGGCTTCTTGGATCCACAGAAAGCAGACAAGGAAACTATTCCAGCTTGGCTGGTAACTTACTTATTTCCTAAGGCTGCCCTGGTTGGGTCGGGGTTGATGCTGAGAGGAGGGGGGCAGCCCCTCCAATCCCACTTCACGCTAGCTGAACTGCTGCCAGGGCAGAAGTACCCTGACATGACCAGCTTCTGTGTGAGTAACCAAGGTTTGAGTTATTCCATATAGTAGGAGATCAGGGCTAAGCTGCGAGGCTCCTACCCTGAGGAGCAAGCCAGCCAGCACACTCCCATAGAGTCTGAGAAGGATTCCTCCAGGGGAGGAAGGGCATCTTATGATCTTGTCCTCCCACAGAGAGGAGCAACCAGCAAGTGCACGAGTGACACTGACAGCTGGTGACTGATCCCACTGGCTCTCTAGGTTTATTTCACCTTGTATTCAGAGCTTGAGGCATCCTACATACATGATGGCCTCAGTATATTGCGCATGTACAGCTCTTATGGTTGGTTGGTTTTAAATAACGCTTCTAATTCTCTGATGACAGCTATACTACTTAGCTGGCACAAACTCTGCAGCAGAGTGACTGCTCTGGGAGGAGTGGTTGTGAGGTGTTAGTTCCGTCTGGCTGGGCTGCAGTGTGCTGCTGGTGTCGGGGGAGGCGTTTCACAGCTGTGAATAACTTGTAAATGAAAAGCAAAGGAAAGGATGCAAAATGGCTTAATCCAACTGCCACACTACCAGTTCTTCATGGTCACTTGCTAGTTGTTAGCTAAAATGACATAAGAGCAGCGTTACCATTGCAACGATATTTCAGGTTGGACCAAATAATGTTTTCCTGAGAGAAGCAGAAAACTCCAAGCCGTCCTCCACGCATCGTGGTGTCTATAGTTACACCGGAGTCTGCCACTAGGTCAGAGCCTTCATAAAATCTTGCCCTTAATGAAAGCAAACAGAAGCTCTGTTAGGTCTTTTCCAAGGCTGCAGCATTCATAGAAGTATTTTCATTATCCATGGTGACCCGAGCCTTCGACACGCTGTCCTCCCATTTAGCCCAGGCGAGAAAAAGCAGTTAAGATGATAGCTCCTCGGTAGGCTGGGGACTGGAGCAATGCTGCATGCTTGCAAGAGCTGTGCAGGGAGAGCATTTGGTGGTTGTTGGTTTTTTACACAGCCTACAAAAGACTTGGAATATTTTTCTCCTTAGTTAGTCAGGCTGAGAGCTTTAACTCTTGAAAAGTTCCACAGTCGATAGTTACAGGAGAAAGGGAGAACCAGATTAGATCGGTTGAGGAAGGCCAGATGGTATTGCCTCACACAGTTTGAAGCTAAACTTTTTCCTTTTTTTTTTTAAATAGGCAAAGTTTCAAACAAACCATTTGGAATCTTAAACTTGACTGTGAGATTTCTTTAAAAATGTGAATATGATTAATTCCAGGACCAGTTTTGATGATCTGGCATCTTCTTGTTAGAAAACCCATGAGCAAATTCCCAAATAGCTCTGGGAACAGCTGCGCCCTGCCAGGTCCCCAGCGTGTGCCCTGTACGGAGGGCTTGAGCGGGACCACGCTGGAGCCAGCTGAGCTGTTGCAGCACTGTCTACACCAAGTCCTCGGCCTCAGGGGTACTAGGTAAATGACTTAAGAGGGTGACAAGCCTGGAGGGCCCTGTTTTGGATGAGGACACTGCTGGTCTGACATGCAAGAAAATAGCGAGTGGTGAAGGGAAAGAAAGTTCCTGTGTCTTTTCATAAAATAAGAAAAAAAAAAATTCGTGTTACATGCCTAAGTTTATTTCCTGATTTGCTGAGGCAGTTCAAAAGTATCTGTACAATGAATAGAACTTGTTGTCTTTCAAATTTCCGTGGGAGAGGCGGGCTCAAGTGACTTTTTCCTAGGCTTCCTTGAAGCCTCAGAAAACCTTTGCTAAACACATTATGGTCTATGGCATCTCGCCTAAACAGACCATAGTGAGATGTGGACAGAGAGCTGGCAGAGGTTTGCTTTAGGCCTGGCTGCCTTTAGTTTTTAAAGGATTGTGTGACAGTGACTTTGCTACCTTTCCCAGTTGCAGGGGGCATTAAGTAGGCTGGCTCAAGAGACTGCAACCACAGGCAGATGTTTGCTTGTGAAGCAGCTTCACAAACAGCCTGGTCTAAAAAATGTTGCCACCCAAGATCTATTCACTGCTTCCCTGTGGCTGGGACACAATAATTGACATTATAAATGTTCTTAATCCATTTTAGCATAAAGTCAAACATGCGCACTCCAATTACCGCTGAAGATTGTGCTTTGCACCAGGGAAGTAGAATAATTATACCATCAAGTTACTGCATCTCAGCTGCAGGGTGGTGATTTTTTGAAGAACAACTGACTCTACCTGTATTTCTGTTCTATTGTAAGGTTGCAAAACCTGAGCTGATGATGCCAGAGCAGTTTATTTTTTGCATTTTAACATCAACCATGATCTACAAGTATAATTCCTGCTGATCTGGATGTTGCGGAGTGAAACGTTTCCTCCTGAATGGTGAATTTTTTTTTTTGTAATAACTTTTTTTCCCCCCAAATAGCAAAATAAGAATAGATAACATGCATTATGTAGCTTTGACAAACTTTCTGAATATATGCTGTGTAATCTCAAATCTATCACATCAGGATAATCACTGATCTTAGGATCTCAACCTTTAAGTGGACAACTTTTATTAATTCTGTTATCCCAGAATATGTAAATGAACTATCACAATTCCAGCAAAAATATTATAAAAGATCAAAATTAATTAATTTTGAAATGCATTGTTTTTCAGATCAGTGGCCAGTAGTAGCTTGGAAAACAAGGTATTAAAGCCAGAAAAGGGCTTGTTAAGGTAGGGCACAGTTACAACAGCCAGATGGTAAAAAACCTCAGTTACAAACAGGCTTAGCTTGGAATTGTCTTTCCTAGGAAAAGAACTGCAGGCTGAATTTCAAAAGTCTAACCTGGTATAAGGCTTCATCAGTGCAAAGTCCAGACATACTACGAATTCTTAGGTTATCATCTGAATTAGGTGTTGAGAAACAACAGTTTAGGCAGACATGTATCTGCACTCTATCTATCCTTTCCTCTCTTACCTGATATAACCGATCTGGGGTCTGTGCTGCAAGAACCAGCGGTAGGAGACTTTGTCTTTCCACCCTACATTTCGGGGGTCCTTCCACAGCAGCCTGACCTGATCACTGGTGTCCCCTGTGTGCCAGAGGGAGTTGCGGAGGTGCTCGCCAGGGCCTGTCTTGGATTTCACAGCCTGCAGAAATACAATTTTCCAATGCTGACTACAGAGAAATGTTACTTTCAGGAGCTCTAAGTCTTTTTGTAGTGGGGAGCAGGTCTGCAGAAGCACCATCCCTCCTGCTCACAAGCCCCTAGCTTCTCTTGCATAACTGCAGCCACTGTTTGCATGGAGAAGTAGCTGAGTACCTGGACCAAGGAGAAGGGAAGCAGTTTGACCAATTACAGTCAGAGCACAATGACAGCAGAGACTAAACACTCCAGCTGATGAGCAGGGGCAAGACTGGAGATGAAGTTCCTTAAAAAATGGTGCTATTAAAAGGGCTGTGTGGCAGCCGCCTGACTTGGAAGTTTTGACACCTGTTGCGGGGAGAGAAAAGCAGTAACACGCAGTGCGATGGCTTGGCCAACGCATGGCATGACGGCTTAACCCATGCCAGTCAGATGGCAGGGTGGCATGGCTAACACATGGCAGGATGGCGTAGCCAGGCTGTGGTGACCACTGTGTCCCCAGCTAGGAGCCACGACCAGTACCTTTAGCTGAATGCCAGGCTCTGCAACAGCTCTGAAGGGAGTCGCTTGCCAGTATGTCTGTTCAGTCTGTTTCCACATTACCACATAAAAGCTAGAGCTGTCTTGATAACCAAAAATAAAGCCAGCGTAGTCGTCATCTGTCACCGTGTTCACATGAAAAGTGCCCTCAAAGTCAACGCCATTAAAAGCTGTGTAACCTGAGGATACACAGAGGTTAGAAACAAGTCTGCAGAAAATGCATTCACATACTCTAGGTTTTCTGCTGTAAAATGTCAATCTCGGAAGTGTGTACATACCAACAGCAAGGCCAGGATCGCTGTTCATAGTCTGCACAATTTCCATGCCCTGTAAGAATAAATTCAGGGTGGTTAGTGTGTGTGACAAGCTGGGTTGGCTAAGCCTGGCAGCCTCTTCTGGCCTCCCTCTAGCACCCCTCCATCCATCTCCTCCATTTGCTCACAACCTGTCTGTAACACTTGTAGCTCTGAATTAAAATGAGAACTATAATCAAATACTAATGTTTCAGCTGCTTGTGTGCCCTGAGTCAGGAAGGATTTTTCTTTTCCCATTGCAGAACTGGCCATACTGGTACTCAGATACTTTTTCTCTACCCCAATCTTCTGGAAATCACTGAACCTCGCCAGAATTGGAGAAGGGACTCGGGCGGGGGGGTCGAAAGAGGGCTGAAGGCAGGAAGAGAGCTTTTCCTAGGCTTAGCTCATACAGTTTGATCATGGAGTTCAGGATTAAACTGCCTGCCAGGACTGGGTGAAGGAAGGCAGAGCTGGCTCAGCAGAGATGGTGGCAATGGGAATAAATTGCACATTCCTTGTCACTCAGAACACATTAGCCTCTTGAAGGCTAAAATTTGTTAGTGTAAATAACAGTTATTGGACTCCATCTAGGAGTAAATGCTCTGCTACCCAGCACGTCAGACTTTCAAATTCTGGGAAGGATTCATGAAATGGTTTCCTACAGAAATATTTCAATAGGGTGACATGAAAGTCTCATGTTTGCCTTCTCGGCAGCAGTGAAATCCACTCAGAACAAGCTGACCAGCCTGTAGTTATTTTCGATTGCTGGGAGCATCAAGCTTCAAGCTATCATACACTGAAAGAAAGTTCCTTTATTATAACTCCTGTAAAATAGTCAACCAACCAACAGCTTCCACTTTTCACTTGTTTGCCAGAGGTCCAGCAATTACAGAGACAGTTTTACTGTGGTTTTCCAATTATCTTTCTCAGACAGGTAAGAAAAAACAGATATATTTTTACCTGGTTCAGAACAACCCAGTTGGGATCAATCTGTGCATCCCCCTCTGGGTCCAGCACCACTGTCTGATAGGCCCTGAAGTCTGTCAAGGTGATCTCTGCATTCTCAGGGCACACATCAATCCGATCAATCACTGTATCCTGGTCAAAATCAGACTCGCAGATGTCACCGACTCCATCGCCTGAATGCATTGGAGAAATGAAAGCAGATTTATGGTGCAGCAAGTAGCCACATCTGGCTGAGCCACTGGATCAGGGTGTCCGAGAAGCAGGTGGAGTCCCAGCCCCGATGGCCACAGTGCCCGGGGAGGGGACCTGAGGACCTCTGCCTTGGCCAAAAGGCCCCTGTGTGTTGGGGCCCCTCCTGGGATGAGTGTATGCACACATGGTGACTGTGTGAGATCCTCGTGGACATGTGCAATGCCTGGGGAAAGGTGTAGTGCCTAAGTACCAAAATGGCTCCTGAAGGCCCATCTTACCATTATCATCTTCCTGCCCTGGGTTGGGGACCAGCCTGCAGTTGTCAGGGCCTGGGGGCAAGAGGTCAGGAATGCCATCGTTATCATCGTCCTCGTCACACTCGTCACCCAACCCGTCCTTATCCGTGTCCAGCTGGGAGCTGTTAATGATGGTGGGGCAATTGTCTGTGCTGTCCTGGTGCCCATCGCCGTCGCTACAAGCACAGAGACAAAAAGAAATGGTACGCCAGCATCAGCTCCTGCCTCTTCATGGGGGACAGCACGGGTGCCTGAGCAGGAAATGCACTAGAGGCACCCCCAGAACTGAAACAGACCAGTGGGGCACCATGACCTGGTGTCGCTCAGGTGGCTCAACAGCAAGGAGACAAGGAACAAACAGAGACTATATGATAAGGTGGCAGGAAGATGAAGAGTAAGCCTGGAGCTATAAAAATACTCAGATAAGGAAAAGAAAAAGAAGCCTTACGTGGAGTGGGGAAAGACACCAGAGCCCAAGATCCCAAACAATATCCACTCCTAAAGGGCATGTAAGGCACATCTGACAATTGCAGTGTCACCAATCAGAAGGCACCCAGGAGACAGCAAGAGCTCAACAGCTGGTGTCCCTTGTCACACGTTGTCCACAAGTGTCTTGGTGCTCATGAACGTGCAGGTGTGAGTGTGAATGAACATTTCTGAGAGACTCTGCATAAGCACCTGAAATCAGACTTGTTTAAAAACAAGTACCACTTTCACCCTATTACGTAGCAAGTTTTGTTACATTACAGTCACACAGGGCAGCAGCGAAGTAAGAAATAGAGAAAAAATTCTCTAGCTCCCAAGTACCCCTCCAGCCCATGGCTGCATCAGCTGGTTACAGTGAAGAGTCACCAGGAACACGGACACAGACTATAGAAAAGGGTTTGGGAAGTTATGGGGTGGCTGCATTTTTTCTCCATGCCAACAGTTAAGTGCATCTGTGCAAAAAAATGGCCTGAAGTCAGGCGTGTTTTGGACACGCACCATAAACAAAATGGTTGCTGGCGAGAAGCAGGCGTGTTTCCCCTCAGTAGCTTTTTGCCTAGCACAGTCAGAGCAGAAGTGACATGCAGCCAAATTAAGGCAGTGCTGCAGCTTATAGCTATGCATATTCCCACCTATCTCTCCCTGCTTAAGAAAGGTGCTTTAATTTTAGGTCAGAGCAACTAATGTTTGCACATTCTTGACATAAAATGCAATGAGGACCATGCACATATATCTGTTGCAAGGTTAGCCTCAGGCAGAGCTATAGCATTTCTACCAGGAAACGCTTCATACACATTAGTTAGGTTTGAGGAGAAAAAGAAAACATGTCCTTTTTTAAAAACAGGAAAAAACCAAGGGCATATCTACTTAAGAGTAAAACAGCTCCCAGCTGGGGATCTTAGCAACTACTGGCCCAAGACTGGAAATGCTCCCTGTGGAGGCAGGGAAGTGGGCTCCCCACACTTACTGTCCCAGACAGCAGCACCAACAGCCCTGGGGGTAGACCCTGCAGCTGCCTGCAGCTGGTGAAATGCTGTGCCAGCACAGGATTTATCACTTCCCTTTCCTCTTGCTTTAAGAGAGGAGCACAGGGGAGGACTTGCCACCCCAAAAGCTGGTTTTGCAGAGGCTGCATTCCTCCCTGAATGCTCAGGGCACGTAAAAGCCATAGAGGCGCCTTGTCACTCTTGCTGTGCTAAAGCAAAGGAGTTTATCTGCAAATCTTTTACAGTTGGTAATAAAATTCTATTTCTGAAACACTAGTTTTTTATGGAAAAACATACAGCCCTTAACTGTGAAATTTCTGCTAAAGAACAAAAGAAAGAAAAGAGGAATGAAAAATAAAAAAAAAGAAAACAGATGTTACCTCACTAAGAAGCTCTGAGCAGTGCTCAGGGTTTTACAGCCAGAGAACTGCTCTGAATGTCACTTCCACAGGAACTCACAGGAAGTGTGTGTGAACACGGGGCTAAAGGTGAAGGGCCTGTAACTGTACTGCTACAGGGAAGTGAACCAACAAGGGTGATAAATCATAACATTGTTTTTGAACTAACATCTCTTTGAGGAGGTATTGAAATTAAATCCAGGCTAGTATGAGGGATTACAGCTCTCCAGGAATCAGTAGCATGCTTCAACCCAAGACTAGCCTCTTCCATTCCCTGCTGTTGTTACAAGCCACAACACAGCATACCTGTCCTGATTGGTATCGCAGGAATCTCCAACCAGGTCATTGTCAACATCTGACTGCAAAAGGAAACAGAGAAAGTTCCAGTATCAGCTGCTGAGACCATCTTTTAAAATGGCAGTATTAAATTAAACCACAAACAAATTAAATACAATTAAAATAAAAGCATGGAAAAACATTTGTTTTACAAAATGTATTTTCTTGTTTGCATCATCCATCTAACCAAAAAGTCAGTTTTATTAAAGAAAAAAAGACAGACAATGAATAAACAGGGTTAAACTTGATTGGAGCAGTTCAAGCAACATGAGTAGTTCAAGCAAGATGAGTAGTTCAAGCAAGATTCCTCTACTACTGGAAATAAGTATCTCTCATTTCTAACCAAGGTTGATTTCTTAAGCAGCTTTAAAAATCTACCATGGTTCTTTAAAGTTTCCAGCATTTTTTGTTAGTCACAAAGGGCTTAATCAGAATTCAAAAATTATGAAAATTCTCATTGACTTCTAACGTAGGAGCAGTGAGGGTTTTGCTAAATAAGGACACCAGGATTTTGTCCTAATTAAAGAAATACCAAGTGTAACTAAATCACACCACTGTTGTGGAGTCAGGCATTGGACTCCGTGGGAGTGGAGCACGCCCACATTTCAGAGCACAACAGTAAAAGACCCTGCCTGGGCAGAGGTGCTAACCACATCCCAAGCTATAAGAATACACCTTGTGGCTCCCCTTTCCCATGCCAGGAGAGTCTGAAGCTCCATAAAACTTTCCTGAATACCTGCTGTTAAAAGATAAGCACTGTGGCTGCATGGGCTGCCTCATTCTTTTGCATCTTTTTGGACTTCAGCAGTCCCTTTCCCTAAACAAGGATATTTTTTCCTTCTGCCTGCTAACCTGGTTTGGGTTGCTGATTGTAGGGCAGCTGTCACAGGCATCACCAACACCATCATTATCCTTGTCCTTCTGGTCTTGGTTGGGGATCCTCTGACAATTATCCAAAAGGTTCTTAATACCTAGCGAAAAGTGGATTGGATGGTAACTAAAAACAATTCCCGTCTTTGTTATTGGATAACATAAAGATCAAGAACAGTAAAGACACTATTCCTTTTCAGCAACTATTTAATCTTGCAATGACATTATAAGCCTGCACAGCAAATCTTTCTTATGTGTGCATCCATTCACTTAAGAGAAGTTAGAAACATCGTGCTAAAGAACAGCTTTCAACCCCACCACACACACTTCATTAATTACAGAATTCATTCAATCCTGTTCCTGTATCACAGCTTACAGGATGGGATGTTTCATCTTTGCTATTACATTTGAAGGGTTGTGATTTTTTCACGTCTTTCAAGCTTCCTACAGCAATGAAAATAATACATTACGTAGCTCTTGGACATCTGGGACAGGCAGCAGCTGGCTACTCTGGGATGTTTGCACCTTTAAGGAATTACTGAATAACCAACGACCTTAATTTATATACGAAACATGGCTTGGTTTATATGTTCCAGTGTTCAGTGCTTCCAATGGAGGCTAAAAGATACATATTCATCTAAATGAAAACGATTCCAAACACAGGTTTCATGAAGAAAGACAAGGTGTTACATGACACTTAGCAGCTGGTGACAGGAAATCTCGTGTCGTGGTTTAACCCCAGTCCCAGCCAAAACCAGCACATCTCCTAATACACAGCACATTCTGGGCAAGTTTCAAGAACATCAGAGAAGCTGGAAGTGAAGAATTACCAACCATCTCCATCCATGTCATCATCACAAGCATCTCCTTTCCCATCACCATCTGTGTCCCTCTGGTCATTATTCAGGACATTGCGGCAGTTGTCACAAGCATCTCCAAAGATATCTTGGTCGCCATTTCTCTGGTTAACATTGGGAGCCAAGACACAGTTATCCTGCAAGAGACACAGATACAAATCAGACATGAACCGGCTCCAGAATCTTTAATTTCTACTTCAGTGGATTTATATAACTCTTGTATTTATTTCTACTTTCACAAAAAATTATTACTGTGAGCAGTTTGCCATTTTATGTGAATATTGGCTGTGGATCAGATTCCACTGGCTATCTCAAGGCTCTGCTTTGAACCACACTGTGGGAACCCTAAACATAAACACCCAGTATCACAAGGCTTTATTTGTAACTTTGACTTCTGAGTCTCATTTTGGAATGAGTATCCATGAGCATCCATGGTGAGTAACCTGTTTTGGTGCCCGGGCTTCCTTACATGGTCCTTCTCAAAAGCTGCAGTTCAGAGACCCTGACAGGGTTTGTTGATGCTTTTGGTGAAAGGCCGTTGCCCCCTTCTGGTAGAGACTCAAACCAAAGCTGAAACACTTGGAACAGGACTCGGATGCAAAAAGGTCCAAGTCTTTTTTTTTTTTTTTTTCAACCAAGCTGCTGTTGACTCTCAAAGACTGTCAGGAGGCATATGGAAAAAACTTTATTTCAAAATGGTGTAAACTTTCCTCTCCTATCTAGCACACCTGTGACCTCATCCTCTTGCCCACACTGAGGTAGAACAAAGCTTAGCAACAATATAGAAATTAACTTGATTGCGAAGGTACTGAACCTGCATATAGATTTACAGTTGAAGAGGGATTTAACATCTTTCTTTGTATAACATTAGTAAAACCAGTTTCTTCAAGCTACCAGAATTTAGGGTTGGCCTCTGTGGCAAAACAGCCTGAGACAGACCTGTGATTGCTAGTGTGCCCTAGCTCCACATGGACATTTGTGCTCTGGACAGGGTGTTCTTGTTGTCTTCCTTGGAAATGCATTAAGCAATACTGCAGAAGTATCTTAATGTAGAACAACAGTGGGCATATGAGGATACAGGATGAACACAAAAGAGCTTCCGCAGTCTGAATTTATTCTGATATATTTTTCCAGTAGTGTACCCACATGGAAACCTCTTTCACTTTGAGAACACAATTCAAAGCTTTTTCAAGTTACTGGCAAGACACCTATTAATTTATGTGGGTTTTGGATCCCTCATAGAATGTGATGTTAGGTCAACCTGCTCTTTAAAAAGAAAGACACTAATGCAAGTAATGTTCCTGAAGGCCATGCTATAGGAGAGCGTAACAGAAGGACACATGTTCTGTATTACAAAAAGGTCTAGAATTCAATGCTAAAACATAATAATGGAGCATACACTGGTGGGATTTAAGGCTGGGTGAGACAGCCTGGGTATTTTAGGTCTTAAAATAGTGAGCATTACATAAAAGAAAAAGACAGGATTTAGAGAGCTGCTGACAGTGATGGGTATGGGATAATCTGTGGCAAATATTAGTGAGCCAGATTTCAAAATCGCTGCCTATTGCATAATGTGAAATCCTTCTGTTTGCACAGAGCCCTGCACCCTGATCTGTACACAGCACCTGCTCATTGGGAATGCCATCTCCATCTGCGTCGTCATCACAGGCATCTCCTATCCCATCACCATCAGCATCTTCTTGTCCAGAGTTTGGGACAAATCGGCAATTGTCCTAGAGAAAAAAAGAGACATGTCTTGCGTTCTATAAGTAAACTGGATGCCTTCATAATTTGAAAGAATTTTTCTATTATTGTTTTAATTAATCGATTAATCAAATTAAATACAATTTATCCAGAGGAATTCAGTAACTTGAAAAAATATTTTCCAATACATCTAGTCATGTTTCTTCCACTCTTTCTCTTCACCCCTTCATGTTCTGAATTACTGCAGGATTAAGAAAGAATTTCTTACCTTTCTGCAGTTTTCAGCAGAGCACAAGAGTTCTTCGTTAGGGTAGCCATCAATGTCAACATCTTTTCCACAAATATAACCATCACCAGCCCAGCCAATGCCACACTATCAATAAAACATGATGGTAGTACTACCAAAAGGTTAATGAGTCACTGTAGCAATATCCAAGAGGGAAACCCTACATCAGACTTGAAAACACTAACATACAGAAGGCATGGACAGACACTGAAGTACAATGAGGTACATTTCAGCATGTCTCTATGTGGAAGGAAAATCTTTGTTTCAAGCTCTCTATAACTAGGCACAGCTAGAAAGAGCCAAGACTTGATGTTAAATGGAATGTGTGCCTGCAACACCTTATGATTTCAGTGGGAGCTATAGATTTCTTTTAGACACTGGTCAGGAATAAATTTTGGTTCTTCACCAAAAGGTGAGGAAAAGAAAAGAGGAGACCTAGGCAGAATATGCATCTAGCGTCTCAGTAAGGGGCCCGTGGTTAGATGGGATGACTGTGTTTTGTTCAGTATCTCAAGAGTACATCTGCAACTAGAGGAAGTTTTAAGAGAAAACTGTGCTAACAGTTACTGTTTGCATCAGCAAATCATGTGCATCTGCACACAAGTTTCTCCTAGCCAATTAAATTGGTATTGTTTCAAACCAATGCCTAATTTGTGTTGTAACTGAAGATACATGCATAGACCTGCATGTCACACTCTGGCCTCCCCTTAAAATGAGGACTTGCCTAACACAAGTATCTAGGCATCTTCCCATTACAGCACGGACTTAAAATATCCTAGATTCTTCTTTGAAATAGATGTACTTAAAAATGAGACCAAAGCAAGTGCCAGCAAAAGCACACACTGTATCCAAATTTAGGATGCAGGATTAGTCTCTTGCTTCCACTTGCAAGTTGGAAAAACTAAGTAATATAAGTTAGACTCTTACAATGAAAGTTCATATGCCACTTGGTGCTCCTTTCCTCCCACGCCTGGAAAGCACAGTACAGCCTACCTTGCCTAGAATCTGTGGTCTCACTCGGAAAAATACCATCTCTATCAGCAGACAAATACAGGCACATTGGGTATGCAGAGAGGATCCCTACTCACAGCTATGTAGCTGAGCACCAGGAGAGGAATTTGTCCTTGCAATGTCTTGTGTAGAGTGACACTTGACAGTCCTTTCTGAGGACACTATAGAAAGTCTATAAAAGCCATTCCCAAAAGATCTAATTACACAGACACAGCAAATATGGTACATAAGTATGGCTGCGTTACAGACATATTACAAGAAGAAAACAATTGCAAGATAGACTCAGCCTGGTTATTTTTGTAGCTGGTCTGGGCCAGTGTGCCACAATCTGGTTAGAACACCCAACTATCTAAAATGACCACAAAGGCTTCCTCAGTTCCAGCCTAAAAAAGGCTATTTTTCACTGTACAAACACATGAATTTATGAACTCACAATACATGTCACCTCTCCTCTCCTCTCCTCAATACAACGGGCATGGACACTGCATGGATTGAGGGCTCGATTTCTGCAGCTCCTCTCAGCCTGGCATCCTCTGGCTTGGTCTCCTGTATATCCTGGTTTGCACTGCCCACAATGGTAAGACCCCTGTAAGAACAAAAAGTTACTACCCAACCTTTTAACAGGACTTCTTTTTCTTTTAAAGCAAGCATGTGAGCGAGATTCATGTCACAATGCTTATGCTGTGCAACTGTAGTTTTTCATCGATTGAGGCCTCTTACACTGTGAACAAACTTTATTTTCTACGTGAAATTCAGGTTTGGCTCCCACAGTGCACGCTGGAAAACATGCTCAACTCTCACCTGTTTAGACCAGCCTTTTGTTAAGCCAGAGAAAAGTCACGTAGCAGCAAAAGCTTCTTCATGATGTGTTGTCCCTGCCAGCAGCACTCTGTGCTGCTTCCAGTGGCCAAAACTTTGTGTAAAATTCTAAGCAGCACCTACCTAATCAGTTTGGATGCTCTTATTTCAGCGTAAAGCAGACCCATCAGTTATCTAAACTCAACTGGGCACAACTTTTAATCAAAGAGAGACAAGAAAGTTCATCACATCTTTGCCCCATTTTATTTATTTTAACTTAAATGTATTTAAGCCAACTTGAGCTAAATCTTTTTCTTCAGAAATGAATTCAGGAGTTGAAGACACAGTCATCCTCATTTACACTGCAGAAAGAACATCCATGTAACCTTTTGCAGTGGTTTACCTAGATGCATACATCTATGTATTTTACATTTATGCCACTCTCTTCTGTAAACAAACCCAAAGGAGCTAAGACAAGTAATCTCAGTGTGTGCTGAGACAATCACTATGAGAGATATAAATGGATAAATGCTGATAAGAAGGAGTCTTCATGCATCTAATGTAGCTTTTGTCTCTATCTCACATACTTGTAGATTTGTAACCTATAACATAAAAGTTAATTGAAACCAATCTTTTTTCCTTATAGAGAATAATTATTTTTGACATGTCAAGGAACAGAAACAGGCAGATCTCTGAAAAGCTTGTGCATCCATCCCTTTTGTGAAAGTGAGGTGCTTCACACAACTTCACTGTTCCCGTACAAAGCCTGTTGGAGGAACTGTGAGGATTGTCCCAGTCCACCATGATAGAGAGATACATTTACTACCCAACTGGGCATTATTTTTGTCCTCTGTTCATAGCTTAATTCCAAATTTAAACTCTGTGCTGTCTGCATACTTTCAGGCTGAAGATGAAGATATACAGATGATCGAAGAGTAAAATAATCACTGGGCCATGCAAATGGTATGGCCTATATAAAACACAGCAGCCCGTGCACTTTCTCTTAATGGATGCCAGGGTAATATCATCTGGAGTCTGCTGAATTTGCTCAGTATATTCTGTCCTATATCAAGCCCTGGTATGCATTAAAATAGCCTTTAAGGCAACACTTCCAGACCAAACTGTTTCTAAAGGGAGACAGGAGTAAAAAACCCACACTGCTCTGTTTTGACAGATGGCAGGCCACTTGTTGCCCTATGCAAACAGAGCCTGATGGCCTCCTGAAGAGGACTAATCATGTCTAGTCATGCAGTAAGATACAACATGTGACAGAAATGTTCTACATATTAAAAAAAAAAAAAAAAAGAGAAAAACATATTGAACAGTGAAAGCAGTCCTAGAAAAACAAGGTTATTCAAAAGAAAAGCACACCACTTTGAACACTGCTGGTAGTCTCAACAGCAGCTAGCTGCAAAAAAGACCACCTTTACACCTGCAGGATACTTTTAACCCTTCTCTTGTTACGGAGAAAGCCTGCTCTGTGGGGCCAGCTACAGCAGAACAGCATTTGACAGTGCGTAAGTGGCACATACAGGACAACCAGGTGATCAGGCCCAGTCAGCGTGGGTTTATGAAAGGCAGCTCCTGCTTCTCCTGATCTCCTCCTGTGACAGGATGACCCACTTAGTGGATGAGGAAAAGGCTGTGGATGTTGTTTACCCAGACTTTACTAAAGCCTTTAACATGATTTCCCCACAGCATTCTCCTGGAGAAACCGGCTGCTTATGGCTTGGATGGGCATAAGCTTTGCTGGGTAAAAAACTGGCTGGATGGCCGAGCCCAAAGAGTAGTGGTGAATGGAGTTAAACCCACTTGGCAACCAGTCACAGCGGGTGTTCCCCAGGGCTCAGTTTTGGGGCCAGTTCTGTTTAATACCTTTATCAAAGATCTGGATGAGGGGATTGACTGCACCCTCAGTAAGTTTGCAGATGACAGCAGGTGGGGTGGGAGTACTGATGTGCTCAAGGGTAGGAAGGCTCTATAGAGGGATCTGGACAGGCTGGATTGATGGGCTGAGGCCAATTGTATGAGGTTCAACAAGGCCAAGTAAGTGCCGGCTCCTGCGCTTGGGTCACAACAACCCCATGCAGCGCTACAGGCTTGGGGAAGAGTGGCTGGAAAGCTGCCTGGTGGAAAAGGACCTGGGGGTGCTGGTCGACAGCCAGCCGAATAGGAGCCAGCAGTGTGCCCAGGTGGCCAAGAAGGCCAACGGCATCCTGGCCTGTATCAGAAATAGTGTGGCCAGCACACAGGACTAGGGAAGTGATCGTCACCCTGTACTCAGCACTGGTGAGGCCGCACCTCCAGTACTGTGTTCAGTTTTGGGCCCCTCACTACAGGAAAGACATTGAGGTGCCGGAGCGTGTCCAGAGAAGGGCAACCAAGCTGGTGAAGGGTCTAGAGAACAAGTCTTACAAGGATCAGCTGATGGAACTGGGGTTGTTTAGCCTGGAGAAAATGAGGCTGAGGCAGAGACCTCCTCAGCTGAGTGAAAGGAGGTTGTAGTGAGGTGGGTGCTGGTCTCTTCTTCCAAGTAACAAGTGATAGGACAAGAGGGAATGGCCTCAAGTTGCGCCAGGGGAGGTTTAGTTTGGATATTAGGAAAAGTTTCTTCACCAAAAGGGTTGTCAAGCATTGGAACAGGCTGCCCAGGGAAAAGGTTGAGTCACCATCCCTGGAGGTATTTAAAAGACGTGTAGATGTGGTGCTTAGGGACACAGTTTAGTGGTGGACTTGGCAATGTTAGGTAAATGGTTGGACTTGATGATCTTAAGGGTCTTTCCAACCTAATTGAGTCTATGATTCTGTGATTCTAAGTGAAAGGTCCAACTTGCTTCATAGCATTAAAATGGTTGTACACCCCTTCTATTTGATCCTAACATCTTTCAAACCATTTCTACTTTTGCTATGCTTGCTCTCCTGGATTTAATATCTATGGGTATTAAAAATGTTGTACCAATTGCAGCTCTCCTCCTCTCTGTACTTATTTAGAGGGGTATCTGGTACTGTCTAAATACCCTAACGAAGTGGAGACATTACTCCTATAAAAAGAGCATGCAGGGGAACAGCTTGCTGCAGCAGTTCCCAGGCAGGAGAGATGAGGGGAAGCAAAGGTTAAAACTTTCAGAGGAGGTTCCTTGCAATAACATACTCATAAACACACATAACTGGATGGTGTGGAAAGAAGAGTTCCTGCTGTTCCTCAGGGAAAGTTATAAGGATACAGCTCAGATGGACATGTTAACGACAAATCAAGTATTGATTTTATTATTAGTCAGGAAAAGAGGAAAGGATTCTTTGGTTTAGATGAAGCCAACAAAAAAATTGTATTATTCAGCTCTTCAGTCAGAGCCATAAATCCAATGCTAGCCTCATGGAATTTTAAAACAATCAGTTTTGTAAAGCCACAAATGAAAAGGTACTTACCAAAGTGTTTATGCAATGGGAATTTGGAACACAGAGTCCAAGTCCACCATTCTGACATTCATCAATATCTAAGCAGACCTAGCAATAAAACAGATCAACATGTAATAAAAACAATGTCAATTTGAGATCCAAGTCTGAAGAAAGGCCACTAAAGTTTAAGTGTAGAGAAGAGTCATAGCCTCTCCTGAAACCGCTCTCAGAATGACACAGACATACCCGTAGGCTAACTTTCCAGTGGATCTCCAGACACTTGTAAACCCTGAAGAGACACTGTGATACAGCAAATTTCAACCTTACGATGGCAGAGTTTAGACAAGAACTACATTCCCCTTGTAGGGTGCTTCAGGACATGCAAAAAATGACAGTAGAATAGGCTGTTTCTATCATACTTTTCCTAGTTCAAAGCCAGTTTACGGAAATCAGCAGAGCTTCCTTTAAAGTTGATCAAAGATATCTGTGAAGATAATGACATTTTTTCTTGTCTCCATACCGGTCCTGAGTATTAGACAGACTATTACTACTGCCATTACAGCCAAACAAACACAACTCAGATCTTCTAATTGAAACACTCTGAGCTCTGCCTAACTGCACAAGGCAATTATGGAATGACTGAAGTATAAATAAAATGCAATACAGATGCATTGATATAAACCAGCACCTTGCAATGGCGGTTGCCACAGGGACGCTGCCACTCACCTGCTTATTGCTCTTGGCGTAGCTCAGTCCTACCCCTTGCACAGTTTGTCCTGTATATCCTGGGGGACAGGTCTCACATCGGAAACCTGGAGCAGTGTTCACACATCGCACTCCAGGGAAACAAGGGTTGTAACGACACTGCAAAGAAAGAAATGAACTGAGCACGTTTGTGCTTCAGTAACATCCAGACTCTAAATATGTGCACACATCTCTCAGTCAAAGGCAATACGACATGCAATGTCTGTATGTCTTCTGTTCAGAGCTGGCTTACAGAGGAAACAGTCTCTGCAGGTATTTCGGACCCCAGAAGGTCTTCAGCTATCTCTGTAATTTAAGCAACATTTGCAATCTTCCATTATAGCCTGCAGTTGATGCCCTACACTCTGATCCCCAATCCATCCTTTTGCTGGGCAGGTTCATCTCCCTCGGAGGCTGAGAGCCTCCTGGAAGGGTCCAGACCACAATATCAGGAAAGTCGTGTAACTCCAACCCACCAAATGGTCCTCTTTTGTACACACAGAAGTGGCAGCGGCATTTCCCCTCATTTATATTTGGGCAAATCTCATAGCCAGAAGCAACCCAAACATGAGCCAGATGAGCAGGGAAGTGTCAGTGGCACCCACACATTTCTAGACCGGAGGCCCACAGACAACCCTCAGCACTTCTCCCAAAATACCACATGCCCACAGAATCACCCTTGGCCTGAAGGCAAAATTCGCTTCATTGCCTCAGGTGGTTATACAGAACAGCTGTAACACATTTCACTGGCCTTGTGGGTGCCAGTTTGGGAACCACATCACGCATTGCTGCCTCTCCAATATCAACACTAGCTGCTAGGTAGTATTTTTAAGAGTACTGAAAACATCAGCATGCCATAATGCTGCATATGGCTTAAAGCCAACAATAAATAAGAAACATGAGAAAGAAATATAGAAGAGTTTTAAAAATACGCCATTTCCCCCCCCTCCATAGCTAACAGAAAAACATCCTCAAGATGGAGGGAGAACAAGCCAAAAGATATCCACCTACAACAAACATACAACTTGTAACCAAACACACACACAAGGGAGCAAGAAAAGGTATGTTTAATATCAAAGCACGTTTGACAGAGAGATTTGTTAGAAGTAGGTTCACGAGCATAAGGAAAATGTAAAATGTAGGACAGACATTTTGTGCTCCTTATTTGCTACGGATTTTTTATTGTAGGCAGCAGAGGGCACTCAAATTACACGATACACAGAGCAGAGCTGCAGCTCCCAAGATACAGGCAGCAGTATATAAAAGTAATGTCTTCAAACTGGTAATGAATAAGGGAGCACATTGCAGAAATGCTAACAGCCTCAGAAAAGATGATAGCAGCTCTTAGTGAGGAAGCTTCTAGATTTGTCTTTATCAGAATTTGTACATTAACTTCTTTTTAAATGCCAGTTATTAGGAAATACAGAAATAGTTTATACAGTAGAAAGGTGCTCCCCGAAGAGATTGCTAAAGACGTTTAAAAAAAAAAAAAAATTACTTTCCTTCTTAGTCTCAGCTAACTCAGGAAAACAAATAATATGACACATCCCCTCTTATTAGACAATGAAAAGCTATTGCCATTTATTATCTCTTTTTTTCCCCTCTGCGCAACCATTAGTGAAAATCCAGCTGTTAAAGGAGATGTTTACTGGTGAACAAAACCACACCAGAGTAGGTGGCATTTTAGTAGCAGCGTCCACGTGAAGACCTCATATAAGCAAGACTGTATCTCTGTGATACCGTTTTGGCAAAACTTCCTTGCTGTTTCTAATGTGAGATCAGGTCTGCCATGTGGAGTGGTGGCAGGAACATGAAGGCCCGTCAGTCTCCAGTGGCAGAGCCTGAATGCTCACAGAAAACTATGTTAATGTCAGGCCAATACAGACCAGTCTCCGTTTGTTTTCCCACCACTGCTCTCATGGATAGAGTTGCTCCAACCCTGAAAATGGCAGGGAAGACATTATTGCCATGTTCTGCCTCAGTCTGGGTATGGCTCAAGAGGTGGAACCCGTCCATACTGGTGGGCTCCACCTAGGCTGGCTTAAGTCTCTCACCAATGTTGTCTGTGGCATGAAATTTGCCACAGCTGTCTCAGCTTCACCTCTTGCATTCACATTTCAGAGCTTCACCTCCAGTTTTTGCACCTTCTGTTGCAGCAGACACAGTCCATGTCACGTCAGGCAAAACAAAAGACATCACCTAAAACTCAGGAAACTGCCACACTCAACCCACTTTCTCTCCACAGTGTTTTTCACAGACAGATAGAAGTTGGCACATTGCATGCTGTCTGCTGATAGCCTACAGCAGGGAGTTAACCAAAGGAGCAGTCAAAGAACATCTCCTGTTGGCTAAGACGGAGAAAAAAGGAATTGCTCTTGCTGTTTTACATCATTAGGCAGGTACATTGGTAGTACCGTGTTATCCACAGGCACAGTTAATGACCTAATTCTCCTGGTTCCCTGGTGTACTATATGCAGGTGCTTTTCCACAAAACTCACCAAAGAGTAATGGCAAAAATCACCACACAGAAAAAATGTGGTGAAGCTGTAAGTGGTTTTGTATTTTGTGTTCTGAGTTAGTGTCACATTCCAATTAACACAGGTTTTACTTAATCGTTTAAGATATTGTAAATTTATTAACTCAGTCCTCAATACAAGCAAGCTCTGAATTTCTAACATACAGCACAAGGAAAAAAAATAGACTTAAGTCGACATTATCAGCTTTCAACACAACCATAAAGAAGCAAAAGGAACAACAACAATAAATGTTTATTTTCTTTCATAGATTTTAAGGTAAGGCTGAAAACATGGCTCCAGTTTGGGTTGAAGAGAAAACTTTGGTCTCCAAGGCTGGTTCAGGAGCACTACAATTTAAAGAAATAAAGCCGATAGTGACAAGAAGTGCTTCTGCAGCCTGTAACAGAAGCTACTGCATCTTCTTGTGGAATAGAAACAACTACGTCAAAAGCTTGTTTTGGTTGGGTTTGTTTTTTTTTTTTCAAACATTAAACTCCTTTAAGTGACTTCTCAACTCACCAGGGTATTTCAAGTTTTCACACACATAACCTCCATAAAGTTGCAGCAACAGCAAAATACAGAGGTAGAATCAAATCAGAACGAATTAATATTCACTGTGCAAGCAGTCAGCAAATGCTAAAGACAGCAAGTATCAGCAACCCATTGATATGTATGAAACAGTTGCTTTTTAGCTCCCCCCCCCCCCCTTTTTTTTTTTTTAATTCAGTGAAACTCACTATTTTACCTCGTCGATATCTGAGCAGGTAACTCCATTTCCCGTGAGCCCTTCAGGGCAGGGGCCGCACTGAAATCCCTCTGCTGTCTCCACGCACCTGACTCCCCTGAAGCAGGAATTAACTTCACATTTGGGTTTACTGCGCCTAGGAAGCTGAGTTGGAAAATTCACAGTTCCCAAACCTTTAATGCAGAAAGAATAACAGTTTCAGCAATTGAAAGAAACATCCATCATGGCTTTCATCTGGCAAGCGCTCTGAGGAGATCCCCAAGACACTGCACAGCAGGGGCTTCGTGGTTCTGCACTGTGCTGCTACCAGCTGTGCTGTGGCTGAAGAGACTTCATGCTGGGAATGGCCCAGCAGCTTGCTGCATCCCCAGACAGGGGAAATTAAGGCTATTTTGTTAGGTCCACGTGCTTCTCCTGGCTACACATGGGAGCCCTCCTGCTAGGTTAGTCCCAGCACAGATCGGCTGCTGGCCAGGGGAGGAAACTCTGAAAGCCAGCAACCTCAGATAGCCCAAGGCACTCGAGTGTGATGGTACAAGGCATTTCTCTGGCTAAATCGGCAACACTATCACTTCATAAGAAAAACAGTACCATGGTTTCGCAAAAGCATATCTGACAGTCTACAAATAATAAAGAAAGAAGCAGCAGCAGCTGGCAGCCCACGAACACGCAGCAGGACATGCAGGTACGCTGGCTTAGGTGCACAGAGACCAGCCCTGAGGAAAAGCAAGGTTTTCTGAGACTCTGGCAGGTGCTGAACCTTGGTACTGATGCATGCAGGATTTAAAGTCTTCTTCTTTGGCACTTACGCATAAAGGTTTACATGGCTGGAGCTCAACTTGAGTTTTGATGAGGCTGACAGACTGGGAGAAGAAATAACTAAAAGGCCTGATGAGTTTAAGGCCTTTTGCCCCACTCAGTGAGGGAGTATTTTGGTTTTTATACTGAGTGCATATGTGTCCTGATTGTCAGTTGTGTAGGAGGGCTATGCAGTGGCATTTGGGAAAGCATTTATTTCTTCCATTTAGTGAAAAGATGGAGACCATCTTTTCGGTCTTACTGCTGTTAACCAGTGACTGCCTACTCAGAATCAGACAACTTTCAGGTGGACTGCAGAGGATCTTCCTTAGACTGACAATACCAGCTAAAGCAGAGCATGATTCCTCCCTTGTCCTGCTAAGATTGTTCATGAGATACCTGGCAGGCAATGTCTCCCTCCCCAGGAACATGCGACACAGCTTTGGGGCAGAGCAAGAACGGACAGTACAGTGTGAGTAGTACTGCTTGGTTTAGTGGAGTTTTATCCCCCAATAGGTGATTATCATGTCTATGGAAACTGAAAGCTTTTTCTCTAATGAAAATCTATTTTAAACTTGTGTCCAATACATCTGGAACTTTGGACACAGTAGTTTTAAAAAAGTAATTCTTAGAAACCACATAAAGCTGATGCAATCAATACTAGTTTTAGAACGACTGTACATCTCATCTGGTTGCCTTTTACAGGCAATTAACAGGAATACTTACCACATACTTGGCACTCAGCTATGGTATTTCTCAGAAAAGTTGTTTCTTTGACCTTGAGGATATAGAAAATAAACATTATTTGGATACAAGCAGCTCCAGTTTGTACCTGGCTGCTAGAAGAACCATCATCATTTTTCCCCAGGATGCCACTCAAAGCACGCAACATAGGTACTCTATCTCAAAATGAGATGCTCTTTGTACTCCATAAAATTAAGGACAGTGATAATGGTTGTACTTTAGTTCAGCCTTCATCAACAGGACCTTTAAGAATGACATGCTTAATTAAAGGCATGGGCCACCAGCAGTTCCAGTTCTGACACTCACCAGCAAGTGGTACAAAGGTAATTTCAGTTCTGTGCAAGAGATCTCTCTCTGTCTAACGATGGGGCTAGGATGGCTACTCTAGTTCCTCCCCACTTAAGACACTAGATTTTCTGGATCTGAATAAGCAAGTCCCCAACACTCCCACATTCAGTAATCCTCCGCAGTGAGCCCAGGGTACCAGGACCTATATGGTTATTTCTTCTCCACGGTGTTGTGCCTCTGAGGCAATGAACTCTACCCAGGAGTTTATTGCTTATATGAATGCTGCCCTGACTCTATCAAAAGTGGCAAGCTTGGGGTATTTCACACTGAAGCCTTTATACAGTACCTGTTGTCTGAGAAGGTCTTTCACATCTCCCAGTATTTGGTTCATCTGCATCATCTGACCCATCAGCTGCCTATTAAAATCACCTGCAGGGAAACAGCAATGAAAAAGAGTGCACAATGCACATAACTCTCCTCCATTTGCCATGATAATTTCTGCGATACAAGATGGAAACACTGTGAAGAGCCAAGGAGGGCAGACATTACTGTTACTTAAGCCCTGTAGGAATCCCTAGAGAAAGAGTGATTTGCATGAACTCAAGGCTTTTCTGGACTGAACTCCACTATATACCACAGAAACAGGCAAAGCAGAAACCTCTCCACAGAGAGAAAAGCAGTGTGATTTTTCCACCACTATTTCAGTGTCAAGGCTCTCTAGTAAGACCTAACAACACTGGCAACTAATGCCGCCAGTGTTGCCAGTTCCCCCCAGGTCCAAGACCTGCAACCCTAAGAGAAATCTCAGGATTTCAAGACTGGGGTTTTGTGATAACGCATTTGGGACAGGAGGGCAAGGCCAGGGTATGACGTATCCCTGCATGCAATGGGAAGTCACTCTCCATAAGTGTAATCCATGTCACCAGAATGGATTCCTGCACACTTTTCAAAGTGAAGTTGCCCTGCTTTCTGAGCAAGCTCACTGTGCAGCTCCGACCATGCATCAAGAGCGCCTGCTCTGACGAAAACAGAGCATTTAATACCTGTGACAGTCATTTGGCTTTTCTTCCAAAAGGCAGCTCATCACACTGTACACAAGTTTCATGGCTGCATTTGCTTCTGGGGGGCGCAGAGTTTGTAGGGACTCACAAAACATCTACTCAATGTGCTATGAACTCACACCAAAGCCAGTTCTCAATACCAAGTAACAAATTAAAGACCTCTGAGACAAGACCAAAGTTACATCTGTAATGAGCTATAAGGAAGGACCAGAACCAATCCAGGATCTTCACATGAGACTCTTATCTGTTAAATGAAACACTAGTTTTGACCCAGTGACAGAGAAGAAGCAGAGAGCATGTTTAGTAGCACAGTAGCTTGTAGTAATTTCTGTTTGTAGCTCACTTCTGAGTTTGTAGATCTCTTGAGCAGCTATTTGTTTACTTCTCTAACTCTGTATGTCAAAACAAATTTCACAAATACATGATTTTTTAGGTTCTGAGCAGGCAGGATATTTTGATGTTATGTCCAATAGCTTCAGGGAGGTTTATTCATGTGCTACTTTTGTGAGTATTGAAAGCTTATATGAAAAAATGCTTTTCTTAATGTTTACCTCATTGTTTTGTACTTCAAAGCATGTCTAACTGTTTCCAAACATTCTAGCGGGAACTGTCTAACTCCTCACATACTACGTTTTCTTAATTTCAGATTTTATCATCAAAACACTGAACAAGTTTAAAGACTCAGGAACCACCTGTTCCAGAACCTGCCTCTGTTCTAGTCCCAACCTTGTCTTATTTTTATTTGGGAGGAAGGTGGCAGGACTTAATATCATGGGTATTTCAGAATCCCATAGTGGAACTTGGCACGCAGGCTGTTGGGACAGATGCTGGGGTCTGTTCTTGTTTTGCTTGGGTTTTTTAAACAAAGAATGGTTTAAGCACTATTGATTGAGATCTGAAAAAAATTCTCAAGATTTCAGATGCTGTTTGTTGGCTAGCATCTAAATCAAAACCAGATCTATTCCGTACAGTTATGTTTTGCAGACTGTTAAACTTTAAGGTGGACTAAAAGGTTATACTGCCATGAACTACATGTCCTGTTTGCAAATGTAGACAGCAGAGCAGAAACAGATGACTGACTCCCCAAAGTTGTTTTTTTTTTCCTCTTCCATTTAAAGCCAAGTCCTATGGTAGGCCCCACCTGCAGCAGAATGACCAGTGATAAGAACTCAGAGAGGCCCTTCAGGGAGCTGTTGGTTCACAGTATATTGTGGGGTGGCTTTTCCCAGGAGTGAGCAGGGTAAGCAGAAGGTACAGCCTGAAGCTATACAGTTATCTGGTCCTACCATGTAGTCTCTCTCATCCACACCCCACCTACTGAGGCAACTCCCCAGTTCAGCCAGTCCCTAGCGCTATACTCTGAGTCAGTAATAACCTAAGTAACAGAATGGCTTTCACAGCAATAATTAAATTCAGAGACAGAGCTGAAGAATAACTGTCCAACAGGGAACCGAAGTCCCTTGACATGCTTATTCTCTGTGAGCCTGAGGTTATGTCAGCAAGCTACTATGTCTTTCTCTTCCCAGGACCTTGCAGTATAGAATCATAACATGGTTTGGGTTGGAAAAGACCTTTAAAGATCATCTAGTCCAACGCCCTTGCCATGGCAGGGGCATGCTTCACTAGGTCAGGTTGCTCAAAGCCCCATCCAATGTGACTTCAAACACTTCCAATGATGGGGCGTCCACAGCTTCTCTGAGCAACATGTTCCAATACAGGGCCTTGGATTTAGAGCAGGAGATCAGCTCATTGCACAGCTAATTGGCCCAGGCAGGGCAAACATACAAACACTAGCTTGTGTAATTGCAGGCCACAGTGAAATGCCTCATAGATACTTCTAGCTCTCTTGGGAGCAATACTGGTTCAAGCACCCCACTTGCCGCCATCCAGCAAAGTCAGACTCCTGAAGTGTCATTCAAAGAGATTGTGGTTGCTTGGCCAGAGATCCAGCCATGATTAAAGTATGGATGATGGGTGATGAGAACAGTTTCCTGTCAGCCCATAATCCTCCACCAAAGGAGTTGCATATGCAAGTTGCACATGGAATTACAAAGAGGCAGGTTTGAAGTAAACAGAAGGAGATATCTCCTCAGACATGTGATTAATTTCTTGCCAGGAGGCATTCTTGATCATGCATTCGAAACTGACTGGACAGATCCATGGAAGGAAACATGTATTGAGTACAAAACACAAAGACTCCACCTCTCATTCAAGAGCATTGTATACCAGGAACTGCTGGAGAAAAGGAAAGCATTCAGGGAAATGCACACTGTAACTCCACTGTCCTATACTCTTGCCCTTGGGTCTATATTGGCATACTGTCTCTAACAGTAGCTAGGTTAAAAGAATCTTTGGTCTGGTGCAAGACAGGTATTTTTTTTACACTATGTCAGGTTCAGGTACCCTACGTGAACTAAATGACCTCCAAAGATCCCTTCTGACCTGAATGATTTCGTGATGATGATTACATGCAGCATACTAATCTGATCTACCAAACCCACTGCATCTTGCACTGTATTTTCCTACCCACACGGGAAGATCCAGATATACATGTTCAACCTCTGTCTGATCATCATATTCTCATCTACACTTCTTAGGCGTCTCAGCCTCACAGACTGAACATGGAGGGAACGCTGCTGCCACAACAGTGAGCAATAACCAGGCACACAGTCAAAGCCATGTACAGTTACTCAAGTCCAAAGATCTCCCAAGCATTTTCCAACTAGTATGAAAACACATGTTTTTACCAAGGTGCATAGGTGTCACACCCCTATACAGCTAAGCATTTGCATTCCAGCTTTTTCTGGCTGAAGGCAAAATTGTGGTTCTCTGATATATTGCTCCTGTAAAAGCACATCATGAAGCATATACAAAGTGCAAGACAGCTGAATTAATATTGCTGTTGGAACATTTGCACCTTTTCCTTTGATGGATTTGACTATGAGGACTTTGAATATAGCCATGTGAGGTTTACTATTATTATTATTATACCAACTCCACTTGAAGGTTATAAGCAACTGAATTTGAGAAGCTCAGCCAAGCAGAGGCAGCCAGGGAGAGACAATATCTCTCTGTATTACTACCATTTGCATTATTGATTAATGAGCAAAAACTTACAAATGAGAAAGCTGCAAGCCTCCAATCTGGAAACCTCACTCGGAGCTGTGAGTTTTTCCAGGAGGAAACACCGGATTACCCTTTCCTTCTATGTGCAAAGGCCTGTTGATTTAGGGAAAAAGAGAGACCTTTCATGATAAAACTCTGTATTTTTTGCCTAGGTGTACATATGTTAAGAAGGAATAAAACAGAAGCATATGCAACTGAGTATTTACACAGCTAGAAGGCAAAACAGATTCTGTTATTACTGCATACCACTGATGCCTATATTCATGTAATGGACCCAGGGTGCTTTCATATAAAATTTGTGTACCTTGTCTCTATTCTAATCAAAAGTAGCAATGCTGCAGGGTTGGGTTTGGCGGGGTGGGGCAGGAAAGGGTATAAGAGAGAGAACTTCTCATGGATCCTATTTCAAACCTTGAACTCACTTTTTTCCCCCATGGTTGTCACATACTAACATATTACAAGCACAGGGTGAACCCATTCTTCTCCCGCACACCTGCAGCAGAAGGCAGATAGACAGGGACTAGGAAGGGGTACAGATGGGGCAGTCTATCCCAGGTTTGCTGTGTCAAGAGGTTAGAGAGCACCCTCACCCATCACAGGGGATTGCACCCAGCCCCTGGCGACCTGCAGGAATCCCAGTAGCCTCAGCTCCTTCCTTTCCTCCCTGTTCCCAGCTCAGTCTCCACAATGCCCAGCACAGGCAAAAAAATAATTGGGTTTGGAGCAGATTTCCAGACCAGCAGGTGACAAAAGTCTCAGCTAACTTGCAGCAGGACTAGTGGCTGCCTTGTAATGGCTTTTCCCACGCAGACCCACAGGCTCTGTAGCCATAGCACCAACATGCTCTGCAGTCTCCTGCGTCCTTCTTCACGCCTTGTTCCTCCCCTCTTTGTGACACTCCAGTGATCAACAAGAGATGAATACTGGCCATGTGGATAAGTGCATTGATAGGTCTTGCTACTCTGTCCATCTACCTGTTTTCATAAAGCCTGTAGCAGTGTATCACATTTAGGACTACTTCTGCCTGCAATTGTCTGCAATTTGAATACTTAAAATATTATTAAGCTGACACAAGCAGGTCACAATCACAAAAGTTTGTCTTCCAAATTAGGCTAAAAAGCCTCTTCTAATCATTACAGACTCCTCCTTCACTAGGACAACAACTCATTGCTTTATCATCATCAGCAGGGACCATTTTCTCTCCAAACTGAGCTGTTTCTAAAACATTTACAGGAAATTATCATGGCTGTAACTCAGTCAAACAAGTGTTATTAATTGCCTATATAGCTTCTCCAAATATTTATTATTCTTTAATATTCATCACATTAGCTTCTTTGCACTGATATCCTAAGGAAGAACGTTAAGTTCTGGTTGCAGGCCTTACCAGCATACTGAGGAACAGGTTCAATTTGTTGAAGAAAACAATCCTGCAGGTTTCCCACTTGGGCAAGTGTTCCTCCAGTTACCAGCTTCAGCTCATCTAGTGTATCCTGGACTCACAAGAAAAACAGAGCTCACAATTCTGGTACAACAATGGAAAAACTGTGAAATATCAGACAAAGTAAATTAATTTTTTAAAGTGGTTGTCCATTTCCTAAGCATGCAGGGCTCCTATGCGCTGACCCCTCCAGGACCACCCATCACCATCTGAACCTCAATAAAATCCCTAATCTTTGCCTTGCAGATTTTCACATAGCTATGGTTTTATTTTGAAATTTTTTTGTTTACTATTCCAATTCATAGGATCTCACATACCAGGAAGCTCACGTATTTTTATATCCATGGCATATAAGAATGATTTTTGTTGTTGTTGTTGTTGAACTGAATCCAAAGCAGTCTTTCCCCACCTTGTACCCCCCCCGCAACCAGGTCAGGAATGTGGTCACCTCAATGATTCTCCATATAAACAGGCTCATTTTCAAGCCTGTAGTGAAACAAAACAAGGGGGCAACCTTGGGGGCAGAATGCCTTTGCACCTTCTAATGCATATTTTGCATTAATGATGATGGAAGTTGCTTGTGGAAGATACTGTTTACCTTGGACTGCTGATACAGAGATGAAAGGAAGCTAAGCCAACCCCTGGTTGGCAGACAGAGGAGGAAAAGCTATTGTAGTCAAACAGATGGTGGTTGGACTCTCGCACCAGCTGAGTCGCCCCCTTCTTTTTTCTTTTTAGCCCATGTGGCTTATCATGAAGAGGAAAGCCACATACATAGCCAAGCATTGCTCATACTGAACAGCTGTAAGAAGCTGATGAAGAGCTGCACTTACTGTATCAGCTAAGTCCTTGCAAGAAGTACAGTCCCCAAGAAACACATAGACTGAAATGAGGGAGGCAGTAATTTATTTTTTTTAATAAGCTAAAAATTGTGTTTAAAACTAATAGCATTAGTACTGGGTTTAATGAAGCTAAGATTTCACCTGTTCCATAGGGAACTTATATTTACATTTATTTCACAAGTTAATAGTCAAGTATTACTGAAGCACCATTGTACAGAGCTTGGCTGCTGTGAGGGCTGAGGTCTGGATTCAGTGATCCAGAGGATCCCTGGTGATCCCTCTAAGTGCTCAGCGTGCTCCCAGTTTTCCCACTCACCTGTGGCTTCTCCTGGAAAGTGCGCAACTCTACTGCCACAGACCTCTGAGACAGCGCTGAAAATGCTTTTGGCAGGTCCTGAATGGCACCTACTTGCAGGCAGTCCAGATACAACTCTATTGTGCTCGATCCCTGCTGCAGGCCACTCAGCCACAAGATGACAGCATGGGGTTTCCCGTCAGCCAGCTGAATGTTGCTAAAGATCACCGAATTCAACCTCCCATCACTCTTCAGATAGCGCAGCACCACTAGTACAAAATACACAGAAGGACTATCAGAGGGTAGTAGATAACCCAAGGCTGATCAAGGAAGATCCTGTGGAAATCTGCAATTGCTTTGGTATTTTTCCACATGTCAGCTTTTGTAAATTCATCCCATATGCAGATATAAATGGTAATAATAAATGGGACATTGACTCTCAGAGCAGGATTACCAGGACTCTTGCATGACTTGTGAAGCACTGCTGCCTGCGCAGCGTTTTCCACTGCTTTGTCCAGGCCTCTAACTGGCTTAACCAACGTCACCTTACAGGGCGTAATGTGCTAAAATACAAGTGATAAAGGTGAAGGGTGTAGCAAACAGCCTGCAGCCAGCACTTTGGCAAGTACGTATCTGATAGACCTAGAAATACTCTGTAGCAGAAATGTACAACTAGAAAAATCAGTTTCAGTGATGCATATTGCATTCAGTGAAGCCATCTGACTGTATCCAAATGTGTCATTAAAGAAACCAAAGGAAGCATGATTCCAAGCCAATAACCTGCATTTCTCTGTAACAAATAGTAAGTAAAAACAAAATACAATGCAGAAAAGACATATTCCACCCCTAAAGATGACTAAGCCCCCTCTCAACAAGTTTTTAAGGCATTAGTGAATGACCTACTTGATAATTCACACGACAAATTGTCATTTTACAAAGTAAAATGCACTATCAAAAAACACAACAGCAGACAAACAAAAACTCTTATGCACTGCGTAATATTGAAAAAATGTCTCTTTCCTAAGGAAATTGGATCAGTAAGCTAGGATCTGTAAGCTAAATCTCTTAGACCAGCTAGCTAGTTCTCTCCACAAAATCTCTCCCTGGCTCTCCGAATGCATATCTTCAGAAGCAATGAGCTGAGTGCATCTAGACAGTGTATAACTACTCTACAATATTAGACAGACCTTGTTTCAAAGATCCCACTGATCACCAGCCTGCATATGCCTTATTTCCTCATGATAATGGTTACGTGCATTGAGGAGTCAAGCTGCACAGCTGCCGGGCACCTAAAGAGTTAAGTGCTGGCTCTTGTGAACATCTGTTTGAAGTTCACAGAGGGCTACTACTGTTGGATCAAGTGAGACCTCACAAATACTCTGACCTTCAAGAAACACCTACATTAACATGAGGTCAGCTGAAAATTGTGGATATAGTGGAGGGAAAAACTCTTATTATCTTCAGAGCTAATAACACCTACTGAACTCATCCCATTTCTATTCATTTAACAAATTATCTTCCCACCTCTCCACTACGAATGTACCCTCTGATGCTGTGATACCTCTGTTTGTCAGTGACCTTCTGAGTTACTGGGTACATCCTCCCTACTATTTTTCTAATTGCTCAGTCTAATGATTAAAAGAATCCAGCATGAGCAGGGCAGGGTATGTCTCCATCTTTAAAGTCTACACTACTGCTAAAGTCTCAGCAGCTGTGATCAATATCAGGAATGTTTTCACTGCTGTCTATGTCAAAACACTGCCAGCGCTCATATTTCCACAAAGGTGTATGAGGTCACCAGTAACTTGCTAAAAGGTAGTGTTTCTTGGCAAACTCAAAGATCTGGCAAGGCAGAGTACATTGCAGGCATTTTACTTATATGAATGCTATCCATGCCTGGTCATATGAAAGCAAGGTCTTTGGATCTGGGCTCTGCGTTCGGAGTGACCAAACGCAGCAGTAAGCTAGAGAAAGAAAGAGGAGATGGTGGCAGGGCCCAGAACAGACCCTGCCAGAATAGTTTCAGGACAAGAAGCAGTCTGGCTTGGAAGGAGGATCAAGTATTCCTTCCTCAGCCAAAGCCAAATATCCATCTGGTAAAGCAGAGTAGGCTTTTGAAGGGAGATTTTGCTGGACCACAGCCTCCGCCTCCATAAGATTTAACTCATCCAAGCCCCTGCATTACATATTTGCTGCTACGATATTCTACACTGACATTCATGAGAATACCTGGCTCACCCATATTGTTTAAGAAACAGATTTTCAATGAAACTCCTAATTGTGCCAGTAAACAGGAACTGCTTCACAGAATTGTTAAGTTACATCACTTTTATGCACTTACCGCTGTTTGTTCCGTAATGCAATCATTCAAAAAGGATAAGAAACCCATGGATGCTATTTGCCTCTGAAAAGTAAGTTGGTCTAACCAAAACAAGTTGAGCAGTTGCCCAGTAATTCAGATCGTGCTCTAAAAACATTTAGGCGTTATGAGCATTTTACTATCAGGTATACCACAACAAAACCAGAACATGAGCAAACCATTTGGAAAACAGCTCTCAAATGTGACACTTTAAAGGATAACCAAGGCCTGCTTTGGGCTACTTAGATCAGATTTGGGTGCTTAAGCAGAAATACCATGCAGAGGAAGGACTATGCAGATATGCACCCTTCCAAAACTGTAGATATTTAGACCCTGCATTTTGCTAAGAAGCCAACATTGGCTCACCACTTAAGTAATGATCTCCAGTCTTGAGAGGATCACAAACAGCCCTCACTCTCCATACTCTCAGCTCACATGACGATCTCCTGGATATGGTTTAGCTTACTGTATGAAGTAGCCATGTGGGACACTTGACAATTCCAGAGAAATCACCCATGAAAACTCTGCCTACTAGTCACATGCTGCCATATGACTTAAACAAGTAGCACTAATGTAATAAGCAGGCAAAGAGACCTCCATGGAACAGCCTTGCTGTGAAAAGCCTCCCTCTCTTTGATCAGTCCTTTACAACAGGTAGGTTACAGAGGTCCCCCACACCCCCAACACTGGTCACTGACAGTAGAAGTTTTTTCGTGCTGCCTATCTACATTCCACCATCCTGTCACAGACACTTCTCAAATACAACACCAACATACTGAGGACAAAACCAAATGAAGGCACATAACCTTCCACCAGAAAGCCTCTTAAGTCTGTTAGTTAAAGCGTATCAGTAACCATCAGGCATGCAGGTACTCTTGAAAATCAAAAGAGTTTGATATGTTCAAACACGCATATTTGTGTGTATACATATGCATTCCTATATATAACATTTGCACACACAATTGTGTGTATGTGAGAGGGAGAGAGGGAGTATGTGTGATCTATCATTTATTTAACAATTAGATAAGTCAGTGTTAGGAATTGTATGACACTGATAAGGCTGTGTGACCACATCTTAACTACCCCCAACACACACATAGCACAGAAGTTCTTCTTCCCTGACCTCAGAAGGATTTTGGCAGACCTGATAAAACTACCAATGTTTTATCTAACTCATTCCCCTACATTTTCCAAGCAAAAGGTATTCTTTTCTTTAGCATATAGAATAATTTTCCTATGTATAAACTGAAATTTCTCAGTAGAGCTTCTCAGTATATTGGACTCAGCTGCCTGATTACAACATTTGCAGCAGCAGATTATCATAGCAGTGGTGAAGTCAATGTAGCAACAATAATTTACATCATTCGACAATTTTTCGCTGAACCTTGAAGTTGCAATATATCCTAGATCTGGTCTAGAGAGTAATGAAAGCTCTCCATTTCTAAAAGTCTGCTGAAGTTCCTACTCTGAATCCTGGTTAACTAATTTCAATAAACAGAGAACAAACACTTTAATTCACCCAGAAGATCCCCTAAGTGCTAGGAATGTTTGTCTTGCACAGTCACATCTAACCTCCAGGGTCAGCAGAACAAGAACCTGCCTTTCATATGCATGAGGCGGCATGTACATGTGTCCCTCACATTCCTGAGTAATCAGAACCAGTGATTGTCCCAAGGGGAAAAAGAAAGGAAAAGAAAAAAGAAAAACAAATTGACTCCTTTCTCAGCATTGCTCAGAGCAAGTGCCATGGCAGAGTGGAGATACCAGCTGACTGCCAGGTCAGCTTCCCCTGGCCAAGAGAGAGCAGTATCCAGTGAGAGAAAGGAGAGAGAAGGGGAGTGAGAAGAGATGTAACTAACACTTTTCCCTTGTGAGGGGGGGCCTAAGTGGTGACAGCATGCAACAGGAATGACTCAAGCACAAAGGTTAATCACACAGTTTTCAACATCCATCTGTGACACACCAATAACTATGGATCCAACACTAGTTTTCCCTTACATACTCCAAACAACTTACCTTTATTCATCCGTCCCATTACCGTAAATTCAAAATACTTGCTGTTGTCAGCAGGCGAATACAGGCCAAATATGGTGGCTGTGCTCTTTGGCTGCAGTTTGAATGTTGAGAGCAAGTACACTTCATTCAGCGCAGGATCGCCAAATGCTTGTTGCAAGAAGTTCGTTACCACTCTCTTGTTGGAATACGGAAGAAGATCAAAAACTGAAAAATAAGCAAGTTTCAACAGCAATTTATATATAATAATGACCAAAGAAGAATGTAGTCTGAAGCCACCCACTGAAGATTGTACACTCTTCACTATTTCCATATGGATACTTTAAAATGAACCAAAGTTGTCCTACCTAAAATAAATAATATGATCACAAAAATTACCAGTATGAAGATCATCTTTAAAGATCATCTAGTCCAACCTCCCTGGCATTAGCAGGTACATCTTAAGCAACCTGATCTAGTGAAAGATGTCCGTGCCCATGGCAGGGGGATTGGACTAGATGATCTTTAAAGGTCTCTTCCAACCAAAACTATTCCATGATGCTATCAAAATATCATATAGATTGTGTTGCAACTGATTATCTCTTAGCAACTTCTTTTAAAAAGGAATTATTGATAAGTTACTGACCTAGAAATATCTAGTCTTCAAATTGAGGTACTCAAATATTTTCAGGTAGATGTCTAAAATTCTTCTCTTCTGAGGATGCACCTCAACAGAAACCTTTTTAACTTGTTTCTGCTTTCATAAATTCAGATGCTTGGGTTCACATTTCAATTGGTTGAGGATCCAGCATCAAAATCTTCAGACATATTTCCAATGTACTTATCCTAAGAAACATTTTGATGGTATTTGCAGGGCACCAATTAGAATGCTAAAAAGCCAGGTAAGCAATATGATGTTCATAACCTCCTTCTCACTTCACTGACTTCTGAGAAGATATATTACATAAATAAGACTCATCTTTCCCTTCTGGCACAGATAACAAAGAAGGACAGGCCTGACAAAAAAAATAACCCTGAAGGCATAGTGAAAGCTGTTTCAAATTTTTCTTTTAATTTTTGCATGATGCATCAGTAAAGAGTCTAAGATTATACTCATATGTGTCAGCTACCCCCCTTATGGCACTGAAACAACAAACGGGGGTTTTCCTCAATGAGCCTAAATCCATGATGTCTCCAAACTCAATAAACTATTCCACTAGGTTTCTTGATAATCTCCTATTTCAACCCACTGCTATTAAAGCAGTGTGTGTGTAAATATATATATATATATATATATATATATATATAAAAATACCCTTCCAATAATGTCTGATAAATGACTATGCACAAGTGTTATTTACATATATGGGCATATTTAGCCATTTTATACCACTGCCACTCCATAAGCCTATCATAGCTGGGCCATGTTTTTCTCCCATACCAGCACAATACTGTAGAGCTTCCACCAGAGAAGAGCCCTAACACCAGGCAGACAGCAAAGGCACATGACAGCACGTTGCGCCTTACCTTGATTCGAGCCCACGGTTGTACCACTAAATTTAGTTTCCCAGGCCAAAAAATGGTGGACCATTGCAGACGAGTCTTTTCTACCCAGCACAACCTCAAAGCTGTCGTCGTCAACTAAGGTGATGGGACTATCTTACCAATCCAGTGTTTCCATATGCTACAAGCAGGAGACGGAAGAGCGCTCAGAGGACAATCATATGGGCACACAGACCAACCCACAGCCATGTGGGAAACCCTATTCCCTTATATGAGGGCCTGGGTTTGTGCTGCTTCCATTGCTCATTCTGGAGCACCCATTCATCTAGGCAGTAATATCATTTCCAAAAAAAGAAAAATGAAGAGATTTTCCCCCTCATCTCATGAAACCATTGAGATACAGATCATTGCTTAAGTCTAGACTTGCATTGGGTCCAAGGATCCCATGAGTCTACTGAGAGTTTTCAGGACACAACACAAAAAGAATCAGGCCTTTGATTTATATGCACTTGTAATACCATTGTCAAACAACTAAGAAACACATATCTGAGATGAATCTGGTCAAAGGACTTCTCCTTCATTCAGTTCAGATTTACAGCATCCCAGGACAATCACTGCTCCCACTGAAACCAGTGACCCAGACAGCAGACGCAAAAGGCTGAGTATTTCAACACGTTTAGTGCACAGAGAGCAAAGCAATAGCCCAAGCAAGAGACTGAAATGCAACTCACTACTCTGTACAACAACATTTTGCAGGTAATAATTCATAAAATACAGCTGTGTCTTCTCAGCCAGAGCACCACAATACAGTACTTAAGTCTCTGACAGCACAAAATATAGCCATACATTTTGTCCAGTCCTTCTAGGTCTATTGGCTGATTTTATATCAATTCCTGTGAGACGGATTAATATCTGCTAGAGCCAAACACTTAAAAATGCAGGAGAAATATTCTAAAAGTAATGACTAAACACTGGCAAACATCTGCCTAACCTTACGGAAAACATTCATTGAAATTTTTGAAATTTGAATGGATGCTCAAATTGGTTTGGTAGTTGTGTTCTGTAAAGTGCATTGCCTCAACTGGATCCTTCGGCACCATGTTATAGAACCCTCTCTTGGGATATCTTTGCTGACCAGCATGTAGATGCAGTATGTGACCAGATCCATCCTTTAGCATAAATAACAGATATGCTAGCAAAAGTGGCTAGCAGAAGTGCAATGGGGTTATGAAAACTCATTTTACATCCTTAGTAGAGTTGGCAGAGAGAGACAGCTCTTAGACCTTACAGTTGCTTGTTTGTAAGGAACAAGAAAAAAAATCCACAATGATTTCAGATTTCATTTTTAGAAGAATCTCACCTTTTTGTTCCTCTCCCTGGAAGGGCAGACTTGAAAACAAACAGATAGAAAAGGACTGCTGACGCTGAAAGGCACGAGCAGCTGGTTTCAATCCATGCAGTGAGAGTGAGTACTCAAGCATGCCTCTGAGCACGAGTGTGCATACCCACTGAGCTAATCTGAGCCCACTCGTGAGACAGACCAAGAATTCTCTCCACTGCCTGCTTTCTGTGGTTTTTAGAAGGGAGCTGCTCACCCTCCTGTGAAAATGCTAGCAAGGGATCAGATACACCTTGAGACAGTAGCAAACCACTCTTGGGAGATGTGCCCCACAAAATCAAGGCTAGCTCTTCAGATGGGAAATTAGTGGCACAGGAGAGGATGGAGCTCAAAATAAAAGACCCTTTCTTTCCCTTAATTCTGCTGCCATGTCACACCAGCTTTTGAGACCCTCCAAGCTTCTTCTCCAGTCACAGCTAACCATAATAACCATAAATGTAAACACTGCTCCTTTGCTGTTCAGCACTTTTCAAGACAATTAATGATGGCTTAGGCACCTGAAGTGAAACCCTAACCCCATTGCAATGATTTCTGACTGACTGCAAGGTGAAAATTTCACATGTTGAGAGTGGGGTCTTTCATTTGCCACTGCCCCTGACAAGCCAGAAATCTGCCTCTATTTTGTAAAATATAGCAATACCCTACTTCTCAATATGACAATTTGCTGAAATGTTACTACATCAAGAAGGACTCCAACAAAGGCTTTTGGGAATGCAGCTAAATTAATCTGATTGGCTGTATTTTAGATCTGCTTCACTTAACTAAGAAATAACCGATTAAAAAGCTGAACGTAATTTTGTACAATGCAGGGGGTAAAAATGCAGAGAGAACCAGGAGCAGCTTTAAGGCTCCTGGAGCGGCACGAAGTTATGCTAACTGCTGCACTCGGTAGCTGAGCTGGTTCCAGTCACGAACTGCTACTGGAGAGCGATACCACTCACTTTATGCACACTCTAAAATGAAGCGGCTCCTGACCTACTGCGTGCGTAGCATTGCCAAAGTAACGCAGGACTTCGAAGGTACCTGTTTTCCTACACACTTTATGAAGTAGAGTTTTCCCGACGAGTTTTCATAGCTTAGAACTCACTTCCCATTTATGACAACTTGCAACTGAAGAAGGGCTCTTCAGACGTTCAACACACCTACCAGCACCCCTATAAAACCAGACCACTTTTTGCTGATTTTAGCGGGGGTGGCTGATGGAGCGGCTACACCGCGACCTCCTCCGGTTCCCACCGCCAGTCCGGCGGGGCAAAGCATGGGTAGGGACGCCCGCGGGGCCCGGGCAGCCCGGCGGCGCGGCGGCTCCGACGGCGCTTTCTGCGCCCCGCCGGGCAGCGGCCGCTCCCGCGGCCCGCGACGGCGCCGGCTCGGGCTCGGGCTCGGGCTCCGGCTCCCCTCGCACCTGCAGAGCTGGCGCCTCCCCAGCCCCGCGTCCCTGCCAGCACAGGGCTCCCGGCGGAGGGGACGGGACGCCGCAAACCCAAAGCCATTCTGCAGTGAAAGAGGGGAAAGAAAAGCTTGCTGAACCAAGGGAAGAGGGGCGGCGGGGGCCCTTACCTCGGGGGGCGGGCGGGGCGGCGCGGCCCGGGCACAGCTGCAGGGCGAGCGGCAGGAGCAGCAGGGCGGCGCCGCGCTCGCACCCCATGGCGGCCGCGGGCCGGGCAGGGCGGCGGAGGACGGCGCGCCTTCTCCGCTCCGGGCCCCGCCGTTTAACGGGGGCGGCTCCGGGTCCGGGGAGGGCCGGCGGCGGCGGCAGGCCATTGGCCGGGGCTCCCCCGGCGCCTGGGGGCGGGCGGGCGGGCGGGCGGGGGCCGCGCCGCGCCGTGCCGTGCCGCGCCGTCGGGGGGCCGCGGCGGGGAACGGGCGAGCCCTGGGGTGGACCAGAAGGGAGCGAACGAACCGTCGGGGCCCGAGCCCGGAACGACCAGCGTCGGTGGGGGTGCCTGGACCGGGCAGAGCCGGAGATCCTGCCGAGGACCGGCGAGGTCAACACCTGCTGGGATCCCGGCTGGAGTCTGCCCTTTGAGGAGACCCGGGAACTGAAACCTCTTCAGTGGCATTGAATTCAAAACGGGTGGCGATGCTCTGGTGTCTAGACTTGGTCTTGGTAGGAATTTAACTCATCCACTTTTCCTATCTGAAGAGTGTCACCAAAAGGGGTCGTGCAGATTGCAGACTGGGGCAAATTCATTTTCGAGAGGACTCTGACTGGCAAAGTGAGGAACGTATCATCTGCTCCTCCATTTCATTTAGAGATCGCAGCTTTGGGAGAGCTCAGACCGACTGGATTGAGGCTACTGAAAAAGGTTGCTTGTCTTACAAACCCCCAAACCTGATGACTTAGCCAAAGTCAGTTTTAAAAAACCCTTCTGCTTTCAGCTACAACAATTTGCAGTACTGTGTATGCCCCCAGGATGTCATTATCCCGTTGTTTCTCTACTCCAGCAAATTCTAGCCTCTGCCTTGCTGATGTTGAGAAAGGACGGGAGAAGCAGAGCAAGCGAGCAAGCCCCTTTGGGGCTGAGCAGCTGTGCAACCGGTTTCCTCCATGCCCACGTGGAACCACCCATTAGGCAGGCCACCCTGCCCCCCCACCCCCCCCAGCCTGGCTCTTTCTGCTCACAAAGGAAGGAAGGGGTCTCCCACGGGACCCTGTGGCAGTAGAAGAGCTGCAAGGTGCTTCTCCCACTCAGGAGCTGACAGCACATGGTGGGCTTCCCAACCTGCCCTCTTTGTCCTGTGCCTCTCTGTGTGCCTCAGCCCTGCAGACGAACCTCTGTCACGTCAGAAGCAGCCCAGGAAGCCATGTCTGGCTCCCTCGCAGCTTGCTACCCAGTGCGCAATTGGAATAGCTGGAGCTGTCTGATATTATTTACATCATAAAAAGAAGGGCAACAATAGGAGGGAAATTTTATGTTAAGTGAGAAAAGTAGTGTTGATTAATGTTCAGTCACATCAGGCTTGGCGTATACAGCTAACGAGCACCGCAGAGAACAGCCCTTGGGGGGCTCATTGTGTGTGAGGCAAGACACAGCATGCTGCATGGCTGGGGCTGCGGAGTGCGCTGCGAAGGGTCTGCCCGAGCAGCCCTGCCACTGCGCAGAGCACAGGTGTGGGCTTCTCTCCAGGCGCTGTGGGATTTTCAAATACCTTCAGCTAGCCTATATTCACATGCCCTTTAGTTGCCCTCCCCGCATGGTATATACCTGATAACACACCCTACTTAGCTTATTTGTGCAACAGTGTTGACCCACTCCTTTAGTCACTCATTTCTTCCTCTGCCCAGTGCCAGGCGGGAGGGTGCTCCCCCATAGCCAGTGTGTCCCAGCACAGGGCTATTCCTCCTCCTCACCCTGCTGCTCTTCTCTATATGTCTCCATGCAACAAGAAGCACCTCAGCTTCACTCCCACTGCCCTTGCCCCTGCAGTGGAAGTGACACAATGACGTGGTGGTGTCAGCAGGCTGGCAGAGAGCTGTACAGTGGAGTGAGAAAAACAGAGCAGACGGTGCAGAGTGCTATGGAGCAGGGAGAAAGATGGAGGCTGAAAGGGGGTAGAGCAGGAGGCAAGGATGTGGAACAAAAACAGGAAGAAGGAAGGACTTACAGTGCCACAAGCTCCCTAGAAAGAAGTCTCAGTCCAGAACTCGTCCCCAGCCTAAAGGATGGAGACAGCACAGATGCTGCAGAAGCTAATACATGGACCTAGAGCAGCACTGATATTGCTCTACCATCTATTACAGAAAAGCCCTTCATCACCAAAGAGCATTCTTTGGAAACATAGGCTTAAATGCCTGACACAAAAACATCATGAAGGTCTGCAAAATCATCACAGTTCCGTATTAAAGCATTCAGTGACTATAGCAGACAAAAAAGGGGTGTTAAAAGGATAGTAAAGTTTTGCTTTCACCTATCTAAGGGAACACCATGAATTATTTGCAACCATATATTATGTAATTTATCTGAGTTTATCACAACATACAAAATGTTTTCTTAAAAAATTCCCCTGTCTGTGAGAAATATTTATTAAATAATTTTGACTTACCATTTTTCACTTCTGATTTAACTACAGAGGAGTCTCTTCCACTGATGCTGATTGGCCCTAGGGAGTCTCTTGCACTGATGCTGATCAGCCCTATAGTCATTAGTGTTAGATTTGTGAGGACCGTATTCTGTTCTTGCTCTACATCTGCTTATTCTTCATGCTTACTCACCAGGAGTGCACATAGAAGCAATATTTGGCAAACAGAGCATGCTGCAAAATACAATGTAACAAAAGGGAAGCAGTTCACAATGCATATACACAGAAGCTTAAGTCCACCTTTGGATGAACTTAGACAGTACACATAAAGGTCACCACAATTTTTCCAATTTTCATTTCTATGCGGAGTTTTATTATTGGAGTATGTTACAGACTGAAGGGGATTTTGTGCTCAAGCACAACCTTCTTTAAGGGATTTTCACAAAGTATAATGTTTATCTGCTGTCTGGAAGGGGCTATTTGACCTTCTAATCATCATTTTCAATAAAAACAATGGAATACTATCTATTGCCTTTTCACTCTTGTGCATTCTTTGAAGTACAAACTCTAGCTTAATTTACTGGAGGTTAATATCTTGGATAAGAATCAAACCGTGATTATTGGACATTGTGTTTTCAAGAAACTTTCATAAAGCCAGTAACATTTTGTAAGGAAGCTTCTTACAGAAATATATGACTGTTGATTTTTTTATATAGGATCTGCAAGTAAACCTCAACCATTAAAATATTTGTTCTGCTTATTTTACATAAATCAATAAATTTCTAAGCATACGGAGTACAGAGAAGCTGCCAACATTATAGATTTTGCTTTACAGAAGCGTCTGTGACTTGTTTGAATTCCAAGTAATGGGATAGGGGAAAGGAATCCCTGCTGCTTAATTCAGCTTTCATATTTTGCTCCCAATATGCATCAGGAGATTCACTGTATTTATGGAATTATATGGATGATTAAAAATCAGGATTCGTGGGCAATTAAGTTATAGAAGACTTAATGCAAGTGAAGTATCAGCTCTAAACCGCATCCTTCCATATTTATGTCAACACTTCTGGGTTTGATCTTGCCACATTTTCATAAAAATTTTGTAGAACACAAGGTTTCAAACACGGGTTTCAGAACAAGTTTTGCTTTTTCAGAAACACAAATTGAAGCCCCACTTTTTCAAGTCAAGGCATATATCCATTCTCAATGCACCTATTTACTTTTCATTTACACTAGTAGGAATTCCACTCAGGCAACCAAGAGGAAAAAGTTCTTGAGCTTTTGGATGGGGGAGGGAAGATGCAGGTTGCCTTTTTCCATCTTTGCTCTGGACTCCACAACAGCTCAGATTAATTAGGCCCTAAGGCAATGCAAAGGAAGTTTACTCTCCTATTTACCTCCTAAGCAGCCTGTCTTAAAGAGAGCTGTAAGCTGGCTCATCCTACGTACAGAAAGAGATGTTGGGGATCACAGCTGTTAGGAGCCACCGTTGCCTGCAGAGCTTGCACATCTCAGTGAGGCGATCACACGGTGAACAGGCCAAAGTACCTGGACAGACTGACTAGAAGTTAGGTGGTCCCTCTAGGGAGGAAAAAGGAGAAATGTAATGTAGCCATTTAAAAAAAAAAAAAAAAAAGTTTTTTTCTCCTGTTAACATTGCCAATGGTGCATTTTTCTGAGAAAAAAAAAAAAGGATACGTGTTTCTTCTCCTATGTTCTTCATAAACTGGAGCAGAGTGACCTTAGATGAGTGTTGCAGATTTTTGTCATGACACTTTCTGCCACAAATTTCACGCAGATCTGAAACCATGGATCGGGGGGGGGGGGGGGGGGGAAGGGAGGATGGATGAAGCTTTGCCCTTGCTCTCCTCATCTCTTTATGCATAGAAGACCTGAATAAGGGTGGTCAGTGCAGGGTTTTTTTTTAAGTCAGCGTGTGTTATTTTTGACTTGTGTGGGAAGGATGGAAACATTTTAGTTGACTTAGTATTTAGATGTGCTGTGGCATGCCTGCTGAAATGAAACAGCTGACAACTAGACGTCTTTAAAGGTCCACAGTAAAAAACCCACACTGAATGGATTATCATTATAATTTGGTCAAAACTGGTACCGTATGACCAGAGTTCCTTATTTTTAAAGCCAAATTGCTGATGACTGCTCTTCACGTTGGATCGAAAGCCACATTTTTTGCTCCTGTGGAAGGTCACAACTTCGTGTGTAATAACAGAGCCACAGAGCTGGGGTTCAGCAATGCGGTAGCGCAAGCCGCCGTGTTTCACGAGTAAAGCGACGGTGTCCCAGGGCGGGCGGCGTCTCCTCGCAGGGCAACGGCTTCGGGCCGCCGACGCCCCTTGCCCTCAGCGACGCCTCCAGCGGCCTCGCCCCCGGGCCTCGGCAGCAGGCGGCGGTGAGCAGGGGGAGGGCAGGACGCCCTTACGCGGGACCCCCCCCGCCGCCGCCGCCGCCGCCGCCTCTCGGCCACACGGCCCCGGCGGACGGCGGCGGCCCCTCAGGCGCGTACGCCCCCCGCCGCCTTCTCCCTCCTCGAAGCGCGGCCGGCGGCGCTCGGGCGCCGCCATGAGAGGGCAGCAGCGCCGCGCTTCCCGCTCCGGCGCGGACGGCGGGCAAGATGGCGGCTCCCATGGAGCTGAGCTGCTGGGGAGGCGATTGGGGGCTGCCGTCCCTGCACCCGGAGTCTCTAACCGTCATGGTAATGGCCGGCGGCCGCCACCCGCCCCGGGAGGAAGGGAGGGCAGGAGGGAGGCACGGCGCCCCGGGGCTTGCCTGCCGCCGGCACGGGTGTCCGCGGGGCTCTTCCCCCCCGGGAGAGGCGCCGCCGCCGAGGGGCGCGCCCGCCTTTGTCGCCCTGAGGCCGGGCCTGTGCTGGGCGAGGGGCCCGCTGCTGCCGCCGTGGTCGGCCGGGGGTGGGAGGAGGCGGCGGTTGGGCCCGCGGCGGGGCCTGGCGGGGCGGCGCGGTCCCCGGCTAGTTCCCCACAGGGAGCCGCCTCGCCGCGGAGCGTTGCGACCCTCCCCCGCGGAGCCGCGGGCAGGGCTGCTGCCCTTTCAGAGGGCGTCGTGCCTTCCCGGGGGCCGCCTGGCCCCGGCCTTAACGGGCGGCGTTTCCTAGAAACGGTGTTTAAAACAGCTGTTCAAGTGCTATCTTACACTTCTCTTACACATAACGTCTGGATTTTTTTCCCCCGCAATCTTTATTGCAGGCTTATGCCAAATTTTCTGGTGCTCCCCTGACAGTGAATACTATAAATAACTCTTGGAGAGCTCCAAAAGGTACCATCTTTGTGGTTTTTATTATTTTAATCATCACCACGTCATAAATGCGGTTTCCAATTTCTGTGTTGTTTCTACGTATGCTTTGGTTTTGCGTTAATGAGTGTAACCCCCCCCAGTGAAGGGTACCTGCTTCACGATACATTGATAAATGACTTTACAGGATCAAGTGTGATGAATTTGTGGGAATAAAATAATGGAAGACATAAATAAAGTGCCTCAAAGGGCACTTTATTAAAATGAGTATAGGTGAAGCAGCGGACAGTCAGCAGAGCAGTGGTGCCAAATACACGCCTGTTTCTGTCAGGTAGTCTAAATTGATGGTGTAGTGAAAGCAAATTTTTAAGCTTTTTGCACTTTGCATATTTATAATGATAGTAACTAGACTTGTGTATGGAAATAGTGTTCTTTAATTATACATAATTTAATGGGCTGGTGCAGTTGGAAGTGGAATGTGAGCCTCAAAGAGTGTAACTTGCACCGGCTGGGATGTTTAGTACTGTGCTGAGTTAGAGAGGTTGACTCAGAAAAAGTGACTAATGACCTAGTTGCCAGAGAAGTTGACGATAAGGTATCAGAGAGGACTACCTGTTGGATACTTCTACTCATTGCTTATCTGTTTGCTCAGCATTTAAGTTATTGTCTTGGTGTATTCCAGAGAGGTAAAATCTCTGCAGGGTTAAAGGACTCTGTCATTTACACTTACCACATCATCAGTTTAGGCATTAAAGTATCCATGCAGAAGTTGCCCCTTTGACTCTTGCTTTTCAGTGTTGTTTTTTTTTTTCTGTTAGCAGAAAATACCAGGAACTAGCTGAGTGTACTTGCCAAAAGTTCAGTGGCTTTCTTCATAGCCAAAATACATAAAATGCATTAAAAAAAAAATCCAAATAGTAAGTGTTGCTGATAATTGATATTTTAGTAGTACTTAGCAGCACAGTCATGTTAGACTCATTGTGGCAGTTATGTTGTGAATGTGCTGTAAGATAGCCCCTGTTACAGAGATTTTACACTCTACAGTCTTTGATTCTGCAATCTGATGAGTAAAGGCTGACCAGTAGCTTCTGGCAGAAGGGAAATACTTGGTTCTGGAATAGGTCGTGGTTATGCAGTGGTAGCTTGGGCAGTGGTTGTAGCAAGGCTAGAGAAAACAGGTGGTTAAAATGGATTTGGAGGGGAAGGGCAGCGAAAAATGGGAATAGCAGGAAGAAGAGGCCCAGAGGTGAATGAGTTGAGAGGGCAGTTGGGCTGGGTTGGAATTTTTGGCTTACGATGAACATCTGAAATCCAGACAAGTAGCATGGTTCTCAAAGTATCAGATATCTAGCAGAAGACATTGGCTTCAGTCTGATTTTATGTGGGCCCTTTTTTATGTATTGTTATTAGTGAAGGCCACAATACACTAAATGTATTTGTGACCTTGGTGGAACTCCCCTGCTGTGTAAAGCTTAGTTTATGCATACATGTTAGAAAGATAAGAGCATGCTATGGAGAAAAGGAAAGTAGGTGAAGTGGCTGATTGCTTTCTAGTTATGTTAAAACTCATCCATATAAATTGTTGACTGTATTATTTATGCCTTCTAGGAGATGTACCAGTTCTGATATCAGAAGGCATTGTTATTTCTCAGCCAGCAAAAATATTAAACTTCTTAAGAAGGCAGGTAGGTTTCTTTCAAAAGATTTGTTTTCTTTGCCTTGTAGTGACTCTGCATGTCCCCTGTATATGTTGATACAGGCTTCCAAAAACCTGGAACTCATTTCGGACCCAGTGCTTTCCTGTTTTTCATATATGCGTGAGAATTGCAAAATGGTGAATAGCAGATTGAAAGTTTGATTGTTAGTTGTGTGAAAGATTTAAAAATAGACACGAGAAAACTGTTCATTGAAAAGGACAACAAACTTGCCTTAACTGAGCAGTTTCTCACTGAGCACCCTGCTCGTAATTGTAATGCTTTTAACGTCATTATGGCTTTGCAGACCTAGGATATTACAGTTTGGGAAGTGTGGTTTTAACTGCTCAAATGGGTAATCATCTCCCAGTGCTCTTTTTTTGAAGGATAATACATACAGTGTTGTTTTTTAATCTATGTAGTTTTTCTATAGCTTGTAGCATAAAAATGTCTGCAAGTATTTATTGATGCACATCATGTTATTGCGTAGTCAACTCTTGCTTGCCTTTTGCAGATCCCTTAATGTTTTATTCACAAAGAATAAAGCCATACAACTTCTGCTTTTCACAAAGTATAAAGATGTCTAATAAAGCATGGTATCATCTTTTTATTTCTAAGCTGGTCCTCCAGCCCACTTTTCTGCTTTTACATTAGTAATTCAGTTCCTGCCTAGTTAAGAAGATTATCTGATGAATGCCATGTTAGTGAAACTTTACATCTTTGGGGGGAGAAAAACAGAATTTGAAAACTGTGCATTCGAGATGGGATTTTAGACAGTTGTTTTAAAATTCATAAGTTTCATAGCTATTTGAATACCAAAGATTCCGTAGTGTTGGGAAAAAAAATCCCTCTTTGAGTTTAAGTATAACAATAATATGCTTGCTTTTCAGATGTATAAGGATCAGCACTGACCCTTTGTTTCTAAATTAATGAAACGAATCTCCTCTCACCCCAAAAAACTTAGCAGCCCTTTTAACGTACCTTAAAAGGATCCAGTGTCAGAATTAAAAGCTCAGTCAGCGGTAACTGCACTAATTTAGCTGTGCATTTAGTCCCTTATATTGTCAGCATCCAATTTCTAAACTTTTAGAATAGTACTTAAAAGCAAAAGATGGGAATGCTTTCCTTTTTGTACACTTACACCAGCTTAAGTGTCAGATCCTTCTTCAAAAATAAAGATGGGGACTTGCCAGAGGTTTGCTAGATCCCTAAGTACTGAAAAATTGCCTCTGTATCATTGAACAGTTGTTTGGAAAGCAGTGGGAAGGAGACACAAGAGTTATTTTGCAGCTAGGAGGGCCCCAAAATCTAAGAATGGGGAAGTGGAAGAGGGAGATGCAAGGAGGTTTAACATAGCTGGCCTGAAGAAGTAAAGAAATTCTAGTGAGCGTGTGCTTTCTGTCCCGAAAAATGTTGTCGTATTTACTGGCTTGATAGCTGTTAACTTTGAAGCAGCTTCAGGTTGCATTGATCACCTTTTTGGAAAGTTCTGTGTAACACTGTCTATAGTATGTATTTTTTTTTTAATTTGTAGAAATATAATGCTGATTATGAATTGTCTGCGAAACAAGGAGCTGATACACTGGCATATATTGCACTGCTTGAAGAGAAGCTGCTTCCTGCTCTGGTAAGTATTGAGAAATACTTTATAATGGCCAGAATTTTTGGAAGTGAATGCTACAAGAGGTGCCCAATGTGAGAGACATTAAAATCTCTCAGCCATAGTCCTGGCTGGAATGTATTTGCTTTGTTACTCCAATTTTGGAAATACTGCCTAACAGCATTTGAGAAGGAAAGACATGTGTGTTTGTAGGGTGTGAAGTAATAATAATAAATTTATGAAAGACATTTTAAAAGGGCACCTATTTTCTTTTAGATGTTTTTTGGGAAACAGTATCCTGAAAACAGCTTATTGTGGCTGGTTTTTGTTGCATTTGATTCTTCTGAAAAAGCTTTGAGTAAGATGTGGTATGTCTGACGTGGGTTGCACAACTGTGGAATTCTTTTGAACTGTTCAGTTATAGAACTCTTGAGAAAATACCCATCAGTAGTTTCATTTTTCAGTTCTAAATAACATGGCCAGATGCCCTCACCAATTTAGTGTACGTACATTAGAGCTATAAAAATCCCCAGACATTGGATCCCTTGAATGACTTTGGCTTCAGTTTATACAAGAAAAAATATTCTGACCAGATGATATCATAGGCTAGCCTCTTCAGCTGACCTACAAGGTTTCAAATTCAATATTTCATAATATCTTTTATTATAAGATTTATGTACAATTTAAAAAAAAAACCAACCCTAGAAAGTTCAAACCTGATCCTGTACATCAGCAACTTTTTTGGTAATGTATTTTCTATGTACAATGTGTGTGTGTATGAGTGTGTATATCTATATATATATACACACATAGATAAACATGAGTGTGCATGTAATTTTATGCACGTGTATATAGGTCTGTGTAATATCTTTGTTTTTCTTTAAGTGGAAGGTAGCTGTTGCCTTAGTTATATACTTCTACACTCAAAGGATTAGTATAATCCTTTATGGAGCCTGATTGCCTTAAATTACAATAATTCCTGGTCCTTCTGCTTTGACATGAGATCTTACACATCAAACTTTTAAGAGTTGTCTACTATTTTTACTGAAATTACAGTCATATTTTTCTTTGTGTTGATACAGCTGCACACTTTCTGGGTTGAGGCTGAAAACTACTGCAGCGTGACAAAGCCATGGTTTGCCTCAAGGATTGCCTTCCCACTGAGTTTGTATCTGCCTGGAAAGATGTCCAGGGAAGCACTGAACAGGATCTTGCTGACCAGGGGGGGGCCTCCACTCTACAGTGTCACTGAAGTGGAAGCACAGGTATGTGTCGTGTAGTAAAGAATTTGTAAGTTGGTGCTGTCAAAGACAAGAACTGAAACAGTCTAGCATACTGTCAAATGATGAACGATGCTGTGTATACTAGCCTTGCTACACCTAGGGCTCTTAGACAGTCTTGTGTTTCATCAGATATACAGGGATGCCAAGGAGTGCCTAAATCTCCTGTCGAAGAGATTGGGAACATCTCAGTTTTTCTTTGGAGATACGTGAGTGTGATTTTTTTTTTTTTTTTTTTTTTTTTTAATGACTTATTAATAAAACAGGTACCACATGACTCTGTGAACACTTAAACTTTTTTTTTTTTTTTTTTTAACCTGCCAGAACATTAAAAGTGCTGCACAGTAGTTTCATGTCTCACACTCTGCTTTTCAGGTAAATCTGAATGAGCAAACAGGGCACAAACGAGATCTTTGGACTAAGGCAATGTGGTGTCTCCCTTATCCTGCATTTTTCCACAGAGAGGCAGATGCTGCCCACAGCTGCTAAGAAAACGTGGGGTGCTTGATGAGTTAGTGTAGCACTAGAGAATGCTTTTCTAGCCACCGAATGTCACCTCCTATGCTTGCATGTAGAAAAAATGCTTTAAGCCTGAGGTGTTACCACTGCCTTCATAGGAGGAGGGTGTAGGTCTGGGAACACTCCTATTCCTGTGGTATGTACACAGCAGGGAGCAAATACTGCCAACATCATGGTACCAACAGGTCCTAAAAAGGATGATTTGTTCTTTATCCCCTGAAGTCGGACCACTTCATGAGAGAGGATCCTGGTCCCCTGGCATACAGCTTGGCTTTTGTGATGCCACTAATGTGTTTTAGAGTGGCTTTATTATATCAGTGCACGTGACAGCATGACTGGATTTTAATGCTGAAGTTACTGTTTCAGCTTGCCAGCAAGATAGTCTGTACAAAGCATTTACTAGATCGATATGAAAAGATCGAATGCCAGAAGAGCTGACTATGTTCTGTCATGAGCTGTGTTTGACATACACAGAAAACGGTTACATTGTAGAGGTCTTAATGTCTTACCTTAGTCACTTTGGTTTTTTTGTTTTGTTTGTCACTCTTTTCAGGCCTACCACCTTGGATGCCTTTGTGTTTGGTTTCCTTGCACCGATTTATAAAGTGTGCTTCCCCAGAGTACAATTACAAGAGCATTTGAAACAGCTTCCCAATCTGTGTCGATTCTGTGATGATATTTTAACTTGCTACTTCAGGTTAACTCTCTCAGGTAAGCTGTGTTTCTTCTCCCCTTTTTGTCATGTATAGTCTTGTTTGGATTGGGACTCCAGGATTCCATCTGTGAACCAAGGCAGAATTAGATTTTATGCTAGAGCTTCTGTGAGGAAATGAGGTAGAGAAATTTCCAAAGTTGTGCGGAAAGGATTGAAAATTAAAAGCAAGGGTTAATACTCAGTTTTAGACTCTGTCAAGCATTGGCAAAATGCACCTGTATCTGTGCTATGGCTTATGCTTAGTACTTCTGTTTTTCTCACATAGAATGGCTTTTCCTCTTAAATTCTTACAATAAAAATACTGCATGAACTTTCTCTCCAATGCGTTGGTTTTTTTTTTTTAAGGATTTAAAAGCTTTTGTAAATACCTTGTCACTCCTCATCTTTCTACCTTCACTCTCCAGGCCATTCTCCGGCTGGACAGGATACAGCAGATGCTAATCTGCAGAAACTCACACAACTTGTAAATAAGGAATCCAACTTGATTGAAAAGGTTACTTTTGCTTCAGTCTCTAATTTTCCTGCTTTGTTGTGGTTACTTGTTCACAGATACTCTTGCATGGCAACTGCAACTGTACAATGGATATTTTATTTTAATTGCTTCTTTTCTAGTGAGTTACGTTGTGTATAGAGGCAGGAAGAATATTATGTCATTTGAAAGGAATAATTAATGAAGCCTCATAGTTAAAAAGGATTTTTATTGCAAGACAACGTTCTTTTGATTGTAAGTGCGCGTACAAACAAAAGAAGAGTGTCTTTCTGCAAGTGTACATTACAGCAAAGGAGGAGGCAAATATATTGATCAAAACTCAGAAATGGTCCTGCAAGTTAAGACTGATCGCCAGCTCTCCTTGCTCCCAGCTGAATGCTGTAGTCACTAACCTATAGTCACTCTTTCTCCTGCTTGTTCTACATCTAGCTTGTATTTCTTTATATTCTTTGTTTCTAAGGCTGTCACTCAGCATTTACCAAAAGCTATACAACTTACGTGAAAAATACTTGTGAATTAGTCTTCTGATGCAGACAGAACACTCTAACTAGAAGGATAGAAAGCATTTCTTCCTGAAAAGGATCAGTGTATGAAATAGGTCATTAACTACCATCAGCTTCTGTAGCGTTAGGTATTGATTGTATCTCCTCTTTGTAGTATTGAAGTGTGGCTGTGGAAGTTTTAAAGAATGGGTTACGCAGACATTTGTCAGGTGTGATTTAGGTAAAGCTGATCCTACCTTGAGGAAATGGGATGGACTTGGCAACCTCTGAAGATCTCCCCTGTGCTGTCTTCTGTGATTCTGTTTATCCTGTAGTAACTGGACTCTTTTCGATACCACATTATGCACAGGGCATTACATTCATTTCCTATAAAAATGTAAAATCTTTATATTCAGAGATGGATTTTAACCTGTCTTTGAAAAGGTCTTATGTAACTAATCTAAATTCACCCAGCGCCTCCAGAATGTTTCTAACTTGAAAAACATTTGTTCTTGCAAGCTGCTGAACGTGCAAAAGCATCCGTTGGTGTTAGCAGTTTGACTTTTGATCGGCTTTCTAGCAGCATTTGGCTATCATACAAAATTGAAACTTTGACCTCTTAGAAGAAAGTAGCAATGTTGCTTTCTTCAGTAACTTTGATGAAATTATTTGACCAGAAGCACACCTATTTGCCCTGGGTTTGATACACCACATGCTAATGGAATGAATAGCAGCTCTAACACAAGAATATATTTGGGAGTGGAAAGGAACTAAGGCATCAGTTTTGGCTGGGCCTGAAATAACAGGGTAAAAAATAGCCCAAACCAGCATTAATGATGGCAGCCCTGACAAATAGACTAATTGTATAATCTATGTTCTACTGTTTGCCAGATCCGGCTCTCATTATTTCTCTGCAGATGGACGACAACCTTCGTAAGAGTCCTCAGCATCCCCCTCGAAAGCTAACAACGCTCAAGCTTGCTGCAGGTGGAGAAGAAGGCAGTCCATTGAATCGTTTGTCACCTTGACAGGTTTTGTTGCCCATACACGTGTTTGCCTTTAACTCTTCTGAGCACCACAGTAAATTTTTTTACATGAATGTTGTTTTGCAAGGGAAGAATCTGCTAATGGGTACAAGCAGGGAAGAAATAATAGCTTAACAATCTACCTACCCGTTCTTTTAAGAAATTGCATAGTTCAGGCTGACCACACACTAAGATGAGGCTAAAGTAAACAAGAGGCTTACTCCTGCAGATGTTAACATGATCTTGTACAGCATATTTTTGCCTTTAGCCTAGCAGAAATGTTGACCAAAAGTTACAATTCCACTTATGGAATGTTCACCATTATTTTATGTTGTGGCTTTTGATTTTACTGTAATCATGTAACTATATGTGAGTGGGTATACTCTTATATCTGTCTGAAAATTACAAAGGCCAGTTGCAAAATTGGTGAAAAGACTCAGAAAAAAATGAAATGTTGCCTTTCATGGCAGCTGAGAAATGAAACACAATGAGAGGAAGTTAAATATTTTTTATTGTGCTTTCATGAACACTCCTGGGTCTTGTGTTTTAAGGTTGTTTGTATTTTTTAAAACTTGCCATGTTGTACTTTAAGGGGGATTGTTGAAAAGTGTGCACACTGTGGGGAGTACAATGACGTACAATACTAACATTTCACAGGTACCTGGTATTAGTCCTGTGTGAAACACACTTAACCTGCGCACAGGGTAATACCACATGCTGCAAAACTGTTAGGTCAAAATCACAGAGGACTGCTAGCGAGATGGAGAGGTTTGATTAGCTCCTGTCAGGACAGGAGACTTGACTAGCAAACATACTCTGGCTCTGGATTGAAGGAAACTAGGTAGGGTTTTACAAGATTTTTACAAGATTGGTTTTAGGTTTGCAAGAAAGCTGATGTAGGCTTTTAAATTTGTCACAGATGCCTTTGAATTAGTTTTGTCTTATTTTTTTATAAGCACTAGAGTTCATTCAACAACTAACATAAAGAATGTCCAAATTTTTATTGTTTGACAGTCTAGTTCAGAGTTCTTTCATCTCTGCAAAGTGTAATACATTGCAGCACATAATTCTTGTGTTTTATTAAGGGACTTAACACCTCATTACGTTTTCTCTTAGCAGCAGCCTTGGCAGTTCTAGAGACCCAAGCAATTCCGTTACAAGAGAGATGCTGTAATTCTTTACTGGCAGCATACTGGCAGATGCTTCATGAGTGGGTGTAAGAGAATTAGTCAAGGAGATGGGCCAAAATGGCAGCGCTTGGGATACAGAATTCCGATAGTTGTATGTATGGGATGACTGTTCTGGTTTTTAACTTTTTCTGGCCAAATCAAAATAGTCTTTCAGCTTCCCTTCAGCTACTAGTCATGTTTGAGATACATGGTAAATTATTTCCTATTTATGAAGACAAAACTGTAGATTGTGTACATACTGTACTTTCAGACTCGACATGTAAGGAATGTAATATCTTTTAACATTTCTTAATTATAATTGAAATGTTGGGTTTCTAATGAGCACTTTAAAATAATGTTTAAGCTTCATGCTCTTACTAAAGTATTTGTTTCAGTGATTTGAAATTAATCTAGCTCATACTCATGATAATTGTATAAACCGGCAGTTCACTACATTTAAAAGTAAGTCAAACATTTTAAAATTTGTACTGCCTGTATCTTGACAAGGTTTAAATGAGATCAAGTCACATGGCTTTTCAAAGTCTTTAATTTATAAACGTGGCTATGGAGAATATGCCTTAGTTTGTTGCTTTTGTGAATATGTACACTCAAATCTTTAAAATGTCTTTGTAAAAAGGTCATTGTTCCAAGATTAAAATTTTGGATATTTAGTGGAGTTTTTGTAGTGTTTTTTATGGAAATTATGTCAGGTTTTTTGAACATTTTTGTTTTTCCTTGTGAAAAGGTTTATCTTGTCTGTAAAAAAAAAAAAAGAAATAAAAACTGCTGACTGCTAGAACAAAAAATTGGAACAATTTAGCGTATCCATGAGGGCAGATTTTAAATTTTCACTGCAGCTATTCAGTACCAATCCTTTCCTTCAACACAGCTGCTTTTAGGAAGGTGGGAGTAGGAAAGCACAGGTTTTCTAATCTTACTGAATGTGAGCTTTGGGCTGTGTGACAGCAAAATTTTGACAAACCAATGCCTGAGTGACTTCATTCACTGGATGGCAGAGGACAACAGGGCCAGAGATCACAGCAACATTGCCTGCAGTAGTGCATACCATCCCAGGCAACCAGTGAGGTTGCACAGCCGTGCACTTCCTTCCTTTTTCTACTTTTTATCCAAGGTGAATTCAAAACCAAACTCCTTTATGTGGGAAGTGTCATCTCTGGCCTGGCAGCTTGGGATTGCCCGTTAGTTTACTGGCATATTTTGTGTGTCTGAGTTTTGAAGCTGGGCACTTAATGATGTCTAGGGTGGGATCAGTTTGAGTAACTGTAGCTATCTGCATCTGAAGTAGTCAAAGGTCCTTCTCTGGCTATTGGAGAAGGATGGGATCTAGGTTGCATTTCATCTCCTTGAAGTAGATACCCAAAATAGCAAAGTGACTCAAGTCCTGAAAATGTGTGTGTCTGCTGAATGTAAAGGAAGCCATGGCTACCTACCTCAGCTGCAGAGTGAAAACCTGCCGTGGTGATCAGCTTTTTGTCCACCACCTGAGATTGCAGGTGGTCCTATCGGACCATTGGCTCTATCTGGCATTGGCTCTGTTGGACATGGGGGAAGCTTCTAGCAGCTTCTCACAGGAGCTGCCCCTGTAGCCCCCTGCTACCAAAACCTTGCTGTGCAAACCCAATACAGAACCATTCATAGTGCTTTTTTTTTTTTTCATACAGAAAGGCAGACCAGCTTTTTATGTTAGCCTGACAAACTATGCTGTAGGTCAAATCTGGCTGGTCTGTGCTGTTGGCGACAAGTTGTCCAATCCCTAACATACTTAAAGACTGTGTTGACTAACAAGATGCTGCATAAAAAAATGTACTGTTTCACAGTACAAATGTCCAGTTTCACAAATCATTTTAGTCGTTGTTAGTGGTTAGCCTGGTCCAGCAAAATGCTCCATAATCCTGCTTGGTGCTAACCAGTGCCAATGAGATGATGGATTTTGATGCGCTTCCTCAAGCACTGGTGCAGGACCAGGCTGTTCAGCACAGCAGGTGGTATTAAAGAGCTGCGCAGAGGGTTGAGCTGGTGAAATACCAAAGCACACAGCCCAGAGCTTTCCACTCGGCATTCAGCCACTGTCCTCATTCAGTCCGAACTGCCAATGGAAAAGCCACTCTCCTCCATCCAGCTGGCCCAGGCATTTTAGCCACCATGGATGCTCTGGCCCCTGTTGTTGGGAGCTGCCAGGTGTGTGCCTGCTGGGCAGCAGCTTTGAGCAGCTTCAGCTCATTAAGCATTTTGCCCCTGAAGCAGGTGAGGGAGCACCCATGGGGCAGCTTTGCCTGCAGAGCTTGGGCGTGCTAGTCGCTGCTAGGAAGGTGAGAAGTGGCAGAGCATAGGCAGGTTTCTGGGTGAGAAGCTATGCCCCTGGCCCAGCCACTTGCCAGGCATATGCCTGCATGATATCTGGCATACAGGCCTCTTGGCAGCACTGCTGTTCTGCATCTATGTGAGAGCCAGCTATGCAGGGATGATGATGACGTGGGGCTTAATGCTCTTGCAGTACCTTGTGTCCAGGTCTGGGCAGCAGGGCAGAAGCCAAGCCCCACTATACCTGTCTCCTCCTTGCACTAGGAGACCTGCCCAGCTACAGGGAGGGCTAGGGGCAGCCTGTCCTGGAGTAGAGCTCTGTATCAGACGTAGCTGCCAGGAAGGCAGGGGAATTTTTGCACCACCTCAGGGATGTGTTAAGGCAAAGTAGGGAAGAAGGAGGTCCAGTGTTCCCTGTATCACACTGGTTTGCTGTTTCTGCCTGGAGCAAAGCTCTCAGGAACAGATCCTAGGTCCCAAGTGAAATCAGATCAGGTTGGAATGAGGAGCTGGGAAGGAGAAGAAAGAAAAGTTTAGCAAGGGAAAGGTATCAGGGGCATCTGCTTTCACCCTCACTGTCCTGTTGTCTCAGAGATTTATCTGTGTCACAGTACTTGGGACTGTGAAAGACTCTGCTTCACTAGCTATGAGGTACTGCTCTTGTGGGCAAAAGGTGGGGGGAATCCAATGACTTGCTGCAGATTTTGAAAAATAAAGAAATAAATTACTTGTAATGTGCTAAGCCAGTCTACCTCAGTGCAAGATCGAGCAAGCAAGGTTTACTGGGTTTCATTAAAAGCCAAGCTGAGACCAGGAATCAATGATGGGACAACTGTAGTCGCACAGCAAGTAAGATCTTGCAGTAAATTAACCTATGGCACAAGGCTGTTCCTTAGCACTGTTCAGCTCCCTTTTGCTCATTCCCCCATTAAAACCACATGGGGTTTTTTTCATCATGAATGTCAATGTTCCAAATTTTTACAATGTTGAGGTATTGCATGTGGAGTCTGTTGGTGATTTACTGTTACCAAAATACAGAACGTTCTGGTCCTTCAGCTAAACCAAGAGTGCAGGGAAATTATATGCCTTGGGTATCAAGTGGACTCATTAAGTAAAAGCATTCCCTGTGCAAGCATCCGGTGCTCAGCTCAAATTTGCCAAGCCATTTTGACAAGGGTGGCTAGGCAGCCTGCCAATTCACACAAACACCTCATGGTTTTTGTTTCCAAGAGCATAGAGGTGAGAGAGGGAGAGTGCACAGAAGGAAGTGCAAGTCTCTGCAAAGCTACAACTTATCCAAAGCAACCTTCAGGTGATGGAGGTGGGAGTCCAGCTTCGCTTGTATTGTCATTTGCTGCAGTGAATGTTCATTTATCAGTTGCTGCCAGCTGATTTACTGTTGGCACAACAACAATTGTGCAAGTGGTAATAACGGTCATGTTGGGAGCTGTCCTTTGCTATTTGAGGAACAGGCTGTTGTCCTTACTCTGCTGCAGACAGCATCCCTGTGTCTGCCCTCTTACCTTTGATGCATCACTCTCTGCTGACTTCCACATAGCTGTTATTACCTACCCATGTTCTTATAGGGTTTTGGCACTTGCAGTTATTGCTTATTGAGGTAATTATTTCAAACAAATGTGGCCAATTTTCTTTTCCCTATGCCTTTTAGTTGTTTTTATTTTAAACCTTAAGCCTCCTTCTCCATCCTTTTTCCATTCCTGCAGTCAGTTATTTCAACTTATATTTAATTTGCACTTGAATGCCATAGCATTAAAGAGTCAGATGCTGAAGGGAGAGTCTTTAGGTTTTCATGTGGGGTCCAGCTACGGGGTGTCTTTATGTTCTGAGAATCATCAAAAGCACCAAAAAAAAAAAAGGTGAAGAAAAAAAAAAAAAGGAGGAAGCTTTTCTTCTCACTGTTAAAAGGCAAGACCAATATTTGGTTAAACTGGGCTGCATATATTCAGGTCAGGATTTCCCAGTGAGTTTTGCTCTTAGTTGCAACCACAGTGAGAGGCATCCCTAGAAATTCCTCCAGTAGCGTATTTTACTGCTCAGCAGCAGCCGTGGGGAAGAGGAAGGGCTGCAGCACCTCCACAGCCAGTGACACATGTTCTGCTGAAGCTGTTGCTGTTGGAAAATGCAAATTTTTGAAACCTATGTGTTCTACAAAAAATGTACTGTTTTGGACAGGAACGATTGCTCATACCCAGATAGGAATTTGGAGAAGGGGGGGAAGGGAACTTATGGATATGGAACAGGCACAAATTTGCCTGGAATAGCTGATGCTCTGTGATTATGTGGGAGAGGGATTTCAGCTCTCTGCTCTGAATTAAGGAAAGTGAGAACTCTTTTTGGCTGCTCCACAGCTCTAGGCAAGTGTCTGGGCCAGTGGATTAGCAGCTTTTCTGCAGTGGGCAGAGATACCTTATTTTTCAGAAAAATCCTTGAAATGTCCTCTTTCCTCAGTGCAGGATATGAAAAACTCAGAAATCCCCCTGATTTCCATGGGGTAAGAAAGACATTTCCCATCTGTTCTATCTGCTTCCTTAGCGGCTCACAAGGGTTATTCTGTTTATCTGGTTGCCTTATTTTAGCTAAGCCAGGTAGCTGTCTTCACAGAGGGAAGACTTAAGTGTTGAAATGGTGTTGGCAACCGGTGGCACCCAGTGTAGAGAACATAGCAACGGAGTGACGTGCTCAGAAGGACTGAAGCAGGCAGAATGCTTACTTTTTTTTCCTGAAGAGTATTTTGTGGGAGGCACAGTACCTGCTAGATACCACCTCCAGCAATGGGCCAGACTTGAGAGCAATCGCCAAGGGCTTTGTGCTCCAAGGGCTCTGTGCTCTTTGCAGCCCTGTCCAGTAGACATCAAACACCACCAGAGAGTCCAGGGAGAACAAGGTCAGCTGGGATTACAGTCCCCCAGTGAAAGATAGTGGGAAGAGTAGGGCATTACTCCCATTTCTTCTAATATTAGCAGCTCAGCTGTCTCTCAGGTCAGCCTTAGGTCACACTTAGGTCAATTTGGTGTGGAAGGGCCCTGACTTATGTAGGCATGTATTGACACTGGCATTGTGCCAGTTTGCTCTCCTGTGGTCTCACCAGCCTGAAGAAGACTGAACTTGAAGTTGCTAGCTGTCCATGTAGTTGCTTATTGGGTTTGGTTTGGGAAGTTCCAACATGTTAGCATGCTCCCATCACTGCTTTTACAGTTTTTGTCCTGGGATTTAATGACTGGTTGGCAGTAGGATGGGAGACAAATAGGGATGCCCTGTCTTTGTCTTTGGGCATCAGAAATTCACCCATAGTCATGACAAGTGCTGACTCTGAACCAAGCCTGACACACAGCTTAAATGAGAGAAGCTGGGATATCAGTGACAGAGAAGTCAGAAGTCTCTTTTACTAACCTGTATATTGATAAAGGAGAACAGTTGAACAGGAGTTCATGGCAATTTTAGGGCCTTTTGTTTAATGATCAGTGTTGACTTTGTTAAGAGTATTTGCCCACTGTGTTTTCCCTTTTATCAAGATGGTGTCAGTCCTCTGCACTGACTATTGCCAGTGCTTCTTTGCTGGGTTTCTGAATGGGACACATTCCTGGAAGGAGGGTCCTGGGTGCTGGCTGACTCATCTGGTTGCAGGAGAGGTGGGTGTTCCTGAGAAATACGAGCGGCTGGTTTCCACAGCTGGGTTAAAGCACATGCGAAGTTTCTAAAGTGATTTGTAGTCTGGAAAACCTTTGCAGAGTATGAGTTTGCTATTTTATCTGGCAGAGTAAAGGAAGATCTCCTTACCTCTTTCACAGTGAGGGCATGTGTTTGTAGAAAAGTCCTGCCTGCATCTGCGTAAGACTCTTTTTTCCAGTCTCACGTTTCTAACTCACAGTTCTGGCACACAAAATTCTTGGATGCCTGTTGGTTTCTTGTGCCTGGCGAAGTCTGACATAAAAGAAAAATTGTTTTGAGAGGTGCTTTGTTCACCATTTGTGTAAGAGAATTGTCCACTGGGATAGAGGGAAGTGTTTTATTTCCTGTATCACAAGATGTACACCTGGAGAAAGAAACAGTAAGTGCCAGAATGACATCTGCTCTCTGAATTGTCAGCTACATGAAGGGTTTTTGACAACCTTAGAGCCTGCATTGTTTCACTGCATCTGCTGCTCTGTTAAAGCATTATTGAAATAGCATATTGCCACAAGGGGGGTGATACAGAACAAAACCAGACCACATTTCTTCCAAAGACCATTTGAATGAAATAAAATATTCTAGGCTCCTGGAAGTTACCTGTAGGATGCAAACCATCTGATTTTCATTAAGCAGTTAGCTGGTAGTTCTTAACAATAATTATATCCTTTGTATTCTCTTTCAGTCAGTTCAGTGTGGTCTGAGGTTTTAATAACTTGATTGTGTGTTTTCAGCTTTGGTAACACTTTCTTCAGTTGTAGGTTTACCAGATGTCTCCCTGGGGCTTGGTTTGAGATAATTCCTACAATAATCTAGGTAATTTAGCATATGAAGGTGACACACCCTGGAAAGAATTGATGTAGTCATTTTAAATTTATATAGATGCATTTAATTTGCCTACTTGTTTCTTCTGACTACATCTGACAGCAGATACATTAACTTGTCCCCGCTTTCTCCCCTCCCATGTTTTTACAAAACTAATTTTTTACTGGTGCACTTTTGCAGAAGCCTCTGGTGCTGTCACAGGTCAAACATCAACACTGGATAGATGGGATAGCTTGACCTGGCATAAGCAGTTGCACTGCTTGCGCTCCTCTGCTGTTCACGCTTTTTCAGGACCTTTGCAATTACTTGGTAGCTGAATTCTGCAAGAAGTTACTAGTAACTTCAGGTACATCACAGGAAGGTATTCCACAGTGCCTGGTGGGGTGTTACCTTTTGGAAGGAGAATAGGCTATTTTCCTAGGCTCTCCTTTACAGTATGGATGCACTTCTCTTCTTTAACTCTCAGAACAAAATGACATGAGTTCTAACATCACTGGTCAGGCACAAACTTGAGGGAAGTTTTTTGAAAGGGACAATATTATTTCTGGGACCTGCAGCTTCTAATACTATCCTTACAAAACAATATGCACTTAGGACTTATCTACATTGCTTTTGTGTTTTAGTATCCCCTCACTAATGCGCTTGTACACTGAAGCAAGACAAAGAAGAGTCTTCAGTGCTTAGTTATGTCTATCTGAGCCACAGAGCTGTAGGCTGGGCAATGTGACAAAACTTTCCAAAGGTTGACCTCTGTATCTCCCAGCCTGATGTGCAGCTGCACCACCTCTGGAGACTAACCCCCAAGGTGCCCTTGGAAGGCCCAGCTGCAGCTGGGATCACTTTATCTATCCATCAATGATGAAAGCAAAGAAGTTTTACAGCTCACAGTATTACTCCACAGAAGTTACAGAATAAGAGCTGAAGAAGGCTGCTGTACTGGTAGCCTGGCATCGAAGAAAGACTTGGAGCAGCAAGCAGCCTGTCCACAAATACAAAGAAAGGATCCTGCCTGAGGACCTGATAGCACGTTCATCACTTAGAGTCAAAGCAGTCTGTAATCCCACCGCCTGACTTTTCCAAGGTGTGCTATAGCACCTCATGCTGCAAGTGTATTCTTTTTTGAATACTTTGTCACAAGACAAAGGTACTCAGAGTAACGGAAAGGAGAGCTGAAATTCCTCAAAAGAGGTTGATTGAGGTTGATACCTCAAAAGAACAATCAGGCAGATATTCTAAACCATGTGTTCTCTGTTTGTTGAACTAACACAGTAATTTTTTTTACCCCAGAACATTTAACAGTAAGAATTACTTGGGGCTTTTGACAAAATGATTCAGACAGAGAAACAAAAAGATTATTTCGTGATAGAAGCATTTATCTTGTTACTTCATAATGATTTAATACTCGCCCCTTGAATTTTGCATAACATTAGTTGTGTTAGAGCATGAGTGAATTGTATTTTCCTTCCTTTCCAAGCCTCTTCCTTCATTGAAAACTGAACATAATTGCAACTGTCTTCCTGAGGAGTCAAGTGTATGAGGGAAAGCTGTGGTTTTTTCTAGAAGGTATTTTAAAGTATTTAAGGTTTTGGAAAGAAGAGCAGAACTCCAGTTGCTGTGGAAGTGCCAAACCTGACAATGCCTTGTCACAACAACTAGTCTCAGTTCTTGGCAAGCCTTGAGCAGAGCGACTGCAGATTTTCCTAGGAAACAAAATGCTGGCTGTCACAATACGAGCAATAAATGCATTTTGATTCTGTTCAGATTCCAGAAGTCAAGTTCTCAGTCATATTAAAATTCAGTACTTATTAAACAAATATCTATTGTATGAAAATGAAGCCAGCTGATCAGGCCCTAGGTTTTGTGTCCTAAAAGTAAACCAGAGTGTCACATCGTTTCAGCAACTGACGCAGAAAAAAGACTTTTTTTCTCCTGAATCACTAACCCTGTAAACAACCAGTATACAACCCATAGGACATTTTTTAGCTACTAACACCTGTGGTTTAGTTTAAAAAATTCAGTGTACAGGTTGTGTAACAAAGCCTGTTTGCAACCTAGAGCCCATTACACCACTTCTTTCCAAATTCCAAATTTAAAACTCCATTTGCACCATGGATGCTCTTAGCTAGTGGCATTTATTTAACATGAAGTCTTTTCCTTTATGTCAATATTCCTACAGACTAATGAAAAAGAATGTATACCTTACATTTTATGAGTTGTAGTGATCTCTGAGCATATCTGTTTGGGCTATTAAGTGAATCATTATGCTGACTTTAACAGCATAATGAAGCTTTTTCACATTTTCAGGTATTGAGAAGAAGCTACAAAAATATTTCACCTGCAAGGGAGGGTGTGCTATTCATTATACCTTTCACTTTGGACAAGCAAGGAAGAAAACTATTAGACCGCACGTTCTACTGACTGTTAGTCTCTGCTGATGTACAGCTCTTGCTGAACTTGAAAAATACACCTAGAAATCAAATATACATAGAAATCATAGAACAGAGACAGACCTCCTTGTTGGCTTGGACTTCAGATGTAGTTAAAGAAGATGGGGTCCTAGGTTTCCTTATCAATTTAAGCTTTCTAAAACTTGAGCAGCATCTCTCTCACACTGTCTTGCTTGAAGAAATAAAGAGGAGATGTATAAAGTTTAACCGTTGCTGGCCAAAAGCAAGAACACCAAAGATTACCTTTTCAGTTGCCCGAAAGAACCACTAGGCAAATAAAATCTTCCTGCTACTTCTCTTTCTGTGCTAACAGATCAGTGTTAACAAAAAAGCACTCCAGATAGAGTATGTCTCACCAGCAACTGCTGTAAGAGCCTTTCCCATCTGCGGGGTGAAATGAAACTAAAGATTTATTTTGCTAGTCACTGGTATTGGTAAATAACCTAACATGAAAATTAAAGTGTCTGCTCTAGACATGGGACTCTTCCATTTATGTGAGTTCTTTAGCTGTGATCTTAAATACTGTGCAGAAGAATGTAATATGTTCATAAAACTGTATTTCCTGAGGCTTTTTCCCCATACTCGCCACTAACTTAATTAATGCAGCTGGCAGGGACTAGTGGGAGCTCTATTATGCTTAACCTCTATAAACATTTGCAGCATGCAGAGTGCCTACTCCTGTTTGAACCGCTTGTAAAACTTGGGTAGTAAACCATCTGTTCCTAGTGTTTTCCCAGGGTGCAAATGGGATCCAGGAAAAACAGAATGTTTTGTTAACTGTAAACCAGATACCACAATGGTGATGAGACTCCAGTTTCCTTTAATGGCTTCAAAGTCTTTAAATCTGAATCACTTAAACACATGATGCCAGTAACATGCATGCAAAAAGCATTAAAGCCAAAAAATGAAGGTGGCTTATTAGAGCTGATGCTTCTGTTCATGAGTAACAATTGGAGAGCGCTACTTTACGTGCACTCATTGTTTTGTTCCTCCAAGAAAAGGCATTACAGAAGTTTCTCTGACAATGGGATGTTTTGGGGACGTCATCAGTTAAAATGAAAGGCTCCACCTGAGCAGGCACTTGGAGTGCTGTAGCAGCACCCGTCAGCCCCTTGCACCATAGGAGCATCCTGGGTCTGCTCATTATACAGCTCTTTGAGAAGTCAGAAAAGGTGTCCTGTGCTTGGGTGTGTGTCTGGCTTGGCGTGAGCAGAGCCATGACTGCTGCCTTGGTGCACAAATGTGCCCATGGCTGGTGGGGACGGTGCTGTGCAGCGGGTAAGGCAGTCCCGCTCAGGGCTGGCTGCAGGGAGACATCTCTAACAGGATGCCCAAGCCTCTGGGGAAAGGAAAGAAGGGGCCCTTGGGCGGAGTGGCTGCCTGCTCTGTTGTCTCCAGGTGGGGAGCATTCCCTGCAGGGTCATTTCAAGGGAGCCCAAGGCCTGGGCATGGCCTGCAGCTGGAGCAGGAGCATGGTGGTACCACCCTGCCTGCTCTGGCCACTCTGGGTCACTCTCTTCTCTCCTTCCCCAAGCTTGAGGTCATGGTCTACAACCTCCTAGACCAGGGTGGTCAGACTCTGGCACCCAGCACCACCACAGTGTTGGCTGGAAGGGGCTGCCAGAGGTTTCTCGTCCCTCCCCACTTGGAGCAGGACCGTTGCCAAGTCAGACTGGGCTGTGTCCAGCCAAGTCCCAAAAAGCCTCCAAGGAAGCGGCTCCACGCTGTCTCTGGTGAGCCAATCTAGTTCTGCACTGTCCCCCGGGAGAGGAGGCTCTCCTAGCATGCCATTTGAACCCCTGTGGGAAGACTGGTTGGGGTGTTAATCTCCTTCTGTTGAGTTACCTGTGGAAGGCTAAAATTCACTGCTGCATTTTCTTTCCACTTCACTTCCCTGCCTACATGCACACAAACCACATGCAAGCAAATACCCCACCCAAAGCAGCACCTCAAGTGTTACAGGACAAGTGGGCGTATATAAGCAAGTGCAATTTCTTTCTTCAAAAGATCATCAGAGTAGGCTTTTCCCAGAACATCTTCAGGGTTTGACAAGCAGAGCAGTATGCTGCAGAGAAGAGAGGGTGAGCTGAGGATTTTATTTCAGTTGGTAACACCAGACTGGGAAGCTCTACAAAACAAGGACAAAAATCCTGGTTTAAGTGGCACACAATCAGAGCACTGATAAGTCTTCACAATGCTGGGAGGACCTGGGAGATATACATACGGTACATTATTCAGCACAACAGCTTATTTGAGGGTGTAACATATGCCAAGCAAGATGACATCAGATCTCAAGAATCTACATTGCACATTGCTGAGCTGATAACCATGACAGTTCTGAAAAGTGGGAGGAAAAGGATAAATAGAGTTTTGAGCAGAGGGCGGGGAATGAATTTCAACAACTGGAATATAAGAGAAGAAAGTTTACTTAGTGAAATGAAGAACTCGAGTAGCTGAGGAGGAGTCTGTCCTCTTGGGGTGCCAGAAAATTTCAGGCATCTAGGAAGGGAGTTGGCCACTGTTGCAAAGAATAAGCCATGTATTTAACTGGCTTGTTTTCAGTGAAGAGAGATCTCATTTCTTATGAGCATAAGAATGAGTAACCTTTTCAAGAACTAAGCATTTACTATTAATAACATGTTGGGAGTTATAGATTTCTGTCACAAGCTGCTGGTATATTGAATTAGGACACTATAAGCCCTATGCCATGGTTTACAATGAAGTATATTCCAGTTCTGCTGGCTTGCTCCCTTCAGCATGGATTTGTTCAGTATTGCAGCCCCAGTAGTGATGGTAATAGCTTCCACTGAAGTGGATCCAAGTCTACGCTACATAACATCCTTTCACCCACCACCGGGTGTGAAATAAAGGAATTGTTCAAGTGTATGAAGTAACTATTTAAATCAGATTTGAACATGAAATGAAAAATCATTCTGTAGCCAACTGAAATAGCGTGGAAAGTTTGCAGAGGTAGATGGTAACTGCCCAAATTGGAATCCAGCCAGTAAATCCAAGCTAACATCCTGATGCAAAAGCTTTACTAGACACTCACTCCTACAGAAAGGCACTCCTGAAAAGGGAACGGCAGTAAGTGGTAAGGACTTCTCTTTCATGCCTCATGTCAAAGACAGCATCACTTGCAGCGCACTCTCATCACACTCTTTCAAAGCGGACTTTACTTAGTCAGCCAGTGCCACTGCAAGTTGCAGCATGCAAGTTGTCCTTGGAGGGCTCTCATCCAAATACTGCCCTGCTTCATTTGCAAGAGATGACAAGTGAGGGGGTGGTTGCTATTGACATAAGTAAGTATTACTGGCTTGCACAGATGCAGTCTAGCTGAAATAGTTTGAAACTCTAGCAGCACCCGGTCTGGAGAGAAGCTAGGTGGAGGTTCTGCTTCGGGGGCAGCAATGCCCGAGGAATTCTGTACGTGGCAGGCATGGCTGGGGTCACATGAAATACGCTGGCTGAAAGCCAGTGCAGAGCTCCTCAGGCAGCTGTGCTGTGCTGCTTACTAAACACTGAACTTCTCCTTTTGCTGGAGCAGCCCTGACAGGTCAGAGTGAACCCATCGCAGAAACATTTCAAAGTGTGGCTCTCACCCAAATGCTCAGCAGGCCAGACCAGCAGGCAACCTTGGACATCCTTCGACATAATGGTCATCGCAACCTTGGACATCCTTCGACATAATGGTCATCATGTTACTCCCTGGAAACCACAAAGACCAAGATGAACCTGGACTTTCCTCACACTGAAATGCTGAACACAGGTATGATCATGCAGGTTCCCATTCTGGCTTCATGACAACAGTGGGACTCCCACATGGTGCAACTTCTGGGCCAGCAAGTCTATGTCCAGCCTGCTAACCATGCGGGGCAGTGCTGAGCACACAGCTAAGATCCTTCCTAATGTGGGTTTTTAGGTGCTGTTGCATCTTAGATATTATCTCAGCTTCATCTCATCTCTGTTCTAATTTTCATCTCCCATTGACAGTGGAGACATCTAAATGACAACCACGGTGGCACACACAGTCGGTATTCACAGCCCTGGAAACTCCATATCAACCTCTCAGTGTGGCTGAGAGCCACAAGACACACACACCACATACAGTGGGGAGCTGAGGTATGGTTATGTGACTGGCAGGGAGAGGATGACCAAGGCTCACTGCTTAATTATAGGCTGGGGCTGTGCACACAGCTGCATCCCAGGCTGTGAGACACTGGAGTCCTTCCTGCTGCAGATCTAGGCCACCCAGTCAGCCACTGCACACCAGCACACCTCTGTGAGACCAAGCCTCCTGTTTGCATGGCTGTTCCTCCAGAGATGTGGCCAGCCCTCCCTGCCTCACAGTATTTCAAAACCAGCATGACAAGCTCTCACCAACTGGCGGCTAAAATTCACTGGTTTCACACGTTTTTGCACAGTAGAATTCCTCCTGGGAGATAAAAGCAGTGGCTCTAACCCTTGTCTCTACTCTGCTCCATTGACTTCCCAGTTTGCTTCCCTGCTTCTAATAATGTTCACTCCAGACAAATGGAAAAGAGAGATCACCTCCTAAATAGCACAGGTGATAAAAGAAAAACCCCAAAGGCCAGGTTGATGCTCCACTTCAGAGCACTGCCTTCCCCGTGACTGCTGGTGAGGTCCCCAGGGCCTCTGAGAGTGCACACAGAGTGCTGCAACCTGTCACGTCTTCTCCTTAGGGACAACGTGTTTTCCTGACTGAGAATCAGATTAAAGATTAATCTTTGTCTGAGCTGTTTCCAGAAAAGCCCCAGTTCACCCAAGCACTGACCTAGCTGTCTACTGAATTTTGCTGTTCTGTGCCCAGAATATGCACCATTCACTGCAGGGCTCAGCTCCACAATCTGGACAGCCCTGTGGTATCAGAAAGGCTTGGGTAACACTGTGACTTGCAGGAGGATGCCGTTCACAGGTTGTCAGGTTGGAAGCTTAGGCACGTTTTAATTCGCTTGATTCTCTTCAGCAACTGCTGCTCTGATGAACTGAGCAGGGATCTCCATCCTCCCCAGCTCAGACCTGTGCTGGAACTTGAAGTAGGACCCCAGTCACCCTTTTCCACACAGACTAAGAAACGTGACCTGGTGGCAAATAAGCATTTAACATTTGTCCGTGGGCCTAATGATGCTTTTTGTGCGGACTTTTGGTCCACAGCATCAGCAAGCAGTTCATGTGCTTGGCACATGCTTGCAGGACTCTGGGCTCAAACTCACATGAGGCTAACTGTGCTCTGGCAAGAAATTATAAAGACCACTGGTGTGATTTAGAGGTACCTCAGCCTACAGACTCAAAAAAGAGAGGAAAAAGTGCAATAAAAAAACAGTTAAGGAAAGAAATAGAGGAAGAATGTATCATCAGATGGAAAGACAACTTCTTGAGCAATACAGAAACTATATTCCTACTGCAGTCCTTCAGAAACTAGAGCTATTTCAGAGCAATTAGAAGTTACGCTTGTTATTTAAATGGCAGTAGTGCTTTTCGTAAGCTCATGTTACCCAGTCAAGAAAAAAGAACAACTGACACCACAACTGAAGCTGACAGTGCCTGGCTTTCCAGGGCCTCCTGGCAAATCTTTTGAATTCCCTGTTGTCTACCTGGTCTCTTCTTCACGCTGCTAGGGAAACCTCCATAGAGGGGTTCTGGAGGCTCTCCTATTCCCAGTGGGCTGCCCCATTCCATGGACACGAGTGGGGCTCCAGCTATGGGATGAGTTGGTTACATCAGGCAGCCTTTTTCCTCCAGGTGGAGACAGTGACCAGCTTTGGGGTTTCTTTTTCAAGTGGTTCTGGGGACAAAATATTGCTGTTATGATTGCATTTCTGCCAGTATCTGAAAAAGCAGATGTGCCATCTGAGCAGGGCTGATTGTTGTATAAAAACTCAGCATTTTCTGACAAAACCACCCTTTGCTTCCTCCTAAACAAAACCACTCAGCTGTGTCCCTGCCACAGGCAAGAACATCAAACTTCCCCAAAATCAGCAGTTTTCAAAATTTTGGAAAGTTAACACTAACTGAAAAGGCAATCAAAGTGTTTTCATAATGATTTTAAGTCTATGACTTTGCATTAAATGCCCTTGTCATTTCTCTGACAGAAATATAGGCCAGTATTTGTTAGGACAAGCCTGTCTTTCCAGTCTAGTTAACTTGATGGGACACTGAACTAAGGAATGGAAAATACTCTTTCTTTCCAGGTCAGGATTGCTTTGGATACCATTGCAGAGAGTTTATACACTGTGGAGATAGTGAGTCCTTCAGCAGCGGAGGAAGATGGGGTGGCAGATGTCCTGGTGGTATCCTGCTCTGCCTGGCTGCGACTGCAGTGCCCCACAGCAGCCCTCTGCCTGCACACAGCACATTCCTCCATCCCCAACCCAGAGCTCCCCATCCCCTCCTACAGCAGAGATGCTCTGTCTCTGCTGCCAGAAAACACTCTGGAAGTGGCAGGGTTTGTCCTGCTGTTCATCACCCTGCAGGGCATGGTGGCATCTGGGCATCAGTGCTATGGCTCCTGCAAACCTCCCCCCTAGGGCTTTAGGCAAGTGGTACTGTATGTAGCAGAGAGTAAAACCTATTGCAAATTCAGTGTGATGGACTTGACCAACTGTGGATTTAAATGAGCAGATGGAGAAAGCCTCCATATTTACTTCTAATTACTTCTCACGTTGTTAAAACCCTCCATAGAAAGCTAAATTAGAAAAGATGGTGAGAAACATGAGATTATAGATTTTACAAGGCACAAAGAGCCTCCCCGATCAACATGTCTATATGGCAACCTTTTCTGTCTACCTCAGCATTTATGGATTATCAACTCTTGAGCTAACCAATTGCTCCATGACTCCACAGCTTGGAAATTGCTACAATAAGAAGGCACACATATACCTGTGTACAGTGTCGCCTACACTGCGCCCTGTGCTACTCTGTTACACTTGGATTTCTCACCAGCTCTGTGTGCTGTACTTCATTTGACAGTACTGTATCTCAAGAGTTTCCCCAGTATGAAATAGGCCAAAAAATAGCATGAGAGTGACATCACATACTCTAGATGCCTTGAAAAAGGAAGTTCATGCCTTTTCAGCTGAAATTTCCTCGGCATTGCTTCTTGACTAGATGAAGACCCAAATAAGCCACTTGGGCAAAATCAACAGCACTTCCACATTTTCTCCCACCTCACCAAAATACTCAGTTACCCTTGTATTTCGTCTGCTGTCAGGTGCAGGTTTTACATCACTGGCAGCAGCTCTGAGCTTCTTCCTTGGAGGTAATGCAAGGGCTAAGGCTGACATCGTAAGCAAGGCCTTTCAAGACCCTCCCTATACCAAATCTACCCTGGTAGAATAAAATCAGGTCTGAGTAATCTTCTAGGATCCCAGCACTTCACAAAGAATGAGAAGCTGGTGATGACCCCCTGTTGTGGCAGTATCAAAATAGCACCACTGAAATAGCAGTTAATATTGATAACTGCTGACTGCAGACATCCCACCCACCTCCAACCCAACCAACCTTTCTGTTCCAAGTCATGTAATGCAGAGAAGAGGCTCAAACCTGGAAGCTGTAGGTAGTTAGCTCTCATAGCTTGGTCTTCACACTCATCCACCTCAGGCTTGGCTCTTCAAAACAGATAGTCCTTCTCTCCGTCTGGGCTTAGAAATCCACTTTCCCTGTGGGAGATTATTGTCCTTCATGCAGTGAGCTGATCTCCCTTCTGCTTTTCGAGATCCAGACCGATTTCCTGGCTCTGCACAAGGGTGAACATAGCAGGACTACACTGATGCTACAGTGTGCAGCAGGAGTGATTTCCAGACCACCAGGTACCCTCTGACATGGCACCTGCTGACAGCTTAAGCCCAGACCAAGGCACTTTCAGCCACCTCACTCAGCCAGGACCAGGGACTCAGGATGCCTGCCCCTTTTGTAAAGCACAGCCAGCTGATAACACAGGAGGCAATTTAATAAGAACCTTCCTCACTCCCACCCAGCTTCTCAGGGGTTCAGCAGTCCAGTAGCCATGGAAGATATTTATTTTTCTTAGAATTAACCCAGCTGTGAGCTGGATTAACTGACACAGAGGCCTCTGATCACCTCCAGATGTTTGTGAAGTACCCAAATAGCAATCTGTGTCTGCTTTTACATCTGTTTGCATTCATGGGGAAGAAGAAAAGGGGAAATAATTTGACCAGTGTTGGATTTGTGTGGTTAAGATGATGAATAATGAATTTTATTTGTGCATCCCCAAATCCAGAAAACTGGTCCTTAAGACCCATGGCTTCTTAGGGTTTTCTGGGTTTTGTTTTTTTATGCTAGCGAACTGTGATATTCAGGGTCTGAGGCTTTGCTGATGGAAACCCCCCAGGGGCTTATTAAGTCAATGCAGAAGTACTGGTAATAGTTTAAACTCATCTTCAGTCACCTTGTGCTTCTTGTCCTGCCCCTTAGCTGGTTATTTTACCTTAGCACGGCCACTGATCCCATTATTTCTTATCACAGGTTTTGCCTACCTTACTGAGATCAAGTCCCAGGCAATGCATTACTACCTGAGAGCTGGACTACAAAGGACATGCATGGGTTGATATGGGAAGGTATGCTACAGTTCCTACTGGCATCAGAGATAAAATTCCCTTTGAGTACAGTAGGAGTGAGCCATCAGTCCCAGGGACTATAATTTGCTACAACCTTGTGTAATGCCTCATGCAGAAGGACCCCAGCCTAGTAGATGCTCAAGACACTATTGACATGAATAATATTGCAGCAGCAGGAGTTTCTGATTAAAGGAGACACATCGCAAAATAAGTAAGAGCGTGTAGTGTTGTCAGAGGCATTATGTGGCAATGCATATCCCTCTGACGGCTGGTGCCAAACAGCCCAACCTGTCTCGGAGTACATCTTCCAACACTCACTCTCCTGTGCCATCCAGCCAGGGGAGGGGGAAGGCCTGCACTAATTACAGGAGTTACTCTCAGTGTTAAGAGCAACAGGAATTCTTTGCATTAGCATCCCTTCATCCAGTGCTTATAACCTGTTCACTCTGGATTTACAGGACAACCTGGCAAACCTGTAACAGTACTGTATGTTCTTAAATAGCAAGTGTTGTCCATTTTGGGATACCAATGTCCTTGGTTTACTGAAATCATAATTGAAAAAATTGTCCCATTACCTTGCTTTGGAAAAAGCTTGCTTTCGTTCTCTACCCGTTAACTCCTGTCAACATACACAGTGTAAAAGCCTTGTCGTTTAACACAGCTATTTTAATATTGATTTAACATATGTCAGCTGGGACTGATTTCTGCCCAATTCATCTATTTGCCTGTCTTATCCACCTGTCTATAAATCTAATTTGTTACGCAGACATTTCATTCCAATATGGTCTTAATATGCACTATGGGAACAGCCTTTGCTGATCCATGCTCCAAGCAGAGAACAGCACTCGTGTTTTCAAAAGGGGGTGCAGCCAACAGGGCAAACTGTAGATAACTGTAGAGGATCACAGATGAACCAATACCTAAACACAAGAAAAATTAAAGAGCAGTTTTCTTAAACCTCAACAGAAATGTGGCTGTGCAACATTCTGGGTTTGGCTGTTACAATAGCCTTGCATGTATTGCCATTCAAACTATTGTAGTCTTTAATATGTTATGAAGGTAGTGACAACAATAAAAAATAAGAACAGGGCATACAGTGACACCTTCCAGACTAGATTTCTCCATTGGTTTATTTGCTTAACAGACCATTACACAGAATAAAGAGTGAGTTTTCAAAGCCATAAATTTAGTTAGCCAATCACTGGAGATTTAAAAGGCAGAGATATAACAAATGCCTGACCAGCATTCTTCAAATATAACCCTCAGAGATTTTAATAAAAAAAGCTATATCAGGACCTGGCAAAAAGTATTCGAAAGAGTTAATAAACCAAATTATAACATTAACCTATTCAATATTAACTGTTTTGTAAGTGTGAAACTATTTTAAAAGATGAGAATGGAATACATTCCTCCTTTCCCCTTCCTGGAATTAAAATTATTAGGTTATTATTGAAACATCAAAATAAAAAACAACACTTAAAATAAGTTTTGCAATAAATAGTACCAGCTCAGAGCTATGACTTTTCTAACAAATAAAGTTGTCATAGTATAACCCCAAGATCTACCACACATCTTTGCACATACATCCTCTCCAGCATTTGTTTATAGAAAAAGGAGCAAGATGTGCCTGTTAGTCTACAGACTTTAATTAGCTCAGATGAACAGCACATCCACAGGATCATTTTAAACACAAAGGAATAGTAGGTTTCTGAAAGAAGCAAACCAAGGATGACATTTGGATGAATTCTGATGAGACCTCTCTGGGAGCTGAACAGACTCAAGAAAGTTCATATAGCTCATTGTGCTTTCCACAGTTCTTACAGTCATGCTGATACTAATTAATTCCTTTGGTAGTCAAAAGGCAAAAGAGAAAAGACACTGAGGTATATTTTACAGACTTTAATTCTACAAGGTGTTTAGTACCTTAAAAAATAAAACATTACTGAATCCAGAATGGCCTTTGAGTGTATAACACACAACTGAAGCTTGGATGTCATTAGCACAGCTGTCAGGGCAATCTAGGGCTTACTAAAGAGCCTGGGTGAGCACGGCAGTGGTGAGCCTACACGGTTAGCTACTGCAGCTAACCGGTTAGCTAGCTGAAAATGTGTTCCTGTGCTCCTGCAGAGGAAGCTTGAATGCTTCAGCTGTGTAAGGTGGCCATCCCTGTGTCCGTGCACTGCCTCCCCTGGACTCAAGGGAGCGAGCACAGAGGAAAGGCTCTGAAGCAGATCTCAGGCACTTATGTCCACATCCACTGTGAACCAAAGCACCGTCTTCTCCATCTGTGTTACTATGCACTGTCCTCTTTTGCAACAGCCCTTATGCTCAGCCAAAATGGCAGCAGCTACAAGAGGGAGAGAAAAAAGGGAAGGAAGGAGCTTAAGAGGAGTCACCCTCCCTGCTGTTCCTGGACTGAATAACTAATAGTCTTTTTATATTCTATCACACTGCCTGTTAGCAGCACAGATGGTAAAAAATACCCCAAAATGCAAAGGAGTCCAAAATAAAGATATAACCATGTGGAACCTAGACAGGCTGACTGTGTGGGGTAAGCAAACAGAGTACATTTGAATACAGCTAAATGGCAAATCATCCATTGAAGACTGCAAGGCATAGTGTAGGTTTGCAGAATAAGGGAACTCATCCCAGCAGTTTGAAGAAGGACGTGGGGTCATGGCAGATACTTGGCTAATTGCAAGGTCCCTCTGTGACATGGGGGTCCCAAGGTCTAAAGGAGGACATGAAAATGTGCCTGCATCTAGTTGCAAAGAAGTTGCCACATGTCTGACATCGGTGCAAATCTTGAAGTGCTCAGCTGGCTCCTGATGCCTGCAGCTCAAGAAGGATGCTAGTGAATTAGAGACTGTGAGAGCAGAGCTAGGAATGATTAACAGATTGGAAAATGCCTTCTAGTAAAGGCCTGCAGGAGCTCAAATCTGTGCAGCTTAGTAAAAAAAGAGGGGTTTGGATATTCTTAATGACAGTCTAAGGATACTTGTAAGGGCACAGAAATAGGATGTTAAGTTTCATTATTCTGGCAGAGAATGGTATAGGCAGATTCATTGGCTAGATGTTGAAGTGCGATAAACTGTATTCTTAATAGGGAGAATATTTAGGTTTTGGGACCTCCTTGCAATGGCGTGGTGGTTCTACCTCCATGGAACCTGTAAAATGGAGAGGGCTGGTTTTCCAACTGGTCTGCTCCAATGCAAACTGAAATGAATTCAGGATGCTTCTCTCGCCTGAGTTTTAGAAAATCTGGGACTGCATGGTCACAGCAGCTCTTCTGGGTTTTCAGCACTGAGACACTTGCACCTTCCCTGGCCCAGCTTTCTTGAAATTACAGTTCATCTGCATGCACTAGGCCTGCATTTCAGCCATACAATTAAGGCTTGGTCCTGGAAGTAGATAGCTCAAGGGGCCTGGCCTACAAATAGGAGAGGAATCAAAAGGTTTCAGTGCCTGGAATCAGATATTGCTATTGTCTGTAGCAGCATGCAACTTGTTTGCTAATGAGCTCATTAATCCTTTGCTCTCTGAAGATCTTGCCTTTGAGGTTAGAGAAAAGCTTTTCTCCAAGGAGACTTCCTCTTCCTTGGCTGCTTTTCTTCCCCAGGAGCAAAGACAAAACTCATGCAGAAGGGTGTGTTTTGAGTACGGAGTTTGGCATTTGTTAATAGGGCAGCGAGGGCATTCCCTCGACACCCCAAGTGGTGGCAGTGTTGGATAATTTCTGATCTTAGCCCCGGAAAGATTTATTTTGCTTAGGGGGGGGGGTGGGGGTGGTTGCTGAAACTGGAGCTGGAGAAGAGCCGAACAACATGAAGTTGTGCTCATGCTCTTGCCTCCTAACCCTGAAACCTGGATGGATCAAAAGATTGTGTTATGGGGCCCTGGGAGCAGGTGATGGAGGAATAAAGCCATGTGCATTACAAACACTGCTATTTCTCCCTGCTGCATCAAGCCTTTAAGAGGAATTCATGTGAATGTTTCCAAAGCCCTCATCAGGATTAGCTTTTACATGTGTCCAGTTCATGCTGCTGCATTTTCTTTGCCTCCTTTTTGAGGTACTCCAGAGGCCAGAGGAAGGCATATTAGCTGGAGTCCAGTAATGAGAGTGAGACCGTGGTCTATATAGGGACTCCACAGGAACAGGGCAGAGCTGCTGAAGATCTGTATGCTGAGAGCTAAGCCCCTTACCTATGTTTCTGTGGGCAAACCTGACGTGATGGCTTCAATACTGCCCAACAACATACTCGTGTTTCCCTGAAGTGGAGGTTTCTGGCTCTAGATTTGGGATGTGAGAAGGAAAACAGTTGCAATGCTTTGATGGGGAAGAACTCATCAATGAAGACCTGATCTTCACATTGGGGTGGAGATGGGACTAGGAGGCAGTGGTGGGGAGAAAACCTCAACTATTCTAATATGTTAAAGGCGTCAGTTGCCTCTTTTCTGACACTGTTACACAACCATTTTACATATCCCTTTTTTCCTGGCCCTCAACATATAAGAAAAACGTTAGTTCTTCGTTTTTTTGAAACAGATGTAGGCTGCTGGTTGCCACAGCTCTGCCGAGAGTCAGTTCACTGTTTGGAATGTATGTGGACTTGGTAAAATATGTTCCTCTTATGAACTGGCTAATCTTTGAAATTCAAGTTGCCTGTACCATCTTCAAAGAAAAGCAGTCGATGCTTTTTTTCTCTGCTCTTAACAACCATGCTCTAGAAGTCAAATAACTCAGAAAACAGGAAATTAAATGAATTACTTTCAAAATCCTGCAGATGATTCTAATTTTGTTTTTACAGCTAATGAAGATAATATGGTTTTATACAAGACAGAATAACTACACTGCAAGATTTTTTTTGCATGTAATTTATTTACTTACTTTATCCTTAGTGTCAGAGTCCATTTTCTGTAACCTTTATTCATAATAAAAGAAAACAGGTATCTTTCATGTAAGGTCTTTGGAGCATATGTCCCACAAGGACATCATCATGACACTCTCTGAAAGCTCGGCAGCTTATCAATGAGATCTTTTGAGCTCAGTATTCAAGAAATATGCTTCTACACATACCGGCAGAAACAGGAGCAGTTTTTAAATAAAGACAAGCCCAGTGATGATTCCCAAAAGAAAAAGGCAAGAGACCAAAAGGAGGGATCTTCTTAAAGAATGAAGAAATCTTTGCCAACAGATTGAAAGTATTACTCTTCACTGTACTACTCCAACATTTCTGTTTGCTGAAAATGATCGGCATGCATCTGCTGGGCTGGAGACAGCAGATAGCACAGTGTGCCTGTCTCTCAAGGCACTGTTGGGGTATGTATGTGGAATGATTTTTGTTGGTCTCAACCCAGGCAGGTCTCATCTCAAAGGCAGTCATGACTGCTTCATATCCTGCCAGAAGCTCCAGCAGAAAAGCCAGTTTTGGATGTACACAGCAAATGAACTGACCTGAACTGTGGCTTCCTACTGGCACACTCCTCCAAATTAATTTTTGTTTTCTTTTCTTGGAAGAGACCATCCTCCTCCAGGCCTAGCACCTTCCACAAGTATCAGGAATGTACAGCTTCTTAAAGAATATAAAATGCTACTAAGTATTTTGTGAAAAAAAGTACCAGTGAGCTACCCAGAGTGGGGTTGTATTAGCATTAGTGTTTGACATAGGACCATGCTTAGTTAGTGAGAAAACCTGGCATATGGTATCCTTTGAAAATCTCCACCCACAAGCTATCCTGATACCTACTGGCAGGTGCAGACATTTGTAACAGAAATAGTAGTATGCATGTGAAAGCATGAGAAAAAACAACAGAGCAACGGTTAGACGAATTACCTCTGCTCATAGCCAAGGACATAACTGTAAGCAAGAAAGCTGGTAAACACCAAGGAATGTGTTGTTTACACAAAGGTAAGAGAGCTTGTGCTCTGATAAGGTCACGCTCTGGTGCCAGGAGGATGGCAACAGAAGTACAGTCTGGTGCACATGCCATTCTTCTTCCAGATCTCCCAACGGGGCAACATACCACAGAAGCACAGATACTGGGAAAGAAAACAGTCAGGAAACTTGCTTATATGTCTTGCTGCTTTGCAATATGTGTGTGTGAAAGTATCAGTGGGCACAAGCAACTTACAGAGAGATTTGTAAAATGAAATCCCACTTTCCTATCACAGGGTCTTGTGCTCACTCTTCTTTCACTAATTTCCTATACAGACAGTAAATAACACTTTAATTTATAATTGGGAACTTCACCTAAAGGAGGCCACCCATGAAGCTTTGTTAACAGGTACTTGCCTTTCTCAGTGTTAGATCTCAAAAAATAGTAATTGACAACCTATTGTACCCAGAGGCCATGGGAGCTAGCTCCCACCTGCAAGACATTTTGGTTGTCTGTTGCTTGAGAAGGATGACAGAAGGTAGGTTAAAAAAAAAAAAAGCATATTTGTACTTTCAAAATGTCATTAGTCAAATGGCTGTCTAGACCTGTAACTCCAAACATGTAAATCAATGCTGATTTGGGAGCTCAGAGCACACACTTCTCTTTTCACCTTGTAGGAGATTATGAGAAGCAGTCAGAAAGAAAACTCCCTGCTGTTCCTGACCTGGAAAAAATGCTGGGGCTGAAATGCTATTGCCTGAGGTGCCAACACAAATAGCTAGGGGGAAAAGTCAACCCCACAGCATGGAGAGGTAGAAGAGGGGACAGGATGGGATAGGTTACTGCGGTAGCAGAGAAAAGATTCAACATCGCAGAGTTCTGTTCCAGTAGTTAATGGAAATGGCTTCTGAATAAAGTGAGAATAAATAAACTGCCAGAAATCAAGCTTTGTGCTTGATATGCCTCGTTACTAGCTGGAAGGTAAAAAGACACAGAGAAAGTGCTTATAAAGAAATGGGAAGAGTGCCCATACTTCAGAAAAATAAACAGAAAGGTCTCTGCTAACTGTGAGGCAGGCAGTCTGAAGTAAGCAAGCAACAGTAAGGGGGGGAGCTCACCCTGGGATTTGACTCTCTTAGCACTGAGATGTATGCAGAGCAAGTGCTCTGAATCTAGGAGCAGGACATAGCAGCTATGATGAAAAGCCCATGGAAGATGAGGTCTGTCAGATTACCAGAAAAACAGGAGTAACCTCACTGAAAGATGGAGTAGATCAAAGCAGAGGAAATAGATCCCAAGCAAAGGTGATCAGTGTGTCATTCCTGAGATCACTGCTGAGTTGCAGAACTCCTCAGGAGAGGTGGCATCTATAGGTTGGTATCTGCAATATTCTTTTTATATTCAAAGCAAAGCTTATGCCAGTTGAATTATAACAGGAAACCTGGAAACTTTCCCAAAGATGAGCCTCAGCCTATGACTGGATGGCTCATGGTCACCTTCCTGTGTAGCTGGAGGGGCAGATAATTCACCTAAGATGATTCAAAACCCTTGACAAGCTGCAAAGGCAAGATGCCTGCTAGGTCTGTATAAAGTCTGTACAGTTTTAACCAGGACCAGTGAAACAGAAGAGAAGTTTTGTATTGCCCATTTGGCATAAATCTCACTTGTGTACAAGTTTATGGTTTATTTGCTGCCAGACTGCCACAGTGAAATTTCAGCTATATAAAGGCAATAAAATCTAGCCTTCTCATACATCCATTACCAGTAAGAAGGCAGAACCTGACCTCCTGAGGAATTCCTGCATCTTCTTGTCATAGCGTCTCTTGAACACTCTGGCCCTTTCTCAAGAGAGCTGCTTATAGAATATATTAAGTGCAAAAAAAGTTCCTTCTCCCTTATCTTTCTAATATCTCCGGCAGGTCAAACAAATCTGAATTGCTGAAAAATTTCCTCTTTCTCAGTCCTTCCATTTCTCCTGAACAATCAGTTCAAACTACCTCAATGAAAATTGAGATGAGTTCCTATTGAAGACAAAACCCGTTTACCTTTTAGGCCCAAAATAACTCCCTCCTTCTCTACTTGCCCAGACATATCTTTTCCTAATACTTTTTCATCTTCTTTCTCTGACTGCTTATAAATCCAGGTCATTGATTTCTCTTATGTTTATATCTTATGTGTGGTATAAAGATAGCTAGCACACTAGCACATTACATTTTTAAGGTGTATGACCAGATGGGATTCAATATTGTAAGAAGCAAATGGCAAAGGCAGGAAACGCAGCCAGCAACTTGTTGGTGGCTGAGGGAACATTCCTGCACGGAGCAAAGTAAGAGATCACACAGAGCTTTGCTGTAGCATTCCGAAAGAGAAAGGCTTGGTCAAAATGCCTTCAAAAAGTGGAATAAAAAAGGTTGAAATCTGGACACCAAATACATTTATGTCTGTCCTAAATGGACAACAAATACAAGATGCTGATCTTAACACTTTTAGGCATGGACAGCTCTAATGCAAATTCTAGATAATGTGAGTCTAGGCTGGTGCCCTTTCCATGGTACAAAGATTGGCAGGAACTTTTAGTTTTCAGGCTCAAGTTTTCCCTGCTTGTGCTCAGAGAACAGCTTCCCAGCAGACCACCCTACCTGCTGGCCATCACACAGAGAAGGAGATCAGCTGAAGAGCAGGTCATAGTTTTGAACATTTTGGCTCCATTAAGCCGGTGTCAGAAGCAACGGGTGATCCACATAGATGCTTGTTGCTGGTTGGTTGAAAAGGGGAACTGATATTCTTCTTTCCTCTTAACTGCAAATTATGTCTAGAATATTTTCCTGTCACGGATAGTGAAATGGAGTTTAAAACCCCACAACAACCCCTTAGATCAAGCGATGAGTAACAGCTAAAATCTGACTCATCAGAGAAAGTCTGCATGATCCCATTCCTCTGTTCCCGCTCTTGCTTGGCTTAGGCGGATGCGACAGAGTAAGGGCAAACCACAGCAGGATCCAAGGTAGAAGGGGGTTTGCAGCAGGAGAGCATCTTTCTTGGCACAAATCAGAGCCAAGAAAGACAGAAAAAATAACTAGAGCTCACAAAGGGGATGCATATTTGCAGCAGTAGAAAAGAGAAGTGAGGAAGCTCCCCCTCACTCCATGTGTGCAAGGAGACGGTCATTCTCAGGGGAGCCCTGTTGCTTGGAAACTTTTGTCAGACCACAGGGGCAAAAAGATAGGCAGTTCCAGTTTTTGGCAAGGACCCTGGGGCAGCCTAATCCAATACAACAGCAATACAAGGAATTAGGTATAACAGAGTATTCACAAGCTAATCAGACTAACCACTTTGGGCTAAGCATGCTTGCTATGACACTCTCCCACTTCCTCACCAACCCTTCATCAAGGCAGTTTCTCCTTGCTTGTTCCCTGCAGGGCCCTCCACTGTGTCTTTCTGGGTGACTACACTGGGAACTAGTAGTGTTCAAGCACATCTACCCCTCCATCCTTGCTCCTGTTCTGGGCTCAGCTGTTCACTGCTTGGTATGTGATACAGAAGCATTGATAATTGAAATTGCTTTCCAAAAGCAAGAGCTATCCACACATTGTGCTGCCATGCACATGCAAATGATTATCCAGTCATTTCAAGTATAGTTAGCCATCCAGGTTATTTATGTCTAGATTTCAAAGACTGCTCTACTGGGCAGGAGATATTCAGTGGTCTCTAGAACTAGTCATTTAAGCATTTTCCTTTGAATGCTCTCATTTGACTACTACAAACCCATGAATTATAATGAGGCTGCTATATCCCCATGCTGCTAGAGAGCATCTGCCTTTACTTCCCAGCATGAATTCCTAGCTCTCAGCAACCTGAACTATGTGTTATGAAGGTCAGTCATTTGGGAATACATGCAAAGAAAAAACACTTTGTAGCTTTCTGCAAACCCAGGAGTACTACCAGACTATGAACATCAGATTTCTTCACTGATGTACAGACCTCCAGACTGATGGCTCATAGGAAGTCTCAGGTGTTACTTTGGCAAGTAGTGGCTTCCAAGAAAAAAAAAATCAGAGCTCTTTTCTGCAATGGCTCAGTAATGAAGAGCACAAGAAAACACTTGGTAAACACATTATTCTTGTGAAGGACACAGCTCTTTTGCAGTTCTGGGAAAAGAAATTATTTAGTCTAATTCTGATGTTGTAGTCTGCAGACAATCACTCTAGCATAGTTCCTTTTACCATCATAATAATATGTTTTCCTTTCCTACTGCTTATTTTTCTCCCTGGTAGATATGACATGTTATGCTCTTGGGTTTCCTTAAGAGCTCCTTTTTGTCTCTCAGTGCTGGTTTCTAAAACCATTCATTTTTATCCTGTCCTCACTTTACTGCTTAAGCATTTGTAATGTTTTAACACTCCATCTATTTTAATTGAAAGCTTAGCCAATCCAATAAAGGCTGTTTTCTCCCTCTTTAGGCTGATGATGTGGCAGGATTAGAATCTGATCCAGGCTGCTATGGGGTAGCTGGCTTATCTTGGCAGGAGAGCTGGAACTCAATGTTAAATCACTGCAAGAAGAAACTGTTCCAAAGCCACACAGATTCCTCACAGCGCTTCCTACTCCAAACATCCTCCGTCCCACTGGAAAGAAAAAGGGCGCAGAAAGGTGGCAGTGCTCGCAAGCTGTGTGACTAGAGCAGGATCTTCTCAGAGTAACAGCCTCTGGCTCCACCGACTGGCGTATGATATCCTTAATAAAAGTGAAGCTATGAGTGGGCCCTGGCTGATATGGGATGAGGACTTATCCCCTTGATCATATGTAATTGGCATAAAATGTCTCGTTTAGTGGCCCAGCACTCATAGCTGGTGCTGAATGCACAAGTGAGAAGCTTTTCTGCCTCTCTTGCAGATGAGACAAGCTGGAGAGCTGGCATCTGAGAAGCAGAGAGCAGGAGCCTCCAAGAACCTGTGGCACTGTCAGGAATGGGAGACTAACAAAACCCGAAAGCAGCTGGTGTTCCCATTTAGCACTGCCCCATTAAGCACTATTCTTTGCTAGAAATAGCACCAACTTCAAGTATCTGCCATTGGGACGTATTCTAGTTCGAAACTTTTCTAAACAATTAAGTGAGGAAAGCAGGGTGTTAAAAAGTGCCAAGTCTGGCCAACACTCAAGTAAAAAAAGTGATGTTGGTGTGATTTAAGCTGGAGAACAACAAATAAATAAATAAGTACAACAGAGAGTGTTTACTTTTTTTTTTTTTTAAAACTGTTTCTCCAGAGTAGCAGCTTTGTGAAAGAGATTTTTTGTAGAAGGCCTGTTGTATACTGTACCAGTTCAAAGGGAGGAGCAGTTTGCTCCTTCACTGTGTTACCTCTTGAGTCAGTGTCTGGTTGGAACATGGTTACATCAGCAATTTAATTGATCTGCTGTGATTCATTAAGCAAAACTGTTTGGAGAGAGCTCAGAGTTTGGAAAAGGAAGGTTGTTCAAATGCTGATGCACTCTAGCTCCAGATGCAATCCCTGTCTAAGGGTGTTGTCTGAAGGTATCCAGACGAGGAGCTGTACTGAGGTTTTTCAAATGCCATGATGCTCCAGTCAGGATCTGATCCCCAGAGCACCCACTGTTCTTACTTGGAGGCTTATCTCAGCTCTCTTATTTTTTGGTTTGCTCTTCTGAGCTGCCCAATATCCTAAGACTTTAACCCAGTGAATAAAGTGAAGGAAAATATTTCTTCTTCAAGTATTCCCATAAAACTCTAGCTGACTTCTTAACTCTAGTGTGGCATTGTGTAACTGAAGTACCTAGCCTCAGGTATCCAGCGTACTGATGTAGTACGTTGTAGTAGGAATATCTCTCTTTTCTCCAATTGAGTTTCCAGACGATCAAACATCCTGCGCATAGCAGATTCAAATTCCTAGAAGTCAATCTTCTATTTTCCACAGGGATAGGAAGCATTACCTTAGGTCATAAGACACACTTCTTGCATAAGCAACTTCATCCCACAAAACAGAGTTAAAACATATCCCAAGCCAGATACTCATGGACAACAGGTTTGAACTTGGCCTCTTCCAAATGAAGACTGCTAATAGACAGTGGGTTATCTCAATACATTACTTTGTTAACTTGATTGTGCCTTAATTTCCTATGTCACTCTTTCATTTTTTTCCCCTGAGGAGTGCTTTTTTTCCTCTCAGTCTTTTTGGGATCTCCGCTTGTCTTCATGTTAAGGTGCACATTTCTTAAATTACTCATGGTACCTGCACTCCCCCAACTCTTAAGATGTCCCATTTTGAACAGAAAATTAATGCTTTAAGCAAACAAAATCTTTTTGCCTTCTGGGCAGAATATATATATATATATATATAAAATCTGCTTAATGTTATTCCTTAATATTTTTTCAAAAGAAAACTCCAGTAAAATTCTGCGTCCACATCTGTCAAGCATATACACAGATCAGGACCATGCCACCAAAGAGTGAGCTGTTGAGAAAGCTTGCTTTCAAAATTTTCTTAATGTGTTAAGGCATTAGCTGATATAAAAAACTTTCCACCTAACCTGGACACAATTAATTACACCATCAGTAAAAACAAACATCATTTTTCCAGTGAAACATAATGAGTTAGGGCAAGTCCACTCATTTAAGCTTAATAAGGATCCCAAATTGTTTTGCAAGTATACTGTTTTTGTCTTAAATCCTATCAGTGCAAATAGGCAGAAACCAATTAGCAGTTTATTAGTGTGTTAAGGTGTTAGTAATTCTTATTATATAATGAATCAATGTTTCTGCATTAGCCTTCAGTCAGTGATTAAGCAACACACTTAAACACAGACTTAACTCCAATTATGGGAACAGTCCTCTGAAGTTAGGCATGTATTCAAGCGTGTAAATTATAAAATGCATGTCATTTAGCTATAAAACCAAGGGCACTCTGAAGCAAGGAAAAATTCAAGCTGACGTGTCTCCTACTGTTGTAGCTTTTCAAAAGCTTCCATTTCTGTTCCTGTCCCCACCACCGTGTTGTTAGTTAATGGTTGGTCAATCCAGAATAGCCCTGTGGGGAGAGCAGCAAAGAAAATTGCTGCAGGTCCTAGAGCAGGGTGTTAGGTAGCAGTGCAAAGCATACACTGTAGCGGTGAGAGAGGAGAAGTGCCCAGGCCTCACATCTGCTTGGAGCCCCTTGCACTACCATTGTGGCTCTGAGCTATATGTTTATGAAAGTAAGCTGAGGAAGGAGTGCCCTAAGCCTGTAGCATGGTAAGGCATGAAAAGGGTACTCTACAATGAGCTCTGTCTGAATTTGGATATAAGCAGTACGTATTTCTCACTGAGGTTTCAGGCCTCTAGCCCAGAAGAAGACAAACAGAGCTGAGCAGTGCCTACAGAGCAGACGAGACTCTGGTCAATGCCGGGCTGAGCCAGGTGCTTTCAAGCTGACCCAGCAGAGTTCACCACCGACGGCAGGGTCTGCAGTCTGGCCAGTCCTGACACAGGCAGCATGATTGCCTATAGGGTTTCTGTGTTACCACACTGGCAGCCTGCCCATATCCATCCCCCCGAGGGGGCGATGCAGACAGCGACTCAAGAGTTGAGAACAACAGTATCACCTTGCATATGTCTTTTACTTGTAAAAAATGACTGAAGCAGGCAAATGTTCCTTTTTTTTTTTTCCTCCCCCAAAAAAGAAGAGCCAAAAGATTTCATCTTCTGCCTGAAGTGATTCATTCTGGCAAGTTTCATCCTAAATGCAATAGCAAACATTTAAAGATAGGTAATGTTTTCTGTATCAGAGAGTTTTATTGCCTGCCTTTATAGCACTGCCATTTCTTGGGGCTGTTCTTTATTGTACCAATCAGTGACCTCCTAAATCATACCAGATTAATGAAGTACAGTAAGTTCACTGCTTTAAAAGCCCTGAACTTGGCAGAAATCCTCATGTGAGCAGAATAACACATTTTGAACCAAATAACTCATTTTAAACATGCTTTTCTTATGTCAGTGAAAGGCAGTACCTATTAGAGAAAAAAAAAAAAAAAAAAAGGTACAACTCTTACCCACTACTTTCTTTTTGCCATGTCTGTGTTGGAGCTATTCCCTCACTCTGGTATTTTTGGGGTGGGAGAAGTTGACTCCACTACTGTATCCACTGGAGAATTTGTGACCTAGCTGATGTTCTTACCAAGAAGTAAAAATGGGATGACTAAGATCAAAACTGATTTCCTGTGTGTTACTGCTGAAGGCAGTCTTTATTGTCTCACTCATTTTCAGAAGAAGGAGAGAAAGAAAGTTTCCTTGTCCCCTTAAATCTGTGGACAGCAAAACATGATATAGAGCACCACTGAATTCATCATGTGTTACCCCCTCACTGGGCTGTGAAGCCCCTGAAGTTACTCAAGCACAATGCAGCTCCCCATGGAGACTAAGTGGTTGAAGCACGCAGATGCCTGTGTCCCTCAGACCCTCTGAGACTGGCCCCTTGCCCATGCTTCTGACATTTCTACACCTCTTCCACCATGAGTCCTGATTCTGCTGAAATGAGAGAAGGACATTTAACATACTCACTGCCTCCATCAGTTGGGTTATCAGTCTGTCTCTTAGTAACTCACAGGTGGATAAGCTTCATGGTAGCATAGTGCATCTCTGGCACCTTCAACCCCAGAAATGTCCTTCCAACCTCAAAGTGGTGGGAGGTGGTGTTGGATGGGGGAATCTCTTCACACAGTTCTTGGGAGCCTGCACAGCGTAGGAGTGGTTGAACTGTTGATGGTCACACCGGCTCTGGCAAGCAATGCAATTTCATCACTTTGCACCAATGCTTGCCCTCCAGAAATGCCACTGACAATGGCAATGTTTCAGTGGAAACACATCTCATCTCAGCCACATCAGTCTGGCTTTTATTCCTCTACCACCAGCCCCCTCTGGTTTTGCAGGACAACCAAACCCAAAAATTCTTGTCAAAGGCCCTTTTGTTTTCAGACTGTCCCATGATACGAGTACTCAAGTTGTAATCATAAGGGTCTCCTCACCAGATCCGTGGTTCTTTCTTGCTGCTACTAGCTCCCTGTGCTGAGCAGCATGCTGCAGAAACACAAGCGTATGCGAGAGCAAGTGCAGTGCCCACTGCCTGTATTGGTGGCACAGGAAAACTTGCCGCTTTCCTTTCTCATTACCAGATCAAGACTATCATAGGTATCTTGTATGTGCGGTTTTTTTTCCAGAAAATCGTTTGTCTTTCATAGGCTTAAATCAATTGCTTCTTTGACAATAAAATAAAAAATCAGTAAGGTGCTTATTAAATCTACAGGTGGTAAGAAGCTTTGCGAGGTTGATAGGCATTGACATTTTGGGGTCCTGCAACATAGTAATTTATTCTGTGGCTGTAGCCACCTCATGACAATCTTTCTAAGTCAGCAGTCAGAATATCCTCTCTGGAGGCCTACTTCAGTCCCTCAGAGATATAATAACTACCTCCATTTCACAAGATACAACTTTCTCAGGAGTAGGTCTGAGACCCTGGAAGTTGCTGTTCAGCCATGCCAGGAGCTAGGGAGCATCTCAAGGCTTAATGGTATTTAATCAAAGTATGAAGAGTGTTTTTTAGTTTGCCTTCTCTGATGTGAATACACAGCAAAACCAAAGCAAAACAACCTCCTCTAAACAAGCCTCAAGAGCTCACCAGACCATAAACCACGATCATACAAGTCTCTTCCTTTGGCAGAGGGGATGATATTATGAACAATATACCAGAACTGTTAATTTTATTTTTCATCAGTTCTGGAAAGTGTTTGGGTGTCAGAGCAGTACACAGCAGACTCAGATACAATGCTAAGTCTATCTCAGCTCCCTAGAGGAATGAGGTGGGATTAATTTTTATGCAAACATTCACATCACAGTTACTTGTTACTTGTTTTCACATACAAGTAACTAATGTACTCTTGGAGGAACTTGCACAGCTTCACTTGAACACCTGTCTTAGTGCCTAAATTGGGGTGTTTACTTGGGTTTATGTCCTCCTATCTTTAATCATCTGGCTGAGGTGATAAGGCTGGGAATACAAGTGCTCTTTGACTCACTGAAGGGACTGGAGGGAACCTGCAGAGGACAAGCTGGCCCAACTGAAAGCTGAATCGTCTTCTCAACTGCCACCTCTTTCCACTCACCCCACACACATCTTTGGGTAAACACATTTCTAACTTAGGGATCTCGGTCAAGTGGGCTTTGCATCATCCATATAGCTCTGTACGGACAGTAGTGATGTATCCAGGGATATGCCTTTAAGTGCTTGTCCTCAATACCACTAACTTGTGCCTAAATCTTAACCATTACTGTGCATTAAATCTGCCAAATGCAAGTCAATATATACTCTTGCTAACAATCTCCTTCTGTCTTATTGACAAGCCTTCCTTATGGCTTCCTTAAACTAGCACAGGTTAAATATATACAAGCTATTTTAAAAGCTTTAAGAATAAGGAAATTGGAGCCTATATTATGTGGCAAAACGTACATTCAGCAGTGCTGAATGCAAGCAGAGAGCTCATTGCTGTGGGACACATAGCAATGTAGCAGCTACTTGCCTTTAATATGAACAAAGTACAGGGAGGGAAGGCTTCTGCACCAGACATGACACAAGACACACTCTGGTGTGTCAGGTCTCTGTCCTGAGCCCAAGTATGCCCAGAGGCTGCAGCACTGAACTTGAGATTTAAAAGAACTGTAGTATGAGGACTGAGGTGGCTTAGGGCAATTTTTTAAGTGGTAGAGCAACCAAAGGTTGCAGAAATGTTCCACAGGTTGATTCAGAGCATCCAGGAACATCACCCTCTTCACTGAATTGACAGGCAACTCAAAGAGAGAAGCCTGGCTTTGATTTTGGTGAATGTGCTTCCTGATATGTTCACATATCTGTGGAGTGCACATTTCTCATATGAACCATTCTTTTTTTCTATCTCATGCCCTTTGATCTGCAAAGGATGGAAAGTCCTTGACTCGAGGGCCCCACTTTAGCTATTTCCTCCCCATGTATATGTATAGTATGACATTTATAGATCCAAACTTTTATGTGCATGCTTACATGGATGACAAATCAGTGGCTAGGCTGAGACACAAGTGGAAGTGTGTCCCTATGCTGAGCCCTTTTTCTGCCTATACTCCTTTTCATTTTTGGCTCTCCCGTCATGATTTCACTCCGATACTATTTTTGGTTTTTAATGTCTTTTCTCCTCTTCCAGCCACTGCTTTCCTTTCATTCACCTGTGTTTCTTCTCTAAGTTCCTTGAACACCTTTTTTTCCCACACAGAGGTGGCAGCATAGGGGTTGCTTGCCTATTTTTATTTCCCTTCTGATTTTTTTTCTTTTACCCTCCCTCATGTGTTTTTCTTCTTTTAGTTCCCCTTCCTGAATCACTTGTCTGTTTTGGTCTTTGCAGAACCATAATCCTCTGAATCGTCTTTGCTCTTGACTATACAACACCCTCTGGGCTGACTCAGCCCAGGCTGTGTGGGAACTGATTGGGAGTGAATCAGCAGCTCAGTGCTCAGAAGGGAATTAACAATCTATTTACTCTCAGAGATTCCTGTCTCTCCACCTCCATCTCCAGTGACCATTTTCCAAATAAAACTATTTATAATCCTCAGATATATGAACAGCCAGAGTGCTAGAGAAGGGCTGGAAAAGTTGCGTTACGGCAGTAGGTGGCTGAAACCATTAAAAGTTTCAAGTGGCAATAGCTAAAATTAGTCCAAGTGGAGAGAAGATTATTAGCTAGGAGACTTAAGGGTCCTACACAGCAGGTGGTCTGTTTCCAGAAATCAAAATGTTCTAAAACACAGCAAATATCTTTCACATTTCATTGTTACTCTTATTCAATTCTAATTACAAAAATGGTCTTTCCTCATGCAGAAGTATCACAAAGCAGTAACAGCAACAAGTATGTATACAGAGCGGGAATTTTATAGTATACAGAAACTTTTTGTGATAATGTTTTGAAGTACAGTTTCTCAATACTTCATTTCCAGCACAAAGGCCTGTTTCAGACATGTACTTGGAGCAGCCAAAGGATGAAAACCACAGAACATGCAGAAGCTATTCTTCAGCAGAGCCAGATTCCTCTACCTGTGCCCCTGGGGAAACGCTGTTGTTAATAGGATGCTTCCGAATTCTTTTTCATAGTTAAATATTATTGCACTGCCTGCTGTTCCCTCTACATTGCATGAGTATGAGGGAATATACTGTCAGCTGTTGACAAGGGGATAAACCAGGAGCTAGTCTATTAAACTCAAGGTCCTACAGTGGCAGAAAGGGAATATAAGCAATCAGAGGACTGATTCTGCAAAGGAGAGGGAACAGTTTGTGAATGGCTATTTCTGTAATGGCTGCAGTCTGAATTTGACAGATGCACCTCTAGATGAAACTGTGAGGTCTTTCACTTGTTTTTATTGTGATTGGAATGAACTTGTTCTCTTTTTGTTGTTTGTCACTTTAAAGTGACTGTGATCAGCCCAAGTGGCTCAGAAGCAATCAGAAAAAACAAAGCCTTGTCATTTCCCTGAGTTTTTAGGCTTAGAGAATAGGATTATCATCCATGAAAAATGCTTCTAAAAAATTCAACACGACTGCTGTGCTTCACTCTCTGTGCTTTGCCTGTTAAACACATGTCCATGGCTGGCCAGAAACTAAGTACAGCCAAATGAAACAAATTGAAAGGAGAGTACAAAACATAATACCAAAGCTGGAATAGAAAGCATTTGCTTTGAGGAAACATCCTTTGATTTGCGAGATGGAGGGTCCAAACCTTTATTTAGGAGGAAATGCCTCAAAATTTTTTCCCTGTGGCATCTGGCAAGCATTAAGTTTTTAACTGGTCCAGTCTCAAATGGGCTTGGGATGTTAGTTCTAGAAGCAACCCTTCTTGTAAATACACTGTCACAGGCCTACCACAGAAGAATGGCTAGAGAGCAAACCAGCATAAATTCCTAATAACCAAGTTATTTGAATTAAAATTGTACCACAGGAGAACCACTTGACTTCCACTTTCAAAATTATTCCCAGGAGATTAGAAAGCATTTTAAGAGAGCTATGAATGCAGAAGAGAAAGAAGACAAGATGGTTTGGGTTTTTGACAAATTTTGTGGTGCCCACCAAGGCAGGTAACACACTGACTTCAAGAAAAGTTTAGCAGAGAATTGAAATAACTACTGGTCCTTCAGTGACCACTTGTGCACCATTAGAGGGGAGGAAAGAGAGAAATATTAGTTTTTTGAAGCAAATAAGTTCTTATGGGTCAAACCCATTTCAACGGATTTTACATTTTGGAGGCTAAGGTTTTAGTTAACAACGACTGAGCTTTACAGAGCAATCTCTGGAGAAGAACAATTCAGCTGTTTAGAAGCACACTGACCTGCTAAGCAAATGTCTGGAGGGCTGGAAATAGACTGTATTTTAGGGTCAAGAAAATAAGACACCTTACTATTTGCCTTTTCTTCTTCACTACTTTACTTGAGAAACAATCCCATTACAAACATCATTACAGAGAAATTGTCTAGCTCTTGCACAAATACATTATTAATGAAAATGTGTCCTAAGAAGGTTTCCAAATGACAGTGTGTTTCAATGTCACATAACGTGATTTTGTTGCACACTGGCTACTGAGAAAAAATGAAAAGAAGGAACTTAGAATTAAAAAACAGAGCTGTTTTCTCTGCAGACAGAACCACTAAGGGATGGACATTTCCATTTAACAGAATAATTAATTGCATTAGCCTTTCAGCCCCTCATGGTCCCAGTGTAGTGGGAGCAGGATACAGACTGATTCTAGGCTCCTTTCTTCTGCCTGAACTTTTTCTTTGGAGGACCATATGTTCTGCATATCAAATTCATAACAGGAAAATCTCAGTTTTAGAATTTTAAATCATTTTACCTCCCTCTTCCCTTTTCTTAGTCTTTGTGTTAGTTCTAATTTTAAAGATATATTTGATAGAGAATATAGAATCATAGAACCATAGAATCATTTAGGTTGGAAAAGACCTTTAAGATCATTGAGTCCAACCATCAACAATGCCCACTAAACCATGTCCTGAAGTGCCTTGCCTATGCACTTTTTGAATACCTCCAGGGATGGTGACTCCACCACTTCCCTGGGCAGCCTGTTCCAATGCCTGACAACCCTTTCAGTAAAGAAATTTTTCCTAATATCCAATCTAAACCTCCCCTGCCACAGCTTGAGGCCATTTCCTCTAGTCCTATCTCCAGCCACCTGACAGAAGAGACCAGCACCACCTCACTACAGCCTCCATTCAGGCAGTTGTAGAGAGCGATAAGGTCTCCCCTCAGCCTCCTCTTCTCCAGGCTAAACAACCCCAGTTCCCTCAGCCGCTCCTCATAGGACTTGTGCTCCAGGCCCCTCACCAGCTTGGTTGCCCTTCTCTGGACATGCTCGAGCACCTCAATGTCTTTCCTGTAGTGAGGGGCCCAAAACTGAACACAGTCCTGGAGGTGCGGCCTCACCAGTGCCCAGTACAGGGGGACGATCACTTCCCTGCTCCTGCTGGCCACACTATTTCTGATACAGGCCAGGATTGATCCAGCCTGTCCAGATCCCTCTGTAGAGCCTTTCTGCCCTCAAGCAGATCAACCCTCCCTCCCAACTTGGTGTCATCTGCAAACTTACTGAGGGTGCACTCGATCCCCTCATCCAGATCACTGATAAAGATATTAAAGAGAACTTGCCCCAAAACTGAGCCCTGGGGAACACCACTTGTGACCCGCCGCCAGCTGGATTTATCTCCATTCACCACAACCCTTTGGGCTCGGCCATCCAGCCAGTCTTTCGCCCAGCCAAGAGTACACTTGTCCAAGCCACGAGCTGCCAGCTTCTCAAGGAGTGTGCCATGAGAGACAGTGTCAAAGGCCTTGCTGAAGTCCAGGTAGACAACATCCACAGCCTTCCCCTCATCCACTAGGCAGGTCACCTGGTCATAGGAGATCAGGTTGGTCAGGCAGGACCTGTCTTTCATGGACCCATCCTGGCTGGGCCTGATCCCCTGGTTGTCCTGCACACACCACGTGAGCGCACTCAAGATGAAATATGTTGAAGTGAGGAGTTGTGTGGCCAGTTAGGGACAGTGTATGCACTTAGAGTTTAATGATACACCTTTGGACCTGAGTCCTTTAGAGCTCATTCTGCCTTGGCTTGCTGCAGCCGTAGCAGAGGCAGTCTGATGGGGGTGGTTCACAAAACCCCACACAGACATCTCCTGAGGCCCACTGTCTCAGATGTCGGTGGCAGGCAGGGATATGTGTGTAGCCAAATGTGAAGCCAGCTAAGAAGCAGCAACTACCTGCATAATGTTTTTGTGGGGCTAAAGGTCCAGGCTAGTCAGTACAAATATGAATCTACCATTTGTTCCCAAGGGCTCAACTTCAGTCAGTACAGAGCCTGGCCTGGATTTTCTGAGGCATTTAACTACAACTGGCATCAGAGAAAAGTCAAATGGAGAAATAAATCAGAGCTCCACTGGTGGTGGCTGCTGCTGCCTAGAAAGGAAGAGGGCCACAAAAGAAAAAGAGGTTTAGGCTGTGCAGAAGGGAAAGGACAGCATCATGGAGACTAAAATATCTTTTTAAGCACCTGCAGCATTGGGGCATAAAGGAGTTGACTGCCAGATGGCCCATCCCAAGCTTCGCGAAGATGTGCTGTGCTCCACACCAAGATCCCCAATCCTGTGGAATGGCAGAGTTATTGTGAGATCACTCCTCTCATGCTATTTTTCAGCAAAGGAGTGAATTTTTTTTCCCAAAGAGATGATCAAGGCTGACTCAGACGGCCTGGTATTTGAATGATATTGGGAAGCTGGCCTCTGTAGAAGCTAACAACTTTAGTCATTAACATAGTGAAGGTATTTTTTGGTACTGTTCCTGGCATGCATTCAGAAACATTGCCATACCTTCAAAATACTTTGCAAATATGCAAATTTGCTCAGAGTGGACTTTCAGATGACAGCAGCTGGAACCAACCAAAACCTATTAGTCACTTGCTTAACAGGTGCAATTCCTGGCCTCCAGTTCACAGTCAGTGTCCTCAGCTAAGTGGATCTGGATACTCACTTATTCCTCAGATCTTTCAGTCTGTGTCTAACAGAAAAGGGGGTGAGACTGCCTGCATCTCCTCTGCATGATTTTCCTTCTGGAACTGTCATGCAAGGTCTTTTCTTGCATATCACATACTACATGCTTTTCAGGACAGGGTATGACCACTGCTCTCATCTGACAGAGAACAATGTAAAGTAATTGTACAAGTGCACATCACTGTGACACACACAGGACCACACTACCTCTTTTGCACCACAAAAAAAAAGACAATCCATGTCCTGCACAGGCAGATGCCTTGGGCGCTGTATATAGAACAGTGCTATTGGCAGTGCGCTGCTGTGTCCCACACCAAGACTGCAGCACAGGTAAAGGAAATAGGATATGGCTGGAACATCATCTTCTGGCTCATCCCAGCTGTTGGGTGTTGATGGCACCTGGCCACAAGGCTTCTTTATTTTATGTGAAGGATCAGGCTGGTCCAAGAATGGCAAAAAGTCACATATGAGCTGGAAAATCATCTTTCCTAGTTCTATACAGAGCACTGCTATGAGAGCATAAAGGTGGATGAACTGTCAGTAAGCTGATCTAGATTTCCCTTTCAATACCACTGAGAGGATGTTCCTACTGTAATCTCCTTCATTTCTGATAAAGTTTTTTTCCCAGAATTGTATAGCTCCATCTGAACAATATTTTTGTACTAGTTCGTCATATCGCATACAAGAAAGGAAAAAAATATTGCCCTGTTTTCTTACAAATAATGTTTTATCACACTCTGTAGGAAAGCAAAAGATAAATACAGCACAACTGTCCTAATTGAAGGCCATATTTGTGTGAAATTAAATGAGGTTCTCAACAGCTACCAGACATAATATCTGTATGGAAACATCAACATCGTAGATTTGGGAACCTTCAAATTCCTTCTCAGATGAAAAAAACAGAGACAGTCCCACGGGAAAAGCAAAGATAAACCTAATCTTTGGTCCTGACACTTTCTGTGCAGATCAACAGTTCTGTTCTTGCCACACATTGCCCCCGTACGGACTACAGGTGACCAGAAACATAAATAAAACAGACTCTTGAAAAAAACGTATTATTTATAAATTACGTATTGGAAAACACGTGTTTCTTATCTCCAGAATACACAGATAGAAGAAGGTTTACTCTGAGGAACTGGCATCCAGGATAGTTATAAGTCCACTGCTATTCCAGAGCAACTTCAGTGATCTGGGTGGTGGAACAGGAGCCTACACAGGACCCTGATGAGAGTTACAGTGACACAAGGAAGACAGATGCAGAGCTCCAAATTACCCTAACAACAGGAAGACAGTGGAATTCCTGAAGGACAAGGACGAATACCCCAAACTTAGGTAAGAATATATAATTACATTTACAGAGGGTGGGAAAAATTTGTTTTGCAGCAGTATTTCAGGAATGGCTCTGTAGGTTTCACTGGATCATAAGCTGAACAGCATTGTGCTATTGAACAAAAGGCAAACCTTTTATGGGAGTATGTAAACATAAGTAATACTTAAGGAAAAAAACTCTTCTTGACTCAGTACTAGATGGTCTCCTTCTCTTGTATTAGGCAGTAGATGTCAGGGAAAAAAAAAAAAAAAAAAAAGAGCAGACCAGTTGGAGAGTTTCCAGAGAAGGAAAAGTTGCTGTTCAGAGGTGTGGAAAATACAACTTCTGAGAAAATAGAATAAAAATTGGATGTAAGCAAAGTAAAGATTGAGCAGAGATACAATAATGTAAAAAAAGTTTCTGCAAACTGGAAGGAAATAGATCTCTCTGCATGTTGCTTGTGAGAAAGGCTACTGCTTATTTCATAGCAAGTAACATTTACATTTGGCACAAGGAGAAAATCTGGAGCCACAAGGAACATCAAGTACCAGATTGTTTGTGAGAGAGGTTACAGAACTTAAAATCTTATGGGACAAGAGAACCTCCCAGAGCAAAGTGACGATGAATACTGCACACCAGTCTTCAAGACTGTGGGTCTAAAAATAGCTCTGAAATGTTGCCAACCTTGTATAAGATGCTGGTTAAGACTGCCTTAATATTTATAGAAGGAATTCCAAGGCAACTTCTTAATATTTACAGAAAGGACACTAAGAAGTGGCAGAACAATGTAAATCACACATCAGAATAGACCTATTAAAGGATAATGAAAATAACAGAAAAACTGAGAAGTGTGAGATAAGTTAGCTAGGATGCTATCAGAGATTTAGAGTCAGTTTTTAACACAGAGAACATTTGAAACACAGCTGAGAAGCACATTTTTTCCTTTTGTCTCCTCTTCGTATACAGTGTCTTGTTTTCATGGCAGGGAAAGATGCAATAAAAGGGAAAGAGAAAGAGCACATATTCTTCCGCACCTTTTCTTAGGTGCAAAGTATCAATGAGAGTGAGTCCAACTTCAGGTACTATTGATAACCCAGGACAAGCATGTCTTTGCCAGTGATCCTGTAGCTGGAGCCTACTCTGAATGGACTGTGTCAGACATCTCTGGACATGCTTATTACTCACTGGAAAATAATCATTTCTCCCAGTCTGGCTCAGCAATTACTATTTTCCTTCATCTGTCTCTCTGCAAGGCCAGCTCTAGAGCTCTGGAAGAAGACCAATAGACACTGCACCTTATGGAGCAGGTCTCTTGTGGTAATTTTACAGGTGAGGGGACAAATCCCTGTTACACCAAACAAGTACTGACCCTCAGCTGGCCCCAGCTCCCCACTAGGTACATGGCCAGAGTTTCTCAAGGCTGGGCTAATGCTACGTGGGCATTATGAACACTGAAGTGTATGAAAGAGGACAGACTTTCAGAACAGCCTGGGTTCTGACAGAAGGACTCCTGCTGTAGACCTATAAGCAATAATCTTATTGAGGAAAGAAATGAGCCTTTTTCATGTCCCCAGAGCATCAGGGAAGTCTGCAAGGCAGTGGCTGGCCCTGAGCTGTGCTTCATTCAGATAGTGACACAGATCGTGATGTGAGGAACAAAGCCATTGGTATCTTCTTGGAGATGAATGTGCTGAAAGCCACTCCCTTCACAGTTTCAGCTCTCCTCTTCCTTACTGGATGGAAGTCACAGCAACCAAGTCCCAGGCTGCAAAGGATTTGCTTTCTTCTGAAGATGCTCTTGGTTGCTAAGCAGTAACTATGTGGGCATTAGACCTCCACAAAATCTTGGGGATCTGCCTCACCAGAATGTCATGTTGAAGCTCAAACATCCCACTGAGATGTGATTACATGCAAAGTTTCCATTATATAGTGCTAATTTTACTGAAGCACCTTAAAATAGTTTTTTTGAAGGGGTTAGACAGGAGACTTTTTTTGAGAGCTTAGGCAACTGGATTCAGCACGATAATCAATAGTATGAAGTCCAGTTGGAAGCTGGTAACTAGCAGTGTATCTCAGGGCTCAATTCTGGGTGCAATATTGTTCAAAATATTTATTAAAGAATTGGATGATGAGGCAGAGCGTAGTCTCAGCAAGTTTGCTGATAACACGAAACTGGGAGGAGTGGCTGATATGCTAGAGGTCAGGCTGACAGCCAGAGGGTCCTTGACAAGCTGGAGAGATGGGCTGAAAGGAACATCATCATGTTCAACAAGGGGAACTGCAAAGTCTTGCGTCAGGGGAGGAACAAGCACCAGTGTATGCTGGGCACTGACTGACTGGAAAGCAGCTATACAGAAAAGGACCTGGGGAGGCTGCCTTTGTGCTGAGCCTTGGCTGGCAGGGGTGCTGTGGGTCCTGCATGGCAGCTGTGCTGTGGCTGTGGGCACCACTGAAGACTGCCAGCCAGTTCCTCTGCCTTCCCTGACTGCATCCTTTATGTACCCTGTGCTACCTCAAGTCGTGCTGGCTGTCTGGGGGGGAGCAGAGAGGTGGGGGGTCTTGGACTGGGGGCAGTGTCCCATGGGGGGGAGCCGAGGGGGACAGGCAGGTGGGGAGGGCAGCCCTTGGTGCTGGCTGTCCCACAGGGCTGCTTCTGCTGCTGCTTTTCAGCCTGCAAGCAGACCCTTCAGCAAGTCCTTACCTCCCCTCTCCCACCATTTTCTGGGGCTTTCTTTGTTTTTCCGTTCCTAGTGCCAGGAATACTCAGGCAATTTGAACATCTCTCTTGGCAGGACATGGCATCGGGTGCTGAGGACGCCCTGGAGCAGAGCAGGTCTCCCACGAGGGCCACCACCAGGCAGCTGCCACGGGCAGGGTGGCAGGAGGCAGCAGCAGATCACTCATGCATCATCTGCCTGGGGGAGATCAACAACACCGCCTATGTAGATGGATGCTTCCACGCCTTCTGCTTCGACTGCATCCAGCAGTGGGCTGCCAGAAGACCTGCATGCCCACTCTGCAGGAGGCGCTTTGGCCGCATCCTGCACATGGTGAGGGGGGATGACAACTACCAGGAGTACGTGGTCGGCTCACGCCACAGGCAGGTGACCGCAGCCAGGGAGCAGGTGCGCAGCAGATCGCCGGAGCAGCACTACCACCTGCGCCCAAGGCCCAACAACAACGAGCGTGGCGCTGGGAGAAGGGGGCCTGCAGGGCGGGGCCAAGAGGAGCAGCGTAACGCAGCTCCAGGGCGCTCCAACGCCTCTGCCCGTCAGGCTGCAGCGGAGCGCCCGGCCAACCCGCCGGATAGACCCGTCCACCACTATGACCTGCGGGCGCTGAGAGCGCGGCTGTTAAGTTTCATGGATATTCAATAAAAATGCAGAAGCATTTCAGGTGTGTTTTTTTCAAAACCGAAAACACCAGCTACTGCGGGGAATGATTTCCAGCCTCCCCACCTCCCTCTTCCAACCCCCGGGGCAGAGCTGTCCAAGCCCCTTGACCATCAGCCGGGCCACCTGTCCTGAAGGCCTGCAAAGCTGGGTGCCATGGACAGAGGCCATGCTGACAGCCCTGTCCCTGGTGGGTCCTCCTGCCAGCACCTCCGCACCCAAACGGTCCCTGTCATCCTCCAGTCACAGCCCTCTCAGCCTTTCTCTAACACTTCTCTGTAACAGCAGCCCAACTCCACCAGCTGCAAACACTGTGGCTGTGAGGCAGGAATCATCAGGAAACACTTTTTTACCCTGAGGGTAATGGAGCAATGGTACAGGTTGCCCAGAGAACTGGTGGAGCCTCCATTCTCCAAGATCTTCACCTGGACATGGTCCTGGGCAGCTTGCTGTAGGCAGCCCTGCTTGAGCAGGGGGTTTGGACAAGGTGACCTCCAGAGGTCCCCTCTAATGTCAACCATTCTGTGATTTAGGCGATGGAGCTTTTAGATTGATAGACCTTTGGCATTCAAGAGGAAATAGCAATGTTTTCCAAAGCAGCATATATAACGAAAGATACAGAACCATCTCATTCGAGTTACTGAGTAACTTGGAATTATGTGGCTCAGAAACATTACCTTATATTCTGCTGTTCTTCCTGGAAGTTCCACACAGCCCATTTTTCTGAAAATGACATACTCTTCCTCTCCCCTCAATCTCAGTTACAAGAACTTGTGTGCTGCATAACTGCCCAAATACTCATCAGGGGCACCGCGGTCATTCCAGAGTGAAATCAGAGAAAAGAGTGTTTTAAAAATTTGTCAGTCCCTCTTGTGAAGCCATACTTGGATGATGTACTCCCACACATGCATACTTTGACGCTGTAGACTAAAGTAGGAGAAAGTGAGAGTGCTTCTCACACTGCTGCAGTCACTTTTCAATTTGTTTTGGGTTTGTGTAGTGGGGTTTTGGTAGTGGAGGAGGGGCTACAGGGATGGCTCTTGTGCGAAGCTGCTAGAAGCTTCCCAAGCTCCGTGTCAGACCTGCCTCTGGCCAAGGCCGAGCCCATCAGTGACAGCGGTAGCACGTCTGGGATAATAGATTTAAGAAGGGAAACCTGCAGTGGAGAGGGGAGTGGGCTGTGAGAGGAACCCCTCTGCAGACAGCGAGGTCAGTGAGGAAGGAGGGGAGGAGGAGCGGGGGAGGAGGGGATGCCCCTGCAGCCCGTGCTGAGACGGCAGGCTGTCCCCCCCACAGCCCATGGAGGGGAGCGGGGGAGCAGATGCCCACCTGCAGCCCAGGGAGGACCCCACGCCGGAGCTGGGGGATGCCCCCCAAGATGGCCATGGCTCCGTGGGAAAGCCCGCGCTGGAGTGGTCTGTGCCTGAAGGACTGCAGCCCGTGGAAAGGACCCACAATGGAGCAGTTTGTGGAGGACTGTCTCCCGTGGGAGGGACCCCACGCTGGAGCAGGGGAAGAGTGAGGAGTCCTCCCTCTGAGGAGGAAGGAGCAGCAGAGACAAGGTGTGATGAACTGACCATAACACCCATTCCCTGTCCCCTTGTGCTGCTGGGGGGAGGAAGTAGACAAAAATGGGAGTGCAGTTGAGCCTGGGAAGGAGGGCAGGGTGGGGGAAGGTGTTTTAAGATTTGGTTTTACTTCTCATTATCCTTGTTTTGCTTTCATTGGTAGTAAATTAAATTGATTTTGTTTTTTCCACCAAGTTGAGCCTGTCTTTTGCCTGTGACCATAATTGGTGTGTGATCCCTCCCTGTCCTTGCCTTGGCCCATGACCTTTTCTTTCTATTTTCTTCTGCCCATCCCAAGGGGTGGGGGAAGAGTGAGCAAGCAGCTTCATGGTGCTTTGTTGATGGCTGGGCTTAAACTACGACAGAATTAGACACTTGCAAAAACAGAAATCAGTGCTGTCACTACAGGCTGCAGGAGAAATGAGAGAGAAAATGTGATACTTGCTATGGCTTCTAGTTTGCTTACTTGTAGATGTTACTGGTTATATATGTTACTTTTGGTGGGTGCAAGGACACTGCAAGCAGAATATGAACATTTTAAAAGTAAAAAGCAATCATGTACTGGCTAATCCGTGAAAGGTATACAGGATTGAGGACAAACTTTTTAGTAGGGCCTGTTGCAATAGGAAGAGGGGTAATGGTTTTAAACAAAAAGAGGGTAGATTCAGCCTAGATATAAGGAAGAAATTTTTTACAGTGAGGGTGGTGAAACACTGGAACAGGTTGCCTGGAGAGGTGGTAGATGCCCCATCCCTGGAAACTTTCAAGGTCAGGTTAGACGGGTCTCTGAGCAAACTGATCTAGTTGAAGATGTCCCTGATCATTGCAGGGGGGTTGGACTAGACGACCTTTAAAGGTCCCTTCCAACCCAAACTATTCTATGATTCTATGATTGGACAAGCTATTGGGTGACTGTTAGTATGCTTATCACACTGGTGAGCCAACCAAATACTCTTTGCTAACCAAGCAGGCATCATTCAGGAGGGATGATATACTGCATCATAGAATCATTTAGGTTGGAAAAGACCTTTAAGATCATTGAGTCCAACCATCAACAATGCCCACTAAACCATGTCCTGAAGTGCCTTGCCTATGCATTTTTTGAATACCTCCAGGGATGGTGACTCCACCACTTCCCTGGGCAGCCTGTTCCAATGCCTGACAACCCTTTCAGTAAAGAAATTTTTCCTAATACCCAATCTAAACCTCCCCTGCCACAGCTTGAGGCCATTTCCTCTAGTCCTATCTCCAGCCACCTGACAGAAGAGACCAGCACCACCTCACTACAGCCTCCATTCAGGCAGTTGTAGAGAGCGATAAGGTCTCCCCTCAGCCTCCTCTTCTCCAGGCTAAACAACCCCAGTTCCCTCAGCCGCTCCTCATAGGACTTGTGCTCCAGGCCCCTCACCAGCTTGGTTGCCCTTCTCTGGACACGCTCCAGCACCTCAGTGTCTTTCCTGTAGTGAGGGGCCCAAAACTGAACACAGTCCTGGAGGTGCGGCCTCACCAGTGCCCAGTACAGGGTGACGATCACTTCCCTGCTCCTGCTGGCCACACTATTTCTGATAGTGGCCTTCTTGGCCGCCTGGGCACACTGCTGGCTCATATTCAGCCGGCTGTCAACCAGCACCCCCAGGTCTTTTTCTGCCAGGCAGCTTTCCAGCCATTCTTCCCGAAGCCTGTAGCGTTGCATGGGTTGTCAATTTGTTGTGACCAAAGTGCAGGACCTGGCACTTGGCCTTGTTGAACCTCATACGATTGGCCTCAGCCCATCGGTCCAGCCTGTCCAGATCCCTCTGTAGAGCCTTTCTGCCCTCAAGCAGATCAACCCTCCCTCCCAACTTGGTGTCATCTGCAAACTTACTGAGGGTGCACTCGATCCCCTCATCCAGATCACTGATAAAGATATTAAAGAGAACTTGCCCCAAAACTGAGCCCTGGGGAACACCACTTGTGACCCGCCGCCAGCTGGATTTATCTCCATTCACCACAACCCTCTGGGCTCGGCCATCCAGCCAGTCTTTCGCCCAGCCAAGAGTACACTTGTCCAAGCCACGAGCTGCCAGCTTCTCAAGGAGTGTGCCATGAGAGACAGTGTCAAAGGCCTTGCTGAAGTCCAGGTAGACAACATCCACAGCCTTCCCCTCATCCACTAGGCAGGTCACCTGGTCATAGGAGATCAGGTTGGTCAGGCAGGACCTGTCTTTCATGGACCCATCCTGGCTGGGCCTGATCCCCTGGTTGTCCTGCACACACCACGTGAGTGCACTCAAGATGAACTGCTCCATAGTCTTCCCCGGTACCGAGGTCAGGCTGACAGGCCTGTAGTTCCCTGGATCCTCCCTCCGACCTTCCTTGTAAATGGGCATCACACTGGCAAGCCTCCAGTCATCTGGGACCTGCCCTGTTGACCAGGACTGCTGACAAATGATGGAGGGTCGCTTGGCAAGCTCCTCTGCCAGCTCCCTCAGTATTCTTGGATGGATCCCATCTGGTCCCATAGAGTTGTGAGTGTCCAGGTGGCATAGCAGGTCATTAACTGCTTCCCCCTGGATTATGGGGGGTATATTCTGCTCTCTGTCCCTGTCTTCCAGCTCAGGGGGCTGAGTACCCTGAGGATAACTGGTCTCAATGTATACCCTGGTGCCATACCAGAGCTGGCCTGGATTCATGGTACAAGCACCTTCCCCTTCCTTGGAGAGAACACGGAAGCTCATGGAGGGGATTACAGAGTGCTAGTTGCACACGGCAAGACAAGAATTTCCTTGTGAAGCAGTTTTTCATTTAAAAAAATACCTGTTTGTCAAAACTGGAAGGTGCAAATTTCAGTGAGGCTTGCAGAACAATAATTGCACTCTTCCAGAATTACAGCAAGAGATGCATAGCTATGAAATTGCTGTAAGCCGAGTGCACATCACACTTAGCTATCACTTTCAGCTGTGATTAGGAGTTGTCGCTTTGTGGATACCAGCTGTTTCACGTGCCAGCACATTCTGTACTATTTCTGCCACCTGGTTTGAAACTTGCCATTCTGTCATTCCTAGTTTTTTTGTTCCCATAAATGTAGAAGCCAGGGGCTGAGAGGAGTGATTTAACGGTTTACTCCGCTGCATGTCTGCTAAGAAAGTACAACTACACTCCAGCATCATGGTCCTCTTCAGCATCTCCATTCGTGGCAGTCCTGAGAAAGCTGGCCCTGCTGGCAGCACCTGTCTTTCTTCTCACTGCTAACCTTGTTTCTGCAGTTTTATTCTCTTTTGTCTACAAAACAGACCAGAATTCTCAGCTGAAGCAGGCAGTGAATTAAGGACAGCTGTTCCACACCTCTGCTGTGCGGGGGTATCCAAGGAATTGGATTACATCTAGCCATACTGTGGGAACTGTCGCTCTGAAGCCATTTCAGTGCCACAACTCTGACATAACGTTTGCTTTTCCAATGTGTATGTATGTGTTCCATTGGGTTTATATACAGTATAATTAACTATACATTAAAAAGAGAAGTTAGACTTGCTGTTACATGTCTGTTACAGGTTTACAAAAATAAGCCCCTGGTCCTAACATCCAGCATATCTCTCTTGACTATTCACTCCTTTCTTTGTGCAGTAAAAGTCAGCATTCATATCTTCCTTGGGTTACAACTCTAACATCTCCAAGCTTTCACTTTCCGATGCTAACATCCTGCTGTCTACACATGGGTGGTGTCAGTCATGGATTTGCTGCTTTGTTAGCATCCTCTTGAGGGTTACAGCCACAATGCCTTTTCCTTTAACCCATTACTTTGTAATCGTTAAAGTCCTCCATAACCATTGCACTGCAGATAATAGAGCTGCCTTGCAGTTTCGAGACGGTATATGAGCAGAGCATGTGTACCACCTTAAAACACAGATACTTATCTATAAAGGGCAGATAATTATTTTAAGCTTGGAAAGTTAAAGCCAACCTGTTTAACTCAAGATCAAAACTATATTAATTAAGGGAAGAGTTTTACGACCTTAAATTATTTCTAGTACTGTTTGAAAAACAACAGCGTAAAAGTGTACACTCTCTATAATTGCTTAGGATTTCTTGTAACTCTTTTTGCTCTTAGCAGAGATACTGCTCTTTTAAAGATGAGGAATACACTACAAAGAGGTTGGAAAGTGAGCATTCAGTAGCAGAACAACAAATGCTTCCTTACAGTGGGCCACAACCCCATGGTACTTGGTGCAGTAACTGGGGAAGACGACTTTTTTTTTTTTTTTTTTCCTGGTAAATTGAAAGTGACCTACCTACCTTTGTCCTGTTAACTCAAGCAGAAGATGTGCCTCAGGCATGATTAAGGCCCAAAGTAAGCACTTCCAGCATGAACATTTCTTGCAGCAGAAATACTGTTCAGATGAACTCTAACTGCTGTGCTCCTTCTGCGAGGATTTCCAGGATCCAGCAGCTGTGGAAGAATAACTGGAACAAAAGCTGATGGCATTTTTCCACCATGGATATGCAGGTGTCCTGGGAATCCCACACTTCAAGGAATTGCCTGATTTATTGCTCTTTAATTGACCAAATGAGCGACATGAGATGAGCAAGCTCAACCCATTCAGGGTCCACTGAACATGTGCAAAAGTAACTGCAAAGGCATGCAGCAAAGCTGAGTCTTGCTGCATTGCAATGGCAGAACATAGCATCAGTTTCTGCTGGAGAAGCATGTAATAGAAGTATATGGTCCTGAGCTAAAAAATGCAGTTTTTAACTTGGGCTCAATGACACAATAGACTTTTTTTTTAAACCTCCAAGAAATGCCCCAGTTTAACTTCCAAAATCTGCTTTTATACTCTAGAGAGTAATGCCCTTCCTGTACCTGGGCACGCTATTAATATGTGTACCTGTGTAAATCTGCTGTGACTGAACCCCAGAAAACTCTTTACTTAACACATGTTTTTTGCTTTGAAAGGAAAGCCCTCACTTGGTACATTAAATACTGATACAGATTACTTCCTGAGCACTAGCATTCTTTTAATAGTTATTTACACTGCTAGTTGCACATCTTGCACATAATATTTCTATTAATATGTGTTCCAGAAAAAAACATTTGTGGGTAAAGAGCAGATGCTGTTGGAGTACCCTGCAAAGCTCCCTCCCTTGTTGCAAAGTATTCAGAGTTTATTTGTATTTGATACTTTTTTTTTTTCCTGAAGGCTGTGCTTCATTCTAGAAGTATCATTTTTCAGTAATTTTTTTTTAGATAGCAGGAAGCAGACAGGCAGGTATGTAACACACAATTACAGAACTAGGTAAAGTAATCTCTGTTAATTTTACTTCAAAATATGGTTCTCTTCTTCATGGTGAATGTGAAAATAAGAGTTGTGGCACTATGCATGCACCATGCCTTCTGAGCTGGGCTCATGAAGTGATGGGAGATAGATTTTACAGCCACAGAAGGCTGGGCTATCTAAAGTGATGCTCAGATAAAGGTCTCCTTTTGCCAGCCCAGCATTAAAAGCCACACTGGCTTCTTGCTTGCTCAGCAGAAGCCAATTCTTTCCTGTACCTATTGTGGCCAGGGTCCAGCTCTCCATTACTCACTACTCAGTAGTGTGGTAATGGTCTGGCAGGTTGAAATTCAGTTGACTACTGCATTAACAGTGCAATGGGTGAATTCCATCTCTGGTTGCAGCACTGTTTCTTCAGAGATGAGAAAAGCATGTATTAGAAATATGGTGTATTTGTAATGCAAGTCCTGAAAAGGAAGGAATATATGCACAGATATTTTCCAGAGTGGAAAGTGGAACTGCACTTGAAATTACGCATTTTTTAACTGTTGACAAAATCATTGCAGGGTCTGGGATGGACACCTGTTCCATTTCCTTCCAGGCTGTACTCCTGTAGGATCTGTGCTGTGGAGTGGTCTCTGGTCAGCAAATGCTACTTTCTACTATGGCAAAAAATTGGACAAACTCAACATGAAAAATGAAGGCACTGTTCTAGTTCAATCTCTCTTCCACAGCACGTGGCTGGAAGAGATGCTGTCACTTGCTTGCTGGTTGTGTGTCTATCTGAGCATACTGAGCTTCTTGATAGCTAGTAATGCATCAGCGAAATGACAGTAATGTTATCGTGATTCCACCACAGGATGTGATTTTTCAAATTCAGTTTAAACCTCAATATGGCAGAGGTCCTATTTATTATTCTGAAATGAGGATGATTCACAAGGACCATAATTTCTTATTATTCTTAAGTCCATCTTTACATACCTATTCAAAACCCTGCAGTGCTAGTAGAAATCATATTTCACAGGTACATCACCGACAATGTCACAGTACTGTGGATTTAGCAACAATTTATTGGTACTGTGCCTTATTGGGTCTATGTCTTACAACAGGCTTACTGATAACCTGTAATTAAGTCCCACAATGGGGGAGTGTGTGTGTTAATCTACCTATTTCTAAAATAAGGTGTCACTAGACCATCTTCAGCACAAACAGTTATATTTCAGTGACATTTCCCTTTTTAAAAAGAGCTAGTGCAAGGGCAAGGTTGTGCCTGCATGCACACACACCGCATGCATGCTGCAGTTTGCAGACATATTGCCAAGCTCCTCCACCTGACGTTGCATGGAAACATTAAACTCTCTCTGGAGCAGAAAGACCTAAGTGAGGCTTGTGGGTCAACACTACTGATATTAGCAATATTCCAGTTCAGCACTACTTTGACAGTAGAAATCATTGTTTTTCTTCTTACAGTCAGGCCTATAATCTCACGTGAGTGCATAAGGGTTTGCAAGACTAATCTAAAACCTGCTGAAGGGAAAAGAAATTGTTCCTTTTAATGCAATGTGTTTCAGATCAGTCCAAATATTTATTAACAATACTTACAGTGTTAGGCATCAGCTTTTGTACTTTCAGGATGAAAATAAATGCCTAATTACTGGTGAACTCTTTTACAGTTCTTTGTGTAACTGTTAAAATGTATTTCTATGTAATTCTAAGCATGGAATGATGACCAGAACGTGTATACATACCATACAACCTTGCCAGCATTTGCATGAAGTCTTAGTTACTGTCAGCTAAGCTAACTAACATCCTTTGCTGAAAAATAAGTCCTGCTGGTTTTGAGGTATTTCTAAATGCTAAATTCATCAAGCACAAGAAAAATAGCGACTGGAAGGTTTTTTGTCTTTCTTTTCTAGTATATGGTTACAAACTACGATGGTGAGAAGAAAATGGATGCAACAAGCCTCAAAATCTCAGTTCATCTGAATGTAAAGTCATATGGACTGCACTGTACATTCAAGTGTCTGTGGACAGTTACCTTCTGGAAAGTGAATTCCTGAACTTGGTGTCACTTCATAGCCATCAGGCAAGTAAAAGGTCACAGCAGAGGTACCTCTAGGCTTTCCAAGGGCAGGAGATTTTACACCATGTATTATAAGTCCTAGCAGCTTAATTGTGGCTTTTAGGACCTGCTTTCCTCACTAATATAAATCTTTTCCCTATACTGAATCTTAACTCTTGTATATTGTTTTTTTGTTTAGTGTGCATTTTGTTCCACCTCTCTGAACAGGATATTGTCTCTAGGCATTTTTTCGTCCAGCATAGCTTAATGCAGACCAGGTTTAGACATTCAAATTAGTGACCCTTTCAATTTAAAATAATTTATCCAGCTTTCATATAAACAGTAAATACACTTTTTGATACTGCCCAATCTAAAAGCTGAACCTTATACGAAAATTAGCAAGAAAACAGAGTCAGGCAGTTTTTCAAAATGAACGAAATATTTCTAAGAATGAGGTGCCTCCAAGAAAAACATTTTGCCAAGCTCAAATGTTGCGGTAGTATCTGACTAATAATGCATGGCAATAGACGAAGCTTTCACTTTTCATGTTAAAGCCACTATTTACTAATATTCAGTTGTCTTTGACAAGGCAATTGCCTCTTGACTTCATTGAAAAAGCCACCGAAATGATTTCATGCCATTTTGCTCTCCTCCTCACTGCCTGTCCCCTTGGCAATACATCATGTTGGTGTCCATGAAGCAATCCCACATTTGGGACAGCAGCCACCAGGGTGAGGAGAATGCAGGTAAAATCACCCCAGTGCTGGGATTTTTCAGGTTTAGTTCAAAGCACCACATTAAGCTCTGGAGATAGCCAAACCTCCGGTGACTTCACTGGCTGCGGGAGCATGAGGAACGCACCCTGCCGACACCACTGCCCTGCCTCTTAGTTTATCACCATCTGCTCTGTTGAGTTTTCAGCCTGCCTTCTGCCTCCTCCTCCTCAGCCTTCACGATAACGCTACCCTCAATACCCTTTCTGTCTGTCTTTCCCAGTTAGCCCTGGACCTTTTTCTCACCATCCTCCATATCTCTACAGAACACTCGCTTGAGCCAACGGGGCACTACCTTGCTTTTTCATTCCCCTTTCTCCCCGGCAGGCACTCAGGACTGGCACTTTTTAACTGAAATGCCAAAAAGAGCTCCACCTTAAAATAAATGGTCACAGGATCTTGTTTATCTTGCCTTAACCACCCCGAGCTATGACAGTGTGGAGCATGGGTCCTCTGGGACACCAAGCATACAGCAGGCTAAAGCAGCAAGCACATGCCTTGGTGGTATTAAATCATAAATAAAACAGCAGCAGCAGGCACGTCCTCTGAGCATAAAAAGCAGAAGCCTCCCTGTAACTCATTTAAGTCCTCTCTTCAGAAGCAAACCCTCTCCATTAGACTTCTGAAATCTGCTTTACTTCGGGGAGTATAGCTCTTCAGCTGAGCTCAGAAATGAGTCTGGCAGTGTAGTCCCCTGTGGCAGAAATCTCCAGAGCAGGCACAGCATGAAAAGCAATGCCCGCCTTCCTTAAGATTAATTTCCCCCCAACATTCACTGGAATTCAGCACCGCTGGCACCCATGCGTTCAGCCCTTGGGGCAGGCAGGAAGGCAGCCATACCACCAATGTGTGAAGTGCTTAGAAAAATGGTTTGAAAAAGCCAAGGGGGAAAATCTGCATCCTATTCCTTTGCTGGCACCAGCCATTTTTAGCCTGCCTGTTTCAATGCTCTTGAAACACCATGCCTCGCTGGTGTCATGCTGGTACTAGTGTAGATAACAGGAGGGAGCAGGGTGGATGCAGGAAAATGTCTGCAAGCCTGAAATTCAGAGTATCAAATCGGTAAGTGCAAAGGTAAAAAGCAGTGATGGAAAAGGGGTGATACACAAGAAGGTTGCTAGCAATTTAACTCTTCTCTGAGGTCCCAGGTGGTAACATTCCCTTCACCATTGAAACCACCTAGCCAACAAATTGAGGATGAAAAACATAGGGAAGACTTTTACCACTACTATCTAGTTTCCTCATACATGTGTTTCATGAGTACCTATTTACAGGCACAGATAGTTACTGACAACAGTCAGGTAGCTGTCTGTTAGTCTGCTGTGAGCAGGGTAGGTAAGTGTTGCATACTCAAACTTTACATGACTGATATGAAGACTAGTCCGGGACTCACTCATTTTGGAAACATGCAGATTTCTAAGTTTCCAAGTTTTCTTAATTTGTGCATTTAAATAAAAGAGTTGGCAAACAATAACACAAGATATATTAACCTGCAGAATGGTTCAGCTGTTGAAATTTTTTCACATTTTTCAAACATATCATCTTGGATTCGGGCTCCGACTGTCCTGGCAAATGATGAAATCATAGCTTTCATGTATTGCAGTGAGAGATGCATTTATTTTATACACAGGCTCACCATCAACTTTAAAAAGGCAGCTAGCACTGTCATTATTTTCACAGGGAAAGTACCTTTTCCCCCCCACTCTTAATGTTCTTAACTAACAAAACATTTTTTTTTCCCCTGAAAAGCACTTCTGTGTATATCACTAGGTGCACACTCTACCTGAAGGAGTAGATTTTCTCTCCAGGCTCAGGGTGATGACGTGGCTGAGCTACATTACAGTAGTACTACAGTTACTGATGATGTGGGGAAGAGCTGTGTGTGTGGCATTCATCGGTGAAAACTAGACATCCCTCCCTGACACCCCCCTTCCCCTCCCTGTCCCCTGACGTTGTAATTGTCAGTTTTCCTGAGGGTGTGAAGCAGGAGATTAGCTGCGCTTCACGAACTCCGGCAGCTCCATGCCTGTGCGCAGGGTAAGCACTCCAGCCTTCTCCAGGGCAAAGGCCGGGTGAGCAGCATCAGTGAATTTGTGCCTGATGGCGAACAGCACCAGTCCTCTCTCTGCATTGAAGAACAACAGTCTGCCGCCACTGTAATCCAAGAGGATGCCAATCCTGGCTGGATGTTCTGTCACACAGACATCGCTCATCACACCAGTGTGAAGAAATCTGTAAAGCAAGCTGTGGGAAAACGGAAACCAGAATACAGTGAGCCTCCTCATGGCAATTTACCAGAAATAACCTGCAGCTTAATTCCCACCTATTAACAGGTGGCCACATACAGCAGCATATCACGTGCCAACAGCATTTTGCTCGGTACATAAACAAAGTGATTGTGGCATCGCTTCAAAGCCCTGCCTGGCATGCTGATTAGCCCTTTCGTTTGGCACCTGTGGACTCTCAGGGTAAAAGCAGACTTGCTGTAAGCATATTCGTCTATATCTTTCTTATTACATGTCTTTGTGGGGATTTAAGCATGAGCTCTGCTTTGGCAAAAACCCTTTGCATCTCAGATGTTTCATTTAGCTAGTTATGTTCATGCATCTATATGATTTCACACTAAAAAAAGCACACTTATTTAGATCAAGAGCACCTTTACACCACCAACAGGGTTATGCCTTACAAACCTCCAAGCACCCTGGCACTGGCCTGCTGAAGACTACCCCAGCACCCTGCAGTCCTGCCACAGTGGCATGTGGGTGCCTATCACTGTGAAGGACAAGGCAGGAGAAGGCATTCCCTATGGAGGCTTGATATCTCCTGCGGATCGAAACAGATTCTAAAAAGACTGCATTTATGTAAATAAATACACTTGCTGAGATTTTGTGAAGCAGTTCAGGATATGAGCCTGGAATGACAAAGCAGTGGGAAATTAGTTTTTTAAGTTTTATTCACTGGCTGTGTGAAGGGCAGTAAACTGGTCTGTTTGAGATTAATTTTAGTTTTTAAGGTGCTTGATAAGATTTTTTTAATTAAGAGGAGGTCTAAAACTCCTTTGTAGTTGTCCCTTTCTTATTACTCAAATTTGCAGAAAGCAAGCAGGTGAACTCTTTCTGATCTCTTGATTCTTGAAGCTGGCCAGCTTTATTTACATGAAGGACAAGTGACTTCCCAAGCAACCAGACTGCCACAGCTTTACCTGGTTTGTGTAGGACAGCACCGCATGCACCAGGAAGTATCACTCAGCCCCAGAACACTGCTCTGTGATATTGCCTCATAGCAAACCCCAATCCTGTAGCTTCTGCAGGCAGAGACAATGATTTCCCAGTAATGACATCCCCGAGCAGGCAGCAGTTCACCCAGGACTGAAGGAAACCTGTTTGTGGGAGAGATATACAGTAAAGTGAGTGTAGTAGTAGATCAACCATATTGTGATATTTCTTACAGCCATGTCATGCAGCAGCACCTAAAATTACTAACGGATTGCACTTTGTTCTTCTAACTGCAGGGTTTTATCAAAGATTTGAATGTTGTCACTGAGAGTAATTTCGTCTTTGCACTAAGGTGGACTCATCTTAAGGAGTGAAAAACATGCAACTTTACCCAAAAATATATGAAGCTAGCAAAAGGTGGAAAAGGTGACTTTGGAGGCAAAAATGGACCTCAAATTTAGAAGGCTTGTTCAAACCTGAAAGTATGGCTGTTTTAAGTAGGCACAGTAACAAACATCTTGTGTGTTTTCAGCTGTAAGAGTAAAAAAAGCGCTTAAACCAGTAATACCACGTTACCTCTGAAGAAGCCATATCAGTGTGGCACAACTTATACAAGTGGACCTATGTTTATGATGGGACTGATATCAGTATGCCAAAAAAAAAATAATCACATTTGCAATGGATGGAGCTAGCCTGATAAAACTGTTTTAAACATATCCCAGGAGCATTTCCTAGTTCTCCAAAGCCACAGATGCTTTGGAAAACATTATCAATAATGCCATCAGTAGAGGAGCAAAGTATGGAAGATGGATTACTTCTAGCCACAATATATTAAAAAATAAGCCCACAAATCTAGCCTTCTTGGGGCAGCAACAAATTGCTTTGAGACTGAAGTGCTATGAAGGATTAAGCAGTGACCATGGACTGAGGCAAACCCACCAGTCCCACTAGGTACCGCTGCCTTCAACTTTCTGGTAGTTCCTCAGTGACACTGAAATTTTCCCAGCACCTGCATCAATGCTGCTACTGGCTTTATTGAGATATTGCAGTGCTTGAAAGGAGGGTCAATCACATGAAGTCCAGAGGCTGCATGGCTGAAACGACTCAGTTCTTCCACAAAAATTAGTTACCACCGTGTGAAAGCTACCTATAGGCAAAAATAAGAGTGAGGGACCCATCCTGAACCCCATAGGGTGGTCGTGCTCGTCATGCTGCTACTCACCCACTGAATTTGGTTTTCTCAGGAAGGTGAATCACTGTTGCATTGGAGGAGATATGCAAAGCGGGATGGGCTGTGTCACTCAGCAGTCGAAATCGAGTTCCTGGTACAATTCATGACAAAGAAACACCAGTTCTGAGAGGCTGGCAATGTTAACACAACATGCATCATAAAATGTTAAGCAACAATTACTGCCATCTTAGCTGAACAGAGTTGTGTCTGCTGGCAGGTAGGAATGACAAAAAACTGGGTGTGAATGCAAGGAGTCTTCCAAGCTGCCGATTGGGACGGCAGTCTAATATTCAGAAATGTAGCTAGGTGATAAAGAAGTCTTCCATATTTAAAAAGGTTGAATAATTTTCAATCAATTGCTTTTTCAAAATAGCAAATTTGAATTTTGAGGCTGGTTTGAAAGAACCATACATGATTTAACACTATTTATCTAGAAACCTTGAAGTTTAAATCATCCATTACATTTTAAAACCGCTCTGCGTGCTTCCTCATCCCTGAAACCAAAAGTCCATAAGGTTTTAATTGTGTGTGGGTTTTTTAAGGTCATGGCATCTTTTATCAGAACGTGCTCTGCCAAACTCAAACAAACTGGGATCCCTGAAGAATATTTAATCATTTCATATCTCTGACAGAATTCAACTTTTTTGCTTCTGAGGTTGCATCAGTTTTACGTTGATATAAATATACAAACTTCAAGTGAAGTAGTCCCCGATTGTGTTAATTTTAAGCAGATAAAGTATGGTCCCTTTTATCTCAATAACTTGCTTATTCTCATATTGGAAAGTTCAGGTATGATTTCCAGAGGAATATGCCATCTTTGGCTGCTTTGCCCCTCCATCCCATTGTTTTGATGTCAGAAAACAGTGATCTACCTTTTGTTGAGATGAGAGCTGCTTCACTTTGTTCACTTGTCCCAAATGTGTTGACAGCCCTCAAGTAGAAGAAATAGTTCACATTGGGCTCCAGGGATACTTTCAGTTCAGGTCTCCTTATACCAGCAAAAGATCTGCAAATTTTGAAGATGTTCATACATGAAAATGTATGCAGATATCCAAACCAGGAAAGCTGATTTATGTAAACAGCCAAGCCACCTAACAGTATTGTTGATTACTGAAACAACAGGCACCACAGAGAAACTCCAAATTGGGAACGTGAACACTGTTTTCACAAAAAAAAGTGGGTTATGTAGGAGCTTTGGCATTTTACTTGAGGGACCGACCCTCCTTAACTTTGACAAATTTTCAGGTTTTTGTTCCTGTACCACCTTCTCACTCAGTGCAGCCATTTGTTGTAATGCTCACTTTATGTTCATTTTGCAGCATAAGTCATCACAAAGAATGCAAGCAGCACAGAATCAAATTCTCATCTGCCTCCTGTGAAAAGTCTGCTTTACAAAACGAACAAGCTTCTGAAGAAGAAAAGCACTTTTAATTAATTCAGTTGCATGACAGTGAATGCACTTGCGTTTGTACTATCTGGGCACAGGCTCCAGATTCAAAACAATCGATACCCTTATCTGAGACTGCACAGAAACCAGACACTTCTTATTATGAACTCACAAACAGTTCCTCAACAAAGTCTTTGCTTTGTCTCCCTCATGGTGCCGTGCACTCTAACAGGCTGGTTTTGCAAGAGACAGCAGCAGATGAACTGCCTTTGGACCGTGCCCTGTTTTGACTAAGTCTCCCCTTTGTGGTGCCTCAAAAGGTCCAGCTCCCACATCCTCAACCACTGATGTCTTGACACCTACTGGAAAGCAAGAATCAGCACCCGCTCAATCTGCTTCACAGGCGCTTTGAAGTGCCAAAGTACTTTGGATGGCTAGAAAGATGCCAATGTTATTTTCTATATTGTCACGAGTATGAAAGATTGGCTTAACAAATTCTCATACACTGGATCCTGATTTTCCCCATTTTTGCCTTGTATGATAATGGTTAAGCCAGACAGTATATACCCACTGCATTGCATGCCTGCAGGTAAAGGCTGTTTATCTGTATAAAGTCAATAATTTCCTCCCAGAAATGCTTACAGGAATCTTCAAGGCAAGTATCTAAATTCATGAACAGAAGACGTGCCTTCTGAGAGCATGCAAGGCACTTTCTCTTCCACCTCAGGTTTGAGAGTGGAGCCCAGGATGGCCTCCCTCCTTCAGGTAATGTCTCTATGGGAAGCTAAATTAAACAAATTACCTATTCCAGCACTAATTACTGTGACCACAGAGGAGGTAAGGCAGGCAAGTCAGAAGTCAGATCAGATCGTTGCTATTCATTTGTAGTGACTGTTTTTCTGCATATCTCCCACCAGAGAGCAGTATAATCTGAAGAATAATCAGTGCTCATCCACCACGATTTTTGACGTGCCTGCCTCTGCTGCATTTATGACATAAAGGTAAAATTCCACAGTCCTACACACACCAAATTCCTGCTAACACCACATAGAGCTCTGTGTCTAGGTGGATGGCATCCTGGGGAAAGACTGATGCATCATCTTGAGTAGTCTGTAACAGGCATTTTGTACGGACAGTTGTCATTTAAAGTGATTGAAAGCATTGAGAAAAAGCACTGGGTGCTCCTGTGATCTGTTTTTTCAATTTGAGAGAATTTCAGAGAGTTTGGGGCTCTTGCGTGATCAGCGCAGGGCCATGCCGCCTTTGGGGAATGTGTTACATTAATGCTGGCACTGATGCAGTAAACAGAAGTGGGTTGCCCAAACACGGTAGCAATTGGACGGTTTGCTTCACCCCCATGAGTAACCAAAGCCTTGACCATGAGAGCACTTCAGCCAGGCCCAGGGAGTTTGGCGTGCTGGTCGGTTCTTACTGAAGGGTTCCAGGAAAAGGTGCAACCTGATGACTTTCCTGATGACAACCTGAGCTCTTTAGACTTGAAAGAGGAAAAAGGATCATCTGAGTATAGAGGACAAGAGAAAAAGGGAAGATAAGTCAAATAAACATACAAGATAGGAACTGGGCAAGGAAGCAAATATACAACAAGTGAGAGAAAGGAAAACCAGGATGGAAGAAGAGGCAGGGGAAAAGAAGTGGGCACTTAACTTTGAAGAAATTTGTCCATGCTTCCTAGAAAAGTCATACCCACTATGTTCCTTAAAAGCACCACCCTGACATCTTTGATGTGAATCTGAAGCACAGAACACCAGAAAGTTTTGAGCAAATAGTTCTAAGTGAGATGAAGGGAGGATATGCTAAGCTATTTATCAGAAGCAATTTGTGGCATCACGTAGGTCAACATGTCTTAAGCATAGTGATGCCCTCTATATGAGTCCTTCTTCTGTCTTCTGGAAAATGCCATGTAAGTCAGTACCCTTCCAAAGAAATTAGGAGATCTTCTTTTTCACTATGTGCTATTTAACTGATGATTAGTTGATAAAATGCAAAATTGTTACTAAATGCAAGTAGACAAGTACATTCTGGTGTAATGAGTAGACCTGGGGTATTCACATTCTGGAGTCTGGATCCCAGAGCATGGGTATTCAGAGAAGATTTGGGGTCCAGCTAACTGCAGAATAGGTCAGCCATCAGAGTTCAGACTTGCGTCTCTTTCAAATGTGAAATTCTCCAAATCAGAATTTGGTTGTATGTTTAAATCTGAGAGCAATAGCATGCCTCTTTTCAGTTGTAATTATGAGAGAGAAAAGTCTGGACTTTAAGCAGATCTGGTCAGTAAAACAGTGATCAGATTTTTGAACAGCATTCTCTGCTTGGTAATCTATTTTAGCCAGATTTAACCTGCCTAAGAATAAGAGCTCGTCAATTTTATCTACAATTAAGGCTTAAAAAACAGTCTTGCTGCTGCCAACTAATGAAACAGAATATGCCAACAAGAAGGAATTTCATTTGCACCACTCTGAGCCAGGTCTAAGCTCACAAGAGGCTGCGTGCAAAGAAGAAATAGGTCTTGTATTACCTCTCCTTCTGTCTAGAGGATAGGGTGAAGAGGGAAAGTGAATTCTGAGGGCTCCCTAGCAATCACTGTAGTTTGTCATGCTTCAGGCTGACCCTGCAAGGAGTGATAAAAAAGCAAGGATGAGGAGAAGGTATGATTACTGCTTGGCTTACAGCATACAGGTCAGGCATAGGAGAAGGGAAGGGAAAATGCATCCTGACTGTGTTGGGGGAAGCCTGTTTCATTTCCGAGTTCTTGTAACAAGCATTGCAGCTAGATCTTCCTCAAGATCACCTTAAGTATTGAACTGTGTAATTTTGGTCATGAAAGAGAGAGAAATCCACCTACAACATTCTGATGTCAGCTATTTTCTACTTCAAATACACCTGCCCACTTCATAGATGATTGGAAATGTAACAATGTTGTTATTAAAGCGTGAGGCATCCTCATCTTTAGCCTAAATGTTATCACGTTTGCACTGTCCCCACAATGTCTTGGTATCATGATACAAAATTCAGTGCATAGACGTTCAAGAAACATCTGAAGTTAAATATTTTAAGTATCTCCTCTTAATCCCTCTCTTTATAAGAGGAATCTTTAAGTCTCAAAATACAGTCTCCAAATTTCAGATATGCACTATTCAAAGCAGAACTGAAAGGAGTTATGTTTCCTCACCTTTAAATTGCCAAAGAATATTATAGTAGCATTTGTCTGTTAAATTTGTGATTTCCTTGGTTTTAGAGAAGTCTGATGCTGTGTTTTGATGCATGTTTCTCTCATCAGCATCCTCATTTATTTGAAGGAAGCAATGTCTGTATGGTATTTTTTAATATTGCATGAACCCAGCAAATGAAACGCCTTGCAGTGCTTCAGAACACCCTCTCTGCTGTATGTAATAGTAATTTCCACCCCCAATATCCCACTGAAACAGCACCTGTGCTGGTACCACCGATGTGAAGTTAGAGCTGAAAGTATGCAAGCTTTTCAAGATACATGTGGAAGCACACAAAAGGGGTGCACCATGAGCAGAAAAAAGTTCTTGAAGCTAAAAATAAAGAACAAATAGCTCTGAATTTGCTCCCAGCTGTGCATGTTTCCTTTCCTCTCCTCTGTCCCAGGTCTGGCTGTTTTGGGGTTAGATCACCAAAGCACCACCTGCAATGGTCCTCGCTGCTCTCTGAGACAGGAAGCCCAGCGCAGCCAGAGGGGAGGAAGAATTCCCTGTTTTCCACACCTTATATCCTGAGCTGGCAGGACAGTCATGCAGGCAACACAACAGGAGGGAGGCTTCCTCTCTTTTTTCCAGCATTAGACCTGCTCTATAAGTAGACAGAAAATTTTGGTCACTAGCAAGGCCAGTCCCGCATTGGTGGAGATGATGACACTCAGTCACTTCCACTTTTACAAACTCACTGCATACTGTACTAATTTCTGCCTCCCTGAGTCTTACAGATTTCTCATGACGTGATACATGGTTTCCATCTGAACAGCCCACACACCTAATCCCTGGACTACATTTCTCGCAGTTTTCCATCTTCCACCCACAGCTCCATTGACTTCTCAACACAGAGGCTGAACAGCAAGAAAATAGCAGAGCTCTGGAAACTGAAGGAAACATTTCAAAGCCTCATAAAGATTCTGAAAAAAGAATCAACCCAGGAAGGAGCTTTAAAACCACAGCAGCAGGTCAGGGACTCATTGTTGCAGAAGACTTAAGATGGTTTTGTATGAAACCATGTCCCTCAGGTGGCAAGCTGGCAAGGGGAGAGAACCCAGAGGGAAAACCAGATTTGGTTTATGGTATTTAGAAGGAAACTTTTAATGAGGATTTATTTCCAGATGTGCTTCAAATTCTCTCCTTGGGGAGCTGGGACTGCTCCAGACATGCTCCAAGGACCTCCTTGGAGATATTCAAAAGCCACCTGGGCAACTGGCTCTAGGTGGCCCTGCTTGAGCAGGGATGCTGGACCAGATGACCTCCAAAGGTCCCTTCCAACCTCAACCATCCTGTAGTTCTGTGACATGCCGAAGGCTACAGGGGGCCGGCCCAGACCAGGGGCTCCACACTCATCTCCGGTTGTTCTACGGGGGCATTTCTCCCTGCCTGCTCCCTTGGTGGTGTCCCTTGCTTTGGGTGGGTTCCCAGAATGACATCCGTGAAAGCAGCCTTGTGGGATGGGACAATGCTGCTTTCTCCAGGACTTCCCTGGGATGTCCTTCTCCAACCTCTGCTTTCACACTGTGACCCCAGCAGCAGCTGTATGAACTTTCCAGGGCTGCTGATAAATGTGTTTGAACTCCCACCCAGGGACTGGGAAATCGCTGAGCTACAGGGATGCCGCAAGCATGAGAGGCACAGGCTCTCTGTCAATGGGCTCTACATTTGGCTGGTCCCCAAGCTGAGTGTTGCTCAGGAAACTTGTGTAGGGCAAACTCCAAGCTTTCAAGGAAAGCAACCAGAAGAAACTACAGCATTTCCAGACCCAAATGCTAGGTGTGCACGAAGACACAGTTTTATTCCACCTGATACAGGTACTTGGCATAGAAAGTCAAAGCTCGCTACAGGTACTTCCAGCAGGCAGCTTCTCACTACATCAGCTACATAAGGAATTGATTTCTAGTCCTAACTTGCACCTTGGGGGCCTTGGATGGGAGCAATATAGGCAGCATGCTCCATCTACCAGCAGGCTCTTTCTTCCTTGGCTTTATGCAAAAAATTGTATAGAAATCTTAAAAAAAAAAAATAAAATTCTCTATCACTGAAACATCTTGTGCCATTACAGAAGCTTTCGAGGTTAATCTCAAGGGGTTGCTTTTGGAAAAGGAAAGAGGGACGTTGCTTTGAGGGAACATAAGTGGTAAAAGATGGCCTTTGACACTGTAAAAAGAGGTCAGAGCCCTTCTACAAATACAGAAATTTAAACTACAGCAATTCTGAGAAAATTCATGATTTTGTCCTATGGGAATTTTTCACAGTTGTCACAGTAAAAGGCCAGCTTCTGCCCAAAGGGAGGCCAAAAAGTCAAATGTGACTCAGTATAACTATAAACATGTTAGATTTTGCACAGGGTCACTTGAGAAAGGGAATAGGTCGGTTCTGGCAGCTTTTTGCCACAGTTACCACCACACAAGAAAACTGCTTAGTGCTATCGACACCTCACTCATGGATTACAGAAACTGGCACACTTTCTGGTTCAGTTTTGAGAAAAAGAAGCAATTCCAGTTAACAGGAAGGAGTTTTGGGAGCAGCTACATTATCCCTGACCAACAGTGACTTTGGCAGGTTGACAGGGACCTGATGGCCTCATGAAATATGTATGAAACAGAGCAGGTCATGGCTGCCCTCCAAGAGGCAGGAGAGCTGGACAAGACCTCTCCTTGATCGCATTAATGCAGCACATTGGTTTTATGTCAAGTTTTAGCCTACTTCTGTAAGGAGCAAAGCACGCACAATTTCACTGTCATACTTGCCTACTAGAAACCTGTGAACCCTTTAGTCCACTTAACTAATTTTGACTGCAGGGGGTGGATCTCTTCCCTCTCTGCCACATCTCCATGAAGTCCCTGTGAACTAGCCCCAGGGGTGAAGACCATAATCAGGGTCCTGGGGAGGTGAAGACGACAAACTCAGCTGGGCTGAGGCTCTTCTGCAGGGTCCCATATGGCAAGTTAACCATGCCCCCCCCCTCCCCCCCCGGCTTCTCAGACCTTTGCAACTGTATTTTGCTGGAATTTTGTTGTCATTGTTTTTAAAAAACAAATAAACAAAAAAACCCCAAGCCCCAAAGACATACAGAGCACCACATAATTTTCTCTGCATTTCAATGCAGTGCATGGTTTCATGACTCAGTGGTGCCTACATCCCTCCTTGCCCTCTCATCTACACAGCACAGACTTAGTGTAGGGGAAACCAGAGGGCCTGGCATAAGCAGACACCACCCCCAATTTCAAAGCTGCTCTTTGACCCCTGTGGCATGCCTGCACAGCTGGGCAGTGCTGAGCTCAGCTGTGCTTTGGGGAGCACCTGCCCACACATCCAGACAGCGCAGATGGGTCACCAGTATTCCTGGGTGTACACCTGCATCACCCTTGCTATGCCCCAAGCCAGCTCCTATCTTGTTCAACCCCAAGCAGAGAGCAAACTGGGCCAGGCTCCTCCATCCCACTCCTTCCCATGGAGCTCAGCTGCCCAGCCCTACCCTGCCTGGGGCCGTGGCAGCTGCAGGGCAGCAATTGCTTCCCCGGCCAGCACAGCCCTGAAACTTCTGGTTGATTGCAGGCAGTGCAGTGTCGCTGGGGTTTTGGCCCCAGATGAAAGGGATTGCCTGGTTAAGCAGAATAAAAAGGAAGTATTTTTATGTCTCAGACTAATCTCATAGATTAGTGTCCGTCCTGTAAGTTCCTCGGCACGCAGAAGCAGATTTCTTCCTTGAGCAGTTGAAGGCAGAATAATCTCTTGCTTAACGACCCGTGGTCTGGTGGACGCTTATTAGTGGCTGCCTAATCCGACTGAGTGGCACTTGCGACCGCGGCACTGACCTGAGACCCTCTCCTTCCAGCGAGTGCTGTCGGCAGTACTCCAGGGTGAAGGACTCCGCCGACGCCGAGCCGGCACACCAGCGGACAGTGGCTGTGTCCCAACACACCATGCAGTCCTCGGCCTTGATGGTGGGGACGGCGGGTGCTGGGGACACGGGGACAGAGGAACACGTTAGCTGTACTGCGAAGAGGGCGCCTGTGGCTGGAGGGGGATGCTCGGGAGGGAAAGGAAGAGTCACGTCCCTAAAACCCCATGGGATAGTTTTGCCCGTCCAGCAGTGATCTTTTGCTTGTTTGTGTTTCAATGGCGGAGGGCGACATTATAGGGAACCCCCCCACTCACGCTAGGACAGTCGCTGTGAGTATTTGTGCATTTCTGCACATCCTTAAAATGCCCGTGTAGATTTTTATGCCTTTCCTCTAGCACATTTTCCTCTTTCCTGCCAATCTTCAAGGAGCAGGGCACCAAGGCGTACTGCCTACAGCTCTCCCTACATCACTTCGATCCTGTCCTCAGCAGTCTCTGCATGAACTGCATCAGAAACAAATGTGCTGCTGCAGAACTGACAGGGAGATGCTGACTTTCTGCTTAATTATATCCTGTTTATTTTTGCAATGCTAAAATTTGGTACTGTAATTTCTCTTTTTTAGAGCCTCAGTTTAAGAACTGCAGACCCAACTGCAAGACATAAAATGGAATGTAGAATAGTGCACTGAATGCAAGTAATCAAAAGCTATTGTGCGAAATTGCACATCCAACTTCGTAGGCTGAAAATGGATTAGTTGTATTCACTTGCTCTTTCCCTTTCCAGGGAATAACAACATAAACGAACCTTACAACCTGTTGTTGAAACTCATATAAACAGTCTTAATACCAATCCTGAAAAGAAAGGTTATTAATTAAAAAAAGGTCATAGAAAGTTATTTTGCTTTTGAAGAGATTGGGTTCGGTTCCAAATAGGAGGCCTAAGACAAAAGTAGAAATTAGACAATTTTATGACAAGTTAATCTTATAGAGTTGCAACAAGCATTCCAGATACATTCTGTTTTTTAAAAAAATAATTTGTTATTAGTAGAAAAGGAACAAAAAACACCCACAAATACATATCGATTTCCTGGTTTAGTGAAAATCAGGAGGTTAGCAATTCAGGTTAAGATTGATGTTTTACTACAGGAACAGCTAATCTAGGTATTCAGCAGAACAATGAACCTGTGGGATAGATTCTTATCTGGTAATAGATCTGTGTAGCTCCCTTAGCAATAATCCCTTAATTCTCTTCTGACATATTTGATTATTGTCTGTTTTTAAATGCATCTGTTCCTAAAGAATGAAAAATTAATAGCTAAATCCCCTAATACCTGCATTCAAATACTGACACACATACCCACATTTATGTATGTGCAAACAGTATGTCACAAGACATCAAGCTTCTTTTTTTTATTGGAAATTATCTGTCTAAAGAGTAGATGGAGTGAGCATACCAGAAAAAGTTGTTACTGTGCTTCTGAGATTTTTTTAACAAATTAACTGCAGTTAGAATATATATCTGATGTTCTTGTAATATTCCAGCACTCGTATAAGTGATCTTATAAGAGGCAAAGAGCCAAAAAGCCAAAACCAGTAAGTTCTTACTCTGTCCCTCAGATACAGGGTGAGAATCACATAGGTTTTGAACAACAGAAGAAGGTGCATTCACTCCTATATCTTTAGGATTGCAAAAAGCCTTCATGTGGACATCAGTTTGAGATGGACAGGGAAGAGGCGGGATAGAGGGATACTTGCTGCCTTCAGCATCCGTCCCCCACAGAAAATACTGCTTGGAAATAGCATGGTCCCCAGGGGAGGGCAGGGTAGGACAAGCTGTAGTCTGGGAGGTGGAGGAGCAGGAGACAGGAGGTGCTGGAGGGATGCTGCAGCAGCACCCGCCTGCACTCCCCGCAGTTCCCCGGGCCCGCTGCCACCTCCATGGGTGCAATTCCAACAGAGAAACCTTGTGGGGGTTCCCAACACCTGGAAGAGGCACAGCTTTGATCTGCTATTAATGTGTATGTTCCCATAACTGCATATACCAGCAAATTATTTTTTTGTATGTGCCAATTTTTAATCTGAATTACTAAAAATAAACTCTAAATTCTTGCTTCTGAGTTCATTGGGCTACTTGAAGAATCAAAGTATTCTAGCTTTATATCAAAGTAGCTGGGCTCACACTGAAGAACTGGTTTCCATCACCAGTGCTCATCTTTCCACCTTTGGTGTTAATGGGATGCAGCGGTTTTGCACTAGTCAATGCTCAGCATTGTCCCCACAAGTCCACCTGGGGCTCAGTGCACTCCAGAGAAGGTTCACTTCAGCTTGAGGGAAGGTGTTTAATGGGCCCTGATTTGATCTAGTTTATTTGTTTTCTTAAAGAAACAGGCTAAAGGAAGGTATCAAAGACTCCAGGAAATCAATCTCTTTAGAATGTTTTGGTTTTGGGAAAAAGAATGGTGAGCCTGATGCCAAAAGGCAAAGACAGTTCTTAAAATAATGGCTTCAGAGAGCTGAGAACCCCTTTTTAAATTATGATTTATTAGCTAGTAATAACTCATTATTATTTGACCATTTTGCAGGAATTCTGCACCATGCTCATAATTACACTGTTGAAAAATCTGAATTTCTACTTTGAATTCTCTGGAAGGTAATCTTTGCTAAAAATATGAATAGCAAATTGAATATCAAGGAACTTACTAACAAATTTGAAGTCTAGTGGATTAAGCAAAAGGCTTGAAGCTGTGGTTGCTGCCAAGTGATTTCAACAAGATACTCAGTGTTGTACGGAGTTATTTCATTACAAAATTTTTAAATACTCTTTCTTGTCTGTATTTTGTGACTGCAAGAATAGAATGATTGTTTTTATCTTGTAGCACTAAAAAAATTGTCTGGCAAGAGGGCCTCAGACACAAGATGCTTCACCTTGCTCATAATTCAAGAAGCAATAGTTTTGTCAATACAAATTATTAAAGAAATTAAAGCTCAGAAAAATTAATCAGTCAAATGAAGCTCATAAACAATACTCATCTATTTATTCAATTTATACCACTTAAACAGCAGCAGAGCATCTCAGCCACACCTGAGATTTGTGTCCCACTGAGCTAGATGCAGCGTGTAACCTCGGTGAAGCAGGCCTTCCCTTGAAAAGTTAATAATTTAAATCAATGCAGCATAGATGTATTTGGGAGGATGGCAGAGGCAAAAAATGCAGCTGTTGCCTTCATTTTTCCACAGGAGAAGCAGCAGCAGCAAGGAGCAGCCGAGTGGCTTTCCCAGAGCTTACCCAGAGCATTGCAGTGCACTCACAAGAAAAATTCATAATGTGCTACCCCAATGCCTCAGTCGTGAGGCCCAAGACTGGAAACGTCTTCAAACCTGAATGCCTTCCAAGTTTCCTCCCAGAGCAATTATGCTGCTATATCTTAGCAAAAAGGGAAACAACTGTGAGTTGCGTGTTATCTGCTAGATGGGCTAAATGAAGCAGTTTCTTCTGTTTCAGTAACGCTATGGACTAGAATTGGTCTAAGGACCTGAAGCTTATATTAATCAAATGCCAAAATATGTACATACCGGTTTTAAAAATGGCTTTTTCACTGGGTAAGCTACAGCCTGTGCCATTCACAGCCATGACCCATACACTGTAGCAGTGATCTGGCTCCAGATCTTCCAAAATGCAGTGGCTCTCCTTCACCGTCACTCTGTACTCTTCCACCAAAGCTAGGAGGAACACACACATGCATTGGATGTCACACTCACATGTTGCACTGGTAGGGCCTACAATTGCACCTCTCAACTAACATGTAAAACCAGTCAATTAAAGAAATCCAGAAAGCGTTACTAGCCAAGATCTCCATATTTCACTCTGACTCAGTTTTAACAAAGTTTCTGATGTGCCCTTGAGTTGAGTGCACTCAAACCCCATTGATGGCAAGGGGAGATTATGGCTCTCAGTCCTGCTGAGAACTAGACTGTAAATTTGAGACATACAATCAGCAGTTATCAACCTTGGTTTCACTGCTCTATAACATAACAATTTCTCATAATGGACTTTATAGTCCTTAGTTATAAATTAGCTATTATAAAAAGCCCTTAGCATCCTTTAGCATGCACACACCTACACGCTTGTGCCTGCATACACACATGCACACATGTATTTGTGCAGAGCCCAGGAGCTTAAAGTGACTTTATGATCAGCCTGAGCTTTTTAATGAATAAGCATTTCAATCCTCTTTTCTCAATTTCATATTTAACATTTGAAATATTTTAATGTCATTTTGAAAAAAAAATCTTTGTCTACATGTGGAGAAACTGATTATCTTTTTCTGTCATTATTTTTATTAGAACACATTTCCAAAGTACATAGAGGGCCCTAAAAACCTGATGCAGCCCATCCCTTTGGGAGCTCTATCTGCAGTCCCCACGAGTACCCACGGGGCAGCATGGACATATCCTCTCTGAAGGTCAGGCCACTTAATAAAAGGGTAGCTCAACAGGGATGGTGCTGCTTCTCTGCAAACAACTGCCCTGCATTTTACAGACCATAATATTTATCTTGTTATTTGGGGGATGAAGGGGAGGAGAAGGAATGGTATCTACCTCACGCTGTCCTCCACCGTTACCCATCCTTAATCCTATGCATGATGTCTTAACAGCCTCTCTTCTCTCTGCATTATGTGCCCTCCCCTGTAGCTTGGCCTCCCCTCTACTGACCCCAGACCAGAGCAGAAAGGACTACTGCCATGATGAAGGCAAGACCTTACACACCCTCTGCATCTTTGCTGGCTTGCAGCTCCTCCATACAGTAGACCTGGAAGCAGTCGATGGCGTCCCCGTCATTCACAGCCCAGTAGATGGCAATGGAGGTGCTGGTGGCTGAGTTTGGTTCCTGAGGTACGACAGTCGGTGTCTGTGGGACTGAGAGGAAAGTCTCCCATTGTTATTCACACTCCTTTATTTTCAGCCAAATTACCTACACGCTCATGAGGCAACCCAGTTGCTTATTTTCACTCAGGTTGCTTATTTCCACAGAACAAGTACAGCAAGTACATGAAACATGGAATACTGGTGCAGTTTTAGAGCAATAAGTCCTCCTAAACTAGGAACAGACTAATGTAATTGCTCAGTGTTTGAATCTGCCCATTTCCCTCACAGTCTGGACAAAATAAGATCCAGTCCTAGCACTGGGACCACCTGAACCCAGCGCAAAGTGTGTGCCCACACCCTGCCCAGCTCTTGGGGTCCTTCCCCATGGGGCAGGACCACCATGCAGATGAGTCACGGCATGGCTGGTCATTTTCCGTCTCCAGCAGGGAGGCTCCCAGGGCTATGGCAATCCTGGACACATAGAGCTGTCATACAGCTCCAGCAACCCCTCTCCCTTCCCCAAGTGAACTGCTCCCTTCAGTCACAGGGAGAGCTCTCCAGCTCTGCATTCCACTTTGAGGCACACGTGCTGCTGAAACCCCAAGAGACTCCTCATAACTTCAGGCCACCTCCTCAGAAAGGCCAGAAGACCCTGGAGCCTAACACAGGCTCCTTTGGGTGACTGTCTTCTCCATTACCTGACCTTGCCTTGCAGCACAGGCACCAGAGGAGAGGACACCCTATGAAGAGGATGCCCGTGAAAGCAGAGACTGAAAGCACTTGTTTGTAGCAAACAGCATGGGATAGCTCACTGACGGGGAGTGGGAGCTTGCAGAGGAAGAAGGCCTTCTCCAGAGACAGACATATATGGCCGATCCCAGAAAGGCAGGCAGGGGAAAGGACCTGCCACACTAGGAAGGGATTCATGCAGTGTGTGAAATCCACTGACATTGACAGCAGCAGGGATGTGCTTTAGGCAAAGGAAGGCTCTAACAACACTGGGGCGCAGGAGGCTACCTGCAGCCTTGGGTCCACCCTTCCCCAGAGGTGGACTCCTGCTGCAGCTGCACAGCTAGATGCTCCTGCCTCGCATGGTCATTTTCCCCGCACACCCAGTGGCCAGTGAATCCTTGGTGCACAGGTGAATCCAAGCTCTGCCAAAGCACCTGAACCCCATGGGACAACCAGGAGCATCCCTCACAATGAGTGCTTCAAAGACCTCCAAGGCTCCCCACATTTCATATAAACTTTGTCTCCTGATTGGCACAGATCCATCCCTGATGAGATATTGTTCCCCTCTACGATTATGGCTTAAAAAAGAGGGAGGAGAGAGAAAGAAGCAAAAAGCCCCCAAAGATGTTCATTGTTAAAGTGATTGCAGGGAATGAAAAGACATGGTTCTATTTCTTCACCCAGTAAATTTCCATATTGCATGAATTCTCCTAGAATCTCAGCAAAAAGCTTTTGCTTTTTTTCATTTATCTTCACAGTAATGATGATGATCCCCTGTGGCATGAACAAGGCAAATGCAGATGCTGGCTCTTTCCTTATGATTTATACAGAGAGCTACCAGTACAGTTGGATTACATCTGCTTCCCATCAAAAAAAATTATCCTTCTCATTGCTAAAAACAATCCACATTTTGTTTTTTGACTGCTTCTAGAGTTGGTCGATTTAAAAATTGATCGTCTTTAGGAAAAGACTTCCTTTCAGTGGACTCAGTGGGGAAACCAGCTTTTTTTTTTTTTTTTTTCCCCTGTGAAGTTGCCTAGAAACCGCTATTTATGATCACAGAAATCCCACAACTGCAAGATTTATTATTATGCCAAATTTGAACAGAAGCTAGCTTAATGAATGAAACTTCTGAAAAAAAAAGATATATCAAAATTCAGTTCAGTAACATTGCAAAACATTTGATTTCTAATTTCCTTTTGCATAATATGAAACAAACTTTTGAAAGGAAGTAATTTCAAAGCAAGAGGTTGAACTATTCTCTTCAGAAAGAGAACATTTATATGTTATCAAAGTGATGATCCCTTTTTAAATGAATTTTAGTCAAAGAAATGAGATATTTGCACCACAAGTTTGACTAAATCATATTTTGCAACAGGAAAGTGTGACATTTTCTCATCAGTTCAGTTTTTCACTGAAGTGCTGTAGTGTAAGGAATTTTTTCCTTCACGCTACCTAATCTCCACAGCCCCCAGGAGAAAAAATAATAATCCCAAATGTTTTATGGACATTTACCCCTTTCCAATGTAATGAGAAATGACATTTCCTTGGCTTTGTGGACTTGAAAGAGAGTAGTTACACACCTCTGTGACTCTAATGGAAGATTGTTACAATAAGCAAAGGTCCTCACCTTCTGGTATAAAAGGGCAGGATGCATGGCAGGCTTTGGAAATAATAATTTTTCCATTTTTAAATTATTCCCACTCTTGTGGCGGAGCCTGGGTTCCAATATGCTCAGTGGCATGCTGCAAGTGTTTTTTATGCTTATGAATTTGTTAACGAGGGTGGCTGACATGAAAGGAGGAAGAATTTGAGGGAAAAGCACTTTTCACTAGTGGATATGGAAAATTTGGAAATGGGGGGCATTTTGAAGGAAAGACGTTTCTGAAGTGGTGAAAATAAAGTTCTATGAAATTGTTCTGTAAAAGACTATACTTTCTGAAGGGAAAATAAGTGGATTGGAGAAACATGGCAAATTCACATGTATTTCGTCAAATGGCTTCAGTCAAAAAAAATTCTGACAGTGTCTGACATTTGCCTCCAGTATGTGACAAATGATGTACTCAAGGCATTCAATTCCAAATAAAGTTTCGTGTAGGCATTTACCTCTATTTTCCTTCAGGAAGGGCGTACTCTTGAAAAAAAAATTATATATATTTTGTCTACTGCTCACCAAAGTAAAAAACACAATAGCAATTGAAATACTTGGTAGTGGAAGTGAAGAAAGAAAACCACGTATTTTAGAAAGAGAAAGAGAAGAAAGTATAAAGGATGAGGAGCTTTGAAGGTCACTTGCTAGTGGACAGTCATTCATTTCCAGTTAGTCAAAGCAAACTGGTCTGGAGCCATTTGGTGTTCAGCAAACACAGTAGTTAATGTAATTGAAACTGAAAAGCGGATCTCAGCAGTTTAGGGAAAAACGTGTTGGAGTGTGTTTTGGGTTTGTGTGGTGTGGGGTTTTTTTGGTAGCGGGGGAGGGGGCCACAGGGGTGGCTCCTGTGAGAAGCTGCTAGAAGCTTCCCCAGCTCCAAGTCGGACCTGCCTCTGGCCCAGGCCGAGCCCATCAGCGATGGCGGTAGCGCCTCTGGGAGAACCTATTTAGGAAGGGGAACCTGCAGTGAGTAGTGGGATTGGAATGTGACAGAAACCCCTCTGCAGACAGCGAGGTCAGTGAGGAAGGAGGGGAGGAGAAGCGGGGCAGGAGGGGATGCCCCTGCAAGCCCGTGGTGAGATGGCAGGCTGTCCCCCCCCAGCCCATGGAGGGGAGCAGGGGAGCAGATGCCCACCTGCAGCCCGGGGAGGACCCCACGCTGGAGCAGCATCTTCAGATGCCCCCGAAGATGGCCGTGACTCCATGGGAAAGCCCGGGCTGGAGCAGTCTATGACTGAAGGACTGCAGCCCGTGGAAAGGACCCACGCTAGAGAAGTTCATGAAGAACTGCAGCCTGTGGGAAGGACCCATGCCAGAGAAGTTTGTGGAGGACTGTCTCCCGTGGGAGGGACCCCACGGTGGAGCAGGGGAAGAGTGAGGACTCCTCCTCCCGAGGAGGAAGGAGCAGCAGAGACAAGGTGTGGGGAGCTGACTCCAACCCCCATCCCCTGTTCCCCTGCGCTGCTGGGGGAGGAGGGAGAGAGAACCAGGAGTTGAGCTGGGAAGGAGGGAGGGGTGGGGGGAAGGTGTTCTAAGGTTTGGTTTTACTTCCTGATATCCTTGTTTTGATTTGATTTGTAGTAAATTAAATTGGTTTTGTTTCTTCCCCAAGTTGAACCTGTCTTTTGCCCATGACCATAAGTGGTGGGTGATCCCTCCCTGTCCTTATCTCGACCTACAAGCTTTTCTTTATATTTTCTCCTCATCACACTGTGGCTGGGGGGGTCGGGGGGGGGGCAGGGGGAGTAAGCGAGCGGCTGGGTAGTGCTTTGTTACTGGCTGGGCTGAAACCACAACAGAGTGACTTGTGAGAAAGGAAATACAGCATGACAAAATGGGTCTGTCCTCCTGGATGACCTTGCCACTAGTTAGCAGCCCAGGAGGAAAGAATGGTTGCACCCATGGGACTGCAAGAGGAATTTTAGGAACTAAAGCAAGACACATAGCACATTTGCATCACAGTTAACTCTGACTGAGAGCGGGTTACAAAAAGATCTTTTTATCTGACTTGCTAAATAGTGACACTGAGATAACACTGCATGCACAAGTACCTGTCCAAATTCACCTGAGAACCTTTGAATGCCCCAGGCAAATTCATAGAAATCTGACAGGGAGGTAAGGTCTCAGAGATAATTCAGTTCCTCTAGGTCTAATAAAAGTAGTGGTGTGGAGGAGAGAGATGATCTCCCCATAGTGACACTGCTGAGTGCACTCAGCTCTTTTTAGACACTGGACAGTCTGCACAAGATGGCACTTCTCCAATGTCCCTTAGGCACCTGAAAATCCAGCCAGGAAACAAATCACCTTAGGGAAACTGATGTTCTAGTTCCAGTGCTCTGGGACCAAACATGTGAGAAAGAGGCTTTGCTTGAAAAGCCAGAGAGTGACTATGGCGGTGGTGGTGCATGGGATGGTGAATGGGAGGTCACAAAGTATGACAGTGAGATGCAAGATCCCTAAACAAACCTTCTCTCGAGAAAGAAACACTGAAGTGAGACCCCATTATGAGGAAAATTAATCCACAAATTGGTACTGACAATTTCTTCATTGACAGCTGTCCAAATCCAGATAATTTCTATAGGTCTATGTACAGGCAGAGCAGAAAGCCTACACAGGCAGGATTTTTACAGGACATGAAATATCAGATAGAGATTAATAAACACCATTATTACCCCATTTTCACTGCTGCCCTCCGAAGCAGAGGCTATTTCCAGCTACAGTTAACCACTTTTCCTTCACGTCCCATGGATGTTTCAGGTGCCTCTGTTCACTTGGCACAATCCCAGGGACCCCAGCCATCAGCCAGCCCCCTACCCTCCTCCCCACACCAGAGATGCTGGGGTTGTCCCCCTCAGGGGAAGACAGCTCAGGAGACCCTTCGATTGCCTCTTCTGTCCCTGTCTGCAAGGGAACAGCAACTTTAGCCTAGAGAGGTTTACAGAAAGAGACCTTCTGCTAGTCTGAGGTACAGATATCTGAAACAATGCAAGAATCCTCCACTTTAGCACTCTTCTCTCTGTTGCTCATCTTAGTGCCCTACTATAAGCCAAACACTTGTGCACAATTAGACTTCATTTTACATTCAACTCTGATTACTAATTACATGGTTTGCAAATTTATACTTCTCAGATTCTGTTTTTAGCTTCCTAAAATTTCCAAAGCATTGCCAAAACATTAGCTTTTGTAAAGACAATATTCTGAGATTCTTACCAGCCACATGTTTTAAGGAGTCCTGGTTGCTTTGTCCTGGACTGTCCGCGTAGTGCTCAAACAGTGAAAAAGCACTGGGCACCTTTTCTAAAGAGAGGGTAGTATCCATTGCAGAAAGTAACCTATTTGGAAGAAAACACATAGCTGTCTGTATAAATCCCTTGTGGTGTCACATAGTTTTCCAAAGGGCAGAAGCAAAGACCACGCGATGTATGCTCCTCTAAATATTGCCCATGAACTTGAGGACAACATGCAAGGAGAAGCTGTTTCCCTGATTTTGAACATTTAGAGCATACTGCAATTTCAGATCAGGAGCACAGGGAGAGTGCACACTGTCTGTATACACTTAACCCATGAGAAGGTGAGGATTTGAAGTTCACAGCAAGAACTTCACAGCAAGCACTCCCAAGAGCACAAGGGTTCAGACTTACTAACGCAGTGCCTTTAAAGGTTACAAACCTTAGAGCTAAACTACAGCAGCTGACTCCAGAGACGTAATGTAAAGCAGCTGCTTGTGGCAAGCAAAAAAAACCAGGAGAAGGAACATAGATTCCACTTAATTAGCCATACTTGCTGAGTTCATTATAGGAAAAAACCCAACATATTTTTAACTCTGAGGCAGGAGCAGCTTCAAGGAACTGAAAGATTATTTTTTTCAAGGCAACAGAGTTTTACCTTTCTCGCCTTCTTTTTTTTCAGGCACAAAAGTAGTTAATTATGCATAATCTTAACAAAACACAATAAATATAAAACATACTTTCTTTAGAAAAACATGCATTGTTATATAGACTTGTTCTTAACCTTTTTTAGCAAGTTGGGTATTACCAAAGTAAGGTAATAACCAAACCCATGCACAAAACAGAATAAACTTTAAGTTTAGTGTGTGTAAGTAAACAAGTAAAGACCAAGTATACAGAAAGCCTTGGAAAATTGTTTTGTCCCATTATACTTGCTCTATTACACAATAAACTAGACGCAGATATGTGGCCAGATTCTCACATCTTGACTTACAACAGGTGAGTCCAAATTTATAGTCCTAATTCTGCAGATTAAGAGGAACCATGAAGGAGTGTTTGGCACATTCTCTTCGGACCACTCTTCTGGGGTTGTAATTTGACTGCAAACTGGAACTCTCATGTCATTGTTATACCCCAGACCATGTCAGCATATGTAATGCTGTGATGGCTGAGGCAGCGCTGACGAGGGTATGTTTGATATGCACTGCGCAACGCCCAGGCCCTTTGGGCAAAGTCAGTGGTGGTGGTGTAGGCAAAGCACGTTTGGGGGCTTGCATAGGAGGAGCCTGCAGCCAGCCTGTCTGAGAGTTTGTAGTTCACCTTGTAAAATCTATTGGGGGAATACAGGCTTATGATCGAACGCTTCTCTCATAAAGAATGGGTCTCACCAAAATGACTCCCTTGAGGAAATCACACATGGCAAAGAACTGTTTGTGATTGTATGTATTTACTGGTATGTGCAGGCAGGCCAGGATGCAGCTGTTATGAGGCACCAGCCCTCTGACACATGCTGAATCAGGCAGTGCCGATAAAGAGGCATGGGAAAACATCAGCCCATAGTCTCCTGGTAAGCTTTTTAAAGCTACTTAATCTCATTTTTTTCTGCAATTGTGTTCAGAAATACAGTCCAACAACCCCAGCCATGTGAGTGACACATTGCATTATAACCTTCCAGAGACCAGGTAATACAGAACCAGACTAGTGAAAAAAGAACATACCACTGATCTCTAAGAGATGGAAGCATGGTCAAAATGGTTTTTAGTATATGTGTGTATAATAATAACTACAAGGAACATCTGTTTAAAAATGTCTGTATAGAGATTTAAAATTGAGCTGACATTTTAAAATGCTACTTGTTTAATTGATGTATTACAGAACATGTGCAAATCACTTCAAAACCAGTCAGTTACAGCAACAAGTATAAAACCTCTTCACTTAATTTCATTATTTGCAAGGTTTATAAAAGTAGCTATGAATATTAGCAGTGTGTTTTCAAAGCTTGCAAATACTAAATGAAGCATCCAGCATGCTAGGCCCAGTACTCACTACAGTGCACTTAACCCATACTTCATATACCTTTTATTCAATTCTTTAGATGACTAGAGGAGGAAAAAAAGAAATGTATTAACTGTTTTTGAAACCCTGAAAATGTTGAAGTGCCACTCATCTAACAGTCTTGCTACTCTTCACAGACATAAAATACACACAGCTTTATTGACTTGATGTTGTCTGGGATGCTGCTTATTCACACCAGCACAGAATTTGGTTCCTTAAGAATATTCCACTTCAAAGCTCTGGCTCAGCAGGCTGTTAGAGTCTAAATCTGATTTTAAGCTCCTGAGGGGTCAGTATTCAGTATCCAGGTTTAAAGACCAGAGAACAGTCAAATACTTTTGTAAACAAAGGCTTTTGCAGAAAGAAATCACCTGCACATAAAGAACACTTAAATCCAAATTTCAGCTGAAATCTCCTTCATAACTTTTTATTACTAGAAGATGGGTGAGATCTGTAGTCATGGTGTGAGAGTTTCTCCCATGCTCCATGAATCTTCACCTAATGTTTCCTGGCTCATGGACAGAAAAGTTCCTGCCCTTTATCACTGACAGAAAGGGGCAGGGAATCTAATAATTTTCACCAAATTTCACCACAAAATAATTTCAGATTACAAAGTTATCTTTCTGCCAAAGCACTGATCCAGTACCTCACAAGGTTCAGGAAAATAAGCTATATTTTTCATCCATCCCAAAATCTACCACAGCATTCACTTGGTTACAGGATACTAAGACATTGCGTAGCTTGGAGCAGGGGAGAAAGCCAAATATTGCTCCACCATTTCTATAACTGCTGGTATATGGGCTGCAGGCTTGTATTTAGAAAGCTGTTTTATTTTGCATGAATGATCAGTCTTTAGACAGTAATTTGAACTTTTCATTTCTTGCATCCCAGGATAGTTTCTCTGGAGTTTCCAGACTATGTGCTAATTCCGTAACGGGAGAAGATTATTGTCCCAGAAATCCCATCCCCTTCAAGACTGCTGATACACTTCTACAGAGGAGAAAGTGCCATGGCTCAATTATAGACAAGTCTTGCAGCACAAGAACAATCTTGGTGGACCCAGGCCATTAATGATTAACCTGCAAGACCCTCTGAAACGACTTTACAGCTGATAACTGTATGAGCTAAGTAACTCCAGTCATGCAGATTCACAGGGGATGATTTTTACATCCAGAAAGGACCTTTACAGACATGTACCTCACATGCACATTCATAAACCTAGCCCATCGTCGTGGTTTAACTCCAGCTGGCAGCTAAGCACCACACAGCTACTCACTGTTTTTCAGCAGTAAACATTTATCACAGCCTCAATAATTTGAGTTGATAACTATTGTCTGTGTCTGCTCATTTAAAAAAAAAAACACAGAAACCCCACAACCCAACAACTCCGCTTCAGATAATTTTCAGTTACACTTTCTTATTTCACCTATATTTTTCATACAGTAAAGTACCTTTTACTCTAACATTTCTTACTCCTCAGTGGATAATTAATTCTGGATGAATTATCAGACTGTCTCTTAGCCTGTTCTTCACAAAACAAAACAGAACCATTTTAATGGCATAAGTCACATTTTCATCCTGTGCATCATCTTTGCAATTCTCTCTGAGCATTCACATGACAAAAGCAAATGATCTAGCAGTTTCGGAGTGGAATAGCTGAGCTTGCAGGATTTAGCTATCTAGAAAAAAAAGGTAAGGTAAATAACTCATTCTCAGCCTAGGTACAGTATAAGTGCTTTCCTAACTAGTATCATAAAAACTACAGTATGAAAGCCACTTTTACTTACATTTAGGAAAACAAATCCATCAAGTTCTTCCATTTCTTTTACTGTTGTCTCCAAAGCTTCCTTTGCTGAATCAACAGTTTGCTGGAAGTTAACCATCTGCTCATACAGGTACTCCATTTTCATCTTCTTTACTTCCTCAAAGTTCTCTGATTTCTCATCATATTGTGCTACCACTTTCTTAAGCATCTCTTCATTCTGCTTTTCCAATAACTCTGCATTTTTCTTACAGTTTTCCTGCAAAATAAAAACAAATGTAAATTGATCTGCAGAATAAAATCACAACATTTAATGAATATACAGAAATTCTCAATTACCCATACATGAGCCATCCCCCAGACTCCTTCTGGCATCCTGACAAGCTTTAAGACAACTTTATTTCTGTAAGCAAGCTCATCTGGGAGAAGTAATGCTAGAGAAATACATTAAAAACAATGGCAGATTTTTTTTTTTTACTGTTAGTGGTTAAAATTAAACTTCTATATTTAAGCATTGAGACAGGAAATCTGACTACAAAATAGCTAAAAATCCATACTTCCAACTGAAATTAAGACAGTCCTCAAGTCTTAAGAACTTGCGCATTAAGAACTTAAGACATTGGGCAACTCATTTAGATGTTTCATACAGGATTCTAAATAAAGACACAGTGTGAGCTTTTTATAAGCATAAACAAAATTAGGGGAACTTTTTCCTCCAATGCTTGCCAGTCACATATTCCACTTTGCAATAATGTGCAAAAAAAGCAATCTTTTTCTTCCCCTAAAGTTAACACCTTCCAGTGGGAGAAGTCAATTTGAGGACTGGAGAAACAGCCTCTTTTAGTGGAAGCTATGACACTACAAAACAAGGCAAGCATACCTTAGAAGTAATTTTGTAGTGGGAAAGAAAACTAGTGTGATAAAACACTGGACTTACCTCAACAGAGTTAAATAGCGATTCAATATCACTCACAAACTGTTCAATCTTCATTGACTTTTCTTCCAGTGCTATTAGCAATTCACTTAACTGATCCTGAAATTTAAAATGTTTCAGTAACATAAGCATGTTATTTTATAAAGCTTTTACATGGAACTTCTTTTAGGTGAATGTTTTTGTTTTGCCATGAGCCACCATTGGAACAATTGCTAAATGAAGTTCAAGTATCGCCCTGGCTACAAAGACAAGCACAGATATAGCAACTGGAACGGTCACAAAACTGTTTCCAAACCAAAAAAAGTGAGCTCAGTTTGACAAGGTGCTGAGTGTCTATACAAGTTGTTGAACGTTATGAATTCCAATACAGCTTTGCTAGAGACTGAGGGTACTCTGAGCCTCATGAGGGTCTTCGAGAGATCACAGGAACAAGTCCATAAAAAGGAAGACAATGCAGGTAATTATGAAGCTAATAGATTATGCAGTGTCATGATTTTTTAATCAGAATTTTAAAGATATTTCCTATAGACCAGAATTCATCAAAACCATTGGTTGGATTAGGTGTGGAAACAAAAGCAGTCCAAGGGACAACAGGCATCAGAGATGACTCAGAACTTTTTCTTAGTCCTTCTTGACCTTTTGTGAAAACAAGCTGGCTATCTGCTTAGGTGCCATTTATAATTTATAAAAATACTTAGTTTTAATTAGCTGGCATAAATCTAAAAGGAAGATTAACTTCCTTTGGTAACAGCTTCCTATTATGGCAAACTTCTACAGCTAGATCTGTTGAAAACTAGCATATGATTTTCCATGAATTATAAATGTCACATTGGACTGTACAATTGAAAGCTCACTTTATAAATATTTAGGGCCAATCACCAAAATTCAGAGGCAAACTTCTGTTTGTCAAGATAACCTATAAAATCTGACAGATGCCATCCATAGCTCATTTCATTTACTGTGAAGCTATGTTCCTACAGTTAAAATTCAGGCAAGAAGCATTTTGCTATCTTAATGTTTTCTCAGTAATTATACAGAAGTAACAAGAAACATACAAATGCCATCCCAGAGTAACCTGAGCCCTAAGTGCTAGAGATCACATGAAGCCAAGCTGGTGTCGTGGCCAGATTTAATATTGGCTTCATGTCTGTGCCCTGCAGCCAGGGAGTGATATAATGGAATGTTTATTTGCGGCTTAACTTGACTCGCTGCAATGTGGGTACATTCAAGGGATGGCTGGGGTGTGTGACTTTATTACTTGACTTACTTCTAAGTCAAGCATGAATGGCCATATATAAAAAGCAGCTCTGCTGTCATACATCTGCACACCATGGAGATAGTTTGTAAATACTGATCTTTGAAACTGCCACATTGACTTCTCCTACTTTTAATTTCTCTTTTTTGCATATAAGTTAACATAAAGATAACATAAATACCATTGATAAAAGCTCTTCTGGAATTTCAGTGAAACTACACAAAATCTCTGTTACCATCAACCAAACAAGTGCCAGGAAAGAGACCTCGCCTTTCAGATACTGGAGTGAGATTAAATAGCTGGTAACCAAGAAAGGAACATCTGTATACTTGTACATGAACAAATCCAATATGGGAAATGTGAGACATCATATGCATGCTGTTTTCACAAGCAGAACTGCAATTTAATGAAGAATAGCTTCCACAGAAGTGAAAGCATTTTCACTAGTATTGATAGCAAAGGACTAAGCTACTGAAATGGAGGGCATTTTTATCTATCTTTTAGAGTGGTACAGCTTAGAGATAGTGGGAAGAAATTGAACTTGCTAAACTCTTACCTGCGCTACAGCTAAAACACTATTGGCACAGATGAACATGAACTGAACAGAAGATGAGGATGGCATTTCAACAAAACTGTGTAGTGTAAACTGTGTAACTCGTCTAACGTCTCTGAGCAACCAACACATGTAACTGGAACAGAGAACACTTTATGGTGATACTGGTCCCTACATATGGAGGTTTCTGTACCTTCTCAAGTGAAATGAGCTGATGTTACTAAAACTTTCTTTTCATAGAAACAACACTCTTCCCATTTCTCCCCCTGCACATACAAACCAGAACACACTTACACAGGTGAGAATGCTAAAAGATGAAGTCTGGTAACAGCTACATATAAACAAGGTCATTCAAACTTCTGAACAAATAAAAACATCAGCTTAGCAAGCCTAGGACTCCAGAGAATACCTTAATAAGACAGTGTCCCTTCAAGATCTCTAACAGGTGTTTAGGAATAGTTTTTATTTTATAGATATTGTGACTTAGCCTCTGAACTACTCTCTGGAGTCTGACAACACAGGAGGTCTGGAGAAATTAGCCTCAGTAGCTCCATCCCTTACCCAAATTAATTCTTACCTTCATCTTGGTTGCAGCATCATCTAGTGTTGTGACTTCATGGTCTTTATGTTCTCCAAAAAGCTTGTCAATAGCAGATATTGGGCGTTTGCAGTGGTAACAATATGTGTCTGCTTGTGCTTTCTTTAGTTCTCTTTGTGGGCTCTCAACTTGAGGAATGTTTGTTGCTGATTTTTCAGGATACATCACCACAAAGCCTGAATCTTCAAGCTCAACAGGTGTTCTTTGCTCTGGCTCATTAACAAATTCATAACTATCACCAGCTTGCTCAAAGGAGTCCCTGTCTTCAAATAATAGCTCCTCATGTGTTAATTCTGATGATATTTCATCTTGCAAAAGTTCTTCTTGTGTAATCACGTCATAGTCCATTGACTCAGCGAGATCTTCATCAACATCAGGGTGCTGCTTCTCCCTTTGCAAGTCTGGTTTCTCTGTTTGCTGAATGGTAGGGACACAGGAAAGATTTTCCTGAGTATACTGATCATCTTCACTATCTTCAACAGGAGTCCTGACATATGGGACATATTTTTCCATTTGAGGAACTACTGTTATATCATGCTGTTCTTCCTGCTTATTACCAGCTTCTTGATATGCAGCTCGCTGATAATCCACTAGTTGACTATACGCTTGATGACTTGATTGCTCTGGCAACTCCTCACTTGTTTCTACAGGTACATTTTCTTCTTCTCTTTGTTCAGTGGTATCAGTTCTTGCGCCTGAAAGAATTACTTTGCTTCCAAAAGGAATGGCATGCATTGGTTTACAAATTGTTGCTTGAATGTCACTGTCAACCTGGACTTTCTCTCTCTCCACAACACCCCTTTCTGGCAGAACCTCAGTTGTGACATGTTGAACATCACCAGACCCCTGCTTGTGTTTGTCCTCTGAACTCTGAAATGAAATTCCTCCACTAAAGGACTCATCCTCTGGTATCTGATCCTTTTGAGGCCCTATGGCCTTACTTGGAATTTCATCTTTAAGAATGTATTTTTCAAAATATATTCCCGTTCCATCATCTGTGTCTGAATTTCTACTAGGGAAAGACGCATTAGAATTAGCACTTTCCTCATCAGAGGGAGTCTCATCCTTTTTCTTTTCTCCTACTGCTTCTGCATAGAGGTCCTTGTATAAAAATGACAGAGCAGGTGGCTCCTCTAGAAGCTCTGGATTAACTGCAGCAACAGTGGTAGGGAACAACAAAGATCGTTCTAGCACTCCTTCTTCTGAATCAAAGAGTGGGGTCCCTGGTGACTTGGGTTCATCTTCTACATTTGTAACCTTTTTACTGCTAATATCAGTTGATTTCTGCAGAGGTAAAGGGTTTGGAGCATCTGCATAGGACTGCATTTTGCTTTCTCCTTTCACAGTACCATAAAAGACTTCATCCAGATCCTCAAGTAAGGAAAACTCCTCTTCCAAAGTACCTACCTCAGCACTTTCTTTAAAAGACGTGGCTTCTTCCACAGGTTCACTGGGATCTTCTGTCACAGGAAACAATGAACTCGGTTTTTCAAAATGTGGTTTAATGGGGGATTTGTCATCAATCAATGTATACTTTTCAAAATAATCCATATCGGACATACCATTATTACGATCCAACACTGCATTATTGTTGTTTTCTGGCAACACGGGATTTTCTCGTTGGGTTTCTCCAGTTTCCTCAACATCATCATTTTTGACCAAATCTTTTAGTTCTTGGCTTTCAGGCCTTCCCAACACTGAGCTTTCTGAAATTTCTGTGGTTCCAGAAGCTAGGGCTCTGTGGTCATCATCAGCTAATTTTCTTTTAAATGAAGGATTTGTTTCTAAGTATTCTAGTTTATCTGGCATGTGTTTACTTTCTTCTTGATCAACTGAAGAAATATGCGTAGGAGCATGAATATTGAGTATTTCATAACCTTCTGAAATTATATTAAATAGATCTTTTTGTTCAGCAGTCTCTGGAGGACGCTGACTCTCTTCTACAATGCTCGCATGTTCCATTTCTTCGTCTTGTCCTCTCAGGTAATGTTCAGGCACTTCAGACACTTTGTCTACCTCCGGATGTTGCATTGCTTTCATTTTTGTAGGGTTTCCAATGCCAGTTTCATGCTCTGGAACTTTGTCTGGACCTGGATTATCTCCTACCAGAGATGGTAAATCATACCTTTGCATTCTCTGACTAGTGTCTGGGGACAGTCTGTGGGAAATTTCACTTGACACTGAATCAAAAACTCTAAACGTATGTCCTTTATTCTTTGTAGCACCATGAACTGTAAGTTCTCTGCAACTTCCAGCTAGGAATTGTTTTGATCCAAAACCAGAAGCTTCATTTGGAGAAAGCTGAATTCCTTGCCTGTCTACTTCTGCAGCTCTTACTGGACTAATTGAGCAAGCCTTCATCTCTTCTGCCAGCCAGCTAGCTAGCCCAAAAGATGGAATATCTGGATTCTGCTTTTCATCAGAACTAGAGCTAATGGACTTCATTTCTCCTGAAGAAAGTCTACCCTGTTCACCAGAATAATGCTGAGTTTTGTGTGTTGCGGTTTCATAAACAATATCTGATGAAACAGCTCCCAGATGCTGTAAGGTTGTATGCCTTTGGTCTGCAAAATACTGTTGCATTTCATGTCTATCCTCTCCTTCAGTACATATGCCTGAAACTATGTTAGACTGCTTTCCAAGCAGGCCTACTACATCAGATAAAGATGATGGAATGTTTTGTTTCTCTTCATCATCAGTGAAAGCCACCAATACTGACTTTTCAGGTAATGTATGAAAAGGTACAAATGAATCTGATGACATCGCTTGCTGGTCTGCTACAGCAGTCACCTTTGACTCTGTAGTCAACGACCTTGGCACTGTCTGCCCATCAGGTTGCATTTCTTGCTTTTCCTGCTCAGTAGTGAATTTGGGGGGACTTCTTAGCTGCTCTGATGACAAATATTTAGTGTCCAATGAACGATTTTGAGATTCTTGCTTGTCTTTGTCTTGTGTGTGTGCTAGAGACATATTCTCCAACTGCACTGTGTTCAACCTTGCTGCTTTAGGTGAACAGAGCTGAATTTTTTGCAATTCTTTTTCATCATGTGGTGGAATTAGATGTTTACACTCTGATTGTGCAGACTGGGGAATAAGTGGCTGCATGCTTTGCTTTTGTTGTTCAGCAAGGGACCATGAGGGAATCAAATACTCAGAGGCTGGTTTTGAATAAGGTGGAATTTCTTGCTGACGTGTTTCATCAGCTGAATAAAATGGAACTGAAGGTTCAGACTCTAGTTTTGAAGGTGCAGTTAAATACTCTTGACTTTCTAGAGTTTCTGCTTTATGTGTAGAATATGATAAATTTAATTGTTCAGAATCTAATTGTGTAGCTGTGTGGAAATAATGTGGAGTCTGTTCTCTTACATGTTCAGCCTCTGACTGTGCAGCTACAGGCACACGTAGAGGATTTTTTGTATTCTCTGCTTCTTTGCTTGCAAAGAAGAAGCCTGACTCAGGCTGGGCAGTTTCTGACTGCTCTGTTTGACAGTGGGTGTAAGATAAATCTAAGTGCTTGGGGGACAGGCCTTCAGTTACAGGTGAAGACTTTGGACTTCCAGATGCTGTTAGTTCAGTAAGAGATGAATACTGTTGAATTTTTTGGCACTCTGCTTCCTCAGTGGAAAAGGATAAATCTTGTTCAGTTTTCAACTGAGCAGTTAGAGATGAGGTAGCCCCAGTGTCTCGCTTCTCTGAATGTCCTGCTCTCAGTGGGGCCATTTCATGCTTTTCTGCTTTGTCAGTAGGTCTTAATAAATCTGATTGTTCAAAGTCCGTTTGTGCAGTTCCCTGCTCCTCAGTCCTGCCAAAGATGTATGATACAGAAAGTGTTTCTGGTTGCTCTGTTTCAACAACAGAGTACTGCAAGTTAATGCACTGAGGTTCAGGTTGGGCATCATCCCTCCTCTCCATTTCACCCATGAAATATAATGTCTCTGGATGCTCCAGCTGGGCAGTCTGTGGTTGTTCTGCTTTGCCATAGGAGTACAATAAATCTGGTGGTTTCATTCCATGAGTCTCTGCTTTGCTAAGAGAGTATGACAAATCTGGACATTTTGATTTTTGTTGTTCTGGTTGCAACTGTTCTGCTTTTCCTGTGGAATATGAAAAATCAGAAGACACGAACCCTGCTTGTGCAGTTTCCTGTTTTTCTGTTTTGCCAAGTGAATGTGATAAACCTGGTTGGACTAAGCCTAACTGTGAAGCTGCTTTCTGCTTTTCTTCACCAAGGGAGTGAAAAAAGCCAGGCTGGGACATTCCTTTTTCATCTAGTTTGCCAAAGGACTCCAAAAGCTCTGACTGTTGCAGTACTTCTTGGGCAGGTTGTGAGTGCTCTGATTTGCCAGCTGGATACGATAAATCCATTTCTTCCACTGGTTGTTCAATTTCATGGTGCTCTTGATGACCAATAGAATATAACACATCTGGATAGTTTGATTTCTGATGTGTATCTTCTTCTTCTATTTCTCTAACAGGATAAGATAACTGTGGGTGTCGCAACTCTGGCAATACCATTTCTTGTTCTCTTTTGCCAGAAGAATACAATGAACCTGTATGTTCCAGTTCACCTTGCGCAGTTTGCATTTCATCTGTTTTACCAAGGGCATATGTTAAATCTTGTTGCCCTAAGTCCATTTGTGTTGCTTCTTGTGACAGTGTTTTGCAAATGGAATACAATATACTGGGAAGTTCCTGCTCTGGATGTGCCATTTCTTGTTGCTTTGTTTTTCCAATGGGATGGGGTGTTACAGGCAGCTCTGATTTCCGTTGTGTAGCTGGTGGCTGCTCTACTGTGTCACTGGAATACGACAAATCTCGATGCTCAACTTCTAGTTGTGCTGTTCCCTGCTGTTCTGTTTTGCCGGTGAAATGCAGCAAGTCCTGATGCTTTGCTTCCACTTGAAGAGTTTGTGGTTGCTCTGTTTTCCCAGGGCAAGATGATAAATCTGGTTGTTCTAACCCAGGTTGTGTGGTTTCTTGTTGCTGTGTTTTATCAGTGGAATGTGATAAATCTGAATGCTCCAACTCTTGTTTTGCCATTTCTTGTTGCTCTTTTTCACCAGAGGAATACAAGAAGTGCAGGAATTCCCCTTCCAGTGGGGCCCTATTTGGTTGCTCTGCTGTGTCATGGGAACTTGAAAACATCGGCTGTTCCAATTTCAGTTGTACTGTTTCTCCTGGGTGTAATGTATAGCTTCCCCTCTCCTGTTTGACCTCCAGTTGTGCACTTCTTTTTTCTTCACTAACAGAAGTGGACAAATTGGGGTGCAGTACTTTGTCTGTGGCATCTGAGACATCTGGATGTTCAGACTCCAGTGGGGCAGCCCATGATGGCTTTGTTTTGACAAAAGAATGTAACAAATCATGTTCTTTCAATTCTGGCTCTGTTACTTTATGAGGGTCTGCTGTGCCAACAGAGAATGACCAATCTGCATATTCTGATTTTGCTTGGGAATTTTGCAGTCCTTCTGTTTTCTCCATAGAGCACTGCAGCTCAGGATGTTCTGCCTGCATTCCTGCACCTTCCCATTGCCCTGCCTTGCTGAGAGATGATGAAAAATCACCTGGCTGTTCCTGCTTTGGTTGAATCTTTTCTTGTTGCCGTACTGTGCCAGTGGAATGCAATAAATCTGGATACTCCAAATCCACTTCAGCAAATTGTGGTTGCTGTGTTTCACCAATTGAACATGATAAATCCATAATTTCTGCCTCTGGTTGTATGATTTCATGGTGTTCTAATCTGCCAGCAGATAAATCTGAATGGTTTGATTTCGTATGTGTAGTTTCTTGTTCTGCTTCAGTAACAGAATAAGGTAATTGTGAATGCCCCAATTGTGGCTGTGCTTTCTCACCTTGTGCAGCTTTTTTGAAAGAAGGCAAGAAGCCTGGCTGCTCCTCTTGAGCCGTTTGTGCTTGCTCTGTTTTGCCAGGCCAAGATGATAGATTTGGATTTCCTAACATCAGTTGTGTAGTTTCTTGTGTTTGTGTTTTATCAATGAAATATGATAAACTAGGATGCTTTGGCTCTGGTTTTGCCATTTCTCTTTGCTCCGCTTTTCCACTCTGAGGTGATGCATCTGGAACTCCTAGTTTCTCTTCTGCAGCTTGTGGATGGTCTGCTCTGCTGACAGACTGTCCCTCATAAGGGCATCCCAAGGCTGTGTGCTCCATCCCTCGCTGCCCCACTTTCTCAGTGGGGGATGCCAAGTCTGCGTGGCCTAGCTCCAGCTGGACAGGTGGGATTTGCTCTGTTTTGTCATGAACATACAACACATCTGGCTGTTCCAACCCCAGCTGGGTTGTTTCCTTCACTTTGTGGAGGGAACATGCTAGACCAGGGTGTTCAGGTTTCAGCTCTGCAGTTTGCAGTCCTCCTGCTTTGAAAACAGAATAAGGCAAGTTAGGATGTCCCTGCCCTGGTTCTGCCATTTCTTCTTCTTCTGCCATACACACAGAATGGGCCAAATGTGGAATTTCCACTTCTGGCTGAACCATTTTCTGTTCTGCTTTTCCAAAGGAGTAAGTTTGCTCTGTTTCTTGTTGTACTCTGGGTCGCACCTCTGTGTTGTCCAGAGGATATATCGCATCAGTGTGCTCTGCCTCTGGTGGGGCCACTTCATCATCCGGCCTGTCAATGGAAAATGGTAAACCTGGTTGTTTCAAGTCCTCCTGGGCATTTAATTGCTCTGTTTTACCAGGAGAATGTGATAACGTTTCTTGCTCTAACTGCTGTTTTGTGGCTTGCTGCTGCTTTTCTCTGCCAACAGAAATTTTTCTGTGTTTCTGATCCAGCAGTACTACTTCTTGTTGGTTTGTCTCATCAGCGGAATGTGACAAATCAGGATGCTTCACTTCCCATGTTGCAATTTCTGGCTCATTTGCTTTGCCAGGGGAGTATGTCAAACCTGGGTGTTTCAACTCTATTTGTGCAGTTGTTGGAGAAGCTCTTTTTCTGGCTTCTTTAGGCAATCCTTGATGTTTAGACTCAAACTCTTGAGTTGCTTGTTCTTTGGTTTTATCAAAGGAAAATGACAAATCTGGATATTTTGAATCCAATTGTGAAGTTTCTTGCTGGTTTCTTTGGCCATCAGAACATGACAAATTTGGGTATTTAGATTCCACTTCCATACTTTCATCTTGTGTTGCTTCACCCAGGGTTCCTATTGAATCCAAATGATCTGATTGTCGCTGTGTTTCTCCCATGGAGTATGAGAGCTGTGGATGTCCTGGCTCCTGCTCTACGATGTCACCTGGTTTTGCTTCACCACTGTCGCATGAAAAATCTGGATGTTCCATCACCAGTGGTGCAGTTTCTTGTAGTTTCAAACGAGATGGTAAGGTTGGATGTTTCAATTTTTTTTGTTGTTCAGGTTCATGAAAGAAATATGACAAGTCTGGATATTCTGAACTCATTTCCATTTCCAGTGGAGCTTCTTTTCCGCTGGATGATGGCAAAAATATGTGCTCCAGCTCTGGACGTACTATTTCTTGTTGCTCTGTTTTGCCAGTATAACGTGAAAGAAATGGTTGCTCTGATTTGTGTTCTGTCGTATCCTCCTGCATTTCCGTACTTATATAAAATGTCTGTTCTGAATATGCTGGCTCTGTTTGCATTTCTTCTTGCATTTGTTCACTGAAAGTATATGGCAAAGATGGATGCACTAACTCTGGCTGAGCTATTTCTTGCTGTGCCAAATTAATTTGGTCTATGACCTGTGGCTCTTCTTTCCTCCAGGTTTCTGACAAATCTGAATACTCCATTTCCATTTGCACAGCTTTTTGTTGGGCTGTTCTCTGCTGTTCCAGCTCTCTTTGTACTACATCTTGTTGTTCCATCCTGCCAAAGGAATATGATATATCTGGCTGGGCCACATTCAGCGATGGTGGTTCCTGTTGCTGACTACCAGCAGTGGAACAGGAGGGAAGTGACTGCTCCTGCTCCATTTGTGCCATTTCCCAGGGCTTTGCTCTGTCAGTCGAATATGAGGACCCCAAAGATCCTGACTCCACTCCTTCTTGCATTACTTCTCCAGTAGTAAATGAGAAATCCCTATTTCCTGAAGCTAGTTGTACATTTTCATGTTGTACTGTTTCACTAATGAAACATGAAGGCTCTGGACCTTTTAAGTCTCTTTGTACAGCTTCCTGTGCTATTTCTCCCTGGGAATATGGTGAATCTGCTTGTTCCAACTTTGGTTGCCATATTTCCTGTTGTTCTGTTTTGCCAGTGGAATATGATGTCTCTAGCTGTTCTGCCCTCAGCTGTGAGGTTTTATGTTGCTGTTGTTTTCTGGCAGAATATGACAAAACTGGATGCTCTGACTGCAGTTGAGTAGTTTCTGCTTGCAGTCCCTTGGCACAGGAATACTGCTTACCTGCAGGCTGTGAATCCTGCTGTACAGGCTGTGGCTGTTCTCCTTCATCACCAAAATATGACGTAAGAGAATCGTCCAAATCGGCTTGTGTCAATTCTTGCTGCTTTGTTTTATTCGCGGAATATGGTAAATGTGAACATGCTGTTTCCAGATACCCAGTTTGCTGTGTTTCAGCCCTTCTGGTGGTATCAAATATATCTGGATGTACCAACTGGAGTTCTGTAGTGTTTTCTTTCTCTGCTTCTTGCATCAAACATGATAAATCTGAAGGTACCAGCACAAGCTGTGCTGTTTCTTCTTGCTCTGCTTCTTCAGGGGAATAAGACTCTAGCTGTTCCAGTTTAAAAGGAACAGATTTTTGTTTTTCTGTTTCTTCCCTGGAGAATAAAAACTCCTGATGTTCCATTTCCAGCTGTGCACTTTCTGATTCTACCATTTCTTCTCTGGAATATGAGAAATCTGGGTGCTCCATCTTCAGTTGTACACTTTCTGATTCTCCAATTTCTTTGCTGGAACATGAGAAATCTGGATGTTCTGTCTCCAGCTGTGCACTTTCTGATTCCTCCATTTCTTCCCTGGAAAAAGAAAAGTCTGGACGCTCCATCTCCAGCTGTGCACTCTCTGATTCCTCTGCTTCTTCCTTGGAAAAAAATTCTGGATGCTCTTTCTCCAGTTGTGAACTCTCTGATTCCTTTGTTTCATTCTTGCAATATGAGAAATCTGGCTGCTCTCTCTCCAGCTGTGCACTTTCTGATTCCTCCATTTCTTCCCTGGAAAAAGAAAAGTCTGGACGCTCCATCTCCAGCTGTGCACTCTCTGATTCCTCTGCTTCTTCCTTGGAAAAAAATTCTGGATGCTCTTTCTCCAGGTGTGAACTCTCCAATTCCTTTGTTTCTTCCATGGAATATGAGAAATCTGGCTGCTCTGTCTCCAGTCGAGCACTCTCCAATTCCTCTGTTTCTTCCTTGCAATATGAGAAATCTAGATACTCTGTCTCCAGTTGGGCACTTTCTGATTCCTCCACTTCTTCCCTGGAAAAAGAAAAGTCTGGATGCTCCATCTCCAGCTGTGCACTCTCTGATTCCTCTGTTTCTTTCATGGAAAAAAGCAATTCTGGATATTCTGTTTCCAGTTTTGCACACTCTGATTCTTCTGTTTCTTCCCTGGAGTATGAGAAATCTGGATGCTTGGTCTCTGGTTGTGCACTCTCCAATTCCTCCATTTCTTTCCTGGCATATGAGAAATCTGGATGTTCTGTCTCAAGTTGTGCACTTTCTGGTTCCTCTACTTCTTCCCTGGAAAAAGAAAAGTCTGGACGCTCCATCTCCAGCTGTGCACTTTCTGATTCCTCTGTTTCTTCCTTGGAAAAAGGGAAGTCCAGATGCTCTGTCTCCATCTGTGTTCTCTCTGATTCTCCAATTTCTTTGCTGGAATATGAGAAATCTGGATGCTCCATCTCCATTTGTGCACTCTCTGCTTCTTTGCTTTTTTCAATGGAAAAATCAGGGTGATCCAAATCTACTGCTTTATTTATAGCTGAAGTTTTCTGAGTTTCTTCTGTTTCTGTGAGAATAGGATATGAAATGCCAAAATATTTAGAATCTATCTTTCCAGGAATAGGTGAACTTTGTTTAATTCCTTGCTCCTCTGTTTCCTGAAAGGAGGAAGAAAAGTCTTGGTCAGACTTTGTTTGCCTCTCTAAATGAACATTTTGGGTTTCTGGTAATGGGGTCTTTTGACCCTCTTTTTTTTTACCAGAATACAATAGACCCGAAGGCTCACTTTCTGACAGTGCAGTTGCTGATGAATGACACTCCGTTTCTCGCTTCTCTGTTTCATCTACAGAATATGGTAAAAGCACATGTTCAGGCTCAGATTGTGCAGTTTCTGATGACTGAGGAATAATATCCTCCTGTCTTGTTTCAGACAGACTGGAATATTTGGATTTAGCTGATGGAGCACTAGGTAAGTAGGACTGAACTGCTGACTTCTGTGCTTCCCTCTCAGGATGTTCTGACACAGATGCTGTAGGCAAAATAGGTTGGGTACTTTGTCTATCCAATTCATTAACAAAATCTGCTGAAACAGACTGTGGTGCAGAATCAGGCTGAATTTCCTGCTGCTTCGGTTCGTCGAGATGATCTGATGCTGTCAGCAGAGATTGGTCTGGTTTCTTGTTTGCATTTTGAGCTGAGGAAAGTGGCACTTGTTTCTCTGATTTATTATCAGACTCTAAGGAAACAGAGGTTGTTTGCTCGGTTATTGATGTTTTGGCTGCAGGTGAATAACTTTGCTGGTTCCTGGCTTCTTCAGGAGGGCAGGACTTCAGTGAATGTCCTGATACCTGATTTGGAGTCTCTGAAAGAGATTGTCTGTCTTTTCTTTCTTCATGTTGAAGAGTTGTTTCTGCACCAAAGCTTGAAAATCTGCTTGGTTTATCTTTCATTTTAATGGGTTTAATATTTTCAGATGAAACATCATCTTTATTAGTAAGCTCTTTTTCAAGAGGCATTGTTGGTGAAGAATAGCTTTGATTCGCATGTGCTGTGGGTTGTTGTCTTTGCTTCCTTCTTCTCTCTGATGGTGTTTCAAGATTTCTACTTCTTGCTCTCTGGAAAGGTTTTGGATGTGTTGCTTCTGAAAATGAACTGAACTTCTGCAGTCTTTCTTTTACTGATGTTTCAAGGAACTGTTCAGAATCTCCTGAAACTGAGCTGCTTCTCTGGATTCTGGTTTTCTCCAGTGTTTCAGGGGCTGGCTCAGTCCCTCCAAAAATTGAGTTAAACAGCTGGATTCTAGCTTGTACTGGTCCTCCAAGAATCGGCCCTACTTTTCTCAGTCTGCTCTCTCTAAATATTGATCTTATCGGAGCACGTTTTACTGGCTCTTCTGTGATGTTCTCTAGATCTTCTTTGTCGTCCAACATTTCCTCATCTATGTCTTGTGCTTCCACCTCTTCAACATTCAACACGGAGGCCTGCAGATCTCCTAGAACAGTTCTTGGTTCTTGCCTCTGCATTTCAGAAGAGTCACGTTTTTTATTGCCCTGGCCTCCCTTCAGGCTTGTAGCCATCAGCACCCTATTTGAAGATTTGCGTTTCCTTTTCCGAACAATCTTACCTTCATCCATAATAAAGATAACTTTTCCTGGAGGAGAACCTACTGGTGAACTTTCCATACTGTAAAGATCAGAAGTTGTACTAGTTTCTGAGGCCCAGGGAGTAGAACATCTACTCGAGCCGGTTTCCCAGGTTATCCCACTATCTTCACTTTGAACTGTTACCATAGAAAAGGAAGGGTTAGTCATGATGTACTGCAGCTTGGGTTTCACATCTTCGCCTTGGATAAGATCTTTTAAACTAAAAGCAAAAACAACAACAGAAAAAAAAAGCTGTAAAAACACATAACAAATTAAATTATTGCAGTAAAATCTAGATTTTTGCATTAAAGCAAAAATACTTTTAAAAGTTGTAAAAATAATGCATGCGCATAAATTTTGAAACACAAGCATAAGCAAAGTCATATTTCATCTGACAAATGTATTTTAGATAAATTTTCGTAAGGTGCATGTTGCAAGATTAGTTCAATGAAGGGGAGGTCTTTAAGTGCTCTTGACAATGCAGGAAAATCAGTCTTTGATCTGACTTTGTTTTGCCAGTGTGAGATTGAGCTGATTCTGGGGCTATTCTCCAGTGCATGGTTATCTCACAGTATAATGTAAACCTTGCATTAAACACTTATAAGATACTGTCAGTGTTTTAATAGCACTCACACTTGCTTTGCCCAAGTATAAATGATTATACAACGCTCAAAGAAGGAGAGAATCTATCCACTAGTTTGTTACTGTCTTCTCATATGTTTCATCCTCTAAGCACTCTACATACTTAACAAAGTAATTTAGAATACATTCAACAATAAAAATATACTGAGCCCTCCCCATATGAAATAACAATGTTTTATAAAGCTAACTTTAAACCTTATGATATGTAATCAGTACACTATCATATGCTGCAATCAAATCTCTCTCAGTTAAAAAAAAAGGCTGGAGAAATATTTTCTGGGAAGCTTTACAAAAAAAAAGGCTTAGAAATAAGAGTGTAAAGAATAGCAAAACCAGTTAGAAGACATTATTTTTTTTAAAAAAAAAAGTATTTTTAGGGCTGCAAAAGTTATTGGAAAAAAGCATAGAAAAGGTAATCAAAACAGTCAACCCCAATATTTCTTCAGTAGACAGTAGTTCATTTAGGGAAATTGTATTAGTAGCTGATGGAAAGAAAGGCAGAGTATCTGCTGACAAAGGCAGAGGCTTAAGTAGAGCAGAAGAAGTGGTGAAGTCTCTGTCACTCCCATGATAGAATGCAAACCTGTGGCCACACAACGTCCTATTTCTACTTAAACAGAGGCAAGGGTCACTTTCTAGGTGATTAGGATAAAGCACTTCGTCAACAAGAGTGAAGAAATCTAGCTCCTTGCCATGGGATTGGAGAAGCAGGACCCATCTGATCAACTGGCACAGGCTGCGACCCAGCACCACGTGGGTGCCAGAGACGCCTGAGGTCTGCAGAGGTGGGGGGACAGCCCTGAGGAGCAGTCAGCATCGCCCCGGAGGGCACTGAGCGCCTGGCAGAAGGCAGAGGTCTTTGAAGGAGAAGATGAAATCCTGGGAAGAGCCATAATTGCTCCATCAAGCTAATCCTCTGAACCATATGGTTTTTGTAAAGGACACTCAGCAAAACTGCTCAGTAGCTATCAGAAACAAAAAGGTAATCCTGATACTAGCCATGCTGGTCCTACCTTTCCATGAATTTGCTCTCTAGAGCACCGAACAAGAAGAGCTGCCCTGGGCTGGCCCATACTGAGGTCTATGCAGACTGATGCACAGACCATCTCATCTCTGATGTCCTTGGTGCTACATGAAGACTGAAGTCACCCTGTGGGACAACAGCCTGACCAGGCAGTGGTGGGACAACATGGTATCAAATTCCACTGATGGGGCTTAAAGCCAGTTGTGGTGACTGGGCTGGCCTGGAGACCGTGACTAGCAGGACAGCTTGGACTAAAGCCCACAATTCACAGCAAGTCTGACAGTGCAATACTAAGCGATCACATCTTAGCCAAAAAAAGCCCCCAAAACAGCCCTCAAACAGATACAAACCCCAGGATGTACAGCTGATTATCTGCCTTGGTGCAGTACTCTCTAGCAACGCTAGCTCCATAAGGTAAAATTCACAGGAAGAGGCAAAGCAAACAATTCTATACCAACTTTGCTTCTAGCTTTTCCTTTGCCAGTTTCATGGCTTGGCATTAGGTTGGCTTGGGCATAGCAAAATAAAATAAAATAAAATAAAATAAAGTAAAATAAAATAAAATAAAATAAATAGCAGTAGTACTAAGGAATATTTCAAGTCTTATTTTAGTCCACAATAACAGACTAATCTTTTTTTACATTTTTCAACTTCTAAATCACCCTATATATTTTTAAACCAATTTTTCTGCACTACCTGGTGTTATTAAATAAAACCCCATGCAGAACAGAGCAGCACTCCCACTTCAGCTGATACTAGTGAATAAGAATGGGCTGCTCTGGCTCTGCCTATGCAAAAAGCTTGAATTATTCACATCATTGTCTCATTTCCAAGGTTGCGGTCACAGTCCATATTCCTCTACAGTGCGATGAGATGCTGCTTTACATTTTTAAGACTGGAATGAAAGACACCTAAGTCAAGCATTTCCTTCCAATATAATTCCAAATGCTGCCCTAGTTTTGTATACAATTTGCATGCTGCAGAGTAGTAGCTGAAAGACCCCTCTCTAGTCAGAGGAAGCATCTATCATTGCAAAAAGACATTTGCAATGTTTCAGGTCCATAAATGCAGATATGAAGCCACCAACATCCCAGGACAAAAGCCAGTGCTGCCTTTTTTCCACGTAGACCTTCCACATGCAATCCTGTCGGCACGTGTGCTGTCAGTTTGTTATTTCACTGCTAGGACATTGACTCAAGCCTTTTCTAGTTCCTGAAGACACTGACAACTGGTTTTGTGCTTCCTGTCATAATAGCTCAAAACCAGGTTTTCCTTATCACCTCCTTCTGCTTCTCACAGCCCTCTGCTTCTCACTATGACTTCCGTGCTGTGTCCACTGGGATTTTGGGTGTCTAGTCCAGCCTGGCAGGCTGGGCACACATTGCTTTACGCATCATACCAGGGAAGAAGTTTTCACCTCCCCAGCTGCCAGAGCAGTCGTGTTCAGATATGCTGAGTGAGGTCTGTCCACCTGTGCTACACAACCACCGTCACGGAGAAGCGCAGCCAGCCCATCAGCTTTCTAAAATCCTCCAGTCCTGGCAGCATCAAAATTTGTTGCTGTTTGCTGCATAATACCTCGCAAGCTGAAAACAACCCAGATAAAATGACCAAGATGTGAAGCTGTGGCAGTGGCCTGCACTGACAAGATCTCTCATTCCCTGAAGGCTCCTACTTCAGCCCTGCAGGCACAGTGCAGGGGAGTTGGAAATTGGTATTTGCCAGCTTGCCTTCGCAGTTGAAGGAAATACTTTATTCTTCTGTGTTTGTGTTTTTGTTCTGTACGTTCCTGTAGTTTCTGCCTTTACCACACTGCCCCTTTCCCCCTACAGCAATCAGTATGCTCAGCGAGGTCTCTGCCTATTGCTCTGCATTTCCTAGGGCTGTAGCTCATCCATCATCTTCTTCAGGGTAAGAGAATTAGGAGCTACAGAAAGTCACTATTTTAAACCTAGCCTTTCACTTGTTAACCTACTGCTAACTTCCTTCAGTGTTAATGATGCCCCTTCTGGCAACACAGTGGCTCATGCATGTGTCCAAATTCAAATGAGTAATTATCTGAAAGCAGTAAGACGGCTGCCCCCTCTGCTACAAAGCTGATTTTTATTAAGAGTAGCTGGGAGCCAGGAGCTGGTCCCATCTCACACTTTCTATTCCACCCTGATGCTTGCAAATGTCTGAGAAGGGACACGACCTGCTGCAGCACTAGTCTCTTTTGCAGACATCAGGTCATGGCAAGGCCCGGTGGCATCGCCAGTCACACCTTCAGATGCTGCTTGAGAAACCACAGCATCTTCGTGCCCCAGAGGTCTGCCTCGCTCCCATGTTCTGGATTCTCCACCACACAGGTCGCGGAGGGAGCGCAGGTATGGAACAAACGCTTTGGTCTGGGTGGGAGACTTCCTTTACACAGTGATTTAACCACTTTGTTGAGACCTAATGGGGACCTTCTCGAAGTCTGTGTGTTATTTTAGATCCAAACTGCAATACAGACCTTTATCAAGGACTCAGGGTTACCTAAAAGGCTGAAAAGAAGCAAAACACAGGATGCCTGGTTGCAGCCAGCGGCAGGGGCCGAGACGGGCCGTGGGCTCGCCGGCCGCACCGCTCCCCGCGGCAGTGCCCCCACTCCCCGCAGCAGTGCCCCCACCTCGACGACGTTTCACCCCGTTCAGCTGCTCCCAGTGCCCTTCTGCCCGAGCCTCTGCCCTGCCATGCCCAAAGTGGCTCCGCACGCAGGGCAAGGGAAAGGCTCCGCTTGCCGCCACCACCGCCTGCCCTGCGCGCCCACCTGCAGCCGGCGGCGGACAAACGGCCCTGCCAGCCCCTTCCAGCCCGGCTCAAGGCAGGCGCTGCCTCATCTAGGAAACTAAGATCACACACCCTTTCCCCACATCCTTCTCTGCTCTGAGGAGGGTACGGCAAACTTTCCCTTGGGAAGACAAATCCCCAGCACTCCCCTTCCCACCCCTTCTTCCCCACCATCCCACTTGGTATCATTCCACTCCTTTGCTCTCCTGGATGCCGCAGCATCCCCCACGTAGCAGGCAGTCCCCTTCTCCACTCTGCTTCCCCTTTCACCTGTTTCACTCATCATTCTAAGCTAGACTTGGCTCTAAAGCTTTCACACCTCAGATCTTCTTGTGGAAGGACTGCTTCATTTAAAAAAAAAAAATAAAAATCTCCAGAACTCCAGGACTTTCTCCGCATTTACTGGTCTTAGGTCACCACTAAATGAATAGATAAAATGAGCTCCATGCTTATCCCAAGCAAACCAGCTACCTGGAAACATGTATAAATTGGCTGCAGAGCCATTTTTATGTAAGCCCTGCACACAGATGCATCCAGAGACCTTTCCACTGCACACAGCAATTAGCCGGGACCGGTCCAAGAGACAGAACTGTGTCAGAGCAGCTTGCCCATCACATAGTTGTTAGAGACACGGATATGCCAGTGAGTATGTAAACCAGTTAACCAGTAAACTGTTTTCCTATAGCTAGGCTTAATTCTCACCGTTATGAACACAAAAATTAAAATGTATTAACTTCATCCTCATGTTTGCCTTAAAACACAGAATACATGCTTTCAAAATATTTTCCCTGTTTAGATGATTAATTCTACATGGAGCTAGAAGGAAAAGACTTCTACCACGATCCATCTCAGATAGTAGAATGCCCAAAGGGCAGAAAATATTGCATGAAACTTCTGAAGATCAGTGGGTTATTTATGCTGAAAGGATATGATGCCATATCCCATCTTTATAATACGTTCTGATGCTGCATCTTAGTCTCATTATTTGCATAAAACCCTGTGTTAGGAAACCAAATTATTCGAAGATTACATTAAAAAGGGTAATAAAGATGTGAAACTGGAACTTTTCTGCTTTTCATGTGAGTGCATCATAATTTGGGGGCACGTCATAAGCTCTGCTGCAGTTTGTGGGATTTTATTCCCCACGGCTGCTGCAGAGCGACTGGTGTGGAAGAAGAGTGGGTTGGTCAGGGCTCAGGGGTTGGTGTCCTGGAGGAACACCAGGGCTCCTCCTCTTCTTCCACAGGTAGTTGCTGACCTTGGGCCAACCATCTTACTGCATAACTCTCTTATAAAATAGGTATGAGGATATTCAGCGTGCTTGAAAGGTGGAAATAAGAGCCAATGGGCAATTTCCCTCTGGCTGGAATGTTGCATAACCAGGTGCTGTTCAAGTGCATGCAGAAGACGAAGACAAAAGCAGCAGAGAGCTTGGGGTTGTTAAAAATAAATCAGTGACAGCAGGGTCCAGGACAGGCTGTCTTCAGCCAAGTTTGCATATTGGTTACACCTCCCCTAAGCTATGTTTTCAAAGCATACACACACACACACACACACAAATCTGTTCTGCAACAGGGGCTTGAAAACCTGTTTGTCAACAAATAATTAGCTTACAGCCTGAGTATGTCGCAGGACTGGGCTGGCTGTTCTTGCTTAGCCACCACCTCCCAGGAGCTCTGCCCGGGCACTCAGCACGGGAAAAGGCCTTAAGCTCAACAACCGTGCAGACATTTGCAACAACAAAATTTAAGCAGTTAAAGAGTCAGTTTTATATAATTTTACTAAGGTATAGCTGAGCGCTTGGTGCAGTTACCATATCTGTGCCAAACTCAAAATTTTACGTCTCCTTTAACCTAATTAAACTAATCAAATGGATTTAAACGTACTCAGTTTCTACTGAGCACAGCTGTTAAAAACTTCTCTGGTAGACTCTGACCTTTCTTATTAGTAAGACAGTTAAGGATAGAGACGAACTCTGCAGTGCTTAATATAACTGAGAGCTAAAGGGAATGGTTGCTGTGATTTAATTAAGCAGTGAGATGCAATGCCCGAGTTTGCATTGCGGAGGCTGCCAGCCAGAAGCAAGACCCAGCTGTGGGGAGCTGCTAACAGACAGCCTTGAAGAAACTGTCCTCCCAGCACAGGCAGTAAGTAACTGTGAGGCAACACAGATTTCCCTCCCTTTAAGCGAAAAGTTAGCCATTCCCACTTATGTTTTATAATTTGAGTTTTATTATTAGCCATTTAATTGCAGATTCCATTAAAAAATATCCAGTCAGTTGTGTTTTAGCTGTCTGCAGTGACTAGCTCCACTCCACCGACTTCAGCTGGTTTTATTGGCATGCACCTCTCTCTCTGCCAGTGTGGGACTGAAGAGTCAACATCTCCCTTGGAAGAAAAGCAGCATTACACACCAGGGGCGTCCCCCCACTTCTTTGACAAACTAGCTCTCTATTCCCTCTACAAGGAGGTTTTCCTACAGTCCTGGGCTATGTTTCCCTCTTTGGCTTTCAGCAGCACTCAGGGTGGGTTAGGCTGCACAGAGACCCCCCCGCCTCTCTTCTGCTGTCTTTTTTCTCCCAGTGACTATCATCCGCAATGTCAGAAAGCGCTTTGAGCTGTGATACACCCAGAATGGCTTGTAAATGCAGGATGGCTCTATAGCACTGAGGTTTTAGGAACTCTATGACCCAAATTTCTTAAAAAAGTTGTTCCTGGAAATACCTTAAACCATCATCATTAATGTCTTTGGTTATTCCTACAGTATTCACCCAAACCTGATAGGCTTTACTCAAGACAAGGAAGAAATCTTGCGACCTGATATGCGCTGGGGGACTCTCAGGCCTCACAGTCCCTTTTTGAAAGAGACTGGCTTTTTGAAAGCGCTGGCACGGCCAGAGGAGTCCGGCTGCACAGATCAGGTTGCAGACGCCTCCGCATCCTGCGCAAGACCAAGGCCATGTGCTGGGCACCAGGCCACTGTCTTGCTTGTTATTCTCCCGGCAGTAGGAGAGCAGCGTTAGGACAACAGTTTCTGTACGGGAGTTATTAAGAAAAAAAAAATAGTAAAAAAAAAAAAAATCAAAGTGATAAAGTATTCCTCATTCCGCCCCAAAAATCAGCCACACAAATCGTGACTGGTGGTGGCGAGCATGTACAACAAGTTTTTCCTTTTTGGGGGAAGAAGAGACTGAAGAGGGAGGGACAAATGGAAAGGAAGAAAGGCCCATAAAAAGGAACAAATTTCAATGCGCCATTATAATTTTTGACTATTTTCTCCCTGACAAGCAAATCTGCAGAGCATTTAAGATCCATATGTGACAAAGAGTCAGACAGAGAGGGAGGAGCAGAGGGAGATGCCACTTGAGCTGGCACACCAGATCTTTAAATAGAAAAGCTTTCAGGGAACTCGGGGCAGGCGCTTACTGCACAAAACTTAATTACAGCCATACCCATCCCCCCATCCCCCTCCCCCCCTTTAGCAGCCCCCACACACTTTTTAGCTGCAGCAGTTGGGGAAGGGAAGGGGGAAAGGCACTAAAACCAGCATGGGCCCCCAATCCTGGTATCCCCCTGAGCTGGTGTTTTGGGATGGAGCTGTCAGCTCCCCCCAGGGCTGCAAGTCCCTGGGGCGGCAGTACCTGTTAGTCAGCTCCTCTGCTTCCTCTGGGTCCACAGCCTCCTCCTCCTCCTCTTCTTCCTCCTCCTCCTCCTCTTCTTCCTCCTCCTCCTCTTCTTCCTCCTCCTCCTCTTCTTCCTCTTCTTCTTCATCCTCTATGAAGGACGAGGTCTCAGACACCCTGTCACACTCGGCGCCGCGGTACCCCTCCATGCCCTTCCCAGCTCAGGCCCTCGCCGGTGATTTTTACCTCCGACCCTGTCCTCCCCAGGGTTGCCTGAAGCAACTGTCATCCCCAGCAGCTCTCGCTTCTCCTGACTCAGGGCAGTCTTTAAATAGAAGGCAGTGAAGTTACAGCGCCGAGTTGCTGCTGGTCCTACCCTGGGTCCTAGCACCAACCCAATCGGGTGCCAGGACACGTGGCAAAACCTAACAGCCATCCATCCACCCATCCAGCTGCTCGCCCCCCTCACCCGCCCACCGATGCTGACAAGGTGTTTCTGCAGTGGAGACGGGGCAGCCAGGCGGCAGCGGGGAGGAAGGGGCTGGGGCCCCAGCACACCTTCCCAAGCCACCTCTAGCGAATTTGGGGTGGATGGCACAGATGAAGCGGAAGGAGAGTTTTCTTGTGGCCCCAAGAAAAAGTGCATTTAGTACGTTCAAAAGCAACCTGAGCACACCCAGCATGCCTCAAATTTGAGCTAGAGAGGTCAAGTACAGTTTCTAGTGGATGAGCCTAGGACACACATCTTTAATAGCTAATACTGTACCGTAAGAGTTATCAGATGCACTGTAGTTTTTAACAACACATAGGCAATAGATGTAAACCCCCAAATTTGTAAATGTCTTAAATCACAGGTCATTTCAAATTTCTTCAAGTGGACTTTAACCGATTTTAATTTAAAGCAAAGACAAACTACAATACCATGTAGGGTTTAGGTTAAGCCACATTTACCCTTTATTATTCTGCATTTCACACAAAATGCAGTGCTTTTCACAGACAAAATGGAAATATTTCCAACCTGTACTAGCCAAAGTAATGACTTTTTAAAAAATAATTTTTTAGAATAGGGGGGCAGAAGCACCAAAACTCTGATTCTAAATAAAGAACTTCCAAGTTATTTCAGGTATAAAACACTATATGCACAGTATAACTCCAATCCCATTTTTTCTCCCCCCCCCCCCCCCCCCTTCAAATAAATAGCTGGTTATAAATCAGTCAGTGAACTCTTCCTTGTGTTACAAGTACAGAAACACCCAAGCAGGTATTTCTGAGTACAAGCTCTCTCTGCAATGCTAACTTAAAATTCTACCGACAGATTCACTTGAAGTAAAATATTTCCCAAACGTTACATACAGATAAAACCTGTCTGCTCTCTTGACTGAGGTACACAATTTACAAGGCCAGAACATAATTTCTCAAAAAATTGTTCTTGAAGCAGATACTAACTTAAACTCCAGATTTTATCATGAGCACAGAGACAGTGTACACAGCACAACTAAATTTAAGGTAGAGGACTTAAACATTCTTTACACATTGAAGACAAGAGCATTACAATCTTCTAGAAATGCTTATATACGAAGCATACATATATTGCACAAGTTTTGATTCAGTCTTCAGCACGGCAAGAGGAAGGTGAGTACCCTTTTACCAGAACCCCTTCAAATTATTTCCAGACTTAGTGCTCTCCCTTCTGTACTTCTCACAACTTAATTTGACCTGTAAGTTGACCAAAATAGCATATTCTTTCACGCTTTTCCTACAAGTGTCATACTCTGTAAAACCAATGAGGGAAAGATTTCTAATAAAACACACAAGTATTAGAGAAAACAAGGCAAACTTAACAAAAACAAACACTACAAAATACATGTGAGAGAACCCAGAGCAAGTAGAGTCCATTAAATTAAGAGTGACATTCTCTGATGGACTTAAATTTAACACCAAGTATACTGTGAATTGAGTCCAGTGACCCAAGTTCAAGTAAAGCATTGGTTCCAAATAAGCATTTGGGACGGTATTCACAAACACTAACTTCAGGTTACCTACAAATTGTCTTACATCCGTTTCTCGTGGCTGGCCATTTCTCCCAAATAACCATGTCACCTTTCAATTTGAGTTTTAAAATTGGTTTATATCAAATTCTTTGTAAAGGATTTCTTAAAAATAACCTCTCATACTGTCAGAACACCTTAAGGTACAGGGAGTACACTTACACATTTTAGAAGTGAGAGCAAGAGAGCTAGAAGAGAAACTTCCAAGTTTCACAGTATACAGCCTATGCCAGTTCTGGCACTACTATTACTGAATGGGAAGCTCTTGCAATAGTTTGGTCCACCAGTACACCTCTGAGCCTGCTAATTAAAAGCACTGCTAGAGGACTAAAGAGAGTTCCTAAAATCCCAAATGAGACACACCAGTAGTTTCTGACATTATAGGTGAGAAATGACAGGCAAACCCAGTGCCAAGATGAGTAGTCAAAACTAGTCCTAAAATAACAGAGCTGAACTAGAGCATTTTTATTTCAAGGCAGTAAGAAGCCTCAGAGAAGTTAGCATCTTGCACACATGCTGAAAGGCAATGGCCTTTCAAATGGCCCTCGGTCAGCCATGAAAAAACACATTTTACCAAAGGTCTCCCAGAAAAACTATTCCTGCTGGGGTGTACACCAAGGGATAGGTGTGTGAAGGTTATTTTGAAGTTGAGGAGAAGCGAAAACTTCATGCTAACACTAAGATTTATGATAGCCATTGGTGGATTTCTTGCTCTGGATACCTGCTCAGGGTAGATGAAAATCCAGGTCATTAAACCTCTGAACAACTTCAGACTATGCAGAACTGCATCCAAAGTTAGATAAAGTTCAGCTCCTACTCACTGTCCCCAAACCATTTATTTTGTGGTATTTTATCTGGAGTTTTCTGATGAAAGCTACAGCCCACCATTTAACCAGTATCATTATGCTCGCTCGCAGAAAGTGGTTCTGCTCATTTGCCTTGACAGGAGAATAATATAATGTGACATCTGCTGAAATTTGTTAACATGCGAGAGCACTGCCACTTTCCACGCTCTTGCCAGATCACCCACTAGCTTCTTTCACTGTAAGCTAAACCAAGTTACACCACCTTGCACCTTGCTTAGCTAACACAGTAAATTACTGGGGAGTTTTCTGTTGTTAGAGAGGCTGTGACAAACAGGCCTGTCCCCAAACTGGGGAAAACTACCATCTAGACTTCATATTTCTGATGATAAATGTAGCTTGTCAGAAGTACATAAGAAACGCAAAAGGAATCTTTTGAAAGACACAGGCCAGTGTGGTTACAGATGTTGATTTGTATTTAAAAAGATCACTCACCTGGTGAGTCACTTTTTACGGAGTTGCATGGAGGTACCACAATTTTTTAACTGTCTATTTTAAAACAGCTAGGAAGAAGTGGTTTCAAACATAAAGCAGTAATCTAAGGTGTGAGAGATGTTGATGCATTAGGTAATGTAATGCAAACTTGGAAGAGACAGACACACAGAAAGTTTTGTGCCTCACATCCAGCTCACTTGAAATACATTTTGCCAAGTTTGAACATGTATGTCCCTTCTTAGTTAGGCTACATTGTGAAAGTTTTAAATGCTCTAGATGAAGAGATAGCCAGCACCTTTTCAAAAAAGAGCAGCCCTCCCCTCTCCCCTAAATCCACCTAGGGCTTGTAAAGCATCTTTGAATCCAGACATCACCCTGTACAAAAAACTTGCGCTTCCATTTTACATAAAGCAGGTCAGAGTGAATGTTTCACTGAGGCCAAGTCTACCATCTTGTGAAGAGGAAGGGTGGTGAGAGGGAACACACGCATGGAGGGAGAACATTTTAGTGGATTGTGAGTCGGATTAAAACTGAAAGGCTGTTTAAATTGCAGAAGGAAGCTGCTTTAAGCAGCAAGCCAAAATCTTATGTAGACTAGATGATGAATTGTGTAGTAAGTAACCTCACAGCAGGCAAATAATTTACAGTTTCTAGAACTTCTAAATTGTAAAACTTGAAATAAAGTAGAGCTTAAAAGTTTGCAAGAGATAGTGCTTGTTATTTCACACAGTTATAATGGTTTTCACAATCTTGTTAGAGACAGCAACAGATGAAACTTTTACCTGTACACAGACGCAGCACAGAATAGCCATATAGAAGTTTATGATTTGCAACAGGCGTCTTACCTTTACAGGGCATTTCATTTTCTACTTAATTACAGAAAATATTTTAAATATGCAGTACAAAATAAAGTGGAAAAATAAGCTGTATCTTCCATATACAAACTTTATTCCACTAAGCACCATACAAAATATTAGACTTAAAATGAAAATGTGAACTTGACATCAATGGTAAGTACAATCTTAACAATGTTATTGGTATTCAATAACAAATATATGAGAGGCACGAAGTGTTCTACAATAGGTCTAGAAGAGGGTACACAACTTTTGTGGAAAAGCTAAATTTTCAAGATTACTTATTAAAATTCAATTTACAGTAGGTGACCAATTTACAAACATTTACACAAAATCACAACAGAAGCCCACCTTATTGTGGCAGTGGTAGTGTTGTGGGGTGTTTTGGTGTGGGTTTTTTTTGTTTGGTTGGTTGGTTTTTTTCCCCCAAAGCAGGTATCACTACTACTTCAAATATGTAAAAGGAAGCACTGAAAAGTATCTTGCCTACTCTGTGTGACTATGAACTATTTATGTATATTGATTTGTACTTTTTTATTTCAACTTCTTTGTAGTAGAACTGTTACTTGGAAATTCCAGTTTAGATTACAGTTCTTGATATCCAGAACACCACCAACCATAAACTAGCTTAATTTTCATAAATTGTTGCTTGTTATTCCATGTAAGAGAAATAAAACTGGAAAGTTGAACAAAAGTGCTTATTGCAATTAAGCAGATGTAAAGCATGGGCTGTCTGTTCATCAAGAAGTGGGTACTGTGCACAATGCCTTAAGGATATAGTCAGGCTTGCATATTGTTTAGCTCTGAATGCCTTCATTCCATGTGTGCCTGAATTAATCATTACACAGATTATGGAACCAACAAGTTGGTATATTCCCATACTTTCCTTCAAATGGATTTATTCTTGTGGTTTGCCGTTTGAGTTTCTTCTAGAAGTCAACAATGCAAACATTTTCAGAAAACATATCTTTGAATGAACAGCTGTATTAACAAATGTTGATAACAAAATATGCAATCTTTCTTATAAACATTTCCTTAACAAAAGTTTACAGAGAAAAACATGTAATAAAATCCCATGGGGTAACTGCCTCTTGATTTTGATACTCTTTATTTCAGCAAGATCCAGTAAGAAGAAAGTGAAAGAAGCTGGTTATCTTTTCTGTACAGTCATTCTTAAAGGTAGTATGCAATTCAGGTCCTTCTTGTCTCGTAATACCTGCCAAGACTGGGGAAAAAAATACAAGGTTTTAAAAGGCTAAATAATCTTTGCCATTAATACTTAAATACCACTGTAAGCAGTAAGCCTCATAGATCCACAAAAATAAGGTTGGTATTTTTACCCTTCTTGAAAAGAGAGGGGGGTGGGTTTGGGTGTTAAGGGAAGAAAAAATCCAAAAGGTATACAAAATGCAAGGAACTACTGAGGAAGGAACAGGCTTTGAAGGGAGTGTATTTGTGGAGACTGAGATGTTAACATTATTTAAGCATTACATTTGATATTCTGACTGCAAAATAATTGTCTCAAATTCACACATGTCAAAATTCCTAATAGAAAATGTTATACTCTGACATTTCCAGAACTTAATTGTGTCTTTAAAATAGGTTATTTCAATTTTCTTCTGTATTCTAGTGTGAATTCCAAGACACATCTGTCAGGTCATGAACCTACAAATAACCGCAGAGACCCTCCTGTCTTTACGCAGAATTCATGTAAACCACAACATGTAATAAAAACCACAGGAAGAATAATGTCTCAAGGGCAATGAGACAAACAGATTTGTTAGACTTCTTAAAAAAAGTGCAAGATACATAATATAGGCTTCCAGACAGCTAGGACGAAACAACTGCTTTTGCATTTTTCTGACCACCACACAGGTTTGAAGCCAATTTTTTAACTGAAAACTCTTTTCAGAGAATTTCACTCTGATTTCACAGAACAGTGACAGAGCCCAAGCTCCTCTGTAAACCACTGCTTTAGCAGATTCACAAAATCAAGTATTTTATGTAAAAGTATGTGAACAGTTCAGTATTTTGTATGCTAACATGGTTAAATACAAGGAAACTTACGTTTCTGTACAGAATTACAAAGCAAAAACATAATTCTTTTCTGACTAAGGCAACACCTTATAGCATTTGTTCTATTACAAGTATCTGGTACTGATTTCCTTTTTGCTGGAGAAGCCCTCAAGGTATTTAAGGACTTGATTAACTGGAGTAAACAGGAGCCTCCAGTGACAGTGTAACAGGGGAGTCGGTCTGGTTAAAGCTGGAAGTGAGTTCTGTGCACTAATTCCTAGGCATAACTACATTATGAATAGTCAGAGATCTCAGAAAACTAGAATTTGAGCTGTGATTCCAAATGCAGTGCCTATGATAGGAGACAAATGTAAAAAAGCATTGGTAGCAAGGATTTTTAGAAGAAAGATATTTAACCAAGGCCTAAATCTTTGCTTGCTTCAAAGTGTCCTTGCTTCCTCCACTGACTGGAACAGTGAAAGCTCCAGTTTGAACTACTTATGTTCTAAAATCATGTGTGGTCTCCCTAAAGTATGCATCAATTTAATTCAGTTGTCAAAAACCAGTAGAAAACCATTGGTGGTGATGTTTATAAAAAAGGGATAGTAAGAAGTATAAAACATTGTTTATGACCAGTCAAATTCAGGTAGGAAGAAATAATGAAGATAAAGTTGTAATTCAAAGCTATTAACCATCATTAGAATTTTATACGCACAAGAAAATCTAAGACAAAGGGTTTACTATTTCAAGTACCCATTTCAACATAAGCCTGATGCTTAATGGCAGACATTAATAAATACTCTTACTAAATAATTTTCCATAAAATTTTTTGACAACACATTTCTATTATTCCTATAGTACAAAGCATAAAAATATTCATAACACAAACATCAGAAACAGGCAGGTCAATGACTAGCATTTGTATGACTATCTTGAAAGCCAAAGTGACCGGAAAAATTAAATGAGATGCACTTTTTACCTTCAGAATTTCACCTTTGATAATATCAAACTTGTGTTTCTCATGTACAGCTCTAGCAGTGTTTGTCCTATCAAAGGGCTCTGCAAGATCAAACACAAACATTAAAAGTGTTAAAAAAACCCTAGAGCTAGGCTGTCTTCACTGAGCAAGTAATCAGACAAAACCCAGAAGGGTCAACGTATCATTGCTTCCCAAGAGCGTTTTGAGTGGCTGATTCCACTTTGCTTCTCAATCTTTATTTCTACGTAACATTCATCAAAAAAAAAAAAAAAAAAAAAAAAAGCCCCAAACCCTGAATGCTCTAATGGTATGTAATCCATAATAAAGTCAGGTTATTATATCTTTTGAAGCACACTATGATTGTGCTGAATTTATGCATCAGTAATTGTTACTGCTTAATAGTCTGTGATATCAGAACATGATTTTGCATATTAAAATGTTTTGAAACTTACTACACATGTGCCTCTTGGAACTATTCACTTTAGATTCATTCTACAGCTTCTCAGTGAAATACAAGGAGTACAGTAAAGTATTTACTATCACTTTTTATAGAAGATGCATCAACTAAAAGTAAAAATATACTTTATCAGTTCATACCTATTAAACAATATCTACTCATAAGTTAATTTTGGGCTTCCACCGTCTAACAGACTACAAATTCATGTGATGTCTTCCCTGGTTCTTTTTTTTTTTTTTGCTAACATAATTAATACTTCGGAACCTTTTTTTAAAAAAAAAAAAAAATTGAAGGATTAAAAAAAGTACTCCTTGCTACTGATAGGGTTGCCAACATTAAAGAGATAGATACTAAAAAATCATGATGCAGAGACTATGCATTACAATGCACTACAAAACAGATTTTAACGTCTTTTTTGCCTTAACTGCTTAAGTAACATGGTATATTCACACTGGCAGAATGTATGAAAGTCCTTAAGGGCCACAGAACCACAGAAGTTTTTGCTAGATCAGGTAGCTTTTTTGTTAAGTTGATTATGAATTGCTTTTATTCAGATAGGTACATATAGTAAAATAAAGTATTAGACATCAGAAGGGCTTATGCCATTATGGAGACTGGTACTTCAAATGTCGAACATGCTCCATGGCACTGGGTTTTTATTTCTGCAAGCTATTTAAATTCATAAAGAAATTGTTTCATGCAATCAATGTTGTATGTGGCAGGTTTCTAATAGGTTTCTCTTCAAACTACCTATGAAGTTTTCAGTGGATGTTTACAGCCAAATGTATTTTACTTTAGAATGTATCATACATTTAGATTGGAACAAAAAACTATCAGATAAAAAAGGTACATAATCCTCTAAAGTCAGTCACATAATTTGACACAGTGACCTACTGCCACCAAGAATTCCATGTCCCTTACAATGTGAAGCAGTACAGCATTTCTTTTGCGTGTCTTAAATGTGACGTTAACTGTTTCTTTAATGCTAGGACCTTCATGTACTTTATGTTGAATCAAGAGATACATATTTTTTTAAAGCAACAAGAGCAAAGCTGTGCAATCTTCTGAAACTGACAGCGAGAAAAAAGGTACTCTAGTCACAAAAGCTGACTCACATCTTCCTTTTATTCTTCCTGCATATTTACTGACTGACAAAAGACAAACTCATTCCCTAGAATGCAGCAAGAATAATTTTGCAATCAGGCACTATTTACACCACTACATTTTCTAACCATCAAGACAGTGAGAGTCCATCATAAGTTATTTTGTTCACACACAGAGAGATGAGAATATTAAAAGAAAAAAAAAAATACAACTTCAACATGGATGCTTGAGGGAAAGGCTAAAGGGGATCGTCTTTCCAAATGAAAATACAAGAAATCATGAAACTTCAGAACTGCTGCAAACCAAGCCCTGAGGAATTATTTTTAGAATTATTTTTAACATGTGGATCTGAGAGATTTAAAAGTACAAGCATGAATTAGCTGCAGCTTAGACAGCTTCTGATCCAGTTTCCCTAAATGACTATCAATTTAATTGTCTCACAAAATTGCCATGTTTCTAGCTTTTCCAAACTGTGTCTTTTTCAATAGGAGAGTGTATGATATTATTTGATATAGACAAGATTTAAACTGAAACCAGAACAGTCACTAGCAGTTTAGAGATTCTGCCAAGGAATGTTCACAAACATCAGCTAAAACCAGTGTTCTCTGTATCCTTGTAATGGTAATAGCCTGACTGTCTGAAAATAGCATCTCTAATATATTTGTTTCTCTAACAGCAGAAATACAAATGAGAATCAGTCTTAAGGCCAATAAAAATTAAAACAGAACACAATATTTTCTTAGAGTGAGCGAGCCTAAATACAGTGCTACATGCAGAATATGGCAACTTGCAGGCATAGACTTGTGTAATCTATCAAATATATTTAAAATATTTAAAAATATATGCAGTAATACCAATTACTGAAATTTTAGTCTGCTAACTGGAAAATCTGATAAAGACTTGGAAACCACAATATGTTGACATGTTTAGCTACCTTTTAAAAGCTCAAAGAACACTGAAGTTTATCTACATACTTTGTTAAAATAGTCCAGCTTAACAGCTGTTATAAACATGAAGCCTACTTTGAGTTGAAATAAGAAATTTAATTTTTCCCTTCCATTTTAGAACTAAAAACTTGGTCTGTGAGGCTAAAACCCACTCTTAATAAAGGCTTGAAGCATATTGTAACGGGAAGGGATCAGATGTGCCACCTACAGATAATTTTGCTTTTTTAATAGTTCAAATGCAAAATGCACTATTAAGGAAAAAGTTGTATGTAATCATGTCCATTTAATACAAATTCTGAAGTGCTTATTCTGTCTGCTGCAACTCTATTTTCCAACCTGACAGAAAGAAAACCTAATTATTCAACCACTTTGTAACATCATAAAAAAACTGAGAGCTTGAAACACACAGCCCCCCTGCAACACAGCAGATCAGCATCATGTGACAGCAGCAGACACAGCTGCCCAGCATTCCCACCTCCCACTTTCAGACCAGAGCCTTGGCAATGCCTGCAGACACTATCCAGAATCATTTCAGCTGTGCAGATACTCTTAATTCTCACATTTCTCAACTCTGAGACTGTAGAGTCAAGCATGCAGTCGTCTTTCAGTGTACTTTTTCCCCTATGACTGGTAGTTGATTTCTCCCCCCAAAAGTCAAATAAAGAACAGGAATCCCATCATGTGGCTTCACATTGCAATCCATATGATTATAGTCAAGCTGGTATGCTCTGGGCAACAAAATAACTAACTTCACCAGTAGGTAATTATTCTCTGCACAGAGCAGCACAAATGCAGGAAATCACGTGCATACACACATGGGTGTGCTCCCATCCCCAACAACGTTGAGGAATGTCTGTCCAGCCACAGGACTTCTGCCTTATTCCCCTCCTCCCCCAGCAAAATTTTCCCAGTCTGACAACTCTTTCCATACCATTTGGGCTCCCATCCAAGTTCTATTCCTCTTTTATCCTAAAACTTCAACCCTGGATATCCTTATCCTAATAGCCACCATTTATTTACGGCCTGGGCCCAGGCCACCTCTCCCGTTTCAAACCTTCCCTCTTCACCCCAGTGTCCTAAACCACATACTTCTAATTCTGTCCCCATTCCACTTTGGTTCTTTATCCACGGTGCCTTGTCCAACCAATTCCCCTTCAGCTACTGCATTCTGATTCTGACTCCCCTTTCTCATCTCTCTGTGTTAACTGTTCCCAGTTACACAGCACCTCTCAGTCCCTTCCCTGCTTCTCTTTTCATTCTCCTAACATCTCAATACTTCTCTTGGTCTATTTCTTCTCTTTCCCTCGTCCAAGCTTCATCTCCTACACATGCTAACTGTTCTTCTCCATGTAGATCCCCCACAGCAGCCGAAAAGCATCAAGAGCACGTGAAGCAGGTTCCCTGTATAGCACTACTGTCCAGTTCAGCCTGCACTAAGAAGGCTCAGAACTGCAACTCCAAAAGTTAGCCTGGGTTTACCCTCTGGTTCTGGAGGCCATCAGACAGTCTCTGCAGAAACTGTACATTCACAAGCCAGCCAAAAATAGTAGCCACAAGGGGATCATAGCAGCCACAAAGGGATGAACATATGCATGATCTAGTCATTGCTAGGACTTGGGACATCAGAGCATTTCTAGAACAAAGAATATTCTTAAGAGAGTAATCTCACTATGTGCCTGCTGTGTTTTTTCAGAAGCTCAATCTTGGCAAAACTGACGACTGTATTTACAGAGCAGGAAAACACACACTACTGGTCATAAAGGCCATTCCTCGTCAAAGTCCTAATCTCTGTTCCAACAGTTACAGGGCAATGAGTGCTCTTGAAGAAAAGGTCAGGAGAACTATTTTTAAACACTATAGAACTTAAAGCTTCCTTCTCAAATGTTTTTGGTGGGACTGTTTCCAAAACTAATTTACATTGGTTAAATTTAATTTTCTACATAAATGTATTACACATGTGAACTATTAAAACACTACCAAGGTAAAGTCTAATTGACAGATTTATGTATTTAGTCTCTTAACAGTTAAAAATGGTAATGCAGCGTTACATTTTACCTTCTACACAAATAAATTTGTTTCTCCATTCAATACCATCAGGTCTTGGAATAGCTTTGGCCTCACGAATGGAAATCATCTGATGGCTCCAACTAGGGAAAAAGAAAACAATGTGCAGAACTTTTTACTTTTGATTCCAAATTAATAATGTCAGTTTACAGTAAAAGATTGTCAAATTGCTATGTCGTAAGCCTGGATAACACAGTACTTTATAATAATGAATAATTTAGTGTAAAAGTCTAATCTTCATAATTCACTATATAAGAGTAAGGAATGATGGGTAGGAAACAAGAGAATTGTCCACAAACAGAAGTTTATTTACGAAAACATCTGCAAAAACATCACATCTATCAGTAACATATATTCATGACAAATTTTTTTCAAAAACCAATGTCAACTTGAATAGGGACACCTACATTTATTTCTAAGTTCAAAAGAAATTATAGTCTCAGATCTATCCTTCAGTTTTCTGTGGGGAGAAAAGGAACATAAGGAGTGTAACTGCAGATGAAGTCACATACTGCATTCCATTAAAAAAATATTAAACAGTATAAAGATATATAAAGATAGCTTGCTTATAGGCCTGCAATTCTGGTGCAAGAAACCTATTATTAGAAAGCACTAACACTCTGTGTATGCTGAATTTTAGATCTCCTATAAGTGCAAAAGCAGCACAACTCCTCAAATATGCGTTTGAAGATATTCTACCACTTTCTGCACATATTTTTACAACAAAACTATAGGAAATGATGACACTGAATAGGAACAGCAGGCAGTTTACAGGGCAATCTTTATGATGTGCCAAGCATCTTTATGATCCTTATGATGCTTGGCACAACAATGTGCCAAACATGACAGAAGCCAAAGTAACCACTTGAAGTTTTATGTTCATATCTACCCAGCCAGTTTTCAGGTGCTCTTAAGTAAACAAGGGAACTACGATCTCAGCAAAACACCTGGACCACCAATGTGTCACCATACGCCTTGACTAAATGGGGTGTAGAAATAGCTAGGTAGTGTGCTGCTAGCTGTACTGGTGTTATATACACCTGACATGATCTCCTGACTGAATCAATCTTTTGATATAATGCAAAGAGAGAGGAGCTTGGCTGGGTGATCAACCACCTGCAGTAAATCTGTAAATACCAACTGTAAATCAAAATACAGTCTACAATTCATCAGTTAAATCTGGAAGAACTCTGCTCCCTAGGCCACAGATCAGTTGTCATAACTCCATTAAGTCAGTGGTGATAAGACAGTTTATACCACCTAGAAATCCATGCCTGTAATTCTACAAATTATCTTGGTATGCTGGTATACAACTCATGATTAAAACCACTCATGAAAGTCAGCTGTTTGAATAACCATTAGAACACGTACATTATTCTTCTATTTAAGAATATGAATAGGGCCTATTTCAAAAAGGTGCAGGACACAGTATATGAAGCATAGTTTAGGATACCTCAGACTACTTATACACCCACTACTGTGTATATTTAGATTTCTCTTGATATATTCTTTAGAAAATTAGTACAGGTCCTGATAATTTCTAGCATTCAATGCAAACTAAAGCTTTCATTCTAACCCATCACTCTCCCTCTCCTTAATTCCCATAGCAGACTACTTTTGCAAGTATTAGAGATATTGTGAAGTACCAAATACTTTTGTATCATGTCTTTTTAATAAACTACCATCAACACAAGCTTAACAAGAAATTAAGATAAATTGCTCAAAAAAACCCACCCCAAACCATAAAAAAGACAAAAGAGTAAAAGCATGTGACTAGAGCATCAAAGAAGCTTAAACTGCAGCTCCAGAACATTGGTCAAGAGCAGAAGCTGACAGTTCAACTCTTCTGCTTTTCCTAAAAGCTTATTTAAAAATCAGAGAGTGCCAGGCCAGTGGGGAGAAAAAACCAGTCATGCAACAAAGTATTTGATCTGTGTTTGGTTAAACCAGGCAGTATTGTTCCACTTCAAACATGTAATTCTTCTCTTGACTTCTTTTTCTCTAGGTTATACTTGGCTTGATTCCTCAGCAAAAAATAAATGTGTTTATAATACACTGGTTTAGCAAAAAGCAACAAAAACCTGACATTTCTAGCTATTTAAACAGCTTTTTATTTAAACTTGAAAACAACTACTTTATCTAATAGTCTCATTAAACCTTCACTAACCCCGCTTTGGTACCAAAATCAGCCTGAATTAGAAATGAATTACCAATAGCAAATGATTTGTCTATCAATTTTAACCATTTTAGCTTGCACACAATAACTTCATTACTGCCAACACAAAGGAAATACTCTCCACATACACACTTTCAATCCGTAAGTTAGTAATAACCATTTAAACAGCTATTTCAATTGTCAGTTATTTCTGGTGTCACTACCCATATTAGGTATGTGCTCCTCATGGAGAAGGCAAGAATCTGAAAGAGCAGGCATTTCCAGGTGTGTATATGAATATACTACAGATGCATTAAAAAGCTTATCTTTTCCAGAGCGTTCTTATAAGCCAAAGCCACTTGCATAAACACACTAAGATGGGTACAAATTGTAAGCATATTTAATTCAATATACTAATAAAAAATCATCCCTTTATTACCTGACCAATTCTACCCTGAAGAGAGCTGTAAGCAACTGTATTTTGCCACAGTATGTACCCAATCTTTTATCATGTCCACCAAATACAACTTAATCAGTGAATGATCTTAAACAACTGCTACATATCTTGGAACGATAAATGTAAGTACAGTCCCGAAGGACAATCTCTAGGTTCCCTAGCAGTAACTTCAGGGGGGCAAGGCCTTGCTTCAAGGTCTCACTTTGCAAAGAGACAGCCAAGTGAAAACCTGATGCCTTCACTCACAGCTGCAGAAATGAAATCAGACACTCTCTTCAGAGGGCCTGGTAAACAGGGACCAGTTTCCAAATACTTTCTTTTGAGAACACCTCCATACATTTTTACTTGGTCACATTCACTGCATGATCAGCAGATCTTTGATAGTTTGAAATACTTAAAGTTAAAATGGAGTTCTAAGCATACTTTTAGCCAGCTGTATCATGAGAAACATTATGCAGGCTTGAACTTTTATGGCATGTCGGCAAATCAAGCTTTGCCATATGTCCTGTGTAAATCCAATATATGCAGCAATTTCCAAATCACATTTCTGGTAAGTTATGAATGGGGATAAAAATTACTTCTTATTGAGACACCGAAAATCCCAGACTAGCACTGTGGAATGGGCACTGTATAAATACATGGTAATCAGCAATTCTTTGAAACACCTTATAGTCTAAATAAGCAAAACAGATTAAAAGCGTAAGGGAAAAAAACACAGCACAAGGAGATGAGCTTATTCACGGCTACACAGCATGCAAGGCTCCTGTTTCCTCCTTTGTGCTCTACTCTTTGGGCCCATCCTACCCTTAAATATTATTCACTACAAATAAAATACAACATAGATTTTTAACTGAAATACCTAGTGGCCTTTGCTATACCGAGGGGGAAGTTTAACACAATGTATCTCCATCTTCCCTTCATCTTCCTGACCAATACATGTAAAATAGTTGATCAGTTAAGCATTCCAGGCAGGTGGCGTCAATGACTCATTGTGTCCAAAATTATGATCTTCGCACATGATCTGATCATTCTTGACTGCATGCTGTTCTTTCAGCAAAACAGATCCTGTGTATCAAACCTGGTAGTGTTGTGTCCTATACCATAGATCGGAATCTACAAAAGTCACTTCTATGAAAATTGAAGTAGTATTCTCCTTAGTAATCTTTTCAAACACGTTACAGTTCAACAGTGAAATTTCACAGGCACAACACAGATCATTTAAATGTAACCTAACTTAATAGTCACAGTATCTGAAATATAACCTCAAAATTTCTGTGCATAAAAACACTAGTAAATGTTTTACAGGGAAAGCAAACACTGAAAAAAAAAAGTACTGATTACAGCAAAGAAAATATTCAACACATTCAGGAGTAAAATACTAGTTCTTCCATGAAAGGCAGAACTAACAGTGTCTTGTGTTGTGTGTATTCAATTCTTAGCGTCATTCCTACCTATAACGTTGTTTCCATCAGCAACCTCAAAGCAAAGATAACAGGTGCTGTGGATAGTGTGACACTGTACCTGTTCTCAGTGGCTGGCTATCACACACACACAAATGTTTAAACACAATGTTCTGCCCACCTTTTCCCCTACATGGGCATTAACTGAGTTCCCCTTCTCCAGCCAGTTACTAGGTTTTATGACACTATACTGAATTTTAGTATCTTCGAGACACACACCCTACTCCTTTCAAAGAGGATTTATATTTGTCAGGGATACAGAGATGGTCAAGTAAACAGTAAACCTAAGTTTTATTTCTGTCGCAGAAAGAGTTAAAAATGACATGCCTAATGCAGCAACCTATGTTATTTCCTGATATGACTTCTCAGCTATGTAACATTTTCATGGAATTCTAATAGCTATTTTTTAGTGGTTTCAGGCTTGGGTTTTTTTGGTGGTGGGTTTTTTTTTTCCCCCTCTTTTTTTTTAACAGATTATCACCAGTCAAATGTTTACTTAACAGGCATTTAACACTGGAAAAACAAGCCAGATATTTTTTTTTTGGTTGGTTGGTTGTTTTTTAAAAATCTTTTCTTCCCTTGACATCAGCAACTACCTTTGCCTCAGTCTTTAATAGCAAGACCAGTTATCCTTAGGGTACTCAGCCCCCTGAGCTGGAAGACAGGGACAAAGAGCAGAATATACCCCCCATAATCCAGGGGGAAGCAGTTAATGACCTGCTATGCCACCTGGACACTCACAACTCTATGGGACCAGATGGGATCCATCCAAGAATACTGAGGGAGCTGGCAGAGGAGCTTGCCAAGCGACCCTCCATCATTTGTCAGCAGTCCTGGTCAACAGGGCAGGTCCCAGATGACTGGAGGCTTGCCAGTGTGATGCCCATTTACAAGGAAGGTCGGAGGGAGGATCCAGGGAACTACAGGCCTGTCAGCCTGACCTCGGTACCGGGGAAGACTATGGAGCAGTTCATCTTGAGTGCACTCACGTGGTGTGTGCAGGACAACCAGGGGATCAGGCCCAGCCAGGATGGGTCCATGAAAGACAGGTCCTGCCTGACCAACCTGATCTCTTATGACCAGGTGACCTGCCTAGTGGATGAGGGGAAGGCTGTGGATGTTGTCTACCTGGACTTCAGCAAGGCCTTTGACACTGTCTCTCATGGCACACTCCTTGAGAAGCTGGCAGCTCATGGCTTGGACAAGTGTACTCTTGGCTGGGCGAAAAACTGGCTGGATGGCCGAGCCCAAAGGGTTGTGGTGAATGGAGATAAATCCAGCTGGCGGCGGGTCACAAGTGGTGTTCCCCAGGGCTCAGTTTTGGGGCAAGTTCTCTTTAATATCTTTAGCAGTGATCTGGATGAGGGGATCGAGTGCACCCTCAGTAAGTTTGCAGATGACACCAAGTTGGGAGGGAGGGTTGATCTGCTTGAGGGCAGAAAGGCTCTACGGAGGGATCTGGACAGGCTGGACCGACGGGCTGAGGCCAATCGTATGAGGTTCAACAAGGCCAAGTGCCAGGTCCTGCACTTTGGTCACAACAAATTGACAACCCATGCAACGCTACAGGCTTCGGGAAGAATGGCTGGAAAGCTGCCTGGCAGAAAAAGACCTGGGGGTGCTGGTTGACAGCCGGCTGAATATGAGCCAGCAGTGTGCCCAGGCGGCCAAGAAGGCCACTATCAGAAATAGTGTGGCCAGCAGGAGCAGGGAAGTGATCGTCACCCTGTACTGGGCACTGGTGATGCCGCACCTCCAGTACTGTGTTCAGTTTTGGGCCCCTCGCTACAGGAAAGACATTGAGGTGCTGGAGCGTGTCCAGAGAAGGGCAACCAAGCTGGTGAGGGGCCTGGAGCACAAGTCTTATGAGGAGCGGCTGAGGGAACTGGGGTTGTTTAGCCTGGAGAAGAAGAGGCTGAGGGGAGACCTTATCGCTCTCTACAACTGCCTGAATGGAGGCTGTAGTGAGGTGGTGCTGGTCTCTTCTGTCAGGTGGCTGGAGATAGGACTAGAGGAAATGGCCTCAAGCTGTGGCAGGGGAGGTTTAGATTGGGTATTAGGAAAAATTTCTTTACTGAAAGGGTTGTCAGGCATTCACAGGCTCTGTGAATAAATTTAGGTAACAATTTTTCCTCATTTATGATTGTCATGAAAAATAATATGCAGGGATTACCATCAATTCAAGTACTGATAATACAGCATTTTCAGTCTTCATACTCCCTAGTATATCCTGCACATCTAAGAGCAAACAGAAAAGTCTTCCTGGACCAGCTACTGACTTATGTAGAAATCTGCTCTTGACCATGTTGACAAGCACCCAAACCAGAAAAGTCAGATTAGGTATTTTTCCTACATTTGGATTAGATCTTCACTGCTAATTTGCACAGGCAAACCTGAAATTTTTTCCTTAGCGGAGAAGGTATTTACTTTCATATATTAGAAGATTAACAGCTTGTTATACAGACAAGTACTAAAGCATGTATCTAGTGTCCCACAAATTAGGAACCTGAGGATATCCTTCAGCAGTGTCTTCTAATTCACCTCTTTAGCAAACAGCACCTTGCCAGCTGAAAGGACAGATACTCAGGAGAAACTTTTAGGACAAAAGACTATTCCCTTATCTGCAGAGATCATTGAAGGAAAATCCTTTATGTGAAAATCTCTCAGAATTAGGCTTAAGCATGCACAAAGGACAATTAGTTCATGAATTGCCACAGGCCATATGGATTTAGCTTACATATTCCACATGTGGTGCACACACCAGCAATGTTTTCTTTTATGGATTTCATGATTGTTCACTTCTTACACTGAAGTAAAATATGAACACTTCAAAAATTATAATGAGTATCCAGCAGTTATACATTTTGTTCTCCTTCCAGGAAATGGATATGACACACACACACACACACAGGACAGCAACACGTATGAACCAACTGCCTCAGAAACGAGTCTTTTAGAAGATCTTTAAGCTTTCTGAAATACAACCATTTGTATTTCATATGGACAAGCACTTTTCCTAAGAAATTCTCAAGTGACAATTTGGCAAAATGTTCGTAATCTACAGTTTTCTCAGATGTCCTCACAACTTTAGCTTCTCCTTCTCTTCTACAAGCAAGTCCAGATGCCAGAATTAAACTCAGATTCTAGGAAACCGACAAGGTTAGTGACCCAACTATATATGGGAGAATTCTTCACTAGGTGTGGACTATATTGGTGTATATTATAGTCAAAGTAAGGAGCCACCCGGTCAGTTACCTCCATTGACTCGGGGTGACGGTGAAGGCAAGTGCACCCATTAAGGTCCAAATAATTCACATCACAATCAATACCTTAAAGTACAGCTAAGAAGAACAGATCTTTCTCACTCATGGCTAAGCAGTTATAGAATAGTGTAATATAACAAAACCCAGCTATTTTTAAAGGACACAGCTCTCTAACTTCCAGCAGCTATTTTACAGGATAGGATGCTTGGCTAAGCAAAAGATGTCAGACACTCTTTATGAGCATACCTGTTGTCCTTTAGTCTTTTCACCCATTTCCTCTCTGTCAGTTACCACTCCTGCATTAATGCTATTCTTTCTCTTCAAGTGTTATAAAGCGTTGATATATTGAATAGAAGGAATCAAAGTTTTGCATACTCTAAAACACTAAGATGAGCTTATTACTTACTCAAATTCTGTGGCATAATACTTGAAGAAGCCTATTAGCAAATCCCCAAGGCTTGATCCGTTTTTTGAGAGGTAAGGAGGAATGGTACATGGAGCTTGATGAACAAGATGCAACTGCATAGTAGGATCAAAAGATTCCTGTCAAAATAAAATCAGAGCGTATGTATATATACACACAGACCCTTAACCTAGGTGAATGTATTTTTCACAATAAAAAAAAAGTTGCCTATCATTTGCTTATTATAAGTTCAAGGACAACTTACAAGCAAAGGACTCTATTTCTCTTGTGCTCCTCTGTTTAATACTAGTTGCTCCCCCTGAACTCAGGTAGAATGATCTTGCACAGGAGCATCCAAGACCATCCCTTGCCTTCTGTTTGCTAAAGAATTTTAACATGGGAGAATCTTTGAACTGGACTTCTGTTTACATGCTAGTGAAACCACAAGAACAGAAGCTGAGTAATGTAGCCTGCACTGAGCTGGCTGCAGCTGAACTGAGATAGGGTAGGTGAAGCTAATGGACTTATCACCAAGTTCCCGTAACTGTGGTACAGAAACTATCCAAAAGGAAGGCCTGACTTATTTTTCCCACAGCATAGAGTTAAAATTGCATATGCAACCCACTAGCTCTAATATGAACCTGCATCCTCCCACATCATGAGTTCAAAGACTGCAGCAGCACCTCCTCTAGCCAACCTATCTGAAAGAATAAAAAAAAAAAGTTATACAAAAAGACTGAATACAGAATGCACCATTTAAGCTGAAGTATGCTCTTCTTCAGTGGGGGGGAGAAAAAGTCAGGTTTGCTATAAACAGAAGTTACTATTGCCAGCTTAAAAAGGAATCTACACAAGACTAAATTAACATGGGTTTAGATCTGCTATACTGTTTGGGTGTCCTTTAGGTTCTTCTGAGAGACTGGGGTACATGGAGAAGAACATATCTTCTCTTGCTAGAGAAACAATTTTTAAAACCTGGTAATACCAGGATACTACATTTTACAGTAATGTTGTTTATTTTAAGGAATATGAACCCAAGATACACAAGACCAAGCTTTACACTCAAAGAAATACATCTATGTAAATTTAAGGACCTATTCAGTCATTACTGCATCTCCCCTTCCACCCCACTCCTTTGTTATTTTAAAGAGTCCTATCAGGCATCACTCAACCTTTATAGTACTACAGAAGCATTATACACTGTAATACTATTTCCATGTTCACAGCCAGCAGCACTTCCTTTGAAAAAGCATGGTTAGCAATCAAACCAGTAGGACTGAAAAGTTTGGGATGCCCGTCCTCTTTTGCCAATTCTAGCAAAACTTCCCAGAACCTTGTGCAACACCTTCTGGGGAAAAAGGCCATTCTTCCAGCTATGAAAAATTTCAAGTCTTGTTCTCACATGATATACCTTTGCATATAAAATACTATCATAGTTAGCAGAGCTCAGAATTTAACAGCTTACAATCCAACAGAACACACCAAAAACATGGAGACAGACAGACATAAAAAGCAAATATGCATCAGATAAAGATCTGAAAGGGGAACAGCTGTTCCTGTGTTATACAGTATATACAGTTTTAATCCTGAAGTTAATCAGACAGGTACTAGAGTGAAAGTCACTCCTTGCCCATGCCCACAAAGTTGTAGAAGAGTCACAACAAATGAATTTAGTATTAGCAGTACAACAGCTCATGAGGAAACAGACATAGGGTGGAGTGGGGGTGGGAAAGGAACAAGAACAAGGGCTGCTGACCTCCAAACAATACAAAACAGAAACACAATGAAATTACCACAACAGATGTCCACTAAGACTAGTAAGTACATGTTTGGAAGCAGCAGACATTTTTGAAAAGGAGAACAAAATTTTTTTGTTGTTTTGAAAGTTCAAATGCCTGAACTCAACTGAAAGAAAAATCTGCCACTACAGTGAGGTTGGCACCCTGAGCAGCTAAAAAGTTAGACTTTGGGATATTATATTTCAGAATAATAAGTAAGCTATTACCTTTAGCACTATTACCAGCTTAGAGAGGATGTTGCTTTTTCTTATCAATCTTGACCTTAAGTACATTTTATTTACATTTTTTATATTGATCACAATTAATTAATTAGTGTTCGTACATCATTTGAATAAGAAAAAATAAATCAAGTTATACTAGTAGCAAAAGACAATTTATCAAATACAGTTGTAGTAAAACTTACAGCAAAAGAGGAGAAAAAAACCGCATATTATTCTATATGAGTGCTCTAGTAAAAATGCAAGTTACAGTCTATAGCAGCTAATCATTAAAAAACCCAACCACCTAGTTTAAGAGACACACGTATAAATAACTCCCAACTCCACTTGCTTTAGGGGTTATACCACTATGAAAATGACTCTTAAAAAGACAGCAAAGTATTACAAAATAGGAAGCATGACTGTAACTACTTTTCTGGTAGAAAAGAAGATTTTTTTTTTTTTTTTTTTACACTAACTAAAGCAAACTGTTAATCACATGTTTCTGATACTGTCAGTCAACTTTTTTTTTTTAAACACTGTGAGTTGCTGATCACCACATGTAGAATTAAAAAAAAAAAAGGGGGGGGGTGTCATCTTTCTGAAATACAGAAAATTTGTTATGGAAGAAATTGCTAAGAAATTAGAAGGTTTTACATGTAAAACCAAATCAATTATTACTTAAAATTGGGTATGGGGATGATTTAATGAAAATGTCTGACAAGATATACCAATATTCAATATTATCAATAACCAACAATGTCTTTTGTTTAAGGTCATTTCTTAACAAAGTAATCACTCAGTGTCCAGTGAACAAGACATCAGATCAGCCACAGGATACCTACGCTCATTTTTCTGCTTTGCCACAGACAGCCCATGAAAAACCATTAGCCTCAACCTGCCTCCATTCACCTATTGTAAAACAGGGATAACAATACTTTTCTTCCTGCCAGAGGGACTTGGGGAATAACTAGATAAACAGAACAAGGTACAGCGCACAGATTCAGCACATAAGAGAGGTTGGTAATAAAACAGAATTACAAAGCATCCTTCAAACTAGCTTAGTTTCAAGTAGGCCTTCCCTAGAAGGCAAAAAATTCAGCTTGTTTTAAAACTAGTCCCTAATTTGCTTGCTGTGGCTTTGCCTCATGCCATCTTAAGAAATGGAAAAGAAATTCAGGATCTGATTGAGCAACAAATGTAAATGAACTATCCATTATTTCAAAATACCCGAGAAAAAGGGACCCCAAAGTCTTTTTTCTGTTTTGCTAGATCTCTAATCTTTACCTTGGCTGGCTGATTTCTCAAGAAAACATTAGCATTCAATAACATGCTTCATGTTCAAGTTACATAATGCTTACACATATTCTCATTCCCCCTTACACACTGGAAAGGAACACAAGCGTACGTCAAAAAAATCTTTACATTTGAATATCTTGATGTATGAGTTTAACTCTCTACAACATTCTCCCTTCAAAAGAGTTTATAGTGGTAACATCAGCATAGTACCTTGCCATTTTTTATAGGTATCTATATTTGCACACACATAAAATACCCTTGCCCAGTCTTACAAACGAACATTTAACTCATGTTTATACTTTCAAAAAGTGCAACTCTGAGTGAAGCAAATATGTCCATCCAGGGACTGACTCCTGTGCATGAAGGAGCTACAGTAAGCACCATCCCATCTTCTGCCCCACCTTTTGCAAGATATGACTGCTCATGAAGCTGAGGCAGCCGAAAAATTGCTCATGCTAGAGTCCATGAAGTTCACAAGCCAGAGCACTAGCGGAGATACACCTCCATCTGGATTTAAGCTAATATGCCAGGCTGCTCTGGAACACTGGAGACTCAGGCACATGTTCCTTTGACTCCCAGTTGCAGCAATGTTCACCTCTGGCAAACACACAGGCAAAACAACCAGAAGCCATAATGGCCTAAGCCACCACAGGTTCTCCAGAGCTCATCTGTAAAAGTCCTCACTTGGAGGCAAGTTCTAAACAGACTTCAGAACCAATCAGCAAATTTTGTGGGCTACTCTCATCTACCCCATCTGGCTGGGGGGGGCAGGAAGTCCCAGAATCCAACCCCACATCTGATATGGTCCAACACTCCCTCTGAACTAGTGCATGCAAAACACAACAGCTCGGTGCCAGCTGGAGACTCCCCCATGACAACAGAACGCACAGGTGGGCAGATCTGGTGGCTTTCCAGGAATTCTCACCCTTCGCATCTGCAGTAAGGGATATACTGAGTCACAGAATCTGCCTTTTGTTTCTTGGTCAAAGTAAGCACGTCTCTCTTACATGGCACCTACAATTTAAAACAGGCAGTTTCCTTCAAGTGCAGAAGTATTTTCAAGCTGCAGAAAGAGCTGCAGATTTGATTTTGAAAAACTGTAGGTAGAGTGGTTTGTTTCAGAAGGGGAGAAGCAGTATTTATGTGTAGTATTAGGATGGAGACACAGCTTTGACCAGCATGACAACCACAAGAAAAATATATGGTTCCTTTGGATACTGACATTTGCCCATGCTTTGTAATTACTACTGCAAACTACAAGACCAGAATTGTTTTGGTGTTTCTTCTCATTTTCATTTTAAATTTCTTTGCAATATCAGTATTCAGAAGCTGTAATTTCACAATTTTTAAGCACTTAATTATATTCCTAATGGAGACAGTAGACCAAAAATATATTTGCCAACATCTAGCATAATTTTTTTTTTATCTTAACCCATAGTTTTGATTTAGTTTTATAGTAAGCATGTCTAAAATGCTCTTTTTATTTCATTAGCACTCCTAGAATATTTAGTCCATCCTCCAAAGGCAAGATAACAAACAAGAACAACAAAAAAAAATCTATGTTGAAACAGGGCAAGAAATGCTGTTCTTACAGCAGCGTTCTAGGAACACAGGAACCTGCAAGTGATTTGCCAGTTTCACAGGACACAAGATAAAACCCTGCATTTGGTAAAAATCCATTGGATTTTTCAGCTTACGGTATTGTATACTTTTGCTTTAATCATTTAAGCCATTAATATCTGCAGTGCTCTGAAGGCCTTTACACAGTTCAAACACTACAAATATAAATGTTTGCATTATTATTACAAAGGAGTCAGAAGTTACCAGTTCTTACAGTTGTTTTCTTTAAATTACATGCTACACAAAACTTAAAACACTACAGCATATGAGCTTTAAGCAAACATAATTAGCAAATTTAGCAATTCAAAAAACCCATTGGATAAAGCTAAGTGTACAAGAAATGAAAAACAGCTTTAAATGCTTTTGAGCACTAACAGTGAAGAAATTAGAAGGTATACAGTACAGTAAAAAAAAAAAAATCAGAGGAAAAAAATAAAGACCATAAAAATTTAGCACAGGTATGCCTAAGCAGGTTTACAAAATAGAAATAAAACTGCAGTGTACTATAGCTAAAAGCTTTCTTCTGCATCTCAGTTATCCTAATTACCCAAAATGGCTGACATCACAGTATCTTCTCCCTGATGTACAGTGTCATCAAATATTCCCATTTCAGCATTATAGAAAATATATGCAAAAGAAAGAATGGCTTTCTAATACTAACTCAGCACAATTATCAGCAACAGTAAAAAAACCCATACATAGACAGGGACACTGAACTACAGCAACTATGAATACAGAAAAATTTAAGAAAGTGACATGTGAGAAAAAGAAAAAAATTGAAGTATTTCTGTAAATAAGTGATAGCATAGAACTATTAAGCAATAGCTTTTTTTGTCCCCAGACAACTATTTAGGAGTGTAGCTGTTATTTCTAGGTAATATTCCTTAGATTAAGTCTCACTAATTACAGTCCTAATTCTGCAGAGGATCATAGCACACCGATTCTCAGAATTCTCTGGAAATCAATAGAGTATGATCTGTACATAACAAAGTACCCCAAAGGTGTTTGTTTGTTGGACTGAAGCCCAGTTCTGTGAGGTCTCTCAAAAGTCTCCTTAGTAAACATCATTCACTCTCTGCACCCAGAAATATCAGGCAACTCAACAGGTGTGGGAAGGTATGGAATTCTGAAACACCACAGGTGGATGGAAAAAACACTACTTAACATATTAAGAAACAAGAATCAGAAAGTTACAGATGACACGGGGATATTTTCAGGCCAGCATAAAGAGAATCAGGTCAGCAGCTCTAATCAGCACTCATTTCCAACTGTGTGTGAAATTTTATTACAGACTGTTTCGACTAAAGAAATTATCAAAAGCAGCAAATAATGTTTTTAACACTTATGTTTAGCGTATCAATGACCAGGCTTACAGACTGTGTTTAACTTAATGCATTAGAGATATTTAAGAACTCATATATTTTAGATAAGCAGCTTAATATACACATATGATGTAGTAAATTTGTAAGAAACACTTACTGGGTAATTTTTTTGGAGGGATGGAAGGATGGGTTCAGGTAGGGCTATAAAAAAAAAGTTTAAAGTTGCTGTGATTCATGTAATTCACAGGAAACAATTATCATATCAGCTACACCAAAGGGTTGGACTGATATTCCACCTTAAAACCATCTATCAAGAACTTCACTTTCATGCATTTTGTAAAATAAAAGTCATTCACAAATACTTCTATTAGTATATTTTGTATATAGTAGTATAAGGAGTTAATTCAGCTAAGGGAAGCTGTTACTAAGATACTACTATTTGTAGAAGACATGAAAAATTCTACAGCAGCTGGGTACAACTTCACCTTTAAAATTCATGTTAATTCATGGCTACAAGAAATTAATCTAAAATCTCCTAAAGGAAAAGTCAGCGCTTCACTCTTTTTCTTCCTACATCTAATACCATATGATTCTATCACAGCAGAGGAAGTCTCCAGATACTGCAAAAGTACATATTCTTCAGCTGCAAAGTATTACATACTGAGTCTCCAAAAGTAACCTAAAGGTAAAATGCCCAACACACTTAGTAGGCATAGCTAGAAAAATCTCCATAAAATACATAAATACAGCCTAATGCTGTTAGCTGGTCTACTAAATGGCAAAGAGATTATCAAGATCATGTAGACATTAACGGTAACTAACAAACACAAAATTAACTAAACAATTGCAACTTTTATGAAAGTCATGGATGGGGAGAGCATCCATTGCATAATAAAAATAACAGGGGAAAAAACTTATCTCCAAGGTTAGATGGTCCTACAGATAGACAGAAAAAAATCCCAAAGTATTCACATTCCGCTCAAGCCTTAAAGCGGCTACATAACTGTTAGAGCACTCCACATCTTTAACATCACATAGAGCACACCTTTAACATCAGGTCTTCAGCATATTTTTTTAAACTATTGGTCTACATCATTCACTAGGGAGAATGATAACTAAGTTCAGCACACAGGACTTTGACTTGGGACTGAATTCACCCTTCAGACAAGGTGTGACAGGGGAAGAGATGTTACAGAATCCTTTTTCCTTAGGGACTAAGAATCAGAACTGCAGAATTCTCAGAACACGCTTGGGATATCTTCAAAGAGTATACTATATCAACTAGCAGGCCTGCTAAGAATATGATCATAGCTGTTTTAACAATATTCTTTTGTTTGTGGGTGTTTGGAAATATGCAAGAGCATCTTATTTCTGCAGCATCTTGGATAATTTCCAGCTCTCTGCCACACTAAAGTAAAAGGCAACAAAGTCTGAGCAATACAAGCAATCAAGATATTTTATCTGGGTCTGTATGCTATACTAAGAGGATGGAGTTAAGGGGAAAAGTTACCACTTACCACTAGCATTTGCCACATGAGTTTTCCTTTTCTTACAGTACAAGATAGATTGACCTCTTACCTGGAGGAAAGTTCATGTACAAGACACTGATGTATCTACAAAATAAACTCAAGCCACCCTAACCTTAGGTCCAGAGACATCCACACGAATCTAAGAATATGGAAATGGATTAAGTAGTGAAGGAAATAAATTTGCCTAGTGAAGACAGAGACACTATATACTGCAAAAGAAAGCTTTGGGTTTTTTTTTTTCCCCTCCTCTGTAACACCAACAAAAAGCTCTATTAGAAATTCTATGACTAGGACACAAGCTACTTTCAGCAGCATCACATGCATGTAGCAGAAATGGGAAAAAAAGGTTAAAATCTGCACAAAGAAAACATCAGAATCCAAACAGCTGGTGCAAGATCTTTGTCCAGAGCCACACTTCAGCCTTTTTTAGCAGAAAAGGCTGATGAAGCAAGGTAAAAGGCTCCTCTTTGGTTTGTAGACTGCTGATCATTCCTAGGCAGTCAACTGATCAGTTCTGCATGAAAAGGATTATTTGAACTTTTTTACCCCTTCCCTAGACAGCTGTGGCAGCTGCCACAAATGACTACAGCAAATGCACTCATGCTTACAGGGTTGTTAACATTCTGGCAAGCCTACGCATTTATACTTCCTTGTAAGTCCTACTCTCTTTCCTTTTGTGCATTACTTTTATGCACAGCTCAGTAATTGGCTATCCATGACTGCACATAGCACCCAATACAAGTCTCTGGAGTAACTGTAATACAATGAGAATGATTTTGAGAATAAATTTCCAAGTGAAAAGGCCTTTTTCCATTAAAAGTGTAACACTATCAAGTGCTTATCAAGTCACTGGTAAGATGGTCACTAATTTCTGGACCACGTTAAGATACATTTTCTCCTCTCCTGCTTGCACTTCACCTTTGCATAGCAATCTTCACATCCAGTAGCTCCCAGCATTTTCAATCTTGTATCTAATAATCACTTCGGCATTTTTAAGTTGTCATTTCATCTCCGCCAAATCAACGTCTGTTTAACAGTTACAGTTTTTTTTCCTGATGTATATTAAAGATCTACATTGAAGTACTCTGTCACCTACAGTATGGTTTCAGAGCTGTGACAACAGACTTGGCTGTCTTTTCTTCTCTTTCCACAGAAACAAAGAAATCTGTGGAATGCCACCACAGTAGATGTAGAGGAAAAAACCACAGTCACTAGATAGACTACCTTATGTCCTACTGTCCTCACGACTGGTACATTAACAACAAGCACACAGTATGGGCATCAAAGAATTCAAGTAACCCAGCCAGCTGGATCCCAAACACACAAAACACCCTCCTAGGTCCTCTACTACACATACTGTTCAGCTGAAAGCAAGCCACCAGCTTGAGTCAACTATCATAAAAAGCTTTCCACCCTAGTATGGAGTCCATGTAGCGTGATCTTGAAACTAATAAATAGTTGGCTATCCACACAACAGCAAGTATCTACATTCCAGGCCAAACAAGCTGTCAGAGGAGCTAAACATTGTTTCTACCTGATTTAAAAAAAAACATTAAAACCTACACAGACTGACAAAGAAGAAAAGTCTAAAATGAGAGCCTATGCAATTTGTCCACAGATATGATCATAAAATGTTAAAACCCAGTTGTCATTAAACTAACGTGAACAAGAATAATCAGCACATTACAAAAAAATTAAAGATGTAGAATGAATACAAGCAGCAAAATACACAGTCTATACATGAATTGACAGGAACTAAGAAAATACTTCTACAGAGATGTTACTCCACAACATGTACACTTCAGGGGTTCCTTGTGTTCCTTTCTGAAGCCACGTGGCTCCCAATAACCAACCAAGAAACTCATACTGAGCTAAATGATTTCTTAAATGATTCCTTAAATCTTAAGCAAGAATTGCAAACTACAGAAATCACAAACATGGACTTCCTCTAACGAAAGAAAGAAACAGGAGATAAGCTCGTTTCAATCTATTTCTCAAAACCATTTCTGGACTGCATGGGTTTATTGAATTCTCAACAGGGATCCTTAGTTTCTCAGGTAAAGCTCTCTAGCTCCATAGAGTTCAATGTTTCAATATACTGAAGTCACAAGAAAAGCTACTGCCACTGGCAGTCAAATATTCTAACTTCTAATGGTGTTAAACATCTGCCACCTTACAGGAAATGGTAATCAGTGGAAAAGTCTAACCACGTGGTAGTACATTCTTGCATATACACATGCCTCATGTTCAGTCCTTTGCAGAAAATGACCCTACAGCACTTCTTGCCCCTCTGAATTTTCTTGGCAGTTCCCAAGTTTAAAAACAAAACAAAACAAAAAAAAACCCAAACCAACCAACCTGCCCCCCCCCCCCCCCCCCCGAAATTGTTATGTTTAGGTTATTCCCTTTGTGAAAAGGCAGATTTTTGTTAACTTGCGCTTGAGTTTATTTTATAGTTATGCTGTGTCCTGCAGGTACATTGGGGTTTTTTTATTTTTTTTTTTACACCTTTTTAAAGCTGGTAACTCTGCCTCCAGAGAAGAGGTCCACTAGTTAAAGAGAAATGCAGCACTAAGGCACTAAGGAAAGGGAGTAAACCCACTTTATTTTCAGATTTTTCTGTGTGGAAGATGACTCCTGCTGGCGTTTAATTTTATTAAAGAGGAAAACTACACAAATCTGAACTTAAAAGGGACAGTTTCAACACATAAAGAAAGTACTTACTCTGTAAATAGTGCAAAACCATCAACACAAGTGTATAGCTGCTTAAAGTACCACGACTGGCATCATTTAGTTCATGAAAACTTGCCCACTTCTTAACAACAAGTACTAATGGACGAACTCGATTCTCAACTGCAAGTAAAATAAATACATCTGGGAAAAAAGCACATTTAACTGGACAGCAATCAATCAACATTTGCTCCTACTTGATCAACATGATACTCTTGTATTCTAAGGTTACCTTTTGCAACCATTTATAGAGTCTACTCAGTTATTCTACAACTACTCTCCATCTTATAAAAATCAGAAAAAATACTTGCATTTGAAACCAGTTTTTTGAGTAGTTAAGATCCACAGACACATTACAAGGGGTATGCCAGGTAACTTGCAGATAAGACAAGACTGGATTCATCAGTCAATGTAGCAGTGTCACATTCTACTTTTAAGTTCTCTCCAGTTCATTGTACTAATTTTCCCTGAATTAACTTGCTGCCACGACAGACCACTTTTTGTTTGTTTGTTTTTCAGTTTAAGTTATATAAACTTTGAGGGCAGGGAAGAGAATTCTCCTGGTTGGAGGACACAGAGCTTATTCGTAAGTTTTCCTCAAGATCCATGAAAGCAGCAACCCCTGCATACAAACATTAATTTTAAATCTGCCTTGTCCTCATTGGCTTTTTATGTAGATGAGATGTTAGATACAATATCTCATTAAACCAAGACACATGCTTTTCATGAGGAAAGACATAAATAGTCATATTCTAGGTACGATCTTCTGAATTTCTAGGGAATACAGATAGCCTTCTAATTAAGGTAGTAATCTGTTGTAGGGAGATATCACTCATCACCACCACAGGACCTTGCAGCGTACTAAATTTATTATTTGCAGATACGTGGAAGCAGAACTTCAGCTCAGTCCAGTGCCTTATGATGGCCTTACAATCCCTTATATGTTCTTCTGTATCTTTTCTAACCTGACATCATTGTGCAAAGTTTTGTATTCTGTAAATCAGGACAGGAATATATCAATAGGTAATCACTTCATCCAGGACAACAGACATGCTACAACAGCACCAGTAGGGGTGCTCTCTTATTCTGAAAATCCTATCAATCATGTGATTTTCTCACTACCTCTCCACAGTGGTTCAGCACACATGCCTCCGTCAGTGGCACTCTTCTTCTCAGAATGAATGTCCTAGATCTGGAAGACCTTTTAGAAACAGCAAAACTCCTTACCACCAGTCACCTCATTCCTGACATTATTCACCAGTGGTTGAACTAAAAAAATATGACTATTAGTAAACTAACTGTGAGATGCAGAAGAATTACTGTACTGACATCATATGAGCATGCATTAACTGAAATAGGATTTTTCCATGAGAGAAAAATGCAGATAGGCTCAAATTCCAAACAGGACTCTTTTGTATGTGTGTGTCACAGTAGAAAATATCTCTTTAATTGACCTTATTCTGAGATAAGATCTTCTGTCTGCTAGTGCTAGTAATTAGTATATAAAAAAATTAGCATGCACCATGGCCAGTAAAGGGGAAATCCATGGCAAAAGCTAGGAACAACTGTATCAACATTAGACTTGGTGAAGTGACCCCTCACCTGTATGCAAGAACTGAAGAAGGTGGTAAAGGAAGAACTGCCAGTGGCCTAGAAGAATTAGCACGAAGTCCACGCCTTTTGTATTTATCTGCCAAATGACATTGTGATGCTAAGTAAGAAAACCCTAGTTTAGCACTGAGTGCTGTTCTTATTACTTCCCCTTCAGAAGTCTGTTTCGCAATCTTTCCCCAAAAGGCAAACTCCTGAGGAGACAAACACCAGTTTTGTTTTGGGGTTGGTATAAAAACTGAAACAGTATTTTGGATTTTCCAAGGAAAGAGTCTGTAACAGCATACAGACACAGCTAGCTATCAGCTACACGTCCTATCAGTGGCTGTAAGGAAATAAAAGAAACTGGAGGTTATACCACTAGATAATCATTAGTATAATGATCTCGTTATCTGCAGAATACTGAAGCAGCCCTTGTAGTAAACATGTGGACCTTAATACAAAGAATCTTTATCTTCTGAATATTATAATATTCAATTAAAAACATACTTAGTTGATATATCAGTTTTCTGCATATATTTAGAGTGAGCAACAAGAACTTATCTTAAAGCTATCTAATGCAGCTCATTAGGTAGACATGTAGTAACCTGATATATTCAACTGAATTTTAATAGTCTGTCAATACCAAAATACAAATTCAAAAAGCAAAGTTTATAGAAATAAGAAAATACATTAAAAACTTACTGTATGCATAGGTTCTCAGAAGGAATGTATTCCTTATTCCTACAACATTGTTTACATTCAAGTCAAACTCCACACAGCTATTGGGGAGGAGAAAAGAAAAAGAATCAAGCATCATGGTATTCAATTTCAGAATATTTATTGCCTACTTGGTAACAGGGGTGGAGAAAGGTAACTTTAAGATAATACTTTAGAAACTTTCTTCAAAAAGAATTTTGATGCTGTGATTTCTGCTCTGGTTTTGTTTATAGTACCTGAATTGCTTATAGATTTGAATTCAACTGTTACAAAAAAGTAATTGTTGTTTTACATAAAGAATACATGTACATCCAGATTTAGACCTTATGACAATTTAATACACAATTTTTTTATTTTTATTTTTAACAAATCTTTCTCCCAACTAGACTCACACTACATGATTTACTATGGACAACTTTTGATGCCAAGGATTCTCTGAGGTATTAGTTTTGGAAATCATGCCAATGAACTGAGAAGGAGAATTGGAACAGATCAAAAAGTTAAGAATCTCTTTTCTGCAACAATGGTCAGAGATAATCAGCAAGCACTTTGAAATGAAAACTGCTTATTAATAAACATTACATGTTTTGTGATAAAAGTTTTAATAACTGTTTCATGCTGTTAACAGCAAATAACAACACAGCAAACAAGCACTACCTGCTTTATTTATATCACACCCCACCCCAAAGTCTGAATTTCATATTGCATATAGAACTTAACTACTCACAGTACTCAAGAAACGATATTAAATTCATAGCCAATAAACTATAGCAACACCATAACTTGCAACAGAAGAGCCTCTTACTGACAAAGAAGTAGGTATCTGCAATGTACAGCTACTTCCATTTTATATATCCAAGTCTAATTCACATAGCATTTGTTTCCCTGAATATTCCTTTGGATTTTCTTGAATTGTTGTAAGGGGAGCATGGACCTGGAATTTATTAAACTGGATAAAACACATTAATTTGATGCCTACAAAAGGTTTTTGACAACATTAACTACATTAAAACATTCTTTACATCAGAAATGTTACATAATTTCAAACCGGAATTAATATCAAGCCTATGTTTTAAGAGCATAGTACATAATAGTACAGGAAATAAACAAGCTTGGGCTACTGCTTGACAGTTGTAAAAATAAGCGTAAACACCAGTAAGAATATTAGTTGTGTGTGCAAATATAATAAATAAATATGTCAGGCTGCATGTGCAATTCCAATTAACCCCAACTGACAAGATTACTCTTTACCGGATGCTGATTAAGCAAGTTCTGTTGCCGTTATTTTGTACTTTAATATGCACATTTAATAGATGTAGCAATTATGGCAAGTGAAAAAGGTTTTGTACTGTTGGGACTCAAGTCCTACTGAAAGCACTAAAGATGAGGAAAAGAGTCAACTGCACATCAAGTGTAGTAGAAGAGGAAGCTTTTGCATCCTCTGTAGTACGGAAATCTTGTTAATTAATCAAAGGCTTGTCTGGTAGCAGAGCCAGCACGGAATTATTTCCTGGGAAAGACTACAAAAACAAATAGATAGTAAGCCTTTAAGTGCAATGGATCTTCCCTTACTGTTATAGCACTAAAAACCCCTTTAAGATGAAAAAGGAGAACAAACACAAACTGAATGCTTTCTCATTCATCAAATCAAAGTAAGTGGGAAATGGCAATTTTCAGGTATATATGGACCATTGGCAACACATTAGAATGCAGATGCAGAGATACCACACACTGAATTCTACCATCTTCTCCCAGCAGCTGGGCATCAAGAAAACTAGCTTTCACAGGAAGCTTGTCATGTTTAGTTTCTGGTTTTAGCTAAAATAAGCTTAGTGACCTGGGTACAGAATATTCAATCCATTTTTCAAGACCTCTGAAAAAATGAATGAATGTGCATTTATGTATATTTATAAGCCTATGAAAGACAGAGGCTGATAAGAGATTGGAAGAAGACAGATGCTTAAACAAAGAGACAAAATATGAGTGGAGGTGACAGGTTATGTAAGAGAAAGATAACTGGAAAGACAAAAACAAAACAAAACAAAAAAACCAACCCACAGTCATGTCATTCCCCGCCATTCCCTTCTTCCAGAAAAAGAACACAGGAAACCAGATGATGAACAGAATTGTTTTTTCCTCTGAAAAATGTAATGGACAGCTTCTAGTCTAAAAGATTATACTTTTATTTAGTAGGAAATAAAGAATTCTTTAAATCCTGTCTGTGAGGTATATAAATATCATGATGGTTACTTTTTTTTGCAAGTGACCATGGTATGGACTATAAATGCCTACAAAAAGACTTCAATCTTCTGACATAATCACTTCCATACTTAAATGTTCTTTTTAAAGTTTTTTTTCTGATTTTTAAATTGGAAAAAAATTTTTTCCTATAACCCCATAATTTATTCAATATTTGTACCAGGAATTTAACATTTTGTGTATCTATGAAAAGACTACCATTGTTATATGTAGCTAAGTCAAATAACTCCAATCTTAGCTTGACAAGTTTAATGGTTTCAGAAAGCACGGGAGAAAAAAACCTTCTGTACTGTTAGCGGAGAAAGTTAATAGATAAAAATTATTCAAATTTTTAAAAGGCAGGGAAGTGTGCAGAAGTAAATATGGGATTAGGTGTAAATGAAAAAAGTATGAAGCAAAAACCCTAACAAGTGTTATATAATCTCAGATGCAAGAAAAGCTCAAATGGATGACATTTATTAGTTCAAATTGTAAATATGACAGATTCAGTTTTATCACAGCGGGGTTTCTGCCTGATAAAGGTATATTGTGATAAAAGCATATTGTGATATGCCTTTATAAAGAGAGGCCACAGAAGTAGGCTTATTTGTTTTTAAAAGACAGAGACAGGGCTGCAAAATTTTACAAGGATATAGGCAGGATAAGATACTTAGATACAAGACAGTTGTTCAAAGTCCTATTTACAAAGAATAGGCAAACTATGTTATTACATGAATGTGTGTCCTGGCTTTGGCTGGGATAGAGTTAATTTTCTTCCTAGTAGCTGGTATCATGTTATGTTTTGGATTTAGTATGAGAATACTGTTGATAACAAACTGATGTTTTCAGTTGTTCCTAAGTAGTACTAAGTCAAGGATTTTTCAGCTTCTTGCGCCCAGCCAGCAAGAAGGCTGGAGGGGCACAAGAAGATGGAGGGGACACAGCCAGGGCAGCTGACCCAAAGTGGCCAACGGGGTATTCCATACCACATGATGTTATGCCCAGTATATAAACTCAGGGGAGTTGGCCTGATCCTGGGGCGGATCGCTGCTTGGGAACTAACTGGGCATCAGTCAGCGACTGGTGAACAATTGCATTGTGCATCACTTGTTTTGTATATTCCAATTCTTTTATTATTATTGTAATTTATTATTGTTATTATTACCATTATTATTTTCTTCCTTTCTGTCCTATTAAACTGTTCTTATCTTCAACCCACGAGTTTTACTTTTTTTATTCCCCTGATTCTCTCCCCCATCCCACCGGGTCGGGGGGAAGTGAGCAAGTGGCTGTGTGGTGCTTAGTTGCTGCCTGGGGTTAAACCATGGCAGTGATGTACTGCTACTAATTCACACCACAGAAACTGAACAGCATCTCAACCACAAGAGGTCTTTCAGGCCATCAAGGAAGTAAGCTGACTGCCACTGCACACTAGCTGTACAAATTTGCAATACAACTATAGTAGGACACAAATATACAAAGCATGACTTCAGTGGGACTACTCATATGGACAGTACATATATAGAGTACTTTCCTGTGTCAGTCTAAAAAATTATATTGAACGGAATACTTGCCTGACTTTATCCCTGAACTTCACTATTGGCACTTTTGCTCGAATCAGCTGAGGTCGCTCAATGTAGCTTGCTGAAAGGGAGAAAAATATCCAATTCAGTTTCATATAAGATGCTGATCTTAAAAAACCACAAAAAAAACCACCAAAAAACCCACCAAAAAAACTAAAGTGGAGTCCTATTGACTGATTTATAGCAAACAGTAGCTTATAAAATTTAGCAAAAATATTTGCAGAAGGGTTGTGCTAAACTAAGTAACCTTTAGCAACTGCAGCAAAAATACAATCTAGGAAAGTGTGTGGGGAAAAAACGCACTAAACATTAGAGATAAACATTAGTGGAAGATTTTTCTGTGGGAAGTATATTCAAGAAATTTGAGCATAAGGAATGCAGTTCTATAATGCTTTCACTGAGCAGTACTTGTAAGAGAAATCCTGAATAGTTATAATTAAGGGTCAAAAAGAGGAGACCAAGAACATATCCATCCAGGATGGCCAGACACTTAAGCCCAGCACTACATTGTAGCAATGGACACATGATTAGCCATGTACTTTTAAATCATGTCTAGTTTGCGTACAGTTGAAATTAATATTTTCTGATCAGTAAAATAAATAACATAACTGTGTCTTCACTATGCACTGATTATGCTTAAAACTTCCCTTAAAAACTGTTTATTTGACTAAGGTACATACCAAGAAACACATTTCCTGTTGAATTGTTAGAGAAAACAGGACAACGCTTTCCATCAAAGTCTGGGTAAGCTTTACCTGCCTTTTGTTTTAATGGTGATAGGACATGCAATAAATATACAGTCACAGGACTGCACCTCAGATGACTACCCACAAGGTACAGACACACATGCTCAATGCCAGACCATCCGACCCCAAACATACTAAGCTCTGCCAGACTCACACAGTGCCAGCAAATGCACCTTTGCACTCAGCTCCCCCAAACTGCTGCATGAGTCATATTATCTGCGATTTCCCTACTCTTGATGATATCCCAGGCTATACTTAGTAGTTGCCCATAATCCTGAATGAGAAATGCACCCAAGAAAGTAATGGAAAAGACAAAGAAAAGCAGAACCTGTAGGTTACATGATATGAGTTTGGGCAAAAGGCACGATTTTAGTAATTTCTTCTCTTGCAAAATCTAGGACCACTTGAATTTGCCCATATCTAACATCATACATTTTCCCCTTGCTTCTATAAATTAACCTCAAATTAGCATAAATAAGTATGACATAGCTAGAAGTAATGCAAACTAACCTAAATAAAAGCTGATCTTCACTTTACAGGGGGGGCGGGATGGGAAGTGCGGGGAAGCTATTTCTGTAGTTTGGATAGTAACCTTCATTAAACAGTGTCATCTCCATTGCATTTGGATGACGATTTCAGGTTTGATAAAACCCTACTGTGCAATATTCAATTAAAACAAATTTTACTTTTTTTTTTAATTTTGAAACTTTCTGAAAGTGTTCTATGGATACGCATGTTTAGACAGATTCGACCTGAGGTAATCCTTTATCTGGATTTAAAGGCATTGTATGATCCTAAGTAACACACGGAGTGGCACTCAAAAAGATATAATCTTATTAACTTACTAATGTTAAAGGAAGCATCTTACAGAACTCCAATCCATGTTCACTGAACATACAATCTAGTACAACTTACACAGGAGTCCCCTCTTTCCAGCTGCACCTGCAGACACATCCAAGCATCCCTCCTCCAACATCCCAGAATGTTCTTAGAGTGAAGCTATAAAGCATGTAGAGCTCTCGGCCTCCTTTCCTTTCACTACCAAATTTAAGACAAAGATGCCCAACGCATTAGCACATGGCAGACAACGGTGGGTATCTATCTGCATGCCATAGCAATTCAACTTTTCTCACTATGACCTTTCTCAAGTGCCCTTCAGAAGTTAACTGAACTCATCCTAGGGGCAATCCATTTCCAAACACATCCTTGTGTCCAAATGCTTCCCAACACTTCATGGATGCTTGTGCCAAATTAGTTGGTACGAAAAAGAAAAAAAAATCCCCAAACATAATCCCAATCTGCTTCCCAGGGTGAAACAAAGCAAAGAGGATGTTAGAAGGCAGTAACTTGCTGCTGGTACCCTCTTTCTTGGCTCACACCAATGACACTGTTAGCAGAATCCCTATTATACATTAGATTGTTTCTTCCCTTGTATGTGTAACAGTCACAAACACAGGATGTAGAATACTGAAATACATACAGGTTGAGTAAGTGCCTTAGTAACCTGACTATCTGACCTTGAAGCTATGACTAGAGGGGCTATACCAAAATACATGTGAAGAATTCCACATAGCTGCTCCACAGTTTTGGGCATGTCTATGAAAAAGTCACAAATGCCACTTCAGCTGTTGTGAAAAAGAATATAACCACTTCAAAGACGACTAAGCACTGTTTCATAAATAACTTATTCATGCAGAATTTCACATTAAACAGCATTAGGTCCCTCTTTCCTTTTACAGAATAAAAGATTAAGCGACTGTACAAAACATTAATCCCAAACATAATATATTCCAAAAAGATCTTTGGCATCCTGCACACGCAGCCTGCTTTCATTGATAGGCTTACACTACAGAAATCTGAATCCAGAGTCATAAAGAATCTAGGAGGGCACAACACAGCAGGGGATGAATTAATTGTTGATCTCCATAGTCCTTCATGGTCATTCAAGTTCAAGTTCCCTTGCTTGTCCTAGCTGTTGCACATTCCCCTCCAGAAAACTGTTAGGCAGATTCCACTCTGATAGCCTAGTCTCAACACTACTGCACCTCTTTGTGTAAGTAAGAGAAAATGAGCTCTTCGTTATTTATTCAGATAGTAAACACCAGCCAACCCAGTACTGCTAAGTTGTTTTTCAAATGAGTCCTGCCGAGACAAATCCAAAGAGAGTAATCAGTTTGATATTTACTCTCAGTGGTTTGGATTATAGTCTCTTCAATACGTTGTAACAGTTTTCACCCCAAATTAATGTTTCACATTTCTAAAAGACATTGACAGTTCTGGGAATGTTAGCCAATATTGTAAGAAATAGATATGTGCAGGTGTCTGAACAAATAAGTCAAAGTTACACGTAATTTGTTAGTCTTTGAAACAGAAGATGTATTACTGCTATCCTTACATCTCTCTGCTCTAGAAGAAAGACAATACATACCTTTAAGACCTACTTTACTCTGTGACTATTCAAAACAAGAACACGTCTTCATTTCAGGCAGTATTCTAGATGCAGAATGACAACACAGAAAAGCCTATTCTCTAAGACTTTAAATCTGATGGGCTCAAATTCCTTGCTCACACTTGTTACCTTTTGCAAGCCTGAAACTGAAGTAAGCTGTAGCTTAGCTAAATTTTGAATCTACTTCCCAAACCTCCTAGAATGAAACACTAATCTACCAACCACAGTTATCTGTATACAACGGATAGAAGAGATAGCACTTACAAGTTCTGAAGGTGATTTACCTTAAAGAAAGACAAATTTGTGAAAGACACTGAACTAATCCGTACTTGCAATACTTCCTAATTTACCAATCATGGAATTAAGGTGAAACAAACACAGAATCACACTTTTCCTGTAGCCCTTATTTTGAAATGTACAGGAACATCACAGAGTGCGAGAACAAATAGGAAGGTGTTAGGAGAGGCACAGCTACAAAAAACCTCTCCCAAGTTTCTGAAGTGATCTGTAAAAAGGTTAAAAAAAGCTCTAGAACATTACCTATGCCACAATCTCCTCCTTATTTCTTGTTGTTCTTCAACTCTTCCACAAAACCAGCCCAAGAACTTTGTTTTAAATAACATCTTTCCTCCCCCTTCTTGCTTCTCTTACATCTTAGAACATACTTTGCTAGCTTTCATGTTTGGCCCAAACTATTTTTATTTCCTTCTCTTGCATGAAGCAAGGAATAAGTTTAATGACAGCTCATACACTTGAGAACATGCTGCAGTCTTTCTTCTACAAAAGAAAGAAAGAAATACTTAACTAGTACTGCCAAAGAAGGATTACCTTAAGATTACAGGAATGCCTATTTACTGGACAGCACAAAACTTTAAAATAATGATCAGAAGAAGCTTCATACCTTTTAGGCTGTTAAAAAGCACATGCAATAAAATACAGAATACTGTTGGAATGAAATTGCAATTCTTAAAGAAGCTCGGTAAGACAAATCTTACACTTGCCTGTACACAGCAGCAACATACATGCACTGCTAGCCCTTTCGAAGTTGCAATCTAGAATTCTGGTTCAAGTTGAAGTAACATCTCAAAAGAATTACAATTTCTGTAGGCTTTTTCTTTAAATGTATGTACATCCTTGATATTTAAGCAGCAGCTGACTTCTGAAGAGAGCAGAAGGTAGGAAATCACTTAAAACTGAAGTTCTATTAAAAAAAGAACTTAGCAGCTCATCTGGAGCTATCAATGAACAGCCATTTCTAAGCACGTAAACCTGACTCCACAAACCCAGAGTGCCAACAGACACCACTGAAGTGCATACTGCTAAGATTGTTTCCCCACAGGCGAAGAAAAAGCACATGAATCTATTAGCTTCTGAAGTCTAGCCTGGGGGGAACACCCTCCCTGCCCCCAACCAAAACCAACCCACAAGCTGTTCTGAAATTATGGCTGACAATTATATTTGCCTAAATAAGCTTTAACCAAAATAACTGGGCAACCCCCTTGTTTCAGAAGTACTGAACCTTACCATAGTTGAGCTACAGTTTGTAAATGAACTAAATCCAAAGGGGAAGACCCATATGGCAAAGCCTTTTCATTTTTAATCAGGTGAACATTTTCAAACAACTTTTATCTACCAGTTCTATCCACAGAGCACCCATACACAGACAGAAGGACAGATGGCTAGGTATAGGGATTCATGCCCACAGTGATGTTAAGATTATGAAGAGATGATCTAAGAGGTCTACATAGCACAATTAAGAGTCTGACAGGAGTGGTAATATCGGTAGTGTTTTGTCCTGCCTCACATTCCAAAGAACATTTTGATTAAATGAAGCTGACCAAGGGCACTTGCAAGATAATGGAGAATTAGGAAACCATAAAAAATGAGCAATGGCACAAACAAAAACCTTCAGGGATTGCTCGCACTTGAACATCATGTCTTTCTGATACTCACATTCCCTGGCAAACAAACTTGATTTTGTCTAAAGCTCTGTCACAGAACACAAACTCTTGAAAAAAGAAGAGGGTGATAGTTTATTTAGATGCTCCCTTTCTAATCCCTGAAAACACAACTATATTATCATGGTGCTTCTCAGAAAGCACCGGAATGACTCGCATTCTAGGCAAACCCAGACTAAGTTCTGGACTCCTTATGCAAACTTCAATATACAATAGTAATAAGCCATTAAATATCAGATGCCTATTCTGCAATGGATCTATCAAGTCTCTCTTCAAGTGAGCTGTTGAAATCTGGGTATGCATACTTGCCAATGAAGAAATTTTGAAGTCTGCATGGTTTGTTCCTTTTACCATTGCAGGATTGTTCAGAAAAGCAACATAAGGAGTGGCATCAAAGAATATATCACAAGTCTGATAAGGAGGGGGACACAGTCATTGGTATCAATAAATGACAGGGTCTTTTATAATTCAAAGGATGCTACCAAAGCCTCTTTGAAATAGGATGCTTTCACGTTTAAGTCAAGAACTGCCCATGTGAATTCTTTATCTGAAGGGAGTCCAAACAACAACTTACAAACTATGAATTTACCTGTTTCTCCTATATGTGCTGGTACTATCAACAGTTAATATTTTCTTCACTAGGCACCTAAGTTAATTATTTCACTGGTATCAAGCCCCTCCCTCGCCCCCCAATAATCAATTCTACACAGTCTACTGTGAGTGACATCTTATTTTACAAATTCTTAGACCATTGTCCCCAGGAAGGCACTGCAATCTAAAAGAGTAGTCAGAGTTCACCAACAGAGGTTTCCCAAACAGAAATCTACTCCCCACCCCTCCAATTGTGTTTTATAATTCAAAAGTCATTATAGATGCTACCTGTTTTTCAAGTCCACAAGTTTGCAAGGCAACCATTATGTTTTTCTAATTACTATCCACCAGCACCAAGATAAGTAACATTACTAAATACTTATAGCTTTTCTCCAAACAATACTACGATTAGAAGCTAGACAAAATGCAATTACATAAATTAGTTACAATTGTGCATCAATACTTTTTCCATAATTGTCAATAATCTTACCACCTCACTATAACTGGAAACTTACAAAGTTTAGTACTGAAGAGTTTTTGGACTAAGCTGAGTATATGCCTTGCTTCAGTCTTCTGGTTCACCTGAAATATGACATCAAAATTAAAGAAAAAAGTTGGTATCTCTCTTTTAGAGGTTACAAGTAAGCATGCCTTACTTTTCAAATAGAATTAATTCTCAGAATAATGAACATGTGTACCAACACATTCCACAGCCTACATACACATTTAGTGTGGCAAAAGCCAGACAGACCAATTCATATTCAGTATGCAAAGTAACTATCAGACATTCACAAATCAGAACTTGATGAAAACCTAGCCCCACTTACACAAAAATGTCCTTTCCTTCCTTTTCAATGATGCTTCAATTCTTTCAAAGTTATGCTCTACTTAGGTTGAGAGAAAAGATGTAACAAAAAAGAAATCTAAATTCTACTTAAACATTTTCTCTCACCAAAAACACTTAAGATACTTTGCATATCAAATTCCTTCTTATGCCTGCTCACTAAAATTAGTGACTATGAATCTAAACAATGAAATGAAAAAATTGTAGTTATTAAGAGTTGTTCCTGCATCTAAAATGAGTTAAAAGTTCTCTAAACAATTTTCTTCATGATTCTAGGCAATTTACTTCTCTGTTATGCTGCGCTTTTTTCACTTATGAAGTGAAGGTAATGCTTATTTTTTATAGGGTTAAATTCATATTTGCAACATTATTGGGCCCACAGTTCATAGCTATTATGAGTACAAAAATATGTTATTAAATCAAAAGGATTTGACCATTTGTTTCTCATTTTAGAATCCAATCTTATAAAAGCACATACATTCTAAAAGCAGACTTTGTTTTAACTGTATGTTTTAAATTACTTACTGGCTCTTCTTTAACCACCAGGCACAAGTCACCATCGCTGCTACGAGTGCCAAACCCATTCAGCGAGGACCCAACCAAAAAGAGTCTGCTCTCTGTAACAGAAGAAGAACAGAATAAAAACTGATGTAACATATCATAGTTTAAGAGGAAGGAAGAACTGCGAACCTGAAGAACATTCAGACTGATATTAAGTAATCAAATTCAAAACATACGTGGAAAAATTTGCTGAATTTCTCTCTGGAGTTCTGTTCTGCAGAGCTCTTTTCTGTTCAAATCACAGGTCTGTTGCTGACATGCTTGAAATAACTCCAAAACCTGCTGACTTAACTTGACACACATATTCAAAAAGTAAGGATACAGAAAAGTGAACATTCTTTCCTGCCAGAGATGCAATTACACGAAACAGAGGACTGCATTTAAAAAAAAAAAAAAATCCAGCATTGTTTTGCATGACCTATTCCATTGTCTAGAGTTTTATCCACCCTGACTTCATATTGAACAACTCCCTGGAAGAAACTTCTGCAAAGTTTTTAAATTTAAATTTGTTCAATCTATAGAAAATAGTTTTTGCCTCATCAGTACCTGCAGCCTTTCAGGGAATAAGCAGTGAAATACCAGAGGAATCTTCTGCTGACTTCAATGTCAACAGTGTGCCTACCAGTAATAGGGAGAAAAATGAATATTAAGACTGATTTCAGTTAGCTTTCTTTTTTTATCCCACACAAACTACTAAAGAAGTAGTCAGCTCTTTGGTAGAAGGAGGTATTAACTGTTTCTCTTTCACAACAGTGCTATAGGTTACAATCAACAGGCATATTTATACTAAAAAAACCAAACCCAAACTTCTGTCATGCTGGTGCAGATAAAAGTACAAAGACTGATTAGCCACATGTTTGTGTTTTTTTTTTTTTTTTTTAAAAACCACACATTTCCAACTCCACTGTCCACCTAAAGAAGACATCCTCTTCTATATTCCAGAACAGCTAGGACAGTAACTTTTACCTCCTTCTGAAGAGATGTAGAGGACATCTTTACAGGCGAAATACTGTATTTATTCAGAATGGACTTCTCTCACATTACTAGGGTGGGGTTTTTTTTTTCATCAGGATTTTCCCTGTCCCCATCATGTGTCACATGGACCATCACTCCAATTTCTACTTCCTGGAGCGGACACGTAGGTTTCCTGATGTTAGTATGGAAACCAAACAACACAAGCGAAACACCCCTACCCCAAAAACGCTCCAAACTCCAACAAGGCTACACAAGACCATAGTGGCAGCTACATTTATTGATATTCCTTCTAATGACAGCTCAGTGATAGAGACCCCATGACACTGTCAAATAACCTTGCAGAAATTTTTATGGTCTCCCACAGCACCACTGGACCCTGCTTACTCAGAAGGCAGATGTAAAGCACAGGCATAGAAAGCTACTACCTTATCTTTGGCCACAGGGAGCGGGGTTTCTATAGGGTCTGGAAACAAAGTATATCGCAATGGAGGGACACATCCAGTTAAATCTGGTATGGAATGTGCATGGAACAGTGGTGATTGATTTGATCCTGGGAGGGAGTATCTATGTTCCACGGGTAAAGGCACTGCTTGGTTAAGAACGGTTGTTTCAGAACGATGGGAATGAAGCCGCTGCCGTTTGACATCATGTGGAATACTTTGATCACTGAGTCTCCTGAGGGAGAGAGAGAGAAAAACAGTAATTCCTCTAGTTTGCAAGCTTCAACCTATCATTAGAAGACAGTTGCTACAAAATACAAATACTAATGCTTAATTATGTGACTATTTCACTAAAAGCTAGTATTCTACAGAACAAAAGGTGTGCCCATTCTATATATTAGGTAAAATAAACCTGGAATGGGAAAAGAGAACACACGACTGCAAAAGTGCAGCTACCCTTGAAGTGAATTGATGGAACTGCTTTACAAGAATGTCTGTATCAACCAATTGAAACCTAAATGGCAAGCTCAGTTAAGCAGCACAGCTCAGGAAGCTGGTCATACCAGTTTGGTGACAACATAGGGGTTTGAGGGTTTGTTTTTTGTTTTTTTAAAAGATACATATAGACTGCATAAGGGTACTTTTCTTTTAAATCAACATAAGTACAGTGAGAAGTTTTGTCAGTTCTGAATACCCAGTGATGAATAAAATAAATTCAGTAGTGGGGAGGGGAAAAGAGAAGCTTATCACAATAGCCATTCAAAAATGTAGCATTTGTCTCTGTCTTAGACTGCACAGACAGTAAACTGTGTAATCTGGGCAGAAAAGAAACACTATTAATTTCACAAATCTAACTAATGATTGTATTAAGCTACACAGGTCATAAACCTAATGTTTCATGTTCAAACACTAGTCTATGTCCTCATTAAGTCATCTGTCACAGGAATTCAAATGTATTTGAAGAGGTGTAGTGATCTTACAGACAGCCCCTTGGCATCTAACTCTTCATTAAGAAAAAGTTGTACTGAAAGCTGACCAGTGCTTGAATGCTGTGGTCCATCCACAGTAAAGAATAACAGAGGACATTCATGTTTTGTTTATACATCAAGTATTGCATAAGGTTGACCAGTATGGTGATACTCATACATTATTTTTTTTAAATTAAAGAACATGAAATCATATGTTCATATATATCAAAGAATTAACTATTAATAAAACTACAGTCACTTCTTATAGTCAGAAAAGCTGGCATCATGGTAGTGTGGAGACCTGGACAGATAGTATTATTAATAATAAAAATTCAGCTGAAGAGACCTCAAGTCATCATTTCAATTTTCAAGTCTGAGAGAAGTTCTGATAACATTACCTAACCGGAATCTTAAAGGAACTCATAATGTAACATTAAATCAAAACATAATGCTGTTTCAGCCTATTTTGACTGAGAAGAACTTGCATGAACTCATGTTCAGCAAAATACCTTAAGAAGAGTCAAATCAAGATCTAAGGATTAACTAGTTGACTAAAAATCTCCTAAAACAGCATAGGTTTCCATAAACCAGACTGGTCAAGAGGAAAACATGCATGCAGCATGAAACCGGGAACTTCTTTAGTTAATGTGATAGTTATATACTCAATGATAACTTAATACCATATATTTAATCGCACTTATTTTCTCATCTGTTAAATCTGGAAAAGAAATAGCATATAGGAAAATTTTGAAGACAGATTACATGAATCTTCCTGCCTATCAGCTGACTCACAGAATTATTACAAACAGATATCAACTACTATTTCTGAACTGATAAGTGATTTTTTTTCTAGAATGTTAAAAGAAAACAAAAGCATATATTCATCTGAAATTCCTCTTTCTGCTGCACCGAAAGTAACAAAGGAAATTATGTATATTCAAGTAAGTTTAGTTTTTTGAAAAGTAGAAAACTATGTTTCAATGAAATTCCTCTTAAAAAAAAGAACTTAACTTACATATGCTTGAATTTAACACTTTGTATTTGGAAAATAAAGCGTCACATAATTAAGAAAATCAGGAGAAACATCTAGTGTGTCATCAGAAAACCATCACAATTCCCATAAAACACTGAGGGTGCAGTCTTACTCTTAACTTGACAGATTAACAGGAAGAGAACACTCAATTACCACAAACCCTCTTATAGTCAAGCACACACGGACTATGATCTATTACAGTATTAAAATAAAGCACATAAAATCATAGCTCTGTAAGGCTACAGCTGTTGGAAGCGGAAAAACTACACATACTGAGTCACTTATGAGTACTAAAATTCTCAAAAGCAGGTACATAAATGCTTTAAAGAGTCATGACATGGCCTCTTTCACCAAAAAAACATATTATTCAGTATTGCAATTTCTAACAAAATTTAAGTTGCACAAGAAGTTGATATTAGACAAGCTTCACCATGGGTACTTTACAAACAGGATTAATCACACACACACAAAGAACTTACTTTCTTCCTCGAAAGGCTATGGGGGCATCAGACACATGTGCTGGACTGCCATTTCCATTAGGCATTGGCTGCTGCGTAACAGCTGGAATAGTTGCAAGGTTCCCACTCGGAAGAGCCCTGGAAAGACCACAGTCAGTAACTGTTATTCATATCATAACTAAGATGCTTTTTATGGGTTGGTAGTTTTTCTTAGGCAAACACTAAACTCAGCAAGTCATGTCACTTTTTTCTTAGAAGCAATACATCTGTCGTTTCTACTCGAAAAGATATTTCAGTATATATTTTTCATTAAAAAAAAATAGAAGAGGGTCATTTTTCATAGCACGTGTGTAAGAATTGGTTAGCAAACAAACTAACTTAAGGTACTGTTAAATTTAAGAGCCTAAAGAACACTATGGTATCTTCAAATCTAGCCCCAAGAATAAATGTTCTTCCCCTTCTCATCTCCTCTCTGTTTTCTCCAGTAAACAAATACAAATGAAGATCTCTAAAACGGAACTGTGGATTATAAAATATAATCTGTGCAATGGCATCTCATGCATTATGCACAATGCAGGAGAGCATTAAAGCTTGCAGGTCACTAACAGAAATGATACAGCTGTTTTACAGGACACCTTCCTATTTTTTAAAGCTTAATGCAGTTTAATGTTAAAAACAGTGACAAACATTCTCCATAAACTGAAATACTTCTTTCAAAAGACTGTTAACTCTCTTTTTGAACCCAATCCCTGCTATCAAACCTTACTGTACTTACGCTTCATTCTGAAAGTTAAACTGAGTATCAGTAACTTGCTGATGAGGGAGAAGAGTAGGTGGTGTATTTAGAGGAAGCTTATTGAAGCAATCACTCTGCTGTTGTTGCTGCTTCTGCTTTGGAGGGAAGGGTGGACGACCCGAGTTGGAGGAATTTGGGAACATTCTCCTTTCTACTTGAAGTGAACATGTATCCTTCCACCTACTTTAAAAAAAAAAAAAAAAAAAAAAAAAAAAAATCAAAATTAGGCAACAAGAAATACTAGTTACCTTTTAAACTCTTGGTTTAAAAATTGAAATAATCTACAATTTATTTCCAGAAATTGCTTAAAAGAATTGATTGTGTGCTAGTTTTATCTCCTTTCAGAAGAAGATACTAACTAAACAAATATACTACATACTTTTAAGTTTCACAATTACTATTTACTTTAGTCATGTTTAAAAGTGAATTTTTATTTGCTCCCTTCCATTTTAAGTTTAATTTTAGAAAAATTACAAGACACAAGACATAACAGTGTTCATCTCAAGGAAAAGTAACATATTACAGTGGAATGTGGTTTTTATTTTAAGTATTATGTATTGATGAAAGTTATTTTTGATTCTGCTGAAGAAACAGACCCATATTGCATGACAAGAAAGCCACCTGACATTTACATTTAATTTGAGTGGTATTTATGCGCAGTCTAAGCTTTTCCATTTCTAGTACAGAGAAGCAATGTAACACCTGTTAACACACCTCATTAATCTCTACGCAGCCCAGGCACACTCAGCATCACATAGAGCATACATGAGGAGTTTATGGATGTAGTTCATCAGTAACAAACCCGTACGTCAGAATTCAAGACTGAGTTGCAAAAGTAACGTGTCTGTTTCAGTCTCTGAAGTTGTAAATACCAGAAAAAAAAAGCAACGGAGGCGTTACCTTCCCAAAACCAAAAAAACCCCAGCGTAGTAACACTGCTGTCCCACAGGGGCTATAACGGCATTTACCGTGACTTTCAGTAGAGATTACGCTGGCAGAAGTTGCCAGGCTCTCCAAAAAGAGTTTCATAATCTTTACAATTCCAGGACACTTGTCCCAGCGGGCACTTTTTCCAAATGAGCGTGTACTTTTGGGGGAAGCACACAAGTAAGTGCCGATACACCTCCCGTGTAGGTAAGCCCAAGCGCCCGGCCCGCTCCCGCAGCCACCGGAGCCCCACCAGCCCACAGCCTCAGCCCCTGGCAGCCCAGCGGGAGGCGACCAGGACCACCGACCTCGGGCCCCGACCGACACCACCACCCCACCAGCCCCCCCCCCAGTACCTTTCCCGACAGCAACAGGGGACCCCCGCAGAACGCCGGCAAACTCACGCCGGGCGTGGGCCGAGGCAGGCGGGGAGGGCCCGCAGGCGGCACCGAGGAGCCCCCCGCGCTCCGCAGGCTCCCGGTGGCGGCAGCCCGGGCCGGACGCGGGCAACTACCACTCCAGCTGAGCGCTGCCCCCTCACCCGGATACGAAGGCGCCAGCAGGAAGTGACGGCAGCGGCGGGCTCTCGCGCCGCTCTTCCCCCCGCTGCGACTTGGCCCTCCTGCCCCCTAGCGGCCCGGCCCGGCCCGCCATGGCGCCGGCACCAGCGCCGGCCCGGCCCGGCCCGGCCCGGCCCTGTGGCGAGGGCGCAGCGCGGTGATGCGGCCGGTGGCCACCTCACCGGCGGGCTGGCGGCGTGCACGGCCCCCCGGCGGCGGGCAGGCCTGGGGCCGGGGCAGCTGCCCGCCGAGGGTACTGGCGGTGCGGAGGGGCACGGGCGGCCCCGTTCGCTGCGGGGCTGGGAGGGGCGGCCCGTGGCTTGCGGCTGCCCCCTTGCCGCCCGGCTCTGTCAGGCTGCGGAGGTGCCGGCTCGGGCCGTATGCGGGGGCTGCAAAGAGCATCGTAAAGGCGGAAACCGAAAGCCCGGCCTCACGGCCTGCCTGTTCTCTGTCCCCAGCTGTCATCATTCGCAAGTGGCTTGTCTGACAAAGATCTGACGGCCTCTCTGTGCTGACGACGTACTAAAAGGCAGAGGTTACAGCTCACAGTGCTCCACTGGCAACCAGTTCTGGCTAAGGCGAAATGATAGACAGGACAGCGCAGCTATTTTGCTTTCCAAAGTTACTGACCGACTGTAATTGAACTACTGTTCAGAAGCGTGTAGAAAAGATAGCATTTGAATAAACAGGTTAGGATTTGGCCACCAGAGATTGTAGGTGTGCTAGGAAAAATGCAAAGTCAAGAATGGGCTAAAATGCTTGCACCCTGAAGATCCAGGAGTCCATAAGATAGGAGCCAAATCAAGATTTGATTCCTTCCTCTGGAGAAGGACAGTTATCGTAAGTGAACTCTCAGCATTGAGTAGGTACTGAAACTGTGAGTTTGTGCACACACAGACACACTCTTGAAGCCTCCATCTTTGAGACAGAAACAGTAAGCTGAGGGCTTGCTCAGCTGTGAGCTGCTTGCCTGGCGGCTTGCTCAGCTGAGAGGAGGACACAGCTGGAGTTGTCATGGCTTAACGCTCTGACTGCTCATAGATAGACTTAATTGATGAGAAGGAGACAAAGCGCTGTGGCCCAGGTGAAGTGGGACTGCAAATGGACTGGCAAGGGAAGGTTTGGGCTGCAAAAAAAATCCTTCCCTCAGGACCTCCTCATCTTGGCCATGGCTTGGTATCCTTGTATAAGGGTCAGCCCATGGCTATGGCTAGCATTACAATTATGAGAGACAAACCCTAGTGACGTATATGGAGTGAAGCTGCAAAGGTAGTGTCAAAGGAAAGCTTAACCACAAAGAAATTTCCCTTAACAATTTTTAAATTTTTATTATTCTTATTATGATTACTATTATTTATTTGAGGTCTTAGGGTAAGGCTCAGCACATGGCTTGGGTTAAGGCTGGGGCTAGATAGCGACAAAGCCTAGGGCTATGTGTGGAGTGGGACTGCAGAGAATCTGTCAAGGGAAGGTTTGGGCTACAGAATGGGTCCTGGGCAATTTTAGGGTTAGAAGAGAGACAGTTGCTAAGGGTCTATTTGTGGTGGGGCTGCAAAGGGGCTGCCTAGGGATGTTTTGGTCTGCAGAAGAATTGCCCTCAAAGACTTCAATCAGGGCCATGTTTGGGTTTACCTGGGTTTAAGGCCCTGGGCACATTGAGGGTGCGGAGAGGACAGTTCCTAGGGGTCTAGCTGGAGTGGGGCTGCTGAGGGAAGGTCTGGGCTGCAGAAGGAAATCTCTGGGGACTTTTTTATCTGGGCCACGTTTGGGGCTGTCTGCTGTTAAAGGTCTATGCGCTTCTAGCATTAAGGTTGGAAGAGAGACAAAGCCTAGGAATCTAGATGAAGCGGGGCTGCAGACAGGCTGGCAAGGGAAGGTGTGAGCTGCCAAACCAGTTTTTTCCTGAGAACTTTTTCATCTGTGCTAGGGTTTGGGTTTTCTGGGTTTAAGGGCTACCTGGCCACTTTAAGGGTTAGGATTAGAACAGAGACAAAGGTGAAGGTGGCGCTCCAGAAGAGATAGCAAGGGCAGGTTTGTGCATCACAAAGAATTGTCCCCTGAGAACTCTTCCATCTTGGCCATACCTTGGCGTGTTTGGCTAAGGTCAGCCCACAGTTAAGATGAGGGTTAGGGTAAGGGATATGGTTTATAAATGTTAAGTTCCCGGTGTGAGTTGTTTGGGGCACGTGTTGATGAGGATTTCATATGGGAGGTATTGCGATGAAGGAAGAGTTCTCCCCTGTGAAGGAATTCAGTCCCAAGAGAGCTTAAACAGCATCAGCAGCAGAATAGATCTTTAGTTTCATGAGAACCCTACCAGTGCCCAGTTATGTAGGACTTTTGCTTTTCATCTGGAACTCAGCCCTCTTTATATGCTATTTGTTTGGAATCAAAACTTAACTTTCCAGTTTCTGCTCAAGGCAGAAACTTCATGTTTTAACTGTTAAAAGTCAGGGATACGACTCCTGATAGCTGGAGTTCCCTGCTTGGCCCATTCAAACAGCATTCTCCAGACCATTTGACCACTCTTGTCACCATAATCTATCCATTAACCAATAACATGTCATTCTTTGAGGTTTCTCACATTTCCCATGGGCCCTACAATAAATATAACCTTACACAATCAATATACCTGGTAGTCCGCAGGCATCAACATTTTTTGTACAGTGAAAAGGAAAAAAAAAAAGATTTAGGAATGCATTTACCCAATTAAAGTAACTTGTGTTGCTGTGTTTTTCCTTGTCTCCTTTTCCTCCACTCCTTGGTACAAGGCACCCTGATATTTTGTGTTTGCCTTAATCTAGATACTAAATCTAACCATTTTTTTTGTCACAGACTGTTCACTCTGAAGGATTTTTCCCCCATGTCTTACCTGCATCCACTTGTCAAAATAGCTACACATTTCAGTGAGGCACATGAAATAACCTGATGTTTTACAAATTGCCAACAGTCTTCTGAGACAAATCTCTGTGCTTTGATGTGCTGAGAGCTGTTCTATTTTTTTCAATATGTACCTTCATACATTGTGACCCTGACTGTGATCTCAGAAAGTTAACAGGTTAGATTCTCTTCTGTCAGGAAAGACCTACAAAGCCTTACTTCTGGTTTTAGTCATTCAAGCAAAGAATCAGACCGCTGGTCAAGAGATAACAACTGTACAACAAGGAATTTGAGAACTAGCACTACAGATTCCACCAGATCCCCCAAAATAGGGTAGGATTAGGATCAGTCTTGTGTTTCTGCCTCCAAAGAGAAATATTGCTTTAGAATAAAAATGGGTGTATTTATTGTAACAGTACAGTTTGTAAAACTAATTTATTGGAACAACAACAAAGAAATTGAATGACCAATGAAAGAAATTTATGATCTAGAATAGAAGCAGAGGCTGAATTCAGCCTCTAAAAACTACAAATGGTATTTAGTTCTGATAGATAGAAAAGAAAGTGGTTTCCAGAAGTCATTAGCAAAGAGGTCTCTGATAAACTGGCTGCAATCTTTCTCATAGAATGGAAACAACTATGCAACTAGAGTTCCTGTTTGGTGCTATTTACAATTTTCTAATACTTCTAGAGCTGAAGGTAAATAGTGCTGGAAAGTTTGGTCAAAGGTGCTCAATGTTCAATAGTTCAAGGAGAAAAAATGAAGGAAAAAACCCTATTCCTCCAGGGAAACCTTTGTCTAATCTTAAAAAGTCTATAGGCTCTTTTCTCTGTCTCTTGGCTCCAGAGAAGACCTATGGGAACTGAGACAGGTGTATGTTTAGAATATGCTTTACTATAGAAAACAGCCTTACAAAAGAGCATTTGATACTACTGCTTTTAAAAGTGTTACCTGATTAAGAGCGATTAAAAACATGTACTCATGTACTCATCCTTTCCCTACTGGGAAATTACTTAACTTACTTGAAACATTTTTCAGTTTCAAAACCGGCTGTAATATATGGTCATTTATGATGTTATTAGTCTCCACAACCAGGTCTGAAACAATGAAACTTGTATCAGTACAGCGTTTCATTTTAAGTATGTCATTTTCATATTTTGTAGTGAGACCAAATGTGGCAAGTATATTAAAATAAGGAATGTAACTCCAATGAAATAAATGGAGCTATAACAGCAATTAATATGGTGCAGGATCCACACTGAAGTCTGCAGCTTTTTAATCATGAGACCCATATGATATGCTTTGCCATTTGTTTAGAAATCAGGATATTCTGGGATTGAAGCCAAACCAGAGACTTAGGTCTAAAATAAATTTTAGGTACCAGGCAAAAAGCAGCTTTCCTCAGGAAGACAATACAATATTTTAATAATAATACAAAGAACTTAAATTAGATGTACATTAAGAAACAATATTAAAAAGGCACAAATCAATTGCTGAAGGTTGGCAGGTGTCCATGTAAATATTCACTGCATTAAAAGCAAGATTCAAAAAATTAGCAAGTAAATACTGAAGGAAAAATTAATAATTTTCTTAATTAAACAAATGCAGTATTTTTTTTCCCACAGTGCAGCATCCTAGTTCTGATGTTCAACATTCAGCCAGGTTCAGTGATGTTCATGTGTGCCTTTATGTGCTTTCTTAGTGCTTTTTAAGTGAGAGATCAGTTGATATATTTATTAACTACAATATGCTAATTTTATATATGTATCACATAATACACAGTACAGTATTTATGAGATCTAATTAGTGTATCATAGCCATTGATATGGAAATGTTAAGTAACTTTGCAAACATGTATGTTGTATGTATGAATTCCAACTTAAAATTGTAAAATACAGATTTTATAAATCTGTTGTGCTGATTTATAGCAAAATATGTACTTACAGGTATCTTTCTTGGGATGATCTAAAACCATGTCTACATACGAATGATCCCTGTATCTTTTTCAGATGAGTTGTTTGTACTGCACCATTTTGTATTACTGTTGAAAATACACTATTTGTTCTTGATGAGAATTAAGGCTGTTGTGATGAATGGCGTAATGCAGTGCACTGGCTAGATTAATGAGTATATTTGCTAGTAATTTCATTACTTCAGTGCTTTGTTTTGTAAATTTTCTAATTAAACTCCTTTAAATACAACTTTTTTAAAGGAAGGCCTGAGTTCTGGGTTTTCCGAAATTTTAATATTTTCTCTTTTGTGTGAACAAAGACACGTTTTAAAATAAACAAACAGGGTCAAAAATTTTGATTGAAAACAGTGGATGATGCCAATTAACTCCTCACGACCCTACAAAACTGTTTTTTTTCACTTAGTTTTGTTTTAATCCATTGTACTCTTGGGAAGATATTCATGTTCCCCAAGTCCTAAACTAGTCAGTAAAGTTTTTGAAGGGTTTGCCTGATATGTCAGTTCATGAGGGTTAGGTATTTAAGAAGGAATTTGATGATTGTTACAAAGGTCTAGTAGATATTTCACTGTGGCCTAGTTTTTATTCGTGGCTGAGAAAAATTGATTTAGGGTTAATGGATCTGGAGGCAATACCTACTCATTAACTTAACTTTGTGCATATATTAACATTCCCAAACTGGGGGACAGACAGATACAAACTTTTTTTCTCTCTTGAACTCAGCATTATATAAAGACAGTAAGTATTACCTCTATTTTATACTTGACTTTACTAAATTAAGCATGCACTTGGAAGTTATGAGGTCTCAATGAGCACAGTGAGATTTGAACAAGCTGGGAAGGTCCTACTATGAGTTAATAAAATATAACTTGCTACCTGCTGTCTTTTTTCCTAGTATTTCCCATGTGCACGGCCAAAGGTTGAGTAGGGTATGAGAGCTAGCTGTTGGTGGTCAGCTTAAATTCTGTTGTATTAAATTTGTTCACTGTCTTCAGGTTTTTATGTCTGGTTTTGATTGCTTACGTGTTTGCGGAAAATGCATCTGAACACCCAGTTTATTTGATTCAGGAGTTTTCCCATGTTTAAGAACTAAAATTCATCAGCTCGATGTAAATGATGACAGTATTTTATGGAAAAAAACTATCTAGTGGCTTTGCTGGCAAAGATGTGTGCCTATCAACTAAGAAATTCCTTAATGTTATCCCCCTCCGGAGCAGATTATTAAAGATACTACTATTCTAGGTATCACAAGTCTCCTTACACAAAAGCTATTGTAAAGTTCGCCAAATTTCAAATACGTTTGGCAGAATGAGGAGCATTTTCATGTACCATAAAAACTTTGAATTAAAATTTACTAGTGTTTAGGAGTTTTTACTCAAGAAATCAGAACATGTTTGCTAACAAGTTTAAAGATTACCTTAAACTTTACAGTATGTGTAAATGTGTTTTCTTCAGGGCTTTTTAACAAAGCCTTACAATAGGAATAACTAAACACATAGTTTTTACTTAGCATTTAAGTAAAGCAGCCTATAAAGAGTTGGACCTATGTACTTTGGCTCTGAAAACCCACGTCCCCCTCTCTCAAGTTGCTAGCATTTATGTTACTAGTAAGCTGTAAAAGTGACTTTCATTTTAAAATGCAGGCAGCCAAGAGATGGACACATATCTGTGTCCATACACACTTGCTGAAGTCAGTTACAGAAGTCTAATCAAAAGTTGTATGTTCAAAATTGGAACAATTCTGTCTAATGCAGCAGTAATCCACAGTGTTTCTTTTATGCACAACCAGCATTTTTCCAGGTGCACTTGGTATATGTTCTTTAATGAGTTGTAATTCAAATAAACTAATTTTTCCCGTTTTACATTTGCAGACGTGTTCCTTCTCACCTTCAGTTTTAATCTGGCATTTTTCAGGCCAGATAGTTTTTCAGCCAATGTCATAGAGGAAATGAAACAGGGCTCCAAAGGGAAGCTGCCAGCACGTTATCTATGAAGAGGCTACCACATGTCCATAATACATTACACCATCTTGAGGCAAGTTCAGTCTTTGTTGTGAGCTATGTATTAGTACGGTTTCTTCTGAATAATTTATAATGTTGCTGTGCAAATTGGGTTAGTATTAGGAGCCCTAGAAATGTCAGGTTTCAAAATAATCCTCCTATTGGTAAAAGTATTCAGTGTGAAATACTATATTAAACACTGAAGCTGAGCTTTTGAAATCACAAAAGGCAGGAAATGCAGAGTTAGGGTTGCCATGGAAACCTTAACTCTACACCTTTAGGTAGGTAGTATGCTATGGTTTTAATTACTTCCTTTTATACAACTCTATATAGGTGTCCTCCCTTTATTATGTGAATTCTAATTATATTGAATGCTATTTATAATACATATTAATTGTACTGGCTACTGAGCAAACATCAGAAATTGGGCATTAGCTGTGGCTGACTGTATCTTGCACTGTTGAGGTGACTGTATGTGTATCTAGAAAATAATATTATGGCTAACTTACTGGCCAAGGTATTAAAAAAGTGCTTTTTCTGAGTTAGAATTGCACACTCTTGCCATCCCATTACAGTGTATCATCATAAGAAGAGCAAAATCTTAGAAAACACAGGCAATTTACAGGAGGTAAACTGAAAATGGTACTTCATGGAAGTTTAAGCAGGATGATGGTACACTTCTTCAGCAAAGCGTGAACGTACAGCGTTAGTGCTTTATGAATGTGCGTTGTTCCCTCCAGTACTTCATCTTGCACTTCACAGCACATAGCTTTTGCTCCTTCTCCTCCAGTTTCCTTCCAAACAGCTTGGTGAGCAGTATGAAGCCTCTGCGAAGTCTGCATTAGGCTGCAAACCTGAAAATTCTCCAGCCCAATTCAGACTTCCTGTATCTGCTTGCTAAAGGGGCCGATTTATATGAAGTTTTGTCTTCTTTTAATTAGCCATTGGCTCCATTGATATGCAAAGAATGCCCAGATGTTGAACATTAGGAATCTCACGTCGAGAGACCCAGCAGCAAGCTAACATCTTTAGTATGGTATCTGGAAAGGTGTAGCAAATGGTATGGTACATTGCTCAGAAAAAGTCCTCTGTCTATGACAGCAATTCATATGATGTCTGGGAGAATGTTTCAGGAGAGGGCACACTTGCAACTGAAATTTCCAGTACGTTCATTAAAGTTTGGAAGATTGTAATCAAAATACTATAAATAAAAGGATGCACTGTGAGAAAGATGTTAAAATGAGCATCATTAATTTTTGTTTCTCAAATTGCTGGTAGCACTTTTGGCAGCACTGTTTGGGTAACAGTAAATATGTTTCTAGAATGTATAAATATTAAATAGGTGAGCATGATGTTCAGGTAAAATAAAATCTTTGTATCCACAGTTTCCATTGGCAACTACTTCCTAGAAAGCCAAAGACCAGCCTTTAAATGTGAAAGAGAGAATGTCGCTGCCTCTTGACAGCTGGGGTGGCTGCTCCTCCAAGCCCTCTGCCAGCAGGCTCACCAGGAGGACCACACAGCTACGCTGAGGCAGGCCACGAGTTTGCCCGTGCCGTTGTCCCACTAGTCATCTGCTGACAGCAGCGACTCGGTGCTTGGCCTTGCTCCCACCCCTCTTTCAGACCGCTAAATTTTCTGGCTTGGTCCGTCGTGGTCGTTTTCAGCGAGCTGCAAGTGCGGCCGGCAGGGGCGCCCTCTGTGCGGAGAGGCTGGCGCTGCCCGGTGCGGGACACGGCCGGTTCCGGCCGGTTCCAGCCGGTTCCAAGGGACGCAGCCCGGGGAGCGGCCGGGCCAACCCGAGAAGCCGGTGGCGCCCGCGTGAGGCGGCATTTCAGGAAGGGTACGAGGCTGCCCTGCCTCCGAGGGTGTGTGCGGCTGTGAGTGGGGCAGGCTTTAGGAAAACAGTTTGTTCGGCTGTAGAACTGCAAGAGCCGGAACCGTGTAACCGCGAGGTCGCCGCACAGTATCACTGCAGGGTATGTATCAAAAGTTGTCGATTTCCTGCTGTGACAAGCGCAAGGATATATATTGTGTGGTCAATTAATATGCTGGTTCTGAAAATCAGATGTGGCCTTCCAGCTCGGCTTTTTTGAAAATTTCTGAACGTCTGAGTTGTGCTCTTTGTGGTGCTCCCTGTAAGGCACAGACATAGACTTACACAAGAAGGCTTCCTAAGGGTCATACGGTTCCTATGAAGTAAGTGAATCTGCTGTCCAAATGTAAAGGGCTAACTACAGCAGAAAGGAGGGTGGGAAGTGTAATGAACGGGTTAACTTTGTTCATGAAATCAAGGAGGGGGAAGAGACACATTGAGAGTTAACATATGCCTGGTGTAAATAACAAAGCTTGCTTAAGTGATGTGTAAAGGGAAGAGGGCAATGGCTATAACTTACTAGATAAGGAGGGGGGGAAAGAACAACAGCAATAACTTACTAGATGTTGTTATAGACGCTCGTGACAAATTGGAGGAGCCAATTTGTATTAAATAAAAGATCGAATTTATTAGCAAGCGATAAAAGAGCAAAACAGCGCTGGGCGGCCGGGGAGACAGTGCTCCGCCACAAGCTCGCACTCAAACAGGGGAAGAGCCTCTTTATTTATACAGTCTTTTTAGTCCCTGATACCTGACGGCTGGCTGGTATCTTCGGTATCTTGTGCCATCAGGTGTTAAGTGGTCGTAATTTGCCTTTAGGTGGTTGTTGGGATGAAGGCCGAAGTCTTCCTCAGCTGTTCTTTAGGTGACTCAAGTCCCATTCATGCTCTGTAAACGTCTCTCTACATATGCTAATCATCGGTACTCATGGTCTTAGATAAGTGAAGAATATTCCTTCCTCCATATGCGATTTCATGAACAAAGTTAACCCGTTCATTACAATCCCCCCTTTTCTATTTTATCCTGATTTTGTTCATTAAATCGATCTAATACTTCTTTTGCCCGCCCGAGGATAGGATTAATTCCTTCATCCTCTATTTGTTCATATTGTTTTCGCAACAGCATTAAGTGTGCAGCTTCTAAGCGCCCTTTAACAACAGCGATCAACTTATTAAAAATGCATGGCCCGAAAGTCAAAAATAAGATCAACAAGATAAGGGGTCCTGTAATAGTTGACAATAGGGTGGTTAACCAGGGTGAATAATTAAACATAGACTCATACCAGTGCTTCCCTGTCTTTCTTTCGTTTTTCTAACCCCTCCCGTAGCTTGGCCATTGTATCTCTAACTACTCCAGTATGGTCAACATATACACAACACTCCTCCCGTAGGGCTGCACATAACCCCCCCTGCTGCATGAACATTAGGTCTAAGCCCCGTCTGTTTTGTAATACTACTTCTGATAAAGACCTAACAGACTGTTCTAGGGCTGTCATGGCTTTTTCTATCCTAGCCAAATCCTCGTCGACTGCTATTCTTAAGGATTGAAATTTTTGATTTTGTTGTACGAGGGAGGTTATTCCTGTACCAGCTCCAGCAGCTCCGACTGCTATGAGGGTTGCTACCGTGAGGGCTGTCAAGGGCTCACGTTTTTGTATGTGATGGGCCTGAGTAGTTTGATAGTCATAAACAAAATCTTCGGGATGGTAAATAAGCCTAGGTATTACAGCTACTTGTATACAATATTCAGTTATCCAGTTAAAAACCTTTAGGGATATACAAGGTGTAACCCCAGTTTGGGAACAGATCCACTTAGTATTATCTGCAGGAATTAACCACTCAGCTGTTATTTCTCTTGATTTGTGAATTGTGTTACACAGGTGTCGTTTGTCTTTTGGGACATTCCCTATACATCTTCCTTTTCCTGATACTTGGGACATTGTTATCCCTTGCTTACGTCCAGATTCTTTATTCCATAAGCACTGAGCTGGGTTTGTTCCGTTGGCCTTTTTAAATCTAATGTCCACCCCAATAGCTTCATAAAAGGGTGGACGAATGCTGTAACATAACCAACAATGCTCAGTTATATTAGGGTAGGTGGCATTCAGTACCTGATAACTGGCTTGGAGCATATCCCACAATGGGCTGACTTCGGGTGTAAGAGTCGAGGGTTTGATTTTTGTTGATACGCCTGGGGTGTTATTTTCAGTGATGTTTATATTAGGAGAGATTGTAACATTATGTACAATACTGTTACTATCATCTTCCTTTGCTATGACTGGATTTGGTCCTACACCAGAGGGTTCATTGGGCACCGGCTCCTTTTTTATTAAAATTATTCCCCCTGTATCAGTGCCTGGTTCCCAAAACCTGATTCCCCAAGTTCTCCCTATAGTCCATCCTAGATCTTCAGGTTTCGAAACGTTAAGATAAATATGCCAACATGTGCCTCCTCGAACCGTACCCTGAGGTCCATAGGTGGGTTTTTGACATCCTGGCGGTCCCCATCCTACAGTTAAAAATTGGTCTTTCCCTCCCCCTGGTGTCCATTCTGATGCTATTGTTTCACAGTAATATTCAGTTGGGTGATTGCAATATCCTTTTCCTGGATTGTTAGCTGGACACATATAAAAGGCTTTACGCTGAACTGTATACTTGCGAGTATTCTCATCAATGGGAGCCCATCCATGGTATGACCTTACTAGGGAACTTAAGTGGGCCGTGAAAGAGGGAGCGCCTGGGGTAATTCTGTTTTGTATGATAACTGAGTGTTCTAGTTGTATTAGTGACCACTTGAAGGGTTGATGGCTGACATTACCAGATACCATAGGCCCAACAAGTAAATACCACAGTAACATCATCCAAACACGGATTGCTGGTGGGGTTTCCCAAGGAACACCAATGGGTGTTGATGTCAATTCCCGATTATCTCTTTGCCGGGGCATACCTGGTCGGGCTCCCAGAGTCCATTCCTCCTCTCGAAGTGTCTGTTTTTCGCCATTACCCGCCGATGATCTCATGGTGTACTCACACTCCCTTTTCCGTACGCCTCTGCCTACTTCGCCTACTCCGGTGCCTGGAGCAGCGAGGTTTCTCATCTTCTCGGCAGCAGTCGTACTTCTTAAGGGCGTGTTTTCCACTTGCAAAGCCCTTACGGGACTCAGCTCCTCCCCGGGAACTGTGTAGAATATTTTATATTACCTGGGAAATGACAAGACACTCGCAGGATTCAGGGTTATAGGAGCTTCGGGTTGGTTAGGGATTTCCTGTAGCTACCCCCTCCCCCGTAAGGCGGATGCGTTTAGTCCCCTTCTCCTTTGGGTACACTGTGTACAGCCGTCCCTAAATGGGTGGCTGTTCCTGCAGTGTGTCCACCAGCATTCCTTATACAAATTTTATTTAAGAGTAGACGCTATTCTAGTGATAACGTCTAGCTCGCTTCCACGTGAATCTGATAGTACACCGCCTTATAGTTTCAGGTACTAATAATTCCTACCCACAAATTAGTCTATTAATTTCCACTCTATTCAATTGGTCTCCACGGGAATTGGTACTCTCGACACTTCATACAGTAATAATGTCCCCTTCTAGAACTACAATACCATTTCTGACCGTACAGTTACAAAACACTCAACTCCAATGGTTATGGTTACGATGCTTTAAACACGGAATCCCACTAAATATTCCGGTGGTCTAGGGACCTTAGTCCCCTCTTCACAATAAAAAAGTAAGTACATAAAAAGGTGAGTCCTGCTAATTTATGTATATATACCAGCTCCGCTGGTTTGATGAGGTATCTGTTCTGTAAGCCAAGGAGTAAAGTTTACCATCTGTAAATTCTCTCCAGGTGACACCTGGAACCACTGGTATTAACTAGGTTTTACCGTTCTTCCAAAAGGATTTATTCATTCATGCAGTTCCTTTTTCTTCCTTATCACTAGTTTTAAGTCCTCTGAAGTCTTTGTTACTTCCCACTGATCTCTGGGTAAAGGTCCTTTAATTCGCGAGGCGTGCGTCCATCCTCGTTCTGTAGTCCGGACAGCAGTTTCTGTGGTAAGTAAAACAAGAAAGGGCCCCTCCCACCTAGGAGTGAGAGAGGATTCTTTCCAGGCTCTGATTAATACCATATCACCTGGCTTTACTGAATGTATGGATATATCCAGGGGCGGCCTCTGTACTACCATTCCTTTCTTTCGCAATTTCTCTCTCCTTTTCATCAGCTGAACAATATAAGGGTTAATACTATCTTCATCTAAAGTAGGGTAATTGGCTGGGCATTCCATATCATAGGGCATGCCATATAACATTTCAAATGGGGAAATTCCAGTATCTGTTCGGGGCTGAGTCCGAATATTTAATAAAGCAATTGGCAAACATTTTACCCATGACATTTTGGTTTCTATCATTAACTTAGTTAATTGTTTCTTTATTTCTCCATTCATCCGTTCTACTTTCCCGGAGCTTTGGGGGTGCCAAGGTGTATGGAACTCCCATTTAGTTCCAAAGGGGGCTAGAGCTTCTTTTATTACTTTGGAAATGAAATGTGGGCCTCTATCTGAATCAATAGTTTCAATATTTCCATATCGCGGTATGATATGTTCCAAAAGTACTTTTACCACTGTATTGGCAGTTGTCCTAGCAGTAGGGAACGCTTCAATATAGTGAGTGAGGTGGTCCACCAATACAAGTAAGTGTTTATATCGCCCTACTTTAGGGAGATCAGTAAAATCAATCTGTATTTTGGCGAATGGTCGGTGTGCCAATTCCCGTCCCCCTTGTACTTTTTCTCTAAGATGATGCTTATTGATCCTCTGACACGTTAGGCACCCCTGTACGATTCCCTTGGCTACATTATAAACCCCAATACACATGTATTTTATTGCGAATTGATCAACCAGCGCTTGGACACCCCAATGAGTCTTTGAGTGCATACCTCTCATTATTTTCCATGTTAGTGCTTTTGGTAATACTTGTCTCCCATCGGGTAGTTCCCAATTACCCTCTTTTTCCACTACTCCCATTTCCTTCAATTTATCCATTTCTGGTTTACTAAACTGTGGGCTAAGGATTTTTGCTGGCGTTTCACCTGCCAGCGGGGCGATGGTCACAGCAAGTAGTGCTGCCGCCTTGGCTTCCTGGTCAGCAAGATTATTCCCTCGAATTTCGGGGGTTGTTCCTCTTTGGTGTCCCTTAACATGTATTACAGCTATTCGCTTGGGCCCTCTTATTGCTTGTAGAATTTTGACAATGAGTTTCTCATGAACCAAACCCCTTCCTTGAGAATTAATAAGTCCCCGTTCCTCCCAAATTTTTCCAAAAGTGTGTACCACTCCATACGCATATTTTGAATCAGTGTACACGGTTCCCTCTTTGTCCTTCAAAAGTTCCAATGCCCTAAGTACTGCATATAACTCACATGCCTGCGCCGACCAACTAGGACTGAGGGGTCCAGATTCCTTTACTTTTAGGCTCCCCCCGTCCACAATTGCATATCCTGACTTCCTTTTCCCTGCTATTACTCGAGATGATCCATCAGCAAATAGCTTTTCTCCCTCCCCTAATTCTACCTCCTCTAGATCTGGCCTAATTTTTGTTTGTTGTTCTATGGTTTGGAGGCAATTATGTGTTAACTCTTCTTCAGGACCTCCATACAAAAATTGCGCCGGGTTCTGTAAGCTCGTTGTTCCGATCTCTAATTTAGGGGAATGGATCAGGATCCCCTCATATTTTAAAAGCCTAGCATCGGTGATCCATTTTTCAGCCTTTTGTTGGAGAACCCCTCGAATATTATGGGGGGAGAACACTTTTAATTCACTTCCAAATGTTATCTTATTTGCTTCTTCCACTATCAGGGCTACAGCAACAACTGCCTGTAAACAGGTGGGCCACCCTCTGCTGACGGGGTCTAATAATTTGGAAATATACCCTACAGGTTTCTTTTTCCCTGCCCACTCCTGGGTTAAAACTCCATATGCTGTCCCCTCTTCAGTGGCCACAAATAAATAAAAGGGTCTCCTCACATCAGGCAGACTCAAGACAGGAGCGTTAACTAGATCAGCCTTGAGACTCTCTAATCTCTCTTCATCCTCCGGGGTCCATTTAAGCAACCCATCTATAGTTAATTTTTGATACAAAAATCGTGCTTTCGCACTAAAGTTTTCAATCCACTGCCTACAATACCCAAATAGTCCCAACAATTGTCTAATCTGTCGTTTACTCCTCGGGGCTTTTAGTGATAAAATTCCATTTACTCGTTCGGGGTCCAACTTTTTAGTCCCCTTGCTTATCCAGTGTCCTAAATATTTCACCTCTTTTTCCACAAACTGTAGTTTTGGCCGTGATACCTTGAGGCCTTGAAGGCCCAAGAAATTTAACAACCGTATGCTTTCTTTTCTGACTGTTTCTTGATTTTCTCCTGCTAACAATAAGTCATCCACATACTGTATTAGTATGACCCCATCCTGCAGTTGGTATTCCCGTAGAACCCGTTCTAGGGCTTGTCCAAATAAGTTTGGGGATTCTGTAAACCCCTGGGGGAGTACAGTCCACCTTAACTGCTGTCTCCTATGAGTGTCTGGGTCTTCCCACTCGAAGGCAAAATAATCTCTACATTCCTCCTTTAGAGGGCATGACCAGAATGCATCCTTAAGATCTATTACGCTATACCATTGGTTCTCGGGTCCCAACTGACTCAGCAGGGTGTGTGGGTTTGCCACTACCGGGAACCGGCTGACAGTCCGTTTATTGATTTCCCTTAGGTCATGCACCAACCGATAGCTACCATCGGATTTTTTTACTGGTAGAATCGGGGTATTAAAAGGGGACATGCAGGGTTCGAGTACCCCCTTTTCTATTAGTCTCTCGATCTCAGGTTTTAGTCCCCCTTTCCCTTCATTAGATATGGGATATTGTTTAATTCTCACTGGAATCTCGGGGTTCTTAATAACCACCTCAAATGGTTCAATATCCAGTTTTCCAACCGTTTCGGGAGTATACCACACTTCGGGGTTAATTTGTTTCTCGTCTACCTCTGTAAGAGGACAAAGCCTAATTTTTAACTCTTCCTCTTCCACGTCTACTCGAATCCCCATTCCTATGATTAAATCCCTACCTAATAGGTTATATTCCGCTTCAGGTACTAACAAGAGCGTTCCGATTCCGCATCTGCAACTTGATTCCACCGCCACATCTTTTATCACGGGGACCCTGAAAGGTTCCCCTTTTGCTCCAATTACATTAACTTTATCCCCGGATATTTTACATCCCGGAGGTAATGATTGTACGGTAGACCTTTCGGCTCCGGTATCTACAAGAAAGGTCACCTCCTGGCGCTGAGGACCCACTTTTAAAGTTATCAAGGGCTCCTTTTTACCGGGGGTCCTCAGCACATAGAGCCCCTGACCCCGCTAATCCTCCTGGAACATTTTTTCATCCTGAATCCTTTTTCTACATTCTCTCTTCATGTGCCCTTTTTTCCCACAATAGAAACATTCCACGGCTTTATCTCCTCTCCTCTCCATTCTTCCCTTATCTCCCCCATCGGGCCTACAAGGTCTCCTTATCACACCCTTTTGTCCTTCCCTTACTGTTGCAACCAGCAGTCTAGTCTGCCGCTTTTCAGTTTCTTCTTCTCGCCTCACATACACTTTCTGAGCTTCTCTAAGTAATTCATCCAACCCCCGCTCCTGCCAGTCCTCAATTTTCTCCAACTTCTTCCTAATATCTTCCCATGATTTGGCCACGAACTGAGTTTTCAGCAACGCTTGTCCCACAGGAGTGGCAGGATCTACCCCAGAGTATAACTGGAAGCTTTTCCTTAACCTTTCAAGCCATTCTGTTGGGGTCTCATCTTTTTTCTGCCTTTCACTAAAGGCTTTATTAATATTCTGTCCTCGGGGAACAGATTCCCGTATCCCCTGTATTATAATTGTTCTCAAGTCTGACATATTATTCCTGTGAGCCGGATCCTGATTATTCCAGTTTGGCTGATTTAAGGGCCATTTTTGATCCGCCGCCGGGCCAGCCTGATGTTGCTGGTCCCACAGCCTTATCCCAGCCCCTCTAATCATGTCCCTTTCTTCTACGGTAAATAATATGCCCAGGATAGACTGTAATTCATCCCACGTGTACAAATTTGGTCCCAAGAATTGATCTAACCTCTCGGCTACCCCCAGGGGATCATCTAACAAACTCCCCATTTCTTTCTTAAATTCCCTTACATCCCCTGTATTAAGGGGAACTGCCACATACCCCGTTCCCGGTCCCCCCTGTCCATCCCCGCCAGGTACTAACATTTCTCGAAGAGGAAACAATCTTTCCTCTTCTCTCCTTATTTTATTGCGTGCAGACCTTCTGGGAGGGGGTGTCGGGGTCGAGGAATTACGTTCCGAATCTGACCCTTCCTGGGCCTGGACTATTTCCTGGCCTTGGAGTGGGTCCTGAGGAGGAGGAGCATAGGGAGGGGGCCAAAGGGGGTCCTCAGCATCTTTTCGAGGTTTATCTGGTCTGTTTTCCCTTAAGGCAAAGAGGAATGACAGTTCCCGGGATTGGGAAATCCATAAGGCAGCATATTCACTTTCCTCTGGGCTGGCTGGTGGTCTCTTATTGTTTACCCATATATTTAATTGTTGACACACCCAATCCTCAGAGGACCCGAACACAGGCCAGAGTACATGAGGATTGCTGAGAGGTTTTCCACCCCAAACCTCAATACAATAACTAATCATCTTTTCCTTAGACCTATCCTTTCTCCTTGGTGAACTGTCCCAATATCTTAACATCAGGCCTAGGGGACTATCTGGGGGTATGTCTGGTAACTTACTTCCCTTCCCCATCCCCATGGGTCCAGAGGGCTTGCTTTTCCTCTGTCCCATCTTCCGAGGTGCCTTTATCCACACACACACTCACTTCCCCTCAGTCGTGACTCGCTCCCTCGCGGGCTACGAGAACTGCACTACTGGAGGGTCCGCACTCGTGCGATCTCAGAGAGACCTCACACACAATCACACCTCGGGATAACCACCCCAACCAAACGGCTCACGCTTTATATACTCACCCGCTCCCGGGGTCTTCGTTTGGTCTTCGTGCACAAAATTTAAGGGGTCCTGCAGGTTCTTTTGCTCAGTTATCGTAATTTTAGAGGGGTTCGTGGATCCAGGGTGTGGTGACGACACCTCCTCAAGACGGGGCTATCCGGGGATAGGGCGCCTCCCCGCTTGAAAGGGTCCGCACCAAAGAACCTGGATCTGAGTCACGGCACCAAGTTTGTTATAGACGCTCGTGACAAATTGGAGGAGCCAATTTGTATTAAATAAAAGATCGAATTTATTAGCAAGCGATAAAAGAGCAAAACAGCGCTGGGCGGCCGGGGAGACAGTGCTCCGCCACAAGCTCGCACTCAAACAGGGGAAGAGCCTCTTTATTTATACAGTCTTTTTAGTCCCTGATACCTGACGGCTGGCTGGTATCTTCGGTATCTTGTGCCATCAGGTGTTAAGTGGTCGTAATTTGCCTTTAGGTGGTTGTTGGGATGAAGGCCGAAGTCTTCCTCAGCTGTTCTTTAGGTGACTCAAGTCCCATTCATGCTCTGTAAACGTCTCTCTACATATGCTAATCATCGGTACTCATGGTCTTAGATAAGTGAAGAATATTCCTTCCTCCATATGCGATTTCATGAACAAAGTTAACCCGTTCATTACAGATGTGAAATATATTAACCTGATTCGTGTCAATATAGAACAACGATAGGGCCGCATGGTGAAATGTGACCCTCTCTGCATATGTAATCTTTAACCGTTTTGCTTGATCTTGTATAACCGTAGGCCTAAGGGAAGTAGGAGAGTATGTATATAGTTCTTGCAAAAGCCATATAACAGTAGGGAATTACAAAAGTTGGAAACGAAATAAAATCAGACATCAAGTAGAAGTCGAAAAATACTTCACACGGTCTCTCAGAAGTAGCAGAATCCTATAGTTGCAAAGGTTTAAAGAAAAAAAAGCGGGGGGACTAATATAGAGAACAAACTGCTTATTGCTTAATGATTGTCTCTCTGTAACTTTACATACCAAGGACTGGTGTTTGTCAAGGATTAAACCTGTCAGAGACTGGTACTGGTACTTAGGAATGATGAGCAAGAAGGAACCAAGAGCGATCACAAGACTTAATTAAGTGTTCGATGAATTTACGATCTTGTTAAGAAGACACAAGTAGAGGCCTTGCTTGAATAGATAAGGCCAGAAAAGATAAGAACTCCTGCCTTTTGTTCCCATCCTTGTAGATAATTTAGCTTAAACTAACCATATGGTGCTATACCACTAATGAGAACTTAGATAATAAGAACACTAACAAGCACTAAGGTATCAAAACATGTAAAGGACCATACTGCACAGAATCACCTGAGGAGGGTCAAATAGCGGACAAGTGAGGAAGACTATGGAAGACCACCAGAGGACTCCTAAAGACCACCAGAGACCTTCAATGCGCCTGTGTAAAGGACATTTACATATGTTAATAGTTTCCCGGAAAACTAATGAATATGTATAACATTTCTCAGGAATCTAGTGAATATGTATGTAGAACCTGTACTTAACCTGCACAATTCGACCTGACGGTGCGGGCCTCTGGCGGAGCGTTGTCACCCCGGCCGCCCAGCGCTGTTTTGCTCTCTTATCGCTTGCTAATAAATTCGATTTTTTTATTCAATACAAATTGGCTCCTCAAATTTGTCACGAGCGTTTATAACAGGAAGGGGAGGGGTTCATCCCTATGGCATCTCTCAGGGTGCTGCTGGCTGTTTTACCTTTCAGACTACGTGTACTGGTCAGTTGATGTGTAACGGAGTGTCTGCGTTTGTACGGCTAAAATGAAGCACCCGATGAGATGTAAGGCTGAAAGGTAAATACTTAGTAAAGGTGCTCTGTCCTGGGGGTTAGCACCGATTTTGAGCCCTTCTGACTGACTGAGACGGTAGTGGACAAACAAGGGCCTAAATGTCTGGCTGTATGCAGGCCCAGGAAAAAGCATTAACATGGAATCATGAGGAAAAAATCACAACCAGAATCTCTTATAGTTCAAAATTATTCTTAAAGCACCTGGGGAACTGTAAAATGGTGATTTTGGAGCATTAGTTGAGCACTAACAGTACTTTAAGCCCAGTATTCCTAAGCAGCGTAGGTTACTTGTAGTAGAATCTTATGGCAGCACGAAGAAAATACCAGCTAGAAACAAATACCTGCTAGGTTTCACTATTCCCTGCTAAGAGCTTGCTGTGTATCAGTGGAGAGAAAAGCCCAACAGTGCTAGAGAGGATTTTATTAAAAGAATGATCCTGTGCTCCCTTTCCTTGCTAGCAAACTTCAGGTTAGAAGTTCACCTGTCCCCACAGAGGTGCTGCTTCTTCAAAGTATTTACAGTGTCCCTTATTGAGCACTACAGCTGTGTTCCTTCAGGGCACTAAATGCACTCTTCTGTGCCAAGTCCTGTCCCAGTAGAGATCCTGTTGGAATACATCATTGCTCCCTCCCTGCCTCCACACGTAGGTTTCCTAAAGAAAACCAGAGCAGCTGGGGGAAAGAGGGAAATGTTGCTTCCCAACAGATACCTGGGATTTGGTCAGGGGACACCCTCTACCTCCTAGTGAGATCTAGGAACTTCTCTCAGATCCCCTGGTTTAGATATATCCAATGGCCATGTGAAGCACCTCCATGGAGCCTCTGAAAGAAAACTATTTCAGAAAGACTAGTTTCTCCATACTGCCTCTGTAGTGAATGTATGTTCCTGTAGAGTAGAAGCTCCATATTGTGAACTTCATCCATGGCAGAGTTACCTTTTGTGCATCAGCATGAATGAGAATCTAGAGAACTAAACTTCCATGAATTTATGTAAACTTAGAGAAACATTACAAAAAACTAACAACAATGGACAAACCTATAGTCATGTTGCCTTGCCAGACTTTAGAAGGTATCCCAAAAGTTTTATTACTGCAAATGCCATAGAACCCTACACTAACCTTTGCCTGTTTTGCTCTTATATTTAATCAGATATCCCAGAGACGGTATCTTAAGCTAATAATAAAACGGGCCCTTCAAAATATTCCATGTAAGCACACCCAGGCTGTTGCAGTTCTACTGGTCTATTCAACGTAACTAAACAAGATCAAGATAGTGAATGCACATCCTTTAATGTACTGCATTTTGTGCAGATAATGCACCACTCGACTGGTGGTTATGTGCATACTTTTCTTTCTAAGTCTATACCCACAATTTTTCCACAGTCGGCTCAGAGGATGAACTAAAAAAAAATTTGCTCTGTGCTTTTGTCACTAATTTCCTTGTACCATAATAGATTTCTTCGTGGTGAGATTAAGTGGATCTAAACTTGGACAAAATGCAGATGGTTTACTGTACTAATAAAATTAAAGAAAACCAACAAAGAAATAATACCAGTAATGAACGCATCAGCCAGGAAACACATTTAAAGAGAAGCAGTGTGGCTGACTTGACAGGCCAGTAGTTTGGGCCTCAGAACTCAAGGGCCATATTAGCAGACCTGCTGGTTTCTGATGACTTTGGACAGGGTAATTAATTCTGTGATTTTTTTTTTCTCCTGACTGTCTGTTACGTGGGATAGTGATAGTGTAAATATCTGAAATTTCTTAACCTCTGAGGTAAGAGCCACATCTTAGAAATATTATTAGAAAATGTAACTGAATTATGTCATGATTTGTATTTGGAAGCAAATAGGCTATTTCTGCTTTCTTCTTAGTTTCTGTGGGACATTAATAAGGATTAGAGAAGGCATCAAGTTTTATCTTTGATTTCTTTTTTTATCTAATTCACTATATGCTGACTGACACCTTGAAGCTGAGAATTTTTTTTTTTACTTTTCTTCTGCCTAATCCATATTAGAAAAAACATGTATTTTTTTCTTCCCAAAAGAAACTGTTGCACCTTTGTGCCTCCATAATCACTTATTGAAACCCTAGCCCACTTAAGTCAGTAGCAAAATTTCAGTTTAAGAGGCTAGTATTCTCATTAAGACTTTATTGCTCTGGAGGGAGCATAAAGATAAGAAGCTGTCAAAGCCTTTGAGTTCTCAGAAAACTATGGAATATGTTTAAATATAAAATTAATTGAATCAGCTTTTTCTTATAAAACTATATGAATTTTAGTATGAAAAACATTCCAAGCTTGCTGATAAATGGATTAGTTATTTTAAAATTGAGTTTGAAGAATTTTGTCAACTTCAGCATGGTTTTTCTCTTGTAGGACACTGTCCTTCATACCGTCACTTCAGGCCACAAGAAATAGCCACAGTGGAAGAAAGTATAAATACAGTCCAGTTCACCATGACTGAAAACTGTGCTTATAATCTTCCTTATCTCCTGCTGAAAGGCTTGAGGGTGGTGAGGAAAATGGGATTGAAAGAAGAGAAAAATATTTTAAGTGATACTTCAGGGTGAAGAGCAATTACAACTAACTGCAAAATGGGTATGTTCCTCCCATGTTGTAGTGCTGGAGTTATTTTTTGGCCCTCCTGCTGACTACTGAAGGATATATCAGAGGTTCTTTTTGTGTCCTTCCCTGCTCCTTCAGATCAGCCAATGCTAGGATGCTTTACAACTTTGTAATTCATCCATGAGCTGCTTTTTGCATTCCCACACACTGAATAACCAGCTGAGAAGATAGGTATCTAGTTTCTTTCTTTTATTCTTTCCTTCTCTCTCTTTTGGCCGTGGACGGTGGAGGTTGCTGTTTTCTTTTTTATATGGAACTGGCAGCCTGTCTTTGTTTCCTGTCATAACCAGGAAGAAAGACACCTCTACCCCTTGGCCGAATTCAAACCCTTTTCTTTCTCCTAGGACAAATAATTTGAAAAGGACTACCTGAAGTTTTCACAATTACTGAGACACTTCTTACTCATCTATAGGATCTAATGCAGCAGTACTCCACCTTTAAAGGCCTCCTGTTCTGTAAGAATGTTGACCCACCCTTCTGACATTTATACGTATGCTCCATCTTCTGCTGTTGCCCAGGGCTTTTTCTCTTGCCATGTAGATAACTGTCTCTATTCTTTGGTCTGCTTTCTACTGTGGTGGCATGCGCTTCAATGCTCTCCTCTTAATGTAACTCTATCACCTTTTCTCTCCCCAACATCCTCAAAACAGCAACCCACTCATATACAAAACTTAAAGTAAAGTATATCCTGACTCTGTTGAGTTCAAAACCTGTGCTACCCATCTCAGTTTCCAGCAGATAATCAGCTTCTTGTACTCCTAGTAAAAAACACTTTCCTTGCCCCCACTAAAATTCTCTCTATTCCAGCTGACTCTCGGGCCTCCTTCTCTCTACTCTCAACCTCCTCCTCTGCTCACAACGCCAAGTTACTCCAAAGGAATTAGTGCTTCATCTCTTTCCTTTTGTATCAGAATGAATTTTTTAGATGTCTCTGTTGCCTCATACTTAAAAATTACCGCTTCACTAATTTATTATTTCCTTTCCATCCAGGCTGCCTTTGGTTACCTAGGCATGGCTGGAATGAACTTTCTGCTGTCAGCAAATGCTAGTCACACAAGATAAGAAAGGGAGAAAAAGCTAAGAAACTTCAAATGACGTGGCAGTAGAGTCAACACGAGGACTCAGAAGACCATCACCTCAGAGTTTCTGCCATGCTAAAGCAGAAGTTGGAGGCCAGTAACTAGCAGTGTACCCTGGGGTCAGTACTGGGTCCAATATTTTTCAACATTTCCATTAATTAATTCTATGATGGGGCAGAGTGTACGCTTAGCAAGTTTGCTGATGACACAAACTTGGGAGGAGTGGCTGATACACAAGAGATTGTGCTGCCATCCAGAAGGACCTCAGTGGGCTGGAGAAGTGGGCTGAAAGGAACATTACCAAGTTCAACTAGTGGAATTAAAAAGTCCTGCACCTGGGGAGGAACAAGCACATGCGCCAGTATATGCTGGGGGCTGACTAACTGGAAAGCACCTTTGCAGAAAAGGATCTGGGGGTCCTGATGGACACCAAATAGAAAACGAGCCAGAAATGTGCCTTGGTGGCCAAGAAGGCCAACAGTCTCCTGGGCTGCATTAAGAGGAGGGTTACTGATGGTTGAGGGGGGAGAGAGATGGGGCTGCTCAGCCTGGAGAAGAGAAGGTTCAGGAGGATCCCATCAAGGTGTACAAATGTCTGGAGGGAGGGTGTAAAGACATACCTGGGCTTTTGCCACTGGTGCCCAGTGACAAGAGGCAGTGGGCACAAATGGGAACACAGGAGGTTCCTCCTGAATATCAGGAAACACTTTTTTACTGTGAGGGTGATGGAGCAACAGCACAGGTGGCCCAGAGAACTGGTGGCAGGTGGGGAGGGCAGCCCTTGGCACTGGCTGTCCCACAGGGCTGCTTCTGCTGCCGCTTTTCAGCCTGCAAGCAGACCCTTCAGCGGGCCTTGCCTCCCCTCTCCCACTGCATTTTGGGACTTTCTTTGCTTTTCTGTTCCTAGTGCCAGGAATACTCGGGTGCTTTGAACATCTCTCTTGGCAGGACATGGCATCGAGTGCTGAGGAGGCTCTGAAGCAGAGCAGCTCTGCCACGAGGGCCACCACCAGTCAGCTGCAGCAGACAGGGTGGCAGGAGGCAGCGGCAGATCACCCATGCATCTTCTGCCTGGGTGAGATCAACAACACCGCCTACGTCGACGGATGCTTCCACGCCTTCTGCTTCGACTGCATCCAGCAGTGGGCTGCCAGAAGACCTGCATGCCCACTCTGCAGGAGGCGCTTTGGCCGCATCCTGCACATGGTGAGGGGGGATGACGACTACCAGGAGTACGTGGTTGGCTTATCCTGCTGCCAGCAGACGATCACGACCAGGGAGCGGGTGTGCAGCAGATCGCCGGAGCAGCACTACCACCTGCGCCCAAGGCCCAACAACAACGAGCGTGGCGCTGGGAGAAGGAGGCCTGCAGGGAGGGGCCAAGAGGAGCAGCGTAACGCAGCTCCAGGGCGCTCCAACGCCTCTGCCCGTCAGGCTGCAGCGGAGCGCCCGGCCAACCCGCCGGATAGACCCGTCCACCACTATGACCTGCGGGCGCTGAGAGCGCGGCTGTTAAGTTTCATGGATATTCAATAAAAATGCAGAAGCATTTCAGGTGTGTTTTTTTCAAAACCGAAAACACCAGCTACTGCGGGGAATGATTTCCAGCCTCCCCACCTCCCTCTTCCAACCCCCGGGGCAGAGCTGTCCAAGCCCCTTGACCATCAGCCGGGCCACCTGTCCTGAAGGCCTGCAAAGCTGGGTGCCATGGACAGAGGCCATGCTGACAGCCCTGTCCCTGGTGGGTCCTCCTGCCAGCACCTCCGCACCCAAACGGTCCCTGTCATCCTCCAGTCACAGCCCTCTCAGCCTTTCTCTGACACCTCTACAACAGCAGCCCAGCTCCTCCAGCCCCAAGCCCCATGGCTATGGCTGGGAGGCAGGACAGGGTTGCTTTTCCCTTCTGGGGACAGGCTGCCTGTTTCCCAAAAGCAACTGAAGGGGAATGAGGCCTGTCTGTTGATCTGCATGCCTTGGCTTTGTCCCGGTCAGGATAGCAAAGCTTCAAGCCCAGAGCTTCCCAGGATTTTGGCAGCAATCCAGAGGCAGACTGCCATTCGAGCTAAGCATGCTTGTGCCATGGGCTGAAATGTGCTTCTCCCACATCCAGTGGGATCCACCCCAGTCGCCTGCCTTTGAGCCTTCCCCCAGAAACCCTGACATGAGCTTTGTGCATTTCCACAAGGCCCTGAATGACGGCTCATTGTCCAAGTGGAAACTAGTAATGAGTGGTGTCCTTCAGGGGTCCACACTGGGACCAGTGCTGTTTAATAACTTTATCAATGACACACACAGTGGGATTGAGTGCACCCTCAACAGGTTTGCAGATGACACCAAGCTGAGTGGTGCGGCTGAGATGCTTGAAGGAAGGGATGCCATCCAGCGGGACCTGGACAGGCTTGGGGAGTGGGGGCCTGTGAACCTCATGAAGTTCAACAAGGGCAAGTGCAAGGTCTTGCACCTGGGTCAGGGCAATCCCTGGTATCAATATGTACTGGGTGGTGAATGGGTTGAGAGGAGCCCTCTGCAGAGAAGGACTTGGAGAATACTGGTGACTGAAGAATTGGATATGAGCTGGCAATGTGCACTCGCAGCCCAGAAAGCCAATCATATCTTGGTCTGCAGAAGAAGCGTGGCCAGCAGGTCGAGGGAGATGATTCTGCCCCTCTACTCTGCTCTGGTGAGACCCCACCTGGAGTACTGCATCCAGCTCTGGGGTCTTCAGTACAAGAAAGACATGGACCTACTGGAGCAGGTCAAGAGCAGGGTGCCGTGGTTTCAGCCCAGCCGGTAACAAAGGACCACGCAGCCGCTCGCTCACTCCTCCCGCCCCCCTCCGGTGGGATAGCGGGGAGACGGAGGAGAGAAAGGAGAAAAAAACTGGAACCTCGAGGGTTGAGATAAGGGCAGTTTACTGGGACAACGCAAAAAAAGTTACAACAACAACGGCGGTACTAATGAAAGAGTATACAAAAACGAGTGATTGCACAGTGCAACTGCTCACCACCCGGGACCCGACGCTCCGCCACTTCCCCCACCGAAAGTCGAGAGAGAGAGCTCCCTCCCCCCGGCCCACTCCCCATTTATATACTGGGCATGATGTCGCATGGTATCGAATAGCTCCTTGGCTAGTTCAGGTCAGCTGCCCTGGCTATGCCCCCCCACCTCCCAGGTTCCTGTAAAAATTAACTCTATCCCAGCTGAACCCAGGACACAGGGCTACAGAAATGATCAGAGGGATGGAACACGCATCTCAGTCTCCTGCTTTTGAGCCTTCCCCCAGAAACCCCAGCATGAGCCTTGCACATTTCCACAATTCCCAGAACTTCATCCCAACTTTTGGGCACCCTCAAGAACATCTCCCATAAGAAGAAGAAAGGCTGAGAGAGCTCAGACTTCTTCCTGAGCCTCTTTATCTGGATCACAGAATCACACAATCACAGTATGAATGAGGTTGGAAGGGACCTCTGGAGGTCATCTTGCCCAACCCTTGTGTTCAGGATCTTACCAGTGTGTACAAATACCTGATGGGAGTGAATAAAGAAGACAGAAACAGCCTTTTCTCAGTGGTATTCAGTGACTAGACTAGAGGCAATGGGCACAAACTGAAATACGGGAAATTCAATTTAAAGATAGGAAGAAACGTTTTCACGGTGAGGGTGGTCGCACTATTCTGCGATTTCTGAAATGTTAGCTGATGTCTGGCAGCTGCGTATGCCTATATGTATTCAAAGTTCGTACACAAGAGACGAAGTTGCAATTTGTGGAAAATATTTTAATCTTTGGCCATAATTATTCAATTTTTGATTATGTTGAAGATGCTAGCCTTCCTTTTAAGCTGAAATAGAAGAAAAAGGAGGGGGCATTAGTGCACATTTGGTATCTTTTTGCCCTCTCTGCCTCCTGACTGATCCTACATCCCACTTCCATTTCTACTGTGCTATGTAGATCATCAGGAGAAAGGAAGGATCATGCTTAAAAGGTAATCTACAGAGTAAAACATAGGAAGAAGTGAAAAAGAACACTTTTATTTTACCTTATATTTACTTTCTCAGTCAAACCTTAAGAGTGTCAGGAACAGATTAGCAAGGTCCTGGAAGGAAGAAATGGTCTAGCCATGTCTTCCAACCTTTTGCTGAAGTGGGAGGATAATTATCCTTTATCATTTTTTTGTCTCTGCCCTTGTACTGAGGAGAGGAACCACCAATACTTTTTCTGTGGAATAATCCTGCAGATACTTTTTCCTCAACTGCATTTTTTTATTGAACTTGGAACTTATGAATCCAATTGCTAATGTGCCCCTTAAAAAATATATTGAACAAAGATTTAGGCAACAGCTATTACACGACCATATAAACTGCTGCCGCACATCCTTCTCTTGCACAAGATTTCTTCAGTATCCCCCACAATACAGGTTCTGAGAAGCTGTATTTCGTGTACTGGCAGCACTGAGCCTTGGTGCCTGTCACGAGGAGGACACTCTAAGCACAGCTCATTTGGTGATCTGACTTCTACCATGGGAGAAAAGCTGCAGCACTGCATAGCAATGGGGCAATGTGTGCAGTTGTGACAGTCTCACAAATTATAGCCAATGTCTCAAACATTCGTTAAAGAACTTTGGTGGAAAAGATGGCCTCTGTAACAGTGCTGGAGTTGTGTGAACAGGAAAATGTGGCTGGAGGAGAGGGCCCCGGGAGGATGGGATGGTGCTTCTCCCAAGCCGCAATTCCTTATCTTAAGCGACCGTGAGAAGAAGCACAGCATATGTGCCTGGAGGAGGGAGCCCCACGGAGGATGGGACTATGCTTCTATCTTAAGCGGTCATGCCTGCACAGAGAGAGAGGCAACTCCCCAATGACCCCCCCAAGCCCACTTATTGATTCCAGAGAACCCCAGGAACGTGCACTGCGCATGTCGAGACCGCCAGCTATAAAAGAAGGGAGGATGAGATCCTGGTGCGCGCCCTCCAGAACTGGATCTCTAGGTTGGCTGGACCAACACTAGACCCTGGACTGGTGAAATCTCTTTCTCTTTCTCTTTCTCTTTCTCTTTCTTCCTTCCTTTCTTTCTTCCTTCCTTCCTTTCTTCCTTCCTTCCTTTCTTTCTTTTCTTTCTCTCTCTTTCTCTTTTCCACATTCCCTGTGCCTCATCCTTTTAAACAGAAACCATTGACCAAGTCTGGGGCTAGGAGTGGATCCAACCATCCCTGGGCTCTTCTTTGAGAAGGAGTCCAGAAGGCAAGGGGGTCCACTCTGAACCTCATGACTCAATGGGAGGGCTCTCCTTCTGACACATTTTCATGTTCCTTTTTCTACACTTCCCTTCTCTTTTCAAACAGTGGCTTAATGAGATGATGCAAGGTTCACATTGATAAACTCACTTGTACTTAGGCAAGGTTAGCTTGGTTGAATAAATGTTGATTGTTGTTTGAACTCCCCTGGTGTCGTTTCACCTTAATTCTGACAAAGGAAATCCACGAACCTGAGTCGCTCCAACCTTGGGATGCGACAGCACTATTGCAAGGTCTTACACTTCCCTGATGGCAGTTGTGTCATTCCCCCCGTGATGTACCTGGCAGTAGGATTGCATGCAGTGCATGAGGAAAAGGTTGATGTTTGCAACTAACTTAGTTACCTAAATGTTATAGATTAAGTAGAGTTTTCTCCACTTGCCCAGGTAAAGGTAAGAGGTAAGTTAGTGTAAGGGTTGTATGATACAAGTATCACTGATGGTATGAATCATAACACAAAATCCATAGTTCTAAACAAGCAAAATGCCTTTCAGAAAGTATAGGGAGATGCAGGGGTGGGGACCGGGGGGTGTCAGAAGGGGAGAACTTGTTTTCACAGAATTCTGTTTAGAAGCTTTCCAGTACAACTTAAGGTCACCATTTTTTTTCTCTCACTGAGCAAGGTTTACCTATATTTCCCTTGCTATCCCTTTGCTTACTGCCCATGAAGATCTCAGCTCTTCCACAATACAGGAAAGGAAGATGAAAGGGCTGCAGAGCTTGGTGCTCTATTACTCCTGATACCACAAGGTTCAAGGAATTCAGGAGTAGTGATTTGCTGTAAGTTATTGAACTAGCCAGAGAATTTTGGCCAAAATTTACTAAACAATAAATCCATTGCAGAGAAAAAATACTGCCCCCACCAGTACTCCTCTACTGCCATATAACAAACAAAACGTGAGGATTTTTTCTCTGCATATTTATATGCTGCCAAGTCTTTGGCTAAACCATAACTTTCAATGGCAAAAGCATCTCTCAGTTATATACCTGCTCTTACAACTGAAGTAATAGAATAGTTGACTGCTCACCCTCAAAATAACACAGACCTGAATACTACAGACAGGTAAGCACATACTTTCCTATCATATATACTAGACAATTCATGTACGTAACTATTTGCAGTCTGAGGGCATTAGAGCGTAAGTAAATGTGCTGACTTCTCTATTTCTCATCACGGGCTAGGAATATGTTTTTTGGACTTTTGAAGAACCATAGTGCTAAAAAAGGTATTAAACTAGTTCTTCTTGAAAGGACCTATCGTGCTTTTCCTTCCTCATTTGAACACTGTTTTATACTCATAACTAATTTCACACTCAAGATCTAACACTACCCTAAATACACGTAGCTCTAACATTAACTACTGCAGCCTTCAGAATATGCTGCTTTTGCTACTGAATATCCATAAATTCTTTAAGATCTTAACTACTGCCTTGACACCATTCTGGTACAGAGGCTAAGCAAATAAATAAAGAATAAATAATAAATTTAGTATTAGCCTACAAGAAATGGAGAAGCGAGATAGCTATAAAATGAGGACACATCAAAGAAACAAATGGCAAAATGATAGCAAAATATGAATTCCTATCTTTTTAAACAACTGAGATGACATGCATTAAGACTCCGAGCTCCACCACTTCTGGAGGACTCGATTTGGATTTTTTAAAAAAATACAGCATATTTCCTGCTCAAAAAAGAAGAGTTTTTGCTTATAGAAAAAGGCTGCTGAAAGTGTCCAGATTTTTAACGAGGCCTTTAGGAAACGCTCGTTTCCTTTTCTTAAAAAAAAAAAAAGTAAGCACATGGCTCTTTCACACAGCCTGCTGCAGGGGCGCCCTCTGTGAGGAGAGGCTGGCGCTGCCCGGTGCGGGACACGGCCGGTTCCGGCCGGTTCCAGCCGGTTCCAAGGGACGCAGCCCGGGGAGCGGCCGGGCCAACCCGAGAAGCCGGTGGCGCCCGCGTGAGGCGGCATTTCAGGAAGGGTACGAGGCTGCCCTGCCTCCGAGGGTGTGTGCGGCTGTGAGTGGGGCAGGCTTTAGGAAAACAGTTTGTTCGGCTGTAGAACTGCAAGAGCCGGAACCGTGTAACCGCGAGGTCGCCGCACAGTATCACTGCAGGGTATGTATCAAAAGTTGTCGATTTCCTGCTGTGACAAGCGCAAGGATATATATTGTGTGGTCAATTAATATGCTGGTTCTGAAAATCAGATGTGGCCTTCCAGCTCGGCTTTTTTGAAAATTTCTGAACGTCTGAGTTGTGCTCTTTGTGGTGCTCCCTGTAAGGCACAGACATAGACTTACACAAGAAGGCTTCCTAAGGGTCATACGGTTCCTATGAAGTAAGTGAATCTGCTGTCCAAATGTAAAGGGCTAACTACAGCAGAAAGGAGGGTGGGAAGGGGAGGGGTTCATCCCTATGGCATCTCTCAGGGTGCTGCTGGCTGTTTTACCTTTCAGACTACGTGTACTGGTCAGTTGATGTGTAACGGAGTGTCTGCGTTTGTACGGCTAAAATGAAGCACCCGATGAGATGTAAGGCTGAAAGGTAAATACTTAGTAAAGGTGCTCTGTCCTGGGGGTTAGCACCGATTTTGAGCCCTTCTGACTGACTGAGACGGTAGTGGACAAACAAGGGCCTAAATGTCTGGCTGTATGCAGGCCCAGGAAAAAGCATGCCACTGCCTTTGGGGCTACATCTGTCTGGCTACGTGTCACCAGCAGCGTTCCTTAGGGTTCAATTCTGGGGCCAGTCCTGTTCTATGTATTTGTCAATAATCTGGATGCAGGAGTTGAATGCAGCGTTAGCAAGTTTGCTTATGACACCAAACGGGGAGGTGCTGTCAACTTTCTTGAGGGACAAGATGCCTTGAAGAGGGACCTAGATAGATTGGAACATTGGGCAATGATTAATGGGATGAAATTTAACAAGAACAAATGCTAGATTCTGCACCTGGGACAGCGTAATGCCAGGCACAATTATAAATTGGGAAAGTAGTGGCTGGAGAGTAACCCTGCAGAAAGGGATCCAGGGGTGGTGGTTGACAGCAGGATCAACAGGAGTCAGCAGTGTGCCCTGGCAGCCAAAATGGCAAACCGCATCCTGGGGTGCATCAAACACAGCACAACCAGCCAGTCAAAAGAGGTGGTTATCCCACTGTATTCTGCGCTGGTGCAGCCTCACCTTGAGTACTGTGTGCAGTTCTGGGCCCCCCAATTTGAGAAGGGTGTGAAGGTCCTTGAATGCATCCAGAGGAGGGCAACAAAGCTGGTGAAAGGGCTGGAAGGCATGTCCTGTGAGGAGCGGCTAAGGACTCTGGGTTTGTCTAGTTCGGAAAGAAGGAAGCTGAGGGGTGACCTCATTGCTCTCTACAGCTTCCTGAGAAGATGTGGAGAGGGAGGTGCTGATCTCTTCTCCCTGGGATCCTGTGATAGGACACGTGGGAATGGTTCAAAGCTGTGCCAGGGCAGGTTTAGACCAGACATTGGGAAGCATTTCTTTACCAAGAGGGTGGTCAAACATTGGAACAGTCTTCCTAGAGAGGTGGTCGATGCCCCAAGCCTGTCAGTGTTTAAAAGGTGTTTGGACAATGTCCTTAATAGCATGCTTTAACTTTTGGTCAGCCCTGAATTGGTCAGGCAGTTGGACTAGATGACTGTTGTAGGTTCCTTCTGACTGAAATAGCCTAATCTATTCTGTTCTAACTGTGGGACCCTGTGCAGTCTCTTGAGCAGCAATGCCCAGTCCAGTCCTGCCAGGAGGCCATGGCCAAAGGAGGGGCAGGTTGCACGGGACAGCACTGAAGGCTGCGTGGGCTGCCCTACCCAGCCCATGAGCTATGAGTCTGACCAACAGAAGTTGAGGCAGAGTAGCTGAAAGGGCAGGATGAGGTATTTGGCCCCATCAGGAGTAGAGGGGAAATGGATTTTTCTTTGGGCTGTTTGAAAGCAATGTGAGGGTGGCAGTGTCCTGGCTGCTGGTGGGGCAAGACAGGGGGCACTGACAGGGGGCTATTACAGAGCTTGCTAAGGCCCTTAGATGAGCAGGATCAAGAGTGTTAAAGTACACTGAAAAGACAAAGGGAATAATAAAACACAGAAGAAAATGGGAGCAGAGATGGAGGGGAAAGGTAACACCCAAGTCTGATTTCTCTGTTTCCCTGATTTGTAAGAAGGAAAACCTCAACCCCTTTACATAAATCTTAGACGTAGAAAAAACTATGCCAAACTATGCCAACAGAATTCAAACGTAAAGCCAAGTATTCAGGGCTAGGAAATGACAGGAATGTGGTTGCTTGTGTAATTTTAATTCAGCTGCTTTGTGTGTATGCATTATGCTCACTTAATATATCCTTCAGTCTATTGAAACAGAAATGCTACTAACAATCCTAACGGCTGGTATGCCCAAAATCTTGAGTGTCCCGGAAGATGGAGAGCACTCATTCCAATTTTAAAGTTGTCCCTCAGCTAGAATTACACAGGTATTGTAGCAAGGAGGAGTTACGTTCCCCTGAACAGGATGCAGCTACTATAGCTATAAAACCATCCTCTCCTTCGTTTCATTTCTCTTCCTCTTCCACTTAAAACCTACTTCTGTGGCTCTTCTTAGAGCCTTTATAGTACAAGCCTTCTGTTCCAGGCAGGTGGAGACTTAAGTTTCCACTAGGAAATGCATACATTGCAAGTAATGCAATACACAAGGCTTCTTTGAGGAAGGTTTTCCTTCACTGAAGATTGTCTTCCAAGGAGATCCATCCTATGCATTCAATGAGGTGGGAGTTCTGTGCAAAAAATATCTACAGTCATGTAGTTACTTTATCATAATGTATATGTACATGAGGAAATTACAGAGTTTGCCCGTGCATCCTCAGTTGCGGAATTTCTAACCCTTGAGAGCCTAATGATACAACTGTTGCAATCTCTGAACGTCCTTAAAAAATCTGAACCATAAAAGATAAACCCCATCCTGTCGCATCATATAGTCCCACACGGGCCACCAGGAGGATGGAGTCACTCGACCATCCAGAATAACTAGTACAATTTACAGTTTACCACTATTACACAGACAGCACTGGACAGGGGTGAAATGCAGAGGGAGCCTGTGGGTTTCCCTGCTGTGTTCTGACAGCAGAGGAATGACATGCTGCGTCCTTTACCTGCATCTGGAGGAAACGCCTGCCCTGCTGCACACACTGCCCGTCCAGTTTCACCCATGCAGCCATATATCAGGCTTTAAATGTGTTGATAAACTAATATGTTCTGAGGGGGAGAAATATTGTTATTTAACATTGAATGAACAATTACAGCCCTCACTAAAACCAGTGATAAGGAAAAAGAATTAAAAATTAAGACTTTAACAAAACAGTACTTTGAAGGAGAAGAAATGCTTTGGAGGAAAACTCAGATCTTAAAACTCATACACATTAGTCAATCTAGTATAGGACTCCATTAAATACCACTGACTGCTCTGTGTCAATACAAACTTCTGCAAAATCATAGCCTACAAGTAATTACTAATGTATAAGTGCTTGATTTTATGAAAGGGTGGAACATGACTGCTGGAAAATAAATAGGAAAATAAAAAGGAAAATTCAAGTTATTTTCTTGGGTTTCATCTTCTCTATCTTACAGGAAGATTGATACTTCCTTAGTATAACTGTTGCAGATGCTGGGGAATTACAAGTGAAAGGATGACTGTAAGTGGTCAGGCTTGCATGCTGTTCCTTCATAGCTGCTGCTTCTTCTTCCATTTTTGAGACAGAATAAGGGGTAGGTGGACTGTTCTAGTGTGGTATCCATTACGCTCCTAATCTGTACTATTCAGTGGCGCTTTGAACAAACATGAATTGCACCAGGACAGATTTGAACAGTTCTGTCCCCTCTATCACATTCCATTTGACCCTCTCCTCTTTTGACTCCTTTGGTCTGTATTATCTTGGACTTGCCAGTTCCAGCTTCTAAACATCAGACTTCTCTGTTCACTGCTCTACCAGTCTGAAGCTTCCCTTCTACCCTCCAGCTTAGATTTTTCCCATCCTAGTGGGGAATCCCACTGATTTAAATCAATCAGTTTCCCTGCCTGTTATGTTTTTCAAGCTTCTCTTACTTGATTTTAGCCCAGGGTCTTTATCTGATCTCTATTTCATTCTCGGTTCACTGGTTCCCACTCCTTTGCCTGCCATTTCTCTCTCCAGTCCTTAGTCATGGTTTTCAGTTGGACTTCTGTTTTCCCATAATGTGAAAACCTGGTCTGAGTTTCTATCAAGCTGGTCCCAGTCTCAAAGTTGTCTTCTCTCTTAAGCCTGAGCTGCAGAATGGTACTGGAGCAATCTTTAGAGATTTGTAAATTCCCAAGTGTGTGTGAAAAGTAATTTTTTTTCAAAGTTTAGTGTGTTGTAAATTGGACTGACCTGCCAGAGGAATGGAAGACTAGAAGTGAAAAAATTATATTCAGAATGTTTATGGCCAAATTTCAGTTTTCTGCTTCACAACATGACAATGTTAGTGCTTCTCAAAGCTTGGTCAAAATTTTCTCACATGGAGAAAAAACTTTGTATATGCTAGGACTTCATTCTTGGTAGCAGCTGAAGTCCAGATACATGGAAACTCTGTGGAAATAGTTGGAAATTCCGGATGTTCTTCCTTGAAGGATTTACAGACATACACCATAATTTTCTCCAAATATGATTCTTTCAAACTATCAGAAAAACTCTAAGAAGGAAAACTCAGGCAGAAAATGAACCAGTTTCTTCAAATATTCACAGATTCTATTGTTAGAACATTTACGAGAACTTTTAAAAAATAAGTAGGAAAGAAGAAGTGCTAAAACCAGAAGCTAATTATTCTAAGGCAACCTCATATTCACTAGTGAATGCGTACTTCATACACTACAAGCTTTCAGACCCTGAGAAATAAAAATATTACCCTATTATTTCAAAGATAGGAAGAATGGATACAGAAATCATGGGTGATGTTTGGAATCCGTTAGTTCTACTAGAAATCAACTTGGTCTGGTTTGGCAGGAGTGATCAAAAAGAAAAATGCTGTATGATTGCTACGACTTAACTCTTTCTGAAAACACAGACCATATTGTCTATAATGTAAATATGACTTAAAAAACTTATCAGTATGTGATTTCTCAGATGTGATCCACAGAGGATGCAGTAGAAAAGAAGACTCATTGTGTGCAAGTACAATTTTGCCAAGAAAGGAATGCTGTTGGATAGGTTTCAGATCCACAATGCTTCTATTGCTACATTTCAAAACTGATAAGTAAAAAAGACACTGTTTTTTTACAATATTTTTATCATCTTCAGCTGAAAGTGCAAAAATATCTGCAAGGATTTTGGGAAGTAAAGCTGAATGATGTATCTAGATAAACTCGGAGTAATTAGACAGAAATTACAAGCTGACATAATCAGTCTACTGGCATAAACTGTTCTTTCCGTATGGTCAGAAAAAACACTGTAGGAAATAACAGCCACTGATAAACCTGACTAAGAAATGAAAGCATTACTCAGGGCTCAGTATCTTTAAGAAATTCCTGTAGGGGTGTAGTGCCACAGAGCTATGTAGGAGATGTGCAATCTATTTCTGGTGGTAAGACAATGAAATCTTGGAAGTGGGTGCCGGCAAACTAGCATTCACTGGCAACAGGACAGAGTTAGAAATACTGGACCATAAGGCATCTCAGGGAATTATGTCATACAGCTGCTTTCAAAAACAAATCTAGTCTTAGTTTGAGAGTACCACATTTACTTGAATATAAGGCAACGTTTAGGTTTCTTCTTCAATTCCAGGAGAAAAGATGGTGAATGTAAACTCCTCTAGAATTCCTCCAGGCCCACCTGATATGACAGTGATGATTCTTCTAGACTGATGAAAATGCAGACAGAAACCTTGGGTTCAGGAAGGAGGATGCCATTTACTCTCTTCCTCTCTTTTCTCTGCTTCATTTATAAATTAAATGCAGATCCTGCAAGGGAAAATGATGGAGGAGTGATCCCACTCACTGAAAGAAGCATGTGTGTGGAGGGGAAGATTGTGATGAGACAGGAGAAAGGAGGGCAAGGAAAAGGCATAAAGGAGTAGGAGGAAGGAAGAGACACTAAATAGCAGCAAGGGATGAGAAGTGAGGGAAGTGTGAGGTGCTGGCTCCCTTGTCTTCAAAGGGAATAAACATCCTCAGTTTCCTTAGGGATTTTGGAATTTACACTCGTCTGGTATTAAACCAAACGGCAGCAGATAGAAGGGAGCAGCAGTAGTACCCCAGCCCAGAGCCCTTGGAGGAAGTAGTGTCTGCAGGCTGCAAGCTACCAGAGGAAGGATGTCTCTATCCTTCCAGCTATCTTCACCTCCTCCCACGTGGAGGCAGTGATGGCTGACAGCGGTGATTACTTTTGAGTCACTGTTTCTTTTGCACCCAGTCCTTATTTTGGAAGGCTACTTTTGAAGATCAACAACCTTTGGAGTGCCAGGAAAAAGTATTTATAGCGAGTTTATGCTAATTTATTCTTCTGCCCTTTAATAGTTCTTTTTGCTCCCTTGCTTGTGTTAGCCTCACCCTGAATATTTGGAGAGCACAATAGTATGTCACATCAGATTTTAGTTTGATAAACTGAACAAGCCAATTTTTATTTTTCTACTCTCAAATAATGGCTCTGAGGTTCCCTAAACATTCTTAGAGTTTCTCTCTGATTTTGGTGCAGCTAGAATTCCTTTGCTGACTAGAGCTGAACAAGGGATTGCAGTTCAAATCTTTTCAGTGCTTTATCCAGTGAAATGGGATTTCCCTGTCTCTTACAAGCACGTTTGTCTTTTCTGTGGGAATGGTAGCTCCTAACCAATGTGCAATCAACTGGTACAGATCTGGTTTTGCATGGAGGCAACAGAGGTATCGTGGAAGGTTAGGCAAAACACAGACCCTTGCGGTGCTTCTTGCTTTTCCAGCTCTGTTCTGCTGCTCTTCCAGGACTTTGGGCAGTGGCCCATGTCGATACTCAGCAGGCTTGAGATTCAGACAGCGCAGCCATCTGGTTTTTTTCCATCTACAGGTATCCCACCGGGAGGTTCAACCCAACGCTCCTTTCAGAAGTATTGGTACTGCTGCCAAGTTTACAGGTGTTGCCCCAGCTGGTTGGCTGTTCAGGGCAAGGGTGTCAGAACAGGGTTTGGCAGCTCAGTTGTTGGCTGTGAATATATATGCCAGGAACATGCTACTTCAAAGCAGCAAACAACAGTCTTTCTCCTGCACCAACCTGTGCTTTGCCCTGCCTGCAGCCATCCGTCTTTTGTTTGATGGTGGCATTGCTTGGTATCTTTGTGAAGTAACAGCCACTGACCTGCTGATAGTTTCTATCAGGCAGCTCTACAGCTCAAGACTGCCTCCATCAGAGTGCCGTAGACAAAAAAATGTTCTAAAATAACGGGTAAAAAACCAAAACAACCAACTTAGAGCTGAGCCTCTTGTCATCACTATTAAATTTCTCCATGTTATATCACCCTAGTCTTCAAGATGAGGTGATTGTGTATTGTTTTTCCTGTTAATGTCTATGATTTAATTGCCTAGCTTGCTTTCTTTGTACCTGCATGTACAGTTCAGCCTTAGCTGATGTATGTCACCATGTTTTTGTATCATACATTAATATGGGGAATGGTAAGACAGAGAAGTGATTTCAGTAAGCTTAGCAAGCATATACAAAGGCTTTTTCCACAAGACAAATAATGCTAACTTAACCAAATCAACCTGGAAACTGATCAAAATTGTAAAAGGGTATAATTGAGACAAAGCTTAAGGCTTAGAGAAAGCTGTCAGACCTGTAGGAACATTAACAATAAGTACGGAAGGAAAGCAATCAATTATGTGGAGCTTCTACATTTAACTGTAATAATCAATTAACACTGTTTAAATGAAGAATTAAGATGAGAAAAAGATGAACCATGAGATTTACTTGGAGTGATGCTTTCTTTGTCCGTACAGCTCTGTTCCCCAATCCAGGATCTTACCTGTCCCAGTACTCATATTTTATTACTTATAGAGGGCCGTGAAATGTATAGGGCATTTCACAAGTCAGTAAAGACACTCTTGGTATCCCAGACAGGGTTGTTCTGGAGATAGTGTTTCTTTGCCCCTGAATCTGTTCACACCTCTGATTCTCAAGTGAACACACACAATTCTTTCCCCCCGGGCTCAGTGTGTGTTTGGTTTCCTTTATATTTTTTCTTTTCAGTCTCAGGGATTTCTGGTTTTGCACCAGTACAGTGAGAAAACATACTTGATGCAAACCAAATATGTGAACAAGCTGAAAGGCAGAGACAGATGGAGCCATCTCTGTGACATCTAAACAAAATACTGTGGACATAATGAAATACTAAAGCATTTGCATTACTGTGTGAGCTTGAGCTGAAAGAACAAAACTGATGCAACAGTTACTCATGTGTGGATTTAAAGCCTTAGTTTCTTTGCTCTTGACCTGTCGTCATGGCATGCGAAATGTCATGTGGGACTTCAGAAGCTAGTGAATCTCGACTCCTAGCTACTTGACATTAAGGAATACATTTATAAGCTGTGTGTTGTTTATGCTTGCCTAGTCTGCATTATTTTTGATCATAGTCTCTTTCACTCTTATCACTCTTATTGTATGGAAAAAAGAACTGTCGTGGATCTTCATCTTTCCCCCACCAACATGGGGACTGCCTCAAACTGTTTTACTGATACATCTAATTTGACTTTTAGTGGAAAGTACATAGAGCTTGGTATGTTTTAGAGTTCGCACGTGAAACCCAACCATGAAATGACACTGGCAGTCCAGAGAAGTAATGCAGCGTCATTGTAACTATGCATGTTCCAAGCATTACCCACAGCAAACCTTATACTGTTGGCACTCAGTCTAAAGTTTTTTGTAGCTCAGTGCCTTTGCTTTAGGTTATGAGGTAGTGTGTGAGAAATAGGAAACTGAGGAAGCTGTTGTTTTCTCCCTTGTGAGGCAGTCTACCTTGCTGCTACTGCTAGGAAGGATTCATGCTAGGTTTCTTACGCTTGTTTTTGTTTGGAGAAGTTTTCCCTTGATAGTTAATTTGTCATCTTTCTTCCCAGAGTTGATTGCTTGTATAGGTCAAAGTGTTGAAGCAAGGGTCTGTAAAACACATGCATGTGTGAATTAAAATAACTTTTGAAAATGTCTGTGCTTACTCAGGGAGATCAGATTGTTGGGTGAATCCTCTTGCTGTCTTTCATTCCAGCCTCTTCCTGGGATACACTCGGTCCCAGGTAGTAGGGATCTTACGAGAGGACAAACAACCTTTCGTTAAAGCAACAGATGTGAACATGCCATTGTTGGTGTTGTCATGTTTTACAGTGCCGTAACATCCATTGGTAAAACTTGGGTCTTCTCCCATTTTTATGTGGGAATTGACATCTGGTATCGCATTGGTATCTCCCTCTTGCGCTCATTGTAGTTTAATACGCCTCTGGTGGCTACAACATTGCTTAAGCAGGAAAATAGCATGAAAATACCAAAAGCGGTCCTAGAAGTAGCAAGAGGCTGGGCCGCACATTCCACCATTGGCATTGTGTAGGAGCAGTTATACCTAATGTTTATCAGTTCGGGAAAACTTGGGAGAGTTAATGGAAGTATTTGCTAAACCTTAGATGAGGTAGGTGCCCAACAAGGTAGTAGGTGGTGCTGGAGCTTGGGCTACTCTGCTGAGTTAGAAGCAGCAACACACGCCATCTGTTTGCATGGCACCATGGAAGGACTGAGCCAAAAATAGTAGCATCTGGCAAGCTCGCCGTGCTGGCTGTTACCTTGCAGTGCTGCCAGCATGGACGTGCTGGAATCTGCAGTTGTGGGGGCAATTTCAGAATGGCTGCTGTGTTTCCTTCCCGTTCAGCCGGTAACGCTGTCGGGTTTGAAGGGCTTGCAGAGCAGGGGGACGCAGGCATGCGCTTCGGACGGGGACCCGCAGCCTCTGGAGTGGGGCGCCCTGCCGCTCCCACCCCCGGGGCAGAGGGCTGGGAAGCTGCCGCAGCCGCGCTCCGGAGGGGGGCTCCGCGCTGCCTCCCCCCCGCGCGTCGCTCGGGAGAGCTCACACCGGCTCTCCTCGCCGGGCCGCGGGGCGGACCGCCGGGGCGGGCGCGGGGCGCGGCGGCCGGCGCGCGCGGCGTTACCGTGGAGACGGCGCCGCAGGGGGCGGGGGCGGGAGGAGGCGGCCCGGCCGCCGGCGGCGCACCGAGGAGGCGCACGGAGGCGGCCGAGCCGCCGCGGGCCCCGAGCCCCCCCCCCCCCCCGGCCCCCGCTCTCCCCCCCCCCGCCGCCATTCCCTATTATAGAAGAGCTTCCGGCGGCGTGGACCACTCTGACATCATCCCCCGCACCCCGGTGACGTCAGCGCCGGGAGCGGTGCGTGACGTTGGTGCGTAGGGGAGCGCGGTGACGTGTGCTATTTAAAGCTCCCCGGGCGGAGGATGGAGGCAGAACGAGCAGGTGCCGCCGCGAGCAGGAGAGGGCTAGCGGCGTGCGGCGGCGTGCGCGGGGGACTGTAGGGCCCGGCCCGGCCCTTGCTTTCCCCTCCCTTCCCTTCCCTTCCCCCCCGGAGGAGCGGGACGGAGGCGCGGGCTGCGCGCGGCGGCTGCGCCTGCCCACCGCGAGGGGACGGGCGGGCGGTGGCGGAGGTGTGAGGCGGAGGCGGGGGATGCGAGCGGGCAGAGGCAGCGGCTCCTGGGGGCCGGAGCAGCCGGGCACCGCCTGACGCGGCGACCGCTCCCTCCCTCCCTCCGTCCCAGCGGCGGGGCTGAGCCCGCGGCCCCGCCGCAGAGGAGCGCGGGCTCGGCGGCGGCAGCCCCTCCCGCCGCCCGCTGGCAGTGACCGACCCGCCGCGCCCCAGCACGATGCCCGCCCGTTCGCCGCAGGAGAAGGCGTGACGGCGAGGAGCGGACCCGCCGCCGCGGGAAGGAGGAGCGGCGCCCCGTATCTCCGCAGCCGGGGGTGGGCGGGCGAGCGGATCGCGGGAGCGCGGCTCCCCGGCGCCCGCGGGCGACGCGCGGCCGCAGCCCGCCGCCAGCCGCCTCACGCCGGGAGCCCGATGCCAGCGCCGGTGCCGCGGCTCGCTCTGCCTCCTCGGGAGAATGCGTCGGTGCCCGCCACGCTGCCGGCGGGAGTGCTAGGGGGAGCGGCGGCGTGGAGCCCTGCGCGCACCGCCTGCCCCATCCCGCTCCGCCTCTGAGGCGCACGGAGCCCTCGGCGGCCGCTCACGTCCCGGCGAGAAGCGCCGCAGCCGCCGCCAGCCCCTCGCGGAGAAGGCGAGGGCCTCCCCGTCCGCCCGCAGGAGGGGACCCGTCTGCCCCCGGAGCCGGAGCCGCAGCCGCCCGCCCGGGGGCCGGAGCCGCTGCCTGCGGGCGCCTGGCGGGGCCGGCGGCCATGGGAGCCCGGCCCGAGGGGGGCGCTCCCTAGGGCGCGGGCGGCCCCGCTCGGCCCGGCAGCTGCGAGCCGGCGGCGCGGCCCCCCGGGCCTGCGCGGCGCGGCGAGCCCAGCGCAGCGGCCCGCCGCCACGGGGCTGCGGAGCTGCCGGCGCGGCGAGGAGCGCCCCGGGGACGCGGCCCGCGCGGCACCGCCGGTGCCCGGCGCCGCCGGCCGCCATGGGGTAAGGATCTCGCGGGGGCCGGCGGGCTGGTGCCGGGGCGGGGGGTGGAAGCGGCTGCCCGCGGGAGCTGTGGCTGCGCCAGCGAGCGGGCGCTGGTGGGTGCGCACGGAGGCGAGTGATCTTGGTGGCGGGGTGCGCAAGGAGCAGGAATCCTGCTGCGATCGATGGTGTGCATCAGCCCGGTGGAAGAGGAGCGGTGCGCTCCGTGAGGGGCGCACCACGATCTGCAGAGGTTCGCCTCCGCCGTAGCCACGTCGGATCGCGGGAAGAGCCGTCTTGGCTTTCAGATCCTCGCCCTGGGGACCCTCCCCGGCTGGTTAAGGGACCGTCAGTCCTGAAAACGACTGCTTTAAGCTCGGTGTGGCAAGGTGAAACTTCAAAGCTGCGAAGGCTCATTTTAACTCTTCTGGAGTCTTCAGAGGATATAAACCAACGTGTGAATTTCCCAGTAAAGTGAAGGAGGCTCTAAGGAAACCTGCTTTACAGCAGGTCCCCTAGCAAACTGGGATGTCCACTTGAGGAAATGAGAAGGAGTAAAATCTTTTAAAGTGAATCTGATTGCATCTAAATTAGTGGATAAAAGAGTAACATAGATAAACCGTCAAAACTTTCCACAGTTGTATCCTTAGTAATTTGTATAGAGAGATGAAAAAATAATCCCTACTGCCGGGCTTGTGTGATAGCCTCTCAGTGGAATGGAGACTCATCCGTGTTCAGAGGCAACAGAAGCCTGGTATGGTTTGGCTGACTGCAAGGTGGAGGCAGACTTCTAATGCAGTAACAGGATGCTGGTTTTCTAAGGCTTTATGACATAGTTCAGAGTATAAAAGTTACAAATCATGTCCTCTGTATTTTGGTTATTCAGGAGTTCAAATGTGAAATTGGTGTATTAATATGGAAGCTAAAAGTGCATCTTTCCTCAAGCCTGTTAAGGACACTTGGAATTCTCCAATTTATTAACTTCCTAGCGTGTGGGGTGGTAGCAGCTGCATCCTTGGCTCTGTCCTAGTCACTGGGGTTCATGGTACAAGATGTAGGAAGGAATGACTTCTTAGGCTAGCTTTTATTTTCCTGTTGTCTTCCCTTCTGTTAAAAAAAAAAAAATTCCAAACAGAATAAACCGAAGCTTGCAGCTATCTACATAATCAAGAAAGTGATAATGTGTTTCAAAAACCTGCTATAAGGCTAAATGATATTACAATGTTTTTGGGATATATTCTTGCAACTGCTAAGCAGACACAGAATTATGTAGTTTTTAAAATTCAAATAATGGAAAGCCTCTCATTTGTTTAAAATCAGTATAGTGTTTGTAGGTACATCAGTTAAGCATATCATATTATAAATACAGAGAACTGTCAAAGAGGAGTAAACATTCTTTCTCTGGAATTAAATTGAGCATTTCTGAAAACAAAAACTTGACTTAAACAACAACAAAAAAGACTCCCCCATTTCATCAGCTCCAGTACTGCTGGTGTTTTAGTGTCATAGCTTCTCAACGAACAGTACAAATCCATTTCTGTAGAGGGAGTTGAAATAATCCTAAATACTGGAGTTGTTGGTGTGATGACTCGAGTAGTATCTTGGCGCATTGAGGTCAAGAAGATGAAACTTGCTGGCAAAGATTTTGAAGACTCTTTAGATAGTACACATTGGGGTGTTGCAATATAGAGTTCCTTTGCAGACCATCTTCTAACAAGGTGGACAAAACCAGAAATGTAGGTATGTGTTACTACTGGTAAGCTCCCTGCTCTTTAAATGTGAGTGAACACTTCCAAGCCAGGGCCTACACCAGCTCTGTGGATCTGTGGTTAAGCATCACACATTTGCTAGTGTTCAGAGCGGAGGCCTTGATTCAGTAGCTGTTTTATATTAACTTCTAAATGCAGTTGCCCATGGATTTCAGAGTGTTTCTAGACCAAGGTGTACTGTTAACATTGCAGTTGTAAAAATAGTCTTCTGATACTCTACTAAAATGTTAAAATTGAGTGCTCCAGAAGCAAGTTGCAAAATGGTCAATAATCCATGTATCTTGCCACATGAGGGTCTGTATATTATATTCAGCATTTAATGGGTACCACTATCCTGCATAAGCTTGTACAGTGAGCTTGTAGTGCCTGGCTGGTGGAGAGTTTACCTATTCCAATGGTCAGAACACAGAAAACTTCAGATGGGGGAGAGGAATTGGCTTGCAAACCAGCAGTGGTTTTCTTAGTCTCATTTGTTACAGTGAAGAATTCACTGTTCTGCCAGTGTAGTTCAGTCTGCTTGGCGCATTGAATACCATAAGGCAACCCAGGTAGTTAGGCGCTGTGTATGTGGGGGATACCAAGCTGTGAATGACAGGTCTCTGGGCCAGTGCTGCTGTTAAATATTTATTTTGAGAAATTTGAAATTGGAGAATTGTCTATAGGGTGCAGTAGTTCAGGAGACACTCTTCTTAGTGTTGTATCCCATATGTCTCTGGGTGTCTCTCATCTCATGGGAGAAGGTAAATGAATCAGGCCCTGGGGATTGTATACGCCAGGCACATAGGATGCCCACTCCTGCTTCTCTGCTTGCCAGTCTGTCTCTCGTCTCCTAGTTCCTCATCCCTCTTGCATAAAGACAAGTTCTTATCAATAGTCACTGTTGAGTGATACAACATTTATTTGTACAGGCCCTTCTGTTGGGCTGACCACACAGAATACAGTATTCTTTAATAGGAGAACATGGATTTTTTGTGTAAATAAGATGACCTCAGTATGTTCTGTCTAATTCATAACATGTCTCTCTTGTATTCCCAGTATTGAGAAATACAGCATTTGTCAGTATTGCGCAAACAGTCTTCCTTGAGCAGAGGTGTTCGATTACATTAAAAAGCTCCAAGAAATAGATCTTAAGTAAACATACTCAGGATGTATATTGGTAGCCTAGATTATTGTATACATTGACCAGGTAAATTCCATGTTAAAGCTGCAAACCATCACCATATTTTACTGGTCATTGGTACTGCTTTTACTTTTAGGTGGGGGCAGGGGGGTTAGAGGTTTGTATTTGTGAACTGTGAGGCAGTCATTACTTAGGCTGAAATGAATGCACTTTTTGCCAGACATGGTATGGAAGCTGCACAGCCATGAATTCTCGTAGGGGTGAGAAGTTGGTGTCCTGTTAAACTTAATCTCTTGTATTAAGTCCTGGTTTATTACTGGGTAGTCTCTCCATAACTACTTTCCTTTATGGCCTTCTGTGCTGTGGACAAGTATCCAAATTTGTCTTACTAGCTTTTCCTTTCACTCTTGCTGAATGATAAGGAATTACAAGGTAAAAACTTCTGTAAGATGTGCTTGTCTCTGTCATGTCACGTTAATCAAGGTGTCTTTATAAAGACTTCAGCTTTTCTTCAGTTTTGTTGGACTATATTTAGTATGTTATCTTCATAAAGGTGGTTATGATATGTGTCAATTTGAGATAGCAGAATATTAGGGTTCTTAAGTTGGCTGGATAACATTGTGGAAGATGAGTATTTTAGGATGTACTTATTAGCATTGTAGTTGCATAGAAATAAGTATTTAATATTTGGCAGTCAGGAATATGTCTGTTGCTGGTTGATCCGCTCCCAGCTCTTACCCTTTTTGAAGCATGGGGAGTTAGTCAAATGCATTTCTTCAAAGCACTAGGAATGCAAGGTCCCATTTTGAGGAGAGGATAGTACAGTTGTAGGGGAATTGAAAAATCATGCTAATTCTAAACTGCAGGATGTAATAGTTTTTACAAAGCCCATTTGAAGCTTTAAAATCTAAAAATATGTGAAAGCCTATACCGCTTGAACATACAGGATAGACAAATCTTGCTGTGGAAATTGGTTTTGGTTTGCTGCCTGTTGACTTGCTTTTTTAGGTGTTTCCAAACCACGGTCTTGTCCTTAAACTTTTCAGTTTCCTTTCTCTAGCTGGGTAACAAGACATGAATATTATAGAGCTGTTAGAAGCCAGAAGCATTGTTGACCGTTGAATTTGACCTGACTCAGGTTCTTTAACCTGTCTTTTTCCCTCCCACAAGGCTTAGTGATACCTTTCCCAAAACTTCGTCTTAGCAACAGTTCCATCTGCTGTGCTACTCTGACACAGAAATATTGCAGATAATAGGGTAGAAGGTACTGCTTCTTGGCAGTAGTTCCGTGTTACTGCAGTTCCTGGCCATCTTACTGTCTCAGGGGTAAAATGAGATGCTTATTGTGTGAAAGCAATGGCAGCAAAGTAGTTTATGCTGTCTCCACACTCTAGCAGTGTGGAGAGTGTAACAAAACTAGATCAACATCACTTACTATAGATAACACCCACAAAACTTGATTATCTGAAAAAAATTAGTAAGGTATAAATACCTAGACAGGTGGACTGTATGTAAATCAGCCTGAAATTGTTAATGAACTACTTTGTCAGGCAACAATGTGTGGAGACCTCTACCATGCTTAAATTATCTTCTGTCACAGTAGTTTTATGACCATGAAATAAGCATGAGAAATCTAAATCAGCTCTTCCAGCCTGGCAACACATAAACGAGTGTCCTGAACACCATGGGGAATGATTTCCATGCTGATCTAGTGAAGGTATTTGTGATGCCTTAAGGTTGCGATCGATCTGTTTATTTCCATGCATTATAAACATTATATAGACCAGCTCTTTGGGTGAAATCCTAGTTCTGCTGAAAACAAACATTTAAGTCCTTCACATTCATCATGTTGATATTCTTTTTATTCTCAGTGTCTCAAGCAAACATCAGATAAATGCTTTGTGTGTGTGTGTTCTTGTGATTTCTCTCTCCCAGTGCTTGCCCTACCACAATTCCTGTTAATCTTTGCAGGATTCGTAACCAGATGTCGAGCCAATACTTGAGGAAATATGCAGTCTCGAAGCATAGAGATTGCACTAGCTTGAAATACTGTAATAGGCCAGCACTTCTAATTGGGGGAGGCAATGACACCTAACTGGCATTAGAGTGTTTCTGCCTGCTAGTTAGTAAAAGTAATAAGTAGAATTCAGATGCTGCTTTCATGGGAATTTTGTTGGAAAACATTTATTTTTTATGATTGCCCCTTAAGACTGTAATTTGATTTAAAGCTCTTAGCTGATCACTCTTTAAATCACAGCTTTCCAAATCTATGTCTATGCGTTAGAGTACTACCAACAGAAGAGCATTATCTTTTGAGGTAACACTGATTTACTAATAGTTTCTCATTAGTATAGGTGCCTGAGACATCATTTTAGCTGAGCCTATGGTTTTGCAGTGTATTCCGGATCAGTGACCATCTAAACAATGCAAACACTTCATACAGATTAGAAACTTAGTTCTTCTACTCTTTTAAATATCTTTAATTTTGAAGCTGTTGAGGCCTAAATTAAGTACCGAGAGCTGATGTCTCTTCTAGTCCAGAAGTTACAGTCCAAGAGGTGCTTAGCAAGGGAGCAAGCATGGTGTAGAGATACCCAATGAGGCTGAGACCAGATCTGGAATGTAACTCACATGAGTATATGTATATATATGCAAACAGACATTAAGTGTGCTTGTGTTTTAACAATGTGGTCTTTGTATCTGAGACAGTCCTGCACCTGAGAAGAATCTCAGGCTTCCCAAGTGTATGGTTGTAGTCTTAGTAACAGGAAACTGTAGCAATGAACAAAGGCACAAAGTATCCTGTATTATTCAAAGTAAAAACAAAAATTGGAGTAGTCGATCCATCTCTCTGGGTTTTTTTTTGTTTGTTTTGTTTTGTTTTTTTTAAGATACCATGTTAGATTGAAGTGTGTATTTAAAAGCCCTACTTGGGTGAAAGCCTTCTGTAAAAAAAAAAAAATTTGCAAGAGCATGCTTTCTAGTTCAGGGTTTCATCCTCTTCTCCCTGCAAGGCTTTTTCAGATGTGTTCAGTCTTAAAGGTAAGGTGCAATGGGTGTGGAAGCATTGTGCTGTGAAAAAACTGCTTGTAGATCTGATTTTGATAACAGGTTTCTTTTCCCCATTCTGTTGTGAGTATTTTAGTTTTTATTTTTTCCAAGACTGGGCCATGTGAGATCCACCAAAGTCAGTATTGTATTCAGGACAGGAAGGTTAGAGGGGAGAGGAGCCTAGAGGGACCTGTGGTTTTATGCCACCTGAGCCTTGCACCATGCAGTGTTGGGCTCTGTTGTATCTACACAGAGCTCTGGTAGTGGTATTAATGTCTGCTTCATTCTGCAAAGTAACGGCACTGTGGTTGAATACTGTATTGATTTTCTGGAACTGCATCACAAATAGGCTTCTGGCAACACACTGCATTCTGACATGCTTCTCTGGTGGCAAGTAGTGGTGAATGTCAGTCATCATTAAAAAAATTAGTCCAGGGAGACGCTGTTTAAACATGCAATAGATGATGCTGGATTGCCAGATACAAGCATATATTGACATTTCCAGTATCTAGTAATGATTTTTCTTTTTTAGCTACAGGTATCAGGTTAGGTAACTTAAGCAGTCTGCATCACTCCTTTTGACTAACGGCTTTTACCCGAATAAAGAGGGAAGATCTTGAAATACATAGTTCTTCTCAGGTTTTTCTCCTTCCTCCGTATACATGCAAATGATTCACAGGCACCTTTCTGTCAATCTTTGTGGCTGTATTCTTTGTCAATGTCTTGATCGCTAAGATTTCACTGAGCTTGCCATCAAAAAGTGGGAGCAACAGAAGAAGGGGCTGCTTTTTCCTGTTGTCTGCTGCAGCACAAACGTTTGTGCAGTGAGCCACATCAGTACTGTAACCTAGCTGACTGCACGGCTGTACCAACGAAGGGGTTGGTACAAGGGAATTGTCATTATAGGTGGGATGGACCTACCTTTTGCTACAACAGTGTCTGTTTATTCTGGCGGGAAGTGTTCAGAAAGATGCAGACTCAGAGCTATTGCTGTCAAAGTTTGCTCTTCAGTTTTGAAGCTGAAGTCTGAAAAGTTGGGTTTTTTTGGCAGTGTCCACTAGGTTGAGTCTCAGCTTCCTGAGAAATGACATTTTTTCCCCTTCCCATAGTGTCTTTCATAGTAAAAAACATGATAAATAATATTGTTGCTGTTTAGAATTGGGGTTTTTTAAATGCTTTTAGATGACTTATTCTGTAAATAGTATGCTATAGTCTTGAATCCATAGTTAATCTTGAAGCTGTTCTTCTAACAGGACATATAATGGGATCTTCCTTGAGTTTTGAAAACTTAAGAATGAGCTTTAAATGGTCAACACTTTACAGTGAAGTATTGGTGAAATAAATCATCTTTGACACGTATTCTCACAATTCCTATTTCTTGTGCCTGTTCATTTCCAACAGTCTACTAGCCCTGGCTTGTCTGTACAAAAAATGTAAAAGAATCTACTGTGTGACATTGGAGAAACGAGTGTTTTCTCCCAACACATGACTTACTGAGGAGTGTGCAGCTGTGTCAGGGCTTCTTAGGGTATGAAGGTGTTTTCCATGCCAACAAAAATAAGCATATGGAATAATATATACTGTGTAGCTCTGTTGTCAAATGATTGCATGCATTAACTGAGGTCCGAAGCAGCTATTTGGCCAATTGACTTTGAAACTGGAACGCCTGTGCTTTTGCACTAGCCCTATTTTTCACTGACTTGTGTATGGCTAAAAGAGTTAACCTGCAATTAGACAGGAACAATTTTTCTTGTATTAACTTACTTTCAGCTTCTGGATACTGATTTCCAAGTGCTTTTTCAACAGCCAAGTATATGTCACTCCCATGTCAATATTTTTGTTCTTCTACAAAACATAGAAGAATTTCCTGTGTCTGCTTTAGCAAGCCCACTACCTGGCATCCAGAGCTCTCTCTATCTAGATATATGTAAGAACTGGGTTCCTCCCAGGAAATGATTGGCTATGCTTGGGAATAGGTGGTGTCCTGCTGATTTGAGTCCTAGGTAGGCTTGGTTCTTCAGAAGCACTGCACAGCTCAGATGACAGCATGTCTGACTATGCACAATAGTAAAACTCCCAGGATCTTTGGGAAGTTTTCTGGAAAAAGACACAGGCACTGAAGCACATGGTTAAGTAATGATCCATTTTGATGGGATTTCTGTGAAGCATGAGCACTGAACTGTGTAGATTTCCTAAGTTACCTCACATCTGAATGCAAGTGCTGCCCATGTCTCTTACAATGGATCTCAATGGGCCACTCAAGATCTGAGATAATTTTTACTGTATTTGGTGACCTTAAATGTGAGATACATCTTTTTAAAAAATCCTCCCTTTTTGTCTGCATTAATTATGAATTTTTAAAATCAGGTTGGAACAAAAGCTAGAATAGTTCTATTACTGGGATGGATTGAAGGGCATTATAGGGGCCTTTTCTGTAACATCTGTGACTTACTTTTATTGTTAGCAGGATTTGAGAATTAATACTATTCTCGAGTGACGTTCTTAGACAAAGGAAAACGATCTGCTATTTCCCCAACTGTTCTTCCAAAGAACAATTTTACTTAGCATGAAAATACATTTAAAGAATCATTCTCTTCTGCTCCTTAGTAACAACCTTAAAACCTAGATTTAAAGAATACTGCTGCTCTTAAGTGCTCAGCGATGGACATGGTAATCCTCCAATCACTTGTGCTAACTCAGCCTTTACAGATAGGACGCAAGTTAGATCTTGTATAGGTTACCTTCTGTTCCACCTTCTTGCTTGTCTTGTTATCTTGCTACTTCTGCCACTGGCTATTGTTTTTGTAGAACTCAAGACTTTGCTAATTCAGAGGACTTTGTTGTCACTTAGAGCAATATCTGTAGGATGTTGCGTGTGTTTCTGGAATAATTTGGAAAAGAATAGTTGAACGCCCTGGCAGGAGGATTCTGTTAAGGAAGAATATTAACTGCCAACAACACCATGTTCAACTTCAAGTGGTTTTACAAAATCCAACCATTCAAACAGTTCTGCAACCTTGGAAAAAGCTATGTATGTAGTGGGAACCTGGCACAGAAGTTTAATTTTATGTCCTATATGGCTCTGGACAAATCCTAATGAGTCTATTTAGACCCTAAAAGTTGCTGACTTGCTGATTCGCAACTTGCATATAATACTTTTCTGAAGTCCCTCAGGAAGAATATGGGTGGAGTTTACCCGGTTATTAAGATACAGACTTTTGTCTTCACCCTCTACAAGTCCTGCTAGCTTCCTCATTGTAGAGGAGAAACATTGCAAGGGATAGAATGATGACTTTAGACTACGGGTAAATTAACTGATTTTTGGAAAAACAGATCATTGAATGCTGCTTCATATGAATACCAGTTTTGCAGCAAAGTACCTGACTGTGTGCTGCTGTTAAGAACTTGATGATAACATACAGTTTATGATTAGCATCGCTGGTTGTGATCATGAAGTGAAATTTTGTCTTTCACGTTTGAAAAATGCAGCTAGTATTCTTCTGTGAGAAGCTTGTATTGAACAAGAAGTATCCCTGACCAGAGTGGCACAATAGCAGTTAACCTTCTTCATTGAAACTTGACAGTCATGGTGACCTGCTTATGTCACCTGACACCTTGATGGAGGCCATTAGAAAAAAAGAAAAAAGGCAAGGATTCTGGTTTCAGATACAGTTATGGTTATAAACTAATATGCTTGTATGCTAGAGGTTTGGGAAATTAGTTGTTGTGATCAAACTTCACACAGAGCCGATTAAGTAATGATTAAAACTGATGCTTTAAACTTTTAACAGGCAGATACAAAACTCTGCTCTAAATTATCTTGTCTTATATGTATGCTGTTCATCTTCCTGAAGAACCGTTCCTCTTCATTTGCTTGTAAACACTGAGATTTTTTTGCAGTTAAGCATGGTATTACTCATGGCATTCTATTGACTAGGTTAAGCAGTCGCATATCGTAGTATGTATTCTGTTTCTAAACACAAAACCTGTTAGAGAGTGGGAAATGCCAGTTTCTGCTAAACGGACTTGTATTTGATGCTTCAGTTAAGCCTCTTTTGGAAGTAAACATGTGAGCACCTCAGTGCTCCGGTTTGGGAAGACTGTACCACATCTAGCATACATGAGTAAAATGTTTTTAAATACAGCTTTCTTTAAAACTGACTTTGCAATGCAAGTGTTCTGTAAGTAGCTAATAAACTTGCTTGTTTCTGGCCACTGTTTATTTCATGGATACAGAAACACTAGGGCTTGGCTTCTTAAATTTAATATCTGTCCTGATATTTATGCAAAGGAGTGGGTGAGGGAGGCTTTTCTAGTTCTTGGTTTGCACATAGGTTTTGAATGCATTCCAGTTCATTTAGGTACCATGTAAGGAAAATTGTTCCTGTTCATAAAAAAAAAAAGGTCATACTGAAGTAACTAACTAGCTCTTACCAAGCACTGGTTCCTGGTCTTTGATTAGACGCTTCCTAACTGTAGTGGCATGTATTTATTGCTTGAATATTTTTATTGAACTGTTAAGTATAGGCCTCTAATGTAGGCTATTCCAATTCCATGTGAAATAGGTAAGAAAATTCCAGCTTTAACTGTCACACAGGCAACTGAGCCAACACTTCTGCACAAACTGTATGGTGTGCATTTTGTGGCTCAGTTTGTCAAAATGCTGAGCAGTTTCCTGAGTTCTGATTTTTTTTCCCTGTACTTACACTTCCACCAAGTAAAGTAACTTCCATCTGCGTAAAGCCCTGATACCTACCTGCTATCTTGGGGTTAGAACTGCTGTCATTGTAGGTGCCTTTCTGCAGTATAAGCTATATTTTGCAGTATGCTTTGAAAAGTGGTTGATAATCTAGTTCCAGGACAACTAATGCATAATACTTTGTCTTTACCAGCCTCCACCAGCACAATCAAAGCAAGTGCATGAGCCATCAGTGAAGAAATGTTTCTTTACTTTATTTGGTTAGCAATACCCAAGGCTAGTACTGATGCAGCCATTGTGTTTCCAGCACGGTCATCTTCCCTATGAGCTGCTTATCAGTGAGACAGCCTAGTGCAGGTATGGCTGTTCCTTTCCAGCTGTTGGGCCCCATCCCCATGGCACAGCACTTGGCATCCCTTGGCTGACATTTACTATGCAGACCTGTGTACCTATTCCCATGTCGGCCTCTGTAGTGGGCTGTGCAGTGCACTGTTTGCTCCAGACACAGTGTGGTCATACTGGTATATTTAAAAACTGATGGTGCCCTGTATGCTTGTGAATCTCACCATTATGGTGGGAAGTTGCCTGCCAGTGCAAGGCGCATCATTGGGGCAAACAGGATTTGTAGCCATCCAAGGAATGCCTTCAGTGATCTGATGAGCAAACTGCGCTGGTGGCCTGTCAGGAGCAGTATTTGGGTGTCCTGCCTTAGGAGGAGTCTCAGAATGTTTGGCATATGTGTGTTGTGAACAATCAAGGAGATTTGAGATCTGTTGCTTCCAGTTACAGCTCAATATAGACGCAACCACTGCTTCCAAAATTCAATAGTGTTTAGTAGGCTGTAAGTTATCAGAAGGGGGGGACTTGCTGGCATGGTAATGGCATGCTCAACGTGAATTAAAGAGGCTGTATAGTTTCTGCAGTGCTCAGTGGGATGATTCAAATTGATTTGTTGCTTATGAATATAAAATTAATTTGTTTACCTTTCTAGGAGTCTAATTCAGTTCCTTGATTCAAATGAAATAATCCAATTCTCATCTTGTGATGTGGACCAGTGATTCTTTTTGAAACTTAGCATGCAGCTGTAGCAGTCTGGATGGGATTGCAAATTGTTTGAAGATCAGTGGGTGGTGATAGTGATGAAATGCGTGTTTTATTCAGCCTGGTTCATTCTGCTTCCTCCATATGTAAGTTCTGATACTTCAACCAGTGCTGGTGGAAGCATGGCTTCAGCTTTGAGGTGTCTGTGGTCACCGTGCAGGTTGTGCTAATGATTTATTTCAGGGTGTTTATTTCTGAGGTTTAAGTGTAAAAGCTGTCAAAACTGACTGTTAACTGACAACTTTTTAATGTTAAATAAGCGGTTTGTGGGTTTTAAGCTGGAAATGAAAGGAATGACAAGTGCCAGGCCTGCTAAATAAGAAGCATTTTCACATGTAGAAGGCATGTCAAAATTATAACTTGGAGATGCAGAAAAAGGTGAGGTGGACTTTGTTGATGGGGTGAGAAGTGGTAAGGAGGTGTGATCATTTCTGTATGAAGACCTACAAGGAGGCAAAATGGAAATTTAAAGACAATAAGGAGGGTTGTGAAAGAAAACTGGTAAGAAGCACTACAAGGAGGGGTTGCTAAAGATTGTGATGCCAAGTGAGGAAGCCTTATTTTGTTACAGAAATATATTTGAGACAAATTCCAAGTGTCTTTTAATAAACAAGGAAGAGATATATTCCTTGGTTTTTCTGTTGTGAAAAAGCTGCTGAGAGATCTAGTCTTTAGCAAAATTATGACTAGTATTAGTTGAGTGTTGTCTCTCAAAGTCCAAGATGATTGGAAAAACAGCAGTTCAACTTAACATTATCTAAAAATACTAATTTTTAAATACTATCACTGTTTACCATATAATTGCTGATTATCTTGGTGGAAACACATGATGAATTGATTCCATGATTTTGTCTTTTCTATTCCTTTTTAGGTTCCAAAATTCTCATCTGTCTCTATTGTCAGATGCCCCAGCTTTGTCTCTGTTGCCTCATACCCGTGGAATACAGCCATCAGAACAGAAATTCTTGTCATAGGCAGTGTAGAGATTTGATGGAGCGCACAAAATCACAAATGAAGGTCAAATTAGAAAATACTGTGTTTACATTGTTTATTGAACTCTGCTGTGTTTTATGGAACTTAGGCTAATGTAGGATTGCCACTCTATTATTTCAGTGCTCTGCATGACTGTATGTCCTAGTGCCAACCCTCTGTTCTTGGTTCCTTCTTGCTGTGCTAGCTGTACACAGGGACACTTGCTATGGCTGCTGAAGGATTTTCATTACAGCAACTAAATTGATCTAACCAAACTTTAGAACAGAGGGTGTTGATTTTTGGACAGTCTCATGCTTTCATGTTGGGACAAAGCAAGGAGTTTCAGTCTGTCGGTTGTTTGAATGTGCTACTCTGGGTGGCAGTTCTGTCACTGCTGTCTTATGACCCTTATATTGCACCAAACAGTATGATTAACATCTAAGAGTCTTCACGCACTTGCAGGGTGCTGTTTTTCCCCATCTGTGCCTCAGCGACAGCACCTAAGTGGCCCCATCTGATTTGGCTTAATTCTCACCTTGTGTAGTCAGCTTCAGTCGGTCTAATTAGTTATTTGTGAGTGGCATTAACACCCCTTCTCACAAACTGAAAATTATTTTGCAAAGAAAACTACTGAACTTTAGATCTCAAAGAGTCCATGAACGAATTTGAAGGGTGTCTGTGAAATGTGACAAGGAAAACATGCAGCATGGGAATAGGCTTGCATTCTGGAGATTGCAATAGATTGAAAATCGTGTCCTGACTGGAGTCTTCCTCCTCCTCCTCCATGCCCCTGGAAAGGAGAGAGCTGCTGGGCCTGCTTGTAAAGCAGAGCACAGAGTCCTGGCTCACCAGGACCATCTCTGGATCCCAAAGCAACTTTGTGCTCTCACCCTCTCTGCTTCTATATTTGGAGAACTATGCTTGTTCTGCTGGTATAGGTGTTTTCTTTCTTTCTTTTATCTTCTTTTTTTTCCTTAAAACTTTAGGTCTTATAATGATTCTGAAGACTACAGATAACTGTCCATGAAGACCACGTCTAGCAAATGTCTATTTATTTAAACTCGAGAAAACTGATGGTGCAGAGGGCAGTAAACTGTAACTTACTTGTACGACTGTGTTGAAATGCTGTGCTAAGTAGCCGTAGAAGTTCAAGCTGAACAGTTAAGCTGCTTTATGTTTTCCCTTAAAATATTTGCATGAGTTCTGTAAGAGTAATCTGACTGACACACAGCTCCATTGCATGGGAGATTTAGATGTAGATTGCAAAGGAAGGATGGCCTATATATAGAGATTATCAAGTAACTAGGGGAATTAAAAAGAAAACCTGGTTATCAATTACTGTTGGACCTTTCTAAACTTTTTTTCCTAGCAGGTATGAATGACATTATTTCTTCCTTTGCTACGTTCTGCTGTGGAGGCTTCATTCCTCTCACTTCTGTTTGTGTTGCAAGTGTGGCAAACTTACTTTTCCATACTGTAGAATGGAGGGAAATGAGTATTTTTAGACCATTGCCTGCCTGTTTCTTATTCCAGATGCAGCTTAGCTTAGTTTACTGTATGTAAGGGCTGTTGCAGGAATGTTAACATCTAGATTACTTTCAGAAATGTCTCATTAGCCTGTTGTTCCAGGGTTCTTTGTTCATAGAATAGAACCTGACATCAGGTTGTTTTTCTGTTTGCTTCTGGTTAACACTTTTGGTGACTAGGTGTGGAAAATGGCTATACATCTTAAACTTAATTGTCTAGTTGTAAAGGCAGAAGAATTCTCTTGACTTCCTTGACAATAATGTTTGGACAGAGCAAAATCCAGGAATAAAATGCAACTTTGGATCAATTTTTGCTATCGTGATTACTTAGTATTTTCACTATAGGTAAATATCCTAAAATTCAACCTAACACAGTTTAGCTGCTCTTAAGTCATTAAAAGCTAATGACTAGCTCTCTCCAATCTTGTAATTTAAAAACAAACTTAAGGTAAAAGTTAATTCAGAGATACCTTTGTCCACTTTCTTGCATGATTTAGAGGAATAATCACTTAGGTACCTGGAAAAATTCTGAAGATGCTTATATCCCTGGAATGTCTTCATAAACTGAAGTTAAAGGTGTGAAGATAAAGCTGAGTACTTGTCCTTGGTAATACACTTTTTGTTACCTCATTTGACGCACAAAGCTCTCACTTGATTCATGGTATGAAAGTGAGCTTTTGAAGTTTGGGTGGATGGACAAAAAAGGGAAACCTTAGAGAGGCGGACCTTCATGCAGTTATTGGAGGAACTTTCATGGTCAGTGATAAACTCTTGGTGTGGGTGTTTCCTGTAACACTTCGGCTGGTTGCCTACCTGCAGAACTTGAGCAGTATATGATAGCTGGGGCACTGGAGAACAGGCATTTCTTAAAACCCCACAGAATTATAGGAGTGAATGGAAATCCAATGTTTATCTATTTTTCTTCCTTTTTTTTAAACTCAGGTTAACATTACACTGTACATATCCTGCAGGTATCTTTTTTTACTCTTTAGTGCAAGCAGCTCTATGCTTGCTGACATTATACCAAAAATATGAGTTTTGTTGGGTTTTTTTCCCCTTGCTCTAGAATATAAGTCTTAATTTTAAGTAGTATGTATTTTATTCTGAATATAGGAGTTTGTATCTTAACGGGCAAATGTAATTCAGTGTGTTCTGTTTTGATCAGGACTTCGAGAGCACGTTGACTCTGCTTGTTAGAGCTCGGCAGGAATGCCTTTACCATCTTGGGAGCCCCAGGAAACAGCAGTGCTAGGCTGCAAGCTGTTCTGTGCAGTTAGGAGGCAGACTCGAGCAGGGATTCAGCATGGTGAGGACAAGCAACTAGTGAGATACTACCTAGATAGTAGGATGAAATGCCTGAGCTACAGGTGTAATTGTGACTCACATCTAAGCAAGCCAAATTTGACTCACATCTAAGTAAGCCAAATTTTCTGCAGAATCCTGGGTGCTATGTCCTGTTACTTCCCTGAAGAATGTGCATACATTTTCATGTTTCAGTTTTTGCTTTCTGCAATTTGTGAGTTTTCACTGTTGATCTGGACATTGGGCATATCTAGTAAGACCCGTCTGATTTCACTTTATCACGGATGAATGTGATGCATTGCTTGTTTGAAGGAAAATGAGTGGACACTGTTATTCAAATTTTCACTGTATTCTGAGAAACAGTAATGCAACTAGAGAATTCACTTAAGTCTTCTCTACTGATATCTCAGATTTGCTCTGGAAATTAGGAAAAGAAAAAATTAAAACCATCTGTCATGCAGTGAAGTTAACACTGACCTACCAAAACAATTTATTCCATCAATCTCATGAATTTTCAGTTGATACATTAAAGCCTTCCCCACCTGATGTTAGGCATCTGAAGATGGGATGAGACAAAAGACAATTCTTGGCTTCTGAGTGCTTTTGCATTTTCTGTGCCTTGTCATGTGGTGAGGGCCAAGGAGGGCTGCGAGGGGGTTGTTCTTTATGCAAGATATTGAGGGCAGAATCTGTTTGTTTGGTGTGCTCAAAGTATGCTAACTGAATTAGTGACCAGCTTGATTATTAACACACTTTTTAATATCTTGTATGTATGTGTGTGTATGTAAAAACACTGATCAGAGCATGTCGAAATGAATGTGACTTTAAGGCTGTGAAGGCAAGCAGGGCAAAGAAGAGTATCGGAGACAAATATTGAGGGGAGAACTGTTTAAGGGACCCTTGTTCCTGATGTTTTGTAGAGTTTCACAGTCAGTGAGATGCCTGAACAGAAGTGCTGGTGAAATAGATTGGAAAAGTATATTTTGTAAGAGGGAGTGTGCCATGGAAGAGTTGGTCAGGTCAAATGAATGACTTGCAATGAGGCAAGAAGGTGGGTCTGAGAGACAGATCAAAGCCAGGTCACTTGGGTCCTGGTCTAAGACTCACTCCATTCTCCTGTGCCTGGGTCTGCCAACACAGTCAGTGTCCTGTCCTGCCACCACCACTGTCCTGACAGTAAACTCATTGTGCCTGTTTTTTCTCATCCTCTGAGGAGAGTGGGAACCTGGGCATTGATTTGTCATGTGCTTTGCAACTATGCCAGCTTCCATGCTGTTGATGTTACTAAATTTGTGAGACTGTAATCTCTGTGCTGTGCTACCATTAATTTTAAATCTGTGCTGTGGAAGAAGCTCTTTGCTGTTCTAAAGTTTACCGGTAACGACTATTAGTCACTGGTCTCTTATGAATGGGAAGCTCAGACAGAAGAGGAATGAGTTTAAATGAACTTGCTCATTGCTCTTCATGATTATGTTTTTTGTGGTTGGGTTTTTTTGTTGTTGTTTAATAGCAAAAGCCTTATTTCCCAAGGTATGGTAATCCTAGCTTTTGTGATTTTTATATGATGACTATAAATTTCAAGTGCTGTCTGCAGTTGTCTTACAGTGCCTGCTTGTAGGATACTCCTCTGCCTTTCTTCTCTCCATTCCTTCTCTGGAAGGTCTCATGTATGGGCTTCCTGAGCATTTAGTTGAGATTGGCACATATAGAGTGGTTAATTTTTTTTCCCCGAAGAGACTATTTTATAGGATTACATGCTCATAAAGATGCCTTCCACATCAGTGGATGTGCCAAAATGTTATCAGAAGGAATAGATTTCAGAAATGTTTTCTGCCCTACATTTTGAAGTTACCTGCTTTCCTGACTTGCTTCCTGTGTCATACAGAAACTTTTATTCACTGATACAAATATCCTTTGCACCTAACTGTATACATATGTGTTTTGCATATACTTCTTAGCCCATAGTAAAATGTTGTGAGGGGTTTTTTTTCTTTTTAAAGCCTAGGGTTTTAAGGTATGCAAATATAGTGCAACTGTTCCCCCTCCTGCCTGAATAGCTCTCAAATTTCAACTAGTCTTTACAGGGACATTGACATTTCAAAGATAATAGATTTCTGAGAATTCTATGAAAATAAAGAGCCAGGTCAAAAAGAGTGCTTGTTGAGAGAGCAAGAGCTCAACTCCTAATAGACACAGAGGAATCTCTTGGATTAGATGTTCTGCCCCCAAATGCAGGAAGGTTTCAAGTAGAAGATTCCTTTTGTTAGACACTGGAGGTCCAACTATGAGTTAGAATTTTGGTTTAGACCAATTTTTATTAATTCTGCTATTTGTACAAATACTTAAAAAAAAACAGCAAACAAAACTTGGTAAAGGAGAGGAAGAAGCGTTGCCATCATCACCAACAGGTCCTGATTGAATGAACAGAGTGTGGGACTGTGTGATATGCTGTCTCTTTAGGATAATACAAAATGATGCAGGTGTAAAATGGGATGAATATGAAGTTCTCTGTCACATTTCCACTGGAATGGTACCGTGGTATTTCTGTTACATCTAATTGACTGCCTTCGCTATAAGTAATACCAGTGCTCTGGAGTCTTTTCCTGTAGGGTGTTTTCCAGGGACTTTTATATGAACCCATCACAGAACCATTTCCAATAGTAAACAGCTTTTACAACTTGGACAATATCTTAGAGCATGTTGTGATTTCCCGTTCACTGGACTAAAGCTCCTAAGTCAATTTGAATTCTGAAACCACCTATGACTCAGTCCATTTAACGTTAGTGTCACCGTTGTGCAATGCAGTTTTAAGAGGGGAGTCTGGCAATGCTTTCGCTTATTTATATACCCTTTAATGTTAGAAGCTGTTTCATCAATTCAGTGGGGGGGTTGACATTATCTTCTAAAGTTATTTTGACATCTAAAGAACTTTAAAAAACTAATGTTTGAATAACTCTTCAGTATTTTCAAAGTCTGATCTGTAATTTCATAGGATTGGAATTAACTTCAAACCGTGTTCTATATTTCTACCATCTTTGAAACGTCTTTGTTCGTGTTTAAGACTAGAGCTAAGGAGGAAAGAACATGGATGAAGAAGTGTAGATGCTGTAGTGTGGGCAAAGGTGGAGGGGAAGGGGCAGAGTTTAGTAGGGGTTGGGGTTTGAACCTTTCCTTCCGAAAAATAGGCAAAACTGGGCATCAAAATGTCTATCATAGATTTATAAAAATAATAGGCTGCAACATACCCTTGGAAAAGCAAAGTGTTGGAGCTGGCCAAGCTGATGAAGCCAGCAGGCTTGGCAGCTGCCTTGTGGCATATCAGCAAGACCTTGTCTCCTGATCGCCCATGACAAAACACTAATTTCATAGAAATGTAAATATGAGCAGATGACTAAATGATTTTCTTCTGACTTCCTGTATCTTATGTCCATTAAATACTGTGCGATATCTGATTTAAAGCTGAAACACTCCAGTTGATCAAACCTTTGTATCCTTGAAAATCTAACATACGGTATGTAATGGTGTTTCTGGCAAAGGTAAATGTATTTTTTACTTCATCTTATAGGTTTAATGAAAAGTTCTAGATAATTTTTCTCCCTTCACATCCTGAAAAATTGCTGGTATTATTTGTGATGGTATGTTAACTCAGAAGTGGTTAAAGATCTAAAACTAAAAGCTGATTGTTAAATGGGAACAAAACAGTTTAGAAAAAATCTTGAAGACACTGCTCTGTGCAGTATTATGTAGCTATAGAACATATTCTATAAAGTAAGCCATTGAACTTCATAGGTAAATAGGCACATCTATGTATTAACTTCTAGGCGCATATATGTATTAACTTCTCACTGAATACAGAAAACTTACCGAGCTTTTTAGGATCAAATTCCTAAGCTTTTGCTGACCTTGAGTAAATCTGACTTAACCCCAAAACATAACAGCGAAAGCAGATCTAGGAAAGTAAGTGTAAAACTAGGTAAACCGCTGGTGGTATGGGCAAGATTTTGATCTGGTTGCTCAATTATGTTTTCCACTTTTTTTACTATCTCAAAGCTTGTTTGGGGACAATAAAGTTGTTAATTGTATGTATGTAATATAGAAAGCAAAATCTTAAGATGTACTTGTTTCACAAGTATGGTCACTATGTTTTGTTCAAGTACTTTATAAGTTTAATTTTTATTTCAAGATGTCAGTTGTCAGTCACTTTCTGTCCAGAAAAAAGATTTTATTTCAGAACAGTTTCCATACAACAAGAAGCCAATGTTATGCAATACTGTCCCACAAGCTTCCATATACAGTATTTATCAGACTTCAGGGCATTATTGGGAATAAGGAAAATTCTGGTTTTTTCTGTTGCTTTGAATTGTGTTTGCAGAGCTTGTTGACTTAGGCTCCTGAGAAACCATTGGCTGTGTTTGGATGCCGTAGCTGACAAATTAGTTTTGACCATAGCTGCACCTTTAATCACTCTCTTCATTTCTTTTCAGGGATCTCTCCTCAAGCTGTAACAAAAGCTTGCTACAGCTTTAAAAACAAGCTAGGGAGAGTATTTTTTAAGACCATCACAGGGCATTGGGAGAAAGCTGTAGTCTTGGTATGCTGTCATTTTGAAAAATCAAAAAGGTCTTTGTCCTATCCTAAAGCTGAGGATAATCAGCAAATGCCTGAGAGATCATGCAGGAGATTCATGTTGTGTGATATGGGGAGAAATTACCTTGGATGACAGATATTATAGAGGCTCCGAAGTCACTGTGTGCAAAATTACCACCTGCAAAAACACGTGTGTGATGCCTACTGAGAGAGTTTGCAGTCCTTAGGACTGCCAGAGCATGTGTGCTGAGCACGAAGGCTGCCATGTGGCAGGGTCTGCTGTGCTTGTGGCTGTAATGGACTGAGGGAAGCACAGTTTTTTGTCCAATCTCCACTGTGGATAGGGAACTTGGAGTGTGGTTGTACTCCAGTTCTGAGCACAAGGATGTTGGCTTGGTTTTGGATGCACAGGGCATCATCTTCCTCTGAAACTCTGAGACTGAAATCTGAATGGTGGGATCTTGCTGTGTTTGCAGCTTGCAAATATGATGAAAAGGACTACCAAGGCACGTTTTGTTGGACTAGTCTTGAAAACAGTCTTGTATGTGGACTCCATGTGCATCAAAAACAGTAAGTCTGGGTAATGCACTTTGGAGTTTTTAAGATCCATATTGGGGAAATAGAAATCGCTGAAATGATTGACGTAAATGTTCATTCTCATGGACTTTTCATTACTTGATAGATACTTTAGAGCTATCAAAGCTGAGCTGAGTAGGATGACTCCATCACACAGGACCTGTTACTCATCCCCTTTTGTCGTAAGGGTCAGAGAAAATAGCTCTGTTCAGAGATATAAAACTTCTAGTGTATTTGAATGCTTTGGGGATCCAACAGGCTGTTATATAAAGTTTTAGGTCTGTTTTTTATGTTTGTGATAGGGCAGGAATGTCATGCACAGCAAAACCATTTTGATTTAGGAAATTTAATGCAACTTAGTTTATTGCCAGTGAAGATGAAGACAAATAAATAAACACAGAAAAGACACCTCATCTTCCCTGCAGACATCTCTCCAACTTCTTCCTGGTCTCTCAGCCCCTCATCACAGGTAGCGCTCAGAAGATGTTGGTCAGTGCCTGTGGTGGCTCCTTTTTTTTTTTGTTTTTTTTCTCCTTTTAAACTCAATTGCTCCATGGGCCACAGTCACCTCAGTGTTATACCTGCTCCCATGTCTGCTGTTTGCTCCTGCTTGGGCAGCTCTTTGCTCCAGCCCCTGCTCAGGTGTCATCTCCTTGTCTGTTTTTTTCTCCAGCCTCAGTCCTGGTCTGTTCTTGTGTCTGCACAGGGCAGTCCCTGACCTCGTCCCTCACAGTGCAGCACCCTCCCTACCAAAAACCTGTCAATTTAGCCCAGTATGCAGGTGGAAGGGAGGGGTGTGTGTAATTTTTACTTTTTTTTTGTTAGCATCATTAACACACCGTAAGGGGGGGCAAGTAGGACATGAACTAATGTTGCAGAAGTTCATACCTTCTTTTCAGTGGCCTTGTTTTTACAGTAACTAAGAGAACAGAATCCCAGCCTTGAGAAGTTGTAGGTATTATGGTGATGGAAATAACTTTGGAGTCATGGTAAACAACAGTGTGGGGAAAGAAACAAGAGGAAGGAGGTCTTCAGCACTAGTGTTGGCATGGTCTGGAAGTACCAGACCTGTCAAAGAATAGATGCTTTTTTTTAAAAGGTAAATATTAATTACAGATTAGCAAGGAAAGTTCTTTCTAACCTTCTGTACTAATTTAAGCATCTTTTGTGAAAGCTTTAATTAGTCTGATGTGGAAAAATGAAACCTTAGGTTCTTAGATTCAGTAGTCTGCATTTTTTTGAAAAGGGTGTGTTAAGATGTCAAAATAGAAAGAATGGTTGAAGACACTGTTCATTCAACTATTAGGACACAGGCTTTTCTCCTAAGCCTAGCCTAGGACTGATCACATATCAATGAATGGATTTCTGTATCAATGATGGAAAAAAATGGTGTGACTCTACCTGCTTAAGTGGTATCTGATGCTTCTTTAGACCTCGCATTGCCACTCAAGTCCAGGAGGACTTCTCACTTACTTCTTTTTAGTCTGTGTTTGACCATTGTAACATTGCAGTCTAAGCCAATTAAGAGCAGCAGTTTACTAGCCTTAATGTTTCTGCTATGCCCAAGCGGACATTTCTAATAGTCAAATTGTGTTACTATGGCATTCGTGCTAGTTTCTTTTCTTTTTGTTCAGCATCAGGATATTTCTGGAAAAATGAATGACTTCTCTTTGTAATTAGTGATGAGTTCTTGTCTTAGTTCCAATTAATGTCTTTAATGAATACTAAATACTTTCTGGTAATGAAAGAATGACAAGAGAAAACTGAAAGAGGAAGAGGACAGAGTGATGAGTAAGGAACTGATAGGGGGTTTTTACAGGATTGTTTTTTCTTATTTAAAGCTGTTCTCTTCTTTGTATCTCAACTCTGTGTAGGCAAAAGTAGATTTTTAAATTTTTTTATATATAAATAAGTGTTATATATTATAAAATATAATTTGTATATATATTAATTTGCCTGAGCACTTAGCAAGGGAAAAAGGAAACTATTCTATTTAACTAATACTAATAGTTCTATAACTGATATTAGTTAAGATGAATTAACTGAAACTTCCAGACTGGGAGGGCATCATGTCCTCTGTGGATAATGGAAGAAGAAAAAGTTTGAGTAAAGATCGATTAGCTGAAGTTACAAATCTTGTATGTGTTTTTTATATTACCTTTTGTTTGTTTCTGAACATTTTAGCAAATCTAAAATTTAAGTAGCTCTATAGTATGTTGCTACAGAAAAGTACAGATGACCTAATTGTACAGCAGCTTCGAAGGACTTCAGTAGCACATCACTGACTGATTCGATAACACATTTAGTCCTGGAGATACAAGGTGCATAACTTCCATTTGCTTGAAAAATAATTATTAAAATGTTCATCATCAAGCGTAAAAATGTTGGTTCTAATTCTAGAGGCATCTGAAGTTTATCATCTTTGTCAGAAAAAAATCCTGATTACCCCTGTAATCTGTCAAAATCGTCCAACTAGTTTAACGAAGGGAGCTATCCTTTTTCCACAGAGCGTAGACAGCTTGTCATTCAGCAAAGCTGTAGTTTCATTTAAAACATGGAAAGAAAAGACTGTAATGCTAGTTTTATCAGAAGCGATTAAAAAACTGTAACTAAGCTTCATTTATGCTGTTCCATACCTAACTGTAATGCATACCCCAGACCCACGCATGTGCCCTGCAAAGTGGTCTGGTTTGTCTTTGAGCAACACTGCTGAGGAAGTAGCAGGAATATGCAGGCCACCTCGTCAAACAAACTGAGTATATGTAGATGGGGCTACGGGAGATATTTGTGCTGACAGTGCAGGCAAGCAGCAACTTAGGGCTGAACAGTCAGACTTTTACTGACACTCCTACTTGCTTTAGTCGTATAGTTTTCACTTACCTTTTACATATTAAAATTCTAACCTGTGGTATGTTGAAAGTCCCAGTTGTGTGATAAACTGTACCATGACAGAATTGAATATCAGTGCTGGTCAAATGTGTATTCATTAACCACACATCTACAATTTGGATTCAGCTCTTCTTTTGTCTTTTTAGTTAATGTGGTCAGAGCTTTTACTTTCTCCTTTCAATGTCAATCTTCATCCAAATAATTGTCAGGCTTCTAAGATTTTTGTTTTGATGCGCGGTTTAACTTTCCAGAGTTAAAGAACTGGTTGCATTATGGTAATATTCATCACATTACATTTGGATATGCTTAATTGGGAGGTAAATGCAAAATGTATCTAATATTGAAGACAAGAACTAAAGTTTAAGTATGATTGAAGAAGTAATTGTAGATATTTGAAAGAGCGGTAAGAATTAGTGTAAGGATTCTGTTAAAAGGGCTATAAAAGTCACCTTTGCATAACCTTTGTGTGCCAGGGATTGGCATCAGGAAAACAGCTACCCAACCTCCTATAGCTTGGTGATTTAGAAGATGAGTTGGTGCGGAGGGTACAGTGACATTTGTATGGAGGACTAGCATGTGCATTAATCCCCTGGGCCTGCCTTCCTTCTCCTTTAGCTTTCACTGAAACTTGCTGTTTTGCTGTCTTTTGGTCTGTTCTGTATCCTTTCTGTCACTTCTTCCAACACCCAACGTAGGAGAGCACCACATCTTCTGGCAGATGAGCTTCTAGGAGCCTTAACTCCCAGCTGAGTAATAGGATTCTGCTGCAGAAAGCTGCTGGTTTCAGCTGCTCTTGCTGCCAAGCAGTAGAGATATTTCTGAGAGTTCACATGTATCCCTTTGTAATGAGGCCAGATTAAAACCCTTTGACTATGAGTACCCAGAATCCTAGTTTTTTCTTTTGCTTTTATTTTGGGCATAAAAATGTATTAAAAACTTACCTCTTAAAGGGAAATGAGGGCAGGGACAAAGGATATGTTTCTTCATATCCTGGAACTGGGAGAAAACAAGAGTCCGAAAACCTAAAAAGTTAAGTCCAACTTAAAGTTCTGGTACTTAGTATCTTTGGGATTTGATGGCAACATTCCCTGAAGAATACAGCAATCTATTTGTTGCTAAAACGTAGCTAAATTTGAACTGACAACTATTGTAGTGATATTAAAATATTTTTAGATTTCTGTGCAATGCTCTATGTCCTGGTAATGATCATGGGGAAAATAAGTTGTAAATTCTAAAGTACAGTAGGTTGGGTTTTTTACCTCACACAATTTTAGTTGCTAAGCAGTTAACTTCAAACCATGTATGTTACACATATTTAGTGTTGCTATGAAAATGTTCAGGTGTGAAGCTCCAAAGAGTGAGCGTTTCACAACACATTTTCCTGGCCTTAATTAATGTAAGTTTCGTAGTAATTGCATTGACTCAGCCAGTTCAGTTTCAGATTATGGCCTAAAATTGGTTAGAATAATGAGGGTGTTAAAAGATATTTGAGAAGGGGGTTTGAAGTCATATACGTTCTGCAGTGTGCAGTGTAATGAGATGAAGTTATACATGTATTAATGCCAGTTAGTTTAAAGGGGTATATGGAGGGTGAGGGCTGGGAAGATGATGGGACAGGGCTGAATCTAATTAGAGATGTCTCTCTTTATCTGACTTTACAGCTGGGTGCTGATTTTTGCCTTAGAAGGCTTGCATTTTGCTTGCATGTGTATATCAATGCACTTGTCTGCTCAATGCAGCATCAGATACAGAAGTTCTTAGGAAAAAATTATCATGCAAAGTGAAGTGTGTACACCCTGGTGGGCACAACTGGCAGATAACTTGTGTGCAACAATGTTAGGTACAAATTAGATTCATGACTTTTACTGTCTATCCTTCAGGGAACAACCCATCTTCAGCACCCGAGCTCATGTCTTCCAGATTGACCCGAACACTAAGAAAAACTGGGTTCCCACCAGCAAGCATGCTGTTACTGTGTCCTACTTCTATGACAGCACAAGAAATGTCTACAGGATAATCAGTTTGGATGGCTCAAAGGTAAGTTTTATTTCAGAAAACTTGCTTGCTTCATCAGTTTTTGTATTTATTTTCTAGTGTGATGTCCTTCATGTATCTTCTCAGATGCTTTTGTTAATATCTGAGTAACAGATTACTGACATGTTAAAATGGTAACATTGCTTCATTACATATTTTAAATACTTCATTACATGCTTTAAGTGTTTATTCAAAAATGCTATTTTCTATGTGTTCATATTTACTTTGATAACTATTGCTGAATTTAAGTGATGACCTATTACTTAGGCTAAAAAGACATTTCCTGTGAGATGCACTAAAAAGTACAAATAGGGTTACAATAACCTGTTTTCATCTCCTCATTCAATGATCTGTCAATATCATTTGCTTCAGCATTATGAAGGACATCTGTTCAGTGCCCATAATCACTTAGTAAATCCTTTGTTATGTAATCTTCCAATTTTTTTGCTGTAGAGAATGTGAGGATTCGTTCCTAATAAAGCTCTCCATGGTAAGCTTTTATCAAAACTCAGTTGGTTTGGGTTTGGATTTTCTGGGGAGTGTTTTTTCTTTCTTCTTCTTCTTTTTTTTTTTTTTTTTTTTTTTTAATTAGGAAGGATAATGTATTGAGCTGCTGTTTTAAGAAACCTTGTCTAAGAAATTAATCTGACATGGAGAAAATACTTGACTGGTTCTATCCCGAGTGGGTATAAAAACAGTAACTTTACAAACAGCACATCAGAAAACTCTACAATAAGGATATTAAAGATACATACAGAGTGGAGTCAAAAGTTCTAACCCTTTCAAGAGACTTTCAGTTGCAACTTCTAGAGATGCATCAGTTCATGGTGGTTGGAACTGAAATACTCTGTTAACATAGTAGTATTCTCAGAGATTTTGTGGCTGTTTATTGAAAGCTGAAAAATATTACCGGTAACTTCATTTTTTTTAAATATACAGAGTATTGCTATTTTAAATGAGGAAAGAGAATTTCTATCATAAAGAAGTATACAGAAATAGACCTCATAGTCAAGGATCTCTGTATGATACTACTTTAAGTGATTGAGACTCTGGTATCAAAGCCTACCAGAATTTTTCAAAGTTTAAGTCTCACTTTGTTTTTTTTCTTCCCAGCCTTCCTTCAAATGATTCTTTTAGTTCTGTCAAGTAATTAAAATACCTTTTGTGTGACTATAAATAAAGACTTTGGGATTGGACGTAGATGCTGTATAAAATCAAGACTACCAGTTGTAATCTGTAGCACCTTAACTGATCTGCCCAGTTTACAAAATCCTTATTCTGGTGTCTACTGGGGTTCCTCTGCCTTTGTCCAAAGCTGCAACTCCTGCAAAGTGGCTGCTGAATTAAATTGTTAAGCAGTTGTTCATCTATTTATTTGTTCTTTTGTTAGCTGCAGTGTTTCATTTATATTTGCAATACTATTGGCAAGGTGTATTGATAATACAGTGTCACTTTTATTTACTCTGTCTGTGATTGCTGCAATCCTACTAATGTTTTAATCCAAGTGTTAGATGTCTGACTAAGATCTAGGATCCCAATCATGATTAAGAAAGAGCCATTGTGTTAGGCATTGCAAAGGGCTAAATATAAAAATATAAAGCATTCTTGAGTTTGGAGTGCATCCAGATAGTGTCTCTGCTATATGGCATACAGCTGGGCGTCAGTACCACTATTGGCATCTGAGCTTGCAATACCTTATATTGTTGATTGGTTAGACAGAAACGTTAAATTTGCAAAGGAGAAAAAGCCATGCAATTTAATGCTCCCATTTAAGTTTTAAAGTTAAACTGAATAAAGATGATTTTGTGGTTGTTTTTTTTAAAAATAAATTTTACATTGAAAATGTCCTGAATGCACATGTTGCCAGTGGCCAAAACCACTTATTGAACCATACTGGTTTTGAAGCTGTCATGCCCCTCCCTTGAAGGGAATAGATCCAACCAGGTTTTATTGTATACCTTGGTGCTGGTGGGGTTTACAGTACCCTGTGGGTTTCTTCGGTGGAGAGAACAATGTGCATGTGGCTGCTCAGTTACAGCGGCTCAGGAGCTGAGCAGTAAGTCAGTAAGTGATGGTAACTCACACTTACGTTCACCTAGACTGCAGTAAGGAAAGTTTGAGAGAGAGATACTTTAGATTTGAGTGATAATCCTATTTCTGTCCCACATCCTTCCCTCTCTTTAGGTCAGTGGGTTTCAGTAGTAGGATTCTTGGATAAAACTTAACTTCCTTACTGATTGTCTGAAAGTCATTAAATCTTTCTTCCTGAAAACAAAAGGACATTTTTAAGACCTGAACTTCACTCACCTCTGAGGGATGCTATTGTACATTGTGGATTCCCACTTGAATTTGCTTGTGGGGCCCTTTGGTTTATTTTGAGAGAGGTTTTTTTTTCCTTCTTCCCTGTCAATGGATCTATGAGCCAGATTCAGCTGAGATAGCTCCTATAGAAGCAAGTTCTGCTTATTTTTAATGCATTCTATGTAATGTTGTTTTCTGAAGTTACAGTCACCTCTTAAAATACTTTATACAAGAAGTGATGCATCTCCCTCTAACCTGACTCCAGAAAATGTTATAGGACCATAAGGTGTTCAGTGTACAGGCCGTATTTTATAGTCATGTACAGTATCTGGATCCCTGTTGCCCATGGCCCGGAGATCCTGATGCAAATTATCTGATAGAACTTGAGGCTGGTTTCTGTGACCTCTTGAATAAATATCTTTTATGCAACCTTTTTCTCCTACCACTATAGGAATAAGAGAAATCCTGAAAAATAAAATTTCTTACGCTGTATGACATGACAACATTGAGCAGTTGTTGCTAAGGCTTTCAGTTCACATTAATTATATAGTCATTTCATAGCTCCTTGGGAAAATGTGTTTTAGTACTTCTTTCTCTTAGGTGATGGAGGGAAGCCTCCATTATTTCTCCAGTAACACTGCAGACAGACACTAGGACTATTCCCAGAATCCTGCTCTCTTTTCTGTTCAATTTCTGGCACTCACTGAGAAAAAGGAGATCAGTTTTCACAGATGCAAAATAGGGAAGAAACCCTAATAATTTGTGCTCATCTAAAACAAGAGAAGACTCTGGAAAAGAGTGGTTTTCCAGTCTGTAGGTTCCATAAGCCTTGTATATATTATTTCTGAGTCAAGTCTCCTACCAGTGTTACTGCAGTAGATGATCTTTACATTTTAATGACTGTTATAAAATAGTCACACATTAAAGTGTTAACCTGTTCAATGCTAAATACACGTTTTAAGTAAGGCCTGTAAGCACAAGTCTTCAGTGATCTTCCTTTGAAGAAGTGAAAAAATACCGTGTGTCTTAATTATTGTTGCCATCAATTTTAGCACAAGATAAAATCATATTTGTCCACTGCTGTATATCTTGCAGCTGCTGGGTTTGCAATCAGTAAAATGAACAGCTAAGACACATGCCCTGTTTTCTCATAGCTAAACTAATACAAAAGGAAGACATGAAAGCCATTTTATTATTCCAACAAAATCTAAAGATGAAAAAAATCAGTTTTCTTCAAAAGCTAAATGTCTGCCTGTCAGATTGACTCTGTTCTGTTTTTAAGATATTCTTGTACATTTATACTAACAACATTCTTAAAAGTTGATGAAATACTTGACACTTATTATACTGGTAACTCTACAGTGAAATCTGGCGTAGAGGAGAGCAGTTAAAGCAGTATCTATTTAGGCAGTATCTATTTAGGTAGACAAGACAGGCTTAATTATAAATTCTAATTTAAAAAATATTTTTTTTTTTTTAGCTGAAGATATGAAGGATCTAGTATTTTCCAGAAGTAGCTGACACTGACTGTGTCTGTAGTATGCTCTAGCATTGCAGTTTTTAAAAGCATAATTAATTTAGCACGTGAGAAGTCTAGCATACTAATGCTTTTAATTCAGCGAGGATTGAAAGCCTTGATTTCCTTGTAAAATTGGTAAATCTAATGAAAGGACTCTTTTGTATCACTTGGATCTGAATGTAGTCTTCCCAGTGAGAAACTTGCTGTCTTTGGACTAATGCTATCCGCTGGAGTGGAGCCTCCTTATTTTTCTCTTCTGGAAAATAAAGGGAAGACTCACAGGAACTTTTAATCAATACAATTTTTTTTTTTTTTTAAGTTTTCTTCCTACCTTTCTCCATGGCAAGGAAGCAGTTTGGCAGGCACTGTAACCCAGCCTAAATGGAGACCACTGTCAGAACAGATAACCCCATTCTGGTCCAGGCAGCCTGTTTTGGGTTCTCTCTTGTGCATCCAGCCATGTGGTCAGCTGAAGCAGGGAGCAGTCTCAGCTAAGAACCAGTTGGTTTCTCCAAGGTTTTTCACTGGTTTAATTTGCAACCAGATATGCCACTGTCACTGCAGCAAACACCAGTTCTGCAGGCTTTAAACCTGCCTCTTGCTTGGAGGTCGTAAGTCCCTGTCTTCAGAGTCATCTTCTACCTTGAGGAAGTTACATCCATGACACACACTCTCAAATCTGCCATGGAAGTTCAAAATTAATCAATGGATGGAACTAGGGCTTAATGAAGCTAGACAACAGAGCTAGAGCTTGAGTTGGGAGGAAGACTTTTTTTCTATACTGACCCCAGGATATTTAATTTCAAACATGTTACTGTTGACAGCTTCCATAGCAAGAGAGATTGAGCATTAAGTGAACTTGCACAGCTCTGTTCTGGGCTTCAACCAGGTTATTTCAAAAGTGGGCTTCCAAGCACTAACAGTGCACAGGAAGACAAGAAGCATACAACAAAAAAAGAGCTCCAGAACACTTCCTTTCCAAGAAGTCCACCTCCCTGTGTCACACTATCTCTTCTGTCCTGTGTGGCATAGACAGCTGTTTTCTATGAGGTCAGTTGGATGGAGGCCATAGTGCAAGTGCAAGCCTGCTGGCTTTATATGGGCTCCGAACCTTATGCCTAGAGAAAGGAGAATGATGTTTGAATTACCAGTAACTTCACTAACCAGCTTCTCCTGTATGAAAATCTGAGGAGATGTTTTGTGGACAATTAATGCTGGAGGTAGTTCTCCAGTCTCTGATCATACAGCAAATCCTGTCCTTGACCTGATGAGGCTTGTTGCTTCAAATGTAAGCTTTCAGGCATTCCAGAATTTTCCAATTGTTCTTCACAACAGTAGCCAAAACTTGCATTTTGAGGCAAAGGTTATCAGAGAACTGCCTCTTTGATATCCTCAGCTGCATCCAGTTTTGCTCTTCTAATTTAATGCAAGATAGTGGAGCTGCCAAAGCCACTGGAGAAGATGCCAGTTTTGTTAAATTCATCTGTGCTGCAGTATCTTCACTTGTCTTTCTATGTGTTACGATACAGTGTGTTCTTCTGAACTTTCTTACGATACTCCTCTCTGCCACTTCATCTGAGATTCACTATATGCACATGGGAGCTGTTTGTGGGCTTAGCTGGTCCCTCAGCTGTAAATTTTTTAGGCTCGTCCTGTAGAATTCAGGGAAAATTTTATGTTGATGGTAGCTGTGCTCCAGTGCTACCCAAATCTCAGCAAAAGCAAAGGGTGCTAAGTAAACTCCATAAATACTCATTTTAATATCCTCCCAGAAGGCCATCTCACGCAAGCAGTATAGACTGATTTTGACTTCTAGAAGATCTTGGGCTTGGGAGAGCAGTACTTGGTCTCTCTGATGTTGAAGTTGCTCACTGTCCCCATCCTGAGAAAAAACTGTTATTCTCTACGCATCTGTACAGTTCCTGCTATTCAAAGAATAAAAGAAAGATTCTTTATTTATGACAGAGAAGATGGTTTGGACCCTGTGGATTTTGTTGCTGCTCTAGGATTCTTCAGTAATCAGTGGCTTTAACTTGCCAGGGGTAAGGCAGGGGTTTTGATTTCACGGAAGCAGGAAACATACACAGTGATGTTCAAAAGATTCCTAACTCAGTACTGTAAGACAATTGCAGTAGGACACATACTGACAATAACCTTTGGAGCACAGTAACTGACATGTAAGAAAGATTCTTGCTGAATTGTTCTGCTCACAGTGTGTGCTATTTTCTGGGAAGTTTTAAGGGCTTTCTCTTTCATGTGGGTGTTGCAAAGCAACAGTGATTCATGAAAAGGGTTGTGAATTATTTAACAAATGTGTCTGAAACCAGACAGATGAGAAAGTGTGCCTGCATTTCACTTCAAATACACATATCTTTGGGTTTATGGCTAGTCTTTCTTGTTCATGTTGGCTGGTTGTAAACTTTACTAACCATCAGTTTTTTAGTTAAATGGAACCCATTGGTGTCACTATAAGACTTTATCCTGACATACTTTAAGTCAGCTGGACAGTTCCACATAGCAGATTTAGAGTATGCTAGACAAGCTTTAATGTGATGGAAATACTGTTGAAATCCATGGTAAAGCTTTAGCTGCTTTTAGCGGAACCAGCATATTCATCTAATAGTTGCATTTTGAGGTTTGTTTGTTTTGGCAGAATTTGTATGCTGGAGGATGTGCCTCTTCCATCCTGTATATAACAAGAACTAGAGAAGAAAAATGATTCTAACAATAGCTCTTCTATAGTTGTTGTATGACCCTGTCAGTGTTAGGCATGCTTGTGTGTGTATAAAGAAAAAACAGATTCTTGTAACACAGAAACTTAAGAAGAAATCGTGCTTCTTGTTTTATTGCATCTTTTCCAGTGAGAATCGCATGTGCAGCACAGGTAGGGGGAATGCAACAGTGAGGTTTACAGTGGAGCTTGAGAGGCATTGCCTTAGGGGATGAAGAAATACACTTGTGAGACAAAAAAGGACTTTGCTAGTTCTTCTATTCTGATCTCATTAGCCTATGCAATGCTTTAAATGCCTTTTTTTAGACTTGCTAACTACTAAATTACTGCTTGGAATTGCAAACAGGTGCCCCCAGCCCAGCTTTTGCTCCTTTTACAGAATGTATGTGAAAATATGCTTTTGTAAGTTTATCTGTGACTGAATTAGAAAACTGTTCCTTTGTTCCCAGTGTGTCTCATACAGTGTACACAGGTACTTGACTACAATATTGGCATTTTCAATTATGAGTAGTCTTTAAAAAGAAAAAATCAAAACGACAAAACTACTTTTTTACAACTATTATTTTTTTTCAGGCAATAATAAATAGCACTATCACCCCCAACATGACATTTACTAAAACATCCCAGAAGTTTGGCCAGTGGGCAGACAGCAGGGCGAATACAGTCTATGGCTTGGGATTTTCATCTGAACATCACCTTTCTAAAGTAAGTATGACCAGTGCCACTATTCAGCTAGTCAAGTGGCTTAAGAATATTTGATTCCTGCTCGTTGTATCTTGACTCAGTGTTCACTACTGTTGTTATTTAAAAACAATTTACAAAAAAATGTTCTTTACAAAAAAATGTTCGGTATTGATCCTTATGATGTAAAAAGTCAAGATAAAGTGTGATACCTCCAACCATACTTTTAACTGGTGGAGGAAAGAAGGGAGATTTAAGCTATCACAGTGTATGTTGTTAGTGCTTTCTAATTACTCATTCGTTAGGTTTCTCTTTTTTAAAAGTTGTTCTTCCATTACAGTTTTTCATGACAGAATTTAAAGGAGTAGACAATTTAGTGTTTCTTCTATATTTAGATCTCCTAGAAAAAAAAAAAATTGTTGGTAGTCTTCAGATGCATTTTTGTCTTTTTGAGCCACATTCACTTTCACTTTTCTACTATGTAGTGTATCAAATTACAGATATTTCAACATCTGCAGGCTTAAAGTAAAGCTAGTGGGAAATACATTCAGTGTAAAAGAAAACTACATTTTCCTGTTGGAATACAAGAGTCGAAGTGTTTACTAAAGAAACTCTGTGCCATATGTGCAGGTTTTTTTCTGGTCTACTTGTGCAGGAGGGAAGTACACCTTATTCCAAGGAAAGCAGTAACCCCTGTTTCTCAAACTGATGGTATAGTTCCTCTGAGCACCCTTTCTACAATACCTATTGCTATTGATACTACTCTGGTAGATGGGTCCAGGAACCTGTACAAGCCAGTATCATTTTTCTTCAGAAGAGGAATTTCAGTTCAGTTTAAGAACATCTCTACATTGAGCAGAGAATTTTCCTCTTTGAAGTATACAAAAGTTCTGGAAACCCAAGTGCGATAAAAGGAATGTATAGTACATGTTTAAGTAAGGAATAATGATTGGCATGTTATTTAAAAAAAAAGTAATCATACCAGCCCTTTTGAGAAAGTAATTGTCACTATCCAAGGATAAGCATGGGCCTGTTAGAAAACCATTAAAATGAGAACCAATACATCTGCTTTATTTGGACAAGTGTTACACTTGTAATATTTCTTCCCTTCGTAGTCAGATAGCTTTCATTTCCACGAAGCAACACAAGCACAGGAAATTCTGAATGGTAACTAATATTCCATGTGCGTTTGTGCACCTATCATTGCTTCAGTGAACTTGGAAACTTTGTCACTTACTTAAATTGGTGTGTATATCCTAGAGGCACTTGCTTACCAATGTGGTAATAACTTTTCTTAATATTTCAATGAATTTTGCAGAAATGCTAATTTAGTTTACCTCTCTCATAGAATAGTTTGTTTTACTTAATCACAGAATGCTTCTTTGGTGGCAAAGTGTCATGCTATAGTCATGCACACTCTGTGTTTGCCTGACTTTAAACACTAGGTTATCCTTGCCATCAAAAATATTTTGGGTTGACTCTTTTCTGGCTTTCCCCATGTGGTACTTACTGCCTTCTTATTTACAGTTGCGATTCCATTCTTTCACTGCCCTCAAATGGATGTCAACCTTGTCTTAAAACTTCATATTGTTGCAAAAATAATTGGAAAAGCTACAGTAGATATTTTGTCTTAAGTATGTGTTTGATTAGCAGTTACTCAAATTGCTGTGTTTTATGAAGAATACGCAAACCTATTGAGAAAAATACCAAGTCACAGACCTTTTCTGAAGCTTATAGTGATGAATCTTCAGGACCTTTTCAGCAAACTGTTCCTGTTATATTATATTTTAATTATCAAACTGATATTCATGTGAGTAGAAACTGCTCATCGTTGCTACTGAAATTCATAAAGGTAAAACTTTCTGTGTTATTTTAAAATTAACAAACATATTTGATGGGGGAAAGGAAACTTTTCTTTAGATTACAGTCCATTCAGTCACTGGATTTGGTAGATATGTTGGTCTTAGAATCAGAAAAGCTGAATTAGAAACCCTGGATCTGCTGTGTGGCTTTAGGCAAATCACATCTATATTCTCTTTCTCATCTCGTCTCTCTGCTCAGATTACTAACTCCTGTCTGTTCACTGGCATTGTAGTCAGGTTTATCAGAGCACTCTATGGTACACCTAGCACTGTAGGACATGAAATCTAATTTAAGGCTCAGGTTACTATGGGATATTAGTAATAGGGCTAACAAATAAACTGTATTAATGAATTTGTTCAGAAACAGGTTGCATGTACAGTTTGCCTTAAAAATGGATTCTGGAACTTCATTTCTGTATTTGATTTATCAAAGTCTTTAAGTGAATGGCCATGTTGTATGTAATTTGTTATGCAGTAGTGTCTATTGGCCCCAATGAAATATTTCAAGTTCCAGGGAGCAAAAGACAGCCTGCAACCACAAAAAAACTTAGTCTAGTCTGTGACTGATTTCAACAGGTTAATGAAGCAAATAATCAGAGCAAATAGAGTAAACTGTTCTCAGATGATTGTCTGCTTAGCTTACAGGGACTATTTGGTTTTGGTTCATATGCCTTTGTCCTCCTAAACTAATTACTAGGGTAGAGTGCAACGGTGGTAACCTCTTTCTGTACAATTATTGTGACTGAGAATTAGCGGAGTGAGAATATCTGATACAAAAATACTGGCACTCTAATCAATTTCACACACAAACAGTACAGAAGATAATTAATTAAACATTTATTTATCTTCATTAGACCTTTTCTTAATGTGTTAGACCACAAATTCACCTCAAGGTTGTTCCATCAGAAGTCAGTGACACCTGAAAAATGATTCCTGTATTGAAGAATACTCCTTTCGCAGGGTCAAGATTTGCTAGCAGAGTCCCTCTTGCTGCTGCAGTAGGAGGAATGGAATGTTCCATGATCTTCAGAAAAAAATGAGACCTCTTTCTCATTCACAATCTAAGTCTGTGCTTTTGATGGTATCCTGATGAATGAGAAGAAATATTCCTTTTCAGGTTTGCTGTCTGTCTTACGCCTTTGAATTAGTTGACCTGATTTATTCCGTATAATTTAAGAGTATGCTAAATGGCAAAAGTGCCACCACAGATACTTGTAAGAGCCTCTTGTAGTCTCCCTGCACAATTTTTCATCTTTTCTTTAAAATATTGATCCTACAGAGAACCTTTCCTTTCATACCATGAGATCTCATCTTTGTTATTCAGGAATTTTATCAAGAGGTTGCTATTGTCCATCACCTGACTTATCTCAAGGAATTCTAGCAAATTTGTGAAAATTTCCACTACATTAGCCTTGTTGGCTCTTTCTTAGGCTGTTACCTGTTTATCTGTCTATTATGTATTTTTTTTACAGTTTCTACCACTGCGATACAGAAGGTCCTATCTACTGCCTAGTATGTCTTCAGTCATTTATTCTAAACCTCAGCATCATGTTTTCCGTTTACAAATTCTCTGGTCTAAAAGCTGGTTTAAATAAAAGGTTACCCATCAGATTTTGAGGTCTATGTACAAGTCTTAAATAAGTATCATCTAGTTCTGGTGATCTGTTGACAATCTTAGCATCTGTTCTGAGATGTTTTTTGATGTTGGGTTAGACTTTCATGGTGGTATCTTTTGTCTCCTTATATATTCAGGAAATGTATGCTTTTAAATAACCTGACAGATGAAATATAGGATACAAGTGGAGAGAAATTATATTTCCTCAAATACTAATAGCCTACCAGGAAAAGTTTAAAGACAATAAGGTTTTTAATGTCTTGCATAGCAAGTGAAATTCTGACTGAAAATAGTTGAGGAGATTGTGTCACACAAAGGGTAGCCTTCGTCCTTTCTAAATACATGTGGTGCAAAACAATTTCTTTGTATGGTGCTGCTGGAGAGACGTAGAAGCTGTTGGTGAAGCTTCCAATGTTTTTGCAGAATCATTTCAGTCTTAAGCTGATCATAATGAGATAATGTTCTGTATAAAAGCACTAGGAAACAAAAACAAATGCTTGGCTACTACAGCAATTAGTGTAGCATCAAACTGAGATCTATGAAGCCAAGTTTTTCTCTAGTCAGAGAAACTAGGCCCTATTCTTAATCTCAAGTTTAAGAGTGCATATATTTCTAAATTGCTGCTTTAGCCGTTTTCTCGAAGAGGGACACGTAGCATTGATATCAAGCTTCATATGGCAGTTCAATGGGCAATCCTTGAATTTACTGTTCAGTATATGCAAGTGTTTAGTTCAATGAATTTGTTCTTTAACTTGATTGATGTCAATGAACAATCAAGAAATGAACTTGACTCAATATTCCCACTGCTGCTTTCCTAATTAGCTGTTAAAATTATAAATGCTGTTAAAATTTGGAAAGAAATCAGTATTGTTTCAGTCATGGAAGAATGAAGCCCATTGAAAGCTCTAGACTAATAGTGACCACAATAGGCTTCAGAACCAGATCATTTGTTGTCAGGAGGAGACTAAAACATGAATCTGAAAGCAGCTGTGTAAGGCAGCTTGTCGCTATTATTAGCCATCTCTGAGGTGAGGTTTTTTAACACTGTCAGCAACAGATCAAACTTCATTGCATCATAATGTTCCTGACATATAAACAGTGTACACATTATGTCTGAAAAGTACTGAAAGGTGTATCACTGTGTAACTCACTTAAATGAGTATCTAATAAGGAGAAAAATGAAAAAAATTCTACTGACACAATTTGACTTTGTAAAATGTTAAGTACAGCATTCTGTTCTGCATGTAATGTACTACTTCACGCCTACTCTTTCTCTTTTTCCTTTTTTTTTTTTTTTAAATATGTACCTTCAGTTTGCTGAAAAATTTCAGGAATTCAAAGAAGCTGCACGACTAGCAAAGGAAAAATCCCAAGAAAAGATGGAGCTAACAAGTACACCTTCTCAAGTGAGTCTTATTGCCTGATTCAAGGCTAGTACTTTCATAGCTGTGCTATTTACTGTATTGTATCTTACACACACGTATTAAAAATGAACGGGGTACTTCCCAGTCACTGTGAATCCTTTCAACATTCCGAAGTGTCGGGAGGTTTAAGAATACATTTAACATGCACTACAGAAGCGTACAGGACACTTGCTTTAAAATAAAATTGGCCTTTTGCCTTTTATTTATTCCCATTCCTTTCTTTGAGCTTTCCCCAGTAACTTTCTTTGAGCTTTCCCATGAGTAAACATGGTGAGTGTAAGTAAATATAAGTAAATCTATAGTAAACACCTTTTGTGTTTTTTCTAATTTTATCTGTGAAACTTCAGGCAGTGCACTGTAAAGTACTTTTATAGAAGAATCATAACAACAAAAATCAAAGTTAAAACAGCAAAGTATTTTTACTTATTTCCTACTGTGTAGTATTCACTTGTGAAATGTGTTGAAGGAAGATGACAGATTCACATGCTGGTCCTGGAGTTTTAGTGCAGTTAGCCATGATGTAAAAGAAGAGTTTATAAAAGGTATCTCAAAACATGAACTGGGTTAATATAGTCCTAACAGGAGGATAAATTAATATAGTCACTTTTACATTAGTCATGCCTAAAATTAATTTACTTGAAAATGAGTACTTTGAGTTTGCTTCAAAAAAAGAAATTGCATGAGGCTTTTACGCCCCTCCACTCCCACCCCCTCTGCCCAGTGTTTCCGGTTCTGTGTGTAGCTGTTTGCTTTGTTTTAAGCAATAGTGAAGACAAAGGTAATTCCTTCTCTTGGAGGATGAAGCAGCTTTAAAACTACAGCAGGGGTTCCTGAGCTGAGTAGGATTAATGCAGCTGAGTCTTTTTTTCTGGGGAATCTTCGTTCATTGAATCAGTGCATCTCTTGGGTGCTTTGCACTGTAATGTGCTCCTGATCTTTGATGGAACAAGGGTGGCAGGCAGTTTGCAACAAGCTGTATGAACAGTTTTATTGCCACCAGAAAGCAACATCTGGTGCCCTTCCAAGAGAAGTCAGTGGTAACTAAAAGAATATACACAATGAACCAACCTCATGTTTTTTTCTCGATAGGCATTTTGCCTAAGTGCTAGGTTGGCTTTTGCTATTAAGGGGAAACTGCTTGCTGTACTGTAACAGGAGAAAAATAAGACAGTCTTTTTTTATTAGTTTTCTTGACTGTCTCTAAATTTCTGATAAATTCCATAAATAAACACAGATAATGGAAGTAGGTATTTCCATATTATAACCTAGTATACACTTGGCTTTAGAACCAGTGAAGTGCTTCTGCCAGCCTTCTAGTTACTGGATATTATAGGCAAAAGAATTACTCTGCTTCTCTTTTGACATGTTGATTAATAGTCTGGACTCAGAAGTTAAATCTGACACTGTTGAATGGAGTGACTTATAATCTGGTTTGGACATAAACTTGAACTACTCACTCAGAGACAAGATACTCTCATGTAGCAGCTGCCCTGGGTTGAAGCTTTCTCTTGAATTATATGAGCTATTAATATTGTTCATTTTCCTGTGCAGATTTCCTTTTATACTTGGAACCTAACATTTTATACTGTAGGCAGTTACAGAAATGTTACCTTGAGTGGTTCTATAATGCATGCTGAGAGCTGCAATTTAATTACTGCACACTTAGGCATAATTTCATGTTCAGGCCTTACTTTTCATCTCTTGGCTTTTTGCTGTGTTGATAAGTTAGCGTATTATTCTGAAAGATACAGTTAGTGCAAGCGCTGACACATCAGCATAATAGTCTTCACATACTTAAGGCTTCTCATTCGTTCCCCGGAGAGAAGGGAGTTGAATCAGGAACGTTGGAGTTTGGAGCAGATGAGAAGTGATGGCTTCATGGCAAACTGCAGCACTTCCATGATGCTGGAGCTCATTCAAAGAGAGTTATGACTGGGGCAAGGATGGGTGCGTGGTTATGGGGAGGAAAGGTGAGACTCTAGAGACATGTGAAGGAGCACTTGCTGTCATTTTGATCATCTGCCAAAAAGTGGCTGCAAAGCAAATAATTCAAGTATTGCCTTTCTCAGTCATTTTACAGCTCTTCTTTCCCTTTTGCATAGTGATCCTTTGCAGAGAGGTAAGGTAGAAGAATAAAGAGGTATTTGCGGTGACCAGTCAAGACTTCACAGGAGCCCAGCTTTTTTGGGAAGCTTTGAGAGGAAGGGCATTGGGAGGTAGTGTGTGAGTAGTGAGCTCTGTAACGGTAACCCAGTTAGCTACAAGTGTTAATCGCTCTTCTGTTTTGGACTTGTAGATGTCCTTCTGCATTAAATTATTAATAGGTAGGAAGATACGGCATATCAAGACTGGAAAATATACATGTCAAATAAAACGTTATATTTCTTTTGGTACTGCTTTAAAAAATGCCCTTATTATTTACCAGTTAAAGTACCAGGTATGGTACATTGCCCACCTTCTCTGCTACACAGTTCTGAAAGAGAAAAAGTACACGTGCTTTTTTTCTGCATTCAGTATGTCCTTACAGGTTGAATCTTTATTAAAATATGTCTACAACTAGTGTAACAAAACCCTGCATGAGGTATTTGCTCTTCACTGTTGTTTGATGTAACCCCGCAAATACTGCTGGTATGTGTGAGTTTCAGTTCTGAAGGTCCTGCAAAAACTTGTTGTGAAACTAAGGAGAAAGAGAAAACGAGGTAACAATGGAAATATCTCAGAAATAGAACATGTATTGGTAGTTCAAGTACTTAGCAGAGTTAACCATGTTAAAACTTCAGAACAATCTTATCTAAAGTCCACTGAAGCTAGGCTGCTTCTCTAAGGTGTTATGAGCTTTAGCAAAGTGTTGGTACTATTTGGCTAGATATTTCCACCAGAAAAGTGCCTCAAGGGCCAGGAAGTAGTAGTTCATGTTAAAGATTTTTTGGATGTGCTGTTTCATCTGGTAGCATGTATTCTTTGGCAGGGTGTGTGGGTGTGTGTCTGTGTGTGTAACACATAGTAGAAAGAAAACAATACATAGCCCAATTTGCAAGTACTTCGTAGCAGGAGCTCCCTTTCCCCTAAAGCTATGCTGCTGCTAATTTTAAACTATGCATTCTTACAGTTTCTTTAATACTGCCTGTTGTCCTCCTATTTACCAGCAGGTTTTGCTTTAATTTCCCAGAATATCTGGTAATATATAAAATCACCATTTACCTTGATTGTAAAAAGAACTTAACTTGTCCAGAGAAAGACAGTGGCCTGGACCAATAAATTACAAGAGATGCTCTTTTGTTACGTGTAAGTCCCACTGAGTGCACGGTGCTTTCTTTAAGAGGAAAACATTGTTTCTGTGCCAGAGAACTTGTACTTTCGACCCATCTATATTAAGATGGATTAATGTAATGATACACACTTTATCTATACCTGATATGTTTGGTGGCTTCAGTCTAGAAAGTAGTTGTCTATTTTAGTACTTCTAAGACCACCTATGCACAGAGGTACCCCATCTGGTGTCCCTTCAACTCAGCATTAGGTAATAAAGCTTTGCAATGCTCTTATCTGGTTTATATAAAACTGAAATACTGGCTCCCCTGCTGTGCCACCTCTATTTCCCAGACCCATCTGTTAATATAGGGAATTATTTTGCTCATGTCAAACTCATGGATCTTACAGTGACAAGCCACCCATGGCCTATTTTCAGTTACAAGATTGCCAGTGCACTGAAAGATCAACGCTTCAACTTGGAGTTCACTGAGCTGCATGAAGCAATACCCTGAAAACAGTGTCGTTCCTCCCCCCCCCCTTTTTTTTTTCTTTTTTAAAGTAACCTTAATTGGGTTCAAGTACAGAACCAAATAGAGCAGTTTGCAGTCTCACCGCATCAGTCTTACAATCAGCTGGAGTCTGAACCTCGGTTTTTCTTTTTCTCTAAGCAAGAATCTGTCCTCAGATATTTTATATGACCCTGATAATTTCAGATTAAGACATCTGTTAATTTCTGAAAATGTGTGGTGAGTAATTCACTCAAAATAGTCTTGTCTGTGATTCTGAGCCCCTCCTATACAGGCTGTTAGGAATAGCTGTTGCCTGAAAAGTTCTAGACACACAACATTTTTTAGTGCAAGGAATGGGTTGGTTTTGGCAAAATGGTCATGGTTTATCACCTGTTAACTTTTTCTTTGTAGCAGTACAAAATGTACTTACAATGCTTGTGGGAAAAGTAACCTTCTGGGATGTTATATGAATTTCTATACTGGAACAAATGTTTCACATGTGTTAACGGTATCTGAGTCAGTAACTGGCAGACTTACGCCATTGCCATTCAGTACTGAACATAGAAGCAGTATGAAGAACAGCAATGCCAGGGAAGTGTATAGAATATTTAATGAGAAAACAGTATAACGCTTAATAAGAAAACAAGGCAGAATTGGTTTGGTTTGTTCATGATTTTAGAACCATCTACCTACTACTTTTCTTCTGTTCTGTATTTAGTCACCATTAAAAGGTGGCTTGATCTGTGCTGTGAAGTCTGCTTGTTTTACTTTAAAAATTCTTCTGTGAGTGCATGCATTTTGTTTATAAGATTTTGAAATTTAAGGCATCTTTTGATGAATTCCCCTCTGTTATGTTTAGTTTATATAATGTAGGCAATGTCATTTTTGTACTGCTTGACATCACTGAAGTCCTGCATACTCATTAGTAGGTCCAGAGCTCCTTTAGACAGTGCAGATCTCTGACAAACTCTTAAATAGCACAATATACATGAGTCAGACACTCACATTTACTTGTTATGTAGAAAAAACTAATCCTTACTCCATGTGAAAGTCCAGGACTGGTGAGTGACTTAAAGTTTATCCTCCAGAAACCTACATATGATACAATAGTGGTTTTATACCACAGGAGAGCTGTTAATCCTTTCTTCTCAAATGCATGAAATATCTATTTGTAGCTGTCATGAGTGGGAAATAGCAGGCCTTAAAATATATCACTGATTTTCAGGAAGACTTTCTCAGGAAGTCATTTTCAATTGAAGCACTGTTTTTTCCATATAGTGTCTATACAGTTGACTGTTAGAACTAAGTTAACCAGCTCTCCCAGCTAGAAGGGAAGGGTGCAAATCTCTTTTTAAGCTGACTGCAGTTTCTTCCCCAACTCTGTAAAGTCTGGAGTGGATGTGTGAAGCTATAATGGTATGGAATAAAAACTTCATTACATATGAACATCTCACAAAAATGTTTCCAAAATTCTTTTACTCTCTCTAATTAATATAAAATGGGAACATATTATTTGTAAACATTTGTAAAAAATTTGTTCAGTGTAAGTGGCTTTTTCAGTTGTTTTTGGTGTTTTATTCATAGCCAGCTTCATTATAGTTGCCTGCAAATAAATTATTTATCATGCAGGGATAGTTGTGAGTTTGTGAAAGCACTGATTAACCTGTATTATTGGTGGAAGAAATACACACTAGAATCTGATGCTTCTCTTGTACATAAAAAAATCAGCCCCTCGTGAATTTGCAGGCAGTGAACCTTTATGTATTACACAGACTGTGATGTTTGTCAGCATTAGTTTTTGTCACTTGAATTTCATTCACATTAGAAGTCTGTGAAAGTGCTTTACTGAAAAATGAGCGTAGATGGAACTTGCATGTTTGTTTTTCTTCTACTGAAATAATTTTTATGCATTCACGCTTAAAACATCTTAATAAGTAGCCTCTGGCTTTATGTACCTAATAATAGTGTTGTAGAAATTTTAGCTTAAAGGTACAAGCCATCCAGATTTTGTAGGGTGTGGTATGTATTTTTAGAATAGTAGTGTAGTTTGGGAAGAGGAGGAAATAAAAGAGAAACTCTTGGGTCCATAAAGGCTTTCATTTAATGTCACTGGAAACTGTTTATCAAATCAGAAGCTAATAATAGACAAAACTATATAATTTGTATAGAATAATTCATTTGCTTGATGATCTTGCCAACTCTGCTCTCCTTTCACACTTAATTTCAATTCAGTTTCAGTTCAGTAAAATTGTTCTGTAAAAATAAAGAATTCATTTTGACTTAAAGTATTAACAGTTAAGATAATAGTTTCGAGAATAAAATAACGAGATACTTCCTGAAAGTAGGTAACAATTTGCATTCATGTAATAAAAAAAATTACATTTCTATTATAAATAACAGTTTATATCTGTGGAATTAATTCAGTGTAAGCTTACTATTTCTGCTTTTTAAGCAGCAGAAATTTAATAAGAAGGTGCAGAATGGAGACACAGGTGCCTGTGCATTGTATAGCTTGATGAATGCTAAATATAATAGAACTTGAAGTCACTATTAGAATGTTGTATCACGCACTAATTCAAGCTGTACAGTGAGATACATATCTCTTGCTATGTGAGAAATGTGGCAGAATAAAAGCAAAATTTTGACAGTTGTTGTGCTGCAAATGCCTAATGTAATTTAAAGTGCAATGAAAACGTTGAACAAGATACTTTCGGTTAAGGGACACCAGAAAGGTGTGGAAAGTGATCATGACAGCCAGATCTTACTTTCTGTAAAAGAACTGAGTTTTTCCATCTAGTTAAATCTCAAAGTCAAGGATGACATTTCCTGTAGATGGAGGATCAGATACAGTATTGGCTTTCAAAAAGCCTTATCCTTGTAAACTAGTTGAAGGCTACAAGTGGAGGCTCAAAATTAGGCCCTGGTCTTTAAAGATCGTGACCATCTTCAGATATTTTGTAATTCCTTCTGAGATTGCTGTTCTTCAGCTTCCTATGCAGTGTCAAAGAGCTGGGAAGAGGAGCTGCTGGCCTTCCAGAGACTGCGCTTGTGCTTCAGTTTAATAACTTTAAACAGCAGTTTTGTCTGTTCCTCATGCAGATGGTAGAAGGCTGTGTGGCCATAGGAGATGCTTAGCTTTTGGAAATACTGTAATTCAACCAGTCCTCTGCTGTATAGACATCCTTCCATGACATCCATTGAACTCTATTCATGAAACTCCTCTATTGTAGAGTTAAGTGCTACCACTTGATTACTGAAAGCCTGCTAAGACTTTTTAAAATCAAGATGAGCTGCTTAGCTTATATGACTTGCTTATCTCCTGCGAAAATCATTACTTGAAAAAGAATATAATAGGAAAGGAAATACTAAAACCACATACAGGGACTGAAAAGTCTATAACGTTCTAACTTAGGATGTGGGCTACAAGGGTGTACTTTGTATGAAAAAGAAGTACTTTTCAGTGACTAGAAATCAGCAAATGGTGTTTGTTGGCCAAAACACAAATGCACATGTTAGCATGATGAAGGGTGATTAAAAAACCACACCACTGCCTTTGCTGGGAGGCAGCCACTAAGGTTTTTGGGTGTCCAGTTACATAGCAGTAGCAGAAGCTGCCTGGGTGTAGTTGGAGTATTCTCCTTCCCAGATAATACCATGACCAGCAAGAGGTAGGCCAGGCTAATGTGCCTACAAAGGTTTTGCAAGGACTCTGCTGAACAAGTGTTCTTTACAGGTGGCTCATAGGTGGAACAGTGAATGCACCATCAATGGGCCTTCCACTGTTCTCTTCAGTTAATAAACAATATGAAAGCTAGATTTTGAAACAAATATCAGAATCGTTTGTTTCACTGTGTTAAAATATAAAGTAAGAGACAAGAATCCTGGGTGTCAATAGTCACACACTGTGTAGCAGAATGAGGGCTGAATGTAATACCAGGTAGGAGAGAGGTCTGTAATAAGCAGGAGGCTGGATACCTGCAAATAATTTGTAGGTCAGTTGTGTTTTTTACAAGCCAATGTGAATCTTATGGTAATATACTTCTAAATTAAATTCAGATTATGAAATATGACCATGAGGGATGCTGGAAATCTGAGCCTCACATTAATAGTAGCTAAAATTTGTGTATCATTTAAGAATTAATGTTAGTGCTTAAATGCACATAGCCTTCCTGAGCAGGTCAGTTTGTAATTTTAATGTGTTGTTTATTTTACTTAAGGAATCAGCTGGAGGGGATATTCAGTCTCCTTTAACGCCGGAAAGTATTAATGGGACAGATGACGAGAGAGCGACGCCGGAAGTGACGCAGAACTCAGAACCAAGGGCTGAACCAACCCAGAACGCATTGCCATTTACCCATAGGTACAGATTCCATTCCCACATCCTGATTAAGTGATACCTGTCTCCTTCCTTGTTAAAGGGACCTTTTCCCATATTGTGTGAAAAAAACCGAAACTCAACCCCCACAAAAAAACCCTGGACTGGCCCTCAGATTTGCAATATAATCTTTGTTTTAAGAAAAAAAATAATGTATGAGAAAAACTCTTGGAATAAGATTTGGGGGAATGTTACCTTATAGCTTAATCAGCTTAACATGAGCCCTTGAACACTGGTGAGTGTAGGTGTCCCTTTAACAGGAAGCATTATTTCAATGTCCAAGATCTTAGTGAAATTAACTGCTTCATAGAATACTCCAATTAAATTATTTTTGCACACATTCTTTAAATGACTGATAGGACTGGATGTCAGCCTTCCATTGACGAGTTGTTGGAAGAAAAGGGACTCTTACAACACTTCTGCATTATGAAGTTTAAAGCAGCCTTTAACTGAACAGTTCTCTTACAGTTGAAAACATTTTTCAACTTTTTTTGAAATATGAGAGAAATGTAGTTCTGCTTCAGACTGAATTTGTTGCACTAGGAGTGCTGTGTTCTATTGTTCTTTAAGAAAGCTACGACTTTTTATTTACTGATACAAATAAGGAGTTAAGGTTGATATATCTTGCCTATTAGAAATAATTGTAAATGGGTCACTCTCAATAAAACACTTAATGTATTGAGAGTAAGTGAAACATTTAATAAACTTAGAGCAGAGCTAGGAATACTAGATTCATTTTTTAAAACATTCTAGTTCAGTTTAGATAGAGTTTAAGATCTCTTGATCAAAGCTTGGGGAATACTAGGACATCAGATATGTCATGCAATTCAGAATGAGCAGAGGTGGAACTGGTATTGTGCAGGACTTCTTAGTTTTTGTAAGAGAACAATACTATCAATCGTATCTGAAAAAATAATATGCATTTTCAAATGAGAAAAAAAACTTTACTTTTGCACTAATTTTTTAACAGAGTGATTGTGTTTATTTTTATACTTCCAACTGTCACCAGTGCATCTATTACAAGCTTTAGAAGGAACGGTGCTTTGTGAGAGTGCTGTGTGCATGTTGAAGGAGTATTACAAATATTGGACGTCTGTCAGTGTTCTGTAACAAGTTCATTTGAACTGTTTGTGTGTTGGAATTCTCTATCAATATTTTTGTGAAAAGGAGTTGTGATAAAGTCCACACATGAGTAATGTTGTTTGTTTTTTTAAAAAATGATAGCTGCAAGATCTCCCCTGTCATTCTGCGTATGTAAATATGTTTTCTGGTATGTCAAATAGTAACTACGCTTTGCTCTGCATTGAGCATGACTGAAGATATGTTTGAAACTATGTGGTTGTAATTTTTGATGGTGTAGAATAGAGGTTACAAAACTTTTACGTGCTTTGCATTTTTCTATCTATGTCATGCATGCAGTGTGAGCGCCTGATTTTAGTTTTTTGTCCCATTAAATACCACTAGCTAGAATTGGTCTTCCAACAATAACTCTGCATTTTGAGGGTCACTTTTCATGATGGTTCTCAAAAGACCAGTGTTTTGTCTTGCTAATGGTAGCTTCAGATTTGTTAGTGAGCTATTACTGAAGAAAACACAAATTTTTAAAACCCTTTGAAATAGATTTAATTTTGGACTAGGTAAGGTTTTTATTATAAATAAATAAAGAATATTTATTTATTATAAATAAATAAAGATGCATGAAACACATGCATGAAATAGATGGAAAGTGAAGCCTCCAGGATTGTGTTAGTCCTGGTTAAGTGGGCATGTTTTTGTAGAGGCATTTCGTAATACTGAATTGGCAACTAGGTAGACACACCTAGCTGCTTGTGCTGGCTGACAGGGTGCTCTCTGCAGGCGGTCTACTTGACCTGATTTCGAAGAAAAAAAATGTAAATTTAAAACCTTACATCTCAATCATTGGAGTCTCCCTGGGCTTTTCGTGTGTTAGGGGTACAGAAAGGGATTGTGCTCCTCCTTGTTCCTTGCCCTTCTGATGGCGCAATGTGTTGGTGGCACTGTGTGTTTGACAGAGAGGAGTTGCTGAACGGAACCCTTTCCTTATGCACCTTGGTAACTCCTGCCAATCACTGAGCCTTGTCCTCCTGCACCCTGCATTTCAGGAAAGGTAAAGTTTAGCCAGTGCTTCCGGGTGAGGAGGGTGATGCTGGAAGGGCATTTGAGTGTTGCCTTGTGCATGGCAATGCTTTTTACATATTTGCCTTTACTCCAGGAGCTGTTGATCAATTGCTAGGTGCTTTTCAAAAGAAAAGGCATTGTGGTCTTCCCTCCAATGAGTTCTGCTGTAGGGGACATGACAGTCACTGAGGCTGGCTGAGCTTCACTGAAATAACACTACCATATCAAGTCCATTTCTTCCATAAATAGGAAAGCTATATTCTGCTCTGGCCTTGACAAATACATACTTACCCTGTGAAGAACCAAAAGGAGTGGTCCTCAGTATAGGCTGGAGCACTGGGAACACACATGTGGGGCTGCATGTAAGCAGCCCGGGCAGCCATGGGGCAAGCGTTGGAGCTTCGTGGGCAGGATGAGGTGCTACAGCACTGCAAGGAGAGGTGGCTGGTGAGGTGGGAACTGCATTGCTGACAAGAGGGTTGGCAAGCTCAGCCAAGTGCAGGTGTCTCTGCGGCTGAGGGCAGGTGTGAAGATTTGAAGGGGGCTGCTGTCAAAACAGTGATACAGGTAAGGGGTTTTCATGTCTTTGTATGAACTGGAAGGGTCTGACAGGAGTTAACAAGGTCAGAAATCACAGGCGTGGAGGTCATGCTTTAGCTGACATCTTACTACTTGTCATTTTTAATCTGCACACCTGAAAAATGTTCAGTTTGATTTTGTTTTAACATGTCCTGGCTGGCCACATATGTCCTCTTCTGCAAGTGTTCTCTGTGCTTTTTATGTCTTAGTGTAAGTAGTTGGGGCCTGTTATTTCAGCAGCGTAGGTGTAGACTACATTGGTATTTATAGGTATTTTCTGACCACTTATACCCAAAAGCTGAAAAACAGCATTACTTAAGTCACCAGAGTTTTGTTATTAGAACTCAACTTTCTTATTATTTCAGTAAATAATTGTCAGTATTGAAGTGAACATTCTCCAGTATATGTCTAAAATCCCATTCATATCCCATGAGCATAATAAAGCAGAAGTCTAGTTGCTTCAATTTATCCTCATCTGGAAAGTCCTAATGCTGTTCACAAGCAGTGCAATGCTAGTCAACTGCTTGAGAGATAAGGATATTAAACAGCTACGAGCCTTGCACAGAAGATAAACTCTTGTAATTAAACATCTTGCCTTTTTTTAAACTATCTATGATGGTTAATGTTGAATTATGAGGTAATATTACTTGGGAACTCCCACATCCGGTAATATACGTATGTAAGAGCACTGCTCTTACAAGTAAATGTTGCCACAACAAATCAAAGTAAAATGTAGCCTAAGCCTGGCATTAGAATTTCTAAAAATCTTGGCTGAGACACTGATCGGTCGTGTTCTGAACGATAGCTATTCCCGGAAGGCTTTCTTCTCACAGAAGTTAGTTAATCAAATCTAATATTTAAAATAATTAAGACTAAAAAAAGTATGTATTTTTCTTCTTAAGTAAATCTTAGTTTCCTTAGACAACTTCCTTGTTTAAAAAACATTTTCCACATTCCCCACCCTCCCCCCACCCCCAACTGAAAACTATTGATCATAAAATGGGGTTTGGAGAGAAAAAAGTTGCTAAAAAATTTTAACTACTTCTGATGTGCTGGCTTTTTAATAAAAATTTTAATCCTGATGGTGCATCGTATACAATTCTGGTCATCTGAATGAGCCCAAAGAAATACTATACTAAGCTTATTCAGCCTTAGAATATAATTCAAATATTAAAAGTGAATAGTGTATCTGGGAAACTCTGCAACTGCTGCTCGGGGCGTTTCGGTAACTCTTTGGTGAACTTGCTCTTTCACCCTTGAAGAGAATACATTTGTTTATAACAAGCTTTATTCCATTTTTGGTACCTTATGAAGCTGATAAAACACACTTCCAGAAACAAAATGTAAGAGGATTCTTCTGGGACCAATCTTGAAAGTCTTCAATTTTGTGTCAACCCTGCCATGAACCTGTTACCTCATTTTTTCTTGTAATACGTAAACTTGGAATATCTATTACATAATGTTTTGATCAGAATATATATGTGTGTGTGTTTGTTGCTTGTTCGTTAAAATTCCTATTTTTGTATTCAAACAAGTTTTTAATAGGGAATTTTGACTCATTGCCTTAGTGAAAATGAACTTATTTCAAATGATGTTTATATCTTAGATATGTTATTGTCTAGATAGCTTACCATTTAATGATGCTGCATGTAAATCCAATGCTGTACAACAAAGAAAAAACAAAAATCTTGCTCCTAGCTCATGTTCCTTCACCGAGTTTTCATTAAAAGTTGTATGCAGAAATCTGTTAGTAGCTTTTTCACTTTGTGTATTAAAACTACTCATTTCTACAAGCTTAAATATTTTAGTTATGTTACAGTAAAGGTACTTCGTGCATCATGCTGAACTGCTAAGTTGGCTTTAAGGAAAAGTTTTGAGTTAATTTTTGTGGTGTTTTGTAATTTGGATTTATACTCAAATCCTAGCATTTGGATGTTCTTTATAGGGTTATGCATAGCTTCCTTACCAAGTAGTTCTGGGGGAATGTATTACTTTCTCTTTTTTAAATTTCTGGTTTTGAATGTTATTTAACCTATCGTAGGATAATTTGTTGTTTTGAGGAAGCTCAGGAGCTCTCTAATCCAAGCTCCTGCATAAAGAAGGTCAGCCATGAGATCAGACCAGGCTGCTCTAAGCTTTATCCAGTTGGGTTTTGAAAACCTTCTAGAAAGAAGACTGATAAAGCCAGTCTTTTTAAAAAGGTTTCTCTATAACATAAAAGGCTGTAAGTGCCTTCACATTGCACAGTGCTATAATGAACTGTGACATTTTAGGGCACACTGGAGGAACTCTGGTAAATTCAATTACTCTGTTGAGAAAAGACTATTTCTTGAGGCACACTCAGAGAAGAAAGTCAAAGGTGATAGGTTCAGCTGTCAGTGTAAGCAAAGAACTTATTAATATAGCAACTTAGATGTAGGTCTTGACTTCACCTCAACTGACATTTGTTTGATGTTGTGAAGGTCATACCTGTACTGTTTTTTGGCCTCTTGTGCTCCACTGGCAAGAGCCTGCTGGTCTCTGGAAGAAGCACACTGGGAGGGATTGCTCTCCCCTCCCTCCCTTACCCAATTCCTGCTGCTTCCCATACTCCTGCACTTCTGCCTACATTGCTGGGCTCCAGCTCAAGTAGGCTATCCTTCAAAATAAAAGTTCTTGCTAGGAAATTATTAATTTGAAAGGAAAAAAATCTTACTTTGTGTTCGTGTAGTTTTTTTTCATGTCTCTGACTTTCCTGACTGCGACAATTCCTGAAAATTCTTAAGGTATCTTTGGAGTACATAGTAAACCATTACATGGTTTTAAACCAGTAGCATGTCAAACACAGCATAATACAGCTCATCCTGTAACATTTTGATAAGGTATCTCCAGTAATGGAAGGAGAGGTGGAGAGGACTTGTATCTGCTATTGGAAGAATGGTCATGGTGTATGTGTTGCTTAGCTCTTCAAAATGAAGAAACTCTGCAACTAATAGAGCTAATTTTAATGGCTGGGGGAATGGATGAGAGCCAAAACTAAAAATAGCCTAACACTTAAGAGAGTAATTTCACCATTTCCCTTGTGCACCTAAGCACATTCTGGTTTGGAGCATGTGAAATACCTACTTCCTGCCGTTTATTTAGTGAGAGCTCCAAGGGGTGATTCAGATGATGTGAGCTGGGTGTTTGAAATTAGATGATACAAATACTGTCCTCAGGGACAAGTGAGCACTCTTGAAACATATCTGTCAAGTACATTCTTAGAAGAGAAATACAATCCTTATGCAATTTTTATTAAAAAAAAATTAAAAAACAACCAAAACAAACCCAAAAACATACTACTTGTACTATGTAATTTTTCTCCCCTTTAATCACATAAGAAAAAAAAGCCCAGTAAAAATGAAAATGGAAAAAAAAAAAAGAAACTATCCTGCTTGAGGAATGAACTTTCATTTTCTAAAATACATCCATTGTGTTCAACCTGTCTAAAGTATGGATGACATTAAAAGATTATTGTTAATACTTCAGCAACTGTAAACATTGGCTCTGTGAATTGGGATATATGATACTTAACACTAAATCAGATTCTGTAGTGTGAGTGGTTTGGAGGTTTTCATTGGTTGTGTCCATTAATTCACAATCAGTAATTTTGTTAGGTGTTTTCAAGAATACAGTTTTCTGAAATGTGTTGTTATTTTAGGAGTCTACTCTTAGCACACAGGGACTTTTTTTTGTCATTTTTAGACATTGGTGGAGGAGCTGTTCTCTTTATTCTAGATTTTCCTAGTAATTTACCTGAATAGTGTACTTTTTCTATTGTGCATTTTGATACCAGTGTGTATGCTTGTTTAACTTGGTGAGCAGTGTCTGTGAGGTTTGTTTTATGGTATGATTTGTACATATATTATTTAGAATCTGCTAGTTTGTGAGTTGTAAGCTCAAACATGCAATCATCTTTTCAAGAAGAAGAATTAAAATGATAGCTATAGAAGATCTTATGTAGACAGTTGGTACCTCATGTTTTCTTTACACCTACTTCCATCAGTGGTTTTGATACTGTTTAGTGTCATTGAAGAAACCTTTCAACCAGTAAATAGGGATAAGCTGCAAACTGAACCTTCCCTGGACACCATGAAGGAGTCCAAGATATTGTCTTTAATACACCAGAGATCTCTGTGGGTAAATTTTGCTGGAGTTAGGTCAGCATTTCCACCTATAACCAGTGTCTTATCAAACATTTTTTTCAAAACTGAGAAGTGTCATTAGTAGCAAAGAGAACAGAAACAAAAGAAATACTGCAGGTCTCAATACACTATTCTCTAGAAAAAAACCCACAATGAAAAATTTTGAGAGGAAATAGCCACTTTGTAGAATTGCTTTTTATTTTAAAATAATCTGTGGAAAGACTTAATGCTTTGAAGCTACAAATGTCATGCCTTGTTTGGATTGGAAGCCTCAGTGCGTACTTGCCATTTTTCAGCCACTCATTAAAGAAACAAAAATAGAAAGCCTGTAACACCTGAAGTTACCAGGGAAGAAAAACCCCACAGAGCTATTGATCCCCTGAGTCTCAAATGAATTTTCTAACAGGCATGACCATTGAGAAGAGAAGCCTTTTGTGAAAAACAAAGGCAGAGGGGATGTTTTGCAGGACAAACCTATTTTTCACGAAGTCTGATCACTCAAACTTTGCTGTCTCGTCCTTATTGGTTAGGAAGGTTGATGCATGAATGTATTTTATGACGAAGATAATGTGAACCATTCATGCCCATACCTTCAGCCTGGGATTAATTCTTGATGAGGAGGTGGGGGGCTTTCCTCGGGGTCTCGAATTTTGTTTGTAACAAGAATTCCCTATGGCAGTCTGTTCTGCAGGTAAGAGTATCATACAGTTTGCACCCATCTGCACACACACGTGCTTTGCCTCTGCAGAGAGACGTCTTCAAATTATGCCCCAACAGCCACAAAAGTATATGTTAGGAGATAAACATTCCTTGTAGCTGGTGTGTAGCTGCTTCATTTCAAGTGCAAGACTTAGTCCACTTATCTTTACCAACACAAAATACATTGCTTATGCAGCCACCCGTATGGGTAGACAAATGCTAAAGAAACTTTTCCAGACTTGTTCATTTACTGTTTTCTGCCTCTAAATGGACTCTGTAGTTATAATCTGGGTCTATGAAACTGGAGAATAGTCTAGACTTGAGTTTCAGCGTACATACTCCCATCCACATAGAAATTAATGGAAAGGTTACACAGTTTCAGAGAAAGGATATTAAAGGGAATTGAAGATTTGTTGCCTTCAGATCACTTTTAAGTATGCTGCAGAACAATCTGCATCACTGTCTTAGATTCGTGTGTATTTTGCTCATCTCAAGGTTCACTTAGTGTCAGCTTTGGATTATTTTGTAAAATCAATATACTGAACATGGAGAAACTTGTGTAACTTACAGTCATTGTGGTCATGGTAGAATGCCTCTGTCATATTCCTTAGGAGTAAAGGAAATTGAAGTGTTGCTGAACAGTTTTGGATTCAAAGTCCCCAAGCTAAAAAACAACTTTAAAAAAACTCAGAAAGCAAGAGAAGACTTGGCCTTTTGTCAGTTTTGGTATATTAAAATATGTTATAGCAACATTATATTCTCAAAATACAACCTTACTGTTCTAAAGCCCACACCACATAAACCTGCCTCCCAAAGCCACACTTTCTTGAGTATTTGTGAAGTGTGTATTTTTAATGAAGAAACATCTCCAGTTGTTCAGTTGCTTGAGTACTTCAATATCTTCATCCAGATTTTTTACAATGAGGATAAGACACCAGAAAATGTAGCTTAGAGAAGTTGTGGATGCCCCATCATTGGAAGCGTTCAAGGCCAGCAGCCTGGTCTAGTGGAAGGTGTCCCTGCCCATGGCAGGGAGGTTGGACTAGATGATCTTTAAAGGTTCCTTCCAACCCAAACCATTCTATGATTCTGTACCGGGAATTAGTTTCATGCTTTACTGAGAAGACAGGAGCTAAAATTAAGTCACCTGAAACAAAAAAAGCCAACCCAACTCCAGCAAAACAACAACAAAAAAAGCCCAAACCTTTCAGTTAGTGGCTCTTTTAAATGCAGGCTCTTTGTGTTTCGAAGTCACTTGGCCTCTCTATGCTGCACCAGATATAATGTCTGTTTTGCCTGCTCTTATCTTCTGAAAGATCAGTGTGTTACTGTACCTCATCTGTTTGCTTTACTCTAAGAGAAAGGATATACGTGAAGTTTTTTAGGCAGCAGGGCCAAACCCTGTGGAATACTTGAGGGAAGTATTTTTAGAAAGGGGGGAGGGAAAGAAGAAAAAAGTCTGTAACTCAGTGCATTTTAGTGGAGGTGAAGCTGAAGCTCCATTGAATGCATCTGATTGATACCAGTTTAGTCCTTCTCTTAACTGATACCAACTAGTTACTCTGCCCTCTGTGTTATCTTAGGTGTAGTGGCAGATCATGAGATACACGGACTTCTCATAATGAGAAGCTGCACGTATATATATAGATAGATATCCACTTCTGAAATCTTACATATGCATTGTGGTTATGGTTTCATTGCTGTCTGGAAGGCCTGATTATAAACATACAACTATCATGACAATGTTAATGACTAAACAATTACTATTCTTGAAACAGCGTAGCACTCATTTTTCTCAAACTTCAAGCAGAATATAAATAAACATACCTTCATCCTTTAACAACTCACATTGGAGATGAAATGATCAATTTACTTTATGGGTTTTTATATTTCTTTTAGTCTTTTCTGTATTACTCCCTTCTTAACTGCCCCCTGTCGTTGGAGAAGAAGTACACTTTGGAAACAGAAATCAGTCTGGTGAGCACCATCTTCTGCAGATGTTTAAGCTTAAGAGCCTGTCATTCATTTTAATCCTACTGTAATTTATAAGGTTACTATTAGATATGGGGTAGGGGAATTTACATTACATCTGACCTGAGTTACAAGATGCCAAGCACCGTAAGTCATGGAGTGTTTCCACTTTAAGTCTTGGTGAATTATTAATTGTGGATTCACCTAAAATGCACTACATGGATCCTTGGATCCGTGGGTTTTGCCGTTTATAAAGTGCTTAGGTGGAGTTAATGAAGCCCATATGGACTTAAAAATTAGCTAATTTTTAATCGATTAGATAACTTTCTCCTAGGGGATTGACCATGAAAGTCAGAGCCGATGATAGCTGGCAACAAATACTTAAGTTACGGATTCTTTTCCTGTTCAAGGTGTGAGATAGATGTGCTGCTGTGCCAAAATCTGCTTGGGTTAAAAGGAAAGCAGAGATGGAGCATGAGTTTAGGAGGTGGCTGCAGCTCCTATTCCTTTGCTGCCTCTCTGATGCTGTAGTTAAAGCTTCAGAATTAACAACTGTGATTAGCAACTGTACCTTGAGCAGCTGATACAGGCTCCTCCAGCGGTCACACAGAAAGGAGGATTAGATGGAGCTGCATGAATGCTTCTGTCCCCTGGAATACTTTTCACTCCCAGGCACATGTGGCTTAGGAACTAACTGTGCTGTGTCTGTTGACTTCTCCAGTTAAGAGCGAACATACAGTTGTCTGTGTGTTGCAAAGAAATCATGGTCAACTTGATGAAGCCACTTGCTGGTCTTAGATTTATTGATAGGATTCAGCCAAATGGATTACCTCTGCCCACTTCTTGAAAGAATGCATATTTAAAAACTAAAGTTTGACAAAGCAGAGAAAAGCAGTTTAGAAAACTATATTAAGAATACGTAGCATGAGTATGTATATTTTTTTAAAGAATTGTTTTATATTTAAATTAATCCTTTATACAAAAAATAGCTTTCATCAAAGGTTTTTTTCCTAGAATTTATCTGGAATAGAGCTAACTGAAATTCATAAGCTGTGTCGTTGCCTATTCTTTGAGGGATCATGTTGCATCCCTGCAAGAGATATAGGAGCAAGGACCAGGAGCTCTTCATTTTCACATGAAGTAAAAAGCTTGGTTTCAGGTCTAATCCAAAAGATCCATGCTGTTTGACTGATATGTTACTCTTTGGAGTGTGTCATTTTTGTGAGATAAATTAAGATTGCTAAAGATTTCTCCCTTATTTAGAGGTAGGCTTTACAAGTAAACCTAGTGAAGGTAGTAATTCTTTTGGAGAATGCTGTGGCCTGGGTCCTCTAGGGGAGAACCAGCAAATTCTGCCACATCCACATGACACTGAGGTAAAAAAATTATGCCTGAGGGGCTTCCATAGTGCCTGATGCATTTCTTCATAGATAGGCACCTAAGACCACTCAGATGAAGTACCATCTCAGGATACTCAACCTCTCTTAGCTTTTAAATGTCTAAACCTGGGGAAAATGGGTTTCGTCCACTAAGCTCTCTTTACCAGGCCCAGCCTCAATACCTTCTGACAACATTATGATCCAGAGTTGTGCTCCCTGTTTTCTATGGAGGTAACACAAGTGTCGTGTTCCCCAGCATTGCTGTCATCCTGCCATGGCTCCCTGGTGGGCTGTTTCCTTTACTCTCCCTACTCTCCAGGTCATGATTCTTGTCCAGATAGCATAAGGCCGTGGAAGACTACAGTAAAAGCTTGTTGATCAACTGAAAGTCCAAAGCTGCTTTATTGTAAGCTGTTTCAGAAGGTGTCTGAATGCGCAAACAGTATTCAGGCTCCACCTGAACAAGTTGTGTTATTGAACATAATTGTGTTAATGTTGATTATTTTCTGTTGCATTGTAGTAAGCAGACACCTAGCAGTGGAACTTCAATAGCATTGACCTACTTCCTGCAGACATGGGTAGAGGTTGGGGGCAGGCACAGATAAACACAGAAGTGGAATATTTTGTCTGTCAAAAATATGAAGTACTTAATGTATTCTCTTCTTGAGGTAAGATTTAGCTTGAAGAATAAAATGGGGAATACAGCTAAATAGAGATCAACATTTCCTATAGTTTTCCATCAGCTTTATGCTTTAGGGAAGCTTTCTGTTCCTAAAGAGTCACGTCTTTTGAGTTCCTTTAATATCACTGTAGATGCCAGTGATATTTTGTAGTACAGGCAGAAGGTGGCTCGTGTTGATCAGTGGTTTTGATCATGTAACAGGGGGCTCTGCTGAGATGAATTTAAGTTGCTGAATAGCAGCACTTTGGTGAGATTTGGACAACTGGCAATTCATAAGCATCATCAAAGTATTTCATAGCGAAACCAAACTGCCATCAAGTTTTGTCTATAATGAATTGGGTTGGCACAAATCAGCAGTGAACTAGAATACAAGAGGGTTTTTTTTAATCAGCTCTTAAGCCATTTGGCAAATGAAGGACACTGGAGCTGGGTGAACGTGCTGAAATAAAATGTCTGGGATGTCTTGGACTCTGTTTTCTCAAGTACACAATAATAAAATGTTAACGTGTGGTCAGTCCATTTGTTGTGATGAACTTTGATTGTAGGGTTGTTGGCTTTGCAGATTTTACTCTGTGGCACTGTAGTGTAATGATGTCCTGTCTTCCTGTCATGAAATGCAAAGGGTTTGGTTTTGAAATTAAAGTTAGAATAGTGGAAACCATTCTTCTGGGAGACTGCAACCACACAGGACATTAAGAAGTGGTTTTATTTAAACAACATGGCTCAGACAAAAAAATCCAAACCAAACCAAAACCCTAAAACTGAATTGACTGAATTATAGGAAGTTAACCAACTCTGTAGTTTGCCAAAGGAAGAAAAATAAGAAGTTTTTTCCCCTCACTATAGTGAAAATAGGTATAGAAATAACATAGGGGTTAATTGTCTGAAGCCAAATGCTTTTTCATGTAGGTAGTACATTCAGATTAAGTTTGCCTGAATTTTAAGAGGATAACTAAAATAGTTTCCTGCATGCCCGAAGTGTGGTCTAACTGATCACTGTGTATGACTGCGACTTACCTGTTCACTTTATTTAGGAAATACTCTGAAATTTAAAACTAATGTAATTATATGACAACACCTATTGTGTAGCACCTTCTTTCTACACTCTCCAGAGATTTTAGTATTCTTGTTTAATTCTATGTTAGCACTTTAGGGATCATTTGTGCTGGGCTTACATTCAGCACAGTGGGAGGCTCAGGAAAGCTGGCTTTTAAACATCTTCACATCATGCTGTTTGCCCTACCCTTTTCCTAGTCTAGGTGCCTTATCAGGTGTTCCAGTTTCAGCTGGGATAGAGTTAACTGTCTTCCTAGTAGCTGGCACAGTGCTATGTTTTGAGTTCAGTATGCGAAGAATGTTGGTAACACTGATGTTTTCAGTTGTTGCCAAGTAGTATTTAGTCTAAAGTCAAGGATTTTTCAGCTTCTCATGCCCAGCCAGTGAGAAAGCTGGAGGGGCACAAGAAGTTGGCACAGGACACAGCCAGGGCACCTGACCCAAACTGGCCAACAGGGTATTCCATACCATGGGACGTCCCATCTAGTGTAGGAACTGGGAAGGGGGGGGGGGGAGTCGCCCCTCGGGGGACTAGCTGGGTGTTGATCAGTGGGTGGTGAGCAATTGCACTGCGCATCATTTGTACATTCCAATCCTTTCATTATTGCTGTTGTCATTTTATTAGTGTTATCATTATCATTATTAGTTTCTTCTTTTCTGTTCTATTAAACCGTTCTTATCTCAACCCACGAGTTTTACTTCTTTTCCTGATTTTCTCCCCCATGCCACTGGGGGGGGGGGGGGGAGTGAGTGAGCGGCTGCGTGGTGCTTAGTTGCTGGCTGGGGTTAAACCACGACACAGGGAAAGTGAAATAGTGCTCGCAATATTAGAAAACAAATGTGCTGAAACAGTGCCGTGTCACCTAGGCATAGCCTTGTGAAAGGATGGGAGCTCAGCATCTCTTCTGCTGTCTGTGAATTCACAACTAGCAAAACTCATGTGCAACTTCATACTCTTGGCATCCCTGTTGGGTTTGTGATGAGTTAAGTAAGATGGGGCAGGGGAGAGAAGTGGGGATCCAAGCTTTATATTCTGCTTTAAAACTATTGTGTCAATTAAGTGTTGAATTGGGAAGAACAGGTCCATAAATTATTATATTTTTAACTTCCAGCTGAGTTTTTGAGCCAAGTCATTTAACCTATGCATTATTCTGAAGAGAAGCTGAAGGAAACCTAAGATCACTTAGTCTAGACTGAGTAAAGAAGAACTAGCAGCTACCAGTGAGTTAAGGAAGGAGCCATGTTAGATTTTTTCTTAAAAACTGGGATTTTTTTACCATAGGGGAGAGGGAGAAACTTACATAGGCACTGCTTCCTCTGAGTGTTAACCTGTAGTTCACAGAAAAAGTGCCACTATCAGAGACTTCCCATGTATTAAATTTAATCTTTTTTTTCATCCATTTAATCTCTTTTTAGTAAATTTGACTCTAGGATCAACGTAGTGCAAGAAATTTAGTCTTTTCTTGGATTCAGATTTGGTTTAGAAGAGGCAAATTTAATACTTCCATTCTCTTAAAAAGCTGGGATGGAAAAAAATGTGAGTTACAGTATCCACTTACAAGTGTTGCAACTCACTTGCAAGTTGTTTTGTTCAAACCTGTACAGTCAATAAATATTTTGCTGTGATCCTATAGTTATGCGACTTACTCCTTGTTCTTCAAAGTACTTCTGACAGCTCCATAGATGGTTTAGTTTGAGCTTTATATATAGGCTATTGACTCTTAAGTAATTGTATGGCTATCACAGGAGATAAATGAAACTTAATAAAATTTACCATGCTCTTACATAGCTCCTGTTCCCTTAATGGAATAAAATTATTTTGTTGTCAGCATGTAAACTGACAGTTCACCTCTAGTGCTAACTGTGCGATTAATGCATGTTGTTCTATTTACTGGAATAAGCAAACTGGCAATTGCGATGCAAGAATGAATTGCACCAGTAGTTATTATTTGATATTGTAAGATAAGCTAATGCAGTAGCTGGATGAAGGCCAAATAGTCATAATTCAGAATCTTTATGAAACTGCCTAATCACGTGTAAGTATTCCTCTAGGTCATTCTATAGAATGTCTTTCTGTTGTTGGTACTGTAGTTGTGAGGCCCTGCAGCTGTAATGATTGTTCTGATGAGTTCAGTGTTTTCTATGAAGGTAAGAGAGGAACCATTAAGGGGTCTTAGAGGCTGAGCTATCCTGTGGTATCACTAACAGAAGGTTCAACTAAGATCTAATATAGGCACTTGTAAATCTTTCACATTCAGCCACTCATAACAGCTGGTGTCTTCAGCAGAGGTGCAATACACTCCAATTAAAGCTGTGACAGTACCTGGAAATGCAGGCAGAGGTTTGTGCTGAGGATCTCCACCCCTTTGCATGTGGTGTATGTCAGATTTACAGGGTTGTGAGAGGTTCCTTTAGCCACCTCACTGCTCTACATGTAGCTGCAATTGCTCAGAGCATAGCTCTTACTGTCTTCACTCTGTTGTTGCAAAGCTGAGAATCTTTGCTGAGCTCTGTAGAATCGACCTGTAGCTGCAACAGCCTCATGGGCCACATCTATACAGCTAAATAAAATGGGCCTTGGCACTGAGGGCTCTGGGCTGAACCATTTCCACGTGTTACAGCAATGATGCTGGATCTCTTCTGCACTGTGCAGTGTCCTTGCAGCTGTAAGACACTGTTTTGTATGGAGTCCTTTTCCAGTTCCACATAACCTGCAATGATTTGAGGGCTGCGTTGCCACCCCCAGAGTTGTATTCTCCTTGCACAAAAGCACGGATGTGCCTTGCACATCCAGAAGCGTTTTGGATGTGCTTTGCATGTCCAGAAGTGTTTCAGATGGGCATGGGAGGGTTGCAGACCATGTAAAGCCTTGGAGGACTGTAGAGATGGAAGGGTGCTAAACCTGACTGTGTGCAAACTGTGCCAGTTTGTGCTGGTCTGTCCGGCCAGCTGACACGAACCACGGCAGTGTTTGGAGAGTGCAAACTCCCCAGTCCATATGGCTTTCAGAAGCTCGGGGCTTTTTGGCCCCATTTTACTTAGTGGCGGATGTGTGGTCGCTGGGAAAAGAGTTGTTCCTGGTCCTTACTACCGCAGCGTTTTGTGCTGAAGCTAGGGAAGTTTCTCAAACTGACTGAGGTGTAATTGAGAGCACAATTCAGTGAAACTGTTAAAATCAATAGCACTCAATAAATTAGAGCCCAGGTGACAGAAGTGTAGGGCACTCAAATACTCTCTTCTCTTCTGTTACATTGCTGACAGAGTGCGGACTGGTTCAGTGCACACACAAATTGTTGTCATAGGTAGGATTTTTGAAAGAAACACAGGGTTTTGTCTAGCCAGGGGCCTCAGCAAAATTAATCCGTACTAATTCAAAGTGTGAATTTACAGTTAAACTGCTTTAAATTCTTGTGTGTAGGAATGAGTTCTGGAATTAAAGTGGTCATACTTAAGATTATTTTAATGTCAGGGTCACCGTGTCCTGGTATCTGACTTGCCGATAACCACATCATCTAACTGCTTTCATAAAGTGATTAAGTGCCATAGGAGCCCAAGTCAATTTGACTTTCTTCACAGCCAAATACCTTGTCATTTTAGAAAATGGGATATAAGTTCCTGAATTACTTAGGTTGCTTTTGAAAATGCAGATTGGTTGGAATATTTGAAGTATTCAGCACCATAGCAACAGCAAGGAATTATGCCTAGTGTTTAATGCACTAAAAATACTTATTTGGTATCAGTTGTGAAAAATATGAGATACATTACACGCATGAGAATAAACTACTTCCAGTGATACCAATAAGGGGCAAGGGCAAATCTTTTTTTACTTTTTCAGAGTATGTGATAAAATTTTAGGTCTGCAAGGTCTCACAGGCATGAGAATAAAATACTTGCGGTGACACCATTAAGCAATTGCAGTAAGGGAGCAAGAGCAAATCTTCTTCAATTTTTCAAAGTATGCGATAAATGTTAGGTATATAAGGTTTTAATGTTAAGTGCAAAAAAAGGCTAGAAATTAATTAGCTATGCTTGCTCTTGCAAAGGGCTGAAAGTTAGAAGAGAGTTACTGATTTTGGTTTATGTTCTGTGGCCTTCATGATGAGATAACCTAGTGTCTCTGTACTATATATAATTAAATGACCAAGTCAAAAATGAGATCTTTTTAAAAGAATAAAATTAAAATAAAAGTTGAGCCTCTTCAGAGAAAGCAGGGATTTTCTTAGTGCTACTGTGATGATTCAGGTTAAATACAAGTCTTTTGCATTGTGTTACAATGTACAAAAGACATTCATAAAACTGTCCTTAGGAGTGTAAGTTTAATGAGAAATAGAGTTTAAATGTCACCTGTGTAACCACATCCAGCGTACATTAGCAGACAATTCAAGAAGCTTGGAAGCTTCATTGTTTCTTGTGGAGAAGAGTGACTCTTCTCTTTGTCCCCCACTTTAACTTGGGTCAGGACTGGGATCTAAGTCCCTGATTGATAAGGATCGTAGCTGAAGCATTAATTTTGTGTCAATACCCAATTCTCTCCACCCCATGGAGTGCCTTTCAGGAGCTCTTATGTTGCCATTGTATCTTTGTGTTTAAATAAGCAGTGAACACCACCATACTTGGGCATTTTTTTCTCTGGCTTTGTTGTCTTCTGTCCCGATTACCATAGGGAATATTTCTGTGAAATTTTTCTTCCTTAAAAAGAATTTAATACCCAGTCTATTCCTCAGTGATAAGCTTCCCTATTGAAAGGCAGTCTGTGTTGTGGTGGTTTCTGTGGGCCATGTGATGAATGAAGGCTGTATTAGAAATACAGAACATGGATTTAGGTGGTGGAACTAAATAGGGTATAGCCACCAGTTTGCATTGCATAATGGTCTGCTACATGGTGGAAAGAGTGTGTACCACTACTCAACATCTTTGATCATCTTTATCTGTCAAGTCAAAAGGTATTGACCCTTCCCCAGTGAGCTGATAAAGCATAGCACAAGAGATGCCTAAGAACAGGTCTGCCGTAACAGAACTAGAAAGGCAACTCTTCTTCTGTCTGTGGGCTGCATGGGTACTTTGGATGATTCAGAATCTGGGAGCATGGTCAAACTGAAAGGCTAAACGAAAGTGAAAGATCATGATTATGATATAAAACACCTTGAAAGAGAAATCTGTAATAGCTCCCTAAGCACCCCTCTGCCCAAATTTGCAGAAAAAGCTTCTGCATTTCTGTCTTCTACACTGACATAGAAATCAGGAGTTCAAGCATATTGTAGCTCTGAGTTGAGCAAAGGGGTGTGCAAAACAAAACAATATATCCTGGAGTGGGATAAACCTTCAACAGTTGTAGAGAATGATAGACTCAAAGAAGTCATGCGCCCACCTGCTGATTTCAGCCACTCCGCTGCCTTTCTCACTTTCCAGTAGTTGTGTGTGGCTTTGTTATTAGTCACCTCACTTAAAGTATGATGTGCGTCAAGGGCCTCCTTCATCTTTTTTGCTATGATTGAATTTGTCATTTAACCAGTCTGAAGAGCTGATTCACAACTATGTTTCTCTCGTTTTGTGCTGATGTAAATCCATTGAGATCCTGTAGATATTCCTTATCCCAAAGGGAAGAACACTTCTTTCATGGTCCATTAATGTTCCTACTTCTCTCCCCAGGGGACCTATCCTCTTTTGCTAAAAATTCTTTTCAATACTGTAATCAAGGATAAGGATCTCTTTGAATATTAATTAGTTTTTCATTGGCCTCACTCAAAATATTTAACTCAAAGCAGTTTCCTGGTAATTACCTCTTGATTATAACTTTGAGAGGATTTACCCTTTTTTAATAAATTCCAGTTTATCAAATAAGACTTCATTTTGTATGTGTCCAGTTAATGACAACTACAGATAAGACAATAAGCAGTAGCTGTAAAGCAGCAATTTTGTTTTGTTTCTTAAGTTTTCTTCTTACAAAAGCTGTCATTCTTACCATGGCTTTTCCTCTTTTGCTGGTCTTTAACTATTAGCTATACTGTAGATGACTGTGTCCCTCATGCACGTAAGTTCAGAGTCTTTTGAGTGGCTGAAACTGCTGGGCCTGTACAAGCAGACAGCTTTGTACAAAATCTAAAATGGCAGAACAAGTCAAAACTTTTCTTTCTTGCCCCTTCCTGGCATGGTGAGATAGGACCTGATCCACTCCACTGCTCGCTCTTCAGCTTCCCACTCAGTCTAGGACTCCTAATTATGTCTAATTAAATAAATGACAAAACCACTTTCTGTTTCCATTTTGCTTTGAATGTTCAAGAGAGAGGGAGAAATTTCTGAATCATTACTGAGAGCATATGGTACTTTGGACTATCAGCATGACAAACTCTAAAACAATCATGTTCAAAATCCTTTCTATCATGAAGTAATTTTACACATTTAATGGCCACAGTAAATGCCTTTTGAAATCTCTGAAAAGGGGTGAAATTCCCAAAATGCCTGTTTAAAATTTCTTCCAAATCAGGACATGAAGTGAGGAGCTTAACTCTCATTCTCAGCATGAATGAGAGGAGGATTCTTGTGAGCTTTTAGGAGTACCTTGAGGGATGCTGCACTCATCCTCTGTGACAGCAGAGTCAACATCTCCATCTAATAGGACAGTCACATCATTCCAATATAGGCAATAGCAAGTGTAACCTGTTGCAGAGATGTCACCCTTCCAGCCTGGCACCTCAGCATTATCTGAAGCTTATTTCATATGGAGGATTTTGTAAGGACCTTGTGCAGAATTCCTTCCCAAATGCACCAGGGAGTTTTACATAAACCAAACACTTGCCTTACACTTCCAAAGAGAAGAAGCTGCACTACTTGAGTTCACTAGAGCTCTTGGATACTACTGTAACAGAAGCAAATCATTCACAATCCCCCCTTGCTTCCTGAAGCATGAAGAGCTGCTCCGTAAGGCTCACCAGCAAGGCTGTCAGAAAGGATCACCCCTTGCTGCCAGCACAGCTAATGCGTTGTTACCAGCTGGTTGACATACCTCTCCTGCTGATTGGTAATGCTCACTCCACCAGGCTCTTGGGCTGCTTCCAACGCATGCCACTATTTATAATCTGGGCAGCAGCTACAGGGATTCTATTCTGTTCATATTTGTCAAGTCTTATGTATTTAGTTACTATACCAGATGTCAAATTTTGGACTGAAAGTACTCCATTCTCTACTCAGCTGAATTCCTCTTCATTTCTGTTATCCCAAGACAGCACTGCTCACCATACACCTGCAGTGCAGATCACAGTGACACCTGAAGAAAAGAACTTCTGTGCTCTTGAGTAACGGTAGTTCTTTGAAACCATGACTACGCTATAGTAAGAAATCAAATTTTTAAATTAATGCATTTTATGCAATGAATCCAATATTAAAACCCATAAAATATTAATAAAACAGAATTCTGCACACATTTTATTTCTGTAAATCTGAAATAAAGCTTAAGCTGTGTTTTATAGTATTGGTGCTCATACAACTTGGCAAACAATAAGCAATCTGATTCAAAAAGCAGAAAACATCTCTATTTGAACTGTTTTTGTTTCTTTGTTTCATGAAGGCATCTCTCAAAATAACTTAATTCTGAATGCAACTCATTAATGTGTGCTCCCCACCCCCTGCCTTCGCAAGGCTTCTCCAACTGGCTAAATGTGGTGACTGGAGCTTTTCGGATTAATTTTCCTTAAGTGACCTACTTTGCAGAGAAAGATAATCATGCATTTATAGCCTCTGGCACTCTATTCAGGTCACAGATGGACAGATAGCAAAGCTATTCCTCGGTGACTTACTGGGGTTGTAACTAATCCCCAATGAGAAAGCAGATCGGCCTGATGTTAATTGGTCAGAATACCTAAAAGTATGCAAGATCATTGACTCCTACTTTAATTTTCAGGGGGTGTCACAGTTAGGCTGTATGATACCAGTCAGCAGTTGTTCTAGGAGTGTTTTTTGGTAGTGTTCTGGAGGCTGTAGATGTTAAATATCTGACTTTGAATCCTTTGCCTTGACAGTGGAGCACCATGCAGTGTTCTGACTGTGGACAGGTCTGATGTTACACATGTACCAGATACCGTGGCCATCACCAAGGATTGGAGATTTGAAAGAGTTTTGACCTTTTGCTTGCTAACAAGTGCTTAAAATCCATGAACAGTTGTCATTGTAAAGATAATTTTCTGTGCAATCAGACCTAAACCTCTGTTATGAAAGCTTTTTTTTTTTTAACAGCATGATCTGTTGAGCCAATAAAACTCGTATTTTGCTCTTATCCATTAGAGGCCCATTCTCCCTCTTGTATTTGGCCCTAATGTAGTGATTTATGCAAAACAGCTTGTTCTCTTATTTTCAGATGTTCAGAAGTTTCACAAGGGAAGTGACCAGGCTTTATTCTCTGCTAGGGTATTTTTAAATGTTTGGTGGAGCTTTTAATGCTGAGAAACAGGCAACAAGCAGGAGTGTTTAAGGATGTCTCACTTTTTGAAGGACTGTCTTGAAACTTCGAGTGTGCCAGGCAGCCAGTGATGTTAATTCTGACAGGTCTGAAGAAGTAACTGTTACAATTGTGACACTGCCAGCGAAGGGATGGATGGCTTTCAAAATAAAAGAAAACAAAACATGTATGCAGGTTGAATGCCAGTGAAGGGGTGGATGGCTTTCAGAATAAAACAAAACAAAACATGTATGCAGGTTGAATTCTTGCACCACAGAACTGCAAATGTGTATGCCTGTGTCTCCAAATGTATACATAGAGCTTTGCTCTTTGTACTGCAGTGCAAAACTGGAAGGTGTTCTGGTAGAAGTTGCATTGCAGTTTGCATCACTTTGATCACTGCATAAGAGTTCATATTTCATGTGCTTCCTAGAGCAAATAATCTCAGAACACATGAGGAGTGATTTGGTTTTGGTTTAGGTATTTACAACTGTTAAGACAACCTGACAGAGCTCTGTGTGTATATCCTGTGATAGAATCTAATGCACTGAGGGCAAAATCAATTCCTTTTAGCAAAAAGCCTTTCAGAGAGGAATTAAGTAAAAGGTTTTAGAGAGAAAGAGTATGTGCAGCCTTCCCATACCTATCCAGAGGGTTTGTAGTGCAGCTGTTCCACCATCAAAATTCTGTCCAGGGGCTCTAGCAGTTGTAGGGAGCCCTTTGAATTTTCCACACATGTCCTTCAGCTTCTGGATCTGTGTGTTCCCTCTCCCGGCTGTTAGTCCCAACATCTTCTCTTCCAAGCGAGAATTCTCATTGTGTCTGAACCATATGTTTCTCAGCGTTTCCTCTGAAAGTGTTGATAAATTTGAACTAACATAGTTCTACAGATATAGGCATCAATGCAGATACTCTTAGTCTAGCTTTAGAACAGCCTGCTGTAGGTGTGCTTTTATCTGGTCCTAAAATAATCAATCTAAATCCAAATAAATCCAGTTTTAACCAAAATAATCCACAAAGCATAATTTAAATTTTTTTTTCTTTTTTTAGTTTGTCAAGAAAGTATTTGAAAAAACTAAGTCAGCACTTATAGGCTTGGTTATGGGCTATTTTAATGAAATTACAATTTTATGAAACAAAAAATTCATGTAGTTGGTTCTGTGTTTCCTGATATGATATCCATCACATGGTTGTATTTGTCAGAGAATGCGGAGTTTTGTAAGAAGAAACAGGATAAGTCTAAATAGTTGGGAAGTCACTGTGTATTATCAGATACAAAACTAGACTAATTTAAGTAATATATTATGAATATGATAATGAACTAGATTTTTTTAGCATGTTTTTTACAGAATTTGTTGATCTGCTGTGCTACTGTAAGTGAAAAGTAAATCTGATTAGAGAAACAGAAGAGCAGATATTGTTACAGAAATTTGTTCTCATTTTCTTTAATATGTGAGTCAATGTTCCCTGATAAAGTATGATTATAGTTAGTTTAGTCATTTAAGATTTAAGTTTTCCAGCAGTGAACTTCTAAATAGTTGAATAGATCATGAAATGCTAGAGCAATTTGAAAGAACCGGTATTACTCTACTGAAGGAACTTATATTCCTGTTCAAGGGCAGGAAGCAGCATATTTGGAAGAAAATGCTGGAGCATGGAAGAATCAGACATGATGTTTTAGCGAAACAGTAGATGTGGTCTGAATTGGTAATGAACGTTCCTTGGTGGCTGGTTGATTTTGAACACCTAAGGAGCATTTATAGGAGTAATAAAGTTTTTGAAATATGCTTTGGTGGGATGGGCTGTGCATATGCATGAAATGGAAAAAAGAAACTTAGTGGACAAAATGGTGGCAGAATGTTTCATTGTTCATATGTACAAAGTTCAAATAAACCTATAAACTTACACACAAAATAGTAATAATTTATAATTAAACCAAGCATATTAAAATATATTTGTTATAATAAATAACTAATTATAGTAATTCCTCATAATTCATCACAAACCTATATACAAAATCATTTTGGCCAGAGTTACAGATCTTTGGTTTTCAATGATGCCTTTAATAGTAAGCTAATTAGACAAAGTGAATTATTTTCTCTATGTATTTTCCATGTAGGTGTGCAATTCACATGCTGTTAGCATTGTACAAGTAAACATTAATGAGCTATTTGCATACTAATACATTCACCTGATGTGTCTGAGATGTTTTTCCCTTGCATACTGAGTGCAAAGATAGGGTCTGTGGATGATGGCAAACTAATTACCTGTGAAAATTAAAGCCCTGTGTTTGCTCAGAGAATAACTAAATTGTGGGCAAGGATTGTTCTTCCATAGGCTACTTCAGTAAACCCCAGCATCGGCTTCCTCTTTGCAATAAAGCAATAATATCTTTGTGCTCCTTGATCTTTAGTCTGTTTGCTGATATTACTGAGGAAAGGCATATTAATAGTATTATGGTGCTGAAATTAAAGATCTTTGAGTTTGCAAGTACAAATTAAATATGGTATTTAACAAAGAAAGTATCTTTCAGGGATAGAAGGCTTGCATTAAGACAACTAAGCTGTAGTTCCAAAGCACTACATTAATCTGTCTTTAATCAAGTTGGTGACAAATCTTTTTCTACAATATATTTCATAAAGTAGTAGATTAAAAAAGCTCTTTCACTCAATACATGTATGTTAAAATAATGACTAATCATATACTTATTCTAGAATTACACACTGTTGCTTTTGGGAAGCTGATGTGTATTTTATCATCCTTAACATTATATTAAAAAAAAATACCCTGTTGAACTGGGAGGGTGGAGGTTGTTTTCCAATAATGATATACCTATATTTTCTGAATTTATAGTTTTGCTGATTTGAGCATTCAGATTCTCATTGGGACATTCAGTCATAGGATTTTTGCATAATTGTATTTTTCCTGGATATTTTGAAAAAAATTACAAGATATTTTAAGGAAGAAAAAGGAGGAGATTTGGGGGCTCTGACCATTCTCATTCTGTCTGTGCAGTTCGACAATCAGCAAGCATTGGGAGGCAGAACTGGCCACGCTCAAGGGTAATAACGCTAAGCTCACAGCAGCCCTGCTGGAGTCCACTGCCAACGTAAAACAATGGAAACAACAACTTGCTGCGTATCAGGAGGAAGCAGAACGTCTTCACAAGCGGGTAAGTGGAGGCAAATGGCCAACATCCTTGAGGCAGAAGTACTGGTGGCTATATTCACTAATTTTCAAGTAAAACAAGTAAGTTTATTATGGGGGCTTTAGGTTAATCTTTGACATAGAAATTAATGATTACTTTAAAGCACACAGGGTTCCTCCATTGGGAGGTTCTTTCCTTTGTAGCAGTTCTTTTTCTGCAAAGGGTATTGTTGCAGGAAGAGTTATCTAACCTGATGACATGTTTGCCAGCTCTCACTCTTCATTTGATGCCGTCGCATCTGTTTCGGGACCTTCTCCATAGCATTACACTTTAGTCCGTCTTGCATTTAAGCCCACAGAAACTTGACATCAAATCTGTAATTTAAAGAAACTCTGTTGTAGTTTCCATATATAACAAAGACGAACAGCTTTCTCTCATCCCTGCAGCTAAAGAAAACTGAACATAGATTGGAGATCATTATATGCAATTAGAGATCTGCTCCTGCTTTCACACAGGAGGGGTGTGAAAGGGTCCTGTTCCCTTCACTGTAAATTTTGCAGAGGTCATTTGGCAAACCAGAAATTAGTGCACAGTGGGGGAAGGAATGACAGTGTTTGAGAGAGGAATAAAGCAAGCAAGGTTGAAGGCTGCATTATAAAAACAAATATACAATGTTTTCATTTCTCTTTTCACTTGTAACTCCATATATTCTATAATCTATTCACCTTTATCCATATGAATTTGTCATCATAGCTTAGGACACATTTTTGTGCAGAGTGAAGGCAAGATTAGCACATGTACAGTGGGAAGAATAACTTAGAAAAATATCAAGGAGATGTACTTAGTTAAGAAAATAAAAACAAACAAAAGCATTGCTTTTTTGGCTGAAAACAGCTTTCATGAATATGCTGACAAGAAGGGAAAGGTCAAGTAGCAAGCATGGCAGACTTTTAATTTGGTTTTGTATGCTGTACTCATCTACAAGAAATAAGGTATGGCAAATTCTAGTTAGCTAAATCCTGCAAATTGTGAAGGGTTCTTTCAGACCCATGCTGGACCTGTTCAGCTGCAGACTGTTAGTAGTCCCAAGAACAAGGCTCACATTCATCTGAGGGAGGGGAAATTCAGCAGGCTGCATCTAACCTGGGGATGTGGAAGAGTAGCAGGATTTCCCTTGAGCTTGAGAAACCTGGGGAAATGGCAGGTTGGTGGGGCTGTCCTATACCTAGACTGACTTGCAGACAAGGATCCTGAAGTCCCAGCCAAATGATTTGATAGGCAAGAAGGACAACTTCTGATGGAGTGTAACTGTGTGTGCCATAGCTGGCTGGACGAAATGCATGAAGTGTGATTAAAACTGGTGCTTTTTGTGAAGTGCTTTCAGTTCAAGAAATTGGCGGTTGCTGACAAAACTACTTTGCTTCAGAAATTTTCCAGCCAGGCACAAGCTTGTCATGTGTGTTTGTACAGAGGGAGACTTCGGCTTTCTCTGTCCTCTCATTTAAGCTTCTCCTTTGGGAGGGTGGGAGTTCTAACCTGTGCTCCAGCTTTGTGAATAGATGATAATAGTCATTGTTGATAAAATTATTTAAATTGCAACCTTGTATTAAAATTACTATAATGCAGACCTTCAGGGGATTTGACCACCAGATAGGCTTTACAGTGAAGAACTCGTCGCTAAAACGTGGACGTAATGAGGTAGCATTCTTCCTAATAAAATGTATTAGCAGCTTTTGTTGCAAAGCTGAGACAATGCAGTTCTTACCTAAGAAAGAAAAGTAACACACAACAGCAGCTGCATTTGCCATGGGGAGACCCAGCCAGACAAGATGGGCAAAGATCTCTTTTTCTTGATGGTAATCTTGGTCTTAGTCAAATCTTGTTCAAAATCTGTTATTGGAAAATCCATTTAATGAATATGGGAATTTTTAGCATGTCACTTTGCTTTTATATGATGCTACAGTTAAGAGAAGTAGTAACCAAGTCTTTGTAGCTACATTTATTAATAGCTGATGATTTTTCATAAGCTTTGCCCAGCAAATTTCCTACAATTATTTTGTATTTCTGAGGTAACACAAGGTCTTATAACATGGGATCATCTACATTATGCTCTTTTGATCACCATTTACATGCCTTTATTAAATGTTTCTGTAATCCGTGACCTTGGGGCTTGTTGATATCTCCCGTAGAATATAGGAACACTCTGTGCCTATGTCTCTCTGGGCATGCCTGTAAATTACAAGAGGATAGTTCATCAAGAGTACTGCCCTCTGTTGGAATTAAAATATAGACTTGGCTAACCCAATAAATCAAACTCTAGGCAAAAGTATGCAGATCATGAAAAAAAATCCATCTTAATCTGTTATCCATACGGTGTGATACAAGAGCTTTTCTAACCTGCATGCTGAGGCTGATCTTTAAAATTGAAATAGTGCTCCATTTCAAAAAGAAACTGCAAGTCAGATGCTTCTCTCTTAACGCAGATAGAAAATGTGCTGTTGAAATGGCAGAACTGGAGACTGTTGGTTATGGTACATGTGGTAGCAAGCACTATTAAGTCACTGTATTGTGTTAACCTTTCTGTTCAGTTTATCTGTTAAGCTCAGTATAAACATGTTAATGTTTATTTAACACAAACTGTTGCTCAAACTGGAATCCGTCTCACCTGAGATTATGTAGAAGTTATATATCAAGTCTAAGATGGTCATCTTTTTTTCTTTTAGTTCTTTAGAGAGACAAAAGCATGAAGAGTAAGTGTCCCAGTCTTAAGAAAACTAAGGTGTTGAGTTGAATTTGCTTCTGTAAATGCTTGTCTTTCTCCATAGGATAATGGTTTAGATAGTCCTATAGACATACTTTTAGTCAGGTGAAATGAACTCCATCCTTAGTTCACAGAATCACAGAATAATTTAGCATGAAGGAGAACTTCAGAGGTTATCTGATCCAACTCTCTGCTGAAAGCAGGGCCAGCTTTGAAGTTAGATACAACTCCAGGGCTGGATCGGGATACTCAGGGCTGTGAATCAGATCTTAAAAAATGGAGATCCCACAGCCTCTCTGGGCAGCCTGTTCCAATGTTTGACCACCCTTGTCAAATTATTTTTCCTAATATCTTACCTAATTGAAATTTGCTGTGCTGCAACTCCCATCTGTTGCCAGTTCAGAAGAAAAATGGGGTTTGATCCAAAAGAAACTTTGGTGAGAAAAGTTGAATAGACTGGATTTTTAGAAATACTCATCGAAAAATTGGTTTCAAGGAGAAAGAAAAATCTGGAAATTAGTTTGCACGTTCAGTTGTAATGTAGTTGTTGTTTTATATGGAAGAGTTGGCTCTCACAGCATGTTGCCCCCTGGGGAAGAAGAATGTGTGTAGATATGTATGCATTGGAGGCATAGGCTTACTTAGAAGATCATAGTCTTGTATAAAATAGACCAGCCTCCAAAACGAAGAATGGTACTGCCAACGTTAGCTGCTATATTTAGTTCAATTTATTAATGTATTATGTGATTTATATATAATGTAATTGTGGTATTCATTCCTTACATGCTTTAGGTTTATATACAAGTTTTGGTGCGTGAGTCATCTGTCTGCAAGCTATAGCATATCCTCTGTCAAGTGTGATGTGTGGGGGGAAGTAATGCATATTGATTAGTAAACTTTGCATTGTTATTTCCATCTTCAGTTTCTTCTTAATATAAATAGCCTTATAAATAATCTTACTTACATAAATAGTTTCCTCTTTATATTAAAAAAAAATTATTGCTCATACTGTCTTACTAGTTGACTTCTTATGGTACCTTTTTCTACAGTTTGAACTTTGTTATGTTTTATTTGTAAACATTCTTTGATTTTGTATTATATCTCATTCTTTTATCTTCTATTTTTTTCATTCACTGTGGTAAACTGGGTGGTTTGTCTTGTGCAGTATTTGTTGTAAACTCCGCTTTTCAAGTAGTTTTAAATTACTTTAAGCCCAGCATTTTTTATTCTATAATTGTTTTCAAATTTGACTGAAACAGTTTTTCTGTCTATCACATTGTTTACACTTTTAAAAACACAGAAACAAAGCCAAAGTGCCCCTTTCTCTGATTTTGATTGCATTTTTAAAAATTAATTTCATTTATTATTTGCCATTTTTGATTAAGTGTAAGATTTACTCATCTATCAGTTCCAGTTCAGTTTTTCATATTACCCTACATTTATTTTCTTCCTCTGAGGCCTTATCTTCCTTTTTCCATTTGTTCTCTGAATTAATAATGCCTAGAGTTGAGATGAAACAGAATACAGATTGAGTATGGCTGAGTGCAAAGTTCTCAATAAATTAAAGTTTTGAGCTCTCTTCTGATATATTGTAAGCTTAAGTCAGAAATACTATACATTGATATTTTGTCAGACATATTTTTCAGAAGTTTGCTACATGAGCATATGGATTTTTCCTTCTCAAATACTGGGAATTCTGGGAAGATGTGATGCCCAGACAAGAGCTTAACTTGGAGCTCTCAGTTTGCTTTCCTCTTATCTGCTCAGAAGCAACTTAACAACAAGGATTTCCCTTAAATGGGGTTGGGGAGCACTCCTACACACCTTGCCTAGCTTTTTGTAGTCAAAAGGGATTCATGAGTTTAGAACAGCTCAGTAACAGAAAGAAGAACCCTGAAGTGAGCTACTTCAGACAAATAGAATAGCATAGCATTGGTACTAACATTAATCCTGATACCACAAAAAGGAAGGGATTGAATGTTGATATGAATTACAGAAAGTAACCCAAAGTTCTGTCATTGTCATGTTAAAAATGAAAATGATGAATTTTTTTCTTGCATGCTAACTGCTAAAGTAAATCATCCTATGACACTGGGCAATAGCACAGAGTAGTAACACCAGTGCATAATAATAAGAGCTGTAGTTCTTGAAGATCATTCATCTGCAGGAAAAGAAACCTAAGATAAAAAGAGATGAAGGGAAGTGATCAAGCTCTTGGGTATTCCTGAAAGAATAGAGAGGTAAACTCTTGAATTCTACCTTGTTATTTTACCAGGATTTCTTAGGAAATAAGATAAAATTAGCCTATTATGTTCTGGTTCTTTTATTCAATGAATGAAATAAGTATGAGGATATCTTATGTAGTCATCAAAACCACCTGATGAATAATGGACCCTGATTTCACTACTGTTAAGAGAAATTTTAAAGTGGATATTAAAAAAACCCATGACCATACAGAAATAAGACCATGGTCATTTTATTGGGCTATTTCTGTACTACCTAAAGAAAACAACAATCTATAAAAGCAGTTATTAAACTCCACAAGAAGTATGTGAATGCTATATAAGCCACCTGCTCAGATTATCTGTAGAAAATCTTTGCAGACCCTTTAGCAGTCACCTCCACATTTCCACTAGCTGCATTAGTAATTGAGTAGCCAAAACTAAATTTTGAACATGCAGATGTGATAAAGTTGCTTGCTGAAATCAGAGTCCCTGTTGTGGGCTTCATACTTGCTGAGAAGTCTTACTAGCACCACTGTAGGACTACTGTGAATAACTGTTTGGTTTTATGTGGTTGAGGAAGGAGATTAGCTAAAAGTGGAAATATGAAAGAAGATGACAAAGTCTGGTAACAAGAAATTTATGAATGGGGTTTTGATCCAAAAATATATTGGCAATGCACCTTTTTTATGTGATGCCTACCTGTTGTCATCCTCCCTTTAACACTGTCCCCCTCCTACCCCCACTGAATAAGCCAAACTTACATTTGAATTTTATTTGATTGATTAAAGAAAAAAGCTATCTAAGTATAACTTTCTTCTTAAGATATTAGTAATTAGTATGTGGCTATTATCATTTTGTTAGTATTTGTCTATGCACTTATTTGAAAGAAATGTGTATGCAGACGGACCAATTCTGTCCACAAAAAATGGACAGCTAAGTCCATATGTTTATGTATGATGTCCTTTCATCTGGAATTGCAAACTCGATGCACTAGAAACTCCTGAAAAGGCAAAAAAAGGGCAGCTCTTGCCTAAGTGAGGTCATAATGTTAAATACTGACCAAATGTTTAAGAGAGATGTTCTGGGGAGTATTGGGGTTTTCTATGACACAGTAAGATCTGGAATGGCTAACTGTTCTAACTGTGATAGTCAAGTTTTTAGAAGACATATGGGAATATAGTGACTTTTTTGTTTTTGAAATTACAGTCTTACCTTAAAAAAGAGTTTCTGTTTCAGAGCAGGGTGTAATTATCTACGTAAGGTCGGTTATCCTTCTCGCAGTGGAACTAGTTTCTAATAAAAAGAAATCCAGTGTAATATTTTAAAAATCCTTAAGAAACCATTGCAGGGGCTGACCACCTTCTTTGCTTGCCATTAGGGGAGACCAAAAGAAAAACACACACATTTTATATCAGGGGGTACATATTTTTTTCTCAGAAGTACGTTTTTGCTCCTCCAATGTCCATTTCAGCTATCATAAGTTCCATATTATTTTTTAAGTGGTATGTTTTGTCAGTCTTGATGTTAGACTATCAGATCATTTCCTAGGACAGGATTTATGAAATCCAGCACATACTCTCAGCTCCCTTTCTGTACATGATTCCTAATACAAATAATCCACATCTAGCCTTTATCAAGATTCAACCCTTGGTTAATAATTACAGTTTACTAAAAAGACGGTCTCTTTTCAGGCAGAGCAGGTGAATCAGGTTATGTTCCTGAAGTCAAAATGTGAATTCAGCTTTTTTTAATGTTTGGTGAACTGAAGGCAAGTCTTTTCTGTCTTTCTCTGTTTGCTTTTATTTGGTTTTAGAGCAGATTTGCATTTAGGACCCAAGACTATTTCATTAGGTTTTTCTCTGGCAATTCACTTTCACTGAATGTGTCATATACGAGATTATAATTTGAAAAAAAACCAAACCACCAATCAAACTACTGTCACTCTGGGAAAGGAAACAAAAAAAGTTTTCACAGAATGGTCTCTCATCCCCATCTTCATCTTTCTAAAAAAACCTGAGAAAAGTGTTAGGATCATTTATCTGCAAGTTATAAAAAGCATACTTTGTGGAGGCATGGCACAAAAATTTATGTAGTCAAAACTTTGTAGAATGAAATATATCCTATAATTCCAAAACTCCACTGGAGACTGAGGATATTACTGGATTTAAATCCTCAGGATTAAAGGGTGACATATCTGTAGTGTGTTTGCTATTGCATGTATTTCATGAGCTGGCCAGATAGCTGGAAAAAGTATTTGCTAATTAGATTGCAGAGAAAGGGATGTCCCCGGAAGTTAGTATTAGCATTATCAGTTGCAAATAATAATGCACGGCTGAAGCTCAAAGCATCGATTTTAGTAAACTTACTGTATTTTCAAATATTCCTACTGCAGTTTCATTACTTCACAAAAATCAAGCAGATGATGGATTATTCCTCTTTCATCTCTGTAGAAATGCGTAACTGTGGAAAACATTTTGATATTTCCATGGCTTGAGGCATCAGTGCCCACAGAGAAAAATGTGCCCTTTTCAGCAAAATCTTTAATTGTTTTTTCTGTTGAAAAAAGTAATATATTGTTGGTAACGCAGAAAACTCCCCCCTGCCCCGAGGTTATCATTTCGTCTGTGGGTAAATCTTGGAAAACTGCAATAATTAATTTGCTGTCAGAAGTGATGTATATGAATAATACTATGGTGTGCTTTTTGTTCTTTCAGCAGCAACCTTGAAAAGCAATTTTCCTTGTTTTCTGCATTTTCACATTTCTTAGCACCAAAAATCTTGCCAGAGTTTTTTATTCTTGAAAGCTATACTGGAATTATTTTTATGATTGGCTTGTTGCGTGCTGTCTTGCATCTTACTGTCCACCATGAAGAACTGAGAAGTTTCTTCTGCATAAATTATGAGAAACTTCATGCAGTTATTCCTAGTTTTGCTGAGTCATGCAACATAATTTCTATTCTCCTTGTGGAAAGCAAAGGGCTCTTTTTTATTTCTGGGAGGTTCATCTTGAATTATTGATGGAATAATATTGTCACGGTCACAGTTACGATCCATTTAGGGATGTAACTCAACCAGCTAAAAATACATAATTAATACTCAAATTCAGTCTGCATATGAGCACTCTGCCTGTTCTGCATTGTAGCCTGGGCTAGTACACCTTGGATATTGCATTCCACAGTAAATAGTAGGGATAAAAATACCTTTAGAAAACAACAAGTTAATGGTGTCAGGTGTATAAAATAGGCTACAGCTACACTGAAAATATGTTGGTAATATGGGTAAAAAACTGGCTGGATGACCAGGCCCAAAGAGTGGTGGTGAATGGAGTTCAGTTCGGTTGGTGGCTGGTCACAAGTGGTGTTCCTCAGAGCTCAGTATTGGGGTCAGTTCTGTTTAATATCTTTATCAGTGATCTGGACAAGGCGATTAAGCGCACCCTGAGTAAGTTTGCAGATGACACCAAGGGAAGTGGTTGAGTCACCTTCCCTGGAGGTGTTTAAAAGACATGTAGCTGTGGTGCTTAGGGAAATAGTTTAGTGGTGGACTTTACAGTGCTTGGTTAACGGTTGGACTTGATGGTCTTAAAGGTGTTTTCCAACCTAAATGATTCTATCTATGATTCTATGTTCTAACCTGTCTTTCTTTGCATTTCTGTAGCAATTGAAGTAATTTCTGTATGAAGTTTAGAAGGAATTTCATGATCTGTTGGTACTGAATTTAAGATGCTGAATAAAAACTATTGTTTGAGATCAGAAATGTACAAGTTTATCTCAAGAAAGTGGTTTGAAAAAATGAGTCAACCTGCAGCAAGCAGCGCAGATTCATTCAGTCAGTAATTGCTTGGGGAAGGTGACCACTCAAAATATTTCTGTAATTCCCACTTCTTTGCCTCTGTCTAACTGAAGTCTTTACTTGTGAAGTAGTTGTCTGTGTTGTGATTTGATGCTATCTCCCCTCTTGGTTTCTTTGTGATTTGATTTGGTTTGTTTTCTTTGAGAGATTCTTCAGTCTTCTGAAGCTTTGGGCACTCACTCTCTTAAGCTCACATCAAAGCTGTTACTCCTTGTTGTGTTATATGGCCCAAAGCGTCACTCCTCCAGTCTTCCCAGCAGTCCAGTGTGTGCTAGCTGTCTGCTGCAATGAAAACTTCTGCCTGTCATCCTCCCCTATTTATAGGCTGCTGACCCTAGATTAAAATTTCCAGGAAACTGTAGCATGGCCTCTACTGGGAAGGTCTGGGCTCTGCCAGAACAAGTTGCCTTGCTGTCCTGTTTCAGCTGATGTATTTCTCACTGAAGTATGCAGTTAAGTATAATGCCAGCCATATACTAGAAGAGTTAGCTCATTAAATAGTCCCTAAAAAGCCCTTTCACAATTTTTTTCCCTACATGCAATCCTTACCTGGATGGTAAATGCAAAATAAAGAAGCAGAGGCTAAGAACAATACTTTTTTCTTTTTTAGTCTCAACTACAAAGCCACAGTATTGACTCTTTTTCAGATATGCAAGTCAGTGCAGCCTTATGATAGCACAATAGAAGAACCTTGTTTAATCAGTTATTGTTCAAAGACTGTTCTTTCAGTCTGAATTCTGTACTGGAAACAAGGCTTAGTCACAGGTACATTGCTCAGTGTTGCTGTGCAAAGGCTTGAATGATTGATTGAGCTTTGCTCCTATACATGAAACACTGAATGAGGAGATGTCCCTGAAAATAGCATGTGGGAGGGTCAGACTAAAGAATTTTAGTTTCCTTTTATGACCCCTTCTGTCCATAATGCATAAACAGTTATTTTTAATGATTTTTGGATCACTGGTCATGAGAAAAAGAAATTCAAGTTGAAACAAGGAAATAGAGCAAGTAGATGCTATCCAGATTTTTGCTTAGAGCTTTATCTTTTGTTCTGTTTTCAGTTGCATATTCTTTATATTGCATCATTTTGCAGCTCTTCTTACTCTACAGGTTTTTTTCAAAGGGGGACAATTTGATTTTCTTTTATATAGGTATGTTCAAGAAGGTAACATCATAAAGATACTTGACATCCTTTCAGATGCCTGTAGGAATGGGCATTTAAATAAGACTGCGATTAAAGTAAACCCATGTTTTTTAATTGAATTCATTCTTTTTTTTCCAACTTGCTGATTTTTCAACAAACAGTAAACACAGCAATTGAACAACGCATTATTTTCTTGCATAAGCAGTAGGCGATGGACGTTTGCCCAGAGAAAAGCTGGACCAGAGTAAGACATCACAGCCCTTTTAGCGTTGGTAATTAATTGCCTTTCTGACAGCAGTCGGCTCTGTTGGCAAGAAGGTTTGAGAGGGAACTCCCTACTCTGCCTAAGCAAAGTTAGCTGTGTTTACTTAAGCAATTTCAGTAGGTGTCTTGAGTTAGTATGGACCAGAGCATACTGGGGAGCGTTCACGTGAGCCATGCAGCTGGTGGGGCTGTTGCGGAAGGTCTTTTCAGCCAGTGACAATACGCAAAACTGAGAGCAGTAATATTTCATCCACCGCAGTTCAATGCACCAGGCTCCTTGAATTCCAAGCTTGGACCAACACATGCATCCTCTCTGCGTGTAGCAGCCCAGAGGAAACCCCATGGAGAACAGTGGGGGTCCAAGTGCTTCCTTAGTTACAGGGTGAGACACCTCTGAGGCACTAGGTGCTAGGACAGAGGTGGTTTGGGGACTGTGTTTTCTTCTGTCTCTCCAGTAGAGGCTCTTACACTTTGTGTAAATGAGTTTTCACTGTGCCAGTGCTTGGTAAGAGCCAGTGGGTATTGCTGAGTGCAGCAGCTTTAAAAGAGAGATTGACCTTCTTGGAGGTTGCCATACAACATTCCAGTCTTTCACAACGGGTGGGAGAGGGCCTGACCCTGGGTTCCCCTAATAGCCCTAGCCGTGGGTTCACAGAGGCTTCCACCTCCTATTCAAGAATCAGTTCAGGAGAAAAGCTTAGAAATGTTTAAGTAGTTAAGCATCAGAATGTTGAAGGTGGGCAAGGTGAGTGAGTTTGACAGTTCCAGCAAAATTTAGGAATGAGCTAGAACTCTGCATAAATCCGCAGTGTCAGAAATACAGGAACCTGCGTAAAACTGTGGCAGCTCTTGCTAGATGGTGAAGGGTTCTTGACTGGGCAAGACCCTGGAGAACCGAATGTGACTTTAAAATTGGCCCTATTTTGAGCAACAGTGCTCTACCAGGTGACCACCAGGGTCCCCTTCCAGCCTAAATTACTCTGTGCGTCTGTGATTCTTGCTGTATCTAGATGTTAGTTCAGACACTGTGTAGACATAGGTTTATCCCAGTCAGTGTGTTCCAGTTCTGCTTGTTTGTGTTTGTGTAATTGTAGTGGTGAATACTTGAACAGTCACAATTGGTAGCAGTCACAAGGAATCTAAATAGATATATTTTTGTCTAGTTGAAGCAAATTGAGAATATTATCTAAGACTTCAGTTGTAATACTCAGTGGCAAACTGCTAGTATTTTTTGCTGTGAGCACTGATATTTTGACAATTCCAGCAAATAAGTTAGTTCTTTGGGGTGGGGTGTGGGGTGTTGTGTTACCAAGCTATATCCTCATCCCTCATTCCTCTGACCCCTCCCAAGAATTTGCTGCAATCTCAGTTCTCTCCATTTATAAACCTGATGTGCAAAAAAGTCTAATCACAGTTTCCCAGCAGAAGAAACTAGACTTGTCATGGCTGTTACAGAGGGGAAGTTCATGCTCTGTGACTCGGAGAGAAGTTGATAGGGATTTTGTTTTAATTTTCTTCTATTTCATCTTGGCTTTCCTTTGACTTCTCTCTGCACTCAGTAATATACCTTTTGAGCCTACAAATAGTTCAAGAGTCTGAAATTACTGGCATCACAGTGGCTTCACTACCTAGACTACATCGGTGCTGGAGGGCACCAACCTTGATTCCTCGAGATGTTCTTTGGTCTAAGAAATAAAATTGTCCTGGAGCATGCCTGCCCTCTGTCTAAGGGCTACTTCTCCAAGAAAGTTCGATGGAGACCTAAAGGTTTTCTTTGCAGAGTTGGGTAGCACTTTATTCAAAGGAGTTTCTGGTGCCAGATTTGTTAGTTACTGTAGGTGGATGGTGCAGCTCTGTTGAAGAGTGTATACTAAGATTGACAGGCTCATATCTTCTGGAAAAAAATGAGTTATTAGGTTTTAAATGGTGGTTTTAATATTTTAACAGTTTGTTATTAAACAGAAAGGTTTTAGTGCACACATCCACACAGACATGCAGTGTGAGAGTTCTCTAATATTTTGATCTGTAATTTGAGAGGTACATCAACACAGGCTTTTCTGTGTAGGCTCTAGCTGCATGGATTTTATTTCTTCAGTGCAGAAGCTATTTTTTGACAGCTGTTTATCAGTGAATGGCAGGATATTAACATCTCTTCGATTAAAAACTGAAATAAAAAGGGCATACCACTGCCAGGTATCTCAACTTATCCAAGGGCAGATGGAGAGTGTTCGCTCTCTGCTAATAAAGAGGAGCTGTGCAAATACAAATTGTGCCCTTAGCTGTTGGCTTTGTGACTGAGAGATGAGATCCAAAACTAGAAGTAAGAATTGGCAGCTGTATATTGGTGACTGAGTGCCTGCTATTACACTGTTGATTCCAAGTCAGAAACTGAGTCTGTGAAAGGTTAACTGGCTTGCTAGGAAGTGAGTGAGCATTGTGGTTTAGTTGATTAAGATGGTGCAACATTAAAAAGTGTCAGATGGAGAGGTTAGTTAGAAGGATGGATCTGTGTTTAATCATCTAGACATGACTGTTTCTGAAATGGTAATACAGCTTCTTTCGTAAAATTTTCAATATTTAGTACGTATAAGTTTTAATTAATGTTCTTTTCAGACTGCAGCATATTAGATTTATTGTTTCCAGGAAGTCATGGCAACCATTTTAAGCTAAACAATTTGTAAAGGAATTTTATGCTAACTTCCTAAGAACACCTTCACCATTTTAATCAACATAAGTCACCCAGAACTAAGGGTATATTTGAAATGCAGCTATTGATACAAAGAAGTAATAGTACTTTGAATTTGTTGAAATTAATTCTGTATGTATTGCTTCTATTTATTTCAACAGGTGACTGAGCTAGAGTGTGTGAGCAGTCAAGCCAATGCAGTCCACACACATAAAACAGAATTAAACCAGACAATACAGGAGTTAGAGTCTACACTGAAGAAAAAAGAAGCGGTATTTGCTAACATTTATTCTTGGCTTTTCTGTTAAGTCTTTCTAAGTGCTTTCAATATTAAGCTAGTGATGGCTGGTAAATACTGTATTATTTCCTATAGATGTTATGAAGTAAAAATTTTTTCATCTTCTTTGAAATCATTAATAGTTTTCTGTGTATATAATTACATCAGTCCAATATAGACCTGGGTATCTGAACAACAACAAAAAAGTGTGTTTTCTTGTTGGCTTTTACCAAGCATCTCTGTTTGCAAAAGTAAGTCATAAACAGTTACCGCAGAGCAGTTATCACACTGATGCAGTCCAAATTCACAAAGAAGGGAAGCTGTCATAAGCATGCCTTCCTTTTTCTGGAGAGTAAGGTTTGGAACAAGTAATAGATCAATGGCTCTTTCAGGCCAATCTGGTTTTCATGTTATGTTAATGTAGCTGACTTTTATGATTCCCAAGATCAGCCCTTTCCTTAAATGCATGCCAAGCCCCTGGCTTGAAACTTGCTATTCATTGTGCCATCTGCCTTGGTCTGGACCAGCAGCAAGAAAACAAAAGGAACTGGAGTAACACCTGCACTGGCACAGGTCCTAGAGGAAAGCGGATTTGTGCCACAGAATGATCAAGAATCGCCCCTTTACGGATGGGAAAAAGGACGTGAAGGATTATTTGGCCCATGTAAGACCAGATCCTTGAGCACTCCGTGACAGATGCAGTGAGCACTGGTGTGCATCTTCAGAGCAGCAGTGTGTCTGGCAGCGTCTTGCCTCCAGTGGGGCGGTTGTTAGGCGTTTCCAAGGAGGATGCAAGAGAGGCACAGTAGTTACAGAATATCCTATCCTCCCAAAAAGGAACAAAGCCTTTCCAAAATCCCTCATACTAAAGAGATTAGCCTCAGGTTGGCAAAGTTTCTCATTTTGGTGCCCATTCACTTTTGAATTATGCTGCGCTGGTGGCTGCAAAGAGGTCTTTCTGAAAGGAGTTCTGGGAGGTGAATATGCCCTTCCGGGAAAAGTACTTAATAGTTTAAAGTTTGATACCTTTTAGTTTCATTAACTGTTTCTATTCTTGTCTCCTGAAAGTAAGCTAAGAAAAGGTTTCTCTTCCGTTCATTATTTTATCTATATTTATTATTTTTGTACCTCATTACTTTCTTCTTTCTAAATTAAAGATACCATTTCTTTTAGACTCTCTTCTTACAGAAATCAATCGTCAAAGCAGGCAATTTTTTGATGCTCAGCCCTACTGCTAGTGACATAATAAGCAGACCACAGATGAAAATTGGATTTTTCTCTTGAAAAAATGGAGAAGGATGGATTCTAATAGAATTTAAAGTATAAAATTGTTTCTCTAATTACAAGAACCCTTAATTTTTCAGGAAAAAATTATTTTGGATCTTTCGTGTGGGAGAGGAAAACTTGGACTTTTATAAAAGAAAACGCTTATCTGTATTCTTGTTTGTCCACAATGGAATTGCTGTTTTGGGACTGTGATTCCAGAGTATTGAGAGCAGGGCTTAAACTTCCATGTGCTGTGAGGGGCAGTAGCCAACTGCCAGTTTTGGTATTATTGCAATGGCTTGCTCAGGAGAAGTGGTAGCCAGCTTACCTGCACTGAAGCCAAGCCAGGTAACATGTTGCTAGCAAGGTTGTTTCTTCTCCCTTAGGAAATCGAAGGATTGAAACAAGAAATCGACAATGCCAGAGAGCTCCAGGCACAGAGGGATTCTCTGACCCAGAAGTTACAGGTGAGCTATAGTGCATCATCTTACTTTAGAGAGAAGGGCAAAATGACCATCAAGTGAGCAGTTCACATCAGCAACTTGTGCTATATTCACTGAAGGTGCCAGGTAAATAGGTAAGGTAGACTGCATTGCAAAGTGGTGGGTTAGGATGATCCTTAGGAATTTGTATCAAAATTTCCACTGCTGTAAGTTTCTATTTTGACCTGAGGGAACAGACCCAAATTTCATTTACAAGTCCATGGAGTACTCTCAGGCTAGCAGTTGTCCTTCATCAATACATGTCCTGGGCAGTTCTGGTCTCATTTGCATGGCAGAGTCTTCCCATAGGTCTTGCGTGCCACTGAAACTGTCAGGCTGTGTATCATCACGTTGGGATGAGTATTTGTATTCAGCTTTTAAACATGCCCTGAGAAAGTAAAGGTTAAAGCATTTTTGTGTAGTACAAGCTTTAAAAACACACTTTGACGTTTTCTTGGAATTATTTAGAATCATTGTTTTGTTGTTGTTTTTTCGTGGCTGTGTCTTTACTATGTGTAAAGCCAGATACCTCAGCCTACCAGAATCAGTGTGCCCTCAGTATACCCTCCCTTGCTACGTCTGAGCTCCTGTCTGTCTGTCGCTGGGCTGACCGGCCAGCACATACGCACCTTCCTTGTTAAATCTGCCTTCAGAATGAGACTGACCCAAAGCTTCGATGGGTTAAACTCTGAATGCAGACTTCAGAGTTTTGATAGGCCTGGAAACTAGGGCATTAAATAGCTCCAAATCTGAAGTGCTGAAAGGCGACCTTCACTGTTCTGTGGCTCGACCTAAATTAAGCTGAAAGCAAGCCCCATTAGACTAGCCACAGCTTAAAAATCATCAGGCAGGTATTCTTTGAAATGCATTACATGCATTGGAACTTTCTTGAATCTCATTTTAACCTACAGAATAAACCACAGAAGAATAAAATGAGTTTATTCATTCTTCCCCATTCTTAAGTCAAATTATTTGGAAAAAGTATGTTATTACTTTAAACAATCTTTAAAGATTGTTTTGAATACACCTGAGCTTGCCTGTTCCACTATTCCAAAAATTGTTGCTGGCTTTAGGCTAAAAATGGGAGTTTCAGCGGAAAAGGCGCTTATCTGAGAAACTCAAAAGGGAGATAATAATGAAAGTTTGAAATTGTTCTAGCAGTAGCATATGCAATAATTTCAGTGTAAGATCATATGAAAAGTAATAGTGATCCAGGAATAAGCTATTCTTAGCAAGCAGAATTATGAGAGACTAGTAAGAGATGAAAGATTAGAAAATGCTAAGTTTTTATTAAAATTAGACCTTATAAAGACAGTAACTTCCTTTTGATATATTTATATCTTTAGTAACCAAATGTATATATTGTGTTTATATGTCCATACATCACGTTGTAGGCGATGAGTTTCTGAAAATAGTTCTATATGGTTCTATTCAAGTAAATTTAAAGCTTATTTAGGATCTGAGTTAAAAGTTGCCTTTCTTAAGCTTAAAGATTATGACTGACCTGATGCAGCCCATCTAAAAGATCTTGAGTCTTCGCTTTGCTATGAGAGTCCTGCTTTGATTATACTGGCCTTCTCTGAGGCACTTCACCCTGCATCTGTGACGTCAGTGAAATGGTGTTTTCTTCTGTAGCTCCAGACGAACCGTCTCACATCTGTTCACTTAGTTGACTCATCATCCGTTTTCAGGGTGATTGTCTCCAGGGTCCATATCTGTTCATCTCACTCTTTTTTCTTGTGCTTTATTTTTTCCCTCTTGTGCTTGTAAATGGATTATGTAACTCTAAAATATTTTGGAATATAGCCTGTATGAAAAATGCTATACAAAGAAATTACTATTTCAAGGTGTATTGCATTTCTGACACACTCATATCAGGGAATGAATTAGAAGTCCATCATTGGCAATTTCCAATGAAGAGCCATATGCTATCACTGTGAAGGGTAATTGTTGGGGCCCTTGTTACTTAATAATTTAATTAGCAGTGTAGAGAAGACATATCAATGAGTCATGATCAGTGTGACTCTCACAGTAAGTCAGGATATCTTTATTACTATGGCTGATTCCTAAATATAGCTGGTTTGTATGGTTTGAATATTTTATTTGGATCCTTGCACTGAATTCCACAAAAGATTATTACAGTGCAAACAACAAACATAACTTGTTGGTAATGTATTTCTTTTCTAAAGGAAAACAATATATGAGAAATGATTGTGTCTGCTGTAAGAAGAGCTTGAAAAAACAGTGTAAAATATACCTTGCAAAGGGCCTGAATGTATTGGAAGAGTCAGTTTATTGTTAGATGAGATTAACTGCAAATAAAGTGAAATGACACAACTAGGGGAACAGATTACATTACATGGACATGTATCCACTTCTTCCAATCAAGAAGCAACAGTTTTGAGGTAGACATTTGTAATAGAAAACTGCACATGAGCTGGACATGAACTTGTAATGTAATACTATTGCAAAAATCATTAACACTAATCTGGGGCAAATATGTGTAAGGATCAAATGTAAAATTTGGGAAGAAGCATATTCCAGAAACTAAAAGCAACAGCTCCTGGCATATTTCAGTTAGGTCTACTTCCCATATGTCATTAAATATGTTAAGCATAAGTTAGAAAAATAAAACAGGAGGAAGTATGGGAGAAAGTATATCAGAGGAAGTGTTTGGGAAGCTAAATGTATATGGATTAGGAAAGAGATGTCAGAAATGGAATATAAATAAAATATGCAAGCTGGAAATTTAAACAAAAGAAGGGAGCTCTTCTGATTTTAGTAGATACAGGGCAAGGACTATCAACGGAGAGTTAACCTTTTGCTGAATATGGATGGAAGTTCCTACATCTAACATAAAGCTTTCAGTTTTACCTGGGTGCTCCCACAGTAACAGCTCACAGCAGGAGAATTCCTCAGTTTAAGAGAGTCTGAGGACGGCCTGAAAGATGATCTTCAGTGCTAGATACAGGCCAATGGGATGCTCTTCAGGCCCGGACACCATGAAATAAAACCATGTATCCATGAATTTGTTCCAAAGTGGTCCCTTTCATCACTGGCTTGCCTGCTTATAGAAATTAATTCTCTCTGGGGTAAGAGCAGTGGCAAGGAGACTTCGTAGAGCACACAGATTTGGTGAGTAGAAGAGGAGCAGCGACAGGAGAAGCAGAATGCGTGAGCAAACATGGAGAAACAGCTGTCAGGTTTGTGTGAGCTAAAGAAAGGACTGTGTCATTCCTGCAGAGCTGAGAGGACCTTGAATTTCCCTTTTTGTCCTGTACTGCAGTCACTTGGCCTCAGAGGGTCTTGAACCCCTGCAGTCACCACACCAGGCAGTACTTGTCAGTGCTCGTTTTGGAGGGCGGGAGCAGGCTCAGTGAAGGAAAGCCTTCAGAGTGTACAGCTGGGTTATAATCACTTAGCTTGTCGTTCGTAGCAGTGGTGGGGTAGCTAATCACTACATAAGCATGTGTTTATTTTAGTTTATATTGTTTCTACAAATACTCTTTTCAGTTAGCTTCCTTTAGTGCTTTGGCTACTATATTGTTCAGTGTTAAACAGATTGAACTAATTCTTGTCTTGGTCCTGGCAGCAAGGGATAATTCCTGCTCTCAGCTGTGCTGTTAAAGACCAGTGCCCCAACGTCTGTAATTTTTAACCTGCCCATTTAAAAACAAGAAGGGAGGTATTCCAGTTCAGCTTGGATGTAGCCCTTGGCTGCATAGGCAGCCACAGTTCCGAGGAGATCAGGTTCTCGAGGCTCTGCCTTCTCCGCCTGCACCACTGGTGGGGGTCCCAGAGCTCTCCCTCGCTGCAGAGGCTGGGAGCCAAAACTGAGCACTGGCCCCATCACCCCATCCCTCCTCTGGCCCTGGATGCAGCAGCTGATCGACATCGCCATCGGACCGCTCATGGGTGGAAACGTGTCTTGGGCCACGGACTTTGACACAAGGCTGCTGATTTATACCTGTTACTCTTTCTTGACTGCCCAAATACATATTCTGTATGGGTCAGGTTGTTTCTTATGGTTAGCTGACATCTCTCCAATGTAAACATGAGTATATTTGTTAGCTTTGAAGGAGGCAGAAGAAGCATAACAAAAACAGTGGGAGAGTGGGAGGGCAGAAGGAGGAGTCACTGATGCTTGGAGCAGTGACTGCTACCAGATCTCGCTCCCTATGGCTGTGTGAAACTAGTCGTTGTAAGAACTCAGAGCAGGCCCGTTAAAGCTTTGTGACACAAAGCTGCTGTAAAGGGAAGCAGTGTCGAAAAAATGTTAATGTATGTAAATATGAATTCACTATGCACTTTTCCAGAGGATGGCTGTACAGAGTGTATGGTGTACTAAATACACTCTCCCTGTGCTGCCTTTGAAAGTGTTCTTCATAACTGAAATTAGGAAATTCAGCATGAATTTACAAGACGTGCAATGAATGGGAGAAATAACAATACGCTATTCTGGACCCATGTGACTGCTACATTAGTAATTTGATAGAGGAGAGGGCACCCAGCTTGCACAAAGCAGAGCAGCCCTGACCTCCCTCCCCTGGCAGGCGCAGGCCAGGGCTGTGAGGGGTCCCAGCAGGCTCGTTCCAGGTGGCTTCTCTTCCTCGTGAGCGAGCGCTGAGCTTGCTCGGGGTCGGATCCCGTCAGCTGTGTGCTTTTGGACGGGAGCAGCTTGTCCCTGTGGCACTGGTGGCTCGCCTGCTTCCCCGGCTCCCACAGGTGCGCTATGGTGGGGCTTGCAGGGGATGCTCCGGGGCACGGCGCAGCGAGACAAGGCGTTCTGCTTGCACTTGCTGGTTTAAATTTGTTACAGTCAGTGTCACCATGACATCAGTCCTGCTAGTTCATGTTTCTGTCTTAATTTTCAGGGTGAAAAGGCCTATAATGTGAGACAGCGGTAAGGCAGTACTCCTCCATCCATAACGCAGTATTCTGGATGGGTTTCTGTATGAGACCATTTAATGGAGACTATGTCCTTGAGCAGTTCGTGTGGTCCAAATTGGGGAATACTTGAACTTAAGTAAACCTTTGTGAAGCTGTTTTCAGTAGGTGGTACATTTCTGAATGATAGAAGCAATAGCTTACCTGAATAAGTATAATGCATCCATTGTTCACTGACTGAATTTCATCCCTCTCCAAAAGTTTCTGTCCTTCAGATGAATTACTGAAAAAATGGAGGAAGTGGTAGTACATATGCAATTGTAATAACAATTTAGGTTCTGGTTTTGGCTTTAACAAATTGTTTTAAAAACCAGCTGACAAAAATAGCACACGAATATCAGCAGGAGGTTAGACTGCTTTCTGTTTGCAGACAACACATTAACATGTTATGTATTTTCTCTGAAGGAAGTAGAAATTCGAAACAAAGACCTGGAAGGCCAGCTGTCTGACCTAGAGCAACGTCTGGAGAAAAGTCAGAATGAGCAAGAAGCTTTTCGCAATAACTTGAAGACACTTTTAGAAATTCTTGATGGAAAAATATTTGAACTAACAGAGTTACGAGATAACTTGGCCAAGCTAATAGAATGCAGCTAAAGAAAATGGGATTTCAGTGCCAATCAGCTTAAAGATGCACTGTCTCTCTTCATAGGACTGTGTTGGGCTCTGCATCAAAGTTGCACAAAATTAGAAAATGCTCCTCTGAGAGGGCTTGTTTTAAATTTGAGTCGTATTTCAATGTAAAATTTAGAACTCAGCTTGTAGCTAGTTGAAGAAGAAAACAACAAACAAAAAAACTTGAATTACAAATTACCTCCTTGTACATTATTGGCCACAGATAACTTGAAAGATATTAACAGTAATTGAATGCAATCCTTTTCTAATTATCAGCGATGGAAGAATTAGCAGTGTCCCAGGTCACATCCCCTTTTTTGATAGACACAATATAGGTTATCTGCTGGTTTATTTATTTAAGATATTTAATTGCTGTGTTCGTGCAAGAACTTAGTGATGACAGCCCTGTATTTTGTTGTTCTTAATAATTTCTCAGGATACTTTGCACTGTGGAGAAGCAGTGCCATTACCAATTTATTCTTGCCAGGAGTGAGAGAGAGTTGCATCTTTAATTGAAACAAAGTTACTATAAACTGCTTGTATAAAGTTTTTCCTTTTGAGGTTTTTTTGGTTGGTTGGTTGGTTGTTTTTTGGTTTTTATATTCATATATATATACACGTGTATATATATATATACATATATATATATATATACACACTGGAAGATACTGTATTTCTTTATGGAGCTTACTCTGGTGTTCTACAATATTGTCAAATGTAAGGTTTACTTTTTCATATGAAATCCATGTATTTACAGTGAGATACTATCTTCCACTTAACTATATTTTGAAGCCAACCAATGATGGAAGGTGAGTCCACCAGGGGAAAAAAAAAAGGGGGGGGGGGGGGCAAAAACCCCTGAGAATTTCAGATGTAAAATTTGACATGCACAGATAACAAGGAATAGCCAGGTGTTTGTTTTCTGGCCTTGATACATATATCGAATACGTATGTTCAATTAACTGTTAACCTGTTCTGCAGGAGACTTTTTCAGAATGTCACATGAACTTCAGGTTTTGTGAATAATGGCTTATGGGGAGCACTGTTCTATTACAGATTGGATAAAGGACATAGAGCTATTGCAAGGGATAACTCGTACACGGAACTTGTTCAGCCAAGAAAGCTGTTTCTAGAAGTTTTGTTGTCATAGCAAATTGAAATGGAGACATGTTTACTCTTTTATGGGTCTTCATATCACATCTTTATTGAAACTACACCAGGCAATATTCTGAACTGTTAACTAAATGTTTAAAAACAGGAAATTGAATTCAATTATCCTCAGTGAGCAGGTTTTAAAGTTGTTTTGATGTAATTTTAACAGACTTTTGGCAAACACACATTTCTTTATATAATAGATTTATTTAAAAAAAAAACCTCTTTGAAAGGTAAGCCAAGTGTCATGTGTCTTGCATCAAAGTACATTCTTGCCATAAATTGCTTGTAATGTTGAAGAGGGCTTTTTTAAAATGTATGAATGAGTGTCAGACTTCAGAGTCAAAAGATGCACGGACCTTTGTTTGCTCCCCAAATTAATTTGAATGTTAAACATGAAATTTAGCTGCTAATTAAATTTGTACAACACGATTTTCTCCACTTAGAGACTGCTATTCAAAACTAGAGAAGATAAGTTTGTTTTCTTCTGTGTACTGTGTGTATATATCATATAATACACACAGGTTCTCATTTATATTAGAAATACATGCTTTATTTCTAAAATACTGGTTTTTTTCTTTACCAGTGATTTATCAGGTCTCCCCTGACTAGTCAGGAAAATGGTTTAGGTCAAATGCTAAACCATCATGTAATATACATTATGTACATGTACACAATGTTTAAGTTTCCTCCATATTTTTAGAGTATTCTCTCATTTTATTTATTAAAGGGGTGGGGGGAGCTTGGTTCAGCGTGCTACTGGTTGAAAACTTTGTGGTAAGCTACATGTTTTTCATTTAGTGGATTTTAGATGGTGGTGTGTCTATCTTCATCAGGTCCAGATGAGCAGAAATGACCAGTTTTTAATTTACTTGGGGATGTTTGGGCCTGATTCTCCTGTCACTTGAGCTGCTGTAAACCAGATGTGTCCTTGTTGTTATGTCAGCAACATTCAGTTGGCATAACATCTGTGGAAGTACAAGGAGAATCTGGCCTGTTAATGCTCAGTGGACATAATAAGGATGAAGAAAGAATAAAAACACAGAAAGTTGATAACGGAATAAATGTAATATTTTTTTTAATGATATTATTATTGACATTTTTAAAGATATGATGTCATTTACATGTGGGAAAATAGTGGACAGAAATATTTCCACTTAAATTTTGTGAATATGTGTGGTACATGAGTATTTCTATGTATACGTACACACACATATGTATATAAAGAACATGGAAAAATTTAGATGTGCACATTTTTAATATTTTCCTATTGAAATTAAATTTAAAATTGGAAATTGATATTTGAGAATTTCTTTTCTCATAGAGTAGATACACTTAATTTCTTTTTTTTAAATAATAAAATTATTGAGGGCTGCACCTTTGAATTCCCAAATAGTTGCCAAACATAAGTGTGGGATAAGGTGGATATACGTGCACATATAAATAAAATCCTATTGCTAAGACTATTTATAATGTTTATGTACAGTAGGTGAGTGTTTAGAAATTGTGACCTAAAGTTCATACGTAGGTGGTTATACCTACTGTAGCCTCTCCACTTCTGTTTTAAGGTAAAAGTTTGCCTGTTTGAAACATTACTTTCCCAGAGACAGGTATGACACATTGTATCTATCTTTGACCAACTACAGGAATATGTAGGAGAAAACGGTGTTGAGTACTATAGCCTGAAAACATGACCATGAACTTGCACCGGAGGGGAGAGCGTCACATTGCGTATAACTTGTTATATGGCAACTACAGTCTTGTGAAAAAAAAAAAGGGCAAAAAGAATTACCAAAAGCCTAACAGAAATACACAACAACAACAACAACAACAAGAAAAGAGAAAAAGAAAAAAAAGGAAGAAAAAAAAGAACAATCGAACCCACAGTTTTTTATTTTGAAATACACTTGCTGTTCTCTGGGGAATGTACTTTTCATTTTTTTTCTTAAATCTTTTTCAAGTATGTGCAAGTGATAGCAGCAGCTACCTTAATCTTTCAGGTGCTACTGGATTTTGCATTAGAGTGTTATGTTGTGAAATCCTGACTTTGACATAAAAGATTTTTGTAAGTATATTCCCGTCTGGATAGTTAGTTTTTGGAGTGTCTTGTTCATAATCCATATGCCTCAATGATCCAGAAATTGCATTTTTCTATGTGGACAAAGTAAAATGTGTGAATTAATCTGTCTGTTACAGACTGGGAATTCCTTTTCCTGGCTAATACATCCAGGAAAGAGGAGAACAAAATGAACTGATAATGCAGAAATGCTGTTATAACGTCTCTAAGAAAATACATTTTCAGGTAAAATATAAATAAATAAAGGGCTAAACCAGATATAACACAAATAAGTATCATTTAATGCTATTGGTGGCATTCCCAGGATAATTCCTTTAAAGAAAACGCTTCAAGAATGAACGATGTGTCAATTAAAGATGAATATTTTGGGATGTGTCTTTTCAGTTGTCAGTTGTGAAGGGTTTCTGATTTCTGCTCATTTTTCTACCAGTTAGGGATTAACTTCAGGTTTACCTTCAATAAGAGGCTAAACCTCAATTTGTTCCATCATCTTTTATATTCTGTACTGAAGTGGCTACTGAACAGCACCCTGTGAACACCACATTCAGAAGTCAAAATCAAAACATTTTTCAGAAATACCACATGGAGAGGGGAATGGAAAACTGTTGCAGACCTTAATTCTCTGCAGAACTGTGGATGTCAGTAAAAGCATTTAATTTGGTTGATTGCAGAAATCTTGGATCTTGAGGCCAAAGATAAATCTGATTAGAGATTAGGTCTGGATGTCAAAAGACAACTAAAAAAAAGGACCATCAAGAAACTCCATCCAAACGCGCGTAGTTCAGTCTCGGTAACTGGACATGCCAGTGAAGTGCACAGCTATACACTGATTTTTTTCAGGAAATGGACCTGACTCTGCAAAGCAATGTTCAAATTGTCTTGTTTACATTTTCTTAGTAATGCTGCATATGTGCACTACCTCTGAATGGTGCTAAGCAGAGAACATATCACAGAATAACAAATATTTTTTAAAATCTCTGGTTTTGCTTAGTAGTATTAATTCCTTGTTTTACTCCACTTACTTACTTCAGACAAGTAAGATTAGTTTTCCCCATTAAGTTAAGTGTTTGGGAACAATGAACAGAGTTCTTCGTTAGATCCTGTAGTCAGTTCAGCTCATGTCCACTCTTCTGGCTGTACAACATAGCTAGAAAGCAGTTGCAAGTGTTTATATCACAATACCTCTAGATACTATAGATAAAAGTGGGTTTTCACACCATATGGGGTCTTGTAGCTTGGCCGTCACAACCTCTCAGGGACCTGTAGCTGCCAGTGCTGCCTCTGCACTGCTGGCAGCTCATCCTAGGACCAAAGAAACACGAGCGTAATTTATACCCAGTTTCTCCCTCATTGCTGGGTCTTGCACAAGCAAAGCTCAGCTGCAGCAATACGTCTGGCAGTTTGTGTCATTTTCAGATACAGGCATGGGAAGGAGGAGTAACCATCAAAGATGTTTTAGATCTGGCGGGGGGGGGGGGGGGGGGGGGGGGGGGGGGAGGTGCAGAGCTGTCAAAAAGATTCCCTTACAAAATAGGCGAGAATGGTTTCCATAACAAAGGACAGACCATCTGAACCTCGCAGCAGCGACAAAAAGTTCATTAGAAAGGATCTTGTTTTGCTAAGGTATTCACATCATGCTAATATTGAGCATAGCTGGCTTGCCCCAAAACTGTGCTCTGATTGCTGTAGGCTTTTCAAGGTCAGCATTAGGTGTGTGTTTCATGAACACAGCCGAAGTCCTGACTGTCTGCAAACGCCGTGTCCTTTCAGTCTTTTATCTTAACAACTGGAGAGGTTTGGTATCAGTATTCATCGTCAGTAGTGGTTGATGACACTCCCTATTTTTTCCTGCCATCAGTTCCTATCACCTGTGGTGTTTGTGTAACAAAGTTCTGAGCTGGGTTTCGTGGTTTTTCTTTCTTTTAACTTTGAAGAAACTTGTCCATCCTTGCTCTGGGGATTCTCATCTGCTAAGTCTCATCTCACTGCATGGATCCAGCAGTGTGTCAGCGGCTTTTGCTTCCACTAGATTGAGAATAGCAATCTAGAAGTTTTCTTGGAAGAGAAGTTGCATTTCTGTGACTGTGGTAATTCTTGAAGAGGAAGAATTTTTTTCCCAGTAGATCAAGAAGGAGGCAGAGCCTAGGATCTTCACAAACAATAAATACATCCATATGCTAAGGGGAGAGGAAGAGCTACACTGACAAGGTATGTTTAAGTATAATCTGTGTGTGTGGATTTCCCCCTTTTGAGTTAAATACAGTCATGCAGATATTTGCAAGCTTAAGCTTGCAGAGAGGGAACAGGACCTTTGAAATTCTCTGAGTCTGGATTGTATATTGTTAAATGTGATGGGGATTTTCTCTGAACAAAACCAAAGAAATGGGAAGCAAAATGATGTTGTACTTCACTGCAAGAGAGACATCACAGCCCTTACCTGTGGATGGAAATGTAAAAATTAAATCTACTTTCTCTGCATCTGAATATACTGTTATTTTTATAGTTCCAGCAGTGTTGTTTTTAAGGAGTCTGCAGCAACAGGAACCAGAAGTCTATCAGTGAAAGACACAGCTCTTTCTTTGACTTTCCCTTAGTGAGAGGAGCCAGGATAGTAACGTGTCGTTGAGTGACTCAAGTAGTATCTAGAGTGAGCATCCTGCACTGAATCCCCACTGCTCAGCCTCACAGCTACACCCTGCTAGCAGGGTGGCAGCTGGCCCAAACGTGGCTGCACTCGCTGTCTGTCCCAGAAGCAACCCCGGAGAGTTTGTTGTCCTTTTTCAGAAGTTGCTGGTTCGAACTGTAGCCCCATCATTACGAGTCGAGCCCTTTTGCTCCAGAGCATTCTGCACATTCGGAGATTTGCTTGCAGGGGAAGAAAACAGAGGGGAAATTTCATTCTGCAGATCTTAAAGAAGCATTGTGCTGGTTTGATATAAGAACCTTTTCCCCACCTCTTTGAAAGAAAAATAAATTATAAAAGCTTTGGTTGGGGTGGTTATTGTTGTCATTTGAACCTACAAGGCAAAACTTTTTTATCCTGTATTTCTTGTATTTTTCCTTTCTTCTGTCCATGTTCTTTTCTCCGTAATGTGGGGCAGCCAAGCACATGTTTACAATAAATGTAAGAAAGCCCTAAACTGCTTATGGGATGAGATATATAAACTTCCAGTGTCCTGCTCACCAGGCACATGCATTGGCAACCCAGACAAAAAAAAAACCCACAAAAGATATCTTTAAGTGTGGGGTGCTGTCTGTTGTGCATGAACATCTCCGCCTCAGTGAAGGAGCTGGCCAGCCAAAGAAGCCAAGAGAAGAGGCAGTGAGGAAGCATCGGGGATGTTCTAAACAAGCGTTACAGAAGCATGCCATGAGGAAGTATTTTGAATCAAAGCTGGCTAAAACAGGGAGCAATGCAAGTATTTTCAGAAGACAGGAGTTGGTATGCTCTTTGTTGATGATGACTGCATTGCAGAAGTAGAAAATTCCTATAGGGTGTATGTAACTCCTCAAGTGAAAATACAGTGATGTGTCAGGATTGGCAGGCTGTTTTCAGAAGAAACTGAGCTGATTTCCTGCTAAAACAAAGGGATCATACACCGGGCAGCAAAAATTCTCGTGAAGCCAGAGGATTTCTGTCATCAGCTAGGATAGGAGACAGATCTTTTGCAAAGGAATTAAAGCAACATTTGGAAACTTTCCTGAGGGAACGAGCACAGAGGTGAGAGCAGATCTCCGTGCAACTGCTGCAATGTGCCTGAGTCAGACTGGGAAGTCCAGCTACAAGGCTTTGTCTGGACTGGCGGGTAGCAAACAGTGCTGTAGGTTCAAAGGTTTTTAAGGGAATTGTGGCACTTTGGCCAAATTGCAGTAATGAAGTTGTAACAAGGGTATACGTATCTAAAAATAAAATGCAGAAGAGCTCACAGAGTGCAGTGGAAGTCAGCCCCGTGGCTGAGCAAGCAACCACACCGGGGACTCCCGGTGTGTCCAAACATGCAATCGCCTCTGTAACCCTGGCAGAGAGGAGGGCTTACTTATGGGATGAAAGCAAACAGATTAACCAGCCATTGAGGCTGGTTTTACAGCTTGGGAGTAGCTACTAGGTGGCTGTGGAATTGGCCATGACATTTTAAGTCACTCTTCCGATGTGCTGCCCCAGAAAATGGAGCCACTACTTGAGGAAGTTGCAAACTGGCCTCCACGACCCCTGTAAGCATAGCTCTGGGTCTTGTCTGGAATAAAAGCTGGGGCGTAGCTACTTGGAAAATAGTTAGCTGGTGACAGTGGTGTGTCAAGGGATCAGGCCTTCATTGGCTGGAGGGTCTTTACAGATAAAAGTGAAGAAATTCTTATTTACAGTATTTCACTATATCAGAATCTTTTTTAAGGAAACCCCATGGCTTGCTATTGCAATGATGTGTTGATGGGCTAACGGAAGACAGTGTCCTCTTGGGAAGCAGCTAGGCGCCTTCCACTGGGTGAACTCCAAAGAGAGCAGGAGCTAAATTTTGAATTCTGTCACTTTACCAAGCTGGTACTGATAGTACCAAACATTTTCTTGTTCAGAAGCATCCCTGCAACCTCAAGTATCCACTAAGGACTGCAGCAGATTTGTGTATCTGGGCCTCGAAAGGTAGGAAGACTTTAGATCTGTTGGGCAGCTGATGGCTGGGAGCAAGACCCAGGTTTATCCCAGATGGCTGATAGTGCAGCCTTGACAAATGCTGGTTGGGCCACAGAGCTTCTGTTTGAAGTTTATTGCAAATTGAGGTTAAAAGCTGAAGACTTGAAGGTGGTGGTTTTTTTCTTTTTTCTGTGAAATGGGACATAGCATTGACTTGGAACTGTAACCACTTGATAAAATGTGTTTTAGGTGTAATGTATGTTAGTTTGTATACAAATCTAAGCAAAGCATGTCCTGATAGGCAATCTGCAGCTCATATTCTCCCTGAAAACATAGCCTGAGTAGACACCTCTTTTTTTTTTTTTTTTTTTTCTTTAAAAAAAGTGACAGACTTCATCTCCTGAACAGAGATGTGCTCCATCAATCAAGCATGGTTAGCGAAAGCTACCTTTGACAGAGGACGAGTCCTGCACTCCTCCCATCTTTTCCTGGAATGGATTAAATGAGAGTAGACATGCTCCAAGTGGCACTTGCTAGCATGCAGCTTTTCTTGATCCTTTCTGCTGGTCTTGGGCACCAGAGGAGTGGCCCATGAACGGCCAGACTTCGCAAAGGCCGCCAGGCTGACCCACTACGTGTGGTTTAATTTAAAGCGGAGTGACAGAGCAAGGTGGGGTGGGGGATGATGCTGTTGCAGAGTGGGTGGAAGTAATTTGTTCATACAGCGGTAGTGGGCAGAAGTAATGACCTTATGTTTCAGCTTAGTTTGATATTAAGAGAAGCCTTCAACCAATAGGCACTGCAATGGATCGCTTGGAGAGGCTGGGACCTTCCATCAGTAGAAACCTCCGGGAAACTATTATGAGCATGACACAGGTATATGTGCTCTAGCAACATCTATCTAGAAGGATAGGATGCGTGATTTAATTTTTTTTATATTATTAATTTTATTTTTAATGCCAATTCAAGATTTTATTTTTTTTATTATTATTAACATGTCATTAGAAACCAAGAGCAGTGTGCAACGGCTTCTTTGTCAAATTGTTTTTGCAGGACTCTGTCCACTCCAACAGTCATTTTATTCACAGCAAGCGTGGGGGAAAAAGTGGCCACCACTTTATGATGCTTCAAATGAAGTTGATTCTTAAAACTTCTATTGTGTTGTTTGAATTGTGCAGTTAACATGCATGGCAGTTTAAGCATGCATTGATGATTTTGTATGCTAAGAGCTCAGTTACATTCTTACTGAAATTTAATGGGATTAAAATAAAGTACTGAGGAAGAAAAAGTATAGTTAATATAATGCTTTGTATGAATTGCATGGTTCTTCAATTTTTCTTATTCCTGTGACTTTTAAACAGTAATATACAGAGGGAGTGTGATGCAAAATAGAGTTTAAGATAAAAGAATGAAGTAAACAGTGAATTTTGTTTGAAAGACCATGAATGTGCTTGGTTAGTATAGTGAGATGATGTTTCAGAGAAGCCAAGTCTACTCTCTTCCTCATGAGGAGAAAGAGTGAAAAGAAGGTAATACAGGTGATTTGTCTGTGGCCGAAGTGTCTCCAACAAACATCCCACAGACAGCACACAAGTATAGTAGGAACAAAGGGATAAGGCAGAAGATACACAGAGTGATCTTGAATGTAATTTTTGGTTTGGTTTGGGTTTTTTTTCCCAGAGTTTTGGTTGATTAATGAGGTGAGAGTGAACCCCAGCACTAAAAGGCAGACAGGCAGCAGCTGTAACAGCACAGATAAGAATCCCTGCCTGTTTTTATCAACCAGCCCTTCCTGTTGAGGCAACATTTCAAGGGAGACTTGCCGCCTTTGACCTGATGGAAGACAGTGGTCAAGATTCGCATGAAGTTTAGAGAAAGTAGGAGACAGAAAGCCTCAGTGCAAATGGGCACAGGGCAGGAAGGCACCTCTGTGGGAACAAGTCAGGTCTGCAGTTCCGCAGGATGCAGAGTTGGACAGAAACTTGCGGCACTTCTGTGAGCAAGGCAGGTTATGTGGCAACGCTGCTATAGCTTCCTGGTGAAACTTCTGGAATTCTCTTCTGCTGTAGCGCAGTTTGTGTCAGCAAAGTGATGCTCCTAACAGTTATATGGCTGATGTGCTACATCTAAAGTTTACAGAGGCTATTTTATCATTAGGTTAATTACATCCTCCCTCCTAAAAGGTAAAAACACAGTGGCAAAACACAGGTCTAGCACTAGACCTAGGTAAGTCATCTGTGACATGAGCATAAAGCTCAGGCTTTGGTGGTGGCAGTGACACACTGGTGGTTTGGTGTTTGAGAGATACTCCAGAAGTCCAGGATTCGTGAGCTCCCTCCTACGGCAGGAAGAACAAAGCCTGTAAAATGGGTTTCTCCCTATGATGGGCAGCAGCAGTAAGAACTGCTGAGAAAAGGAACAGTTCATAGGTTTTGGAAAAAGAAATCTGACAAACTCGCTTTCCGTTTTTACTTCTCTCCCTTCTCCCTATTCCCTCTGCTAAATATTAAGTGGTGTAACAACAAACCTGACATATACCAGAGGTGGTGGTTTGCTAGAAGTTTGAGATGGACTGTGGCCCAGTGAATATTTATTTACAGTGTACCTTTCCTTTACATCTAACATGTAACAAAAAAAAAAAAAAAAAAAAAAAGATGGTTCTACCCATCTTCTATGTGTGGTACAAACATTTAGGCCTTATTCTGAGTAGCATACCACTGCCTTCCAAGTGTGCCTACGGATACATTCACTGATTTGCAGTTCTGATGCATGCATCAACTATACTTCCAACCTGTACGAATACGCATAAGAGTCATAAAAAAGCAGCCACTAATCTACTGAAGCCAATGCCAAAGTAGACACCAGTTGATGGTAGCAAATACTCTTAAACAGAAGTTTGTCCTGCAGAGCAGAACGTGCAAATGCACCCACCCTCACCAGGGTCACCCTCACTGCCGAGGGCACAGCGGGAGCATTGGGAACAGATCTGGCTGCAAATACAACCTTCTTCCTTCATAAGAAGAGTCAGTGATGATCAAAGAACTTGCTTATTTCAAAACACACCTCCTACTTGTTCTAGATGTTCTGCCACAACCCAAAATTAACAGCGTATGCCATTATCACCAGAAGTGAAAAACACCACCAGAAAACCTGAGCCAGACAGGCCTCAGATTTTGGTTAAGACATTTTGCAGTGTAGATCTGTACTGCAAATGCAACCTTTGTTTCACTTTGTTATTGGAAATGTCATACATTTTTCATGTTTTCTCGGGATTGTAGTTGCACTAAGAAGTTCCTGTACCAGAAATACACTATTTTTTTTCTCGCTGCCTGTGCTAACTTAATGGGCACTGTAGTTCTTGTACCAGAAACACAGGAGTGAAAGGAAAAAGATACACAATACAAACACATCTCTTTTGTAAGATTTATGTCTAGATAGATAATAACACAAAATAGCTAAAGGAGAAAAAAACCAAACAAACAGCTGGCAACTCTAGTCTGGGACATGATCAGTCATCTATTTTGGGATATTTCTCCTCCCCCAGAAAAAAAAAGGTTAAACTCTTCAAAACACTCATAAAGGTACTTCTGAAGTATCCAAGTTCTTCATACACAATCTAGTTTGCTTTTGAAATATTATATTGTTCATATACTGAAAAAGCAGATAATGGAGAAATCACATGTTTTTGATTTGAGCTTTTCCATTATCATTACCTGTCTTTTAAGTGATTGCAGGTGGAGGCTTGCTCTCTCCATGTAATGGCATTGCTACTAGCTGGCTCTAAAAGTAGAAGAGTGCAATAAGGGAGCTAAGCTCTTAATATTTCTGGGTTTAAATTTTTACCCTTCTTCATAGAGTGTTTTTGTCTTTTGATTAAGAGATGGAAATGTGTGTGATTTGTGTTTAAGCACAACTATCCTGCATTACTTAAGAGCAAGATTCTTCTGTAATACCTAAACTGTTTATGTGATTTAGTTTACAAAGATGTTACCTTGATATAATTATTTCCTGCTGCAACATAGCTTAGGCAGAGCCATCTGTCATTAAGCAATGACAAGCAGCTTGAGAGGAGTAATGTTGGAAACCTAAATGAACTAGATGATAAGAATTTTTTTTTGGTGGGAACCAACCTGTACTAAAAATATTTTTTTAATGTTGGTACATACTCAAAATTAAAACCAGACAGTGGTCAAATAAATATCCTTTAATAAAGAAAAAAGGAATCATTTTAAAGCACCAAAACTGTGAGTATGATGTTACATTGCATGGACAAGAAGGTGAGTGCAGTACTTTTGTGTACAGGTTTAAATTCCTGACTCATGATAATAAAAAACACAAAATACACAGCAAGAAACTTGCATTGCAGAAAAGGTGCACTAAAGAAAAAAGCAAAAAGCAGACAGTTAAAAACTTTTTTTAGTTTTAGGTATTGCTAGAAATGTTTGTTTAGTTTTTTACCTTTTTTTTTAAACATACTTGTTACTTTATAACATGGAGCATTTTTAGGCATAGTAAATTTGCAGAGTCGTTTACAATAAAAAATGTATTTAATATGTCCTTTTGAGTATAATGGAGTTAAAGAACCTTAAAGCCAAGCACAACGTCCTAGTAGTGTTTGAGTCTACTGATAATATTGCACAAAGCTAGTGAATGGCAAGTTGGTTTTCTTTTGATTATTCTTATTTATTCAACACAGGCTTAACAAAGAAGTTAGTTTCATTAAACTTCACTGGCTTCACTCATGCAAGACAACCTGCAGCAATCTGTATATCTTAAGCTTTCATCTTATGATGATGTATTTGTATGTATTTAAGATGAAATTTAAAACATATAGCAACCACAGTAACACACTGGGAGATGTTAAGTGAGTATCCCTAATCCCCAACACCTATTTCCCAATTCAGAAATCAAAAATACTTTTCTAAATGTGAAAATTGCACCTGTCTATGGCAAACTAATTACTGAATAGGTGACAGTCTCTGGAATAAAATCTCTGCAGAGTTTGGGCTATACTCACCAAAACAGCCACCATCCTTTTTACTTGTTCCAAACAGACACACTACTGGTTAATAGTCTTAGATATCAGCTTTAGATAATACTCTACATCAATATTAGAAACTCAGCAGAGTAAAATTCACTGCTTGGTCATTTTCCATATTAGAGGTACATCAGAGCATTCACATTTGAGAATGGAAAGATGACCTTTTCTGTCAAATTCTGAAGCTCTGGGCCACAGAATATAGAAGACCTGAATCACAATAAAAATACGTAAATGTCAGGTTGCAGATTCACCACAGTCAGAGCTGGGAGTTTCGGATTAACAGTCAAAGTGAATGGGAAGTGCAAAGAACTGTATATACAACAACCCTCCCAAAAATATACTCGCATGCCCACCCACCCTTGACCCTTCTAAAAATCCTAATTTTAAGTATTTATGTATTAGGCAGCAATTAAATATAAATTCATTTTTTAGGAAAAATTTAAATTACAGTATATTTATAGGTTAAAAATAGCCATGGCTGTACTTTTTACAGCACTGATAGCAGTATGTCAATGTGCTAGTACACCAAAGAGCGATCTGCAGTCAAGTTTAGGATGACCTACTGTCCGTCAGCTCCAGTAGCACTGAAATCATGCAATGTGCTCTCCCAGTAAGGTGCTTCTGTTTACTCCTTTTCTTTGCAAGAAGCTTTGCTTGTTCTTAACATTAATTCCATAGTGCTAAACATAACAACATATGGTCCATGCTTATGGAATCATTACCAGAAATATATCCAGATAATTTAATTACATAAGCATTACAATGAAAATAAAATCTGATTACACACATGTGAGCAAACTTGGTTTACAAATTACACTCCTGAAATTCAGTGCAACAAATGGAGTAAGGGTAACATTAACCAATAGAAGTTGCTGCCTCCTTACTAAGTTGCACCTTCAAAAATGCACCTGTCATTACTTTAATATTAAACATTACAGAATATAGTGCTTATATTCAAAATGATTCTTTACAAATAATGTAGTGAAGCATGTTGAGTTCTATCCCTGATGCAGCCACAAAAGAACACAATATATAATCATACTAATTTATTTTACAGGTGTCTGGTGTAGGATGCAAACTGTCAGATTTAAAGAAACAAAACAAAACAAAAAAAAAACCACCCCAAACCTTAAAAGTGATATTTAAGAAAAATAAAAAAGCTTTCATCTACCCTAGACAGGTAACTTAACTAACATATGAAAACATAGTGAAGTGAATAAGACTATTGGTCATTTGGAAAGGATCTGGAACATCTGTGAATGAGAGCATGAAATCATGTTGATGCAAATTCCATTTCTGATCAAAAGACTATTGCTGTTTACCTTACATTTTGGTTATTTTAGTAGAAATTGAGTATTTCGTTTCTTGTTCCCACTCATGGAAGATTTTTCAGTCCTCACACAAGCATTTGTACAATAACATTACACATTGCAACTCTTCACCTGGATCAGTTATACTATACTAAAACAGTTTTAATCGGAACAAAGAAGTTTCTAGAAGTGGAAAAAGCCTGAAAGCTAACAAACTGCTTACGATAAATGACGAGCAACAGAAAAATGCAGCAACAACAATGAAGCCCAGACACAAATGAAAAATATCAATAGGTAGAAACGTCTTTTTATGGAGGCTCTCTTTCCTTGCATATGTTTGCGTGTTTTTCTGTAGTGATGCTTGCTAAGATTTCTCAAGGACCAACACAATTATCACAGCTTTTCCCAGCTACGGAGGAACCAATCTCAATGCAGGACTGTAATAATTTCCCTAAGTTTCTTGTAAATATACTTAAACCTTCCCCATTTGCTGCTGTAGCCATCCCACAGCAAAATTCCACATTACAGAGGATAGGAAGTTTTATGCATTAGCCTGTACGTTACATATGCACAATTTTTATATCGAAGTGCAGAATTACGTGAAATTGTGAAATCTAGTGACTCATGGAGAATTAAAATGGAGGAATTTTTTTTTTTTAGCAGTGTGTGGAAAAAACCCATGCACTTTCCACATTGAAGATGGCAGTTTTGAACTGGTATAAACTGCTATGCTCAGCATAACAACTACTTTTTGCGTGCACATAAAATACAATTTTGTATGAGAACTCCATTTCTATAACCTAAACTATTACAGGAATCTAAGATTTCGGCTAAATAGAAAACAGATTAAGGACAGTAATTTTTCTCAATCATGCACGCGTTTTTCAAGGCAAAGATGACAGATCATGTGGCAAACAAATCTGAAAACTGTAGTACAGTACAGCATGGAGCTATTTAGATGAATCACAACACAGCGGTAAACTGTACACACAAATGTTGTGCAAGGGGACCACTGCACCTCTACTTTAAATTACACTATTTTTCCTCGGCTTGGAATTTTGCTAGTGTCCCATATGCATAATCTAAGGAATAAAACTGCAGGCTGGAAAATAGAAAAAATGGACATAAATGTTGCTCCATCACCACTGTTAATTTAGCACTAAGTTTCAGATGAACTGTATAATCTGAATTACCATTCTACGTCATAGTTCTGCTTTGTGCTACAGCCAAAAATTTATTTGATTACCTCGCTTTTAACGTGGTGTGACTGTATAGACAAATGTAGAGTAAAAATACACACAGCTTATGGTATAGGCAATGTCAGATGATTATGATGAACTTTGAAATTGCTGTTATTGCTCCATGAACACAGTATTAGACAGCTTGCAACCACACCATGTAATTCAGGGTTCAGAGAAGCAGTTTAAGAAAAAAATATTGGGTAGTTTTAGGCCTTGGAAAGCCAGTGCCATGTGTTTCATAGACCTGATCTTGGGACAGAAAAATACAGACCTGAAGACTAATAAAGCAAAATCAATACAACTCCACAGTAACACTGCTCACAGGTGCTTTGAAAATGAATGTTCACTAACTTTATAAATAAGGCAACAAAGTTAAGGAAATGCCTGTTGATAGCAAGGGTAAAGTGACATCCTTTCAAGATGTTTGACAGAGCTTTAATTTCAGGACACCCACAGCAAAACAACTGAAGGGTCCAAGAGCTGACGTTCCTTTAGGCTACATAGCCTATTACTAAGGTAAGTTCTCCTGTTCCTTTTTATATAAGTAAATGGCAAGACGTGAAATCTCCTGTTATAAACATTAACACAGTACGTGTTCCATTACATGACAGCAATGCATAACTCCACTTAAAAAAACTAAATCCCCATAGTAGTTTGTCCGTCACAAGAGCAACAGTGAATGGACCACACTGCACAAATGACAGGGACTGTGTATTTCTCAAACACATGTCATGCTGTAGTATGTCATGGTAGTAAAAATAAAAGGCTAGTGAAAATTCAGTTTTCCTAGAATTGTAATGGGCTGACTTTAATATCACATGGAGTTTCTAGATGGTACAAGGCTACCTGTATCTCTGTACTGACATACCTCTTAGTACTATGGTATTGTAAGGGTAGCTGCCTGCAGCCATTAGTCATGAAGTTCAGGATTACTTCTAAGTATTCACCGCAGAGGAAGCTGTAACTCTCCTTTAAAAAAACAAATAGTCAGGATCAAAAGGGAAGTTTTTTCCCAGCTGGTAGGCTTTTGGGTATGAAATACAAACATTTTTGCAGCCACTAAAGGGAATAATGAAAACCAGCAAAAGAAGCATGATTTTCACAACTGAATTACCAGTATGTTTAAGTGCTTTGATCTTTTTTTAAAGAAGGCTGCTTAGAGTAATCAAAAGCCATTTTAATCCAAAAGAGAAAAATAAATTTAAGTATGAAATTTCAAAATACTGCTTCTTGTAACATGATAAAAGTATAACTAACTTGGTTTAGCATAGCTAAATATGATTTTAAAAAAGCATGAAAATGTCTACTTTAAAAAGGTGTCAGACTACAAATGACCTTCTAAGAAGGTGTGCAGTATGTCTTGCTAAATGTACCATGTTGGAAACAAACACATTCTTGAATATGTACTGAATTCTTATTTCTCATTGTGCTGTGGTCACCTGTTACTCTTCATACTGACATACACTTCTTCAAACTAAGAAGAAAAAAAGTCTTAGTTGCATGTTACTGAATTTCAGCTACTGTAGTGCAACTAGGAATTCTGCTCTCTCTGGAATATCACACTGCTACACAGCAAGCTTCTCTGCAAGGAGCTATTTAGTTGGATTTTCAAGCAGATGATATATTCAGTGCAGTGAAGAGGACGTTTTATAGCTGGTTTGATGTCTTGGCTGAATCCCAAAGTTACTCTAACAGCAAGTATTCTCCCAACTCAAAATGCCCCCCTCACTTAACTGGCCACATATTACTAACGCAAATATAAAAAGTGCTTAAGAATCGGGCATTCTTGGTTATATAAAATGCACTTCTAAACAAATTAGCTTTCTGCCCAAACCAGAATTTTTTGAACAAATTAAAGAAAAAAGTGACCCGAAAACTAACATTTCAGGCCATTTTTTCCATGTACTGAATCATTTGCCAAAGAAAGCCTCCTGTGGAATTGATGGTCATAACTGCTGGCTCTGAATATTCAGAAATGAAGAGGAAAAGTAATCTTCAACTGGGGTTTCTTTTCTCACATCAGTGGCTGTGAATCACCTGTTTGGGAAAAAAGAAAAAGGAACATCTGAAAAGCTAAACAGCTGTACAAATACTCCATGATCAACGTATCAGCCAATTCCAACATGCAATATTGAGCAGTGTCTTCAAAAGCCTTTATTCTCTTTGCTCCCAGGGTAATGACACACTAACTCTGGAGCCAGGACACACAGAGTATGACCAGGTCTTTTTTTGCCTTCTGGTATTACTGGCAGTGAACACGTACTTGGAAGAGTCCCAGAATAATGGATTAAAAGACTACAGAGACCAAAAGCTAGCTTCTTATCTGTTACTTTGTCCACCACTCTCAGGAACCCAGGTTTCGCATTACTTAGAGTGCTCTTAATGTACTATAATGATTTATGTGTGTGCACACACACACGCTTGGGATACTTCTGATAACCAGTAATCTTCTGATTTTTCATACAGAAGTTACTGCCTCTGTGTACTGCTTGTTCAGCTGTACTTCCAATACATAGAATGCCTCAACATTTTTGTACATAGTTTAGATTGTCCATAAGGAAGGAACTGCTCTTACAAAAGTTAGTCATAACTGTATGTAGAAGTTAACTCATAAAGCAGGTAATCCAAGAGATGACTAGATCTCCTGCAGGAATTATTTACTATTAGTTTGTCTTCAAACTTCAATAATTAATAAAACCACTTCAGTAGACATTGTTAATACTCCTTGCACATACATTAAGACACTTTTTGGCACTTGAAAAACATCATTATATCAGATTTAGCCTTCAGTCCTAAGAGCAAATGATTGCATTACGTTTAGCCTTTAATAAGGACGTATATGTATTAAGCATAGCTCGTAACATACGTGCCAATATACTTTTGTATAACTGTTTTCAACCTAAAATCTCTACGCAACTGGTTTTTGTATGTGCAGAGCTTACAGTTAAAAATCAGTAGGCCAGTCTTAAAGCATGGTATTAAATGGATAACCTTATAATAAAAAATACTATTCTGCAATTTCTACAATAGACTTTAAGCAGATTTGACTCATGTAATAAATTCTGGGTAACCAGTCTATATGTTCAAGCAAGCACACTCATCTACATGAAAAAGTATTTATTCAACTGAATTTCACAAGGGCTTTGTCTCAATCTCTGTTCTCCAAGATTATTTCACATGGTTCCATAGCAGGGGCCCGTTTTTCCTTTCTGAGCTGTTAGCTATTTTGTACAACTGTTTTTCAATCAAATCTGTACTACTGGTTAAATAGTCTCATCTCATAAAACCAGGATTTTTTCATAACAAAGTATGACATTGGTTAGAGAAAGCAGGTCCCAGATGTGTGAAGAACTCCAAGGAGCACACACTCAGAACTCTGATGCTGCATCCTGCTTTAAGTCCAAGTGATTTCATGGGACCTCAGCATTTGACAGGCATGCATCCCTAAAAGGGGAAGATGCCATAATTGTAGACTTGTAAAAAGGGGACAACAGCCAGTGCACTACAGGTACTGCATGGCAGTGATTTTCAACCTGCACGCTGAACTGCTTCTATGGAGCTGCAAAAAATAGCAGAGGAAAACGTGTATTTATATTGCATGGCAATGTACACGTAAGACTTTTAAGAGGATACACTTCCAGTGGAAAATGTTTAGAAGGTCCACCAACTAGGTTAAAAAAATTTGAAGTTACTCTTGGAAAATTCCTTTTTTTTTTTTTTTTTTTTTAAATGACCCATAGTATTAAAGTGTATTCTTGCTAAAAATTGCAAACAAGATCCCAAAGACTAAGTTACACAAATCAAATCACAAAGTTTAAATTTGCTCAGTTATCTAGGAAATGAGAATAATTGCACTGAGAAAGCCAAGTCAATTCCAAGACATGTCTTTTCTTATAGCTGTCACTTGATTTCTGAAGGACTGTGGTAGTGGAAGTTTTCAGTATGCAAGTATAGAAAAAAGTTACATCCGAACAAAATTATCTTCACTTTGAGTTTCAGCAAGAAAATCCACTCCTGGATTTTCAACTCCAAAAGTAGCAGTACATTTGGTATGGAATAGAAGGAGCATGCCATAATTAAACATTATTAAATCATTAGTGTGGCCAATGGCTAGTTCATGAGGAAATAAAGGCAACGTTTATTTTCCTTTTTAAAAATCAATAATAATAACAATAATAATAATAATAAATTATTATTATTATTGTTGTTATTATTATTATTATAAAATAACATAACAATGGAACAGTTTGAGACACAGTATTTCATAATCACAACAACATTCAGCAGATGATGGGCTAAGTCACCATCACTTTTTTAAACAGCTGTAGCACTTTTATCAATAGCCACTCTCCAGCTACGGTAATAACTAACCAGGGTAGAAATGCCTCATTGTAAACACCCAAAAAGGTTATCTTTTTTCTACTGCTAGCTGTGTTGCAAGGATTATAAATACTTATCTTCTGTATTCTTGAAATAGGCTTCGATTTCTAAACAGATTTTTAAAGTCTTTACAGATTGTCATACCTCTCTTTTCTCCAAATTTTAAGTTTAGTGCGAACTTTCACTGAGACTTAAGTTCATCCACATGCCAGTAGCAGAAAAAGACCACCACAGAAGAATAGTGCTGTATGCTGTTGTTGTAATCAAGAATCCATTTGTGCTACTGATGCAGCCATAATTTTGAAAACTAGTCTTGCCAATTTCTGCTTTGTCCTGAAATCATGAATTTCATCAGCTGAAGTCTAGTATCTGCACTTTCAGGCACTGTAGCTTAGTATAATGGAAGTTCATGGGATTCATAGGAGTAGCAGAAGTATAAATTATATTTGTATATTTACTATTTACAGTCTGGAAATTCAATTAAGTCAGAGAGTTTACAGATTGAAACCAAGCTATCAAAGAGTCAGTCACACAGGGTAACCAATGAGATTTCAATGTGTTCAGCAGTCAAATCTAACCATCCTTCACTTGAAGCTATTCAGTCTGAAATGATAAATGTGCTAAATTTTTGGAAGGCCAGAAGTAATTAGCAAATAAGTACAAGATGTGTCCAAGAGTGATTGTGCTGCTTTATTACTTAAAAGCTTTTTAAAGCTTTTTGGTAAGCTGCAAACGGTACCTTCAAATTCACTAAATAAAACAGCTTTTTATAGGAGTAGTCCTGTCAATATTCAGCAAAAGTATTCAAACAATTAAAGGGTAAGATGTTGCCTAAAAAAAGTTTTCCTTACTATAAACCTTAATTCTTGGAAACATCAGTAATACTAAATTCATATGTGCATGTTTTACCACGTTCGATGTCAGTTTACTAACATTCATACTAAGTCTCCTAGAACGCACAACCTGAGGCTTAGCTGCTATTGTTATATGAAAAGTGTTGAAAAAATATTTTTTTTTAAAATGTAGGTTAATTACAGGTTAATTTTCCCAGTCTGTGCAAGGCAAACTCTCCTCTTCATCCTCTGATTCAGGTGATGCTTCCTTAATTCGTCGCAATGCTTCATGGATGCTCCTTGTCAGAGGGTCAGTATCAGGCAGAATTGTAAATGATTCTCTCAAAACATCTTTCTGCACTTTCTTCAGTTTCACCCCTTTCCTGATCTGTGCCAAGATGTTATTGCTATCATCTTCATCAGGAAAAGGAGGGAGACTTCTCTGCTCAACTTTCCTTAAGTGAAAGCTGCCACGTTTCAAGGAAGCCAGCACTTCATCCATCGGGGAACTCACTGCAGTAAATCAAAAGACCTTCAGCGTTATTTTTACTAAATTTTATCAGTCTTCATTTATATTTCCTACAGACCAAAAAGTAGCCGCATACTATTAATCTGACAGTCCCATACCATAAGTATAATGGTAGCTCCAATACTGTTTCAGTCTCCAAGTTTATCTTCCCTATTACCAGGTCAAAACTGGTTTATACAGACAATTATAATTTCTGAAACCACTTAACCTCCTATCAGGCAGGTAGTAAAACTCTTTGAACAAGATGGCTTTCCTGTTTGCAGTCAGGAAAATCAAAATAGCTGCAATGAATCTGACACAATGAAAGTGTTTATTACACTATCTTTCTTGACTTTGAAACTCAGGTAATGAGTACATATCTTAAGTATTGAACTGTGCAATCCATTATCAGCACTTGCATTTTGTGGCTGATTATACCTACTATATGACTATTACTACATGTCAGTGAGGGAAGCAGCAGCATAGTCAACTGCAACAGCATGCACTTTCCTGCTTCTCTGGATTCATGTATGTAGTAACACCTAGTCACAGCATGCCTATATAAATTCCCTTCCTTTATAATTAATGAAAACAGAGAAGTAAGAGTTAATACTTTATCACAAAATCCTTCCTTTATCACCAGTTTGAAACTACTTCTCTGCAGAAATAAAAATCAGGCTTTGGCTCTTTGAAGAGCTACAAGCAGGCAAGATCTCTATCCCAGAGAATGCGTCATAATAAAAGTACAACAGTTTGAAATAGCTTGCATACACTAGCACGTATCAATCAACAGATGAGTATCTCCAGTTCTTTTTTGTATATTGTAGAATACATTTTAAGAACCTGGTTTGCATTTAGGAGTCAGCTTTGTCCATCAGACTAATGGCCCAGACAGTTGGAATAGACACAGAGAAAAGAGAGAAATAAAAGAATAATACAGGACTGCACATTTTAAGGAGGAAGGAAGGATTGTAAGACACTCATCTGTCATACAGAGACAAATTTCTGAAGCCACTTAGAGACTTGGAACATCTTGGGGAATGCAGAACAGCAGGTAGAGTGCTGCTGCAGACATTAACAATACTCTTAAGAGGGAGGATGGAATTTGATTTTATATTTGTCATTTTGTGATGTATATCAAATTGCACACACAATATGTGCTTTATATAAAATTGCAAGATAAAATGGGTATCAAAAAACTAAACAGTAGGACTACAGAAAACCAAAAATGGAGCACAGCAGCATCAAAATTGATAATGAACTTAAGACACTTTACCTGTGACCTGCAGGATTCATAGGAGCTTAAGAATTCTCTAACTATTCAGTTGCTTCAAAGGTTTTCAGTCATTTAAAGACAATTCTAGAGGAAACACTCTTGTTTCTGTCTGATTGATGAAGACAGTTCTAATTTTGATTTTGTCTAGATGAGGGAAAATGTCAATGGAGGGATGTTTTCTGTAGTTGTAATCGACAGAGCCACATAGAATTTTTAATAAAATATTACAGCCATATTACAGCAGTGTGCATCAAGGCCCAACTCAAGGTACTTTTTCTCAGTGACTTCCAGGAGAATAGCTCAGCTAAGCACTTCTGAAAATCCCATCTCTGATTTTCAAATAAAAACTTTGCTCCAATATAGCATGTTTCACCGAAACACCAGGATTATTTTGTTCAATCATTGCTGCCATTCTCCCCATTTTACGTATGGGATAAAGGATAAACAGTCAAGAACAAGTAGCACAGAATCAACAAGTTGTAACAGATCCCCCAGCTCAGCCCTGTGCTCTATTCATTCTCTTCAGTTTCCAAAGAAGTTTTTGATCTTTCAACTATTTATTAACATGCTTTGCTGAATTATTACAGATTTAATTTCCAGTTACAGTTAAACTTACATATTCTTACTCAGCTCTGAAGGGTTCTTGAAGGTTTGTGGATTTTTGTATTAAAATTTGAAGAAACCTTGAAGAAAGCATTCTCAAGGTTTCCTATGTCCCAAGACAAGTTTTAATTCTACTAGGTCAGAAATTATGTAAAATTCTGTTATTAAAAAAACACCACACCCTCAGGTAAAGCATGTAGTATTTGCAGTGATGGCTGTAAATTAGATAGGAAAATATTCTTTTAGACAACATTTAGCTCCATTTTCTAGCTAGTCTAACGTGGTATATCTTAGATACAGCTTCACAAGTGTTTTCTGTCTAACTGAACAAGTATACCACATGCTATTGTATAGGTCCTAAAATTTGAGTTGGCAATGTTTGTCAGCTGAAAAGGATTTAACAACTTTTCCATTAATAATTATAAATGAATCATCATAGCATACACTTTTCTATAGAGCAATTCAAAAGAGGAACTGATGTGCATTACAATTAAATGCACAGAAATGAAAACATTACCTTTCCTCCTCTGTAAACCCTCTAGATCACCGGTCTTCTTAAGCTTCTTCTTGGCACTGACTAACTGACTGCTGTCAAACAGATGTGCTGGCGGGATACCGGAAGAGTGCTGGACTCCCTTCTCCTCACTCTGACGTTTAACAAAGCTGTCGCTTTTCTCTAAGGATTTGGTGGCATCTTCCTTGGAGGGCAAAGGTGGAGCTGGAGGTGGAAGTGGTGGAGGCAAAGGGGGTGGAAGCGGTACTACAGTAACAGTCTCTGGTTGAAGCTCATTACTGCTGGGTGGAGAAGTACTAACATGAGGCAGTTCAGAGGTAACACCATTGGGAGGTAACGAGATATCGTGAAGTTGTTCTAAGCTTGTGGATTCCTGCACTTCCAAAGGCTGAACTGCATTTTCCAATTCTACCTCTTCACTTTTCTCTTGAATTTGTATGGTTGCTGGCAAAGATTGAGGCTGATTGACACAGGACACTGAGCTGGCTGCACATTTTCTTCTGGTGTGAGTCAGCCGTAGTCTGGTTGATTTAAGTATTACTTGCCCAGGGTACCGCTGAAGTGAGTAAGTTATTGACAATTAGATAAGTATATGCAACACACTATTCTAGATTCTAAGTACCTGTCATTAGGGTTTGCCTTTCTGACAAGCAGAATTCATCTACTATTTTCATTCGTTTTGCTCTTGATGTAAAAACAAAACAAATATATCCTCACCTTTATGCAAAAAATGATCAGTTTTCTTAATTTTTATTCTTGGTTAAGCAGCAATTTACACGTGATTGGTCTAGTCAGGGATATACATGGATTAGAATTAGGATTTCACTAAGAACCAGATTGTACATTCAAAACTGTTTTTTCTGGAAATTAAAATTCAAAATTCCCTCTTGCTTTCCTTTTCTAAAAGTGGGCAATGGCTCCCATCCTCTCTGACCTAATACACTGGCCTTAGGTGTGAATCATACTGCTTAAAAACATATCTCTTGAAAACATCAAGTATTTTGAGACTTTCCAAAGTATTTTTTATTTAGTTCTTAAATTTGCTGCCTCAATATCTGTCTTTTCATATTACTTTGATCTATAGCCATTTTTATGCAAAAATTTAAACTGCTTCTGAAAGACAGGTCTAATACATTTTACACAAATGTGGTAGGCCTAGAGCAAGACATCATAACAATATAAACATGCCTATACGTAAAGTCAGTTCATTAACAGTTGCTGGTTAAAGTAAGTAAATTTGCTTTAATTTACAGAAGCTATGCAATTCAAAAGCCTTGCACAACAAAGATATGATAAGCAGTGTACTGCTGAGCAAGACAGCTTTCCAGTAAAGAAACTTCTCATACCGGTATTTTTTTATGTATTCAGCAAAACAAAAAAAAGTCTTTGCCAATTATTACAGTCTCTGTTTTCTCACACTTTCACCCCTTTACTTACTCTCTCCCCTTCATTCCACCTTCTATCCATTTTCTGATACTTCCATTGTAATAGGAAGGGGCAGGTACTGGCAGGTGTTCTAGAAACCAGTAGTAGTGGGGGTGTGTCAGATGGTAATGCTCTTTGTGGGAAATACCATTTAGATTGTATTTCTTTTAGGAACATTTGCTAAGTGTCTTGTCACAAGGTGTAGATGTAAGAGTGAAAAGAGGCTTATTACGGCACTGGGAATGCAATGGCCAGAGGAATTCGTTACCGCCAATGCTGTATTTTGTTGTAAATTTTCCAAAGAACAATTAACTGCACAATGAAGGACAATAGCTAATAGGATAGTCTAGCCCTGGAATGGGTGAAAATGTTCTTTGCAAAAGAAACTGGTGGAAAAGAACAACTTTTCCTCTGTTACCTGTTTAAATGTGCGAAGTCTGTCCAGTGTTTTCTGTCGTTCCTGACTAACCCAGGAGCTCTTTCTTTCTTCTTCATCTTGTAATTGATCTCGCTTCTGAGAAAATATATGGAAAACATGTAAATATTACATCCAATGCTATGTTTAGCATTATTTAAAAAACTGAATTAAAATAACTCTTCTGCTAATTTTTAAGTATTACCTAACAATCTACTTCTCAAATAAACACATTTCTGAACTTCAAAACTTGGCCTTTGTCTTCCCCTTAAAAAACATTACACATTTCGTGTTTTATAATCTCAAAGAAATGCAAAGCTCAGTAAAGAAAGATTTCAATCTGGAATTGGAACACTTGACTTGTTACCTTGGAACATGAGAAAGAACTAGAGATGTGACAGAATAGTATACTGAAAAAAGCCCCCTTAAATTATAAACAGTACAAATTAGCCAGACAGCAAACCAGTATCCATTTTCTCTCATTCCAAGAACAAAATGACAGTCCAAATTGCAAGGCTGCCCGTTTAAAACAAGTCATAATAGTATTTTCACAGTGCAAGAAATCACGGAACTCAGTGTCACCCAGTATTGAATCTAATATTGAGCAAATTAAGTCAACATTTTCATTATAATTTACAACAGTAAATGAAAGTTTGTGTTTAATTAACTTATGCTGTCATTATTTAATCCAGCTTTTTTCTGTAATCTTACTTCAATAAAGGTTTGAAGCTCTTCCTTGCAACTAAGACAGTTGTATTTTTTTCTTGTTTAGAGATCTTACCTCCGTGAAAACACACATTTGGATCCACCTCCTTTAACTAGTCATCCATTTTCACAAAACTTCAGCAAAGTTACATCTTTGAAACAAAACACTACTCTTCAGTCAAATTTATTGAAAGTGGATGCTAGTTATCAGACGGCAGAAGTCATTAGATGCAAGTTCAGAAGTTTTCAGGAAAAAGTGATAGAACAGGTGACTATAAGGAAAAAACCTTGAGCAGAAACAGCAGCTTTCATTCTTAAATGACTCACAGCATTTAGTATGACTTTTAAGAGCTCATCTTCATCATCATAATTCAAAATTCTGATCACTTCTGTGAACTTTTATTGTCATTCGGTCAACACAAAAGTAGTGTCTGCCTGCCTGTCATTTTCAGAAGTCAGCTAGTGGCCTGGTGTCCTTCATAAAGAGCCAACTCCTGTGATTCGGAAGTAAGTAAGTATAGATGCATTAGGGATAGGAAGAGGAGAACATGTCTGAAAAATTAAGGACAGGAAACAGGAAAAGGTGAAGAGTAATAGAAGCACATGATGAAAAGAAAAGAAAATAACAGAGCAATGCAGAAAAGAAGTTAAAACAGAAGCATAAAGAAAAGATTATAGCAAGAAGAAAGGAAGGTTCTACCACCACACTTGCATGTTACATATGCAATCAGATCAAAATTTTCCTGAAACACTCCCAAACTCAAGGGGTTTTTTTGTTTATTTGCTGGTTTTTTGTTCGGTTTGTTTTTTTTTTAAATAAGAATAGTGAAAATGCAATTGTTATTTGATTTCAGGTTTGGACAACCTCGAGGTTATCTTTTCAAAATTCTTCATGGAAAAAAAGTGGCAGAAAACCTATTTTACAATAACAGTACAAATTTTCAGTCACATTATTAACATAAAAAAAGAAAAAAAAATAGCGTAAGGTTCTTTACATAAGGCAAGTGGGCAACTCTGTGAAATAAATAACAAAAAAGCCCTGTAATGTTTGAGAGACAAGAAAGTCCTTCAGCTTTGTCAAGTCTTATTTTTAAGAATGATAAAGGGACTACAATCCACACAGCAAATTCCTTTGCCTTATTGTAAAAACTGGGGAAAAAAAGGTTTTCTAAGTTGCTTAAAGAGTATGCCAATAAGTAGTCTTTCACAAGTAGCCTTTTCATAAAATAAATTATGCAGCTGACTTCCTGGACAAATGTATCAATGTTAAAAATGTATAAGGATGAAATAGAATCACTTTCACTAATCTAATTGAAGCCTGAATTGAAGAGACTTGGATTTCAATGCATCTTTGTCAGTGATCTTTATTAAATATTGATACTATATCAGCTCCCAAGACCTATCCCAGAATTTGAATATTCTTTAAGATAAAGTCTATTATGTTCAGCACAAGAGTTAGACTAGCTAGCCTATTCTCTGTGATGAGACTGTGCAGAGAATTGTGGAGCACACAACTGAAACTACATCTTTATACAACACAATTCAAGTGATTTCTTTTGTAGAAAGAAGAAAATAACAAACAAGCTTATTAAGATTCAAGAATAAATGTGTATGGTTTCCTCACTCATCTCAGCCTATCTGACACTGTACTTGAAGAAGTCCAGAATCATCTACATGCACCTGATAACAAACTGCATGCAGCCTAACTCTGGCAGTAATCACTTAGACTGTGAACCTAACATTAAAGAATTGTTTTATTTGCTTGTGTTCAATGTCATCCTAACACAGCTATATACTCCCCCTTACCAGCATAATATGATACAGAAATCCCTGGTGCAAAGGTCAGGGATACACACCATCTTTTCTAAAACAGCTATCACCCTGAATACTCTCCTAATTAATGTATAATGAGGAATGCAAGCTATTAACTAAAGACTAAACTCAACAGCAGAAAACTCAAACTTACTAGCTGAACAGTATGGTGCATTTTATATTCCTCCTCACTCTGGTGATGCTGCTGGATCTTTTCATTATGCTTTGCAATACAGATCTCCTGTAGAGACATAAAATGTTATCTTTAAAATATGTATTTCTATTATCTATTTACAGGGTATAATGTCATATTTAGCAAATAGCACTAAGAATTAGAAAAATAAGAATTACAAAGCCTATCTCAGACAAGCTAATTTAACCAAGCTAATTTAACTTACAGTAAAACCATAAAATGAAAACAAAACCAAGCCAGACAAACCCAAATCTATTACTTTTAACTGTCAAAAGAATATACACAAGTAACAGCTGCTTGAAAAGTCTGTTCTACAATACCAGTACAGAAGTGGCAACAAACACCAATTTGTCAAATACTTCATAAAACCCTTGTGTAACTCCATGTATTTGTATACATGGATAATAACTAACTCTCAAACATACTACATATTCCTGTTTATGCAACTAGACAGCTTCCCATTTACAAGTGTCGGTTCATCTTTTGCATGTACAGTCTGCAAGCACCAACATTAATGAAGTTGTTACAATTTTATGCATGCACGAGCAGGTTCATTTATTATACCAAGTTCACGTCTGTAATGTCTGGTTTAAAAACAAGCATTTATTACATTGCCTGCAAATAAGAACAGGTTAAAAAAAAAACAAAACAACAAAATAAACAGGCCATGTTACAATAAATAGATTCCAAGGAACAGGACAACACTCAAACTTCAGGTAGATAACATAAAAAGAACTGAATTAAGTATCAGTTACTTAAAGAAAAGGCATGTGCAGGAATTTAAGAGTAGCAACAAGACTGACAAGTTCATAGGACAATACTGAGGGCCAGGAAACCAGGCAGTGTGGGCAATCAAATTAGGCTTGGTACAAGCACCAGAAGAACCAGAACAGTCAGATGTGTATGTAGTTAGAAACAGATCTTAGGCTGTGGAAGAGGGGGCAGTGTTAGGAAGCAGTTTGGAACGTGACTGCAGCTATAATACCGAAGCAGTGGGCTTCTCAGGCATCAGTCAGCTTGACTTACTGGGTAGAGCCAGACAGGAGCTTTGCTACTGGAGGCATTGCCTGGGGCAGCTGACGGAGTTACCAGCCTCCAAGTAAGATACTACAGTAGTGGCAGAAAGACACAAAAACAAAGAGGGGAGGGATAAAAGAAGCCCCCAGTTTTGGACACTTGGAAACGCAGATAAAGTTACTTTCTCCTACAAGCTGACTATGGACATACGGTGATCACATAAAAAGGTAGCCAGTGTTCCTGTATAGGACAGAAAACCATGCTGTCTTGAATGTTTCTAAATAGTAAAACCATCAATGTTGCTGCTTTATACAGGTAACCGACAAGAGCCTAAGTTTCTGTGGAAATAGTGTCCCAGCTTCATCAGAAGCATATATATATATAGCTAAACACTGCTGGGTTTTATGTTTGTTTGTGGCGATTCTTTCCCTGATGAAAACAGTTTAATTAATATAGCTGGAAAAGTTAATTCATTTAATTTGCAACTGCAAAATGTAAATGCAAAATGCACCTCATTTCTGCATTTCAAAGACACAGCACTAGCTTCAGAACATTATGAGAGAATCTGTAAGACTTGTAATACTACTGATGTACCTTTACAGTTTATTCTCTGTGTGTTAAGTTTGATTAAAAGTCTTCTAAAATAATGAGGAATGTACGTTACAAGATATAAAAAAGTACTATAAAATAATGAGAAAACGTATGTTAAGTTTGGTTTGGTTTTTTTGACATGTCTTTTATGAAACACTTTCTCTTTAGCATCAGTATTTAAATCTTTCTGATTAGAGTAATAATGAAAGATATTTTAAGGATGTAAAGGGGACAAACCAGACCAAAACATATTTGGTGCTGACTTTGCACTAATAAACAACCTACTTTAATGCAATTACATCTCTATGACTTGAAATAATAAAAGACTAGGAGGGGCTGAAAACATGTTGCAGCACAGGATTAGAAATCTGAATCATCTTAACTGATTACAGAAACGGTCAAAAAAAAAAAAAAAAAGGTTGCAATTTCATAGGGACAAATGCAGGGTTCTACCTGTAGGCAAGACTAAGTGACTGCAAACAAAGGATGAAGAAAAAAACCACCCACGTAGCAGCATTCAAGAAAATTATCTGGGTGATTATGGCAGATGACAAGTTGAACATAAACCAACAAACTCTGGCAAAAAAAGAAAACATCATAATTGGGTGTATGAGCAGCAATACAGCCTGCTACACATGTGAAGTAGTCCTTCCTTCTCAGCACTGGGAAAGCAGGATCATTATGTCCAGTGAGAGCCACCCTTCAAGACAGATGTTGACCAACTGTATAGAACTGAGAGAGCATCAAGGAGTAACATTCATGGCTTTTAATCACCTGGCTGATTTCACAGTATCAAAGTGTACTTCTACTAAAGTGACAAAAAGGGAGAGCTGAGGAACCCTTTCAACCCTCGTCACTGGATAAGCTACCATGTTTAAGACTAGTAACATGTAATATACGTAAGAGAGATCTGCATTCGTATTATATTTAACTAGTTCCAGTGAGCCTTGCTTTCAGATTGAAGAGCATCCCAATTAAAAGGTTAGCTTCTCATTTGGTAAGCTCAGTACGCGCAGAAACCATATTTTACTATAAGTGTTCTGTGTAGTTATGCTCTTATGTTGTTGTTGTTGTTGTAATAATAATAATAATATGAAAGCATATAACAATAATAACAACAATAGTAATATGAAAGCATACCAAGTAACCCTATGGCAGCTGTCACTGCATCTATATAACACCTGCTTTGGCATGGGCTACGCTTTAAACTGTGGGCTTGCAAAGTAGTAAAGGTGCCCTATTAAATGGACACAACAGCACGTGAGGAAGCTTCTCAGATCAAAGCACACATTAGGAACATACCCGGAACAGCTTCACCAATCAGTTGCTTCTCCCAGTCTGCTCATGATAAGGAATACCCTTCCTGGATGTAAAATAATTCAGTTTCTTCACAACTCTACTTTTCCAAAGATATTTTTCTAGACACCTTCTTCACCATCTTTTTTACCTTGACTCTTTGCTATAAATCTAGTACCCTAATAAAACAGCTGCTTGCTCCACATGATAACCTAATTAATACTACGGTGCAGCCAGCAGGGGGTAGACTGGGATAACAATAGGGATACCGTGCATGAAAAATCTTTGAAACTAGCTTTCAAGAAAGAAAAAAAATAGTGAGACTGCTATTAAAATCTTATTTTTTAATAACTAACTCACTGTCATCAACAAAAAGGAACATCAGGAAATGACTACTTAACAAAGGCAAATAGGTTTGTATAAAAAAAATAGGAGAATAAACAGTTTATACTCATGGTAGTACAGCAAAAGAACATCAACCTTTGTAAAACCATAAATGTAAAAAATGCTGGCTCAGTTATTCAGAATCAAAACAATGAGGTTTGTAACAAACCTTTAACAAAAGTTTCTAAATAAAGGTTTGGTACAATTATTTGACAACATCATTAAAAAATAAAAGCTTCAACTGCAAAAACAGGGAAGGAATTTCTGAAAAATAAATGGAGACTATAGTCATCAAATTTTATATTACCTATAGTCTTATTCTACACAGAGTAATTGATTCCCTTTCACTGCATTGCCTCCTTAACAGAAAAGATTTTCAAATACCCAGATGATGAAACAACCTCCTCTGAAAAATAAAAACTAATGCTAGAGAATCATTTCCTATTCTTTTCTTAATCATGGTACCTGCTGCTAGAAAGGAGGCATTCTCCTAAGGGAATCTTCAGTTGCCAAAAACCTAATAATGAGCAAGGACTCAGTAATTTCTAACTGTATCACAAGACTGTGATATACACCACTTAATGCACAGCTTGCTTTTTGTTTTCAACTACAGGGCAAGGTAAAAAAAAAAAAAAAACCAAACAAAAAAGAAAGGAAAAAAACCCCACCAAAACCTCACCAACCCACTCCAAAACAGAGCACTTGTTTACAGGTCTATTTTAAGATACTTTGCTGAAACAAGTGTTTCATCTGAAAAGCATTAAGCAGACTCCCATCTCAGTTCAACAATAAATGTTTCTTAATTGAGAGAGACAGACAGACTTTGAGAAAGATATTTACTGCATAGTACATGCGCCTTCCAAATGCACCCTCAAAAACTCAATTCTTTCCTCCACTTAGCGTTCAGTCATCACTACGCTCATTTTCACCATCTAGAGTCTGCTTTTGCATCCCATCTGTATCTTTGTTCTGCATGATTAACTTAAATCGCAAACTCTGAAGAGCCAGAACCCTTTTTTCCTCCCTGTTTTGTAAAGTACCACTACCCTCGTCAGGCACTATAAATAGTGTTCATTAACAATGTTTTGCAGTATCTCTAGAATTGTCACTCAAGATACAAAGCTTGGTTATGTTTGAATCAAAGTCACAAGAGTCTTGATTTTCAGGTAATTACCAGTAAGCTTAGTAAGGCTCTGCGTTACTCAGCAGTAATAAGAGCAGCTACAGTAAATACCTCTAACATAAATATCCCTCAAAACAGCTACGTTCTTTTCTGCCCGAGTGCTGCAAAATGGCACACAACAACAGATCCTGCCTATTCTTTTTGCTCAAATAAAGATCTTTTGTTTCCCCCTCCAAGTTTAAACACACATTATTCTAATCTGTGATTTCTTTAGAAGCTGAAAGCTAAGTATCTCACTGCAGCACTCAACTGCAGATAATGCCACACTGGGCAATGAAATCAGTAAAGAGCTGGAACTAGTTCTGAGAGTGCTGTTATGTCCAGCAGTGAAGTTCCACATGGAGACATTACCTCAGGTCCTGAAAGCAGTATAACCATGTTCGTCCAGCACAATGTTGAGTAGACATGACTATACTACTCCCACATGCAGACCCAGGCGAGCAATACTGCCACATACAACTCTGCATCATGTCTCATTGCACAAGCAGGCATGCTGCAACTAGTGCTGCAGCCTAGAACTAATTCTTCCAGCTTAAACAAGGTATTTTATCATAGCATTACCTTGAAACAAATGAGCCAACTGAAGTGACTAGCTCTTTATACAGGTGAGAAGGCATGCTAAAAAATCTCTACTCCTGCTTCAGTGTTGCTTTTCAACTTGTTAACTCCTATAAGTTGAGTAAGAAACAGCAAGCAGCCTGTCACTTTTGAACAGGTTTGTCTATTCTGTAAGATGCTAGAAGTGTCCTTTCATATTCAGGAGAAAGTAGGGTAACTATTATAATGTAGCCTATGTTAATTAGCACACCATGACAGATAGGATCTATTCCTTAAAGTACTAAAAAGCCCAGCTTCTTGATACTTTTTCTTTTTACAAAGTCATATAAAAGAAACTCCATAACTCTGAGCAAACGACTTCTCATAACTGGCTAACAAGAGACATTTCTTTCATAATAATTTATTTGCAGTCTTCTCCATATTGTGTTAATCAGAGACAGGACAATGTCTGAAGAAATACAAAAAATCCAAAATATAAAATGTACGCACTACTGTTTTGTCTGCTGTGTTATGCTTCAGATTCAGGTACAGAAATAGATACATTAGTTATGAAGGGGAGGCAAGACCTGAAGGCTTTACGCTCAATCTACTAGAATTGTTTATGTAAAGGGGTCATCTCCCACATCAAGGGACATGACTGGGAACATACAACCACACCAACCCCTCATCCCACTCTAGAATGAGGTCTCAACTGACACTTCTGCACAGCCTTATAGTATAAAGTATGGGGTAGAAACCTATTTTATAATAAGTATTACAATGCTTTCTCAAAACTTTGATCTATTCTACTCATTAAGCTATCTTGCTCATTAATAATGCATATTGATATAACCACAAACTGCTAGGGAACAATAAACAAGTCATTCTGGGAAAAAGGAACATACTTACTTGATACACAATTTCAAAACATTAGCTGTATTAAAACAATATTCTGTGCAGCATCCGCATCATGTAATGAATGAAAAAGGAAAGTGGCCCTAAATAGCATGCCTAGTTTTACAAATTAAGAATATATACTGAATTTCATATATATCTGCTGAACAGAGTATCAATGACATGACATAAGTTTAAAGGGATGAAGTAAGAGAATGAAAATAAAACTCATTGTGAGAAAACACTTTTGAAAATTCTCTTCTGCAAATATATATAAAATTACTCTCTGTAACAACACGCATTCTAGCATGTACTCTCCACATGAAAGTATTCTGATTAGTTAATAGAAACAAGTTTATTTGTTGACTTCAAAACAATTAAAGGTTCCTTTAAAGCTAAAAGGTAAATGGAATCTTAAACATATCAATTTAGTAATACATGCTATTGTATTTGGTACTTTGTAAAACAACTTTTAGTCAGTAGTAAATACAATCCACAAAAATTCTGTGAGACTTGGAAGTTGTATCTGAAATGAAACCTTCTGAAGTTTTATTAAAATTGCTAATTATGCTAGAAATTTGCAATTTCATAATACCTTCTTATTTCTGAGGTAGGCTTTCTTGGCTGAAATACGTCCACGCCTTGCTTCCAGCTGGCGGATTTTTTGTTGTAACTTTTGCAGCTCCTCTTTTTGCAAGTGTATAGATGTTGCTATATCCTCTTTTTCAAGCATGGCTTCCATACTTTCATAAGTGTCATAATATACCACTTCATCTCTCTTCTCTGTTTTAAAAATGTCATCAATGAAAAAGTCAAATCAATAGTTGTATTTGATTAACATTTTGTTTTGTCAACAACAACCCTCCCACTGAGTTACAAGATTTAATGTAGAAGAATGCTATAGTCCCTTCAGAGGACTAGCAAAAATCAAAAGGTCAGAGGAAAAGCACTAAACAGCAAAACACTGTAGGGCTTTAAAGTTTATATGAAGAACAGAAATCAATACCAATGAAGCACAGCCTGGTATTCAAGTAAGCTAAGAGCATTAAAAAAACAATGCAACTGTAAATGTACACTTGTGTCTGTAGCCTAACTTGATCACTGTGTCCATGCATGCCTTTGGGTCTCAACTAACACAAGGGACGCACAATGTGCAGTAATATCCTCTGGTCTTCACTATGAAGTTCAGGATACACAGACTCTTTCTGAAATCTTTGGCATGAGATTCTTCTGCCACAACCAACTATTAATTTCATGAAAGCGGAATCAGACAACAAAACACCAAAAATTGTCTCTTAGGACGTTTCTGACCTTCCAGTCACTGCTTCTGCTCAGAGGCAGCAGAGGAAGGGTAACTTCAAGGCAGTCCTTCAGAGCATTACAGTCCTGAAAAGGAGGTCATTACTAATAGTTTTATCAACACTCATGATTTTTAGCCTCTTGAGTTAAGCATTCAGTATAACATTGAGCTCATCTCTGAATGCTGCCTTCTCATCTCTTGCCAAGAAGAAAAGAGTGATGATTATAAATCCTTGCAGAATGTTGGGATGAAGAAGCAGCAAAGGCCTCTTGTTCCTTATTTCACTGGCATACAAAATAGGATACTTTTGTAATATACCAAGAGGGATATCCATTACTGCTGGCCAAAACAGGCAGATACAGCTGGCATGACTGTGAAGCGTCTACTCCGTAGCACCACTAAACCTTCTCATTCCAACTTCATCAACTACTTTGAGCAAGACCGTGACTTCCTCCTACTTCTGCTACTAAATTGTTTGGAGAGAGGGGCAGGGTTTTCTTCAGTACAGTGTCCATTTTAAAAGCTGTTGTCACTTCATGTTACTTGTTTGTACATTTTCTGCTGCAACCAAAATTCTGATTGTCATGCTAATTTCAGCTCAGCAGAAGTCATAGCAGGCCCAGAAAAGAAAGCAGAGCACTGTATAACCTTAAAATAAAATGTAACAAAACCAGACCTACTAGATTCATTACTTTAGTGTTCAGTTAAAAAAAAAAAACAAACAACATAAAGTTTCATCCATATGTAAAACTGCCAAGTCACTAGAACCCACGCTGAGACATCAGAGAGTAAAAATAAGACTCATGGCTTACAACAATTATATTTTGCCATGCATTTATAAAATGGGAAATTTACATGCAAATTTTGTTTTAGAACACTTTCATGCAGAGTTAAAGACAGAAATTTACAAGTGCCTGCATCACAAAACCATCTTAAAAGGATGTACAAATAGTTTGTATGGATAGGATAAGAGCCTTTAAAATTCTAACCTAATAAATTCACATTTTGTGAATTTCAGTGCAGGTCTTTGCTTAATGACAGTAAAAAACTACTACTGTTTTTTATAATATGACAATCTATTATCATTTGATATTTTTCAGATCCAATGTGCTGAATTTGCAAAAGAAAATGTTTTTCTGCTAGCTTAGAACCAACTGGCAGTCAAATCCAATCACACTCTCAAAGAAATCTGTTGGGACTTCATTAGCAGTACTGCTGATGTCCCTCAAATCAAAACAGAATCCCAAACTCTCTGAAATATCTCTGCAGAGCCAATACCATCAACGAGTAAAGAATAGCAACAGCCTCTACAACTCACTAATACACACGTATTTCAAACCATACAGATGTGCATAATTAAAAGGCTGTTACTTTACTGACTCTAAGTACACTTTAAAAAGGAAGTGTAACAGAAGATGCAACAGACCATTCTTTGACAGCACAGGAAACAGCACATACTAAAAGACCATTATATGTTTTAGATGCTTTCATTCAGATTTGATGCTGAACAGTTTTGACGAGATGTAGCCACTTCTCTGTCCCATTCTTCACATTAATTGCTCTATCCCCTCAACGTAAGTAAAGTCTGAAGAGGTAATTTCATCCTTTGAGCAAACTCCCACACATTTAAGAACTGTTTTTTTCATTTTCTTTCCTACGGGATATTAACTGAGAGTTGTTGAAAAAGAGTAATTCCTTCTAACATAGACAGCTGTCTTTAATAGGAAAAAAACCCAACTTTTCGATTTATTATTAAGGAAAACTTTACAAATTTAAAACAGCAAAAGCCAGAACAGTGAACTATTTTGTTGCCATGGGGGAAGGAGGGGGTTGGTTGTTAGCTAAGTGGTTGGTTTTTTTTTATTTTAGATCAGGTTGTGGGGTTGGGTTTTTTTTTGAGATTTCTGGAGAAAACATTAATGAGAAGCCCTAATGAGCTATGATGTTTTTACAGCAGTCTTAACCTCTGAGGGCCCTTAGGTTTTCCTGTCACTACATCAAAGTGAAAGGATTTTGATATACATTCCTTCTCAGCCTCCTGTTCAAGGGACTTTCTTTGGTCCACAGGTAAGCAAACCATACTGTGTCTTCAGTACCAAAATTAAATGTCCGATTTCCAAAGTACAAAAACTATCTATCTCCAAAGCACAAAGCTCTCCACAGAGGCACCCAGTCAAAGCCACCACTTTTTTTAAAGTAATTTACAGAGTTTTCAACCCTCATCTTCCATACATGCAGTTACAGGTGTTGCCATCACAAGCCTAAAAGGAGGAGATTCACATAACAGTGAGAAGAATTCATGATACCTATGTTTTCTCTTTTTCCAGAGGCAACTCACAATACAATCCAGCTTCAAATCTCTCTTCTTAAGTCACTTTTCTATCCATAACAAAATTTGCTACGCAAGCTCTATGCACTAAACAATAAAACAGAGCTTGTGTGAATAAAACCATTAACTATAGAAAGATCTAAAGGACAGAAATGGATTCAAAAACACTTTATGATTTACCTGTACCATTTCCATAGTTTGTACACATGCAAGGTATAGTAGGTTCTGGAAACATAAGGTTTCCATCACTGCTTTAAATCAGTCAGATGGCCAACATAACATGCTTCAAAGTTTAGCTGAAGGACTCCAATTTGCAGGAATACCTTTGGAAAACCAATCACTTCAAATAAATGAATAATACCAATGCAAATTTTTAGTGAGACAAGTCCAGTAATTAAGACATTTCTTCCTCCCTGAATTTAGCTTTCCAAAACTTACATAGTATCTTATATGCTTATTTCCAAACACAGGCAATGAGAACCAGACCAAAACTTCTGTATGTGTATGTATAGGCCTTATGAACAGGTGTAAATTTTAATTTAACAGTACTTATATTAGAAGATCCAGCTCTTCACATGGTAAAGAATCTGTTCTCATTTCATTCCCACAGGCTTTACTAGACTTTTAGAAAAAGAATTATCTTTTACAGATTACATCTTAATTAAAATGCATAAAGCACCTGACATCAGTCTTCTGATGCTTTCAAGTTGTGCTGTCAGCAGCAGCTCTTCACATTTCAAGATCTCAAACTGCACTTCATATAATTGAAGCTGTAGATCATAATAATCAGCTTCTAACTGGTCCAAATGGGCTATGGCTTCTGTACCACCTTTCAGGCTCTGCATCTAAATGAAAAGAGGAAAAAAAACCCAAACACATCACTGCAAGATAACGAGAAGAACAAAACCACAGACTTTATGATTGCAGCTAGATATGGTCTGGTATGCTAAATGTAACATGTTAAAATTGAACACATCAAGAGGGTAAGATAGGTTTTGATCAGCCACACACTTTCAGACATCTTTAATATCTGACATTTTTTCCAATGGCAATAAAAAAACCCATGGCATTGGATTACACTTTGTGACTGTCAAAGTGACAAGTCATATTGTGAAACATCCCTACCAGTCTTCTACTCTACTACTTGATTCTCTGAAGATACATAATGAAATTAGTTATTTCATTATCTTCAGTCCAAAAAGTCTAAAAGTTGTTTTGCTAAGGGCATCTAGAAAACTACAGTTAAAACTGTCATTAAAGCTGAACTGAGGAAAAAGTGAAAGATGGTGAAAACAGGGATAATTACATGCACTGATCCTCTGTAACGACAGCTTAACTGAGGAGTTTCACTGTTTCTGGAGTCCTTCACAGGAGAATAAAAGATCTAGATTAAAATATTTATATATATTTTAGTGCTTATTTGTGTCATACATTTGACATAGAAAACTGACACAAGACACAGCCAAAGTGAACTCAAACCATCCTATTTCATTCAGCCAAACAAGATTTAACTGCTCAATACAGTTAGCCATTCAGACCATATTTAAAAAATACTGACATATAAGGGGATCTTATGTGCTGTCCCACTTTGGAAGGAATTCAAAGCCATGCAGCTCTACAACCTGCATGCAGAAGAGTTAGGGCCACATCCAAGTTCTCTACCAGCTCAAAAAAAAAAAAAGTATCTCTGCTAGTTTCTCTCAGACAATGGATAAAAGTAATTGTAAATTTCACTGGAGATTTGTGATCTATCTACCTTGCCATTCTGATGAAACACAGTTCAGTTTCTGTGTTACAGACTGTCCTGGGTTCAGCTGGGATAGAGTTAATTTTCACAGAAACCTGGGAGGGGGCACAGCCGGGACAGCTGACCTGAGCTAGCCAAGGGGATATTCCATACCATGTGACATCATGCTCAGTATATAAATGGGGAGTGGGCCGGGGGGGTGCGCTCGGCTTTCGGTGAGGGAAGTGGTGGAGCGTCCAGTTCTGGGTGGTGAGCAGTTGTACTGTGCATCACTCATTTTACATACTCTTTTATTGGTACCATCGCTGTTGTTGTAACTTCTCTTTTTGTGTTGTCCCAGTAAATTGTCCTTACCTCAACCCATGAGGTTCCCTTTTTTTTTCCCTTTTCTCCTTTCTGATTCTCCTCCCCATCCCACTGCAGGGGGGCGGAAGGAGTGAGCAATCGGCTGCGCGGTCCTTTGTTACCAGCTGAGGTGAAACCACGACACAGACGTTCTGTCATTAAAAAGGGATGTCTACCAAACAAAAATACAGGACCTAGCAAACTATACATTTTTAAAAATATTTGCTAGTATGTTTTTACATTATGGTGGTTTCTTCAAGGTGTAAAACTGTATCTGTAATTAATAGCCAGAATTGGGTTTCCTCGGTTTTATTTATTACACATGTTTAAATATAACTATACTAAAACAGAAAGATATCTGTACTGAATTAAACCAAAGATCCATCTTACTAAATACCCTGTTTCAGACAAAGGTTAACTGGAAATATTCAGGAAGATGAAACATACTAGGCAGCACAGTGATACCTCCCTAAAGTGATACCACCAGCCCCTAGTGCAGCTTGCAGCACAGCTTAAGCCACAGTGCTACCTTTTATACAACACAGACTTACTGGATTTTACTTCATAAATTTGTCCTATCCCCTTTTTTATAGCATGTACGCTTTTAGCACCTGCATCATTATCCACTGACAGGGATGTCACAGCTCAATTAAACACTAAGAAAACAGTCCTGTACAATACGTTTCTTTCCATTTAAGATTAATAGAAGACCTGTGAATCAATTCTTGTAACATCTATTTTAAAAATTTCTTCTATTATATTGTATATTTACTGAATGCACTTTTTGTTTATCAACTATTAGCTTGAAAGGCTCAATAAGTCCTTAAGTGAATATCATAAATCTTACAATCAATAATGTATAATTTATATGTTTTGGTCCAGTGTGACACCAGAAAGCCTTGTTATGCCATTCTATTACTCTGCATCCATATTAAGTTACTAATTGTGACCAGAACAGTAAATGACATAATGATGGCATATTTGGAGTGAATTAGAGGCTAGTTTTCAAGACAAAAGGACTGATTCTCTTGAACCTTCCAGTTTTTCTATATAAGAGGGATAATGTTCATTGGTCAGGCAGGGTATCTGGGGTTTTGGCATTTTCAAAGGATTTTCTCATTGTAAAAACATATATCACAGCAACAAAACGTGGTGGGTTTGGTTTTTTTTTTTTTTTGGGGGGGGGGGTCTTCTCTTTTGGGTTTTGTTTGTTTGTTTACATTAAGGATATGTAATTCAAAATTCTACCACAACTAAGAACTTTTGCTTTGTCTGTGAAATTCACTGAAACTTATGCTTTTTTTTTTTCCTTAAAAAAAAAGATGTTCCCAAATTTAAGTCCACAGCCTTTGTATAAAAACTGCATAGAGACATCTTCAGGCCATCTTCAAAAGCATCAGTTTATCAAGTTATAGCAGCTCAGTACTTCAATCAGCTGCACTGGTGTCTGCCTGATAAGGGACCTGTCTTACAACTGAATCGTAGCCCTACAAGCATACATTACAGATGCTGCCAGCTACCTGATCTGTTTTAGGGGTACAACACCACTATATTCAGTTTTCAGGTGCAACACAAATGGGAAATTAATATTGTCATATGGTTCTCAGGCAGCTATCCTAGCTACATAATAGACCCTCATGAAAAAGAAAAGTGGGGACCTTTAATTTCAACCATTTATGTTAAAACTTTATGAGAGATATGATACATGTGTGATAACTCAAAACAATATCATCACTCTTGGGAAAATTTCAGTATTTTTTATTAACAATTTAATTAGTGGTTCAATTCTTAATGTTACAAGTTGCTATCTAATCCCTACTAGTAATTTGCTGCATCCTTGGTAGATCTCAGGCTGATCAACACAGTGAAAGAAACACGAAGAACTTTAACACAAGAATGTTACCGGAAAGAAACATTTTGCAGCTGGACGAAGAATTAGAACTGAGGAGATCAGAGTTCAATTTCCTGCTATGCCACAACCTCTTGCGTTAACTCAAGCAAGTAATTTAATTTCTCTGGCCCTTATGTTCTTTGTTGTCTCACTGATACAAAGTGCAGAACTTAAGCAGGAACTTAGGTTTCTTAATAGTTCTAAGGGAGAAATGTATCACCTGTAAACCCACACATTGTTAATAAAGATATTAATGGGTTAAAACAGAAAGCCTCTGACAAGAACTATGATCATACATACCAAAGGGACAGATGACAAAATTAACAGAAAAATAGGCAAACATGGAATACAGAAGTGAGGGCCATCAAATCCAGCTTTCCACCACCATGGAATGCTTTCAGACAAATCTAAAATGAACTGCCTTCATAAACTGAGTTCTTAAAATAATTTCCATGTTGTTATTGTTGTTCTTATTCTGCTTTTGTAAAAACTAAAACAAAAAGCTTCCACAAAACTCTGTATTTGCTACTCCCATTGGAAGTCTGTTCTAGATACTCCCTCCTAACTGCCAGGAAACTTCTTCCGTATTTCCAATATATTCACAATCAGATAATACCATTTGTTTTTGGGCCAGTACTGAACTGCAACACGCATTGCTCTAGCCTAATATTTATTCCATTTAGTACTTTTGTAGAGAGCAATTTTGTATCATCTGAGCCTTCATTTTATTTGTCAAAACAACTTCAACTCCTCTTGTAGAACAGACTCGCCATTCCTGGCATCGTTGTGGTAGTCCTCCCCCTAACTACTCCAGTTAGAACTAATCTTTATTGGGTGATCAGAAATGCGTGTAAGAAAGGTGTAGAATAAATCTCACAACTTGATGTACAGCAAGACTAACACTTCTCCCTTTGCTGGAAATACCTGATCTGACAGACTGGAGAGTATCTGCTGCTGTACCACCCTGTTGCATTGGTGGCTCAATCACGTTGCTACCAGGTTATAAAGTCATTCTCATCTGCTGTCATTTACAAAGTAATTAACCTGCAGTTCACAGTAAAAAATTGTATTACTTTTCCGTAGCTATATATATGAATAGCTATTATTAAATTTTCTATTATCCAGCCTTTTAAGTAATCTGTTACTGTTCGGATAGAATACAAAGTCATGTTTCAATCCACCCCATGTGAATCCTGACTGTTCTCTAGTTCAAGTATTACTTTAACTCATCACTGTTGCTGTCTGAGAAGCCTCAGAAGGAGGGAGTAAAATTCAGAAAAAAAACTCAGGTCTTTAAGTTTGAATATGGAAGCTCATCCTCAAAACCAACAGAAAATCATTTTAAAGAATTTATAAATGATTTTAAGGGAAACACGGAGCACTCGCACCACTGATAAAAGGCAGGCTTTCACTCATAACTACTTGTGGAACAAAAGCACTACTCCAACCAATTAAGTATCACGAGTCAATTATAGTCAGGCCATGATACTAGAGGATACAATATTATAAAAAAAAAAAAAAAAGAGGTTAAGATGATCACTCACAATTAGTATCCTGGGCAATCAGTAAAATTTCAGACACTAAAAGAAACATCTTTTCCCCTTGAAAAGGGTGTACCACTGGTTTTATAAACTTTTTTCTTTTCCAGGACTAAATGTTCAAAAATCCATAGACAACCTGCTGAACACCAACAGTGTCCTCATAAACAGTCAGATCTGGTCTTTGCTCTGAATTGTCATTCTTTCTGTCTTAATCCTCAACTCAAACCCTGATAAATTAGTTTCTTGAGCATTTTAGTCTTTCTCAAAGGAACATCCTGTTTTCATCTTCTGTGCCTAGAAAACAGTAGCTAAACGGTTTGCCAGAGAAGGTATTTCAGTTCTGCAAGTATCTTCTTTATGGTAAGACTGCAACCCTTCTTCTCTAGTATGGGATTCCCAGTCATGTTTGCCACATCCAACTTTGCATACTTAAAGCTTTTACATTCTCAAAGCAAAAAAAGATGTTTCAAAAAGAAGTTGGTCCTCATATCTCCCCATCACCATGTTTTGACCCAGAGCTCTACCTCGTAATACACCATCCCAAAGCACCATATCCATGCCTGTCCATCAGACGTTTCTCATTTCTCCGTTCCCAAAAGCCCAAACTCGTTCAGAGCCTTTCATCCCCCTGTATACTGCAACAAACCTCTCCCTTTCCTATGCAGCCCCTAATGCTTTTGCACATCAAAACAATCACTCATTTACCAGACTGAGAGCTCACTCCACAAAAATTCATGGAAAGTCTCCACTGGGAGAAAAATAAGATGTGCTACAGAAAAGGTGATGTGTAGCTGCTCTAAATATGTGAACATATTCAATATATATTTCCAATTAGTACTGCTGGATCCTCTCATCAACTCTTAGCTAAGGATAGCAATAGCCTGATAAACTCAGGTTTCCAGGTAACTCTTGGCTTTCTAAATCTAAAAAGCATTGATATAGAGCAAACTTTTTATTTTCTTGCTCTGGGTCTTGCATGTACTATGTCTTCCTTGCAGATCAAGCTGTCTTCTACAGAAGCTCCCAAAATAGGCACATAGTCTGTCAGGGTTACGAACCACCAATCTATACAGTGCTGAAGTCGTGAATTCTCTGAATAACCTTTTCATAACAGAGCCACTGGTTTAGTCGAATTTTGCTGAAACATTTCAAAAGCACTCTAAAAACAAGCAACTGATTGGATAGAATGTAAATTAACATTAGTACGACAGAAAGTTCTTAGCACCAAATATCTGTATGATAGCAAATTTTAAAGGAGTATTTGTAGCGTTTTTGCTTTTGAGGAGGTGTCATAAAACCCAGTAAATGTGGGGTTTTTCTACTAAGACATTTAAACACAGTTTAATGCATGCACTCTTTCCTCAGGAAAGCTGTAGCTAGCACAACCCTCTCTGGAAGACTGCCTTAATAATTAGGGTAAGCAGAGACAAAGACAGTACAGTACAACAGGCTAGTCAACTGTATATTTGTGTATATATATACACACATATATATAGTGTGTATATATATATATACACACACATATATAGTATATATATACACACATATATATAGTGTATATATATATACATATATATATATATATACTATATATATCTATATATAATGTATATTTACAGACACCTTCCATCTGGAATGTCAGAGCTACTCTGAAAAGGTGGCCATGCCTCTGAGACCTAAAATGTGGAGATTACATAGCAGCAGATTTCTGTCCTATCCCTTCTCTTCATTTTATTCATCTCAGTGGATAGCTGTAAACATTAACAGTAAAAACTATCATCCTGGTTGACTAACCAGAAAAAGGTGAACAGAAAACATAAGTGGCAGAAAAAACACCACACCTACATTGCAACTCCCATTTGACTAACATGCTAGAGTGTAGTAAAAGTTTAAATACAGACTTTTATTATTAAAAGCTGAAAAATAATGACTTTCAAGTCTGCGGGTTTTTTGTTTTGTTTTAATTACATCAACACTCTTTAAGTTTTGCTTTTTTTCTGCATGGTTTATTTTTCTACTTATTGGTATGAAAAATTACCTCCTCTTTCAGCGCATGTTTCTTCTGCTCCAAACAGATTTCTTTAGCACGCATCAACTGCAAAGTCTCCTTAGAAACTGCATACTGAAGCTTTTCCATACGTTCCACTGCTGCTGCCCATGCTGCCTTACCAAATTTTTTCTGGTCTGCTCGCATTCGATCGTACACAGCTACAGAAGGGAAGAAAAGGCAGACAGCTTACCATCTACTCTTCAGGTCACTAGTGATTCTACTGCAGAGACAATGCACACATTTGGACCCAAAAGCATACAAAGTTCTCTTAGCAGGGAGCAGTCATTCTACAGAGTACTAAGGTTCAAATCCAGGATGTAAGTACTCTTAGGATTCATGTAAATATGCAATTAGGTATTTGTTGATTGTTTTATCATTGTAATTCCAATTTTTGTTATCCACAGAAGGACCATGCTGAATACACAGTACCTGACCACTTGAACCACTGGTTCAGAATTCTTGACTTAATAAAAATATCTCATTAATGCTACCACATGGTCTTAAACTGCATCCCAAATTTTCCCTGCTTCTGAAAGCACAAATTATCAGCTACTAAAGTCTCCAGTTTCCCTTAATAACTTCTACAGTGCAGTCATAGGTTTAAACAATCTGCAGATTGAAAAAAAATTACAATTTAAAAAAAAATTTTCAGCTTGATCTCAAGTACAATTCTGTAAGAATACTGAATTAAATTTAAATAATATCTATCTTTTCACTCAAAATGCTGGTTGCTTCACAAATCACTTCAAAATAAGTAAACAATTATAATCTGATCTTAATATGCAGAGGTGAATGAGAACCTTTTCAGGAAGACTTCAGAGTAGCACAAGTCCCTTGCCTGATTCAGATTTTCTGTTCTTGAGCTCCAGGCAACATCTAAGCTGACACACATGAGATTTTCACCATTTTTAATATATAGAACAATCACATGATACTGTACACTTAGCTTTGCAAAGCAAAAACCACGGAGGCCACACAATCAAAGAGGAGGCATTCAGTCCCCAGGTGCTAAAAGATATTACATGCAGTTGTTAGGTAATAAAAAATATATGTTCTCATGTGTTTCTCCTCTGCCATCTGTTAGTGTTTTGGTATGGAAGACCACACTGTGATCAGCAGGAGGACAAAAAAACCCCAAACATAACAAAACAGGCAAGCAACCTGTCTGCCAAAGGTCTATGGTTGTAAACAGTCTCCAGGCATTTCATTTCCCAGTGTTTTTCCCCACAATCTTAACTACTGTACATAAAAAAAGCATGTGAACAAAACAAAAATAAATAACTGTAAATACACATTCTTCTTCAACTAACTGGGTATTTTATTAGCTACCTTTGTCGTACTGGAAAAGGAACGGAACTGATTAAATAAATTTAGAATTTGCTCTAATCAAATTCATTCCAACATGCTTGACTGGTTTAGTCACTTTTTCAAAATGGTGGAGTTTCATGTTATCCTTAACTTGGGTTGTCACCGAAAGGAATCATTTTGCAGTGACTGCTTCTCTTGAGGCAGATCTAGCAGTCATGCAGGGAGATGACAAGAAACCTAACCATCCGAATATATTTTCTCCCAGGGGTATGGCTCATTTATCTGGTTGCACAATCACTATCACTAAGGCAAAGAAAGAAACAGCAACCCGCAGCCAAGCAGGGAAGACAGTGGGACATAAACCCTGTCAGTAGTAGCCCATAGTCAAACGAAAAGAGGTGACACGAAACCACATCCTCGGGTGTGTTTGGCCTAATAAACTGATTATTTAAGTTAAAATGGTACAAGGATGAGAGTGCAGATGTACAGGCAAGTCATATGACCTGGTTTTACTGCACCAACTCTTCAGTAAAACTGCTGCATTCTTCAAGCATAGAAATGCCAAGGTTATGTCCATGAAGATTTCTGATTAACAGAGCAGCTTTCACTAAGTAGTCAAACTGAGCTGTTGCTTAATATTTAGAACTATGAAAAAAAAAAAATCACTGAAAGGCAGGGGAGACAGGAAAAGGAAATGAATTGAAAGGTAATAAACACTTACTATGGTGGTCTGCCATATCCAGTACACAAGACAGAATCCATCACAGACTCTATGCTTCCTAAATCCTTTGCAAATGTACAGTGCAGCTAATACAATCACATTGAGAAAGTCATTGTGAAACTTTTATTTAAAATTTCTATTCTGCTCACTTCTGTCGATGTTCTGAAAAAGCTTATTGGTGAAAGATTTGAATAGACACACAAGAAAAAAAAAATGGGAATGACAACTGCATTTTCTGCATGGAGGATTGATGAAAAAAATAAATAAATAACAGTACAATACAGAACATGGCAAACATTAAATAAATTTTTAAAGATCTTTTATTTGATGGATAGGATAGTAGAAAATAACTACCTTTCTGTGTTTTAGCTGTTATTTCAAAGTATTTAACTGTAAGATCTTGAATAGAAAGCACAGCCATGTGGGCTTTTCTCTGCCAATCAGCATCTTCTTTTTGCAGACTCTCAATTCTTCTGGGGCCTAGGTAGTCATTCTCTATCGAGATCTGAAAATAAATCAGTCCATAATTAACAACAAAATTAATTGTTGCTATTTTGCCAACAGCAACGAGTTTCAGGGTGGTTAAGAAAGAAAGAAAAACAAAAAGGAGAGAAAACTACCAGCAAATCACCACGGCTTCTATTCAACAGAAAAAACTCTTCAAAGAGCTCCTTTCTGTTGAAAAAGTACATCCATGGTTTCATTACTATTCTTTCTGGAAGCACAAAAAACTCAAATGTAAATTTGATTTCTCAGTATGTTTTTGTTAAATATCACCTTCAGATAACAAGCATGCTTAGAATCATAGAATCATAGAATCATTTAGGTTGGAAAAGACCTTCAAGATCATCGAGTCCAACCATCAACCATGCCCATTAAACCATGTCCTGAAGTACCCCATCTACTCACTTTTTGAATACCTCCAGGGATGGTGACTCAACCACTTCCCTGGGCACCCCATTCCAAAGTTTGACAAACCTCTCAGTAAAAAAATTTTTCCTAATATCTAACCTAAATCTCCCTTGCCACAACTTGAGGCCATTTCCTCTTGTCCTGTCTCCAGCCACCTGACAGAAGAGACCAGCACCCACCTCACTATTTCAGGTAGTTGTAGAGAGCGATAAGGTCTCCCCTCAGCCTCCTCTTTTCTAGACTAAACAGCCCCAGTTCCCTCAGCCGCTCCTCATAAGACATGTGCTTCATCCAGGCTTTCTTCCAGCCTGAAATATTTCATTCTGAAGTAAATGAATACTCTTCAGTCAGAACAAATTTAGAAACAGGGATGTCTTGGGGTAGTGGGAAGTAGTCATCAACATTTTAGTAGTTTTTTCTTTGTTATAGATAACTTTTTAAAACATATTTTCCTAGTGACTGGGAGTTCAAATATCTTTTCATTGCTAAGACCAAAGCAATTTTATTTTGAAGAGACAACTATCTGAAGCCAGTAAAAGATTTGGAGTTTCTTTTAATAATTAATAAAAATATAGTACGCTCTCCCAAAACTCGGAATTTTTACACACTCTTTAAGTCCCACTATACACAACAGACTATATATCTAAGTAATTAAATATTTAAGCCTGTTCCTGCAACACCAAAGCCTTAATTTTGAATATTTTTCATTTACATCAGTCAAGATGACACCTCACTAGTATAAACAAAAACCCCCAAACCCCAAAGTGCTCATAATCTTCTATGTCACCAGATACTTTAACCTGAAGTTCTAATGCCTCAAATATTCATCTTCATTTCACAAAGCTTCCATCTGGTCTCAAAGAGCCATTCCACTCTATTCTTAAACTACAAACAGTAGGTTTTTAAGTGACTCTTCAGGATCTACCTCTGCTTATCCACTTAGCCCATCTCTTAGAGGGATGATTTTAAAAAGTAAAAATATATAGATGCCTTCTATGTAATTGTTCATTTCTTGAAAAATGTTTAAAGTAGTTTAACAACATATTTTAATCTACTTATATATTTCCAAAACCCTTAGAAAGGCAACAGGCAAAATAAAAATGTGGACAAATGATAAGAGTAATAATTTTACCAGATAGGTTGTAACATGTAATTTGATGAAGCACATATGTACCGTGATTGCCACAGGGAATGCCTTATGAATGGACAGACAAGAATTTCCAAATAAACTTCAAACTGTATGTATGTACCAGTGAACGATGACTGGTGAAGTTAATGCTTTCCATTTACACAGAACTCTGAAACAGCAAGTTCCTTTGAGAAGCAGGATAAAAAACAATACAGTTTAAAGTCTTCCTTTTCTATTCCTTGGTAAAGATGAGGTAATTTGATACTGGAATTTACACAGGATCACTGAGTAATGTGAGTAACATTCTTGTTAGCCATCATTTCTAAGAGAATAAGAAGCCTCAAAGTAACATTTCTTCATCAAGTTTTGCCTGCCAAAACATTATTCACATATGGTGCAAGCTAGAGAGATTTATGAAGGCACAATACAATTGTATCTTTGTTCCCTAGAGCAAGTATTTACAAGTAAGAAAAAAGGGAAGCACCTTTTCATTAACTGCAATCCTAAGTATGTCATCCGTGCCATCACTGACACTGAGGGTATTCATATGGCAAGGCACAGAAAACCCAAAGAAGCCTTTGCTTTAGCAATACCCATACAAGTATGCATATTTATGTGCGACCTTAAGCAGATGATCACAGTCCTGCAAAGCTTTAGAAACTGGGGAAACAAGGAAGAAGATGGAGCTGTAAACATTTATGAGGATGGACCAGTTCAAGGTGGTACAGTTACTGATGAGTACCTTCCCTTTCCCTTTATGCATCTGCAAGCAGCGTACTCCACAAAAGACCACTGTCTGGAAGGGAGTCCTCAAGTAGTTGCATGAACAAGAACAGACCAACATCGTGCCTTGAGGCTGCAGAAACAGTGGCATGCAGCAACAGTGGCAGGCTTAACAAAAGCCTGAACGGAACCCCAGAAAGATACACAGGACAGAAGCATTTCCCTAGTGCTGCTTGAGCTGACCTGCCCTGATGCTTAGCAGTCTTATAGCCTATACCTACACAGCTTCATTATCTAGCAAGACAGTCGAACCCTTAGAATTATTGACCATGAACATGAATAGGTGAGGATTCTTCTTGAAGCATCTTGTAGTACAAGCAAAAGACCAAGGTACAGCTAATGTTCATGTTTGAACTCTGCATTCTGCAGCTTGGATAAGGGACATGCACACTATGTTAGCTTTCTGGTTCTGAAGCCATGAAACGATGAAGGAGGGATGTGCTGGTTTTGGATCCATGCTGAAAACAGCGTTGATAATTCAGGGATGTTTTAGTTATTGTTAAGCAATGCTTACACAGACTCAAGGCCTTTTCTGCTTCTCACACCACCCCACCAGCGAGCAGGCTAGGGGGGGGGCACAAGAAGTTTGGAGAGGACACGGCTGGGACAGCTGACCCCAACTGACCAAAGGGATATTCCATACCATATGACATCATGCTCAGCAATAAAAGCAGGGCAAAGAAGAAGGAAGGGGTGACATTCGGAGCGATAGCATTTGTCTTCCCAAGTAACTGTTATGCGTGATGGAGCCCTGCTTTCCTGGAGGTGGCTGAACACCTGCCTGCTGATGGGAAGTGGTGAATGAATTCCTTATTTTGTTTTGCTTGCGTGCATGGTTTTTGCTTTACCTATTAGACTGTCTTTAACTCAACCCATGAGTTTTCTCACCTTTAGCCCTCTGATTCTCTCCCCATTCCACTGAGGTGGAGTAAGTGAGCAGTTGGGTGGTGCTCAGGTGCCAGCTGGAGTTAAACCACAACAAGGGAGGAGGCTCTCATTGTTTCAAAAGGAATGGCCATTCAATGGGTGAAGACGGAATCCAAGTACCAGTGGGGAACAGTCTTCGACAGGTGAAAAACCCCAGCTGCTTCCTTAAGAAAGGGAGCTAGGTAGGAGCTGAGGATGAACCTTAAACTGATAAGCTTGTTCCCTTCACATTCGAAGCTGTTGGACCAGAGTACGTTGCTTGTCCCAACAACCATTTAACAGCTATGCCAGGCAGAGGCAACTGAGGTTCAAGGTGACAAATTCAGAATGAGAAAGTACAAAAACAAGCAAGAGCTGCAAATGCTCAGGAGATCCAGGTTCCCAGGCTGATTGCTGGAGTTAACAGTTCTTAGCCACAGGGATCTTTGTCACTCTTTGGATAGTCTAGTTAAGTTCAGGATAACACACTGTAGCTACTCATTGCCAGCAGAAGGCATCTCAGACCACTCATGGGGCAGTAGGAGTCAAATGAATCAAAAAAACCGCAGGGAAGTTAACTATCTATCAGCATGCTTGGCATTGTGTATTACATAGGTAGTCTTTTACCTAGAGCAACCAGAGATATTCTCATGCAAGGGAGAAGGAAAGCAATCAAGTTACTTTAATATTTCACTTCATGAGAGAATCTCATTTTGTGGAAAGCAGACTTGTCAGAGAGAGACTCCAGAAAGGTATTCAATAAACCCAGACTGCACTGCATCCTTGAAGACAGGTGCTTGCTTCCCAGCTTTGTTTCTATTAGGGCAATGACTTTCTGAGTGGCAGCAAACTTTAAGTCCCCTTTAGTACCTTGGAAGTTGCAATCTCTGGGGTCTACCTCTCTGCTGCTCTGGTTCTCCCAGCAGGCTTGCACTGTTCCTGCCCAAGCTTACTTTCCTGGGCTTGCCTGACATACACACCCTGTGGCCTCTGAGAGCCTCTCCATTGACTGGAATGTCCTCCAGTGCTCCCTGTGGGAAAAGCAATCTTTTCCCATCCAGCCAGTGCGCTCCACCTGATGCAATTTCTCCATCAAGAAATGTAACAAAGAAAAATGGAGTTATTAAAAAAAAAAAATACCAGTACAAAAGAAAATACTGCTAGCAACATTTCCAAAAGTAATTACTGTCATTCTTTACAATCAAGACCAAATAACTGTGACAAACTAAAAGACAGAGTGCATGCAAACAGCCACTTTTGGCTATGTACCTGGCACACTCTGCGGAAACATGGAAAAGATAGCCATACTGTGATTGTAAATACGGACAATCACCAGTCACTTGAGAGAAGAATTATCAGTTTTCAACTGCAATCTACCTAGAAAATTATTATAATCTCCCAGTTATTAATGAAATTTAAGATTGTCATCCTTTCAGAGCAGGACAGACAATCACCAGAGAAAAACAGGGATGAACAACTGAGACACACTGGTAAAATATACATGGTCCCCTTTGACAAATGGCCGTCTGAGCACTACGTCCCAGTCCAGTAAAGTGCCACTACAGCAAATATATACAAACATAAACTGAATATTATGATTTTATGTAAGTAATATAATTTGGGTGAATTTACATAGAAAATAGAAAATCTTTAATGTTTGTGCTGGTTTTGGCTGGGATAGAGTTAATTTTCTTCATAGTAGAAATATGTTCTAGTTCTAGTTAGAACTAGAATATAAGTCCATGAAAAAAAATGGTAGTTTAACTAAAGGGAAGACCACAGCTGTAATAGGGAGAAGAGCTGGGGAAGAAAGACAGGGAACCTGCCTCTGGAGGCTGCAGCTTATGAAGAATATACAGCAGCTTTCCGTCTCACCCACACCACCTTCATGGTGGAAGTGACCGCTCTCTCTGTTTACCTTAGCTAAGAATTTAAAAAGGAAAAGGGAAACGCATGTGGACCATTAACTAGCAACATGAACAGGCTCATGAGTTTTGAAGACTTTGTTTTCTATATTCTCTTCACTAATTACTCAGCTTGATCTAAAACAGTAACTCTCATTACAGAATTAAAGGAAGCTCCTACGTGCTTCTGCATTCCATTACTGTTTGCAATGCATGCATAACATGTTTATGCTTCATTTTGCTCACCGCACACCTTTATGATGCAAGCATCTTTTGTTTTTATAGTCCATAGAAGAGCACAGGTCATTTTATAGACTAAACAGAAACATATTTTTTAAATTACTGATGTCCATGTCAGATATGACTAAGAGAAAGCACCAAAGAATTGAAATGGACAGAGTGAGGAAAGAAAAACTAAGTGCTGTCATCTAATTGACACTTCTTCTAAACATATATATCTATTTTTTGATTCAGTAAAAATTTATTTTAGTTAAAAATTAAGAAACTCTGATATAATTGAGGGGTTTTCTAACATAAAAGCCTTTTCAGTTCCCTAACACTTCCTCCAACTCACTTTCTCATCTGAAAGTTCCTCATTTGGACTCAATGTTCTGCAGAAAGTGTGGTCTAACAGAAAAACCTCTCATCTCACAGCCAGATCACTCAGCCAAATCTATAGTTTCTCTTCTAGTAATCAACTTTCTCAGAAAAACCATTCCAGCTATTCTTACTTATTCTCTTTCAGAAGAATCCAAGCCTCATGGCCAAACCAGCTAAGATTTTTTTTCCCCCTGACAATGAAACTCGCTTTTGAAGACTTTCATGTTTTGCAAGCTTTATTTCAGATAATGCTTCGAAATAAGAAAATTATGACAGCTTTCACAAAAGTGGTTGTCAGAAAACAAACAAGAAGAGGAAGAAACAGCAGAAGCCATTAACTTCAACACAACATGTAAACATCTATTTCCATCAGCTACTTCTTCAGAGTAACAGAACATAAAAAAACACATTTCTACACCATATGGATATGTTTCTGAAGGAAAACAAATTAGTTCTTCAGAGGAAACAGAACTGAAAGGAGGTCACTAATCTAGCCTGTGAGCAAGTAAGAATGAATCAGAGAAGCAAGACTTCTACTGGAAACATTCTTCTGGAAAAGTTCACAGATTGTTGTTGAGCTTTGAAGGAGTAAAGTAAGTTTATTGTGAGAAGGTATGAGAAACAGGCCTGCAACTATAGGATTTTCTTAAGTTGTATGTAGTACACACCTAAATAAAGAAATAGACCTCAAGGGTCTTTAGTATTTTCCAGGTTCTTTCTGAAGACAGCTGGGACAAGAATGGACAAGACTGACAGAAATAGACTTGGACCAGGTCACATTATAGCTTAGGCAGGGATCTGTCACATCTGTCCAGCTCCCTTTGTTATCCTTCCCCTAGAGAGTCTTGTAATAGGCAGCAAAGGAGAAAACCATGAGATGTAACAACAGTAGGTCGGTTAATTAAAAGAACAAAAAAAAGTAAGTTGAGGTAGCACTACAGATTGCAGAGGCAATATACAGAAAGGAAGCAGCTTCATACATAAAGGAGTGTTTCAGCTCAAACACACAGCTACCTTACTTCCGACACATTCCAAGAGGCCAAACAACCAATTCCAACCACAGCCTGCTGGGTATAGTAGCCAGAAAGCATGCATTCCAGCTTCATCATCCATTCAGGGATTTCTCAAAGTTAGTCTTACAGGTTTTAATTTACCTATGCTCCCAGCTGGTAACACAAACCCAGCACTACTTCCCAAAATAAGTTATAATCCCATATGTACAGCCCCAAATATATTAAGTGAAAGCACTCAGCTGTAAAAAGGACTTTACAGTTTTACTGGTTTTATCCTAATGAATACTGACATGGGCTTTAATGTTAATACATACAAACTAACTGAGATTGGGTGGTCTAGATTCCTTAAAATATCTGGAACCTGGGACTAGTAATACAAACTACAGGGGTTTTGATTATCTTAATCAAAATACAGGAGAACAACATACACAATTCAATAAAGATAAAGACTGCAAACAAAGTAACAAACTAAAAAGCAAACAAGATGTTAGGACATACGGAAAGAAGACTGAACAATAATGGCATTGTACTGCAAAGTGCAGTGGTGAATGTTTTTTCCAGAACTACGGATAATGCTGAAAACTTAGGTATTCAGAAGAGAAAAATCATAGAAGATTAAGGTTATGGCAAGAGTAAGAGGAATCACTGGGATTATTCAACTGTCTTTTTCCCCAGACACATAAAAGTATATATAAAGGAGCATTAAAACTACTAAGTTAAGGTATTTTATACCGGTAATTGACAGAATTAAGGCTAAATTGTGCACCCTGAGTTATGCCTTCCTTATTTATCCATGTGTATATCATAAAAGCTTTATTTACATTTCAGCTTCATGGACTGAGCTTCAGGCCAGAAAAAAATTCACCTTCAAAAAGAAAGCTTCATTTTTTTTAAAAAAATATATATTTTTAATATGACATATTCTACTAGTTTTTTGAAAACTTTGTTTAAGCAAGTGAGCTCAAGTGTTAAAGCAAATGGGCTTGAGTGTTTCTGGACATTCTAGATTCTGCTTACGGATGAAAAGGATTTGAAGGATTTTTAAGTCTTCAGTTAAAAAAACCTTAATATATACAATAGACAAAATTTTAAGTGCGTCCATCAAGAATTCATCAAAATATGGTTGACAATTTTTATACACAGATATACTGAAAAAAGGAAAATAATAAGGACACAAGTATTAGACAAATATAGTATAAAGTCAACAAATATCATGAAAGCTTACAAAATTTTTTTCAGAGCACTACGGAAAAAAAGTACTAGAATTCAAACTATTTACAGATTTAGGTAAACATAGACTTGCAAAATTTACACTCTCATGATGAAGTTTTTCTATCTTTGAGGACCTTAAGCCCCCTTCCTCGCCCTCCACAGCCTGCACAACATTACATCTAAGTCTCTTCCTTCTTTCCTTCTCCTTCCCTATTTCCACCACTGCAAAAGAAAAAAATCATGCATCCCCAGTTTTCACCCTCCTTTACTCTGATCCTTGCAAGGACACACAATTTATTATTTTCTGCATGTTTAACACCCTTTCAGAGTTTTGTCAAGATGCCTTTTTGAATGGACGCTCTGACTCTGCATCTTTCCACACCACTTCCCCCAATACCCTTATCTTAGATCAGATCCAAGGCTGTCCTGGCCCTCGCTTCCAACTGTAATTACTACTAGCAGTTGGAAAGAAAAAAAACATTAAGACCCAAGGTATGGATACATTGATAACTCCCAACTTCTGTTACTAAATGGTTTAGAGGCTTCCTGAGTTGATGGCTAATCTGAATCACTGTTAACAGCCACTGATAGGTCTGTCTTTTTCTGGAACACATACATACTTAGTGTCCATAGTAAACTGTCGAAATTATTGCCATAGAGCATGTAAGGTGTGTTTAGTAAGAATTCAATTGTTTTTCCTTTATTTGCAGGCTGTTTTAAAGCACCACAAGTTCATTGAGGGCCTCCTATTTTTTTTTTAGTATGAGAAAGACTGAAAGAAATCATTCAATATTTTCTTCCCCTCATAATTCATGATTTATAGATCTCTTTCTTATCTTACATGAATTACATGCTTTCCAAACTAAGGCAATCTGATTCATTTACTCCGTCCTTGCACTGAGGCTGTTTGCAGGGAAATACCCTTACTATACTCACTGCTATCCTGTAACTACTCTGATCCTACAGTATGTTTTTGAGAAGGAAACACTAAAACTGCAGCATTCAAGATGCAAGTATACCATTGATATATACAAAGGTGTGATGTTTTCTATTTTGTTTTGGTGTCGTCCCCTCCCCATAACTCAAAACCCTTCTTTCCTCTTTCAAAATGCTGAATGGCAAGCTATTTTTGGAGAACTCAAGATAATTCTCATACCTTTTTCCTCAGGAGTAACAGTTAATTAAGTGCATACAAACATGCATGTATACTTTTGGACGTTGTCATTGCCCTTCTGCACATACATTACTTTTTATTTATTGACAATTTCACCTATATTTTATTATCTAGCCCAGCCTTTTGTAAGGGAACTTTAAAAAAATAAACCAAACAACAAACAAAAAAAAACCAAAACCAAACCTTTTGGCATTCAAACACAATCAGATTTTTCTGCAAGTCTTATTAACCAGTTCTACAGTTGAGCAGTTTTGTACTTGTATTTACTTTGCAGACAGGCAGATTTAAATGATCAGATACATGCCACAGTTTTGTAGTCAGCAACCTCACACAGAGTTCAGTTCCCTCACTGATTCAGACTACCAGCCTGCCTTCCATCAGATCTCCTGTTGAGAGCATTATTTTTTCAGAAAGCCCATAAACCCCTGATTTTAAGTCAGCAAAATGTTTTGCTATGACTTCATACAATAGTCTAGAGGATTTCTAGTTCAGAATGTAAACAGACACTGACATACAACCCTTCTGAAACAGACTTTGAGACTATAAAGACTATCACAGCATAATTCAGCATATTACACCAGTTTCTTAAACAAGAATTCAATAGTTTCAACACAGTTTATGACCTTAATTTGCAAATCCAAGATTTTGCATAAACTTAGATTACCATTTCTTCCCTACTCTACAGGTTTTTCAAAAGCCAAATTTGTTTCACTATGATTCTGGTGATATGATGACACATCTTTAACTACAGGTACACTGAAAGAGACTTCAGAATTCTTTGAAGTGTTTCAGTTTCTCCAGTGCATACAGCCTTAGCTTTTTTTACTAGACATTTTTCATCAACTTGTTGTCAGCAAGTCACTAGCCTGTAACTACTGGAGTGTTACCTGCAAAAGTGAGAGGAATGAAATTGAGCTGATTGCCATGCAAGTAATCTATTCATTTTAATCAGTGCTGGTTTAGTGTCCTCCAATGTGCCTTGTGTAGCTTTGTTTTCCTGTTTTCCACTGCAAGACCACCATGCACTCAAAAATATTACATGAGGCTTAAAAAAAATAAAAAGGCACTGTTGAAAGGCCAGCTCACTAAGACATCAGTTATTCTAGAGCCAATGATAAAAACATGGATTTAGTAATACAGAACTCATCCATTTGATATATGGGAGCAACACTACAAATTGACAGTATGAAGCATTGACATCCACTCCCTTCCCCAAAACATCTTCAGTTGATTGTGAGACTTTTTTTAAAGTAATCTCTCTTTAAGTATTTTTTTAAGTAATTCTGTTTTGCTAGCTATTCTCACCACTAAATTTGTCTTCTCCTTTGAACTTGTTTCATGCTTTGTGAAAGTATTTTTTTAACCAAAAGTTAAAATGTTTAATGCAACATAATTTATTTCTAAGTATTTCATTTTACACAAATTATAGTCGAATTAGTTATAAGGTTCACTACTGCAATTCACCATCAAGTATTAAACCAACAAATAAATCCACATATGGTTGAGGTAGAGCTGTATTTTCAACTATATCAGCACTTGCTTAAAGCAGCCTGAAAGGGAAGCACAACATAGACTAATAAAGTGTTCTACAATTTGAAAAAAAACTGAATTTGATGAATTATCAAGACATATGCTGCTCTAATCTTGTATTTCCAGTGCTAGACCTCAGCATTAGTGTATTTAAAGTCCTTAAAAAATCCTCACAATCAAGTGAATTAACATGTCAGTGAAAACAATGAATATGTATGCAATGAAGCTAAAAGTGCTATTAAATATATTTAATATATAATAACATTTTAATGTTCTCATTTCCTAGAGATGAATTGAGAGGTAATGATGATGTAGTCTCTCACCTGTATCAAGATATTACCAGTTCTCAGTTAAGCAAATCCAGTTCAACTCAGACCTTCAAGAATGTTTGTGTCAAAATTTTGCTGACATCTACATGTAGGTTATGAAACAATTTACCTTACATTTTATCTGTAGTCTAATACCAAGCACATTAAAAAAAAAGGGGGGTGCAAAAAAAAAGGCATGAAAAAAGAAAGCTTCCCGCTGATTTCACCTGGGGTTTAATCAAACACAGTGCCTACTCAACATGACTGAAGTACTGTCCACCATTATAAGACCATAAAAATTCAGAGTAGCAAGGTAGTTTCTTTCCTTCTATGAAGCTGGTGAAAACAACTGTACATACATAAAAGGCTTTGGGGCTTTGCCCATGAAGTTATTCTTTTGAAAGATTTTTTTTTCTTTTGTCTTTTTTTAAATAACCAGATTTGGTATCCTGTATCAAAGAACACTTTGTATCTCAGTCTTAAAGGGCTTAAAGCTTGATCATATTAGTCTGTCAGTAAGTTACATAGCCAAATATCAACCACTAACTGGTCCCTCTCCTCCATACTTTCAGAAGAAGACTGCACTGTATGTGGAGGATCTGACAAAATTAGGATTTAACTATCTGAAATCAAAGGCACCAGAGCACAGGTATCTACTCTGCTGCTTCGAAATTTTGGAAGAAGTATTTCACCTTCAGGTTTCCAGCTACTGATGCCTACTACTTCCCACTTTTCTGCCATGGCAACGTGTATACTTAACATACAAAAAAAAATTGCTAAATTTTCACAGGGAAATGATCCATTTTGATAAATGAAAAATTTGTGGGTATAAATGTGAAACATTTTTAGGATCAAAAATAGTACAGCTTTTTTTAGTTCATTGGAAGTCTGATTTCTAGCAAAAAAAGCATCTTAAAATCCATTTAGAATTCAAAATTGATGCTAGGTAAAATAATCTATAAATATTGTTTCCCCTGTGGTTTTAAGTTCATACTTGTCTTCCAGATTTTTTGAAAAATATACAAATAGCCCAAAACATGTAATACAGCATTTGAATATCAAGCTTCATCAGAGAGTCTGAAATCAGAAGAAATGGACCAGTAACCCTAACAGTGAAATTAAGATGCTAAAACTCACTGGTTGAATGTCTTTACATATTATGACATCTAAATCAGCAACAGTCCAGAAATAAGGGAATTTAAAAACACCTACACAAATTCAGCACAGCTTTTATGTGTATATAAATTACAATACTGTCTTCAACTCCTTTATTATACCTTCTCCAGTATTCAGTGAACATAATTATAGTTCTGACTGTTTGGCTGGCTCATCAGTACAACTTTTCACACTTACCTTACAAAAGGTGTCATACTAGACACATAGAATATGTAAATTGGCTTATATTTGTGTCCCACCCATAAAGGCCTTGGGGCAAGCAGGATTACTCTCATATATATAAAACGTAAGCCCCAAATACTGCTGTGCTTGCAGTGTCCAATTTTTTCAAGAATGCATTGTATCTGGTAAGGATTTTGCCATGCTTAGAGGGAGGTCCCCACGGATTTGAGCAGCACTTAAGAATATTAATCATTTATACAAACAAAAACAGGTTTCTGAAGCTGGTTGCCCAAAAAATCAGAAATATATTACGACTGAAACCATTGTTCTACGGTCAGCTGACTAGTCTACAATTAAGTAGAAATTTTGGCAGAACTCAGTTTTCCAGAGTGACATTTCATTTCACAATAAGCCATCCCTTTCTCCTTCCATAATCTTCTACCTTTTTCATTATGTTTTCCAAAGCAGTATTTAAGTGCTTCGCAATACAGCTTTGATTCCTTACCCCTACTAAATGATCCATCCTTCACACTACATGAGGCAAAATACATCTGAAAAACTAGCATACAATCAAGTTAAAATATATTTAAAAAAAAAAAAGGAAGGAAAAAAAAAAAAGAAGAAAAAGATAAAAAAAAAGACGACTTCTATCAGGGACAACACTAATCTGCATTTTTAAGCTTCTAAATGAACTTCTTTTCTGGGCTGGTTTGTTTTTTTTTGTTTTTTGGTTTTTTTTCCTGAGGAAGGAATCTGCAAAGAATACAGCTGTCCTACTCTAATAAGTCTCCGCCAAGCGGACAGAATTTCATGTTTCTCCCTTCCCTCCTATAGGCTCGTCTCTTGCTAAAAGTTTCACAGCAACAACAGAAATGTAACACCCAGGTGATATATCTTCCAATTTTTATGCCTTGCTCCAAAAGGACAAGACACTAAACACTCTTCCCAAATATCATAGGCAAAGCAATTAATTTCCTCCTAAATTCGTTCTGAAAACTGACAAAATGAAACTGATCAAAATACTTATTAAAAATCCCACATTCTTAAAGAACAAACTAAAGCAACTTCTCCACAAATCAAAAACAGACACCTAATAGAGAAGCGGTCTAAAAACATTAAATAAAGTAATTACAGAAGGCATATGCAATCTTGACTAAATACTGATATTTGTATTCAAGCTTAATTATCCTTGTAACTTATTTTTTCATTTTAGTAACACATTCTGCAGGTTATTCCTTCCTTACCCTGCCCTACATCCAAACTTTATCTTCCTCCTTATCACTCGTTGTATGTAAACAGTATTACATGCTCACAGCTTCCATTTCACTGAGGTAGTAAACATCAGAAATACTTCTGTTATGCATGAAAATGGAGCTAACTCCAGCCTTAAGGCTTTATTGAAACCTAAGGATCTTTGTTCCGTTATTAAGCCTGCCAGAAAAACATATGCAGCAAGTTAACACGAACCATTTCATGCCCAAGTTCTATTTATAAAGCAATTCTTCTACCCTAGCTACTCAGTGTAATATATGTTTTGTCATCATAGATACAAGTACTGCTTTCTTTCAAACAATGACATGAAAAACAAGAGATGGCATCTTTCTCTACCACACAGTACAGATGACCAAGTTTTATAATGCAAAAATTGCCAAGTTAGGAAGAGAACTTAATGTACATTAGATGCAACTATGTACGACTAAAATAACCAACCACAGAACATGCCTCTGAAGTTTACCGAGATTATTTTTTCAGGAAAAATAGAAAATCAGGTATTTTAAAACTGGAATTCACAAGATCATTGAGGTTAAAAAAAAACCCAAAACCGAAACCAAAACACAACTCTTAATTTGTATTTCCTACTCTATATGATATTTACCTTTGCCTGTTTGACAAAAGAACAAAAAAAATCTTTTACTCTGCTATAAATTCAAAGAAAATTGGAACTATTTCATCATGCTTTGAAGAAGGCCTTTTATTAAATGTAGTGTTCCTAATCTTCAACCGTATAATACATCTGAAAAAAATATTCATCACAATTCTCTATGCAGCAATATTTATCATCTGGGGAAAAAAAGCACTTTTAGTTCAAATATCATCACATTATCTCAACAAGTCAGTTTCAGATGGCTGAACTTTCTGAAAAAATTACTTTAGGGACACAGCAATAGCTCAAAATAAAACCAGTTTTGGAATCGTAAATTCTCTTGCCTCCCTCCCTCTTTCTATACTCAAAACCAAAGAAAAGCACTATATTTTTAAATTAAAACCAGTAAAACCAATGTTGGCTAATTGAACAACCAAGCTGAGATAAACTGACATTTGGAATACAGATTAAATGAAACAAACCCATTTTAGCTTCTATGTTACAACACATATCTTGGAAGAACCAGAAGGCTACAGTCTTTATAATCTGCATAAGAACTAATCATTTTATCAAAAGTACTTCTGATATGCAATAAAGATTAATTTGTTATTTTTTGTTAAGTATTTAAAATTAGAATTACTTTTAAATAAAACAAACTTACTCATTATAAAACAGTTTTACCAAAATGTAGTATTCTTCAGCTGGCTGTACTTTTTTAGCTCTTAGGAAAATATACTGTTAAAGTGTTATAAATTATATACTTATACAACAAATTGTATACTTCTAATACACTTTCATGCTTAAGTGTTTCACATTAGATGAAAAGCTACTGACTTCTCATAGTTTATCAGCTTATCTCAGAAAACTAAAAGGAAAAGTAACTTCCTGTGTAATCTTTTAAATGAATTAACACTAGTATAGATACTGTACGCATGTCTCTTCATATTTTATATATTAGTCGGTATTCCCAGAAATCACAAAATTCTAAGTTTCACCTATTAAATTCAACAAGAATTTGAACAGTCTAACAGAGTAAGTTAAGCAGGTAGTGGTTAGCTATATAGGTCAGAGATGTTCTCACTCTTCAAAAGCACTCCTCTGAGTGGAGAAACCAGAAAAATAGGGTCAACTTCTAGTGGAGAAGCCATCACTGCATATACTGCATAATAAAAGTACTAAAGAATAAACACCAGCTAAAAAGCATGATTTCCCCATTAATAAGAAGTTTAGTTACCTTTACCATACCTTTATCTGCTGTCTTCTAAGCATCGCAAGTTCCCTCATATCTCGGAATGGCTGTAGTAAGTACTGGTAGAGCTCCATGGTAGCTTCTGCAAGACTACTGTAGGCTTCATCTTCCATTTGATACAGTTCAAGCAGCTCTACCATGCTTTCCGTGTTCTTATGTTTTTCCAGAAGCTGTAGAAAAAGTGCCAATTTTAGTGCACAGATTCAAACATTCCTGCTAAAAGCAACAGTCATTCAAAAAGCATTTTTTAGCCTATCCTCTTGTATTATCTTCCCTCTCCCACAAAATAATCCCTCAAACAAACAAATAAACAAAAAATCTTAATCCCCACCCACATCTTGAATTTAGCCAGTCAAGGATGAGCATGTCTCTGATAAGCTTAATTCAAAGTGTAGAGCACTCCCATTGATTTTTTTCTTTCCAAAAATCCTGGAAGGTAATGAATATGACCACAAAGCACAAAAAGCAACTTAGTACAAGAAATCCATAACGTAGTAATCAGATATGCTACTTCACACATTTCCCACTTTCAGGTGTCAGAAAGGAATGATAGCAAAGGAGACAAAAGAGAAGTCACATTTTGATTTTTCTGGGCTTTAGGGGTTTTTTTGGTGTTTGGGGTTTTTGGTTTTGCCTGTCTGTATTTTGGACTCACACAGTCCCATTATATCAGTGCAGCTCCAGATACAGAGAACAATCTATATGAATCAAAACAGTGATCTGCGTTTCTGATGATTTTGCCTTCTGCTTTATGATTTTAGCTGAGACAGGTTAGGCATGAAATATCAAACACATGAAGTTCCCATTAGATATTTTTTTAAAAGGATATTATTTAAGTATTATAAGCTTTAAAAGAATACTTAAAGTAATTTATATTTTAATTCATCTCAGAAAACACAACATCAAAGTCCATCCATTCCTTCCTTTATTTCTCATGAAATCCATCTGTTTGTACAAATTTGCTACAATGTATGTTTTTAATTTATATGTCTCTTTTGCATCTATTTTGGGCATTTGCCTGGGCAGACCTCATCAGCTGCTGGAAATCTTTTACCATTTCTAAAAAAAACATTCACCTGTTTAACAAAAACTAATCTCATACAGACATACAGAGTGCTTGATGTATTTACAAAGACAAGATTACCTGAAATTAATTCCCCTCTTAGGTAGTTTTCAAAGTCAAAGTCTCTTGTCCTGTTTATTATCATCTCAAAAACATATATTCATAGTTCAAGTTTATTTAAACTTAACATAAATTAAGAACACTATGGAATAAGCACATCGTATCCTCTAGCTGTTCATTCAAGTTGGATGCCAAGCCCACATGAAATATTCTCAGGATATTCAACTGCATCAAGTATTGTAACTGGAAGATAAAATAGAGGGAACTGCAGATTAGAAATTGAAGCTTTGGTCAATAGTCCTTTGGTGTCTGCTTCATTTATATCCCAGGACAGTCAAGAGAAGTCTTGATTACCATACTGTCTACTTGGTTTGCTCCATTACATTCATGTTACTATGCTGTGTTTCAGTTACCTGGCTGGGTAAGAAAAATTTTCTTTTTCTTCATAACATAAAATTTGATTCTGAAGATTTCCGTAACCCCACTTGGGCTTCCTTTGAAGCACTAAAGATTGGCCAAGATTAGAGAAAGGATGCAGCTCAGAACGCAGAGAGCCTCAGAGTAGCTTTATTTACATGTTCAGCATTAAGATAATGGTCAGATGACAAGCCCGGAAGAGCTTTCCTTCAGCAAGGCTTAGCACAGCTGAAAGGTCTGGAAGAGATGGTGTAGAACAGATGTGACGTTCCTCAGCAGCATGAAGCCATTTGTCATGTTACCTAAACAATTTCACCTAGGAAATTGTTCCTATTGCAAGGTCATTTGCTCCGTCAGTCTGCTCTTTTCCAGCAGCATGTAATATTTTGTGGCATTTGAGTTCTCAGAGTACTGGGTAGTGGTTTGTGGCTTGCAGTCTGTAAAACTGACATTTTATGAACTTTCAGGGTTAAACACACATAATGTAACCTGCAATTATAGGGACAGAAGTCATCCCTGATGCTCTTGGGTTTGAGTCCTAAGTCGCTATGGATTTCAAGCATTATTCCAGCCAACTAGCTGTTTTAACCATGTAGCCTATAAAGCCACCTTCTTCCTCAGCTCCTCTTTCTTGTTGCTAGTGCCTAAAAACAGAGTTGCCATACTCAGGCCTCCTACAACTTCCCCCTGGCACTATCAGAAAACCCTCTTGCAGTCCCAAAGCTGTAACAATCCCTCTGTCAAGGTACTGAAAAACCAAACCTTTCTTCTCAAGCCATGCATTACAAGCAGGGTCTCTATTATTAGCAGCAGTTCTACAGCACACTGTAATGTTAATTTCCTTGTAGTTGCTTAGGCTGTTAGTATCTTCGCATTAAATAAATTTACACCTTTGTTTCATCGTGAAACCCTACTATTCTACTAAGATACAAATCCTAGAGGGCAGCAAAAAATGACAAAAATTAGAGAAAACTTATCACCATTTAAAGGACAATCTTAAGTGATCTCATTCCAGGAACAGAACAATACAATGCAGGGCTTTTTTTTCATTTACAGACCATTCTTAAGGCCTACTTAATAGTTCTGATACTCTGGAAGAAAGCCACAACTTTGCAGAAGTTGGAGTGAAAGTGCCGGGAAATGAAGGACCATTTCAATTTTATGACCATCAGTATAGTACAAAGACATCTTAAGGACACTAAAAGCAAGTATCTGCATATAACTGGTTGTTCAGTGAAAATCATGTCCACCACTGGAAACATTATGGATAAAGTAATGAATTATCACCACATTCCTGCACATACAGAAGAAAAGTAAACGGGCATCATTTCAAGGTCTTGTCCATGTCCAGTTCTATTTGGTCTGCTGCTGGGGTTACCCCAATCTCCAGTTTAATCCTCAACTCCTTCAGAAATACCAAACCCTCAATAAAAAAATACAAGTGAGGGTGGGTTATTCATACAGAATATATATATTCTTAAATTATTAACACAAGGTAGGCAATTATTCTTCCTTCCTAAGGCAATGATACACACAGAATCCACTTCCTGTGCCCAATGAAGAACTTTCTGAATGAAAATGGTGATGAAATTTCATTTAAACTGCAGTTGCCAGAAAAGACATAACAAAACACAAAGACTGATTTGGAAACCAAAGAGCATCACCTCACCTGGTTTGGAGCAAAGACCAAAGAGCTACCGAATAGGGATATTCTTCACAACAGGTAGGAAGGCTACTAGCCTGCCAGCACTGGTTACATACAGCCTCAATACACCCATCCATCTATTAACATGTTCTTTTACAGTTTATTCAGACAGTGTTTTGGTGGAAAACACACGAACATTAACCTTTTCTACAAAGGCTGCAAACCCGCTCAAAGCACACTGAAATTATTTTGTCCTGTCAGATCAACACCACAAAAGTGCTGCCTCAAATTTCACTTGGGTTAAAAGTTACATGAGAGGAAGAAGAAACTGAAGAAGTGTGAAAAAAATCCAGTTTTGAAAAAGAAAAACAACACAGAGAAATTATGACATGTATTTGAAATTATAGTTATGTGCCCAGGTGGCCAACAAGGTCAACGGCATCCTGGCTTGTATCAGAAATAGTGTGGCCAGCAGGAGCAGGGAAGTGATCGTCCCCCTGTACTTGACACTGGTGAGGCCACACCTTGAGTACTGTGTTCAGTTTTGGGCCCCTCACTACAGGAAAGACATTGAGGTGCTGGAGTGTGTCCAGAGAAGGGCAACAAAGCTGGTGAAGGGTCTAAAGAACAAGTCCTACGAGGAGCGGCTGAGGGAACTGGGGTCGTTTAGCCTGGAGAAAAGGAGGCTGAGGGGAGACCTTATCGCTCTCTACAACTGCCTGAAAGGGGGTTGTAGTAAGGTGGGGGTCAGTCTCTTCTCTCAAGTAACAAGTGACAGGACAAGAGGAAACAGCCTCAAGTTGCACCAGGGGACGTTTAGATTGGACATTAGGAAAAATTTCTTCACTGAAAGGGTTATCAAGCACTAGAACAGGCTGCCCAGGGAAGTGGTGGAGTCACCATCCCTGGAGGTAGATGTGGTGCTTAGGGACATGGTTTAGTGACTGACTTGGCAGTGTTAGGTAAACGGTTGGACTTGATGATCTCAAGGGTCTCTTCCAACCTAAATGATTCTATGATTCTATATACATGGTTAAAGGAATACAGAAGCGTCAGAGTATTCTCTCTCACTTTTTGGAATGGATGTGATTACCAATCACCAAGTCTTCACCAATACAGTGTGGTATGAACAGAAGACTGAGACCTTTGATTCTGCTTCCAGACAGAGCCTTGTAAGCCTGATGAAAAGTCCAGGCTGCTTTATTGCCACCAACCTTAAAGGGGCACTGACATAGGAGACATGATACTAAGCTGGCTGCATAGAGGACTTCTCCCACTTTGCTCTATAAAGCAGTCCAATGGAAGCTTTCCTGTTTTGCATCAAAGTCAGCTGAAGCATTTTTTTAGCTGGCTGCCATCCAGACAGTATTCAGACTAACGGATAACAATAACACTGGGTCTAGCACAGAATCCACTGAATTAATAAAGTCAAAAAGCAAACCAGGCCCTCCATAGACTCACAGGTAGTTTAACTGTGTATGTTCCAATTTTCACACAGGCAGTACCTAGACAATACACTATATTAGAAACATGAGAATTGAGCTAGTAACTTTTTCTAAGATGGAGACACTGGTTAAGCTGGCCGAATGCCTAAACCAACTTGGTATCTTAAAACTACTCCATTTTCAAGGTGTTAGCATAATATACATTAGCAGTTTTTGTGCCATGTTTTATGCCCCACTCATGATTAATTCTCAGCACAGACATTCAGTGTTACTGTTCATGTACTTCAACAGTCTCAGTATGACTTTTTGACTTTCACAATTTTTTAATTATATTATTTAAAGAAGTGGGTGGAGAGTAGAGTAACATCCTGTATAGGCCTGACTAGCGCTATACCCATTGAATACTGCATTTATTTTAAGAATCATGTTTCACAGATGTTACATTGTTCAAAACCAAATGAATCCATATATTTTAGGCAACTATTATGCACATAGACTCTCACCAGCAGGAAATACATTTTTTTCAATTTAACAGCACATATATTTGAGCCATATAACAAAGATTATTTCTGTCTTCTGTATTTTTTTAAAAAATATTTTGCTTATAAAGCTTTAAAAGCTTTACAGCAGACAGTGTAAATATGTGCAGGTTGACCTCAATTGGGAGCATAATCCAAAGCTTGATTTAATCATTAAAGAGTCAAGTCTTACATTTCCTTTGCTATTCCTCCCCAAACTTTCCCTGTGATTCCTATTTTATTTTGTGTATTTTATGAAAACATTGCAACATGACACATACCCATTTTCAGCTAAAACAGGACATAAAGATATTTTTCAGTTTCTTCCTAAGCTTCTTCATATTTTTTGAATAATAGTAATTACAGAATACCCTATTTTCCTATGGATTTATATTCCTGGAAGCCTGACAGTATTAGCTGCCATTTCCAGGAAGAATTCTAAAGATTTTTAATTGAAGCGGCATATTTAATAGCACAGGTAAAACTAAGGATAGTTGTTTTTAGAGAGAAGTACAGTACTGCAGATAGTTTTTAGATACTCCATCCTTTCCACTGAACAGCAGTCCTAAGAGTAAAATACCAAACCCCCTGCTGATACACTTGCAACAGTCTGCAATGAGCTCAAGACAATGAGGTCCAAAGAAGTAAAGATCCAGACTACATAAAATTTGTATGCAAAATTTTAGCAACTGAACTTGGACTGCAATTTCTTATATCAGAATGTGCTTAAAATTGTTTCTATTCTCTCTCTCTTTTTAAGCTATCTTTAAACAAACAAACAAGCAAAAAATCTTGTTGATAGCAACCACACTCCCACACATCCCGGTAATGAGCAGGAGTCTAAACTCCATGAAATCTGTACTATAGGCAAACTGCTTTTCTCTCTCATACATGCATGGTCCTGTATTTACATGTCACCTGTTGTGGTTAAAAGATCAAACCTTGCCAGGACATTTAGCTTTCTGCTTGCATGATTGCATTGCCATCAACAATCCTTACATTTGTAGTATAAAAAGACCATTTGCATTATTGTAGCAGGTGAATGCCCCAGTAACGGGCCAATGCCTGACTCTCCAATAAAGACCTAATATATATTTTACTGTTGGGGCAGAAATCATCTAAAAGAATACAAAAGTTAGATACAGAGTTGGGATAGCATAAACAAATTAAGGTAATACTGCCCAGCATGCGAAGTGCTGGAACCAGCATTAGATCTGTCTAACCCCTTAAGATTAAAAGAGGATACAAACGAGTGAATTCCGTATCAAAGTTATTTGGAAACCACACAGTTTATAACTGGTACATAAAGCAATCAACCACCTACTGAGTGCACAAAAATGTCCAATTTTTTCAACCAGGCTTCTGAAGATAGGTAATTGGAAGTGTATGCTGATGCACTGCAAAGGTTATTGTCTGGATTTGGGGGGGATTTTCTAAATGGCTGTTTACAGAAGGACTGAGCTAATTAAAATAATCAAACCAAATGCACACAGAAAACACACATAACAAACAAGTTCAAAGTTTGCAGTTATTCTAAGAAACAACAGCAAACACACATTCACACAAAACAAACCCCCCAAAAGATACTGGAAAGTAAACACAGGGTGTTTAAAACAGAAGAAATAAAAAGGAACAATTCCATAAGATGTATCTTCTAGGCCTCTGAAGAGCTGCTCATCTCAAGTGAGCCACATTATTCCTTTTAAACCCTGTTTAAAACAGCCTTTTACCTCCTTGCAGAGACCCCGTGTACCTCACTACATGTGTGCAAAGATGTATTTGGTGAAGGTGCCAAGGTTTTGCTAGCAGGGATCTACAGGGGTGGCATCTTTGAGAAGCTGCCAGAACCTTCTCCCATGTCCGACAAAGCCAATGCCAGCCAGCTCCAAGACGGACCCGCCGCTGGCCAAGACTGAGCCCATCAGCGATGGTGGTAGTGCCTCTCGGAGAACATATTTAAGAAGGGGAAAAAAAACTGCTGCACAACAGTAGCTGGGAGAGAGGAGTGAGAATATGTGAGAGAAACAACCGTGCAGACACCAAGGCCAGTGAAGGAGGAGGAGGAGGTACTCCAGGCGCTGTAACAGAGATTCCCCTGCAGCTCGTGGTGTTTTACCTGTGACAGTAACTGCTGAGTGATCACCCTTTCCTTATCCCAACCCATGAGCCTTTCATCATATTTTCTCACGCTGTCCAGCTGAGGAGGGGGAGTCACGGAGTGTCTTGGTGGGCACCTGCTGGCCAAGGTCAATCCACTATGAAGGAGCACACCAGAAGGCTAAGATCAGCACACTGCAGATTGCCTGGCCTCTTTTCACTCAAATCAGTGATGTGGCTTAAGCCCAGGAGGCAAGAAAGTACCATGAAGCTGCTCGCTCACTCCTCCCCCCTCCAGCCCCGGTGGGATGAGGATGAGAAATATAAAGAAACACTCGTGGGTCAAGACAAGGACAGGGAGGGATCACTCACCAATTATGGTCACAGGCAAAAGACAGACTCAACTTGGTGGAAAAAACAAAATCAATTTAATTTACTACTAATGAAAGCAAAACAAGGATAATGAGAAGTAAAACCAAATCTTAAAACACCTTCCCCCACCCTGCCCTCCTTCCCAGGCTCAACTGCACTCCCGTTTTTGTCTACCTCCTCCCCCCAGCAGCACAAGGGGACAGGGAATGGGCGTTGTGGTCAGTTCATCACAGCTTGTCTCTGCTGCTCCTTCCTCCTCAGGGGGAGGACTCCTCACTCTTCCCCTGCTCCAGTGTGGGGTCCCTCCCACAGGAGACAGTCCTTCACAAACTTCTCTGGCATGGGTCCTTCCCACAGGCTGCACTTCCTTCACAAACTGCTCCAGTGTGGGTCCTTTCCATGGGCTGCAGTCCTTCAGGCACAGACTGCTCCAGCGCGGGCTTTCCCACAGAGTCACGGCCATCTTGGGGGACATCCCCTGCTCCGTCATGGGGTCCTCCCCAGGCTGCAGGTGGGCATCTGCTCCCCCGCTCCCCTCCATGGGCTGGGGGGGACAGCCTGCCGTCTCACCACGGGCTGCAGGGGCATCCCCTCCTCCCCCGCTCCTCCTCCCCTCCTTCCGCACTGACCTTGCTGTCTGCAGAGGGGTTTCTCTCACATTCTAATCTCTTCCCCTGCTGCAGGTTTCCCCATCTTAAATATGTTTGGGTCGGCCTTGGCCAGAGGCAGGTCCAATTTGCAGCTAGGGAAGCTTCTAGCAGCTTCTCACAGGAGCCACCGCTGCAGCCGCTCCCCTGCTACCAAAACCCCACCACACAAACCCAAAACAATTGGTTACCTTTGTACTTAGGTTAACAGCTCTTAGGACAGTAACAATTATTTTTGTCAAGTTCATTTACACTGCCTACCAAAATGCACCTCATTTCAATACACCACCTGTAATAAAAGTCTGTAGAAAAGTTCAAAAAGAACTGAACTGGGTAAGAAAAATTGAAGTAGTATTTTAATGTAGCCAAGTGAGCCAAAACATTATTTCCATGTATGCATCATTATTCAACAATGCAAATTCTCTCCTCCCACCCGAAATTCTAAATAGAAATCTCAGCAGAACTGTATGTAGATATAAATATAAACTTGCTGGAATATAGGATCATATATAAGGCTCAGGCTTAACGCTGCCAACTCTGACAACAATGTATGGCACACCAGATCTCTTCTGAAAGCTGAAGAGGGCGAGACGTCAACAATTAAAAATTATGTATCTCCTTTTCTGTAAACAAGACTAACATACGTGTAACATCATGGTAAAGTTGCTTTTATTTTAAGATGGTACTTGTCTGATCACCTTACCTTAGTGTGTGATGTGGCTGTGCCACTCCCGAGTTACACTATTATGCCAAATGACTGCCTATAAAAACCATGTATTTGTTTGAATTTAGTATATTACTTAGAATAGCACAGCCACAAATCAGCTACAGAAATCACAGCAAACATGGGCTAATTGCATAGGAGCACTCATTGTACAGGAGTGCTAGGCTTTTTTCTGCTGTTAGTAACAAAGAAATAAGTATTTACATTGTAATATAATTTGACAAATAAACTAGATCTCTTTACTGTATTTCAAAGTTGTTATGGCACTCTGGGACTCCTTCCCTTTGGAAAGGGGCAAAAATAACTAAAAGATAAAGTCACTAATGAATCACTGATCAGTTGGCACATGGTAACTCTGAATAAAAAGACTTCTAGGCAACACCTCACCCTGAAGGCTTGGCAAAGATCTTATTCTACACATGTCCTAATGAGTTCTAAGTCTTTTTTTTTCTGCAGGAGACCAATTCAAAAAAACCCCAAAGCCAGAAGACTCAGAACATACATTACATAAGTGTTCATGCTGTGCCATAAAATATATTAACTTTTGGTCCACAGACCCTCTTCTGTGCTTTTGAACTATGCTATTAGTCAGGAAAACATAGTCAAGAGCCTCAAAACTGACAACTGTCTAAACAAACTAATATTTGCATACAATAAATACATTTACTTAGCAGATATTACAGTGCTACTCTTAAAACCTTTCTCTGTGTAAGGTTTGCAATGTCAGGATACAGGCCTAGCCAAATACCCACTCTGCTAGAGAGAAATGTTCTCTCATGAAAACAAAGGTGAACATTTGATGGGAAGAAACAAAATTTAAGAGGTATAATCATTGTGACTCTGAAGTCAGCTCATGGGAATCATAACAGCAGCACTGAATTAGTACTCTTACCAGCTTTACAATGCATTTGGCATGGTAGCAGATATTCTCAAATGTCTGATAAATCTTATGTTAAGCTTTTTAAATCTAATTCAAAGCAGGTGAAACATTGTGACAATACCAGATTCAAACCACTGGTATGGGTGAATTTACTTTTTAAAGCTAAACTGAGCTAATGGCTTGGATAGGTCAAAGGAGATCCTAGTTCCCACCCCCTTTTCCTCCTCTTCTTCCAACTCCACCCCATTCCTTTTTCCTTCTGCTCTCAGGAGCCCTCTTCCTCCACTGCACTGGCTTTGGTATTTCTCAGACCCTTCAACAAACTAACTGAGCATCTGGCAGAAAGCTGTTTCTGTAGTTTCTCTTGGATTAATTTACTGAGGTTTACTGAGTGGAATCAGCACAGCGCAAGGACAGAGAAGCACAACAAGAAGGAACACAGAGCTGAAAGGGGGAGCATAGAAAGCAATAGGATCCCCCTCTTTCAGCACTAGCAAGCTGATGATTCAGTTCTTCAGCTCCCTTCAACAACGTGGCTGATGAACCACCTTTAAAACTTGGATGACTGACAGATAACTCAAACAGCCCCCTGTGTGAATTCTCAAGTCTGGTGTAGTGTAACACTCTTTCAACCTCTACAGCACCTTACACAGTGGTGAAATCACGGAAAGGCAGGTCTAAGAAGGAAACAGCATTTTACATAACTAAATGCAATTTTTAAAGTTTCTAAGCTAAAATAATGGGGGTTTTTATTTAAAAGTTCAATACAACATCCAAAAAAGCCCAAAAGAACGAACACATTTACAAGCCCACTATCACTAACAAAAGGCTAAACAAGGTATCAAGAAACTCCTGAAATCCCATATCATGCACACTATTTTTCCTCTAACAGCAAATATCATGTAAATAACGAGCTGTTAAATCACTTTCATAACAGCACAACATTTCAAACAAAAGCAATTTATATTAGTATCAGGTGAACACAGACTTGTATTCTGTGGTGTTACCTGTTTGGGTTGGTTCTGTTCCTGTTTTCATGGAGAAATGAAGGGGAAAGGATACACAGTTTAAATGTTATGGAGAAATAAAATCCATGCATGATAAAGCAGCATGATAAAACAGAGTTGAAATACTACATACCATTTATCTATTAATTCAATACTGCAAGTAGTTTGGGATTTTTTAAACTCCTCCCACACAGGGATTTTTTGCTGAATTATACTACTCGGAAGTGACAAAACGGTACGATTTAAAAATCTGACAACTGATGATTATAAACAAATATCACATTACTGAAGGCTGAAGAACTTGGGCTCTGAAGCCACAGCGCTATTTGTAGGAAAATTATAAACTTTGAGAAACTTTGAAAACTGATCTACAGATTTTCTCCGTCAAAAGTTTCACAACTGAATTAATACATCTGTTTCTTTTTATTTTTTTAAATTTCCTTAAAACATATATAAAGCAGTGTTATTTAATGTTTGGTTTGTTGGTTTTTTTTTAAAAAAAAAGCCCTAATCAAAATTAGTTCTATTTTAAGCATGCGGTTCAACTAGAAAACCCACAGAGGTTCCTTCTAACGTAATAATCTATGATTCTAAGTTATTGAAAAATCCTTTACAATACTCTCTCCCTGAAGTAGCTCAAAACAAGTCACGACACAATGCTGTTATGTGAAAAGTTGTGCTACTACTAATTTTAGATGACCCACATAAATTGTCTGTAAGTCATCACAAACAAATGCTAATTGATTATTTAAACAACATTTTTCAACGGAAAAAACCCAGCCATCCAGTTCCCTCCCACCAGTATCATAGCATTTTTTCCAAAAGGTCATATAAACATTTGTCTACTAACACATTTTGTAAAGTACTGTAACAGTAGCATAAAACAAACAAAATTTTCCATTATCATTTAAGAAAGCAGAGGTACTCAATTTACTCCAGAAAAAATAAAAAACCTTTCTGAATGACTGGAAGTGTTTTATAACACCTTTCCAGGAGCAACTCATTGACAAAAAAACTCCACTAAACATTCAAATTTTTCTGAATGGGTAATGTTTGTCTGCCCCATATGTAACAAAAAAAAAAAAAAAATTCCATACATTTGATAACTTTTACTATACAAATACCACAAACAGAAAATAATAGATAGAAAGCAAACCCAGAGATAGGGTCTTACCAGTAAAAGGTTTTTAACTGAAAACAACCTCTGCCAAAATGTTTGCAACTGGTGAGTGGAGTCATAGGCAGATACACCACCAGCGTTCTATTTACATCTACTCTGAACAGCTCCAGATGATGATGATTTTCAAAAATTAACTTGCCAGAGAAGCTGTCTTCACACCAAAACACCTTTCTGCCTACAACTAAAAGAGTTAATCCAAAAGTAAAATCCAAACTGCACAAATGAGCCTCTAATAAGAGGTTACTCATAATAATGGACACAGTTGACAAGCAAGAGATAGCGAACAAGGAGACATTTGTGGAGATGTTTCAAGTTAACATCTACTACTGTGTGTTAAAATTCTCTGTGAAGTTTTCAGACAAACTAATAATGGTTTGGTTTACATTTCAGGCCCAAATTCTTCAGAAAATGGAAACAGGACAAGTTTCAACAACAAACTAATTAAAACAAAAACACACTTCCCTTATTAATTTATACAGCTTATGACTGGAAGATACTATGAGATCATCCAATCTCCTGCCCAACAAATTTGGACTATTTTTTTTATTTTTATAATCCTGTTTCAAGTTATGCAAGGGCTTCAACAATTACTCTTAAAGACTAACCCATATTCTAGCAAATATCACGATGAGACTTCTGATGAGATCACACTATTACTTCCTGTAAGGGCGCAACAATTCTTTCTTCATCATTCTTAAAACATTCCTGTATGTTTGCTATTAAACAGCACTGCACTTAAAGAAGGGATTTTCAGTGAACTGTCCAAGATCTTTGTTCGGAATGGTTACAGTGATGGTAGTACTATGCAAGATGTATGAGTAATTCAAATAAATTGTTCCAATACATATTAACTTTGGCTCCCTTCCTCAAAAACTCTCAATCTTCTAATCTAGATCAGTATACATTACATGATTAAACCTATAGTTGTTGTCAGCCTCATACGCCCCTTCCCTAAAGCGCTATCATGGTGAATACTAGTAGCAGAACAAAACTTCTGGACACTCAAATTTTTAACACAGTAAAACATTTACAACAGCAGAGTATCTTATTTACAAGCTTTTACTACATAGCAAATTAACAGTAACTTGTGATGTATTTTAAAAATAAAGTTAATTTATTTTAACTAGGGGGTTTTCTGCTTGTTTGTTTTCTGGAAAAGAGAGAAGAAACAATATAACTGTTACACTACTGGCAACTCCTGACTACTCCAGTTGCCCATAATTGCAAAATAGGTTCTAGGTGCAGGTTCCTCTACCAAGTCCAATACATGTTCATTTGCTTCTCTTGCTTTTGTATAATACTAAAAAAATACAATGTGGCATTATAGAATAACTCAGAGTAAAATTATACTATCACCAGATGTTAGTAGTTGATTCTTCTCTGGAGAAAATAGAGGAAGAGGATTAAGCCTATTTAGAAGACACTCTCAACCACTAAAGCAACAGGCTCAAGATCCCACAATCCCACCTTACTCTACTGCCTATTTAGCAGACAGCAGTCTTGAGCAACAGCTCAGATATAGATACATAACATCACTTAGTCAATATGTATGTTAAGAATATCATCATTCTTCCTCCCTCTCCTCCTACCCTATCTTCTTTCTCTCTCTACCATATTCCTTATGGCTAAGTTTTTATCTCTTGAAAAGAGAAAAAAATTTTGCAGATATATTTTTTAGTTGGACTGAGTCCTCACTTTGACTGAAGTTCTCTCCAGTAACAGCAATATCCTGGTGGGCTGCAATGGTTTCTACTAATATTAAAAAAAGGAATATTAAAAGCACCTCCTCAAAGAGGAAAAAATGTAGGTGCAGCCACTTCTGAACACCTCTGCTTTTCAGTGCCTTCTTCAGCTCTGTGGTAGCAGTATACATATTGCATATGTATATGCAATAAACATATAAAGAACATAAACCTCAGTGATCATCTGTAAGCAGTGTCTTGTTGTATCATAGAAAGAAATGTAAAAAGATGAAATTACTAGCATGAATCTGCTTACAAATTCTAAACCTGCCTGGGTAACACTATCTCAGCCAGAAACAGAGAGGAAAAAAATGTTACCGGATTAAGAAAGCAGTTTTTAAAGGCATTGATTTGAAGGTAAGACATTCAGTTGAAGAGAAAGAAAATAATACTGGAAAAATTGAGAAAAAATATGCAAGACAACAAAGGTAAACACGAAGAAAAGGCAACCCAACACCATCTCTAAAAACCAAGAAATTAAGCATGCTGTGAATCCCGAGGAGCACAACGGATTACGAGTGTTTATTACATAGGTTGTTCACACCTCTTCAAAATATGCTGGCATATGAAAATGCTGCAGCTGTGTACCAACTAGAACACCTTTAAACAAAAAACAGAGGAAAGTCTACCTGTACATCTAGGGAAACAAAACAATTCAAATTTTGAAGGGGAATATCAAATAAAATAATCTCATCAGCAGAATACTCGCCCAACTACAAGACAGAAATGGCTCCCCAATTCCAGTTTAAGCAGTTAAACAGAGCTTATATTGCATTTTATTTCCTTTTTTCTTCTCCCAGCTATTTGGATAAGGAAATGAACTATGAGACTGGCAAACTGCTGTCTTTAGTTTCTAAAAATTAAATTTAAACTTACTAACTAAGGGTCATACCGAACAGTATTGCTATGTTCTACAGAATGTACTCTTACTTTTCATGTAAGACTTAAGTTCTGTCAAAGACGACCTAGTTTTTCAAGCAGATGTCCTTTTCTTTGTGCACATATAATTTGTCCATATTTTGAAGAAACATATGTTATTTTAAGCATTCTACGGTTTTCAGATACAGCCGTAGTATTTATCATCTACAGCTAGCTCTTGTCAAACTAACAAGGCATTAATAAAGCAATGCATGAGGTCTATCTACATGTATATGCCATAACTGCACTGTAGAAAGGGGAAAAAAAGAAAAAAAAATTACTTCAAATTTGAAACAAGCATCATATTAGGACTGGAAAAGAGACAACACAAAAAGATTGACAAAAAAACCCCAAAAATCTAATTAACCTACAATCAGAAGTCTATAAATCTCTGAAACAATTTGCTGCTACCTATGAAAAAGAAGTAAAAGGGAAAGGCAGCAGAAAAAATTAAACACTTACTCAAGAAGATACCAAATGGAAGAAGGATAAAAGATAAAATATTTCCAATTAAAAGGTGAATAGTTATTTTGCTTAGGACTTAGAAGGTTTTAATACACACACTAAAGAGAGATGGAAATACTACGGTAATGTGGTCTAATGTCCTTTAAATACTGGATTCCTAGAAGCCATTTTAAAGCATGTATTTTAAAATGGTATGTAATCACATCTTAAGACTTTCAGCAACTGTGAGTCCACCATATGATTAAGCTGTTGCATATTTAATTATCCTTGCTGCTATAAGGGTCCAAGAATTTCAAGTGCTATAGCCCTCTCTACCTTACTTCCATATCTTCCAGTAGTATCATGTCATCATCAAGTGTTTAACTCGTTAACGTGAATTTACCTATACAGAACTGTATTGGCTTTGTGTGGCAAGGTTTTGGTAGCAGGGTGGGGGGGGTTACAGGGGTGGCTTCTGTGAGAAACTGCTGGAAACTTCCCCTGTGTCTGACAGAGCCAATACCAGCCGGCTCTAAGACGGACCCACCGGTGGCCAAGGCCGAGCCCATCAGTGATAGTGGTAGCGCCTCTGTGATAACATATTTAAGAAGTAAAAAAAAGTTGCTGGGACAGACAGAAACGGCAGCTGGAGAGAGGAGTGAGAACACGGAAGAGAAACAACCCTGCAGACACCAAGGTCAGTGAAGAAGGAGGGGGAGGAGGTGCTCCAGGCGCCGGAGCAGAGATTCCCCTGCAGCCCGTGGGGAAGACCATGGTGAGGCAGGCTGTCCCCCTGCAGCCCAGGGAGGTCCGTGGTGGAGCAGATCCCCACCTGCGGCCCGTGGAGGACCCCACGCCAGAGCAGGTGGATGCCCTGAAGATGGTCGTGACCCTGTGGGAAACCTGCAGTAGAACAGGCCCCTGGCAGGACCTGTGCATCTGTGGAGAGAGGAGCCCACGCTGGAGCAGGTTTTCTGGCAGGACTTGTGACGCCGGGGGGGGACCCACACTGGAGCAGTCTGTGCCTGAAGGACTGCAGCCCATGGAAGGGACCCACGCTGGAGCAGTTCGTGAAGAACTGCAGCCCGTGGGAAGGACCCACGTTGGAGAAGTTCATGGAGGACTGTCTCCCGGGGGAGGGACCCCACGCTGGAGCAGGGGAAGAGTGTGATGAGTCCTGCCCCTGAGGAGGATGAAGCAGCAGAAATAACGTGTGATGAACTCACCATAAACCCCATTCCCTGTCCCCCTGTGCCGTGGGGGTGGGGGTAGGTAGAGAATCCGGGAGTGAAGTTGTGCCCGGGAAGAAGGGAGGGGTGGAGGGAAGGTGTTCTGAGATTTGGTTTTATTTCTCACTACCCTACTCTGGTTGATTGGTAATAAATTGAGTTAATTTTCCCCAAGTTGAGTCTGTTTTGTCCGTGATGGTAATTGGTGAGTGATCTCTCCTGTCCTTATCTCGACCCACAAGCTCTTTGTTATATCCTCTCTCCCCTGTGCAGCTGAGGAGGGGGGAGTGATAGAAGGGCTTTGGTGGGCACCTGGCGTTCAGCCAGGGTCAACCCGCCACAAGAACACAATTCAGAAACTCACTGAAACACTGAAAAAAAAAATATCTGTGTGACATTTTTTTTTTTTTTTTTCCAGAAAAGGGGATGGGGGAACTACTCCATATTTAATTCTGTTTATATGAAAATGTATCACAGTATCCTTACTATTGGGTTTGATGCTTGCAGAATGAGTCAGGTGTGAACTTACAATGCCTAAAATGACAAGCCTTTAAAATATTTATTAACTTAGGACTAGTTTGTAACAACCAGAAATAACCGCTAATAACGCCTGCTACAAATTAGATAAATAAAAAGATGATGGCTGACAAGGATAAACACTGAGAAAATACCTTTGGCTGGACAGCAACAGAAGTACTAGCCAGAGTACTAATAATCTTGTAGGTATCTCCTAAGAACTTGGAGGCCACTTGCCTGTTCTACAGACCATGCCCTACAGCTGCTGACACACTATATTTTGGTTAGTACTAACTTACAGTATTGGTTCAGTACTTAAATAGCCTATTTACAAAGTATTCAGAAGTGAATCACAACAGTCTTACTGGAAACAAGCGTTAACACTACAAATAACGAGTACATAAAAAAAGCAGCATTCAGACAAAAATAGCTTGGATTTCCAGAATGCTCAGCATTAGTGTTAGCTCTGCTCTGTTCATGTCAACAGGAAAAAAAAATCCACAGTATATCTTATTTTAATCCTCTGTGCTCCCAAAGTTAAATCTGAACCAGTGTTCCCTTCTTTCCTCAGACACCTTATGTATCTTCTAAATCTATATATTGCAGTTAATATACAGGATTCAGTTTTCTTTGCTTCTTGTATAGAAAGATGTTACATTGGTTTTGATAGAAACACTACTGCTAACATTTTTTTGTGTTACTGGAACACTTAATACTTTTTTGTAGTGTTTTGCATTATTCACTTTTGCATTATTTTCAAGTTGGATGTTGAATCTCTCTTTAAATCACATTGTGCCTAGCAGTAGATCATTGAACAGCAAAAGGTCACCTTATCATTGGAAAACTCGTATTTTTGGTACAATGCCCCACTACCTACTATACACACATTTATTGTGGAAGTGAACGCACATGGCCAAAAGCAAGGAAATAAAATTCTCCTAGTTACTAAGATGATCTGGAATATTATTCTTCACTAAAATATAGAACAGATTCAACAAAACCAAAGAACAACCTGCAGATATTATTTAGCTTTTTTGATGTAAACAGAAATACGTGATAACACCCTTGGAAAGCAACAAATGTGAAATTCCATGATTTATAACTGAACCAATTCCTTAACAATTTGTGTGATGTGACAAGCATATTGCATTCACTCAAAACAAAAAAACTTGCCTACTAAAGCTGTGCACAAGTAATTTAGAAAAAAAATTGTATCCATACTGATATAAGAAGAAAATAAAGTGACCATACAGCTTTCTGCCAAAAACCTACATTTTCTTCTCATAGAATTTGTTACTGTAACAAAATAGATAAAAGATTCTTATTTTTCCTTAGCCTTTCTAGCCTTTTGAATCAGAAGAAAATTAAGCCAACCAACACAAGATAAAAGTTTTCAGGGCTATTCTTGTGCTTAGTAAAATATTCCACTATACAGGGGAAGGAGATTAAAAATAGCAGTAGGTCCTCACTCTCAAGGCAGTCTTAAGCTAGCCACAGAATTCTTCAGAATTTAATTGTGCACTAAAAAGTGTTTCTGAACTTTTGTATCAAAGCAATTCAAAAGAACACACACAGAACAGAGATGCAAAATGGTCTTCAACAGTCTGCATGCAGACACTAGAATTCATAGATTTTATAGAGCAACAAGAAAACAAAAGCAAGCCTCTGACTAGTTTTATGACTGGTGTTCAAGGTCCTATAGACTATCATCCACCAAATTTCAGACTACCATAGCAATTAAGAGCTATAAGGGACAGGGAGATTCACAGGTGCCATTAATTCAAAGATGGTGAATAGGCATGCAATGTAAAGATAGGCTTCCCAACCTCACAAATCGCTATGCAAGAGCAAGTAAAAGGATAAGCGTACAATGGAATATGTTTGTTGGCATGACTAAACCACCAAACCCTCTTAATCATAGGAAAACTGTGACTACATTCAACCTTTTGCCAACACAGCACTGACAAAGAGACAGACACCATCTCTGATATTATTATACTCACAAAAATTTATAAGCATGTACAGTTAGCCTAGAAAAACTCCTTCCATGTTATAGGAGGAACATAGACAGGAAACTGGCGGGAGCAAGCATACAGAGGTGAACTTCTGCCTTCTATAAGCAAAGTCTGAAATTTTGGAAATACTGGCCAAGAAGCTGGAATCCCAAATAAGGATTCAGTGATATCTCCTCTGTTGAAGTAACAACATCTTTGTAGCTGGCATTAACCGATTCTGTATCCCATCTCCATTTGGGAGCTTAGACCTATAAGTGAGCACCCAAGGAATTTTTTAAACAGGCATAAACTTAATGAACAAGGGCTCCAAACAAGTGTTAATTGGTTTTCAAAAATGAGGTAGAACAGTATTTGCTCCTTTAGATACAAGTTTTTACTTTAACATAAGTTAACATAAATTAAATTCCTGAACTATTCCAGAATAGTTTTATCTGAAAAAATAAAAGATGTGCTATTCCAAAACTGCAAGTTATGCAGAAGAAATTAATTCCAGGTCACACAGTTCCTCTACAACTATTTTTCTTTCTCATCTTGGATATGTTTCTACTTGCAACATTCTTCTGGCTTATTAAAGGTTTATAATTGAGACAGAGATAAAAATGACTACTACAAAAAGCAACAATTATTAACTGCTGTGAAAATAAACTGGCTTGTGTGTAACTTATGGAAAGCAACAGATGGCCAAGTAGGGGATGCTGAAACAACGAACACAAGAGGTTTTGTTGCTCACTTTGCTTCTCCACCCCAAAGAATCTAATCAACAGAAACTGCAAGCATTTCTCAAGTAATATTCTAACTGCACAGAGGAATCTCTCCTGGAAAAAAGAGAGAGATGAAATAATTATAAAGAGTAGAGGCATATTTTAAGATGTTAAGCCAAGGTCTTACTGTTCTAAACTTGTTTTTTGCACAATTTTACATTAATGAAGACCCTCCATATTCCTTATGCTCTTAGATACCATTTCGGTTACCAGTGCTGCTCAATCACTTCCCCTCTTCCCCAAAATTTCTTGTAAGAGGTAAAATTGTTTAAACTTGCAGCCATTCAACATTCCTGCAATCAGCTAACAGGCAGAATCAGCTAACCAGAAGACTTTAAGCACAATGGAAAAGTAAATTGAAGTGTGAGATGAAACATGGATTCAGTAGGTTTTCTTTAAAGTATGAAAAACCTTTACTTCAGAAATACCAAGCAGCACCCATCATCCATTGCTTCATTTCCTTAGAATTGCAATGACAAACAATTTCAGTATTTGCTTAAAAGAAAGACATTTCCTGTGGACCAAGTAAACCACTAACAGGTAAGGAAAAGAGAAATCCGAGAGCCAAGAGGGAAAGAGCAGGTCATTCTATTAGTTTCTTTTCTTAAACATGAACTACCTTTAATTAAAGGAGGATCAACTTACACAACTGACAGTGACAGAAGTACAGCTGTACTGACTTCAGGTACACTAGTGGATGTGTTACCATGGGAAAGGAAGGTTGTATGTAGTCAAATACACGCATGGGCTCTGCCATTTTGTCTGCACCAAGTTCTGAACATAACAGAGAACGAGATGATGTAGTTTAGAGATCTTGATGGATAAAGCTTGCATCGCCTATTGATAACTGGTTTCTTTTTTGCCAGTAGTACTGGTGCTAACAAAATAGAAGTTGAGATTCTCCAAGAAACAAATAGTTCTTGCTCAGTAATTCCAAATTAGTCTTTCCTCACAGACATCACGTGCTTTGAGTTAGGTACCCAGTTCCCAAACTCCACATATTTAACAGGACCTTCTCTTGTCATGCTCAGCTCCTTCTAAAAACTGCTGAGCTGAAGGCTAAGTCAATCCAAGAACATGCTCCCAAGCATTCACGCAGTCAAACAAAAAAGCAGAAGACAACATACTTTCATATGCTCTGGACTAAAACTACTGCAGGAAGACTATTAGACTAATTACCAGTTGTATACCAAAAATAGCGAGGATGAATTCAGCCCTTTAAATAGCCATGAAGAAAAAAGAAAAATCACAACGATATAACCTAACACAACAGTTTGGAAATAAACTTTTACCTGACAATGCTACACTTGGATGGTCTTGTGATTTCATCATTGATAAAACAATTTTCTCATACTCTGTAACTCCAGTCACTAAGAAAAAGCTCAGCCTGAATCCTACAAAGACTCAATACTATGTCATCCAAACAGACAGCAAGCAGATATGCTCATACTCCACCAAGGAAAAAACATTCGCCACCACACATTTTTGCACACACAACATCGGAAGGATATATGCAGGCAGCTGAAGCAGCCAAACTTGACCTATACCCATACAACAGAATTTAGGTGGTGTTTCCAAAAATAAATTCCATAACCTGAATCATACACATTGTCACACCTAGATAGATCCTGGTGGTACATTCTGGACGAACACACTGAAACATAAAAACAAGCATAAAATTTTCCTTTTACACTGGGGAAATCTGTGTCCTCCTATACCTCAGTCCACAAAGATGTGAAAAAATTCTCACACACCGATGCTACAAGTTAGTTAGCAGAATAACCTCAACTACTTTTGCCTAAACAGTGTATGGTATGAGAAAGAGAGATGGCGTGTCCTGAAACATCCAAGTTTTGCCAGACATCAGCAATGGCAACGCAGTAAATACTCACGAGGACCAGACAGCTTGCTTTTTAAAGTCCCAACTCTAAGAACTTACAAGCTGAACAAACGTTGTAGTTACTCCAATTCCACTGGAAAACATCATCTCACTTGAAACACCAGATTCAGCATCCAGAGCCTGTAGGAACCTAGAAATTTTTGGCCTCGAGTGCCTAAATTGTACTGTCAAAATAAACACCACATGTTGCTGCTCCCACTAAACAGAACAATTCAGACTCCAACACATCCTGGTGCAAAGCAATGCAAGAACAAAAATCTGGTAGCAAAACCCTGCCAAATCCATCAGCTACTCGTCCGCAAACATGTACATTTGATTGCACAGAATAAAGTACTGAGCCACAGTTAGATGACTAGGAAAATCTGCACCCTCTTAAATCCTGGCCCTAGAGACCTTGGAGAGGTTAAGCCTCATTTTCTTACAAAGATTCTCAAAGCTTTGTCACAAAGCAAGGAAAAGGTAACACCAAGGCAGAGATATCTGGACCATGCGATAGCCTCACCTCCTGGATTCGCCTGCGGGCCCGCTGCAGCACCTCCTCGTACCCCTTCTGTCGCAGCTCACTCAGGCTCTCGTAATACTCTTCGGGGTCGTCAGTCTCGGTGAAGAGCACCTGCGAAAGGATCTTCCAGCCGCAGGTATCCAAGCTGTGGACCAAGTAAACTTGCAGTTTGTAGCAGAGAGCGTCCATCTCCTGCTCGGATAGCTCCGGGGCTCCGAACAGCACCGTCCACATGCCCGAGGGCTCCTCGGGGAAGGCAGGCAGGTAGGGCTCCAGCTCCGAGTTCACCGAGCACAGCTGCTGGTGCACAGCCCGCAAGTCTTGGAAGGAGAAGAGCCCGGCCCAGCTGCACTCTTCCCCCGCGGGCTCCGCGTCGGGAGCGGCCGGCTCGGCTGCCTGCAGCGGCGAGGGCGGCGGCGACAGCGCGGCGGCCGCCTCCTCCTTCCCCAGCTCCAGCACTTCTATCTCTTCGGCGGCACCTGCCGCCTCCGGGCCCCGCTGCGGCCTCCGGGCCGGGCCGCTCCTGGCGCGCAGCGGGCTCTTCGGCAGCGCCTCGGCCGCCGCGCCCCGCTCGCAGCCCCGCAGCCGCGCCTCGGCGCGGGGACGCGAGGGGCCCCGCGGCGGGCCGGCGTCCCGGCGCGCCGCGGGGCTGCCGGCCTTGGGGGCGGCTCTGGCCTCGGGGCCGGCGGGGCCGCCGCGGCGCAGCTCGCGGGAGCCGCTGCGCTGGCGCTGCGCCGTGCGGTTGTGGCAGGTGATGGCGAACTTGCCCTCGATCTCGTTCCAGGCCACAATGAAGACGAACTTGTGCTTCTCCCGCTCCTGGAAGGCGTGAGGCCTGACGGCCACCCAGTCGGCCTCCAGCGTTTCCTCCAGGGCGAAGGCGGACATGGCGCCGCGCGGCTTCCCACACACACCCCCCACCCTCCCCGCTCCCGTCCCGTCAGCCGCCCCGGGGCGCGCCGGCCGGCGACGGCTCCCCGCAGCCCCGCCCGCCGCCTCACTGCCCACCACCAGCCATCTTAGCGGCGGGGGGGACGGGGAGGGCGCTGTGGGGGCAGGATGCGCTGGATCCCCACCGGAGCGGCGAGGGAGGCTGGGGGTGGGGAGGGAGGACGGAGAGGAATCACCTCCTCTCTGCTCGGAGCCCGCCACCGAGGAACCCGCCGCCGCCTCTGGTCACCGACCCGCCGCCGCGGCGGACAATGCCCGGTGCCCCCGCTCAGGTACTTCACGCGCGTCACGTGGGGCAGGATCTGTTTACAAGCGGCGGTGGCGCTGCGGCAACTCGGCGCGGCCCCGCCCCGCGGCCTCCCGAAGCCCCGCCCCCCGCGCCGCCTCCCCCGCCGGCTGCCGCCCCGCTTTCTCCGGCGGAGGAAGGCGGGAGGAGCCTCACGCCCCGCCCCGCCCCTTCCCCGCCGGCTACGCTCTCGCTCTCCCTCCCTCCCTCCCTCCCTCCAGCCTCGCGCCCCCGTGGTGGGCGGGGGAAGGGCGATGCCCCGCCCCTTCCCTCGGACGTAGGACGAGGCCGTTCGGGCTCCCCGCGTTGCATGCTGGGGAGGGCACGTGCCGGCCCGCGGCCGCTAAGGGCGGGGCGGGCCGGGCGCAGCGGGCCCTTCAGGGCGAGGTCTGGCAGCTTGGCCGTGCCGGCGCCGTGGCTCCCGGGGAGGGGCTGGGGGGCAAGGGCCTTCGCTCCGGGCAGCTCCTGAGGCACCGCTGGCTTGGCCTGCCGCGCCTCTGGCCGCACTGTCAGCTCTCAGTCACCGCCGTGGGGCACGCTGGCCTCAGCGGTCCTGCGCTGCTGCTCCCCTGCCCGCTCCCCGGTGGCCCGCAGCCAGTGCTGCTTTCCAGGGCCCCTGCCCCCAGAGTGGCAGGAGGTTTTTAAGTGTGGAGGTCCATCCTAGCAACAAATCCCCTCGCAGGGAAATGGTATCTGCGGAGGACTTGTTTCTGCTTCTCCTGTAACGTGGTTTTCTGTGTGGTCGCAGGGAAGGATGCGGTGTTTCAGCAGCTTGTTATAGCTGTGTGACTTAATTCTGACTAGAGATTGAACCAAAATACTTCAGAAGTCTGTTACCAAGAGCGCTAACGGCATGCTATGCAGCAGGGGTTTGCACTTGCGGTCAGGCTGCAGAAGAGTGCGGTGTCTGTGACGACACCTGGAGACAAGGGCATGCTCTGAAATAGCCGTCTTGGGCAATTGTGTATTTTTATAACTGAAGTTGACTGCACTGAGACGTGGCGCTTTATGCTGATGTTGGCCAGTCCTACTTGAGAATTGGTAGTGCCTGCAGTGCTCTCCAAGGTTTCCAAGTGTATCGCAGAGCACGTAGGTTACAGTAAGCCAGGGCAGAGAACTCTCATAAGCATGTCTGAAAGGAATGATTAATCACCTGTGATTCCAAGGCCAAGGGCTGGTTTCCTGGTGCCCTTCAGGATATTCCATTTCTCCTCTTGTATAAATGGAAAAAAAATATTTCTTACTATAACAGTCCCAAAATACTTGCATCAAAAATGAGATCAGTAGACGATATGCATTTGTCCATCTGTGATATCGTTGTCCTGCTCCAAATTAGAGGAAGCACTGGGGAAATAAAATGTTTTCATTTGCGTTTGCCAGAGAAGTAACAGTGAGTCACATCTTTTTTCTAAAGTTACTGTATTGACTAGCATCCTGTGTCTGGAGGCTGAAGTGTTTTAGGAGGGCCTCTGGCGATCCAAACATTCTCTGGTCATTAACAAAGCAAACTCGTATATGCAGGAGAATCAAGGTTACGTCTTGAATACCCCAAGTCACAGCTGTCAGAAAAAAGGAGGAAATTATGGTTCAGCAGCCAGAAGAAGGACCACATCTGTGTTCTAAAGCTAAGGGTGATGTGTGCTGTACATCTCAGAAAGCAGCATTCTTTCCTATTACCATAAATTTAGGAATCAGATCAAAGCACCTTTGAAATTATCTGGAAATTTTGATTATACCCCATGTAGAAGTGGCCAAGAAAGCAAGCAAAGAATACATTGGTGGAGGAAATATAGTCTCTTTCTGTTAAGTATTCAGAAACAAATTCTCAGGAAATGAATGTAAGCAGCAATCCAGTTTTGTCTGTAGTAATGCATGAAAGAAAAATTAAAACAATGAAGATGCAACAATATATCTATATATATATATCTCCAGGCTTAAGAGAATTAAACATGGATTCAAAATTTCTCATCATTACTCAAAGGATCAGAGTCTTAGTATTTCAGGCACATTACTGTAGAGGCTGAGGTCTTTGAAGCAGTGTTAGCCTGGCTGTTCTCGGATAGCAGAGGGGCAAGCCGGTACGATTTAAAGCAGATTATTAGGTAAATGTAACATTTGGGAGCTGGCTGAAAACCAGTCTGAAAATCACTCAGCTACAATCAAGTTTCTGATAGGCCTCTTTTCATGCAGCAGAAAAGCTGTGCCATCAGCTGTTATATTTTGCCAAAATTGTACCCTTCCAGAAAAACCTGCAAGGCAATAGCAGTTTTTCAAAATCACATTATCAAGGTACACTGAATAGCCTTCATAGTAACTTCTGTGTTAGGGGACAAGCATAACTTGTTATTCATAAAAATATAAAGGGCAGGCTTTTCAGATGTTGGTGAATCGTTCATAAGGGTGGTTAAAGGAAATACATCACTGATTTCTATCAAATGAACCAGCAAAAAATTAAAAGTACATTCTTAAAGACCTAAATTACCTTCTGAACAGGGCTTGTGATGGGGTGTACTCTTCATCACTAAGCAGAAGTGGCTTAGGTAGCACCCAATCAGCCTGACCTGTGGTTGATTCCCACACTTTAAAAAGGTGACAAGTTTGCAGCAACTGAAAGTACTACTGGGGAGTTTCTCTGAAGAAAACCCAAGCTGTCTGGAGACAAGGGAACTACTGCCATGCTGCTGCTGAGGACATGGCACTTCAGCACATGAGGATCCCATTGCTGTTGTGTAAATTACACAAGTGAGAGGCCTAGTTAACCTTACCAACAGGGCTGTTAGGAGTAGCAGCTAGTCAGCCGACAAGCTGGATTATTACATTTTATAGAGCCAAAGCTTTTTGAGAGCCACAAGCGTCCTGTCGCTAGTGAGCTGAAATATAAGATTAGGAATTCAATTGATGTCCTATTTTTTTTGGTAAGAATTGGGTCAAGTGCCAGAACTTTTAAGGCAGGGAGTACTTTTGAGTCATTGCTATCCTTGGGCAGTCTCCAAACAGTGATATTTAATAAGATCTTGAATTAGTAAGCCAGTGAAGAGTAGGTTTGCAAACTTCCAGGAGTTACTCTGTGCTTTTTCTGCCTTGCTGTATCATTTCCCTGAGCCTGTATCTGCTGGTTCTCAGACATGAAGTCAATTCAGGCCAGTGTTGGGAGAACAAGGAAATTACAGAATCCAAATTTAGCTCAAAAAGTATCCTTGCCTAGGCAGATCTGTACATAATAAATGCAGAACCGGGCTGATGATGGGATGAAACCCTATGGAACTGCACGTATGTACTTACTTGCACGCATGAGGTGGATTAGTAATTGCCGGGTGGAAGAGGTTGGGTCCTCTGTAGATTGAATAACCTGAACCACTGCAAAGTGATCTCACCCAATGCTGCCTAAATTGTCTTCTGCATGCTGATGTTGTGAACAAGAACATAAATACTCCTCTAAGTGTACAAACATTCCAGCACCTAGTATGTGACTCAAACAGCATGCTGCAGGCTGAACTGAAATTATGCCCTTCTGGATCTGAATCTTTGAACACCTTGGGTAAACTAGCTTTAGTACAAAGAGGTTCTGAGAAAACCAGGTCTCGTCTGGGAAGCCTGACTTAAAGTTTGATCAATTCCAAATGACTGCTGTTGCAAGATGATTTCTGTCCAAATACAAGACTCTTGTATTCTCAGTTAACCAGCTGCGCAATTCCTTACAGTAGTCGAGATGAAGGGGGGAGGATATTCAATAGCATCCTTCAAAGTACCGTAGTGTCAGGAGTATTTTACGTGTCCTGAAATTGCTATTAAGTATTGTGCTTAACACAGCTATGCTGGACAAGCATTTTTAATAGGTTTCTGTTGATAGTATGATTCAAATTTTAATGTGGGCAAGCCAAACAGCAACGTCTGTTTGTTGTTAGTGGGAGTCGTTTTTCTGGCAAAAGTTTTAAGAGTGTTTTTGAAAGTCTGTTTGTGTGAAATGAGTCAAGAATCTGGCTGCATGAAAGCACTGTTGACTTTGTGATGGCTTAGTAGCAATGAAACATCCACCCAAAAGTGTGCTTTCTAGTAATAGTTATAGTTATATCTGCACTTGAAATTATGGAAATGCCTACCCTTAACAGCTTTGGTGTAAGAGATTTGCGGTAGTTTCCAAGGACAAGGAATTGCATTGTACAGCAGAACCAGTATAGCTACAGTGCATGTGATAGGCCATCCATTTTATAGAGGAAAACTGTATTTGGGTATTTATGCTGGCTCTAAACTGAAGAATTTTCTGCAACCAAATATTATTGCAGTTTTAGAACATGTGGAGTTATTACTGTGTGGTAAGCTTTACAAATGTGTGATAAAATGAACATGTAATCTCTCGCTTACTGCTGAAAGGACCCAGTATTTTAAATAGAAATCAATCTTTCCTTGAAAGGAATCATTCATAAAAGTTAGTCTTCTCCCTTTTAGTCAAACAAGTACACTGGCAAAGTTACTTTGTCTGTTTAAGTGAAAGGCAGAATTAACTTAATGGAGTAAAAATTACATTGATAATACTCAAGAATCCTGCTTTGAAAGCTCAGATAATAAAAAAAAGTAAGTTTCCAATTTAAACTTGCCATCGTAGTGGGAAGATTCTAAGTTTAACTAATAAGAGTGTTACTAAATTGCATGAAAGTAAGTTAGCAGTAGTCTCTGTGGTAGATAAAAACCAGTATGTAACAAGAGAGACAATTGCAACAGTCTTGTCTTGCAGGCTGGATGATTTGGGAGCGGTGGTACTTGCAGCTCTCTTTGGTGGTTTACAAAGCAATTCGTCAACTTGTTTGTTTACAGAAACCATATTCTTATGGGCTCCACCCAAGTACATGGGGATAGCGAGAATGGTCCTGATGACAGAACAGTTTGTAGCTTTGAGAAATATAAAGTGTTTTAAAAGTACTTTATTTTTGTTGTAAGTGCAAAAATGCAAGAAATATTTCTAACATTAAAAAAACACAGAAAACTTCTTGTCGTGCTTAATATCTCATAATTAAACAAAGATATTTTTATCAAACAGTTCCCCAAAAGTCGTATTTTCTTTGAGGACAAGAGTGAAAAACTCCAGTCATAGTATTTTGAGATTCCTCAAAATACTGATCTGTAAAGGAGATTGCTGCTTGGCTCTGAGTACAGTGTACTGAGCTGTGCAGCAATATCAAGACTGTAGTGGAGCATTGGAAGATATTATTCAAGGAAAGGGGAAGCAATGTGTTTAGCCACATCCACAATTCAACTCAATCAAGAACATTTGTAACTAGGCGGGGAAGCCACAAACCACAGAACAAGCATGGAGTTATAATAGATGAAATACCTACATGAATCAAAAAAAGGAAATTCTAGTTCCTGTGGCAGTGAATACAGTCTGCCTTCTGATTAGTCAGTGAAACATATGACAAGCAAAAGTTCAGATGTTTTTAAGTAGTCTTGGAGTTCCATCCTCTCTTTCCCTGATATACTGATGGAGAGATTGATAGCCTAACAATCCTGGTCTGTCTGCAAGATCACACCAGGCCTATACTAAAATAATTTGAGTGTATGGGAAAAGATTTATCTGAAGAAATCTGGATTACCTTTCGGGTGAAAAGAGTGAGTTGAAGACCACTTAGCTTTCAACCACTGTATTGAATTTATGTGGGTTTTGGTAGCAGGGGCGGGATGGGGGGGGGGGGGGGCAGTGTGTGAGAGACTGAAAGAGTCCCTCCCATGGGAGGCAGTCCTTCATGAACTTCTCCAATGTGAGTCCTTCTCATGTGCCGCAGTCCTTCGTGGACTGCTCCAACGTGGGTCCCTCCCATGGGCTGCAGTCTTTCAGGAACAGACTGCTACCAGCATGGGTCCTCCACAGGGTGACAAGTCTGTGAGAGACTGAAAAAGTCAATGTCTCAAACATTGTGGTGGGCCAAGTTCTGCTTAAAGACAAACCCTGCACAGCAAGGAACCAAGGTGAAAAGCCCATCAGCTCAGGCATAAGCAACAGGAGGGAGAGGGCGTGCTGGAAGGTGCGCAGCTCCCCGTTCTGATAAGCTGTTCTGATGCAAAGATCAAACGATGACCACGTCTGCAGGGAAGGAGAAGTTACTCCACAAGCGACCCCCAAGCCCAAAGGCTCACAAACTGCTCATTAACCTGATGAGTTTGGGTGCCCACCCAAAGGAGGGGCAAGGATGATAAAAGGACACAAACTGAAGCCCCAGGCGCGCAAGCACACCAGGAAGCCTTTCCTTGTATTTTCTTCCCCCTTTGTCCAGCTGAGGAGGGGCAGTGATAGAGTGGCTTGGTGGGCACCTGCCAGCCAAGGGCAGCCCGCCACAACCATTTATCTTTTTAATGTGTGATACTGGCATTTCCCATAAACATGTAAGCTTAAGCTGTTGTTTCTTTGGTCTGAGGGAGGAAAACTTTGAACACTGGATGAGTCACTCATATTTCCAGTATGTTTCCAGGCCATCTGACCCCTGCAAGATTCTGCAGGGCTTATGTCATTGCATTATACACTGGCTGAGATGAGCCTAACAGACTGTTGTAAGCGCAGCCAATGCTGTCCTTCGGTCACAGTTTGGATGGTAAAATTTCTAAATACATTCTCTAAAAGGCTAAGAATAGATTGAGTAATGGACCTAAATTACTCAATTACATGATTAAGGGGTAAATGTACCATTTCTAGCCAATACTCGAGAGGTCTTACCTCAAATCTGATAAATTTAATCTATTAAGGTGACAAAAACCTGCACTCAGCCAAGAAAGCATCAGGATTTGTCTGTATTGTTTGTTACTTTCAAAGCTGTCTTACCAGACGAGGAATTCAATCTGCAATCAAGACAACGCCTTCAGGGAGTGACAGGAAATTTGGCTTTTGCTGTCCAATTAATCCTCATTGCTCTCTCTGTATTGGTTAAGATTCTAGGCATGATCAATTATCAAATTAAGTATCTGTGATTTATAATCACAGGAACACTGTCATAATTTTCTTTTTACCAAATTATTCTGATGTTTATCATTCTGCCCCTTTCATACAAGTCAGGGAAGCCCATGAATACTTACTGATTTTCTTTATTATTCGCTCACTATCTTAAGGATGCCCAGTGCATTTTGAGTCACTTGCTAGCCTCACCACAGAAACTAGTGTATCTCCAGCCTGTATGTAATCTCCCTGCTATTGCAGCTATAGCATTCTAAATACCCAACCTGCTTATGTTAAAGCTGCCTTGTATACATTTGTGCAGGATGCAGTCACAGCTCTGGCTGCAGTGTAGACATACTTAAAGCCTTTGAAGAGCAACATCTTAGAAAATTAATTTTTGATTGGCACAACAGCAACAGAGTATGCTAAGATAGAGGCAGAGTTAGGGCAGAAGCTAAAACACAAGGCAGACTAACACCAGTATTAACAGATGGTAGAACATAAAAAATATTAGTTTTGTATGATGTTTACTAAGCACAGAGTATTTTCCTAGGCATTTTGAAATTCTGTCTCCTACTGAAGAGCAAGTCAGCAGGCTAGAGCAAAGTTTAAAGCCTTACCAGCTTTTGAGCAGAAATAACTACTTATAGCAGCAATAGTTTGGCAGATGTGTGTTCCAGCATTTTGGGATCCAATGAGATTGGAGACAACTCAAGACAGAGGACAGCCTGCTGGGTAAAGAAATGCACACTAGTGAGAAAGTCTTGCAGCAAAATTCTCCAGAGCGCTATAGGAATACTCCACACAACAGCACAAACTCAGCTTATGGAGTGAAAGGTCACAAAAACACTGCTGAAGGTACAGGCAAGCCTTCATCCTGAGAGTTCATATTGAAGCATGTCAAGATGAGACTCCTACATCTAGGAGATCTAAGGTGTTCTTCTCTACATATCAGTAGAAGGCCTGACATTTAGCTTCACTTACAAAAGAAGTTCTCATCCTGATTAAACTGTTCTGGAGAAATACTGGATAGCATCAGCTGCTGTCTGTAGACGTAGCTACAGCCGAAGCTGCTACATACTTGAGTCTGATCCAGTTACTCAGTACAGGAGAAACAGATGGTATCTTCATCTGGTTCCATCTTCAGCTGAATTGCCATGTGATCCCACTGCCATTGAGGAAGGGAAGGAGTTGTGGTAAAAAGAAGTCCAAATCTTCTGTTGAGGGGCCTCCGTGCTTCCCAGTGGATGGATAAAATCCCTCCTTAAATCCAGATGACAGGATTTTTGAAGAGTTGCAAAGTCTGAGAGAGATCATACAGAGCTATAATTTGTAGTTTAAATGAGAGTGATGAAGGGAAGATGAGTTTTGTTTCTTTTTGTAATGTCACTGGACATTACTGTTTGGCAAGCCTCTAAGTAAGCATTCTGCAATGAAGCAGCAAAGTTCAAGCATGTGGGATGGAAGAGGGCGTAGTGTTAGAAATAATACATGTTTCTGTATCCAAATAATGTTCAGCATTTGTAGATAGTGGTTGTTTCTCTGATTGTTTATTACTGTCACGTGATTGCTGATGAATAGCTGGGCTGCAAGAAAATCAGGCTTGTAAAAAAAGGAGAAGAACAGCTTTTATTTTTAGAAATAAATATTTTTCCTCTGTAGCAGTGTCTCAAACTCTTTGCACAAAAATTCACTTTCTGATTGCAGGCCCTTCAGAATAGAAACAATGTCCATATCATTACTTTATGAAGTTGTAGGCAGAAATAAAACATGGCCTTTTTAACTGAAATTAGAATGTTACCTGTGTCAGATTTTATGCTACTCTTCTCTATCCCATTTAATAAGTCTTACTGTTTTCAGGTCTTAAATTTATGACTCAGGCAAACAATTTATTCTATGAGCAATAGAATATTCAAAAGTATTTTCTTACAGATTTATGTTCTATATCCCCATTTCAGTGTCCTAACTCACCTTGCACCCCCACAAGGTGCCACCCCATCTGGGTAAGCATCAGCATGTGCTATGACTGACCTAAAGCTATGTTAATACAGGTATGTATGTCTTAGTTGGTCGGTCAGCTGATACAAAGCATAAGTGTTGTATAAGTGTATGGTAATGGCAGACTTTTTTGAAACTTGTAAAAAATGCATTTAACCATTGACTACCAATTGAACCAGATGACCTCTTGAGGTCTCATCCAATCTGAATCATTCTGTGATTCAACATTGTTAAAATCAATTTACCTTTGGATACTTCAGCAGTTGGACTCATCCAACCTGAATTATTTTGCAATTCAGTGCAAAAATTGGCCAGCACATTCAATTATTAGGTGTGGAGTGTCAGGGACACAGGCGGATGGGTGGCGGTTGTGTAAGCCTTGTTTCTCAGGAGATGAGGCTAGCGTAGCATACCCAGCAGCAGGCTGTGAGACTGGCACTTCAGTGTGGCTAGCTCAGGCTCTGCTTCTCCTGTTACCAAGGTTTACTTTCAGCATCTGTTCAACAAATTTATTCCATACCTGACATTACTGAGATGAAACCTCATGACACTATAAGCTATTATCATATATTTTAACAATCACCTATTTGGTTTTAACATAATATAGCATGCATAAGACAAAGCAATTTTTATTACAGTATTGTATATTTGCTTTAAGGCTGTGGTCTTGTCCTCTTTTGCAGAGAAGCTTGTCATCCATAGGAATAGTTTTTATTAATGATTTCTCATGTGCTTGTCATTAATTACCAGCTGACACCTTTTCCAGCCAGTCTTTATTCCTAGAATTGCATCATATGACAAACACATCTTAACATTCTTTGCTGTTGATGCAAGATCTAAAGAATTCTGAGTTGTTATTCAAGTTCCTGTTGGTAATTTCATGTCATCATACTGTGGCAAATCCTTTCTGTTTAATTGTATCAAAGCTATGTTCTGTATGTTTACTCCTTTTGGAGATATTCAGGTTGTCATAACCACAGTTATAAGAAATATAAGACTAACAATGTTTAAAATAAGGGAGAGATGTCTTTTACTAGACCAATATAGTTGGGGGAAAAACATGCTTTTCTTTAAATATTGTTAATTGATCCTATCAGTAGCTGTTTAATTCTATTCTTTTTCCTTTACACTGGTTACAGGATCCTTTTTGGTAGTATATGGTTTGTTTTCTTAATATTTATGTTATTTTCTATTTGTTGAACACTGAAAGATGTCCCTGTTTATTTTGCGTGGTAATTCCTTGTTTGTTTACCAACACAGAAAAGTCATTTATGCATTAATTACTCTATTTCTGCTTATTTAAGATATCACTGGTTCTTCTCTAATTAACAACTGCATTTTTTTAGTGGCTTCCTGTTTTCTGTAAGACTTGACGGACTTTAACCTATTCTCTTTTTTGATCATTTTCAGCCAAAGTTTTGAATACGTCTGCTGACAGAAATGGATCTACTGAAGATCTTTACCTGCTGCAACTAATTCAAGTCAGCTGCAATGTATTCTGATTTTACTGAATATGTCAGAGGGGTTCAACATCTTGAATCAAAAATTTCTATCACCTCATCTCTTGCTTACCTTTGCTCCAGTGAGATACTGATAATTTTCTTTTGGGAATGGATGTTTCACTGGTGATCTCATTAATAACAGGGGACTCCCATCTGGTGCCTTTGTTTAGCATCCCTTCATTCTAATTTTACAAATTTTCTTGAGGATTCCGAGTGGTACCAAATCTATTTTATATGACAATGAAAATTATTTTTTACTGCAGGACCCTATTTTTAATTTGTGGAACTGCAAAAGCTTCAATGCCACTTCAGTCATCAAAAGTTTAACTTCAGTGTAGTTGATTTGTAATTCCTTATTACAGCTATCTGAATGTGAGTCTCCACAGTCCTTCAAATCTGCATTGTTTTTACACTAATGTTTTACAGACAGGTATGTGCTTAACTTTACTACCCTGAATTGTCTCGCTGACTTGAAAGGAACATCTTCCACTCCAAGTAGTATGGCAAATATTCCACATAAGCTATTGCTCTTGACATGTTTGCAGTCAGAGCAGGCACTATGAAGTAGGGGGAGGGATCTGGGAACAGGCTGGTATAAAAAGGGCAATCTGCAATGAGTCCATAGGTGGTGGCAACATACTTCTTTTGGTAACCAATTACCAAGAGCCTGGCTTCAGTGTAATTTGACCACAGCTTTTAAGTGGCCACTTGAACAGAACTCAGGGTAAGCTTATCTGGCTTAGGTGGAGTCAGATATAGCTACTTTTATTACACAATCAGGAACCCTGTTTGGGAAGGACCTCAACCGATCAGACAGAACATCCACTCTCCCAGAACATAATGTACTGCAGGTTACCTGTTCTTGCCACATGTCCCTGCCATCTCTTTTCTGATGAGTGTAACAACAGGGATACCTCAGAAGTGTTAGGAGAACTATTGCACCACCAAGTTTTGTTTGTGATGGGAAGATGTTTCCTTGTGTCCATATTGGCTAGAAGCTGTGATATTAGCAGGGAATAATAAATTGGGAGAGGATGGATGCCTGGGAGCCTGGCATGCATAGAGAGTCTTTCCAAGGAAAGTGGCTACACAGAAGACAGGGCAGAGTGATGCAGTGCGAAGAAATGGACATGCTGCAGTGGCTGCTGAGGCCAGAAGGGAGGGGTAAGCTGCAACGGGGTAACAAATTATACCATAGTTGTAGGCCAGAATCTTGTAGGCAAGAATATGAATGATCTGAACTATGAAAAGGCACTCAGGCCTCATCTTCTCATTATTGGAAGAACTGTGTTTTCTCAGGTTTATGTAACCAAAAGTAAAGACTTTGAGTTTTAGCATAAAGGACTGCTTTTCACTTCAGTAAAGGATATCAGGGTAAGAGCAGCTCTTTGCTGGGGAGAGCAGGGATGGCTGGGGCTCCTAAGTCGGTAAGGATGGGGAGGTATACCCAAGGAATGGCAGCTAAACAGTGAGAGGAAGAGCACTAGGAAGAAGAAAATAATGAAGAAACAATGGCACAGTGTTTATGGAGTCATCTGAGGGGGATGGATAGTGGCATCCTGTATTAATTAGAAGCTTCAAGCCTGTTTCACTGGAACAAATTAGTCAGGAGGGTCAAAGGTATTTATTTATATGACCCACTGTACAATACTGAAAAGTTAAAGTCTGCCCATTCAGAGACACACAAATGTCCTTCAACAAACACCCACATCTAAAAAACTAAAAAAAACCAAAACAGGAGTTTAAACCTTTATTAGCCACAAAGAAAAGAAAAAAGCAGGGAAAGTGGTTCAGGGAGATTTTAACCACATCTCTTACTTCCTTTCTCCATTCTCCGTAGCTGCAGTAGTGGCTGTCTGGTTTGTTTTGTACCTTATAATAAGGGAAACTGTTGTATTTGGCAGCCTTTTAGGTGGTATTAAAGATGGTAATAACTGTTCTTTTTGGATGAAGAAGAAGTTAAGATGATGAGCCAGAGCTGCCGTTATTACTGTTGTGGTAAAAGCCTGAATCTGCCTCCTCAATGATAAATTAAGAGAAGGATACACAAAAGGGGAAAGGAAAAAAAAAAGCCACGTTAGAAAATGCACCTTCTGTTTCTCCTCCTGACTTTAATTTACAGCATTGTTGCTAGAGGAGACTGAGCATAACACATGGTGACTCCAAAATTTGGCTTTTACAAGCATTGAGCTGTTGTTCAAAGGCATTGCTTTACTCTGCCTTCCAGTTTTAGACTTGCATCAGTGCTGCCAAAAAGAGTGATCTAGCCGGCTAAGACGTAAGCTGAAGGCTTAGGAAAAGGAGCAGAAGGAAGATGATGTTGGGGAAGAAAAGGGGCACAAGTGAAAATACGTGACAGCAGGAATGCAAGTTGTCTTCCAGCAGCTGCATTTGCTGAAGCTGGAGGAAGAGTCAGTATCACCCCTCTAGGCACTGCTCTAGTCAGGATGTTTCTTAGGACTGAGGAAAGAAGACCCAGAGAGGTCACAGTGGATCTACTTGTTTGCCACACAATCTTTTCATGGTCCTTGGATGTGTACCTGGAGACCTTTCTAGCTTTAATCTTCTCTGACTTGTATAGATAATACTGTTTTACAGCCTGCTACCTCTGCTGAACACTGATGTTTTCTGGCTGATGTTTTGCCTCTCTGGGCTCCTCTCAGGGCACGTGCCTTTGAATATCAGGTAATCAGATAATCTGAGCTGCTGTTCCTATTATAGTTTGAGAGCCATGCATAACTCTTCAAATACCATGATTTGCCATGCTACTGACTGTAGCATGTACTGACTAAAGAACCATTACACTTCTATGTAAGCTGGAGTGGATACAGGGTAAACAACAACTAGCCCTCATTGACCGTTTTCTTCCTTATCTTGGGAAGAAAACCTAATTTTATAAGACAATTATAGAATGGTTTGGGTTAGAAGGGACCTTAAAGATCATCTACTTCACCCCTCCCTGCCATAGCAGGGACATCTCTCACTAGACCAGGTTGCTCAAAGCCCCGTCCAGCCTGGCCTTGAACACCTCCAGGGATGGGGCATCCACAGCTTCTTGGGCAACATGTTCCAGTGTCTCACCAGCCTCATTGTAAAAAAAGTCATGAAAGTCTATTTCATGTTTATTTTGCTGCTTCTCTTTTAGGACTGAATGACCTCTCTACCTTTCTTTGATCCCTGGTGTTCAAAACAGTTGGTCTGACTGGGCTTCCACCCCAGAGCCCAAGCCCTGTGTTTCTCTTCAGCCAGCAGCAAAATGTTCTTTTAACCTACATTTAATGATAATTCCCATCTTACAGTCTGCTTAGTAGTTCCTATCTTTACTGCACAATTCGGATTAACTGCATATCTTCTTCATACTGACTGAGATGGACTTTTCTGCTTTGGACAACCTGGGACCTGCTGCTGCCCCTCAGGCCAGAGCCTTGGTGGGAGGCCAAGCCCCTTCACTCCCTTGAGCTTGTAGGCAAAACCAGCTGATTTTGTATGAAAAGATTTGAAGAAAACCAAATATTTTTTCAATTTTGTTCACATTTCTTCTTCACTTTGACTGGAAATAAAAACTGTTTCAGTGACATTAGATAGAACTGCAAGAAAATTGTTTTAATTTTTTTTTCTTTCTCAAAGGTCAGAGGGAAACATTTTTATTTCATTATGAAAAATAAATTTTGGGAATCTCTTAAATAATATAAACATTTTCCTTGTGAAATATTGAGCAGTTTTGAATTTATTTAGCTGGAATACTACGGCTTGTAAAGGGCAAAGAAGCAATGGGAGCTATTGTGTCTTCGACCTACAAGACAAAAGGGTTTTGAGGCTCAGGAGGAATAAATTGGTGTCTGAATAAGGGTTAAGGACTGTTCTGTAATTAGATCTTCCACTGCCCTGAAAGAAGCAGTTTCTCCAATTTAGCCACATCCATGTATTTTACCACCAGTGAACTCTGTCAATGGGAGGAGCTGCAGCCTGGAGGGAAATGGAAGGTGCAGCTGTAGAGGGGCAGGATAACTGCTGGGTGGGAATCTGCAGGGATGAGTTTACTGGAGACAGACCAGTGGCTCAGAAATGCACTCTAAATAATTTTAATGGACTGTAGTCAATGGTGGAGGTGTGAAGCAAGTCAAGAAAAAGGACAGTTGAAAAAATGTAAGATACGCTGTGATGCAATGCATTTTCATGATGATACACCTCTACAGTTGAGAAACACTGAGATCCTTGGGGAGGGCATGGTGAGTGTGAAAGAGAAGTGAAACAGAAAGCTTTCAGAGCACTGCAGCAAGAGGTAAGCAGTTTGTTTCACTCCTTCCTCCTGTTCTACTTTCCCTGCTTTTGTTTTCTTCCTCATTTGGTTATTGTTTTCCTCTTTCCTATCTAATTCCATCACTTGCATTCTTGTTGCTTGGCCTTCTTTGAGTGCCCCAATTAAAATCTAACTACAATTTTGGGTTAAAAAAGGGGATTTTCTCTACTACATTTTCCTTATACAATGTAATTTGACTTAAAATGTTTTTTGTGCATGACAAAACTGAATTGAAAGTTTGTCCCTATAATATTTTTAAAAGTTCCAAGTTGTTTTCTCCCTTGCTTATGAGTATATACATTATAGAGATAAAGATATTTTATTTTCTTACCTTCTTCCTTCAAAAATCACTAAAATTAAAATCAAAGCAATGGTCTTTCTGCCTTCATCTTTGATCAGCTCTTCTCTGCATACTTTTTACTTCTGTTTTCTTTCATTTTGCAATTGGCACTGCCAATTGCAGAGGTTATTTCTGATTTCTAGCTACAATTCCACGTTCCTGTGAGACATTTTGTAGCCTTTTGATTCCAATGTGGAGTCATCTCTATGAAAGGGGCATCATTTACAACCTCTTGTAAGGTCTTGCAATAACAACAGGGAGGAAAATCATATTCTTAGTATATTCCACTGCCAGCAAGTACATAGGTTTGTACCTCAATCAAAGTAGCGTCTAGAGCAGCACGGGTACCCTGAAATACAATGTAATATGTGGGTCTGGTTAAATCACTGCATTGTTTCTTCTTTTTAACTTTTTTTTTTTTTTTTTTTTTGGTTAAAGGAAATCAAGCAAATTGTGTAGTTAATTTGTAATACATATGTGGTATATTTTCTTTTCCAATATAGTTATTTCAGTCAGTAACAACTTGTACTGTTCTCACTAATGCTGTCAGTATGTGCATTCGGTTTGCTTCCTGATTGACAGGCGAGACGAGGGAGGAGCGGGCGAGACTAAGACGGCAGTCTGCATTCTGGAGGTAGCACTTTGGCTGCTAGAGAAGGCACTAAGGAGGTCCGTTTGCATCAAAACTGAATTCCAGCCTAGGGGTTTTTTTATTCAATGGTTTTATATAGACATAAAGTACAGACATAGCATTGTGCAACCTTCATAAATCAAGTAGTTGAAGACATTCCTTATTTCAATTTCAAAAGCATATGCCCAAACCCCAGAAATCAAACTAGTTGCAGATACATTCCAGATAATCTCTTAGATTTTAGTTCCGGTTCCTGTACAGCTTCCCAAATTTTCTGCCTTAATATTGTTTCTCCATTTTGGCATTAATAATTCAACAATTTGGAAGGAATTGCAGGGTATTTCCAGTAAAAGAAGAAAATGAAGATGCAGCTAGGTATTTTATGATGCAATCCAGCACTTTTAGAGAGGCTGAGCATATTTCTTTGAGTATATTTGAACTCAAGTAACAGGAGCAAGTTTTTCTGTTCTCAGTCCCAAGCCTTTTTCAGCACAGACAGCCCAAAAGCTGCTTTAATTTTGTTGATGGTCATGTTCCTGCCACTGTTTTGCTGATTGTGTCTTGCTTTTTTGCTGACTTGTCTGTCTGCATCTGCAGAGCTTCTTTTCACTGCTCTGTTTGTTAAAAAAATGTATACATATGAATGCCTACACAGACACAGACACACACACACACACACACACACACACACACACTTCTGCATTCAAATCAATCCCATACCTCTGCACTATTTCCCACACTCGGGGAGAACCCATGGGACCCTACAGCTCAGCTGTTGTCCCACCCTCAGCGTGGCTTAGTCCTTGTGATTTGCTGCAATTTTAGCTGTCGCTGAACAAAGGGGTCCCTCTAAATTGTTTCCTGAAATAGGCTGAGTGGAAGATAATTATCATGCCAGCAACTTCAGTGAAGTGTTACAATTGCCCACAGATGAAAGAGTCATTCACTGGGAACTTAGCTGATGGAGAACTACAGAATATTCTTTATGGCTCTATCGTAGGAAAGTGAGTGAAACACAGGGGTTTAGTTCTACTTCTGGGATTGCTCTTCAGTAAGCACTGGGTTGTCTAAATGCCACATATTTTAATGACATTTTTTAGTAAAAATTTCATGGTTTTGTTTTCTCATTGGGTGTCTAGTGAATTTGATCATTATTTTCATTATTTAAGCCTGAAGGTTTTATTGAAGTCCAGGCAGAGACCGCATAAAGATAGTTTAGGGCCCAAACTGCCAGTGTATTATTATTTTCCAGAGATACATGGATGGTTATGGTATGTCGAGACTGAAGTGCAGCATTACCTTGAAGTCCTGCTTTGGCAGACTCTTCCCATTGTTTAAAGTTTCAAGAGTCCAAAATTCCTTTGTTAATTTTTAGATTTTGTTTTCTGTTGCAATTTTAAATTTAAAAGGGATGTCTTGTAGGTTCTTCTCTGCTGGATCCTGTAGCTGCCAGTCTTTATTTGTGACACACATTTGAAAAGTACATAGGGAGTTTTCCTTCCCTTCCACAGAACACTCCTCATGGCTGGGTTTATGTTCTCCTCTGGCTCTCAAATGAAGAAGTATTTTTGTCAGTGCAACTTATCGTCTAGCTTGAAACTGCTTAGACAAACAGTCATTTAAACTTTTAAACTATTTTATTTCCAGAGATTTAGCAATAAATATAAAATGCATATTGATCCTTGGAGCAAGTCTTACTTCTTTTTGATGAAGAGCTCTATTTAATTTATACCAGTAAAATGATCTGTTCCCTTGTGATATTCCTTATCATGAAACAGGCAAAGTTATACTTCCCATGCAGTGATATTATCTATAATGTTCAGGGACCTTGTATTTTATGTACTTATTCAGTTATTTTTATAGAATTTACATTTTAGCTTTCTGCAAAGTAACGAACAGGCAATTTTTCGATTTTTAGGTTGGATGTGCCTTAGTAATATATGTTCTTTTATCTTGTTTCTTTCTAGGTTATGTCTTTGAGTGCTGCTGAAAAAGGTATTCCAAAGTTTTGCTTATTGCTATCAAAGCCAGAAGCCTCTGAGCCACTGAGAGATTTGTTTCATGCCCTGTGTCACAATTTTACGTTGTCATTGTTATGTTAATATGACAACATGACAATATGAGGTTTAGATTGGATATTAGGAAAATTTTCTTCATGAAAAGGGTTATCAAGGACTGGAGCAGGCTGCCTAGGGAAGTGGTTGAGTCAACAGTCCCTGGAGGTATTTAAAAGACATGTAGATGTGGTGCTTAGGGACGTGGTTTAGTGGCAGACTTGGCAGTGTTAGGTTTACAGTTGGACTTGATGATCTTAAGGGTCTCTTCCAACCTAAATGATTCTATGATTCTATACTGCTCCAGTTGTGTAGGTTGTGTCAGTCAGAACTGTCTTTTGCTTCTTGGAAAAAAAAATTCAGAAACTGAGATGGAAGGGGACTTTTCCCAACAGTAAGAGAAATTTTCCAATGGTGGCATCTGGTTCATGCTTTCTTAGCAAAGTAAACTGTGCTTTGCACAAATCTTGGCTACTTTGATCTGAGGCCTCCAGGGATTTGACCCATCCCCAGCAGAGAAAGGCAGCGTTTATGTATTTCTGAAGTATTTCAGCTACCACTGTCCTTTGGTCTGTTGCACCTCTCACTGTGGCATAGGCATTATATCCTTCCTGTCCTTTCACTACCAGTAATGATGAGCATGAGATGGGTCACTGTAGCAGCCCTTTACTGACTATAGATTTCTATACAGGGAAAATTATTTCTGTAAAAAGTGATTCTTCCTGGAACCATAGAAACCCAGTGGGCAGAGAAACATAGTGCTGTTGTAGTGGCAGAGAAACATATGCTACTGACAAATGAGACGGCATTGTGGGTTATCATCATTTGCTTTTGCATTAGAGCTCTCAAAAAGAAAGATATTAAATGCTGAAATACAAGAACACAAAGGAGAATTAGGATATTATTGCCATCTGGCCCTACAGTCATTATACTGTGGAATGGAAGGATGCAGGGATGTGAGAACAAATGACTAAGGAACAAAATTTCCAACCTGAATTATGGTACTTTCTTGTAGGGAATATTGTCTGGTTCTCCCACCAACATTGGGGGATCCCAAATTGTTTACATTATTTCAAGTGCAGAATGATTATTTAATTGTTGAGAAGTCTCCAGATGGATCATCCTGACAGGATGCTTTCACTGGGAAGTTTGAATACATCCTCCTGTTCTTAGCACACCCAATTTAAAAAAAAAAAAAAAAAAAAAATCTAAGTCTTTGTTTTCAGCCTGTTTTGCAGTATTTGGAAATATATTTGCTACATTTTCTGAAGATTTTTAAGTCTTCAGTCAGGATCAGTAACAGGCACTATCCCAAAAGATATCAAAACAGTCCTGAGTTCACTGACTGAACTCCCAGTGCTGCAAGGCTGTTTGTACAGGCAGACATTTGTGCCAGCAGTAAGATTCTTGCAGGACTGTGTCCTTAGACAAGAAGTAATATATCAAATAGAATAAAAGAAAGGAACCAGTGAAATATAAATGGTCTTACCATACATTTGTTTCTATTGTTAATACAGATAGGTGAAGACGTTCATAGAATCTAAAGGACTATATTTTTGGCTTCGGTATGACAAGCTGGTTTATGTATGAGCTGTATGTAATTATATTGAAAACAAACTTTGGTTCAAGAACATTTTTGGCTCCACTGTGCAATAACACAAAGGGCCTTTGTTACGCTCTCAGCAGAGTTATTTATGGATTGCAAAGGACTTACTTGCAAAGGACAGTTTCATCTGATGGCATTTGTCCACAGACTCAAATTTAAATGTAGTGACTTATATTCATACAAACCATAATTACTAATATGATCAACCAGACAAAGATTTCTGAAACTAGAAATGGGATTGCTCTACAGATTCAGACCTGGAACAGCAGTACAGAGTGGGGTTTCAGATCCAGGGCTTTGAACGAGCCAGAATGGAAAATGCAACAAAAGGCTTTGCATAATTCACATCAATTATAATCATCTTCAGCTGAATTCAAAATGAGGCTCTTGGTCTCTTAAATGGAAAAAAATCCCATGGAGAACAGAGGGAGCTAGACTGGCCGTTGGGAAGACAGGAATCCCAGGGCAAAGTGAGTTTGTGAACATCTGTCAGAAGCTCCTACAGGACCTTATGAAGCTAGGTAAGGGGACTGTGCTTTCCTCTGACTCACCGAAAACAGCCATTACATTAAAGGATTACTTCAGAAATCCTGCTTCCCCAAATTTTTCCTGCCTGACCTGTGGGACTTGAGAAGCATCCAATGTCAACTTTCTGTTCTACTTCAAACTCAGCATGACTATGGACAAGCTCTTTAGGGCCAGACCACTTACTATCAGTACAAACCTTTGGTTTCGCAACTGCTGTGGCATCTAGGTTTAAGAGTGTACCACTCAGCAATCAGAGCATTGTTTATACAAGACTGGAAGACCCTGTGGCACCAGCGGAGGAGGTATTTATGATAGTGAAGCTAACTTACATGAACCAATCTGAATGTAGCCCCTGTTCATTCTTTTGCTTTGGCTTCCCAGCTGTAAAATAGATGGTCAGTAGTTACCTACCTCACTGGGCTCCTGTAAAATTAAAGACTTTAAAAGACTGTGAAGCACTGAGATATTGCAAGAAGGGAGCTTATATAAACATAATCCAGTTATATAAGCTTCTTCAGATGAATTGCACTTTCATTACCATAACGTTCGGCTACCTTGTTGTTTATTCATGCTATTAGTGGTTGCAGAGACTAGATGTTATTTCAGATGAGGAATCCCAGTCTTATTTTCTTTACTTGGTGAAGAATTTTGTTTTGGTCATGCAAACTGCTTGCAGGTCACAGTGGCTCCATCTGTAGTTGCAAACACTGAATGCTTCTAAACACTGGGGAGAGTTTTCTGAAGAATTCTGAAGAATTTCAGAACTTCTTTACTATAGCATCTGCCTTCTTGACATTTTCAGGATCCACTGTGACCTATAGCTACCATCTAATTCAAAGTTCATTGTCACCCTATGGGAAATTACAACAAACGCTGTTTGGATGGAAGGAGGTACACATAGGAGGCTCAGGAAATAAGTAGACCAACTTGGCATCATCATCAGTTCACTGTTTGCAAACTATTCCTTGACATCCTTGATTTCCATCCCTTCAAGTGTTCAAGGCCAGGTTAGATGGGGCTTCGAGAAACCCAGTCCAATGGCAGGTGTCCCTGCCCATGGCAGGGGGGTTGGAACTAGATGGTCTTTAAAGGCCCTTCGAGCCCAAACCATTGCATGATTCTGTGATCATGCTGTTCCTTAGTTATTAACCAAATAATTAACTGTAATACTTAGCTGTTAATTTAGTTATTAACCAAAAGCACTGGATTCTAAGCAGGTCCTTATTGTTCTCAGTGACTGATGGCATTGTTCTCTTGTTTCCTTTAGAAACCGCTGAGGGGCAGCAGGTTTTCACATGGAAAATATTACTGTCTTTCATCTGTAAGGAAATCTTGAGCTGTGAGTATCACACATTTTATTATTTTAATGAATTCCATGCATCAGGTCACTGAAGATTATAACAAAAATGTCACTGTGTGCTCCTGTAAATGAATGTGATTTTTGCTGGTTTATGGAAGCTTGATGTATATGTTCTCTCTGAGTAGAAAAAACCTGAAGAATGTCCTACCAGCTGTGTCTGCAAAGCACCTTTTGTAGCTGTAGGGTGCTCATAGGATTGGATTCATAAGTAAGTCTATCACAGGCACAACACACATTTAGGCACTACTTTTAGAAATGAGGCCAGGATATTAGGACAAAAGAATGAGAAGAGCTTTGATTGATTAACTACAACTAGCTAGCTGAGTAATGGAATAGGCTACATTACTCAGAAATCTCTTTATGCTTCAGATAAATAACTGTTAAGCAGACACCCTATTAAGACAGATCCTGTTCTAGCCAGACTATTAAACCGAGCCATGAACAGTAAAGACATACCTAATAGTGAATGCAGCCCATCCTCATGTCTAGTGCCTCTGCTGTAGTTAGCTACCCTGTGTGACTGTGTGTTTGCCTTGATCCTGGCTACTCAGCTACGCTGCAGGGAAGCACACCAGCCCAGAGGTCTGGAGTGAAGTGCTTTGGTCTGTCAGCATTGAATGCTCACCTGTGTGATACGCCCGACTGTTAATGAGCCAAGGGAATACTGATTTAGATTCATGATTTTCTGCGTGTATTAGTGAGAACAGAATAGCTAATCAGGTTTGCAGAGGATTTCTGGATGGTTTATGCATGAAGCTTTGAACCAAGAGCCAAATCCTTGTTTGGCCAAACAGTTTTCTGCACACAGTTTGAAAAGTGCTGGCAGTTACCATTTGGACATAGTCCTATCTCCTTTCTACCATCAGCTGAGGACAACTTCCTGACACAGCTTTTCAGTAACACCTCAGGGTTCTCTAAGCTAAATATTCTGGTAAAAATTACAAGTAAAAATCAAAGGTCTGAGTTGCTATGCTGTTACACTTTGGGCAGTTCATAACAATTCTGTCCAGGATAAATGTAAAGCATGAACAGACCATAATTCTTTACTTTTGTACTCCTATGCAGCCTTCCCTCCACAGGCTTACATGACAAAACTGATGAACTATTTTAATTTTCTAGCCAAAGGCAACTGGAGTGTGAGCTGTCTTGGCCATGGTCTCACATCTTTGCAATGTTCCATATACCCACATGTGGGCAGAAGCTGGTGGGTAAGAGTCAGACATATCATCTTTAAGCCACCCAAAGATTGCTTCATTTCCAGGCAAATACAGCTAATCCAGTTTCTGTCCCTTTGTGCTGCTGTATCAGTGTGAATAGAATGGAGCACATATGGCTTCAGGTCCAAAAAAAAAAAAAAAAAAAAAGGCAGCAAATTGTCTTTCAGGTCAATGGTGCAAATACTAATTATCTTTAAGAGTCCTGTCTGCCTAGCAGAACCAGCAGAACCAGTCACATTAAACATAGGTGTAGCAGTATGAAAGTAGGGTGGAATAACAATGATTTGTCTGAGACAAGAATTCTCATATGAATAAAAGATCAGGAAAGGAAGTAGAAGGTTTAAAGAATATAGCCTCAATTTGCTGTTCAGTTACGGGGCAGTCTTGCCAGGATAGCAGACAGAAACCTGGCTGAGAAAGCTGTGGCTACAGTGGATGCAGCACTGCATGCCTGTCAGATCAGCTAAGTTCTGCCCTATTGTGTGGTAGATGCAGAATTATATGGCATGTAATATTACACACAGTGTCTCTTTGCCTCTGTATTACTCACTGTGTAGGACAAACTTACAAGTAGGCAGCTTTAAGGATGTCTGGTTAAATTTCTTAACTACTAAGAATTAAACTTTGGAAATTCTGCATTCTAACAATATCGGGACTCAGAGTAGTGTTAGAGGCGAGGCAAGGAGAAGGTAGTGTTTAGATATATTTTAAGTTTTACATTTGTTAACTACCTTCCAGCTTTTTTCTCCACTGTCCTGTTCCTTATAATTTAAAGTATTTGTCTGCATTGTATGTCATATGATTTCTTAAAATAAGAGCTGAGCTGGCTATATTCAAAGAAAGTCTTTGGTCTAGCCATTTTATTGTAGCAGTAAAAGAAGCTGAAACGTTGCACAGTTGGAGATTTAATTAGCTTTGATAGCTCTTGTAAAGAAAACACTTCCCTGTTAAGTAACAAATACGGGTGTAATTAAGTCTGTTCTGAAATTAAATAGAAATTAAGTGCTCTTCTGATTTCTGTCTGTGTACACAAAACTGAGAAGCCATTTGACGTTCCACCTTCGCCTGTCCTGTGGCCATACAAAGAGTCGCCAGGAGGCAGTATTTGCACAGATTGCTACTAGCCTTTAAAGTTCAATTTGATGAGATTTCATACAGAAAAAGTCTGAGGAGAAATTATATAGTAAGAAACAATATTTTTAAAAAGCTTTTGCCTTAATAGGACACATCTTTGATTTTCCATGAAGCTGTAGTACTGTGATACTACTGAGAAATGCCTTTTTACTGAAAGGTTTGTAGGAAGGGCCATAAGGATCTTCCAGCAGGCCAGCTGACATAATTGAAAAGAACATGCAAACTTTCCTGCATACAAGCTTTTCCTGTTACAGGAAAAGACTTCCCTTCCAAATGTGGCAGACGAACACTGCTGCTTGAACCAAAGAATAGTACAGTCCTTTTATTCTTGTTTTTTTCTTGGGTGGAACTGCCCTACTTTTTTTTGTTTGATTAGAAATAAATATTGATCAAGGGATTTTGCATAACACCTACTATAAAGCTTGTTACCCTGTCTGCCAAAAGGCAACGACTAGCCTTCTGGGCCGAACAGGTTTGATCTCTTTCTAGCACTCTTTTGATTTGCAAACAGGTAAATTGCAAAGCAGGGCTTATTTGCTTTTGACCATTTCCCTCCTGTGTTTCAGTTGTCACTTGATCTTTCTTCAATTGCACTGAAATGATGACATGCAAATGTTTAGAAATGAATGCTACAAAACACTCTTGAACCACCCATCGATAACTGGTAATGCTTGTAAAGCTTTTTTTGATTGATGCATGTTTGCTGTCGTTTTGTTGGTCGTGAGATAGAATCATGCTTCTTCTCCCTACTCCAAACATACATTTCTTCAATCTGCTTTGAAATTAATTTCTTAGCAACTACCCTCCACTCTAATTACATCAAGTCCTGTTACCCAAATTTGCTTTTCTTTTCAGATTTACAACTTTACTTTACTGGACACAGAAGCTCCGAGGTGAAGTTGACTAAAATATATAGAAAGTCCATCTTCTGATTCCTAACATTGGGATGTAATTGATTGCTGTCTGTCTCAGGAGTTGTGTATATACCTCTGTATATACCATTGACCAAATTTAGTATCATAGTTCCATGAAACTGTATGTAGTGGAGGTTGATATCTCACATAAAACTTACGCCAGATACCACCTCTTTCAATGAAGTGAAACATAAAGAAAAGGTAATGAAGAATTTTTGTAATAAAGCAAGATGCTGAAATAATATATTTTATGATAATATTTTGCCTATCCTATTTCAATGGTGTCTATATTTAAAATAATTTAATGCTGTGCAGGATGAAATGAGATTAGTTTATATTCAAGATTTTATAAAGTCAATGCAGTAGAACAAGACAGATGTATGAATCCACTTCTTTTAATGCTTAGGTTAAAAAATGTCACTGAACCTGCCACTGCATTTGTGTATAGAGTTGAAAAAGAAGGCATGAGCTACAAACCACTTTAGGAAGAAATTTGTGGTACATGGAGATTTCAGATTTGGAAGGATTCCTAGAAAACTCTCTTTTCAAAAGAACAGGGGAAAAAACCTGGGTTTTCTGTGATTTTGTACCTTACACCAAAATGTCCTTCATTGCAAAAAAACTCTCCTTGCTTTTCTGCAATTTACAGATAAATCAGGCCAACTTCTGACCTTTAAACAGCAGGGGTTTAGGCCCTTTTTTGCCTGGGTTCTGGAATGCTTCGGAGCTGACTAAAAATGTAGCCATCTTCTGATGTGCAGCACAGAGAGCTTGCAGTTTCTGAAGTTTATGGTTTGTTCAGATCCCTCTTGTCCTGACGCTCAGCCTTGTGAGTAAAGGCTTCTTCTTTAGATAGCAAAGACTTTGGATTTTCTATTCTGGATCTGAACTTCCAAGGTTCAGATCACTTCACTTCTGCTTGCAGTTAAAAAAAACTATAGAGGTAGGAAGCGCTGGGAAAAGACCTGATGGAGGTGATCTCTGGGTTTATGGTGAATCACAGGCTCAGAGGCCACAGGGGAAAAATGAATGAACAGGGTCTGTTCAACTGAGAGAGAAACAAGGACTGTATGTAAATCTTCAAATGTGTAAAAGACTTCAGCAAAGATAAAGGGAATAAATTCTTCATGTCTTTAATGAGCTGGAAAGAAATAATGAATTTAAATTTCATCTAGGAATATTCAAATCAGGAAAAATTTGTTAAGAATAGTGAAGTAGCCAGACTGGCTGAGGTTGGCACAGAAGATCCATCATTAGATCTGTTTCCAAACAGCTTAAACAAATGTCTTCCCCTATGAATAGCTGATCCTGCCTTAGGGTGCTAAATACAGGGGTTGACCTTCTAAAGCCCCTTTCACTTCCTATCTAGGTTTTCAGACAGGCTTTCTAAGGAAACAAATTTCCTAGGATTGTGCTGTCAGCCTGTCCTATTTCCTTAACAAGTCAGGTAATAAACCCTTAGAAAGCTTTAACAAATCTAACAGTTCCCCTACCCCTCACTAAGATGTTACACAGAAAGAAATGGGAAAATAAAGCTTTGTTTGCTTTGCTGGTCAGGGTTTTTTGAGGGCGGGATGTTGGGGGGTGGGGGGATTGATTGTTTGGGGTTCTGTAATGATCAATAAAGCACCTTGTGAACTTGTTTTCATCCCACTGTCAATTCCTTTCTAAGTCCAGCCTGTGATATGAATCAAAGAGGGATTGTATAGCTTCCCCCTTGAGTCAGCTCTCATTTTGAATGGCTTCAAATAGCCTTTTAAATATTTCTCATCATTGTTAGTGTCTTTTAAAATTCATCCTTGTTAAACTGGGTATCTAAAAATAAATTATTTAAATCATATTTTATCATCTTCTTAAATACTATAGTTCTTCAATATTCTGTGTTGTGAACTCATTCACTTCAATACAAATTTTTGCATGTTTGGACAGTTTCAAAAAAATGTGTCCAGCTGCTTATAATAGAGTATGATGGTCAAGCTGCATCCTTTGCCACAGGAAGTCCCTAACCTGGTAATGATTGTTCAAAACACTTGTTTATCAGCTGTAACTTGTATTTTAAGCCACTTTACCATGCATATGTCTTTAATGCTGCATGCATTTTGGTGGTGATCAAAGATCTGCCCTTTTTGTTTTACAGATTTTGCATTATTCTGCTTTCTGCAGCGGTAATGTCCAGAAAGGTTTAGGAAGGAAAGGAGTTTAAGGTAGTGCATATGCACGTACACAGATGCTTTCCAAAGAATCTACATTTTAAAATATCTGATTTCTTGTCTACTTTTGGATTTCAGGCAAAACTTCCAGGTGGTAACTATTCCAATCTGTTTCAAGCTTGGTGAATGCAGGTGGCCTTTTCTAAAATCTGTCTGCCAATAACAGTCTGAAAAGAATACCTGAAGTTTCCATTAAAGTGTTGCATATTTAAATGTTTTCTGAACTGCAGAATATCAACATGGATAGAAATAATGAAATAAGCTTATACATAAAAAGTAGTCCAACAAAAACATTCAACACTACCTCTGAGAATGACATTTTCATAAAGATAGTGGCTTTAATGTAGAATGGGTGTGGGAAAGAGATTCTAGAGAGAATTCCAAGTTGTAAGGTATTTCACAAAAATAAACTATGGAAATGGGTCCTTTATGGGTTCCAGGTGTAGTGATACCCTTCTCAACAAATTCAGTGTACAAATGTCTGTGGGTTTTCTTAACTTAGGTGGATCAATCTATTTCCTAACAGTTTTTTTCATATCTTCTTATAGCTAAGATTCTGGAATGAATCGGGTTAAAAAAAATCATGGAATGTTCTACTACTCTTATAAAGAGGAATTATATTTTAGGAAGTTTCAGTTTTTGAGTGCTATTTTGAGATAACCAAGTGTTTCCAATGAGATACCCAGAAATCAGCTGGATCACTTGAAAATTAGTTGTTTACTGGAAGTATGTTATTCTGTTTGAGCTCTCATGATTTAAGGTGTGAAGATAATACAATACTATTCCATTGTATTACTTTTAATTTATTTGATTTTTTTTTTTAAATTTCAGAATAATCTCTTAAGCCTTTTAGTCTCCAGAGGAGTAATTCTTGTGTACATGAAACCCCAAGACAAAAAAAGTGAGTTATTTACCTGTCATTTTTCTTTCCTAAAAGTTCTCTGAACCTTTCTCCTGCATATAAGAAATTCCTGCAAGATCTTATTCTCTTTATCTTTTGATTTTAATTATAAGATATATTTTCCAGTTTACTTTTATTCTCTTAAAGTCAAGAAAGTGACTATAGATAGCTGTGTGTCTGAAGCATTGGCAGCTTGTGTGACCCTGAAGCAGTCCTCAATAAATCTTGAGGTCTAAGAAAGCTCCTACATAATCCCAAACTGAAAACAGACTCACAAGTGGAAATCTATTGATACCGAATTTATAGATGGCTTTTTCTCTTTTCACAGGTGAGCTGAGCCAATTATTACCTTCCATGTATTTCTGTGTCTACCCAATTAATGACACCTAGCTAACAGAAGCTCAATTATTATGAGAATCCAAACCTTCCTCTGACTGTGTATTCTCTAAACTATTTGTCCAGAGAAAGATTTTATTATCAAAGTTTGACATATTTAATCTGTAATCACATCCTTTCTGCATTTTGTCTTTTTCACTACATGTTAACTGATAAATCAACAGGGTACTCATCTTCACAGATTTTCATGTGAAGCATGAGATGGTCTGTAGATAAATCATTCTAACATTTACACAGCTGCATTGGATTAGAACTTCTGTTTCTGGAAGAGCTCCTTCAGCTGTTGTTCACTTGTTGCTTCTTTCTGTTGCATCAGCTCCCTGGCTCCTTTGGTCACTCCCCAGCCATCTGGCTTTGACATTGAAGGACAATATGGCCTGCCTGAAGCAGGCTTCAGATTCTCCCAGTATTCTTTTCTTGCCCTAAAGAAAGAGAAGGAAATTCAGGGTTTTTTTCCAGCACCTCACAATACTGAAGGAAATGGGGCTTAAATGACCGTTGCAAAGGGTCATCTAAATTGCACAGCTTGACTTTATATTTAGATACAGAAGTATTAGTGAAAGCATGCAATGAAATGCAACATGCTTAAAAAGTATCTTTTCATCCTTGAAAGGAACACTGTAAGCCACTCACCATTAGGAGCTGTTTAACAGCAATCTGACCATTTTTGGTCTTAACTTTCATGAATTACTTTCACAGTAATTCAGATCACATCTTCATTTTAAAGAGGGATGAGAATTCCTGGAGCTCTCCTACTGTTCCTTCATCCCTTTCCCTACTCCCAGCTCAGGTTTACTTCTTCAAAATTATTAACACGAAGAGTGTTTACAGTGATATTTAGACCTCCATATCAGTTAAGCCAGTCTGCTGCATGGATCAATATAAGCCTTTGCAAGGAGTATGCTGCTGTGCTTTCCAGGTCAGGTATACGTACCTTGCTCTGACCCAAGGCTTGGTATGCATGCTCAGGCTATCACCCCAGCTACCATGTTTCTCAGAAGCTTCTGGCAAAAATCCTCTTTCAGGAGCCAGCTCCTCAGCTATTGCTCGGACATGATATGGCTCAAATCCACAGCAACCTCCAATGTAACGAATTCCTAAGTCATATGCCTTTCTTGCATATTTTTGAATATCCCATCTGGTTACAATTCTTGGCTCCAGACCTGCAAAGACATTCATATCTTAAGTTGCCACCATACTCCATTTCAGCACATTTTTTGGTAAGAAATCACTTTGTTGAAACACCTTCACACTGTCTGCAAAACTGGTTGTAGATGTACATGTACGTGTTTGAACTGTCTGAGCTAGAATTAATGATGCAAACTTTCAGAAGTCTAGCTTTCAGACTCTGCTGTGCTCTCCTGAGGTATGCTTGTTGTAAGCTTTTTTGGCCTTGCAAAACAGCACCTAATATCTTCTGAGACTGATCAAGTCCTAAATCATACGCTTGCCATTCTGCCAGAGTTCTTAGCTGAAGTATTGGAGTACTTTCAATGTTACGCCCGCATTCCCAACGAGTTCCTAATAAACAATCAATATCTGGGAAAGCTATGAAAAAGAGGTATCAGCCTACCTGCAACAGGAATAAGCCTGCTCATTATTCCTCAGGAATGTTTACTACATTTTTTTCCATGATCAGCTAGTGGCAGCCAATTGTTTCACTCACAGCTGGGATCTGTAGCTGTTTCTTAGCCCATCCCTTACTTAGTTATAATCCCAGCCATACGCAGCTTGCTGCCTCAAACCACTTTGTTCCTTGTAGAAAGTTCTATATGTAGATTAAGTTAGGATGCAATCTTTATTTTGAACCCTTCTCCCTGTTGCAGGTTGTGGTGAGCAGAGTGAGGGGATAACAGAGCTGAGAGGAAGGACTTGTGGAAGGAAAGGAATAGAAAGAGAAAAGAACAAGGAAAAACACACCTCAAAGGGAAAGAGGCACAAGAGCAGAAAGAACTGGAGGCACAACTGGAAAGAAAAGACCAGGGACTGAAGAAGAAACTTTAAGGAATAAAAATACAGGAATAAAGGAATAAAAATCTTCCCACTTCTTTATGCACATCTGCAGGAGATGAACGAGCATGGTTATTAGGCGAGTGCAGCATGATGTCTGTGCACTGAACACTCCGCTGGGCAAAGAAGATGCAGTGAGGTAGTAAGGCTCCATCAACACATCAGAGAGGTAGGATTCTTCTCCCTATGTCCTTTCCGAAAAATGCCTAGCATGCAAGCAGGTGATACAAAGCAGATCTACTCTAAGTCCAATGGGTAGTTAAGAGACATACTCAGAAAATAAAAAGCAGAAAGAAAAGAATGAAATGCTCTTAAACAGAAAATTATTGGCCTGGGAGGGAAAGACTGGACAAAGGACAAGTAGATGGTCTAATATCAGAAGGAAAAACAGATGAAGCTATCTTGGAAAGCTGTTTAAATAAAAGTAAGCTTGTGTACAGTCCTGCAGATGTGAAAGAAAGCATCAGAAGCACAAATTCATTATTTCCTAGTCTCTCATATCCTTGAAAAGCTAATGCAAAATAGATACAAAATTATCAACAGTAAGAATGCAGCATCTTCCATGCAGTTTATACCTGTATAAGCAACTAAACTCCAGGAGAACAGTATAGAATGTTTCCATCTTCTCCATCACCCACCCTGTCACAATCCATGAGACCTGATGAGACGCATCCAAGGGTCCTGAGGGAACTGGCAGATGAAGTTACTAACCCACTATCCATCATATTTGAAAAGTCAGGGCAGACTGGTGAAGTTCCCACTGACTGGAAAAGGGGAAATATAACCCCCATTTTTGAAAAGGGAAAAAAGGAAGACCCAGAGAACTACAGGCTGGTCAGTCTCACCTCTGTGCCCAGCAAGATCATGGAGCAGATCCTCTGGGAACCATGCTAAGGCACAGGGAAAATAAGGAGGTGACTGGTGACAGCCAACATGGCTTCACTAAGGGCAAATCATGCCTGACAAATTTGGTGGCCTTCTACAACGGGGCTACAGCATTGGTGGATAAGGGAAGAGCAACTGACGTTATCTACTTGGACTTGTGCAAAGCATTTGACACTGTCCTGCATGACATGCTTGTCTCTAAATTGGAAAGACATGGATTTGACAGGTTGAGCACTCAGTGGATAAAGAATTGGCTGGATGGTCGCATCAAAGAGTTGCGGTCAACAGCTCAGTGTCCGAGTGGAGACCAGTGATGAGTGGTGTCCCTCAAGGGTCCATATTAGGACCAGTACTGTTTAGTATCTTCATTGATCACATAGACAGTAGGATTGAGTGCACCCTCAGCAAGTTTGCAGATGACACCAAGCTCAGTGGTGTGGTTGACATGCCTGAGGGATGGGATGCCATTCAGAGGGACCCGGACAATCTCAGGAAGTGGGCCCATGTAAACCTCCTGAAGTTCAACAAGGTCAGGTGCAAGGTCCTGCACCTGGGTTGGGAAAATCCCAAGCACAAATACAGGCTGGGTGACGAGTGGATTGAGAGCAGCCCTGTGGAGGACTTACTTAGGGGTATTGGTGGACGAAAAACTGAGTATGAGCCAGCAATGTGCACTCACAGCCCAGAAAGCCAATAGCATCCTGCGCTGCATCAAAAGAAGCATGGCCAGCAGGTTGAGGGAGGTGATTCTGCCCCTCTACTCTGCTGGGGTGACATGCCACCTGGAGTACTGTGTTCAGCTCTGAGGCCCCCAGCATAAGAAAGACATGGACCTGCTTGAGCAGGTCCAGAGGAGGGCCACAAAAATGATCCGAGGGCTGGAACACCTCTCCTGTGAGGAAAGGCTGAGAGACTTGGGGTTGTTTAGCCTAGAGAACAGAAGGCTCCAGGGAGATCTTATAGTGGCCTTCCAGTACTTCAAGGGAGCCTAGAGGAAAGATGGGAGGGAGTCTTTATCAGGGAGTGTAGTGATAGAGTGAAGGGTAACAGTTTTAAACTGAATGAGGGTAGATTTAGTTTAGATATTAGAAAGAAATATTTTACGATGAGGGTGGTGAGGCATTGGAACAGGTTGCCCAGAGAAGTTGTGGATGCCCCCTCCCTGGAAGTGTTCAAGGCCAGGTTGGATGGGGCTTTGAGCAACCTGGTCTAGTGGAAGGTGCCCCTGCCAATGGCAGGGGCTTGGAACTAGATGATCTTTAAGGTTCCTTCCAACCCAAACCATTCTATGCATCGGTCCTTGTGCTTCAGGAGTATAAGGACAGCAACAACCTAATCTCTCTGAAGAAACAGGGATAGACCCCGCTATAAGAACCAGCCACACATGTGGTGAAACATGGTGACTGAAAACAAGCAGTACTCTATGAAAAGAAGTTGCCACATAGATCATGTTTTGTGGGATTTTCCCCTTCCAAAAATTCACTAACATTCAATACATTTCTTTTCTTGGCTTTATTCAGAATTAAATATCTATAGTTTAACATTTTATGTTAATATTTATAGTAAAAAGAGATTGAAATTTTCATCAACTTTTGATGAGAAGACTGTAACCTGCTCCTAGATTTAGCCCCTCTATATATATACTCTTGAGATAATTGGGTATGCTTTAACTGACTGGGACATTTCTTTCTAAAACATTGTCCTTGCTTAACCAGTGACATTTCAGAGCAATTGCAATAACACAGAAGGGAAAACACAGAAAACTGGAAAAAGTTCTACAGATAAATAAATACTGCCGGCATCTAGATGCTGGAGTTTGCCAATACAACATAGCCAACACTTTTCTAGAAACTGAGATCTTGTTGGCTTATACAGAGGTTATGTACACTTCAAATATCTAAATACCTCTTTGTGCATACTGCCTTCCACAAAAAACAGAGTTAACTGGAGCAGTTTAACAATACTTTACCAAACTGCTTATCTGCCGTCAAGCAATCAGTTGCTCCTGGGTACTGAGAACATTCACAAATACCAGCCTTCTCCAATTGACTCATGAAATTTCTGAAAGCTGACATCTCATACAGATTGCTTATAACATACAAGCCAAGAACCATAACAAACCAAAGAGTGAATCCTTCAATTCAGTTGATTACTTACCGCATCTGTTCTATCTTTTTTTGTTTGCAATCAGAGGAGTTACATGAAGGAATGAATAGGATAAATGAGTTCCTAACACTTTTAAACATCCCAGAATATTTTCAGAACTCAGATATGTTATTATCATTTAATGACTGCCTCAGGCGCATGCTTTATTCTTTTTCCTTTGTTTATGTAAAGAGAGGAATTTAAAAGAAAAAAAAAAATCTTCCTGAAAAATCACATCTATCTCTCAATTTTTTTGCTACAAATTCCAGTTTTGAATGTTTTAATACCTTATTTTATAGAGTGTATGATACCTGGAAATGAAAGCATTTTTCTAATCAATTTTAAAATGTTTAGGCTGATTTTGTCCTCTTGTCTTAAAGGTATGTGATCTTCTACATCCCAGGTGGAAATAAACCCCAAATACACAAGCCTTATATACACATAAACTGGCTGAATCCTTCAGTCTTTGTAGAATTTCTCCTGAGCGTACATGTGATGAATCCATCTCCAAACTGCTAATCCATTTGTTAACAACATCAAAGAACATATTCCCTCTTCTGGTTTCTCTCTGATCTCACTTATATTAGACAGTTACACTTGCAAGACTGAACTGTTATGAGTGCAATAATCATGCACCTGTATCTAGTTCTGCATATGCATTGTACATTAAATCCCTAAGCAGGTAAACATTATAGGGCTTTGGGGATAGATGTCACAACCCAGAATTCTGGGGTTGTTTTAGTTTATTTGCTCTTGTTCATTTCTTTGGACTGTTTATACCTGTCCTGAATAAGGTTCTATAGCACTACGAAGAACTCCATTTTTTAACTGAGTTTAGGTTGTGGCACTTTAACTGTTTTCACCATAATTTCACTTTCAGTCACATGCTGTGATACTACTGAAGTACTCTCACTATGTGGATGATCTTTAATCCAATATTACACTGCAATCCCCCTGTGGAAAATGCCAGACAGGGTAATTGGGACTCATCTTACTGTATAGAAGGACAGCTTGCAGCTTCATCTTTACTAAAAGCTGGGAAAAAAAACCAGAACAGGCAACTAAAAAAAAAAGAAAAAAAAAGAAAAGAGAAAAGATACCCTTGTCTTACCAAAGGGAAATTCTGGAAGATCAATAAAACCCTGCTTTCCACAATCAGGCGTATGGAAAGCAAGTGGTTGGGACATCAGGTGGGCTTTCAGTTTAGCAGCCTGCAAGCCCTCTTTCATCAGTTTCACAGTTTCTAAGGAAGTATCTGGATCAAAATGGCAGTTGACTCCAACAATAGAAGCACCTAGAGGAGGAAAATAACTTCAAGTCACAACTCCCCAGGAAGTGAGACGTGAAAGTTCTTAGCCAGGGCACTCCAGAAGCAGAGCAGTCCATCTTTACACCAGCATTATGTAAACAAGACAGTTGGGTTAGAGCCAGCCTCAACTCTCCTGAGGTTAATCATGCCATTTATGTCTCAGTTGCACTCCTCTTTACCTTCCTGATGATGAATGATGTCTCCCACCCTCATAGAGTTGCTTTTCTTATCAGTGCTTAATCAGTGAAGACTGATTATGTACAGCCACATATGCAAATAGCTAGCAGGACCCTAACACAGGTTCTGCCTTTGGATTTCAGCTCTAACTCCAAGGGAAATGAGTAGTTCAGAACAGATATAATGAACCCCTGTACCATCATTCATCATGCCCCTGACTACTTTCTTCTGCCCTTCCCCTTGTCCTGCAGAAAACACAGCCTTTGATAGGCAAAAAGATTAATTTTTTCATCCTCTTATTCTCTCACCCGGGGGTTTGAACTGTGCTCCATACATTTCTAAAAACATGAGCAGAGAATCAAAGGTGTCTTCGGATTATGCTTATGTTTCCAGCATTTGGGGTTGGCTCTAACCAAATTTGAGTAGGTTTAGGATTTTGCTCTGTTCAGTATCATCTGCCTGTGGCTATTGCTTCCAATACCATCCTGGTTATCAAGGATTTCATAGCTGCATTTTAGTAAGTTTTTTACAAGACTGCTCTAGTAAAGTACACATAACTTTACTACAGGTACTACTTTGTGTACTACAAGTACACAAAACTTTTATCAGATATAATTGCAAAGCTACCTACTTGAGATACACATCCATTTATCTCAATACTTAAGGACTTTATTCCATACTTTTAAATGGCATGTTAAAACAGATTCTTACCAGCCTTTACCAGTTGGACAGCACATTGTCCAGGGGGCACGCCATGCATGTCTCCTTCTGGACCAATGCACATTGTAGCTGCAACTGGCTTTCCAGATTCTTTTAGCACTTCAACTGCCCAGACAGCCTCTTCAACATGTTCAAAATACTGGAAGAAATTAAAACTGGACTAGTTTTGTTTCTTGGAGGTGAAGCATAAACACACTAATCCAGACCCCAAATTCACCAGCAATACAATGACTTGATTATTTTCTGATTTACACTAACAGAATTCAATTGAGTTCACTGACCACACAGTTAAGAAAGGGTTTTAAAAAGTCAGTAAGTAAAAGCAAATAAAAATTCATGATACTCTTGTTGCAGAATAAGAATGCCCATACAGGAGGGTAATGAGGGATTTATCCCCAAGGAACTATTTTCATCTAGAAAAGTCACCTTAGGTTGATTGCTTATGGTGTACGGGAGGAAAAAGGAGCTAGTCAAGATCACATTAATTTATCCTCTTTGGGCCAATACAGAATTTGACGTGACTGAGGTAGAAATTTAGGTTTCAAGGTCCTATTCTAGGATGCTTGCAAATGCTGCTGTGCATTTAGAAAAATACCGATACTACTGGAATAAAAGCATAACAGAAAATTTTAAAGGAGGAAGCAATATATATTTGTACTCGCTAAAGTAGACTAGACATCTTAAAGTTAACATTGTGCCAGTTGAAGGCATGTACTTTTTTCACGTATTTACCTCCGCAATTAGGAAGTCCACATTCTTCTTCATAAAGACATCTAGTTGCTTTCGAAAGGCTGCTTTAACCTCTGTTTTATCCTTGCAGCTTAAGTATGATGGTGTTTGACTGACTCCTCCAGCCACTAAAGCATCGCCTTCATTAGCCACTTCTCTTGCAATGTCACAAGCAGCTTCATTCACTTTCTGGCACTGTATGAATATAGATTATGTCAGTTTTACCTGGTCAGAGATATGCATGTGTTTTCAGAGCACAAAAAGGACAAGAAGAGTCAAAAGCTGTAATGGCTTCTTCATATTCTTTTATAATTTAAATGAATTTTTTAATATACTGACTAGGAAGATCAGCATCTTTCAAAAAAATAACAAATATTAGGAAACAAACTCATGCCAGCTCTAAGTTGTCGTATTATCAAATACTACAAAAACACATTACCTTTAATACACGTTACACAAATAGTCTATAAAAAGCAGATATTTGGTGTGAAGTGGAATTTCCTTTGCCTCCTAGAAAATGAGTTAGTTACACTTAAGTGTATGCTTTTATCCTGACATTTTATGGGTGGAAAACAAAATATATATAGTAATTTCAATTGATTTTTCATTTTTTTAAAATACATTTTAGTATTTTGATAATTTTAAAAATTTAAGATATAATAGCCATACAGAGTTATTTAAGGCATTTTTAAAAAGATATCATTAATTATCCAAAGTTAAAGTTACCCATTTAAGAATAGTAAGGGGAAACTTATCACCATATGTGATTAATTAATCACCTAGACTGAAAGACACATTCCCTCTATACCTAAATCAGGATGACTAGAACAGCTTGTGAAAAAAAAGGTTAAGATGAGAAAAAAAGGTTTTGGGAAAAGACTTATTATTTGGGATAGATAACAAGAACTGATTAGAGCAGGTTTCTCTGCAGCCCATGGACTACTTAGAATCTACATAGGTTTCTCTCAGCTGAAGTTTTTTATGGCTGCTTCAAAAGACCCAGCTGATTTTTATGGCTGTTGCTGACAGATAGTCTTCCATTTTCACTTGTGCTCAGGTACATGTGTGGGAACTCCAGGAGGTGGAGCCAAAAACCAGTTAAAGACTGGAGGAACCTGCTTCCAGACCTTACAGCAAATCAATCTTGAAAGCTTTGCTGCAACGCATTCCCAATACCAGGTGCTCTCCCAGCACTTCTTATAATTTTGCATGGCAGCAAGAATTGCAACATGGCTTGTTCCAGAGGCACTGTGTTTCTGGGACTACCACTTCAGACATTTCAATGTTCCATCTACTGAATGTAAAGATACAGCATTTCAGACAGATTTGGTCATATGACATTTTGGTATGACCTCTTAATTAAGCCTCAAGTGTTTCCCTAGTGTCCAGATTGTTCCAATTTCTGACTTGGGATATCTTCCAGATACAAAGGTATTCCCTCCTCCCTGCCCCCTTGAAAAATCTTTGCTATTTTGCAGAGGTTGAAACAAACAATAGGACCAAAGGGGAAAGGATCAGAGAAAACACCCAATGGCAAACTTTCTAGTCTGAAAGGAACTATCTAGAAATGTTTTTGCCAGAAGTCCCAGTGGAGCTGGGGCCTGCATCTAGTGAACACACCCAACATCCTACAACTCCTTTGTGTAGGGGCTAAGAAAACACCAACACGGTGCTTCTGTGGCTGTAACAGATGACCCTTACACATGAGAAGGGGAATATTGACCACAGGGTATACCATGGATTTTTTAGTTGTTCCTTTATTAAAGACAGGGTTCTAAAAAACATTCAGTTCTCATTAGCCACTCATTATTCTCTAGGTTTCTTCACCATTTTTTCAGTTGATTTGCTGCTTTGGATGTTAAAGCATTTCTTTTTTTTCATTGATTTTGCTCTCTGTGCATTTAGTCCTCCCTATACTCTTTGTATCAAAACCCTAGTACACTAATCTCCTCAGATGGGAAAAACACGATGTGGGTATCCTCTTTCCTCTTTGCCCCATTTTGTTATTTTGTTGTCCTTTAACCTTGCCTTTCTTGCTATTCCAAACTCTGAAATTGCATCATCTGATTCTTCGGTCCTCAAATATAGCCAAAACTGTTATGATAAACTGTGAAAGCACTCGATAATCTCTCTACTAAATCTTTTGAAATTAATCCATTTATTTCATATGTCCACCAAAACAGAGTTTTACTCACACTTATTTTCTCAGCTACATAATTGCCCCTGTTCTCTAGCTTGTCCTCACTGGCATAAAAGGTGAATGTCTGCAAAACATTGGATCCAGCTCTGAGGAATTCCCGGTGAAGCTGACGAACTGCAAATAATTAAAAAGAGAAAAAGAAGAGATGTTTGGTACAGTTATTACTGTTATTATCCCAAAATGAAATGTTTATTGAAGTCATGTTACTGTAAAACAAGTGATACTGTGTTTCCTAGAAGAGCCATTATGAGACAGTAGAAGCAGTACCCCATAGAAAGAATAGAATTTATTTCTTCTCACTCTCAGAACATTATGTAGAAAACTTTCTCCTTAAGTTATTCTCTGCTAAGAATGACAGCAGATTTCTATTTAGTTTATCAGTAGATTCAGTTTTGCATGCCACCTTGCTTATTTTCTACTTTCTGCAGTACTTAAGACCTCCCAATTTCGTTTTATAGAACTCCGTAGTCGTTTAGGAAGGGAAAGCAGACATCTGACAAAAGAACATGAAAGCATAACAGGGAATACCAGACAAAAAGATCATCAAATGCAAAAGCAGTATTTTCTTAGCTTCTAGACTATGAAGAAGAAAACAGAAGAAAGTATCATGGCAACAAATTAAGGGACAAGATGATATTTATATGGAAGAACACAGTGTTCCATTACCTCCTCTATTTAGTATTTTCTGGTTTTCTTGCCCTGCAAAACCCTAGCTGAGTCTAGTCAGCCAAAACCAAAGCTCTATTTTGTAAAAGATGATTTGTTGCTCCAGAAAAGTGACTCACAACACAGACTTAACTCTTCTCATAAGTCAGCACATGATGATTTTACTACAGACCCAACCCTACTTTTGAAGGAAAGGTTGGCATTACTTTTAATGGACAAATTTCCTAAATTAGGACTTTGGGACCAGGCTCTGTAATGGTAGTTCTGCCTTCATCACTGTAAGCAGTACACTGCAATCACCATAGTAGGAACAGAACAGGAGCTGTCAATTGATTTTATATGTATACCCACAGAACAATAATTATAAGAGAACAAGAATTATAATAGATCAGTAGAACACTACTGATCATGTAAAACAGAATTAAAATGCTCAACAGCTTATAGCAAATACAGGAATAATTTATTCCCCTAGATACCATATACAGCCACAAGAACACTGCAGTTTGTGGTAGATGTTTGGAAAAGTTTTCCTGAAGTCCTGGTTTATCGTATCTCATTGTCTATAGACGATCTGTGTCATTAGGGAAATGTGTGAATGTGTCGTGAGAATAAAATTACTCCCTTCAGCTTGAACAAACACAGCCTTCTATGCTGGAGAAGCTCAAACAGCAGTTTGAGTTGCTAGAGTCAACTTGCATACGTGCAAGCGTGTCTGCTTTCATTGAAAGAACAGTGTAGTGTCCCTTGCTTTTCTCTACTAGTACAGTATTTAATTTCTAATTACAGCCTTGGGTAACCACACTGCGATTTAACACAGTGCTTCTTTACCCATCAGTCACAAAGACCTATCCAGGAACATGGATAATAGCAGAGCTACAGTTCAAAAAGTCCCTGGAATCTGCCTGAACTACCAGGATCAAACTTCAGTCTTGCAGCCTTTACACAGAGTCAAAACATTCCTAGTGCAGGGAGTATTCCTTTTCCTATAGCATTAAAATAGGCTACTGATCCCAACTAAAAGGGCTGTCTCTGTATGTTTGTAGTGTTCTGCAGTTTGTTTTTCCATTCTCACCCCATCAGAAATCGTTGATGAAAACTAGTCAGGAAATGGGAAAAGCAAAGAAGAATCCACAAATATTTTCACAAATGCTCTATGACATGTCCATAATAAACAAGATTTGTTTACACCCATGGTTAGTGCTTTTTAAATATGGTTCTTGTATTCCTAGAAGAATGCCTGGGATTTGTGTGAGTAAGGATGGTGACATAGGTAGGCAAATGAAACGTAATCTAACACATATGAGCAAGGAACTTCATATCCAAAACTATCAGGTATGTGAACAGGAGACTCTTAAGTGGGTCTACATTTTGAGGGAAAGAATAGTTGTTACAAGTATCAGCCTGAATCTCTTTCAATCCCAAGCAAATCGTTTTGCCCACTAGAATACACTGTTACTATTATCAAGCCCACAGCAGTCTGCACTATCACAAACCCAAACCACTCTGTAATTTACTTCTTGTGTGACTTCCAGCATGTTACTGAAGCTGTGTTTTCCTCCAGCATTTGGGAAATGGGGATAACAGCCACATATGAGGCTAAACAATTACTAACAATCTCATGCATTTTAAGAGTCAGATGTATAACACTGAGTTTTCATGTCAATCCACCATGAGCTAGACATTTCACAAAAAACACAGACTTAAGCTAACAGGAGATATAGTAAGTGCCTATGCATATTGCTGACTACAGAGCAATACCTGATCTGGCTCAGATGAAATATTTAGATCTCATTTCTAAACTTGTCAGTCTGGCAAAACACCTTCGCCTCTCTTGTAACAGATAATGGCCTTGAAATCACGCTTCCCCCCTCTCTCCCTCCCTTCCTTGCTGCATTTCTCAGAACCTCCCTCCTTTTGTCTCCGTCTTTACAAAGATAAGAAGGTCTGGTAGTTGTATGGTTTTTACACCAGCTGGCTCAGGCAGTTGGTCCTTCTGTTCTTTACACTTGCTTTCAAAGTAACATGACCCTTGAGCCTGCAGGAGCAAAAAGCAGTAACGGAGGGGAGGCAGCATACTACATGAAAAGAAATTAACACATTTCCATTGAAGGCTTTATTAATAAATAGCCTATAACGTGCTTATAAAAATTTTATAACTATGTTACAGATATGAGCAATATGTTCTAGCAAATCAGCAGCACTTCTTAGAAGGCTGGATTCTAATTTATGACTACTGATAACTTATTTAAAGCAAACCTGTGTGCAAATTTAGTCAGTTCAAGCCATCTGCAACTGTAAGGCAATGTCTTGCATTCCCCATGGACTGAGACCTGCACTTCCCAAAATGACATGTGGAGAGAATCAAGGGCTTTTGAGGTGCAAAACAAGAAAGCAAAGGGGAAATAAGGAGCACAGGATAAGTGCTATGATTTGTAAGGTGGAATGTATAGGGGCAGACAAATGTAGAGGTAGAGAGAAACAGAGAGAGAGGTGATGGGATGTCTTTTGGGGAGATGAGAGTCAGCAAATTAGCTCATCGCCCTTTAGACATTTGCTGGAGCTCTGCATTATCTAAGGCTATCTGTGACTCTAAGTTAGGCATGCTACACATAAAGTGACATTTGAAGGCTGAGAAGGATTAGGGTGAATAAATAGGTAAGATGTACAAAGCAATGTAGTAGAGAAGGCTAAGATCTCTCTCCTTCCCCTCCCCTTCCTTCTTCCCCTATATAGAAGAAAAAGACTAATTTGGAAGGGCAAATACTTAATACAGAACAAAGAAATCCTCCCCCCTGCCCCCCCCACCCCCGATATTCTGAATTAGCTTGCAGGACTAACTCCACATCATATTACTAGGGCAAATGCTTTCTTGTAATGAAGCGTACATAAATAGATAATAGCATCTGCTTTTGCACTGTTTATGCTAAACACTATAATCTTTATACTGGAAGGCATAGAATGATAACTCATTTTGTCTCCATCCACTTTAAGAGAGTTACTCTCTTAAATGTTTGTTTCAATTCTTAGGTTCTTATGAGGTTTATCATTCCGCATTTCACAGTGCAGCCAGATACATTAAATACTCCTCTTCCATTCCATTGTTTACTAAAAGCTGCTATTTTCCTGAAAGAATTAATAAACTATAATAATTTATAACAATATAAAAGTCCTAGAATGACTAGAACACAACAAAACATATAGTTAACTGCAGAATTTTTTCTCACAAGATGTTTTAAATGATAAGCTTTATATCAGCTCAAGGACAGTCTGGACAAATCCATGACAGAGACTGTGTCTGGGTCAAAAAGTGCCTGGGCTGCAGATCATTGAAGACTAGGAGACCATTCTGGAGAGGTATCACTATGTGTTTACACTATTCATATTCTTACACAGCCAACTGCTTTTGGCCAGTGTCAGAGCAAGAAAAAGGGGTAAGATGAGCATTTGGTCTATAGATTCTTAGGCTGTTCTTAACAGCGTAATTTTACAGTGTCAAGGAACTCTTCTATTTAAAAACCCACTACAAGTTCCTATATATTTATTTTTTAGCCATCCATGTTTACATTCACTACAGGATTTCTATTTCCCAGTAAAACTGACCTGCTTCTGGATGTTCTACCGTTGCTTCAGGAGTCCAAGGCCCAGCTTTTACATATCCCCTCTTTTCAAGAGCAAAGACAAATCCTCCATCTCCAATCACAATTTCTCCAGCATCTAAGCGCTCTAGAATACCCTGAAGAAAGCAGGAGGAAAGGTTAACAGTTACAGTTCTTCAGTTTTGTGGGCTTCCTTTGTCTTTGTTGCCATTTCCTGTATTTGCAAAGCAGATGTGAGTATTTGTGGGCTACGAGAAACATCTTTATCATAATAAAGAAAAGTAATAAATTTCCTTCTTTAAATTCTCTTTAAAGAATAGTAGATAGTCTGTTTTGCAACATAAGGCTTTAATATGTGCGTATATATTATGTAAGACTTTTCATTGGTCAGTTTGATTGTATTCCAGAGATACAGTCCCCAGAACTAGAAGCCAATGGTCCAGTTCTGATCCCGTGAAAGTAAAACACCATCTCAAATTCTCCTGTAAAATATATGAGAAACTTGTTAAAATGAAACACTAGTATCACTGACCTCTTTATTAGCTTATTTGCTCTTTAGCTATGAATGCCATCTTGACAGACCCTCAGCACAAGTAGCTTGTGACACAAGATGGCACAACGGGCATCACAGAAAAGTAAGCATGTACCATTTTCCTACCAAATAAGACACATCTCAAAATGCTGGCCTCCATTTTCTGGCAGACTTTTTACTGGCCTAGGTTTGCTTACCTAGACATACAAAATGAAAGAAAATCCTGCTTGTTTTGCACAGCCCTGCCTGAAATATTTTAAGATGCCCAGTTACAAACCTTATAGCACCCCATGATTAACCTTGTTTCTGCCTTGAACTCCATGCTAATGCAAGGAAAGCAGTAATTTTTTTTTTTTTGTAAAATTGAAAAATATGAGAACAACATATATTGGTTGCACATAATACATATTATTTCTGGTATTCCTTTCATTGCTTCATTGGCTTGTTCAAATTTTCCATAAAGTACTTTGCTATTATACTAAAGAAGACTAATTTCTGCAATTGGATTACAGCCATAATTCTATTTACATTAGAAAGTGGATGAATGCAGACCCATTACATTAACAAAGGTAGTGGGTACAGGAAAAGAAATAATCAAAGGTAAGACTAAAATTTCCCTCCACAGTTATCTTTTCTTGATGGCACACTAGCATGCCAGTAGATGAAATCTGAGGGAGTGGGAAAAAGAAAAGTCTTGTGGACATAGAGTTGAATGTGGTTTTCATGCTGAGAGGAAGGAGTTTTTAACAATTAGCCTCCAACCTTTAGAAGATTATCTTTCCTGATAATGTCTCCTTCATTAATTCAAGTATCTTACATCATACATCCAGGAAAGACAAACACTTATGATGTCTCAGCACCACCCTTTAGCTGGGATGAGAGTATGCCTTTCCAACAAGAAGGAGCACTGTGCCAACTATGCCAGTTCCAGTACCAAGCATAGCAGTGTAAGGCTGCTTGGAGGCTACGAAGCCTGGCTGAGAGGGTCGGCATTTTTTGCTTAGGACTGACATGGCAGCAAGGTGGCAGAACTGCTTTGTACAGTGCTGCTGTGCTTAGCCAAGTGTTGGCTTGCAAATCTCTGCATCACATCCCACTGCACATTGTGTACTTGCCAGAATATTGACCTGATTAACTTTGTAACTTTAATAAAGCATGCAAGCTTTTATCTTTATTTTAGGAGGACCAGGGCAAAACTCAATCAGCAATACTCAATCTCCAAAACTCAGTAATTTTCAACGAGTTTACCACTCTTGCCTGTCTGCTAGGGCAATTCTGTTCTAAGTGTTAATGTCAGGAGGCTTTGTAAAGATTGTGTTTGCAATTAACTAATTTGCAGTTGTAACAGTATGCCTCAAATGGAGCCAAAGAAAGGCACCCAAGGGATCACTGGTTGAGTCCCTGCTTCCTCTGCCTGCCAAGGAATCTTTTATAGACAGAGACTGCTTTAGGAGTTTAATATGCAGAGAACAGGAATGCAGAGGAAAAAAAAAAGTTTAACTGTCAAGCAGCCTCAGTCATTGCTTGTTAACTCACCATTAAATAATAGATACATCTTTGACACCAAATATAGATATTATATTTAAATGCACTACAACTAACAGATTTCTTTCTTTTAAGAAGTCACTTCTAGGATTTAACAGCACTTCTCCTTCACAGTTCTAGCTTTTTAAACTGCATTTTAAAATAATCTCCACTTTTGACTCACAGAAACAACATAAGCCATGGCTGAGTAGATCACAGCATCTTGACACATAATATATTGTGATATATTAAACCTAGCATCGGGGCATCTAATAGCAGGTGACATAACTATAAAGCACAAAGTACTTAATACAAACTTACTTTGTCAGTTCAGATTGACTTAAAATGGAAATAACTTTTTTGCAAACTTCATTATAGGATGGATATCATCTCTTCACACCATTTTTACTTATCTATACTGGGTAAAATACCATTGGTTCAACAAGCATACAGCTAGCATAAATTCAGCATCAACATTGTTTTGTTCTGCCCTGGTGACCTAAGCTGCATGCTCATGTCTAATCCAGATCAAAATTACACCTTCAGGTCTGATAGTACACAGATCTGGTATTAAATAACAATAGTACCTGTAAAAAGCTAACCAAGGCTTTTTTGAGCCATCTTTTCCCTGTTTTACTTTCGCTACCATGAATGAAGTTGCACCACATAGTCCACACATCTACCCATGGAAAGAGTGCAAATGTCTGTATGAAGATACTCCCCCAACCACCTTTAGGAATGTGACTGAACCATGTAAGTGAAAAGCCCGCTTGGTCTACCTATATCCTACCTTTTCATCAGTGGAGAGAAAAAAACATCTCAAAACAACTATTCAGATCTTTAAGCAAGTCCTCAAGAGAAGCTTATCTCTGGCCATTGCCTGTAGGGGGAACTTAAGGCAATTGCCTTCTGCTAGGTGTCTGAAGTTACGTGGCATGAGTATGTGCCAAAAAAAATGAAGAGCAGAACAAAAACCTCCCCACTTCCTTCCTTTATAACTGATCTACCTGAAAGGCCTAGTAGGCTCACAGACTTCTTCCCTTATCCTTCTGTTCTCTTACTCTGGACTTACATGCTACACACAAAGCTTAGTAAAACCAGTCCTGAGTAAGAAGCGTCCTGTTAATGATAATAGTGTCCTTCTGAACAGAAGACAGAATATGTAATTCCACTGACCTGCCCAAGCAGCAGAGCAGGGTATATGTCAGAGTTTGATTTAGACATTGCTCATACGTTTGGCTTAATGGCCAGAATGGCTGATGCCTGGATAACTTTTTTTACTGGCTTATTTCTTTAGCTAAATGAGGGTGCAAAGGGCAGGCATATATTGGAGACTGTGCTCAGATTACAAACACTGTTGGTATTCAGTCATATAAATCAAGAGAAGAGCAATTTGGGGCTTTTAAATAGAGTTGGCAGGATGCTGGAGACAGAAATCCCATCCAATGACAGTTTATGCTTAAAACATTTACAATTTTAATGTGTTGCGAACACAGCTTAGTTTGCATATCAAATAATATTAAGCAAAATGGTTTTGAACTTTGCTGGCTCCAGTCTATGCATTCAGAGAAATAAAAGTTCTAAGAGCTGCTACAGCATTAGGTTCAATCTAATCTACCTATCTCATAACGCTATCCAAATGTCTTTAGCGGCTGGATGGTGGATAGGTACAGTTGTTATCACTACGGCTTTACTTTAGCTTTTCACAGTATGACCTTACCTGCAGAGATACTGAGTACATTACTGGAAGGTTAACAAGCGCGGCCCGCGGGTTGTGCCCGCTTAGCCGCAGCTCCCCAGGAGAGCCTCCGGGCAGGACCCCGGGGCGGGGGCGGGAGAGGCGGCCGGGCCACGGCCCGGCCCCGAGCCGCGCTCTCTGCCCCGCGCCGCTGCGAGGCTCCCGCCGCTCCCCGCGGCACCGGCGCGGACCTGCCTCTCCCCTCCCGCCCGGTCCCGCCGGGACCGTGCCCGCGCCGCGGCGGGCGGCGAGGGGGTCGGCGGCCGTCCCGGCCTCGGATCCTCAGCGCCGCGGGCTCTCCCAGCGCCCGCCGCTACCCCCACGCCGGGCAGCGGAGAGGGACGGGGCCCACGGGGGAGCGGGGCTGAGCGGGGGAGGGAGGTGGGAGAATTACCCGTTTGCCCTTTTTCGTGGTCTTCCCGATCGGCAGCATCTTCCTCGCCCTGGGACGCCGGCTGCCCGCGTCTGCCCCGACGTGCTCAGCGCGAAGCTCAAGCTTACCCCCCAGCGCTCAGGCCGCACTTTTATAGCCCGGGGAGGAGGCGGGCCGCGGTGGGCAGCGCTGCGGGCGACACCCCCGGCCGGCCCGGCCCCTGACCCGGCGGGGCGCCCCGGCGCGGCCCGGGGCTGCCCCGCGCTGCCCCGCGCCCTCCCGCTGCCGCCCCCCCCCCCCCCCCCCCCCCCCACCTGGCTCGAGGCCGGGAGGCGCCCGGTTGCCCCCCCCCGCGGGCTGCCCGCTCAGCCAAGGGGCGGGCCGGCGCCCTCCTCCGCGAGGGCTGGCCTCGGCGGCGCCGGGTACGGGACGCCGTCGGGAGAGGCGCGGAGCCAGCCAGCGCTCTCCATCCCTGCTGCCGGCGGGCTGCGTGCGGGATGAGCGGGGTGCTGCGGGGAGCCCTGCGGCGGCTGCGGCCGCCCCGCCGCGGCGGCCGGCCCGACCCCCTCGCCGCGGCTGCCCTGCGGGCTCTCGGCGGCGGCGCGGGCGCCCAGGGGCGGTGAGTGCGGGCCGGACCGGGCAGGGGCGGGGGGCGGTGGGGAGGCGCGGGCAGAAGGAGCCGTTAACGGTCGCGGCCGTCGGCGCGTGGCCTCCGCACCGCCTCAAGGCGCGGCCCCCGAGGGTAAAGGTGCCTGGCGGGGGCGGTGAGGGGACGGTGGTGAGGAGAGCGGGCTCCTTCTGCCGGCCTGCGGTGCTCCGCCAGCTGCTCGTCGGGGTCACCGGGCCTCTCCGTGTGGGCAGGAGGCGCACCTTGCCCCCCTGCGCCTCGCATTTCTGCGTCAAAGAGCAGACCCAGCGGGCCCGGTGTGGAGAGATCCCTCCTGTTGTCTTCTGGGCCTCATCGACGAGCAAAAAATGGCCTGTTTCAAACGGCACGAGCAAACACCTGGGTGAACGGTGCAGTTCACGGGGAAGGTACCCCCCGGATTCTTATCAGGCTCCTGGGTTTGAAAGAAAAGGTTTGAAAAGAGCTGAAGGTCAGGTGAGTACATCTCAGGTTCGTGGCATGAAAGAAGCCTAAGAAAAGCCTCTACGCTTGACCTTGATGACCACGTGCCTCAAAATTCAGTAGAGGAGCTCGTGTAAAGTGTCTGACATCTGGCTGTTAAACAGCTTACTGTTAACTTGCAAGAATTAATATGTAATCTCAAAAAAGAACACATGCAAGTGTGTGGTGCCCCAAATACAGAAAACCTGTGGTGTCCGGTGTTCCCATTTATTTTACTTTTCATTCATTGCCACGTAATCAATAAGCATGGTGCATATTCCTCCTGCATTTCCGTTTAAAATGTCATATTATTTTATAAGACCTCCATTCATAATACAACTAATAGCTTTGATTTCTGAGTGGAGGATGGGTGGAAGGCTAGTTACACATTAGAAAGCCTTTTGCCAGAGAAGTTGCAAAAGCAAATGTACAAGGAGGCGGGAGATAAAATTGAGTATTGATTAACTGTCCTGAAGGGAGAGATACTTTGGTTTCACAGTAGTCTCTACTGCTACTGTACTAAGAGGTCCTACCTTGTCTCATATCCAGAAAAATGGCTTTTTTTTTTTTTAAATTTGGGATAAATTCCCGGATCTGGCTTGCTGCTTGGCTGTCAGTGGATGGGGCAGTCGAGAGGAAGATCAGATGAGATGGAGGAGAATGGGGCTTCCTATGGCAGCCGGACTGGTTTGTGCTGGCTTAAAGTGGTTGTGAAAATGCAGTGTGATATAGTAGCAGGTGTGAGCCATTGACAAAAACCTCTTTCTATAATGTTTTGACTTCAGCAAAGTAGAACATGTCAAAATAGACAGAACATGAAAATAGATATTGTTTCATTGTTCATGAACACCTACACAGATGTAGTCTGCTGACATTGGCTTTAGAAATTTATTTAGGAGCCTTACTAAGCAGACATTTTTTGAAGACTTTCTCTTTGTGTTGTGTATACTATAGCACTTTTGAAAAGCCAGGCTTTGACACTGTCATTTCAGGGTTACAGTTTCTTATTGAGAAATAGGATCTACATATAAGGGTATATTGGACAAATAACAAAGATTTTAAGTTGTGAGTGGAAGCTAAACTTGCTTTGTTTTTTTGTATTACTACTTTCCATGTAAATGACCCTTTAAGGGCATTTACTTTAAAAGAAGAGTGAACAGGTTAGGTTTTAAGTCAGGTGTGTCTAGATTCCCAAGCAGGCACCCAGTTATATTATGATTGGAGTAGTAAACAGAAGAGATGCACAGATGTGCAATTGTCTTTTTGTAACTGTGATACTTTTTTTCCCCAGGAAACAAACACCATCACCTTCCTTAGGGAAAGATAGAGCAGACACAGTGATCATCGGAGGTGGTTGCGTTGGTGTGAGTCTAGCCTATCACTTGGCTAAGGCTGGCTTGAAGGATGTTGTTCTGCTAGAAAAATCTGAGCTCACTGCAGGATCTACTTGGCATGCAGTAAGAAATGTTTTGTTAATCTCTCGGATTAACAGCAGCTTGTGTATCTAATGGTGGTGGAAGTTTCATTACCTTTATATTCCCTGGCTTTCCAGAGATTAACTATCTCAGTTATTTTATAGATACAAACTTTAGCACTGAGTTTTTTATAGATTGGCTGTATGAGTTTTGAAAGGTTGGTTCAGCTATCCATAGTACACTTTTCTCATTTGTAAAAATTGAGACAAATACTGTATTTTGAAATCACTGAAAGGTAACTGTTAGTATTATTATACATTTTTGGCAGTTAACTGGATTTAGACTTTAAACTTTGTTTTAACTTGGACTTTTTAAATTTAAGGTTTTATTTCTAAGGTAATTTATACTGCAGTCTTTATCATTGGAAATGGTTGCACTGGCATGCATAAACCAGAAATGTGAAATCTGGCATTACTGTATGTGTAATTATTTTTTATGTATGTGCCATCCTGAAAAAGAGGTGGTCAAGAAGCAGCATCAGTGCCCAGTTCTCAGAGAATATCACAGTCCCAGAAACTGGTTTTTATTAGAGACAAGAGCTTTCTTTCCTGCCACTGCTGACATTACACAAAATCTTGGAGGAGCAAAGCTAACAACTGTACACTGTGGGTTTTTTTTAAGGCTGAATGTCTGTACTCTAAGGAAAAGAACTAAAAAGACATACATGTAATAATGGCAGGGTGGGGACACCTCCTGTAATAATGTTAATCACATGGACGTACTGGTGCACAACATGCATGTATGTAATTACATATTTTCTATGTCAGTGTCAGGAGTAGGTAGTGTAATGAAATTAAATAAAGCTTGCCACAATAATAGATGCTTTTTCCATTCATTTCCATCTACGCTTAGCTGAAACTGGGAGAATGTTACCCCTGTGTATAGCAATACAAAACAGTAAAAACCCAACAGTGTGCTGTCTCTAGAGCTACTCTGTTAATACAATAGAGCATTTATTCAATACTTGTAACTATAGTATCTGAGTGCCTTTCAGGAACAAGTTAAGGAGGATGACTCGGATTATATTTGATTTGCATTCTCATACTCCTCCCTGGGGACGAAGTCTGAAGTTTGAAATGCTTCATCTCAGTGCAGATGTTTTGTGTGTTTGGGGCCTTGTGAGAGAACAGTAGTTCAAAAATGAAATTTAAAAAAATCACTGCCTGAAACATATAAGTAGGTTTATACTTCATTTTACTTGCTTTTCAACAAACAAAGCAAAAGAAAACACACTGTATGGAGTTAGGAAAAACAAAATTCAGTAATTACGTCTGTTTTAGAGTCATACTACAGCTGATGCAGTTCAGCGAACAGAGCAACACCATGCATAGTGTCAGATCATGCATCTTGTGTATTGAATCATAACTATGAAATGCTCAAAGAAATACTTTGACTTCAGTGCATGAGTGAGACGCAGACTGAATTCAATTTACCCAATGCATATACAGAACAATATATGTGCAAAAAATAATGCAAATCACCTAATTAAGAAGTGATTAAGAAACCAAGATCATAAATGGGGGGTTGTTACTAAATGTTTCCTTTGTTCTTGTTGTTATACTCGCTCACTCTAGCTTACTGCTCATAGCTATGTAAAGCAACCTCTCCTTCAGTATTTTTGCCCTCCCTTCTTAGTGAATGCAGCAATGGAGGAACACAGAGTGAGGAACTCTGTTTCAAAGGTAGGGAGGGACACGGAGCCCAGCAGAGAAAATGCTTGCACTACCACTACTGAGAGGGCTGCCTTGTGGCACCTCTTGGAACAAAATTTGATGCGATTAACACAGCAAGACACCTAGTTATAGAACAAGTTAAAATGGATAGCTATTAGGTAAACTACACGGTATACTATCTCTTTTCATTGAACTCAGTATTAGAGTGCAGTGCCTGAAGATGAAAAAGCTGAGGATAAGTCTGTTTCAGATGATGAGAAAGATAAAAACTGTGACTGTGGGTTCTTTGTTATAGTAGGTACTGTGCGTTTATCAGTGGTTTTCTCACAGTGGTACAGTACTAGATACAGATGAAAATTACACATACAGTTAGCACGTGAAATGGCACGTAGTATATTGTCTGCAGCCACAAATGTTCGAAGTCTGGTTCAGATGTTGCTGTATTATACCACATTTTTCCTCTTTGACAGTCCAGTAAGTCCTGCCAGAGCTCAGGATCACATTTCATATAGATCATATTCCTGCTAGTGTTGCTGCCAAAACTTTCTTCCACTTCTCAGGTCTGAGATAAATTTGGCTGACTTTCATGTGTGTTATTAAAACAGCACAGAAAGTGTGCACATTTTTATATTACTGGTAGTAAGAAGATGTAACTACCAGAGCAAGGGCTGCTCATTTTTATACCAATCTAACCGTGACAAAGTAGTGGTTATTATATGTGTGTAAATTAGGTCAAGGGTTAGGCTTTAAGAACTCTTGAAGTTGTACTATTCTGCAGGTCAGATCATTTGCAATCTCACTGAAGCCCTAGGGACTGAACAAGACAGATAAAACTCACTCAGCAAATAGATTTTTTGTGTTGTTACTTTTTAAAAAGGTGTTTTCTAAGAAAATGTTTAACATATCATTCTGTTATGTGATACCTTTTCTTGCAACATGCAATTGATTTTGCTGCTGACAGTTAATAAAGCACAGCACAAGACAAATAAAAACTTATTACAACTTGGTCAAATTTGCAAGAAGAGAGAATATAGGGTATAACAGTGTTAATACCATTTTCTTCCAGAATGCTAATTTAATAATGGCATTAGTCTAAAATCTGAAACAGACTGGAATAGAACAAAACTGATACACAAACACTTCAACATATAAAACTTTCAACTATAAAAATGCTTTAAAATCTCTGTGTCAATTGTCATAGCAAATTGGTCATTCTTTGTTCATGTTCACCTACAGATGTTCCCCTACAATAACAAAATCTCTGTCTTAGAAAAATAGAGCAAAACCTAGAGCAAATCTCCTTCAAACACAAGAATGGTTCACCCTGAAACTGAGGAAAACAAGTAGACACATTGGGATGCCAGCTGGGCCAGATAGGGAGCTCATGACTGAGTTCCAGAGCAAAACCACAATATATGGAAGGTAGAAGCAGTAAAAGGCTGCAAAGGGGCAATTTAGAAAAATTGCCTTGGCATGTGAAGAGGGTGTTAGAAAAGCCAAAGCTCAACTAGTGTTAAGACTTGTAAGGAACATTAAAGGCAACAAGAAGAGGTTCTACTGCTGCATTAGTAGTAAAAGGCTGAACAAGGAAAATACAGGACTGTTGCTGAATGAGGTGGGTGATTTAGTCACAGTGTACACTGATAAGGCTGAAGTACTCAATGCCTTCTTTGCCTGAGTTTTCACTGACAAGGTTTCTCAGGCCTCTGTGCTCTGGGCAGGGTTCAAGGAGAAGAGGAATACCAGCACTGGATGAGGATCAAGCCAGGGATTACTGGAAGAACTTGACTCATGCATACATACTGGACCAGATGAGCTGCATCCAAGAATGCTGCTGATGGCATTGCAAGGCCACAGATGTATTACCTTTGAAAGACTGTGGAGATCGGTGGAAGTGTCGAACATTTGGAGAAGGGCATATGTATGCATCTTTACAAAAAGCCAAAGGGACAAGCAGAGGAGCTAAAAGCCAGCTAGTCATACTTTGGTTCTTGGGAAAATCATGGAGCAAGTCTCAGATCTGGGCCCATAAAGGAGAAAAAAGGTGATTGGGGACAGTCAGCATAGATTCGCCAAGTGTAAATCATGTCTGACCAAACCTGATTGCCTTCTATGATAAAATGACCAAGTTTGTAGACAAGGATTTAGCAAGGCTTTAGACACTGTCTCCCATACTATTCATGTATTCAGCTGAAGATGTTATGGTCTGTATGGCTGGACAACTAGATAGTTAAAAGACTGTTTGGATGGTTGGGCTCAGAGGGTAGTGATTAATGGGTCATAGTCTACCCAAAGCCTGGAAATAAGCAGAGGGTCTGTCCTGGGACCCATCCTGTTTAATATCTTTATCAGTGATCTGGAGCAGGTGATGAAGTACATGCTCATCAAGGTCGCAGCTGACACCAAACTGGGAGGACCAGTCAATGCACTCAAGGGCAGGGCTGTCACGCTGAGGGACCTAGACAGGCTGGAAGGATGGAAGGACAGGAACTTTATGAGATTTAACAAGGACAAATGCAAAGTTCCATACTTGACCAGGGAAGTAGTGCAGTCTTTGTCCTTGGAGATTTTCAAGACAAGGCTGGAGAAGATCTTGAGCAACCTGGTCTGATCTTGTAGCTGACCCTGCTTTGAGTATGACATTGGATAAGGAACTCCTGAGGTCCCATTCAATCTGTTTGTTTTATTGTCATTATTTTGTGATCCTATGATCTTAATTTTTATATAGTCCAGTCAGGTTATAGTTGTCTCTCAGCTGCACTCCTGAAATCAGAAACATTCATTATCTGAAGCCAAAAAGCATCAAATGCGTTTACAATTCTTTTCTTCACTTAAAAATGTCAGAGAGAGAAGTTTTGATTTAATTCCTGCCATTAAACGCTCTTGAATATCTATGGGTTTATAGCTAACTTACCAGTGACTTGTGGTTCATTTGGTTCAAAATGACTACTAACAGTGACCACTAAAATGGAATTTCCCTACATCTGGAAAATACATTACTACATTTGGAAAAACAACAGAACACCAGAAAATGTTTACAAAAATAGAAGAAGACAGTAAAAATAATATCGGATGACAAAATTTGCAGGTACAAGTAAATTAATTACTCACACGTTATTATACATGGCTACAAAAATGTAAACATTTCAAAGCCTAATTTAATTCTTTGTTCTGTATACACAGAAAAAAGTCCCTTAGGTATAATTTTTTAAGAAAAAACCAAGTTTTAATTACAAATTGTGCAGTGAAACAGCCCTGGGTTTTAGTTTGAGGCAATTAATTTAAATACGTTCACAACAACATAAAAGCACATGTATCAAATGAGATAAAAAATGCATTAGTCAAATATCTAGTCTCCAGCAGTGTCCAGTATAATGATGATCTGATATGATAATAAGAAAAGGGCAAGCAGTATTTTTCCAGACTATTAATTTGGCCCAGGAACTTTCTGAATCCAACATGTCTTCTTTGTGCTTAATGTGGCCTTTAGTAGATTTATCTCCCTCCCACAGATTTGTGTGATCATTTTTTAAACGCAGATTGTTGAGGTAATGAACAATACCAAACATAGGGAAATGGAGCCAAATTTATGAATAAAATACAGGCACAGCTGAAAAATATAATACTGGTAAATGATTAATTTTGCACTTTTTTCCATAGGTTTATTTTGGCATTTCAGTCATGTGGTACACTGTGATACCATATATAAACTTTAAGATATCAGAAAGATAAAATCCTCACAAAGAAAGGTAGGAAAAACTTTCAACACCGTGGCTAGTGTAAAGACATACAATTAGTAATGCTAGAGAGGTATCATACTCTTGCTCTGAAGATACTGAGTACCTGTCATCTCAGTCAGTGAGTATGATTTATGTTTTTTGATGGAAATGGTATCTGAGTGTAAGCCATTTGCTAAGAGCAATTTGAAGTTAATTGTTTCTGAAGAAAAAGATCCAGTCTTAAATGTGAAGCTGCACCAAGAAAGATGGGTCAGAAGAGGCAATGGTTTAAAAAAATGAGGATGTGTGATCTAATTCATGCAATATATGTTGCTATTAATTATAGAGAAGTGTAACGTTTAATAGGTTTTTTAGCATAATTAAATTAATTTGAATTAAAATACATCTTTAAAGACCAACTAAATCTTGCTTTTATTATTTATATGTATACACTTATTCCACTAGGTTTACAAGTTAAAGCCTTAAAATATGTAGTACAGAACAGAGTTGGCAAGTTAAAATCAAGACTAGTTAATGTATATACATACTAGGCATCTTAGAAGGAAAATATCAAAACTCTACTATATGTGTTAATTTTCACCTTTATATTTCCTGCTGTTTTTTTCTCAGAATGGCAGTGAACTCAAAGGTGGACTCTGGTGTCTAGCTCCCTTAAGTGAAGCAACCTTAATCTATGAATAAGTTCTATTTTAGTTAGCAAAATACGCACTATGTATATGTAAAGTATTTAAATCAGTGTAGTTACTTATATTGAAAACCTAAGGTAATTTTGCATTTCTGTTGTCTTATATGGAGGATTAGTGAGATGTCAAACTCAGGAGATATAAAGACATATGCTTAACTTCAGTAGTGCTTTAATTCTGCTTTTTTAAAGTGCTAAATGTCTGTAGTTATGAATGTTATTAGATTGATGCAGCTGTCTCTATTGTAGGCAGGTGAACAGCTTCCTTAAATATAGAACAGGCTGTAGTCATGTCTTGATTTTACCTTTGCATGAACCCAAAAGGGCTTGACAGCTTTCTAAAGTCAGACCTGATAAAATGATGTGCAAAATACATGTAGTAATTTCTTAACCTACTTCTGAAATATAGCAGTTGCTCTTTAACTGCCACATTAGACAACTGTTGAGAATAGAAGAATATTGACTTCCACCACCCTGCTGTTCATACCCCACGGAAATAGTAACTCTTATTAAGATCTGGTCTTTGTGAAGGTTTGGTTTCTCTCCCATCTCCATTTGCAAGAAGGAAAAGATCCTACTACAGGACATTTATAGTTAATCAGTTGATTTAGTTGATCAGGAATGAAGTTGTGTGTCTTTTCGAAAAGATTTGAAACCGACAACTGAATAATTTAAGGAAGAAAGGAAGCGATAGGAGAGAACAACTGCAGCAGTATCATGGGTTGAAAAATTTGATGAGAAAAGGCAGGTGGAAAAACATGTGTGCAGAGAAAAAGAATGCCATAAGTAGGGAAAGGATTTTATTTTTATTTTTGTAGCAGTTGGCTCTATCCATGTGTTGCTTTTCTTTACAGTATCTTGACAGATCCTTTTTGAATGACAGTTGGAAGGAGGGAAAGAAGGCACTGCATTTCTAATCATATCTCTATGTTGTTGTTCCTATTTCTTATTTGAGGCTGGTTTAACTACTTATTTTCATCCTGGAATAAACCTGAAGAAAATCCATTCTTACAGCATCAAACTCTATGAAAAGCTGGAAGAAGAGACTGGACAGGTAATCTCCTTAACCTTTAAAGTATTAATTCAGATCAATACTAACCTTACTAATAGTCTTATAGAAAAGTTTGGAGTTGACAAGTTGTATATGTGTGTGTTCATGACCATCATAAGGCTCCCTTTTTATTGAAATATATTCTCCTGCCTGCATATCTATGCTATAGTCTGGTGCTTAGTTACTAAATATTTTAGATGGTTTCCCAGATGCCTCTAAAGTTTAAGAAAATGGTTTTCATAAAACATCTCAGAGGCTCAGCAGACTGAGAGCCTGCAATGTTAGCTTGGTATAGGAGTTAAAATAGCATCAAGGATCTGGAATGAATGGATTGATTATGATACATTCCTGCTTTAAACATGTCCACTTAAAAATTCATATGATATGATGCTCTCTGATCTTGAGAAGATTGCTGCAATTCTTCCCATCCCTTTCAGAGATGTGTTTTTATTTAGTGACTTAAGGAATGGATATGCAGAGCAACACAGGAGTCATCTTTTTTTATCTGGCATCACTCAGCCATATAGATTTCGTTTACTAAACTCATGCTTGCTTCACGCTGCAGAAGAAATTGCATGATCCTTACTGTACTAGTCTACAAACTTGATAATTGTAATAAAATGCTTTTTTCTTCTTTCGATTGCTCAGCCAGATAAGATACTACAGCAGATTATCCTTGTGAGTTCCACTAAAAGACTTATTCAGCCATATTAAAATCCTGTGAGGTAACACAGAAAAGGTGAATTAAATAGTGCATACCAGAAAGTGAGCATTCAGTGTCCAGCTATATAAGGATTTCTTTATTAAAAAGGCAAAAAAAGGCGGGTGGTTATTCATTGTGTCACTAAAGATGCTTAGTCAGTTAAATATATTCTGCAGTATATCAATAGAAAATTATGCAGGTGATAGACTTTTATATAAACTATTATATATTTATTTTTGAGAGTTACCTGATTCTATATTTGAAAGTGTATGAGTGCATAAATTCAAATATAAATCAAATCTTAATAAAAATAATATTATCACGACATTCAATAAAAGCTCTTTACAATTGTTTTGAAGATAGTATGTATTAACCTAAGAAGTTAATTTGATAAATTTTTTAAAAATTTTATTTTCTCTAGGAGTTTACATCTAAGTCCTGTTCCTTCAAGGGCACCTAACTTATTTGAATCTTTTTTCAGTCATGTTAGTTAAAAAATTCCTTTAGACTTCCCATAGCATAGGAACATTCATTTATGGAGAAAAGTAAAGGTTCTTTCAGTAATTCACTTCTGCTCTTTGTTTTAGGCCGTGGGGTTTCATCAGCCTGGCAGCATCAGAATTGCTTCAACTCCTACTAGGGTGGATGAATTCAAATACCAAATGACTCGTGCTGGTTGGCACCCAACAGAGCAGTACCTGATCACGCCTGAGAAAGTACAAGAGCTGTTTCCCTTATTGAACATGGATACGGTAAAGAACCTAATTTTATGAGAAATAACTTCCATTGCAATTAAATAGTGGTCTATCAGATATGTAGACATAAAGTCTGTTTCCTTTATACAAATTGTACTAGAAATTCTTGGTTTTCAGTGAAAAAAAGATGCATTATAAACTAAAATCAGACTCACATGCATTTTAGTGCATACTATATGCCAGTGTGCATAGTATTAATTATAATATATATATATAATATTATAATATTAAAGCATCGCAACCTTTGATTGCATGGGAGAACTGAGCAATTTTACTTCCTTAGACCATTGTTAAGTTGGATAGCTGTAGCCTTGATATTATTATTATGTTTTGAAAATTTGTTTTGATTTGACTCCTTAAGGTTTACTGAATTCAAGAAATAAAGCGGTTTTTAAAAAATTAGTTAATTTTGATAAATTTTATTTTCTTTCATTTTGTGGGATTTTGCCTCCACTTAGGTTTTAGCTGGCCTGTATAACCCTGGAGATGGTCATATTGATCCCTATTCTCTCACTATGGCCTTGGCTGCAGGAGCCAGAAAATATGGTGCCCAATTAAATTACCCCGTCCAAGTGACTAATCTGAACTGCCGATCAGATGGGACATGGGAAGTTGAAACTCCACTTGGAATAATTCGAGCAAAGAGAATTGTGAATACCGCAGGTAGGATTTAACATAAGCATTTGTATACTCTTCAGATTTACAAACTAGCTGACATGGAGCATCTGTACTGAATTGTGTGGATTACAGGAATAAGTAATACATGTTTTTGAACATTCACCTGGTTTGTGGTAAAATGTACTTTGCACATATTACTTTACAGTCTTGTGAAAATTTAGCTCTTATGTTAATTGTCCTTGACTAGGCATTAAAAATAGTTCTTTCTGGTTTGTCTCCAGCATTTACTAGTCAGACTGTCTTGTTAGATTTTAGTAGCAAAGAACTAGGGCATATGTAGGAGAGACCTTTACTCATCTACAGTTAGTTCTGTACAAGAGAGGCTACTGTCTATGCATATTATCCTCTAAAATCTTATGAAAGCTACTTAGAAAGGGAGATGGGATGTACAAATGAAGTAGAAATGTCTTCACTGTTTTTTCAAAGAGACTGAGGATTTGCAGCAAGTAAGATAACCCTGCCTATTTCAGTATTATCTTTCCCTAAGATTTAACTCTATCCACATATCCTTGAAACAGAAGATTTTTGTTGCCCTTTGAGTAGTATTTTAAACATGCACTTGGCTTAACAATACATTTTTCATGTAATAAAAATTACCTAACTCAAAGGCGCTTGTATTTACATATGCAATTTTTATGCTTCACTGTGTTAAAGAAACCAAACTGATGTTTCTGCTTCAGAGAGCTTTTGGCCAAGAGTCCCTTGGATTTGTGTTTGTTTTCCTAAACAAGTTGATAGGTCTAAAACCTGTATTCAATCTAAATTTCACTTATTTTTATGCTGCTTTATACAAGTTATAGAAAAATATATTATTGGTGAAACTGTTGGCACCTCCTACGTGAAACGCGTCTTCTACTTCCTAGGAGAAGACTTTCAGTTTTCAGTTGTTTGAAAACACGCTGAATATTTACCATCTGGATAAAATTTTTGCAGACTCTGTCTGTCTCAAACTGAGTCACGTCTGCATTTTTAGGGCATGAGTCTTTCATACATCCCATCTCAGTGAAAAATCAGGCTTCAGTAGGAAGCTGTGATGGCTCAAGAGGACTTTCTCTTCTTGCTCAGATGGGACAAGTGAATTGAGAGCAAGGATATATCTTTAAAATTCCTTTCTACAACTGTGTGGTGGAAAAGAAAAAAGCATCTATTTCTAGTGCAAAGCAGATAAAATGAAGAAGTTCAGTGAAACAGGGACTCTTCTTGGTGGGTAGAATAACCATGGCTGACAATTGGAATTATGAGCTAGTTGGACTGGAAGGGGACTAGACTGGGAGAGTGAAATGCTTGGGAAAGGTTCCTGAGGGGGGTTGGGAGCACTGGCAGCAAGTGGAACACTTACGTGGTGCTAGAGGACTTGCTCAAACCGGGAAGGGACTGTGGACATGGCAACAGTGGGGATGACACCACGGAGAAGGATAGTGGAAAGGGATCTAACATTTCATTAAGGGAATGGGAGCTGGAGCTTTTCAGAGAAAAAGATGAGGAAGGATACGTGAGGAATCGTTGTGTGTGAAACTGAGACTGGAAAACTGAAGCTGCCTGAGCTGTCTGAGCATGAAAGACTGGCAGAGATAATGGACGGTTGGACTCAATGATCTTAAAGGTCTTTTCCAACCTAACTGATTCTATGATTCTATGGGAGTAGGTAGGACAGGATTTGTCAAACGAGACAGACTGACTTGCACACGGAGACAAAACAGCTGAAGAAGGATGTAAGGACCTTTTGAGTAAGGACTCAAGAGTTTGAGACAGCAGAAAAGAAGAGCAAGTATGGGACAAACAGGGATGGGGAAGAGAGAAGATTGGGATAGAGAGGAATTTGGAGGGAATGGGGTAAAAGGGGCTGAACTCTGAGAGGTTGAGCTTTACTGGGTGACCTTTCTTTCAGTGTCTGGGATGTGGACAGTCCTGTGTTAGATCATTCCAAACTTTCAGTAAAGACTAACTGGCAAACCCATTGAAAAGTGTGATTTCTTATCAATATGCCTTCCATACATAGGTGATAACCTGCTATTGTGATGACACTAGCTAAAATAGCAGGGCTCTGAAAAAGTTCACCTTGAGGTTCTAAGCATGCTCATGAGTGCCACGTAATGACATTTTGGAGAGAAAGAGTATGTTTTTTAGAAAGCAAACAACCACACAAACAGGGAAACCAAATTAAAAGAATTTACTTAGACCACAAAGTCAAGCACTTAGAAGATGAGAGGCATCAATATTTGATTGACTTTGGACTGTGAGTTCATGGCTTTCAGGCATGAATTATGGGACAGCATTCAGTTACAAAATCACAAGGTCTCTTACTAATAGGATTCTTATGTCATTTGTTACGCAGTATGGTTATATTGGTCTGGGAGTGGTCCAAGATTATGGAATGGAAAGGCAGCTCTTTTGGCAATCAGGCTTCTTATTTAGGCCGCAAACTTCTATGCACTCATTATTCCTAACTATTGGCTTTGCATCATATGGATGAAGTATCACAGATGTAGTAATTTCCTTATGTGTTTGTAGTGTAGTTATCTTTCTTTGGCTTATGTATCAAGTTGACATTAGGCAGTTTTCCATAAAATGCTTTTCAAAGTTTATTTGCAAAAATTAGAATGCACCCTTGTGAAATTTTCATAAGTCTTTTTAAATTATTTAATAAATTATTAAACCAACAATATATTTAGTTAATTCTCTTGTGTAGTTAACTGTTCAGCCAAAATGAACATCTGAAGCACATACTGCTTAACATTCTGGCTAAGGATGTGAAATCAATACTGTAAAACACATATCTCTTATAAATGTTCTCTCAGCTAACATTCATTCTTCTTCTCAGCCTTGCCTCATTCCACTACAGATCATGACTAGTATAATTGAGAGCTCATATTTTAGGCTCATGTTGCAATATGATCAGAGGAAAATATATCAGAAGGCTCTCCACATTCTCTTTCCCCCTTGTCCCCCAACTGACATCTGCTGTGGAACTGGAACAAACTAGTTTCAACCAATCTTTAGCTGTTCCTTATGTGAGATTTCCATTTGGGAAGAAAGCAGATGCCTAATAAATAATCCCTGACATGAACTAACTGGTGCTGAGCCTGCTGAAGTGATTTGCAGCCTATTTATCATGGAATGTTTGATTAAAGTCTGCAAAAATAGTTAATTTAGTTTATATATACAGTATGTGCATGTATATAAGCACACACTGCCAGGCATGTACTTACTCTATATACAACCATTATAGGCAGTGATGGAAGATTTTCTTTTTTAAAAACAAGAGATAGATTACATAGTTCAGCAGATATGCTAAGTAAAACCACCACTAAATATTTCAGCATCAGATATTTGCAATCTCTACAATTTAATCTTCACAAATGTCCTAGAGATACAATTCATTCCTTCTTTTATGTCTATGATGTGTGATAGGACATGACATCTGCTTCCACTTAGAATTTTGTATCGGAGAACATATTCTTCCTTTTGCCATTTTTGTGTTTGTAATAGCTTTTGCACATGGTTCAAAAACTTTAAACAAAGAAACTGCAATATTTATCATTTAGTAAATGTCAGCTGTTGTTATTCTGTGCAATTAAATAAGCACTTATCGTGTGACTTTTTTTTTAGAAGTACAATATTTAAGATTTTATTTTGAGCAAACCTAAACTATTTGCCTTTAATTCAAAAGCAATTTAAAATCAGCTGTGTTTGTAATGTACTTCTGCAAACTTAAAGGCTAAGAAATTTAATATTATTTTGAAAGAAACAAAGTTAAGTTTCAGAGACCTAAAATTAAGTCCACCATTTTTATTGTCTTTGAAGAGCTTGAATATGCTTTTTCTAAATTTTCCCACTGATTCTGTTTTAATGAGTAAGCAAAGCAGTGAATTTATTAGAAGCACATTCCCAGAGCATTATTTCTTTTCCAAATGTTTCTTTAAGTCCAAGCAATTTTGACAGGAAAACAGTGCATGATACTAGAGATGGAATTTTCTGCTACTTCACCTTTCCTTCTCCTCTATGGATCATTAGCTGACCTTACCTTAAAATAGTTTTCTTTGTAGGTGACATGGAAATGCCCAAATGAAAAGAAGTTCCCGAAAGATTGTTAGCCTCCATTTAAACCCACATTTGTATTTGCCATGTGTAATGGAGGAAACCCTTGCAGACATTCTACGAATTCAACTTTATTAGAATTTTTTGTTTGGGGTTTTTTTTGTATAAGGAAGCATAAATCAGGTTTCAGTAGCCTTAAAGGATGTTTTGGATCACTCACTGTATGACTGTGGCATGAACTTCCCTGAGCCAATTTAACTGACTTAACAAGTGTTCTGTCAGTGAGTCTCCTCCAAGTGATGAGGATGCCATTAAGAAGCAAAAGCCTTATGTATGACAAATGCAGAACAACAGATACTGGTTTTTAGTATTTACTGGGCAGGGACTTTTAACTGAACAGATCTCTCTACCATGATCCTGGATTTCCTGCTCCCTTGCTTTAGCTGGCTGTCAGCAATTGTCAAGTGAGTCACCACAGAAAACATCTTCCTCGGAAAATTTGCATTTTTAAAAACTGTGGGTGTTAGAGCCTAAGGCTGGTTGGTAATATTAAGTAAGAGACTGACAGCCCTCCTGGTGTGGGGGAATGGCACAAGGCCAGCACAGCCCAACTCAACTTTCCTAATTGCCCTGGCTTTAGGCCATGCCAGAGGTGAGAAGATATATTCCCAAGTCAGTGTCAGCAAGCAGCGCGCGCCACCTGCTCCCCGCAGGACAGGGAGCCAAGCTTGGTAAAAAGGCTGGCAGGGCAGGAGCCAAGCCTTGAGCAAGGGCTCCGTCCTACAGGCCACAAGGGAGGGAGCAGGGCAGGCCCAGAACCAGCAGCTGGGGCCAGCCCACTGTCCGGGTCTCCAGACAGGCTTGCGGCTTGAGGCACAGGCAGACGCACAGTGGTGAAGCCAGGCTGAGGCCAAGCCAGGAAGTTGATCCACAGGTCAGGAAGAGGTCTTGTGATGGTAACCAGGGTCAGATACTGCCCACTGATCAACAGGCAGGACCGTACAGACAAGACTGGCCTGAGGTCAAGCTGGGAAGTAGTCCACGGATCAGGGTCTGGATCAATGAGGTCCATGGCCAGGCACAGGCATGGTTGTGACAGAGCTGTAAACAGGCACACCTGCAATCAATCCAGCTCAGGCAGGTTTGAAGGCCCTGCGCTGACCTGAAATGGGGCTCCTGGGCCCGTGGGCAGGGGTGTGGATGGAAGTCCCAGGTGAGGCTGTTCAGGATCATTAATGCCTGTTAGTGCCCTCAGGGCCCTGAGAGCTAAATTTTGACCAGATCTTGGAGAGCATGGAATTGAAGAGAGAGGTAGGAGCATTGGGGTAAGACAAGCAGGCAGCAAAAAGGAAGAAAAGTTCTATGTTAAGCTGGGCAATGTGAGTGTAAGTCTTAGGGGAAGGGGCAGCTATGTTAGGTAGCAAATCTTTCTGGAGATACTTTTCATAAACAGTTTGGAGTCATCTGGTTACACAGGAACCAGGCTGACCCGCCTTCTTTCCCTGGGTGCCATATGGCACACAGCCTTTTATTTGGAAGGCCCTGCTATGTCTTCCTCCTCTCTCATTTTGCCTTCCCCCAACCCTTACTCCCAGACTCCCCTGACACTCCTGCTTCATTAGATTTTCCCCCTTCATTCCCATGTCTGAGACCTCTGCTCCCTGATCCAGAGTCAGGAGAGTGGGGCTGAGGGATATTCCAACCTGCTTAGAGCAGCTGCCATCCCAGTCAATTTTATCTGTCTGATTCTAGGTCTATGTGTTCCAGCCTCACAGCAGATGTGAGCCATGATGCAGAGCCCAAACTAATAAGTTTGGCAGTGAAGTGGCTTCCACTCCTAGACTTTGACACTGGTACCTCACTAAGTCAATGTGTCTTACCCGGTTAACTTTAACAGAGAAGAATTAGGTCTTTTTTAACTTATGCCTAGTAGTATACGTGAAGGAGTTTGAGCAGCCTTCAGGGGCAGGGAAATTGCTGCTTGCGTTTTCTGGTAATAGTCTGTATCAGAACTTCTAATTGGACAACTGTGGGAGAGCACGCTGACTACTCACCAATATGAACATCATAATGAATTGATTGCTATGTGAAAGACATAATTAATATGGGTGACATGATGTGTGTGAAAGAGGAGAGGAACTTAAATTTTTGAGGTTAGCTGGCTGAAAGAACTGCCTTGCTCGATTGGGGCATTAGGACTTGACTACTGTCTTGGGAAAGCATATTAGCTCATTTGGTTGATAGTAAGAGGCGAGGTTAACATCTGTGGTGTGAGCTAATTTATTCTGATTTTTAAGTGTCTTTGACTTTGCTAGGACTGCATTGCAGACCTACTTTACTGAAATAAGCCATGGGGTTTGTGGGACTGTTAATTAAATTCTCTTCTGAACTTTTAGAAGTCTGATCTATATTTCACTCATTATATTTTTTTAATATCTGTATACTAGAATAACCTATGGAGGTATAATTAGGCACAAGGGCATGGAATTATGGAGGGGAAATTATGCTGCATAATATGAAAAAAATTTGAGAATTAAAAGTATGGAAAAAAATTTCTTTGTCACATTCCATAAAGCTCAGTGCTTCCTGCAAGTGTTTTACTGTTATTTTTCATTCACTGAAATTAGTGTTCGAATATTTCTGTTTTGGTTTTTTTTGGCTTCTCTAGGATTCTGGGCCCGTGACATAGGCAAGATGGTTGGCCTGCAGCACCCTCTCATACCTGTTCATCATCAGTATGTTGTGACATCAACTATTCCTGAAGTGAAAGCCCTAAAAACAGAATTGCCGGTGATTCGTGACTTAGAAGGATCATATTATCTAAGGCAAGAAAGGGATGGTCTTTTATTTGGTCCATATGAAAGCGAGGAGAAGATGAAGCTGCAGGACTCATGGGTAACAAATGGAGTCCCACCAGGTAATCAAGAACATTAAATCTTTAAACTTGATAAGCACTAGCACACATTTTAATGTGTATAAATCCCAGCGTGTCATGCTGCCTTATGTGATGGAAAATAGAAAATATTTGCCATGCATTATTGCAATGCAGAAACTTTTTTCAAAGAATAGTTGTAACTCTAATGATGAGTGAATAGAAATAAAAATGTAACATAAGAAAAAGCCTATTTGAAATAGGCACAAAATGCACATCTACAACACAGTCTTACCCTGCTCTCTGAACACATGCCCATGCGTTGTGATTAGATGCAGTCACCAAATCTGTATTATGTAGCCTTTTGCAACTGAATAGGGATTTTTTCTAAGCTACAGTTCTTTCCAGCATACTCACAGGGGCTATGGATTTTTGCTGTTTCCCCAGAGATAATGTGGCTGTCAAACAGGAACACAAGTATAGGAAAGGAATGTCTTAGACAAAATGCTCTGCATGGATATAAGTGCAAGAGGGTTAGCGATTTGTATAGAATTTTTGTACAAAAAAAATCCTAACTATGTCATGCTGCTGCTTATTAAAAAAAAATAAAATGCTGTGTTATATCTAGGCTCCAGCTTTCCATTCACTTCTAGACAGAAAGTCAATAGTGTTGCTGTTTTAAAAAAAACACAACATGTTTCCTAAGGAAGAGCAATCAGCATTGCTGGGCTTTGGATTGCACTGTCACAGCTTCCTGAACTTAACTGTCTCCAGTAGTGTCAAGTCCCTCTACAGAGTGATGTTCAATAATGCTTAGGGTTCAGACTGAAGAGTGAAATATATCCAGGAATTCACTAAACACCATGGAAATCATAAGCTGACACAAGCAATATCTTTCTTCCCCTCCCCAAATTGTTGGCATATTGAGAGAAATAAGTGGGTCTTATTTAACATAGAAGGAAGTTCCTGTGTTTCTCTACTTCCTTTCTACTTCATTGTTGAATTTGCATGACCTTAGGGTTAAACAAATATGTATAAAGGACAGTATAACTGCAGTGACAACAAACTTGATCCTGCAGACAACTAGGGATTTATGCACGCCATTTTTCTCATGTAGGATGGCAAAGGCTTGAACATACTCACTGATGAATCCCATATAACTTTTATTTATGTAGATTGCACAACTGTATTTAAAATGTAAGTATTTTCAGTGTAATTGAGTATATAATAAGAGTCAAATATTTGTGCAGGTTTTGGAAAAGAACTTTTTGAGTCTGATTTAGACAGAATAATGGAGCATATTGAGGCTGCTATGGAAATGGTCCCTGTTCTGAAAAAAGCAGACATCGTAAACACAATTGCGGGTCCTATCACCTATTCTCCAGACATTCTTCCTATGGTGGGACCACATCAGGGTATCAGAAATTACTGGGTAGCTATTGGTTTCGGGTGAGTAAATACTTTGTGACAGCTTTTGTCTGTCATACTGTTAAAATGGCAGTCAGCTCAAGCTTTGCACGTTTTTATGGGTTTGAGGGTTGTTTTGCACATATTGTATGTAAAATGTAATTGGAAATAGTCTTAATTACCACTAGCCACATAAGAGAAAATAATCCTTCTCTCTTACTTCTTCTTCATAACTCTCACTGTTTGTTAGTTTGTTTCCTCCTTTTATTCTGGAGGGCAATATCCATGACAGTTTATGAAGCAAGAAATGGGTAGTACTTGGTACTGTCTGCTGCAAGTTAGAGTCATGGAAGTGCTGGGTTTTACAATACACTTTCCAGTTCATTTTATGTATTGCTTTGAATTACATTGTGTTCAACAGTTTTTTGGCGTACACAAAAATGGGTGTCACTGAAGTTGGACAAGAATGAGTCGTACAGGGAGAACTTTTAATATGAAGTATTAACTTCCGGGTGAAGAGTTGAAGGCATACTAAGCAGAAGGCTTTGCTGACGTACTGGCTGACTGGCTGCTCTAGGGGTACAAACACAGTAATGGTTCTGACTGTTGAAGGTTGAGCTGAAAAATTACATTGCTGGGTGTTAGAGGAAAGCAAATGAAGAGGGCAGTGTGACAACAGGAATGAGGGTTTTATTGGTGTCATTCTCCTGCCCGTTATGGTATTTTCTCTGAGTGTGATTTACATCTTATATACTCTGGCTGCACTGAAGTCAGTGCTAAAACTCTTACTGATTTCTCTTTAATTGTCTTAGTTTGACCATTTATTCAAGATGGATAGAATGAACTGAATACAATTCCAGGCACATGTTACTGAACACATTCTTTTTACATTGTTTTTCCAATTGCCTAATTTGCTGTTCAAAATCCAGCTCAGCTTTTTCCAGTTTTCTTTCAATCCAAACCAAACAAACCCTCAGATCATAAGATAAGGCAGTATCACTAACGTGCTTTCCGAGGTCCTCAAAATAAAAAGGTTTGGTAATTTTGCAATGTTTCATTGTGAAAGGTATTCACCTTTGCTGCATGGATTTTAAAAAAAAAATTGTTATCTTTTAGTAATATTTGCAAAACTTAGTTACAAAAGTGGTTTGCCTAGTCCTTGTTCACCAAAAAGGCTGTTTCAGTTCATTACTCTGCTGCCCGGCTTTGGAGCCTGTTTTCCTTCACTGGTGTCAATGGGAGTAGCATCAAAGTTCCATATAGGAAAAACTGAAGACCAGTGTTATATGTTTAAGTTTCTTTAAACAACTGATTTCAGGAATTTGACTAATCTCTAAATGTTTAGACACAGGTCGCAATTATGTTGCTGTCATTGGATTGCTTTTTCTGCTTTTCAGGGACTTTTGACTCTCTGTTCTATGCTTGTGGGTCACTGCAGTGTTTCCACCAGTGTTGTAATTTTTTGTGTGCATTGGCAAATCCTTATCTCATAGTCAACTGGTAGGGACATTGTGACAGAGGACTTAGTGCTGTTAGTTTAGAGGATTTTTATTATCTAAAGTTAGCAGCTTGCTAGGCATTTTAATGTGCAAAGAAGTTAGCAAGTATAGTTAGCAGAGCTTGTAGCACTGTTTATTATTAAGGTTGCTCAATGCTTCCCATTTTCAGTTACTTATAGCTTTGAAAATGTTAACAAGAGTAGGCTAGAATTTTAATCAGAAAAGTTTAAGTCAAAGCAGTGTAACCACTCCAACAAATGAGATTATTGGAAGGTATGTTGTTCTGCTGTGTTAAGTTTATTGGGGTGAAGTCTTTCTTTTGAAAATCTGTAATCACCCTGTTTTCTGAGAATGAATTTAACATTTGGCAGAAGTGAACTTTCTCCCAAAGATATGCGTTTTTGTCATTCTTCACAAAATCTATCGCTGAGGCCTGGTCACAATCTTTTATAAATGTTACAGCTCATAAACACTTAATAGAGACTCACTACATCTTGCACTAGGATTCCTGTATTCTATCTACAGTAGTATTCCACAGCCAAAGACTGAACAGGAGTTTTCCTGCAGAAATGGGATAGAAAAATGACTAAACCTGGGACAAAGACACTAGAAAAGGGAGCATGATGGGCAGGGACTCAGATTTCCTAGGAAAAAGGAATGGAATGGGTAAAAAAATAACGAGAAGCAAGGACTCATAAACAAGTAAGACACAAGAATAGGACAGGGGCAATAGGGAAGATAATCTGGCAGAGACTGGAAGGAGAGAAGAAAAACAGAGAAGGGCAGTTTGTGTTTATTAAGGAAATTTTCTCTAAATCCTCATATGAAGACTGAGATTCTTAAACTGTACCACTTTCTACAGCTACTTGTAATATCCTATCCCTGCACAGCATGTGTTTCATTCTTGTATAGCAGAACTGCAGTAGATGTGTTAATACAGTCAGTTCCCCATTATCTAAGGTAATGAGGAATTTGGGCACCCTGTGTGATTTAAAATCTCTGATAATGTAGGCCCAGCTAGGAGCACCAAAATCAACTGGTTGAGCAGAGGCAGTGCTGCAAAGCTGTGTAGAGACCACTCAGCCCAGCTTCAGTCCTGTACCTGGAGTAGAAACTCCACATCGCAGGGCGGCCTCCTGGGCTGTCTTTCTCCAGGGGTTACCCTGCCATCAGCTCAGCAGTCTTCAGCTGAAGCTAAAAAACCTCATTGTATTTGGTCTGTTGCCACCCCCAGTCATGCAGTGGTCTCCATGCTGTGTTTCGAGGTGCTTTTGGCTACAGTGAATGGGTAGGGAGACTTAAACTGGCTAAAACTTCCGGAGCGGTTCTTGAAGGCATTGTAGCCATGGTCACAAAACTTACACTCGTGAATAACCAAGAGCTGCCCAGTTAAATTAACACCAGCAACGGCTAAATCTTCTGCAGTACTTGCAGAGTTTACAAGCACTCATCCTTACTGCATCAGCTGTGGTGATAGAAGCTTGTGCTGAGAGTCTGAAGATTTCTGCTGAACAGCCTAAAGGAGTGTGTTTGGCAGAATTACTTCATGTACTCAGCTGTCTGAGATTTCTGTTTTAAATAAATAAATAAATAACAGATAACACCCCACTACATAAAAGTAATCTAATGAATATTACAAAGTCAGGCATTCTACAAGTGCCAGAACTAAGTTGTCTGTGTAATCTGAATTAAATAATCTTATGCATATGCATTAGAATTAAATGATCACATCATTTTTTTTTCCATAAGATCCTTGCCTATTTAATTGAGGACATAGTATTCAGAATGCAAAGTTGATGAGCAGCAATTCAGGTTTCTTTTAGCTTCACTATTCAGTGTGAGTGTCTGTGGTTTAATTGATGCATGCTAATCTAAACTTGGTTTTGGACAGACTCACTATTTCTTCAAGGATTTTTCTGTTGTGCTTATTGGAGCATTTCACAAATAACTAAGAATTTATTTTCACATCTCCCTAGAAAGAAACCTATTTTGACACTTTTTTTTTTAGATATAGCAAACTAATTCCCAGGGGTATTAAAAAAAGTTTAAAATCATTTGGTATAAATAATTATTGTCATTAAACATTTCAGTGTCAAGTCTGAGGTGCCTGTAATTTAGCATTACACGGTACTGTTTGGTCCTATGTAGACTGAGTAGCGACATACACATGTGGCAGCATGACAAAGTTCCTTGTCCCCAGTTGTCCAGTTCAGGTATCTCACAGGAGCACATTTCACACACAGCTTTTTCCCTATGGATGTCAAGATGTTAAGCATTTTGAAAGTTAGAATTATGTACAAAATGTTTAAATGAGGAAACCTTAAATCTATCACTTTCTAACTTTTTTGAGCATCTACTTTTGCTGTCTAGTGTGGTTCCTTTAATGTAGGTTTCTAACGAGTTCTCCTCTACAGTCTGATCCTTCACACACTCATTATATGAGTGTGGACACTCACATAAAAGCCTCAGGGCAGGCTTTTCCTACAGATTGGTAGCAGAAAATCTCTACATGTTTATTCTGTTAGCATAAGCTTTCTGGAGCCAGTTCTTTTTGTAGTTGTAGTGGAGAACAGAGAAGGTAAAATCAGGTGAGAAAAGGCAGCTCTCAAACTCTAGCACTGCTGCAAACAAGTCATCTATTTTTGTCCCCAGTCCCTCTACATTCCCTGATTTTCTGTGGAGCAATATAAAAAGTACTGCTGGTATTTAACTTCTTTAAAGCTCTCTCGGTCGTGTTGGCTCCTGACTTTTGCTGCTGTTGCTCTTGTCACTGTAATGTAAATACTTACTGTAGTTGCTAGAATGTTTCAGTCTGGTTTTCAAATCTGAGTCTGGTTTAATCAAACCTGATTGAAAAAGAAGAGGTATTCTATGACTAGAAAGTATTTTTAATGGATATCAGAATTTTGAGAACTTTCTTTAGTATTAATTGTTAGAGAGTTCTAATGTCACTGGAAAAGATTGTTAAATTCTGAGCTTTAGAGAAAGAAAGAGCTTGCTGTAATCTCAAGCACCACAACTGCTGTACGTTAGCAATGGAGTTCTGCTGCTGACAGTGGGACAGTAAAAATATCTGTCAATAAAGTATGTAAACTTGGAAAACAAGACAAAACAGAACAAACAAACAAAAAAAAACAGAGGGAAAAATTTAAAATACTTTAGGGGTTGTATTAGTAGTATATGCTAGTACTGATTTTAAAACAAAACAAAATAAAAAAGACTTGGCACTGCAGAACTTCTTCCTGTTTTTAAGGTATGGCATTATACATGCTGGTGGCATAGGAAAGTACCTCAGTGACTGGATCCTTGAGGGGGAACCTCCATTTGACCTGATAGAATTAGATCCCAACCGCTATGGAAAGTGGACCACCACAGAATATACAGCAGCCAAAGCAAGAGAATCTTATGGTTTTAATAACATTGGTAAGAAGTTTTTTTTTTTAAATATGTTTATATCCTGACAATGGATTCCAGCAAAGCCTGCCTCTAGATTTCTCTGTCTATATACACATGTTCTATCTTGGTGATGACCTTAGTATGCCGTAGTTTTTGGTTTGGTTTTTTTTTTTCCCCTTTAGTTGGTTACCCTAAAGAAGAAAGATTTGCTGGGAGACCAACAGAGAGAACCAGTGGTCTGTATGATTTGCTGAAGTCAAAATGTTCAATGGGCTTTCATGCAGGATGGGAGCAACCTCATTGGTTCTACAAACCTGGAGATGAGACTGGATACAAGTAAATGAAAGATTACCACCACCACCACCACCACCCCCCCCCCCGCCCTGAGATAAATTGTCATAATAGCAAGGGCTGGCTGAGTTAAATTTAATGAGAAGCATACATTTATTATTCATTTTGGCTAATGGTATCTATTAGGTAGATCTTCCATTCTTTTTTTTTCCATAGTTTAGAATCCATTTCATTCTGATAATGCAGACATTTCAAAACACACATCGAGATATCCTGTGACTCTCCTACATTTGGGGTATCAGAGAGCAGCCTAGCTCAAGGAATAGATTAGAGAACAATTTGTTAATTATAAATTTGTATTTTTCTCCCTTTCTTATTATTTGATCCGCAGCACAGTATAATGTTTTCATGAAAAAGCTCGTTCCTCTCCGTATAATTCTCAGGAAAGGAGAAGTCCAATCCTCCTTTCTTTTTTTTAATTCTCGGTGCCTGCCCACCTAGTTACCTGCTTGCATCAGCGTGCATCCAGCAAATAAATGTTTTCCACAGGGATACTGGAGTCCCAATCTAAATGAGGCTCATAAAGGAATAGAGACACACTTTGCTATTCAGAAATAAAGCCTTTGACACCTTAAGCTCAAATAAATGATTCAGCAAGAAAGTATGCTGTAAATTTACACAACAGACTACTACTTCTTCTAACATTTGAACAGTTCACAGTTTATCATACAAAATGGTTGATAAAATATCACCCATATCTTTCTCTGTTGTTAAAGGATTTTAATAATTAAGCTATGTTAGACCAAGGAAAATATTGGGTAAGCTACCTACAATTAGGAAAGTCTATCTCTTTTGAATGATTATTAAACTGAAGAAACTGAAGACTACGTTTTGCTGAAAAGAGCACAAAATTTCCAAATTGTGTTTTATGTGTGTAAATGCTCTGTTTCAGACCCAGTTTTCGGCGCACAAATTGGTTTGACCCTGTGGGTCGTGAGTACAAACAGGTTATGGAAAAAGTCGGTGTGATTGACCTGTCACCATTTGGCAAGTTTAAAGTAAAAGGCACAGATTCTGTTAAGCTGCTGGATCATCTATTTGCAAATGTTGTTCCAAAGGTAAATGGGACAGTGATAACTGTTTTAATGTAGGATTTAGACAAACAAGATCTGTTTCAGAAATGGAAAATGAAACATAATATTATTGCCGTATCTTTCAGATACCAAACACTCAGATACTTTGGAGCAATTGCTGTGTCAGGAGATGTTTTTCACTTGGTTAAGAGCACAAACAGTGGAGTTTATATTAAAGCAGTCCCAAGTAGAAGTGCCTTTTGGCACAGATCATTGAATCATAGAATGGCTGAGGTTGGAAGGGACCTCTGGAGGTCATCTTGTCCAACACCCTGCTCAAGCAGGTCACCTGGAGCTTGTTGCCTAGGACTATGTCCAGATGGCTTTTGGGTATCTCCAAGGATGGAGAATCCACCAGCTCTCTGGGCAACCTGTTCCTGTGCCTAACCACCTCTACAGTAAAAAAAATGTTTCCTTATGTTCAGGCAGAACCTCCTGTGTTTCAAATCTTTTTCTAAAGAGGTCCAAGTGAATCTCACCTGGAATTCTTTTACAGTAGTAAATAGTAGAATAGCTTGGCAGCTGCCTGCCTAAAACTGTGCTGTACTGTGGCAGCATGAGGCAGCAGAGCAGAGCAGTGGAAGGTGCTCTTGCCTGACCATAGCTGGATGTTGTATTCTTCCTGGATGCGCAAGGAAACAGTTTTTTTGTTTGGTTTGGTTTTTTGGGTTTTTTTTTTGGGGGGGGGGGGTTATCTGGGGTTTTGGGGGGGGTGTTGGTTTTTTTTTGGTTTTTTTTTTTGTTTTTTTTCAAATGTGACCCATGCTTGTTTTCCACACCCTCATAATGACTCTGTTTTACAGCTGGCTGCCTGGAGCAGGCAGGGTTGCAAATAATTAGGATATTCAGCTTTCAGCTCACACCCATCCTTTCTCCACTAGATTTTGTGTGGCTTTTCACAGATCCTCAGAATATGATCCTGTTTCCAAAAATGGCATACTGTGACAAACTATCCCTTATTTCTTATTCTTGGTCCTCAGTTTATGGTACTGCTCCATGAGTCCCTTTATCTTCCTGCTTTGTCAACCACCCTCATGTAGTGTCTTTAACTTCAGAGATACACCTCCAGCAAGCAGATTGTTCCATTCTGAAGTGCTACAGACACATGGTTTGCTCATTTCAGCACAGGCTTTCATTAAGTTTTTGCTGTAGGTGATGGTTTTAGCTGCTTCAGACACCAGAGGGAGGAAGCATAGGAAAACAGTAAGTACACTGAGACTATAGTTATGAAGGCAGATAACTTCTCAGAGGTCAGAGCCAACTGAATAGGAAGGCTGTACACAAGAATGGTATCCTATTGGTTTAGGAGAAAGAAAAACCTGAATTACCATGTAATTCATTTTTTTTTTTTACTGTATTAATTTAGTCTTTTTTTTTTTTTACTGTATTAATTTTGTGATAGCAATATAGATTAAAAGTTTGTCTTCCCAGCTCTACCCCAAGCTAGAAGGGTTACTGTGTCATTAGGGGGCATGGATAACACTTGCTGCATATATATTTATGTGGTGGAGGGAAGGCAAGATTAAACAAGAAATTATGAGAACAAAGTGAGTGCTCTTTATGGAGTTCAATCAGTGTTGCTAAGGGGAAAAAGAAAGCTTATGAATCCACTTAAAAACCCAGTATTCACAACAGTTGGTTATTTAAGTTGTCTGATTTTTGGTACCATTCATGCTTGTCTGCATTATAAAATAATTCAGTGACATTTCTGGAGATATACTTGTATCACAACCAGGTCGACTGTGACTAGCATCAGAACCTGAAAATTCAACTATGTGCCTGTAATATGCCACTAACTATATTAATGTAATATGACCTTGCAAAAGAATGTTAATACTTGCAATATTTGTCCTTTTTCTATTCGTTGTCTGGAATCTGGACTGATTGACAAGGTTCTTATGAAAGCAGAATGAAATAAGAGAGACTAAATTCTGCCTCTGGAACCAGACCAGCACAACAGCTATGGCACATTCCACATTCACACTTCTCTTTCTATGGATAATATCTGTATGAACATGTATATGTTTTATGGTTACAGCTAAGTAACTGTTACTTGAAATTTTGCCTCTAGAGATCACGTTTTTACACAGAACCTGATTCAAAGCTACAGAGATGTAGATTGATAGTCAGCAACTATATAAAATATAAAAGCATACATAAATCAGGGCCACAAAAGCATGAGCCAACTTGGTATTTATTTCTTTATAGTAAGGGGCAAAGTATATGTTATCCTTTTGGGATCTGAAAGCCTTATTCACATGAATGAAAAAGAATATTTATGTCAATAACACATGTAGAATTTTTTATTCTGATGATCAGAGAACAAACTAAAATTGATTGAATTTGCATTGAAAACGCATTCCTAAATCAAAGGTTGCTTAAGAATGCCTTGTCTAATACACAATTAAATATTTATAAAGGTCTTGATTTACATTATCTTTGAAAATTTCAATTTTTTTCTACAAAAAGCTTAAGTTTGGCCAATTGTGTATCTGTCCACTCCTATTACAGCACAGCAGAACAAACATAAAAAAATTTCTTTTTCTAGTGAAGATCTATTTCCATACATTTCATAAAGTTTAAGAATTCAAAAGTTTTATTTTGCATTCTTAATAATTGCAAATTTTACTCTGTAGGTGGGTTCCACAAATATAAGCCATATGTTAACACCGAGAGGAAAAGTTTATGCTGAGCTAACAGTCTCTCAACTGTATCCTAGAGAATTTATGCTTGTAACTGGCTCGGGGTCAGAACTCCATGATCTGAGGTTAGTTTATTTTTGATACAGTAAGTACATAGTGATATACAGTGACATTAATACAGAAACCTTTTTACTAAGTGCCAAATTCTTAATTATTACTCAACAAACCTTTCACTAAGTTCACGAGAATTCTACTTATTTATTGATTTTGGTTTCTTAGAAATGTGGTTGACTTGAATCCTGAAGTATAAGCAGTTGCATATTGGATTATTGCTGATGTAAAGAGATGGAGAATTTACTGATAGTTATGCAATATACTTTAATGGAGGTAGTTCCTGTTTTGTTGTTGAACCTGTTTGTGTTTGGCATTGCATGATGGAACACAGCACAGTTGTTCTTTTCTAGTGTTTTGTCTTGCGCAAATAAGAAAATTGGCTTTAAACATGGATGACCCCAGAGGCACTGACCTGGCCAGTACAGATGGGTAGTGCATTCTTCCTGACACTGTGATAATGTCTTCTGGTTTGGGCTCTGGCATCACAAAGCAAAATAACGGAAAGAAAGGAAGTAGAAGCAGTTGCAGGATTACTTCATTAAAATGCTCTTCACAGATGAGCGTTGGAAGTGATGTTTCTAGTGCTATTAGTGGCTGTGCATACAAACTAAGAAAAATAATTTTTCTTACTGGAGATTGCTGACAAATCAGTTATTCAAAATGAATCAACACATAAAAGACTGAAATTTGCTACCCCAATGCGCAATGAATAATGTATTGTTTTATTACAGTCCCATGGGAATCAGTAGGACCATTGTCACATTCAGGAACCAAATGACAGAACCAGATCTAATGCATTTACTTCTACAAAATTTGTACAGTCCTGTTTGGTACTCCCCTGTGCCTGAGATCTTTTAACACTGCTTAACAAAGTAGTACTTCATAAGATTTTAAAATACATTTATTTTGTGAGCTTCCTGAAAGACAATACGCAGCTGATAGTTTTGATTAAATCAAAACTGAACTTCCTGCCAATACTTTAAATACTGTATTCAGGAAGAAACAAACCTGGTTGTACATTTCTGTTGACACAGGAATTTATTTGGAGATTTCTTATGGTCATTGTGTTTATTGCTTACTCTTTCTGTATGTTGACTTTTTATTAACACAGTCTGTATCCAAAGGCAAATCTGTGTTCAGTCCTATCACTTCTTTCTCTTATCTTGCAAATACTGTTCCACCCATTTAAATTCTCCCCTTTCGTGCCTGAATCCCAAATGCCTGTGTTCCTATATCAGTATCTCACCAGAAAACACTGTTTAGCCTCAATGATGGATTTGACTATATAATGTGGCACATACTTCCATTGGTTTTGTGAAGGTGTGGGACTGGCAGCTGCTGGGAAGATAAGCACTAACAAAAAATTATTCCTTTTTAAATTTTATGTAAATCAGTTATTTTTCATTAAAAAAAATCAATGTTGTGTTTTATGTGCAGATGGATAGAAGACAAGGTAATCAGAGGTGGATACAAAGTTGAAATAGAAAACATGACAGATGAGATGGGAGTACTTGGTGTAGCGGGTCCGTATGCACGACAGGTCCTCCAGAAGTTGACAAATGAGGATCTGAGTGATGATTCATTTAAGTTTCTCCAGTCTAGACATCTGAAACTTTCTGATATTACTGTTACTGCCATTAGGATATCGTACACAGGTAAGCAATAGAGAAAACAGACTCTTATGGAAATAGACAATGAATAAAATAATAAGTGTAACTAAAAGTAGGTTGAAAAATAAATCTCATCATGTTTTCATAAGCAATGGGTTCATTAAATTTTATATATAAATGTGTGAGGAAACACAGTACATTGATTTTAAAATGTGATATGGTCAGGGTCTGTGCCGAGTTTTCCAAGACCTTTTTCTCTAGAATACCCTACAGTGTAAATATTTATTTTACAGAACAAAAGGCCAGTTCTGATAACCTCTGTGGTATTTGCTGCAAAACCAACGTCAAGAATTGTTTTTGGATTACCGTATATTAGTGTTTGTCATGTGCCTTAGAAATGTAACGCTGTACTGCTGAGAATTTGTTTTTCTCAGTTACTTTTTATTTCTTTTTGTGTTCATCTCTACTGCAATAGACTGAATTCAGAACATTCTAACGCACCTGAAGTCCTTGTAATTCATATTCTCTTTCTATTGCACTAAATATGATACAACACACTAATTTTATGCTTATTTACACTCAGTTACATTTGCTGTTCATTTGCCAAGTCGTCATCTGTTTATAATGCCTTGAAGTTACAATGAGAGGTGAAGCTTAATTACATAACCTTTTCTTATCAGTTATTCTGGTTCCCCCTCTTCCTCCACCCCCCCCCCCCCCCCCCCCCCCCGATTTCAGTCAACAGTTTAAATTAGAATAATAGTACCACTGCTTTAGAGCTAGGGTCTAGATCCTCTGGTGGTTCTTGCAGGGAATTATTCTTGCTATATGATAGCAGAATTGACCCTAGAATGTGAATTAACACTTACAGCACTGATCTCCACTTTTTACCAAGGATAGGACTGTATTTATCAGGATTGTTTCATTGTTGAGCTGATGAAACCATTAATCTTGTTTGTATAACAGGTGAATTGGGCTGGGAGCTCTATCATAGAAAAGAAGATTCTGTAGCTCTTTACGGTGCAATCATGGAAGCTGGCCAAAAAGAGGGAATTGACAACTTTGGAACGTATGCTCTGAATGCTTTAAGGCTGGAAAAGGGTTTCCGAGCCTGGGGGGCAGAGGTCAGGAAATATAAGTTCTTTATTATTGTTTCTGGTTGGTTTTATGGGTTTTTTTGTTTGGGTTTTTTTTTTTTTTAAATTTCATTATGCCTATACAGCTTTTAGACAGAGTTAGCACAGATAGTATTTGTTCCAGTTTCTCAATTTAGCATGAAAAGAAAATTTACCTTGAGCAGGAAAACCTGCTATAATTCTGAACAGTGTGTTTTCTAAATAAAAATAACTAGTATACCCCATTGCGCTGCTGGCAAGGAGACACTTATTTTGATTCACTGATGTTTTTCCCTCTTGTGTATAACAAAATTATGAGGATTTTGCTGAGCTCTAGTGTTTTGAAATCAAAGGTTTGGCTGAGAGATTCTGAGAATGTTTTATTTCTGTAATAACTATGTCATGAGAGGCCAATTATTCTTGCTTCATAATGTATTTGGAACCTTTTCATTTCCCGTTAGCTTGTTTCTGCTGAACTTGCTCACTTACAATAAAGAACTACTGAGGATGCCTATAGAATTTGGGGAAAATCAGTATAATTTCTGCTTACCTGAAATTTTTCCTAATTCCTTTGGAAATGAAAGAACTCAAGAAGATGAGATGGTGGGCATTTAGGGATCCTTTTTGTTTGCCCTGTGGTAACTATTTTCATTCTTGCTTCAAATGCTGCCAAACAAATCGTTCCCCCTACAACTAATGGGAAGGTAGTGAATAAAATAGGCTTTGTGTTTTGTTTTCCTCTCCAGCTAAGACATTCTGCTGTGTTGCAATTAATATGTATACCCCAGTTATTCAATCTTCTGCAGGTTCCATTCTGCTTTGACAAAAAATCCTGTTTCTTACTGAAATGCATGTTTACTTTGCATATCAAAACTTAGATGAATGTTTTACGTATTTATATTAGGCACAATAGTAGATATTCTCTTGAAATCACATATTGGAAGCTTACAGTGTATTCAAATGGAAGTTGCACATATGCAACGTGAAAGACATTGACTCAGGAGTAAATACAAAGATGCATAGAATGAATAAATAACCCCTCCCAACCCAAAAGCTATGATGGTCCATCATGTACGGATGGTGAATTTATATTTTTTTAACAGATGAACTGTGACACTAATCCCTTGGAAGCTGGACTGGAATACTTTGTAAAGATAAACAAGGTATGTCTTATTATTTTCCAAGTGTTCTACTATGTCCAAGGTTATTCATTTAAGTGTTTGAAAAGAAAAATGTCATTATCTGTAAAATAAAATAGGTTTAGAAAATGAACCGAGAAACTATAAGAATAATGATAAGAATAATTACTTTATAAGTACTGATTTGTTTAAAATAATGTTTTGTATTTTTGCGTGTTTCTTGCTAACAAAATTATACATTAGATCAGGAAGCTGCAAATACTGAATGTTGTCTACATGAAAAATAACTCTTTGTGATTTATTTTCATAGACAAATTTGATTAATCTGCCTTTGTAAGCATATAGTATCTATATACAAGCTGAACAAGCCTATTCATATTGTGAAAATATTTTACCTGCTTATTCTTGTTAAAGGAGATGTCTGTAGAGTCATTTTCCCTGGCTACAACTCTAGTACAGCAATTACTGAAAAAAACAATAGATTTTTTAGAAGAACTGCTGACTGACAACTTAGATATGTCATATATAAGTTAAATTAATATATTGGTTAAAAAAATAATTAGTTGTTCATAGGATTTCTGAAGAAGTCCTCTGCTCATAACTTGTTCCTGCCTGATTTGAAGTTTAGAAAACGGGGCTAATTGAATTAAAATGGGCAGTAAAAAGGAAAAGATGTTACTCTATCTCCTTTTATTAGCACCTTCATTTTCATGTATTAATATTTTAGCAAATCAAACTCTTTTATAGTCTAATAGATACAGAAATTGCTTGTAATTCTCTTTTCTGGTCCAGATGAATCCCAAACAAAATGTCCAAACTCTTGTCAAATTGAGGACCTTTCCATGAAACCTGGTGAAATTGTTTCCTGTGCAACTCTAATGCCATCTGTTGCTACCAGTTAGCCCATCAACATGAAGAGCAGTTACCTGCACAGTGGATGTGAAGTTTCTAATTTAAAAAATCAGGTCTAGACATTTGAAGTTAGGTGCCCTAACTGAGGGGCTGTTTCTGACTTAATCTTTTGCCTCAGTTTTTTCATCTGTAAAATAAAGTGCCAACATTTTTACACAAGGGAGATCAAGAAGAGAAATTAATGTTTGTGAAACATTTTATCTTTACAATGATGTAATGTGATATAGGGACAAACTCTGTTCTTATTTATGTTCCCATTATACCTGAAATTGTGATAAATCAGATAATAAATGACCCTTGATATTTTTGCCATGTTATGTGGAGACACTGTGGAACTGATAAAAGGAATCCCAAACTTTAAGTTACAGCTCCAAATAAACAACAAATCTTAAATTTTGGGTAGGCAAGAATTATGAAGGCATGTTAAACCTAAAAAAGGTGCTTTTATCTTTGTGAGAAAATTTCACCCACCATAACAGGGACAAGCCCAGGAAGATGCTTTTCTTCTCCAACTGTTGAACCTGTCTATAGATGTTAAAGTTATTCAACGTATGCAGGATTGAGGCTGCTCCCAGGTGCTCCCAGGGATGTCAATGGCAGCTCCTACAGGTAGCAGAGTTATAGATGTCTCCATTGGGTAGTGTAATTTTGCCCTAATCAGAGTAAGTGACACATGCAAGGGAAATACAGAATCTTATAGAACAGGATTATTTTGTATTTACTCATCAAGGACTTTCCCATCTTGAGAAAAGCATTAGTGGGATTACAGGGGAATGCAATAAAAAATAATGTTACTATTAATAGTTTTTCTTTCCACTGCTATTTGATACATCTGTTTGTTGTTTGGGGTTGGTTTGTTTGTTTGTTTTAGTATAAGCAGGAAAGCAGCCATAAGCAGGGCAAGTGTTGCTTGCCAAGATGCCCATGCAAAGCCCATGAAGGCATTAGTGTGCATGAAGCACTTGATTATTGCTCTACACACTTGTCCGCATGGTTGAAATGCAGGGTTGGAACGGCTCTCTGGAGCAGATACTGACATTGTAGATGAATGAACATGGAATGACTCTCCAGCATAGATGCAGGATGTCAGCCTAATACATTTGCCAGTTTTGCTGAACTGGTGTGAAAAAGGAAATAATCAATGTTTATTTATTGACTCAAATGAGGGCAGTTGTGACTGTATGTTGACACTGCAGAGGTGCATGAGCAAACTCAGATATTGGAAGTGGTCTAAACACTGTAGCACGAAGCACAATGTGAGATTATTTACTCTGCTTCTTGGCAGTTTGGGGCTGTGAGTCCCAATTCCATGCCTCTGGTTTTGCTGTCCGTTTGGCATGGCATAGACCTTAGCATTCCTTATAGGCCACTGTGACTGAAGACAAGCAAAATACTCAGTTACCATCTGTTCCTATTGTTAAGGAAATTTTCCTCCCAAAAGGGGCAAACAAGATAAAGACTACAAGCAATAGATACTTAAATATTTCTTTTTGACATCTTGGTCAATTGGGTTCCTTACAAGGATTATTCCTTTAAGCATGCACCCCCAGCTGGGGCAAGTGCTAATTCTGTGTAAATTAGAACCAAAATGCACTGTTCAGTTAATTACTAGAGCACTTCTTACTGTGCAACAAGCAGCTGAAATAGCTTACAAAATGGGCAAAAAACTTCAGCATAAGTGAACCTTGAGTGGTATGTCATGGAAAATTTGAGCAGTTTCTAAACAAATTAAAGTGAATGAAAAACCAAATGCCAGTGAAGGTAATACAATCAAAAAGCATTTTCATTTCCATGAGAGGGCATTCAAATAATTGGGGAATAAGTATGAAGATACATAAATTCCCAATAAAATCCTGATATTTCTCTGTGTTTAAAAAGTTTAGTGTACGCATTGTCTTCAGGTACATACAGACTAGTAATTTTTTTGTGACAAGTAACAGGGAAAAAACTCTTAAAAGCTTAAGCTGATTTTTTTTTTTTTTTCCCTCACAGTCTATTAAATTACAGCATGACAATAAGTAAACCTGTTTCCTCAGGATTTCTGTGGCAACTTTCATTTTATCAGTAGGGCTGAAGACATGGTATCGCTCTAGGTGGTTTCCTCCAGACTCTGCTTGATACTCCTTTTTTCTCTAATACTGATGTTAGTTGCTTCCTTGCACAGATGAGCAGGATGGGCTGTGGTTAAACTGAAGTGGAGGGACAGTAACAGGATTAATTTCTAATTTAGAGTATACAATGTCTTCATAACTTCACAACAAAATCTGTCCATTTTAGGGGTGGGACTGTTTTTTAATACCTGTTGTCTTTCTTTTGGTTGTTCAATTACATTTAGTAAGTTAGATAAGTTGTTAGATAGCCTCATCTCATGAATAAGCTACTAAATATTTGATAGAGTCCTAATGGGTTTTGTGGCAGGAAATTCACAGAATATCTTTAAAGAAGAAAAAGTTGCAATTCTTTTGCTCCACATCCCAGAATATTGTTGTAGTTCTGCCATACATTTGTACTTTCTCAGGTTCAAGTGGTCAAAGATATAGTATATCACCTCTGAATGCTTTTTATTTTTCAAACCCCTGGTTTAAACGTCATGGATTTTTCAGATACTGTCATAGAAAAAGATAAGCAATCACCAGATGTTAGTTTACTCCAGACCTTTGTTCTATGGCAGAATCAATGACACCTGTGTTTACCTTGCCGTATGTTTAAAAATTTCATATGTGAAATTACAAAGACCTCTCAGTCTTGAAGATCCCGCAGTCTCCCTGGGAAGCCTCTTCTGGTGATTTGCTATCCTTATGTTAGAAAATGTTTTCCTGCTACACTTTAAACTTATGACTGATTATTATGTTCACTATGGACATGCAAAAAAAAATATTTCCTTATTTCAGAAGCTGACTACATCTTCAAAAACCTGCTAGCATGTGTCCTTTTGGTCTTCTGAAGTGGTTGATTATTTTTATTTAATTCAATATTCTTAAAACAGCCTATTTTTCTCTGAGTGTAATGGACCAGAAGTCCCAATAAAACCTTCGTGTCAATCTGAGTAGCTCACAGATATGAACATGTGAATCCAATAGTGCCAACAGGCATCAAGAGCGTACAGCTACACAAGTCCGTACTTGTTTGCAGGTTTGTGACTTGTTTTGCAATATCCAAGACTGCCACCTCCTGGTCACTCCCTCTGCAGCAACAGTTCACTGCGATTTGGGAGAAGAATGCGGTAGATGATGGAAACCCTTTGGAACTCTACTTTAGTGCCCTCTTCCAGGCCAGCATCTGAATGCTTAGCTAAGATTTCGTGGTTTTTTTCCACTAGGAGGAAATACCATTTTCAGAGGCAGTGTTTCTTTGTTGCAGCCCTGTTTATTTACTGGGGCAGTTTCTTTGTTCTCCATTCCAAGCTTCTTCCCAGATTTTACAATACCTAGAATCTCTGACATTTTCTTAGGTCTACTCTACCAGCTGTTACTTTCCCTTTCCCTTTCCCTTTCCCTTTCCCTTTTTCTCCGATGTTTCCTGCTTCTTTCCCTGTCTGCTTAGCACTATTTATGTCTCGCCTCCACTAACCCTACTAGGTGACTGCCTGAATTTCAGTGTCAAAAAATGCCTCATAGACTGCAAGTCCTACCTCTTTTTCTTACTTTGGCATTTGGTGGCTTCTACTATTGCACCTATTAGACACATGAGCATTTAACTGCTTCATTATTCATTATGAATAGAAGTTGTGTCATGTCCAGCAGCTTCACACAGAGGGTGAATGACAAGCTACAGTACTTGACTATTTACCTAACCTCCAACGTAACTATACTTAAGTTGTTATCTCACAGGAAACTAGGATGAGCAGTTGTAAGGCTGTTCCTCCACCCTTTTATTCCTTTGGTATCAAATTTAAACTTACAGTTTCATGCCATCCTCTTTCCAGTAATTTGTTTCTCTCCTGGCCACACTGCCAGAACAGCCCCTCAGTTGTGTCAGTCCAACTCATTGTGTTACCATGGTCTAAAGTGATATGTCCTGATTTATTAAAGTGCAAAACAGTAAATCTTTTTAGAGAAAAGGCTTTTTTTGTCATTTTATAGTGCAGTTTGGAGAAAGAGCACCAAAAAAGTTTGAAGTGGCACAACTGCAGAGAGCGTGCCTTCCAAAAAGGGAGCACTAGCAGAATTGTCAGTCCTGCTGTGGGCCTCCAGGGCTCGGGCCATGAACACCACCCAGCGCTAGGTGAAGAGAGAGGGTGGAAAAAGTGGCAGAAAAAAGATGCACATGCTAGCTCTGGGTCTCTGCAGCATTGCAGCATATGTAGCCGGTTGCTTGTGTTTTCCACTTCTTAACTATCTGTTGTTTTTTTTTCTTCTCCCCCCACCTTAAAAAATTACTGACTTTAAAATGGGAGCTGTGTCTGCAGGACTATAGCAAATGATTCATTTTAATCTTCTCACTTCTAAAATCCAGTATAGGGCAGGCTTAGTGGGTGGAATGCCTGACACTTGCTGTCCAGGTCTGCTGGGAGCAGTGCTCCAACTTGATGCTGGACAGGCTGACCTTCGAGAGTTTCTGTAGCTCCCCCTTATTGCCATTGTCCGCCCTTCCTTCACTTCTCCAACTTGCATCCCTCCTGTTCTGAGAGGAATGACTGCAGTAGTGGCACCGACCCCACTCCATAACCTGGTATAATGTGTGTTGTGCCAGCTCTATTCCACACAAGAAAGGAAGGACGAGGGAGAAGAAAGAGCACAGACTTTAATGAAGAAGGGATAAGTTGCCAGGGGGAAAGCAGAGGGATCTGAAAAAGGATGGAGTGATGGAAGGGTACTAGGTATTTGAGAGTGGGGAAGGGTACTTCTTTTTCCCCTCTCTCTTTCAATCTCCATTTATTATCCCTATAACATATTTATGAAGTGTACTTTTCCACCGAAATCCTGTCCCCATTCAAATTAAAAATGAGGAGTGGAACCATATTCTATGGTTACTTCATTTGATGTTGAGAGGGTCATAAAACAGAGGATTTATTCCTTAAATTTACACAGAGTATGAAACACATCGGGAAGAATCTGCAATGATTTTGTTATCTGTATAACATGCACACCTAGGTCGCTCCCAGTGTGTTTGCTGGACCATGTAAAGCAATAAAGACCCACTAACCTAGGAATTTTGAGCCAAAATAGTTCAATAATTCATCAGTTGTTTGTATCATATCAATTTCTTAGAGCTGGCCGTTTGCATACAAGAACGGCTTAGACAGATTGAATTAAAGATGCAGTGATGAAGGTGTCATACATACTGACTGGCCACATCTCCCTTAGAAAAGTGTTTTGTGCAGTGTAAACTGTAGCTTTGGTTTGCTACAGAAAAAGAAGCTTGCCAAATATTTGCTACCTGCAGAGGAAAATGATCTTCAGTTAACACCCTGGTGAGGGGGATATCATTTGGAGTGTTACCCTGAAATTATTGAAGAGCATCCAACTAAGAATAATTAATTTCAAAATACTGCATTGATGCTGTCTCCAGTGTGTTGTAACATGATGGTTATAGCAGATCACAGCAGCTGTTGGTGCTGCCTTACTCAGTTGGGTGGCTTTGTGTAGATAATTTGGCTGTATGCCCACAGTCATAAGTAGCATACCAAATAAATGACAACATTTCATTATTAAGAGATTTGCATATCTTTGCTGACAGTTCTTGTTGAATGGATATGTCATTTTTCTTCCTAGATACCTAGAATTTATTCTGCTAAACTGCACAATCTAAAAAAAATAAAATAAAATTGCAGGTTTTATAGACAATTTATATTCCTTTGCTTCCCTTAAGCCACAAAAGGTTTTTACAGAGGATTAGAATTAGGATCTGCATGCCATTAAAAGCCAAGCACACTTGAAACACAGTAAGTTAAACTTTTCAGGGTACATCACTGTACCTAAAAAGTCACCTCATTGGTTATTGTCTCCTGAATGCTTTTCAAAAAAAAAAAAAAAAGTGTTTTTATCTTGTGCTAGCAAACACTTGGTAACTTGCACAAGGTAAAAGTCTGTTGAGGAGAAGGGCAAGGCAAATACATATGTCTAATATGATAATAGATGAGATAATCAATGGGCTCCCTTTAGCTATCTGCTATTTTATCTGCTTAACTGATTTGTCTCTGTGATATGATTTTCCATTATAATGTGTGTGTTAGGTAACACAAGTAAAAAGCACAACCCATCTTTTTGTTTTTATCTTGTGAGCTGCACTCAAACTAAAGAATATGAAGCTAAGCAGCAGATACTGTCTTTTTCTTGTATCTAAGGAATGGTTTTATTTTATATGAAAAATATTACATCTGCCAAAGCTTAATGCTTTGGGACCTTATGCCAAGACAATGGAAGTCTTCTGTTTTTTAGGCTTAGCTTATTAGGACTGTCCTTACTCTTAACTAGTAAAAGTTTTACATTGTTACTACATGTCAAGTGATTATTTTTTTAAAACTAAGAGACAATAAGAGTAGCTTTAAATTTGATATTTGTTTGAGGTTGGAATTGTTCAGGGTTCTCCTTTGTTTCTGTTCTTTTTCTCCTGGTTTTGGGTTTGTTTGTTTTTGTTTGGTTTTTTTAATATTAATTTATTGAATTATACTGTTTTGAATGGGATTTTTTTCTTGCATTATATTTAGTGTAACAAGCTAAGACAAATAGAAGCAATACCCAAACTGACTATTTTTCTCCTAGAAACAGGAAGCAGTTGTTACCAAGAATAGCCAGACTGAGGTTGAATGAATCAGTTTCCAAAATGCTGTTTTGATTGGAATGAATGACCTCATGCACACACACTCATAAATCAAAAATGAGTAATGGTGGAAATATGTTAGTATAAAATTGACATGGATACCCAAGAACTGTAAAACCAAAAGACTGAACTAGTCAGATTCATATGCTTAGAATTTCTTAAGAAGTTGCTTTAAATGTTTAAAAAATGTATATGTACACATATTTTTTTGCAGTTGTACATTATATATGCACATATATTTTCACATATACATTTTTATCCGTGTTCATATAGTGTTCATTTATGTATGTGTGTGTTTATGCATGTACATATACATATATAGACACATTTTTGCAGATGGGGTGTGTGTGTATATATACATATATATATTTATATATTTGTGTATATTTTGCAGAGTTTGAATTCTAGGTTACCTCTTGGTTATTTTTCCAAGCCATGATTCTAAAAAGACAAGTATATTTTTAACCTTCAAGGAACATAAAATAACAAAGAACAAACCCATTACATGAAATCCCCCAAATCCATCTCCACTTAGAAGAACTATGTAGTGGTTTACTCCAGGTGGCTAAAAGCCTGGCCAAGTTAAAATTAATTGGGTAAGAATTTAATTTTGTATCTGTAACCAATAGGCAAAAAATGATCCAGACATACATAGATTCTAAAGCCTGCTAACTGCTTGCTGTAATGGTTTCCATATCTAAAAAGTAATTAAGAAATGGAAGTAAAAATTATTTTTGCTGTGAACCTCAAGGTTCCAGTAATTAGTGTATTAACAGGAGTTAACTGTCATCTATACAGTTAATCTGGAAGCGACCCATTAAAGAAGTACACATCTGTTAGCAGGTCATACTGAAGGCTCTGATTATGATTGCTGCATTAACCTTTATGGAAACTGTTCTTCCATTTCTAAATGAGGAATTAATAGAGGTAGAAAGTAACCAGAAATATTGGATTAAAAAAACCCCACAACAGCCCCAAACATGAAAATGATGAATGTTTTATAAAGCTTTCATCTCTCTCTACGTCTATGCGCTTGCAAGTATCTGAATACACCAGAAAAAAAGGAGCCATGCTTTTAGTATAGCAGTAGCTATATCAGTGCTGTGTGATACAACATTCCCAAAGTCACCGATTACAAACTTCGGCAAAACTTGATGGTAACTCAACTGAGAAGGACATAGTAGAAGAATGCTGTTGGAAGCTGGTTCTGAGAGAGTCCTCTCTGTTGCCACTCTTTTATTATCATGAGATCTAAAGTTGGGAATTTACAGACATTCATACTGCCATTTTAGATGCCGTAGTGTATCACTAACATCCACACTGGGTTGGCAAATATGACACAGGACTGAAGGGAGACCATACCTCTTCCAGAACAGCAGCTGGAGGCCAGTCAGAAGGCCCTAGGGCATATAACATAGTGTTTGAATACTTGTGTTTAGTTCCACAGTTACATTCCTTGCACCTAAATACCAGATATTACATTACCATGTATAGGAAGGAGTTGATTCATTGCTAAGCATACCTGTAGAATATTTACTTCCTTGGTATTTCTTTCTGTCACGCAAAGCATTTTACCCTGTGTGTTGTGCTATGGTATACAGTTTTATCTGCATTTCTAGTTATGGGCATTTCCCTTCATAAATGTTCCTGTGTAGTAGAAATGTAATTCTATGAAAAGTGAGAGGGAACTACCAGTAGCTGGTTATTGTCTCATCTGAGATATTTGCTTTATGTTTTCCAGCAGCATCTTGACAGTTATATTCGAAAATGAGTCCTCACAGTTCTTTGTTTTTCTGATCTGAGCTGTATTTCATGCTGACTTTCCCCAAAGGGCACCATCTATGATCTTTATGTGCAGTATCTGCTCTATCCTCAGTTGGTCCGCCTTGATTTTCAGACTAATTGGTCCTTAACTGGTTCATAAGCTGTTTTCCACAACTGCTTACAGAGTCTAATCTTTCAAAGTTCAAAAGATGCTCACTGCTTTAATAATTTCTTTTGAGCCTACACATAGACATGTGTGAACCTGAACAAGAACTACAGAAATAAGAACATGTGAACTAACTGCATAATAATCTATTCCAAATATAAGTATAATGTGTTGCGTGTAATTCTGACAGTGCAATAATTCTCTACAGAAATAAAAGAACATTACCAGAAATAGTATTTTTGACATCTTCACTTTTCTCTTAACCACTCGGCAAATGAATATAATTCCTGCTTCAGGCCTAAGATAACTGCCTTAAAATAGGTTTTGTTGCTAGTCATCTTCTCAGCAAAGGCTGGAAAGCTAGAGGACCTTGTAACTGCTATTATGTTTCTTGCCCATGACGCAGGCTGATGTGGATCTGGCAAATGAGTTGAATACAGATCTTTTGTTCTGCCTGATCTATACCTTTAAAGAAAAAATGAATAAGCAGAATTTGTAAACCACTGTTCCTAATATTTAGTGCACAGTTATTAGAAATAATAATATCCAGCTTGATTACTGTTTTATCCTCTCTTGGAACTGTCAGCATCTTTGAAAGGGGCTTTCTCTTCGTTCTTGAGGCATTCTGTCCAGGACCACAAAGTTTATAACAACTCTTTTTTCTATGGCTTCTTTTTCCAATTTATCCACTACCCAGCCAACTAAGTAAGGAAGTTGTCTGAGTTACATTTAAGACTTAGAAGATAACAGTGTTAGACAAGTCAGGTTCACAGCTACTGGTAGGCAAAATAAGCTCATATCTGTGAACCTGGCCATGGAATCAGGCTAGCTTAGTGGAATCAGCTCAACATTATCACATACAATAAATACTGTCCTATATACCCTTGGGGATTCAGAGACTTACTGATGGTTCCCCCCATACTTGTCACACATTTACATTTATGCAGTCTGCTTCCAGAAATATGAGAATCTGCTTGTACCTTTCTAGGCAAGCTGAAAAAGGAAACTCCAAATGATAGTAGTATTCTTTAACTAACATGCTGCATTGTCCCATAAAATGGTAGATATGGGGAAAAAAACATACATACCTTAAAACAAGAATATGGAGTAAACTGCCAGCTCTGCAGCCTGGCAGAGACACCAAACTGGAATAGTAACAAGTTACTGTCATGGCTGATGGTCCACAGAGGGAGGCACGGACTTTAGGATCTGGGTATCAGAGTTCCTTTTTTTTTAATAGAAACTGAAATGATATACAGCCTTCTGGCTCACAACCTTAACTGGACAGACAGTCTTGTAACACACATCTCACTACATATATATTCCTACTACATTTGGAATTACAGATATTAAAGGACTGACATCTAGAAAAACTAATATACTGAATAAAGTTACCAAGATATAATGTACCAATATAAAAATACCAAGATACAACGTATAGTATGTGTCAAAGATCTGATTTCATCTATATTTCATACAGAATACTTAAGTGATAGGAAAACAAATGAAGATAAGTTTAAATTCCTATATCTCTAAACTTTTTGCAGAATCCGAATAACCATACATCATACTTATCTTCTATTTTTTTCAGCCAGCAGACTTTACAGGAAAGCAAGCACTGAAGCAGATTAAAGAAAATGGGCTCAAACGACGACTGGTGTATCTCATCCTGGAAACAGATAATGTTGATCCAGAGGGAAATGAAAGTGTGTGGCATAATGGCAAGGTAAGGACTATAGATCATGTTACAAGAAAATAATGTTAATTCTCCATGAACAGAATTTAACTTTGTGTTTGAAGTGTGAATGCTTTTTTTTTTTTTTTTACTGGCACAGAACAATTTGAAGCTATGATAAACACTTTCTAATCTTCAAGCAGGAACCAAAGGCTAACTAAATATCTACACAGAAAATGTGAAATACCATCAAGTCACAGAAACTAGATTTGGAACACACTAAAGTATTGTCATTCATTCTCTTCTGCAAGTTCACCATTGTCCTAACAACACTTTTGCTATTCACTTAAAAGAAACAAAACAACAGCAAAATTTGTGCCTCCACACTTCAGCACAGATTATGTGTTGAAACACTCACTAGCAGTTAAATTATTGTATATAACAAACATATGCATGTGTTCAACTTAATTGAACACAATAGAATAGACTGTTTTTTCAAGGAGCAAAATCTTCCCACTGTAAGATGATGTCATCCACAGTAGAGAACATTATGAACTGCATGACACACTTTAAACTTGCTTGATGGCTGAAGTGTATAAACCAAAACTAGTGTACGAGGTGTGTAGTTGTTTAGGTTGTTGTTTGTTTGTTTTTTAAGAAAAACTCACTGCATCTTGAAAATAAAGATACATGTTTGTGGTTTTTTTCAGGTTATTGGCAACACCACATCTGGAAGTTTCAGTTACAGTGTTCAGCAGAGTCTGGCTTTTGCATATGTTCCCACAGAACTCAGCAAAGTTGGACAGAAATTGGAGGTTGAACTGTTAGGAAAAAATTATCCAGCAACTGTTACACAAGAGCCACTGGTGTTGACTGAACCAACGAGAATGCGCCTTCAGAGAAAGGGTGAAAGTCCCCAAATATAAACACAGATGAGGGTACAGCAAATTGTGCAGTAGGAGATAGTTCTATTAATATGCATGAAATTAAGAGAATCAAACTACTCAGATTTGCAAATTACTAAACACAAGATCCTCATTGCCATACATCACTGAGAAATTCAATGGTGTTACCCTCTTGTTTCCTTGTGTGGGCTGTTCACATTAGAGATCTGAGCAGACTGCATGATCAAGTATGCATTCCCCTTCTTGGTAGCACTTGTGAGCACAAAGTGGCAGGCAATGAGTAGATCCCTGGTTCAGCTTGCTCCCACATTGGCTAGCAGATCTAAATTAAGGCAGAGGAGAAAGTTGCTCTTGGTATTGGCCAATAGCAAATTCTTCCTCTTCCTTGATGCTCACAGTTCCTCCTTTGCCTGCCCTCAGGGTAAAGTAGCTTATCCTGGCTCCTTACAACGTGACAGCACAAACTCATCATTAAAATAATTTCACTAGTTCTGCACAGAAATGCTTCCTAAGGAATTGAAATACATCCCAGCAACCATTAAAAACAATAAAGGCAATATTAAAGGCAAACTGAACTGTTAACATTTTTTCCCAATGTGTCAATCTGGCAGAAGTTCTCACAGAAGATCAAAATCTAGTTCTTAATGAAACAATTATAGGAAGCCCATTCTTCATTATTTTGTATGAATCATCTGGTAGATTACATGTAATATTCGAAAACACACAGGATGTTATTGTTCAATTTCTGAACAGAACTTAAAGTACTGTATCATGGATTTACTGTTCTAAATCTGAAGTGCTAGACTGATACCAGAGAAATTCAGTTCTTCCTTTTCCTGTTAATTATAGATTGAACAGCAATAAGAGCCATATGTTGTTACACAGAAATATTAACAATGAAAAAAATACAATTAAATCCACAGCAGAGGAGCTTTATTTAGTGCTAAATATTTGATAACCTGAATAAGCAGGATTGGGATAACGTATACGATGGGAACTAAATTATTAAAACAGTCTTCTGAATTCTGTAATATGCTCAACAATTCTTTTGAATAACAATGTCACAATTTCCAACTTACAAGGAGCAACACTCCCTTTTAGGCTATAGATAAACATTTTTGAAGTACATATGAATAATGTCCAAAAAGTACTTTCTTCAAAGGAGTTGGTGCCTCTAAATCTTCAGCAAAGAAGCAAATATATAAACACAATATATCAGGAGAAACAGAATTTGAGTAATGGAAACTTACTCTTGCTAAAGTAAGCTGACATTACATTTTGCTGTTCTGAGTATCTTTTAAGAAGCAGGTCAAAATAAAATATACAAGCTTTGGCAGGTCTGCATGTAGTACTACCTTGAGAGAAAAATCCATTTTGAAATTATTCTCTGTTATGCTTTCATGGGTGATTAATTCTGCTTTGCTGAACCAATCAGATATGTTACTTTTTCCAAAGGTGACATTATTTGTAATGAGACAGTTGGCCACTACGTTTCCTTGAGCATTTAAGAAATCTAAAATACAACACAATGCTATATGGTTTTATTTAGGCTATGGAGGAGGAGAACAATTCTTAGGAACATAGTTTTGAATTTCAGTATTTCCCAAGAACATACAAATTAGTAGACGCCACATGCTGGAGTGTACAGTTAACAGTTATCCTGAGAAAGGCTCTCACATATACTTTCCTAGTAAGATTTGCTGTGCCAAAATTCTGTTTCAGCAATGCCTTCCACATCCCAATCTGAAAGTTAGAATCAGGTTTGTAACTCCTTTTCTGGCTTGGAAGGAAGAAGTGCTGTTCATTAACTTGTCAACCAGATCTATCTGACTGTACAGAAGGGGCAGGCTTTCTGCAGCCTGAGCAAAATGTAATGTATCACAGATGTAATTCCTACAGTCAAGTGAACTCAGAAACTGTACCTTCCATGGGCTTGTACCACGTTTCCAGCTGTAACCTCTCAACCCCTAATTTCTCCTTGTAGCTAATGCAGACAGATACCTATCTCATTTTACAGTGTAGTATTATACAGACCCAAACACTGATTTCCTTGTGGGCTTCTCCTTGACAGCTGTTGTCACCCAAGTCTCACGAAGATTGAGCCTTGGCCAGTTAATTTTCATTTAGTTTCAAGATTCGGGGAACCATACAAAAAAGGCCTCGTGCTGCTTCTGCAACAAGGCAATGCAAAGTAAAGTTTCTTTCCTGCAGCCAACTTCTAAGACCAAAACAACTCCCTGTTCATCACTGACCATATATACAACAAGTGGAGTATCTGAGAGCTTGTTGCACTCTGTTACCCCTTAAGAATGGTTGTGCTTTCTGTTTAACAAAGCATTCAGGAGCAGAGATAACTGAGGTAGTTTTAAGCAAGCACGGCTGAGTATTAGAAGTGCCATAGCTATGATAGCCATATGTCTGACAGGGATTTTTTGTTGACCTAGCTTCTTTTTTACTGCTCTGATACCCGACTCAGCTGAGTATTTGTTAGGATAGCTCAAGATTGCAGCACTTTGTGTAGCAGGGATAAACTAAACTGTAAGGGGATGAAGCTTTACAAATCATGCCCACAGAGATGTTCACACACATAAGTCAATATTTCAAGGTTATAAAGAAAAATGGTAAACCTGAAGAAATGAGGAGGGGGGGGTGTTCAGCAGCTTTCGTAGTTTCCTGTCACTGTTTTTCATTACACATTGTGATATGGTGTTGCATAAACTTGTGGTTTCAAGATACAGCAAGAGGAAGTGAATAGCAGCAAAAATGTTTAAGTAGTACATCCATGTTTTAAGCGGGCTTCTAAACAATCCAACAGAAATACCAGCGTAGAAAGACTGGCAGGGACATCTTTTGAGTCTTCCGCAATTCCATTAGGTAACAGAGGAGACACCTCTGTAATGAGATGAAAAAATGACCGTTGGTCATCCAGGAAATTTTCTGAAATACTCAAATTGCTGTGTGCAGAGAGATCAGGACATGTCAAAAGGCAGTTTTCTCAGACACATTTTTTGTCATTTTCCTTTATTCTTCTTCTATCTCCACAGAGTTTTGGTACACCAGCGTATATGTTACTATTACCATTTGAATTTTTTTTCCAAGTTCTCATGTGCTATGGCAAGAAGTGCCATGTTCATGCTTCATGTGGAATGATAAATCAACACAGATACCATAATCTTGTGTGTCACTCTAGTGACTTCATTAATCATTGACCTCAAAGCAGCATCCAAATTATTCAAACCCAAATTCAGAAAAGGTAGACTGAAACATAGGGGACTGAACATAGACCATTTCCAGGGTTTATTGTTTGATTCAAGACAATACTCTCTGATATAAATAGTATTTTCTGATTGGGATTCCAAATGCCTCAACTAGTAATAAAAAAACCCAAACCACTGAGAAAATACGTCAGGCAGCAACATCCAGACTGACTGTGAAATATCTGCTGTGTATGTTTCAGATGGTTCAATTTAGTGTTTTAACTCTGGCAGCTCAGGCAACCAGGTTATTCAATTCTGGTGGAGCAGGATAACCAGCAAGTAACTCCTGACCCTCCTCTTCAAGGGAATATGGGTTCAGCTGCACTTGAACACCATGATAACTTTGGAAACATGTCAGGTGAATAGCTATTATGAATTTTATTGCAGAATTTGCATCCAACATTTCTGATTTCACCAGCACAGTGTAGATTTTCAAAGTAATTATTTTCATTGAACAAGAATGGTTTCTGTGGGGATGTGCTAACATCTGAATGGAACTTTACCTACTACAAGGACATGGAAGAAGTTAGTAAAATAAACAATTCAGGGAGACAACTGTGACTGGTGATGGGATCTGAACTAAACCCAAGGTAAATCGTAACTTTGCAGCCTTTTGAACAGTATGAATCACATCTCAACAAAGAAAATATAACTCATTGTCACATACCATCTTGTCAGCAATCCTGGAATTTACTTCAGGGAAAACTGACTTTAGGACAGTATTGTTGCTTCTTGTTCCAATACCAGCTGTGGACTACGGCACATTCTTACTGTAGAAAAAAAATTTGTCATCACTCATCATTGCTGCTGTTTTCAAACCAGCAGAGAATCCTTTGGGATTTATAAAAAAAATATCTGGTAGCTTCATAGGCTTCTCCACTAGACTTCATTCATAGGAGCAGGAACTTTATTTCTGCAGAGGCTTGTCAATCAAAAAGAAAGTAGGCAGCGTACTCAGTATTTGGCTTTCTTACCAAGAAATATGATTTTTAATGTGGATTGTTCTTTCAGCTGTTACCAAATGGCTATATAAATTTGGGAATGCACATATGTACCATTCCAGCTAAATGTGAAACACATGGTTATTTGAACTTTAACTGAACACTGAAATTTATATACATTCCATGGATGAACAAAATTAATCACAGTTGACAGTTAACTTCTGTCCTTTCACAGTCTTAGATTCTACATCAAGATTATAACTGAGGTAGTGGTCATTTACAATATTGCTTTAGAAGATTACATGGTTTGAAGTAACAGCCCTGTTGACATAGCTTTTATTTCTGCTTCTGGGTTGCCTCACTTCCTTCCTACACCGTAACAGTCACGAGCACCATCTTACAGCCAGACCTAGATAAAGGCTTCCCACCCATACAAAATGAAGAGAAAAAAGCTCTGGGTCGCTTAGGACTTTGCAAAAGGGGCAGACAGGGGAGGGGATGAGAGCAGCAGCTGGTGATGGCAGGAGAGAGGCCATGCGGTTTCTCCTGCAGGGGTAATTGCCATCTCACACAGCACAGCTGCATTTTCGGTGACGGTGGCAACTTGTTTTTCCCAGCGTGCTGTAGCACAGCTTGGCACGCAGCAAGGCCACGGCTGCGTTGCAGCTGCCCCACTTTGCTTATGCACAGAACAAACTCTGCCGGCAGTACTGAATCTGGATGAGCTCCTGTGGTCGCACCCTGGAAGACAGAAGTTAACAGCCCAGTGATTCGTATCGGAGTACACCGTGTCCTCTACTCCAAGCACTGACTTCCGTGGAAACACGGCTGACTTGAACCACAAGCCTGCAGATAGTTCCCGGGTTCCCCTGAGAAAGGCTCGGTGGTTTAAGGGGGATGTTTAATGTAGGAATTAAAGAAAGAAAGAATTAGAAGGGATCTCCAGCACCACCGAGTTGGATACTCTGCTAACGCCCGCAACAACTTCCCCGTCTCTGTCTTCAACCCCTTTCAAAACCAACCGGCCTAAAGCTACACCGCTTTCGCCCCCAGCACGTGCGCCGGAACCCCGCTGCCCTCACTGCGCAAGCTCGCACCCAGCGGCGGCACCGCCGGGCGGGAGGGGCGGCCGCCGCCCAGCCCCGCCGGGCGGTGCCGGAGAAGGGCCGCGCCCGGCGGGAGGAGCCGGGCGCCGCCGCCGCCGTGGCCCGTCCCCGGGGCGGTCTCGGCGGCCCCAGTTCCTGGTGGCGAGGATGGGGCGGCGGGAGGGCGTCCCGCCGCCGCCGCCGCCGCTGCTGCCGCTCTGCCTGCTCTTGTGCCTGCCCTTCTGCCCGCCGCGGCTGGCGGCGGCGCGGCCGCCCGCCCCGCACCTGGTGCTGGTGCTGGCCGACGACCTGGGCTGGGGCGACGTCGGCTGGCACGGCTCGGCCGTCCGCACGCCGCGGCTGGACGCGCTGGGGGCGGGCGGCGTGCGGCTGGAGCGGTACTACACCCAGCCGCTCTGCACCCCCTCCCGCAGCCAGCTCCTCAGCGGCCGCTACCAGGTAGGGCGCGGGTCGAGGGGGGCAGCCCGGGGACACGCAGTGCCGGAGCTGTTGCCCCAGCGCGGCGGTGCCGGCGGGAGAGCCCCCGGCGCCGCCCCCGTCCCTCCGCGGCGTGTCAGCGGGCGGCGGGTGGGGTGCTTCTGCCCTCCTTGCTGTTAGCAGCGCCCGGCGTGGTTTGGCCTTCTCGTATCTCGGGTGAAGATGCGCTCGGGAGAAGGCTACCGTACGAAAACCAACTGCCTTCGTATGCAGACTTACCTCACTTACCTCTGGCTTGCTAGCTCGGGGATAAACTAAACGTGGGTTTAGTGCAAGTTATTCCGCTTCGGAAAAGCCGAGGGGCTCTCTGTGCTTCGGTTGGTTTAACAGGCGCGGCAGCGTGTCGTGAAAAATATCCCTGTCCTAGACCTCTTCTGTAACGTACTTCTGAACGGGGCAGGCACGCAGTCAAGGTGCAGCCAGAAGCGAATCGGCACCGCGTGTTCAGCTTATGCAGCATCTTTTCCAACGCAGCATTTAAGTGCATCCTAACCTGTACATTCTGCTTCGTATGATGCCGACGGTGTAAACGTTTATGTGCCCCTCGATGGAGTGCGTCCAGACTGATCCTTAGTCTGGGTGTCTAGCTGCCTGGTAGTCATAGGCATGATTATCCCCCCCCCCCCCCCCCCTTTTTCCTTTTTTTTTTTCGATTGCACAGGTATAAGAATTGGGCTTTATCATACAGCTATACTTTTCCCCCTTCCCCCCCCTTACTGCAATTTTGGCAAAAACGGGAGGGGGGCAGGGAGAAGAATACAGCATGGACAGAAAGAAGTAACTCACAAACGGTTAAGCGTATTTCAGAAACTTCCCCGTCTCTCTCAAAAAGTCCTGCACATGCATGTTAAGCATAGTGATTTGTCAAAGAAACTGTTTAGAATGAAAATAAATGTTGTCCTGTATTAGTGGATTTTACTTCTTGTTGCAGGAAGGTTGTTCTAGGTGATACTTACTCTTTCCAAGCAGCATTTGTTCTGTTCCTAGAAACTCCAAGAATCAATAATAATTAATAGGAAGATGTAACTGATGTTTGCTTTACCAACACTTTAAATTGTTTTATTAAATAACCTAAAACGTTTCTTCATTGTGACTATTTCTAGAATACAGTTCATACTCTGAACATGCTTACCTGGAAATGGGTCAGGGCTAACGGGACATTGCTGCATCCGATCTTTAAAGTGGAAATTTTATAAAACTGAGGAGACATTCTCTGCAGGAAATAATTATGTAGCAGATATGTGGGATTTTGTTTTGTTTTACCCATTGATATGATTAACAATTGCTCAGAGATTTGAGAAAGTAACCCAAATCTAGTCCTATGTGGAGCTGGAATTTTGATAATCACCTTCCAGTCCTTAAAGAAAGAAGAGCAAAAGTTTATGAAAGCTGAAGGTTTTTTTATTATTATTGTTTTCCTCTCCTTTTTCTTGCTTTCTAGAGACAGTGGAAAAAATTACAATCCTTTGCTAGCTTGTATCTTTCACTATATTAATAACCTTTTATAATACTGCATTTACAAAAAAAAAAAAAAAGTTTTTGTCCAGCTCCTGTTTCAAAGAAAATTAGTAACTAGTAGGCCCTTTGTAAGAGTCTACTTACCTACTTTCCTAAGATCAGTGCTTATTTGGTTTAAAAGTCAGTTCAAAGTGTTGCTAAAGTGATGCTTTAAAAATCAGTCATGCAGTTTGCTACACTATAGCGGGTAGAGGAGTTAAAAAAATCTGTTATCTTGTGCTCTAGGGGGTCTTGGAGGTTTTGTGCTTTGACAGAGACGGATTACTAGAAATATTTAGTAAATAAACAAGAATACTTGTATGTATGTGTTTGCTGGCCTAGGTTTAGGGTACTGAGTTTTTTTTTTCTGGAGGAGGTAGGGGACTTGACAAAAGGCAACTGTGTACTGTAGTACTATAGTACACAGTAACTGAAGTGGTTCCTTGCATCAGGCAAAAGGTACTACTTGGAGTATCATTATCTGTCATGCTTTTGTAAAGAGATAGAAAATTCACCACTTGTTAAGACTGGAAACTTATGTGGAACTACTAAAGGTAAGATCTAGGCAGCGTCTAAAACTTGTATCATCCCCAGTATCCAAATGCCTTTTCTTTTTATAGTGCTCGCACTCATTTTAAGTATGTAAATAAATATATAAATGTGTATGTATAATTTCCATTTAGAAGAGTAATGCAAAAATAGCTTTGTTGCCTTTTGTCATCCTTTCCGCTGGTGGCTGTTCTCTGATACAGGCAAAACTTGGTAGCTTCACCTGTTTCAGATGCGCCATTTTGCCCATCTCCGCCCCATTTAAGATCTCTCACTCCATGTTGAGATATTGTCCCTGGCCTTCAAACGGACCATGACGGTAATTGTTACCTGTTAGATTTTTAGATAAAAACACGAAAGACTTTGGGTTTGGGTGTTTTTTTTTATTGCACTTGATCTATGCCTGGGAAGGAAGATCTTGTTAGCACCTGCGGTGCTATTTCCTTGTCTTCCTCCATGCCACCCCTGCCCTCCACCTGCAGCTTCCTCATCTTCCTCAGTGCTACATTGGTAAAAACAGGAGCCCCTGAAACGAATGCTAGCCTCTGTTTTAGCTGTGTTTCTTTTTTTACCTGCTTATAAAGTAGCCTACGGGAACACATTGCTGCTTTGTAACTAATCTCTCATTCTTCTTTTCTCTGCTAGATCCATACAGGTTTACAACACCAGATAATTTGGCCGTGCCAGCCCAGCTGCGTGCCACTGGATGAGAAACTCCTCCCAGAGCTACTTAAAGAGGCTGGATACGTGACTCACATGGTGGGGAAGTGGCATTTAGGGATGTACAGAAAAGAATGCCTTCCAACCCGCAGAGGATTTGATACTTACTTTGGTAATGGTTAGATTTAACATGGGCAATAAATGTGGGGTTAAAAATGATGAGAAACTGCCCCATTCTTCTAAGAATAGCAGATTTACTATTAGTGTGTCAGTAAATAAATACCTGGGCATGCATGTTTCCCAAGTATAACTGCTTAAAATAAGATAGTGCCTTACATGCATGCCCAAGTCTTACAACTTATTGAAGAAAATTTTGTAATTATTGAGTGGCTCCAAAGAAAGTATTTCTCTCTTATGATCTGCATTTAATTTGGTTCCACGATGGTTAGAAGGTTTAAGGTAGTGATCGGTTTGTTTTTCTTTAATCTGAACATTTTGTATTAGATCAGACGGTAGATGTAGCTTGCTCTGCAAATCATGTTACACTTCTAAAAGTTGATACGTTTAAGAGAGAAACAGATATCTTACCACACTGTGTTCATGCTTTGTGAATAGAGTAGCATTGGTTTTCCAGAGCCTGTGGCAAGGAAGTTGGTGTGAGAGCCTCTATAAAACAGTATCCAAAAGGTCTGCTGCAGGAACTCGCAAGTTATGAAGTCAAACCCTCAGACTTAAGAAAAAAATGCCAGAATTAGATTGTCCAAGTGTGAGTGTGTTACTTACAAAGCAACTTGTAGCTACAGGGTGTTTATTCTTCCTCTTGCAAAGGCTGCTGTCCCAATATTGATTAGATATTTATTAGTTATGCACAAATGTCACAGTTGTTATGTGAATCGGGCTGTCTGCAATACATCTCATTCTGCACGGTACGAACGCAAAGTGGTTCATCTCCACTTGGTTGTTTTTAAGACACTTTCATTGAATGGAGAATTTCAAAACTGTTCATTGTCTTCAAAATAACTTCGCAAGCTGTTGATAGTACTGCTGCTGACTTCTACAGCTGAGAAAGTAAGATACAGAGAAACTTAAGCAGAAGCCTGGGTTCCTCTTGTCTAACGTTCGGTACTTAAATGAAGAGCCTGGCTGTGCTACTTGCCCTTAATAGACAGTGGCCAAACTTTAGGTGGGAAGAACTGTTCCCTTAGATTCTTTGTCTCGTTTGACTCTTTGCGGGAGCTTGGGGCTGTGGTTTCACAACTAAATTAAGCTAATATGTATGGATCACAATATAATGGCTCATTGCTTAAATGTATATGCCTCTTCCCATCCCTTCGCAGGAGCTTGGGATCTTTTTGATGGCATAGATGTAGGTAGGCTGGGGCTACGCATGAACTCTCACCCTGGAACCGAGCAGGCTCTTAATGCAGGAGCCTTAATACAGGCTGGCTCTGGGTATGGTCATTGCGTGCTCAGTGTGACATTATTTTTCAGAGAATGCAGCGGTTTAATATACTATAATGTTCGTGTAATTCCAGTGGGCGTTGATTGCAACTAGGGCATTTGATTCTCTGGCATACTTGACGCAGTGTCTCGCCCAGCAGGCACTCAAAATGGAGAAATGCAACTTGCAGCTCTGAGTACATTGATGTAGGCAGTCTGCCCACAAAATCAGTCTTTATGCTTTAAAAGAAAAGCCATTTTTTCTTTCTAAAAATGTATTAGAAGTTTATATTGTATTTAAAACACAAAATCATTCTTTCCGCACATACTTTTTTGCACAAGTAGCTGTAGTTGATGCTGGTGAATAAAAATTCAAGTGAAATTCCTCTCTTTTGGATTTTTGTCTCCAGTTTTAGTTTGGTTTTGCAGAACTCAAGAATATATTTTTGCAGATTGGTCTGTTTTTTCAGGGTATTGGGGGATAAATCTGAAATCTTAATTTCAAAAGTAATAATTAGTGAGATTCAAATGATTTTGAAGAGTTTTGTTTCTGATTGATAAAAAGCAAAGGTACTCCATGCTTAACAATATAGCCCTTGATAGGACCAAATCTATATCTGTAGAATTTTTGCATAGTTTGTTTCTTTTCGGTATCTTTAAATAATAGTGTCTTTTTTTTCACCAGTTGGTGTCAGCAGTGGATCAGAAATTACTTTACAGCTGACATAAAAATGCTTCATACTTGGATGTTTTGAATAAATAAATAAAAAAATTTCCAAAATTTCTAATACAGAGAGAAGTTGTATGTGAAAATACAAATATACAAAGTCATACCAGCTAAAAGTCAGAGCAGTACATGGATAGGTCACTGCCTTTGCTATCGGTGCATTAGTTTACTGCTAATGTGTTTGATATTGAATTATAAATATGAAGTCATTGAACTGCTTTCAAAATGTTTTGTGTGATTTGAAATTATTGCTTGCATTAGCAATGAAAAGTCTATGAACTATTAAATATTGAGCTACTTAAACCTGTCAGGGGCAGTCACTACAGATGGTCAAAAGCTGAATGAGTCTTTCAGTTCAAAACCACCGACATTTTAACATTTCTTTTTGACTTTTTTCCCCCCGATGTATCTGTTTATGTGATATGATGCTGGCCCGTTTATTTGACATCTTTTCCTGTTCTAGGCTATCTTCTGGGGAGTGAAGACTACTATTCTCATGACCGTTGTGTCCTCATCAAAGCAAAGAATGTAACACGTTGTGCTCTGGACTTTCGAGATGGAGAAGAAGTTGCAACTGCATTTAAAAACATGTACTCCACTAATTTATTCACAGAAAGAGCTATAGATCTCATAGCCAGTCACAAAACCGAAAAGGTACAGTCAGCAGCTGTTACTCTGATAACCTCAACACTAAAGAATGTTTAAAAAAATGTTAATGAAATATTAATGGAGCGAGCTGCGCTTGAGCTATAATTCCGGGCTATTCAGCAGGGTGCATAGAGCTCAATGTGAGAAGCAGCGCTGGTAAAACTTGCCTTGTCTGCTTTCAGAATCAGCAATGGCTGCACGGCCCTGCCTGCTGCTCTTCTCCATTTCTTTTTTAATAATACAGGTAATGAATTTATATAGATGATTTAGCACATAGTTTGCTCTTCTGAAAAGAGAATGGAAAGTTTAATGGGAGAAGTTTCATCGAAAGAAACTGTTAACAAATGTGCTATGAAGAATAGATACACCTGATGTTCTTCCACAGCTTCGCAAAAGTCCTTTATCAAAGTTTTATTAGTTTATGTTTAGGGATTAGAAGAGAGAAGTGTAGAAGAAATCAAAACACAGTGCCTGCAGCTATTGATGAATCAAGGCTGCTCTTGCTGCAGTAACTTTTGGATTTAGTACTTTATGTTCAACTAATTTCCATTCTATCCTTTCCACCCCAGCCCCTCTTTCTCTACCTCGCTTTTCAGTCTGTCCATGAACCTCTTGAGGTTCCTGAAGAATATATGAAACCATATTCTTCCATTAAAGATGTAAAGAGGCGCCATTATGCAGGGATGGTGACTCTTATGGATGAGGCTGTAGGAAATCTTACCGATGCTCTGAAAAGATACGGTCTTTGGGACAACACAGTTCTTGTTTTCTCTACTGGTAAGTTCATTTAAATATTCTTTCAGTAATAACTTCGATACAGTGTCTAACAAGCTGACTGCAGAGACATATGGCCCCTCTGTCCTTCCTCCATGTATTTTCTAAGTACAGAAGAGCAATGAAAGTGAAACAGGACTTTATACCAGAAGGAGCAGTTTCTGTCCCCACTCTTATGGCTTTCTCAAGCATGATGAAAACAACTCTGAAGAATCATCTGTGCAAATGGGGGATACTCCTGTTGGAGTAAAAACAGCATTGTAAAAACCGAGGAGTGCTCTGAAGTTGGAGACATCTCGCTTGCCACTGCGGTTACTGAGTGTCTGTCAGGATTGAATCCTTACAGAGAGCAATCTACCAAATTAATTTGTCCTGAGCTATAGGTAGCTGTCTGTTCAGTCTATAAATTGCCACATGTTGCATGAAGCATGAACAGCAAGACAGCAAACAGTTTGAATCTAAAAGTCTTTCATTCCCTTATTTTCATGTAACAAGTAATTTTTGTCTTGCTTGAAATATTTCACTGGCACCTTACTCCCATGAAGCAAAGGTCTGTTAATAAAAAAGCTTAATATATGATGATACAGTCTAGGCTGCCAAATTACAGGCTAAGTTTTTGTATGCACTAGCACATGATCTGGTTTCTAGATTATTAGGGTAATGCAAATAATACATTACAAAGCAGTCTCCTTTGTTTCCAAATTAGGAATGAAACAGAACCTTTTTGAAATACAGCTGCTTGGCTGGGTTTCAGGAACATAGTTGTTCTTCTTTGGTTGGGAGTGGGAAGTAGCCTTTCAATGCTTACAGTTGCTTTTTTGCTCAGGCTTTACATATTAGGGCTGTCAAAATGGCAAATGAATTTTCTGTGAACACTTTAAAAAACAATGACAACAACAAAAACCCCAAACCCCAAGGTTTGGTGAAAACGCAGTGGTGTGTTTTGATTTTAGCAGCTGCTTCCTATAGCACTTGGAATTTCATTTTGAGTCCAGACCTGTTTGCCTTATGGTGTTACATTTGTGTCCAGGTTTTGGCTCTAACAGGATTTGATATCTCTTCTATGCCTGTTTCTCTTTGCGATGTTTTCATATTTAGAACTGAAGGTAAGCAAAGCCATATGGAAAATGATACCAATATTTATTCCATATGGAAAAAATCCAGTCTTTGCTGATGGGGTTCTGGTAGAGTTATTTCAGTAATGTTTGTTCAGTATGTTGTGGAATAAAACTAAAGACATCTGAGTTGGAATTACTGAGTTGGGTATGACTGAATTAAAAAGAAAAATTTTTTTTGTTTGTTTATAAGTAATTTTTTTCCAAACAATGACAGTATACCCTGATTTTAACAGTAGTTATCTTTCAAGCAATTACAGGTACATTTCAATGAGAGTCGAACAGTCAGGAGAATCCAGTGTCTGCCCTATCTAATGGGACTTATCTTGAGTTAACTGACATTTTAAACTGCCGGGAGTGGAATTTAGTGTGATTGAAGTGCAGGGAAATCAGGCCTAGATCAAGCAGGCCAGGAGACAGTGATTCGGGTTTTTTCAGTGTTCTCTCTTCAAACAGCTATTCTTTACAGGCATAAAACATTGCATGCATTAAAGACCCAGTTTCCAAAAAAAAAAAAAAAAAAAAAGTTGAAACCATTAAGCATTAAAAAAAAGGGGTGGAGGGCAAAAAAGGCAAAAAGAAAGAAGTGTGAAATCTATTCTGCTTTTCTATATTATATTTATTGCTTTTGCAGGTGGTGTGTTTTAAAACGGGCATTAGAATGTGGTTGAAAAGAAACACAAGAGGGTCTGCAATTGAGCATCTTGTGCAGAGAGTTGCGCTATGTGATACCTCTCTGCACAGCTTTCAAGTCCTTTTTAATGAGGAGTCTTAATGTGCAGTGGTAGCTATAGTATGAGCATATACTTATAGTATGATAGTACCTTCGGCTCTTGAGGGCATGCCTCCTCGAGGAAGCTGTGCCCCCTCTCCCTGCCCCAAGTACTCTCCTGGGACTGGGAGACCCTCCTCTTGCTCGGTGCAGCAAGAGAGACACGTTTTCCTCTATGATCACGAATTCTCTCCAAGAAAATTCTTCCCATGTTGTGGGGTTAAGAATCAATTTGAGGATTTAATTTAAGATGGCAAGGGAGAACCTAGGGAAGGATAAAGTGTATCCGTCATTTTACTGAGCAGTATCTATGTGTCTCCTCAGCATAGTAGTTAAAGACGTAGGATCATAAAAGCACTCTCTGTTTTGTTATAAACCTGGGTGGTTTGATAACTGTAGTGTTGGAAACCTGTAGAGGAAAAAGAAGTGAAGACCCTACTTTTAGGGTAGATTTTTACTAGATTCATTACTATTCTCTGTGTAGTTGCAGCCAAAATTCACACTTGGATGTTTGTGTTTCCCAATGGTTCAAAATTCCGCCCCCCCCCCCCCCGAATAATTTACAAAGGATCTTTTGCTATTTTGTGCTATAACATGTAGCATTGCAACAAATGTACAGTCTTCTAGTTGATTCCTTCACTATGAAGTGTCGACCCCAAAATTAAAGATTTCTTTTTAGTGGATGGTCATTAAAATAATCTAGAACATGATATAATCTTTGCTCTCATGGTAGATATCTTTTTATTGAACTCTTTCTTGTTTCTTCCTATTTGTATATGTTATGGCTCAAACAGGATTGCCTTGAAAACATGCCAGTTGGCAAATGGAAGTACTGCACATTTTAAAAGAGCCTTGTAAAATGTGTAGAAGAACTCCAGTTCCTCTTTAAAGTGGCCTGATGGAGACATCGGGCCAAAAATGAGGTAATCTGGTCATTAGCAAAGTCTGACTCACTCAGTATATTGTGTAAATCAACATCTCTGGTGTCTTTGAACAGATACACAAGCTATTTCTACAGGTAAATATGAAAAAGATGAGCTAGTTCAATCCTATGTGGTGTTATATTCGTGTATCAAGCAGTAGCTTGAAAACTCTTGACTGGTGTGATATGAAATAGAATTTGCTTTTATGGTGCACCTTTTGTACTGCAGATACAACTAAGTCTACGCTAATGAGATCAGTGGTGAAATTGAAGTCATTGCCTGTTCAAGCAAAACAGATACAAATGGATGCAGCGCTGTGTTGTGTACCCACAGCCTTTTATCCACTTGAATTAAAAAAAATGAGATGTAGTGTTTGTTTTTCTTTTTAGGAAACATAAGAGACTATAACTACCAACTTTCCTGAAGAGGGCCTTGATTTAAAATAAATAAAGGTCATAAAAAGCATTCAAGTGGTACAAATTTTACCTCAGCACTATTAAGACTGGCTTAGAGTCCAAATTTTTTCTTCAAACATAGACCTATGATTTGAGGTAAGAAGTGGGGATTTGCTGTAAATACCGTGTGTTTATAGTTTCTGCAACTATTACAGGTAGTTTTCGTGGAGACTTGCCAACATTAGAGCAAAGGAATCTGACCTCTAATTTCAGTTCTGTATTAAAGCTACTATCCTTTGCTTTATTTAACTTTCAGCTTTTCAATATCCTAAATAATTTTGGAGCTAAACTCCTTACTGCTCTTTCTTCCAATATGTCTGTGAATTCTTAAATGTGGATTAGCACTGTAGTGTCTGGTAGTTGCCATAAGAGGGCTTTGAACAGTAAAATACGTGAAACTTTTCAAGCCGTGGTTTACATTGCTTAGAGGAGACCACATAAATCCTTTCCACAATGGAGCATGTGACAGTGATGACTGTTTTCACTCCAAAAGAGGGTCTCTTTATCATTTTAGAATTATGATTAATAAGAGCACAGATTGTTTTGGACATACTTACTGATATTTATACAGTCTCTCTGTCACACCCCTACATTTCCCCACCCCTCCCCAATTTACTATTACCCTAATAAAGACTTTTTCTCAGTCTCTTTTTTTTTTTTTTTTTTTTTTTTTTTTTTTTAATTCCGGCCAGCATATTGTAGCATTTGTCTAATAAAATGTTGGTGGGTTTTTTTCTTATTTCCAGCTCCTACTTTGGTAGAAACCAGGGATCTGACTTTCACTGCTTCCCTAAGGGCAGTTTTTGATCTTCTCCCTCATGTCTTTGTTCCTGAATGAACTTCTGCTCCTTCTCTTTTGCTGGTAAAGGACTTTGGAGAGATTTTTAACTGCAAATTGTCCAAGGCAGCTGAAGGACAGATTGCTTAGGACAGTTATTCTCTGGCTGTGATGTCAGAGGTGCTAATTTTGAAGGTTGTGTTGTCAGATTTTTTTTTAGTAAACCTGCTCAATTACAGATCTGAAGACCTGCTTTAATTGGTCTTGTCAGGAGGTTCTGAGAGGTTCAGTGCGTTGCCAGTGAGGAAGATGCCTGGTCATCTGCTGCCTGAGCATCTGCTGCTTCCTAAGAGGAAATAAGCACAGGTGCCTTAGCTGCAAGCACCTTCATTCAAACTAGTTGTTTGAATCCATATATTCCCAAATACTACTTTTCAATTTTGTGATTGTCTAAGCTTGATATCATACAGGCAAACGTTGCGGCTGAGCAGTGAACTTGCATTGGTCAGAGTTGTTGCATGTCAGTGATAAATGGTGAAAGGTGCATGTGGTTAGTGTTTTATATGCCAGTGGTGGCTTTTATTCTTTTTAGGCTTTTTCCACATTAAAGTATGGGTGGTAAGAATAAATTTTTTAGAAATAAAATATTATCTTCTCTTCCATATGGTGCAGACAATAGTAATGAGACATCTGGACTGATTTGTGATAATATATTCTTAAGGGTGGAAATGTTATCTTATAATGGAAATTAACTTCAAAGTGAAAACTGAGAAGATGCTGATAGTTAATCCATTCATTACCCACCTCCCCAACCCCCATTTTAAAATCCTGTGAAAACCCAAAATGTTTTGTAGGAAACGTTTATTTATCTTCCTTTCCTTGTAGCATTAACGCCTCATCATCCACCCTGCTTTTTCCCTGCAAAACCTAACACTCCAAACCTGAGTTCCTGAACAGAGGGTGACCTTGTGCCAGAGACACTCGCTTCTTTTTTCCCTTTGTGTTTAAAAATTCCAGCATAAGTGGAATCTTGAATTTTTCTTCCTGTTTTTAGCAAATGACAGTGCTTAAAGTGAAGTTCACTTGTAAATGAAACTCAGAAGTTAATTTTGCCCAGTCGCAAGCTGGCCTTTTTTGTGTAAACTTTGACTTAAGCATGCTAATAGTTATCCTAGCAAATTTTTTCTCAGACTGAGATGAATGCTGAAAACAGCTCATTTTACATGTTAACAATGTTTAATAATTTCCTACAGCTCTCAAAAGGTTGTCTTAAACTATGATTACTATTAAACTATACCCAAATCAGTGGTCAGGTTCAGTGCTCTGTCACTGGGAGAAGTCCAAAGTTTTCTGGACTGTGTCATCTTTAACTTGCTTACTGCAGACATATGAACAGTTTGTCATGTTATTCCTGTTGTTTTTAGGTTAAAATTTCCTTCTGTGTTTCTCTTGTGTTTAGTGATCGTGAATGCTATCGTAGACCTGAAACAGCAGGGTCTGTAACTACTGAGACCTGTTTAATTACTGAGACTGCTTACAATGAAAGCAGTCGCCTGAAACTGTCTGTGCTAGGATTGCTGCTATCATGAAAGCTGTCCTGTGAGGGGAAAAAAAAAAAAAAAAAAGAAAAAAAGAATCCAATAGGATGAAAAACGACATTGTTCATGCAGCTTTTGTAGGGCTAAATTTGTAACTATTGGAAGCTTGTGTACATCAAATGCATTTTTTTTCCATGAGATCAATTTTTCCTCCCACCCCCCCACCCGCCTTTAGAAAAGTCAGGAGAATAAAGACACAGTTCCGGTGAGTTGCAAAAAACTGTAGAGGTTGATTTATCTGAGCACAAGCCAGTAACAGTTGCTCTGTAAATGCTCAGTAAAGTTGTTCAGCAAATGGTGCTCTCATGCAGGAGGGGCAATATGTTCCCTTGATGGAAAACAAAAAGCTCTATGGGTGTATTTAAGGCACAACAAGAATTACATTAGCAGAATTTTATAGTAAAGGTGTAATTTTCTGTTTCTGTTGCCCCTCCAATGGAAAGGCTTTCAGTAGTTCTTCCAGCACACACAAAAAAATCTGTATTAAGCACTGAAAACACAATAATGCATCAGCACTCTGAAGACACTTTTTTTGACTGGCTTTTCTGCTGCTTATGTTGAACGTTCAAGGTTACTCTTTCCACTGAGAGTATACAGCATCAGACCGAAGTATGCAACAGATGTTTTTTCATCAGCTGATCTTAACCAAATGATCTTGGTTCATTTCATTGGAAATACATGTTTTGTATTAGCCATCAGAAGGACTGTGCTTGTATTTCTCTCACACTTGCAGTGTGATTGAAAAATGCAGCAACAAATGGGTATTTCAGATGCAATATGGGGAAGCAGGGAAGAACCTGAGTTCAAATTAAGGGCAAAGTTATTCTCTAATTCATGCTGCGAGTCTCTTATCCACAGTGTAGATCTCTGCTGTGTATTCTGTACTCTTTTTTTTTTTTTTTTTTTTAATGAAACCACAATGGGAGTTCCGCACTTGGAACACATACAGAATAAGTATTATTTATGCTGTGAAGATCAGAGGGGAGAAATTTTCCCCAAATGTGATCCTTTACCACTATTATCGACAGTGCTTTCTGTTTAACTGTGAGTCACAACCATGAGCTTAAATCACACAAAGGAAGGGCTCTGAAGTCCTGTTCTGTGACCTAGACTTTCAGCAAGAATGTTGGAGGTCAAAAATGAGATGCATTTACAGAGCTGTGCATTGAAGCTGTCTGATGCTTGCTCATATTGTGTCTGGCACTAGTAAATGCTATTTAATTACCTTTCATATATAAGAAATTCACACAGAAAATTAAAAAGGTTGGTTTTTTTTTTTCTTTTTAAAAAAGCAACAACTAACTGCCTGCTTGTTTTGTTGATATTGGCAACATTGTAGTATTACATCCAAACTTTTGTGTATGAGAATTATGCGTGTAGACTTGTCTCCTCCTTATATCCATCACTTCATTTTTAAATAAGTACATATTAAATGGTATGTAGTGGCATCATGCCTGCTAAATAACTGTGAGGGTTTTAAACTATTGTATCAGTGTTGCTTTTAGTTCCCCTTCTTTGCTTTTTATTACTATGAACTATTGACTGCCTCAATAATTTCAATAGTATTTAAAACAAAATCATACAAAACCCAGTTTTGCATTATGGAAAAGATGTCAGCTCTTCATGTAAACAAAACTTCTGGGGTTTGGCTTTTCTTTTTAGTCTCCCCATCAGAAATAGGCAACAGCAAGAGAAAGATAGAGGGATATGGGTTTCATCCCATCTTCTATCTTCTGTTTATCTTTGTCTGAGGTTGCTTGCATGGTGCATGTTACTCCTTTTATTTATTTTTAGTTGCAAACTTCAGGAATCTGCTTTGTAGAAATATCATCAGTAGTGTGAGTCACTTCATTGACATCTTCTGTTTTCAGCAATGCCAAGACACTAACATTGTTAAATTGGCTTCTTAAACTCTGTAAGCTACATATGAAATAATTTCACAGTTACCTTTTAATGTACTTTCCAGTTCTGCTTCAGTTGGATGGACCTTCACACTGACCTCCATATGGTTCTGGTTAAGTATAAGAGCATAATTGGTTATAAAGCCCTAGCTCTTCAAAGGAGCAGTAGATATATAGCATGTAACAAATGTTTACAGAATTAAACAGTGAATGAATTGGATATGCCATCTTATTTCTGCCATCTTTTTGTATACTTGTTACACCCATTATTGTTTAGTTGTTGTGGATTAAATGAACCTATATGGTCACTAGTATTCAAGGTTAAATTGCATTTGATTTTTAAAATGCAATATTACAATATCAGAGAGAAAAATAAAAACCTCAGTATTGGAAAACAAAGCCAGAATTACACAAAGGAGAGAAAGAGGCAACACCTTCTGTTATCCAGCTTAGTGGTTCAGACTGTTTTGGATCAGCGAGACAAAGGTGGTTGAAAATCTGTCCTCATCCATCATCCCCTGTAATTCATCCTCTGTTAAGGGAATTGTGCTGCCTGGCTGATGGTGGCACAGTGGTAGGGTTACTTTAGATGCTGTGAGATTCAGGATTAGAAGTGTGTTTCTGTTGTTGCTGTTTACAACTTGTGCTACTGCATTAGGAGGTTTTACAACAAGAAAAGGCAAAAAAAGTCCCCAAACCATATGAGTTTGAGTTTCTTTTTAAGCTTTTATCAATCTGAGCTCAGGTGTTGCACAGTGGAGATACATCAGAAACTTGAGGAGAGGGAAAGAATTTGCTCCTTCCTTGTTTTACTAGAACCTGGTGAGTATGAGTTTCTGTCTGTTTCCCTGATTGCCCTTCTTAGGTATCCAAATGGTGAAATACCTTCTTTCTGTGGGAGACTGTCTTCTAATGTAAAACCACAGGGGATTTCAAAACAGCTTAGAAAAAACTTTGAGTAAATAAGCTTTCTCAGTTTTTCCTCATGACTCTTCCTTGCATGACTTTTAGTATTTCTTCCTTGTCCTGTACATTGTCTCAGACAACCGCCATGAATTTCCATATATATTGGATACTGTTAAGTTACCAAATACTATTAAAGGTACTAAATGTTAAGATACAGCCAAATATATGCCATTTACTGATCAACTAGTTGCTTAACCAACATTAACAAAGGAGATAGCTACAACATCTCTTTTGTATATTGCCATTATTCTTTTAGAACCTAAATTTCTTCTATAGCCAACTTTTGAACTTTGAATATACAAGGAAAAGAAAATATACTGCTTTTAGTATCACTAGGAATCACTCAGCAGAATGGATATAGACTAATCTGTCACATCGAGCACTAATGTTTTTTAATATCTGCTATCATGTTTTCTTAAATACCTTGATTTTATACAATCATAGAATGATTTGTGTTGGAAGGGACCTTTAAAGGTCATCTAGTCCAAACCCACTGCAATGAGCAGGGACATCTTTGACTAGATCAGGTTGCTCAGAGCCCTGTCCAAGCTAACCTTGAGTGTTTCCAGGGATGGGGCATCTACCACCTCTCTGGGCAGGCTGTTCCAGCATTTCACCACGGTCCTCATAAAATATCTCTTCCTTATATCTAGTCTGAATCTACCTTCTTTTAGTTTAAAAGCATTATCCCTTGTCCTGTTGCTACAGGCCCTAGTAAAAAGTCTGTCCCCATCTTTCTTATAAGCCCCCTTTAAGTACTGAAAGGCCACAACAAGGTCTGCCTGGAGCCTTCTCTTCTCCAGGCTGAACAACCCCAACTCTCTCAGCCTTTCCTCACAGGAGAGATGTTCATCCCTCTGATCATTTTTGTGGCCCTCCTCTGGACCTGCTCCAACAGGTCCATGTCTTTCCTGTACTGAGGACCCCAGAGCTGGACGCAGTAGTTCAGGTGGGGTCTCACCAGAGCTGAGTAGAGGGGCAGAATCACCTCCATCAACCTGCTGGTCATGCTTCTTTTGACGCAGCTGGTTGGTGGCTCATGTCCAACTTTTCATCCATCAGTACCCCCAAGTCCTTCTCCACAGGGCTGCTCTTAATCCCTTCATCCCCCAGCCTGTATTGATACCAGGGGTTGCCCTGACCCAGGTGCAGGACCTTGCACTTGGCCTTGTTGAACCTCATGAGGTTCACATGGGCCCATTTCTCAAACTTGTCCAGGTCCCTTTGAATGGCATTCTGTCCCTCAGGTGTGTCAACTGCACCACTCAACTTGGTGTCATCTGCAAACTTCCTGAGGGTGCACTCGACCCCGCTGTCAATATCATTGAGGAAGGTATTAAACAGTACCAGTCCCAGTATGGACCCCTGAGGGACACCGCTTCTCACTGATCTCCATCCAGACATTGAGCTGTTGACCACTACCCTCTGGATGTGACCATCCAGCCAATTCTGTATCCACGAGCACTCCATCCATCAAATCCATATCTCTCCAATTTAGAGAGAACGATGTTGTGGTGTACCATGTCAAAGGCCTTCCAGAAGTCCAGATAGATGACATCCGTAGCTCTTCCCTTGTCCACTGATGTAGTCACTCCATCATAGAAGGCCACTAGCTTGGTCAGGCAAGACTTGTCCTTGGTGAAGCCAAGCTGGCTGTCTGGAATCACCTGCCTGTCCTCCATGAGCCTGAACATGGCTTCTAGAAGGATCTGTTCCATGATCTTCCCAGGCACAGAGGTGAGGCTGACAGGTCGGTAGTTCCCTGGGTCCTCCTTTACCGTTTTTAAAAATGGGTGCAATGTTTCCCCTTTTCCAGTCACCAGGGACTTCACCTGACTGCCATGACTTTTCAAATATGATGGAGAGTGGCTTGGCAATTACATCAGCCAATTCCCTCAGGTCTCTGGAATGCATCTTATCAGGTCCCATAGACTTATGCATGCGCAGGTTCCTTAGGTGGTCACAAAACTGGTGTTCTCTTACAGTGGGAGGCGCTTTGCTCCCCCAGTCTCTGTCTTGCAGTCCATCCACTCAAGAGGTGTGGGAAGAGAGGTTGCCAGTGAAGACTGAGGCAAAAAAGTTGTTGAGTACCTCAGTCTTCTCCTCTTCTGTTGTTACCAGTTTGCCAGTCTTGCTCATTGGGGGGTACCCTTTCTTTGACCTTCCTTTTCTGGCTGACATACCTGTAGAAGCCCTTCTTACTATTCTTTGCGTCCCTTGCCAAGTTTAGCTCCAGCTATGCCTTGGCCTTCCTGACCCTGTCCCTACACAACTGGGCAATGTCCCTATACTCGTCCCAGGATCCCTGTCCCTGCTTCCACTGCCTGTGCATTTCCTTCTTGCCCTTTAGTTCAGCCAGCAGGTCTCGAGTCAGCCATGCCCATCTCTTGCCTTCCTTTCCCGATTTCTTACACTTGGGGATTGAGAGCTCTCATGCTCCATGGAAAGTGGCCGTAAAGATCTGCCAGCTCTGTTCTGCTCCCTTGTCCCTGAGGGCAGTTTCCCAGGGGATCCTATTGACTAACTCCTTGAACAGCTGGAATTTTGCTTTCCTAAAATTCAGGGTCTTGACTTTACTCTTTGCCTGTCCCATGTCCCTCAGGACAAACTCCACCAGTGCATTATATTATAGAAGATCATACAAATTGATCAAAATGGAAATACCTAGCTTTTTATAATTTTGTATTTCATTATTTCTTTAGTAATTGTTTAATAGAACAAATGCAAGCAGACTGTAGTTTGACATTTTATATACATAAATTTTTAGATTTCCCTTGTAACTGATTAATGTTGTTTGGAACAACACAAAACTGTCTCACACAGAGCTTTCATATTTACTTAGAAATATTGCTTCTCTGAGAGACTTAGTTTGTCAATCATGGACAGCCCTTGCTTCTATGAATCAATATAGAAACATAGGGAAAATCTATCATTGATTCACTTGGGAAAGAAACATACAATATTGTCTGGTCTGGGTTAAGAATTTGGAAGAAGCTGCAGGTGTTGTAAGATAGCCTTAGTCAAATAAGTAGTATCTGAAAAAGATTACTTGAATCCCTGCTGAGATGTTCTGGATCTGTTTTCCTTCTCTGCTTTTTCATTTTTTTCATACCTATATGCTCATATGAACTACGGTTTGGTTAGTACATCTGTTTCGTATATTTATGAATATTCCAGAATTAAAGTATGCTCCAAATAAACATGTGAGCGAAGGCTAAACTCTTCAGAAGAAATGGAGAACTTCCAAATAAAAGCTCTGCACAACTGTCCTTTATATTCTTTTCTCTCTCACTTTCCATTATTCTGTGTTATTCTTGCATAGAATATAACAGATCTATATTTGTGGACAATTTCACTTTAGCATGCATTAAAGGAGTAAGATTTTCCCTCTCTGCCTTAATTCATGGGAGGGTATAACAGCAGAATTTACTTAGAGGGTCAGAATACAAATGTGCTGAATGCCAAGGAAGGCATACATTTTACAGATTTTTGAGTTAAAAACACCTAAAGAAACACCAAAATCCATAAATGCATGTTAGTTATTCCAAATTACAATTGATTTTAGTAAGATATTGTATCAATGAAAAATTGGTTGACTTTAAAAGTGGAAGGGAAGTTTTCTATCATAGTTTTATGCCCTTGCCTATGGATTTTCCTGATCATCTGTTTCTCTAAGATTTAGAAAGGATTTAAGTTTAGATGGGCCTAGTGTTGCCCATCTCCTGTGTATGCAGAAGAGAAGGATTTTTTTAGATGAAACAGGATTGGGAACTGTAATGGAAGGTTTTAATGTTGGAAAAAAAATCTGTAAAATAGCTAAGGCTAGAAAGATGAAAAGATGTGCATCATCATTCAGAACTGGTGAAGCTGAGCACAGTGATCTTGAGAGAAACTGTGTACATTAGTTGTGGAAGTTAAGATTTGGCCAAGGGTGAGTGTATCAGATCATGTAAATGTGTTGTCTGGTGAAACTGGCTTGGACAGCTCTTACTGCAGTGTCCGTTGCAGGTTCTTCAGCTCTTCTTACTAATGCTGGAACTAATAAGCTATTTCCCTGTCCTTTTGTAAGGATCCTTGTTTGTATTTTTCAGTTCCTTACATGTCAGTCTTAATCTTTCCTCTGCTTTCTCTGTACATTCCTACTGATTGTCTTTATGGCCTTTGCATATCTCTGCATCTCTGGATACCCTCATGTGTCTCCTATGACTGGAATATGTCTCTTACTATACAGCATCTATCTTTACATTTCTCTTTAAGCAGGAAGAAACACCCCCACTTTTTATCTGAACTTTGAGCACTGCTGCCGTGTGGAATGCTGCCTGTGCCTGCTCTTAGGTTTGACCTCTAATTGCATTTTCTGAAGTTAAAATATAGCTAGAGCTTTGTGTACATTGAAGTGAGCTGACTGAATTCTGTATTAAGATTCCAAGTTACTGGGACTTGGTTGGGAAGAACCAGAAATCTGCAGCAGTAATTTCACTTATATTTTAATATTTTAGAGTAAATAGCTTTAAGCAACTACATATAAAAACAAATAATGCAGCAACTGCACTGCATGTTTTTCATTATTAACTTCTTGTATTATATATGATCTACGTGTTTAGGCTATGCAAAAGATTATTACTGGTCAGTGCAGAGAACTGCATGTATTGGAGCACTCCACTACTTCTGATATCTTGCAAGAAGATATTTTATCAAATGAACAATGAAATAGTTAGAATATGTTGACACATGATACGCAAAACTTAGTGTCAGTTTTAATAGCTAAATCTCTTTAAGTCCGCTTTCTGTTTGCAGTGCAGCATTGTAACACATTTTGCAATCACATAAGCATTTGTAACAAGCGGATCTTAAGAATAGCATCCCATGCATGCTTTTCTGTCAAGTCAGAATTTTTTCAATAGTATTCTTCCATTACTGTTTGCCTGGGGTTAAAAAAAAAAAGTGGCTTCCATCACTTTTCTCATGAAAGTTGTACATAGTTGCAGTTGAGACTGCAAATTACATGAATTCATACCTCCCTACTTGAATGTATCACACATTACACTGCCATCAAGCTGTATTCCAGTGATTTCAATGGATTGAAAAAACAAAGCCTTTGTTTAAAACCGTTTAATAATTACATTTTACTGACCACAATTGTTTCACATTGACTAGGAGTTATAAACTACTGCTGGCCAACAGTTACAGTTCATTAGAAAGTCAAAGGTAGCAGAAAGAATGCAAATGCAAAAAAAAAAAAAAATTGAAAGAAAAAATGCATGCCTCGGGAGGAAGAATAGCTGTGTAGACAGTGATGCTGATGAGTGGAACTAAGGTTAGGGGCTTTTTCTGCCCACACGTGCCTCCCTTCACAGGCAATTGCCCCTGAGGTCTCCCATCTGTGTTCAGGGACTGCATGTGGCTTCCTGTGATTCTCTTCAAGTGACCTTGGGTAGCTTGAACGTTTTTAATAGTTACAGTGGTTTTGGTTTATTAATCGAGATAATTTTGATGGAACTGTGTTAAGAGTAAGCACGTGTGCAATTATACCAGCCTTTTTTAGGGACTGTTGACCTCTTCTGTGATCTGAGAGCTTTTAGTTAGCTTAACATTTTAAATTAGTTTAGTCAGAGCCAAAAAAGCACATCTTGCTGCAGCCTAAGGCAAATGAGGAGTGAGGCTTTGGGAAAGCATGGACCTGAGGACCTTGACTAATTTAATGGGTCACTTACTCTGTAATCCTGAGAGAGACTGGAAGTTGGATTTTTGAAGAATTAGTAACTCCTTTGCCAAAGTGGGTGTAGGTGGAAGATGGGACTTCTGGACTCGCATATATGGGTCAGGTAGTGGTTACTGAGGAGAGCAGAAGTCCTTATAAGGAAGGTAAAACTGCAGCTGTAATTGTGGAAACTGGGGGAGCTCATTACACAGGATGCCACCATTCCCTCTTGTCTCACCCTTGCTTATGGTGACCCTGCCCATTTGACTGAAACAGTAGGTCTTTGCTAATACAAGTTTGGACTGAGTAGGCTGAGGGAGGATTGGTCAATAATATGAACGAAGTGATAAATTCTGACTGTTGGTGGCATCAGGGATGACAAGCAATAGTGGCCAGACTCCTTTTGCAAGCACAGGTTGAACCATAAAGTGAATGTGCTTTATGACTTTCGTATCACTACATTAGATAAGGAATTTGCAGAGGAAAAAAAGGCAAAATGTCTTCTGAAAATGAACGGATTAACTTATTTCTGAAGTATGAGTGTATTGGGAAACACTTGGCCATCCAGGGCTAAAGCTCTGTTTATAGTGAAATACTGTCTTTGAGCAGAGGAATCTGTTAGTGCATTATGGATTTTTCTGCTTTCCCAGTGTCAGGAATGGAACAGAAAACCAGTTAACCTGTAAAGCATACAGTTTCCAGGATAAACTTTCTAAGGAATGATCATTAGGCACAAAACCATCAAAACCAAAATGCCCACCAAGAGCAAAATATGCAAACATACTATGCCTTTGAAGTCTACAGTTGTTTCTGTTGTGCATATGAACAGTTCCCCTTTGAAATTACTAAGTTATATATGTGTATTTGAGGACTGAATGTGGTCTGTAAAGGTAGGTAGTTGCCAAGAGGAGAGATTTCACAACTTCAGGATTTAGGAAATATGATAAAAAGTGGCAGAAAGTTCACGGATGATGGTGTTGGAGAAAGGTTGGATCTCGCCAAGAGGAAATTGCTGAACTACCATGGTGTCTTGCAGGCGTATTGCAGAGATTCAAGCATGGGAGCAGTTAGAAGAGGGCATATTTTGTCATGTAGCTGGGAAAAAAAAAAAAACACAAAGTTGGAATAAAACAAACATTTTTAAATTAAAAATTAAGTGCTCCTTCGTGTCACTCACTTGAATGTAGCATTGATGTGATAAAATTGAGGAGGAGAATATCAGGCATACTGTAAACACTAGGGTTTTTTCTGTTTATTTGGAGAAAATACGTTCAGTTTTATCCAGCTTAACATCCTTTTTCTTAGATTCAGCAGTGTGTTATTCAGCCATTGTTACCTGTGACCCAGCAAAGATGTTAAAGCAATAAATAACAAGCAAAAAATTACTCCAAAATACTCATTCAGCAAGTATGTTCTCTGCCATTTCCCCACCTGGAAAACAATCCATTGCTGAAAAACAGATTTATGAAAACTGGTTAAAAGTGCGGCTTAGGTCATTAAAGGGAAAGAAAATTATTTATGTAAACTTCCATTTCTCTTCATTACCTGTGTTTCTGTGTCACCACATTACCTTATCAAATAATCCCTTTCCTCCCCTGTAAGCTTGATTGCATTTAGCAAAAGCTGAGGTAGCTGTTGGGAGGGGCTTGGTCATTGCTGAATGTACCTATACAAGACTGATGCATTTTCCACCTTGTCCATGCATGCTGAATAAACTTGGCTGTTTCATTTCATTGTCATCTCTAGGAGAATGAAACAGCCTACAGGAGATGGGATAGTTGCAACAGATCACAAAGCAATTAACTTTTTTTGTCTTCCCTGAAGTTTAAGACTAGTGTTATTTTCTTTACTCTTTTATTGATGTATTTGGTTTAGAGAATTGTCAGTTGGAATTTCAGGTTTTGTAGTTTATGTGCTTGGTGTGAGAGTTAGCTGAGGGACAGATACTTCTTACTAAGGTGCATGCTGCGCTTTTTTTTTTTTTTCCCAAACGTCCGGTGTGGTAAGTAATAACTAAAGAGTTTTGTTCATTTTTATGTCTTTATGCCAGCAGACGTGTGTTTCTTTCTGCTAGTGAATTGAGCTAATATATTCTGGGTATAGCTAGGGCCCCAAGTGATTAAAAACTCAAGTCAGTCCTCTCAAACAAAAGTGATGTGAAAAACAGAAGTAAATCTGTCCAATTGCCGGAATCAAGTCATAGTTTGCACTGTGTAAAAGCCAATGCATGTGCCTACACTTAAGAAGAAAAAAAGACATCTGGCTTATAGCGGGTGAAATATAAAAGTCGTAGACGCACAGGAGGAGTTGGGTTACTGCTGGATGACCAACGGTCAGCTGAAATGCTGCTGACACTGAGTGGTGGCCCTGCCACTACTGCTGTTAGAAGCAGACTTCCTAATTCCCTGCATTGAGGTTTCTGCTGTCCCTGACCTGGTTGGAGCCTTTTGACATGGGGCAGCTTTCCCTGGCTGCAGGCGGTATTGTTGGAAGGTGCCCATCTGCACCGCCTTCCTGTGCGCAGGCTCAGCTGGACCATGCACAGCCCTCTTCTTCCTCCTCAGCCTTTCTTCCGAAACCTTTCCCAGCTGTATCCTGATGTGCTAAACCGCTTAAATTAGCTCCAGATTGCTCTGTTTATTGTGTGCCACAGAAGAGACAGAAGGCAACCAGAGCAGTCCCCCCTCAAGTAAACACCAAGGAAAGGGGCGGGGGGGGGGGTACAGGATATTAGGATGGAAAATGTGGGTTCTGGGCACAACCCTGAGGCTTTAATGCCAGTACATTAGATCATTTGTCTCTGCTGTTTGCATGTAATTCTAAGTTTTGGCAGCTTCATATCCCTAGAAGTGGTTTTTGGTTTGGTTTTTTTCTTTTTTTTTTTTTAAAGGGGAAAAAAAGGTGTTAGGACAAAGTAGTCATTTTGTCCCTCTCCCTCAAAAGACGAAACTGGAGAAAAGTGAAGTAATGATCCCCTAAGGCTGGCAGCCTTCCCTGCAGCCCATGCACACCTTAACACTTCTGCTGCATCTGAAGTCAGAAGCATCTTTTCTTCTACATTACTGTGATCAGCGATAGATGTAAAACTAGTTTTCTGCCTGCTCCTGTCCTCGTAGTCAGAATTGTATCCTCTTTTCTTACCTTACAGCTGCAGCCTAAAGTACAAAACCAGCAGGCCTGAGGTCAGGTATTTTCCATACATCTGGGAGTATGGATGCGTTAGTTTTGGCTGATAGCTGCTTATACACGTAAGCACAATAACAGTGGCCTGACTTCCTGCTTTTTTTCCTCCAAAAGCTGCTATAAATATGCCTTCTAATTAGATCCATAATGTTGTTTGGATAACGACACTAGGTTTGTTCTAAGAGAGTCATGCTGCTTCCAGAAGCAGAGGAAGAAACCCAAATGTGTTCAAAATAAACTTCCGAATGCTTTTACTGAATACAAACACCTAGATGTTGCCAGCTATTGGACAGTCTCTGCACTTCGAAAATTTAATGCTTGAAATTCAGTGCTTCCCAGCATACTTGTGGTCATTTGTCAGTCCTGCCCAGTCCTCCTTTTATTGAGTGTCTGTCTACCATATGGACATATCTCCTCTGTTTGGTAGGGAGAGAGAGGGAATGCAGTTGGAAACTAAACATTCTTCTGAGTTACATTCACAACACTTATTTATTTTAAATGGAAAGGGGAGCATATAGGAGGGACTCTGTTGTTCTTTTTAGCAAAGAAAAACCACCTTACTTCCACTCTCATCTTCATAAAGCAATTAATCTATTAATCAGAAGCAAGAAACTGGAATAAGTACCAGGAATTATTATTGACCATATTTCCCCTTCAAACATTTTATGCACATATTTCGTGCTAGATTACATGCAGTTGATGGCTTTAGTATGTTGGCAGCCTTTAGTTTCAGGAGTAGCAGGAGCTTAAAAGGTTCCTTTTTCTCATTATTTTGAAGATGATTTAATTTGATAACGTATTGAAATGCCCAAATCTGCATTATAAAATAAATCAGAGTTGGGTTTTTTTTCTGGTCTGTACTCACTTTAAAAATACCATGTGGCTTTAGACAAGCCTTTCAAACAGAGCTTGGCATGGTTTATGTATGAGACAGATGTGTGCTAGATCAGCTTACTGCAGGGGCCCATGAGGAGAAATTAAAGGGTATGGGAGTTTTCTCTTGCAGTGTCAGAGAAATTCATCAATTCAAAAAAGTAGGAGCTTAAGCACAGGTGGAAAACAGAAAAAAAAAGCTGGAGCATGCCCATGTTGGATTTGAAAAGTACTGTAGATACAGTAAGAGTATTTGGCAAGTATTTTGTAACTGTTTTCAGGGAAAAAGGAGACCTAGGTGTTTGTAGCCAGGAGCCAGAAATGTTAGGCTTGATCTTTACAGACTCTAATGGTTGGTTAAAGTTATTAAGCACCAGTACATGATAAACGATTAATGAATTGAGTTGTGATATCTAATTGTATTTATATGATACTAGATGCTTAAAGTTAAGTTTTCTTCTTTGTGCTTGCAGATGTATTACTTCAAATGCTTTCTTTGTGCTGTGTTCTGAACAGGATAAAAAAAGTGGTTGCATATTCAAAGACTTTCTTGGCACACAGCACTTGATCTTTCTCTTTTTTTTTTTTTTTTTTTTAACTGATTCCTAATTGAATACTTCCTTTAAATGTTGGTTGGTTACTTCTTGCTCTGTGGATATGAGTTGTATACATACAGATCTGTTAAACTTTTGGATGGCTATTTTAAAAAATGAACCTAGGTATCTAAAAGAAGTTACATGTTTAAATTTATTAACCTTGCTATCATAAAATATTTTGCGTGTTGATTATTTTTTTGTGATACCAAGCAGTTTTGGTCTTTTGTTACTTATTGCTAAAATTTATTTATCCAGAATTTGTTGTGCTGTGAGACATACAATGCAAAACAGTCCAGAAATACTTATCCTATTGGATTGTTGTGCTGAAAGAGGTGGGGTTTTATATTTTCTGTTAAGATTGGTATTTTTCTTATAGGAGATAATTAATTACTGCTGTGTTTTCCAGAGAGATTGTTATAAGTATTTTCCATATTCTTGGATCACTGTTTGTTCTATAGATGCCAAAAACAGTTGTTAAACTTGCCATGATAATTAGGATTACTAGGACACATACTTAGGATGACAATTTTGCCATTGTAACCAATGTTGTATAATAAGTATCACAAACTTAAACTCTCTGGTTTTATCATCTTATGAGAATGGAAGGTTTAGAATAAATAGAATTTAAGGTCAGTTTATGTAAACCCTGCATATTTTTATGAGGTATTCTCACTGTCTAACACAATTTGCACGGTAAATGTAGTCAGCAAGGGTGATTTTTTCTTTCCTTTTTTTTTTTTTTTTTCGTAAGGAGACTTATGAGTAGCTCCTTACTTGAACTAAGAAAATACGAAGACTGAAAAGAAATACTGGAGTTAAAACTGGTTAATAACAACACCAAATACAGTCCTGGATGAATCTGTGGAGAAATTCCAGGAAGCCCTCTCCAAGGAGCTTGTCTAGAATAATTTGCCAGGCACGTCAACAGGGCTGCAGAGTGTAGCTCCACTGTGGTCGTAAGAAGAATGCAGCAACCTGAGTGGTCACAAAGGAGAAAGAAATAGGATGCTGTTTAAAAAAAAAAAAAAGTTACTTTTCTATAGTATAATTGAAACAAGATCTAGTCTGCTAGCAGAAAATAAGTAGCTATACAATAAGGCACACTGTTGCTTTTGAAAAAAATGCAAAATCATTTTATGTATTATTTACCATTTTTAATTTACCCACTTAAGTCCTACGTAAGAGCTGGCAAAAAAAGCATTGAGGGAAATCCTTAAAGCAAAGACCAGTTTCTGGCCTATTTGCAGAGAAAATAGCACCTCTATTCTAAAGCATTAATGTGAGGCAACATCATGAGCAGAAGTTGCTAAGCTAGTGTGTGCAGGTAGTAGAAGTTGCAGAAAGGAAGTCGCTTGGGCCACTTGTCCACAGGGTGAAGAAAGTTAGTGTGTTGGCCATACTGTGCTTAAGTGGTTTTTGGAAACTCTTCTTATAGTGTTTTTCCCACCATCCAAAAATAAAACACAAAGGTCTCTTTATAGCTTTTTAAATAAGTTTTTCATTCCACTACATAGGCAATAATGATTTTTGTGTGTACAACTGGGGGACATTAAGCTTACTTTCTTAGAAAACTGGCCTTATGGAGTAGTACAGGACTTGTTTCCATTTAATTTCTTCTCCCAACAATAACTTTTGAGCCCGTTGATCAATTTAAACTGAATTTGTCAGAGAAGTGAGCTCTGATGCGTGAAGTTTTGACAAATCTATTAATGCTATTAATATTGCCCCTGAGTTCAGTAACCACTGTGGACTTGTCTTAGCAAGGAATGTGCACAGGCGAGAGATATTTATGATCCTGGGAAGGACATTTGTCAGGGTTCATTCTTAAGTCATCACTTCTGCCTTTTTTGTTTTCTTTTGTCTAATGAGTTATAAATCCCAAACGAAGCTTTTCCCATAGTTGTGCATATCTATTGTCGATGTGGGTTATCTTCATAGTATGAAGCAGACTGTTGCTTCAGTTCCAGAGTAATTCAGTGAAAAAGTGAGTCCATCTGAACACATGAATCCATACATGCTTCATTAGTGATTGCTCTCAGAATTGTTTTATTGCTGTTTTTTATTATCCAGCTGCTCTTCAAAGAGGTTTTAGTCGTTAAAATGTTTACTAGTTACGTACATCCCACATCACTGCATATATATACTGCCCTAGTCAAAATGTTTGGCAGCTGGCAACTCTTCAGAGAAGTGTTTGGGAGAAACAGAAGGGCGTCTCTGTTTAGTTTTGTTTATTGATTCCTTAAAGAACTCCTGCAAAACGTCTTTTACAGTTTACAAATTACAGATTTAACAAATTAAACTTTCTCACGTATATGACAATGAATATTAATTACAAAAGCAGATGTCTGTGAGAAGAAAGCATTGGCCTTCATTTTAAAGGTGTATTGAAGATGCACAATCTTTGCTTTTATTTTGCTTATGTTGAAAGGTTTTTATTATATTAAATAAATTTTTAAAAAGCACCCTTCTTCTTCATTACCGTTAACAAAAACCCCACAGTAGTTTGAAAGACAGTCACCTTCTTTTTGAAAATAGATTATATTCTCTGATTTTCTGTGTGGGAAATGTGTCCTGTTTTCATCCAAAATCTTTTGGGAGGGAGGTACTATGGATTTTTGTTGTTTCAACTCACTCCATTAAAGTAACTTGATGTGAACAGCATTGTATGGACTTGGAGATGGGTGAGAAAGTGATTTGATGTAAATAGGTGTATGGGAGTGAAAGAATGTAGAAATAGTCCTGTAAGAAATGATTTTTTTCTTGAAGGCATATTTGGGTAGTTGCTGGAGTTAGAAGAAAAACATTTGATTTTTTTTGCAGTTATTTTAATCAAAACAGAAGACAGAAGTTCTTGCTTCAAAATTTTATTTTTGCTGTAGCAATGCATGGTATTTGCTGAGGATCAGCTTTACCAGCACTTTAAAAAGTATTCAAGGAGTTAGGGTACTGTGCATGACTATTTTGTAGACAAAAGTTTTTACATCTGGAGAGCTTCATATCAATCTATTTTATCAGGATGCATGTCTCACAGATACAGTCATATGGAGAAACTAACTTAAATTGTGGTGGTGTTTTGGGTTTGGAAGCACTGCATTGGTTTTGTGGGGGGTTTAGAACTACTGATTTTGTTAGTATCAGTTCCAATCAAATTACTCAGTGTGGCAATTTTTTTTTTTTTTTGAAGATCTATTCAGATCCTATCAGATTCCTACTCCTTGGATGCTGAAGAACAACACAAAAGAGATTTATGGTACTCACATGAGTCATGTAATTGGCAGAGTATGATAATATTAGAGATGAGCCTGGCTTTTGTACCTAGGGACTCTTTTGACCAATTCCTGACCCTCAGAAATATTTATTGCCCTTAAGAAACTGTTCTGTCTATGATTACGTGGTTCCCTCATATCTAACCATTGCAGGCTCCTTCCACAGTGCTTACAACTGTCAACATGCTTCCTTTTCTTTTAGGATTTTTGCTTTTTCTTCCACGGTAGCAATGACATGTCTTCCCAGGCCATTGCAGCATGTCATTGATGTTTATGGTACAATTACTACATTATACAGATTTCTCCATAGTCAACAAGGCTGATGTTAATTCAAGGGTGCAGAACTTCGATTGAAAATACCGTTTAAAGTAGCTAGGATGCTTCTGTTTCTCTCCTTTATTCTGTCATTTTGCCATTTACCCTGCATATGCCTTCTGTGCTTTTTTTTGTTGGTGGTGGTAATGCCTGCTACAAACTCTCTTTCAGCCCATTCTTGTATCAGCGAGAATGTCTCTCCCCAATGTTTTCTTTCATTATCACAAATTTCAGCTTGTAGAAGAAAATTCCATCAGAATGGAAAAAAAAAGTCTCAGTACCCCCCTCCTTAAAATTACACCGGATGGTGGGAGTGATAAAAATACTGTGAGAAAATAAAGGTAGCTAAACATCTATCAAAGCAAGACAAACCAAGCAAACAACAAAGCTCTTTAAAAATGTATGATGCTTCCATTTAAGAAAGCAAACAAAACTGAATAAATTAGCTAGGTAACGCTTATGCCAAGTACAATAACTTCTAAGTATAGCCTTATTCTTCCCCCTTTCATCCTTTCTTTAGGGACAAGAGCTGGTTTGTTTTATGATTTTTCTAATGCACATAATATGTTATGGGTACTACTGAAGTCTAAATTATATAGATGTAATTACAAAAATGATTCTTACAGATAGGAAAAATATGCTCACTATGTTTTCCAGACTACTTCATTATTATTTTTAATGAAAATCGTATTTGATGTTTGTCTCCAGGAAAGAGGTAATTGAAGTATCATGCTTGGGGGAATCTTGTGTTTTTAGCTGAAGTCGCAAGGCAGAAGCTTTACTAATAAGAAATGTTACAAACCAGGGCTTCTAGCTGTAGGTATCTTGATTCCAAAAGCTTTGCTCTGGAGATTGTCTGCTGAGATTAGGTATTAGGATGAGTCATGGAGAGAAACAGTTGCAAAAATGGATGATAAATAATTCAGGAAATATTGTTTTGAAGTGGATTTAGAATTGGATATGAAGCCAGTGTAGAACATGAAGCAACAGTGATCCTATTTGTCTCTTACCTAAGTGGATATTAAGTGTGCGTTTTAAACTACTGGGAGTTTCCATATGGACTTTGGTGTTTGTTCTATATTCGAGATACTTTGCTAAAATAGCATGAAGAGTTAGTAAGGAATAGCTTATTTGGGAGAGCATGAGAATGGCTGTACTTCCACAGGCGAAGGATCCATCTAGCCAAGCGTTCCCTGGCTATGGCAATGCCTGGTAACACGTGCCTAGGAAAGAGTATTGGGACTCTCACTGTTTGTGCCTTTCACCAAAAATTTTGTGAAAACTTTCAAATCTTCAGCAGTTTGTGGCTGAAGAAATTCCTGAGACAGAGGTGATGTCTTTTCATGTAAGAACTATCAATTATTTTTTCATCTTTAACTTCTCCCATGGCTTTCTGAACCCATGAAGCTTTTAGCATCAATTGTATACATCCACAGCAGTATCTTATGGAAAAGTTATCTGAACACACACACAGCAGGTACCCATTCTGTCTCTTGCTGTCTAGACATACCCTCGTAGGTTAGAGTGACTGGAACTCCATTTACAGTCTGGTAGTGGTTGTTCATGTCTGCCTTTCTGCCATGTCTATACCTTATGCATCAGTGGCTTCTTGTTTATTCCCTCCCCCACCTTTATTATTCAGTGGTTGGCTTAATATTTCGTCAGTACAGACTCCATTATGATCTTTCATTATTATGTAACTTGCTCCTCTGTAACAAATTGTTGATATTTGAAGTCCTAGATAATATTTCAGACCATATGGAAGTAGTTATCTATGACTTTGAAAAACGGTATCACTTATGTATAAACTGCCAGTGATACAATAGCTCTGTTCTGCCTACCTAGAATGGAAACAAACTTCAGTAATCAAAACAGAAGCCATCCTTTTCCCTCCTTCAGCACTTTCTTCATAGTCAAGAAACTAAGCAGAAAGGGTCTCTTGAACATGAGTTCCTGAGGGAGGAGGAAACGGTAATGTTCTAGCAACGTGAAAATGAGAAGTCAAAATGAGTGGGATGAACCTTGTTTCATACATCGGGTTTTTTCATTCACATATCAGATAAGCTATCAAAACAAGAACTTTTGTTCTCCCCTTTTTTTAAACTTAGTGTACTATGTGTGAATGCTTATATCACACAAAGTTTTTACAGGGTATCTGTTAGATGGACTACTTGTCTCAGGGAATTTATTGGATAATGAAACTGGCACAGCGTGAATGTCTTCAACTCAATTACAGAAAGTAAAGAAAAAGTAAGTATAATACAGATTTGACTGTAACCCAGGAAATCCACACTTTTCTCTGTCTATTTTTCAAAAAGACAGTCTACTTATATAATTTCCTTGCTACTTTGTTGCCGATATTCAGGACCCCCCAAAAATCTCATGTGCTAGTATTAAACTGATAGGGACAGTAAGTAGCCTGTGATACGAAGAAGATATTTAACATACTTAAGATTTGATCCCACTGTATGTCTAAATTGTGCTCTGATGTAGGGTAGATAAGATACATTTTATTCTAAGGCCACCAAAGGTTAAAAGCTACTGAAAGCTCTGTCCCGTGAGTATCCCTGACAGGAATTCCTGTTGACAATATGAGTAGAAGGAATTGTTGAAACTGATTTTTTTTTTTTTTTTTTTTTTTTTTTTTTTTTGGTAACCAGCAACTGCTTACATTCTCAGGTCTCAGTGCTCAGTATTATTATGTGAGAAACATTGGTAGGTAGTATTAGGTTGCCTGCATTTCATATTGAAGACAATAAAACTATTTATTTATTTATTTTTATCCCAAGAGTGCTGGACACACAAGCAGCCCTACTGGCAGCTATTTGGGCCTACACTTTTCAAATCATGCTGTTTTTTCCATGTGCTTCATTTAGCTTAGGCTTCCACCTTTTAAAGTCTTCACAGAGACATGCACTAGGTTATTCCTTAGTAGAACAAAAAGGGTCTTCTGTGTGCACTAGAAAGGTGTTCACAGTGGGAGTTTACATTGATCCCTAATCAATGAAACAGAAGGAAGATAATTTTGTTGTATTGTGGTTACAGTTCTTCTGTAAGGTGTTGGATGTGTACTTTTTTCTTCCCTCAAATTCCTGGTTTTTAGTCAGAAAATACAATATAAATATATTAAATTACACTGAGTGTCAGTTCAACAACTACTATTTGAAATAATTTTAACCTCATTAAAATATAGAAAAATTATGCTTAAAAGAATTGCCACCAATGACTCTTCCAAGGTCATTACAATGGGTTTGAACAAGAACAACTCTACAGCAGTACTAAAAGTAACTTCAAAGAATCATTAATTCTGTTAACTTCAGGGATCTGGATTTTATTCTGAGTGTGGAAGCTTGGTCAGAGACAGTTAAAAAAGAGTTTCATGAGCTATCTCTAATTGATGTAAATATTTCTAAGTTACTGTAGTCACATTTCAACCTTTTCTGTAACCATCTTATATGTTGTTCTTGCCAAACACAATAAATTCAGTATATTTTCAAATCACTTCAACTATTTTAACTAGCTTCAACTCATTTTGTAAGGGTTCTCTCCTCCTGCCTGAGAAACTGTCTGCTTTGTGTGACATTACAAATCAGTGTGGCTGGCTAGAAATCTAGGAAAAAAATGGTTCTAAACTAGGAGTATGGGTATTGTCCTGACACTGGAATAACAGTTTTCTGTTTTAAGTATACCATACCGCTTTGGAAAACAGTGTATTCTCAGTACTAATGATGGCATTGATAGCAACTCTTCTTGTGGTCTATAAAGTAGTTGGAACTAAATTTTTAAGGTCTTTGATTCTGGAAGCTTTGGATGTCTATTGATATTTAGAATCAATGTCAATGTTGCTCTTAAAGTCTTTCGAAATTGTTTGCTTGTAATATGGTATCATTTCTGCCTAGCAGTTGCTTTTCATTGTAGTAATTTGTAAGACTCTGGCAAGAATTAACGTATGTTTGTTACGTGCTCTGAACATGCAACATGTTGTATGAACACTTAACAGTGCTATGCAAGTACTTGCATGACATGCCTATACTGTGAAAATATTTTTTCAAATGGATGAATAACTATTGTGGGGAGGATTGTTCTGTTTCTTTCATACCAATAATTCCTTTTAATTACATGTTTTCCAGATAATGGAGGACAGACTTTGGCAGGTGGGAATAACTGGCCACTGAGAGGAAGAAAATGGACCCTCTGGGAAGGAGGAGTGAGAGGAGTAGGCTTTGTTGCAAGTCCTTTGCTGAAACAAAAAGGTGTAGAGAGTCATGCACTCATCCATATCTCTGACTGGCTGCCAACACTGGTGCACCTAGCTGGAGGACATACTAATGGCACTAAGCCTTTGGATGGCTTTGATGTTTGGAAAGCTATCAGGTAAATTGCATGTCAAATCACAGAGTCAGCATTGTGGTATGAGAAGGATTTAATCAGCCCAGAAAACAGAGCTGGAACAGGAGGGGGGAAATATTACATGTTCCTTTCCCTAAATAAAGGGAATGTATAAGTGCTTTACTATCCATGAGAGAATTATCCAAATTAATCCTGGTCACAAATGCAAAACCTCCATATAGCTTTAACTTCGTACATTGAATTTATCAGTGTGGACACAAAAATGCACAAGCATGGTATACTTTTTCAAGAACGCTCTGTGATCCAGAAGCACGTTAACTGAATTTGCGCAGCATGAAGTACAAGTTAGTAAACTTTATGGACCCGGCCTTGCTCTCTACAGAGCCCAGTTGGGTGTCTCTGCAGTGTGCATCTCGAATTGGACATGTGGGAAATCTATGTAGACATTAAACTCACTGAGCATGGATTCCACTTTGATGGTTTGTTAGCTCAGTCCAGGACCTGTCAGGCTGGCTCAAAGTGTAACCATTTGAGTAGGTCCGTATCGTGCTGACCAGTGTCTCAAAAAGCCGGTGAGGTTGAGTACAAAAATAGACCTGACTTTGTTTCTGAGAGGTTATGATGTTGTTTGTGCCTGATTTAAGCAAGCTGGAGCACTCAGGAGCACAGTGCAGACATGCTTAGATGGCTGGAAAAAAGAGGCAGCTTAGCTCCAGTTGGGTTGACACTGAGACCAAGCTAATGACTTTTGGTGGGCTCTCTCTCACTCCATGTGCCTCTCATGCTGTCTGGATTAACTGGGATATCCCAGACCCCCCCATTAGTTCAGATAATGGAGAGTCTTCTGTGCATTAAAAAATAAGTTAAATCCCATACAGTTTTCCTCTGGAAAAGAATAATAAAAATGATATCACAAATGCGGGATATTGGGGGCTCTGGGCACATCTGAATATGTGCTTATTACTGGAGCATTGGGCTCAGCAGAGTAAGTAGAGTAGAATGTAAAAGAATAAATGAAATAGGCATTAACTGGTAAAGGTGATATTTTCAGTGGAACAAACTATCAAAAGAAACTCTGGTGTTGCTCCTCTGCGATATCTTCAGTCAAGACACAGTCAGTCCTTCATCTTTCAAAGCTTTTCTTTTATTCTAATGTTCTTTTATTCTACTAAAATGGATTACAATGTCTTTAAAACCTGAATTTCTGCAGAATTTTAAACTTCTGTGACTAACCCTTAGTTTTGCAAAAATTGCATGGTGACTTTTGTTTAAATTCCTTTGTTTATTCGTCTTTTGTGCTGCATGTAATGTATTCATTGATGGGGCTAAATCCTATTGTCTATGTTCTTTGAAGTTATATTTATTTTAGTAGGTCTTTGAATATTGTTTTAGGTCATTTAGGACGGAAATTTTAATACTGCTAAAAGAGAACAAAAAGACTAGCATTTCTATTTCCTACATGCCATTCATTTGAGAATTAGTGTTTTGGTTTTTTTGATAGTCTTTGTTCTGTTTTAATAGCAGTCAGACAACATAATATTATGTCTATTATAACCTTTTGTCCCCTTCTCACTGTTCCCACCCCAGCTTGCAGGAGAAATGCAGCTATATATGTAGCAATTGCTGAATTTGCTGCAATTTTCTACATAGTGCATTATGATAAACACTGATTTTTGTGTGTTTTAGCATCCTAGAATGTGAATTACAGGAGTTAGTTCCTAAACAAGCGTGAACAGGAGTGTCGTTTGGGTTAGGAATTGAGATGAGAAATTGAGAGTTAAAGCAGGCACAATTGAACCCATCTACCTGTCCCTGGTTAGCCCTATATAGACCTTGAAGTAAAAAACAAAACCCAAACCCCACCCCTCCACGCCCCCAAAACCAAACCCCATATCTTGAGTTCAGAATTGTTTTGTTTGTACCTTTAGTAGGATTACCTGTTTTGAAACAGCTAAGCTTGATTTCTTTCTTAGTGCTACCTCTGTTTCTGAGGAGCTATGGGGTAGTTTTCTGTACTAGCTGGAGTTTGTGGAGAGCTCATGGCCTTGTGCCCAGGTGTACTGCATGGCTCTTTTCCAAGTGAAAGAAGATAAGGATGTGAATTGAGGCCAGGGACCATTAACTGCCAGGAAGGAATAGAGACTCCTGTCCAGCCAGAGAAGTAAAATGCTTTAAATGCCAGTGTTACTGTGGGAAGACTTAGCATCAGCAAGATCCTGGGGTACTCCTAAACCATAGACTTTTCTTCCAGCTACCAGCAGAATTCCTGCCACCTTCAGGTTTAGTTTCAACCAGGTATTCTTTGTCATGGACTGATCTTTTCGGATCAGGTTACTTCAGGAGGAAAATTATATGTGGGGAAGAATAGGTACAGCTGTGCATCCCCTGCACACTACTGGCACTTCAGTCTTAATCTCTTTGTGGAGGGGCTGAATTCAATGTTTACTAGGACTGCTAGGGAATAGATGACCTCCACTATTTTTAGTTGTGCCAACTGGAGGGCCTCTGTCTGGAGAGGAAAAAAGTCAGTTTTTGTGAAATGATAGGCTGCTCTTTGGCTGACCTTGCAGCCAAAATGTCAAATTTCACATGATTTTCCCATGTAATAAGGAGAAATGAGTGTATTAAATTTCATGATCATAACTCAAAAGGTCACTTGAATATTGGATAGCAAACAATGAAGGCACAGTGCCCTTTTGGTGACATCTGATGGAAAAGTTCAAATATGTTGCTTTTCTTGGACCAGATGGCTCATAATGAGCGAAATTATAATTTGCTAAGATTCTACCTAATTTGAAAAAGGGAAATTAATAGCCAATCACTGTGTTACACCTGTATTTTTTTTTCAGTCCAGTCTAATACAAATAGCTGCATGTGCTTCCTGTGATTTTTTTTTTTTTTTTTTTTTGGTGGACTTTAATCCTGAGCCTACTGTTTCACATGTCTGTAATCAAAAGGAAAAAGGTTATAAATTTGGAACCTTGATTTAGACATTCAAAAGAATATATGGGCAATGCAGATACTCTCAGAAGTTACAAAAATATTGGATCCATTCCAGTATCTGCCTATAAGTGATCAGTATTTAAAGGACGTGTTCTTAATATGATATTGATTTAATAAATATAAATATTATAATACTGAAAATAACTACATATAAATATATAATTTTAAATATAGATAATGATATAAATAATATAGAAATTAGATATAAATTTTGAAATTGTAAGTATAAATTCTAAAATCCTAGACCAATATGAACTTTCTGTCATGATTTTAAGATGATTGGCAGTCCAAATTTGGAATTGCATTAACATAAGTTCTCGGAGTAAATAGAAGTGCTGAAAACCACACGTGTATCCACCTGTTCATTTCATGTCTCTTCTACTTAATTTTGACTTGAATAACCAGAATAGAGTTAATGGTCAGGAGCAAATGGCATGAAAAGCTAAAGTTCAGGACCACGTGTTTCCTGTGGACAAAAGTATCTTCTTTGTCATTTTTTTTAGCTAGCTATACTTTAAGTTTCTTTCATACAATGCATGAAACCGAGGAAACACAATGTTCCTTGTTCTCATTGTTTGAACTTCTTCAGTAAAAGTTTGCATGCTACTTAAAAGCTCTTTGACAGGGACTTCGAACTCAAAAGCTTGTTTGCTCTTTCCAAATTGATCTGCTGACCTACTAGTGTGGGAGATCCTGTTGGAACACTGTCTCAATGAGAGACCTAATGGAAGAGGAATGTGATTTTATTTAAAATAGACGACTGAAGTAAAGCAGGTTTTACTTGCACTCTCACAGTCTGACACTCTCACTCACCAAAAGGTGTGTGTCTAAGAAGTCTGCCCAGCAGCCAGGCACCAGGGCAGGGCTTCTCAAGCCATCCATCGGGCAGCCAGGCACCATGATGCTTGTGACCAGATGTTAGGCCCAAGATTGTGTTGTGATGGTGCAGAGGTCCAGGGACACCAGCTATGAAGTCCTTCTGACATCCTCTGTGTTCTTCTTAGGTTGGTAACCATGCACAGGTTCTGGTTATGCCTTTTTTGTACCCTTTTGGTGCTGCTTTTCTGTCCTGTCCCACCTCTGTGAGTCACCAGGTGCCCTCACTGTTTTGTCCCAGATGTCCCTGACCTGTGAAACTGGCCAAGACGTGTTGGGGTCTTGCTGACCTGCTAACCTGCACGTTGTTAACCCAGGCCATTAAAAGAGCCCTTTCCCTGCTCTGTGTTCGTGCTGTTGTCTCCACACGCAGACCTTCCCAGTCTTTCTCTGTTCATACCAATCTTGGCCTTTCTGGTAGTTTTCTACAGTAGGCTGCCAAAAAAACTTTTGCATGCAAAATTTTGTTGCAGCGTATCTTTAAACCAATAGTTCCTAAACCTTATTTTCCTCCAGTACCTTTGGAATGAAATTTAACTTTCCCTTTAGTGTCTCTAACTTCTTTTTGAAAATAACTTGGGATAGTATCACTGTACCAACCCATTTTTGGATATCCATCAGACGGTTCCAATCTCAGCTATAAACCTTCTACATAAATCATAGTAGATTGCACTTTTCTAATACCTCAGATTACCAGGGGTAACACAACAGTATAGCTGGAACCTCTAAAACCATGTACATATTAGAAATTATTTCTGAAAACACAATGATAGTATCACTAATATGTTTTACAAAAACAGTAATTGAGAATACCAAGAACAACTGATAACAAAACAATACTAAAATGCAACTAGTCAAGGAATCTAAACTGTACTGCAAGTATCTGAAAAGCCACTTGCATTTCTAAAAAACATCTGTTCTCCAGATGCTTGCTACTCTATTGAAATGAAGACACTAGGCAAAATAATTTTCCCTATGTAGAAACTTGCACTGGTTCATACATTGTTTTGATATATTTTGGTTTTCAGTACTGAATATCTAGTATGCCTATGCTTAGAAAAAGGAGTTTATTTTGCATTAGCAGAAAAATGGAAGACCAAATGATAGAGCACATGAAGCAGTATGGTAGGCACTGAGAGATTCAGGATAAAATGCAGTCAAAATAAGTAGTATTTCTTCAAAGCTTGTTAGCAAGCATAGGCTTTCCAGTTTTACTCATACATTTTGCAGGGCAAGTTTCAGTTTTGTATTTTTGTAATGTTGGAAATATCAGAATTGATTGGATGAAGTAAATGAAGCAAGATGAGTTTGAATTCTTGTGGACCAAATGGTTACATTCATTTTAGGAGTTAAACACCTGTTTGAAAAAAAATTTCATTGTTGTGGTATAAATTAATGCTGAAGAAAGAGCAATGTAAAGCTGAGAGTAATGTTTATTTCCAGCATATCTGAAATATAATTACTCTAAGAAAGCATGTACAGATATGACCCAGAGAAATATAATATATGGCAAGGTTATAAAGGCCCAGATTTTTCTGAGTGACACTGAGGATGTTTTTGAGCAAGATAAACATATTTGCCCTGAAAAACCTTGGATTGCTTCCCAAGGACACCTTCTGCCTATTTAACAACAACAACAACAAAAGTGAAAGATCATATGTGGATATTTGTTCACGTTCACTAAGGAGTAATAGATCTTTATGTTTTAAAAACTTGGCAAAGCAGAAGATAGACTAACATTCTCAGCATAAACTAGCTGATTCTCATACCAACTTTGAAGTTAGTCCATATGCTTTCATTAAGATGCTCTTAGATAGAGGACTTTTTTGGAAAACAATACCTTTTAACTGCTTAATTAAATAGTCAGTCAGACAAGGTAGAATAATAGCTAGACAAAAGAAAAAATTCCTTATTTTTAGGGAGAGGAGCAATGTATTGAATATTGGAGTCTAAAAATAAATATTCTAAAATAGAGCATTGTAAGATATGGTTACACTGGAAGCTACTAAAATATGAAGGCAGGATTCCCTAGAGTATCTTACTGCTTTCTTATTCTAGCTCTGTTGCCTAGACCGTATTCCTGATGCAAAATATGAATCTGTTGTTCAGGATGTGTCTTTTGAGGGGACTACGGTCAGCATGGAGCTCCATAAATGGGAAGGAGGACAGATTTAGGCACAGGGAAAGGGAGCTCTGCTACAAGCATAAATTCTCTACTTCTTGTCCCCAGGACTTTGTTTCTGTTTTCCTGGTGTCCTTCTCTGTCAGCCAGCCACTTTCTTCAATGTACAATGCCATCTTCTTTTCTCTGGCTATTGGTTTGTGAATAATGCATGCTGGTTATAAACCTCCATGTTGTGTGCAACACAACTACTGGAATAACACCCAAACTGAACAAACAGTTCAATACCAGTTAATAGTGCTACAGAGCTTACTGCAGTAATGCCATAAGCTTCAGGGAGTGTATCTCATGATGATGTATAAATCACATTTCCAAGTTACTAATACCAATATTCTATCCCAGCAAAAAGTGGATTCAATAAAAATGACAACTGCAGCATGAAAAACTTAAATTCCTGCAGGTTTAATCTTTATTGTTTGTGTTCTACCAGCTGTGCAATAACATTCATAGCCATGTTTAGTGGACAGTGTCCACCCTCCAGATTAAAAGCCATAAAGGAAATCACCTTTAATGACATGATAGTAATACTAGTCTGCTTGAACAGCATGAATATCCTCGGTTGTGACTTTCTACCTACTGTGGTACTGTATGAATATTGGATGTATAAACAGGAGAAGCATATGGGAGTAAGTTACTTCTTTATTCTGTATTTGACCCTGGTGGAAGGTACTAGATTACTTAGCATAACTGGTGTTTGCTTTCTTTTAAAAGGATACTGAAAAATATAGATACAGCTTAGAAACTGCAAAATAAGAATATGTCCCCAAGCAGTTACTGCAGAGTCCTTTACATGCTATAAATTAGCATCCTAGTTTAACTTGTGCTAACTGGTTCATGTTACTGTTACCTATGAACAGATGGCAAAAGGCACACTTGACCACAGCTGTAATTGGAGCACCTAGAGACAGTAAGAGTCTATTAAATCTAAGATAAAATTTGGTTAAATAAGGCCAGGCACTCCTTAGTTAAGAGTGTGACTACTATAGATATGAGGGGGTGGGGGAGGTGGGAGGGAGTTAACCTTTCACACACATTTTGAGAAAAACATTTTTGTGGCAGTTTTTATATACTGAATTACTAACATTCTACGTTCATTGTTGTACTTCCTCTGTATTAATTGCAAGGCTGTATTATCTGAACACATTTAATCTTTCATCCGATCCTCCTTGTTAATTTTGTACTTATTCAAAATATGTAGCATCTAGAAATGGTTTTAGAAATGGAATAGAACAATATTCATTTTAATTAGTTGTTACTGGAAATTTTAAATTACAGGTAAATATTGTTTAATTATATATTTTATATATTAAAATAACAGTAATTTTTGAGGCTTCCACTGACTTTTATATTACCTGTTTTTTTTATTCTTAATGTCGACTGGTTTAGGGGCCCTGGTTGAATTTTTGAGTCTCAAATGAAGCTCCTTAACAAAAAGAAAACAATTTCAGTTATTCAGAAGTTTCTAAAAAGATGTGGGTTTAGGTTCACTGTCAAATAATAAAATATTGTTGTGGCATGATGTAGCCAAGGTTCTTTCTAATTATGTCTTCCTACTCATGTTGCCATTTATAAGGAGTAAATTCCTTTTACTCAGTTTTTTAGGACTGGGATTTACTCAACTCAGAAAAATTATGGGTAAGTTCAGAGGCTTATTCCACACCATCCCTATGTAGCCAATGGCTAGAAAAAGAGGGATGATTTTTTTTTTTTTTTTCCCCACAAGAAGGTTTAGGATATCTAAATCATCCTTGTGACCTCAATTACAAATCAAATGTGGGTTTTTTGAGGGGTAGCCAGTGCCTCTAGTGTTTTTTGAGGCACCCAGCCAAAATGCTTTCAGCGCTCATTCAGGTATGCAGAGAGCATAGCACATGCGATGCCACCTTACGCTGCGAAATTTGATTTTTAAAGTTGATTATTGTAAAACCCTGCTTTGGTAGGGCCAATTCTGTACTCTGTAAACTTATGAATAATCCCAGTAAACACCAGTGAAGTCAGGGAAGACTGATGGGGTAAAAGCTGTTGCTACTAGGCTGGAAAAGAGCATTCAGATTAAAGTTGATAGCAATTAGTTTATGGTTATAAGCTCATTCTGTATTAGGATGACAAAAAACCTTAAAATAAAACATGCAGAATCCTAATGAGCTGTGGAAGGAAATTAACGTTTCCTTTTGAAATCTCTCCTAGTGAAGGAAGACCTTCCCCCAGAGTGGAACTGCTACATAACATAGACCCCATGTTTGTGGATGACTTCCCATGTGAGTATGCTACTGATTTTTTAAGACTTATTAAACATACAGTTCATCTTCTGAACACTCCTTGTTTTCCTTAAGTGAAGTATTTCCTTCTGGGTGAAACAAAATAGAGTAGGATGCCTTCTGCTTTTAAGTAAATAGCTTTAAAATACAGAAACATCACCCCCCAGGTGCTTTAAGTACTTACTGAATCACGACCAACACACGCTTCCTATTTCAGAGAGCTTTGAAGCACTGCTGAGTAATGAATGAAGTACTTTGGGACATGGAAATGTTGAGGAGCAGTCATGTGCCTGAGGTGCACAGGGAGGCACACTGCCAAAAAACCCTACCAAACCCTGTCTTCAGTGCTCCAGGTTGGCAGGTAGCTCCCAATGAAGTGCTCGCCCTAACGCATCTTGATACATCAATATAATATGACCTTGCAAATGGAAAACTTGAGTTTGCGAGAAGCTGAGAATTTCCAAGCCTTGTGATTGCTGTTGTTCCATAATCACATGGGTTGGATCTTTAACGCCATAATCACATGAATTGGAGCTTAAGTTCACCAATTCTATAGCTCTTTAAGCACCATCTGTTTTATGATTCAACATTATTAGTTTGCTAAGGACTACAGACTTTTCAAGCAGAGATTTTTTTGATACAGAACATTGGAACAGGTCCTTTCCAGTGTTTTTGTAGCATTTCTGTATTTCATTAAATAAAGAAGTAAATCCCGGCAGAGGAATAGTGCAGTGGGCACAGTGCTCTGTTGCCTGTAAGACAGATACATGTTGTGCTGTAGTAACTGGATGGGAAGGGGTAAGGTGGCCTTCTGCAATGCACATCTGGTTCTGTGATGGTTTTCTCAGAAGAAGCAACATTGTGCCTATCTAGCGCTGGCTGGACAGCACTGCCTGCAGATAATTCCTACATACTGATGGAATTAAGGTATAGTTACTCCAATTTCCCTTCAAAGGATGCTCAGTGAGCCATAGCATTCCTGTATGATGTTACACCCTGATGTGGTATTCTCAGGCATACTTCAGAGACCATCTTTTCCTTGTGGGACCTGTGGTGACTGAACTCAGCAGAGGTGTTTGGGTAGACAAATTCCTCGGGTAAATAGAAGGGGGATGAGCAGAGGAGGTTTTCAGGAGCCTAAGCTCAGGAAATACTTCCCAGTATTGCTTCCATGATGCCATACTCTGATGGTACTTCACTGTTGGCTACATATAGCATGTCCTTACTTTTTGTGTGCATTGGGTGAGATGTGGGCAGGGACAGGGGCAGGTGGACAAAAGCTGTAGTAAGTGGAACTTTTATGCTGGATGAGATGTGACTTTTAAGCATCACAAACAGAGGAAGTGGTATGCGTGCCTGTAAATTTACAATGTTTTAATGTACCTTTCAGAACTGGAGTCATTAAAAATAAAAACATAACTCTTCACCCATGTTTCCTTATGCACCATATAGTCTCTTCTCAGCAAAGGCCTATAATTTTGGCAAGTTACTTTGTGCCACCTGTTTTACTTTCTCCCTTAATAGCAGTTTTGGTCAGCAACAGGTAGAGTTGACCTCCAAACTAGTATACCTTACATTTTTCCCAGTTTTGATTTTATGATACCATTCTTACAGGATTTGAGCATAAGTAATTGTATTTCTGATAGGTTTGACAAGATGTATCACTGTTATACGTGACAAAATATACATTACACCGTGCTTTTTCAGATCACTGTTCTTCTAATTAATGTACTGTTTCTAATGCAACAGAGCATGTTAATTTATAGTCCACTGCTGGGGACAAGAAATCCAGCTTTCTTTGTACTTCGTCTATTGTTGTAATGTCCTCAATTTCTTATAAGTTAACTGGAAGTTGGAATGGTTTTGTGCTTTGCAGGATAAGTCATTGTATTATTTATGATTCTGTTTTTGACCCAGTTAGTGAAATTATGCTTTATCATATAAGGATTAAAATTTCTATTTAGCCATCTGAGTTATTAGGAGTAACTGTATATGTATGTAACTCAGCTGATTTCTACTTAGTGTCTTTTTCATTTGTGAAAATTGAGTAATAAGTTTAGAATTAAGATCCAGATAAATGATGTTGGTGTCTCTATTACGGATAGATTAGGGAGTCACAAAGCTTGGAATATATAAGTACTTTCATATTTTCAGCAATCATGGCTTTCTTTGTGTTTAAAAAAAAAAAAAAGGCATCTTAAAATAAACTGCCTATACTATCTTCTTATCACTAAGGTGTTAAACTGTGTGTCACTCTGGAGTCTTGCTCTTTCCTTGACTGTTTATTGTTTCCTTGTTTAAACTGTTTTGACATCAGAGTACTCTTTTGCCTATGGTGCTAAAATATATCTATGTTTGACTGGGTTCTTTCTCACCTCCTGTGTAGTCTTTGGCCTTCTTTATGCCCATCTTGCCCTTGTCCTAGTCAACTTAAAAAATCACGTGACCTAAATCATCATGTGTCAGATGAAGTACTCATATTACACTAATACTTTCCTTCTTGTAGAAATTGAATTAGTAAGTAAAATAATGACTGGAAGATATAGATTAGCCGAATCTCGGGGTTTGCAGAGTACTGTGGAAGACCAAAGAGGAAATCAAATCTCAAGATACTGTTAAACACAACCAAAAAAACTTTCAGGATGTTATGGATAATCAGGCAAGTTCTGATCACCATATTATTAAGGAAGACACTGTACTGTTGTAGTTGTGCACACATAGGGCATTAAGTTATTGCTGTACTTCCACTCAGTGCAGGTTCAGTGCTCCTGAACTCTTAAGCGCTTTTGCATATAATATATACATTCTTTCAGTATAATATTTTTATTTAATGGATGCATTTATCTTCATCTCTGTCTGAATAAACTGGTACTATATATTTTTAGTAGCATGACTGATGGGATGTCTCATGTAATTCATTGATTATTTTTTTTTGACTGAAACAGGAAAACTGAGCTTTGTTCTGGTCAGATTTTTTACACCAAAATAAGCATTCCTTCAGGGAAGAATTTGTACAAAAGACGTTAATTAATTTAGTGTCAACTCAACTGTTACAGACAAGTATTCAACAGAATGTTAAGTTAAAGGTAGGACATGTTGTCTCAATTACAGAGCTAACTACATCTTTGGTGCTGTGGTCTGTTAGAACTGACTTTGACCTGCGTGTTCACCACTCGTGGGGTAACATGGTACAACTTTCCAAGTTCTCAGACTGAGCGCTGGTTTCTAACCTCCGGGCACCAGCCAGGGTTACTCCAGCAGATCTGATGAAGCTACTGATCAACTTCTACTTACCTTTTTTCAGGAGCTCATTCCTAGTGGTAAATAAGTAGTCTTGTATCAAAGTACTGTACTTATGTCCTATTGTTAAGACTAAACAGTATAAGAGGGAGAACACTGTAAACTAGTTTGTCTGCAGTTCCATTTCACAAAAAAATGCTGACAGGTCTTATTTCATTCTTTCAAGTAATCACCTTCTCTCTCAGAGGGCAGACTTTCTTCATTCAAATACAAACCTTTCCAGTGGTCTGAAACATATTGCAGTGTTTTAGACTGTAATTCCTCATTTGTTGTCTTCAGTGCTAATAAAGGAGTTCCTGTCCCCGACCTCAGACTTTGCCTGCAGGCTCCCTCTGACGTGTGGCAGCCCAGTGGAGTGGTCGGGGTTAAAAACAATGTTTTCTCTCAATGAACTGATCTGATTTGCAATGCAGACCTACAACAGTTGTGGTCATGTAATGGGGGAGGCGGTGGAGTGAAAACCTAGGGTGGGATCTTCAAAAACTAGGAGGGGGGGTGGGTGGATTGCGGTCTTTAGTGAAGCCAGTCTGGTGGTGAGCTATTGCCAAGATGGCCAGCCTGTCCTCTCCCTTTCTTCCATTCTTTCCTCCTTCCCTTGGGTTGGATCTGGAAATCACATGGCAACAAGAGGAGTCTTCCGCCAGATCAGCCTTCAGACTATTTTGGGTGGCAGAGGGAAAGAGGAGGAAAGGTTTCTTCCACATCAGCCAGCTGAATCAACTTGCCCTGTAGCTGTATGACTGGGAGCAGTGCGGGGGGGGCGAGGAATATGTGGTTGGTGGCAGATGGAAGGACTGGCCGCAGGACTCAGCAGCTAAGATCAGCTCAGGCCACTGGGGAACCTCAGCCAGAGGCAGTAGTTTCATGAAGTTTAAGCTAGGGTAGGTCGCTGCTGCTGCCAAAGAGGAAATCCTGCCTCCCACAGCGCCTCACCACCGCTCCCCTCTCTCGTGGGTCACCAAAACCACTCACAGAGCCAGGCTATGAACCAGCTCAGGGTGTTGGTTCAGGTTTTAATAACCCCCCCCCTTTTTTTTTCCTTCGGATGTATGTTGGATAGCCAAGCACTCATTTTGGCACAAAGGATGGGACCAGAAGGAGATTCGGGGCACAGGTGAGACTGATTCTGTTGGGTCTGAAATTAAACCCTGAGGTTTCCGTTTCATAATATGTGATGAAGTGATCCCGCAGGCTTCTGCTGGGGATGTGCTTTGCTTCCTCCCCTCCCCATTCCTGGTCACACGCTCTTGACACTTATTTTGCATCAATTCTGGCACTCCTCAGATACCTCCGTGGACCGATCCAACTTGCTAGCCTGGTTTTCCTCTGTCAGGTGGGTTGAATCTGCGCATTGAAGGGGCCGATGGATGCCAGAGGCAGCGCAAGGTGGGGACGAAGAGGGCTGTGTGGTTGGCAGCGGGGAGGCAGAGGGAGAGCCAACCCTCCTAGCGTTGTCTGGCTGCTCCTGGAGCCAGAGCCCCAGGGGGAAGGAGTGGGGAACCACACCCTCTGGTTGGACCTCGCTGCGCTAAACTGGTCTGGGGAGCTCTGCCAATGGAGCTGGACCCAGGCTCCTCCGAGGTGGTGGTTGCTCCTCTCCCTCCTTGCTAACAGCCTGGTTGCTCCTCTCCCTCCTTGCTAACAGCCGTCGCTTTTGTCTTTCTGGCTGTTTCTTCATCACCCTGTTGATCATTTTCAAAAGTGATGAATACATGTCTCAATTGCTGGGTCTTGGTGTAGACCTGTAATTTATTGGAGAGTTTGCAATTACGTAAAAGCAGGACATTGCTATGAAAGATCTATTGTCTTCCAGGTTTGGGTCTGAAACGTTCACATTTTCTGTTAGTTTCAGGAGTTTGGTAGTAAAATAGGAAAATTAAAAACAGAAAGCTAAAATTATCTTGAAACAGAGTATCATTTTCTCTGTAATGTATAGGTTAAGAAAGCACAGGTATCATGCATAAAGTAACTTAAAAGTTGCATAAATAAGAAATGTGATTTACCCGTGTTGGAAGGAAAAAGAAACAAAATTGTTTTGCCCCATTTTTGTGACTTTGTCTTTAAAAAAAAAAAAAAGCCAAGTTGTTGATGGTTTGGCAGCTGTGCCGGTGATGTCAGCTCTTCCATTGTGAAAGATCTGCTTTCTTTTAGACAGCCTTATGGCATTTCATCAAGTTTTGGTGATTCAGCTGAATTAAAAACGAACTGGATTTAAGTCTAAATTCCCCTAACTGCTAAACCAAACATATTTCTGACCACACAGTCATTGCTAGATGGTCTGTCTTGAGGCAGTATTGAAACTTTATATCCCACAGAAGGCAATTTTATTTTGAGAATCAGGACTAAATGACACGGTGAAAGGAAATGTACCCTTTAATTCAGAATTGTTAATCAGAGTCTGTCAGTACACACTGTATTATTTTTTAATCTGACTTGCTGAATTTATTAATGAATTTAGTGAATTTCACAAAATCTTGTAGACTACACGTGTGGCATCACTTTCTCTTCAAAAAGAATTTGGATTTCTTTAAATTAGAAAGATGTATTCAAAATAAATATGTTGTTGGGTGGGGCTCTTTTAGGCTGAAAAAACTTTTACCTTCATTTAAAATTCCAGACTTAACCATAAACTAAAACTTCAAAGGCATAATAAAATTGTAGGCTACTAATTGTAGCCAATTTATTTTGAAGATATCTATTCATAGAGGCAGACATCCAAGACAGAGAACTTGTAAAAACATTTTGTGATTTTTCTCCAAACTTTTATTTGCCTTGAGCAAAATTAATCAAACTTTACATCGTTCTCCTTGACATTTGAAAAAAGGCATTACCTCATATATTGTGCTATTAATTGCCAAAATAAATGGTTGCTTATAAGGGGCTAGATCTGCTATATGCAGAATGAACAGATGATATATTACAATAGAGAAACCATTTCAGTTCTGAGACTGATGTATCATTCATGGGCATTAAGATTGCATTAAAATGGCTGTAGCATTATATATTACATCTATACCTATATCGAAATGATTAATCTTGATTAAGAAATAGACACTCTAGGTTCCTTTAGGCCCCATTTATTATTTATTTTGCCCAGGTGAAAGATGATTCCTGAGACTTTTCAGGCCAGAAGTGATTTCTTCCTCACTTTTATTACTGATGATCTAGCTGGTTTAGAATTATTAAAAAAAAAAAAAAAAAAAAAAAGAAATGAAAAAGGGAAAAAAACAATCCCTGGTAATGAAGTTATTCAGTAGCAGCAGAAGATGTAGGAATGCATGGATGAGTGTACTGTGTGGGCTTTGAATGGGATAAATGTATTCCATGTCTGTGCCAGGCTAAGACCCAGAATCCACTCTCAGATTCAAAAATGTACAGAAAAGCAACCAGATGGTTAGCTGACTGAGCTTACGTAGTGACAGCTGGAATGGGAGAATGGTCAAGAATGGGGAAGAAGACAGATATGTTATTTCCTTCTCCAAATTTCCATTTCTCTGCAAAGTTACACATACGCATGCTGACCATCTGGACTCTGTCCTCTTTTCATTACAAGAAAATCATAAATTGCGATGACCGCCTGTAAGTTTCTAAGGCAGGAGTTGCCAACATGTGATCCTGGAGCTGTGCATGGCCCTCAACCATTTCACGTGGTGTTTTTCATGCTGGTCTGGCAGTTTTGGGCAGAGCTCAGCTCCACTCCCTAGTGGGAGGCCGCTGTTCCAGCCAGCTCTGCTGCCATTCACATCAGAGATAAGTGGTGTTTTTCTTTTGGCTGTTGGCTATATGAAGTTTCTGGGGTGTAGCTCTTGCTGTCAGGAAGTTTGGCCTGTGGTTATACATTGCCTTGGTTCTTAGCCCGCCTGCATCTCAGCATGAACCATCCATCACTGCAGTATTCAGTACTAAGTGTATGGGGATTGCACATTTGGTGAGCCTCATAAATACTAGTCCCCATGTTTCCTTTGGGATGTAGATAATCTCTTTTAGAACTTAGAAATGTTAAGTCACTTGATAAACTGTCTAATGCCATTATCATGACTGGAATTCAGAAATCCCTCAGTACTGCTTCTTTTTTATGCTTCATTATATCCTATACCTATTTGACTATAACACTAACGTTTTATATTTTTATGCAGGTCTTGACATAAATGTTAGATTACATTTTTCAAATGAAATATCTCTGAGCTGAAAACCTGTAAAGTTTTAAAGTTTGTGCACAGGGTGTTACTGCTCAGTTCTCTTTACCTTGAACACTGCTACCGTACAGTGATGCAAGTGGGCTTTGGGTGTTTCACATATAAAGCCATCTCAACATGATCTTTGGTGTCTTCAGTAATTCATAGATAGAATTCCATCCAGTTCAAATCTGTTTCCTGGAAAAAAAAAAAAAAAGATTTTTACTTTTTTCTTATATTTCCATCAAAAGTGAAAATCAAGCATTTCCTTTTACTCTCATTTTGTGATGTTTGACCTTGTAGGCTGTTTTAATAAGTTTGCTCTTATTTAGAATAACTTTAAATTTTTTATTCTGTAATTGTATAAGAATGTAATAATCTGGATAAATGCTTCACTTTGTTGATGTTCCCAGGGATTTTTTGCTGCCATGAGTAATTCTGGATTTTACTCAATTGTTTCTGTGATATGGGTTTTTGTAAAGATATAATGTATTGTAAAAATCAAGGTGAATACTTCGAAACAAGAATGGGAGTGTTTTCATATGCTTAATCTTGCTGAAATTGAGAAGAGTATGCGTTTTGAAAGGTAAGAGACTGAGCATGATATTGTAGTGTAAATCTTTCCTTTGGAAAAAAGGAATCAAACATTACTATGACAAAACTGAAATTAGAAGGGATAATAGTGGATCTATACGTTCACAGCGTTCCCAACTAAGCAAGTTAAGATAGGTGAGCTTCGCTGGGTGAGTTTGTCTATGGCACAGCCCTGTGCCTTGTCAACATGACAGTAGGAAGTTATAGTGTCTCAGGGTTCATCTGTTTCTTCAAGATCAGTATTCTATTCATTCTTCCAAGGTTAAGGTCATGGCTATTCCTCAAATGTTTTTATTTTAATAAAATAACAGAAAGACTTGGAGTTTTGTAGAAAACTCATTATTGCCATAAAGCAGCAAAAGGTCACAAAATGTCTGTCCTCAGTGAAGTAGGAAAACCCCTTATTTCTTTAGTAATTCATTGTCACAGTATAGGCTGGAAGAGCCCTTGACATTTCCAGAGTTTCCTTGTTGAGGTGAAATAATTGCTCTATACATCACAGTGCAAAAAAAGAGAAATCAGTTAAAAGTACATATATGGAAAGGCCTTGTTAGCCCACAGAGCCATCTGCACTTCACAAAGTGACTATAGCAAGCTTGTCCTTCCTTCCGGCACATTTTAATGGAGTCTCACGTTAATTAAGGCATCAGGCCTACAAACATGTGTGCAACTTCAGCATTTATCAATAAAGACCTTAAGACAATTTGCAGAGGATCGAACGTGAGATCGGCACTTTTTGCCAGAACTGATTATACCCCGGTTGACTGTCTGGTGTGCACTGGATCCCAGAGCTGAATCAGTTGCAGGAGGAACATGAGTTACATTCATGCCAAGATAATGCACTTTGCCAGAGCAATAGGGAGAATTTCTTCAAACTCCAGCAGGAGTTTGCTTTGTCTTGTGTATTTCTCAATGAAAACTAAACAACAGGCTGCTTCACAGAATCAAGTCCAGCAATAGGTAATTTTTGTCATGAAGTTTCCGTTGTATAAAATGCTAAAAATAAATTTCCAGTACAACACCATCTACAAAATTTCTAATGCATTTATGTGAAACACAGTGCAAAATTTTCTGCTTATGGGCAAGTGATAGTTTTGCCTGGGGAATCCTCATCTATTTGTATCCAAGACTTTTTATGCTTCTGTAGCTATAGGGGAGAGAAATACTCCTTCTTCCCCTCCAATTCTGTTTATAAATGTATGGAGAATGGCCATGTGTTTCCATGTTGTTGACAAACAAATGAGGCATTTGAAAAGACCTTATGTTTATAAATAGAACACATATAAGATCTGAGTGTGTCTCCTAATGGCAAAAATATCAACCATGTCTTTTGTTCTTTTGCTTTTTTATTTCTCAATAAAATTTTCTTTGAAAATGTAGTCTTATCTTTCAGGTGAGTAGTTGATTCATCTGACTGGTTTAAGATTTTAGGGACTGTATAAATTATGTTACTACATTAGAGACAGTCACAATTTTCAGAGTGTTTGGAAGAGACTCTATTTAATATTCATCAGTGGAAATGAAAAATGTAGTGCTTTTACTGCACTCAATGCTATAACCACTGTTGTCTAGTGTATATATTAAAAACTTGAACCATGTTCAATATATTATTTTCTGATGTTTAGGAGGGGAAAAAAAAAAATCTCATGTTAAAGTAAAGCATGGTGCTTAATCCAAAAACATAAAACAAAGAAATTCAAATAGAATGGAAATCTAGTGTCATTTCTGACCCAGTCCATAGATTCATACTACTTTTATTATGTGTGCAGCTGGACAATGTGAAGAGTACAGCTTTCCAATTGCTAAAATGGCCTTCAGTAGAAAAGGTATATACTGAAAGGTATTTATATGTTCTTATGTTCCCACATTAATACTTCCTGCACCCTTCTGTCTGTTCTCCCCAGATCCAGGTACTTCCAAGCTAGGAAATACCAAAGGAAATCTGGATTTTTTTTCACGTACTGTTCTGGTTTTTATGGTGTAATGTAAAGTCCCTAATTTGGATGTATTTGTAGACTGCCTGCAGATCGAACTATAGACCAGACTGCTTGCAAATGAAAACCACCCTGTGTCTACAGAATATTTTGCATCAATGTATGCTAGAAAAACACATAGATCATTGAATTAAAATTTAGAAGATAGTAAAAAGTTAAGAATCTGTTCCAAATGGTGTACCCACTAATTTTGCTTACTTTCTTATATAAGTTCAAAGTTTTATGTACAAATTTGGTATGAGTGGAAATCAAAATTACCCAAACCCATCTGGATAGCCCATCACCAAGTTAAAGGCTTATTTTCTGTGTTGTCATTCAAAATATTTGTATGTATTATATGATGTGAAATGGAAAATATGGAGAAAACCTCCATCCTAGAGTTTCATACAGTCTGTTGGGGAGAAATCTCTTCTGAAAAATGGGAGATCACAGTTCAAAACCCTTTGTAACAATCATGGTAACTCAGGGCATGAATTTGGGTCCCCAAAACCCAGAAACATATCCCCAGTGTTGGGCTAGATTTTTTGGAAGGGAGAGAAAACCTCTCATTTTGTCAGGTACATCCTCATGTGAATTTAACCCTTAGTTTTCAGTTTAATTTTATTTTTATTAAAAAAGTTGTGTAAGTTAAACATTTTATTGGTCTGAGCCTTTTTTTATTTCCAGTTTACTGAAAATTAAATATGTTCAGTATTGAATTAGCATCTGTTTCTAATTGCTGTAGTGGACAAACAATAATTTATATAGCATGCAGTTGGCTAGGGCTTTTGGTGTGACCTGAAAATTTCTTCCTTTAGGGAGGAAACTATTGGACAGTTGGAAGAATGCTGTCGGAGGAAAGTTCAGAAGATGTGGTTGCGGGAAGCAGTGCTGACCACAAAGAAAAGTTATAGGGTGGCTTCCTGAGTTTTACTGCAGTGAAGTTATGGTTCATTTCTCAAGTTTGTGTTTCCCTTTCTGGCTGCATGCTCCTATAAAGAATCACGTGTTTCAGTGGCTGTTACCTGATGTCTGCCTTTATTGTGCTCTTTCAGTGCTGCAGGGAAGATCAAGTGATATGTTTAAGTAAACAGTTTCTAGATCTTAACTTCTGAGCATAGTGACATGGATTTTACAGCAGGGAAAATGTCTCTGGGATTCGGTTTTCTCTGCTCATCTGTAAGCCTCAATTTTTGGTAACTTTCATGGGATTGTGTGCTGTTACTGGTTGGTTCTTTTTTTTTTACTATTTATTTTCTTAAGCTTTTTCTGTTGAGAATTGGCAAATAGTGTATTGGCACTTTTGTTTTGTTTTGATTTCAGAATCACTTTAATTTGGGCATAATTTGGGGGGGTGGTTAAAACGTATGTGTTGTTGCCAGAAATGATTGTTGTGAATACAAATAGGGAAGCCTTTCATATAAAGGTTTCGTGGAAAACATACTGTGTCTACTGAACTGTATGGATAAAGGGGAATTTAGCTTCATTTGTCTGATTAAGAGAAGTTGGTAGGGTGTAAATTCCTTGTTTGTTACTACTGATGCTTAACCAGTCTGAACCAAAGCCCACTGGAATTAATGGAAAGGTTCCCATTCATTTCAGTGTGGGTTTTTTCAAGCCCTAACAGATCTCCTGCTGTTCCATAGTTGAGCATTAGTAAGGGACAGTGAGCCTGCCAATCATGCAGGTTTTGTGTTTATGCATGTGGTGAGATTTCCAGGAGGTTGAAGGCTGCTTTCATGAGGGTAATTTTTAGGTGGAGTTCCATAATATTTAACAAAGTCTGTGATTTTTTTACCTACTGCTTCTGCTATTGTAGCACAAAACCAGGCTAAGGTGTTTTGAAGGAGTCTAGTATCTATTGATAGAAAAGTAATCACCTGTGATTTTTTGACTGCTTAGGTTTTCTTTCTTTTCTATTTAATGGGTACCATGTAAGTAAATGTTTTAAATACTGATAATAGAGTCAGACGATTTACGTTAGAACAGAAGCTGTGATGTGCAAAACCTTTGATTGATTTTAATGGAAGCAGTAGGAGAATGATACCATTACCATTTTTCTGACAAAATATAGAAGCTGGAGAATACAATAGGGATTTCTTGGATGATTAAAGTAGTATGTTGGTTTTAAAGACGATAATGAACATACTAGAAAATACTGTCTTTCTGTTTGGATTTCATATGTAAGTGGTTTTTGGTTCACCAGTCCTAGACTTCTGTCTGGGGATCTCCTCTGTGGTTTTTATAGACTACTAATCAGATCACAAGAGGCAGGGAGGCATCGCCTTACTGTGAAAATAATACCGGTTATTGTTTGTTGCTTTTAAGTTCTAGTGCAAGTAGCCTGAGTGTTTTTTTCCCAGTGTTTAGTTCAACTATTAAGCAGAATTCTACTCTGTGACATACAGACTTGTTCACTCCTCACTAATGAAAACATTCTTACAAAGTAAAGAAACTTTTTTTGAATCACTCATAATGTTTTAGAGTATCATCTCACCAGAATTTAAAAAAAAAAGAAAAATTGGACATCTAATTTATCCCCTTAAATTTATCACCCTTGCCAGGTGACACTACCTTTTGAAAGCCTCTGTTCCTGGAGAGACAGTCTTCAGTGAGTTAACAATCTGTATGCACAAGACTGAATTATTTTAAATGCAGTATCTTTTTTTTGGACATATGCGTAAGTGCCACTTCATTCCCTAAAGCTGCCTTACTGCAAGCACTAGTTTCTGCAGTTCAGTAGTTTCTTGCATTCTGGCTATGTGATGCAACCTTGTTATGGCTGTGTTCCTTGCTCTGAGGGCATAAGTGACAGAATCCCATGATGGGTGCCTCTTGTCACACCTATAGCTCTGTATGTGTCTCTCCAGCCTCAATTAGCAGAGGTATGTTTGAAAACATGAGCAGTCCCAATGATACTCCCACGAGTTTTTGCAAACAGGCAGGACTTCATTGCAGTGCTGTCTTAGTGGCAATTGTGGCTTATGTGGTGCCTACTGACAAAATGAAATCTCATTTATCACAGGGGGGTAAGGATGGCAGGGGACCAGCAGCTCAGAGAGGTGTTCTAGCTGTTCTGATAGCAATAAGCTGAGATGGTATTAAAAGAAGATTTTACAAAGCGATAGAATAGCATGGAGGTTTTCCATGGAACATCTTCAGTGATTGAAAAAAAAAAAAAAGGCATGTAACTGAATTTGAGGATGTAGCCAAGATTATATTTTTTCAGAGAATGTAGTCTAGTCCAGTTGCAGCATGACTGTTACTGGCAAAAGCAGATGATGAATTTCCTGGGTAAAGAATTTACGTCTCATCCAGTGTTTCAGCATGTTTGAGGTTTTTCTCACTGTGGGTACGTGCTGTGTACTAGTGCTATTAGGCATTGTAGACAATGTCTAGTCAGGTCAGGTAGAGACTGTAGTTGCGCTCAATATACTAACAACTACCAAGATGATGTGGTTTCAGTCAAGATACTTCATGAGGTCTGAGTAGTAAGCACTCAAACTATTTGGCCTGTGTGTTACATTGCTATGTCTCCGGTCAATTAAAACAGTAAGATTTTGATTATTTGATTGCATTTGGCTCAATATCACACAAGATGGGAAGAACCTTCCTTTGGTCATGCAGGGGATAGAAGCAGCCTGGTCCCTGGAGTTCCACAGAACATACAAATTTGGTTAAGCAGAATGTACATCTAGCAGAGGATTTTATTTCACGAGGGTTTGCATGTCACCCAACTTTGTAAGTGGTTTCTGAACCTTTTCAGTCGTAATGTATTCTTTTTGAGATGGGAAGACCAGTACTACTGTTTTCCAGTTGCACAGAGCTTTTTGCTTTGTTCATGAGTCCTTTTCTAATAATTCCTTGCACTCAGTTATCTTTTTGACCAATGCTGACATAGTTCTGAGAAAGCGTCAGCTTGATCTGTCATGATCCCAAGGTTTCAGTCTTGGGCAGTTATGGGTCACATGCAGGCCATCATTTTATATGTGAATTTAGGATTGTTATTTCATACATGCATCACTTTACCTGTATCTAAGTTAAATATCATTGCCTATTTTAATGCCTACACACACCTAGATGACTTACTAATATGACACAACCCCCCCCCCCCCCTTAAGGGAAGGTGAACCTCCAGGGTGGAATGCAGTGGATATGCAAGAAATCTGTTCCATAATAATTCCCTAAGCAACATAACCTGCAACCTTAGATGTTAGCAACACCAGGGGAGCTTGGTATGCTGACTCTAAGAGAAACAACACGGAGGGTGGAGTGGAGTGGAAACACTGGCCAGGCTCTGTGATACCACTGCAGGGATGGGGAGCTGGAACTACTGGAACAAGAATGGAAGGTCCCTGCATTGAATCCACTGAAGCAGGGAGGTGAAATAATGGGGGTTCTGTCAATGCTATTGCCTTACTTCTGAATTGTATCATAAATACCCAGTTCTGGAGTAGTGACATGCCAAATCATGTTCCCTGGGTGAACTTTGCTCATTATAATCTCATTATAATACCAAAACACACCTCCATCCGAAAAACTACCTGCCTCCGAGGTGTGACCACCCCTCACTGAGCATGCACTCTGAATTTTCTCTAGCATATACCTTTAAAAGTAAAGTGAGAGAACTTGATACCAATCAAAGTAAAGGTATGTATGACTAGAGTCACTCAAGCTCCACCTAAAAAATAAGAAAATATGAAAGGGCTTAAGAGGAAGACTTGTTAGGGAAGACAACATGATAGACAAGTTGGGAGGACATCACTGACTTCTGGGATCAGTCAATGGGCTGAACCTCTCTCCCTGCTCCCCCCCCGCCCCGCATAGGGACACCTATTGGGTGAGATTTGAACCCACGGTTATACCGAGTGCTTCCCTGGGAAACTTAGAAACCTCTATAGAGTTTTTCCATAATTTAATGTGCTTGTAGTCAACTGTATTATTATTATTTGCATGTGCTTTGCAGACAGTATTTATCACCGGCAATCTAAAAGGACCTGTACTGTTGCTTTAATAAACTGCTCTGCTCATTAATGTAGTTGTGAAAGTTCATTAACGTAACCAAACTCCCTAAGTCTGGTAATTCTCGTGCGTTGAACGTGGCTAAGCTGACAGTGTAGTATGCTATTAGTGTATCTGTCATCGTGATAGTTCAGCATATTGAACACAACTGGACTTACAGCACTGAATTGGACATTAGTCAGAAATTAAACCTAGCTGCCCCCAGCCCTTCTGACATCCGAGGATAAGCTGGAATACAAGGGGGTTTATTTTCAGCCAAAATTCTTTACCCTTTAACGCAACAGGTACGAGAAGTAAACTTTTGTTCTATGTGGATCCTGTTATGTATTATGTAAATATTGGATTGGAGTAACCAAATAAGTGATAGGGGGTGTTGCATAGCCACACAAAATTTATACTGAAATAGAAGTCTTGAGAACTACAGAGATAATTTTTAATTACTAAGACAGTATCTAGGGAATCCTTTTGTGCGGTATACATTGTAAACTGCAAGGTATCAAACTATTTAGACATCCAGGTAGTGTAATATGCACACACGCTTGTGTTACAGGAAATGTTGGAGATATTCCTGCTTTGGCTGAAAGCTCTTAAATGTACTTTACATCTGCAGAGCAGTAGCACCTGTTTATTATTTGTTTCAGATGTATTTCTAATTTGCACTGGAAAGAGACTGAGCCATCTAAAATCTTAATTCACCCTGGGTTTTGTGGATTTTCTTAATGCATGCTTTTCAGTCTTTTTCATCAAGCAGGTTGCAATTAAGCTTGGAGCTTTTTGTGATTATATTTTTCCTGTCATATGGCTGAATCTGCTGCTACATTATATTATCATAAATAGAAGTTTAAGTATAGAGAATGCTCATATTTTTCACTTTTTCTTTTGGGAAATATACTGCAAAAGATAGATAACTTCTAACATCCTCATTCTGCAGATGAAGAAACAAAGGTAGAAGCTTCATTTGCTTATGTTGTTCTACAGGGCACTGATTATTCATAGCTGCTTATAAAAGAATGTTTTTGTTACTGTATAGGATACTGGAAAATTGTAGAGGCATGCTCAATCTGACAGTCACTCAGGCTGTTTACATTAACTCTTTGGGCAGGGGTCTGTCTCCCAAATAAATAATAAATTAATGTTCTTTTGTCTTTCTCCAGAATTGCTCTCCAGTACCCAACATTGCTTCCCTGCACACTAGTATTGTAGACCACAGTGTACAGAAATATAGCATGCTTCAAGCAATATTGTTTTAGACCCTTTAAATTTTGTGGTCTGGACCTTGCTAAATGGCATGTTAGAGAGAACTTTGTGCTCTTTGATCTCTTACCAACCAAGAAAACTTCTTCTCAACATGGATCATTTTCATCATCTTAATCATAGGCTGAAGGCAGAATATTTTGGTTTTAGATGTACTGTCTATTTATATCTCCAGATTTTAGGTTTCTACCAATTGCTTGAGTTGGTCTCATTGAAAGAAAGAAGGAGAGCTAGAGGAATGAGAAGAGTAATTGACCTATGGTTATTTGATCTGTGCAAATATCATATATATATTGATACAGAATATGTATTCCCCTATATATTCCCTCTTTAAAATCTCAGCTGAAAATTTGCAGTTTATCTTCTTTCTTCTTGTGATTAAAAATCAGATTGCGAAGGTTAAATGAATATACTCTTAAGAAATTTATTATATTTAATAAAATGTTTCCACAAATTTATCTTTTAGAGTGATCTAAAGTATGAGCCTCTCTTTAAAAAAAAAAAGTTCAGATTGTACCTTTTTTTTTTTTTTTGATCTTGCAAATTTACACAATATGGTTGTTGACTATCCTTAAATCTTTTTTTACAAATTATGGTTACATGATGCTTGAAATATTTGCTTTGCAAAGTAAAAAGCAAAAGATTGAAAGAAATCATGGGAAATATTTACAAAGGTGCTGACAGATCTGAATTTTCCAGTGTACCTACTAATTACTGTGTTGCAGTGGCTTTTTGTTGTTGTCTTTGCTATTTTTTGATTTTGCTTGCATTAGGAAAACTTTTTTTTTTTTAGTATTTGCTCTTGATTGAATACTAAACATTGCAGAGAATATCAGTGAACATCATAAGACTTAGAGAAATAAACAAGCTGGATTTATAGGCCCCCCACACAGGAAGAGGAGTAGAGAGCTTCTGATAAGACATCTAAAGCTGTAAAATGTAGTAAAACTGGATCAACCCTCCTTTTTTTTATTACCATGTAGCATTGCAGGCATCAAAGGGTCACAAAGTTACTTTGGTGTGCAGCAGTAATAGAAGAATTTAAAAGGTTTTGAGTTACACAGAAAATAAATGGATTTTCAGGCATTTTTGTCTTTTTCATGGTGGTCAGATACATTACCCTTTTTTTATTTTAGGTAATTTTCTGATAGGTAACTAGGATTGTATGAGCCAAGGAATAGATGGTCAATTCTCAAGCATACACATTGATCACCAGAGAAGAAATGCAAAGAAATGTTTCTTCCTATTTTCCACCTCCAGAAATCATTGCCCAGTTGGATAGGTGAACCAATGAGTTAAGCAGAAGGCTATTGTAAGTGTATGCAAAAATACATAGGAAGACTGGTTTTTTTCTGTCATTTTTTTTCAGCTAACCTAACTGATGTATTAAATCAGGAGTACACATTGAATACTGAATGAGGTCAGAAGAGCTTTTTGAAAGCCTGGGAGGAAAAAAACAGTGCTAAGCACATTGCATCATTTTTTATGATCTTCCCTATGCTTAGAAAGTCAAGTGAAAGAACAGATTGCTGGGCAAAGTAAGCAGTTTTCTGTTTTACTTTGAATCATCAGTTATTAATTACTTCTTGGGACACACTGCTGGATTGAATGTACCAGATAACTTCTTCAGTATGGCAAAACCTGTCATCTTGTAACATTTCTGTATATTGTAGGGGCTTTTTCTAAATTTAAAATTGTATGACTAAGGCAGGAAATAATGAAGGTATCAGATTCTGATCTCAGTCACAATCTGGTGTGAATCCATTATTTCAATTACTTTACTCTTGAGTTATGTTCTGGTATAAGTGAAAAACCAGCCTTAAGCAAGTAACTGACTTGTCTGCACTGATACGGACTGATCTGTGCATTGGAAGCCATTGCTAATACAAAGTAATATTCTCGTTTCTTTATGCTACCCCTCCTTTTAAGAATAGCACTGAAAGTAAACTAGAATGTATGCTAGAAATGACTTGTGGTGTTCATGCATTTGTAAAACTACAGTTAAACCTAAATCAGAATCATACATACTTACAGGCAAGGGTGACCTAGATGGTGAAAGGTCTCAAGGGCAAGACTCAGGAGGAGCAGCTGAGGTCACTTGGCTTGTTCATCTTGGAGAAGAGAAGGCTGAGGGGTGACCCCATCGCAGCCTACAGCTTCCTCATGGGGGGCAGCGGAGGGGGAAGTGCTGATCTCCTCTCTCTGGTGACCAGCGATAGGACACGAGGAGATGGAATGAAGCTGTGTCAGGGGCAGTTCAGATTGGGCATTAGGGAAAGTTTCTTCACTGAGAGGGTGGTTGCTCACTGGAACAGGCTTCCCAGGGAAGTGGTCGCGGCACCAAGCCTGTCGGAGTTCAAGGAGCATCTGGACAATGCTCTTAGTCATGGTGCTAGGTCATCCTGCAAGGAGCAGGGAGTTGGACTCGATGATCTTTGGGTCCCTTCCAACTTGAAATATTCTATGATTCTATACTTACCTTTTGTGAAAGTTTTGACACTTTCGGTTCAGTACATACAGAGATTAATAGAAAAGGGGTTGCGTAAATCCACTTTGACATAGCATTTTCTTTTGTAAACAAAATATTTGTCTTGTCCTGAACTGAAAGTAATTTGGTAACAAGCCTTGTGTATGTCTGACTAGCTCATTATTCTGTTTCTGACAGTAGCAGTTGTGTAGGAAGGAGTATGAGGGCAAGCACATAAATACACTTCTCTTGTGTGCCCCCCACAACCTGCAGCTAATGGAGCTCCTGATCTTTAGGTTGTGATTTTGGATATAGGAATCCTTGATGGATTTTTCTTCCACCTTGTGAACCCTTTTTATCACTCAACCTGCATAAACTTCTAGCATCCACAGCATCCCATGGAAAGGAATTCCACACTTGAGTTTGGTCTGTGATAAGGAAGTATATATATCGTTTATTTTGAATACATGAATATATGTTATGAATATACCATAATTTATTTGATGCCCTATTTGGAAAGACCAGTTATTCCTTATTCAGCTTGTCATGGTGTCCCGTCCCACTCAGTGGGCTCGGGAGAGGTGATCTGTTAGATAGTCCATTGCTGCACACAGGAGTCATGACAATGACTCAGGAGGGACAGGGAGAATTTCAATATCCCATTTCACTTGGCAAATCCCAGGGCAAGAGTCATAACAATGGCTCCTAAATGCTCAAAATACATTTTATTTAATGTCAGCTTATAACACAAGTGTGGCTAAATTTGGCGTAGCAGATATTTCGAATAAAAAACTTGACACCTAACAGATGTAGCAAAGTATTCCTAACAACAAGGTAGGAGGAAGAGAAGAGGTAAGAGAGAGAGAAGAAAGAGAGAAAAGGAGAGGTAAGTATCACCACCCTTGGATCCAGAGAAGAAAGAGTCTTGGTAGTAGCTGTCTGGATTCCTCAGGCAGTGGGCGCATGCCTGGGGGGTTGGTCTCCCCACCCCCCCCCCCCCCCACCCCGCTTTATACCCTCGTCTGAGAGCCCTTTGCGCATGCGTTGTGGGGTTTTCTCTGAAGTTCTTGAGGAGGGAATGGGGGGGACTGCTGCTGCTCCATTATCCCGTTTAACTTGTTTACACAACTGCTGTGGCAAAGGGCCCGTGGCAGAACTCCAAACCTGTGACAAAATATCCGGAGTGTAACTGCTAGAAAACTTGCCAGAAAGACAATTGCTAGAAAGCCTCTTTGAGGCACAACCGCTAGAAAGCCTCCCCAGAAACAGTTCACTACCCCACCACTGCAGGGCACCTCCTGTTTTGGCTGCTTGCAGCTACCTGCTTGGTTGGTTGGTTGAGACAAAATGGTTGCCAGTCTCTCACAGTCTCTCGGCCTCTCACACATGGCCACACAATTTCATAGACCTCTGTCCTGTCCCTCATCAGTTGTCCATTTTTGAGGATGAACGGTCCTATTTATTTCATCATTCTTCACACAGAAGCTGTTCCATAGCTCTAATCTTCCTTGTCATATCTTTTTGTACCTTGTATGGTTTTTCTGTGTCCGTTTTATAACGTGGGGACAGTATCCCATGTGAGGCACAAGGACCTAGGTGGTGGCACAGTGTCCCATTCTTTGCCACTTCTAGTAGTGGGTTTGCTTTTCTTGACCACTGCTGGACATTACCTGTTCATTACAACTTCACAAACTCTTCCCTAAATAGCAATACCTTGTCCAGAGCACATTCTTTTGTGTATGCAGAGTGAAGACTGACTTTTTTCCCCCATGTTCATTACTTTCCCTTTTGTTGTACTTATGTTTGTGCATTAGCAAGGCTTAATGTGTTGAAAGATTGTTCACTTTTTAGACAAGTCCCACATATTCTCTGGTCATCATTCAGGATGTTGTTTATATTCTTATCCAGGAGTAAATTTTTCAATGTCCTGCCTGATCAGTATGCTATGAAATATTCAGATTATCAAAATAGCAATTATTTTTGCAAATGCAGCTAACTTTTTTGACTGATTCTTTCTAAGCACCTAGATATTTCCGAGTTGATGACATTGGCCTCCTGAAAAATCAGGTCTCTTGAAGATACAAATTAGCTCTTGAAAATTATTTAGGCTTTTACGTCCTAATTTGGGCTATATATCTGTTTACAGAGATCATGTATGATAATGAAAATAAAATAACTAAGCTGAAGTTTTCATAAGGGGCAAAGGACATGCTTTTAAACTATTTAGGTAATAAACTGCTTTTGCAGGTAGTGGGAGTTGGGCACCGCAATTCCTTTAAAATCTGATCCTGAAACCATTTTTCAGGCTGTTAAGACTAAGGATGGTGTTGAAATATGATACAAACTTCAAAGTCACTTACCAAGGGCAACATTTTCTGAAGGACTTGTTTTTTCTATAGAGATACAAAAGAATACTTTTTGGTGACCTACAACTCCAAACAAAACAGTAAAATATTTAGATCAGTTCATTGTAACATTAAATATTTGAAACTAAATATCTGAATGAAATTTCACTGCTTTCTTAACTAATAAAAGTTGTATCATTTCCCAAGAGACTACTTAAAAAGAAATACAGCAGCTGGTGAGGCTCCAAAGTTGGGCTTCAGGAAACAGTGGCTGCTGTTTGAAAATAAGAAAATTCATGGCAAAGGCTGTGGGTTTTTTCTTTTAAGCTGAAAACAAAGCTTTAGTATTTCATTAGCTACTGATACGTTGGTGATCCAATGGCAGAAAAATAAAATGTCTAGCCTCTTTGCACAAGCAAAAGCATCACATTTTTTGTATGTAACTCTATAAGGAGGATATGCAGGCATGTGAAGGCAGGCTGGATTGCACAGATCAATAAAAGGCATCTGTCCTCTGACTGCTGAATTAGTCCACAATACTGTTGTTACTGTCTGGTCAACCGTAATGGAAAAAAAGAAGAAAAAAACCCCCAATGATTTAGAACAGATGCAGAGAAAAACTGTTTAGATGCTGTGGGAATGAATTTTTTATCTTGCAAAGGAAACAAAAAGAATGTGACTTCTTTAGTCTGCTGAATTGGAAAAGGGATCCCTGAAAAATTCATACAGCAAGGGAGAAGACTGCCCAGGCATTTTGCATTTCAGCTGCACTAGCAGAAGCTGAGGAATGAAGAGAGAGGGAGAAACTTAACAGCTGGACTGAAGAGAAGGAGAAAGTCAGGTAAATGGAAGGGGAGGAATATCCGCACGTAAGGTGAAAGTCGTATCATGGGAAGAAGAGAACTCAGATCAAGCAATATTTTTATTTATCTTAGTTCCTTATCTGGTGCTTGTATAATGTAATAAACTGGTAGCCCTGTAAATATCCTGTGTAGAGAGCATTCAAACAAGCATCAGTCTGTTTTCCATGGCTGATATGTCTGATAAAAGTTGACCCATACTGCCTGGGAAGCAATGCACTTGTCTGAATAATAGACAGTACATTTCTTTGGCAAAAGACAAGTGCTTGCAATGAGTGAGTTAACACAACTGACAGACTTCTGTTTATAGTAGCTCAACATGAGGGAATTTATCTTTTTCTCTTCAAGAGATTTTGCTGAAAGATAATATTCCACCAAACAACTTCAACTACAAGCTCTGGTAAAAGCATTTCTTAGTTTAGGATTTTGGTTTTGTTACCTGGACCAAGTAAGGGTTTTTAAAAATTATTTTATCATCTTGAATCTTATTTTAAGTCTCATGCATGGCATTCTAAGAATATTTTGCAAAGTATATCTAAAAATACAATCTTTCATACTGTTTATTTGAAGTATTTTAAATAATTTATCTTGTGTAATACTATGGTTTCACATACCGTAGCTCAGCAATCAGAAGCATATTCTCCATGCTAAACCTTAAAATCAGAAATGCAGATGCACATAGTTTTTCCTTTAGACCAAGCCTTAATATTGTAATTTTGAGTTGTAATGTTTAAGAAACATGGTTGTGTTTTTTGATCTGCTGAATGTCTTTCATTGTGGTCTTTAAGAAAGTGGATGGCAAAGATGAGTATTCCCAGTAGCAAACACTATGACAGAATAATACATAGCATAATGATGTTGAAGAGTAAGGAATATTAATCATTAAACTGTTTCATATCTGCTACGGACATCACATGGCTCTGTGGGCATTTATCTTCCAGAAGAGATACTTCTGGGGGTATTTATGAAGTTTTCCTTGTCCTGCTAGGGGTTTGGGGTTTTTTTTACCATCAGCTTCAGTGCTTCATGATCTAAGATGAGCTGAGGGCCCCTCATCCTGTGTATGCATACTCTAAACAAGTAGTCCCCTTTTATAGCCTTATTTACCTGGGAACATTATACAAGTCTGATGTAAACAGGGAACTTGGGTATGCACAAAAAGTGCTTATTAAAGAAAAGCTGATTCAAAGTGTGAAGCCCAGTAGTAAAACAGAAGCTTAGCAAGACCTTCATAAAAAGTAGAGAAACTGTGTCCCAGCGTTTCATTTCCAAACTTTCTGTTTCTTACTTCTAGCAGATCTATATTTGCCCCACTGGCATGTACAGAATTTACTCTTTTTAGAAACCTGTAGTTCGGCTCCTAATATTGGATCTCACATGATTATTGTACATCTCGTGGATTCTCTTTTTCATTTCAGTGGCAAAAATCCATCAGCTGAGTCCTTCAAATTCCCTAAATTGATTGAAAGTCATCTTTTGAAAGATGCTAGAAATCAACACTGGTTTGTCTCCACCTTCTGACGTCTTGTTTCTAGTCTGCTTATAGGGTTGCCTTATGGTAGTCATTTTGTAAACAGGTATCAGCTGATACAGTTAATATAAACCCCTTAGGTTTTATGTCTTAAACTCCTGTCTTGTTTATGAAAGCTGATATGCAAGATGGCTTGGTTGTTCCTGGAGTGTCAGTCTGACTCCCTCCTGGTTTCAGTAAAGAGCTGGTCTCCTGATCATCCCTTGTACGCGTGTTAATTTTTTTCTGAGCTCCCTCCTATAAGGAGCTCCAGGTTTCCTTTTGAGAGGGAATTTGCATATAGTTGACACTTCAGAGTTTTCTGCAGTATCTGGATATGGGGTCACATCACATATGCAGCTCTACCAAAGACAGCATGAAGACATGCTTCACGCTGTGTTATGCCACAGAAGATATTAGAAGAAAATTCTTTACTGAAAGGGTTGTCAGGCATTGGAACAGGCTGCCCAGGAAGTGGTGGAGTCACCATCCCTGGAGGTGTTCAAAAACCGTGTAGACGTGGCACTTCAGGACATGGTTTAGTGGGCATGGTGGTGTTGGGTTGATGGTTGGACTCAATGATCTTAAAGGTCTTTTCCAACCTAAACAATTCTGTGATTCTATTATTCTACCTTGCTGGCCAGGTATGGATCTGTGTGAATGTAGCCAGCTCAGTCCAGAGAGACAGCTCTCTGCATGTGGATACAAGTCAGGACCTGGGACTTGGTCCCTGGCGTGATCTAAGAGAATTAACAGTAGTAGCATTGATTCAGGAGATCTTTCAATCCTATATTCCTAAGTGGCAAAAGGTACAGGCACTTGTATGAGCAAATGTAGCAATTCCAGTCATGGCTATTCTTAATATAGGTATATGAGATACACATATATATCTGTATACAAAATGAGTCCAGTTATCTGGACTCAGGTGTGACACTTTCCACTGGTAATTTTTTGGGGTCCAGTTCAAGTTCTGCATTAAATACATCCAGTGAATCAATAGCACAGATCTTTGCACATATATATAACAAATTCTTTATCCAAGACACAAAAATAAATGGATGATACCACTCTGTTTTCCAACAGAATTCTAAAAATTACTTCATGCATATGCAATGTACCTAACTTCGTTTACTGTTTCATTAAGGTCTTGGCATTGACAACAGGACATCTTTACCACAGAGCAATTCTTCTCCATGGGATGATACACTTTTCAATATATCCATGCATGCAGCAATCCGACGTGGAAAATGGAAGTTACTAACTGGATATCCAGGTAACAAAGTAACTCCTTTTTGTACAGTGTGTTGTATCTCCTACCCACCCCAAACACAGTTTAATTCTGTTTAATGTATTTTCATTGCTTTTAGTTATTTGCTCACTTCTCAGGTTTTTAATCACATGCAAAAATCTAGAAGGCGGACTTCTAAAATCCAAACAACATATTCTTTCATTTTGCAAATATTTTGTATACAAATGACTTTCACAGTAGTGGAAAAACTATCATAGAATCATAGAATATCTCAAGATGAAAGGAACCCATAAAGATCATTGTATCCAAGAAGAAAGTCCATGAAATTAATTTATATGAAATTAAGTGACAGGGAAGTTTGAATCCCAGTGGTGCAGCTTTTTTGTATAAATAGGACTCCTGTATAGATAGCCCTGGACTAGACAGACTCTGGTGCTGGGCTAGAGTTAAGGAATGCAGCAACAGTCACTGGCCAGTGGCTTGTCAAGGGACCTAGTGAATTTGTCCATTACAGTATAACTCTTTGTCTCCACACTGCTGCTCTGTGTCTGAGAATTAACCCTTGGACTATTCCTGTTTCTGCAGGCTGCAGTCATTGGTTCCCTCCACCATCTTTGTTCAATGAGTCAGAGATTCAATCATCTGATCCACCAACAAAGAGACTCTGGCTATTTGATATTGTTCATGATCCTGAAGAAAAAAATGATTTGTCTGAAAAATATCCTCATGTGGTAGAAAAACTGCTGTCACGGCTTCAGTATTATTATAAACATTCAGTGCCCGTGTTTTACCCTGATGAGGATCCCAACTGTGATCCAGCAGCAACTGGAGCTTGGGGTCCTTGGGCATAGTGCACAGCACTGCATCCTGCAAAACAATCCTGTAGTGGAGTCTGGTTTATGGACTCAGGGTCCTAGTCACATATTTCTTACCTTGTTTATTAAACTATTGCTAATTGTGAGCTCATTCCTTGAGTAATTCAGTATTTCTTACACTTAAAATATGTTGGGGATCTTATTTCAGTCTTTTCCCACTCGTTCCTTCCCAACAATTTTATGTGAAATGTTGGTAAAATTATAAATCTATTGTGAAAATATTCTTTGTCCAGAATATGCTTTTAATGCAGAAGGTAAAACATTGCCTCCCTCCTTGAATCATGGCAGCAAGGATATCCAGAATGCATCCATCTTGTGGAATAAACTGATTTTTGGTTTCGTGTTTATCCAGAAGACAAATCTATTGGAAGTTGTTACATATCTGTAAAGAGCAGAAAAAAAAAAAATACAACAGTTAGCATAATTTTTGCCTTTAACATGCACCTCCATCCAGAAAAGGGAACAGACAGAAATCTCCCACAGTAAAAACCCCCAAACCTCCCAGAATACAGGAAAATCCCTAACCCTTGTTCACTGTTAATGTATCAAACTGGAGTAGAGAGTGGTGGTCAGCTGGAGTGCAGGGCTGTCAGGCAGAGGGATCTTGACAGCCTGAAGAAATGGGGCACAAAGACTACATGAAGTTCAACAAAGGCAGAGTCCTGCATTTGGGGTGGGATAGCCCTATGCAGGAGTACACACTGGGCTATGACTGGATAGAAAGCATTTTTGTTGGGAAAAAAAAATCTAGGTGTCTTGCTGGACAATAAATAGAACAAGAGTTGCTGTGTGCTCTGTTGGTGAAGCAGACGAACCACATGTTGGTCCATATATGCAAGAATGTAGCCAGCACTCTGGGGGAAGGGTTTATTCCCCTCTATTCAGCACTGGAGCATAGCATCATATTTGGGGCTTCCCCTGTACAAGAAAAGTATTGACAAATTGGAGTGAGTCCAGTGGAGCACCATGAAGATGATCATGGGGAAGCTAAAGAAATGGGTTAGTTTAGGCTGGAGAAGAAAGAGAAAGGGGAAATTACTATCTTCAGCCACCTAGTGTAAGGGCATAGAGAAGATGAAGGCAGACCCTTCTCAGAGGTACACAAAGATGAGAAGTACACAGGGAACATGTGGAGTTCAAATTCAATATAAGAAAAAAAAAAAAAATCACACCATAAGGTTAGTCAGATATGGGAACTGCAAGGCTATGGCAGCCCTGTCCTTGGAGAAGACCCTGAGCAATGTGATCTGTCCCTGAAGTTGGATTGAATTTGAAGTTGGCCCTGCTTTGGTGGGAGTTGTGAGGAACAATGAGGTGACCTCCAAAGGGACCTTTCTGCATGAATCATTCAGTGAGTCTATGATCAACAAAACCTTACTTCTATTGCCTGCCTGGTGAGTACCCTTTCTTCTCAGATTTTGTTTTGTTACACCATAGTAGAGACGGTTTTCATCCTGAAGTGGGCTCTGAGCCATGAAGAAACCAGGCCAAGCAACATTTCTTGGTTACTCATCAAACTGATGCAAGATGAACCCACCAGCTCTCTTAATGTCTCAAACCTCTGGAGTCTGGCCAGAGTTCTTGTATTGCTTCTCAGTGTCCTTAGCCAAGTTCTCAGGCTGCAGAGCTCTAGCTGTCATCCTCTCCAGAAAGTAGGGATCTTATTGCCTATTTTCTGGCTCCAGGACCAACTCCTATAAATTGCATTAAAATTTTGCACACCTTTTCCCAGTTTTCCCTCAGGAGACTTGTGCTAATTGTTAGCAAACAGATTCGTGAAGAGACAGACTTGACAAAATTTGTGCATTTTTAAAAATAGATAAAGCATGGAAAAGGTGAAACTTAAGAAAACTGAAAATGCATATAAAAATTAACAGAATTTCCTGCTTTCTGATACAGCTGATTCTCCATTGCACTGTCTTATATCTAGCTTGCCTTTTCCACCTTTGATGTTTTCGTACAAGTGGAAGTGAAGCCAAAGCTCTCCAGAAGCCTGTTCAGCTGTTTGTCTTTTTCCCAAAGAGCCTCATGTTTCTCTCTCTCTCCTTTGTCACTTCTGCTCCTTTATTTCAGTGTTTTACCTGTTCTATTTCATTCAGTCTCATCAGCCTTGAAGATAGGGAAAGAAGGAAAATAGTTTGGGAGGAGATAATTCTCTTATAGTGGGCAAACGTATATTCTCTGTGGTTTGGTTGGATATGTTCTGGAACCCTGTTTCAGACCAAAGTTCAGTATCCTTGTCCATTCATCCATCAGTGGCTGAAAGCAGATGGTTGCAGCAGGATATGACCAGGGCAAGCGTATGTGATAAGCTCTTCAGATTGTCCCTCACATTGTAAATGATCACTCAGAGCCTCAGAGATTTAACTTCTATGTGTCCAGTTGCTTTCAGTGATTTTTTTTTCTCTTCCGTGAGGTTGCACAAACTTTCCGTTGGGGTCCTTTGGCATAGTGCACAGCCTTACAATACCTTCTAAACTGTTGGTATTCACACAATCACATGTTTCCACAGCCTAACTAGACACTGTGCGAAGAATCATCTGTTTGTTTGTGACCTGCTTCCAGGTAATTTGAATTTTCACTGGTAAAATACATATGCTGTGACAGAAACTCTTACTATACTACATTTAGCACCTTTCATATTAACCAATATCTTTAAATTATCAAAAAAAATTAATATGTTCTGCAAAGGTAGTCTCCAAACTGATAGCTGATCACATCTTCCATTTCACAAAACACATTTAAGCTTTTCTTTCTGTCATGTGTGACTGTTCATTCAATTCCTGCTCAGATTTTAGCTAACACAGCTCATGTAAAGGCCCGATGTGTGTTGGGAGCAGCGCTGTTAAGTCAAAGTGAGAGCAACATGTAGGCAGCCCACAGGAAGGCCTATAGGTCATTACACAGCCGTTATCACCTGCAGCGTGCAGGCTCCCTCAGCCATAATCCTTGCTATTGATTGTCTGGCGGTTCCTTCAGAATCCACTAACTATGGAAATGGTATAGACCAAACTTCCAAGCTGGAAGGTATAAATACATCACCTTACTCAAAAGGCTTTTGAAGCGTATCCAACAGCAGCCAGACTGCTCAGGCTTTCGTGCTTCCCAGTGTGATACAGGGGATTCCTGCAGTGTGACGGAGGAGAAAGGATGAGCACGCTCATCATTGGCTAGGTAAGTATTTTGCTTGAGTTACAAGTTACAAATTAGACAACTTGTGAGTTAGAAACCTCATGAATTAAAGGATGAATTAGTGAATTCACGTGTTAGACTAGTCTATATGAAGGGCATTGAGCCCTTGTTTGGTGTGTATGTTTGTTTTCTTTCCTAATGAGCTCACAAAATAATTTACAGAGTATGTTGTCCTGTAAATTTGAGAGATCCAAACAGACCGTGACAATCTTGGCTTCAGAGCACAGCAGCATTTCACTTTTGAATTTTTGAAGATTCTTTATGATAACTGAGGCTCAGGCTCTGTTACTTGCTGACCACGGCAAGGGATGGAAAATGTAAGCAACAAAACCTTTTTACAAGCTATTGCATCACCTCAACAAAGCTCACATCTTCCTTTAGTAGCTCTAGAAAAACCTTTATTGCAGTTCCCTTCCCTAACTATTGCAGTTTCTTTATTTTATACCAATATAATGATTTATGCTAGTTTATAACTTATCTGTTTACTGCAACTTTAAGTTTCATATCCTAATTTTCTGTAGCGTATAGTTAGTAATATGGTTTGGAATATGGGATTCTGAAAGAATAAGCTGTCAAATCACCTTGTGCAACTTTTAGATTTACTATTTATGTATGTTATGCATTAATGATACAGGTTGGCCTTCAAATGCTTTTTTGAAATAAATCATCCAAATATCAGAGGTTCCATCTGTTTAGTACTCCATTCCTCGTTTGTTTAGACTGTGTTGATTAATTTATTCTTGCAATCAAAATGCAGATGGAGAAGTTGACAGCCACCCACCAGTATATAAGGCAAGTAGATCCAATGAATTTACATTATTCTCACTCTTGAAAGAGTTGGCTGGTTTTTTCATAGCACATATTTATTTAGCACTCTGTCTACACAAGCAGACATGTAAGACTAGAAATCTAACTGTTCTCAGTCAATACCCACATATAACATTTTAGTTTATAGTAGCAATTACAGGATGTGGTTGCCACAATAACAAGGGACTGGACTCGGGGACGGGGGGAATTCCTGCCGTACATTCCTGTCTGTCTTTTAGAATTCAGCACTCATATTACATGAGGAAAGGTGGCTTACCGACAAAAGTGGGAACTTCTGTTAATGAAATTTTTAATACAGGTACTGTTATTTTTATGCTGATATCCAATTTCATGGAAAAGAAAGAAACATCAGCTAACTTGTAAAAGCTCAAGTAATTAATGTGTTTGAGTCTCCCATCAATGTCAGCTCCTTGGCTAAAGTTAGAAAAGATTAAGGAATGTCTAATTTTAATTTCAGAGGTAAAAGAACTTTTATGTTCTCTTTTCTCTATGTTCTATAATCTGCACTTTAATATCTTGTTGATATTCTAGTTCATATAATTCACCTATTAGGAAGAGACCGTGGCATGTCACTGTCTTCTATAGGTATCAAATTCACCCTCTATTTCCTCTTGTTATATTTTAATATCCAAGGATTCATTATTTTCTCAGCTACAGTACACATCATTATTTATTTTACTTCCTAATTATTTTCCATGGGTGGTCCTTCATAAAATATTTTAATTGAAATGGGTTAGGGAAAAAAACCATGTGGCTGACACATTTAGGTTGGCATCTGCAAAGAGTTGTATATTGTTCAGTTGTTTCAAATTGGGAAATAAAGAATTCTTTATATATTTTGTGGTTACTTGAGTAACGTTCAAAAATGCAAGCATTCTGGACTGTCTAAATAAAACTTCATTTCATCCCTTTCCAAGTTAAGATTCATTCTTAATCTAGCAAACATCTGAGGATTTTAAATTCAAAAGTCTTCATTTTTATATTGTAGAAATGATTTAAGCTTCAGAAAAGTAACCAAGTTTAGGAAGAATGCTTACACACTAGCTACTCATTTTGCATTACTTATTTACAAGAAGATGGACAGAAACAAGGAAGGGATGATTTTCTAAGCGAAACAGAAGATCTGGACCTGTTCTGGAGTCAAAGGCCCTATATTCAGCCTGAAAATAATTTGTCCAACTTTCCTAAATTTGATAAATGGGTCTTGGATGAAACTCTGAGTTTAATCCTCTTCATAATCTCTGAACAGAAGAACCCAGAGTTTAAACCCACGTAGTCTGTGTGGATTTGAAGCTCCACTAGCAGTCCCTATTGGCCTCTGTGAATTTGCCTCTCATCTTACTGACAAAGTGGTTTAATGGTAGTAAGGCTACTGGGGATATTCCCAAAGTTCTTCCATGTTTTCTTTAAGAAGCAGTAAATGAGCTTGAGGTTACACAGAGAATCCTATTAGACCTGTGCCACCCTTACCAAAGAGTCCTGATGGAAGGGGTCATAGTGACAGAGCCACTGATACAGCATGTGTGATGGAGTCTGGCACACAAGGACATGCAGTCTGTATGTGTAGCCATGTTTGTAATTCTAGGGTCAGGGAAACCCAAATGAGAAATAGGCAAGTAAATCACAAAACACAGAAGTCAAACAGTCTAAGTGAAAGAAAACTTGACAAATTAAAAATGTATGTCAAGCAATACATGGTGATACAGAATCTAACCATAAGTGTGGGCTGTGCTTAGCCTGGGAACACCAAACCATTTCCAAGACGTAGCAGTCGTCAAGGGAGAATTCATTTTCATGCCTACCTGCTCCTTTGGCAGCCCACCACAGGCCCCCCTCCAGCTGGACCCTGAGGCTGTGTCTCTCATAACATTAACCTTATCTCTGACATGATGGAGGGGTCAGAGGACCCTTTCTACAGCCCAGCCCTTCCCTTGGCAGCCCCTTTGCAGCCCCACCCTGAGTGGACCCATAGGTTTCATGTGTCTCTAGCTATAAATAAGCCAAGGTGATGAGGAAACCAGTGCTTTTGCTAAGAGAAGGGGAAAAAACCCCACCAATTCTAAGTTTGAGCAAATTTTTTGCCAGCAGGTTTCCAGCTGAGTGATTTAACTCTTGCAGCATACTGTCTTTGTCAGCTGCAGGGAGTGGTTTTGATTCAGTTTCAAGTTGGGTTGTTATATGGGAAGATCCTGGCTCAATATATGGTGTAGAGAGTTCTCTGGGGTCCCAAGCTGCTTTTTCTGATTCCAGTGCTCTCACATGTCTTCTTCCGGTGCCGTACAATGCGTGTATGAGCTCATCTACATCAAGCAGAACTTCTGCAAGTAACAGTAAAAACATTTTGGCACAGATCAGGCAGAGTGAGTCAGCCATCCAACCATGGATGGGTTCAGCGATGGCCCTTGTGGTAATTGCATACTGTGGTTAGCAGAGGCAAAGAGGATGATGCATTAAGTTCTTGTTGCGTTAATGTTCCCTCCTGAGAGTGTTATTTTTGCAGGGTGGAGTGGAGAGATATTGGAAAGATTGGCGATATATCTGCTGCCAAGTTTCAAAAAAGTGACTACCAGCTGCCATCATCAAAGCAGCTATCGGATGTTGATCTCCTAATTCTGGCTAAACTCAATAGCAACAAAGGCAGCTATATTTTGTCTGCAGGACTATAGTTAGAAAAAAGTACAGTCAGAATTGCTAGATTTGGATCTAAGGAATGCAGTGCTTATTTGAACGAGTCTTCAAAAGCCACAACAAGGTACTACACCAAAGCCACAGTTCTGGGCTGCCAGATTCTGCCATTCAGGACAGTGATAAAAATAAAAGAGCTCTGTCTTGCTTTATGCCATGCATTCTTGTGATTTCTTCAAGCAAACAAGGAGTTAGAATGCAGTGAATACACGTACAAACAAAGTAAGCTGTGTTTAGTATTCAGCAGTGCTTGTTGAGTAGTTTTGGGCATAGAGCCCATGGTAATGAATGGAAAACTTTGATCAGGACATCTGTGGCCTGCCCAAATCATTTCACGGGATCTGCAATTCTGCCGGGAACATCACTTGATGGCCCTATTAACCAGGGATGTTGGAGCCTTTCTTCATTGTGTACATTCTCCCAGCACACTCACGAAGTAGGAGTCATCAATTTTTATTGGATAGAAAGCTCTGAAATGGCTTATTCAAGGACATCTGAGCCCTTAAGTTACGCTTACATTTATCCTGCCTCACTGGGAAAAAAAGTTTAACGGGTGTCTCTGGACAATGAGAAGATGAATGTTGAGAGCATTAAGTCAGAGGTTTGACTTCACGTCTAGCAGACATACGCTCAGTTCCAGCTTTACTCTATTTAACTCACTGTAACAAATACCCTTTTTTTTTTTCCTCTCCAGATACAGTCATGGCAGTTCTGTGACTCCAAACTGTTGTCTCAATGTTGCTCACCAGTGTGGGGTCATCCCTGAGAACAGTAAATTTCTGGAGGATCATCGTTTTTTCCACTCTGCCCTGTGTATTAGTGGTAAGGGGAGCCTTTTTAAAAGGCTGTGAAAATCGTAACTGCCATCCCAAGAACCATGCAAACGCTGCTGCCCTGTAGGTGGCCTTTATAGATACACTGAATTTTCCCTTTAATTCTTGTTCCCTTTGCTTTGTTTTCAAATATTCTGTTCCACAAGTCATACTTGGTTGATAAAACAGTCTGAAATAATCGCAAAATAGCTATGAGTCTGGTCTGATCACACCCCCTTGCCCCAGCAGTGACACGTTGCAGAAACAAAGTAATTTTCCTGCCTTTCAGTTCTGTTTTGGCTTTACTCTACAATGAAGAAAGCATGGTCATGGTATATTAAACAACTGGATAAGAGCAATATATACATTACCATTATTCTGTTTCTAGCTAAAGCTCCAAGGCTAATAAAGTGGAGAAGCCTGGCTAAGAACTTGCTGATAGTTTTCTTTTGCCATAAATTCAGCCTAAAAAAAAATTCCAGAACAGCTGAAATGGCACAGCCTTTGGCTGAGTAAAAAACAGGCACATTTATCATATAAAAGACTTATGAAAATATTCCAGCTGGATTTTGAAAAATGTAGGAGGGAATAGAGTAGAACAATTGCATTTCTGTTTATATTTGCCCTAGAAAGTAGCCCACTCTGAAGAAATATTTACAGAAGTGAATGATTGAGAGATTGTCTCTTAGAGGCAGCAGGTATAAGGTGTCTGAAATTCCTCTGAGTTACAATTGCTTGTTAACAATAGGATTTTTTGGTAATTATTTCTCCCCACAATACACATGGATTTAATGCACATTGTTTTACATGGAGAAATTTTTAGAATTCACCCTTTCTCTGTATTTATAATAAAGAAAAGGCCATGGTATAGTAAAAAAATAGCTAAAACCAAAATTTTCTTTAATTATTATTCCTCCACTAGAAAATGGACAGCATCTTCTTACAATACTTATAATTAAATAAAGTTGCAAGAAGCCATGTTTCTGGCTGTAAAGACTGAGTGTAGCGTTAAGAGGCAAGTCTAATTTTTAACCCACAAATACTATTGAGGATTTTTGTACTATTCAATGAATTATGCATTTTATGTTTAACTTGTGACATAAAATGTGTATGAACACAATCAAAAACCCAAATCCAACCAAACCAAGCTTCCACTTTATCTAAGATTATTGTACTTCTAAATTTCACAATTTGGGTCTCTGTTTCTAAATACTAAGATGAAATTACTCGGTGCATTAGCATCTATTTTTTCAGAAACAGTGATGATGCTGAGACCCTGCTATAACAACATCATTTAAGAGCCATTCTTCTCATGTCCTATAGGAATCTATTTGTAAGCATCATGAGCTGCTAGCAAAAGCTGACTTTTTAATAGCAGCCACTATCCATTCTTTTACTTAATATGATTTAATGACATTTGTTTGATGGCATGTTCAAATAAAGTAATGGCCTCTTTTTGTATGTAAATGCTGGTTTTATCCATAATTTATTTTCATTGTGCTTTGCATAAATGTACTACTGATGTGCATTAGAATAAAAGAAAATGTTTTAAGAATACTTGGTTTCATCCTAAACATTAGCCAGGCTGTAAGTGACAATAACACACTGATAATCATCAAAACTCTAGATGTAGCAGAGATCTGGCATTGTTTAGCTCCGTAACTCTCAGCCCAAAATGCACACACAGCTGCAGTGCTCTCAAAGTGTTGTTTCCTTCCACTGCTGTCTTAGGAGCTGATTACTGCATAGATCCCTCTGTACCTTCAAAGCGAAAGTCAGAGTAATTCCACTCAAAACCATAGCTTCAAGTAAATGCAGTGTTCATGAAAGATCTTTGCCCATGAGTTGCTCTCAGAAGATTCTGAATTAATTAATGATTAATTAATTGTGTTTTAGTTGCCTATATGACAAGAGGGAGAGGAGAGGATATTGTGAGAAATAGAGACAGGGCTGTGCCAAAAATGGTGCCTTTTGGAAAAAGTGGATATCAGTCACTCAACCCGAGTGCAGTCGTGGTTCCAGCTTATTTTATGAACTGGCCCAGTCCAGCTGTAGAGCAGAATTAAAGATTCCCACTTATAATATAAACTGGAATCCTGTTCTCAGTTCAGGGAAAACTCTTCGATTCTTGTTCACTGATAAAGATATTTATTGTGGAATCATGGAGTTATTTTGAACAGTAATCTGAAGATGTGATGTGCTGACAACTGTTATCCTGTGTCACTGGTGAAAGAAGAGAAATTACTCTCAGTTAATAACTCTCCCAGTTTTTAAATCTATGCATATTACAAACACTCTATTCTTGTTTAGTGTTATTTTATTTTTTTCATTTTGTGTTTATCTTTAAAATCAGGGTTAGCTAGATATGACTCCAGAGAAAGATATCAAACATATATTTATTCAGAGAACTTCAGTTTCAAAACAGACCTGCTAATACTAGGAACTATCATTAACAAAATTTACTGCCTTGAAAATGTTATAATCTCCATTTCCTCATCCTTCTGCTCACAAACCTGGAAATGAAAGAAGTTTTTTCATAAAGATCAAATGATAGCTATACACTCTAGAAAGAAAAAATATGTTTAGGATAGAATTTGCTTTTGGTAGACCCATAGTAAAGCCCATACAGACAGAGAGCCCAGTAAATTGGGTAGATCTCTATAGTTCTAAAACAGGCCCACATTTAGCTTTACATTACTGGTTAGAAATCAAGTTCCAAAAAGCCCTAACAGGGGTGACTGTTCTTTCCCTTAGGGTCCGAACAAGGAAATCCAATGTTTTCTGGTCAGCAATAGGAATTCAACTTTGTAATCTGACACTCTTCATTCCTCTCAGCTCAAAGGCAGTAAACCAAAAAATTAAAGGCAGAACAGATTTTCAAATCATGTAGCATTTGCAAATCCTCACACACCTTTAATGATTTGTTGGCATGTACAAACTGAAAGCTGCATGACCTGGCCTTTCTCTTGTCAGTTCCAGCTCTCATCACATCATCTAGTTATGCATGTTTCACTGAGAATTCATGCTTTTGTGTTTCTCTGATTTCAGGCCTATTGTTCCAAACTCTTGAGGAATAATAAGAGTCACAGAAGAGCCAAAATCTTCATGTTTTGAGGCTGATATAGCTCTACTGTAGCCAAATGAGCTATGCTAGTTTTTACCAGTAAGTACTATGCAGTTATTAGAAAGATATTAGTCCCTTTTTTCTACTTTTTTTATTTCTGGTCTCTAGCATGCATGTGGCAGTGGCATGCTTCTGCATATTTATGTCACAGTAACAATTGGATCTTTTCATGCTCAGAGTGAGTAACTCAACTCTAGTCAGTCTGTAATTTCTTTCTGACAGACGCGTTATTTCTCTGCCGATGACATGGTGATGGTTAAGGCCAGCTATACAATTTAAAAACAGACGATTTTTTTGTGAGCACAGTATGTCTATCCAAGCACACTTCTGTCCTAACAGTGCATAAGCCTGCTCATCTGATGACCACTGGCTGCATCAGTTGTAGAACATGGTTGTAACACACTGGATAAAGCAAGCAGTTTGTCATACAGTTTTACTTGCTGCTATCATTTCTATTTATTCATCTTTCTGTGGTGCTATGAATGATGCATATATATTTTTACAATGGTCACTGCAAAGCCCGTGGACTCTGGACTAAGAAAGTTATCCAGTTGCTTTGGCTGCTTGTTCTCATTTAAGATTTGTTCAAGTTCATGCTGGTGTCAGCATGCCCTCTGACTTCACTGGAAGACCTCAGTGCTCTTTGAAAAAAATCAGATTATTTGCAATGAAAGACTTATCAAGCATGGCACGAGCTGCAAACTCAGTTGGAACTGTGTAAACTTCCATAAGATTTGTTTGTAGTAGGAACAAAGGTAGTAAGGAGAGCAATATTAGGAAATCTCTGGTTGCTATTCTCTGTGCTCTCACTGTATGTGCTGCACTTTATCTGCATTTATTGAATTTATGCATCCTTAGTCACTTCTGTGACTAATCTGTTAGAGATGCTTTTGAATAGATATTGATTTTTGGAACATTTCTTAAAACTGTGATATTTGCTGGACTTGCACAAGAAGTTCTGAGAAGTCCACTCCTGCAGCTAGTACAAATTTCTTGGGAAATCACAGCAAGCTTTTGGTGAATTCTTACACCTTGAGTTTGAGTACATCCCTATAGTTGACACCTTTGGTATATGACATTTAGCTTGGTTCCGTACCCAAACAGTGACAGAAACTATTCACGTAAGTTAGCAAAATAGAAGCCTGCACATTTCTGTATGTTTATTATAAGGAGGTTGCAACAGTAAATTCCAGGACAATGACTTTATGCTCATAGGAAATTATGTGGGTATTGTTCATTGTCACTCTTATCAGTGCATGTTATACAGCTGAAATTTATGTATTGCCTATAAAGCAGAGAGTGATTAAGAAGAGAATGTATTGGCAATTACTACACCCTGTTCTTAATAGGTCCACCACCTTAGACTTTCTACACCAACTTCTGAAATTAGCTGCTGGGAGAAAGGAACACTGGCAATAGTGTAGGGAAATGCAGTCTCAGGCTCTGCATTCTGTTAATTAGGAGCCTGAGACTCATGGTTAATGGTGATTAATGTTCCTTTATATTTTGCTTTTGGGAAAAGATCACATAAAGCTGAAGTACTTTCAAATAACTGTTGATATTAATTAATGGATATTTTAAAAAGTTATTTCTAAGTTTGTTGCTGACAAATTAAGAATAAAACTCTCATCAGAGTGTATAATTTAACTAAATCAGATGAACATAACTGCCCCTAACTGTTGTAACTGCTTCTTTTTCCTACACTGTTGTTTTATTTTTTTAAACTTCAAAGTCTCCAAATTCCTCCTGATTGATACACTGATATTTTAACAATGTCTTTGTTGTGTACTGCAATCAGACAAGTGCTAATCCCCTTGAGGAATCTGGCAGGGCTGTGGGAATCCTCTAGCCATAATTGTATCTCTATCGCAAATGTGATTATATTGGCAACTTTAGCTGAGTTGACAGAATGTGCTGTTGTTGTTGAGGGTGGATTATATCAACTTTCTCTATTGACTTATGAGTCTAAGGGTCACTCATTTATGCATTCTTTGCTGTCTCTGATAGGATTTTTTTTGGTACTGTTCTGGAAGATGTTAGAGAGATAAATGCCTGCTGTATTTAAACAAAGAAAGACTGTAATCAGAAAAACTGAATGGAAAAGCCAACAGGAAATCCTAATTACATAGCTAAAATAAAATTACTGGAGAAAAAAATAGATGGTGAATTATAATCAGTGAAACTGAATTTTAATGGTGTAAAAATGGGGTAAAAAAGACATCTTCCATTTTTATTAGTTTGAACATTAAGAGAAAAATAAAGCAATATAAAGATGCTGATTGTAGTTCCACTTACTGTACAACCATGTTACCCCGAGTCTTTCATTTACTTATTCAATAGTTTACAAGTTATTTTAGCTGAACACTCTAATACGGTTGTTTTTCTTTAACAGTTTCAAAGTGCAGAATAATTCCATTGTAAACTTATTTTTGGGGCAAAGGACGTTGCAGATGATTCATCAAATGCCTGAAAGTGTAACCTCCTCATATTTATTCAGTTTTTGGATCTCTGCCTCAAGCCATGATTATCATTTGTTCAAAGTCTGGCATGGACCATCCATTTCTCTGGTAATAAACAGGGTTTCCCTGCGTACAGGGAGAAAATCTTGATTTTTATTCTCGTGAGTTACTCTACAGTTCTTCTTTCTCTGTATTTACATAAGAAAAATGGAAGATGCCTGTCATTCAAATAATCTAGTAGACCTATAAGCTGCAAAATATTTATTCATTGGATTTTATTTCCCATGACCAGACTGTTAAGAATTAAATTCTGTTTTCTGTTTGTTAATTTATTCTGATTATAATAGCACTAAAGGAGGTTCAGGGGCATTATAGTTCTTTAATTAATTTGAAAGACGAGAGAGGAATAGGACCCTTATTTGTTTTACTGCATATACTCTAGCTGGGCTTCCTGAAGTCCACTTGGCCTACAATCAGTTTCGGAAAGACCATGATTTGGCTCCAAGTCAGATGTTTCAATTGAAATCAGATAGCCAAAACCACAAGAATCTAACTTGTTAGAAATGGTGACTGTTCCAGAAATATGAGTCCACAAGACTGGCATACACACAGTAAGTAGAGGACATCCATAAATGCTTCTGCTGTACACTTAGCTTAGGGTTTTGTTAATTTTGCTGCTGTTACATCATTGGGAAACCATGTGCACTTTGCCATACAAGGCTGGTTTTCTTTGTTTGCTCTTCCAAAGCCAGAGTATATATTCTGTATACTAATAGTGGCTTTTATCCTAATTTTCACTGTGTAGAACTTGGTCTGAAACTGCTGCATGGAACCATTTCTTAATGACCTTGCACCATCTCCTGTCTTCCTGCAGTGCTCAGAATGACCATGCATACTGAGCATGTCCCTGCCACACTGTGAATTCCCAGACAAAACATGATGCTTCCCTTTCTTGGAGCAAAGAGGTCTAATTCTTCTTAGTTTACTAAATTATACTTAGAATTTTCTTTTCGAGGAATTTCTCCAAGTGCTGTCTCAATGACTTGTAACCAAATGTGACTCCCAGGAAAGATCATCAGCTGAATTAGTTTTGATGTTAAGATACACCTTTCGCTTACTTGTCATTCAGTGACTTTGCAAATGGCACTTTCAAAGTGCCTACCACTTTCTGGTGTAACCATCCCCCAACTACCAAATAAGAAAAGGCTGGAAAGTACTAGCTGAAATTTGCCATTTTGTTAAAACTAACTCACCTAGTGAAAACATGTATTTCAAAGGTTTCAGTGGGATAGTTAGCCAGGTTTATTAGTGTGTGGTGGCCAGCATGGTATTATTTTGTGAGCTACAGCTGATGTACTGTATAATCATTGAATTGGGCTATGATGCCATGCCCTAAGGTGTAGGTAATAGCTAAGTAAGATCATTACACAATGAAACTGCAATTTCTATTACTTTGGCTTTGCATGTCAGAATTTTCTTTATTCACTACAGCTCTTTATGGATATTTTGGTACTGCGGGAAGAACATGCACTAATGACTATGCAACTTACTCTTGGCCAATATGTGCCTTATTTTTCTCTGTAATTAGTTTCTTCCTTTCTCTTTCCTTTTGAGCTTATTAGCCCTACAGTCATCATCATTAATGATGTTTACTTTTAATCAGTTGTGGTATTTTAATTCTCATTTCTTTTTTCTTTTTCTATATTATTCTCAATAATTACAGTGTCCTTGCAATATCAGTACCATCTGCAGCTAAATGGAAGTACTGGGTTTCCAAGCTATTATTTTGATTCCATCTTATCTGTTCAAATAATGAAAGTACAGATTTCTAGGACTAATCACTGTAGTGTTTCATTAATATTATCTCCAGCTAGGCATTTTCATTTGTGTTTTAATGTAGATCATTCATCACTTCTTGGAAAGCTAATTTAATTCTTATAGAGATGAAAAACAGAAAAATCCAATTTAAAGTTTTCTGCTTACACACAAAATAGTTAAAGATGCAGCATGACTTGCCAAGACTTACTTAGCACGTGAGAGAATCTTTGACCAATAAAAGGCTATTTTAGTGCTTGTAAGTGTGTGATCTAAGAGATCATGAATTAACTGTTTTTAACAAGGATAGCTATTGCAGAAAATAGTTACATCCTGCAGTCAGGATATAAACTGACCATAAAATGGGAATAAGATTATTTGATTATTTCACAGAGATGAGGGAATTGACTTATCAGAAGACAAGTGTCCTCATTTCAACTAGGGCAAAATTAATTTTCTTCTTAGTAGCTGGTACAGTGTGTTTTGGATGTAGTGTGAGAATAATGATAACACACTGATGTTTTAGTTGTTAAGTAGTGCTTATCCTAAGTTAAGGATTTTTCAGTTTCCCATGCTCTGCCAGCAAGCAGGTGTACAAGAAGCTGGGAGGGAACACAGCCAGGACAGTTGACCCGAACGAGCCAGAGGGATATTCAGTATAGAAACTGGACGGTAGTTGGCTGGGAGGGGCCGATCACTGCTCAGGCATTGGTCAGCGGGTGGTGAGCAATTGCACTGTGCATCATGTGTCTTTTCTTGGGGTTTTTTGTTTTGTTTTGTTTTATTTATTTAAATTATATTCCTATTATTATTTTATTATTATTATTATTGTTAGTATTACATTTTTATTTTACATTAGTTATTAAATTGTTCTTATCTCAACCCACAAGTTTTACTTTCTTTTTCAGATTCTCCTCCCCATCCCACTGGGAGTGGGGTGCAGTGAGTGAACCGCTGCCTGGTGCCTAGTTCCTGTCTCTGCTTAAACCATGACAACAGGGTTACTAGTGAACATACAGAAATTCAAACGAATGGCCTCAAAAAGACATTTACATTCCTTGTAGTGAGGTGGTGCAGTAGTGTTTACAGTGTAGATAATTTTAAGAGCTGTGAAAAAACAGACTTTTTTCCATGAGAGCCATCAACCTATTTTAAGACAAGGATTCAAATACTGAGGTTTTATAATGTGGCAAGAAGAAGCCTCAGTTAAAAAATCCCAACAGATCTCCCATGCTAACATACACAGATACACACCTGAAGGCTAAATAAGCAAAAAGGTGAAAGGAAGTGTTACGAAAATGCCCATCTTTATTTTAAAGGAAAGCCAAGGGTAGTGAGAAATATGTATTTTAGCATACGGCTGGATCCCTAAAAAAGTTTAGCAGCCTGTGGTCCAGAATCCTTGACTTCTAGACCAGCAAAAGCTCCTATTTACGTCTCATCTATTTATATTGAGGCTGATTTTCATGTTCTTTTGAAGTCAATAAAGAGATACCATATCAAACAAAGTGACAGATTCAGCTTCCATTGAATAACTGGAGAAAGACAATGCTCTCTACAGGGAAATGCCATAAATCCTAATTATCAGGCTCCTTCAGCAGGGTTTTCTCAGTCGCTAAACTTGTTTTTGAAGTTTGTTTTAGCAGGCATTCTGGTCAGCACAACATTTTATTGCTAAAAACCAGTAAGCTTAATTACATGGAATTTTAAACCAAAACACTCAATGAATGTTTTGTGGCTTAATAATAAATACAAGCTATTATTAAGCTGAAATACAAAGTTAGAGTATTACTTTACAGAAATGACATTTTTAAATGAAAAGGCCCAATATTTTCAAAGAAGCTTCAAGCAGCACTGTGCTCTGTCTGAAGACAACCACTTTAATCTGTTATGATGTAAGAAATAAGAGTTCATTGCATTCACTTGGCTTTACATTATTATGCAAAAAAAGAATTCCATTAGTTTGTCATTAACAGCTTCAGGTACCAGAACAATTGTAAATGTTCTGTAAATTTTGGGGTTTTTTTCTAGACTCTTGTTCGAGCTCTCTGAACAACTTTGAGGTTATATGTTTTCTTCAAAATAATGTAAATTTAGCAAGTTTTTTTGCTAGTTTTAAGCAAACAGTTGCTCACTCTTCCAAGTTTATTCAGTATATGCTCCTTGAAAGCGTCTAATGTTTTGGCCGACTGTCTTAAACTTAGTGTTGTATGCTGCACTGCACAATGAAATCTCATTTCAAAAGCTTTTGAATTTTTAAAGTAGCAAGCGTAAACCTCTTTGTAGATCTTACATTATTTTTTCTGTTAAAATTCAGAACACATGGCCGTATTCCAAGGAAGCTAATGTTGTAATACTCTGTAGTCCGCGCAGTTACAAGGAAATTGCTACATTGTAACTGTTACTACTTAATTGTGATTAGTGATTGACAGGAAGAAGCCTCCTGCTGTGAGACGGTGCTGGAGTCAGTAGACAGGCCATAACAAAAATACAGAATTCAAGCTTAAAAGGCATTTTCCCGATTAGTTTACAAATCTTTTCTTTTAGCAAGATCCAGGTTCTTCCAAGTCATATAGACTGTATTTGATCCTCCACATTAAAAGATCATCCCCAAATTAATGTCAGTATGTACTGTGCATATCTTTCGTTCTTTGGAAGAGACATGCTGTTGTGTGCCCCTAGGCTGCCTAGGACATCTGAATCTTTTTAATCTGACACATGTCAGATTAGTACTCTAGTGAGGCCATAAACATGAACATGATGTAGCCTCACAGGATGTGAAGGATGCATTATGCTATTGCAGGCTTTTTTTGAAGGAGTTGCTCTAACCTGTAATGTTATTATTTTTAATTCATATTTGATGGGTGTTGCAGGTATTTTACAGCTAAAACTGTTGATTTTTTTAAATTATATATCATGTGCTAACTGCCTTCTGAAAAATAAAACTCATTTTCTTAACGAAGATGGCTTGTACAATATGTCCTCCAAAGGCTAATTTTTTTTAATCTTAAGTGTATTGGAATAGTTTGTGGCAAGGTCCAAGCAGATGGAAGAAGAGTTACCTCTCAGGAAGCTCAAATTTAAACACAGAACAACTCTTCTTGTGTTTTTTTGTTTATTTTCAGAGTTCTGGTTTAACCAAAATATATAGTGTTGGCAAAAGCTCTAGAGTGCATGCTTTCCAATTTGGCTTTACAGTCAATAAGCTTCAAAACAGAAGTAAATGCTTCTGAGGGGGAAACAAAGATCAAGGTGAAAGTGTGCTTCAAGACAGTATAGCTAACTGGATACATGTAAATGAGAATTCCATCCTTCTTTTACAGAGTCTGGAAATAAAAAGCTGATAGATTGAGCCTGTTATGTAATTTCATTTTGGAGATGGATGTGATAATTTCCTATTATCCATATTCAGAAGTAGGGAGGGTTCCAATACATTTGTGGTAAGAGCAGGAGAGGAAAATAGAGTGAAACTAGAGACACAAGACATGAGAAAGGGAAAGGATTTAAAAAACATCCAAGTACTGTATGACAGATGGCTGACAAATAAAGAAGATGAGGATAGACTACTAATATGGACTTCTGGGCTGGAAGGCATCATTATATCTTCTGTAAGAACAGTTTTATTAGAGTGCAAGGTGTGGAAATGCAATAGTCTACAGGACAAACTAAACAAAGAAGGGGAATCCAACAAAAACCAATCTGCATCATCATTTTTTCTTGTTTTTCCATCCTGGCAATGCCATGGTTGGTGTGTACAATCCTGAGCCTCCAAATAAGCATGAAACATGCTAGGAATCCACTTCCCATCCTTGAATGTGGGGAATGTGTGGAAATTAGCTCAAAAGCAGCACAAACTGCCAGTGGGAGGAGTCGGTGTCTGTGACTGTGCTTATTTGTGTTGCTCTGGGTCTCACTGACATTCCACATGGAGCTTTGGAAGCCTTAGCGTAATCATGGTTGAGTTATCCCCTAGGCAGGATTGCTCATTGGGATGCCCATTTTAATTCTGAAAAATGTTTCAAGCAGTTATTCTAGAACTGGGATTATGGAGTAAGAAGCCCGTTTCACTGAATTTCTTTGGATAGTTCGAATCTTCCCAATTCTTAAGCAATTTCTTGAAGTTTTAAATTGCTTTGAAAAACTTGGCAATGTTATAATCTTTGAGATTTTCCTATTTCTAATGATGTTAGCACTGATGAATGAAAAATATGAAATAATTTTGAGATATATAATTCCTAGAAATACCACTAGACTATTTCCTTTTATAATTTGTAACACAGCCAGTAGAACTGTAGGATATTTTGGGCAAAGTCCTAGAAAATGCCTTATTTGTGATAAATAAGCTAGTAGTTGAAGAATGTATTGGAGTTGCTTTTTTCAACTGGATATATGAGTTGATAGAGTAATTTCAAATTTTATATGCATAGTATTCTGCTCAAGCTCATTAAATCATTCGACTGTATATGTTTTCTCTTAGCACTCCTTAGGACATGAAAAGAGATTCTAAGACATTAGAAGAGAAATAGATTAGCATAGCTGAGTATTAATGTGGGAATTTCAATAGATGAAAGTCATATTTAAAACCTGGCCTCTTTAATTATTTATACCTAATGGATGTCTCGGTTTGTTCAGTAGAAAGGATACTGCTAATTTAAATTCCCATGAATTACTGCCTCAAAGTGCACTTACAAATATTCTCTGTCCTAGACCCCCAAATTATGGGAAAGGAGATAAAACAGCTGTTACTGCTGTTGTGTCAAGCAACATTTATTTGGCTAGACAGCTTTTTTTCATACTAGTTACAATAATATGTGTTTCAAAAATACAGATTAGACACAGTGATAAATCTGGATCCCTTCAGTGAGCCTGAGTGTCTGCATTCAATTACAGCTGCCTTAAAATACAGTGGTGGATTCCTGCTTGTACCACACTGGCTGAGTCCCAAATTAGTTTAACAATTACTGTCCCCAAAACACCGAGCTTGGTTCAGAGCTGGAATGTGAGACCTCAGAATACTCAACCAGGGTCAACAGATATCTCTTGACACCCATCAAAGGCCTTTGTCACTTCTCATGTTGCCTTCTTTTTAAAGGTCTCAGTCTATGAGATACTCTGTTTTAACTAGCCTTATTTCTTCCATTTGTTTTTACTTTGATGAATGCGTGCTGCTGCCTTGCATTGGTCTACGTGTCTGGAAGACTCTTTTCTTCACCACTTTCCCATGGAAGCTCTAAGCAGCTCTGTCCTTTGTCTCCTTTACTTGTTCCTAGTGTCAAAATAATCTGCACGTTATTAAACTAACTTTCCTGAGTCACCCTAGACTCCTTTCTTCTGTAAAGACGAAAATCTCAAGATATCTCTCTGGATATTTTGGAATTAAGCAATCAATTCAAGTTCAGTATGGTTAAAGACAACTCGAGCCTTTCCTTCCAAACCTTCCTCCCATTTCCTTTCTCTCAGCAGACAACATCTCCATGCTTTCTGCCACTAAGCACTGATCTCTCCCTAGGTCCCCACATGCAGATAGTCTGGATACTGTACATTGATTCTGTACATAATAACTTTAAGATAGTATGTTTTCTGTCTATCCATGGCTAAAACTCTCATATAAACTTTATTTTGGGTCTGAACTATAAAATTCCTTTTCTCTGAACTTGATAGATTCAGTATGATACTTCTGTTATCTGCTCGGGATTTTTTTATTATCTACAACATAAGGTGCTAATTTTTAATGTCCTTTTCAGCTTAACAACAGCCTCTTCTTATCTCTCATTTGCTACCAAAGTGTCCATTATATTACAAAAAATCCATGATGATCAATTTGGCGCTTTTGTTTTAAATGATACTTTTGCCAAAAATGCTGATCAGTAGTTGTTATTTTTATTTAGTTCTCAGCATCCTTCTGCTTGTCTGTCCCAGGCATTTGCGTGTTTGTCTGATTTGCTTAGAGTGTAAGATGTTTCTGGCCAGGATGCCCTCATTTTACTCTGTGTTTATAGTACAGTGTGAGTATGACCCTTGACCAAGGTTCCTACAAGCTATGGTAAAACAAGTTGTAACAGATGGGTTTCCCCATTCTTCACGTCTTTTTTTTTTTTGGTCCCTACTGTCACTGGCTACAGAGTAGAGGGATCAGATTCTTTTCTGTAACACCACATGCTGGTTGACACTAGAGGAATGAACTTCTGAAAAATTAAATGTCATAACTAAGTGCTTACAGGAACTGAGATTTCTGAAGCTGTAAACAAAAACAAGCATTACATGAGAAAGATACATTTTCCTGGAGATCTCTCTCAGTTGATGTTTTACATCTTACTTTTCTTTGGGGTAGAAGAACAAACCACAATAAAATAACACCCATGCCCTCACTCAATTCCCTCCAACTCTTTCAGCATTTAGTCCTCTCTTTTGTGTATTTCCCACCATTTTCTGTCTCCTTAACTTGTCTCTTCCCATTTTCATTGGGGTTCTTAGGACAAGTTCCAATTTTAGCATTGTTTTTCCAACATTATTTTTCTCCAATAAAATTCTTCCCTGTAGTCAGACCATTCATTTCAACAGAATATTGAAATTTATTTCAATCTTCCACAGTAAGAAGGTTTTGGAACAGCAGCCACTTAAAAAAAAACAAACAGCAAAGTAAATACAATCAGGGAACAAATCTAATATGAATATATCTGAAGCTTACAAAGTTGAGATTGATTTGCTGCTTAGTCTAACTACTTCTTCTAATTGCAGTATCCGTACATGATATTCCCTTTGTTCACTTGTAGCTTTTTGCAGGCACCATATAGACATTTCTGTATCTTCTCCAATATTTTTAATAGTTTCCAGTGGCTATTCACAGACTAGGCAAGAGCTTCATTTTGAGCCAAATAGTGTCTGTTCTGCTTTCCAACCTATATGTTATTTTCTAACATAGTTGGATGTCATAGCTTCTTTGGTTGTACTTTCTGCTATCCTGTTTTGTCTGCCTTGTCTATATGCTATTCTTATAACCTTCAGAGAATGTTTTTTGGGCCACATCCAAGGCTGTATTTGTTCAGGTGAACTTCAGGAAATTTCAGGGTAAAATAATCCTTCATTCTAACAGTCCGTGGAGAATTTAAATAGATCAATCAAAATGATGTCAGGTATTACTATCTGGGGTTATAAGTAAACCAATGTTTAGGGAGGAAAACTGTCTAAACAAATGAAGGCCTATGAAGTTAATACTTGGGATGATCTATGAGCAAGAGGAAAAAACATTATATCATCTTTTCCATCTCATATATTACTTAATCCAAATTGTGCTTGTTTGACGTCTCCGTTTCCTGTTTGGATAATCCATATGTGCTAAGTTCTGGTGATGAGTTATTTGTTTGTGCAGTTGGATTTCAGATAATCAAAATAAAAATGTTTAGAGCTGCGCATCAAAGCCAATATCATAATTAGTTAGCATTAAAAACTCACTACTTTGATAGACGGAAATAACAAGTTCCTCACACCAACTCCAAATAAATAAGCATTTCAAATTAAGAAAATTATATGCTCTGCTTAGATCTGTCTGGGTCCCAATCCTTGGCCTTCAGGGCCAAATCAGGGGATTTCAGAGTAATGCTTCCTACCTCCTAGTAAAAACTGCCAGCTCGTGACTCTTTTTCTAACCCGCATACTCATTCAGCCCCACAACCTGATGCACTGAGTTTCTGCATCCAGGGTAGTGTGGTAAAAAGTATCTGTAACAATCTGTGCTGAGGACCAGGCAGCACCTGATGGGGTTGGAATACCCAATAGCCCAAATTAAAATGTTCTAAGCCATGGCTGCCCTTTATATTACATGCAATACTGTGAGTCTGTAATCAGTTTCTTAAAAATTTTATCACAGTGTTCTGTGGGTTATCATTTTCTTATTATCCGGTGTTATCAATCCCATTAGTAATTACTTTATCCAGTGGCTAAGGGTGCACAAAAACACTAACTGATAGCACGACTGTGTATCTGTTCCTGCATAACTGTTCCTGCTGTGTCTTTTTAAACAGCAAACAATTTTTAAACAATTAATGGAGGAGGAAGAAGAGGGTGCCGCTGCCACTGTATCCACCACCACAACTATCACAACATCATTCTTTATCCCGTCTGTTAATTGCAGTGAGACTTATATGTGATTTGGACACACAAGGGTGTCTATGTTTAGAAGCAAACTTTATAAATGAATATACCAGGGATGCATTAATAATTATTTCATTTCATTCTAGGTAAGCTTTATTAAATCAATAGGCACTTCACTTTATCGTTTTAGGAATTAGTAGATGATCAGTGAGAAAACTGATCTTTGCTACAAGAATATTTGCAATGCAGGTTTTATACTTTTTAGTTTCATGTTATTGATGGTGATAGTTCTAACACATCCTTTTGAAATGGCATGGGGCATTTATCTGTTTCGGAAAACACTGATCCAAAAGTAGCAGAGCCATCTATTATGGAGACTAGCTCAAAGTGCACTAAAAAACGGAATGCAAAAGGTCTCATAGCTTTTTGAAAATTAATACGTCTATTGCGTTAATTTTGTATTATCAAGTAACATTGTGACTACTCTATTTGTGTGAAGTCTCTAGGGTTAAAATATTCTTTAAAGAGATGTTTATTTTTGAACAGGCCTATTGAGTTGTCTCCTATTGTATGTTAAAGTAGCTGCTCTTGGAGGTCACAGAGAGTTCAGCTTTACAAAGACACCCTTATTTTGTAGAAAATGAATTTTCAGAGACTTTAATGGGAATAAACAAAAATGTCTCTAATAAAACTTTTTTAGAATGCTTCATCTGATGACTTGTCCAGAAAGAAGGGGGAAAAGTAACGTAAGGATACAAGTTTGGACAATAATCATACATGAAAGCATGTGCTCTCTTTTCAGTAAGTGTGGATAGCTGAGTATGTTTTTAATGTTTCTGCCACAGGAACGTAATTCTTGGGGTTTTGTGCTTGTTTCTTCCTCCTAAACGTACATACTTAGAAAAACATTAACTGACTTTTGGTTTTCTGAGCAGCAGACACTAATTAAAAAGGCACAGATCCAGCAACTGGACCCAGTCAGTTGGAGTCTGACTTTGCACAGTTGAAGACTTTGGAGTCCCAAGCAGTCAGCAGGGCCAGCCTGCATTGATCCCTCTGTATCATCAGAGTAAAAGAGCAATTCAGCCCCAAATCATGGCTTCAAGTAAATGCAGTGTTTGTGAGAGATACCATTCTGATAGCTGTGAAAAGAGAACTCCTTACTTTTTCCCAGGAGGAGAAAAGCTTTAGCTGCAGCAAATCAAGATTTGCACTAGTGTAGCACTTCATTTATGTCTCTGAGATACCCAGAGTGATTTATTTTATTGACCCACTTAGCAGCTGGTTTTATCTATTGCAACAGCCAGTTCCAATCTAGCAAGTGAAGCTGACATTGAGAAAAGCTGTATGAAGTTAGACACCTGTCATACACTTGCAATGATCAGCGTATTACATGAGGGCACAACAGCAGGGAATAGCAGAGGCATGCGGAGACATGTCCGAGCCTAAACCATGATTTTCTCTGCAGATGCTTTAAATGAGTACTGCCGCTAGTAGATTCAAATGTGCTTAGCATTAGACATCTTAAGACACTTTAAAAATTACAAAGTTCTTGAAAAGCCTGAGTCATCAGAGTGCTGCTTTGAAACTGGAAGAGTGTTAACTGGGATTTTAAAGGGACACTGGTGGGAAATTATTTGTTCTGAGGAGAACAGGTTCGAAAACAGAAGCTTTGCAGACAATTCGTGAGACACTTTCTTGCCATGTAAATTGTCTAAGTATTAACTGCATTTTTTCAGAAGGTCTAGACTAAGAGGAATGTTTGGAAACGGGGAGGGGGGGAGACGGGGAGGGGAGTTGGTATTTACCATCGCCACTTTGCATTCAATGCATCCTCCACGACCGGTTCCGATGGGCCAGATTAACTGTGACGAGAAGTGCGACCGTTAATACCGGGCCCGACAGACACTTCATACCGGGCCTGACACTGCCCGTCGTGCAGGCCGGTGCCAGTTCTTAGCCGGGCCTGTCGGAGGAGGCAGACGACGGACCGCTGCTTGCCTAAACCGCCGGGACGGCGGGTCAGCGTTTGTTTGGACTGTTTCCAGAGACTCTCCCGCTTGGCCAGCCCGCGGGGAGGGCTGCGACACTGACCCGGGGGCACACCGGGCCGCCCGCGGCCGAGGTGCTGGGTGCCCGCCCCGCCGCAGCGGCTGCCGCCAGGGCCCAGAGCCGGCCGGGCGGGGCCTCCCTCCCCTCGCTCGGCTCCCGCCCGGCCCCGCTCCGGACGCCCCCCTCCCCGGGCGCGGGCACCTCATCGCGGCCGGCGGTGTGGCAGCAGGGGACGCCCGTGTGAGGGGGCCGGTCCTGGGCAGGGCAGGGTAGGGCAGGGCGGCCGCGTCCCGCCCCTCGCCGCGGCTCCCTCCCTCCGGCTGGGGGCGGCCGGGTCGGCGCTCGCCGGGATCCCATTCCTCCTCCCTCGGTGCATGGTCGAGGCGGGAGCGGGGGGAGGGCGAGCCCGGCGGGGCGCGGGCCGGAGGCGGCGGGAACGGAGCCCCAGCGCGGAGGAGCCGCCGCCGCTGCTGCTGCTGCCCGGCGGAGGTGAGGCGGGGGCGCCGCTGAACTTGTGAGGGAGAGAGGGGGGACGGGGACCGCTGGGCGCGTTTCCATTCATTGCTCTTGCGGCGGCCGGGCTGCAGCTCCCCTCAGACCGGGACTGTAGCCTCAGGACTTCAGGACAGGCCGGGAAACCGCCGGGGGGGGACGGGGCACGGCGCCGAGGTAACGGCGGGGACGGGGCTGTGGCGCCGGCGAGAGCCGCCCGGCGTCCGCCGAGGAAGCGGCGGGGCGGGAGGGCACCCGCTCGCCCCTTCCCCGCGGGTCGGCGGGGCGTCCGGAGCCGCCGGGCTGCCTTCCTCCCTACTGCCCTCCCTCCGGCGCGGAGGTGCCGCCGAGCAGCCAGCCCCGGCAGGACGCGGCTCCCGCCGCCGGGCAGCGGGCCGGTGGCGGCGGCGGCGGCGGCGGGACGGCGTGCCCCGCGCACACGTACGCAGCACTGAGCGGTCGCGGTTGCTGTCGGGGTGTCGGTCGCCGCGGGGAGGGCGGCGGGGGCTCCTGTTCCGTTTCTGCGGGAAGCGCCGTGAGGAGCGGGGCGGGGACGGGGGCACCCGAGGCGGGCGGAACGGCGGGGGTGCCGCCCGCCGGGGGGAATCCCTCGGCGGCTTCGTGCAGGAGCGGGATGAGGGGAAGGAGCGGGAGCCGGGCTGCCCCCAGACAGGCCTGCACCCACCGGCCACGGCACCTGCGGCCTCTCCTGTGGGGGGACGGGCGAGGGCCGCTCGTCTGCTCGGCGAGCTGCCTGGGGGAGCGAGGGTTCAAAGCTCACCTTGGCGCCTGCCAACCTCCGCCCTGTTCTTCCTTCCCCTCGCCTGTCGGGGCTCGGGTCTTGGGGGTGTGGGGAGTGAGGGTATTTTGTTTCTTAGGGCCCTTCAGGAAAGGGCAAGAAGTAGATGGCACAAGTTACTAGTGAAGGTTTGTTGGTAGTTCAGGCATCGCTCCAAAGGAACTTGGTAACACACCGCTGAGATTGGATCCCATAATTCAGAAGTTGCGGGTGCGTTGGAGCAATGTCAAGTAAAACAACACGGGCTGGCAGTGCTGTGTCCCCGCAAGTGCGCGTGCTGCCAGTACCTGGTGGCAGAGCCGGCTGGGTTGCTCCATCGCAGTAAGTTTACAGCAAGCCAGAAGTAAGGAGACGAGACGCTGCGAGTGTGTGCATCCTGATGAGAGATGTGTTATTAGGAATAACTGAAAACAATTTAAAAGCTCTAGCTGACCTCATCTAAAAGAAAATATTATATATGTTAATTAAAAGGTTTGGCTTTCTCGGGGAAAGATCCCTAGGCACCATTATAGATACCTTAATGAAAATGTCTGCTCAGTCCCAGTCCTGCAGTGGGAGGGTTCTGGCTGCGCAAGCTCACACGTGCAAGGAGCCCCATTGTTTTTGGGGGGCTTGCTTTGGTCACAGAAACCTTATAGAGCTGTAAGTCATCGAGGCCTAAATATATGCTGTGCACAAAGAGTGGCTTATTAGAAAGTGTCAGTGACACTAAAATCAATGTTCCAGTTTATTTTTCTGAATAAAACATGCTACAAAAATAGAATCCAAATTAATCTCTGGTGCTTTCTTGAGTATTTTCTCCATGTCCACCCATTGTTATATGCAGGATATAGACAGACCATCAGCCTGCTCTGTTAGGGCAGTTGTTAAATGAGAGGGTTTTATCTGAAACACAGTTTCATGGGACCATTCCTCAGTTTTCATTGCAAATGCTAGTTACAGCCACTCCAGGCTTAATCACATCGCTGCTTTCTTCACAAATTTTCTCTGCCTGGGTCATGAAGTGGGTTTAATCAGTATGTAGGAAATTGCCCACTTTATCTTTTTTTTTTAGTTAATCATCTGTTTTTATTAAGCATTCTGGGAAATGCTTGTGTGATGATGTACCCGCATGTCAGGCAAGTAGCACTAGTGTGTCATTTGCTTTTAAGAGTATAAATCACTGGGACTGGACACAGCATTTCTGTATAAGAATGTTATAGTCCTTTTTTTTACCTATTTAATCAAAGCATATTCCTCCACATCTTCTAAGTCACTCTTGATTGTGCTGGGCTGGTAAGTTTGGATCAGGAATACCGCCGGCAAAGACTGAAAGGAAGCCAGTAATTGCCGTGATCCTTTTTCGTGTTCTAGCCTGTAGCTGTGAAAATTGCTTGTGATGTTCTGTAATACAGTAGGACAATGACATATTAAGTGCTATATGCTATTGTGTCAGCAGAACCTGGTTGGGCTGCAGGTGACCATATAGCTGGCACCAGGCAAGAAATCCAATGTTTGTTTTGCATACGGTGTAGACATTACTGTTAAAATAATAATTACATGAAAAGGAGGATTCATTATTTTTCTGAGTGATGTGAAAACCACACTTATTATTCATCAAAATTTGTATTTCCAGAAGCTTCTCCTTTGTTAGACATTCAGTACCAGTTGGATGGCTTCCCAGTAGAAGAGAAACAGTGGTTGTGACGAGGGCATGTGTCGAACACAGGATGGCAGCTCCTAGCTGATGTAAGATTCCTGGTTATCCACTGTAGGCAACAACCAGTTTCTAGGAATTTCACCCTCAGCATCTTAAAGCCAGTTTGTTACAAGAGGAAAAGAAAAGAGTTTCTTCACATAGGAATAGTCCCTACTGAAGCAGCTGGGCTTGCCCCTCACCAGGCAACAGTCCCAGAGCTGTTTGGTGATGCTTGGAGAGGGGTGAGGATGGCTGCTCTGCTGTCCCTAACTGTCCTCACTTCCTATGCACATGTGTGTGTTCGTGCACAGGCACAAGCTTACACAGCTCCTCTTCTTGGCTGACCCTTCACACCATCCAGCCTGCAGGGAGGAGAGGAAAGATCAACTTCTGAACTGCTGGTGGCTTTTGGCAATGACAGAAGCCGTTTTGTATCCCCATTCCTTCCTTCCCCATGAACAGCGGCTTTCTGTGTCTTCCCATTTGCTGCTTTCCTCTCTGTTTTCGGTGCCTCCCCTCCCCCACAACTAGTTCCCATTTCTCTGCTTTCTGCCTAGAGGATAAATCATTTGGGGTGTCAACATTTTGAACTCATGTGGGAACAAGGGCAAAGGTGGTCAGCAGCTGGAAGGTGTTGCTGGCTCTCAGAGCCCTTTCTTTGATGCAGAGACAATTGCTGATGCGATTATAGTTGACAAGTCTGTTAAAATGATGCCAGAGACTTTTGCTTAGGTTATTGCTCACTTCTGGTTTTCCTGCTTTCACAAAAATTGACAGGATTCTCCTGGGTCATGGTGCCTAAAATCTGCCCTGGAAATGTGGAACTAAAAGGCTGTGTTCTTCCACATTCATCATCCTACATACAAATTAATTGGAATTAAGCTGAATGGAGGGCCTTGTAAAGCCCAGATAAAAAACTAGTGTTATTATCACCTGTCTTTTAAAATTGCTGGGGAGGTATGGTCAGATACTCTGAAAGCTGTGTAAACAACAGTTCTATTATTTTATTTTTAAACAGCCTTCTAAGTAAAGGAAATAGTTTCAGTCATTTTCATGTTATATTATTGAAACTAGTTAATGCATTTTTGAAAATTTTTTACTGCTGATCTGAGGTCTTAAATTTTTTTAATTACCTTTGTTTCTCCCTATGTTTAGACTTTAAGAGGTCAAACATAAACCATGGATAAGCATTTCAACCCCAGTTATTTAGAGAATAATCAATCTTCCTAGAAGTATTTTCCTAGAAGATAATTTTGTGGAAGGTAATTCCAAAGAAAACAAAATCCACAATGAAAAAAAAATTAAATTATGAATTTACTGCAAAAGCAAGCAAATGACTGCAAATGTGCCCGATCTATGTGAGTGGATCAGGAATATATCTGAAATTCTGAACTCGGGGAATACATGTAGCAATTGGGCACTTACCTTTTCCATGACTGAGCACAAATAAATCACAGCAGAAAACATTTAGAGACTGTTGTGCTGGTCACACAATCAATAGGATCCAATTTCTGATTCAGTATATGTAACTAAAAAGAAAAGAACAAAAAAATCACAGTCTGTTGCTAAAGATTAATTTCTCCAGTTTCCCTTGTCTTCTGGCCCTTATAGTCATACTATCTTTTTCAGCTTGGAGCTGTATAGTAAAGTTAGATATGAGCTTTTCAAAGGAGAATGCAGAATGTTTTAGCTGTAGCTGCATGAACAGAGTGCTACAGTGATATTTGTTCCTTAAAACATTTCTTATTTATATTGGTTTAAATGTTGTTGGTTGGGGTTTTCTTTGAGGGTTTCTTTGAGGCCCATGGTGAAAGCATGGAAACTAAATGATAAACCATGAAAATGAAATACTATAGAAAGAGGGAAAAAATGTCTTGGAGAAGGTGTTGTATTGTGTTGCAGCCAGTGAGAGAACTATAATACATGAACCCAGACACATAAGGAAGCCTTACTTCAAGCTGATTTTCAGATCTCTTCATTTTCACCTTTATACAGCTTCTAGTGCTTAGAAAGGATTAATGAAGCAATATTGCTGAGGCTGCTGTACAGCCTCCTTTGTCATTGGTGTCAATGCTCCATTTCAAATTACTTTGTCTTAATACTGTCTTATTAACTTAAAGACTGTGGAGTTGTTGTTAGATTTGTGTTTTATACATAGTATCTAACATCTTACTGGTGAAAAGATCTTGGGTTTGAATTAGCTTTAGAGTTCACTAATTGACCTTCTTATTTGCTAACACCTGACATTGCATACGTTGTATGTATTCTCATGCATCGTTTGTGATGATTCACCAATAACAGTATTAATGCTGTCACTCTGTTCCAGATGAGTAAGTTTTGTAGATAAAATTATATAATAGGCTTTAATAGTACAATTTATTTTAAAGTTTGACTGTAGGTTGTTGGCCTTTTCATCTTGCAGGTTTCTTTTTAATCCCAAGTAGAGTCTTATGTTACAGTGCTCTAGGAAAAAATCTTGTAATTTTACTGCTAATAGAAATGGTCAACATGATAATTGTAGCAATTATAACCTGGGCCTGGTTTGAACTGAATGCTGCACTGGTTTATTAAGAGCCATACAGTTTTTAAACCAGCTTTGTTCAAGCAGTGCCGCTTCTTGGAATGGCTGAGACTTTGGGTAGTTGTGACAGAACTTTCTTGGTTCAACTTCTGGGCACAATCCCTTAAACTTGTTTGGGAAGGATCACCTGTGATGTGGGAGGATAAATTCAGTCTCTGTGTTTGATCTTCTGTTGAGATTGCAGACAGGGTGCCAGTTGGTGCCATCTGTGTTTATAGATTTTGCAATAGTATTCACCGGGAGATTATCTGAAAGCCAAATCAGTTTACATAGGTCAGTGAATTGCAGCTTGCAGGGCTTATGTCTGGGATCATTGTAAACAGGTTTTTCAGAGTTTTCATTGAACTTTCATTTGTCAAAACCTGACCTCATCACTAAAGCACGTGATGGTGCTAATGCACCAGTTTTAATACGCTGGCAAATGCATTTGAGAGAAACTTTATTTTAATGGTTATGTACTCTTGTTTTGTCTCTTAGCATGTGTGTGTATTGCTTTGATATGTTCTGTGCAAACAGTAATTTTGTGGAGGGAAAGCTGTAACAAAAAAATATTTTCATATATAGGAGTGGTGTTTTTTTTTTTCCTTAAATAAGTGATATATATCCAGTGCAGTAAATATTGTCACTGTTCCTGCAGTAAGGTACTGAGAGAAAAAAAAGAGAAGGTGCTGCAGATAAGAGTAGTTTGTCAGATGTCTGGAGTTTATTAAAGCAAGATCTGTACAGAATTTCTGAAGTGACTTCTTTGTTTGCAAAGAATGGCAGCATCTTTCTGCACAACTATGTAGTACTGATGAATAGTACGTATTGAGTTGTGCTTGTAATACAAATGGTGGAGGGTTACTCATGCAAATACTATAGCTCTCTTAGCCTTCTATGGAACTCACTTATTTCACAAAATAAGGCAGTAAGTATACGTGGTCATCGTAACAATTTTAGCAATTGTAACTCTGTTTTAGAACAGACACCTGATAAAACCTGAGCATCATTCTGCACAGGCAAGTCTGAATATTTTAAAGTTTACAAGAAAATTTCAAGTATGAGTTCTAGTCTAAATATGGTAATGTATTCTTTTATAGCTTTCACATGTTGAGATTAGTTGCACATATGTTAATTTTAAATTCAGTCATATTTGTTGATTCGTTTTGTTACCAAAAAAGCAGGTCAAGGAAACTCTCTTAAGACTTGATTTTGGAGTTTTAGAAAGAAGGCATTCTTTATTGCAGTGCTGGGTGCACAGGGGATCGCTCCACCTATTGTGCGCACCGTTACCTACAACAAGCAGAAATATATGTTATGCCAGTCATACATATTCATATTATCATTTACATAGTGTCCACCCTTTGGTCATGCACAGTGTGGGTCATCTCTTTCTCCTAGTTAACTGGCCTTGGCAATTTTTAATTACAAAAACTCAGCAGAACTCAAAGCTTATCATCAAGGCCCAAGGCTTCTTGTCTCTTGATGCACATCAGGCCCGAGGTCTCCTGTCTGTTGGCACCTCCAACACATACCAATGACAAAGCTCAAAGTTTTTCTTATCTAATTAGTACATACCAAAATTTTGAAGTTTTCAAGCAAGCAAAAGTTTGTTAGTATAGCGATACAGTAAAATTTTTATTCTCCTGCCGTTGTTCAAGGCATCAGTTTCTTTGCTTTCAGAAGATTGTTTTAATTTAGGAGCTCAACATTAAGTGGTGGGCCAAGTTTGGCAGGATAATGAAATTATAGTTTTATGCTCAATAGAAAGTTTCACGCAATGTTATGTCTCTCTCTCTCTGCATTGATTTTTCTCAGGACAGTGTTGCTCTGGTATGGTTTACCTTTCAAGAGTTAACAAAGATCTCATTTTTCTCTCTGTTTTAGGTTTTCTTTAAGCTACTAATGGACATAGTACATGACAGCTGGCGTGCAAGATTTTCCACAGACTGCCCAGCTGATAGCTCTGCTGAGATGCTAGATAATTTAGCAGAGGTATCCAGTTTGCAGAAATGTGCATGAGGTTTGTGTTGCGCATACATGTTTATTCAGTCATTAGTCATGATCATGACTGCATAAAATCAGTGTAATTACCTTCAACCAATCTTTATATCTAAGTGACCCAGACCACATTCCATGACAGCCCTGACAGCTTGAATTAGAGCTTGCCTTTCATCGCAGCCAAATTTGGAGTACAGAAATAGCCAGCCTTTCCTGAGCTTGCTCAGTGCAAGAATGGGACGTATTAACATGAAAGAGTGAGAGTCCAGTCTAAAACAGAGCCTTAGGAATGTTCTAATTCACTGGTGCTTGACCAGCCCATATCAGCAGAGTTTACGTAGTTTTTAAGTTGCATATTGCATGCTTTGCACAGTAGATGTGCAATCTGTTGCTTTCAGCGTGCATCAGGAGTGTCGCACATGCATCTATGCACTCTACTCTGCATATTACGCATCTGCTTCCAAGCCACATTTAAAGAATGTCTGGGAAGGTCAGAGAAGAGAAGTCCACACTTTCAGCACAATTTCTCCAGCTCTTGGCTGCTAGTCTTCCTTTCTTTCTACAGGCTTCTTGTAGCTGGGCAGGGAAAGTGTCTGAATGAATACTTGATGCGCGAGCACGTTGTTTGTAACCTCATTTTTTCCAAGGCAGCCCTGTACAACCTGCCCCCCCCTTTTTTTTTTTCTTTCTGTTAAATCGCTGAAAAGAATTTGTTTGCCTAAGGTCCCAAGGAAAAGATCATAAAAAGGCAAGACTGGAAGAGGCCTTATGAAGTCATCTAGTCCATTCATCTGCCTCAGGTTAGGATGATCCGTGTCTGTCATTAGTGCCTTGTTCTAAGGAACACAACAGTCTCCCTTACATCATCATGCTATGAGAAAATTTTCTTTTCATGTTATCCAGTTCACACCTTTCTTGTTGCAGTTTAACACCATAGCTGTTCATCCTGCATCTGTCTTGGACAAAGTAAATAATTGTTTTTCTTCTTACAAAGACTTTTATTATGTTTCTTCTTAACTGTCATAGCCTGCTATTTCTTTAAGCTCAGTTCCTTGACTTCACAGGTGCTCTTTTCTGTACATCAGTTATTTCAGTTGCTTATCTTTGGCTTATTGTCCATTATTTCACATCTATTTTGTTCTGTCCAAGTCTGTATTCCACTTGAGGTTTTAATGATTTTGAATAAAATGGAATGGGATCCTCTTTATACTTACTGTCACGTTGTGGGTCTCTTTTGCAGCACTGTGACTCTTTTTCATGGTCAGGCAGTGATCCACCAGATCCTTATCCAAGGACACATGTTCTAAGACATTGTTCTTAATGGTTGTTTTATAGCTGGTTATTTTGCCTAACTGTAGCATCTTGCACATGTTCTTGCTGAAGATGACATTGTTTTTTCAGGTCATTCCTCTGGTTCGTCATTTTGAATTCTCATCTTTTCCTCCAATAAACTTGCTACATTTTCTAGATGAACATGGTCTGGTAATAGAATAGCTTACTTTATCACATCATACAGATCCTGAAAATACTGAAATGAATATTCTTTGGGAATCTTACCTAAAAAAAGGGAAGAAATTTTTAACTAAGTCTACTTTTTCTGCTTGTAATGATTATTTTCAGGGAAGGAAATGCAGAGGAGAGAAATTTTAGGACAAAGTATTTTCCTTGTAGTGCAGGTGATTTAAATTAGCCACGTTTATTGAATGATCTGTGGAAAGAAAAATTCACCAGACTCCTGGTAGTCCTGTGGACTGGGGAAAGCAATTCATGGTGATTGTAATGCTCAGAGGGAAACCTCCTTTCTACTCAAGTCTTTCCATTAATTTACAGGTGATGGAGGTAAATATTTCCACAAGAAACTGCTGGCCTCCATCCTTGTCTATTTATGTAATATTGATGCTAGTTCACTGTATAATCAAAGCCTGTTGAAAAATGCGCTTTCAGGGGTAGCAGCCATAGTCAAAAAAGTACAAGTTGTGTGTGAAAGAGGAAAACAGAAGGGTCAAACTCTGGCAGAATTACATGTCCATAAGAAGGCAAGTTAGAAAAGTATTTGAGAAATAAGTCGAGGAGCAGGAAGTCTGCTACAGAGAGTCTGTAGGGCCAACAGATTACTGGGGAATAAAAAGAACATTGAGGGAAGGTAAAACCATAGTAGAAAGACTAAGTGCGTATTTTGCTTTTTCTGTTCACTGCAAGGACAATCAGAGATGCATAACACCTTCCATACAAAGAAGAGTTAAGCTGGCAAGAAGAGACAACTGAGGATGCGGTGATAGTTTTATAAAAACATGAACAGCGTGGCAAGGGTGATAAGGATCAATTGTTTGTTGTCTCTCCCAGTACAAGAACTAAAGAGCATGGAAATGAAACTAGCAGGTGTTGGGTTCAAAAAAGCAAAAAGAGTACTTTTGTTTCATGCACATATCATTAAGTTGTGTAACTCCACAGGATATGATGGATACTGAAAACTTGTACTGATTCAAAGGGAGACTGGTCGAAATGAATGGAAGAAAAAGTCTGTAGGGGATTATTAAATACATAAGCATGACCTCTGGCTTTGAAAGTCCCTGAGCTGCAAATTATTGGAGGCTGGAGAGTATTTGGGGAAAGTATGACTAAACGCTTACACTATTCTTATCCTCTTCCCCAGACATCTGCTTTTGGCTGCTTTTGGAGATGGGGGTACTGGGTAGAAGACTTAAACTGGCATAATTTTAGATTTGTCTTCTTAAATTGTAAAAACTCAAGACATGTTTTTCTGTAAGTTAGCAGCTCAGGGTAGCATCTGCAAATCTTGTACTTTGCAGATCGAAAGCCTCCTATTCATTTTCCTTATAATTTAAGACAGAAGTATATTTTTAACAAAACACAAAAATTAACCATGAACATTTGTCTGTCTCCTGCCAGTTGGCGTCAACTACAAATTATGTTTCATTTCAGTCATGCTAAACTGCCAGATGAGATAATACATATTGTCTCATTTAGGCAATCTGAGCAGCTATGTCTGTAATCCTAACTTGGTTTTCTGATTTATTTTCTCCTATGCATGTGTGAAATTGTATTTAATGTGGAAGTTTTTAGTTTCTCTACCCTTCTCTCTTCTACTGTAGATACGTTTTAACTGCTGACATGAACACAAAGTATGCGAGATTCCCTGCAGAGTTAGAGAAAAGACTGAAAGCTCTTAGATCTCGGATGGGGATAGCGCAGTATAGAGGGAGGAGGATGCTGTGTTACTGTTCTACAGACACTGATTTACTGGATTGATTTAGAGTGTTGATTCAGTGGTACGTCTTTAGGGCACTCGCCAGCAGATCAAAAACCCATAACCACACTTATGCAAACATCTCATGTAAACATACCTCGTCAGCCCCAATTTTAATGTTAACTTTGTACTAGTAGGTTTTCTGCTCTGTCAGATATTGTTTATCTCTCTATGACTCTGGCAATGCCAGACCAGGTATTGTTCGTTCTCCATCAGCTGACTTGAAATCGGTATGAATGCAGCATCCTGTGCTCTGGCAAACTCGACAGAAATGTGATTGTGTCTGCACCTGCTCGGGGGTAAATTTGTATTGCATGGTGATCATACCAGATGGTAATGTACCAGATGGTAATCTGGCATTAATGAAGACACAGCCATGTGTTGCACATGCATTCTTTACTTTTCTGTCATGTATTAATATATTTAACACAATTTCGCTGAGTTTTCCAAAGTGGCTATGGGGGTTAAATTAACAATGCCGTTCACTCCAGACTGCATCTGCAGGCATCTTCATGTCTTACCACCTAAATGTTTCCTCTGTTCTTGTAACACCAAATAAACAATTTTATCCTTTTCTCTGTGGTCTGAGGCATGAGGGAAAGTAAATTTGCCTGGAGGTGGAAAGCCGGTGCCGTGATTTTACTGCCATAGAGGATTTTTTTGTACCAGGTATTAGACCGTTCTGTGTTACCGGTGGTTGAGTTCCCAGGTTACCTGGTGGTGCTGTAGTGGAGGCTGGGTTAAAGAGGCGAGGATCATGCAGGTATTAGGAAATTTGTTCCGGAGCCTTTGTAGTCTGTTCCCATGCCTGGTGCTGAAGTAGACTGGTCATACAGAAACTCTGTACAGTTTACTTCATATACTGAAGTGGGCTTTATTGAAGTATGTGGGTTTGGAGGTGGGGAAGGAAAGGCAGCATTTGGGTTTGTGTAGGTGAGACTATTGAAGTTTGTTGTAAATAACTGTGAGTGCCGTTTTGTTATTGTTGGGTTGTTTGTATATAGTAGCAACTTTGATCTCTGCACACTGAATGAATGTTAATTAATGTTATATGGCAAAGTTGTTTTGTGACTACCTTAAGAATAAACTGTAGGGAAACACAGAAGTATTCTCATGTTCAAATATCATCATCTGTTACCTGCAAATATTTGAACTGATGATGTATTTGCATATAGCAAATACAATTCTCTTCTCTGAAGGTTTGTTAAAGCTGTGCCAAATGCAATTAATCATAGTCAAGAGCATCACAGCTGGGTATTTTGGAATTGATAAAGGAAGATAAGTTTTCTGTTTAGACAGGAAAGTTGTGCAGCTCTTCTGTTGGACTAAAGCACCTCTCCTGTATGGACAGGGGAAGGTTCAGCTATGTCATTAACTGATTATACTGAGAAGTATGTCAGGTAACATGAAGCTACTGTTTAGATGCCTAACAGTCTGCCTTTTAGCTGAAGAACAGTGCAAGGTTCTTTGCCAGAGGATCAGGGAATACATCCAAGGTGCTCATAGTTCAGATACAATCTGTGAAAACAATCCAGAGAAAATATTTGTAATGGTTTTTCTCCATTTCACCTTTTGCTATTGAATTAGACTGCAAAAGAAAGAAAATAAAAATGGCCTTGTAGCGAGTTATTAATCAATCGATTGATCATTGACCTCAGATGTAGTACCTATGATAGTGATTCTTCTTCTAAGTTTTTATGTAACCAGATGTTGTGGTTTAACCCCACTGGCCACTAAGCACCACGCAGCTGCTCAGTCACTCCGAGAGAATCAAAAAAAAGTAAAACTCATGGGCTGAGATAAAGACAGTTTAATAGGACAGAAAGGAGGAAAATGATGATGATGATGATAATAATAGAATTAGAATATACAAAACAAGTGATGCTCATTGCAATTACTCACCGACTGATGCCCAGTTAGTTCCCAAGCAGTGATCCGCCTACCTTGGCCATCTGCCCCCAGTTTATGTACTAGGCATGACGTCACATGGTATGGAATACCCCGTTGGGCAGTTTGGGTCAGCTGTCCTGGCTGTGTCCCCTCCCAACTTCTTGTGCCCCTCCAGCCTTCTCGCTGGCTGGGCATGAGAAACTGAAAACACTACTTAGCAGCAACTAAAAACATCAGTGTGTTATCAACATTATGCTCATATGAAATCCAAAACATAACACTATACCAGCTACTAGAAAGAAAATTAATCCCAGCCAAAACCAGGACACCAGACCATAGTTTTTAGGAGAAAACTGTTAAACACTCTTTTGGACATTAGATTATGGATGGGAGATCATTAATTAAATGGTAATCCAAAGAAGCCTTTACTACCATCCTTTCCTCCTGCAATAATCATGGTTAAAATTTTGAGTGTGGCAATAATAATAAATAATTAATTTTATAATAATAATAACAAAAAATCAGCTGTCAAACTTGTCAGATGCTATTTTATTCTTCATTCTGTATTATATGATTCCTAAAGATGTCAGAAATTGTCTCAAATGCACAAGAAGTTCTAATGCTGTTATAAAAAAGAATTTAATAACCAATTAACAAATCTTCCATTTGAAGTTTTTCATTCTGAATCCTTGTCTATTGCCATAGAGTTCTCTGTCAAGGGACGGTCTACTTTTGCAGGCATTGATGTTTATTGCTTCACTTTCCATTCATGTTTGCTCTTGTGACTGAGTAGAATATATTATTCTATTGAGTACAATTTTTTTTTTCAGTGAGGATGAAGAGTTCAGATTTGCATCAAACAAGGCAGATAATTTGGAAAACAAATATGTCTCTTTCCAATGTACTTTCCTCTACTGGAAAGACTGAACAAAGACAAAAACTGATCAAAATCAGTGCTGTCATTACTCACTTGTGTTTTTCTGTATCTGATAATGTGAAAGGTTATTTATAAGCACTGGTTAATTAAAATCCAGTGCATCAGACCTGTGTCTGTCCGTCTGGGGTGAGACATCATGCATCAGCTGAGGGGAGCAGTAGATGTGTAGCCATCTTTGCAACCACACGTAATATACTCCATATTATCTTGTAAAATACTAGACATTATGGCCCATTTCAGGAAGATGTTGGTCTGATAAATGAAGAATGGGCAATTACAGTCCCACTGAGTAGCATGGTGAAGCAGTTTGCAATCTAGGGGGAAACAAAATTATCTGATACTTATTTTTTGTGGACTGACTTAGACCATAATGTGCCCCTCCGCAGTCAAATTCTCAAAAATATAAAGCTAATTTCCCATTTCTTTTTCAGAAAGCAGTGTTTTCTTTTAATGTTAGTTTCCTGTGATTTCCTGCAAAGCCTCAAAAGCTCAAAACTTCATTATGTATCTCCTTATTCAGAGAGGAAGCAGGTATGGTCAAGCATGTTTTTTCTAAAGGAACTGTAGTGGGTAAGAATAGCTAAAAACATTATGTGAAATAGTTACAAATAAGCACTGGCTTCATATTCACAGACTGCTAGAAGATCCCTGCATTCTAGAAGGGCATTGTGCGCAGGGCATTGTCCTTGTGAAGAGAGGAGCAGGCAGAAGGTCTAAGTGATGGTGCAAGGGTGGATGCAAGGGCTCAACAGATGGACTCTGAAATCTGGACACCTCCTGGCAAAGCCTGCAGATCTCTCCTGTCTTCCCAACAGCTTTCTGTGAGCTTCCTTGCTCGGGGCAGGGAGCGCTCTGCTGTCTTTGGATCACCATGGGCATCTCGATTTCGCTTGTGAGAAGCAAACAATCTTAATCTATTTTTATCTCATTACCATATGATAGAAATAGTCTGTCTGCTGGTGTTGCAGTGAAACTAGTGTCCTATTTAAAAAATAATATATATGTCCACGTATGGGTTCTGTCTGCTATTTGCACCTGGCAACTTCCTAAAGTCTGTTTGCTGTACACTACCGTTCTGGTTTTGCATATAACTCTCAATTATTTGATCCTCAATGAGTTACCTGTTCTAGGAGCTCTGAATTTGAACTAGTTCAAATTAAATGTTTCTTTTTTTTTTTTAACATGTGCATGCTGTTACTTCATTAATGGTTGAGTGATGTGGTAATAGTCTTTGTTTATGAACCAAGAGAGGAACGAGAATTGCAGCTCAGTATTGTCCTTAGTGAGTAGAGGCTGATCCACATTTTAAGGTCTGAATCTTAACTTTTTCCATGCCTACTTTATTTTAGGTTTTTTTTTTGTTTCGTGTGTGTGTGTTTTCATTTGACTGAGATAAAGATTTAAAGGGGAAAATTACTATGTATGGCTATAGTGAGCCTAAACCTGTCTATGCAGCAGAAGCTTCATCTTTTTTGTTCTTTTTTTTCCTTTTTTCTATGAAGTTCGCATGCTCTCACAGTGGAATAAATGATTCAGTAGTTGGTCCCTCCCCCTGGATTATGGCTCTGATGAGAGCCAATTTTTTGAATGGCTCCTATTTAATCTATCTTGTTTTGGAGATAGGGTATGTTTGGTTTTTAAAAAGGGCAGACATTCTTTACCTGTCAGCCAGTTGGAGGAGAAGCAACCGTTGAATGAAAAATTTCATATTCCTTCTGTAATTTAATGTGATTGCGAAGTAGTTGGTTTTTTGTTTCCTTTTGCATGGAGGTTTGGATGTTTGTAACTTGTAGACTGGCACAAGATGATCCGTACCCACTTCTGTGGTTGCTGACTGTGGCTCAGAGAGCTCTGCAGTTCTGAAAGCTTTTGCATCTTGTAGTTTAAAAAAATAAATGAAGCGGTCAACGGAAGACTTTGTCTAAAAATGAATTTGATTCTGCTGTCATGTTGGAATTATTTGGGAGTGCAAGAGTGTGCACAGGCCTGTAGCTATTCCTGCATCCTCAAATGCCACTGGGATAGCTGGTGTTCAGTCTGGCAACAGTAGTAGTTCTTGGGCTGCTGGTAACCATTTTGTGAATGTCTCTCTCTACTTCTCTAGCCATATGTAAGTGATCTGAGCATTGCCCTGAGTGGGTTAGTTTCTTCATCATTACTACATGTGACTTTCTGGAGGGAGTGTGTGGTCCAAGAGACCTCACAGATTTCCTGGACATGGCCCACACTGTAGTTGTGTCTGTTATTTATTATATCCTTTCAGAAACAGAAGATAAACTAGTTTCCCTAATGATTATGGTTTTTTCATATGCTTAAATGAATTTCTGCCTTTAGAGGGAAGTTGTTTTGGCTCTCTTTCACTGATTTGTGTGTGTACTAATGTTTTTGCTCAGCTCAGCTGGAAGACTCACCACCTACACATTGGTTTGTTCCAGCACAAGGTAGATAGTTATTTAAATATGTGAACAGTTAAATTTTTAAACACATGCACTGTCTGGAAAATATTATAAAAGCAAGTGGCTGTGTGTTGCAGTTTTTATGATATTTAATGCTTATAATAATATGATTGCTTGTTACGTAGTTAATTTTTGAGATGTATTTTGAGTCTTATGTACACATACAGTCTTAATTTTGTTTGATTGGACATGCGGAAAAAATATTATTTGACCATAATTGATATGATTTCATAAATAATTTTTTAGAACTCACAATTTGCTCTTGTGCAGAACTAATATATAATTTCTCATGACAGGAATCTGATAAGAAAATACCGGCAAAGATAGACATCATAGTATCGTCCCTCATTCAGCATCAAGCCTCCAAATTTAAATATTGGCAGAAAAAAATGATATTGAGTTTTATCTTGAAAAATGTTATTTAATACTATGCAGCTATGCAGTTAAAACTAAAAAGCAAATGGGTCTGGGAAACCTAAAAACTGTTAATATTTAAAGAAATGGGAAAATACATAAGATCTAAGTTTGAGATAGTAATGAAAAAAGGTCAGTTTCAGTTGTGTGCAAGAATATTCTACGGACCAAGAAAGAGGGGGAAGAAAAAGTGTTTCTTCCCTGTTTTATAACATGCCTCTCTGTCCTGGAGTACATTTAAATTTATTTAAATTGCAGGCAGTTTAAGGTACCTGTTATGAAAAGATGTTGACAGAATCAAAGGAATTAAGAAGAAGGTGTCAAAAAGATCAAAGGGTTGGTGGGATGATTTATGAGGAAAACAAAACTACTTTTAATGGCTTTGTTAAACAGTGGTGAAATGAGGTCAAAGAAGCAAGGTGGTAATAGGATGAAATGAAGAAAATATGGGCTGTGTGTCAGTGTTACTTTGTGTATTGAAATAATTTTCTCTGGAACTGTTTCCTGTCAAATACCAAAAATTGCATTAGTCAGATGTGATAAAATGAAATAGGATGCTTTGTTCAGAAAGCAATGCTGCGAAGAGCAGTCTTGCATTGACCTAGACTGAGCAGACTGTCTGTTCCCTATCTCCAGTTTCTAAGAACAGTTTGTGGGGTTTGTTTTGTTTTGTTTTTAAATGAACTTTAGCTTCATTAGTGCTAAAGTTCACTAGTTCTTGAACTTGTGTTAGAAGTCGTGATTGAAACATTCGTTGAATATTGACCTTAATATACAGAACCTGGAGGGTCACTGCAATACTTGGATGTATAGGTTTGTAGTTAACCCTTTCACTCTCCATCTCTGGGCAACTTTTCCATTTCATGCATTTAAACTGGCATGTTTTCCGTTATTTTTCCCCTTTTATGATTTTCTTTCTTGTTTTCTGTAATAATGTGGTTTTGCCTGTCATTCCTATCTCCTCTCTTTCTTGAGGCCTGTCAGTCATAAGCAGAGAGAGGGCACTGAGCTGGATGAATTGCAAACTGTATCCTGTCCCCATGTCCCTCACTCGTGAGGACTCCACGGTCCCACCAGGCAGCAGGACTGGGTACTTGTCCACTGTGGATACGTGGCCATGTGATCAGAGGACACGTGCCGATCATGAAGCCAGAGATCATGCACTACTTGTTATGTTAACTGGGATTTATACATTTTGATTGTATGGCACTGGTGAGGCCGCACCTCCAGTACTGTGTTCAGTTTTGGGCCCCTCACTACAGCAAAGACATTGAGGTGCTGGAGCGTGTCCAGAGAAGGGCAACCAAGCTGGTGAGGGGCCTGGAGCACAAGTCTTATGAGGGGCGGCTGAGGGAACTGGGGTTGTTTAGCCTGGAGAAGAAGAGGCTGAGGGGAGACCTTGTCGCTTTTTACTACTGCCTGAAAGGAGGTTGTAGTGAGGTGGGTGCTGGTCTCTTCTATCAAGTAAGTAGTGATAGGACAAGAGCAAATGGCCTCAAGTTGTGGCAGGGGAGGTTTAGATTGAATATTAGAAAAAATTTCTTTACTGATAGGGTTGTCAGGCATTGGAACAGGCTGCCCAGGGAAGTGGTGGAGTCACTATCCCTGGAGGTGTTCAAAAAACATGTAGACGTGGCACTTCAGGACATGGTTTAGTGGGCATGGTGGTGTTGGGCTGATGATTGGACTTGATGATGTTGGAGGTCTTTTCCATACTTAATGATTTGATTTTATTTGATTTGAGTGTATAGACATATAATTATTTATGACTGAATATGTCATATATATACATACAGTTATTTATGACTTGCTGTATGTCTTGCAGTAACCAAAAGGGTGGACACTCCGTTTCATCGAACGTCCACCAGACATAGCCGTGCAATTCCTTTTTCTTAGATCAAACTCATTTGAAGTACTATTATCTTAAAAGCATGGACAAATACTGGGGACTTGTATATTTTGGATAGGCATGGTACAGCTGGTAGAAAAGTCCCCAGTCTTTCATGTGTGATGATGTGAACAGGTGGTTCATAAAACCATTCAGTGGAAACTTTAAATGTAACCAACAGACAAGGAACAACATCAAACAAAACAAGCAAATACGACCTCTGCTTTAAAAAATGGGGAAATGTTAATGCATATTTTTTTGAACAGGAGGAACAGCTGAGCTGTATCTATTCCTCTTCCAAAACCTTATAGCTAAATTCCCTCTTATGAATTAATAAGTACTGCTCACAATGTACTTTTAAGATAACTCATGGACCAACCACATTGTAGTCATACATTCTTCTGGTGTTTCCTGAAGAGGTGGGTTGTGGCACACTGCCAGGAAGTGTGGTTTATTAAATTAATTATCTATGGTAAATGCAAATTTTGAAGTTCTGAGGCACTTGCATACTTCACAATTTTAGATAGCTTTAGCTTTCTGTGATTGTCTGCTTTTATTTTTAGTTTGTGCATTTACAGTTGATACTTTAGAAAGATCAATGTTACCAAAAGATGAACAAAATTAGTTCCTAAAGACAAAATTAGCTTATCCCTTTTTACAGTTATTTTTTCATCACATTATTGACTTACTAGGCTTTTTAAATGCATGAATGGTTTGAGTCCGTTGACTTCTAAAGAAGCAACGAAATCCTCAACCGTCCATATTCTGGCATGGCTGCTACTGAGGAAAAGTCCTGCTAAGAAACCTCAGTATTCTGAAACATAACTGAGAGATATTGTTGTGTGATTAGTAAAACATGTACAGTATCAGTTGATCTTTCATTTATAGCTAGGGAATCTTTTTTTAACATGATCATTTAAAACAACTTCTGTAAATTTTTAACACTTGATTTGTTTTTATTCTAAAACAGGCTCCAATAGTGTCTTTGTTTTCTCCTTTAAACAGATGAAGATGCAAAATTAGATCTGAAATTGGAGTTTCCTTTTGTTTGACAGGAACGGGGCAGCAGAAATTTGAGCCGTCTTGGTTGTGTGGTGTCAGTTTCTAGATAAAATTTCAAGTATCGAATTTTGTACTATAACATGACTGTTAAAGGGAGCCTGTCCGTCTTGTTTCAGATGAGATGAAGATACTTGCTTAAAAAGAGTGCATGTTTACTTTAGTACCTTGAATTATTTTATCTCCTATCCCTGGCACTTCCTCAGAGCCTGTATTATTCCTTTCGTAAATTAATAAAACTTATGTTGAGCATGTGAGAAAGAAATGAGTGCAGATAACAGTGAAAGGAGAGAGGTGTTATTTACTTAAGAGATCTATTGCTGTTATCAAGGAAGCACACACTGACCTATGTGCTGTGTACGCTAATGTATTTTCCATGTGCTCTTCTCGTGTGTAGTGTACATTCGTGTACTCTGGGCATGTGCTCCCGTTTTGTGGCGCTTTTGGTTAGCTTTTGACATACAGGTCTCATTAGTCTCCCATACCCGATGGAGAACTCTTGAAATTTTATTCTTTTCCCATCCTGAAATACAAATTTGCCTTTAGGAATGTGATTGGTGAGCAAGCAATTGTCATGCTTACATTGGTACCTCTTGTGGATACATCACAGTGTTGTTAGCCTTTTTTTTTATGGTTGGTCAGACTTCGATAGAAGAAGAAAGTTCGGAGACTGCGTATCAGCAGCTTTGGAGAGGGGGTCCAGTACAGGGAGGTGGTCATCTGGTACCAAACGAACAGGGCACAAAAGCCTCCAAACATTTAATGGCCACATCCATACTGACGCTGGGAGTCGTGTTGCTTATGTTGTATTGGCTTTTAATCTCAGAATGCCAAGGGAAAAGCTAATGCTCATCTTTTGTCTGTTGCTTTAAACCATTTTTGCAGAGCTGCCCTGCCTTTGAACTTTAGAGGGTTGTGAAAGAAACTGCCAGACACAGCTTGGGTAATGTTTGATTTTTCTTAGAAGGGGCTGGAATTGATCATACTGACCTAGTTGAAGTCAGGCTTTCTGAGTACTTGGCAAATAGGAATTTTCCTCTGTAAAATTGGGTAGTAAAATAAATTTTCAATCACTTACAGGAGCCAAATTTTTTTTTTTAATTTATTTTATTTGTTTATTTATTTATTTGATATAACATTGAAGATGAGAATTCCAATTCTTAAACATGGTAAGCCTGGAGAGCAGTTACAGCATGAATTGTCTATGGTATACTTTCAGGTGCTTTCAGGAGAACTGTAGTTGTTGGTGTGACACGACACAGTTTCCATTTGGGGGTTTAAAAAACAAAAAGGGAGCCAGAGTATGTTAAATAATGCTATGAACATTGCATCTACTTCTCTTTCTCTTCAGGAGTGATTACTGATTAATGTTGTCTGGAGCATCTCTTTTTAAGGCCATTACACAGTGTTGAGTTCATGTTGATGAGAGTTTGGGGTCTTTTTAAAGTTGTCTTAGAAGCTGACTGGCATTTAAGAGATGTAATCTTTCATTTGTGTATAAAACTCTGCTTACTAACTTCATGGGAGAATACCAGCATCAATTATAACAGGAACTGATGCTGGAAAATTTAATAACTAGGAATAGCTATAGACAGCCTTTAGCTATATATTTGTATTTTTAAAGTTCTAAATTTGTATATTTTAAGTTTGTACATATCTGTTGATCTAAAATGAAAGAAAATTACTTTTCTTAAGAGTGTTGAAAGACAGATTACCCATTTGGCAGTGATAGTGTTGCAGTGCCAGTAGAGATCTGACTTAAGTTTATGGAGGTATTATGCAGGGTAAGAGGAAATTAATTGAAATATATGGCTTCCACCCATCAAGATTATACATGATATATATACTTAGGATCACATAGATGAGAAGTAATTAGTTCTGCATGTGCAGACATGCAAAATGTAAGCTAGAAATTTGATTAAAAACCCCAATCCAGCACAGCTGATGTAGTCACTGTTAAAGCCCTTTTTCAGCAGCAACTGCCCCATGCCCGTTTTCAGTTGTCATAAAATTCTGGACGAACATCCAGGCACTTTCTTTGTAAATTATTTGAGAGCACAGAATTTCCAGAGGGCCTCTTGGTCCTAAAGTCTGGTCTCCAGCTGTTGAACGCAGCTATACAGTAGATGTCTAGTTTTAAGAGATATGCAGACTATCTCTTTGCCCACCGTGACATGCAACTCAGAATGCTTCCCAGTGCCACCTGTTAAACTCTAGATGTCTGTTCATTTCTAGGACACACAGTATATCTGTATTAGGTTCCAAATATACAAAAATAACAGTTTGTTTTTTATATCAATCCTTTAGGTTTTATTAGGGTGGGATAATAATCAGTGTTCTCAGAACTTGGTCATCTCCTGTTTCATCTCACAGGTGACTTCAATCTTTGCACACTGAATAGGAACCAGCTACAAATTTTGTTTAAAAGAAGCCAAAACTCTGCCCCATGGGTGTGATTGTCCTTATCACTCTGTTCAGGGCTGTTGAGTTTATTCTGTGAGGAGCAAACCAAACTGCAGCATTACAGTTAGTGCTTTACTCAATAGGAATGGTATAACTGTAAATGAGAGGACAAAACCAGCAAGGGTTTTATTAGTGTTGTTCAGTATTTGGAAGAGACACTGTAGCTCTTTTCACAGGTTTATAACAAAACAGATTCCAGTCCAGTGACGCCAGCCATTAAACAGCATTCTTTAAAATCACCAGGGCTAAAGAAAGTGCATCCAGAAAATTTGGAAAAGCTGAGCAGTGAGTTCTCTGCTCTGTTTATGCTATTTACATCCCCACCCTCATCACCTCTCCCCCCAGTTTTTTTTTTTTTTGGTTGGTTGGTTTTTTGGGTTTTTTTGTTTTTTTTGGTTTGTTTGTTTTGGTTTGGTTTTTTGTTTTTTTTTTTTTACTTCTGGAGAAGTTTTAGGGACTAGAATATGACGTAAGCATTTTTGTCTCTAGTTTATTAGATTACATGTGATGACTTAATGTTGTACAACACAGACTTGTGGGCTGGATCTAGGTTTTGTTATGGGCTGCTGGGGAGGAGAGCTTAGGAAGACAGCTGGATGTACAGATGGGCAGGTGGACTGTGCTGTCAGCCCTGAACAGTCGGATAGCTGTTGCTGCCTGAGGAGGTAAGAGCAGATTGATGGTGGTGGGCAGTTGTACACCAGAAATGGTCACTGGCTCCCATCACCAGCAGCTTCATCCTGACCCTCTGCATCACGTTGTGGTAGGCAGCAATATTTTGCTCCTCAAGCAGTGGGTGCTACCTGAAAACTGCACTCTGCCTCCTCCAGGGAAAAGGTACTGGGTGGACTGGATGGAAATGCCAGAAAAGCCAGGCTTTAGGGTAGGACATTGTGCTGTCTATGATGGGATTGAATTAATAGGTTCTGGAAGAAGTGTGTAAAACTAATACTAACTGGTATGGGTTTGTGGAAAATGTATCTGATAAAATAAAAACTTGATAATGTTTTTACATGAAGTGACAAGTTCAGTTGATGCATAAAGATGTAATAGGCTTAGGTCAAGTATTTAACATTTCAACACCCATTTTTGTTCACGAAGTAGAACAAAGCAAAACAAAGGATCAGACAGGTGCCTAAGGTAACTGTAAATATGGTGTTGTCATTGTTTAGCTGGGTTTGCACATAAGCTGCTGGCTCTTCACTGATCTTTTTATTGGTGACATAAAACAAAAATTACATTACCCCTGCCAACCTCTGAAGTCACAAAACCAGAGCTTGCAAGGCCTGAAGGGACCCCTGTGGTCAGGCAGCCTGACTTCCTGGGCAGTGGAGGCATTAGGACAGTTCTAATTAATTTTCTGAATTAATTCTTGTTTTAGCTGCAACATAAAAAGAGCATTCCGTGCGAGTTTAAAATACACCAGTAACGGAAAAATCATTCCTTTCCCTGCCAATGACATACAGCAATTAGTGGAATGACAAATAACAGAAAGAGACAGTGATGTGGATGGGTTGGTAAGCTGAATCTGGTTAATGGCAATTTTGAAGTCAAAGCCATCCTGATAGGAAAAATGAATAACTCCCATGGGCATGTCCTGTGTGAAATGTGGCAACTGTCAATAGACGGTCACAGCAGATTATCAGCTCAACATGAGTTCTCAACATAGCAGTATGCTTGGAAAGGACTAGTGCGATTCCTGGGTATTAAAAATGAGGTGCTCTACCTAGAAGTAGAGGTCATATGATGTATTTGGTACTGGTACAACTGCTACTGGAATACCCTGCTAATGTCCATGAATCAAAGACGGTGTTGATTGTGACCAGAGAAGAGCCAGAGAAGTCTATAATGGACTGAGAACTATGCCCTATAGTATATTTATTTGGGTTTGGGTGTCACTAAGAAAGTTATTGGCAATTCTAGAATCAAGATTACACTTTTTTCCCCCTGAAAAATAAACTGTAATTCAACACTGAATTATTTCAGGGAAGTCATACGTCTTGAGTTACATAGCAGTCCTTCCTTTCTAGCTCCATAGGTATGAATCTATTTCATAGAATCACAGAATCATAGAATGGTTTGGGTTGGAAGGGACCTTTAAAGGTCATCTAGTCCAACCCCCATGCAATGAGCAGGGACATCTTCAACTAGATCAGGTTGCTCCGAGCCCCGTCCAACCTGACCTTGAATGTTTCCAGGGATGGGGCATCTACCACCTCTCTGGGCAACCTGTTCCAGTGTTTCACCACCCACATTGTAAAAAATTTCTTCCTTATATCTAGGCTGAATCTACCCTCTTCTAGTTTAAAACCATTACCCCTTGTCTTGTCGCTACAGGCACTAGTAAAAGGTCTGTCCCCATCTTTCTTATAAGCCCCCTTTAAGTACTGAAAGGCCACAGTGAGGTCTGCCTGGAGCCTTCTCTTCTCCAGGCTGAACAACCCCAACTCTCTCAGCCTTTCCTCACAGGAGAGATGTTCATCCCTCCGATCATTTTTGTGGCCCTCCTCTGGACCTGCTCCAACAGGTCCATGTCTTTCCTGTACTGAGGACCTGTATTGGGTCTGGCTGAGATGGAGTTAATAGTCCCCATAGCAGCCCTCATAGAACTGTGCTCTGCATTAGTAGCTAGAGAGGTGTTGATAACACACCAGTGTTTTGGCTACTGCTGAGCAGCACTGGCACAGCATCAAGGCTGTCTCCCCAACATTTTTGCCCCCTCCCTCAATGGCAGGCTGGGGCAGGGCAAGATCTTGGGAGGGGACATAACCAGGACAGCTGACCTAAACTAACCAAACAGATATTCCATACCATATGACGTCAGCCCAGATATAAAAGCTAAGTAAAGGGAGGCGGAAGGGAAGGCATTTTTTGTCTTCCCGAGCAACCACCACGCGTACTGAAGCCCTGCTTCCCAGGAAGTGGCCAGACATCGCCTGCTGATGGGAAGTAGAGAATAATATCATTTGTTTTCTTTGCTTTCGCGCGCGACCTTTGCTTTCATTTTATTAAACTGTCCTTATCTTGACCCACGAGCCTTTTGTTATATTTTCTCCCCCCTGTCCAGCTAAGAAGGGGGAGTGATAGAGCGGCTTTGGTGGGCACCTGGCACCCAGCCAGGGTCAACCCACCACAGGACCCCAGAGCTGGACACAGTAGTTCAGGTGGGGTCTCACCAGAGCTGAGTAGAGGGGCAGAATCACCTCCATCGACCTGCGGGCCACGCTTCTTTTGATGCAACCCAGGATACGGTTGGCTTTCTGGGCCACGAGCACGCATTGCTGGCTCATGTCCAATTTTTCATCCATCACTACCCCCAAGTCTTTCTCCGCAGGGCTGCTCTCAATCCCTTCATCCCCTAGCCAGTATTGATACTAGGGGTTGCCCCAAACCAGGTGCAGGACCCATTTCACTTGCTGGTCAGAAGATTAGCTGTATGTGTAGCTTGTGCGTATTTGCACAGACATCATCTGACAAAACCATGGCTTTCATATGTCATATTCTGGACTGATCTGTGCACCGTACTCATGAACATTGAAGTCCCTGAAGGTGTTACACTTTGAGAGCTCTAGAAAATGTCCTGACAAAAAAAAAAAGTTACTAGTGATTGAAATTGGCTGAGCTGCAGCACTGCTTTCATGTCAGTCAGGATCACCAGTGCATTTCTGGCTGTGCTTTCTACCCTGGTGAGCTTGTTTTGGGATAGTCCCTCCTGTAGCGCAGTCAACTACACATCAATGCAGTATTGCCATGTTTAGCTGACCAGATGGACCCCACTAGTGCTTACCTTGGCAGCAACCTGTGGCCTAGAGTTTTTCCCCCTCACAAGCTTGAACGCTTTTTTGGAGAGTTTGCTTGCATGAAATGATACATTCTTGAAGACCTGGGTATAATTGAGAATTTCTGTAAATCCAGATAATTTCTCTAGATGTATTACTCTTTAATAATAAACTGTGGCAGCTGGGGGACTGCTTTATTTATACCTGCCAAGTCTTATTTCCAGGCTGAAATACCAACATGTGTATTTGATTTCTTTAAAAAAAGATGTCTTCCCGGCTGCAATACACAACTCCTTCAGGACAGAAGGAAAGATACTGTTTTTGGAGCTTTTGTCATTGTCATTCCCTTGTATGTCTGTTACAGGTTCTGGTTTTGGCATTTAGCTGAGCACTTGCCATGTCACTAAGGTTCTATTTGATTTTTAAGTCTTTTCTTTCCAGCATGACTTCTGCTGTTTCACAATAGAACAAAACAAAATATCCAACCCCCAAAAGCAATTAAAATTCTTGTATTTTTTGCCCTTCCCTGCTAAATTAGCTTTGTTTGAGATCCCTTATGGTATAGTAAAATAAAAACAAACCTTGATGTGATGTAGTGCATTGAAGAAAATCCTGTGTACTGAGTTATGCTGTGAAATAAAACCTTTGTAATGTATTGATTTAAATATAAACTTCTAGAGACACATCTGGATACTTAGCTTAAAAAATAGATAGTATAATGCTTTATTAGCTGATGTAACTGATTTCAGATGTTAAAAAAGCAAATGAAAAACATTCCTGAGCAATGTAGACTTACCATTATTTTGCGAAAACAATAGTTTGAAAATAGAGTAAAAATACAAAAGAGAGTAACAATACAAGAGAAAGTAAAAATGCTAGAAATATCAAGCAAGGTCTGCTTTTTAGTTCATGTTATGATTTTTTCAGTCTGAATGTGCAATGAGTTTTATCTAATAAGAAAAGGAGTGAAAAATCAGTTGTTTCTAGCAATTAACTGATCTGCCTGCAGGATGATAATTAAAATGAGTCATGCATGTAAAAGGAAACTGAATCTTTTTCTCCCTTGACTCATTTTTCTTCCATAAATTTGTTTTCAGAATGGCTTGCTTTAAAATTCTGCCAGAAATTGATATACCAATATATTAAGTCATAAAAATGCTGGGTACAACTTCAAAGCAACTCCGTGTACAAATCCCATGTAGAGCCAAAAAATTCAGCACCTGATTTCATGCTACCTGAGCCTGCAATGTTTGTAGAGTTGGTAGAGAACCAGAGATCTCCAAAGGAATGGTGAGGCTTGCAGAATTAGCCCATGGAAAATGTTTCTTCTCTCCTGCCTACCTTTCGAGCGGAGGTACCTGGCTGGTGGGTGCTGCTCATGTCTACCAACCTGGGATACTCTTCTGAGGACAAATAGGTAAGAGATCTGTGCCCTGCCCCATAGTCCCACAGCATATTGGTTGAAGAGGTAGTGCTGTCACCTCCCTTTGCCTGCCATTTGGCAGTGAAAATGGATGATCTGTATTCATATCTCGCTGCAGGCTAGGGGACCTGTGTGTGGTCACCACCTCCGAGTGGTGTGTTCTCACCACCAGGATACAGAATTGTCTGAGGGAGAGGAGTTGGAGGACTTTCCCCTTTTATTGAAGCTGACCCACTCATGTTGAGAGCAAGAGAACCAGGAGGAAGGAGAAAATGGTTGAGGGAACCTGATCCTGTGCGTCTTTTTAGCTGGTGCCTGCAGTCAGAAGTGGTGCCTGCAGTCTCAAGTGGGGAGTTACTGTTTCTGGTCCCTGTGCTTAGGAGCATGACTGGGTTTAGGTGACTTCTTAAATATGTGAACAATGTAAAATGTCGAAAGAGTCTGGGGAATGTAAAGCATCACATCCCTCTCACAATTTAATCAGAATTTTGGGTTGTTCTCTGCGACTGGTGATGAAGGCAGGTGTTGGGCTTCTGGTACAGTTCTGCTTGTGAAGAGCGCCCATGTTTTGGCACCAGTGAAAGGAACTCTCCAGCCCAACAAAAAGCTGTCTGCTGAGCTGTCAACACTGTGGGGTGGGCAGGCAGGCTGGCTGCTGCCACATTGTCTCATTAGACTTGTGTTTCAGAAGCTAACTTCCTCCCAATTCGAATTTTAGGTGCCAGCATAAGCAACTTGATGTTAAGTACACACCTAATTACCGGCTGTGTTTGAAAATTTCACTCACGATATCACCAGAAAAAGGGAATTACATGGCATTTGCTAGTATATTTTGGAAGTATGTGATGTTATGTATCCTTTGTTTATCACCACAAGACATTCCTCATATTCAAGGCTTGATTATTTCCAAGGAGCTGAAAACCAATGGCTCCAGTAAAAATCAGTCAAAGATGTACTGCTCACTATCCCTAACTGCTTTTTATAATAGATCAAAGGGAAGTAATCTTGGTTTTCTTAAACATGCTAGGATTAAAGGTAAAATTCATATATTCTCTAGCATATGTTTTGCTTTTGGTGATTGCTTAAGAATGTTTACTTGGAGCTGTGTTAACGTGTTAATTTTTCCAAAGAGATTGTCAGAAATGGATTTAAAAAAAAAAAAAAGTTTTGTTTTCTAATATTGGTAATCATTTCCTGAAGAAGTATAAGAAAAGACACTGCTTTCTGCTAGCTGAGAAAATGAGATTTATCCAACCATTGACTTCAAATGTTTCGCCAGGAAAATTTTTCAGATTTTTTTTTTCTTTGTTTTTTTTGTTACGTAAGATTGTAAAGACTTTAATTGAGAAAATTGGTTTAAATTAGTTTCTTGGATCATAAAGAATCAGAAATAGCATTCAGACCACCAGGTTCCTAGTTATAATTAAAGTAAACCTTAAAAAAAGTTACTTCATGTCTAAGTGTTGCCATTTGCTAGTGGCTATTGTATATATTTCCATATCAAAGGAAGTGGGCTGCAAATGGTTTTTTTTAAGGGTAACTGGCTTATACTTCTGCAGACCGAAAATGTTAATGTTTAAACACATGGAATCAAGGGGTTAACTTTCTTTAAGTGATTAGCCAGACTGGTTAAATATTTTGCCAATTAAGAAGCAATAGATTTTATCTGACCCTCTAGAGTGGGGATTGTTAGAGCTTGATCATTTATAAGCTACACTTGATGTAAGGGGCTAATGTTTATTGACTGAACTCTTGGGTTTAAGAGAATTTTTTCTGAACTACAGTGGGGTCTAATTTTATTTCATGTTGTTGCCAGAGAAGGGTTCTGGGTTTTTTTTTTGTGTTTGGTTTTTTTTTCATTCTCCCAAAACATTGAAAATACTTTAAGTTACTGAACTAAAGGTCCATGGAGCTTTGCTTGCTAGAGATGCAGATGACAGATGCACAGACACAGAAATACATATGTATTGGAAGTGCATTAACTTGATTTAAAACCAACTCTTTTGTGGATGGGTTTAAAATCTGGAGTATCTTGTAGACTGTTTGGGATTTATCCTGTATTTACTCAGAACTGAGCTTCACTGTATTTAATAAGTCGTATACTGGCCACATGAGGATTAATTAAAACTATGGTGCTGTCAGATTTTTCTCTGAAACACCTGTAATAGGAGTTTGACATGGAGAGGAGAGCTAGAAAGAAAAGGATCAGGTTAATTTGGCATCTGATCAGGAAAAGGAGTGTGGTGGTGGTTATTTTTTTTTCTTTTGTAAGGAGGCTGGTTGTATCTAGGAGAAAAAAAAGAAATATTTTTCTGGGAAGGTAAGTCTTGCTGTGGTTGGGTAGGAGCAAAGAAGTGGGGCTCTGCTTTTGGCAGAATGGCCTTTTCTTGAGTGTTTTTTCCCTCTTATTTGGGATATTGATCATCTTGAAGGCACATGACTGAAGAATGCCTTCTGACCCAGTGAACTAAAACATCCCACTATTTCCAACAGGATCCAGTGCAGGCAGGTTTCAGGAAGCTTGATGTAGTTAACAGAGTGCCACTGAACTTGATGAGTTTTGGCTAGCAGGTGGGTCATGGCATGTGTGTTGCTGGACTGAATGCTGTTATCCTACTTACACAGTTTTTGTTAATGTGCCTGTTTTTCTGTGTAGTATGACTTCATACATTTCTGTTACTCCCAGAATTACAGGAATCTTTGTGTCTTTATCTCATCTGTTACAAGAACTATTGTATTTATATTACCAGCCTCTGTGTGTGTGGGGGGGGGGGGGGGGGTGGTGGGGGGGTGGTGTTGGTTTTGGTGATTTTTTTTTTTTGTAAAATCTCCGCCCTCTTAAGAGACAAGCTTGCCAATTCTCTTGTCTGAAAAAAGATTTCTTTATCTAGATTGGGACAGGGGGTTCCTCCAGTGTCACAATTTACTTTGTTATCGCTTACAAGGATAGCGGTCTGTTTCCCATAAAGTTCAGCTCTTGAAGTTTGTTTTTAGGAGAGAATTTATCTTCAGAGGGTATCCACCCTTGCAGTAGGGAAGCTTGGGTATCAAGTTTAATCTGACATCATTTTGGTGCTCTCCTTTAAGTAGGAGTAATCAGATGGTATGACGCAAGTAATTTTTTGTTTGCTTTTTGGTCATTTGACCATTGAAGAGCTGCTGCTGACGTTCTAAACTGTGGTAAATCGGCAGATTTTTTAAAGCATTGTCTCTCTAGATTTAAAAATCGCACACCAGAAGTGCTTTATCACTTGGGGCATACTTCAAGTGATCAGATATGTGTTCAGATATGGTCAGATAAATTAGTTTGTTAACTGGTGGATAAGTTTAGGCCATTTAAATTCCTGGTCCTTAATTAAGCTTGTAATTCTAAACCACTATTTAAAATACATGTGACATTCTAGGAGATCCTGGATGCTTGCATAGTAGAAGTGAAAGATGCGGGTTTGTGTTTTGTTGTAATGTTAAATATCCTAAAAAAGGTAGGTCAGTAAACCATTAGCAGTTATTATCGTATACTTCAAACTTAGTTTCCTCAAACAAATGAAGATAAGTGGCAGGCACTAGGTATAACATTCCATGGAAGCATTGTATTTTCTAACTAAACTGTGAAAAGTGCATTTGTCCCTGAAAAGGCATAATTTTATGCACACATTTGTAAACTACATCCATTTGTTGGTTACCGCACAAAATAACTGTGAATATGTCTATGTTAAAGTATTTAGGACACATAATACTAGCATGCCCTTATTACTTAATTTACAGATGTTTTATTTTAATGAAATGGTGTGCTATGAACTTAACCATGTTTGTGTTACTCAATAAGAAAATGGTTTTGTTTTGTGTTAAACTGTTGTACCCTTCAGTCAGTTAAAACAAACAAGCAAGCAAGCTAATAACATTTTTAGGTAGGTCTCTCCTAAATCTGAAAGAGTTTCTGTTTATCTTCTGCCATGACTGCAGAAAGCCTGAGTATGAGCAATTACCAAGGCTGAGTCTTTGTTCACTACTGCAGTTCTAATAGAAAGCAGAGATTTCTGGATTCATCAGAAAAAAATAATGGTGTGGGCCAGACTCCCGTCAAATAGTACAAGAAAAAAATATTACAGATGGGGCAAATCAGAGATGTTTTAAAATCCTATAGATGAAGCAACCTTTTCCAATGGCACTTGAAGAGGGCGGTCTTGAGGGCAGCCCAGTGTCTCAGTCCCCCAGAACTGAGCGAGGGCATACGCTGGCTCTGCTTGTGACCAGCCCGGCTCCTCCCCTCTCCCAAACTAACTCAAGAGAAAAAATATCCAGGCTTTTAAACACAGTGTCTTGTTGGGAGGGTCCGTCACATGCTGGCGTAAGGGATGGAGGGAGATGGGACTGTGTGGCCAGGCACAGGGCGGTGGGAGGGGAGGAGGGCAGGAGGGCGAAGGCCTCTGGTGTGTTCCTCTTCGAGTGTGAAGAAGCCTTCAAACTAGTTGGGCTGCTGCTGAAACTGCAGCTTTGGGGTTATATGCAGGCCTCTTTCTTCTACCACATGCTTTCCTTTTGGGTGCAAAAGGGACTACTCATCCTTTGATCAAAGGAGGTCAGTGGATACAGGAGACTATAAGATGTATGTGAGTTTCAGGAACAGATCTCAGTGTTGGCTGCCTGTAAAGGCCATGACATGACTGATATCATGAAACCAGCCTTGTTCCACTTCAGATCAAAGCTTTGCAATCTGCTCCCCATCTTATTTCTGCTTCCAGATAATTGGGGACAAGCACAGCAGGATGCTGTCTGTCTGACACATCTAAATAAATTCTTAATGCGGAGATTCCTCTTCAAAGCATTCCCCCTTCACCCTCCCCAGCAGTTATGTTTTGCAGATGGAAGGAAGCCATTTTGTTTTCACAACTTCTGTCGTTACCGTTTGATTCTCCCCTGGGTATCTCTTTTTCCAGGATTACAGTAGCAGTAATGTTAGTTTTTGAAAGAGGAAAACGAGCTGGTCTGTTCCTGGAAATCGGAGTAGTGCTTTATGCAACAAGGAGAGCCGTGGTGCTGTGGCCCCTCTACGTAGGACTCTGGATTGAGGAGTGACTGGGAGACGTGGCACTGGCCACACTGAGATGGGTGTTTCCAGGTTCAAGGCCATGCCCTAAAAAAACATTAATGGAAGAGACAGTTGTTGGCAGCGAGAAGTAAGTGATATCACAGAAACAAAGCCTAGCTCCTCCTGAGACCTATCAAAATACTTGCTGTTTTGCAGAGACATACTCAGTGGTTGAGTTACTTATCTGGTGACTGTGGATGTCTCCCTTCCGCATCTTTATCTGCTGTGGGGACCATCTGCTTCTGCATCTGTTGGTGGTAGAGAGCAACTTCTGTTTGAAGGCATTTTCCTGATTCAGTTCAGGTGAAGGGCATTCAAGGGTCTGCTCCATTTACCTGCCACTCACTGAGGTGTCACACTGCTCCTGCCTACATGAATAGCTGGCATGTGGTGGTGACTACGTCAATACTTGTTATGAAAGCTGCAGTTATTCCTGACCTGCAGAGAGATTCCCCTGTGCAAGGGGAATCAAAGTTTCCTGTTGCTTTGTGAACTGTCCACACACTTCTTGTGTTTACATGAAGGAAGATGGACTGGTGCTTGTGTGACAGTGCCAGCAGGCAGAGTGGCTCTCACAGTCGGATGGAAGTATGTAGCGCATTATGAGTCCTGCCAATGAGTTTGTGATAAGTCTGTTTGCATCTGGAAACCACTAATGATAATCCCTTTCTGCCAGCCAGTGTGTGAGGACACAGTGGGAAGTGGTGGGGTTTTTTGCCCTTTTTTTTTGTTAGTTTGTTTGTTTTTTAAGGCTGTGTTTGGATAAGATTTTTGAAATTTTTCCCATCATTTCAGTGGTCACCCATAATGGAACAAAAGATAGGACTGAGAGAGTGGCCCTGACGCTGTTTTTGTACGTTTGTGGCTGGAAAACTTGTTGCTGTTTCGTTTGTTAAACAAAACAACAGAGGCTTTGCAAATGCACCTTGGCAGAGGCAGTTTCCTGGTGAATAGCAGGCTTCCATCTGGGTTTGTGTGGATTTAAAGGGAGTGTTTGGATGTTGTGGTACATTGCTGAGCTAGGCTTCAGAAAGATGTCAACAAGTGTTGTACTGGTTTATGTAAAGTCCAGCAGTTAAATACTGTGTTAAACATGTGGAGCATAACCTTAATGACTTTTTATGAGAGTTTTGGGCAAAAGTATGATGATATTATACTGATGATATTAACATACACAAGAAAAGTATTCTTTGTAAGATCCCAGCATTAAATGGTTCCTTAAGGTACAAATATTATTCCAGCCCTGCAGTTTATAGATTGTGACTTCATTTCTCGCAACACTGTATTAAAATGTCTTGCTGTATCTTGAGATCTACTGCATCTCCACTGGGAGATTTTATTTGTATTTGAGAACTTTCCTAGGAAAAATAAATGTTTCTAAATCATTAAACTATTCCTTGTAACTGTCATGGCCATTCACTGTCTTGTATTAATTTGAAAACTGTTTCTCCTTCATTTTAATATCACTATTGAGTCCTTTAGGAACTTTCTGCCCTGAACAGTTGTACCACTTGAGTAAGGATCTAGTTGTCTTGTCAAGTGCTAATTCAGTATTGTGCACTTTTCTTTTTCAGTGTTGGTCCTTATTTACTGCAGATATTATCAGTATATCTAATTTCTGAGGGAGCATAGGAGAGGGAGAAAAGTGGAGGGGAAAAGAGCAGACGAAGGAGGGATGATGCTCATTTACAGTGTGCCGTATGTCCACACTGGAAGACTTTCTCCGCTCTGCTTCCTGGAGGCACAGGTCCCATTCTAAGGCATCTGTGGACCTTGAAGTAAGGAAAAAGGAAAACTGTAATGTTTGCCTGAAGCTTTATTTTCTTTAAAGGATATGTTTGCAACAACTAAGTCAGCTTAGTTAATCTTGCTAAAAAGTGGAAATTGACCTTCTAGAGTTTGAATTTGTTACTAGGTAGATCATAGCCTGTTTTGCAGAATGAGAAACTAATTGAAGTATGCTTAAAATAATCTACAATTTAGGAAAGTGTCTCTTACTGGAAAATACAGGGCTTATGTAATGTAATACAGCTTCACAAAAAGCTGGTCCTGATTTCAGCTAGGACAGAGTTAATTTTCTTCTTAGTAGCTGGTACAGTGTGTTTTGGATTTAGTGTGAGAATAATGTTGATAACACACTGATGTTTTAGTTGTTATTAAGTAGTGCTTATTCTAAGTTAAGGATTTTTCAGTTTCCCATGCTCTGCCAGCAAGCAGGTATACAAGAAGCTGGGAGGGAGCATGGCCAGGACAGCTGACCTGAACTAGCCAAAGGGATATTCCATGCCATAGAATGTCATGTTCAGTATATAAACTGGAGGGAGTTGGCTGGGAGGGGCCGATTGGTGCTCAGGCATCAGTCAGTGGGTGGTGAGCAATTGCATTGTGCATCACTTGTCTTTTTTTGTTTCTGTTTTTTTAATTATTATTTTTATTTTTAATTTTATTTTTATTTTATTTTATTATATTCCTTTCCATTACTATGATGATTATTATATATTTTTATTATTATTTTATTATTATTGTTGTTAGTATTACATTCTATTTTACTTTAGTTATGAAATTGTTCTTATCTCAACCCATGAGTTTTACTTTTTTTTTTTTCTGATTCTCCTCCCCATCCCACTGGGAGGGGGAGAGTGAGCGAGTGGCTGCATGGTACCTACTTGCTGGCTGGGCTTAAACCATGGCAATGAGGAAAGTGACCAACCATATTAACAGATTTGGATACAAGTGAAAAGCAGGTATTTCAGATTCAATTTTCCTTTGTGGCAGGTTTAACTCTTGTTCCATTGCTTAACTGCGAAGAATTTGATTCGCTGTTACCTTTTGACTTTTCTACCTGCACTCTTACCCCTGCTCAATCTGTGCTGTCTGTGGCTTCAGGCTATTCCAGGCTTCAACACAGATGAGAAAGCAAACAGCCCCTGCCATCCAAAACTAAACTAAAACAAAGCCCCTCTAAAAGAGTTTTCCTTGCCTTTTTTTCCCCTGCTGTGACATACATACTCTGTCTTGGGATTTGAGATATTCTTTATTCAAGTTTTATATACTGTTCCTAGCCAGCAAACTTCAAAGGACTAAGAATTAATGCATGATTAATTGCCTTTGCTAGTTAGGTGGGACTGAACTATATCTTTATGGGATGTGAAAAGAAAAAATGAGTTTACTTTATGGCTTCAAAAAGGGGAATGATTTTGGTAAGGAGAACTTTACATCCAGTGCCTGGAAAGTTTCCAGAAATATTTGGGAGGCACAGATAAATTTTTGAAGTGAAAGCTTGGAATTCAAATGTTGTATAAAAGCATACTTCCTATCTGTAATACACATACACTTCGTCTTTTGAGAACTTTATTCTTGCTCCTTCCCAAGCTTCTTTATTTTCTTTTCTGTCCTGGACCGTCACCATTCTCTGTCTTTGTGGTCCTTGAAAAGAGGAAATGTGGATGATAGTGTTCTTCAACAAAAACTGGTGAGGTTTTCACAGGGTAACATGTCAGCCTTCATCTTGTAAAGTTATATCATGTTGAGAGTCTTTTGCTTCATTTGGGATTTGCTTAGTTTTAAATCCCAACAATGACTTCTGAAGGTACTCCAGGGTGTATGTTTTCAGGGTGCCCTCAGTTACTAGCAGTCAATCTTGGTTTAGAAGCTTATTCTCAATGGGGCAAACTTTACAGTAGGGCACAGGACACTGGCACTATCTTGTTGTTTAAAAAGAGCCATTTGTTTACTTCTGGAAAATGTGGGAACTGTGAAGGAGCCAGTGTTGCAAATTTGCCGTAATCAAAACCCAATGAGACTTATTGTTAGGAAAAACAAACCCCAAACATATACTACTGAAATAAAGTTTTACAGATGGGCCTGGTGACATTATTTTTAGACATGTAAATTGGTTGAGTGTTATCAGTAACACTTTCTTTTACTTGTACTGCAACCAATACTTTGCCAATTTTTCTGCTGAGCCACTTAAAGACTACATTAGGATGTTTTACGGATAATTCTTTTTCTGTCTAGAACTTCTGTTTTCAAGATCTACAGATATGAAATAAATCATTAAAAAATAAAAATTGATTTTCTTCAACAGTAGAGAAGCAATGCAGTATGCTGTCTGTTAAACAGATTTATAGAGAAGATCATTGGAGGCTGCTGAGCATAGCTCTAGAAAATCATTATACAAATATAAGCACAGTCTTTTTCAAGCTTTATGGATCACCTACTTTTAAAATAGGCCCCAAGAGTAGAAAAATTGCAGATTAAGGAGTAGTGTACTCTGTGTTTCTGTGTCTTGAGTTCTGATTTTCCCAAAGCTCTGTAGAGATTACAAGCAGTAAACTGACAGTATTTTGGTTGCTATGAACAAATAAGGAATTTGAAAATACAGAAACAAGAAAGCAGCAATTGATCCTGGTGTTAAACAGGAACATCTGCCTGGAGTTTCAAAGGCAGCTAGCTATCAGCTAAGGCAGATTTTCTGGCTGGCTGTGTAAGGATTGTGTGAGCTTGTTGTGTCTATATTGAAGCTACTATTGTTCTCCTGCTGTGAAATGACAGATGGTTGTGTCTATCCTGAGAGATCTGCGACTTTTGGCTGACTTGTGCTTTCCGAATTCATGCATAATAGAGCTTGCTCTAGTCCTTCAAGACAGAAGAAAAACAAAAATAGAAAAAAAACCAACACAAATGAAACATATGGTGCCAGGCTGTATTGTGAAATCAAAAGTATTCCTTTCTTCTTTTTGAAGACAGATAGGTTATTTTTCTGAAGGGGAGCTATCAGCTTTTGGTTTATTTTTGTAAGGTTGTTACATATCCACTTCATATGTATGTATATAGTTTGCTTTGCCTTAGATAAAAGAAGTTATGGTGCTATTCTAGAGTACTCACATAGACAACCAGTACTAAAACTGGGATCTTGAAAAAAATAATGATGAAGGAGACTGAATTTATTGAGACGTCGGGAGGGGAAGGTGTATAATCCACATGAATTAACATGTCATTAGAAACATGTTAATTAGTTTTCTAATGACGTGAGTTTGCATTACTTCATATGTAGCATGGATGTATGTTAGTTGGGGTAATAAATACATTTTATGTATTTGAAAACAGGGTTTGTGTGGCAAAATCTTATTAAAAACATTCATCTCTATTCAGCTCAGATAAATGCTTTTTTGTCTTTAACTAAATGATACTAGCATTAAAAAGGAGAAGGAATTAGCACTGGTTTTGTAACATCTATAGGAAAAGTACTACTGAATTCTTTGGGATCACTGTTATGAAGTAAAACTAGATGCCAGTGCTCACTCTTCAGTTTGCTGTTGTTTAGTTCAAACACTGGCATTTTTGCTTCTGTGATGTTTCCTCTGCAGGTTTGTGAATTGTTAAGGTCTGCTAAGGCAATCTGTTAGTCAAGTATGCACCACTGTAATTGTTTAAACTGGGAGCTATAAACCATCCTTCTAGACTGAAGCGTCTGTTAAACAAACAAATACATAATGAAGAGCTATATATTGTAGAAGGGGAAAACATGGAATGGGCTGTGGGTCAAGGCACCATTTTTCTTTTCTGGGATGTTTTGTTGTCATATGAATAGTAGGTGCATATTTTAAAATTACTAGAAAGACTGCTATTAATTTAGTTAAATATTTGGCTTGCCTTTCCTCATGCTGTGCTTCAGACGGGTGTGTTACAGCTCATCCCTGTGTTACCTTTGGTTCTGTACAGAATAGTTGAAGGAAACAGATGAAGCAGTGTGACGTGTATCTATTACACAGACACACCTGGACACACAGTGACGTATCAGTGGAAGCACATTGATCCTGAACAAAGGATCAGTTAGAGTCAGCCAGTCAGTATGTCTCTCTTTTTCTTAAACTAGTAAGAGACTGTCCAATCTAATTCATTCAACTGCCACGTTCTGTGGAAAGTGATTTCTTTCTGCTAATACATAACTTTATAAATCAAGAAGAATTTGTTCAATTCAGTACAGTGTATTTGAAGTCCAGTATAGGTATTATAACCTTGATCCTGTTCACTAAAATTTTGATTCTAATCCCAGTGGAAGGATTCCTGCTTACCTAAATTGATGTTTGCCAGTGTGGATCAAGAGTCCTTGGCAGTTGTGTTTCTGAATGACTCTAAGATGTCATGGTAAAGGCATTGTTGACTTCAGCCAAGTCTTTGTTGAACGATAAGGTATAAATACTTACTGCTAGCAAAAATTATTTCAAATTCTGAATTTAATTAATGAAAAGTGGACATTTGTCTGGAGTAAGGGATAAGAAATGTGCTGATCCAGTCCTCCTTCATCCATGTATATTATTGTGGTTCTCTCTAGTATGCTAGGATTCAGTTCAGTTCTTCTAACTGGGTTTTGGGTAGGTCTTTCAGCAGCTGTAGCATTCTACTGTCTGATGAGATACATCACTGTATTGCCAGCATACATAAGATGTGAGACCTTGCACTTTCTTGAGTCCCATATATGCATTGAACACAACAAACTTAAATTGTGCAGTAACTCTGCACAAGTACTATCACAGGCCCCAAGCTGATCAAGCTGAAAGTATGGATATCTTACTGATGAAAGGGTACTGGTAAAGGGAGTGACTCTACTATTATACTTTCTGGGCTACAGATAGGTTTGAAGCTACAATACATGTGTTAACCTAACTCAGCATTTGGAGTGGCAGCTAGCATTGATGGAGAATGGAACCAGTGTGCATAAATGCCAGAAATTATCCATGTTGAGTAAATGGGGGACATAGTTTTCGATGGCTGTCTCTTGCTCTTGGTTTTCTTTCTCTTTAAAAACTTCCTTCTCTTTAATTTTTCTTCTGTTAATTAAAAAAAAAAAAAGATGAGAAGCACCTTTTGATGTGCCTTGAAGGCTAAACAGGTTAGTGTGACCAATATTTAAATTAGTGCACATATGATAGGGTTGTTTCTGGCAATACTGACAAGCTGCTTTAACTGATTAGTGCGTAACAACACACATTAGTGGAGTAATGCCTTCTTCATGTGTTGAATCCAGTGTTCAGCCTACCTTCCAGGTAACCTGCCATTTCCATTTATTTCAAGGCACGTACAGGAAAAAAGATTGCCTTCTTGCTATTCCTACTGCGTTCTCTGTGTCCTGACAGGCTGTCAGAATGGCTTGTGTCTTTTCTGTCCCTGACAGGGTGAGCTGCCTCCCAGTCTCATGGAGAATTTCTTAACCACAGGTCTTTTTAGGCACTCACATTTTGGGAAACTTGGCAGGAAAGAGACAGTGCTGACTACAATTGAGAGCTAACAGGGGACTTCCATTAGCACAATAGCCTGCTATAGCAATAAGGAGTGCCTCAGACTGGAACGATGGAGACACTGGCTTCCTGTGCTTTCCCAGCGGTGCAGCTGAAGGCAACACCCGAGGAGGCCTCTGCTTACCAAATCTGGCTGAAGGGGTTTACTAAGTTGTTCAGAAGTGCGTTGTTAAGCATCTGTTAAACCAGTCTGTTTTATTGCCTCTCAACAGGCTTTTGAAGGTAAGCAATAAGGTTAGTGTCTCAGGCTCTTTTTTTCCTACTATCTTTTTTTTTTTTTTTTTTTTTTTTTTTTTAAACATTTGAACTACTGATATCCCCTCAGGCAGCAAACTAGGGAAAGTCTTTTATGTAGATGGTGAGGAGTCACCCTTAGTAAAGTCCACTTTTCATCATTTTCCTCTCTGTCCTCTCCAGAGACCTCAGCATACTATTTAAGCTCCTGTGTAATTAACTTACCTTGCTGTTTCACCGATTGTAATAGCTTAGTGTGCTCAGGTAAGAACTGGGACGTTGCTAAACTGAAAAGTCAGCATTATCCTTCTCCTCTTTGTCAGGGAGTCTTTAGTGTGACTCTTTGGAGAGTCTTTGGGAGGACAGAAGGAGATTCTTAGGGGACTGGGGAAGGGCAAATGTAAAAACTACACTGCTTACTTCTTTCTTTCTATATATATATGTTTTTTTTTTTAAAGGTTCTGGAGAGAATGAAGGGAATTGTAAGCCAGTCAATAAAACCTTAAAGAGGAAAGGAATTATAAGCCGGTCAATGAAACCTTAATCCCCACACATTTTTTTAACAAGTTATTAAACTGTTGCTTTATAAGCCCCTCTGGGATAATAAAATTGATAAGCAACCGGTATAAATTTGTCAAGAATAAACTGTCAATTTTAATTTCCTTCTACTTGGCTAGCCTGGTAGATAAAAGATGAGTGGTAGATGGATGAGGTATCTTGACTTCATTATTTTTCTCATGCAGTGACTGCATGTGATATTCTTGACTATCTCACACATCATTCATAGAAAATGGCTGGGGAACTCCATATGAAATGGCTGTAAAGTGAACATACAGGTGGTTGAGAAAAAGTCTCCAAGTGTCGTTAATGGCTCACTGACAGCTGAGAGGGCATTTCTCATAGGTCCAGTGTATCTTCTGTTTGGTTTTGTTCTGTATTTTTATTAGGCACTTGGCTAGTAGAATACAGAAAATGTATTTGTGGACAGTAGCAAGCTGGGATGTTACATTAGCATGTTGAAATTCAAGACGACTTTGGAGTGATGATGGTAAATGACTTTCAAACTGTGGTCTGCAGACCCTTTGAATCCACTGGTTGCTTGTAAGGAGTCATGAAGGGTAACTAACAAAAGCAAGCCTATTATCAGTAGGCCTAAATTCGCTACACAGACTCCTATGCCTCAACTGGAAAATTCAGAGAGGTTCCCACGTGGGGAAAAAAGTTAGTTGAAGAGAAGTTGTTTTGACAATTTGGAGAAACAGTCCAAACACAATGAGTTGAAATTCCAAAAGGTAAGCACAACTTACTAGGTTTTGCATATGTGTTGAAAGAGGAATAAAAAGCTAAAGTAGTCTAGCCAACGAAAACCTGGGGTTTATAGTTGAAGGACAAATATAATCTGAGATGTATGAAAAAGGAATGTCACACATAAGGGGACATAGCTGTTACTCTCTGCTTAGCACTAATGAGATCTCGGGTAGAGGACTCTGTATAGCAGCTGTAATAAAGTGCTTTGATAATATGACCTGCAAGAAAATTTTGAAGGAAGTGACTTTGTTCGTTTCATATGAAAAAAGTTAGGGTTGTGGGAGAGATGTCTCATGAGAATTGAAAAGCTTCATAGGAGATATTGTCTTCCATTAGAGGAGGGCACAAAAAAAAGTAGTATGACTTGGTATGAATAGTAGAAAAATAAGAACTGTCTTAGGTATGCAAGTGTCAGTGGCAGCTGCCTAGTACCCTGCATCTATTATGTGATTAAGCCCTCTACATATTCTCAATAACTTGTTTGTGTGCATAGTTAGGGACTAAAATAGATGATTAAAGATGTTGTGGACTAGCTTTTGACATTAGAGGTTTCCAGAGACAGGTTAGACACAAAAAAGTCTCAAGGAGGATCTAACTATACTTGTTTGTATCTCATAATAGGAATTAGATAAGATGATCTTTTGAAGTCTCCTGTAGCTCCTCCTGTAGTTTTACGAGTATAGGAACAACCTGAGTTAAGGGAAGCTTAACAGGCTCTTGAAACAAGGTGTAGCCTCACAGGAATGAGCGTTCATGTGGAAAATCTTATGCCAGAGAGCAGTAAGGTGGTATATTTTTTCACTGGACTTGCTTGTGGCCAGAACCAACAGGAAGATATTAGTAATCATGGGAGTAGAGTTAACTCTGTCTAAAGAAGACAGAGGCATTCTCAGCCATTTGGACCAATCTGTAAGTTTTGTTTCCCCTTCATTTTCCTTAATAACAAAAGTAGTTTTGCCAAAACTGTTGTCCACTTGATTTCGTTTTTGTTTACTAGAAGGAACAGGTTTCCATATGTCACCTAACTGGGCATCAGGGAATCTCAGTTGCTACAGGCATCCAAGTCAAGCTAGTTTTCCAGGCTGAACTATTATTGTCATTCCTGATGGCTGTTGGGCATAGCAGCGAATAGAATTTGGGCAGCATATTCTGTCCAAAAGAACCAAATCCTATTTCATGACAAACAGGTTATGACAAAATTAAATCTTGGTCTGTTTGTTGTTTTCCCCATGGAAAGGATATCAGATTTAATATCACCCTCATTTTTAGAAAAAGTTGTGAAAAATTCCTCTGTACCTAATTCTTCTTGCATTATCACTTAAGCAATATGTACCATGACACTAAAAAGCAAACAAACAAACAAACCCCCCAAACACCCCATTCCTGTGTAGGTGGATTTGATTGGCCAGTTTACAGACTTCCAGATAAATCTGAAGGGACTGTAGATCATGATGGAAATTTAATAGTTAACCAAAAGAAAAGTAACATTTAAGACACGAAGGGAACAGAAATCTTGGCCTAAATGACATCTTACTCCTTATACTGGGCAGGATCTATGTACTGTGCTGGGGCATTCCTCAGGTACAGGGTCCACCTGTCCAGTCTTGGTTTCCACTGAATTAGAAAAGCTTTTTAAAAGTGGACCAACATATAACCTCTTTGTAGAATACAGCCTTGGATTTTAAATCTGGTTGTACCAATTAGGTTTTCCTGTCTGAGAGTTGGCCATGGATTATGGCTTGTTTCCCAGCAGCAAATGAAATCATACATATAAGAGAGGTAAAATAATTTTTCTCATTTGTAATTTTTGTTTCTCACAATAATTATACATGACCCTGCCCAAATCTGTTGTATCTTAAATTATATCATACTGTTTGCAGAAATGGTGATTCATGCTGTTTGTGAACTGGGAGGGGAGTAAGAGTCTAATGCCTGCATATATTTTGTGCCTGTTGGTTTGTCTGCCTTCATCTGATATTTGGCATGTCTTCCAGTATTTCATGAGAAGAATAGCCATGTTCTGGTCAGGCCAAGTGTCCGTTTAGTTCCGTACTCTCTCCGAAGGCAGCTACTAAAGATGCTTGGGGAGAAAAATGTAAGAAATGCATGAAGTGCATATATAGTGATTCTTTCCCATGGTTAGGTCCCTTAATTAGTGTTTTAGGGACCTCCTTAGCTAAAGGTTGCACCCAAGCATTTGTGTTTTAAATAACCAGCAATGAGTCTGTCATTCAAGAATTTAGTTCTTTTTTGAGTCCATTTGTGCTTTATGTGTGTCCAATGTCTTGCTGCAATGATTCCATAATTCAAGTATAAATTGTAAAGAAAAAGCATTTCCTAAAAGATGTTACAGATCTACCATTTAGTGAGCTGCCCACTAGTTTTTGTTGTAAGAAATGGTTCCCTGTTGACTTTTCCACACATCAATCGTTCTACCAGTGCCTGTGCTCTTCTTGGTGATTTTTCTTCTTTGCTGAAGACTTCCAGTTGGTTTGGTCGTGGAAGGTTTGACAGTGCTCTGATGGAAGAGTCAGTCTCACAACACTGTGAAAGCACTGCCATCCACTTTGTGGCCAAGGCACTGAATTTTTTTACTTTACTACCAGTAAAACTGAGCTAAGATTTCTTTACTAACCAAGGTTCTGTGAAGACTGCTTACTGCCTATGTTCATATATTGTGGGTTAGATGACATGTATAAATTAAGGAGGAACCAAATGTAGTTCTGGAAATTATGATAACTTCCGCAAGTAGTATATTACTGAAGTTTCTCCCTTTGTATGCTGTACATAGTCATTAATGGTGGCTACTATTATTTGATGAAAGATATTTCCACAGGCATTTTTGTTGCTAAAAGCACCTGTAATAGCTCTCTTTTTATGGTTTCTCCTTTTATTTTTATGTGCAAATATGAGAACAATGAAGGCAATCTTATTATAGCACCTTACTTTGTTTCAAAAACATGTTGATGAGCAGCTGGCGAGGCTGAGAAACAAGATGTCATGTAAAATTTCAGTTAAATAGGAACAAAATTGCTTTAGAATTTAAAATAACAAACACTTGGTTTTTGTTCCAAAGAAAATCGTCCATTTACCCGACTGTGAATTGGATCTGAACTGTGACCCAATCTGTTGAGCCTGTAAGTGGATTCTCTCCAAGTGCCCTGGCAGTCCAGTTGTGCCTCTCTCTTTGCCCATCAGCCAACCATATGTGCCTGTCTATGGTTTTATCAAATGCTCTGTTACTCCTCTTCTGGCTATGGTGCACCTTTATGGCCTTGCACAAAAGAGTGAGGGTATATTTGGCATATAGTAGTGGAAAGGACAGTATGGTTATAGTGTTGTGGCAGGTTTGCGACATGTAGTAGGGCTATGTGATGCGGAGGATTAGGGAGCAGTGAGTAGTGGGAAGGGCTGGGCATTGCAGTGCTGCTAAATGCGAGCATGTTGAGCATGAGGCCGTGGGTGGTGGTAGGAAGTTCAGCAGAGAGGCTGGTGGGATGTGGTCCATGTGGCCTGGCAAAGAAAGTATCCGAGTCCTGTTCAGTTGTTCACTTCTGTATTAGGAGGAAATAGCATCATTCTGTGGTATTAGGGGGTAAGGAGCGTGCATAGCACGTAGCCCTTCCTGCCAGCGTCTTCTGTACAGCCTTGTCACAAGGCATTGTCCTCCCCTAGCTGTTAGGTTTCTGGGCTGGGATCTGTAGGTGCTTCTTTCTCTGTATATTTTTTTGCTCAGTTGATTGATTTCAGCCATCAACAGAAAGGTAGACTTCTCAAAGCTAACAGGGTACTTCTACTTTACAAAAATAGGTGGCCAGTTGGAGAAGGGACTGTAAAACATCCTGTCAGAAGTCTTGATCAATTGTGAAGCACAAATCTGGCAAAAATAAGCTTCATTAGTAGGAGAGCTCATGGAAGTACTTGTTTTAATTAGTTTTCCATAGCTGAGGAATTCTTTACCGTATAAGGGTTTATTTCAGATGAAAGTTTTCCATTAGCACACAAACACTATAAATTTTAATTAAAATAGTTCAGACTTCACTCCTTCAAAAGCTGATGAAATCTCTCTCTTTATTTTGTGTGATTTCTTCATATATTGTAATAGGAGCCTTAGTGGTGAGGATTGGATGGATGACTCGTCTGTCCTTACTGCTTGCTAGGTTGCATGGAGGATACTATATATACATGCAGTTTGCAGCTCTATGCTAGAAGTTGCAAGTTTGTGCTAGACCATGTTATTGTCTACTATGTGTTATTTGGAGCTACATACCTAGAAGAACTTGAACTGGGGAAGGACCCTGCTGGAGAGCAGAATAAAGATCAGGTTGGCAAGCAAAAGTTGGGGCCGATATGTGGCCTGAGATGAAATCCCAAACTTAAGAGAAAATGTTTTATGGGTTTTTCCTCTGCACATTTGTCAATGTTGTTTTGAGTTACAGAAGTCAAAAGCAAACCACAGGTTTTGGCAGGTAGGCTTTCTAGCCTAGTGATCATAAATGATGACTTAAACATGTTTTTTAAAATAAATTGCTTGTACTATTATCTAATAACTCATACTATGTTTAAGTTAGATTATTACAATCCCTTGGCTCTTCTGTATTTTAAAGTGTAAAATGTCCCTTTTCTTTAGAAACAGAGAATTCTGTCTGGCAAGGTTTATAAGCCCAATACATCAAATTTAGTGTAGAATTAAAACTGTATTTAAGTAGTGTTTCAAAATTAAATTGTTCTATAGTAGCCAGTAATAGCTTAAAGTTATTCCCACTGACACAAGCAGGAGCAGTTGAATTAAACCAGTGTTTAGCACTTTTTAAAAATTTGCTTTGAATATATAACATTTTTGTTGTTGCTTTAGTGATTTTTTTTTTTCTTTCATAGCCAAGTGATTTCATGTTATAATCTTATATTTTCTTTGCTGTTGATAAATACAGTCAAAGAGCAGTGGTTTGGGTAGGGGGGTTCTTTGTAGCCTTGTTTCTAGGCATTGTTCCAAAGTACGCAGCTAAAATGCCTTATAGGTTTTGTTTAGAGCAGGGCTTTTAATGCAAAGATCACCACTGAGGTTTTTTGATGCAGTTTTGCAAATACTTCATTCTTGTTTCTTCCTTCAAACTCAACATTACATTTCAGTGGTGGAGTGTGGCTGTTAAAAATACGTGTGATTGTCCTGCATGCTGCACTTTGAAGAGGACCAGAGAACTTCTGAATTTTTTCTGAACATGTGACGCTTTTGGAGAAGTCTGGTAATGAGAGAAAGGGAGAGGACACAAGAATTAATTGTGTAGGAGGCTCAAGAGATCATCTTGCTGCAATGAACGTGAAACAGAGAGCTTCCTTTGGATTATTTTGGTAAGGTTGTACCCTCATCTACTCCTCAGTGCCCATGACTGAAGTTTATGATGCATGGTAGATGCCTTTAGGCGGAGAATGAGCAGCCAGTTTTTCATTAATTTGTAACAGAGAGACTGGTGGGAACATTGTTCCATGCTGTGGAGAGCTTGTAGTGAATTCCTTCAGCATTAAGCAAGCTAAAAATAATACTCTAGAAAATGTATGCTTTAGCCAAACCCTTTGTTTTCTGAACATCCATTTGAACAGGGGTTAAAACTATGCTAGGAAAATAAAAAGAGCAAGGAGTATCCTTCCCCCTTTTTATTTTAATCTTAAAGCTATTAAGCTGTTGAATACATTTAAGTAAAGATTTTAAATTGGTTAGTAATGCATATATAGGAATGACTTGGGGAATTTGTGTATGTGCAATTTAAAGATTCTGTTGGAAAACTTGTATGGTTTTGTAAGCTCTTTGTATCATTGTAACTATTTTTATGTCCCCTTCCTCCATGTTGGTTCTGCAAGGGGACTGGGGTGGATGAGCTAGCCCATCTGTGAATAGATGAGTTGCTGAATCCAACGGCTCCCAGTAGGCAGAGCTAACTAAGAGTTGCATGCTAGATAAAAGCAGTTTCCTTAGCTGCTGTTTGGAGTCATAAAGTTTCAAGAAATTTTAATTTCCACAGGAAGGGGAACAAAGATAAGAGCCATTGGTACAGCCATTTAAAAAATGTGGTGGAATGGGGCATGGAGGGAGAGTTGCCAGCGTGGGGAGAGAGAACAGCTGTTGGAGGGAGCAGAGATGTAGCTGAGGGGCCAAACACAGCTGAAGGAGGCTGGTTGCAAGGCAAAAGGAAAAATTCCAAAAAGCAAGCAGGGCATCTTGGGTACGCACGGATTTCTTTATCAGTCCTCATATAGATTCAAGTACTGGGGGAACCAGAGGCAGCTGGTTGTCTGTAGAGGCTTTAATATTGCTGTGAAAATAGAATGCATTTATATTACTTTTAAAGTAAATTTTAAAAATGTAGGTCTGTATGTCTCTTCCTTGCGTCAGGGAGCAAAGATGTTAAAATGCTGGATGAAGCTGCATAGGTGTGTTTCAGCTACTGCATCTCCTTGAAGAGCAAATGGTCCATGGCAAGGATGTTCAGGGGAAGAAACCTGCCCTCCGTGAAGGTTTCACACATTTCTCAGCTGGGGGGAGGCCTGGACTGGAGCTCTTTCCTGCTGATAAATGACTGCAGTATTTTTTTTTTTTTTGCAAAGGAAAAAAAAAAAAAAAAAAAGAATTACTTCAGTATTAAGATGCTGTTCTGCTCCCCATCTGTGTGGTAACCAAATCATTAGTGCACTTGGCTGTGAAGGTGCGTTTCTGTCCTTGCTGCAAGGTGGTTCAAATTGTCTCACTTCTGGCCAGAGGGGCTTGAGCTGGCAGGTCACCAGCATTGGGCCACCTCTCTGGTTCCACCAAAGCTGTGCCATTGCATAGCTGGGAACGCAGCCCTCTTTGTGCAGTGGGGAAAGGGAGGTTGGCCCGGACCTCATTATTTAGCTCATAGTGCTCAAGGAGAAGAGTGTGGAGTTCTCATCTCTCTTCCAGATACTGTTCTTACGGCCTTAAACAGTGAACAGTTGCAAACCTCTCTGTGGATCTTATCTTGATTTAAACATTTGGTTTTTGTATTTGTATGGGGGCGACGAGGGACAGGAAATAGCTGCAAGCTGACCTAGTATCACTAATTTAACCTGGCATGTATGTGTCCCTGAAAGGGTATGCATTAGCTGCAAGTATTCTGCTTTTAAGCGAGTTTTACTTTGCTAGCCGAGTTACTTGGGGCGAAGAGTACTTCTGATATCGCTGTGGTGGGTGGTTGTGATTGCTTTTGGTGGCTGAAGTATAGTTTGTGTGTCTGGAATCATGAAGAAAGAAAATGAAAATACTAGGTGTGAGGTTAAACGGTATGACCCATAAAATGAACTCTATGCACATCAGAACATCCCAGTCAGATGGGTTTTTGTGGTGTGGAGGTCTGTGAATAGAGCTGCTGTCACTCACGGGGATGACAGTCTGGCAAACATAACTCCTTAACTTTTTTTTTTGAGTAATACTCAGAAATAACAAAGATGCATTTATCAGAAAAACCCTCCCTTAAAATTCAAACAGGAAACAAATGGAAATTGCATTAACATTGTGTTGAACCAGGAAAATACTCTTAATTTAGAGATACCCTTTTGACTGAATACAGGAATGTATTTGTTTTGTAAAAGGGGGTAGAATTATTGAACGTAAAAGCTGTTTGGGGCAATGTAAACATATTACCCAAAACAGTTAAACAAAGGAAGTGTGCCCTTCATGCCTTCTCTTAGGAATTAATGCCTTGCTTTAAGTGGTAGTAATTTACATAACCTATAAATACAATAAGTAATGTAAACAATAAGGGACTAAAGGGTTGGGTTTTTTTCTTCCTTCCTCTTTTAAGGAGTGTCTTTCATCTCTTTACTGCTTATAGCCTCCTTAGGAAAGAGATGTATTCTACTGTATTCAAAAGCACTAGTAGGAATTTCATGTTTTCTTACACTTAGGCAACAGCCTTAAATATCAGTTCCTCTGTTTATGTTAGTGGTGGCTTTAAAGTCATACTTCATCACTGCATAAATATGGCATAGAAAGTTGCCATGATAGCTTTTTCATTTGTTTGTTTGCTTTGTTTTTGTTTTGTAGGAATATTAAAAATATATTTTGGCCTCATGTTTGGCATCACAACTTTCCTGCGCAAATCTCAAAGTTGTTTTGTTTTTCCTGCTGAAAGCATTAAGCATAATTACGATCTTGTGCTGAGTTTTACAACAAGGACTTTTGTTTTATAACCTAGACAAAAGCATTCAATTAGTTTTATACAGACATTCACAAAATGGTGAATTAAAGAGAAGGATTGTTGCTTCTCTTTACCTTTATGAATAAGTAAAGCATCTTCTCCTACCTCTGCTGGTTTTTTCCTTCCCTTTTTATTTTTTTTTAAGAATTTGTCTGAATACTAACTTAGGACATTCCCACTTTAGACCTTCTGTGCCACAAATTGAAAAATATTAGTCCAAAGTTAATGTTTAAAAGAAGTTTTGAACCAGGCTATCCTTCCATAAAGGCAGAAAAACGGGAGTCGCGTCCCTAGCAGGCTAAGACAAGATTCCCAAAGAAATAGAAGTTTTTCTTAAAGCTGAAAGGGGAAAAAAGAAATTGCTGTCTGTGGCCAGACTGTTAGTGTGGAGGTGAGTGAGGAGTTGTTTGGCCACAGGCTCTTTAGTACTGCAGCTTAGATTTTACCTGGCTGAAAGGCATTTTTGCCTTCACATCCAGCCAGTTCATTACTATGAAGAAGCTCTTTGGCTCGTCCGTGTATTGTTGGATCACTGTCCAGGTGTGAAGATCCAGAACAGCTTCCAGGTTAAATGTGTTGTTCTGTGATTACAGAGGATACACTTTTCCTTCATCTTCAAACAGTGCCTGTTGGGCTGTTCATTTTTTTCACTCTTCAGTGGTTTCTTGTCTTGGCATTCAGTTCTTTGAATATGAGCAGGCATTAAACAAAACTCTAAAAAGTTCTCAATAACCAGGACTTTGCCTTTCAACCAGTAACACCCTGGTGCTGGAGTGTTAATTATTTAATTGTTCAGTGATAGGTAGTTAATAAGATTAGATAAGTTAAAGCTTTAAATGAACTAAAAGAAATGCACTGCTAAAAATTTTGACTGCAATGCTATGATAAACCTGAAAGTCATAAATACTTATTTTAACGAAGAACCTACTTTTTGTAGCCTAACATTCAACTTTGGTTTTAAATAAATGTAAATTTTCCAAAAGCTCCACAGAGCTTCTGATTATGAAGATGCAGAAAGAGGAGGTTTCTATTTTCCTTGTTTCCACAGCAGCTGCCTCTGAATTTCAGTCTTGGTAGCTGGTAATTGTAGGCAACACATTTTAACATGACAAATGTGATATGCATCTTAATATTACTAAATAAAAACATGAAAAAAAATACAAAGGCTATGCAAAACTAAGTCACTGGCCTCACAGGTTCCTGATCCGTATTACCTTAATGTTGTCAAAAAGAATGATTGAGGCAACCAAACTGACCAGGAAGAAGCTTCCCTCATCAGGCTTTTAAAACTACATAGAAATATTTTTGGAGTTTGGTTGTAGTGTGATCATGGAAACATTATATATTATTTAGGAAGAAAATGATGATTAGATAAAATGAAGTAGCATGTAGTTAATTGATCTTTGATTCTAGTCATTAAAAAAATATTTGTTTTGGGAGCAAGATGCTTTTGATTGACTCTGCAGGAAGCCATTGCAGGAAGCCATTATGTTAGGCACAAGGTTAGAGAGTCAAGCTTAATAGCAATGTATGCTGTCATCCAAACCTGTTTATGTCTTTCATTAAAAGCAAACTATTTAGGCTGTAGGAATAAAAAAAAGAACTCTTGTTATAGACATACAGGCTTTTAGAAGTATTTTTAAACTTGAGAAAATGCTTTACAGTTAACTATATGTGTACTATGGCATGTAACTTGATATAGGAGATATTAATTAACATTAATATCTGAGAGGAATATTACACGTGCCTGGAATATACACCCAGAAATTAACAGTATTTAGTATTACTTTCTGTGGCTTTTCTTTAGTTCAGTTGGGTTTTGAGTTAATCATTAGGAATCTTTCAACAGTGTACTTACAAATATACTCTCCCTAAAACCACTGTCAGCATGTGAAGTATTTTTAACAGGAATATGCAGTATTCAGAAGACAAAGAAAGGACAGGTACTGTTAATTGACTGAATTTTTTTAAGTAGCATTTCCTCTAGATGACTTGCCATATGTGGAAACTGGAACACTGTACCTGGATGCACAATCCTGAATGGATTTTGGTGGATGAACTTTGTTTCCAGAAGAACAGAAAAAAGTTGCAGCAACTTCAGTGTTTATTCTAGTGTATTGGTATCCTTGCTGGGCATTTGGTGATTGTGAAATAATCTATCCTGCCTATGACTTGTGAAGATACATACTTTCTGTTACTGATAGTGAAAACTGTCTTGCTGTTATGTGCAGGTCACGTTTCTGATGTCCATCCTCAATGCATGCTTATATGTAAACCAAGGGTTTTGTCGTATGATGAATTTATTTTCTGCTTTGCTTCTGGATTGCTCTCTATAACCTGTTTCTTGCTTATGTCAAGTATTTCTGATGAATCAAAGACTGGAATTTACAAATCCCTGAGATATGTTTTTGACCTTGATTCAGAATTTGGAAGATGAAATCAGATTTAGGATCTTAACAGTGAGTGCCATGGGAATTGAAAGGATGTTTAAGATTATTTAAAACTTGATATTATTTAAGGCTCTATATAGAAGAATAGCAGTTCTGTCTGATTTCTGGTGGCTAAAAAAAGTACTAAAGAAGTAAAAGAAATGCCTTTATTCTTCTTGGTTTTTGCTCTTCTATTACTTCTTTTCATTTTTGAGAGCTATCTTTTTCTCTCACTTTGAACAGTTATATAACTGGAAGAAAACCCACTATAAACTTTTGTTTCAGAAAGGCTGTGATGAGGCTTTTTATTTTAAATAAAATTCATGTTTTGCATACCTGGGTACTTGGCTGATGTGTTAATGGAGGCCAATTCTAGTTTCAAAGAAAGTGAAGATGCCACTTTGCACACGCAAGTGATTTTTAAAAGTCAGAGTAGTAGCAAGCACAAAATAGTCCATTCGCAAAAAGACAAACTTAGAATAACTAGCCTTACTGATGCTTATTTTACTGGATGGTATAATATAAGTGGAAGTGTTGTTGAGTGTTTGACAAATTCCTCAGTATATGTGGTAGAATAGGATTTCCTTCTGTGTAAAGTACCTGTCTTGTTGTTTACGTATGAAAAGGGGGATCAGTTCAGCTTTGCGCATGAATGCTCTTTTGATCTGAATCCTTCTCTGATTTTTTTCCCTCGTTATCCAGGGTATTGGTATAGAGTAAGATTAAGTTCCCAAGCCACTGTCCTCCCTCCCGTAAAGTAGAAAACAATCTCTTCTTTTTTAATTCGTTCCCATTTTACTTTATTTCCTTAATTTGCTGTCTGTTGCTTGGTGTTCATCCTTCCTTATTTTATTGGAGGCATTAAGTAGCTGGTGTGATATTTTAAGAAGGTATGAAGGGACTCTAATATGGATTTCTTTTCTATCTCAGTATGTTAAAATCCGTTTGGTGGCTGCATGTTATGGTGCTTTTCCTCCCTCCCCCACTGCTGCAAACATGAGTGGATTAATCTAGCACAAGTGCTGTATGGAAACCCTTTCCTCTTAAGTCAAAAAAGTCAGTGCAAGTCTGTGAATCGTTTTATGAAAATACCAGATTGAGTTTCAAGCTTCGAGTCCCTGCTGATACATTAAATTGTTCACGGTATTGGCAGGGAAGAAGCAGGGGACCTTTCTTTAGCTGGATAAATAGGTAAAGTGTCAACTCCAGATGCCTTGAGAGGGAGACTTCAGACAAGCTTTTAGTGCAATTACAGAAGGACGAAGTGGAAGAGACCCGTGGGACTCCTATGCGTATTGAATTTCGTTTAGCCTTTTAGTCACACTAACAGGAAAAAAAAACTATAGGAGTCCTTAAAGTATATATGTTTGTAGTCTTTTGGGTATAAATATGGGGATGTTGCCTTTTTTTTTTTTTTTTAATAATATGTATATATGTGCATATGCATGCTGTAGTATTTTAGGAAATGGTGTTGGCAGAGGGTACTCAAGCCAAAATAATTAGAATTACCTGTCTTCCAGTGCCCATAGCACATGGAAGAAAACTCGAGACTCTTCCTTGGGACGCTTCCCAACATTTGAAGTAAGCAGACTCATGTGGGACTGGCGCATTACTCGGCAACATGGATGCTCAGCTTCAGTCCTGTCCTGGCATCAGCAGGGTTAGATATGCAGGAGGGAATTTGTCCGTTCACCCAATCTTTCTCCACAGACGGTTAATGACTTGTCTAATCTTCCCTTACCTGCAGGGAGCCTTCAGTGATTCTGTACATGAAATCATTTTAAATGAAAGAATAAAACTCAAAGTCATTATTTTTACAGTTTGTTGCTGAGTATGGCAATCATGTCTGCATAACCTGCCTACTTTTTATGTATAAATAAGGATATTTGTTGTATTTTAATCCTTAGCCAAGCAATATTACTTATCTTTTTAATGTTTCAATACCTTTAATTCAGATTTGATGGGAACATTTCTTCCAAAGCACAACGCTGTCTGATCACATGCTCTGCATTATAAATCTTCCCTTTGTGATATTCTTTAAGTTACATAACAAAATTGAAAATATATAATTATCATATACAGCAGGTCCTCTTTGTGCCTTCTGACTTATGGAATTGATTATCCTATGCATTTTAAATGGAAGTCCTAATTAAGTAATGTCAGATAGCAATTTTGCTGAGCTGAATACTTTCAGAACCTGACAGTGTCCTTTGCTGTAGAAGGCACATTTTTCTTCCTTATCTTTACAGTTTCTTTTTACATAAATTATAGTATTTCTGTTATTTGAACTTGATTTCTTCTGCACCTTTTCTTGTTTTTCACTCTTATGAAGTCTCTCTGGTTCTTGTTCATGTTCATTCTCTGTTTAATCCAGGGTGACACAGTGTTTCAGCACTGGCCACGTATGGGACTACCGAGGTTTAACTGTGTTTCCACTGTTGCCAGTACCAGCATGGTGGGGAAACAGAACCGAAAATAATGACACTTCTTTTACAAATACAGTGGTTTGGTTGGGGGGTGGGGGAGGTGGGGTAGTGGTTTTTTGTTTTGTTTTTTTTTTTTCACATTGAGCTTCTGTTGTCATCCATGTTTCTAGTCCTAATGACTGTGGAGAAAAGTTGGAAACACCTCTTAGACATGTGATTACCTCACATTATTGGGCATCTGCACTTTTAAGAAAACGCCAAGTATTGGGAAGTTTGCAGTAACATTGTAGGAGTTGGCAGCAGTATCTGGTTTCTTTGACTGAATCATCAGTTTGGTGTGACTGAACTGAAATTCTGGCCTTTTTTTGATGTGTCCTTATAGATGACTAATTGTTACTTTAAGCTCAGAATTAAGTAAAAAAAAAAAAAAAAAAAAATTACAAAAAAGTGTTTTTCATCTACCCTGAGCCCTCCCTGTGAATTTCTTTCTCAATCACTGTAGATAATGTCACTCTTGTACTTGTTATATGTATAGGTCAAACGAAGGTCCAAGGTAATGTCATAAGGGGCCATAAATAAAATAGTTAACCAGAGGTTCATTTAACCCAGTGTCTGATGACAGCCAGTGGCCTAAATAAGCTACAGAGCAAACTTACACTGATGCTTTCAGTCTCCACTATGCTCTGCATCTTGAGGACTTACTGGGTCAAAGAAGGCAGTTGTTGCATTTAATGGCTGTCAGTGGATCTTTTCTTCATTAACTTGTCCCATTATTTCTTGAGCAAATGTGGAATTTAGCATCCACAGCAAACTATGGCAGATTTCCTCAGCATAACTGCATCTTGTGTGGAAAAAGTGCTTTCTTGAACCTTGCGTTCCTCAGTATGCTTTGATCCTGTCAGCAGTTGCATTAGTGATACATTAAAGAGTTGTTATCTATTCTTCCCTTCTGTGCTTATCAGCATTTTATAGAGTTCAAAAGAAAATACATCCTTATCACTGACATGTGTGATCCGTTGAAAAGATGCTCACTCCCATACTGTAATAGCCTGGAATGTTCTCTCACAACTGCAGAGCTCCATGATGAAACCATGTATTTTCTGTGTTGTAGTTCTGTAGGATTTTGCCACTTCTGCATAATGTTTAGAAGTTACCTGACAGGCCATAAAATGGATTTTGTCTCTCTGGGTAAACTACTGGGACATGAAATGGTGACCTTTAGGAAGAAAAGCTGGATTTTGCTTTGCCATTTTAGTTATAGTGGATGGCTTCTCAAGCATTTATTAATGGTTTCCATCTGAGGGCATCTGTTTTTTTTATCTTACTTAGAAAAGAAACAAAAACATTCAGCAAAAAAAGCTTCTTAGACTCATGGTGTTTTCCCCTTGCATTTTGGGATACTATTACACATGCTTGTGATTATCTACTCTGCAAACAATTGTCAGAAAAATTAATCTGTTTTCCAAGTCCCACAGAAGAACAGATGTGGAATTAAGTTTCAAACAATGTACTCTTAATCACTTACATGTGGACACGAAACGAACTGGAGCTCAGTGGGAACTGATTGGATGCTTTGTTAGTCGAGCATGGAGTGCAGAATTTGCATTTTTCTTAGGCTTCATTCTCTGAATGGTCCTTTGAAAACAGTACTAATAAATGAACAAGAAAAGGGTCTGTTTCAGATATTTAGCTCTTTCTAGAAAGCCAAAACCTCAGGGGACCACCTGAATGGAGCTGGGATATCTTATGTGTATGAATATGAAAGAGAGATTGTGTATATACGTGTAATTTTCTTCCTTTATTTGAGAGCTCTTTTGATGCTGTAAAGGATATTGGGGAGTAAAGTAGCTGTGTATCATCTGTGTGCTTTCAAAAGCAATGATTTAAACCAGCCAGCTCTGCCTGTAAGAAATTTCAAGTCAATGTTCAGTTGCTGGAATACCGTAAGAAAGCAATTATGTCAGAAAATGTACTCATGTTGTGTTCTAAACCTCAGCCTTCACTGAAGAAATCACTTAAAAAGATAGTCCATACAGCTACTTCAGAAAGCTAATTTTGAGGGAGAAAAGGTTCGTATTTAGGGACTCTGGAACTTACAGCTTCAAACTTTACAGAATTGTGATTTTGAATCAGTGCATTGGGCAGTCACCAAGACTTAAGAAGTTGTCGGATTCTTGTTCTTGGAATGAATTTCTTCATAATTGATAAGAAAACTCATGGAAACAAGGCTATGGGTAATTGTTCCCAGTGTGACTGCCCTCTCTCGTATATGTATAGGTCTTGCAAAATAGTGCCTACTAGTAGGAATCTGCATTTTCAGTTGCTACAGAATGGAAACTGTTGTTAAAATGTGTATACATTATATACATATATACGTCTAAGATTATTTTCAGTTATTCAATCCGCTGTAGCCCGGAAATAATTTGCCTTCCTACACCTGAAAAAAAAAAAGGGGGGGAGAGAACCTAACAAATTTGTTGCTTCTTAAATTTTGACAAACTTGATTAAACAGGCAAGATTATGTCTTGTTTCAGGGTTTATTGTGGTTCCGTGGAAGCTTTTAAACCCCTTTGGAAGTTTTAAAATTAGCTTTATTGTATTATATACAATATAGGTTAAGAGGGCTGTGAACTCAGCTGCAGATAGTTTTTCTCTGGAAAATAATAGAGTCACCCCCCAAACTTGAAATGGGGTGTGAGGAGATCAGCAGTCATACATTTTCCTGCCTTCCAAGGAGTAGGAGTGGGAGTCCTCAATCTCACTGCCTTGTTGGCTGTTCCTTAACTTCTCACTTTGCACATTCATCATTATGTTTATTCTGGTAGCAAGCAAATGGCCAATGCCAATTAAAATGTTCGTTCCTAATAAAATAGCAAAATACATTGTTTTGAGAGATGGAGAGAAGGAACTTTCAGATATGTTTGTTTTGTTCCAGAGAGATGTTGTCTCTTAGCTTGACTGCTGGAGAGATCTGTGAAGGTTATAGCAGAGTTTATGTATTCTTTAAAAAAACCTTTCATACGGATCTCCTGAGGCTGTTTTGCTTGTGCAGTGTGAAGTGACCAATTTCTTCCTTTTCTTTGTTTTTGGGGAGGTCTGCTTGACCTTAGTTTTTCATGTTTTGTTTCAAAATAACTTTCTTTCAAGGATATTACTTTGTTTATACACTTTGCAAAAGAAAAAAAGAGATAATAACATTTAAAATAAACATCTTTATACCCCCATGTCTTGTTTTTTAGCCTTTGTCTAGAATGACATAAATGGCGAAGTATTTCATGTTCTTTAAACATGACTTTCTGAATGTAGTCGATGTAGGTATCTTGTGCATGATCAAGACCTTTAATAAATGCAGTTGTCTGCTGCCTTTAATAATCAAAAGCATGGGATACAGCCAGTAGTTCTGGATGGGGCTCATAAAACTCAAATGAGAAACTGCATTTTTGATGTTTAATACTTAGAGAGTATTTTAGATGGACTTAGAATGCTCGTCTTTGTTTCAACAGTGGGGTTTGGGGTGGCTTTAAGCTATTAAATACATACTTTCTGAGAGGTGATTGGAAGGTACACTAATGTACTCTAAAGTAGGTAGAGATCTTTGGATGACAAGGCCCTTGTGAAGGAGTTTGCTCTCTTGTTATTGCAGGCAATCGGGTTGTATGCAAATTGTTTCATTGTGTCATCAGCCTCTGACTTAAAACTAGGAAGGTTTCTTGCCTCTGCTTTTGTTGTTGAAAGGCTGTTGGAGAATCTTGCTCTTTCAGAGGGTTTAGAAATCATCTCTTAACCTGCATCTTAAGTGTATTCACAGTCAATTCACAGTTATTTTGTTCCTGCTGCAATGTTGGCTTTTAATTTAAATATCTCTTCTTTCTCCTTGCTAATTAGCTGCCCACAGTAACTATAAGAACCAATTATACTCCATTTTTGTCACCATTTTGTTAGGCTAAAGAAGGCAAGACCTCCTATCTTTTCTTAGCTCTCTTCCCTTGATCAGTACAGTATTCCTTCTATGTTCCTAATCCAACTTGGATGTCTTTCGCTGCCCCTCACTTACGGATAATAATAATTCTTTGCAGTGTTCAAAGTAAGACCTTACTGGAGTCTTCAGCAACTGGTAACACTGTTGTCTGGGCTGATGATAACTTTTTTGATATATTCTAAGATTATACTGGCATTCATCACTCCCATATCTTGTTAGAGGTATTGCCCAACAGGCTCAAGATCAGTTCTGAGATGCTTCTGAAGGTCTTCCCTCTTCTCAAAACTATATATGCATGTTAAATAACCATTCTCTAGGAATTTAAGCTACCAGTAAACTTTAAAACTCTGAATCTGGTTGAGAATGCCACCTGAACTGTAAGAAAGATATTTTTTTTCCTAATTAATTGCTTTAATTTAGAAAATCATTGTTTAATGAAAAAATACAGTGTTTTTTTAAAAAGTGAACTGATTCATATAATCTGAGTTTCTCAACTGGAGACATTAGGAAAGCAAGGAAATCTACCTTCAGTCCTGGAGTTGTTGATAAAAGTTAAAGGAGAAGACATCAAAGAATTTAAAAAGTTTTTGCATCAAACTTAAAAGTTTGGGTCAGGTAAACACCCTCTCATGAGTTTCAGTAAAGAATTTTAGGGGGTGATCTTATGATTACCAGAAACTCTCTAGCACATTGAATACCTACTTTTGGGAATGTAAAGGTTAATTGGTGACAGAAGATAAGCAAGCAGGAAGTCCAAGAATGCATATTCAAGGAAAACATGTCTGACTAAAATTTATATTCAGTTATTTGTAGTTAGAATTACACAGATTGGAAGGGACCACTGAAGACAATGGTCAGTTTTACCCTCAGCTGGGAAAGAGGGGTAAAAAAAAGTCGGGTAGCCTTCTTCCCCCTTCCAGCTATTTCTGTTTGAATTGAATCCTTCATGGATTATCCTGCAAGCCCATTATTTGAGTCTGAAATTGGCCTATCACACTCCAATTCAGCTTGCAAGTATCTTTGTATAGGAAATGGTAAAGGAAATGATCAGTATGTCTTTTTAAAGAATTAACTTTTAATAGAAAAGGAAAAGAAAAGCAGAAACTGAGATCTCTTTTTGCCCTCTGAATCAGGAGACCTTTTTAGATGTGATTCTCCTCTTTTTGTGTACATCTATATGTGGAGATGATCTTTCACAATCTCCTTTTAGGTAGTAAAAAGAGTAGGAATCTAGGGAAAATAAAATGTTATCACTAGGAGCTCATAAATTGTCAAGAAGTTATATCTCCGTTTTACTGAGAAATGTAAAGAATAATTTAAAGAATTTTTAGAGGAATTTAAAGAATAATTAGAACTTCTTACAAAGTGTGTGCTGTGACAGTCTTCAAAGAGGATTTTACTGGCTTCAGGAAAAGCTAAACCCAGACGTTTTATTTCTTGTATTACCAGGACATTTTCTGAAAAGAAGATCGTCTCTCTAGCAGTGTATAAGCAAATTGGCTCCAGAGAAAGCTTAAAATGACAAAAATTAAAAAGGCAAAGGAAAGCTTCTTTGTGGTAAACAAAACCACAGTTAACATATTTCTTAGTTGCTGTTCAATTCCCACCATCCCTGGGGCTAGCTAATTCTTCCATCTGCAAACTGAGCATAATTTTTAACTCTTACCAAGCAGTGGCTAGCTCACTTCCCCTTCCTTGGGTTAGCATCAAAGGATCACCTCTTTGTGGGCTTGAAAGCTCCCATTGGAAAAGCAGGCTGGGTGGAGATGGCTCAGGACTTTCAGAGGTATGTAGAAACTGCAGGATGTTCTCCAGAGTGGGAAAACTGGGCAGATAAGACTTGAGTAAGGATTTTAATTTCCATAACATTGTTTTAATGAAACACTCAAGAAAGGCACATGGAATGTTGCTCAGAGTCTCATCTTTACTTAATTTTTCTTTGTGTTGGGTTTTGGTTTTTGTTTTTTTACAAGACGGAAAATCAATTCTGAGACACAAGCTGGAGAAGAGCTGAAAACAAACAAGTTGATGTGCTCTAAGCAGTATTTTTAGCTTTGAATTAAGGTCTTGAGTCTATGATAGGCCTATTGGTTGGGTAATGTTCAGATAGACTATTTTCGGTAGAAGGAACTTTGCTTTGAGGTCAGATTGAATGGCCTTAGCTTTATATTTGGTCACTCAGCAAAATCATTACATGAATCACTTAAGTGTTTAATGATTAAAAAGTAGCTTTTCACTGGTGGAAGTTCACAGGTAACACCTGTGGGTGCTTTAATTTGGTAAGCCACTTTTTATGTGTATTTTTTTATTGCATCTATGAAGATGAAAGCTGTGAGGAAGGCATGGAAATTAGTCCAATATAGAATATATGCTTAAGGTAAACAATGTTGTTTTCCTGACACTATAGAGAAGTTTGAAATTGTTGTTTGAGGACTCTTAACGGCTTGTTTGTGTTTTACTAAGTCAGTCCCTAGTTCTGTGTTTGGTTGCTTAGTTAGATATCTTGTCTTAAATGTAAAGGAAGTTGAATGTTAAAACAAACCTGCTTTTCTTTGAGGGGGAGGGGTTGATTCCTTTTAAGGCATTTTTTAATTTAGGCTGAAACCAAAAAACAAACAGATTCCTAATTCAGTCATGTTGCAGGAGTACTGGAAAATGTGGGAATTTTATAAGGCATTTTGGACATTTTAATGATTGTTTCATTGATTTGTAATAGTCACAGTTTGCATCACTAGGGTGATAACTCTGATTATAACTTTGGCCTGAGAAGAAGGTGTTGGATTGAAAACAAAACAAACCCCACAGCTGCTGGTTTAGGGAGAGAGAGTGTGTGTGTGAGTGTGTGAGATAACTTGTCTTTTTTTTTACAGACTATCACGATGGGATAGCTCTGCAGCCTTCTGCGACAGGCTTAGGCTGTCCACTGATTAAATAAAACAGTGCGTTAATTGCGTATGCCTTAACAAAACTCTGCAGTAGCCATCTCCAGGCCTTTAGGAAAAGATAACTGAGTTGTCTCCCTTGGAGTTTTTCTGTTCCACTTCTGCCAGCAGACAGCTTTATTTGTAAACTTCGCGTTTTGCAGGCCACACTGTGTGGTAATCTGGGGGCAATAATTCGGATGCTAATAATACTCATCAGAAGTTGTTATTTATTAAGCCAGCTGGCATTTAGGAAGAATAGCCTGAGCTTGCCAAGTGATTCTAGCTCATTGCTGAGGAGCATGCTACTGGTTAGAGCATTTAATTAGGAACCCACCGTCAGGGCCCCCGGGGCACTAATGGGCCTCTGCCTCCCCTGGCTCTTGCCCATCCTCCTGCCTGGGGGCCCAGGAGCCTGTTCCAGCCCAGCCTGGGGCCATCAGTCCCTGTTGGAGCTCTGTTACCGGTGTTCTGCTTCCAGTCCCAGCTGCTGCGGGGTTGACATAAAGCCTGCTTTTGCCTGATGACTGCTGGGCTGTCCATGGGACCTGTTTCTCTCACCATCCATGCACAGGCATCAGGTAGCTGAGCAGTGCTGGCCCTGAGGTGAAGCTGCTTTCTGAGTCACATCTTGTCTGGTGCATCTTGGTGGTGGCCAAGCTGCAGCCACCTAGAGCAGCTTTATGGCCAAAATGGAGCCAAGGAACACTTCTAGTGACTGTGGATGTTCTTGCTGGAGATACTGCTGCAAAGCTGCTGGGTTTGGCTGCCTTGGGCTGGCAGAGGTGATGGGTTGTATTGAGCAAGACCAAAGCGCTGGCTGTGGTGTAACTCACAGTGCTGCTGTGGGAGGGTGACTCGCCTTTTTGCTTTACTGTCCCTGTGACACAGAGATGCAACTCAAGAAGTATGTTATAAAGTGAACTTGTTAAGTGCTTTTACACCACCTTTAAAGTAGACTATTTATGTCCTTTTATCCTCATGGGTAACACTGAAGATAAGCGTTCCCACTGATTTCGGTGAATGTGGGATTGGGCTCCTGGCTGATGTTCTGTATTACTAACTTCAAGTAAAGTTTTATGCTTAGATAAAATAATCCCTGGAAGACAAAACTCATTTTATGGAATAACTTTACTGAAAAAAAATTTGCCTATCTTTTGCTTCAGTTAGTAATGACTGACTTGTTAAAGAAATGTGGTAATTTGATTCGCTTATCACTTGGGTGCTTATTGTATTAGGTAGCAGGCTAAGGGGGATCTTTCATTCACAGTGCAGGTCCATTAATGCTTCTGTATTTATTCTGTTTAGTTTTGTGGGAATTGCTAGGATTACAAAAATGTAATATTTGGTTTAAACGTTTTAATGATGTGTAAAACTGCTGTACCACTTTCTTGGTTAGGGTGGTGCAGGGGGAAAACAGGCATTAAGAGCAGGGATCAGCAGTGTATTAGGAGTACGTCTGGCTTTTATTAGGTGTAAACTTCAGGGCAGGTGCATTTGGGCAAAATATTTTTTGTAGTGTAAAAAAGTGAGGATTTTTTTTGTTCTCATTGAAATAGCTTGCAAATTCTGTTGCTCTATATGGTATGCTCTTTTGAATTTGCTTTAAATTGCGCACATATAGATATGTAGCATGATCTTCTGGATTGAACAAATTAGGTAGATAACGCGAAAAGCAAAAGTGCAATTTTTGTCTTTTGTAGGTTTGTGTGAAACAGACAATAATCAGCCTGAGAAGAAGTGTTAAAAAAATCTATTGTGTATCTCAAGCTCTTAGTTTCCTATGGTGTTTAGCATTGTAATTCATTGAGAGTTTTGTGTTTGTTTTTTTTTTTAACCTGCTAGCAGTGTAACCCTAAAGAAAGTACTTTCCCCCCCTTGTTTTGCTGTTATTTTTGAAGGCAGCCTTAATGACGCCTGTGAAATAGTATGAGGTTTTTTTTTATTTTATACTGTTCTGCATCGATAGCAAAAGACAAAGAACCCATTGAATGCATTATTTCTATTCATAGTGACATAATTGGTCATACAAACCTTCCTGAAGTAAGTAAATATTTCTTTGATTTGGATACTTGCTGTTACATAATACATGGAAGTATCGCACAGTAGTATATTTGAAGAAAAAGCTAGTTGAAAAGGATGTTTTAAGATACAGCGGATATATCTGTATTCTTTTTTTATTTTATTTTTTCTGGAGAGCCTAAGTATACCCAATTCCTGTTGTGTACAAAGCCAGGGTACGTGACACAGCGATGTTATCAAACCAACTGTGTTCTCCTACAAGTGTTTGGCCTGTTTGCTTCTCCTGTTGAATGTAAATAAAACAATTTAAATCAATGGCTCTGCTTGGTATAGAGACTCTTTCTCCCTGAATTATACTAAAACATTTCTCCCGTGCAAATGAGAAAGGAGGTAAAAATGAAGAATCTAGTGTTTTCTTCTTTTTGTTGGGCAGGGGAAGATAGGGTGTGTGTGTGTGATGTAGCCAAATTTACAGCTAGTTGAGTAGACAAGAAGATACGTACTTTTGCCAACTGTTGTAGAAATCCATCTGAGCTATTGCAAAATTTGTAAGAAAGAGCTCCTGAGAGAAAGAGTGAGAGCATACATGTGTTTTTCTCATTCTGATTTGTTTGGGAGGATTTGGGTTTCATTTTGGCCATTTGTATCAGGAAAGGTACACTTGCCTGTGTGGTGATGGGGCAGTGGAAGGCTTGTGGAGTTTCTTCTTGTTAGCTTTTTTAGCTTTTTCACAAATATGGTGGCAAAATAGAACCTTTGTTTTTAATATAATACTTGCTCTCCTTTTTTTTTTTTATTTTTTTTATTTCTTGTGTGTGTGTAAGATGATTTCTGTGCCTCTGGCAGGTGGATGTATCTGTGAGAGAAGGCTCTTCTACAGCCTCCTCGATGGGCTGATCCTGTCTTACCGTGCCTGTGCCACTTCTGTTTCTTAGGGAGCCCAGACTCCAGGCAAGGAGATTTTCCTTAAAAGCACCACTTAATTCTAGTTATACAAGCAATCCATCGTTTTCACATACTTAAAATTGATCATGCATTTTTGGGTGCTTGAGTCTAAAAGAAAATAATTTGGCCTTTTTTGTTCATGAAATGTAGTCTGTCTCTGCTAACACTGCTATATTTTTATTGCTGTGTTAACTGCTTTTGAGACAGAAGAGAAAATTTGGAGTGATCACAGCTACTTAGTCCAGTCTGTTGTTTATTTTTCTGGAGGAATATTCTATGTGCCAGGAGTTCAGAGGCCATTTTAAGCCGTGCTTGACTTTCCAGTGCTCCCAGTACATTTTCCTCTGCACTCAGCAGCACATTTTGTTAGGAATTCTACACCAATTTTTCTGTTGTTAAACCATCTTCACCAAGGCTAAATTATCTCTCTTTGTTAGTATACTGACCTTCCAGCTCACTTTGTTCTTTTATGTAAGGGGAGGTTCTTCATATATCCTGTCCTGATGTATGTATAAAAATGCAGAATTCATTATTATTGTGGGAAATCCTGTAGTTCAGCATCACTGAATCAACCTTACCTTATCTTTATCACCTTATTTCATTACTTTTTGGTACTGGGGATCCAAAACTGGATGTGGTATTCTAGTTGTGTATTCCTGGAGTGCTGGCTAAAGGCAAACAATTGCTTATTAGTGGAAGCTTAGCCTGTAGATAAACCGCAGGATGTTCTTGCCCTTCCTTGCTGCCAGGGCTAACTGCTGGCTCATGTTTAGCCCACTGTCTGCCCAGCCTCCTAGCTCCGTTTCTGAGAGCTGTGCCCTGGGTAGTCAGTGCCCAGTATGTCCAAGGGATTAGCCCATCTCAGGTACAGGACTTCATGTTTGCCCTTGCTGATTCCATGAGATATGTGTGTGGGGTGGCAGAAGGGGTTTGGAGGTGTGTTTCATAAACTTGTGGGGTGAACATGCTGTGTTGTTTAGGTTTTTATTCCAGTGGTTTAGGAACTTTTGGAGTTCTTGCTAAGTCATAACTGATTTAAAAATGTTGTTATGAATCAGAATAGAATATACAAATAATTTAAAATGTATTTTCAAATGTTGGCATACTTTATTAGTAAAATAGAAGAAGAGAAAAATATGCAATTTTGTGCATGCTTAGTAGATATGTGTTACTCCTTCACATGTGCTTATTTTTCTTAGCTCCTTAGGGGTTGGAGTGATGTCTTGAATGCTGCATTTCTAGCAAAGCAGAAGTGTCGTGGTAGTGAAATGTTACCCATGTGCATATAATCTCTTACAGAGTTGTACCATTCCAGCCACCAATAAATATTGTTTTGATGGTTTTGGCTCTGTACTTTTCTTACATTTTATGCCAATTATTTCTCTAGGTATTGCCAGGTGTCTGAAGTAGTTGACCAAGACCTAAGGACTTGGAACAGTGGTGAGTAAATGAAATTCAGATTATATTATCTGGTATTTTCACATGCTCTCTGACTCTGAAGTTTGACTGGTGTTTGAAGAATGGAAGATGTGCAGTAGGTTATGCCTTTTGAGTATTTTCTTCTGAGCACCAGGTTCTTGTTCAGAGCATTCATCTGACTTTTTTCAGCCGAGATTTTAAGAAGGCGTAGAGGAGGTAGTCTCAGTGACTGCATTTGATAAGTGAAACCTCCTCCCCCTGCCCCTTGACTTAGAAAATATTGAACTTAAAGTATTTCAAGCAGATAGTTCAATCTATACTTGAAGCAATAACATACACTGGGACCCATTGTATTGAATAAATAATGCCTGAATTCAGACATCTCAGAATCATGCCGGTGTACATTAAGCAATTATAAAATCAGATATCATTCTAGAATACATGGAAACCTAAGGTAAGTTAATAAATTACTGCAGGATGAATTTTTGGTCTTAACTTTAAACCCCCGAGCTTATGTCTGTGGTTCTTAACTCCCCCTCTGCAAACTGTTGTGTCCTTCGTAAAGATAGATCATTTTGTTGATCCCCTATGCCCTGCTCATTGCTGATTCTTTGCATCCTGTGTGCCAGTTATGTACCTGTTGTGACTAGAGAAGAATGCAGGAAGGATCTAAGGAAGAACTTTAAAAATTTCAAATAGTTTTTAAAGTGAGTTTTGTTCAGTAATGAGTTTATGAATCTATTACTTGCACTTCCCTGGCTGTAGGTGTAGGCTGGCAAAGAGAGGCTTAGAAATGCAGAGATAAACTCACCAGCTGTTAATTGTACTTAATAATAATAGTAGTAGTAGTAGTAATTGTAATAATAATAATACTTTCAAAAAGCAACTGTGTTTTCTTGCCAAGATATAGTTATTTGGAAAAATGTAATATTTCTATTTCTTTGGTTTCCATAGCAGAGCCTGTTTATGTGTAATATTTTGCATTTATGGGATCTTGTTTGATTTCAGCGCTGTTGGCAGCAAATGTAAGTTTTTAGCACCCATGCATTTGGTTGCATGTGCTGTTGACTTGGTGGCCAAGCACCAAATGCAATACAGTGAGAAACTCTTGCCTTGTTTTTGTCTTCTTTTTTGTTTGAATGACCTCTGAAAATTATGTTTGTATAGTTCTTAATTTGTAGAAATACCATTTAGTTAGAACTTTGAAGGAATTTATCATTTTAGAACATTTACCTTCATGTAGTTCTATATTTACTATCTCTTTCTATCTGCTTGTATTTTACCAGGAAAAGCAAATAAGTGAATTTTAAGTGAATGTGTCAGTTGATTTTAGATAGTTCTTTTTGCCTACTGTTTATCTACCCCTCTGCCCCCATCCTCCACCCCCTGACAATTCTCAGGACTAAACTGCTGTATTCATGGTGTCATCAGTGCATGAGTGGAATGAATTGATAGTTGCTGTGCACTTTCCATCCACCTTATTCCTCCTCCTTGGCAAGAATGAAACTTGTTCTTCCCTACTGTGTTTGCCAGGGCATTCAAGAGTGCTCAAAAATAAGTGGTACATTTTCTGGTATTTATATTAGTTCATTTAGTACTTTAGAATACAGGTCCTTACCCAGTTTGAATGTGTTCAGTTATCTAGGATATTTTTGGTCATGGTGGATATGAGAAAGACCCCCACAACATTCAAGTTCCCATAGAAAAATCCAAGTTTTGCCCTTGCCCTTAAGTGTAGACTTAATAGGAGTCACGTTAAATTTCAGAATTGTGAGGAACTGTGCAAGAAGGAATTCAAACTACATTGAACATCATCAACCTGTCTTGTCCTTCCTGAGGTACCTACATGTATAGGGATTTATATGGCTTAATTTACTTATGTGCCAGTGTGACACATTTATTCGTGCTCTGTGTAAGTTAAGTGTTCCACAACACACAAGTGTGACACTACGTTGAAACATATGTGTTAACCCAACAGGTACCACTCCAGTGCATGTATTATGTGATCCCACAAAAACTGGGAAACTTTTGTAAAGTTTCTTTACGAAGGTACAATGAACGATTCTGGTCTGTGCCTTTTCACATGTAGGATCTGATAATACCATATGCCTGGTGCTCAGAAGTCACTTGTCCCAAACATTCTGAAAATAAAAACTATCCTTCTGTCAAACTAAACATATCTATTGTTTAAGAGAAATTTAAAGAAAATATACTTAGTATTTTTAAAGTAATTCTAAAAATTGCTTATGACTGCTGCTTGTTGGTGACTCAAGGTGTCGTGGTTTCAGCCCAGCCGGTAACAAAGGACCACGCAGCCGCTCGCTCACTCCTCCCGCCCCCTCTGGTGGGATAGGGGGGAGACAGAGGAGAGAAAAGAAAAAAAACTGGAACCTCGAGGGTTGGGATAAGGGCAGTTTACTGGGACAACGCAAAAAAAAGTTACAACAACAACGACGGTACTAATGAAAGAGTATACAGAAAAGAGTGATGCACAGTGCAACTGCTCACCACCCGGGACCCGACGCTCCGCCACTTCCCCCACCGAAAGTCGAGAGCAGGAGCACCCTCCCCCCGGCCCACTCCCCATGTATATACTGAGCATGATGTCACATGGTATGGAATAGCTCCTTGGCTAGTTCAGGTCAGCTGCCCCGGCTATGCCCCCCCACCTCCCAGGTTCCTGTAAAAATTAACTCTATCCCAGCTGAACCCAGGACATTATCCACCCCTTATTCTATACCATTTACATCATGCCCAGATCTTACATTTTCCAATCAACCACTACCACTTTCCTTGTCTTATATATAGAGATATATGTATATGGACACCCCCCCCACACACACACATACAAATAGTATTCCCTTAGTCAATGGGTTATCCCTCCAATGTGTCCATCAATTTTATTTAGTCCATGACTTTGAGGCTCCATCTGTTGTAACACTTCTTCAGGATAAGAGAGATGGTGTGAGGTGTTGGGTTGTTGTATGCTGTCTCTGGAACTTCTGGCTGGTACATTTGATGCAACCCACACCCTTGGTCTGCAGGTTGAAGATGTTGATCTTGAGGAAATTGCTGGGTGCCAGTTCAAGTTCTATCACTGTTGTTCTTGGCTCAGTTTCAAAGTCCATTCTTCAGTCATTTGGGTAATTCTTACAGTAATACCCTTGATATGGCATATAGACACTATAGATACAATGACATACATTGGCAGGTTATTTAGCAGTTAAATATCATACAGCCTAGTTCACTGGCTATTCTCTCCCAAAATCAAATCTCCCTGAGGTACACATCGAACTTCCCCATCCTTCTGCATCACCCACCAGGTGTACCCAGGTCCCTGAGCAAAAACAACCCCTTGGATGGGTTTGTCTCTGCGTGAGGGACGACTAACCCAGACTGTCTTTCCTAACATACTCCTCATGTGCACTACAGGAACTTTATCCCCTTCTACAGTATGTGGAAGTCTTGGTTGGGCGGGGCCCGCCCGATTGGTGGATCCTCTAGTATTAACTAACCAGGTGGCTTTTGTTAAATATGTATCCCAATGTTTGAAAGTTCCACCCCCCATTGCTCTCAACGTAGTTTTCAGCAGTCCATTGTATCGTTCGATTTTTCCGGAGGCTGGTGCGTGATAAGGGATGTGATATACCCACTCAATGCCATGTTCTTTGGCCCAGGTGTCTATGAGGTTGTTTCGGAAGTGAGTCCCGTTGTCTGACTCGATTCTTTCTGGGGTACCGTGTTGCCATAAGACTTTCTCTTCAAGGCCCAGGATAGTGTTCTGGGCAGTGGCGTGGGACACAGGATACGTTTCCAGCCATCCAGTGGTTGCTTCCACCATTGTAAGCACATGGCACTTGCCTTGGCGGGTTCGTGGGAGTGTGATATAGTCAATCTGCCAGGCCTCCCACTGTTTATATTTCAGCCATCACCCTCCATACGACAGGGGTTTCAGTCGCTTGGCTTGCTTAATTGCAGCACATGTTTCACATTCATGGATAACCTGTGCGATAGTGTCCATGGTTAAGTACACCCCTCGATCGCGAGCCCATCTATATGTTGCATCTCTTCCCTGATGGCCCGAGGTATCATGGGCCCACTGAGCCATAAATAGCTCACCCCTACGTTGCCAGTCCAGGTCCACCTGAGACACTTCAATCTTGGCGGCCTGATCTGCCTGCTGGTTGTTTTGATGTTCTTCAGTGGCCCGACTCTTGGGTACATGAGCATCTACGTGGCGTACTTTTACCACTAGCTTCTCTATCCGAACAGCAATATCTCGCCACAGTGCGGCAGCCCAGATGAGTTTACCTCTGCGCTGCCAATTGCTCTTCTTCCATTGCTGTAGCCACCCCCACAGGGCATTTGCCACCATCCATGAGTCAGTATAGAGATAGAGCACTGGCCACTTCTCTCTTTCAGCAATGTCTAACGCTAGCTGGATGGCTTTCACCTCTGCAAACTGACTCGATTCACCTTCTCCTTCAGCAGTTTCTGCGACTAGTTGTGTAGGACTCCATACAGCAGCCTTCCACCTCCGATGTTTTCCCACAATGCGACAGGACCCATCAGTGAACAGAGCATATTGCCTCTCATTTTCTGGCAGTTTATTATACAGCGGGGCCTCTTCAGCCCGTGTCACCTCCTCCTCTGGCAACATTCCAAAATTTTTGCCTTCTGGCCAGTCCATGATCACTTCCACAATTCCTGGGCGACTGGGGTTTCCTATGCGAGCCCGTTGTGTGATCAGTGCGGCCCACTTACTCCATGTGGCATCAGTCGCGTGATGTGTAGAGGAGACCTTCCCTTTGAACATCCAGCCTAGCACTGGCAGTAGGGGTGCTAAGAGGAGCTGTGTTTCAGTACCAACCACTTCTGAGGCGGCTTGAACTCCTTCATATGCTGCCAATATCTCTTTTTCAGTTGGAGTATAGCGAGCCTCGGATCCTCTGTATCCCCGACTCCAAAACCCCAGGGGTCGGCCTCAGGTCTCCCCAGGTGCTTTCTGCCAGAGGCTCCAGGTAGGGCCATTCTCCCCAGCTGCAGTGTAGAGCACATTTATAACATCTTGTCCTGCCCGGACTGGCCCAAGAGCTACTGCATGAACAATCTCCCTCTTAATTTGTTCAAAAGCTTGTCGTTGCTCAGGCCCCCATTTAAAATCATTCTTCTTCCGGGTAACTTGGTAGAGAGGACTTACAATTTGACTGTAATTTGGAATATGCATTCTCCAAAAGCCCACAACACCTAAGAAAGCTTGTGTTTCCTTTTTATTAGTCGGTGGGGACATAGCTGCTATTTTGTTGATCACATCCATAGGGATCTGACGACGCCCGTCTTGCCATTTTACTCCTAAGAACTGGATCTCCTGTGCAGGTCCCTTGACCTTACTTTCTTTTATGGCAAAACCAGCCTTCAAAAGGATTTGGATTATTTTCTTCCCTTTCTCAAAAACTTCTTCTGCCGTGTTGCCCCATACGATGATGTCATCAATGTATTGCAGGTGCTCTGGAGCTTCACCTTTTTCCAGTGCAGCCTGGATCAGTCCATGGCAAATAGTGGGGCTGTGTTTCCACCCCTGGGGTAGTCGATTCCAGGTGTACTGGACACCCCTCCAAGTAAAGGCAAACTGTGGCCTGCACTCCGCTGCCAAAGGGATGGAAAAAAATGCATTAGCAATGTCAATTGTGGCATACCACTTAGCTGCCTTTGATTCCAGTTCATATTGAAGCTCTAACATATCTGGCACAGCAGTGCTCAGCGGTGGCGTGACTTCATTCAGCCCACGATAATCTACTGTTAGTCTCCATTCCCCATTAGATTTCCGCACGGGCCATATGGGACTATTAAAGGGTGAGTGAGTCTTGCTGATCACTCCTTGACTCTCCAAGTGGCAAATCAGCTTATGGATGGGGATCAGGGAATCTCGGTTGGTGCGATATTGCCGCCGGTGCACCGTCGTGGTAGCAATTGGCACCTGTTGTTCTTCAACCTTCAGCAACCCCACAACCGAAGGGTCTTGAGAGAGACCAGGCAGGGTAGACAGCTGTTCAATCTCCTCCGTCTCCAATGCAGCTATACCAAAAGCCCAACTGTACCCTTTTGGGTCCTTGAAATACCCCCTCCTGAGATAATCTATACCAAGGATGCACGGGGCCTCTGGGCCAGTTGCAATGGGGTGTTTATGCCAGTCATTCCCGGTTAGACTCATTTCAGCTTCTAATACGGTTAGCTCTTGGGATCCCCCATCACACCAGAGATACAGATGGGTTCTGCCCCTTTATAACTTGATGGCATTAGGGTGCATTGTGCACCAGTGTCTACTAGAGCCTTATATTCCTGTGGGTCTGATGTGCCAGGCCATCGAATCCACACTGTCCAGTAGACTCGGTTGTCCCTCTCCTCCACCTGGCTGGAGGCAGGGCCCCTCTAATCCTGGTTAGAATATTCGTTACTCACTTTTCGCACACGTGAATCGGAAGTCCCTTCAAGAGGATCAGAAATGTGATCAGCCCATCTACTGCATCTGGGGGACTGCTCACAGGAAACTGGAGCAGCAGTTTTCCAAGAAGAATCCTCTTTTCTGGTTGCTTTTTCTTGCAACTCCCATACCCGTGCATCCAGGACTGAGGTAGGTTTTCCATCCCACTTCCTCATGTCCTCTCCATGGTCACGCAGGTAAAACCACAGGTTAGCCCGTCGTGTGTACTTTCTCTCTCCTCTCTCTTGGGCAGAGGAATGCTTACTCCCAATAGCTGCGATGCAGGCCTGTACAGGTGGGGAGGAAGACATATCCACTTTGAATTGCTGGAACTCTCGGGACAATTCCTCTACAGCCGAGACACAGGCCCGTAGGGAGGAAGAGAGACTTCCTTCGTATTGCCGGAGTTGGACAGCCAATTCATCCACCGTTTGTCCATGGCCTTCTTTCCAGGACATTACTGCCAATGAGTTGGCATAGGTTGGTGGTGCACTTCGTAGAAACTTCCGCCACATGGGTTGTGTGCATTGGACTTCATCTGGGTCTATGGGTGACTGCGCATTTTCTGGATCATTATAAATCACCTCCAGCACGGCTAATTCCCTCAGGTACTGGATACCTCTCTCCATGGTGGTCCACTTGCCTTGGTGACATGTAACTTCATCCTTGAAGGGGTATCTTTCCTTTACACCTAACAGAAGTCGCCTCCAGAGGCTGAGGACTTGTGTTTTTCTCCCAATCGCCTTGTCGATGCCCCCTTCCCTAGACAGACATCCCAACTGCTTGGCTTCCTTACCCTCTAATTCCACACTACTAGCCCCATTATCCCAGCATCGGAGCAGCCAGGTAACAATGTGCTCACCTGGGTGGCGGCTAAAATCTTTTCGCATGTCACGCAACTCACTCAGGGATAGAGATCGGGTGATTATTTCAGGTTCTGCCTCTTCCTCCTGTTCTCGTGATGACCCTGGTTCATCTTCATCTCTCACTGAGCGAACTGATTTCTTTGTGTATTTCTTTTTCTGTACAGGGGCGACTGATACTGGCACAGGTTGGTTCTCTGGTTTAGCTGCAGTATCTGTCACCGGGGTTGGGGTAGCCGTGCTGCCTGTTGCCGGGGTAGGGGTAGCCACGGTGCCTGTTGCCGGGGTAGGGGTAGCCACGGTGCCTGCTGCCCTGTTTTCCATCTTTTCCCCCTTTTCTCCCTGAGGGTGCTGCCTAATATCAAGCAGTGTTTGGTAGATACTGGCCAGGGCCCAGCACAGTGCAGCGAGTTGTACGTCTTTGGAATAGCCACAGCATTTTTCTTTCAAATATTCTACCACTTCATGAGGGTTCTGTAGTTGTTCGGGAGTGAACTTCCAAGCCACTGGGGGTGAGAAGTTCTCTAGATACCTGCCCATATCCTCCCACATTCCGTGCCATCCATGAATATCCAGCTTTGGGGCAGATCTCTGGGTGGTACTCTTAAAGAGCCTTTTTGTAGCCCTAAACAAGACCTGAAACATATTCAGGAGGCATAGCACTAACAGCACACTGGCTTGTGCATCCCAAGGATATTCAAAGTTCTCAAAAGCTGTTGTAATTAGTCGGAAGGAGAAAAGGGAGGCGAACGGACGGGGGGAAGTATCCCCCCCTAACTCCCCCATGGATTGGCTGTAATTACCAATAAAATCCGATAGAAGGTGCCCAAAGTATGGAAATTATATCACTGCCTCATACAGATACCAGCTTAACCTCATGACCAGTGATGTAATCATTTCACAAGTCGACATTGCCCAGTACAGCAAAATGATAATCCCAATCACTCTCCCAGAGGTGAGAAACGTAACTACAGGCAATACATAGAGCATATAAGGACTTACAAAACGCCACCATGTAAACAAATTAATCAACATTGTGACTAACATCTATTTATCTAATATAAGGAATGCATATGACAAATTTGTTTCAACACGCTCTAGCCAGATCTGTCGTTATCTCAACCCTTCGTGCCCCACGTTGGGCGCCAAAAAGGACTGTCGTGGTTTCAGCCCAGCCGGTAACAAAGGACCACGCAGCCGCTCGCTCACTCCTCCCGCCCCCCTCCGGTGGGATAGGGGGGGAGACGGAGGAGAGAAAAGAAAAAAACTGGAACCTCAAGGGTTGGGATAAGGGCAGTTTACTGGGACAACGCAAAAAAAGTTACAACAACAACGACGGTACTAATGAAAGAGTATACAGAAAAGAGTGATGCACAGTGCAAGGGCTCACCACGTCGAGAGCAGGAGCACCCTCCCCCCGGCCCACTCCCCATGTATATACTGGGCATGATGTCACATGGTATGGAATAGCTCCTTGGCTAGTTCAGGTCAGCTGCCCCGGTTATGCCCCCCCACCTCCCAGGTTCCTGTAAAAATTAACTCTATCCCAGCTGAACCCAGGACACAAGGGTATTGAAAAGTAGTCTTATAAACAATAATTCATGTGAAGCAACTTCTATTTTTTTACTGACGTTTAATTGCATGACTTCAAACAAATAATTTCCTTATTTACAGAGTGCTGATACTTGTTATTTTATGATTAATATGGTGGCTGTTCTGGTGGGATGCTCTGATACGAGGCCCTAATTCACCAGAGAATGAAAAGATATGTGTAAGGGCTATTGAAATATGGTTAAAATGCTCTTTGTTTAGAAATTAAGGAGGTGTTTAAGAGTTTTGTTGAAGAGGGAAAAAGCGGAAGCAACAGCTTTTGCTAAACTGGTACCTTACTTGTATTACAGGTTATAGTGAAATACCAGACCAAGCTTTCACAGCAGTTGCTAGGGCTGAAAACTGAACTGTATATTGCATGGTACTCTGTCTGGTGTTGCTACATCATAGACAGTTTATATAGCTTTATCTTACAATGAATATAGGTATTCATTCTTTCAAGTTTGGTGCTCTTTAAGAAGCTGCTAGTTAAGAATTAAAGAGACTTCTTATTAATTTAAAATTGCTTCTTGGCTAGTGTTACAGATAATATGACATATTTTATAGCAGTGTGCCTCGGGCCAGTTAAGAGGGGAGCCCTATAATGCTTAGTGACGTAACAAAAACACTTTAAGAACATGAAGCTAACTTAAACAATGACTGGAGCAACTGTGAGCAGCAGTACGTGGGAAGCCAGTGTAGAGGGTTAAGTGTAGTGGTGATGGTAAAATTGCACAGTTAATAGGATTAGCTCTGTGCAGATCTAATATGTTGAAAGGAAATTGAAATTAGAACTTTCCCTTCATCAATAAATATGTAAATAATATAGTTTCTCTCCAGATGTACTAATGAGCACAGCAAAGGCCTGGTTGAGTTTTCTTCATAGGCATTGCATAAGTTGTCTGGGGAAAACATTTGAAAATAGGTAAGCACTTAATTCCATAAAAATCTTCACTTCAGTTGCAATAAAATAATCAATAAAATTGTAACTGAAAGCAAGAAATAAACAACTGAGATAAAAATTTAAAGGGTAAAATTACCTTCTGATATGGTCTTAATGAAATCTTTGGTATTTTGCTTACTCTTTCCTCTTCTTTTTCTCCCCAAGGTTTCAATTTAATTATAAGAGCCTTCACATACTCCCTGACTTGTATGTGTGTCACTTTTGTTGCAATATGAGTAGGATACAGCCTTATAATGCCTTTTCTAATAAACATGAAAGATAGACTCCAAAATTGTGTTGGGCAACAAAGCACCAGTTATTATATGTAAGATTAAAATAATATTAATCAAGAATTGGTTGCTTAGTACAGTGTTGCTAAGCTCCTACCAGGATCCGCACATCAGAGCTGACAGTGATCCACGCTCCAGTGAGATGCCTCAGGAAAGGTCAGATGCTGCACTAAATATCCATGTTGGACATCTCTGGAAGGCAGCAGGTGTTAACGTGGTTGGGGCATGTTAGCCTGGAGACTCTGATGGTTGATAGTGAGACTAGTCCCTGAAGATTTGGAGGTTTGATCCCCTCTTAATAGCTGAATTTTCACCAGCCACTTGCCACTGTTTTTGCAACAGGTTGATACATAGGTGCAGTTCTTGGACCATGGACTTTTGGCATTCCAGCTACTCTGGAACCTGCCAGCTGATGTGACAAATGTTATTCTGTGCTACATGAAAATAAATGTTTTGGCCAGCCAGTCCAGTTCCTCTACAGGTAATAATACTTACCTAGCTTTCGTGCATAGGGTCCTGGTTGGCATTGGATGATGAGGATTGTGCTTTTGGCCTTGGGAACAACTGGGAGAAACCAAGGGGGAGGAAGGCAAGCAGAGTGTCTTTCTGAAGGTCTTTCCTCATGTCATGATAACCCGCAGAGAAAGGAAAGTCATGGGTTGCTCAAGGTGTTCTAGCTGTCATCTTACCTATGTGCTGAACTTTGTCTGCCTCATGACAGTGCTTTGTGACTGCAGGAAATATATTCTAAGTTTCTGATGAAGCTCTGCCGTATCTTAAGCCTGAAATAGAAAAATTGGTAATAATTTTGAGGTGACTAAAAGGTTCCTGTGTGTTAATCCCATGTAGTTCACAGCAGAATACATATGGGGACACGGAGTTGATCTTTGGGTTTTATGTTTGGGTTGAGATATGTGGTTTTGTTTATATCAGTACAGTTTTGTACTATGTACATAACAGCACAGAGACAGGGTGGGATTTACCTCTGGAAGCCAAAAATAGAGCTGTAGCCAGTGTTGCTGGCTTTACTGGTTTTTGTTAACAGCCAGAGTAAATAGGAAGTCATGTATTTGTACTGCTTTTCCTCTATGAGCAATCTCTTTTCTGTGTAAGTGCTTTGCCTTTTTTTGTTTCCCTCCCCCTATAATTTATCTTTGTTTACTCCGTCTCTGGAGAACTTTAAGGTGATTTTAAAGCATTAATCCAAAATTGCACCCCACTTCCATTTAACAGAAACAAAAATAGCAGTGGATGTTTTTTAACTTTCTTTCTTTTTGTCTGTCTTCAGAGGGGAGAGAGGACGAGTCACCAACTCAGGAAAATACTAAGGTTTGGAGTTCTTTCCTTGGGAAGGCACTGGGAACTTTCAGACACTGTAAACCACATTGAACTGATAATTTGCTTATGGAGCAACAAATGCAATTGCTAATTTTAATTTTGTTATTTCTGGAACCTAGTGTAGTTCTTGATATGGAGATGCCATGCCGCAAGCAGTGAGTAAATAGCAATTGCAGCCACAGGAAGAAGTGTGGCGTAGCGGATAGCGTTGCCTGTCCTGACTCTTGCATTGATTTCCGCCTCTGTTATTAACCTGCAAAGTGATATTCAGAAAGTTAATTTATTTCTTACTCTTTTTGTCTGTTTAGATTGCAAGGCCTTTTGTCCAGATACTGCGCCTCAGTTCATCTCACTGTGCTTTGGTGCCTATGGACTCCTTTAGTTGCTGTAGTATTACTATTTTTACTTGCAGAGTTTCTCTTGTGCTGTGACATTAACTCTCAGGGACTCACTGTGTGACATGGAATCCTGAGACATTTGAATATTCATTCTGCAAGAAGCTAGTAATACTGTTCAGAGCATGGTTTAATATTGCATCTGGTCTTAAACAACTGAAGGCTGATGCCAAAAGGGGCGGTACCACTTCAGCCTGTTCTTCCCCTCTCTCACATCAGGCCCCAGCATCAAGGTGAGTTCAAGGTAAGCAAGCAGCTGATTCAATAAAAAACCCTAACTGCCTGGGAAGGAAAACTGCATCAGGTAACTATGCTGGCCTGGCTCATCCTGTGGCTGAGAAACTACTAGATGTAACACAAGGGATGAAGAGGGAATAAGCAGCTGGAAGTATGTGGGGAGAGTAGTACTGTTTCTTTCAGCAACAGATAATAAATACACCAGATGAGACACAGCATGAAAACCTAGGCTTATTAAGAGCTGCATTTTACAACCAGATTTTGAATGGAGCAGAAGAATGGCTTGCAATGGATGTGACAGCCCAACTTCAATCCTGCTGATGTTAGTTGCTGCTGTATGTATTCTTCACTGGAAGTATTTTTTTCTAATATAGCTTTAGAATTGTTTTTTCTGAAGTAGCAGTCATCTTTGTGATCCACATTACAATTTCAAGGCATATTTCTGATGCCTAAATATAACTTTGATTTTATTTAATTTTAATTTAAATTGAAGTCTACTTAATCTTGCAAATTGAGCTGACAGAAGTTGCTCTTGATGGGATATATTCTACAGACCTTGTATTCATAATTTCCGCTTTAAACTCTGTCAAGAAACTTCATTCTTCTTTGAAAATGACTTCTGTAATTGGAGTTGACTCTTTAAAGGGCATTTTTCACCCACTGCCCTTTCTCTTAAAAATGTATACACCAGATTAGATTGGTTTCTTTGATCTTACTTTCTTTGTGAGCCCCATGTAATAAGATCTTGTGTTGAAGGACCTGTCTTTTCTTCCCCACTTGCCCTAAGTGTTCATGGAATAAAGAGGGGTGAGCAGGATGGAGGAAGAGAGAAGTGAAATGTTAAAATGATTTTGGAAAATGCAGTGATTAAAATTAAATGAGGAGCTTTCACACACAGCCCACACATGCTTACAAGAACGTGAATATTTCCTGTCGATCACATTCACGGATGAGGTCGCTGAGTAAGTTCAGCTAAGCAAGGAGAACAGTTCAGCAGCTCAAAAAGCAAGCATGCCTCTGAGAACGCTGCAGCCCAACGGGGACCCGGCTCTGAAGCTGTCTGTACGACTGACCTAGCCAATGATGTTGCTGAAATTTCACATCTGTTATTTCTTACTGCCCACTTTTCTGGCAACAGCCAATCTTCATTTTTTCCATTATAGGCAGCTGCTGGAACTAAAAGGAGCTTGAGCTCATTTTCAGATGTGCTAAATAGACTATGTTTTACCTTTCTTTTTCCCCCCCTTCTTTCTACCACATACTACAGCACACTTACTTCAAAAGTGCAGGATCTGTGAGTTGTGCGCTCTAGATGTGTCTGAAGACAAGCAGATGCGTTAGCCCGTGCATGCAAATAATATCTTAGAAACGAGGCTATCATAAAGTCCAGGAAAAGAGAGATTCTTAAAAAGCAGCTGTCAGTGAAAGAAGAAATCTATACAGATTGAGAAGGACTGATTGTCAGGAATCACCAGTATTATCACTGAAACCTGCTTTCTACCCTGGCTGTGATTAGGGTTGCCTTCTACAGGAAGTACAGCAGTGCACAGAGCTCAATGGTGGAGCCAAGTACTTTATGTCCAAGTAGAACAGAACTGCTTGAAAGAAATAGTTCCTTTTTCATTTCTTGAGGCTGACTTACCCTTTTTCTCTATGTCCCACAGAGGAATTCCTCTCTTGTATCCTTCTGGCCCTCTCTAGTTTAAGCTATTGGAGCTTAGATTACTTTCCAAAGGTATTAAAAAGGAGCAGGGTATTAGGGCCTCTTAGCAAGTTTGCAAGTAACCTGTTGAAGGCTGTTCAAACCCATGTGTCTAAATACGTTGTGGAATTGAAGCGTAAGAAAACAATACTCCCCCCCCCCCCCCCCCCCCCCCCAATAATTTAGATGGACAGACCACAGAAAAAGCATGGAGTGAGAATTATGAACTGAGAACTGGGCTGCTTGGTGAGTGAATGTAACTAGCTGAACTTTTTATGAATACCAGGGAACCACCAAAATCCCTACTTCACTGATTTTTAAAATAGCATGAGGTCAATAGAGATGTGACTTTTCAAGGGCATTTACTGGTACACGTAGTCAGGAATCCCTGACACTCGAGTCCTGTGGTCTGATCATGCTGCTGCAGTTCTGCATAGGGGCAGTGCTTCCCTCAGACTGGTAATCGCAGCTTCCCGCAAGGTAATGCAGAAGGACTTAGGACAAAGAATAAACGACAGTGAGAGAATATTACTGACTTTCAGTGCAATGGAATGAATGGGTGGGAGGAGGTGAGGTAACATACTGGACCCAAAGGTGAATGTTGTCTTCTGCTACATACCTCCTAAAATGCTTCAAGATGCTCATGAAAAATGTCTTGAAAATTAGTATCTTATTGTTCTAAAATGTTAGAATGGTATTCTGGTGAAATATAGTTAATGTTCCTGATAAAATTGGGTATTGCTGTAATTGAAAAAAATTGCTATATCAAATGTAGGCTGATGATTTACCTTCATTTTGCACTTCTTATATCACTGGGGTTTTTTTTTTGTTGGTTTATTTTTCCCTGCTAAAGCAAAATAGTTTTTTCTAGTTGATAGAAGGTTGCAATTGTCCTTTACTGGATCATTTTTAAGTCTACCTCTTAGACAAATAATACAGGAAGATAAATATTTTCATAACGATTCTTTTGGGGGTAAAATTTAATGCAGTAGAAAATGAAAAAGTGTATAGTCTCTGAAGATTTGTAGCTTTCATTAAATGTGGAAAAAATCCTTCCCTGCAGATAATTTTTTTCGTGTATTGGAAAAGTTGAGGCTGAGAAGAACAAAAAGAAATTCTATACAAGGAAGGTTGAAAACATCCCCTGAAATCCAACTAGTTTTCCAGATTGCGTTGAGGATATTTCTGGAAATTGGATACCATTCATATCCCTTCCTGAAACTGTCAAATCTGTTAGGAGTGTGATAAATGAAGTACTCTTGCATGTACGTATGTCAAAACAACATTATATTTAATGCAATTAAAGCATTTTCTAGGTCTGCCTCCCTGGCATTCTCACCAATCTGTCCTCTGATGGCTGGTTATCAAGCTGGTTTTCTTTGTTACTGAAATGTTCTTTTATGACTGTTTACGTGGCAGCTGGGAGGGCTCCACCTCAGAGGTACTGCTAGCATACTAATGCTTGTGAAATACAGAGGGGATGCTGCTTAGTCTACACATTTAGTATCTAAGTGAATTAAAAAAGAATTGACTAAATGCCACTACTCCTGCTTGGAAAGTCCTTATCCCATTTATTTTTACTTCTTTTAATCACTAGTCTGTGTGTACAGTTCCTTCTTATTAAAGGAAATGAGTGAACAGTAATAGCATACTTTAATTTGTGCTACATTTCAGCAAATTATTTCAAAAATTCACCACTTCTGTTTTAGGATGGTACTCCACTAACAACAGTGAGATGGGAGTTAGGATTAGCAGTGCAAAATCGTGATTTTTAAACATGTTTTGTGACAGTCTGAAAGATTGCTATGTTCTAGGTCTGATTGCAACTTGTTTGCATTCATATCTGTCCTATATTCTGACACTGTCGCAGTGGTCTGCATTCACTGCTGTGCCTGTAGCAGCTCACCTGTCAATTTTATTAATGAACCACTGCAGATATAGATGCTGTGCCAGTGGGGAAGCAGGTGTTCATGGTAAATCAAGATCTTTCTCTGTTCCATCTTGGCTGCACTATGGAAGAGTTCACTCTAGGCAGAGCAGAAATGAAAGTGAGGTAAATAAGTAAATAAAAGCTCAGAGGAAATAGAGTAACTTCTTAAAGCATTGAAGGTACTGGAGACAATCAGCCTTATTAACCCAAAATGATGTGAAATGACATTTCGTGAGATGCTGGTCTAGGAAGTCTATAACTTAAAAGCTATTTCTGAGCCCAAAGGTGCGAGTAGATCCTTAGTGCTGTTTTCAGATGTACCTAGAGGCACAGCTCAGAATTATGTGCCCACAGAAAGCCTGTTGGGAGTCTTGGGTGTTCCCAAGTATTTGAGTAGCCTTAAAAGAAACCTGGTTACTTTGGCATACTTTTAATATGTTGGAGCATCAAATAGGTCTACATACCATAAGCAATGTTCTAAGGCTGACCGAGTTTGATTCAGAATTATTACAAAGTATAATTAAGGTATATTTTAAGTGTTTTGCAGCCGTCAGAGAAAAGGAATTATTTAACTGATAAATTATTGGCTGACGTTATGGAATGTGGTAATAGGTGTGTGTAACTGTGGTGGTCTAAGGAAACATCCAGAAAGGGAAAAAAGAAAAAAAAAAAAAAAAAAAAGATTTCAGATACATAGGCCTTCTTCAGTGATACTCCAGAAAAGGGAGACATTTCTGCATTCACTTACGAGTACCGAAGCCTCAATTTATCTGTTAAAAACGTTTCTGTTTTAAAAGTTGACTTTGTGGAATTTTACAAAGGTTGGTGAAAATTAGAGGAGCAGATTAAGAAAGGGATGAATAGCAAACAGAACAGTTAGAAAAATCCAGTGGCTAGAGAGTTCTTGAAAAAACAGAGGTTAAAAGCTATTAATTCCCTAGCTGCCATAAGGTAAATAACACTTGTTCCCCCCAAACCCTAAGATGGGAGCTAGTAAACTCTCAGGTGTCCAAGTGTGAGGAACATAATCTATTGGAATATTGCAAGAGCTTCTGAGGAACTCCCAAGGGTCGTGGTGGTGTCACCTCAGTACCACGTTGTGCCCAGCTGCTTAGGTAGCATAATACTGGGGTAGAAAGCATAGAAGACAGTACAGAGCAAAAATACTTCGAGAATTGTTTCATTAAGTCATTTTAAAACCAGTCTGTAGAAAGGATGAGAAATAAGCTGTATGAGACAATAATTGGGTGCACTGGAAGAAAACTGCAGGGCTCACTTGCTTTCTCAGGCTATGAGATGTTCAGGCTTAGAGATCTTAAAAACTTAGGACGAAGTGTTAGTTCCTCTCCTTATGCTGGATGCTGATGATACAGAAGATACTACAGCTCCTGCTCTGCAAACCCTTAAGCACATTGCTTAGATGTATGAGAATTCCTTCTGAAGGTGAGAATCAGACAGAGAGATGTCTGTAAGTGTCTGTGAAAAAAGGACTGGGACCAATACTGAGCTGGGTATCGCCTTGTTGCATTTTCACTTTTTCTTTTGGGGAAAAAAAAAAGTTACTTCTAATTTGAATCTACTGAAGTATTTTGCATTAGTAAAGAGATGAGTTTGCTCAGCTGTTGCAATACTTCCCATTTTGTAAAAATATTTTTAATCTAAACAGGGACTTTGATTCCAGGTTTTTCTCCTTCTGAATACAGGCCAACTAAAAATTGCCAACTTCGTAATGTATCATACAAAAATCCTATTTTCACTTTGAATGAGTGATTCACTCCATATTTGCCATGACTGTAGTCGTACCTTGCTCCAGCATTGCTGAATTTACTGACTAGAGAAATTCTGAAACCTTTGCCCCTCCTTATGATTGCTGCTGTGACAGAGCAGCTGATAAGTGGTTTGAGCTCAGCCCGGTTGCTGAGGCCATCAGCTTCATTTAGGGCTTGTTCTCACAGCTTAATAACTGGATTTTGGTGAGAGCCATTGAGTCAGATGCAGTCTATTTGTTCTGCTAACAGGCCAGCTGTGGATATGTAAAATCCCCTTTCCCTGTTGCTCCTTGCAACAACAGGTTTAATTGTTACAGGCTCATAGGAACCAATTAGATTAACAGATGTTAAAGGGAGCCAGTTTCAAGTCTGGGTGGGAAGCAGGAATTTGAGAAGGCTTGTGTAAGGGCTTGCTGACACCTAGGTGATGAGTGTCTGGCTTTGAGGATGTGGGTGCCATGAAAATTGCACCACTTTTCTCCCCAGTTTGCTGAGGCCAGATGGGGATGTTTGTAAGAATAGCAGCCAGAGCATAATCTTACTTATTTTAGCAAATAACAGCATACTCCAGAAGCTCGTCTTTGGTTTTGTGTTTCCTTTCCTGCATTCAGCTCCGTGGAACCCTTAAATTCATGCTTGTTTGAATCTGTCTTGCAGAGAGAGTTTACTTTGGGGTCTTTTTTGTTTTCCTTATTAAATGACAAGTTAGTTAAAATCTGGAACATCATCAAAATTTGATGTGACAGAGATCTGTTAGTTGATCTACTTAATCCGTTGCTGAAGCAGAATTGCTTTCTGCTGGGTGCAACCTGAGAGAAGGTTTTAATACTTTTAAGTGTTGGAAATGAGGACAGGAGAAGCTTTTTTTTTCTTTTCTTGTTCCTCTACTGACTTAAAACTGTTTTGGTGAGTGCTGGAATAGCGCTATATGCTTCAGACAATGGCTAGATTTACAGAGATTTATGTGAACATTGAAAGGCAATTTTTTTGCAGCAGGTGATTTTCGAAAACTTAGTAACAGTTTTGAGGGTATTCAGAGGAGCTGAATTGTAAAACATGTAAGTATGTTTGTATTGCAAGCACTTGTATGCTTTCCCTCTCCCCTTCTGATTTAGATAATGTTGATTCTTACATGACCACTTGCATCTTGAATAGCATTTGAATGGTCTTGAAATCATACAACAGAATTAACTGTTTTTAACAACAGAGGCCTGGCCAATGTTGTTTTCTTAGTGATACCACTCATTAAATGTATTTTGTTGATAAAGGAAAAAAAAAGGCAAAAAATTTAGCTTCATCTATATTCTTGCAGCTTTTTGACTTGTTCCAGCTTATTTGTGGGTGGAATGTCATACCATTGCTATCGTAAACTGTCCAATAAATTAATACTTGTTTGGGAGTTCTCTCATTAGTGAAAGTACACAACAAAGAAGACATGTTGGAATTCATGTATGTGGATCTTAGTGCACTGCCACTAAGAAATTATCATTAACAGACAAAAAGCACTTTCCTAACAATCTCTTGCTTTTTGTGCAACAAAATCTGATAACCAGTGGTCTGGCACATGACCAAAGGTGTCACCTGCGTGTTTCATGTCTGGATGCATGTATGTAAAAAGGCAGATTCCCTTCCCCCTCACCACAGTAACGAAATTGTAAAATGTAATTATGGGCAGCAATGCTGAGGTTCCTAGATGTATGACTCAAGGAAAACACCAGATATGACTCATGATAAAATCACAAGCGCTGGAAATCATCTGAGCTCCCTTAGTTTTGATTGGTATCGGCTATAGTTGCACATTTCTTTACAGGATCATGCTTGTAGATTCACCTAGCACCATATTTTTTGCTGTTATCCATGCTAGTAAAAAGGAAATTAATATCACCGGGAACTGTGCAGTGGTATTTTGATGATGGAACTTTGTTTTCTGTGCCAGGTGATGAAATTATAAGTATTGATTTAAGTAATTATAACCATCCTTCACTAAGGGACAATATAAGTTTGACTTCATATTGGTTAAACATAAGATACTAAATAATGTGACACAGATCTTTACAGTTTCATTCACTGGAAGCTAGTGTATTGTAAAATACCAAGTATTTAATAAAAGGATCACTTGCCAAAATAGGTCCATAAAACCGGGCTTTTGATATTCATATGATTATTTCCCTTCTTGTCCATGAGAAATGAGAGTCAGAATAGCAGACTCTTAGATAAAGAGAAAATGAGTCCATTTTCCACTTGAGTTTAATCTATAGGTCAATTCCATATTCTTACCCGTTTTGTGTGTGTGTGTGTTAGTCCTGTTTCCTGACTGGCAAAGGGTGCAGTGATGCAGTGTCTATTGTAAGCATCCAGCAATTTGCAGCATGCCTAAATCAGCAAGAATTATATGAAGTTACGTCTTTTGTCAGATTTTTCCAACCAGGGTGGCCTAATCCACCCATTTTTTTTAGGCATTTTTTAAAATGTTGGCTGTGTTCAAACTTGGAATAGTCAGTGCAACCGTAAGAGTCCACCTGGATTTAATGCTTGAAGTGAGAAACAGCTGTGGCTTTTTCAAGAGCTATTCCTATGATGTTTGTGTGTATGCAGTTAAGGTTGAATGAAGGAAGGGTATCTCTGTATCTGTAGTAACGCTGGTACACCTCTGTCCAGGGTCCACTGAAGGTAGGTGGAAAACTCTGGCTGGCTTCAGTGAGCAGTGACTACACCCTTAACAATCGACTATATGTTGAAACACACCTCATCCTAAAAGGATCTTCTAGAACTTCACAGAATTTGGCATGTTATTGAAAAAGCCTGCAAAAAGGTTGTTACCAGAACACTATTAAGTAGTTTTATTTCTTTCACCTCATTATATTTGAGGCATTTTTTTCACCTCTAGAGTTTATAAATCACAGGGTTGAAAGAGGCCCAGAGAGAAATGTAACAAATATGAGCCTCAGATGTTTTAGAAGTCTTGGAGGAGAAGAGAGCAGAGGTAGAAGAGTAGATAAAACATTGGACATTTTGTCATTGCCCTAATTATTTTTGGAACAAAAGCAGTGTTCTTCTTTAGGACGTAAGTGTATTTAGATGGAAAAATCTGTTGAATTGTGAACTGCTGCAATCCTCCTGCTTTTTAATTTCTAAATAGTTTTGGGTAGTTTACAGCTTATGACTTCATTTGTTTAAATTCTGTGATTTGAGGAAGAAGAAAAAAAGCTAGTCAGACTCATCTATCTCTAAAAGCCTTAACAGTCTGATGTTGCTATGGCATAGTCTAGAACAAAGTCTTTTGAGTAAAACTTCTATCATTCGATCAAAATTTATGATAACAGAATAGGTGTTTTTGCCATGGAAAAGTTATTTAAACAGTGATAGAATGGAGTTGGTTTGATGTTTGCTGGAGTGTGATGAAGTACATACTGTAGGAAAGAGCATATTATTTTAATTAAATGGATGCACTGATCATCTTTTGATAAAAGTCTAGACTGAGTTTTCCAGTTGCTAAAGCATTTTGCTGATTTGTGCATGATGGCTTACAGTTGCACAATAAGGGTTGATGGCAGCTATGTCGATTAACATGCTGCCTTTATAATTGTAACAAAGTAAGAGGCATTGTCTCAGATCATTAGCATCATCTTTAATTCTCAAATGTTAGTGTTAAGTGTTATCTAGTACTGCTGCTAGCTATAGCTGGAGTGAATTTCCTGCTTGCTCCTTTTAAAAGGCAAATTGAATTGTGCCCCTTTGTTCCAAGGGGGAGCTCAGCTTTCTTAAAGAGCAATCCTCAGTAGGTGACTTGTCTTTTCTAAAGTACAAAAGGCTAAGAGGAACTATGGTTTTGCAGAGGGAAAAAAGAAAAACTTCGGACTGTAAATCACACAGACGTTTGGAAAGTTGTGTGCAGCATATTGAGTACTACTGAATCAAGAGCAGATTCCAGCTTTTTCTTTGCTCAGTGGAAAGCCTTCCTGCAGCGGTATTCAGAGAAGAACATTCAGTGTTAAGCTGAATGAAGAAGGAGCTTAACTTATGCTTCTTTTCAGCCATACTAGGAATGTCCTCTGGAGTTTGCAGTGTTGTAGAAACTGTAAATTATGTAGCTTCTGTCAGTGCAGTATTCTAGCACAGTATTTTGTTTACCCATAGCTGCCACCTTTGAAATGCAGAGTTGCTTCATGCAGTTCTTTGTTGTTCTGTTATAAGCTGACATTTACATGTTACAGTAAATAATTAGTACTCAAACATTAATTTTAGGTCTGAGGGTCAATATGTAATTCTTTCTCTAAAAAGAGGGTACTATTGTGACTTTAGTGAGAGCAACAACTTTTATTCTGTGGTGGTGTAGGACTGGAGAGGGGACAGTGAAGCTTGATCTGTAAGTTTAAAGGGGTTCTTCCTGAAAGTGAGTGATGGGTTTGGGGTAAATTTTTTCCTAATCCAAAGATTAATAAGAAAACAGTAGTTCTTGGCAGAGTCTGTTGTTTCAGGCTTTAAATCTTACTGCTATCCCTCTCACATTTTAAAGATGACTTTTAGCTCAAAAAGGGAAGGAAAAATAGAGATGTGCTGAGCAGATGGGAGGCTGATGGGTAAGCTCCTGTAGCAACGGTTTGAATGTTGGTCAATAGCAAGTATGATGCTTGTTTGGAAAAGGATATTGGGCCAGGACTGTTTTGAAATGTGCTTTCATCGAATCTCTTTCTAACTTGCGTGAAGTATTCTCCAGAATAGTTTGCAATTGTTTCAACTTGCCATTTACCAGCTGATGCTGCCTGACATCAAGCTGATGCAGAATATTCCATGAACTTTCTTAAAACCTGAAACTTTATAAAATCAGTATTTTTCACAGGTGTGTACTACAGACTTTGACAAGAATGGAATTGCTGGTGCAAACAAGAGTCAGTTTTGTTCACTCTGAAACAGCCAAAAGGGAAGTAGCTGGTCCCCATTTCAGCCAAAAGCCCTGGGTTGTGCCCTTGTTCACTGATATTAGGTCAAGATCTTGGAAGTCTTGTCTGTGTTTGAAGTGATTGTTCTTAACTCTTGTGATGCTGGCTCTTGGAGGAAACTTTGAATGATTTCTGTTTCCCATATAGACCGTGGCTTTTAGCTGTAGTGCATAGGGGTTTTTTTGTTTTATTTTACCTTACTTTGTTGTTGTTGTTGTTGGGATTTTTTTGTTTGTTTGGTTGGGTTTTTTACAAAGCAGAATTCAAAATTTTTTTTTGCAGGAAGGGAGATAGCTGTCTGACAGTCAAAAATATATTGTATGCTAATGCTAAAAATCACTAGAAATACTTCCAAAAACCCCTTCCTGCTATGTTAGTTGGAAAACTGGGTCATCTGTGTGCTTCATTACTGTGGTTTGATTTATATTGCCTAATTGCAGCTAGATTTCCGGGGCTTTAGAAATGTTCATACCATTAGGAAAAGCAGTTGTTCTTTGTTTAAAGAAGAAGAAAAAATTCTGGCGGGAGGCAAAGAAGGCTGTAAATACTGCCTGCATGGGACCTGTTCTCTGTGTGTACACCTTCATAAAATTGTCACTGAAAAATAACTGCCTGTATGCATACTCAGAGGCCATTGTTGTGGGTTGCTGGCTGGAAGCAACTTGAGTTCTTGAATAAAATACAGCAGTCACTGAAGCTGGGTTCCTCAGTATGATCTCTTTTGTTTGATTTTTTTTTTTTTTAATAAAAATAGGGTGTCTGCATTCATTCTTCAATAGAAATGGGAAAATATTTGATGAATTTGATAAAGGGACTTTGCAGGATTTCATTTTATAATAAAACATGATTTGAAGTTTGGATGTGTGAATCATATATCTTAGTTTCTCTTTTGTGTTCAAATGACTTCTTTGGAAAATAAAGTAGATGCCTTTGCTCAAGGGCAGGGTAGGATAGGATAGCCAGAAAAATGTTGGTCAAGTCTACATTGGGGTGAATTTTCATTAAATTTTAGTGTGTTGAGTTCTGTATCTCATTTTGTGCCGTCAGACCTTATGGATAATGTCTCCTCTGAGGTGATGGGCATTAATGTTGGACCAAGCCTTAGCTCCCTGTTTTGGTGTGCTGATAGCATATGAACAGAATGCCTGGCACTAAGAAGAGGCAGTGGGGCCTGGTGGCTTGACTACTGCTGGTGAGCATCAGAGGCTGTCTCTGGTACGTGAAAGTAGTGATTTATGATATGGGGTCTTCTGTGACACATTTATTGAGTATGCTGCTGTTGTGCATGTTTGTGTTAGGGCAGCAAATCCATGGTGTTGAGTACAATTCCATGGTGGATATCAGAGGTTGCAGGGAAAAAATTGTGAGGAAAGAGAAATTTTTAGATCATCTCACTTCTGTAAACTTCCTGATTGTTTGTATTAATTTTGGAGGAGACATCTGGAAACGCTGGCTCCAAGAATGTTAAAACTCAGCAGGCAGCCATTAGTAAACGTACAGAGGGGAACATCTGCAGCAACCACAGGATGGCTTTCTGTGCCTCTCCTCAAGACCTAGCTTCTATGACAACTTCACTTACAAGCTCTCTGTTAAGACTTTGATGTAGAAGAGAAGAGAAGCAGATGTCAGATATGATCCTTCTGAGTTATTAGTGGTATTACAAAGCAACAGAGAAACAAGTGGCTTAGCAGCTGTTTCCAGTTAGCCATGACTTCTTGTGTAACTTGGTGGTGATGCTTTAATCCAGGGAGGGAAGAGTATGGGTTACTCTTCCACTAATACAATGTAAATATTTGTGCAGAATAAAAATGATTATGCAGAGTATTATTCTGTGAGATTGGAGTTCCCAAACATAGAATCTCAATGGTTATCTTAAAAAAAAAAAATAAAATAAAGAAAATTTGTTTTTATAAGGTTAGATGGCTGTCTCACATGTATGTGAGCTATCTGCATGATCTTTTCGAGGCCATTAATACCTTCATATTTCATTATTTTATCCACTTGCATTCTGTTTTCACTGTGCTTTCTCCTATCTTCAGATAAAGCATAGCACATTTTCTCAATTTGTCTTGTTTTCCTCATCAGTTTGTCATAATTTTCCTTTGTTCTTCCAGTCCCAGCCAAACTGGAGACACTTGCTTCTATTATGCATAGCTAAATGTTATGTATCTCAACAGTGAAGGGGAATAACGACCAACAGGACAGGCAGGCTGAGTTGAGAGGGTGAGCTTCTTCAGTTGCTCCTGCCTGAGAGTACTCATGTGATGAGTTTTGCAAAAGATCGCGTCAGCCAGCAGCAGCAGAGCTTTTTTTTTTTTTTTTTTTTTGGAGGAAAAGGTAAATGATTACAAAGAACTGACAGCTTTGCTTAGAGATTGAAAAAGTTTATCACTGGTTTTCTAAAAGTTAATGCAGGATCTTTTTGAGAGGACATCTTGCAGTGGAAGTTTGTTTCTTCCTAAGGCTATGTTACACAGATGTGTTGATAGGCAGATAGGTTGAGTATCTGTGAGACAAAGTGTTAAGAGCGTCATCGGGCAAAATGTTAACTAGTTGTCTTGTCTTGCTAACAACAGAGTTCAGTGGTCCATGTTATGATTGTACTGGTATACCAAGGTCAAATACACCCCTACAGAAGTGTATGATGACTTGTGTAGTCTGTTTTTCAAGGACTTTTTTTTTTCTGTTAAAATGTTCTCATACTAGCTATTGAAGGAGGTGATTTAAAGTTTTGATGAACATGTCAAAGTTCTTCCTATTCTCAGAACTCAGTTCTTGGCTTTAAATGCAATTTTCAACAACTCGCAAAACAGCATAAGGAAAATTTAAGTTAACCTTGCATCCTTCCTAATTAAAAGAGAAATCTGGCTTCAGGCATCAGCTTTTTGTGTAAGGAATTATCTTTGACTTGCCAAAAGATAGTCTTGAAAGATAGAGTTTTCTCTTCCTCTTAGGATAATACCAACAACATTCGTAAATGAAGAGCCTGTAGACTGCACTTTGTGGGGGAGTGGTGAGTGATAGGGGAGGCGGAGGTAAATGGAAGTACCCCTCTTTTTCTTTTTCCCAAATGTTATAAATCTATAGAAGGAAGCTATTTAGGCAGAAAGTGAAAAGTAGAGATTAAAATGGCAATGAAACAGAACAGGAAAATCAATTCAACCCACAGCTATGGAGCTCAAATTTTTTTTTTTTTTTTAAAGAAGGACAGCTACCAACAAAGAAGTGAATTAATGTTGAGCTACAAAGGCCATTAAAAGATTATTTTCACAACATGTTAAAAATAATGTGTCTAATTGCTGAATACAACTTGCTATACCAGAAAAGAAATTTTATTCAAACTGCTGTACATATTTTTCATATATCACTTTCTTTTAACTCTGTGGGATTAGAGAGGGTATATTCTCTATATGTTCTAATGAAAGTGTGCAAGCAGTGCAGTAACTCTTGACTGAATTGGGTACATTTGAATACTCTTTTCAAATTTGTTTCAAACATTTGTCAGCACTAGCTGATGGCTGCAGTCAAATAATGGGTTGTTTTCAGCTTTGTGAATGGTGTTTTTCAGAATGTGGATGTTGGAAGCATTGAAATTCAACTTGCAAGGACTCTTCATAGCAAGAAGAGTTCTCTCAAAAGGGTTTTTTGTGGTTTGTTGGGGTTTTTTTGTTATTTTTTTTTTTAAGTAGCCCACTATAATCTCTAATCCTGCAAAACAGAGATTCATTGCTATAGACACAAAACCCAGGCACATTTGTATGCTTATTATGGAAGTAAGGAGAATTAAAAAAGAAGCATATTCTTATAGGCTGTTAGGTGAATGATGTTGGCATTGCAAACAAAAGAAAGCAAGGAAAGCTGTTGTACTTCTCCTCCTGTTACTGCCATAGGCCTCTGTTAAGGAGAGTGAGGTGAATGGCTGGGAAAAGATCCCAAATATACTGTGTAAAGCTTGACTTTCACATAGGATGTTACTCTCTTTGGGCATGCTAACCTATTAACCTGGGACTTTCGGCATCAAATAGCAGCTTAACCCACCCCACAGCACCTCCCATGTTGTCATATACTGCGCACAAAGATCACTTCTTGCCAATTAGCTCTACCCTATGCAAGCCCGTTTATTGCTTTCAAGGCTTTTTTGAAAATTCAATTCTTCAGCCTGTATCACATTGTGAAAGGCCCTGAAGGACTGACTTCTGTCTTTTGGCTGGGTGACTGAAACGGGATTTGTTTTAGAGGACTTAACATGTGGCTTAAGTAAGAGAATATTTCATCAATAATTGTGGTTTTTTCCATTTCGGCATTCTTTTTTTCAATCTCTGTGGCTAAATCAGTGCTAAAAGCTTTTACAAAATCTGCCCGGCAGTATAATTTATGATTAGACCCGAAGGGTGAAGGCTAACTCAGCAGTGTATTTCACATAAACAAGTGCTTAGAGTTGTGATTTGGAAAGGCAACTTCTCTGGCACAGAGGCAATTTATGACATTTTAAAAGCCTAGAGAAACTGAGACAACACAAATAAAAATCAAAGGCTGAAATATTTCATGCTCTGACTTGTAATTTTTATTGTTTGGGGGCTTTTGTTGTTCTCACATGCCAAGCTAGCAGCAAAAGCTAGCTTTTATCTACATTTTGAGTTAATTTGATGATATTTTGTAATGCCTATAAATCCAACTTCCTGAAAAGAGATGCTTGCTTTTGGACTCTCTGATCTCTTCTAGGAACAGAAGTGACTTTTTCGTCTCAGTAGCATGGTGCAATAAGGGGGTCAAATGCAAGTCTGCCTCAGATTTTTCTCTTACTGAAATCTAGAAAATGGCTGAATGTGCTCCTCCCTATAAAGTGTTCTGGGAAGTGGCTTGAACAGGTTAAATTCTGCCTCTGCTGGAACTGAGAGTAAACTCTTATATATCTTTCAAGTCTATATTTGGTATTGTTAGATTAGGGTTGAAACCTATTTTGTCAGTAACAAGTGTATTCAGGTCCCTAATTTCTTAGGATTTCAATTTTTGAATCAACCTTCTGGGCATCTGGCTTAGAATACGGTAGGGCTTCCAAACTATCCAGGAAATATTTTCATGTTAGCAAAATCTTGTCATGACAAAATGCATGTGCTAATGAGTAATTAGTGCTGAAAATAAATGGCAGTTGAGTTGAATAGGTCATTACATGAATTAGAACCATGTGACAAACATATCTGAACTGTGTGTTTGGCCAAATGGGAAGTGAAATCTCTACTTCAGACTATTGGACTGAAATGATCTTGCTTGTCCCTTCACTTCCCCTTCTAACACTTTAACTAGACTTCATTTATTTCTCAGCTCACAGTAAAACAAATTTTTTTAGGCTGAAAATAATTGGGAAACTGACTCCAGATATTTTACCAATAGATTAATGGGTAATAGCTTTGTTTCAAATAGATTTTTATTCTCTGTTTCACAGCTGAGTCCATAAATAAACAATCTGCAATGTAATCAAGCTTAATCTTTCCCCCAGCACCCTCAGGAGCTGCCAGTGATGCAAACATTTGGGAATTCTAATTGTACATAGAGTGTTACCTATATCCTTTCATCTCTCTCAGAGAAATTCTTTCCTGTCTGTTATCTGAAAACCAAATTACTTAAGTTAGTATCAGCTCTTCCTGAAGGGAAAAAGGAAAAGGTGATTTATTTTTTTTAAATACAAATTTACTGATGCTTTTATTTTTTGCTGGAAGCTGAGTCTTGTTGCTTTCTTTACTGTGTGCACTTATAGACACTTATAGATGTACTTTGTTTTTCTATATGACATACACTTGCAACATTTATTAAATTTTTTAATTACATATTTATTGCAGTTGGAACTTTCAGATGTAGGTATTCACATTGATTCTTTAAAACTCTGAGAGAACACATTTTGCATTTAGGATTAGTATACCCAACTCACATGACTGAGAGCAAAGATATTTTCAATTATGTATCTAATAATAAAAGCACTCGGCGCTTGATAGTCTGGAAAGAGATGGAGATTCTCAGCAAGTATATTTTACCTTCCAAGAGCCCAAAGAAGCCTCCAACAGAGGCCTCCTCTCATTAATCCCTTGTCAGGATTTAGTGTCTGATGTTCTGATTTCAAAAGCGCTCTGCCCCTGGAAAGCATCCTGCAGTAAAATTAATGTCTTGAAGATAAGAACAACAGGCTGAAACAAAGTAGATTCTTGGAACTGGATGACTAAACCAACTGGAAGCTCATTCTTTGAGAGCTTGCTTGGACAGCCTGTGCATATTTAGTTTTTTTAAAGGTGCACATGTAGCTGCAGTTTCTAACTGTTGAGCTCCCTTGAGGAAATGAGCTTTGAGACGGGACTTGGAGGATAGTCATGGTAGATGAGGTCAGGAAGAGAGCTCGGGCCAAAAAGGCCCTGAATGCAGCAGCAGAAGAATGTGATGTAAGAATCTTTCATTCTTGCTGCAGACCGCTTGGTGTGTGGTGGGGTTTTTGTTGCTTTTCCTTTTTCCCCAGCACACAAGTCTAATCTGTCAGCTGGTGTGATGAATGGTGCTAGTCTGCTGGGGAGCGGTGTGGCAATCTTTTCCCAGTTCCAGGACACTTTGTGCTGCAGATCTGTGATGCCGACCCAGCTCTGTCTGGGAGGATTGTGGAGGTGAGGAGAGGCCACAGCCAAATCTGTATGTCTGTGAAATAAGGACTGAACTGCAGGGAACCATTTGGGAAGCTAAGCTGTGCATGTCTTTGCTGCATGCTCCAGGATGGACAGTAGCTTCATATTTACAGTTAGCATCCTTGCACCGAGCCCATGGCATGGGGTAATCTGCCCTCCCCAGGTCTCGCTGAAACTTGGGGGCCATGCCCAGCACAAGGGTTCTCTGACAGGTGTGTTGGGGCTGGTGAGACCATGAGGCTTCTGGTGTGCCAGCACCAGGGTCACTGGCTCTGGTCACAGCAGCCCTCCTGCTCAGTGTCAGAGCCAAACGAAGACTGGGCTGTTTTGTCCAGAGCCAGAGGTGCTGCTTCTCTGACCACCTCGCTGCTGTTATTTTCAAATGCAAGTATTACCTCAGGGACCTGGATCACTGACCTCTTTTTTGAGATGGATTTAAATGTGTATTTTTGCAAGAATTGTCAGGGTTTGGGGTTGGGGTGGTGTTGGCAGGCTGTTGTTTAGCAAAAGAATTGGTAGAAAGAAAATTCTTCAAAACATTGTCTAGAGTGTGGTGTCTGATTATGAGTTCAGTTGTAACGTGGGTAAAGGAGGAAGAACTTTTTAATGAAAACGGAAGTATTATTTTTCTAGTTTTCATATTGAAGTGGGCATGGTGCCCACTGGGTACAATTGGACCAGTGTGACTGAACTACAGAAAAATAAGAGAGACTAAAGAAAACTATATTGTTTTTAAACAGCATGGATGTGAGCTAAGCAATAAAGCTGAGTTCTTTCTGGGTAATACAATGCACACCAGCCTGTGAGTCACTGAAACATTGCTGAAGTGAAATAATTTCAGCGCATGACTCCAGAGTTGTGACTGTGAATGAAGAAATATCAATAGTTTTGTCATGTCTTCTGGAAGAAGTGTCTGTTTCCAGAGGCTGTAATTGGTGGGGAGGTTTAAGCAATTGTTGTGAAACATTGCTTGTCTGTAAACAGAGATAATGGCTTAGCTTTAGGTAAGCCAACAGTGTTCTTGGTTCTAAAGCTTTGATATGTCACACTGTAATTTTTTTAATAAATATCCTTCAACTTGTGATGTTGAAGGCCTTTATCTGAAAAGAACGGGGAGGTCTTGCTCTCATCCCCACCTAATCCTTGTTGTGTGGTCCTGTCCCCTTCCTAATGCCAGCTGGGGTGCTTCTCATCTTCACTGGGAGCCAGTTCAACTTGGTCACCGAGAAGATGCCTGTGTTGTTTCTTCCTGGGTTTTCTTTCCTCCCTTTCTCTTCTGGGTTAACTTTTTGCAGGGTTGGTGGATTCAGGCACCCCATGGAGGGATCCACTGGCCACCAGAATGGTTGAGGGAAGTGGAAGGAAAATGTATCTGGGAATGGTAAGAAAAAGGTCAGGTTTAGCCTCCAAGGAGTCCCTGCTAGGCTGGCTCAGCTATAGCATCTAAGTTCACTCTTCACAATACTGCATGTGGACATTTTGAAGTAGCATTTCAGATGCAGAATGAGGGAGCTTTAAGAATGCTGTCATGCAGAGTCTTAAAAGGTAAGGAATGCCAGATTTGAGGTTGCTTGTGCAAAATAAATTCTGTATACTTCTAGGTGCCTTTCATCTCTTACTTGTTAACACTCAGTTGCTCTCCCTGAGTAAGCTAGTTGGGGTGCCTCCTGGACAGACCCTATTGTTTCTTCGTCATTGAGTCCTGTCTCCCTGATCCAGACTCCATCTTCTTCCAGTTCACTTCATTCCTTCAGCCCACCCAGTCTCCAGCCGTGGTGTGGTTGTTATTGTTTGTGTGTGTTTGGAGGGTTGGTTTTTTGGGTTTAGTTTTTAAGGCTCTTTCACTGTTTCCTTCCAAAGCAGCCCCCCAGCCTGGCCCTCTGCATAGCCCAGCTGCTGGCAGGAGAGAGAAAAGCACACCCTGTCTTCAGCTCTGATTCCAGCTCTGGTCCATCATGATCCACAGCTGATTGAAATCACTTCTTGTCCCCCGGGGATGGTGGCTCTGCTCTGCTGTTCTGGTCAGGACTCCAGCCTGAGGGAAAGTTGTGCAAAGTGAGGATGCAGTCTGTGGAGGTTTGAGTCGCTAGGCAAACTTAGGAAAGGCTTACAACTGCCAAATCAGGGTAGATGTGCACCCCTCAGTCACATACCAGGTGATGGAATAGAAGATTTTATCCCCTATTATAAATCTTCTCTGTCAAGCTAACAGGCATTTGAAATCTGTCAGGTATGTCTTTCCTTCTTGAAGAAAAGGTCACCAGAAACTTTTAATGCTGAAAAATGTAGCTTAATTTTCTAAAACATCTGAACCATTTGGCTGAAACTTGTGGCAGGCATCTGGTATGGAAAGTTTCAGCCCAAACTGCTATTTTGGCAAAGTTGTAAGCAATGAAGATCTGTTTTAAGAGTGGAAAGTGTTGAAAAATCTCTGTACTAAGGCAGAACTTAGATTTTGGTGGATAAAGTGAACCTGTGCTGGAATTTTAGGCTGAACTGCAGCAACTTTCATTCCCCTTTCATGTAAGTGGAATCCCTTACCCAACTTGAAATTCTCCAACAACTGTGTCAGTTGAACTTTTTTCTAATACATACGTAGTTACTTTCTGCAACCTTAGCTATTACCAAGTGAAATGTGGAGAAGCTCTGTGCTATCATAACTAAAACTTCAGGAAGAATATCCTTGGGTTGTGGTGATGCACAAAGCTTTTCTTGCGGGTTCCCGCAGCACACTGCTAATGCTGCCAGGAAGCCAAGCAGCAGATAGTGTTATGGGATTCAGTTTTATAATTAGTTCTGGACTGTTTTGAGCGTGTGCATCACCTGGGCTGGAAGTTACTGCAAAACCCCTTGGATGTCTTGCATCTGCATCCCAGAGGAGGTGTTCTAGAAACACAGTGACTGTGCTGCACATCCTGTTTTGATTTGGTTGATTTATTGTCCTGTAGTTTATAAGCTGACCATGCGAAGGGCATGAATCTTGAGTTTGACTGGTTGCACTGTAAAAGAAAGCTCTTTTCAGATCACCCTGGAGTTCTTACCGCACTTCTGTTCAACCATGTGAGCTTACCCCAGCTACAGCTGGTTTCATAGCTCTTGCTGAAACTTGAAACTGGGAGAAGGTAGAGAAAGTCTGTGTACAGATTTTTGAATGTTAAGTTTACACAGGATTTTTTTCTCTGCCATTCTGTTTTCTTATGGCTCTATTCAGCAGTGTATTCTTTAAGTACCTGTCATGGTTGGAGCCCTGCTGGCGACAAAGCACCACGAAGCCGCTCACTCACTCCTCCCCGCCCCCTCTGGTAGGATGAGGAGGAGAAAATAAAAAGAAAAGCTCCTGGGTGGAGACAAGGACAGGGAGGGATCGCTCACCAGTTATGGTCATGGGCAAAAAGCGGACTCAACTTGGGGAAAAAACAAAATCAATTTAATTTACTACCAATCAAAACAAGGATAATGGGAAGTAAACCCAAATCTTAAAACACCTTTTCCCCACCCCTCCCTCCTTCCCGGCTCAACTCCACTCCCGATTTTCTCTACCTCCTCCCCCCAGCAGCACAGGCGGATGGGGAATGGGGGTTGTGGTCAGTTCATCACACATTGTCTCTGCTGCTCCTTCCTCCTCAGGGGGAGGACTCCTCACTCTTCCCCTGCTCCAGTGTGGGGTCCCTCCCACAGGAGACAGTCCTTCACAAACTTCTCTGGCATGGGTCCTTCCCACAGGCTGCACTTCCTTCACAAACTGCTCCAGTGTGGGTCCTTTCCATGGGCTGCAGTCCTTCAGGCACAGACTGCTCCAGCGCGGGCTTTCCCACAGAGTCACGGCCATCTTGGGGGGCATCCCCCTGCTCTGGGCTGGGCTCCTCCCCAGGCTGCAGGTGGGCATCTGCTCCCCCGCTCCCCTCCATGGGCTGGGGGGGGGACAGCCTGCCGTCTCACCACGGGCTGCAGGGGCATCCCCTCCTCCCTTCCTTCCTCACCGACCTCGGTATCTCCATAGGTGTTCCTCTCACATTCCAATCTCCTCCCCCACTGCAGGTTTCCCCTCTTAAATCTGTTCTCCCAGAGGTGCTACTGCCATCGCTGATGGGCTCGGCCTGGGCCAGAGGCGGGTCCGACTTGGTGCCAGGGAAGCTTCTAGCAGCTTCTCAGAGGAACCACCCCTGCAGCCCCTCCCCTGCTACCAAAAAAACCCACGCCACACAAACCCAAAACAGTACACTACTTAGCTTGTGTCTCATATTTAAAGACAAAATGGTTTGTTGGGTAAAACATCCATCTGTTAAGGGTTTATGCACTGTTTGTGAACCCTGTTTCTAGGATCCTAGTTGTATTACTCTCCTCAGTTAATATCATATTATAGATCTACTCTTTCATATGAATTAAGGCTCCTTGGATCTTCCCTCATACATCACATTTTTAAGATCTTTGGCCATTCTTGTTGCTGTCCTCTAGCCTCTCTCGTCTACATCTTTTGCTAAGTGTAAAGCAAAAACCTGGATGCATTGAAAGTGCATGGAATCACTGCCTTCTGTGTCTTGGTAAGAGTACTGACATGTCCTTGAATTAGAAGTTTAAAAAAATAAAAACAAAACTTCATTGATCATCTCCTTCTGAATGAGAAGGGGAGAATGGGACAATTTTGAAGTAGGGTTCGTTCTGGTCCCTTCCCCCTGCCTCCCCCACCCCTCCTTTTTTTTTTTTTTTTTTCTTTTACCAGAAACATTCCAGATCTGTGTGTCTGCAATTTGCTGGACATCTGAGCAAATACATACATTCCTGAGATACAGCAACAGACTATCTCCTTCTCATGTACCATTTCTGGCTGAGAAATCAGCAAAGCTGTTCCTAAATGCATCAGTATTCTGTTATTGCACTTTTCCTCATTTAATGTTGTTGGTGGCAGTTAATTCATATTCCTTGATAGGTACCGAGGCTTGAAGTTCATTGTGTTTATGATATGTCATTGCTATAGGCAGGTCCAATTACTGACTTTTATTTCAATGAGATGCCTCTTGAATTCCTCTACTTAAGATCATGTCTGCCTTACAGTGAGAGGTCATAAGGGTTACCTTTGATTTAATCAGTTTTAGCTTACTGTATTTTTTTCATTGTCTTTTCACATGTGTCTGTTTCTTTGAAATGCAGTCTTGGAAAGCCCCTAATTGTTTGTACCTTCTGATAGGTGCTTGGTGGACTTAGTGTAAACCACTGTCTCAGCTCACAATATTTCAACACAGCACAAGAATTTTTTGACATAGGTAGTCTTCTAGTGTTACACCATATACGGGCAATGCAGATATAACGTAAGCATTGCTTTTAATTCTGAAGAGGAGAAGAAACAAGCATCCCTGTTTTCTGAAGAGGGCTGGCGCTCAGCCTTGTCATGTTGAAAACATTAAAGTCAGGATGTGACAGACACGCAGTGATACATTCACCCTCAACTAAGTTTCTCCATTACCTGTTTTCTTTAAGAAGCTGTTTCCCAGTGATTTCTTGATACGTGTTTATTCTTCTGAACTTTAAAAAGGTTACTCATCATTTCAAGGGCACTCTCAGATGATTTGTAATCAGTCTCTCACTTCCTGAATACCAGCCAATCTAAGTGAAAACATAGTAACTGAGTCAGTTTGTTGTTGTGTTTCTAAGATTACAGTTATAGATGCATGTTAATGCTCAAAAGAAGCTTGTATTCCTGTGATCAAATAGCAAGGCAAGCCTTATGGAAATGATGAGTTCATAAACTGCTGGCAATGAAGTTAGAATTTTTAAATGATACTGAGCATTTCTAAGTATATCCTGTGAAATCTTTCTGCTCAGGAAAAAAAAAAAATCTATGCAAACATATTTACCATTTCAAAAGTTTTGCTGTAGTTGAGAAGTCTGATGTATCTACAGCCTTGATGTTATGTATTAGTTTCTTCTGGGAACCAAATTCAGACAATGTCACTAACCAAAGGGATTTGTGTCTTAATATCCTGGTGGGTATATGAAAGCATTTTACCAGCTTAAAGTTCAGTGTCATAGTCTGTATTTATTTTGTGCTTTAAGCCACAATTTTATTTTAACTAGGAGTTAAATAATATTATGCATGACAAGTTACTGCAGAATATATGTAGCAAATCTTTTCAAAATAAAACAAAACAAAACACACACCCCCATCGGTCCTCCCCACTGAGCATTACCTGGATTTTGTTGTTGGAATCAAATGGGCTTCGGTTTCTTGCTTTCAGGGCTGGGGGAAAAAAAGTAGGTGGGGTGTGTTGTCTATTTTCTATCTGTCTGGTTTTTACAGTGCATCTGTTTGACAGCATGCATAACAGTTTATCAGTATTGCAATAACACTTAAGTCCCTGAGATACTGTGGTGGAGCATGACTTTGAACTAATTTGGATGTTCATGTAATAGGACTGTCAGACTTAAAAATCTGCTCTATGCTAATGCTTAATTTTATCAAGTTAAATATAAATCTTTTTTTAAAAGATACATTCTTTATATGCTACCTTAATCAACTGAGTTTATAGTATATTTTTAAAATCAGCATAAGTGCTTTTGAGAAAGGTGCAGTAATGGAAGTGTTGCAGTACCCCCTGTTTCTCGCTATCAATGCAAATATGGCTTATGTCTACCAAGACAGGGAGGGGAAAAAGGCAAATAGAGGTTTTCTGTGTTAATTGTTTCCATGCCTCGTTTGTCTTACAAAGGCATTGCTTGTTCTTGAGTGATTAACTACCACATAAGTACAGCACCAACAAACTTAAATGAACGCTTTTTTCTCTGTTGTCTCAGAAAGAAGAAGAGAAAATGGACAAGTCATCCTTGTTTTTCTCAGTATGGTGCTGATAAACAGTTATTTTTGAATGGTTTCAAAACCATGCTTAACGTAATTCCTGCCTTCTAAGCAACATTCTTATTTGTTCATCATAATCATAAGGGCATGACTCTGCAGTGTGATGTAAAACTTCTAAGTCCTAGCAGCTGTATTGAACCTCTTGAATGCTTTGCTCCCTCAGTTCTAAGAGTTTCAATGGCAGCCTACCCTTAGGAAATTGGGTTGTTTGGGGTCTGCTAAATGGATGTATCCAGTTTTAGCCTAACCCAAATTGTCTTCAACAGCATTCTTCTGTGCATGTCTTCCTAGTATTTTCAGGAGACAAAATATAGTTTAAATTGCATGGAGGGATGACTGCCTGCCTGTCCCAACACCCTTCTTAATCTTTTCCTCCCAAAGAAATAATAGTTTAAGCTTTGGATTTTAGTTTGTCATTCTAAAGGAACACGCCGTGGAAAGGTTAGACTTGTTTCCATAATTTCATATTCTTCATGGGTTTAAGAGAATTGCTTACAAGAGTTCATACGTTCCTGTTTCTTGGTCTTAGTTTAGGCTGTGTTGATTTTTTCTTTTTTCTTCCAGCACTGTATTCTTCAGTGTTGAAAGGTGACTGCTGTGTTTGATAAATTCCAATCTTCTGTATTAAAATTCTTTTTACAAATTTCCCAAGAGTTTTCAAAGGTTAAGCCATCACTGACCATTCTTTTGCACACATTTCAGTTATCTGCCATTCTTCTACAGCTTCTTATAAAATTCAGTATCACTTTTCCTAGGTCATCATTTAACATTTGTATTGTAAGACTTCTGGTTATGTTGCTTTTTGTACTGGTGAGTGATATAAAGCATCCTCAGCTCAGAGGCACCTGGAGCGAGGACACCTTCTTGTGTCAAACCTGCCCCAGGTCACGCAGAGCTTATTCTTCTCCAGTGCTGTCTAGAAGTGGTGGTGCAGCTGAGCTCCCCTGCTGGGTTTCCTTGGAGAATGGCGCAGGCTTTCTGAGTTGGCCTTCAGCAGCCAGGCTCTTGGAGCATGAAAGAGTGCATCAGTCTCTACACAGGTGCAACTGAATGTCCATCATTTCTATTGTTCCTCTTTGTGTTTTGGCACACTCTCATTGTCTTTTGAGTATAGTAGTAGTGCATTGACCTTCTCTTATGCGTGCAACTTTCCTGCACAGGTTATTGTAACCACCTGTGTTTGCATTCCCATAGTGTGCTTTGTTCCACCATGCTCTTCTTCTTACTGTTACTTTACTTCCTTACCAAGTTGCAACTGCTCCGGATTTATTTTTAGTATTTCACCTTATCTCTTCCTTGCATTTCCTTGTGGTTTCAGTACTTTTTGCTTATTGTTTCTTTTTATAGCTTCCTGTTGAAAAAAAAAATCCTTAAACATAAATATGGGTTTGAAAGCAAGGGAGAGGATTGTTTTACTAGGTATAACTGTGACCAGCTGTTAATTTTACATTTCAGACAGACACGCCTCATCTAACATAATGTGTCATGTTTGCTTGTTTGTTTGGTTTTTTCTACAAACCAACCAACTTGACAAGTACCTTTTTATACAATCTTATTGTAACAGCTCATAAAGAAACTAAAATCTGTACACAAAAGTTTTTCCACATTTGGAGAAAGGAGCTATATGCATTCTTGTTCTTCTTGCAGCATATTTCATTGCAGTTCCAACTGCTTTTAAGCCCTCGGGTACAACACAGTGTCTGTGGAATAAAAAAGAGAATCAGGGCTGTGCACGTGCTGCAAGCAGTATTTGGCTCCAGCATATGGCAATTGAGTGCAATGTTGCTGTGCAGCTGCATTGCTGCACAGTTCCTGCAGCTTCTTATTTCAACCTGCAGTTGGGAGACAAGATACTGGGCATGTCCTATGTAAACAGACTCTCCTCAAACTCTTCAAAATGCTTTAGAGTTTTTCTGATAATTTTATGTTAACCCCCCTGAAATGAATACTGATGTTCTTCCTTTGTAACTATGTATTTTGAAAAAGCATTTAAGAGTTCAGTACAGCTGCTAGGACTCATAGAAGTCTTACATCACACTGCAGAGTCATGCCCTTATGATCATGATGAGCAAATGAGAAAAATGCTTAGAAGCCAGGAATTACCCTAAGCTTGGTTTTGACACCGTTCAAAAATAACTGTTTAGCAGCACCATACTGAGAAAAACAAGGATGACTTGTCCATCTAAAATCTTCTGCCTTTTATATTCCCTTCTCTGAATAGGATAGTGATTTTGATTGTAGTGAAAAAGGAACAAAGTAGTTCTTTCCTTTCTTGGGAGAAACATGTGCAGTAAACAAACGTGAGTGTTTTTGTAGTCAGTGACACACACCTTGAACACGGAGGAGCTCAACTGCTGTTCATCTCCTGCAGCAATCTGTGTAGGTCTTGTCCAGTCCAGAGAAGATAAGCCTGTGAATTTTGGTAAAAGATAAACTGTGTTTTCTAATGCTCTATGCAGAGCTGCTCAGGCAGCATCTTAAAATATTGCTGCACAAAGACTCACTACCAAAGCAGGCATCACCAGCAGCGCAGATGCCACCAGCAATGAAGCCAGTGATGACAGCTCCACTATCAAAGCCTAGTATGTGATAAGTTTTTCCAAATATGAAGGTGAGCAATTGAGGTGGATCTTGGCCCTACATGGGCAGAACCAGTAAGGGCATAGGGCACAAACTGCAGCTGGGAGAGGACAGCCTGCTGCTGACAGGCTGCCGCAGTACTGCCAACAGCTCTGACCTAGCTGTGCATGTGTACCAACCGGCCTCTAGGCACATCCCCAGGACTGTCTGCTTTAAGAGCTTCTCATCTGTCTTCCAACAAAGCCCTCTTTCTAGGAGAGCTACAGAAGAATCTAGATTTTGCAACAGCAATTATGTCATCTCAAGTCACTTGGTGTTTTCTCAGCTTCAGTTCAGGTGAGATCATTATCCAAATGATGAGTCAGTCCAGTTAAATCTTTTGGCATGTTCTGGCTGTGCTGCAAATGGACCAGGCTCCACCAAAATGCTTTGAGAGCTTCTGCTCTGTTACTCCTCTGCCATCTTGACAGCTCAGAGAATACACAGACAAAAGTGATTCCAGGAGCAAGGACTCAAATGGTTGGTTCAGCCTGTTTGGGTTTTGTTTTTTAACTTGGGAAGCTCTGTTTTACCCTAGTGCAGAAAGTGTAGGGTACACCAACCAGCATATTTTTGGAATTTATTCTATGCAAAACACCAAACTGATCTGTCAGCTCTTATTGTAGACAATGAATTAAAGTTTAAAAGAAAAACAATACCCCCCAAAGAAATAACCCATTACTTTTTTAAAGATGCCATTCACTGAACACGGATTAATTAATTTTGTGTCCAATTTCATGTACAATTGTATTCCCTGTCATACAGATAAGAAAAGGGAGCCTGCTGTGCCATTTTGGCTCAAAAAGGTGCCAAACTGGTTATCTCCTGCGTGCGTTGCAGACACTACTCATCCAGCAGTGCTTGGAGACTGACAGGGTACTGGGTTTGCATGCAAGCTGCTTTGTTTCCATTTTGATTTATTCAGTAGATTGTTGAATTTGTAACAGAGTAACAGATTTTTTCTTAATGTTTTGAGATGATAATTTTTGAAGTTCAGCTTTTTGTATAGGTGTTGTTACTGGTTAATTCTAAATAAAATAAGAGCTCTGATGTCCCCTGATCTTTTCTCTGCTGTAATGAAAAACAGGTAAATCTCCGGATTCAACTTTTACACAGGGAGAATGGAAAGTTATTTTGTAAGGAGAGAATGTTTCCAAGCTTTTTTTACTGTAAATATACAAGATAAATCTTTAACTGTGTCAAATAGCAAGATTTTGTGCATTGTCAAAGATGTGAAATTTAGTAATAGGTAGCAGTCATTGGAAAGCATTTCAGTACGTTAAGCAATGCTTCATTAAAACCAAACCAAAACCCTGCTGGCAAAGGAAGCTAGCTGCAGATTATAGCGTTGGCCTTTTGCTCTCTACTGGCATGGTTTTGTCCTCTTCACGTTTAGTTGGTCTATTTTGATTTTTTTCTTTCTTTTCTCTCCCTTGATGCTTTGGACCAATCTCATAACTTTATTATGCAACAGTGAGAGAACATAGGGCTAAGCATCTTGAAGAAGAAAATACTGGTTTGCTCAGAGTATTCCATTTTAGGCTCAAATGGTCTTGATTATTTGATTGCTTTATCTGAACTATTAATTCTATGGTCTTAACATAACCAAATAGACAAAGACTGGCAGAAGAGCACGTTCTGCCCACCTGAAAGACAGATAAATCTGCAGCTACATGAACTAGGAAGTTTGTTCCAGAACATAACTGAGATATGTGTTTGAGCAAAATACTGTGAATGGGAATATATGCAAATGGTGGCACTGTGCACAGCTTAAGCTGTGACACTGAAAGACCTTTGTGGATTTGCGAGATAAGATTCTGAATAAAATTCTGATAAATGTTTAAATCAATATCTGGTCTGCATGACCATATTTTCTTTCCATTTTATAAATGCTGTTAATGATTTATTCGAATCTACTTAATATTGTCCGTGATGAAATGAGTTGGTTTTCTAGCAGGGCCTTTATTAGGAAATGGAAGATAAAATTTATAATTTGCAACCATGTATTTTAAAGAACCAACTAATGTTAATAATTGCCATTATCAGTTTACAAAATGCAGCGCACTGTTTAGAATTGTTTTGAAAGAGAAAGTTGCATGATGGACAGTTAATGAAACTGTTTCTTGTACTGTGTACGTATGTTGTACTTTGAATTTTGCACTGAAGTTCTATATTTATACAGAGCGTGAAATGCAACAAGGAGATCTAATAAGTAATTTTATATTTAAAGATCATTTTCAGAATCCAATTGAATGTTTGAAACTTACAGAGCAGACAGATTTTCTTAGAGCTGGTAGTATGCAGGGACTTTTTCTTAGTACTAGTTGTCTATCTAGGTATTGGGAGATCTTCAGATATGCAGATTTGATTTTGATTTATTTGCATTTCCCAAGGGGAAGATATAATCAAGAACTTTTCACCTTTTGGCAATAGTACAATCAGATGCTACACTTACACTAGTTTGTAGACTGCATTTGCTTTCAAAAGGATCAACGTCAGTGAAAGCTTTAAAAAGAAACCTCACCAACCCAATACATAAAAAGGATGTCTGTCCTGAAGTCCACTCCCTATAATATCTGCTACTGTCCTATAGCTTCATTCTCTTCAATAAGGTTTGCATGTGGGCAGAATCATCCCCTATAGGTGTTATGACTGAAGTTATGTTCTTCTCTGAAGTACAAGTAGAGAAGGCTAGTCATAGAGGTAAGTTTGTTTCTTTGCAGGTGAATTTGTATTTCCTGATAATGATGGACAAGCTGTTGCTGTGGGAATTATCTATTTCAACAGTGAATACTGCAGGAAAAAATTTAATAGTTTTAAAAGTTTAATAACAAAACTGTTTCTCAGTGACCAGGAAAGTAAAAATTACTGTTGGAGATATGATCATTTCATTTGGTATCATTTGTCCACGGTCATGGAGAAGGAAGAGTACCTTTGCAGGCAGCATGTTGGGGCTGGAGATTCAAAGTGACAGAGGAATAGCTGAGGTTTGTGTTTGAAAGATGACAAGAAAAGTGGTTGGCACAGTGCAGGGCACTGAGGAGCATATCAAATCCCCAAAGTTTTAGGGTTTGTAATGGCAGCATTCAGGTTCAGTTCCCAGTGTTGCTACAGACTTTGTTATATGACTGAGGAACATCTCATCTGGAAAACTGGGATGGTGAATAATGCCTTCTTCCTTTCATTTTTCCTATGTATCTAGATGGCAGGAAGGTGTAGTACTACATCACCTATATGCATATCCCCACACAGGTCCAGTTTTAGTTTGCTCCATTAAGAGCTGCTGTGTCACAAACCGCAGGACATCAGTGGCAGAGAGACGACAGAACATTTTCAGAGAAAGTGAAGCTGAGACGGGTGCATATGGTTTTTCCCTCTAGCCCTTTTCAGCTTTTAAAAATTTTTATTAGTTATTAATTTTCACAGTCTTATACATTTTAGGGACAGAAAAGGACTTTTATCAACACCTAGTCTAGCAAGTCAAAATGGGTAAAACATGCCAGAATTTTGTACATGGCTCAGCTTGTAGAAGTATGTCCAATCTTGGCTTTAGCAACTGGATTAAATTCTAAAATAAATCATCTGTTTCTTTCTGTTTCTTGCTCTAAAATGAGGTTTCCAGAATTTGAATTATTAGTCTAGGTTTTTCTGAGCTCTTTGCAGTGAGCTTCCATCTTAAAGTTTAGAGATCCCAACTGAACACAGTATTCCTGTAATTATTAATTAATGAAATATGCAGTTTCAGAAACATCTCATTTCAGTTCTTCTCTCTTGACCGTGGTTAGCCATTAATAACGGTTAAAGCTCACATTCAGTAGATGTTTGCAGATATATCATATGTCTGTGTTTCTCTGAGTACATTGCCTTTTTCCAGACTATATAAAAGGATTTTCATGCACTTTTTTCAAGTTTACTGTTGTATGTGGCGCCCAGATAATTTCAGATGTCTACACGCCTTTCCAGTAGGGAAACATGGCAGCCCTGATCCATCACAACCCTTTTCAGTTACCTTGAGTCACTACTGGTTCTCCTCAGCTCCACACAATGAAAAGTCACTGTTTGCTCAATGAAGGTGTTCCTGTAACGTACACAAGTTTGTATGCATTATTGTGCTGAGCTGCTCGTCTGTACTGATTACTTTTGAAGGATGTTTCACTTTCGGTTTGAATTAAGAGGAACATAAATGAATACATATATTTTGAAACACAATAGGTTCTCCATCTCATCTGTCACATAGCCGGGTAGTTTGCTTGAGCTGTACTGCCCGGATCCGAAGTGCATCCTGTTCTGCCGAAAGTGCATCCTTTCTGCACTGTGGGAACGTTAACGCATGATGAAGCTGGGGAACAGTCAACACCTGTGAGGTGACTTGCTAACTGGTGGCTTTCTGGAGGGACTAATGTAGAAGATTGTTTACAGGCATGTGCAGTGAGTAACAGCGCAAACACCTCTGGGTCTTTCCTGCTCGCAAAGGGCAGTCCTCGGGCCTGCAGGCTTAGGTCTTGTCTTAGCGGAAGAATGACCCACCCCAGGCTGTTCAGACAGACTGGAGATCCATAACCTTTGTGGTTGCTCTGCTAACGCAGCCACAGCTGTGAAAGGAGATACGGTAGTGGTTCCTTTTGAGAATTAACTGAAGCAGTGTTTCCTTCATACAAGGAACCAAGGCTTTTTGCTGGTGCATCTGCTTTGCCTAAAGGCAAATGAGGGGCCCGATATAGTGTCCCATGTTGGCCTAATTTCAACAGGAACCTCCAATAGGTGCCTTTTTCTTAAGCTTGTTTGTCCAAAACAGCTTCTCTTCCCTCCAGTTTGAGAGACTGTTCCTTCCTAAACAGTTCTGCATCTTTGATCCACTGTGTTTGCGAGGCTTTTCCTGTCTTAGTATTGTCTTTTTAGTAAGTGATTCTCCACCGTTTGCTGAGAAGTGGCATAACTGAGTCATTCTTTCCTCTCCTGCCTGTTTTTCTCACCAGCCTTGTATTAAACAATAGCCATTATATTAGTATAATAAATATCTTAATACAATATTCATAAATTATTAAGAGCAGTTCCAAATCTGTCACGATGAACTCATGGGATTGAATTGCTTTTTACAACAAGCACAGATTCCAAGTTTTTTTGGACTGATGCTCTAGCTCATGCACAGACTATTAACTATTTAAACAGCCAAAGCCTAGCTTCCTTTTAAGGTAAAAATCCTTAGTATAAAAATAGCAGGATTTGTTTGCTACCAAATATTAGTAGAACTTTCCTTCTGACTTCCTATTTTCCTTCTAACCACCCTTTCTCCCCTGCCAAGGTTCTTTAGAAGCTGTAGTTAAGAGGTGTTGTCTGAAGTAATTGCAGCACAATGAATATTTGAGTCTGCTTGACAGGTGTGATATTGCAGGGGGCTTTTGATGAGACTCTTGAAGACTGAGACTTCGGTGAGCTAGTGAGGAATCAAAGTAGGAAAGGAAACTCACGATTCCGCTCCCAGTTGGTAAATTCCTGAGCAGTTAGGCTATCACTAATTGTAGCCAAGTTTGCTCCCTTAGTGATGATTTTTGATGGGATGTGCAATTTTCTCTTGAGATAGCAACAATAGAAATACTACACATTAGCTTTTCTTAGCCTTGTAGGTTTTAATAAATTTTGGAATTGCAAAAGATCTCGAGTAAGTTTTCAAAACACAACGTAATGGCTGTAGGTTTAAGGAATTTTGTAAGTCAATAAATACGGAGCAATAGAACAAATCTCCTGCTTGAGAATTTGTGGTTCAGAGGAGATACTGGAAATTCGAGTTAGCTTGATCTCCTCTTAGCGGGGGGGCAATAAGCAAAGTTTTGTCTGGATGAGGGAAGAGGGAAATGAATCCTGTGTTTAAACCTCCCCTGCAGTTGGTCTGAAAATTTGGAAACTCATTCTTCTAGTGATTTTTCAGTGATGTATTGGCCCCATTAAAGTCAGTGGGAGTTTTGCCACAGCTTTTAATGAGGTCAGAAAGAGAATAGTACATTTCAACTGCTTTTTTTAAAAGTTGGAAATAAGTTTTATATTCGTTTCTTTTACAGTGGTGTATTCTAGAAACACATCCACCTGTAATTAGATGGCATTTTCCATAGTATGATAGGAAGAAGACCACTTGCAAGGTGGGATGGAATAACCATCTCATGCATCCTCAGGAGAACAAGTCACTGTCAGCATATTTTTTTTGTTGTTTATTTATTTATTTTTTTACCTGCTGGCATACATAGAATTTAGACATTTGCACACACAAGGGTTAGTTTAAGATCTTACATCTACAAGCTCTGCCTTTGGTAGGAAAAGGCTGAAGTAAACATACATAATACAAACGAAGGGCAAGGAAATAGGGATATGATTAGGACGCTTCAGTGAGTTTTAACTATTTTGCAAAATATTTTAGTTATATTTCACATCTTACATTGTGCCAACAGGAACAAGACTTGATGCATTGTAAGTCTACATTCCTTCTATTACCAGTGAAATGCATCTGTCTCTGAACAGAGTATGGCATGTTTTCAACAGCCTGTCACAATAATGCACTCATTAATATGCCTGTGAAGGTTTATAACAGTTAAATATTTATGAGATATGCAAATGTTTGCTCTCCTTTAATTCACAAGTGACGACTAATCAAAGCTTTGCTTTCTGTTCTTCAAGTAAGAAGCTCTGCTCTGGAATGTTGTTTCAGTAGGCAATGATTTCATGAAAATACAAAGGTAGATGGAGAGGGAGGGAATCCTTTGCTTGTTCTCTGCTGTTTGTCTGAAGCTGTGCAACCACTTCAGCCTTAAAGCACCTTCTCCTGTTTTGCTATCTGACCCTGAATATTTTTGATTACTTTGAAATGTGTTGCATTTAAAAAACAAAACAAAGACACACTGAAGTCTTACAAGTGTCCTTCCCTCTTTGTGGTCCAGGTGCTTCCCATGGTAAGTATGCACTGCTTACTAGAAACCAGTGCCAGCAGAGCTCTTTGTGGTCTGCAGAGAAAGCTTACTCCAAACCTTTTGGGACAACTTGTATTTCCTTAAGTACTAATCCTTGTCCCTGTTCTCTGGTGACAGGGGAATGTGATGAACGTACCTTTTCTTACATTTGCAAGTCACCTGTAAGTGTGTGGGGATAGAAGTGCAGAGGTGCACCTTTAGCAAAGTGGGTTGGTATTCATGGTGATATCTCCTGAGAAATGCTGCTTGGTGTCCGGTCCACTACTTTGAAGACTGAATGGAAGTCAGCAGGAGCCTGCCCCCTGCTCCTGGGCAGCAGCTCCTGGAAGAATGCACCTCCTGTGAGGGGACCAAGTTGGGGGGAGAAGTTTATTTGCTCACATTTATCACTTACTCAGAAAATGAATAATCTCTAATGCTCATCCCACATTGTCTAAGTGTTGTCACTCCTGCCTCCGTGGTTTGGTGGCTGCTTCACTCTGCCAGGCAGGGTGAGCTCACAGTTGACTAGCTTGCTTGTCCAGCAACACCTAAGGATGGAAGCTGCATAAAGAGGGAGCTCATGTCGACCTGGGGGGGGGGTCAGCGTGAGGTAACTGAGTCTTAGTGTGTGAGCCTCTTTCTGTTTGTTTTAAATAGCGAGTCTACAAACATCAACATAAATAGGAGCCACTTCCACTCTCACAGTTCAAAGCACCTTCACAGTGTTTATAACTGCTAATGAACAATGTTTCAGAGAAAGCAGAACCCATACTTCCAAGATTTGCACATTTTGGGTAATGAGATGCTCAAGCTTGTGTATTGTAAACAAGGTTTAGAAACTCCTCCATGTAGTTGTGCTTTGGACTGTAGCAAGCTTTAGAAGAAAATGTCTAATTATGCCTGGATTTATTTTATAAATTGGGACTGTTTCAGCAGTCTGTGTGGCCTTCCATTCAGCTGTTTGTTTAAGCCAAGCCAAAAGCCACTTATCTAAAGATGATTTATTCTCACTCTTGAGCTGACAAAACCAGGCTGGGAAGGGCGAAAGCTGAATTGTAGGGTTTTGTCTGAGCCCCCGTCTTCGGTCAAACCATAAGGGGAATGTGAAGGACTGGCTATAACATTGTTGTGGAAGGTACTTGCAGGTCTCTTGTACATTGCTTGTAGAACACCTTTCTAAAATAAACAGCCATGGTACGTGATTGACTCAGATTTGAACTTTGCAGCTGTTCCTTCCTGGTATGCCAAAGCAAAACCCTATAGCTCAACATCTCTAAAATCAAAACTTTAAATCAAATATTGTAATTTGGATCAGTTTCTGACTTTCTGGTTTTAGCAGTGTAAGCAAAATGGAGGCAAGTGTGTTTCTTTATCTAGGTCAGAAAAATAGATGTTATTTATTTATTTAGCATATAGCAGTGTTGTGTAGTAAAAGGCAACAGCTGAACAGTCTTAGCCAGAGACGGGAAAGTGTAACTTGAGGCAGAGTATCTGGCTGTCAAAATTGCATCTAAAAAGGAAGAAAGTTTTAGTGATATTTTAAGATGTTTTGTTAGATTAAAACAACCAAAAGATTTTTGCATTCAAGAATTCTGTTTTATTGTCTCTGGATGCTGTGAGGATCTGATGTTCTCAGTGACATCTTTTCACTGTGTTAGACTTCACTTAATGCAGAGCCTGACCATGAGCATGGTTCAGGGAGCAGAGTAAATGAGGCTGAAGGTGTAGTTTTGACCTGTCCAAGGGCTGTGCTGTCCAGCCAAGGAACAGCAGGTTGTATGGTGGGGTGGGATGGCACTGCCGAGACACTCTCACTGGGGAGCTGCCATGGTGTGCGGCTCACATGGGTGCTTGCTGTGCGGGGCGGTTTCCCTCTAGGGGCACCCGCTTCCCCAGCGTGGATGGCCTCCTTCCACGCATATACAATGGCATGCAATAGTAAAAATAGGGGGAGGCCCAAATGACTAAGGGGCGAGCCTACTGTAGTCTGTAGTCTGCTTCCTCAGTAAGAATTATTTTGAATGTGTTAATACCAAAGGGGTTAAAGAACTGTTGTATGTTTTGAATTTGGGTTGTCAAAGCAAATATTTTGACAGTCGATCAGAAGTGGATATTGAGTGGTGTGAAGAACATACAGTTCTGTCATGGAAAAAACTTGTTGAGGGATGGAAGACTGAGAGGAGGAGTAAACAGCCAGCTTTCAGCCTCACAAGGGCCTAGCTTGAGTTTCTGTTGAGCAAAAATGGAAGAAAAGGGGTGAGCAGAGTGCTGGAGGGAAGCTTCATGAAGTGCAGTTATTTAGCACAGTCTGTAGCTGGAAAGGCTTCAATGTATGGCACAAACATACATGCACAAATGTGCTGTTAGAGCCACGTGAGAATTGGTTAGGTTCATTTGGAAACTCAAGGTGGGGTGTGTTGGAAGAAAAAGGTTAAGTACGCAAGTGTGAGTGAACTGTAACTTATCTCCAGTACTTCATCTGCAATCATTCCTTGCCAAGTTTCACAAAGAAGAAATGCAGCTTCCCCTCCTCTGGTCTATGCAGCATCCTACTTCATATGTTTCTGTCTATCTGCCCACAAAAAGGAGTTGTAGGGGAGTGGCACTCCCATTCGAGGGCATTACTAGTGCGAGAATAAATTTATGCAGAAATTCTCCTGTTAATAGGGATACGTTGCTCTGGAGATACGTTTTGTACCAGAATGAAGTACTCGTTACCTGGGAAAAGCTGAATTGTGAAGGTTTCATTGGAAAGCAAAGTATATTGTGTTGAACTGTAGTTATCAGTGACATTTACTAACTTTTAGGTGCTGTGAAGTTTCCCTGTGTTGCAAAACAGGGAAGTGTATGTTCCAGTGAAGTCCTGAGATTTGACACAATCTCCATATCATCTTTAGACAGGCTATTTTGCTTATGCAGTGACTTTTCTGGAGATACTGTGTTTTAAAATGTTAGTGCAATTTATTCTTGCACTTGCATTTCAAATGGAGAAGAACGCAGTGGTTTGGTCTTTTCTTCTGATTCTAATATAGCATCCCACGTTTGTTATCAGTGCCATGTTTTTGTGGCTGCCAGTGTTCATCTGGAATTTCCACCTACTTAAGTAAATATGAACTTTGTTCTCATCTGTGTTCAATAAGTGGTATTTTATGTTTAGCAGGTACAGAATAAACAGTAACAGCTATGATGGGTGTTCAACTCTTATGTCCCTTGCACCTCAGTTAGAATCCTGGAATTACAAAGATGAGGAGTTCACATGGGTGTGGTGCTTGCACAGAAATACAGATTCTAGAGCTTTTTGGAACTTCTTTTAAAAAATAAAGACATTTTCTCTTAAGTTCTCTTTAATCGTGCAGATGACATCAGAAGAATGTAGGTTTGTTGTGGACATTTCCTACATTCCAGTTGTGATTTGCAGTGGAAATACTGAGAGAATTAACTTTTTTTTGGCAGGCTGACACGTCAGCGTTCTGTTATTACAAAGGGTGTATTCGAGTCATCGGTATGTCAGGTTGCTTGAAAACTTCATGCTTTCCCCCAGAAAATGGAAAATGAGCTGAACTGTTATCTCAGTATGGCTAAAAGTACAACTAAGTGTTTTGCCTTTTTTTAAGGCCATGCTGTAACATCAAAATAAGGGATACAAAATTCACTTGTTGGCACAGCAGCTTAAGTCCATGTATCTGCTAGTACTAGAGGAGTCTGCAGATCTAGACAAGGAAGAGAAATGCGGATAAAATCTTGCAGATGATTCACGAGGACTAGTATAGGAGGGAGTAGAAATTGCTGGATGAAATTCTGGATATGTTGAAGTTGTGGGGGTGTGTTTCGTTTTGCTTTCAGTGGGACTACGATTCAACCAGTGGGCTCAAAACTCCTAAGAAATTAAATACCAACCCCATGACAAAGCTAAAAAGAAAATTGGGGATGTCTGTTTTTCTGGCATCTGCTGACCCCTTTCTGTTCGGCAGCAGTGCAGCAATGAGGTCCAGGTATGGTTCTCAACTCTCTTGCCTCCAGTTCAATGTCAGTATTTTGGTTTTTGTGAGGAAAACTTGGAAGTGCTATGTTCTCATCATGGAGGGGGTAATGTGAGGGCATTTCCTGCTCCCACCCTTGCTTTCAGGCAACACAGTTTCAGTTCAAGCACAGAGGCATGTGCAATGACCCATTTGTTATTTTGAGGCCAGTATTTGGAGATGCGTTGGAAGTATAGTGATCTCTGATTGCCTTTTGCACTAAGATAAGTGTAACTGAGAATGTCATCAGCTACTGCTGAAAGGCAGCATAAAGGCTCGGGGAAAGCCCTAGGGAACATTTTCCTGCAGTCCCAGCATGCACAGGGCTGTGGAAGGGGGTAATTGAGAGGAGTCAGGAATCTCAAGGCTGACTGGCAACCCCTCTCACCGGGGCTCTTGGCCACTTGGCAGCGACTGAAGCATTTTTCTGCAGATTCCTGTTTACAGGGGCATAAGTCACAAGAGGCTGCTGCTGTTGGCATCAGTTCAAGATGAGGTGTGTGACATACCTGCAGGCAGATTGCTTTTCTGAAACACTGGTGCAAAGCTGGATACAGAACCCGGGGAAGCACCGCTCCTGCAAAACCCAGGCTTCAAAGGAATGGGCTGTGTCACCACATCGCAGGGCGGGCTGTCCCCAGCTGCAATGCTGTTCACCTCCTCTCAAGGCTGGGGTTGGCTCAGCTGCAGTCAGCAGAAGCCCAGAAGGTTGGAACAAGGTTCCTTCATTGCCCCTTGCACCCAGGTGCCCACGGCACATGGAGCTGTGCCTGCCTTCCTTTCTGAAGGCATGCTGTGCTGCCTTCCTAAACTGAAGGCAGGAGCAGCACGTCTGTGAAACTGCTTAAACGTGTACGAACATTTTGCTGGGTAACTGCCAGCAACGTTGGTAATTTCGACCAGAGGAAGATGGTGGGGGCGTGGTGGCAGGAGTGGGTGGGACTGCTGGGTATTACTGAGACCTTTGCTTGCAAAGGGCTTGACAAACACCCGCGGTGGGATGGGGCAAAGCAGATATGTACCTTTAAGTACGGGCTGGGTAGCGGGAGATTAATCACTCCCCTGGGACAAACCCAAGAGGTTTCCAGCAGGCTCTGTTTGACCGGCCCTTGTTAGAGCTTTTGCATGTAGATGTGGGTCTGCCAGAGATCTTGGCTCGTTGTGGGGGCGGAAACGAAGACTTTTTTCTCACTGCTGCTGTGTTGTCTCTTTTTTCTTGTAGGTGTGTGATGTCAAAGAGTGGGCAGTCCTTGCGGCCTCCCCCGCCAGCCTGCAGCATCATGTGCCAGTATGAATATTAAGAAAGAAAAGCGTACTTCAGAGCTCATCATCCCAGAAAGAAAAAAGGAGGAACTAAACAGAGAGAACAAATGACTGTACTGCTTGCAAAACTTGGGGCCGGTCACTTTTTCTCCTGAGAAATTTCATCTTGGCCTTTGTGAGAGAGCTGAAAGAGCAGGCAGAGCAGCCACAGTGATTTTCTTAGAGTCCTTTTTTTCTTTCTTAATTTAATTTTTCCCCCTCGTGCCTGGATTTCAAGACTGTCAGCTGTACTGATCAGAAGCACTGAACATCAATATGTGTCATGTCATTGTAACATGTCGGTCGATGCTATGGACTCTCCTGAGTATTGTGGTGGCTTTCGCAGAGCTCATTGCTTTCATGAGCGCAGACTGGCTGATTGGCAAAGCAAAGCCTTCAAGCTCTGAGGATGTGGACAACAGAACGGGAGGGTCGCAGGAGCCTTACCATCCAACGCTGGGCATCTACGGGCGCTGCACCAGAATCTCCCACATGCAGCTTTCTAGACGAGACACGCTTTGTGGTCCTTACGCCGAAAACTTCAATGAGATTGCCAGTGGGTTCTGGCAGGCAACCGCTATTTTCCTAGCCGTGGGAATCATGATTCTCTGTGCTGTGGCATTTGTGTCTGTCTTTACTATGTGTGTGCAGAGTATTATGAAGAAAAGCATTTTTAATGTCTGTGGGCTGCTACAAGGGATTGCAGGTACGTGTACTTTGAGAGCAACTAAAGATTTTAATTTTGGGGCCATTCAGCTGAAGAAATATAGCAATTCTGTCCTGTCTACAGACAGACTGCATTAGGCAGACCCAAAGCAGTTCTATATGCTGGTGTTTATTCAAACACAAGTGAAATTTATAGCTACACAGCATGTAATATATTGACATTGGCAGCAGAATTGCAGCCTGATGTGTGCCAAAATGAACTGACCAGTGTTGCTTTTGTTTGCTGTTCAGTTTTTTCTCTCTGTTTGAATTTCTTTCAGTAACAAAAACTTCTCTCCTTTGTTACCAGCAGAGAGCAAAGTTAATACTCATGTTAAGGCAGTCTATCTCCCTCTCGCTACTTTAGTAATTTTACCATGGACTGAAGGCAGTTCTCTCAGTGTCTCAGAGGCTTCATGACTGTGGTGAGAGCAAATACCACCCCAGGGATAAGAACAGACTGCAGTCGCACACCCAGTTCTCCAGTCTTTCATGCTAAACAGGATCCTTGAAGGCTGTGAGCTTGACAAGCGATACCTTATGATAAACCCTTCCTTTAGCCAGGTTATTGTTCAGCTGCAGTTACACAGCCCAGTGAGCTTATCTTTTCACTGTCCAAGTATCAGCTGTTCTTTGCCTGAAAAGATGAATTAGTTCTAGAGATTTGGTGTTTCTGCTTACAGAGATGAAATGACTGTTAGTAAACTGACACTGGACAGCCCTAGTTAGAGAAGTATTTGGCTTTCTATACTTGCCAGTGAGCAGTGGGGAGAACCTGTCCCATGTGCAGGTTTTCATCTTTTGTGCTGTGTGCGTGTGGTCATCTGGAGGAGAGTGGTCTTCTGCCCTACCTCTGGCAGCCCTCAGAGACCTGTGAGGAGGGAGGGAATGAGCAGGGCCACATCCTCTTTCCCTCTTAGTGGTGCTCTTAAGCAGATGTTTTCAATTCATAAAATGGTTTTGTTACAACAAAAATTAGGAGTTTTAACTTGTTTGCTCAAAATGTGAATCCGGCTTCTCCCCTCTTCACCTCCACTGAGGTGGCCAAACATGTCTGTGCTGGCTGTACCTAGACTGGAGGTGTAATGATAGGTGTTCAAACCTTTATCAAGCTGGTTGGTTTCACTTGCTTAGTTGAGACCTAAATTAATCTTATTCTAAAGACATGGGGAAGTAGGCAAAAACTGAATTTGCTGCCTGCTGCAGCCCTCTGGAGCCAGCACTATGGTCCGGGGACCAGCTGACACTGGCTCCTGAAGCACTAGCATGGTGGCTTTCGCCATCCTCCACTTCATGCATCTTCGGTATAAAAGTGTACTGCTTATTTCATGTCACCCACAATGTAAGGTTTGTGCTTCTGGGGCAGAATTAGATCCTTAAGTTGGCTCAAGATTCTTCTGTTCACATGATGGCATACAATTAGCAGATGAATGTCCTTTAGGTAAAAATAACAGGTTTTGCTGTAGTTGCTCCTGGTTTACAGAATTTGCCAGAACCAGTGTGACAAGGAGGCAGCTCTGCAGTGCAGATTAAGCTGGGGAAGGTTTTAGCTCTTTGCTTTCTTACCCTGTACTTCAGAAATAATCCATGAAACCTGTTTTTCAGGAGATTACATTACTTCTTTTCTGTTGGAGGGGTATTTATATGGGAGAGATTGGTTAGCAGCATAAGTAGATGTTTGGCATGTCAGACTTGGGTCTGTTGAAAAGATAACTTCATTTAGAACTCTCATACCGTCTCTAAATATCTAGTCTAACATCAAGATTAGCAGGAACTAGGTTCCTGTGTCTTAGAATACTGTTCTTGAGACCATGTATTCATGAGAAAATATGTGCAAAGACAGTTTTATGTTTTATTAGCAAACCAGCTGTACCTGTAATGGGACTGGTGGCCTCAAGAATTGAACAACATGGTCAACAAAGCATTTCTTACATGTTAGGGGATAGATCAGTCCTTTTTGAGCTGTACTGAGGATAGAAGCACTTCCTGTCTTACAATTCAGATAAATGACACAGCATGAAACCAGGTAATAGAAGGGTCATGTTACTGAAACTGTTGCTGTGAGTACACCTGCCAGTATTTGCAGCTGGGTGTCTTGTCACTAACAGCTCGTTTTCTCAAGATTAGTTTTATTGGGTCCACTGCTACTTTTGTGCCAGTAGCATTACAGCATCTGCTTACGTAGTTGAAATTATTTTCCTTATGACTTATCACAGCTGTTAATTTCAACTTTCCCAGTTCCTGAGTTTGGAAAATGCTTAAGCAAGTTGTTCAAGAAGGACAGTTGTCGGCATGGTTAATCCGTACAGGGATTATTACAGCTAGACTAATGCCCTGAGCAGAGAACAAGATACAGCCCTCCCTTAATCATCTTAAGCATAAGATCATTCGTTCAAATGTGATCAATTATGTTTTTAATAAGTGTAGGAGAATAATTCACAAAATCATTTTGTTTATCAGCCTATATCAGTCCAATATTTGCAAGTATGTCAAACATCTCATTTTCAAAGATGAGATGCACCCATGGTAGAGTCATCTACAGGAACTCAGGATCTTGCAGACTTAATCTCATTTAAAATCTCTATATCTTTGCAGTGGAGATTTAATATAATTAAAAACATACAACAAGTTAATTTATTCCTGGAATTCATCATGAAAAAACAATAACAGACACCGGATATATCTTTCCAGTCTAGCAACATTGGTTGTGACCTGGATGAAGCCTATGGTGAAATTACAGAGCAGACAGCAACATCTCTTCTGTTATGGCCCTTGGACAAATGTGCAAACTCTCATTTAGGTCAACGGGAAGGAGCCACACACATATCTGGTCCACAGAGGGTTGGGTTTTTTTTGAGAAAATTAGAAATACAAAGCCATAAAGGAAGAAACTATGACTCTTGTTTCAACTCCTGTAATTCCTTTGTTACAGAGCAAGACCTTCTACCACTTATTTTCAGACTGCAGTGCCTTTCATTCTGGAGCTGTAGAAACAGTAATCACTAGGCCTGGTTTTGGAGATGTTTGAGGATCGTTTCATCTGAAAAAGCATCTTTTCTCTGCAATAGAGATTGCAAAGAATAGAGCCGTGTAATTAAATAGATAATTACTACCCAGCAGCAAGTAGACCAGGCAGACTTTCATTTTAATGTCTTTTTGGGGAAAGTATTCTATTTTTACAGTCTGTGAATCACTTGAAATGCAGAGGGTAGAAGAGGCAGCATGTTATTATATGGTAGCTTTTAAGAACCAATTCAAAGTAGATTTTCACAGTAATCATCTAGTTACAGGAAGTAAATAATTGGCGATCCCCTATTGACATATCTTGGTATGTATATAAGCTAGTTGTATATGTGTTTACAAACCTTATTTGGGCTTGGGTACTTTACTTTGGTGCTAAGTAATATAATCTAAACATAACCTGTCCTCAAAGAAGGGTGGGGGGCAACTTAGTACAGAGCCTAAACCAGGTTTGGCTACTGTCTCTTGACACAGTTTGCTTCATGAAGTTCATCATCAACAACTTCGCTTGGCTTTTTTTTTTTTAACCTCTAAGGGCACAGCCAAGCAGAGCTGGCCCCCACAGCCAGCAGCTGCCTGACTTGCAGGTGGTCCACACCCTGACCGCGTGGCAGGAGGCGGAAGCTAAATTAGCAGCGCATATATTATCTCAGCCGCAAAACTTGAGCAGGCCTCTGTGTTTCTTTGTGGGGAGCTATGCCATCACGTGCCTGGGAAGGCTTTGGGGAGAGCAGAGGGGAAAGGGTGCTGGTGTGTCAGGAAGGCAGCTGGGTTTGGGAGTTCAGTTTCTGTTACTCCTGCTTGGCCATGCTGGAGTGGGGCTGCATTGCTAGGTTGATTTATCAAAAGGGGATAAAATAGCTCCTCTTCTCTAAAGTCTTTCCAGAGTGCTGATGGCTTCATCTGGGAGGGCTCTCGCAGGTCACCCCCTTCTTCCCACTTTCTCTGTTCACGGTCCGCTGTCTCCTGGCTCAAATGGGGCTTGACTAAACAGGTTTCTGACAGAAGCACGAAAGAAAAAAGCATGTAAAAATTGGGTTCCATCGGTCGGGAGACCAGCTGTGTCCCAGCCACACACCGAGGGGTGTCTCTGGTTTGTTCAGGTGAATGCATGGCTGCATTTTGCCATCGTGTGGCTTAGCAGACTGGGCTGCTGGCAGTTACGCCTTCAACAGATATAAGTCCAGTCAGATGAAGCAGAGGTTTGTATCTTCAAAGGCTGCTCCAGGTGGTCTGGGAGCATTAGGGTCCCCCAGCCACTTTGTCGGAGTCTGCTTGGGCCCAGATGCTGCAGGTCTGGGCTTCCCTCCCTCACCCCAGCAGTTTCTCCTCCAGCATTGCTGGGGGATGACCCGCCTTCTTCCTTTCCAGGGTCTGGGAGGCTGTTTTCTTCCCCTGGCACTTGTCCGGCTCAGTCCGAAGCAATGAAGTCTCTTCTATGATACTTTCTCTTTTCAGGTATCTCACAAGCTCTCCTGCATTCATTCTTCTGTCCTTTCCATGATTTCTTATTTTTTTCTCCTTTATTACTGTTCCTGTCTTCTCCTGTTCCCTGTGCTGTGGTATCTTGCAGGGGGTTCCTCCATCAGAAACTACTGCAGTACCTGGGCAACAGTTCAGTTCCAGGAGTGCAGCTTTACCGTCAAGGGCAAGGAAACTTCTCCACAGTTTTCTAAAATGAAGAGGTGCAACACAGTGTGAAGCCAGCTGTGTCTGTAACAGTCTATCTTTGCTGCTGGAAGAGTTTTACATCTCTTGCACTAAGAAATAGTTCAGCGTGTTATACTTATTGGTCATCGTTTCCATTTGGGAGGCTGGGTGATTAGGAAGATGGCCTGAGCAGAGCGTGATGGGAACCATCTGAAGGGGAAGAGATCGGGAGCTGCTTGTGGGGCTGTATGAAGTAGGATCCAGCTGTGCAGGGTGGGCTCGTGGTACGTGGATGGTGTGGCTGCACGCTTCTGGCTGCTGGAAGGTGAGGAGGCTGTTGGGAGTTGTGGAGGAGGAAGCTGAGGAGGAAGTGGGATGTCGGCCAGGACTTTCCTAGGAGAGGGGAGAAAACACAGAAGGAGAAGCAAGCTGCTGTGGAGGGGGCATGAGGCTGCTAGAGCTCTGTGATGCTCAGAGCATGACGTGAAAGGTTATGATGGTTGCAGAATAATTTAGTTATTCAGTTGTAGGCAGCAGCGTGCTGTAAGAAAGCATTGTTTTGTCTGAGAAAGAGCCAAACTGGCGAGCAAGGAAGAAAGCACCTTGTGAACTCAGTGTTGCTGCCTGTGGGCAATGGAAGCTGTTGCTCAGCTGGGGAGCCCAAGCAGTAGTAGGAGAGCAGAGCGAGAGTGGTTTTGCCCTCGAAGGCAAGGAAGCTTCTTGTTTGTCTTTGTAAAACGCAGAGCATGCATTTTTCAAAAAGCATATTTCCTCTTGGATTCAGCTCAGAGTTTTTCTTTTCTGATGCCAGAATTCTGAATTCTTGGGGTGGGAAGAAAGAAAAAAGAGCGGGGGGGGGGTGGGGGGGGGGAGGGGAGGGTCTAGTGGAAATCCTGACAGTCTGAACTGCTTTTGCTGTCTGCGGTATGGTGCTTCCTGTAACCTATATGGCCAAATGCCAGCACGACATCTAATACACACTTGGCTGCTGTAAGTTCAAGTGCAGGGGACTGCTGTGTTGGAATATGGCAGGGAAGGAAAATTGAGTTCAAGTGCTAAATTGCTATTGAGCCTGAGGGAGAGTATTAGTAACTTCAAAGAAATAAAGCAAAGATTTCAGTGTTTTGTTACATTTGGTGGTCAGCTCATCTCCTGCACTACCAAGGTAGGCACGTTGGAACCAGTAGACACCCAGCAGATTGTAAGTAGAATAGAAAAATAAACAAAAATTTCAGGTTTTCAGTGATCAAGTTTGGCAGCTGATTTTCTCAGCAAGCATAAATCTCTTCCATCAAACAGTGCTCAGTGTGAGACACTCATGCTAACCACTGAGAAATGTTTTACTGTGGCACCTGTGCACACTGAGGTCCCTTATCTCCACTGGTGTAGGTGAGACGCCGAGAACTTCTTTACACCCCTGCCCTGGTGATCTGGGGTAAGAGAGTGCTAGTTGCCCCCCAGGAGGCCAGGGGGATAGCGGGAGGGTAGCAGGGCTCCCTTTCCACTGGATTTTTGCTTCCAGGCCTCAGAGCCGAGACTGATGCTGCTGTTTGTACATGGGATGCAAACGCTAGGAGAATATTTAAACTCAACAAATGCTGTGTTTTCACTCAAATGCAAGAAAAAAGATGAAAGTGGCTCTTTCAAGATGGGGGGATAACTTATGCTTAGCTCCTGTCTTCGGTGCGCCTGGTGTGGTGGTGAAGGAAATCTGTGGGTTTGAGTTTTGCTTCCTTCCCCAATGCAGATGACCCACGCTCTGCTGCTGTATGACCCATGAAGCCACACAAAATTCTCCCCTTCCTGCATCCCCCTTCACCTTTTCCTTCTTGCTAAGCCTTAGTTCCCCTGCAGCCCTGCGGTCTTGTTTGTGCTGTGGGATCAGTATTGAGGGAATGTAATGCCATGAAAAAGATGGCTTGCAGCCCTTTTACCTCTTTGCTTAAGCTGAGGCAGGTTGTTGCTTTGGCCTCCCTTATAGAGCTGTGATTGGGAGGTGGGCGTTTTCATTTCCTTTCTGCCAATGTAGCATAAGCAACTGATGGTTTGAAGAGCATGGTGGTCACTGGTCGAACAGCAGTGGAAAAGGTTATGGTGAGTGGTGTGAAACATACTGGGTCTTCTCCTCTGTTTCTTTCATGGACAGAATAATTGACATGGCCTGATATTTTCTTCCCTGACTCAGGAACCTCCTGAATTGAGTTTCTTCCATTCACAATTGAGTTTCTCATTTAGCAGCTTCAAGCCTTTTATTGGGCCATCCTAGATTAAAAATATTCAATGCTTCATTGGCTTTTAAGGTAAAATGTGAGAGTGACCAGCCCTCGCGGCTGTGCCTGAGCAGTGGCCCTATGAGTGGAGAGATTTTGGTTACCTCTGCATTGCTGAAAACTTGTAAACATTTGGCTTTTCCCCTTTAAGGCGCTTTATCTTGACTTAATTGCAGGGTTAGCATCTGCCGCACAGGAGGCCCTGTAGTATGGTGACATGACTCCACATGGCTGACAGTCAGCAAAGAGGCAGAGGTGTCATTCAGTGCTTGGGACTGATCTTACTTAGAGTCTCTGCATTTCCTTCCCTCCCAACTAATGGGGACTCTCAGCACATACATAAAAATTATTAAAAGCTAATGGCAAATTTGTCCTCCCCTCTTCTAAAAACAGGAGTCTGCAGGTTCGTGCTTTGTTACAAAGAAGTCCAGGCAGTTAGATCACACCGATACCAAAAAAAGCAAACCCTGAATCCCCCATGTGATGTCATTCTGCCAAAGCAACCCACATCAAGCTGATAAACTGACTTATTTTTGGCTTTTCATGTAGGTAGCAAAATATATGTAATATACTCCCACCAGTAGCCCCCTGCACTGTATTCCTGTCCCTGTTTCTACACCCCAACATCAGTAATGCCATTAGAAGTCTGCATAGGTTTGGTTATGAATGAGCATCTTTGATTTGCTTAATAAATGGGAAAAGACGCATGAGCAAATGGTATAGTTAATTTACTGTTGAAAAGAGTAGGGATCCTATCCTCTTTCTCAGCTTGGGGAAGGCAGTGGTTAGGGAACTGCCTTTTTCTTCTGGTAAGTGCTTAACCTTATATGATCCTGAGACAAGTTTAAAGGGAAAGAAATATCTGTGCAGGATTTGAGCCATCACCTGGTTATAGTTTTAAACAGTTCATTCTCCTGCCTCAACTTAGGGTATCCCAGGTATCCTGAAATCTGTATACAGATGCTTGCAGAGTCTCCCTCTTCTTTTGGGGCAAAGACCTTCTTGCCTTTGGTCAGCTGCTTGTGTTGGGTGGGTCTGGCAGTCATGCAGGGGGATGGAGAGCAGCTGCAGAGGCAGGTCTGGGGCCCTGTGCTGCAGGTACCGTAACCTGCGCTCCCTTCAGCATCTCTACCCTCACCCTTTTCCTGTAGCCAGTGTGGAGTGCTGAGACCACCGTGTCAGCTGGCCTGAGCCCACCTCCTTAGCTCTCGTCTGATTAAAATGGAATTACTGAATCATTTCACAGGGCTGAAGGTGTCTGTTATACAGCTGCTGAGTAGGAGGTCTTCGTTTTGGTTGTCTGTTGGTGCATGAAGCAGTCAAAAGCACGCAAATGGTGACCTGGTAGTATTCCTGCTGGGTGGGGGTTTGTCAGGGAAAGTTTGCATATATGAAGGCCTCCTTGGGTTAAGCTAGCATAGTAAATTTGTATAAATATTTTACACATGAAATTGTTCAGGTATTCGGGTAGTATATTGACACATTTGGAAATAGGAGCAATATAGGCAGGGTTATTTTGCCTGGCTGATGTGGTGCCCTTGGGCTGAGCGTTAATCTCCTGTGTTTGTGCAGAAGAGAACAATCAGGATCACTGCTACTGAGGAAGCGACCTGCCTGCACTGCCTGTGTGGTGGTGTGCAAGGCTAATCCCTCCCTGCCTTTACACTTCTCTTCCTCTGTTAAAATGTCGCTCGGTTGTGCTGCTCCATGGGAGCCTGTTGCAGTGCCACCTCATTGATCACAGCTGCTTAATTTCCTGTTTCTTCAACAGCATTTAAAAGCTTTTTTTGCTATTTTGCTAGGAAATGAGAAGATAGTTTCAGGCTTTGCAATGGAAATTGGCTTTGTTAGTATATGCTGTTGTTTAATATGGCACAACAGCAGCTGCACAGGAGACTGTCAAAACTAAATAGCATGCCTTTACTTAGCTAAACAAGCATCTGCCTAACCCCTGTCTCGAGGGTTGTTTCCAAGGATAGAATGAAAAAGCTTTTACTCAGATCTGACCCCAGCCCGTAATGTGACATACAAATGCCCATAACGATAGACTGGTCTGCTGGTTTTCCAAGATGTTAGCCTGGCAGCACTCCTGCAGTGTATAAAAACCAGGAGGAGCAATTGCTTGCTGCAGTTCCAGGCCCTTAAAGGGGGAAAAGTTCTTGGTGCACAAATACAAAACGGCTTCTCCTATAGACAAAGCATTACTGAACTGTCTTCAGAAACATTGTTGCACAGCAGTGCAGTCTGCTATATTTATATTGATACTTCACAGTATTCTGTAATGTTTTGCTTTGGTGCTTTAGGAGAAAGGAGTTGCTTTTACATCATTTGAATATAGAAGAGCTGATGTTTAGTAGGTTGTCTGTGTTGTAACCAGGAAATATATTTTAGTCTAATAGTCCCAATAAAATCTAAATCTCATAAAACATCTGTATTTCTTAAGGCTTCTTTTTGAAAGCAGGTAATTAGGGACTGATAATAAAATGTTATGTGGGCAAATGGCCTTCAGTGAAAGATGGGAAAATGTTCTCTGCTGACAGACTTATACCAAAGACTTTTAGATGAGGTCTGTGGATAAAAAAGTCACGTAAATAGTTTTCTGTTGTCATTCCTAGGCATCTGGCAACATTGTGTAGCATTCTTTCAGACCTCTGTTTCAAGGAATCCTAAGAGGAAGGGTAACTGAGAGCTGGGAACAACTAACAAAAAGGAAAATGTAATTATGAAAAATTATCATGCTGATTTAAAGAAGTGGGATAGAGCTAATTAAGAAGCAGGAACAAGAGTATGTGTACAGGAAACTGCACTCCCAGCAGTGCAGCTGTGCTCAGACAGGGGGCTACAGCTAGAACAGAGCAAGCCTGAGCTTTGTGAGCCTGTAGAGGAGCACAGTGGAAAACAGCTTGTAATCTTTTCAAAAAGAATTTGTTCCCCCCAGCAGGGGGAACAAACAGCAGTAATTCCACAGGTAGATTGGCTGTGAATTAAAACTCTCATTCACTGTATGTCAGCGCAAAGAACTGAAACAATTCATTGCATAAAACTTTTCTTCAGACAGAGCACTCGATTTTTGTTCTCTGTTCTCTTGAAGATTGGCTTCTCTTCAAAGACACTGGGACAAAAACTGATTTATTAAGAAAAAGAAATCTCTATCATTAATATTTACTGTCCTCCTGCCCCATAAGTCTCCAGGCAAACTGGCTATAGGAGATAATTGTTGCTTTATCAGATTATGCTGACATAAAATGATACAACACAAAACTGAGCTTTGTACTTACGGCTAAGTACAAAACTACAAGCTACAAAAACTAACAAATGTCCTGAGAAGCTCTCTGTTCTGCACTGAAATGGAGTAGTAGAAGGTAGGTTTGGTGTAGTGAAAACATTACTTTTTTTTATTTTTATTATGCTAGGCCTGTATAGGATTCACCAAGTTAGCTATCTGAAGGAAAAATCAGGTGAGAGTCTGACCGTATTCAAGTCCGTAGTTAAGACTTTTCTCCAAATGTTGTTTTCATCTGTGAAAAAACAGCTGTAGTTTATCAAATTATGGGCTGTAGTCAGTATTTCTCCAGGAATTTTCTGTCCTCCAAAAAAAAAAGTTTTAAAGTCCTCATGACTACACTTGACAGCAGTGCTGCATCCTTTTTGGGGTCTGAGTTTTGGATAACGGCTTTTCAGCTTGGGGCATACATACCATGAACCAGTAGCTTTCAGGAGTTGTTCAGTGCTCTAGTTTTGGTAAAAAGAGGTGGATGTAGCTTCTTAGTCCTGCTTGTGACTCAGCCATAAGCCAGGTTTGCTGATAAACACAGGTTCTCTAGGTTTGTGAGTGATGGAGTGGTAAACTTTAAAAACTTCCTTGCTGGCAGCAGTTACATTGGCATTTCAGATTTGGCTTCTTGATTTGGTGACGGTGATTTTTAACTAGCAAAGGGGCTTGTGATCATTAGAGAAAATGGCAACTGGCCCATACCAATGTACAGTCAGAAAAATACATAGTGTGGTAATGCCAGTTATGCAGAACAGGAAACTAGTGATGAATAGAGGAGAAGGAACTGCCGGTGTTTAGTCTGAAATGGCTGCAGGGCTCAGCAGGATGAAAGCACAGCTTATCCAGGTCTGTCCAAGATAAAGCAATACTTTATACTTAATGTCATTTGGCTAATCAGCCAGGAAACACTGCATAAAATTTGTCATTGGTTCTTAAATGTAAGCAATGATGAAATCCCTTCACAGAGAACAGATATCACTTGTTAATGGATTTTGCCGCCCCAAAGAATAATGACATTTAGTTCATTCATGCCCATGGTGTTGCATCATCGTTAGAAAAATGCTGGAGGAAGGACTTTCTTTTGTGAAATATCTGGCATTCATAGACATTAATTTTAGACAGTTGGATGATTGTTTTTGCATTTTGTGTATATTAACTGCTTACTAGCTAGGACCCAGCTTTTCTTTCTCAGTGAGAAAGTTTTCTTGCATCTGGCTGAATTTGTTTAAACAAACAATTAAGGAAGCCTAACGTACTGCAGAATAGGCTAGTCTAACGGAATTGAAGAAGATGTGAACAAGTCTTCACAGCTGTTCTTGGTAATCTCTTAGTATAGGAAAGAAGAGGACTGTTCTGCATTTTATTACTTGGTAGAAATTTGGGGATTAGATGAAATCTAATGGATGAACCAGCACCACACATAAAAAGTACAACTTTAAGCCCACTTCTAGAAGGTGACAGCACCTTTACCAGCTATTTTTGTCAAGGTGCCAGGTTGAATAAAGGGCTTTACACTGCAGGACAAATAAATCGGTACTATTTATGGGATCTGGAAGGCTGTATTCATTTTCTGGATAAACTGGTTGTGGTTTTTTATTATTTTTTTTTAGCAGGGCCTGTAAAAGAGCACCGTAGCCACTAACCTATTAGGCATTTTGATTAAATCTCTCATCTTTGTGCAAAGATACATCATGTGTGCTGGGATGTGACTCTTAATTTCCTTAATAAAGCCCTTCACTGCTTAGATAAAGACTGGTCCTCATAGGAGAGAAAACTATGAATAAGAGAGACGATCAGATGGGCAAAACATCTAGTCTTGAGCTTTTTACTTCCAGCCTGAGGCACAGCAGGGTGTTCGGGCAGTTTAGCAAGATGGGGAGTTGAGGCTTTTGCTCCAGCATCACTAGAGATGTGCTTTTCTTCTGCAGCAGCCAATTGCCTCTTTGGAGGATTGCTGCGTTACCTATGCACTGGCTGTGGGCACTTAAATCTGTCTGTTTGTGGCCAACTCCAGAATCCCTTCATTATGAAAGCAGCTTACTGAACTGGCAGTATTATTTTTCTACTATGTCCTAATGTGGTCAAATAAGCAGATGCAGTGTGAGGTTTTTTTTTTTTTCCCAGGCAAGAAAATCAATGTAGGAAAAATCCAGAAGAAAAAAGGCAAAAATGTTTATGTTGAATGACTAAATAAAAGCTTAATGAGGGCTAGCTAAACACAAACTCAAAAGTGGATGCAAACTTTCCAAAGTATTTGAAAAGTGCAAGTATAAACAGTAGGTAGAGATGCTTGAATGTTTTGCAAGCTCTGTATACCCGGCAGTAATGTGTGAAAACACAGGATGTAGAAGGAATAGAGAGATTAAAATTAGGAACTAGGCCATTATCATATGAAACAAGCCTGTGAGAAGAAAAACCACAGGATAGCTGCAAGTTTAGATAAAACACTGCACCGTATATACTAGGGAAAAATCAGTAAAGGAGATTGGACGGATGAGGAAGAGTTGTCTTCTCCTAATCCTGGTACTTAGGAGTGAGTAGTGACCATGACAACCATTACTATGTGTTGTGTTTGGTGTTAAACTGATAATTTGTTAAACTTCTTTCTGTTTTTATTTCTAGGCCTCTTCCTTATCTTAGGCTTGATACTTTACCCTGCAGGTTGGGGATGCCAGAAAGCAATAAGCTATTGTGGACCTTATGCTTCTGCTTACAAACTTGGAGACTGCTCCTTGGGCTGGGCTTTCTACACAGCTATTGGTGGCACTATTCTGACGTTCATCTGTGCAGTCTTCTCGGCGCAAGCTGAAATAGCCACATCCAGTGACAAAGTGCAAGAAGAAATAGAAGAAGGAAAAAACCTTATCTGTCTCCTTTAACTCCAGTGGGGAAAAAATACCAGTGCCTGGGTCTTAATCTGCTTTCCATTGTCTGGACAAGCAGATCTGCTTACCTGTTTCTACCATTTGTGTGATTGAGCCCCATGCATTCCACCCCCGAACTACTGAAATGGTCTTTCTTCTTCGCTGGGCAATGAGGATCACAGAAAGGATCCCAAGAAAGCAGAATGTAAATACTTGGGGATTTTTTTAGTTTCACTCTATGATCAGGACACAGTGGAATATATTAATCTGACTGGGGAGGTGAGGAATCTTGTGTATATAGCAGGAATGTTGTTGTTATAACTGACAAATTCTGATTGATCAGATTGCCTTACCCACCTTGGTCACTTTGAAGAATTTGGATTTAAAATAATAAAAGCCAGCACATTATTATTGTTTTTTCTTACACAAGAGAAGCCTATTTTAATTAGGCTTTGTTTCCAAGGGCTCCCCTCACCTGTGAGTATTTCACCACCACCTGGTTTGGTACCATAATTTTCATTGAGGTGCTTTTTGATACTGAACTTCCTTAAAGTACAGTGCCTTCTCGGATAGTAAGTATATGTTGGAGATAGCAAAGCTGATGTGATGCAGTTTACACCAAACTTTAAGCATTTAAAAGTTGAGTCCTTGCCAGGTTTCTTGACTTGAAACCTATAGTGCAAGGGGTGTGCCGCTTGTTACTTAGCAGGCAAATGATTTTATTTCCATTGACTAGATAGAGAAGCTGTTGTTACACTGGCTTTCACCTGATTCTGATAAAATTGTTTGAAGAAACCATTGTTAGAAATATTTCTACAGACTTTATTAAAACTCCTGAAATCCTAAGCAGATGACAACTCCCCACAGCACAGCTGGGCATTATCTTGTGAATGCCGACAGCCTAGCCTGGGCTGTAGCCTCTCCTACAAATGTAGATCACATGTTGGACTTCACCAGTATTAATCTTTCTCTTGCCAGTGAAACCTCATTCGTAGTCTACAGATCAGTCAGTCTCATGACCCACAGCCACATGAGTCCTTAAGAAATTTAAATTTTTCAGGAAGTCTTGCCAAATTCTACATGGCTGGGAAGACCTTTTTCTTTTTTTTTTTTAAACTGAATGTAGTATGGGCCCTTTTCCCATTAAATCAGCAGAAATAAAACAGACCTTGCCACAAATGACATTCCTTTCTCAAAGGCAGTTTGTTGTACTGCTTGTGGTGTTCCGTCACTTACTAGAACTACTTCTGAGAACAAATTTAGAAGGTATTTTAAAAAACAAAGGAATGATGCAACTGTGCCATAGGAGCATTGGGGATAATTAATCTGAGAAGTAGTTCTAATGAAATACTAAGTGAATTTTAGCCTCCTTTTCTTCCTTCTTGGTAGTTTGTCCAATGACGGTGTTGCTCTCCGTCACTTCACTGTATAATATGGAGCAGAGATTCTTGTTTATGCTTGGTCAGTCCCTTGAAGTGTGCCATTTTTTATTTGTAGGTATGAAAAAATCATTGTTACTGTACAGGTAGATAGCAATTTCAATACACTGCTCAAGTCATTTGCAATACAAGAGCTGTTCAGCAGTCACGACCGCAAGCCAGCCTCCAGCACAGATGAACACTAGCAGTCGCGGTGTTGGAGCACCCCTCCGGTGCCTGCCGTGCAGCTCGGACACTGCCTCGGCCCAGCCGATCTGTGGAGCGGGCCAGGCCCAGCTCCCAGCCTGCGCCTGCCCGTGTGCAGGGCACCATCAAAAGCCACACGCCAGATAGATACAGAGGTGATCGCTGAGCTGCTGTGCAACAAGCAAGGTCAACTTCTGCCGATATTAAAAAGGGATTGGTTTAATCTTATGTTTGGCTGCTCCTGCAACCCGCGTCCACCATATTCTAGTTTAAAACGGGTAATTCACTTTTCTTTTAAGTATTTCATTAAAAAAAAAATAAATCAAAAGCTATGGTCTAGAACCATTTCTGCCAACTGCCTGCACAAAGCAAGACTTCAGCAAATCAACACTACTAGCACAACGTGGTGTCTGAGGACAAAAATCACAGCCAGCATGTCCTGTCCTCACCCACGTTTTCCTCCTGTTTTTTTTCCTGTACACACAAACATACCATCTGACAGGCATGCCCTTGGCTGGCACCTCGGGTCCAGTGCAGTGGCCAGGCAGCTGCAACAATCCTGCCAACCTTCCTCTGAAGCCCCCCTGCTGCAGCGTGCGCCACAGAGGCTGGCCCACCACCTCGCCAGTGCAACTGGAAGCGGGGGGGCGGGGGGCTAGGAAGAATAAGAGTAGACTATAAATCAGCTAAAAATAAATGATTAGATTTAGTTTTAGCTTTTCTTAGGTGGGTAGCAATCCAACGTCCACGTCACCACTGCCAACAAATCTTGACACTGTATTAGGGGGACAAATGCTGCTTTGGCTTGGGCACTTGATTAGTGAGAATAAGGTCAGTTCTTCCAAAAGGTGTAGAGGGGATATGCTACTTTGACTTAGAAGTAAACCATGACCAAGCTTCATTTACATTACTAGCTGACCTCTGCTGTGATGTACAGAACACACAAAAAATTTTAGTAGTGCAGTTTTTAATTACAAAGGAGGTATTTTCAGTGGCATGTTTTGCTTTTGTTTGCATTTGTAACTAAGAAGAACCAGCTTTTCTGCTTGTTGCTGGTATACTATCAACTTGCTCTGCAACAATATAATCAATGTAACTTGCAAGAATATCCATGTTCATCACATAGCACAGACAGAAGACAGGCTGGGAAGAAATACAGAAAAAAATATCAGAATTTCTTTTCTCAGGGTTCTGTTTTTCTAGCAAGTGTTAAGATGGTATGTATTGCAGATTTTTTTTTTTTTTTTCCTGAATGAGGTTTTCAGGTGTAGGGTGCACTCATTAAATTTGACAGCTGTTTAAAGTTGTTCCTGAAGTTCACCTCAGCAGAAGCTTTCAAGGATATTTTGCAAAAAAATAAAAAAGAGAAATCAGCTTAAAGCTAATTTAATTAATTTCATGAGGGGGCTGCGGAGTGTAACTGCTTCTTAATGTACATGTACTGCATAGGATCTAGAAGAATTTGCTGTGGATTCTTTAAAACCTGTGTGCCGATTAGTTCAGCTTAACTTTGTTTTTGTGGTATTGAAGAATTCTTCAAACATCTGTGGTTTTATCGACTTCGTAAACTTGTATTCTGTAAAGTGCCATAGGCCTTTTTTTTTCTTAAAATTGTAGCATATTTAAAAAAAAAAAAATATATATATATATATATATATATATATATATATACACAAACTTGTGTGAGATGTGCAATACCAGGAATGGGTTTTGTTGTGGTTTTTTTTTTTTTTTTCCCTTCGTTTTTGCTTTTAAACAAGATATTTGAAAAGGGACGTCCCAGGGAAGAAGTGGCTGGAGTTTGGGTGGTGTGGACAAACTAAAGCATAGAGTAATGCAATAGAATCACTGATTTTGAAGATGATTAACGCAACAGCAGTACCAGCAGCAACAGCAGCTTAAAGATTTAACAAAAATCTTTTCCAGACTGATTTGAAGTACTCAGAGCAGTACTTCAGGCAATTCAAATATAAAGCTGTGTCCATCTCTGGTAACATACAATCAAAAAGGCTCAGCAAGGTTTCTTCATGTGCTTTATTTATAATGTGGCACTGCAAAAAACATTGCTACTGAGCTATTTCTGGTTTGTCTATATCACCGTTGTATCTATTTTACTCAATAAAGTCCTCTGGATTCTGAGATTTTTTTTCAGCCAAATCATTTCCATTTTGCATTGTTAACCCACATCAGAGTATCTCACGTCCCAGTGCTAAACGGAGAGGAGTTCAAGTCTTCCTTGAAAGCGGTGGGCACTGGTGCCTACCTCAAGGAAAGTACAGAGCCCAACAAAAGCAGAGCATGGCAGCAAGGTATAGACCACAGCCGCTTTGTATAGGAAGAGCAGCTGTGGCAATCCAGCTAGAGTAGATTTTGAGCCATGGTTTATTTGTGGTACTGTTTTTCTGTTCTTGAGTCACCACTATGTACATTTGTTAGCATGAATGATGTACCTAATGTGTTATTTTTAATCTAAATTTCAATTAAAATGTGAGTTTTCAAACTTTAACAGGAGTCTGACTACCTTAATTCAAACATAGTGGACAAGCTGAGCAACAGCAAGGTAGCTTTAATTGTAGCTTTAATAGCATTTAAGATCCCAGCCCACTGATGTTGTGTTTCAGATTTCCATCTGACTAACAATTATTACCACTTACTGATCAAAAAGTATGTATGTGATCTGAAATTGTAGCTGTGTGTTATACAATACAGTTGCATTAAAGAAACCTTCTAATTGAATAGATGTCTGACAAATGTTCCTCATTTTGCAAGTAAAGCACTGCAATTCCTTTCTCATGAAAAGGGGTACCAAATGTTGTAAAACAGATAGTGCTTAATCACACGGACTTTTAAAATGGTGTTTGCCACAATGTGTCTTACCTTTCACCTGTGACTTGACAAACACTAGAGAGAGGTTACGTATTGCTCTCTAAGCAAATTTACGGCAGAACTAGGAGTAAGGCTTTCAGTACTTTAAAGAAAAGTCATGATGTCACTTTTGTCTCATAGTTGCTATGGTCCATTTCTATTAAATTTACTTTCTGAACTCCCAAGAAGTAGCTCTTGATTAAAACCTGGAACATTTAGAAACCTACAGTCCAGAAGACGTTAGGGGATAGGTGCCACTCAATGCACCACCATATTAGTCACCTTTATGGATTTCAAAGCAGATATGGATACAGCAGTTATTTTGCAAATACAAAATACTGCTGAAAGAAATTACAAAGTACTGATTTGTATAGCTAAAGTTATTACCTCCCTTCTTCAGTAAGGTTAATGGAGTTGGCAGTAGGGAACGCAGAGTTCAATTCTCTTAATGTGTGAATTATTACAGATTTCTGTGTTCTAGTAACTTCCTCCCCAAGCTCCAGCTAGGTTTAGAATGGTGATGCAATGATAAAGTGAATATGTAGTGTTAATATCAGAGGGACAGGAATATAAAGATGTTGTCTTGCTCCTGTGATTCATTGAAAGTTTGTTTTCAAACAGATGCCTTTTTAATTTTTGGTATCTTCCTATCAGTGAAATTTTGAGAACGTAGGAATCGGTGTCCCTAACCAGCTTCAGGTATCATTCAGATGCAGTGGGATCAGTAAAGAAAAAATAATTCCAAATTTAATCACATTATTCTGACCACTTCCAACTGCTCTCTTACCTTGGACAAAAGGTATCACCCCACTGCCCAATCCAGGATACCCACTTTTTTCTCTAAAACATCAAAAATACACACATAGCAAAGACAACAGCCCTCCACTGCAAAACAGCAACGCATGCTTTGGCATGCATGCAGCTGACTACAGCTCAGACGATACAGACTGTTTAATTAGGCTATAAACATTGTAAAAATCTACTTGCAGCACTGTTGGCTGAAGCAGTGGCAGAGCAGCTGATGCCGCAGAGCCATCAGTGGTCAGAGGCAGCTGTTTTTAAAAATGGCCTGGGCTCCAGCCAGCATATCCCACCCAGCTCTGGTTGTACACATTTGTAAAGCAGAAAAGCTGAGTAAGTGGACACAGGTAACTGGACTCTAAAGTCGGCTGGGTTTTCCAGGCCTACGTTAGCCATGTTGCAAGCATGCTGCCCATTACTAATACAACCTCCAACTTTTTATCACCAAAAATCAGTCTCAGAAATTTCCCATCTCCCTAGCTGAAAGTTTCCCTTCCTGAATCATAGGTACAAAGAAGTAAAACCTAGTTGTCTCAGCGCTTTGTACGGCAGCTCCTCTGTGTTGAACCATCCTCCTTCACCTCTGGCTGATGTTAACAGCAACGTGTAGGAACACCCACTGAAGCAGGACAGTACATTTCATATATAAACACACATTACTTAGTCACATCGCAGCACCAAGTGTATTGAGAAACAGTAAAACAAACAAATTAAAAGCATGGTTGTTTGGTGTAATCACTATCCATTCATCCAACAAAAAGCACATTTCAGATGAGCTGTATATGCTTCCATTAAACAGCTGGAGAATTCATTTCTTTTTTTCCAGAACAAGATGCACGTCAGTGTGATCCACAAGTCTCATGTCCCATCAACACATTTTTTTCTTCCCTCAGTAGTGTGTGACATGGTATGTAGTTTAATCCTAGCATAAAGTTAAACTAGTATCCTGCTGCTGAGGTAAGAAATTTGCATCACTTCTTTTCTAAGTGTTCCTGATTTTTCTACTGAGAAGAAAAGCTACTTGCAGACATAAAACTGATTTGCAGGAAAAAAAGTATAAACTAATTCTTACACATTTTAATGTAACTCAGTGAAACCTAACACACATTTGTTTTAATTATCTGATCCACTGTGCCGTACTACTGATTCATAACCAGAATGCTCTTGGTGCATGCCTTTTCCTTGACGGAAATACCTTTCCAGAAGTTATCACTGAGTATTTTTAATCACAGTTCTCTTCCCGGTGCTGTTTTCTCTGTGTGTGCATGCCTTCCCAACTGCGTGCTTACAACTTCTTGAGGAAAACTAGCCTCAGCAAACCAGAGGAATCATCTCCCCACAACAGCACTTAAATTGTGTAATAATTCTAACCATAAAACAAGACGGGATCATGCTGCACAATTGTGCTGACCATTTACAAGAAAGTAGAAAAACTGTTCCTTTAGTCTGCTGCCACTGCTGTCCTAGATCTGTAAACTACAAAGAAACAGATGAAGTTGATGAAGAATTTCACTACTAAATGATGCATGCATGCACAAGTGTCTTCAAAAACTCAACTCTGCTATTTCCCAAAATAATACTGCCTGTACCTCAGAGCACTGTTCCCTGTATTGTGCATTTGTAAACGTAACTACGTCACAGTGGTCTAGATGAAGTTGTTTTGCCCTTTGAAGAAAACCCACTGATAAATTCAGTACTAAAGAGCAGGTGTTACAGTCAATATTAAATGAAAAAAATTAACAGACTGTGATAGTGCCTAAAAAAAGGCAAGACACTGCAGTGATACAGAAATGTCAATCCATAGGCAGAAATTAGGAAAATAAACACTACTAAAGCAACACTGTTTTCAGCAACTTCATTTTACTTTCAATAGTGTTTTAGGATTCACTTAATGCCTGCAGAATTTCATTCAGTAACGACAGAACATGTTTAGATTTTAACCCTCGTGAGTTTACAGCACAAGAAAGTGGGCTGCGAGTGTTTTCAGAATTTTCTTCGTAAGAGTTGAGTAGACTAATTCTCAATACCCTAATGTATTATTTTGATAGTGGACATTCTGCTTCCCCATTTCAGCAGAATTACAGCACTTATATACAGAATTATAAAAACCAAGTGAGACTTTACACAGATCATCCACCCTGCACATTATCCTGACCATTAGAAGAAAAATCCTTATATTGGTGAAAACTATACAGAGCAAACACCCAGGAAAAAAGTCCTTTTTTATTCTATGACACTGTGTTAATACAATAAATATACAAAAGTTCTGAACTAGTCAGACATGCAACAGAGGGACAGAAGTGCATTTATACAGAACCATGACATTCACCAGGATGACAGAGCATTGTTAGTAATTTACAAAATATACAAACATCCCTCAGATAAATAAAACCAACTCCTAAATTACAGATCAATGACTACTGACATTCCAGTGTTTAAACTTCATACTTTGTACTCAGTTTGCCACTATACTACAAAATGACAACTTACGTGGGTGCCATACTCTGAGTAATTAATAAAAGTCCGTAAAATCTAGTTTTCATTAGGTACAAAATATTTTAACAAATACCAGCCTTCCATTGTCAAAGCTAAACTCAAACTTCTCCCTCCCTTTTGGGCTGCAAAGTGTCAGAGATTTCTGGTTTCAACAACTCACGTGTAACTGAACCTTGAATTTCACTAAGGAGGATTAAATCCATACATTCAACCCATGACATTACAAATCAAAGCTCCCTATACATAGAACATTAAATATGTTTTCTCAAAGAGTCTTTAAACATTTGAGAAAAAATCTACCTGCCAAATTCAGGTTTTATTCCTAACGTGTTTCTCCATAATATATTCTGGTAATGTATGTTATTATGCAATCTTCAGCTTAAGTTAAATTGCAAGGATGATGTCCCTGGGATTCCTATCCAAGAGATACCAAGGGAATTGCTTAAATTTAGATTTAAAAGTAATCCATAGTAGAGTTCCTAGATACAACCCTCAAGTTAAGTTTAAAAGATTATGAAAAGAACAATCTTGATACACAGCTGCTAGAAGATGGTGCCTGATCTCAACAGAAAATTGTGGCTTTTATCTGGAAAGCTTTTAACAACATTCCACACAAATTTAAGTTCAATGCTAGCATGTCCACTAGTATGAAATTGTAGAGCCCCTGTACACAGAATATTTAAATTGCTTTTAACTTCATGATGCAGAGAACATTTAGAAGCAAGTATATTCATTAATATGAACTTCAGCATAGGTGAAACTACAACATTTGTCCAAATTCAAGTTGGATTTAAAGAAATTAGCAAAAGAAAGGAGACTAATAGGGACTTCATGCTAACAGTGCAATATTGATCCAGGGATTAAGCTGGGGGTTTTATTTTTTGTAATGCTCCTCTGTTATTATGAATACAGTGTAGTGAAAAAGAATTTATGAAAGTCAGCCCACATTCAGAACATGGAGGGGCCTCAGAATTTTATGCTGTCTTACTAAAGGGGATTCACCTTAAGAGCCAAATTCATTTCAGCCACAGTGTATACTTATACAGGTTGTGTGATGCGGTCATTCCTGCTTTCATCTCCTAAAACAGAGTTCAAAAAAACAGCCCAAGTATTGTGCATAAGACTCATGAGGCAATCCAAGACTATTTATAGTCTTCAAATGAGAGAAACATGACGTTATACTAAGTTCTGATTATATTCTAGAATATAATGATGGTATGTACCATTATGGATTGTTCAGTTCCACAGCACTAATTTAACCTTTTAGGCCTCCAGTTCAATGAGTTAAAAATTAACTTTGTTAAAGATGGAAGATTTCTCACTTTTCCAACTCAAAATAGTTTAAAAGCTTTTTTGCCTCAGCTTAAATCACATCACAGAGATGGCTGAGTTAACATTAAAATGAATTCAAGTATCTGTTAAATGCCATTGCTTAAAAAGCTTGGTTTTAGACATGTTAGAAAATTAAATATTGTATATTTAGGTTTTTGGACAAGCAGTAAATGGAGTGACTGACTAGGCTAGAGATTTAGTACCACTGTTAAACACAAATCTACACCTAAAAAAAAAAAAAAAAAAAACCAAAAACAAAAAATCGCCAATACAACAAAAATACCACTGCACATAGAATAGGGAAGATAGGCAAGAAACTAGTGTTCTAGAAGTCAATATTGGTTTCTTTTCCAGCAAAATTATTACCCCAAGACATGAATATTGAAATTAAAAATAGCAAATATATAATCATTTAGCTCTGTGATTGAAACCATTGAAACTTCCTTAAATTGTACACTGCATTACACATTCTATAACAGAGAATGTTTATGCACCATAGTAATTTCTCACAGGTAGAGAATACTCCATGAAAATAGATACAAACAAATGCTATTATTATAAAGTGGCAAAAACACTATTTAAACAAGATCAGATAACTCAACAGTATTCATGCAAACTTACAGGTTTATATCAAAAGACTTATCCTAAAAAAAACCCAAGAAAAGAATTTATAGTATCTACCCTACTTGCATTTGTCCTCCAGCTGCTGCTGAAATTGCAAAAGCAGTAGCCAAACTTAACTTTCTACATCTCTCAGCCTACCCCACTTCTTATAGTAGAAATAGGGAAAACAGTTCTTACAAAGAAAAATAATTGATCCAAAGTACTTTCTTGAAGTTTAAAAAAATACCAGAGTGAACCCACTAAAAAAACCTTCTGAATTCTTAATACATTTATTTGATCATTATATACCACAATTCATTCTCAGGCCAATTGTTGAAATTATTTATCCCCCATAAAATACAGAAGGCTTTATATTCGAGAATGTAACATCTTAAAAAAGGGCAAAGAATGGTTATCTTCTTAAAATAAATAAATTTACAATAAAATAAACCAAACATTTCCCATTTTACCCATGCACAGCTGCAGAAGAGACAAACATGCTGTGTGAATTTTGATCTAGGCTTTTAGGGAATATAATAAGTGAATGGAAAATAAAGTACAATTGACAAGAACCGTGATGAATTTTTATGTTTCCCTACATTCGGTTACCCTTGAATGCATTCTGAGCTGCACTGGTTGCTGCTGTTGATGCGGCATTGGCTGCAGCAGTTTGTACAGTTTTGTTGGACATCACTCCTGTTGCAAACTCCTGCTGCGCCTTCTCAAAACTAGCACCAGTCGTGCGGTAGAGACCATGCACCTAGGGAGTTGGAAAAGCAATGAAAAACAGTGCTGAGCCTTCCATTTCCTGGTAGACTAATAGCAATGTCTCAAACATGAAGCAGAGCTGTGTGGTGGGGAAATCTGGTTTGCTCATGTGTTTGGAGGGATCCAGAAATGAGTAAACAGACTTTTTTTCCACAAATCCTACAACTTTTGATTGCCCTGCTGCATGTAGTTTGCAAGTTCAGAGGGGTCTCATAGGTCTTTACTAAAATGTGTATGGTGTCTACTGCCTGAAATAACATATTTAAATACACGAACAGGCTGCATCCTTAGCATAACACAGGGCTCGTAGCTCGCAAAAATGTCTTCCGTCTCAATTTGTATACAACTTGTAATGCTCATTAAAAGAGTTAGTAAGTGTGCATGTTAAAAAAACCAGCAGGAGACAAAAACAAAAAAATAGTTTTGAATCCACTGTGTCAGTAACATTGGTGAACCTTTTTCTACATCAATTTTTAAAGAATTTTAATTTCTCTGATTGATACAGTTACAAGAACAAGCTATGCTATGACTGAATATTAAAAAGCATAAAATATCCTAATAATGCAGATATGTATCTGCTAAACTAGTGTGATGACCCATAGCTCTGCATAATAAGCAGAGATATCAAACAATATCGCTTAACAAACATGCTAAACAATATGGCATATAACCTCTAGTACAACAAAAAAACAAGTCCTGAGTAACTTCCAATTACCTGAGTATTAAAATTAAAATGCTGTTTCTGATTCATATTCTATCAAGTCACAATAAAGTGTCAAATAAGACTGCAAAGACATTTTCATTCAAGTGTAGCAAGAAAATTAATGTTGTAACTTTTTTCTTTGTTACAAATGTGACTGTTTCTCATCCATAAAGATACACCAGGTCACATCTGAGTATGCAGGTTTTTTAAAATAATCCAGATGCATACGGTAGGAAGAGTGTAAAAAAAAAAAAAATGCTCCACCATACATTTTTCTTGCTTGTTTCTTTCTCCTGTACCTGAATATTTTTATACAGAAAACAAGTAAGGAGAAGGGACATCTCCAGGGAACACTTAAAATTTCTGCCTTACTGTAAATAGGCCAGAAGACCTTGGGTATGTGAAAATCTTTAAGCATAACTGTAACTGAGGTTGAATTATTAGAATTGCCAGCACATCATCATCAGAATTCTCAGTTACATTTTATCTACATCAAAAACTTACCAGCACATTCGTATCTAAACTTAGGTCTTCTGGATGGAAATTCACAAAAAGTAACCAAGGGAAAAAAGCATCTTTCTTTGAGCTTTCATGATATGCAATCATTAACTGGCAACAAAATGTTAAAATAATAGAAGCAGAGAAATAAAAACCCTTTTCTGAGGTGCCAGGCATCTCCCTTTTCTATTGATTTTAATGGGAATGATTTTGGTAAGAGCTGAAACCTAGCAATCATTGGAATCACACTTCACTCAGCCTGATGAATCACCACAGATTTGAAAATCACAACCTGGCATCTACAGGTACAATCATAGTGTCCAGTGCCTTCACCTACCGTTTCAGTGTGAGCTTACCTCCCAATTTCTTTTACTCAGAGCTATCCTTCCCCATTTTAGTTTGCAGAAAATACGTGCATTGTACAAACAGCATTTTGTAACTCCACAACAGTATAAGCAAAAAAGTACAGTTGTTAATAGGTAAGGCACACCCCCAAGAATTTAATTTAATTCCCATTACTTTGTAAGAGAGTACCTCTCTCAAGCAGGAAAACAAAACCCAGATCAAACATAGGAAACAGAAGAGGGGAATAATATGTAACTTACCTTTTTAAACATAACTAATGAGATAACAGCAGATGCTGTGAAAAGTGCAGCTATGATTATCATCATAATGCCAACAGGAATACTCTTATTAAGACCAGTAAGAGATGAAATCCACCCACTGAAGGAAAAAGAAAGGACAAACTTCACTAGCACAGCACATGAACCATTCAACCACAGGTATCCACATCAAGGGAAGCTTTAAAACCTCCTGTTTCTGATCAACCTTGAATATTTTTGAAGAAAAAGTCATGGGAATTTTACATAAACATATTTCAGTTCTATTGTAAGCTTTTAGAGCTTAGTTTCCATTTTTCCCAATGCATGCAGTGAAGCTATATGAAAAATTGAAGTAAAGATGATTACCCTTGAGCAGAATTTTGGAGAAATTAGAGAGTTGCTCAACAACTTTGGAGTTTTTTTTGTCATACTGTCATGTCAGACTGATTTAAGACTACATGACTTCATGGAAGAGAAAACATCCCTAAAAAGATAGCTTCTAACGTCTTTAAATATAAACCAAAAACAGGCCACAAACACACACAGCTTCTGTGTTGGAAGACTTATTTAATTGTATCCACACAATGATGCTTTCTTCATTGGGGTTATCATCAGATTAATTAATAGAAAAGATTGCGCTCTCAGTATCTACTTCAAACATTTCCCCATTCTTCAAAATTGAAACACCAACAGAAAAATACAATATCAAACTTGAAAGCGCAAAAAGCAGGTTGCCTTAAGAAAAATAAAACATTCAGACAGAAAAGATTCTTCCACAGAAAAAAATTTCCATAAACCCAAACAATCTTAAAACTGTCCTCTACCTGTTTCAAATTGCTTTGATATCCCCAATGTCCAGCCAGACTCCACCACAAAACTCCAAAATCCAAACTGTAATTAGAACTTTCATACCCCTTCCCCAAGTATCCTTAAAAGCACATTCCACATACTTGGAGAGTTGGCCCTCTAAAATACATTTTTATTTTGTTAATGTCAATCAAGGTATCTATGAAAAAGCAAAATAGTGGATATGAGAGCAAAAATAATAAAACAGGATCTTTCCTTAAATTATTGTTCTCAAGCAGTACTGTTTTGTCTGCCTTACGTATGTTTAGAGGTCAGCAGCAAAAAGCACTGATACAAAGAAGTGTCACTACCCAGCTACAGTACTGTCAGTCATAGCTCTCCATGCTACCAGCAGGCTACTACAACCATGCTTTTAGTTAATTAAAGCTTGTTGGTTTTTTTTTTCCAAGGACAGTGACTGATTCCCAATAGCTTTTCTTCGATATTATACCTCGAAGCCTCAAATAGCTGATACACATAAAAGCTTCATGTAAAAGCTTATATAGTTAGAAGCATAAAAAAGAAAAATCAGCTATTATAGAATAAGGACCTCACTTGGACAAATAAGCTTTTCAAATAGTATCAAAAATATAGCACTATATTCACCCAAATACATTGTTGACTCATTCTTCAAATTTTAGCCATAAATTTCCTTAATAAGTAGTAAGTATATTAATATAATTAGAATTAATGATACAAAATAATAGGAAAACAGTATATTATTACTGTCTTAATAATTTTCATTTTCTCTAAGTTTTGCTTATGTCTTTATGTTAAATATAAGCAAGTAACATCTCCACAAGCCACCAAAATAGAGGAGGTTATGTATAAAAGGATAGTTCAAAGTGGTTTACATTGAAGGACAAAATTTTGATCAGCCTAGCAACAGAAGTACCTCACAATCCTGGGATATGTTTCACCCACTTTTCCTAGTTAAGAGCACTCCAAAAATGCTTTTTTTGAGTGCTAAATTTAACAATTCTGGTGAACACAAGATATTATTTTTAAAAAACAGACTGTATTGCAGGTTCTGTATCAAATCTGAGTGTTCATCTCACAGACAGTACAATGCTACATCAAACAGAATACTCACCAGTTTCCCCATCTTTGAAATCCTGCAGCTTGAAGTACATGTACAGCAAACTGACAGATATATACAAAGAAGAACACAAAGAACCTGAATGAACTGTCACTCCTGAAAGAGGCGGGGAAAAAGATTAAAGCAGCCAGGAAATTAATGACTTTTTGCAAATATTGTAGTACCAATCTAAAATTTTTTTCTGCATTAACTAGAGAAAAAGTGCTTTCATTTATTGACAGTCAATTGAAGTATCAGTAATTCTGTGATTTTGTAGAGTGTTCATTGGCAAGAGCTGCTCCTCCTTCTTTAATATAGTATTTTTGCCACCTGTACCTCTAACACAGGTGAGAATAGCAGCAATATACTATTCCTTCGTGTTCTGTTCAGCACACAGCAGGGCCTCTTAGACAAAACATAGAAGTTTTGCTACAATGCATGAAAACCAGAATTCTGCTCCACTTTCAGACTGAAGTTCACAGTGCTGGCAGGATGGGAAGAAAATATTTCACTTGTAAAAGGAAATAAAATCTAATATGGAATTACTGAAACATAGTGCAGACCAGAATACTGAAGCCACTGTTGTTTAAAAGCAAAGTATACAAGATATGTTTGCTGTTTAAATTACTAAAATGCCAGCCTGACATAGACTGAAAGTAAAAAAAAAAAAAAAGTACAGGCAAAATCTCAACAAAGACCTCAGCTTATTACTGTCACAACTAATGATCATATGATATGCTTGCTACCAGAGTTCTAAAGAAAGTAGAAATCGCGTAGTTAAGTCACAGAATCAGATTTTGCCATTCACAGCTCTTACTGCAGAAGGGAGTTTGTTCATTTCTATTTATTGAACCAGTTCAGTTCAGAAACTATTTCATTTTCAGCTGAGCAACTGACCAACAGTTGAATATGCAAGAAGTAGTTTTCCTTTTCCAAACAATCAATATCCATTAAGAAAAGCTATGGATTTACTAGAGAGCAAATGCAAGTTAAACTATATGATTCCTCAAAGATGTGTGGGTACAGCAATACCTCCTTGGTTAGCAAAAAGAAACATCTCATTTAGTCTAAAAGGTTATGCTTAACTGCAATTTCTGGTCATCAATCTTTCTCTACAAGAATTAGTGCACTTTAACTGAGACTATCTTGAATCACTTCAATGTAAAAAAAAATCCCAAGAAATACTGCAAGAGTACAGGATTTAGAATCTCTACTTGCTGATTTTCACCAAAAAAAAAAAAAAAGTTCAGTTTTGCATGCAAACCAACCATTCTATTCTTAAACTCAATGCTACCACACCTCACGCTTGTGAAGTCTGCAAAGATTGCTAAAAGCTAGGAAAAAACTAGACTCTGATTACTATATACCTGCTCTACTCATTCTTAAGAATCTCAGCCTACTTCAGTTACAGACACTGTAGGTCACTCAACAACATAAGATTTTTAAGTGTAGTTTTATGATGTTCATTCAGGAAGCCAAAATGTAAGACACCCTTAACTATTAACCTCTCAAATTCTTGGTGTGAAGGGACAGAGATTTAATGAGAATCTTCCTTAGAATTGTTATCAGCTCAATACAAAGTTAAATATTTCCTACAAATATTTTGTCAATAGTAGAAGCTATAAATACTTTAAAGGGTATTCCATGATATTCCTAACTATTGCCATCTATGTTTCAAATACAACAACTGAATTAATGGCAAACATACTACTTGTTTCTAATAAAAGCATATTAAAGGATTATCATAATGATAATCAAGCAAATTCTGGAATGTTAATGCATTTCAACAAGTTTTTAAATATCCTAAGTCAAGCCGAAGTGTTTACCTGAAAGCTCCATAAAGTGGTCTGTACCAGCAGACAAAAGAACAAGGGGTAAAAAGCAAGAACCAGAGAATACTCAATCCAAAATCAACCCCTCGTGTAGCATCAACGTAAAACCAGGCCAAACATCCAAAGATATTAAGAAACAGTGTCACTGTATGGACTGTAGAAGCAAAAGCAAAATAGTCTTAATTAAGTTATGTTTATACAATAAATTATTACAACTGTTACAGTAATACCCAAACTGAGCATTTTTAAACAAAACATCAGTATGCTGACTATAAATCAATACCCTCTCAATACCCTCAGCAATAAGCTGATTTTTATACAGTCTTCCAACTTTCAGGTAAACTGTGTATTCACAAGTGAAAGTACTGAACATGAAAATTCAAGTACTATCAGGTATATGGTGAAGGAAAAAATCCTGTCATAAAAATAAGATATTTTGAAACTTAAAATGACAAAAAAGGAGGTTTCTATAGCTGCAATAATAGATACTTTTTCTACAGTAATAACTTGATACAGATATTTAACAGACTACTGAATATTTTTTGAGACAAAGCTTATAAATTATGTAAAATACATCATAGATTTAGTTAGCACTGTCCACATTCTAGTTTGAAAATAAAAATTTCCAAAGAACCTTTTTAGTGAAAAGCTCTTTGATGTAATAAAGCAAAAAAACCCCACTTAGTAAAAATGTTTCTCAGTAAAGTAAGATGTGCAAGAAGCTGTTCTAGATGCTTTAATACATATTGCATATTCAACTATTTCTTACAACATTGGTCTTAAACACCTGCCCTTTTGGTGCTCTGTTCTTAGCTCAATAATAGTATTTTCTCATTCGCAGACCTTGTTACAGGTTAACTATTGAATTTCTACTCACGAAAATGCATTGGCATTACAACTTCACAGTTTATTTCAAAAATATTTAGTTCTTAGAACAGAAAAAGATACAGCAGTATTAAGAAACATAACGACTACTACCTTCATGCTATCTGACACAGAAGTTAGTTCTGCCAGACTTAAAAGACGAACATGAATTTCTGTCTTTGTTCAGCAATAACCAGTGATTCAGGAGTGATTTTGCTATCTCAGAGGACGGTTTCTGTCCTTGTGGACCAGGATAAAGTAGAGTATTTATAATTTAGAGTGCACAATCTGCTCTTGCAGCAACAATTTTTTATTTAAATTCAGAGAAACATTTCAGTCATTCTACTGGAAGGTAAGGTTAACAGAAGAACTGGCAAGATAATAAAGATTCTGAAAAAAAGACTCCACAAACTCTTTGCTGCCCTCTTAACTAGTTGGAAAAAATCTTAAAGCAAAATGCCCACATCATTGCATGGACAAATCATATTTTCCACTAAGAGTCACTAGAAACACGAAACTTTTTACTTTCAAATAAAAAGCATTTAATGCATCTATGTATCTCAGCACTGTTCCAAGAGGTCAGCAAAGCAACTCATTTCAGAATTTGTGTGTATATGCCTCAGAAAGCACAACAAATGATACAAATCCAAATTCCTGCCTGCCTTTAACAAATATGAGAAAGCTTACTAAGGAGTATTCTTTCTTTTTCTAGTCAATACTGGAAAACAGGGAGATGCCCTCGATTACTAGATACATCCACATTCTGGTGGAGTTTGAACTTTCAGAAATTACCACTTTTTTTGTAAGTGCAATTATGATAGCAGGAGAAGTTTTAAAAGAATACCATCCATGCAGAAGAGGGTTGAAACATCACACCTGCTACTGATACTTCTTAGCACAATAAAGCCAGGAACACAGGGGTCTACTTCACTACTGTCATGGACAATCTCAGCTGTAAAAGCCAAGTGTTAGCAAGCTATGGATGAAGACACGGGACTTCACTGACAATTCTCCCTTCGCTCCAGTCGCCCTTCTCTCTGCCTGCTGCAAGGTACAGAAAGGCATTTGTTCTTTGAGCCAACGCCTTCACTAAGTGACCTAGATAAGCTTTGCTGTTGTATGAACAGACAGATGTTTTTATGTTCAGGGTAATGGTTTTAAGTACCTTCCACCTACTTGCCACTTCAAATTAAACCATAATACAAGTTATTATAATGACCACATGGGGGCTGAAGTGACCTAAGGCTTTGGCAGAAGTCTGCAACATGCAATGTCTATAGGACAGTAACTTCACAGCTATACCAATACAATACTCAGTGTAAAGGGATCTAAGAAAGCCTTCTCTTAGTTTAGCTGTGGAAGCAGTTGAATTAAAAAAAAGAAAAAGGGCATTCATGCCAGAATAAGAGTGAAAAATGGGAAATTACATTAGTTCAATAAATATTTAGACTCAACTTAATTTTTATTAGGGTAAACTTCCTTGTACAGAAGAATCCTACTTAGATATACATTCCCTGTCTTAATCAACTACACTTTATCATCTGTTAATGTCTGAAAGTGAATTGTAGATAAAGACCGTAAGTTGCATCACTGCTATCTGGCATCTACATTATTGAGATGATTATTTTGCCGTCCCATTCGGGACTGTATGAAAATAGATTTTTGTAATATGTTTCATTTCAGTAATGTTTTATTGATGGCATTCTTGGGAAACCAAAGTCCTCACTAGGACACATGACAGAAGAGTGTGCTTCTTCCCAGGAATCAGCTGGACTGTCACGCTGTGATGGGCTGCCTCAAGGAGAATGGGATGCCTACAAAACAGAGAGTTTTGAAGCCACAGGGCAACTGACAAGTCAGGACAAAGCTGGTCAAGTTCAGCCGCACACAACCTTGGAGCACAGAGTGGCTTTAAATGTATGTAATTTAAGCTTTTGTTCCTTGTCTGTTCTGCTCGTTTTGGAGGGGGGGCAGGTAAGACATGTGCAAACACACCTTACAAACAACAGAAGTATTTTCCACAGAAAAAAATATATTCTAAAGCAGGCTTAGATCAGCACATAACATAAGCACACGCTATCAAAAATGTGCAGCTGTTTTTTTGTCTCTATACAGTACATTAGGACTTTAGTTAAAATATTGGACAGTCCACATTGTAGAATTCTTGATGCTACACATTAAAAATACCCATAGTAATATGGAGTGGACCAAGCAATGAATCTGTAAGACAGCAACCAACAATCAGACCTCTAGAAAACATAAGCTACCAAGACAGGCTGAGTAAACTATGCTAAAAAGGAGATGACTAATGGGGGTCAATGTGTTCTGCGTAACAACAGTGGACAGAACAGGGAAGATCAAACACAGGAAGGGAGAATTAAAATATATACTGGGAAACGTCTTCTAATGATAAAAGACAGCAACACACTATAACAGGCTTGGGAGGAGTTTATGAAGTGTCCATCCTTGGAGGTTCTCAGGAAGAGGCAGAACAAACATCAACACAGACTGATACATGTACTATTGATCATATCCACAGACAGAAGGATGGATGAGGTGAAACTCTCCTAAACAGAAAAAACACCATAAAAGTTGGCACTTTGGGGTATTATTTTTCTACCAAAATCTACAGTTTAAATCATTGGTCTTTGAAAACCTTTAAAAGTCTTGATCATAGAAAATGGAAACATTCACAACCTATATAAAGTAACAAATGCAAATGCCTCAAAAGCCTTCCATGAGATTAAGCAGCTCTTTGGCTGCTAACTTCAAATAATAAATATTCTTTGGTATTAGATAGGGGTCAAGAGTCATGGAACATTAGTAACAGCATAGAAAGATCTAAAAAGTAGCGCTCAGTGCTAAAGTGCCAGGAATACTGTCATTCTATCTGCAAGCCACTAAAACAGCAATGGTCACAAAACCAAGAGAGAATGGGAAAGCTCCACCAGCAGCTGAAAGAGGCCATTGCTAACTGATTGCTGTCTCGTTCACAAAAACATGGGAGCACTCAGTAAGTAAAAAAAAGGCTCTCCCCAGGGGAAAAAAAAACCAAAACCAAAAACAATAACAATATGTGCCAAGGTAAAACCACATCCACAGATCAAAAAACTCTGACTTCTGATACAAATAGAGAAAAGATGGATGAATCCACACAATAGGGATACAAACAGACTTGTTTTCTCATGAGATAAAGAGCATATAGGTCTGAAACAGGTAAAACAGTTTCCTCAGATACAATAAGGATATAAAAATTGCTACTGACCACAGAAACACACAGAAAATTGAAACAGGAAGGTTTGTTCCTAGGGCTGCTAAAAAGGAAGAGGAAAACTAACCTTTACGAAGTGCTGAGCACACCATCCTAGATTCATCCAAATGTGATTTTGTTCACAGAACCCCTAGGCCTTACAAGACCTAGGAAGTTCTGGAAGAAGAAACAAAATGTAGGGTAGAGCAGCAAGCAGAAGCAGGCTGGTTTGCTATGGTAATCAGTGCTTCCACTGAGGAAGCATCGCCACTCTAATGAAAAATGAGCCAAACCATGTAGATACAATCCTAGGAAAGAAGAGTCACAAGGACTGATTCAACAGCCAGCCCTAAAGCACAGAGTTCTGTACTCAATCCTTTTTTTTTAGCCTGAAATAGATTTTGTCTTTCTTTTCCTTTATTACGCCCTCTTCCTTCCTTCCTGAGTAATCCCTAAGACAGAGAGTACTAGAGCTAAAGAAGGAAAAGAGCAAGAGGACTCAGTTAAAATTTCAGTCTACCTAGAAGAAAATCCATCATGTTAGTATAAAAGAGCAACTCCTATTATTTTGGAATACTATAACGTTGCTGCTTCTTTAATTTATTGTCATAAGAAGGAAAAACAGCAATATTCCAATTCTCACTGCCCAACTTCACGTTGTGTTCAAAACATACAGCACTTTCAGAACTCAGTCCTGCAAATGGCCAGAATTAGAATCATAGAATCATTTAGGTTGGAAAAGACCTTCAAGATCATCGAGTCCAACCATGTCCTGAAGTACCCCATCTACTAACTTTCTGAATACCTCCAAGGATGGTGACTCCACCACTTCCCTGGGCAGCCTGTTCCAATGCCTGACAACCCTTTCAGTAAAGAAATTTTTCCTAATACCCAATCTAAACCTCCCCTGGCACAACTTGAGGCCATTTCCTCTCATCCTGTCTCCAGCCACCTGACAGAAGAGACCAGCACCACCTCACTACAACCCCCCTTTCAGGCAGCTGTAGAGAGCGATAAGGTCTCCCCTCAGCCTCCTCTTCTCCAGGCTAAACAACCCCAGTTCCCTCACCTGCTCCTCATCAGACTTGTGCTCTAGACCCTTCACCAGCTTTGTTGCTCTTCTTTGGACACACTCCAACACCTCAGTGTCTTTCCTGTAGCGAGGGGCCCAAAACTGAACACAGTACTGGAGGTGCGGCATCACCAGTGCCCAGTACAGGGGGACGATCACTCCCCTGCTCCTGCTGGCCACACTATTTCTGATACAGGCCAGGATGCCGTTGGCCTTCTTGGCCACCTGGGCACACTGCTGGCTCATACTCAGCCGGCTGTCGACCAGCACCCCCAGGACTAGTAACTATCCTTAAATTTTGGAGTACCTGATCTTAGATTTCATATAAATCTTACATGTCTGTCAGATTTATGAGAGTCACTAGTGATTCTACAGTGTAGTCGCTTATTTGAAGATTAATGACTCAGCAATGAATATAGAAAGATGCAGATTATGATGAAGTGGAATTCACTTGATTCAATGGTGACTGCTCATTTTATGTGTTTCAATTACATGGTTCAATCACAGTAATAAAATTACCAGATTAACAGGTAAAATTACAGAGATTTGCTAACTAAATCTGAAGCCCTGAAAAAAATACAGGAAAGTTCTGAAATTCACATTCCCTTAGTATGCTAAAAATATATTAAAGGCATCAAAGCACCTAAACCTTTGGAATTTCCGCGGTCTCAGAGTAATTATTAGACTCTCATCACACTGGACAAGCCAGAAGAAAGAAATGTTGTGGCATCTGGATATTTGGTTCACCCAGCATTTCTCCAGTGAAAACACAGCACCTGAACGACGGCAAAATTCACCCCACAAAGATGATGTAGAGCATTCTTGGTGTATAAAGGATAGTTTTAACATGGACTGATTCTTCAGCTAATTTACTTTACACTATTTTTTCAAATAGACTAAAATGATATTAAGTGTCTACTATAGACTAAAAACTATATTAAACTATATAAAACTTGTATATTAAAGCAAATGGATATTACACTTCTTTAACTCATGAGTCTATTAACACTGATTGTGAGTTCTATTTCTTAATATATAAGCTGATTTTAAAAACAGTAAAATTATTTCTAAGTTAATATATGGTCAAATCTCATTTTACAACAGAGATACTTAAAAGAGAAAGATGCAATATACTAGAACCAAATTGCCTTAGGATAATTCTCCTCCTTTTTTTCTGTGGAAGCTTCTATGAAGTAACTCAATACTTTTAAAATTGAAGCTAACAAAAAGATTTCACTTCAGCATTTGACTTCTGGATTTAAAACAATTTCTCATTACAGATATTGCAAAAGCCAAAGTAGCAGGTATGTATCACCAAGTTTGAAAAGGCACTTTGTTTTTTCTTCTAAAAAAAATACTTACACATCCACAAATAGTACATAATCTTTACTGTCTTCTGGAATTCTACAGGAATGTCTACAGAAAAGTCCTGGTAGAAACAAGGACCTACTGGAAAATTCTCAGGAAGAGGTGGCCAGTTATTTTTTCTACCTGCAAAACAGAAAAAAAAAAAGGGGGGGGGGGGGGAGGCACTTTATAATACAGTTTTAATCTCTGTATACTATAAAGAGGTATGCATTCAGACTTGTTCAAATTGTTTTATGCATGAGTTTCACAAGCGTATGGATAACTTGGGCTACCAAAACCCAAGACTTTTATCAGCAATACTCACACAATACTGAAAATAAACTTCAGAAATAAAATACAATGAAGTGGAGACAGATCAAGGAAAGCACAGTATTTTATCTATGTAAAAGACTAAGCAGGCATCTGACAGTTCCTATAAAGTAATATGAAAAGAGAATTCTTCACAAAACAAGCAGATATGGTCAGACAAAAAATTTCTCAGAGTCCCTGGACTTTTAAATGCACATTTCCCTATAGTCCCACCATACTCACATACTACGTAGAACACAAAGACTGGGAACTGAAAAGCATTCTGCATTCTCAAAATCCTGGTATTTTTAACACCAGGCTATCTCTAACACTTTAAACTAGTTCCCAATATAGTTTACAGTCAAAGCTTTACCTAAAAGTCCTTAAGCCCCAAGAAAGGCAGCTACTGAAATGGTCTAAACTACTTCTTTGTTACAAGAAGATACCCTACAGCATGATTGTATTTTGATACAGTTGTGTGAGAGAGTGAGGACACCACAAAGGACACAGTGTCAGGCACTTGGATTTCCTATATGCTGATCTGCTCACAGGCTAGAGTATACATTCTGCCAAACACAAAGCATACCAAGTACAGACTCAGAGATTCACCTGAGACAGTAACTGCAACAAACCTTTACCACAGCATTTCAGGTTCTGGATGCAAGAGATACATTAATCACCATGTTCCAAAAGTGGAGCTGAACTAGAGACTAACCTAAAGGCACCTTTATTTGAAATTCTGACAAGGTTTTCCTTGCAATTTCTATCTTCAACCCTATCTTCACTAGCAGTTCATCTGGTAAGAACAGAAAATTTGCAAAGCTTACATACTTGGATTATTTATTTTTTGTTTCCCCACTCAGACAAGATAAAGCTATCAGTTCTGTCCAAACAGGTCCAAAGCACTGAGTATCTGTTAAGTTTTCTGCCTCTTCTACTGAAATTTCTACCAAGCCTTTCAGAGCAGGAGATTGGCAGAGGGAACGTACCGAAGGCAACCAAGTAATATTCCCATCCATATTAAAAACTACTTTGGGATTCCTTATGTGAAAAATATCTGATAATAATTCAGATTTTCATGCAGCAGTATATGGTTATTTTTTCAGGACCGACAGTTTCAAGAGACGAGTTATGGAAAAATTGAGGTATCTTATAATAATTCAGGTTATTATTTAAGAATTGTATTTCATGTGCTTTCCTGCTGCTGTGCTACAGGTTTCAAAATTTTCAACTAGAACTGAAAGACAGCTTGGTAAGACAGTTTGAGATCAAAAACCAGGTGGTCTTTTTCTAAATAGACTTTGGATACTCATATTCCAAGATTGTATCTTGATAAGCAAAGAGCTAGCTCAGAGTTATTTCATTCAACACAAGTTACCACCTCAAGACCTATTAACATAACTTCAATGGCATGCCTACATTATTAATGCAGACACCCCCAAACTCGCTTCATGCAAGCACAGAAAGGGATTTTCAGGCATGTCCAAATGAACTAGCTGAAATAGGAAGCAGCACACTCAATTAGCTCAAATGCAATGCCACACAGGACCTGAGCAAAGACCAAAGGCATGAAGCTGAGCTGACCTACCAGCTTGAAGATCTTTGCACTGTAGACAATTGCGTATGACAACAGTGTCCTAGATGTGCAGCCAGAGTCTTAAAATTGAATGCAAATAGCTAGAGTATTGCAAAAGACCCTGTCCTCCAATCAAGACAACTCTATACTGTTTCCAAAGGAGTTCAAATGAGTGCACAAAAGAAGAAAAAAAATCAAAAGAGTATTTTTCTCCTCAGTCACAATATACAATTGCTGATTTGCAGCTTCTTTTACACAGTCATTTGGTAAAAAACTAGTATCTTCTTTAAAGCTTTAAAAGCTCCTTCTTTCTCTGCTCACCATTCCTAAAGAATCCTTTAGATTCTTCATGGATTCTTCAAGCACTTTGATGTGAACAACTGCAACCTAATAGCAAGTACCTATTTTAGAAATATCCTGAAACATGCATGGGGTATCTGTGTTATGTTCCCTAAGATACAGATGAACAAAACTGTCCCTAAAGCCCGGAAAAGAAAAGTAATCAATCCAGACCATCAATATACATCACTGAAATTAGATGAAGGGCAATATATGGAGAAGGAAATGAAAAAACAGCCAAAAAAATAATTATCTGGGAGAAGAGGTACAGAGATTTAATAGAGAGATTGAAAGGAACAAATACTGAGAAAATAAAAATGGTTTAATGAAGGGACAATATCACCACAATGCTTTTCCTTAGAAGAAGAATAGCAATTCTCCAGTCCCAGATCCTAGCAAATGACTAGCATATGACTGCTCTCTATGGCTTCCTGAGGAGGGGAGGTGGAGAGGGAGGTGCTGATCTCTTCTCCCTGGGATCCTGTGATAGGACGTGTGGGAATGGTTCAAAGCTGTGCCAAGGGAGGTTCAGACTGGATGTTGGGAAGCATTTCTTTACTGAGAGGGCGGTCAAACACTGGAACAGGCTTCCTGGAGAGGTGGTCGATGCCCCAGGCCTGTCAGTGTTTAAGGGACATTTGGACGATGCCCTTAATAACTTTTGGTCAGCCCTGAATTGGTCAGGCAGCTGGACTACATGATCATTGTAGGTCCCTTCCAACTGAAAATATTCTATTCTATAAAATTCTCTGAGAATTTGAATTACTAAGTAATTACGCAATCTGGAATTGTACTGCTGCATATTCAAAAAAAACAGCACATGTGGATACAAACCAGTCAGAATTCTATATACAAATGAAAAGGCCACACAAAGTCAACCTTGCACACAGTGTTCTGTGTTTTGTTTGGAGTTTCTTCCTAACTTCAGTCTCAAGTTCTTCCTTTTGAAAAGGAATATTCCCATAGATCTACTTCTAGCAAAGTATCTTCAGTTAAGAGGATGTAAATCTTCCCATTTGTGAAACTGACATAAAAAACATGATGGTTTTGCACAGCACACTTTGTGGCAAAACAAGATACTGATCTTGACTATGGGTTCCAAAGTGTCATACAAAAAATTAATAAAAAATTAATAATAGATCTTTCTGCTACTTGCACAGAATGTTATGTCTGTAACATAGCAAAAGATAAGAAAATGTTTCAAAAGAAGAAAGTTCTCCTACAGCTATAAATACTGACAGAAGAGAAATCAAAGTGGTATTACTTATGAGGTTACTTTTACTTCTCAGAACGCTCCATTTCTATTCAGTAGTATTACTGAGATATTAACCTAGAATAAAAATAGCTGATAGCAGAGAGTAACATGTAACAGAGGCCACATTTAAATTTTTTACAGGGAAAATCTGCACGGGACAGGCCAGTTTTATTCACTGTATGCATTGTCTCAAGGGAGATAAACTTTCTTTTCCTGAAGAGATTACAAAACCCCCTCTTTGATGTGTTTCACAATGTCACTGTAAACCTAAAACAGTTTCTAAGAAAAAGTGAAATTTCTGCAATTTAAAGAAGTATTTTTTTCATGCATACCCCCCTGCTGATTGAGACTCTGCATTTCCCTTTCTCTCCGATCTAGTTCAGCTGCTTTTCTTTCCAGTTCTTCTTGACGCTTTAGCAGTTCTGCCTGGGCCAAGGCATGCTCCTGAACCAAACAAGCATTGTTAGATATTGATAAAAAATACAAACACAAAATAAATATTCAAAGTCTCTTCCCGATAATTAAGCATCTCCAGTTATGGATGAAGACTGACCTAATATTGCACAAATTAATGCATTAACCAATTACTTAAAGGCACTATTAATTTTCATAAATCATTAGGGAAGTGATGCTTATTTATAAAAGACATTATTCCAGAAGCATATTTAAATAATTATAATTAAAAGGAACCTAGTGCCTGAAAGTTACAGACAAACCTTTGCAATCTGTGTGTAAGCAGGTGGTTCTTCTGTTGGTTTCATTATTGCTGGCTGAGTACTGGGTACATTAGGCGTTTTCACATTTCCTGGAGGAGGCTAAGAAAACAAGAGACAATTACAGGTTTCCTATTCTAATAAACATCTTTTCATTAACTCTGTATGAACCAATCTAGTTGTTTTAAAGGAAGCGTTACTGGTAAACTGAAAATCTGATATGCTGCCTGCAATATTTATAACCTTTAGGAAAAAGAAGTTAACTATATTCTGTGGTGCACTGTTCGGCTTATTTGGTATTACACTACACTACGTGCCATAAACATATGGAATTTTAGGGATCAGTGGAAAGTAAATAGAATTTTAATTTTGTTCAGACATGAATAAGGACAGATACTGTTTAAGAGAATTGTAGGATTTAACAGTGATCTATTCATATTCCAAAACACGATGCCATTTATTAGTTATGTCTTCCAGAGCTTTCTACGTAACAAAGGCTTATATCACCTGGCTAACTAGAGAAGTAATGTACCATATTAAATTTTCCACCCATTCAAGATCCATAATCTATTCCTTAACTATTCCACCAGTAGGTACTATAGTATCTAGTTTCACATACTACTGGCAATTCATTTACTTGGTCACTATCTATAAAAATACAGCTTACAAGAAGCTTTTAGTAGCTCCATTTTTTTTTTTTTAATCCTCTCCTTCTTATTCCCATTTGTCATCTTCTCTGACTTTCTCCAGATCTCTCTATCATACACAATGTTAACCAGTAGGTATCAAACCAAGGAAAAAACTACTACCTAGATTGAAATTACCAACTGAACTTTACCAAAGCAGATCAGTATAGCAGTATTATGATGTTATTTGACGCAGTATTTATTCCGCCTGGGCGGAAACTATAATTCTTTCTTTGTGTAGAGCTTGCAACATGAAAGACTACCCTGTTCTGTGATCTTGTAAGACAGAGAACCACTTGTTCCTAATAAGACTAAAATCAAGAACAAAAATACAGTGAGAAGTGTGATGTTATCCATACAAAAGTACCTTAAAACAAAGCAGGAATCAACTAAATACCACTAACTTGGCAAATTATGACTTGGCCCAGATTATCTGTGCCTTTTCTAGCCATCTTTTGAAATGCACAAACGCAATACACTGAGGAGAAATCATCATGCCTGAGTAAACTCTGCCTCTGTGTGTGATATTGCAGCATATCTCAGCAACATCAGCTGATTCCAGCATTTCAAGATTATCTTTCCACCATATATACCAGCTCCTTACAGAATACTGAAGTATCAGAGAGGTCTCACTTCTCACAAATGCTTGGTGACTCAAGCTTTTCATCCTAAGATAGATGCTCAGTGCTGTAGGATGAAGACAACTGAAGGCTAATTGCCAGGTCCTGCACTTGGGCCAAAACAACACCACGCAATGCTACAGGCTTGGGGAAGAGTGGCTGGAAAGCTGCCTGGTGGAAAAGGACCTGGGCGTGCTGGTTGACAGCCGGCTGAATGTGAGCCAGCAGTGTGCCCAGGTGGCCAAGAAGGCCAACGGCATCCTGGCCTGTATCAGAAATAGGGTGGCCAGCAGGAGCAGGGAAGTGATCGTCCCCCTGTACTGGGCACTGGTGATGCCGCACCTCCAGTACTGTGTTCAGTTTTGGGCCCCTCACTACAGGAAAGACACTGAGGTGCTGGAGCGTGTCCAGAGAAGGGCAACCAGGCTGGTGAGGGGCCTGGAGCACAAGTCTTATGAGGAGCGGCTGAGGGAACTGGGATTGTTTAGCCTGGAGAAAAGGAGGCTGAGGGGAGACCTTATTGCTCTCTACAACTAACTACCTGAAAGGAGGCTGTAGTGAGGTGGGTGTTGGTCTCCTCTCCCAAGTACAGCACAAGAGGAAACAGCCTCAAGCTGTGCCAGGGGAGGTTTAGATTGGATATTAGGAAAAATTTCTTCACAAAAGGGTTGTCACGCACTGGAACAGGCTGCCCAGGGATGTGGCTGAGTCATCAGCCCTGGTGTAGACATTGTAGGCTTAGGGACATGAATTAGTAGTGGACTTGGCAGTGTTAGGTAAACGGTTGGACTCAATGATCTTAAGGGTCTTTTCAACCTGAATGATTCTATGATTCTATGAAGCTGGTTAAAGACAGTTAATACTGCTACTCCTTATGATGGAGCATTCTGTGATAAGGAAAAAGGCCTGTATGAGAACTCCTACAAAAACCAGACAACCATCAAGAGTCTTATCATCTCTTGCTTCAAACATAAGATTTGCATTATGCATTGTGGGCCAGAACAATGCTACAAAAGCCAAAATAAAAAAGCCTGATTATTGTAGCTCTGTGGCTAAAGTAACAATAGCTTTGAAAGCATAACTGATAAGCAGCTGCATGCTAGACTAATGAGCAAGACTGTTCAGAATCTCCAGCAAGGACTACAGTAGCTCTCCCGTAATACTGTAAAAAGTAATAGTACTATTACCTGTAATAGTGCAAAAAGGTGGATTGTCAGATTAGAAAATATTTGAACAATTAATTCAAAATATTTATCCTTGAAAGATGCTTTGTCCCAACAGCCTGCAGTACTGCTAATGACTGTAACATGCATATATGCTTATGAATAAAGGAACCTATCAGAAAGTTCACTAGAGCTACATAATCAAAGATGTTAGCCAATAGCATACATGATATATGACATTAATATAAGGTACTAATTATGTACAAGATTCTTCCGATTCAGATTTCTACATTGTTTAGGTTCCACTATGCTAGCTGGCCATCTATACAGTGTTAGAATTGCTGTGTACTGTGCACATAATGACAACTGTGTAAAAGACCCAGTGCCTACGTAAAAGCCTGTGCTCCCTGGCAGAAATGAGACTACACCAGTGATTTGTAGCAGGGGCTGTGCATCCTGGAATCCTAAGAAGTCAAGAGGGGCTGGAGAACAAAAGCTGTTAAGGGATGTTACAAAGGCTACCACTTCCAGCAGACTCTGGGACCTGGGGACTCCTCCTTTTCGACTGCTGGAGCCCAGTCCAGCGCACTGTGAGACCCTCTGAGGGCTCTCCATTCCAGTCTGATGGAGACAGCCATTGCTTTCCTGCTTCCAGGTTCAGCTAGCAGCAAGTTGAGTGTGTATTCCAGGCATGCACACAAACACACACAAAGCCCCACACACCAAGGACACTAGGATGGCCAGCCACACAAGTTGCCACAGCACACCCACATAACACTATCAGAACTACACAGAACATAGTTACAGAGTCATACCCCATTCCTCCTCTGCAGCTGATCAGCACTGAAGTTCACTATTGAAATCACATGCCTCACTCTAGATTTACAAGCACACCAACAGTTGCAGATCTCTCAGATGTGAGCAGTGAGCCCTCAGCCTGTCTGATATACTTGGCTGGACCTGGAGCTATCTTACCTGGTGTACAGGTTTCCTCCTGTTTACCAGTTAGCCCAGCTTGACGTTCACTAGAAGATTCATGCACTCGTACACTCATGTCACAAGCAACCTCCATACTCACAGCTCCCTCAAACACCAGCACAGGCTCTCAGCTTGCCATATATCCAAGCCCAGATCCCAGACTCCCTTACTCACTTTTGGCTCAGACTTTGAGTCTTCCCAGAGAGAGGTTTTCCTCCTATTTGCCAGCTAGTCCAGCTTGAAGTTTGCTAGTGAATTACACATATACACACACAGGAAAACACACTGGTCCCTTCAGTTGCCGGCACCTCAAACGCATGGGCCCTGTGGGCCCTATGGGACCATGGTCCCTCCAGCTGCTGACACCCAGATGCCCAGTTGTTGACACCACAGACATATTGACCACTACTACTTGGGGTCTGACCATGTTGCTGGTATCTAAGCCTCTCAGTCTAGTACCTCCAGTTCTAAGCACCTAGACTACACAGTGCTCACAGATGCGGTAGAGAGTGAAATGTCACAGACAGATAGTTAAGAAAGGATTTAACAATAACTGCAGCAATTAGGCATATGGCTGTCAGACAACTGTACTGACTGGTAGCAACTCACATGCAACCAGCCCCTTTTAATCCATCCTCTTCTGTAGTCTCTTCCTTGCTCCTCCCCAGTCTCCCATTGCTCCACATCTTTGACTATTCCCCTAAATATTCCTTAATAAATTTTGCATAGTCCCACAGGCTCCCCTCGACTATCCATAATATTCATGCTTATCTTGTTTCTTCCTTCTTATTAGTTAAAAAGTCCAGGTTGACCCTCTTCAAAGCCCGTAAATTAGTGGCTGAAGAGTTTTGGTCTTCCATTTCGTCTCTGTTACCACTTACCTATCAGGTTTGTGTTTCTGCTTTTGTTTATTGCTTTCCCTTTTACTTATTACTCCCTTTAAACTGAAAAAAGTCTGTGACCTTAATGAACAGATGCCTTCACATTCTACATATCCTTACAGTAACCAGTATAACTGACCTGATTATTTGGACCATCACGGAGTTTTGCAACAACTGAAAGGCTATCATGACTTTTACAAGGCTGGTACGTGATTAAGAATCACATACACCTTTGGATACTCTGTAATAATATGAATGGGATTATGGTCTTCCTTCAGGTCTCAGCCCCTCAAAAACAATACAGCTGTATCACTGTAGTAACATGAAGGAGGATACTTCAGGCTTATTATTTCAAGCACTGCAGTGCAAGAGAACAGCTGCCCCGAGTCTCATGTTGTTAGATCTGCGTGCTACAGTCCATTACTTAACACAGGAATGACAAAGCAGTCAATGCAACTTCATGTCTGTTGGAAGGTTAAAGCCCCTGTCTGTGTAGAGGTCTGCTAAAAAACAACAAAATAAACCCTAAACAAACAAGAAACCCAACCAACAAAAAAGCATTTATAATTAGTAGACTTCTCCATGACACCCCCCCCGCCCCTACTTGCCCAGTAAAGAATTTGTACCTTCTGGCCTTTTAATTTCTTGAATCCTTTTAAAAGCTTTTTCTACAGTGAGTGTGACAGCTGTCACTTTGCCTTCTGCTGGTATGAAGCCAGCTGAGATACATTCCAATTCATGCTTTAGCAATTTTCCATCTTAGTTTACTTAACACTCAGCTGACTACTTATTTCCAGCAAGTTACCGCTTCTCTAAAGCCTATTCTGTTGAGAATTCAAGTTTAAGACACTTCCCCTGTAAAGAAACAATTAATTCAGCTTTTTTCTACATCATTATCTTCTGTTAGTACTCTTGCTTCCTGCTTCCCAGAAAGAAAGTTTCTCAAGTTGTTCTACAAGTTTTTCTGCAGAGCTTTGAGTTTGCCTTACAGTTTCACACTTAGCTTAGCAGAGTTTAATCTCAAGTTTTCTTCAAAAATATCTTCCACTTTTGTAAAGGCTGTCTTACCCCAGTAGCACACTTGACAAAGCAGCAAAAAGCCAGCATGGTTAGTCTCTTCTTATGGTGCATTTAAAGCAGCTATTTTTGAGCTACAGTATGTGTACACCATTCATGAATGTTATTGTGTGTTTAATATCACTTATGAGTTATATAATATCACTTGACGGAATTAGTGCATGATGTTAGAAAAATACAAAGAGCTTGTAAGAGAATCAGAGGTAGTTAGAAAAGGTAAGGAAAAATCATGTATCTGCTTCAACATCCACTGTTGATTATTGCTGGCTATCTCTCCAGAATTTCTCTTAGTTTGTTATATGTATTAAGAATACAAGCCCAGCAAAAGTTGCATTCCAGCCACTGTATTCACAGGATACAGCCAGTTGCTGAAATATAGTAGCATTTCTTCATTAAGTACAGAAAAAGCCATGCATGTTTTTGTATACTACCATGTTTTCGTAATTACTTATCTTGGCTTCATAATGCACGCACAAGGGAACAAAGTGTCAGTGCTCAAATCTACCTCAAATGGTGTAAGTTCAATACTGCTTTAATGTGTTTATTTTTCCAGGTTAACATTCAAAGATCACAATTCAAGGCATAACAGGCACAGGTATTATAAATCATCTTCTATAGATCAAGAACCTAATGAAGAAAGCATTCCAGTCATAGAATATCTCAAGTTGGAAAGGATCCATAAGGATCATCGAGTCCAACTCCCTGCTCCTCGCAGGACGACCTAGCACTAAACCGTATGACTAAGAGCATTGTCCAGATGCTCCTTGAACTCCGACAGGCTTGGTGCCGCGACCACTTCCCTGGGAAGCCTGTTCCAGTGAGCAACCACCCTCTCAGTGAAGAAACTTTCCCTAATGCCCAATCTGAACTGCCCCTGACACAGCTTCATTCCATCTCCTCGTGTCCTATCGCTGGTCACCAGAGAGAGGAGATCAGCACTTCCCCCTCCGCTGCCCCCCATGAGGAAGCTGTAGGCTGCGATGGGGTCACCCCTCAGCCTTCTCTTCTCCAAGCTGAACAAGCCAAGTGACCTCAGCTGCTCCTCATAAGTCTTGCCCTTGAGACCTTTCACCATCTTGGTTGCTCTCCTCTGGACACACTCGATAGTTTGATGTCCTTCTTATATTAAGGCACCCAAAACTGCACACAGTACTGGAGGTGGGGCTGCACCAGCGCAGTGTCAAGTGGGACAATCACCTCCCTTGGCCAGCTAGCTGTGCTGTGCTCCATGCACCCCAGGAGACGGTTGGCCCTTTTGGCTGCCAGAGCACACTGGTGACTCATATTCAACTTGCCATCAACCCAAACCCCAGATCTCTTTCCAGGGGGCTGCTCTCCAGCCTCTTGTCCCCCAGTTAGTACGAATAAGCAAGATTTCCCTGTCACAGGTGGAGAATCTGGCACTTTCTCTTGTTAAATTTCATATGGTTGGTGATTGCCCAACTCTCTAGTCTATCCAGATCTCTCTGTAAAGCCTCTCTATCCTTGAGGGAGTCCACAGCTCCTCCTAACTTAGTATCATCAGCAAACTTACTTAATGTACATTCAACTCCTGCGTCCAGATCATTTGTAAAAACACTAAAGAGCACCGGCCCTAAAATCGAGCCCTGGGGAACCCCACTGGTGACTGATGCAACGCCATTTACTATATACACGCCTCTTTGAGTCCAACCCATGACCCAATTGCTCATCAAATGTATTATGGACTTGCCTAGCTGTGTGCTGGAAATTCTGTCCAGAAGGATGTTGTAAGAGACAGTATCAAAAGCTTTATTAAAATCCAAAACCACCACATCTACTGGCTTCTCCTGGTCAACTAGATAGGTGACCTTGTCATAAAAGGAAATTAAGTTAGTTAAGCAGGTCTTTCCCCTGGTGAACCCGTGCTGGCTATGACCAATGACTGTGCTGTCTCTCAAATGTTTTTCAGTAACTCACAGAATAACCTTTCCCATAATTTTACCAGGCACTGAAGTGAGACTGACAGGCCTGTAATTACCAGGGTCTTCTTTCTTACCCTTCTTGAAAACTGGGACATTGCCAGCTTCCAGTCAACTGGTACCTTTCCAGACTCCCAAGACCATTGAAAAATAATGGACAGAGGTCCCACAATAACATTGGCCAGCTCTTTCAGTCCCCTGGGATGAATCCCATCAGGCCCCATAGACTCATGTGCATCTAGCTGGAATAGCAAGTCTGAAACATCTTCAGAGTCCACTGGGAGTTTATCATGCCCCCCGTCACAAGGCTCCGGGGGTCCCAGGGCCCATCATCGGTGTTAAAGAGAAGAAGAAGGCATTAAACATCTATGCTTTGTCTACATCCCTATTTGTGAGGTGACCAACCTCATCAAGTAATGGACTGGTGTTATCTCTGATCCTCCTTTTGCTATTAACATATTTTAAAAAGCCTTTTCTGTTCTCCTCCACAGTGCCTGCCAGCTTCAGCAGGCACAAATTTCGATCTTCGAATAATCGAGCTTCAGCCACACAAATTTTCTCCCTACAGTGGCAAACAGAATCTCTGCAGTCCTCCCATGTCATCTGTCCTTGCTTCCCTTGTCCATACACCTTCCTTTCCACCTAAGTTCTAGAAGAAGATCCCTGCTCAGCCAAGCTGGCCTTCTGCCCCATTTGCTTGACTTCCAACACTTTGGAATAGCCTGCTCCTACGGTCTTAAGAGATGGCTCTTAAAAAGTGACCAGCATGAAACCATTTTAAATTCAGGTTGCACTAAGTCTTCCTATCAAATGTAAGTACTCATTTTTATAACCCTAATCAAAGCTGAGAAGCAAAAAAATCCCACAGCTACTTAACATGAAACAAACAGAAGTATCCTGCTGCCTCGGAAAATCATTCGGCTACCAAAAAAAAAAACCCCAACAAAAAAATGAAAAACATAGCTGTACAGTTTGGGATTTTTCTAGAAGCAAGAAGTACTGAAGTGAAATCAGAGAAGGTACATCTTCAAGCTCTAGCACTGTGCAGCAGATCTGGAGAACTGCATGGACTTAAATAAAGTTCAGCTGACATACAAGATTATCTATTATTGGACTGATGTAGGTAGTAAGGAAAGGGTACAGGGTACAAGAAAAAAAGAAGGAAAAAGAATGGGGTTTGTGATAACATTTTGTCGGAAAGCACTTAATGTCTTCTTTTGTCCTAGAAATATATTTCCCAGTATTCAGTAATCACTGGAAAAACAGAAGTTCAATAAAAATGCATACAAAGCAAACAAACAAGGCAAACAAACAAGAACCAGGGAGCATAGAGGTTATGCACACTAAGCTTTAATGCAAACAAGGTACTCAAAACAAGTGTTGCTTCATACATGCAATTAAAACATACTCAATAAAAGTAAAAGAAATAGTAATTTATTGGCTTGGTAGACAAAACAGTAAGGCAGACAGTTCTTTCTACAGTTATTAAAAAGGCAATACAAAACACCATTCTAGAAGTCAATGTCTCACATAAATTTCCAAATATAGACTAAGCACAAGTTTGCTCTAATTGCCATTTCTGACGTTAGCTTAATTAAGAATTAAACTAACTTCACAAAAGAGCTGCAAAACAATTCCAGTAAAAATATCTATTGGAATGTTAGCTAGCATACAGTAGGTTCCTTACATTCTGAAATGGAAATGTATTTGCAAGCTGTTGTATTGAAAAACTGACTGAAATGGCCCAAGTGCTATTGTACAAGATGCATGAAGTCTAAAACTGGAGGCATTCTGGAAAGCAATAGCTCAGATCTAGGTTTTTAAAAGGTTTGCAAGGGATATGCATTTAATACACACAAAACCTGTATATAGTAAATGTAAATCATATTGAGGAAATACTATTACCAAGTGGTCAGATTAAAGTTAGTTATAGGAGCAATTGATTTGCTATTTAGAGCCAAAAGCAAACACTCACTTTCTAAGGTCACCTCAAACGTTTTATCAGCACAAAAGATACAAGTGGGAGAGAGAGACACTTGGTCAATAACTATCAAAATCCTGAAGATGTCAAATGAGGTAACTGCAAGAACTACTTTTGAGAATTAATGGACATTTCATAAAGACACTGAGATCCATAACAAATAAGCAGAACAGGAATTCTCATCTGTTAGTGTACTTCTGTCTATGTTATTTTGATTTTTATTGACATAGGATTCCTAGGAATAAAAATTGCTGAGGCATCTTTGAAGGAAACCAGTGAACTTGGCACTTGCCTGGTAACTCCTTTAACCTTGACGAACATTTTATGCAGTTCATACCAGAGTACCCAAAAACTACTGTGCTTTCTTTTGTCTCAGTAGACAAGTAGACATAGGCTTCTCCGGTGGGTTCAGGGCAGTAGAAGTCAAGCCTCTTTCTTCCCCTCTCAAATTGAACAGTCCTATCCATTCTTCTGGAACCTGGAAGACTTGGCCCCATGGCAGGCATAATGAAAATTTCAAAACAAGACTTGATCCGTGTTTCTCACCTGAGCAGAATGTCAAAGTCATCCCATAAAAATTCTTTCATTTCCTAATTTCATACTTACTGGACCAAAGTCTGGCTTACTCACATACAAGAATAAAGCTGTATAATTCTGCCATAATCAACACATAATTTACTAAGTATAAGAAATGAAACAGATCCATTTTGACTCCCTTATGGATCAGCATACACATGGGGCTGTTGGGAGAAGATGATGCTGCTTTTATTACACAGCATGTTACTTGTTGTAACACAGTAAACTAATTAGATATTACGGGGGAAAAAAAAAATCACTGTAAGAACTGCCAAACACTGGAACAGGTTGCCCAATGAGGTCACAGGATCTCCATCCTTGTATATATTCAAAACTCCCCAGGACGAGGTGCTGAGCAGTGCAACTTAGTGACTCTGTTTGAATATGGGGGGATTGAAGAAGATGACCTCCAGAGGTCCCTTGCAACCTATGACTTGGCACTTACTTTGTCATACCTGTCTGTCCATGTGCTGTTGGTTGCCTGTCCAAGTGCTATTGGTGGCTTAGGGATTTGGGTATGGAAGACAGATAGCCGACTGACAGCCTGCGTAGGATTGATGAGACATTCACAGGAAGACAGACAGTCAGCAATTCTGTTTTTATCATATCATATCATGATATACCACCCATATTTGGATAGGGGAACTAAGTCTACTGTTTTTAGAGAGACTTTTATTTCACAGGTCCATGGTCTTTGACCCTTACTGACACATTACAATAAGGTACTTATATCTTGAAATTCAAATCAACCCCACTTTACAACACCCCTTTTTGTTCCTACCCCAAATGGTACTTCTGGGATAGATCTTTTTCTTTCATGCCTTGCTCTCACAGCTGCACTGGGAGAAGCAGCAAATTATATGACCTCTCAAAGAGAAGAGGTTGGCTGGAGATAAATGCTCAAAAGAAGTTTTCTCTTGAATAGATTTCCCCATGTGGGTGAAGTAGTCAATTTATTGGGGGCAGGGAGAAGACTTCCAAAAGAAGCCAGGTGTGGATGGTCAAACTGGTGTCTTATAAACACTTCACTGAATTTGGATGCAAGACAGGAGGGAAGCTGCCCAGGAATTTACTGAAAAAAAAAAAAAAACCAAAAAAAAACCCTATCGAAATATGTCTCTTAAAAACAAAAGAACCCCAACTCTACCAATGATTTCTTCCAAATTTTTAATACAGCAATTTGAAAGTGATTGCTATATGCATTATTGTGTCTACACGTTATGCATCTATACACAGTGCTCGGAGGAGTTCAACATGCATTAGCAAAACTTGTAGAAGGAGGAAGAGATTAAAGGCCTCCTTCAACAGTAGTTTCATTAAAATATGAAGCAGAAATACTAATTGTCTGATCGCATCTGTTCCTTGTTGATTTCAGAAACACGACAAAAGACACAAAGTCATCTCCATGGTGACTGTTAGAGCTGGAGATAAAAATCACTGAAGATGCAGGCAACAATATTTAATCTGACATTTATACCATTCACTGAAAACATTGTTTAACAATCAAAAATAAGACAGGCTTTGAAATTTGGTAAGAAGAGAAAAAAAAAAAAAAAAAAGACTTCTGATTTCTCATGTTAGATACCAAGCTGGTGACACTTGAGCCCTAAAATCTCCTATGCCCATTCACTTTCCTCATTATGTCTTACATGTTATTTTCCCACCAAACTTCCCACTGCAGATGTGAAGGATACAAGTTGACCGAGAAAAGGTGAATGCACTGAAATAATTAAAAAAAAAAAAAAAAAAAAAAAAAAAAGAGAAGAAATTAGAATAAGGAATACCAAGAAAAAGTAGAATTTACTGGGGTTTTTTCTGCCCTATCCTGATAACCAAGAAAGAGCTGATAGGAAGCATTTCCCTTGGCAAAGGGAGAACACAACTGAGCTAAGATAACGAATGTCAGTATTCACAGTTTGAAGTCACTTTCTCACAGAAGAAACATTCCTCTCTGGATTTGCAATGGAGAAGTGTTTTTGCACTCCAGCATGCTTTATTAACTTGAATTTGGAGGGAAGGGGGAAAGAAGGTTAATGCTGTGTTAATGCTATAGACTGCAAGATACCTACCATCTTACCACTACCACTAGAAATCTGGATTTCCAATTGAAGCATACCATTCTCAGCTTCCTTAAAAACTACAATTACACATTGTTATTCATAGTGAAACAACATCATTTTAAGTCTTACACACCAGCAATTCTCAAACTAAAAAGCACAGAAATCTCCAGGACATACTTTGCTACCACCAGCTTGTATCCTTTCTGCTCACTAGCACCATTATGGTTTTCAAATGTTAGAAGTGGGATTACCTGCACAAAACTGTTCAAGATGAGTCAGCTTCTCAACAAAGGTAGAACGAGGAACAGCAGCAAATCAAAGCCCCCAGAAACTATTTGGATGTTTTTACTCTGCACAGCACACAAAATGCAGAGTAATTTCTATCCCTACCCTGAAGGACATTGTAATCCTCCAAGCCCAAAATTCACAGACCCTGCTCCTACCTCTGTTCATCCAATCTTTAAAGGCATTCACTTCCACTGCTGTTGCATACATTTATTTGTACATGCATAGTATGCTCTCCTCTTGCATACAAAGCTGGTAGGAAAAACAGAGGTGAGCACATGGAATTGTGAGCATATCCTCAGGTACCTAAGCACATTCCTGCAAAAGCATATAATTACAGAATAAATACTTACATATTCAGCATCCACAAGAGACAGAGAGAGGAAGGGGAGTATCATCTAAAGGTTAATTACTACTGCACTCTTAGTTGAACATGCTTTATTCTTTCAGTCTTGCTTTCTGCAAGAAAACCTGTCAAAGTTCTTTTCCTCTACAGAAAGAGAACTGCTCATTCAACAGACAGTTTTTATGAATTTGGTAATATCCCATAGATTATTAATTGAACGACAGTGTATGAATATAGCACATACTTAGGAGATCTGAACACTGACTTAAAGATTTCCTCCATCCTCCCGATTTTTCTATATGAGTGACACCTGTAACGAGCAATTAGAATTTTTTATACAGGAACAACTGATTGTTCAAAGCCAGATAACCTTAACCATATACTTCAGTTTTCCTTCACCACAGAGCTGCATGTAAAAATAAATACAAAATTAATAAAAAATGTCAGACTGCCTTTCTAATTTATGGTCAATACAAAGCAATTTTGAAACCATTCAAGCTTCAGAAAGATAAATCAAATATAATTCATGACATTGTGAGTTTGGAGAAAAAAATTGTGGAGACTTATTTAATACTGTTGCTAGTTGTAAATATTCTGCCTTAAACAGGTGATCCAAGGCATACTCAGAACCAAGGTTCTTCCAGTCTAGCATTTTAAACACCGTATGAAGCCTTACTGTTGTACTGCAAAGACTCAAATACCAACATTCCCTATCAGCACTACCAGATTTGCCATAGGAAATAAGCCTACATTTGAAAAATACAGTATTTTAATGTTTATAAATTATACTGACAGACAGTAATCATCCATACGTTTTGCTCATCTTGCACAAGATCTTCACTGTCAAAAGTAACTACTGAAAAATGCTCTTACAATATGAATTTGCTACCCCATTCCTTGTATTTTCCCCTCCATGGGTGACAATAAGCACAAGGTAAATTAGAACTATACAAATTAGAGGCAAAACCCAACTGTGTTTCTTGGGCATAAATTATTCCATTCACTACAGCACAACTACTGATAGCCTGCAGACTGCTACTTAAACGCAATGTTTTTCTTATTCTGAACAGCACTTTTATTAAGTGAAATGGAAATCAAAAGCAAGACGCTGGGGAATAGGGCCACGGTCACAAGCTTTAAAGCAAGTAAAATTCAGAAAAGCGTAAGGACGAACTACCAGCAGTCTTACTGAACACAGGAAAAACTCAGTTCTGTTTTGGCTCCCTTTCAGAGAGCCACTATCCTTAACAGGTCAAAGCTCACTTAAGTCAACCCACCCACTGAATCCTCCAGATACTTGATGGGACTATCTATCCTTACACATCTTCCATTACCTCTAGTTAGCCTGTCACATGTTTTATATCAGTCCCAAACTCTGAAAACAATAACTCACAAACCTTACCTAAAAAGATTAACAGCAAGATTAAGAAACAAATGTGCTTACTGTTCTTGAATCAGAGAAAGGATTGTACTCATCTAGCCCTGGAGGAACATTTCTTGTCACTTGTGTAACAGAAGGATCCTAGAAGAGAAAACAGTTCTGTCAATGTATGCACATGTACATAAGCAACAAGTCAACATTTATATCATATAAAACTCAGCTTTTGCTTCAATCTAAAAAAAGGTTTGTTCTCACTAAAAAAGCCTGTAAACATACACCTCGTTCTCTGTCTCCAAAATGACATCATTCCATTCTGAGCTTCTCATAAACCTAGATTAACACAGTCTAAAAGGAACTCCATCTGTCATACATTTGATTTATAAGGAAAAAAAGCTTTCAGTAGAGAAGGGAAGAAAACTGTATCCTGCTATGTTGACCACTGGACTCCACAACTATACACCCAAAAAGCACAACAGAAGAAAAGCGCTTTCTGTAACTCTTGGTTTTCCCCATGCAGAAGTACCTCCAACATCTTCAGGAATAGGAAAAGCATTTGCCAAAAATGAAGCTGAGGAAACAGTGTCCCATAATGCCAAAAGCACCTCTGGTTCACCTTCTACCTGAACTGGTAGAATTAAGAAAAAAGGGTAATTTTTTTCCTCCAGTGAACTATACAGTAAGAAAGACTGCTTGAGGTTTAGCTTGAGAAAGCTACTTCAGGAATTCTTTGTGCTAGAGACAGGGAGGCTTTGTTCTGCAGAAGAACAGAAGTGCCCACTACCATAGCCCACACTAACTTCATATGAAGAAAAATTGCACTTATTCCATGTGATGTCTGGTTCCATTACATTGTTTCTGTGCCTTTATTTAATGTTTTTGCATCTTCAGAACATAAGAATGGATGAAAGGAAAGTTTTCTTGAAAATTAATAAATCCATGTATTCAATACGGATAGTTACATTTATATTTACATAAATGCACAAAACAAGTGTACAATATTTTATATGTACATCAAATATACAAAATAACTGTAAATATACTATTTACTTATTTATAACTTAGGTATGGATATACTTATTTTCTTAATTTCAACATTCTAGTTCAACATTAGAAAACAAACTGGAGTTGATAAAGACTGGGAAGGTGGTACGTATTTGCATTTATATACATTTACATTCATATTTCCTTTAAAGACAGCTACATTTAAAACTTCTACATGAAATATTTGTCTAATTTTTTAAAAAAATACAGTAAGTGACTTAATCTACACTTAAGTAAACATACAAACTATTAAGCTACTGAAAAATAAAATCTAGATTCTTAGGATTAGCATCTATATTACAGCATTAGCTTAGTCTTGGCAGCAGTAACTTAATCTACAGATGCAGGAACAGTATTTTCTTAATGGCTGCACTCAACTTATTTACAGCTAAGGAAAAAAAAAAAAAACAAGGGCAGCGTACCAATCAACTCTAAAATCCTGATGGATACAGCAAATGAGAATAAGTCTGGTTTTTCCACTAGCTATAGTCACAGATTTATTAATACGAGGCAATTAAAATTTTTTTACTCTAAAAAAGGTTTAAGACAAGAAAATCATTGCTTCAGAAATTAAAAAATTGTATGTTGCATATTTTAATCAAATTCATATGCATAAGCATACATAAAAACTACCTTTCTCGTCACATCAGATGCTACCACTTTTGGCTAAAGCATACACTTAGCTGCAAAGCACTATTTTAATGGCGACTGAAAAAGAATCACCCTTTCTATAAATGTTACATGCAATTCAAAATCAGCTTTCCTCTTTGACTTACACCATAATTAGTGATTTCAATAAAGCCACCCTGGTGACAGTCTCCCCCACGTTTCCCATGTTTTTTAGTTACCATCCTAGACTTGAATACACTGTTCCAACTAAAATCTCATCAGGTCTTGCATGAACTGATGGACTAATTCACTGTAACATGTTCTTTCATCAAATGACTGGCACAAAATATTCTGCAGATGAACAAAAAAACCAAGAGAAAGTATACGTGTGGGGAGAATGTTGTCAAAATTCAACTACAAATCATTTGAAACCTTGAATAAAAAGATCATAAAAAATAAGGGAAGAACTAAATCTGACATTTGAATTAGGCATTAGTTTAGTAGACTTGTCAGTACAAGATCAAAAAAGATGAAGTTAAAAACGAAGTTAATAACACAATTTCATAATTCAATATACAGGATGGCAGAAAGTTGTATATACAGCTAAAAACTTTTAACTTACTGTGGTGGGTCCACCCTAGCCAGCAGCTAGGCCCCCACCTACGTGCTTGCTCACTGCCCTCCCCAGTGGATAGGGGAGAGAATCAGAAAGGCAAAAGCAAGTAAAACTTGTAGGTGTTGAGAAAAAGGCAGATTAATAAGGGGGGAGGAGAGGTAGAGGGAAAAAAAGAATAAAAGGCAACAAAAACCCACAAGCGATGCAAAGGCAATCACTCACCACTCCCACCAGCGGACAGACGCCCAGGCAGCCTCTGAGCAATGGTTACCTTGGAACATCCCCACCACCACGACCAGCACCACCAATGTTGTTATTGCCAAGTGTGATGCTATACAGTATGGAATACCTCTTTGGTCAGCTGGGGTCCACTGTCCTGCCTGTGTCCCCTCCCAACCTCTTGCCCTACCCCAGCCTACTCCCAGGGGGAAGCAGAGCGCAAAACAGAGAAGGCCTTGCTTGATGCTGTGCAACCACTGTTCGGCAACACCTAAAACACTGGTGCCTTACCAGCACTGCTGTGGTCACAAATAGGAAACACAGCACCACAGGGACTGCTGTGAAAAAAATTAACTCCATCTCTTCCAGACCCAGTACACTTATTCTAGCCTTTACACGTTAGCGTGAATTAGCAGACCATAAAACACTGTTCTTTGTTTACGCTTTCAGTATGGTACCGCTTCCAGAAATCCTCTCATACCATTCCCTCTTCCACACATAAAAATGTTCAAGTATAGACACATATGAAACTAGTGATAGCTAACCATCAGCCACATAGTGAAATGGTATGTCTACATTACTAAAACTCAAATAGCACTTAGTACTTTAAGTTATATCAGCTGCTTAAAAAGTGTGTTTCCACGCTAAACTTCTGTGTTTGAAGAGTGCACGATTGTGCCTGCAAAGGACAATAAATGCAATTATTTGAATAACTAGCGTTATCAGACTCATGAGACAGCCACTGAACAGCAGCAGATTTCCAAAAAGCAGGAGTGAGTGGTCAAGTCAAATTCAGAAGAGCAATCTATATTTAGAAATACAATATGAAAACAATAATAAATATCTGATCAAAGAAAGACTTTTTTCTCCGAGTGTTTTAGAGAAGACCAAGCGGAGAAAAGTTTCTCAGATCTCTTCACAGAGCTATTGTGACGTTCTAACACTGACAAACGACAGGGAATGTATGTTGAGCCAAACAAGCTTACTACATCAGAAGTCTTAGTACTAGAAAGAAGTTGGATGCTTAAATACATACTGTGAGTAGAGCAAGAAGCTCTCCATCAGAAGTCCATTCTCATTTTGAATTAGCAATTGCTATACGTCTGCCAAATATTGCTATTGTTTGCAAAAGTAGCAGCAGCAGCTCTGAAAAAAAACTGACTCGGAGGACACTCATTATCAGCTCTATTTAAGAAAACTTCCATTACCCAGAGGAAAAAAAAAATTATAGTTGTATTGAAACACACAAATTGAACCCCACCATGGCAAGTAGCATTCAAATTCTGCTCTCAGAAAACCTGAATTACAGAGTCTGGACTTCAACAGAAGTTCATGGCCTCATCTCTTCCACAAGCAGAAAGACTCAAGAAGTAAACCAGAGATCACAGGAAAAGAAGAGAAACCTCAGAGTTGAAGGAGGCAAGCACTAGCCTGGAGATCCGTATCTCTCCTATACTCATCCACTGCAATCTTCTCTAATGCTACAACTGTCCTCAGCATGGAAAGAAACAAGCTCTTCATAGTCTGCATGCCCAGGTGTAGGCTGCTAGACTTCAAACCGGTCTGCATACCTACAGTGCATCGAACAACTGACACCAACAGGGGCTGCACTTCACGTTTCAAAACACTACTTACAGCACTTCTGAAGAGATTAGACCTGACATCCCAAAGAACACAAAGAATTACTTTGAATCATTTACCTTACACTCATTGCATCTCATTTTAAAAATGCAGCAAATGCCAACTTGTCTAAATAGTGAGAAAAACTGTGAAGCACTCATACTCACTGCTGCAGAATAATAAAACAGTGAATTCAGAAGTTAACTGAGGTTTGAATAATGAATACGAACAATAAATGTCATGCAGGACCACATACTCAAAGAAAGAGTGGCATTTAAATGAATGCTATCAAATTTCTATGTTGCATGACATATATTCTAGTGGTTAAAACAGTGAAAACTTTAATATTCTATAGGAGTAAGTAAATCTAGGCTGGCATAACTTGTGTTTCCATATTTGGTATTCCACCCAGATAATAAAATTAAATGCATTGATTTTTAGTTATTTTTGTTTTTTAATATTAAGATACAGAAAAAAGCCATAAAGACAAGTTCCAACAGTTGATAATATACAGACACCAACACAAAGCAGCAGCATGGCTGGAACCATCAAATATCCAGAGACCTCAACTTCCTGCATGATTTAAGTGATTAAAAATTGGGTTACCCTCTGCAAATAGAGAAGATTGGGAATTTCTGGGACAGACTTTAAATATCTGATGTCATCCACTGAATGCAGCAACTGCAAAATGCCCTGTCCAATCTCAGGCTGAGAAAGCTATGTCACAGTGGACCCGTACTTCTGCCTGAATTGGACCTGCCCTTGCACTAACTCCTTGCCACAACCTGATTTTCCTCAGTGACCCAGCCAGCCCCAGTCCCTGCTCCTTTGAGTGCTGATCCCTGTAATTCTCATCTTGTCCAACTCCTTGTTCCTTCCTGCCAATTCACACTTCCTTCTCTAGCCTAATCTCACCCAAACTCCTGCTAGTTCAGCCCCCTGCGTTTCTGATCTTTTTATTTAACTGTTAGTGATACCAACCACGGAAGAGGATTTAAGAAGAGGCCATTTTTCAGACCTAGGTACTGTGGCTATTGGTGCATTTAAGTCACACACACCGTCATTTCAGATGATATTTTCAAGATCTGAATTAGTTCAGGAGACTGAAGTTGTAAGAAACCATCACAACTTAATTAACTGTTTTTCAACTCATCTTTCATTTTACCTACTTCTTGTAGTTTCTCTCCTATAATCTCACTCTCAAAAGCAAAGATTAGCATCACACTCTTTGAATCACTAGGAGTCAGGTACAAGAATCACCCCAGTATTTATATCAAGAATGGAAAAGTCAGTAGAAAAAACCCAAAATGAAACACAAACAAACAAAACAGAAACTGAAAACACAACACATTTGCATCTCACATTGACAAGAGCACCTATAGATCTATTAAAAATGTCTCCTGTGCCAGGTTAACAAATTATGCTCACATCACTCAGATATAAATAAAATTAAGTAAATTCCCATTTATCACGGAGGGTGTACAAACACAGTTAATTACAAGTGAGAATGTTTAAAATGGAGCAGAATAATCCAATCTATGCAAGTTTTTACAGCTTTTTAAAAAAAAAAAAAACAAAACTTTAGACCAAATAACTTTAGACCAAAACTAGTCATCAGCTACCAGGTTTCATTAATACAGAGGAGATTAGCAAATTAAGGACTGAAGAAGTAGATACATCTGTAATGATGTTTTGTATTACTGTTCACTGGGAATGGGTCCAATATTGTTCCACCATGAGTAAAATGCTTTGATAGCATACCTAATGCAATCATATTCTGAAAAACACCATCAGCTAAGTTTACATTGTTGTGATTTTGATTTAAGGGAAGAGAAAGTAGTGAACTCAGAATCGTCCCCTCCGACCTGTGCTTCATGTTGTTAAAAAAAGTTTTCACTTTTGAGGTACACCCATTCTTCTACCAAAAAGACCAAAGCATTTATCTTGTACACAAATAATTTACCATGGAATGACAGCAGAAAAAAAAAAACCAGCTAAAAATATAACAAACATGATATGACCTTGCGTTGCCTTTTTTTTTTCCTAAGTGGAACTCAGTAAGTGACATCACTGCTCTGCACAGAACTTTAAATTTAGTTTACTATTGTTCAGTTTGCTCCCAAGGACAAGCAGGGAAGTAAAAGCAACATCTTCTTGCAGAGGTCAAGAAACAGGGTTTATAAACACTCATTCTAAACCCTGATTTGGATAGAGATTATAATTGTTTTGCAACACATCAGCATCTGAAAACAAGAATTTCAAATAAAAATCACATAACCTAAGTAGAACAAAAAAAATTGTAGGTAAGAGGTACAGGGAAAAATGCATAAGATACTTTTACAAGGAAAAGAACAGAGGGTACTTGTAACTGCTAAGGAAATGGGATAATAAGGTCAATTTTTAACACTGATTGACAAGGGCAAGTAAGCAAGACAACTAAGTATCTTCCAAGACTTGGATACCAGGAATATTATACATCAAAAGAATACAATAATCATGTTGTTCAGAAAAAGCATAAAACTGAAATGCTGCACTTAGAAGTGACAGAATTCTTTTTTTTTTCCCCTTTCTTTTTTAAATTTACATGGAATTCAAAGGACAGCACCAAATATCTGAGTAAACTGACAGAAGTACCTGGTTAGTCCTAGGGAAAAAAGACTAAGGAGAAACAATATACTATGAATACAAAAAATGAAGATTTTAAATGAAGAGGATTAATTACTTTTAGTGAATGAAGTCAGAAAAAGAAAATATGGAAAACACCTTATCAGTTACATAGCTCCTTAAGTATATTCAAGGGAAGAATAAGCTACTGAAAACAACTGTAGAAATCTTCGTTTTTGACCTTAGTTCTACATTAAGTTCAAGGGCTAAGAATGATCTCTTAATGACTGGAGTAGTTGCAATGTGACCTGAGAAAACAGTTTCCCGCATCACTTAGAAGATGAAGTCTCTTTATGTTATCAATAATTCACTGTATCAATCCTACCACCTCCCTCATCAGTCACTGGCTACCCTTAAGCTCTGTCACCATAAAATTTTTCTCTTCTACTTCAGGATCCCTACAAATAAGTTTATCCAAGCTAACTGCTTTACCAGTTGCTGGTATCAACCAGCCTTCACTTTGCCAACTTCTTTGGCATTTACTCTTCCAGAACCAGCTTCACCTAGCTATGCATTTTCCCTGTTTTTGTGCTTGAAAGTTCCCAGAAAGCAAGAGAGACACAACCCCTATCTCACCCTCCAAACTACCCAACATGCTCAGCAAAGATATTACTCTTTAAAAAAACTCTGACTGTATATAGAATAGAAGCAGAAGCCAGAGGTCTAACAGGACCGAATCCAGACTGGTGAATCCACCCTGGGGAAATCATGAGATTAGATCCACAAATCTAGCAAAGTCAATCTTGACCAACAAGGATGTCTTATCCCTACCACTCCTACTGAAAGGCTTTGTTTTGCTACATGAAAAGGATAAGCTCTATTCATTTCAAGTTAAGCTCTTCAATGATTATCACAACTTATTCCCTATACCCACTTCGTATTAGCCTTTTCTAAATGTGAGTAACACTAATTGTACACTTTCCAGTAAGAATTCATCCTGAGTTTTGTTTTTTTTATAGTAACAGTTGTACTCCTGCTTTCTCTTGAGTACTTCCCAAGATCACACCACCAGCTCAGAAAATTAAGCAAAAATGCAATGAAAAAATGCCTGAAACTATGTTTGCAGGTCTGAGGTTTTTGATTTCGCAAAGAGAAAACTATCCATCCCACTTTTCATAAATGAGTTCTGGAAAGCAATCAAAGCTATCGCTGTTTCAGTTTAAACTCTCCATATGATATACTTTGCTTTCAGTATGTCCTCATGAGCATTTTGGGGGAGAGAGTTCTGACAAAGCTTAGCTTTTGAGGATAAAATTGGGAGAAAAAAATTTATTTGGCCAGCAATGGATATCAAAGTTTTCTTACTCCTGTGTTAATTGCTGCATTTCAGCTTTTATATTAGGACCTGACACTTGGAAAAGAAGATAGCCTGCACATGAAGGATGTGTTTTTCAGTCCCATAACACTACATTCAGCCAGATGAAGTCTCTGAAACTGCAATTTGTACATGTTCAGTAAACATTTGGTATAAATCAAAGAGCTAAACTCCCCAAAGACTTCCTCCCTGCTCATGCCACAAGCTGCACACGGAAAAGTTAAGTTTCAAGAAGCTACTGACGTTTTGATGTAGTGTCAAACATTGCTGGTTCTTCATGCTTTCTTTCTTCATCATCCCAGGCCCAAGAATGAGTAAAGGTACAGAAACTGTGTTCACAAACAGCAACTAAATTGAGATTTCATGTTTCACTATTCTAATAATACATTAGCTGTATAAACAGTTTACATTTAACAATATAAAGGAAGCCTTATGTATTGCACCACCAATAATATATTTTAACCTATGATTAAAAACCACTTACTACAAGAAAGAATTGTCCTTAAAGGTTACACATGTAACACCTGGAGGAATTAATGACTTAGAGGCAAAATAAAGACTATTTCTGTACTTCTAATAATAATAATAAAAAAACCCAAAAAACAAAAAACAACTGAGTAACTGCTACAACAGTTCTTTCACAATTTCGAGTTTAACGTTTCATTCACTGATCAGTCATTTCCCACCCCTCTCACAGAATGATATTCAAAAGATTTTCACTCTAGCACTACCAGAACACAATTATTGAATAGGACAGCACAAAAGTAGCCAACTGGTTCTTATACTTGGTTCTCATGCAGTGCCCGTTACATGCCACATTACCTCATGGAAGCAGAGCTACAAAGGGTTCTGAGGTACTAAGCAAGGTAAATTCCCCACCTCTGAAGCCAAAAGAACTTCAGAGGCTCACAAGGCCAATGTGTCCTAAAACTTGCACCAGCCCCATCTTGCAGTGGAGTACTGGATGCCTAACAAAGCATCATCTCCATCTCATACCTATTCTCAAATCTTTTTCCTCAGCTCTGAGATGTGTGTTACATTCCTCTTTGTAATATTAAATCTCAATACATAGTGCAATAATAATAGTAATGCAATATGTGCTAACACTTTACTGAAAATCTGGAAAAAATGCAGGTATAACTGTTACTGAATACCTATTAGAACACTTCATAGTTTTAATAGATTAGAGTGCAGTTACAGGACTGATGAAGTATACTCTTGAAAGCTAACTACCATGTAGGGCAGCTAAAGGACACTTCCAATACCATGATGTTCAGCATTAAATTACACAAGATTTGGAGGAATTTGTAAGTTTTCAGGTCATGAAGGGAAACCAAGTATTAAAGTCAGAAAAATATTTGTATTTTATGTCCTTTACTAATTTAAAGACAGACAACTTAATTGGGTATATTTTAGTCATATAAAAGAATTAAAACTCAGTTATGCATATAGGCACACAACACAACTTTTGAATTCTAAAGCACAAATACTGCAGAAACACATCAAGAAATCAGGGTCCTGATCCCTCAAAAATAATTAAGACTTCTCTTTCTTCCTGTAAGTTTCTATCACTTTAGCTTCACTTGAGCAATCAAGGTGTAAACGTTATAGATTCTGCTGCCACACAAGGTAGCAGTCATTTGCACTATTAGCTTCAGCATCAAATATCCAGCTTGTACTTCCTGCCAAACCAGATGGAAGATTAATTTGTGCTCATGTGAGTCAGATTAAGTGTAATATCCAACTTAAAACTGGAATTACCTCTGCAGTAAATTTAAGCTCTAACATATACTTAGCTCTAGTGACTCAAGTAATCCTGCGACCTCAGCAAGAGCAATTCAGGTGCCTAATGCCATTTTTAGGTATCTCAGAGCATCTCGGACATCCACACAAGAACGGCAGTCATGACAGAACTACTTAAGATCTGTGTCTTTTTGGAGCAACAACTCAAACCTAACCACAGTTTGGATACCTAATCCCACCCAAAGAAACTACTCGCATAAATAACATTACATACATTTGAGAGTTTCCATGATTGTGCCCTTCCACACTAAAACTGAACAAGACAGGCCATTCTGTTTAAAACTTCATCCATATCACATAGTGGTTTGGCTTTTACCTAAAGGTCACCATTCACATTTAAACAGAAATGTATCTCAGTTTTCAGCCCTACCATAATTTCTATAGTATCAAATACCTGCACCTGTTCAGAGTTCTAAATACATCAGATGAACCGACCCAATTAATCACAGAACACAGTTTTTAAAGTCCCGATTCCACAGTCACTCATAAGTAACCGTTTCATATATTTGGATGACTGTAACAGCCAGCCCACAAACCTTTTACAGTCTGTCAGCCAAGCCACAAAGGCCTGTGAAATTCATAGCTCCACTTAAAAAAAGAATTTCTTCTCTTTGTAGTAGTATCACTCACTTATAAAAGAAAAAAAAAAGAAACACAACTACAGAAGCAACACATTTTTATTGTATGTGAATTGCTGAATTGCTTCAGATTAAGTGAAATTTACACTGGATTTTGAGAGACTGCTGTTTCAGAACCTTTGTATCCATATCACTTCCCAGGTGGTCAGACCCACCTCATCACTAAGGACTTCCCTGGTCATCACCAGACCGTTGGCTGACCCTGGTTATTTGCACTGGACCTGATCCTGCCCCTGACTTGACTTTCTAACTTGGGCTCAGATCTGCCTCCTCTCTATGGCTTTGTCTAGCACTCTAGACTCTTGGCTGAACACAGTTACCATCGCTGGATCTGCTCTGCTCACCCTGTTCGGGCATTGTGGGACTGCAACATTTGTCAGTGAGAACTTTACCAAATGTGAATTCATACTCACAAGTTATGACAAGTGCTTCTCAGTGAAAGAAATGAAACAGCTTTCATTATTAGTCTGCTTTCATTTATGATACTTGAGGTCACAACAAATGTGTACTTCTTCACAATGCTGCTACATCAAATTATAGCAGGATTATCATGTCTTCATTTGTATGGTACATGGATGCATTTTCTTCTGTTACTTATCTGTTTGTTTCATTACCTCCTGTCTTTCAAACCAAAACATGTCTTGGTTTGTTGGTACAGCATCCAGACAACGGCTATTTACAGAGGAACACTATAACTTCAAAAGCATATCAGCCTTTGGGTTCAGTTCAAGTTTGGTTTGTTTTTTTTTAAAGAATAAAAAAAGAAAAAGCAGAGGTTAAGTAGCCACTGTCTCAAAATCAACAATGTTTTATGATCCATCCAAGTAAGCTAATACTTGAAAGAAGAAATTCTATTTTACAAACTAAATTTCATTACTTCCAGTAGATACTAAAGCAGAAACTTAATTTAATTTCAGGTTTCCAAAAGAATTAACTACCCAAAATACTGAGCAAACTAGATGTTTCTGCTTTACCTTTATCTTCCCAGAGAACATATTTATTTGATTCAACATCAAGCAAGAATCTCTGCTGAAATCTTTTTATTAAAAGGCATGAGAACAGTCACAGGAAACCTCAAGTAGATCACAGAGAATTAGTAAAACCAAAATATTTAAGAAAAAGAAGGATCTATCTTTAGACCTTGGCAACAACTCTTCCACGTGATGCGCCCTCCCCCAGTCTCTGCCATAATACTTTGTGCTATTACATTAGCACAGGAAGTGGTTTCAGAAGTAAGGAAAACAACTAATCACATCATACATTAAATTATCAAGCAATGACAAATAAAAATATGAGTACATTTGAATAAGGTGTTCAGACAACATGACTTAGGTTTCAGGGTCCATCTAGAAATACTAGTTCTACAGGTAAAGTATTTTAAAGCACATGGTGAGAAAAAAACTTAAATGCAGACATGCATGAATACCCACTAATTTCAAAGCTGTTATGCCAACGAGATGACAAACAAGGTTTGGCTTATATATGAGGCCTTCTGCCCCTTCAAGTTAAATGTGTGGACGAGTAAAGGTATGCAAGATTACCTTTTGTGGGCAGTGGAATGTGATGGAAAGATTGAAGGAAGTGAAAAAAGCCTCTGAAAAAGGAAAAGCATACAGTTTTTCCTAAACCAACTTCTGCAAATGAAAGAAATCCAGAACCGTGCTTAACAGTGAGCTTCAAGTTACAGAGAAGTTGTTATAGAGTCCTTTTATCGTGATGCATTGCAGATGAGAAGTAGAGCGTGTATTCTACCTGACAGCTACAACAGAAGTCTTTCCCTGCAGAGAAACTGGAATAAACTATTGCACTTTAAGCATCGCCTTCAAACTGCAAGTATGTTTGAGGTAGGTCCCAAGCTTAGGTCTCAGAAACTACATAGGACAAGCTACCTTGGCTGGTAAGTGATGCAGGGGCAACAGTACTGCTTCCAATACCCCTAACCACTCTTGGTATCTATACACAAAAAATTTTGCTAGATGTTATTTTCATAACTATTACAAAAAGTGAGGAGAAGCATAACATATTTTTGTTGCTGAAGACACATTCTAGAAAAATGACACCTTTTCAGTGCTTTGTGCCAAAAGGTATTTAAAAGAACAAAGCTCACTGCCATTGCTGCCAGTCCAAACTATTTTTGGCAATGCCCTCAATGCCAGGGCTGCTATTCATCTGGAAGGTCATTGCGCTGTGTACAGCATCAAGTAAAAACACAGCGTCTAGCCTAAGGAATACTATCGACTAAATTTTATGACCATAAAAACGAAACTAATGATTCAGACAGATTCCAACGAAAAAATGTCAGTAACTCTATGCTTCCAGTAGCTACCTGCACAGAAGTATGCTTGAAATGTGACAGCTCAATTTTTAAAAGGCTTCATTATTCCAGCTGACATTCTAAACTCACTGCCATATACTATGTGTGTGCGCTTTAAAGCATCTGTTGCATTAAAGGGTAAAGAAGTTTGGCAGAAAATAAACCCCCTTGTATTCCAGCTTATCCTCAAATGTCAGAAGGGCTGGGGGCAGCTAGGTTTAATTTCTGACTAATGTCCAATTCAGTGCTGTAAGTCCAGTTGCGTTCAATATGTTGAACTATCACGATGACAGATGCACTTAATAGTGTACTGCACTGTCAGCTTAGCCACGTTCAATGCACTAGAACTACCAGACTTAGGGAGTTTGGTTGCGTTAACGAACTATTACAACTAGATTAATGAGCAGAGCAGTTTATTAAAGCAACAGTACAGGTCCTTTTAGATTGCCGGTGATAAATACACTGTCTGCAAAGCACACGCAAATAATAGTACAGTTGACTACAAGCACATTAAATTATGGAAAAACTCTATAGAGATTTCTAACTTTCCCAGGGAGGCACTCGGTATAACCGAAGGTTTGAATCTCATCCAATAGGTGTCCCTTTGGTGGGGGGAAGAGAGGTTCAGCCCTTCGACTGATCCCAGAAGTCAGCGATGTCCTCCCAACTTGTCTATCATGCTGTCTTCCCTAACAGTCTTCCTCTCTTAAGCCCTTTCATATTTTCTTATTTTTTAGGTGGAGCTTGAGTGACTCTAGTCATACATACCTTTACTTTGATTGGTATCAAGTTCTCTCACTTTACTTTTAAAGGTATATGCTAGAGAAAATTCAAAGCGCATGCTCAGTGAGGGGTGGTCACACCTCGGAGGCGGGTAGTTTTTGGGATGGAGGTGTGTTTTGCTATTATAATGAGATTATAATGAGCAAAGTTCACCCAGGGAACATGATTTAGCATGTCACTACTCCAGAACTGGGTACTTAAGATACAATTCAGAAGTAAGGCAATAGTGTTGACAGAACTCCCCTTATTTCACCTCCTTGCTTCAGTGGATTCAGTGCAGGGACCTTCCATCCTTGTTCCAGTAGTTCCAGTTCCCCACTCCTGCAGTGGTATCACAGAGCCTGACCAGTGTCTCCACTCCACCCTCTGTGTTGTTTCTCTTAGAGTCAGCATACCAAGCTCCCCTGGTGTTGCTAACATCTAAGGTTGCAGGTTATGTTGCTTAGGGAATTATTATGGAACAGATTTCTTGCATATCCACTGCATTCCACCCTGGAGGTTCACCTTCCCTTAAGGGGGGGGACGACGGACGGACACACATATCAATAAGTGACCTCCAGCAATCATTCCACAAGCATCAGCATGAAATAAAATGCAGCAAAAAACAGTTTAGTAAGATTATTAAAGTAAGTAGCTCAATAAACTAGTTGAACTGGATTCAAATAGCAAAGGAAGAAATGATAAGGAGGGGAAGCATCTAAGGAGGTCAGCTCATTTTGACAGCTGAAGCCAGAACAGCGGGTGAAGAAACAATTCTCAGCTGTATGACAAGTCAATAGTGTGAAAACTAAAAGCTTTAGAATACATTACAAAACAGCATTTTGGGATGCAGGGTAGACCTTATGCCCAGCCATCAGTACCCTGCATGCTTCAGAACTAACGTCAAAAACCAAGTAAGCTTGACGGAGGCTGGGAGGAGGCTAGAGAGGAAAAAAGGAGTAAATTCACTGAGCTTAACTATCTGGGTCAGTCAAACGGAAGAAAACAGACTGTAGTAGTATTATACGCACACAAAGTTACCGCGTAAATCAAGAAACCTTTTTTACTTTTTTTCCCTTCAAAACAATCCACCCGAAACGCTATTTGTGTTATTTTAGCAACAGAAGGAAACAGGGTAACCTGAACTTGTGAAGCGGCTATGCCCGCTCCCAGAGCTTCCAAAAAACCCCTTCTTACCCTACGGGCCTCCCCAGAGCCGTCGTGCCCCAAGCCTCGCGGCGGGCAGCCCCCTCCGCCGCTGCCGGCCAGCGCCCCCCCCCGCCCGTGGCCAGCGCTACCCCGCACCGCCGGCCCTTCCCCACCTCCCGCGGCAGGGAGCGGCCCCTCCACAAGCAGCGGGAGAAAGGGCCGGGGCCCCCCCCCCGGGATGCCCGCGGCTCGGCACAGCCCGCTCTCCCCCCCCCCCCCCCCCCCGCCGCCACACCGAGGAAGGCTCACGGCCGCCCCTTCCCCGCCCCCAGCCTCACCTTGAAGGGGTTGTTGAGGTCCGGGTCGGCGAAGGGGTTGCTGTCGAAGTCCGACATGGCGGGGGCAGCCGGGCCCTGCGCTCACCGGGTGGCGGCTCTTCCCTTCGCGGCGCCCCCGACACTCGCCGGCTCCCCCCCCCCCCCGACCCGTCCCTGCCGCTGTCACCAGCCGCTGCGGCCCCTGCCCGGGCCCGCCCCCCCCGCACCGACCAGCCACGGAACGCCGACCTCCCAAAATGGCCGCCCCGGAAGTGAGGTTACGGGGGTGGGACGGCGTTGGAGGAGAGGGGGGAGCGCCTATTCCCGGCACGGGCAGGAGGCAGGGCGGGAGCAGGGCTTGGGAGCGCCCATTTCGGAAGGGCGGGGGGGCTAGAAGAGCCCATGCCAGGGGCGGGTGAGGTGTGTTGGGCGCCCGTCGGCCTCGCTGCTCCACCTGGGCTGATGGGGGGTGATGGAGGACTCTGTCCTGCCGCCCTCGCTTGTCAGCACCAGCCGGGAGCCGTGGAAGAGGGAGGCCCGGGGCTTCCCGCCTGTGGCAGGCTTCGCGCGGCAGCTGGAAGGGGCGTGCGGACGGTGCCGGCGGCCATGGCGGGAGCGGGGTGCCTTGTCTCAGAAAGCGGCGACCGGCCGGGCAGCTCCCAGGCGCCGGCTCGGCCAGGGTCGCCGCCGTTTGGTAACCGCGCCTCGGGGCTACTCGGTATCGTGCGGACGGTGCCCGACGGGAGGAGGTGCGTGGCCTGTCCTTTCCTCCGCCCCTGCCCCCCTCAGAGGGGGCCAGGGCAGCCCGTCTCGCCTGGAAAGTGAAATGCAGATGCGAAGGTAACAAGAAAGCCTTCAAATTTGGGGCTTATGTGGTGAAACACAAATTTACTCTCTTGTACCCTTCTCCTGTTCGCATGATAAATAGCTTGCCAAGCGTATGGCTTCTCAGATGTCTTCCACAGAGGTTCGACCAGGGCTGTCAGTAGGGTGTGGCTTTGAACCACAGTCACAAAATCCTGCTTCCATGGGTGGACGCGTTAAGAGGGCTTCTTGGAAGTGTTAAACCATTTCGAACTGTTTGAAAGACTTCAAATACTTCCTCAGAACTACTGACACTGCAGTCCGAAGAACCCGGTCTGAATGATGTAAATAAATGGGAGTAGCTGTTTGAAGCACTGAAGAACCTTTGGTTCAGAGCCATGGTTGAAATTTGAAATTCCATATATAGTTAATATCAAACAGTCTACATTGATGCAACACTTTTAAAACCAGTGAATCCTGAATTTCTTTACATGCTTTCTAAAGAAATGATTGAAACTTCCATTTAAATGCAAAAAAAGGAGAGGTTTGAGGCAAGTTAGACTGAAATAAATTGCTCTGAGAGTAAAACTGGCCTTCTAACTTTTTGCTATTCAGATGTGGTTGTTTCCCATGTAATAATCATAGACTAACTGGGGGGCACACGATCCAGGGTTTTTTGAAGGCTGACTCAATGTTAACACTTTTATGTATTTTAATGGTTCTACATATATCAGTACTCTGATCCTGACACTGGCAGTCATTACAATGGTGGTGTTCTGTCAGCAAGTCAGGGAAAATCCTACGTGTACACAAGAATTGATTTTGCATGGATCAGTAAAGAAAGCAATAATTGCTTCAAGGCTTGCTCTAATTTATGCAGAAGTTTCTCAATTATTTCTGAAGGACTGTCAGATATAAGATGGTATGCAAATGGGACAAATCATAAAAGCATAGCTTCTAAACAACAAAACACTTTCAACTTTTTTCTTGCTATGAAGTGTAAAATACTTTATACTTTAAAAAACACAAAGGCAGCTGTTGTACGATCAACAAAAGTACGTTACAGTATTAGTCACAATCATTTATATAGCTCACTTATGGTGACAGCAAATTAAATCATGTTGTTTTCCAATATTTGCCCATGGCTCAATATATCATAGCTCAATGATAAGTGTTGATAATTCAAAAGCTGTGTGCATTGGCAACTGTATATTTGCTCCTCTTTCACCTGAACATGAATGAATGAACGCATGCATGAATGAATGAAGGTTTAACTGAAAAGAACATCTTTTCCTGTGTGGTTGCTGGTGCTTCAAATCATGGACAATGTGACGTTTCTCTGATAATAATTTGTGCACAGTTAGAGGGGAATAATCTGTCATCTCATATGAGTTTCAAGGCAGAAATGAAACTGCATTAGGATGGTTTTGGAAAGGATAATAAGCATTTTACAATTAAATGGTGGAACTTTAATAGAACGTCTTTGCTGCTACTAGCAGTTTTAACTTTGGGAGATACCAACTGACTGCCAGCTAACAGAAAATGAGAATTAAATTATGCTTCCAACTAACTGAGTAGTTTGTACTATACATAAAAAACATGGGCAATATAAAAGGTCATCATTTGATGCTGAGAGTTGACATTGTCAGTTATTTTCCTTATCTGACAAAGGAGTTTCAGAATTAGAAAAGAGACATGATTAGCCAAGGATGTCCCCCCTTAACAAATCCTCTCTACACTGTGCTTACCAAATAGTAGAGTTGAATTTTTTTGTAAGAATTACCTACTTGCAATTAGCTGTTTATGATTCTGATACAAGATATAGCGCATAAATACGTCAATTTGATTTTTAATATGCTAGTAAGTTCATTGAAAAATAAGTTCTGATAGAGAAAGGGTAACATTATTTAGATAAAAATATCTCTCTCAATTAAAACTTCCCCTGCCTCCTGGAATTGGTTTCATTCAGTGGTTTTTAATAATTCTGAAATAGTTGCCTTCTTAGCAAACAAGATTATCTCAATCTGAATTAGCCATTTTCTCACAAAGAAGTAGTTTAAACTCCAACGAACAGTAGATTTGAACTGCTTGTGTGAGTACTGTACTTGTATACTGTGTTGAAGAAATCTTGTGTAAGGAACTGACTTGATATTATTCCTTCAAGTCCTGGTTTTCTCAATTTTCTATCACTTGCAGAATTTCCAATGTTAATGCCAACCTCAGATGGTGGTGAGAAGTGCTCAGATCAGCTGAGAGGAAAATCCATCAAGTTTTTTTTAATCCAAAATGTTCGAATGCTGAGTACACAACCAAGTGATCTGTCTTGATCAGCTCTCTGTACCAATAAAGTAGATTACAGTTTTACAGAGAATGGATCTTCAAAAAATAAAACCAAGCTGTAACAAATAAGCCCTAGTAAACCTTGTGAAGAAGTGTTTCCTTTCATAAAATGGAGCAGTCTGTGCAGCATGAAATGCAAGCATAAATGTTAGAAGAAAGCAGGGATGGAGAATGTCAGCGTGCCACATGAGCACATAGCTAAGGCTCTGCTGCAAAAGTTGGGCAAAATGACTTGCACAAAGACTGAACGGCTGCTAGAAACTCAAGTAGTAGAAACAAGCAAGAGAACTCCATGGTAGTGTAAGTGCAAGTTACAGCTTCAAATTAGATCATGTGCAGATACCAATTTTAAAGTCTTGCTGAAAGGTTAAATGGAAGGCACCTAGTCTGTTAGGTAAAAATTCACCTGAAGAGTTATTCAATAACAGCTCTTGGAACAATTTAAAATAGCAAGAACCTTTTTCTAGGTTTTACAGCAGAGAGATTTACTTGCAAAATGTTGGAAAGATTTTAACTTAGGAGAGAGGAGAGAGAAGTGTGATAAACAGGCATTTCAATATAATACTTGAAGGTCATGAGCTGCAATATTCCCCAAAATCTTTTACCTCAATTTAAAAGAAAAACATGTGGAGAAGATAGGAGAAAGGGCAGATATCATAGCAGCATTCAGAACTCCAAAGATTGCTACATGCAGACTCCCATTTAACCTCTCTTTCTCTTTCTCTTTCTTACAATTCAATGAAGGCCTGATTCCACAAGATAATAAATGCAGTTTTAGTGTGCTGATTGCTGAATCAAAATCTCTGCATTTCCATCATGCAAAGTGTTGAGCTAATATAAACTTGTTTTAAATACCCTGAAGAGGTAGCTGTGGTCTTTTTCTGGGAGTGAGGCAGCTTTGCCAGTTCTAGTGTCAGAAGATACACTTGTACCCTTTTCCGAGTGGAACCAGCTTAGCCAGTTTACAGGTGACGGTGCGTAACCAAGCCAAACCTCTGAGGTCACCTGACAAGTGGAACAGTGAATACGCACAGGCTAGTGAGCATCTTCCCCTTTTTATGAGAACCCTGACTACTTTCTGAAGCCCCACACTTACATTTTCCTATTGTGTTCCAGAACTGTAGCAGGATATTTGGAATTCTTCTCCGTGGACAGCTCACCTCTTCAGACGTAGGAGGAGGATTCCCCAGGCAATAGCTGAATTGCAGCAGGGAATGGGTAACTGATGCATAGCCAGGTTGTGGTCATTTTGCCAAAGGATGGTGTAGTACTGCCAGTGATCTCGTGCCCTGTATGCCCATACTGTACCCCACTCTCTTGCTGTGACTGACCCTGCCCTGTATGCTATACCCCAGACCTGCACTGATGTAAGGACATGTGCGTCCAGCCACTGTTCCTCATGCCCCTCAGGGGAATCAGAACTGAACTTTAGTTCACTGCAGAGAACCAACATCTCGTATTTGCTACTTGGAGTAACTGATTTCGCTAATGTCCAGGTGCTCTAAGGGCATGCTGTGTAATAACAAAATTGGGTCATTCTTCTTGAGCAAAGAATCGTTTCTGCTGACCTAGAGTGACATTGCTCAATGTCATGTCATTCGAAATGAGCGTTAGATATGAAAAGTAAAAGCTGTCTCCAGTGGAGCCATTAGTCTCTGCTGCTCTTCATATTCCTCTTAGTCCTATTCTGCTCCATCTGTTCTGGGATTCTACAAAGAGTAGATCATCAGCAAACCATCCTTCCCTCTGTTTCTTTTCCCTGTGGACCAGTTGCTGGTCTTTGTCCAAACAGTAGAGCCCTTCTCTCATGGCAGGGGATGCCTGTATTTTAGGAATGTGCAGGCACAGCATAGCTATCACCAGCAAGATGTCTTCATTTTTCTCCCAGACTGAGTTTGTCTGCCTGTTTCCCATCCCACAGGCAGCAAAGGTAAACATAAACACACTTATAGAGCCCAGCAATCATCAGCATTGTACAAGACAGCAGGATGTTATCATGTAAGAAAAGTTATTCCTGCTGGAAGAAGACTTATGTATCCATCTAGCTGGCAGCAGAACACTAGCAATTTTCCCTCTCGTCTAAAGAGTCATGACACATGTGGATGAAGCCACGCACTGCCACAAACGCTGCCTTTAAGAGAATGGCTAAGCTACCATGGAAGCCAGTGCGTGGGAGCAATGAATAGTAAGCTACAGTCATGAGGGAAGATACGGCAAAGTGAACGCATGCTATTTGGGAATGGAGAGAGCATTCCAGGCAGCTGTGGAGTGGAGCCAGGCAGCACTAGTAGTCTGTGCTGCTTGCATATGTTCCTATACCAACTAAAGAATGGGAGGAAGAGCAGAAGCTAAGGCAGGTGATAAAAGAGCTAGTTCAGGCAGTGAGCAGACCGCAGTCTCACCCGTCTCGTCCTCCCACTGTATTATCTCTTGCTGTATTATACCGCAGATGCCTGGCTTCTGCAGCCCTTTTCCTACACCTCCCCAACCTCTTCCCGTATCTATATCCCTCAAGAAGAGGTACACTGGTGGACTTCAGCGGGAATTGTCTAGACAGTAGCAGGACTTGTGCTGTGATCCCTTCCAGCGAAATGATTCTGGCAAATAAATTTTCAGTGCATCTCTCATCCTTTCCAATTTAAAACTGTACATAAATAGTTGAACATAAATATTTGCCTGCATTTTGATTATTTTATGTTTTGCATTGCTTTTTAATCACTCATATTTTCTTCATTGGGTGATTATTAAGTTGTAATTATTAAGAAACTAAATTCCAATTAGAAAGCAATTGAATTGCAATTCTAGGATCTGAAAAACAATTCAGGGAGGAGTCTGTATACATATAAGGAGTGAGTGATTCAAAACTGTGGTTCTCGCATCAGGAGTTCTGTTCTGCAACAAATAAGACAATGAAAGAAGATTGAGAACAAAAGGTGTGTGTAATAATGGTTTCTTGATTTCAAATCAACTATACACAGTTTTGCAGAACAAATGTGGAATTTTGCATAAAATAGCTCGGAGGGCATCCTTCACAGTTTAACTCTCCTGATTCTGTTGCACAGGTGCAAGTAGTTACTAATCTTCACACAAAGCCCAACAATATATTGAGAATTTTTAGGCTTGGGGCAGCCTGGCCTGGTGTCATTCCATCTCTGTGTACCTGTTCTCCCTGTATGTGACCATTAGTGGACAAGAAGGCTCCTGTCTGGCACAGAGCGTCTCAATACAGCTGTCATCAGGCAAGAATCCAGCAAAAATTATGTATTGCTTTTGCACTGCTGAATAGTGTCCTGGCAGTGAAGCAGTGCTTTAAGGACAGTTGTTTCTGGCCAGCAACGTAGGGGAAGTCTGATATTATAAACAGAAGGCCAGCTCTTCCAAAGAGGCCAGTCCATAGGGAGCCCCATAGGAAAAGAGGATGGACAAGTGAATGGCTGCACGTGGAGCAGTCAGAGCATCAGGCTTCTTGCCATCCAAAAAACTCTACCATTAGCTCTTGCTAAGTGAACAGCAGTGTTGGAAAAATGCCCTTGTGTCTGAACTGACTCAAACCTGTACTCCAAGGTAATATGACCACACACAACGACAAACATGGAACCACAGCTTTAGACAATGAGGAAATTTCAGGCAGTTACCTGCAGTCTGAAGCCGAGTCTCAGATATAAAACAAGATAATTCCAAGATTAAATCTAAGGATCGTCTGGTGAAATTACCACAGATTACCACACTGCTGCAGAGATATGGTGTGGTGGTGATGTTCTGAAGGCTGCAATAGCAGACATGAAGTGAAGCTGATGGAAGTATTCATACCTGTATGATTTAAACATTAAATAGAAAGGATACAGTGTTGAAGGAACGTAAGACAGATTTTGGTGTAATTTGGATAGGCATGATTCTTATGTGTTGATGTCTGCTTTTTATATAAAGAAGAAAAAGGAGTGATTCCCAGAAATGTCAGCAACTGGAAGAAGCAGAGATGACAGTAAACCGTAAGTTAGGTAAACAGATATCCCAGTTTGGGTAGGACTATCTCTTTTTAAGGGCATGCAGTGTTTTTCCTGTTTTTCTCTGCTCAAACTTTATTCCTGAGAATTTTTTTAGGAATAACAGAACCAGAAACAGTGGCCTATCCCATGTAGTAGGCACATGACCTAAAGCAGAGGGTATATGTTCTATTATATGGCATCCCTTTATAAAATAATCCATAGGAACAACAGCTTTCAGTAATCTCTGCAAAGCTTCCTTTTGTGAGTAAAATAACAAAAAATCAGATGATGGTCTGTTGCTGACAGCATATATAATGTGGAGTTTGTGTTCACCTTTTCAGGAGTTTATGTTCTCATGGGAGCTGTACGTAGGGTTTAGGAAAGCCCATCCATTTAAGGTCTGAAGATTTGAAAAATCTTTTGCATCTTGCATACTTAAAAAGGTGTGCAGGAAAGTGGAGGGAACTGAACAATCAGTGGGGATGGACACAGAAAAGAGCTCTGAAAGTTTGTGATAGCTACTCCTGTACACAGCTGTAGAGACAGCATAGTTTGAGATGAGACACATTTATTGCGCAACGGTTCACATAAAATACTTTTCATTTTTTTAATAAATAACTCTTTCCTTTGCATATGCCCTTTGACATTCATAACAAGTTATTAATCAGATCCTTAAAAGGAAGAACATCTTGGCAGAACTAAAAAAACCCAGCCACTAATTATTTTGAGAGGCTTATTTTCAGAAGGGGCAGATTATGGATATGAAAAATGACAAATTTTAGCATGCAGATTAGGCTTCCTCTGAAGAATAAGAAGCATAAATGAAATGTTTGTTAAACTTGTGCCTCTTCAGATTTAAAGTCAAGTAGAAAAGAAGGATATTTTATCTTAAAAATGCAGTAATTGCTCTCTCTTTTCTAATAACAGTAGCTCAGTGTATGCTTTCAAGACAAAAAGTATTGTTTCTTTAAAGAACTATAGAGGTCTGAAAGAGGATTTCAACACTGATTCCATTTTGTACTGATTCCTTATTAGGGTAGATTTGTTTTTAAAAAGGGGGAAAAAAGGAAAAGAAAGCAGGCATATCACTAAATCTAACTGCTGGAAAGAAATACAACAAGGGAACCTGATTAGTTATTTTATTGTGACCCTGATCTGTTGTTACAAAAGTGTTGTAATTATAATCTTTAAAATGTTAACAGTTACCAAAAGTTAGTTCATTCAATAGTTGAAGCAAGCCTCACTGGAAACATATCAAAAGTGGTGTAAAATACACTTATCTTGCCGCCTTTGAAAAAAATTCTGGATCTCTGAAATGTTGCATAAAAGGGAAGCAAAACTGCATTATTAGCTCAAAAGTTTAAAGTTTTTCAGGAGCTTATATGCTAAGGAAGTCTGCAATTCATAAGCAAGAAATTTCTTATTAGGGTCACATTCACTTGTCCCCCATTTAAAAAAGGTAACTGCTTTTTCTATAGTTTCAAAAGTAGCTCTTCAAATTAAATTGCAGAATTAGCCAAGAATGTCCATTAATCTCCATTCCAGCCTATTGCCTTTCTTGACCATGTACCCTTTTTATGTGGATGACAAGATAATTAAAAATTACATCACAAAATAGTTTTACATACTGATAAACTTTAATATTGTCTGAAAACGAATAGCTAAGGAAATCCAGGACTTCATAAAAATGCTTGGCTTTAAAGACAGGGATGCCAACACTGAACTGCTAAGCATGCTAAAGTCAAATCAATATTCCCTTTGAAATACCTGAGTACAATCGTGCAGCAAGCTCTATGTGGTACTTGAAAATTCAAAGCTCAGAATAACCTAGAGGTTGTAAATGTCAAATCATCATTTCAGTAAACGGAGATCTGAAGTGTTGGGGAGAAAACATGCAGGTCCTTGTTGAAAGAGATTGGCCACTAACAAGGTTAATGTTTTGGCAAGGATATTCTTGTTTCAGTCTTTCCAACAGCATTGCAGGTGAAGCAGGGAATACTGTTAACATTTATGTGGAATAAAGAGTGATAGAAAGAGTATATACTTAGTGCAGATCTATTAAAATGGGTTGCCAAACAGTTTCAAATATTGTATGGTATCATTATTACTGTGTGGTAGAGCTGTAGTGCATGCAGAGTGCTCTGCTCCAGCCAAATATTGTGTGCTCGTCAAAAGAAAAAAATTTAGAGGTATGTGTGTATCATTCGAATACTGCAAATCAATGCAAATCAAGTTTTTCGCCTTAGAAAATTTGATCTGTCCTTTAGTACAGAGTAATTTATGAATCTGTGATAGAACCCTGAAATAAATGGAAACCTCTCTGGCCACTGAAAGTGCTGGAGAGCAGCTCGTAACAGAGGTATTACAGTTCATTACAGGTATTACAAAGTGCTAGATATTACCCTTCAATAAGTCTCATGGGCCTTTTTAGCAGAAATAAAGAATTAATTTTTCATCTACTACTGTACTATTGATGTCCTAGACTATCAATATCTATAGACTAGCAGCATAGTTTAAGTATTCTAAGTGGCCGGCAAAAGATGGGATAATAAACTATTATTTTAGTTCTCAAAGCACATTTGCCTTGAAAACCCTAACCTCTTTTCCATTTTTTGATGTTAGCATTTGATAGGTGTGTCTGGTTTGATAGATGAGATGACACAGTAAGCTTACATTAAAAAAAAGTCACCAGAAGTTATATGATCTGATAGGTGTAAAGCAGCTCACCCTGAAACTTGGTAACACCCTGTTAAACAAACAGGATGGTTATATTACTGCACAGTGCTTGCTAAGCATTGATGATCTTGTTATTTTAATGATGGATGTTCTGGCTTTGATACTTAAGTGACAATGGGAGCACCTATTACTGTTGCTTTGGGTCATCCTTTTTCCACCCCAGCCAGGGCCCTACATGCTGCCGGAGCACCAGGATCCCCTCTGGAGTGGAACAACTAGCTGTCCCTGTCCCCAGCCCCACTGACAAAACTTGGGGGCAGGTCAGCAGTTCATCAGCCCAGAGACCCCATCGCCTAGCCTAGGCTGCCAGCAGTATCCTGGATGGCCTGGCATCTTTGCTTGAAGCATAAGCTATTGGTGTCATGCTGTCAGCACAGCTAGATCTCGCTGGGCCATTTGAGGCATGCTTAAAATTGTTAAAATACCTTCCAAAGAAGGAGAAAACAGGACCCAGGAGAGACATCTCAGTCTCAGTTGTAGCAGTCTGTTTTGAGCTATCTTGGTCTCGGGGAGGTTTTAAGAAAGGAAGCCTGGTGGCAGACAGACAACCTTGACACCTGTTTTTCACAATGTTTAATAATTGTAATCTCTATTAAATTTCCTTGGTTCCCTCAAGCAGGTGTGTGTTGGGTTTTTTTCTCTCAAAAGTCTCTCATTTTTCTGGTTTTGATGGTACAATAACTCTGTAGAGATCCGAGAAAGAAGAGAGATATTAGTCATCAGTCAGAGAGTACTGCTGGGAAAAATGGTGGAATTAAGAGCTAAATATGTAAGCAACAAACCCTGCTGGGGTTCATCAAATGCCTGAGAGGAAACACTTCAAAAAATAGCAGGTGAGAGCTGAATTCCTAGCACCTTGACTCCAAGGAAAAAGTATGGTTATATGCTGGACATTAATTTAACAGTATAGATGAGACTCATTACATAAACAAGAGTCTGTGAAAGTAATTGCTTGCTTTCACTGAGAAGAATGGCCCTTGCATATGTTATGTTAAAGAAGAAATAGTTAATAACCAGTTTCACACATGGAGTGGTTCTGTGAGTTTTTTGTAAATAAGCAAATGTTCTTTCAGTTTTTGTCCATGTGGTTATTCCAACATGTCTGCCAAATACTGCTTATCCTTAGAAATTTGTCTTCAACACTTTTCTCAGTATTTATGCCCCCTCTTCCTTCCAATTCCATCCACAGAAATAAATAGCAAAGGAAAGAAATTTTTTACTAATGTTGGTGGGTGTGCAACTCCATTCCTTTAGAAACAGACTTCCATTCACACCATACTAATGTACCATCCTACGGGATGTTTAAAACATTTGGTAGTGGCACTGTAAAGTCTGAACCTGCTGTGAAATGTGACTTTGCAAAAATAGTAATAAAAGACTTCCATATTTATTGCTTTTCTGCCTTCCAAGCCTAGTTAGATCAGCTTTCAAAGAATGGAGAATTTTGCTGTGTTTTTAGCTTTTAGAAAATGTATAGAGAAGTATATTCTTAGACTCAAAGGATTTTCTGGTTTTTGATAAAAACTATGACTGTAGCTGAAAATTGCTCAGTTTTTTTCATTCTGTATGAATCAGAAGAAAATCCATATTTACAATCAGTGAAAAATTGAATAATATAGAACTTAAATGTGATACAGAACACACAGAGCAAAATTTTGAATCAAGAATACTGATTCTGCAAAATTTCTATTCAAAAGTGTAATTACATTGTAAACTATTTCTTCTTCAATTTGCAATATTCATAGTAACAGAATAAAGAAGCTCTATACTTTCTGCTTAATGCCCATGTCCTTCCTGTGAGATGCACTTAACATTTGAGAAATATTTAGCAACTAAACAATATTGTTCCTATTTTTGTGAAAGGGCATCTATTGGAGCATTGTAAAAATGCTGAGAAAATGCAGTCAGCAAAGTAACATATTTGGTGTTTACTTCAGGTGAACATTTATGTGAAAAGTGCAACATAAAAAGAAGTATTCCATCCACTTAGTAACTATCTGAGAAATGTTAAAAAATGGTGCAGTTTTACCTAGATGTCCCATCCAAAAGATAAGCTTGGTCAGTGGTTCTGCCAAGCATTTGCAATGGAACATAAATGAAAGTGAAGTAAAAATGTTAGCGATACGCAGTCATAGTGGCCCCCTTTCCTGTCCACCACAACAGCTACAACCCTCAGCAAGGCTTTCATCATCTCGTATCTCATTTACTGTAATAACTTTTCCCTGACTAATTTGTTTTTCACCGCTCATCTCTTCCCAGAATGCTGTTGCAAAATTCATTTCCACATCAGTTTTGCAGCCCTGCAAGAGCTCTCCCATCTCCATCATGTCCTGTATAAAGTAGGGCTTGTGTAATTTTACATTTCACATTGATCTCTGGGACAACAGTACCATCTACTTACATAAAGATTAAAACGTTCCATGAAACAGATAGTACTGAACTTGTGCTACCTGGTTAATTTTGAGATAACAGTTGTGATCTGCATTAGCTCATTCTAATCTTTTGTTGTTGGTTCATACTTGCAATCCACACTTCATAAATTTACAGAGTTTGAATTTTGTCTTTTAAAAGCATAACCTTGAAATAATGTGTTACAAACCAATTTCCATTGCCTTTGCACTTTTCAGATTTCTGTATGAAATTTCATAAGGTAAATAGCTTTATCAGCTTGCTTTCTAAGAGATTTTTTATATAAAGTACTGCTTTTAAAAATTCTGATGGCAGTTATCTTTAAATACATCTATTATAAATATAATGTTACCTAAGGTTGTATGCCATGAATAAATACTTCCCCTTGTTTCAAGACTTTTGCAATTTTTAATTTGAGTCTGAGTGAAAGCATCTCTCTCCTCTCCCTGTTCCTCTGTATATGTAAATGTGTGTGTATGTATCTATATATTATATTTGTATTGGCTAATTCCATATTGCCCAAAGTGCCATATACTGCCACTTGTGCTTTTAAATTCCAGAGATGGTTTCATGCTTGCCAGAATTATTATACTGAAGGTTTGGGGCTGACCTACATTACAGGATCGAGGTTAGTAAATTCTATCAGTGTTTCTGCAGAAGCATTTCCTCCAGGAATTCTGTGGCAGCACTGCCCTGGTTTGTCCTGCCGCAGCATTGTTTCAGTTGTTCTATTTTGCATATTAACTTACAATTTAAACTTTAGGAGTTGTTTAATTATTATTATAGAGTTCTTTAAGATTCTTCTGTGGATTAAGAGAGATTCAGGAAAAAGAGATGCTGAAGTCCAGCTATTCATTTAAAGCCCTGGAATTCACCAGGTCGTTTCACTGGTAATAATATTTTCACATTTACATCAGACCAAGTAATTGCCATTCCATATTTCCTTGAAACAGGTCTTCAGTTCTTTCTTTGGAGTATTAGTGCCAAAATATCTAAATTTATTATCTATACATTTTAGAAGTCATCTGTCATCCTTTACTGTTCTAAGCCACAGCACTGTATTCTGTGACTTACAGTATTTTAAGTCATATCCTCATTGCTGAAATAAAGCTTTATTTCCTATAATCCTTCCCAACTTTATTATGTATATTGTATGAAGAACATAAAGTCATAAGCATATAATGAAATCTTAATTTCTGCTTCCAAAAGGTAAATCCCTCCAGCTTCTTCTGTGTCCCCATTCAACCATCCTAAATGGCTTTATAATTACAAGTGGTAAGTGTGATAATTAATGTCCAAGTCTTTTTCTTCTGTGTAATGTTATTGTTTCTGGTTTTTGCTACAGTTTTCCAAACAACTGAAGAGTCATTATTTTAAGTTAATTTCTGAAAGTGTTCCCCAAATCAGGTTTCTTCTATATTCTGAATAAAAAGGATATCCTGGTGATTTCAGATACTTCTTCTTCGTTGAAGTAGTAGGTGTCTCTGTTAGTTCTAGAATTCTGTATCTCATGTAAATATTTCATCTTGCATACAGGCCTTCTTTCTTTTCAAACGCTAGCTTACTTTTAGTAAACTTTAGTTATAATCATTTTTCATCTGAACACCAGCATTTTGATGAAAATGTTTCTTTAAAAGTATTCCTTAAAAAAAAAGGCTTGCAGATTGGTGTATCTAAGAAGTCTTCACCTGATTTGTATATCAAAGCTGTGTTTGTCTGATGGAAGAAGCCTAATAAGCAAGTTGTTGCATTTCAAGACCAGAGTACATATATTTACCTGCACTAAAAGGATCTAAAGATGTAACCATCTGATTGAGGATAGTTCTGTGTTTTTTTAATTATGAGATTCTTCTATTTCTTTTGTGTTACTGGAGCCTCTATTCCTTCTCCTTTATTACATACCAAAACAGGCATTTCCAGACTCTGAAGTATGCTGGCCTCTGGGCCTCTAGTCTCTGCAGGGATATATTTGAAAAATGCCACTAAACTATGTTAATTCCTGCGTATCTTGGGACAGGGGCTTAAGGCTCAGGAAATGTTGAGAGGTCAGGGAAGGTCTACTCTAAAGGTAGGCTACTAGTATCTTAATAGTGTCACTAAAATTATTAGGCAAAAATGTCAGGATTTCACATGTAAGTTTTTGGAATATCCCTTGTCTGAAAATCTCTCATGGTAAGAGCTAAAAAAGCCACTTTATCACTTCAGGGTTCTTTGGTCTTCATGTAGCTCTGTTGTTTGCATTAGCCATTTATTGCTTTAAATAAAATTTTAGCCTTGCAGAGTATACAAAGTATTTACTTTGTAGTAGCACCTTTTTAAGAAATGTAACCACATTAGTTTGCTATTATGTGTGGAACAAGCAAGTTGGGAATGAAGTGAGATTTGTTTGTCCAATATCAGGCAAGAAAGCAGCATAATGTGCTGATTTTGGCATATTTGGAACATAATAAAACAAATTTTAAAGCTATTAGTGTTAAAAAGTAATTCTCTTAGTGTTAGTCTCATAGATGAATCTCATAGTTTTGTTAGAGGATCATCTAGCTTCTTAGAGGAAGCTGGCAGAAAGACAGAGGAATTCTGCATTAATGTTTCCTAAGGAATTGCCATTATTCAGTTAATGTGTGTGCTTGTGTGTGCATCAATACCCCTTAAAAATACCGCGTTCCTCCAAGTTTCAAAGAATATGTGTGTAGGTGAGAGACTGTATTAGTGCCGCAAATGAGAGGAAACCTGCAACATTAACTAAACTACATTATTAGGTGCCAGAAAATTTCTAAAGGGAGCATTATGAATGCCTCCAATTATACAGAAAGCTTTGGAGTTCATTCTTCATTAAACCACTTGAAATCTATTGCTAATCTCAAAGCCAAAGGAAAGCTGGCTGCATGAGTTCTTCTAGTTCTCCAGTTCAGGTAATGTGGTATCAGCTCTTTGTCTACGTCAGGATCCTATGCATTTTAATCTGAACACATCTAATAAGAGAAGTACAGAGAAGACACACAGCCTTCCCTGTACTTCTTTCCCCTGTTGGCTAGTATCTTCCTGGTGTCTCCTTCTTACTAGTCTTCAGCCCCTGTAGCAGCTACTGCCCATGTAAGGGGTATTTTTGTGTAACAGGAGGCGGATGCCCTGAACACCAAGACTACTTTCCACCACAAAAGCACAACCCAACATCTAACACTGGCTGAAGCATCCATGACACTACAGCTTCAGTCCTACCTACTTCTGTGTTTAGAGGACACTTCTTATGGGGATATCTCCTGAGTGATACAAGCTTGGAGTAGGAGGAGCAGTCAAGGCACTTAGGAGGCCATGTCTGGAAGCCCCTATGTCCTATTAGTATTCTGTGAATCCATATGTCTCTCATTACACCTGGTGACTTAGTAAGCAATATACTCTAAATTATGGTATTCTTACTGATATTGTTACTTATTCTGTAGAAATTACATTTTCAAGACTTGAATGCCAGGAAAGCATTGTACTCTCCCCCCCCCCCCCCGCCTTTTTTTAGAATATCAGACTTTAGGGTAAATATTCTGGATTATCCAAATGGATCCTAAAGCCAGGACAGGAGAAACTGTTGAAGAGTACCACTTGCACAGCTTAGAGGTAAATGGGATAAGAATGTGTGGCTGAAATAGAATTAGCATTTCAGAATTCAAGTCATGAAGAAATAGATAATTTATAGTTCTGTGTGTGACCTCTGCATTTCCCTTCTGACTTCAAATACAGCTGTATATCACATACTCAGCTGAATATATACTAATATGTAATATATATCATGTGCAATGTATAATGTATAAAATATATCAAATTATTCATTATACTGAAGCATTAATACGTAATACTACTATACAACATTATTATTATTATATTCTGTACATCAACAACGTTATATAATAAAAATACATGTTATATAATTAATATTTAAAATATAATTTGTAATATATAATATCAATTTAGAAATCCCTTGCATGAGTTTTAAAATGAAAAACAGCTGGTCTGGGACAGAAATAAGCAATAGTTTAAATCTCATATGATGTATATTTATGTATCATGCCAATTTTCAAAGTTTCCAAAGTATAATCATACTATTTCCATTCAAAACAATAAGAGCTGTTTGGCTAATGACTGGCACAAGCTAGAAAAAAATTTGAAAGGTTTTAAAATGCATTTACACAACTGAATACAGCAAGAGAAATATCTCTTCATTATTTCCTAAATGCCTGTTTTCATTCCTTCTTCTAAGATGAAATCAACTATCATATATTGGAAATGTTAAAGCTGTTATACACTAAACCGGAAAAGAAAACAAAACAAAACAACACAGAAACCTTGATATTCTGCATTGTTGTAATTTATTAAATGCAGTATATGTAATTGCTTGTATCAGCCAATCTGCTTGTCACATCCATCATATTGGTCAACAGAAATAACATGCCACTAGTTAAATACATCAGATGTAGAACAACTGAAAGAGAGTACTTTCTTGTATTTTTTTGATCTGTGACAACTGCCTGACAGATCAAGCGTGTAAAAGAGGACTTACGTTGCAGGTACAGATAAGTGTGTATACTGAATACCTGTGAATTTGAAAGGCCTTTCTACTCAGCTGACAAAACTTTGGTCTGCCATGCTGGAAATACAGTGTCTAGCATCACCTCTTCCGGGAATGTTCCTCTGCAAGTTTACTGGTTTTTATTTGTAAAATGAAAGCATGTTAATACTTTCTACAAGACATAAAGACTACAAAGTGCACAAATCATTAGAGATCACCATTAGAAGTGATGCTAGAGCTCATGGCTCTCACTATTGTACTTCTGTTCCATAATTATGGGCACGTTACAGTATTTGTAGGTGCCGACCAGTAAGAACACTGAGTCTAGATAACTAAAGCAAAGGTGACCTTATGAAGAGGTGAGCTGGTGAGTGTAGATGAAGACTCCGCAGATTTCTCAGCCTGACTTCTCATCAGGTTGATTCTCACAAGTAAGCTCTGGTTCCCACAGGGCTTGCTTTAGAAAGTTGTCCCATTTTCAGAATATTTTAAAATGTTGACAGAATATTGTAAAGTGTTGGCAAAAAGGGGTCAAACCAATTCTGGGTAACAAGAAACCCACTTTCTAAGCCTAATGAGCAAGGCAATATTAGTTGGAAAATAGTTCTGACTCTTGTTGTTTTAAGTCCAAGAGCAAACACATTTCAAAACAGCCAACTGTGAAAGTTACTGACACTGTCCTAATTTGAATGGGGAGTTATGAATAAATAAAAAGATACAGTTGAAGTTTTCAAAGATGCCATAAAATACTGGGAAGAGATAAAGAATTCCTGAGACTTTCTCCACTGTATCAGGTGATGCCTTGTGTAAGTGAAACCATATGTTGCCTGTAACTTACTCTTAAGTTACTATTTTTGAAGCAGGAGTTATACGGAGTATTTACTTCATGATCTGAGTAAAAAAGCCTTTTTCCTACTTGCCAGGAAGGAAGGAAGGCACTCAATATAATAATAATAAAAAGCCAATTCATGTAGAAATGGACAGATGAGAGTAATTAGTTAAAGGACTTCTTTTCTGAGGAACACGCCTAACTTTGTGAAGAGTAAACATCTATTTCAGTTCTTACATAGCTCATTCCACAACATCTGGCATGCTTTAGAGGTCAGACCTGTGTAAACAAAACTCTCTTTGTCTTCAGTGACAGACTGGAATAATTAAACTTGAGGTTTTAACAATTTCCTTTAATACTGCACTAAAATTCTGCAACCTTAAGCTATATATTCAGCAACATTTCCTCCAGACCTCTTGAAATAAGAAATGAAGCTACAACTTCTGCGATTGATTGATCAAAGGAAAAAAAGATTAAGATATCAAATATTCATAAGTGAAAATGAAAATAATCCAAGCATAAGTGATTAAAGCTGGATGACAGACTTCATGCTTAACTGAAACATCCTTTATTTGTATGAATACTCAACTAAGACAGGAGAACTACTGAAATGATGAAAAAGTACTCACACAAATAAAGGATGACAAGTCAGGCACTTAGTCTGAACCTTTAGCTATCTAGCAGAAAAAGGGAAATCACAATGCAGATCACTTTTCCGTATTTTAAGAAAGGTGGATTAGGAAACAAAATACATTAAAATCTAATGTAAAACTGTAACATGACCCATGAGTAAATAAACATCTTTTATTGCTTATCCATTCTTTGAAGGTGGAGGAAACAAGGTTTTTCAATGCCAAATCTTAATCAATTAAATGAAAAAACATGTCATATCAGTATTCATTATATTTTAAATATTACTCAGTATTACTAAATAATACTTAACATTACTAGAAGAATTAATATTTTAAGAGAATAAATGCACTATGCAATTTAAAAGGCTAATGTTATATATGAAGAATAAACTTAGAATTAAATTATTTTACAAACTCTTAACATTAAAAGAAAATACGTAAATGCAAAACACAGTCAAAACAACTTGTTTAAACATCAGTGGTCTTTGTTGTGTATACAAATTATTGCAACACTGTGATCTACCTTGAGAACCAAGGAAGCAAAACAGATGAACACATTAATGTAAAAGACAATTGTCTGGGTCGAATTAAATTTGAAGAACAAAATAAATATACAAATTTTATTATGCGTTGAAATTAAAAAATACATTAAGTATAAATAATTTCAATTTTCCAATTCTACCAGTTCTAAACAGAGAAGATTCTGTACAAAGAATCTCAAGATTATTAGGAAAACAAACTTAGTATCCCTTTATGAAATTGAAAAAGTCTTATTTTTGGATGGTATCCTCATCTATGTTAGTGCAGAATAACTTCTGACAATAACAGCATTTGAGCATTTGTGAGGCTGCCCGCATATGTTGATCTCTTGATATAAAGGACAAAAAAGTAGAAAAGAAAAGAGTTTCAATCTTGTATTACCATCCAAATATCACAGAAATGTGGGTACACGTTGCGTTTAGCTTCTACTGCTGATTGGCAGTGAAAGCCTTTGTAATCATGAAATTGTATTATTGGTATTTTTGGGGGGTACTAAGAATATGAAGATAAAAAGAAGTGCACAAGAGTTTTTTAGAGGAATTGTCTCTCCCCTAAATTTCTTTTGTCTATGTTTTTAAGGCTTTGGGTGAATTAGGTTCTGTTTTGATACAAGTTAGTGGTCAAGATCCGTATTACTGTGGTCTATTATGTACATTAATATTTAACTCCTCTCTCTGCTCCAGAACAAAAGCTTGCCTTAAGAACAATCAGATTTAAATAATAGCAACAGAGGGGTTTTAATATCTATTCTAATTTTATATCTTGCAGGTAACACTTTTATTACATTTTAAAGCTTTTCTGTTGCAACCATGAGAGACTGAAAATTTAAAGTTGATATTCTCACATGCCCATTTTCATCTAGCAGTTGAGGTTATTTTAGTTCATATTAAATCCTAATTTCTGTTGCTTCATATGTCATCCTATTTTCATATCACTTCTTCAACAAAATAACTGTTTAAATTTACCAAAAAAAAGTTCTATATTACTTTATATTAGTATGTACTTAGAACAACAAAAATACAAATCAGGTGGCTCTGAACATGAAGTGACAAATGAAGCAATGAAAGATATAGCATCCAATAGTAATTACAATAAATGGCTACACTGAAAATTACTAAAGTAAGTATCTCATCACTCATTTTGACTTGCCTGTCTTGTTTAGATGGAGATGTCTCACAGCTTTGCTGTAATTTAGCTTTAATAACTTCTCTATTAAGTAGATGCCTATTGAACAGACAAGCATTACTTAAATAATGACACTTCAGTAGTGAATTAACTTTCTCCTGTGCAATTAAGTAGCTGTCCATCACATTCATCAGCTTACTATATTATCTTTCAGTATCTTCATTATTACGTATTAGCTACCCACATTAATTGCTCAGGCAGACCATACAGTGACTCCTTTCCAGGACTAGGGTTGAGTCCTTTACATCCAGTAGCTGATGATATGGAAGAGGAGGGAGAGGACAGTAATAACTAATGAAAAATCTGAGGATAGCTAACTTTTAGTGTTCTGAAGGACAAAGGTATTTACTTGGTTGGTAGAGTAATAAAATGTTAGGTTATTATAATGGTGATTTGTATATACAACTGCTTTACTCAGCTTGCATATAGGTCTAGAAGCTCCATATTCAGCTTCAGATTTAAGTTAGATTCAGATTTATTTTATTTTGCAGTGTTTGTTTTGGGATGGAGAACAGGCAGAACAGGACAAAAAGCATATGATGGTTTCTTCAAATTCTTCTATATCATATATACTAAATGTGTGTTTTCTAAAACCTGAAAATTACAGAATCAGAGTTGTTAAACATCAGGTATAATCATGAGTTCATTGATTTAGATCTCCCATGTAACATGGGCCATAAACCTTTGTCTGGGTAATCCAGGTTCCAGCCAAACAAGTACAGTCTGTTGAAGGAAATAAACATTTAGTCCTCATCTGTATATGCTTTTTTGTTCCAATGACTAGCCACTTTAATTTTTATGGATAACTAGATTATTTTGTATTTTTATGGCTTTAATTTCAAATCATTGCTATTGTGCTTATCTTGGATGACTTCATTAATTTTTAACTTTTATTTCCCCCCTATGAGATAGAAGTACATCCTAATAAAGTCATCTTTCATCTTTCTTTTGATAAACCAGTCAAATTAAACTGATAAAGTTATGAGTTTCTACAAGGCTTTCTTCTTTTTTAAGTTGTGAAAAAGGTTTTCAGTCTCTTTCATACACTTTCTTGTTAATCAATATTTTTTTATAATGATAGCGGAACTGAACATTATAGTCCTGTTAACTACTACTACTACTACTACTACTACTACTACTACTACTACTTCTTTTAACTATTTTCTTGGAATGTAGCCTAGGGATCCATAGGACTTATCATTTTCATGCTAGTTATATAATGAATTATTTGCCTGCTCTGTTCTCTGTTTTCCCTTGGTCATGGGACTAGAATGCTTTCCGGTAAATTTAGCTGCCTTTCTTCCTCTTGTTTGTCAAGGTTCCCGAAGTCTACAATGACTTGCATATTCCAACAGGTCTTCAGACAGATGGTCAAATACATATCATGAGCAGAAACTTGCCTTACAGCTCCAGAAATTTGCCTAGTTTTTAATTTCTTCTTGGATGGAATTCATTGGACTAAATGAACCTGTCTTTTACAATGTATCCCTCCACATCTGATCTACTTATCAAAGACACCATTATAGTGAATAGCAAGAAATGGAAATAGAAACAAACAGAAACGGAAACAGAAACAGAAATAGGGTGTGATATATCTGACCGAGAGCAGATGTCTACTTTAGAATGAAATTCTTTGGTCTTTAGTAGTAAACGCTATTCCTTGTGGTTTTGTTCCATCTTAAGGGTCATGGATACCTTTGCTTTCTCTGCCATTCTTCCTAATAAGAGATAATTGGTGATGATTGCTAGGCTTTTTCTAGAACAGTTTCCAAATCTTCTGGGGTAGCAATGGAAATCTGCAAATCTGCCTCAAATTTAAGAATAATATCTCACCTCAATTTTTGTGTGCTTTTGGTGGTGCTAAGGTCTGTTTCATAACCACTAAAACCAAAATTGCTGTCTCAGGATTAGCTTTTCTTTTTAATATTTTGTTATTTGGTGGCTGTCTGATTTGCTGCAAAACTGTTTCCAAAAGCGTCATCATTTGGCACACACTTCTGTGCATTGGGCATCTTTTTTGGAGGATATTTCCATAATGGGTAGTATATTTCCAAAAGTTTAGCCATGCTGAGAAAAGAATATCTGTTTGTTTAGTCCCTTGCTATTCAAATACAAATATGAAAATATATTCATATAGTCTAATCAGTGAAAGCATTCATACATTTCTAGTTCCTGAATTATATAGTGCCTACTGCTTTTCAGGATTTGCAATAGGGAGATATTAAGTTAGGGTGGTAGAAGTAGCAATATTCTCCTTGTTAGGTAGAAATATATTTTTCCAAAGCTGCTTTTGTTTATAAAGAGGTTAGACATTGTTGTTACATGCATTTATATGAAGCAAATTACTACAGTATCTCTGGTAATTTTAAGATAAATTAAAACAAGAAACAAATGAACAATTTACCACAGACTCTGCACAATAGAATTATTCAATTCAGTAAGAAGAGCAAAATATACTCCTACTCTTCCTTTTAGGCAACAGCCTAAATGGAATCCTGCCACTTATTGAACTGTGTATAATTAGTTGTAAAAGCTTGGACAATAGGATTTAACTTTCATCTTTTTTTAAGTAGGACAAAATTATGCTTAAGCATAATTTGGCAGAAGTGAATTGCAGAAGGGCAGTCCTGGAAGAGCAGCAATGAGCTTCATCCTCCAGGAAACACATCTGAAAATTTCAGATTAGTGCAGGTCAAATGGTAGGATGGAAAAGACAGGCAAATTTGAATATGTGGCACATGGGCCACTTAAGTTCTTGCAAAATATAACCAACTTCTTGAATGTCACAGCAAAGAGACAATGTTCATTTCAGTCATATGTTTGGAGGCCATGTATTAAAACTAATAGCCAAAACTTCTGAGTGATTTTTACTCTCCCAGATAAAGCTGCTAAAATAGTTTAGCTAGGTTATTCCACACTTTCGTAATCATGTTTCTGGGATAATCTAAATTTGTGCTATTAACTGAGAGAAGAAGTTTCTTTTCACTGCAGGTTCATTAGTTCTAACCTCAATTTAGTTACCATTTTAATATCAAAAAGAGATGTCCAGTAATCTGTAAGAAATTTCTGGAAACTTATCTCTGCACAGAATTACCAACATGATCAGCAGTTGGGGCTGTTGACCAAAAATCTTCACAAGCCCTATTTTAACAACAGTTTGATTCTCCCTGTACAAAATGGCCTAAATTATTCTATTGGTATTTTTCCTATATCCTTATATCCTTCACCTTTCCTCAGCTGAAAGCTGCAGTTTAATTAATCCTCTCCAGTTGTATATAAAAAGCTTTGTGCACTTCCCAGTTGGATCTGATAAGCACAGACCAGAAGGTTTTCAGGCCCTCTGCCTCTCAGTGAAGTGGACTGTCCCATTACTAGTACTTCCCTTGAAAATCTCAGAGGAAAGTACAATATTCAAATAAAGATGTATGTATCCAGATATATTTATGAGGCATAAAATGTTACTTATTCCATGCTGTCCATATAGGCTTCTTTAAGAAAACTGGAAACACTATGACAAACTCTAGTCCTAAACCTATGCTTAATGATATACGCACAGGGAACACATGAATTATATACTGAATCATAGGAATTCAGGGTCAAATACACTGAATTTTGACAAGTGTAATCATATTCTGTGTCAAATTAATGGATATTTGTCAATATAGTGAAGATATACTGTTCTCCTAAATGGTAGTCACAGTACAGAATACTTTTCATTTGAAGTAGGAGCCAATACATATTCTATAGCTTGGTCTATGGAGGGGATCAGATGAGGAAACACAGGTTCTTTCTGGAATTAACTCATTCTACAAATGTCTAAATCATGTATATGGTACTCTGGCCAGGACTAGATTGTTGAACAATGGCTGGGATACTGATAAGATAATTACTCTGGAGGGGAGGAAGGACAATAGCTTAAGTGGAGCCAACAATGAAAACAAAAACAAAACAAAAAAAAAGATTTACAGCTCTGCTTAATTAAACTAAAGAGTAAGTAGAAGGCCATATCAAATCTTCATTTCATGATAAAAAGACTAACTGGAGCCATATGAGTATTTATTTTAATTAAACATCTGAGTCTACATGGTGCTAAAATAGCAATATGTATGAGGAATTACTGTTTTATTAAGTTTTCACAGCTGTCTACATAGTCACTGGAGAGCTAGTGTTAGGAGTACTCCACTATTAAACTATATTTTCACTGCTAATATCCTCTTTTAAACCGTCACTTAATGAGATTAAATTTCTGAAAAATATAAAGAATATAGTTAAAAAGTAAGTTTGTAAAACATTCATGTTTTACTAATAGTTGGAATTATTTTTCAAGGTTAGCACTGTTCTGTAATATTTCTCAATATCCAATGTCTCAACTAAGTTCTGCTATGTTTAGCCTTTTTCCATATATTGTTATTCAAAAACATTAAAAACTGTAAAGTGCATAGCATTAAATATCACACACCTTATTTCAAGGTAGCAGATACTGAGTTTGAAGTAGTGACCACAATTCATCATACAATTATTTCCCACTGGTTCTGCAAGCTTCATTTACTTTCTTGTCTGGTACATTTTGGGTGCTAAGCCAGGAAACACCATCCAGCTCAGAAGTCCAAACTCGACTGGTTTTGTAACTTCATTATGCTTCAGTTTCCTGGTGCAACTCATTATATTTGGCATTTATTGCATAAGTATACTGAGACTATTTGCTTCACAAAAACTAATCACACTTCATATGCAAGGTTATGTATTCATAAGCTAGTTTATATATTCATAAGCTGTAGTTTATGTATTGCTCTATGTAATACTGTATTATGGTGTATAACTCAGCCTTCCATTAGCCTGCTCTTGCTCTATATAGTGAAGAACCAGGATGCCAGCTGTGCTCTGAACCTTGTTACTAAAAACGTGTCAAGTGGGTCAGTCAGGATGTGAAGCCAAAAAAAGGAACCACTGCAAAACTGTTTTGTGATAGCTGATCTGTGCTCACAGAAGCAGCCTGAGACCTGAAATACCTATCGCTGTAGCACCGCAGACCCACCATTTCTGGCTTCTTGCTCCCTGGGTGACAGGATAGGGTATGTCTGTGGTCTCTCTGCATGAAACAGCCATTTTTGGCTTTTAGGAAAGGCAGTTCATTTAAAGTCACATTCAGCTCCTGCAGGCTGGACTGGTTTTGTTTAGTATGGACTCTTCACCTACTAAGTCTGTAATCAGTCTGTGCTGACAGAAATTTCTAGAAACACCCGAAGGTAATCAGTGATAGCGCTTTACTGCACAAGCCTGTCTCATTCTGTTCTTTCTGTTTAAATTCCTGAATTATTAACATTGCATTAATAGAATCTATTTGGATTCTTCATCTTAAGGATATCTTAAGAAAGAAGTGAATTTAGAAGTACAAAACTGCATTAGTTGGGGTTTTCTTCAGTTATTGTTCCACAACTGATTTAATATTTGTGAGAAAATGTGATTCTTTTACATGGAAAATGCTATATATGTGTGAAGAAAGTTATTAAATTAACATAACCTAAATACCTAGCATTATAATGTATGTAGTGAAAATTTTCAAGTAAAAAAAAGTGAACTGATGCTATCTTCCTTATGCAGAATTTGCACTTTTATTACATACTGTCTTCATGCTCTTACTGATGTGAAATAGTAGGATAAAATCTCAGAGATTTCTGAGAGTATTACCAAATACACTCCTTCAAATCAATTCTTCTTCGCTTTCAACTATAACAACCTGAACACCTGTTGGAATACAGTGAATGGCTGACAAGTCAATGAATGATACAAGGACCAACAAGAGGCTAATACTGTTTTGTTTGGTATTTTGCAGCGTGTGAGACTGCAATTACAGATTACCTGCTGTGGCAGGGATTGTGTACTTACAGCATCAAACCTGTGAGCAAAATTGAACTGATACAATTCAGTATGAAGACACCTGAAGAAAGTGAGTAGAGTGGATACAGGAATCTGCATTGGTCAGTTTTCACAGTGAACACAGGTTATCACAAAATAACTGCGGAAGTGGATGCTTTACATACTGGAAGGCTCCATCACAGAAGAGTTAGGTTCATCACATAAATGAAGCAGAACAAACGAATTTATCCATAGGATTTCAGAATATCATTGGCAAGTAATTACTCTAAAATTTCAGACTCCTTTGAAGTAAATATTATTCTCCATAAAATGTTTTTCTTACTGACAATACAAATATAACCCTCAGATAACATGTAGAAGTGGCAATTTGAAAAAAACATGAAGTCTGTCATTGACTGCACTTCCTGCAAAAGCTTTCTAGGCCACAACATATGATAAAGTTCCCCTTCTGAAACTTTTATTCATGCAAGCAATCCTCACTCACATAAATAAAATAACTACATTAAAGTTAATGAGTCTACTAATGAACATACACGCAAAGCCAGGCCCCACTGTATGGGTCATGACAGATGATAAAAAGAGATGTAGAATGAAAAAGATTAGTTTTTACATTGGATACTGTGAGTCTGTGTAACACACAGGTCTGTGAAAAAGTATGTTCAAAGCCTTTTAAAAAATAAAAAATCATGTTTAGGTAACCATTGGAAGATTAAAATACAGATACTATTTTGAATATAATCATCTGACTTAGGTCCATACATAAAGCAATGCTCATGTTTGCATTAGTATGAAAATCTTTCATAGTTCCCTTTAAAAAAATCATCATTGATAATCCTTCTGCTAGGTAGCAGTTAACCAGGGAATATGCATGTGGATCCCTATGGAAAATAAATACAGGTAATGTGTCGCTTTTTCTCCATGATATTTAGGAATGGAAAAATTCTCACAATATGAAAAATTCAAATATTTTAATAGACTCAAGTAGTTCTTCCTTATGACCTCTTGTTAAAAAAAAAAAAAAATCAGCCACATAATGTAAACATAACACTGTTTAAAACTTAATAGTGTCTGAGGGTACAGCTAGTCTTGGCTTTTAATCATTAATTGCTTAGCTTGCAGAGAGCAAGAAGTAATTCACAAAGCAGTCCCAAACCATGTAGTAAATCATTAGATTCAGTGCAGGTGAATACCGGTGACATGTACTCTCTATCTCCCACAAAATCAGCTTCACTGTGTGTACTCAGGTGTCATAAGTGCACATAAGTGCGTATAATAATATTTTGTCCAGAGAACAAAATATTAACAAGGCACTGCATCCCCTCTGAAGTCATAAGATCCCATGGGCAAACAAAAATAACCCACGGTAGTCCGTTGTAAGTCAATTCATGGCTACCCCCGTCCTCTACGTTACATCTTTATAATTAATCTCACTTTTTGTATATGTATTCCTACATAGGACATAGAAGAGGAAACGAACAATCCCTGATCATCACTTACCTTGGAGTGTAACACGGAGTTGTTCAGTAATGTTGAGTATTTGCTGGAAGTTTCATGTGAAAACATCTACCTCTTGTGCCCAAAGTTGGAACTGCCACAGACAATGCTAATTTTCATTAAGCAATACAGACTAAAATTGAATATATATTATTTCCCTTCAACACTGATTCATACTAACAATATAGCTTTTTATAGTGTAAAGAGAATGTGGATCTATGGACAGTCCTTTTCTGTCTATGGATTTACAAATCAGGGCACAGTGAGGGCTGGGGCTCCCAGGGGATGAGGCCATGCCAGGAAATCAGTCCATGTAAAAGAAGTTTCAAAAGCACTGATTTCTAATGCAACTAAGTTAAATTAGACGCCAAAGCTAAGTTTTCTTCAAAAATCTCAAAGTAACTTCAAGTGCAAAAAAAAAAAAGTCCCTGATGAATATAAATGTTTATTTGGCTGCTTGGAGGCTTAGAATTCTAATTTGCTTTGTATGGGTAGAAATGACTAAATGATACCAAAATCTTTGGAGAATCAGATTTGGTGTCTTTAACCTATGTGTTGTGGAGAGAATGGAAAGGTTTTCTATTGGGTATTCCTCCAAACCTTCTTCTAAAACTGTGTTTTCTAGGTAATTTTGTTTGACTTCCATTTTCTGTTCTATGCAGCTTTCATACTACTTTTTCCCCTTACTGCTGTAGAAAAGATTTTCATGTACTACTTCCATGTCACAATCTCAATTACAAGAACCAAAGAAAGGCCATAGTGGGTCAGAACATGAGGTCATCTCTTAGTCTCCTTCCCCCAAAGGAGAGTAAGAGCAGGGCAAAAATATATAATACTTTTGAGAGCTCCCCCTGATTTTCTCCATGTTTGGTATCAAATTTTCTCTGCATTTCTGTCATAGGGGAAGTTGAGTGCCACTCAGAGAAACTAAAAAAGAGCAAAGAATGTACAGAAAGAAATTAAAAGGAGTATTGATGGAAGTCCGAAGTATGAGAGAAGGGATGTCCTTAGGCAGCCAAACTATTCAGTTCTTACGTACCTTAAAGCTTAAACCTATTGGTGTTTCAGGAAGCCTGGAAGTTAATCTCCAGTTAGAAGTGCTTTCCCAGTGTAGTCTGTTTCGGTGTTTGTAACTGCCTACCCCTTAAAATGAGAGTGCCTGAATTTAGACACTTCAGTTCATTAGCAAGGGCTTGGGTAAAAGTAGCCTTAAAAGTACTAATTCCGCTTAAATGAATTTTTGCTGAAAAAGATGTAAGTGCTCATCTTTTTTGAAAATCAAGCACTTAAGCAAACAACTGGACTAGTAAAATGGAGATAAGAGGCAGAAAGCTGTCAGCCATCAGAAGAAGCAAGTGTGAATGGGAGCCTGAATGAATATAGAAAGAGGACTTCTAGGGCCCTGGATTTGCTGAAAAAGTGTCTTGGAAACTGTGCAGAAGGAAACTGCTATTTGGTCTTTGTCTCTCTGTTTTCAGGGAATAGGACGTTGTATACAAAGCTGCTTTTCTCAAAGCAGAATGAAGCCTTGTTGGTATCAAGGGTGAAATCTCAGGTCCTTCCATTTTCCCCAGTTCCCCCAAGCCCACATCTAAGTGAACATGTGCGTGGGTGGGGTAATGCTCTCCAATGCTCAGCGTTATCTTCTGCCCCAGAAGCAAAGCCCAATACACAAAGCTTAGCTGAGGAGAACCAGATGCAGACCACTCTGGCCATTGTGTAGGTGTGGTATTCCCTGTTGTCCCAACTGCATTCCTCATCCCACTCCCATACGCCCACTATCCGGACTAGTGTGCCACGTTCATCTGTGCTGCGTGCTCAGTTTTGCAGTTTCAGAATAGTTGACACTCCTTTTGAGTGTTCCTGTAGAACTGCTCCTTTTGTACAACACTGGCCATTACTTTGACTTTGCTTATCCCATCAATTTCTTCTTCAAATAAAATAAGCGTGAAAAGCCTTGATTATTGGGTATAAACTCAGACCAGTAACAAGCAACTATTTTTCCCTGATGAACAACCAGTAAAAGGGGGTAATGGAAATGCAGCTGTAGTCTTTAGCATTTCATGATTTAGTCACTAATGATAAAGAGAAGGAAGAAATGCAGACATCAAAGGCCATAGAAACAGAATTTTCTGTTGAGAATGGTGTCAGAAGGTTTGCATGACATATTGGCAAATCTTTAAACACTTTATCAAGGTTTGAAAGGAAGTATATTACATCTAGGACCTCTGCTGTTCTTAGTTGCTAATTGTTTGTCTAATGTTTGAGTAATACTCCTGTCTCCAAAGAAAGCTTTTCTCTTTTGAGTTCAGTTATGGAACAAAGAGGTATAGAAGGCAAAATAGGATTTTGCCTCTTCAGCATCATCTTCTTATTTCATATTTCTTTCATAGGAAAATGAATCACTGAAGTAGCTTGGAATCTCAAAACAAAAACCTGGATTGTAGTTTACTGCCACAGAGAAAAAAGAACTTCTGTGTAAGTCCTATTAGCTGTTTTGACTGAAGTGATTAGAAGGAGTGAACTGCTTTGTGGAGCACTGGATCTAATAACCGTGCAGCACCAAAGTGTTACAATTGAAGGACCAGACAACCAGCGAGCTGGGGCTTGGTGTCCGTGAGAGCAGAACAGATGGGTCATCCTAGATAAAACATCTCAAGTACATTTTAAAGATAGCCATAATAGCCCTATAAACATTTAGCATTTTTAAAGACTGATCACAGTGGTTTGGCAGGAGTGAACACAAATATTCTTTCACAACTTCAAAGGCAGAAATGGCAAGCAAGACCTGAGGGAATAAATAAGACTGAAAACAAAGGATGTTTCTGTTTTTCTCTCAAATAAACAGGAAGCCTCACTAAAGTTTCGGCTTGTGTGATCAGAATGGGACATGTAGCCTGACTTGCCTCATACATGGCATTGTTCAACTGCAGATGGTGTAGACTGGTGTGTTCCCATTTCTTAGAAGAGGAAACAAACAGAAAGATAGCATGAATTTAATTCGCATTCTGCTGGACTGCAAATCTTTTGTGGAAGTTGAACCATGCCATTAGATAATACATGTGCTAATTTTTTTCACTGTTCTTATTATTTGTTTCATATTGCATTGAAACTCCTAGTTGCAGTGTATGGGCTGTTTGTACTCCACACAGCACTCCTGAGTGGTTTGTACAAACTTGCCTTATTACTTGCTGTTTCACATTTTTTAACTGCTGAACTGTGTTACAAGGCAGCGGGATATCCACACATTTACATAGCTGCAATAGGAATAGTGAACTGAAATATATCACATAAGAACAGTTGCACTTGCAAAGGTCCATCTAGCCCCAAATACTTACATTTAAGTATGACTAGTACCAGATTCTTACAGAAGAGTATCAGAACAAGGAGAGTATGTAATGGTACTTCTTTGTAACAAACTTGTGGTTCAGGAACTTCCTGAGCCAGAGATGTTATCTTTGTATTTAATAACCTTTTCTTCCATTAATTTGTCGTCTTGTTCTTTGAACTCATGAAAACTTTTGCCATCAACAATATCCCGTGGCAACTATTAAAATACACATTTCATTTGTGCTCTAGGAAGAATAAATCCCTTTATTTTGGACCTGCAATCTACTAGTTTCATTTGATGCCTCCTAGCAGATGAGAAAATGAGTCATGTTCTCTGCGATTCATGACTTTATAGAGCTCTATCATAAAACCGATAGATCTCTATCAAATGTCTCTTTTCTAGGCCACAGAGTTCAAGTCGATTTAGGTTTTTTTCCTCATATGTAAGTCATCCTTTATCTCAATCTCTCTGTATTGTTTCAAGTTTTGTTAAGTACATCATGACATGTACCGACCAGAACTGACTACAAATATTCTGTATTTAAATGCAGCCTACATTATAAAAAAGGGTTGTGAATTCACATGCAAAATAGCTTTAACAATAAGAGTTTATAAATATGCACTGTTTTTCCTTTATTTTAGTCTTTAAAATAATAAATGAGAGAAAACTACTTTTCTTCACATAACTTTTAAGGAAGTTCCTTCTTAGAAGTATGAAAAAATTATGTATTTTACAGTGATTCAGTAGCACTGAAGAAGTGAATAAGGTGCCTAATCAATAAAAAGAATAAATACCAGAGACACAGTCTGATATTGTCACAAAAATTTTAATGTAAAATTATTCTTAATTAATTTATAAATTCAGAATTTTAAATTTAATATAATTATGTGATCATACTTATAAATAAATTTTAATATTAAATCAAAGAAATGTAATTAAAATAAACATAATTGTAAATTTAATTATACTTTCATAATTATAAAAAATGTATAATTTTTTTAAGAAGGAGAATTTTCACATAAATTCTCTTTGCTCTGGATTCCCTACTTTTTTTTTAAGAAACAGGATATACACCTTGTCTGAGAGATAACTGTTAATTATAGGAAAAAACCTTCAGGTTTAATTGATGAAATAAGTGAGTTAGCTTTAGAATCACAGTTGTAGGGTGCTGAGAAACCCTTATCTCATTCAAAGACAAGCCAGAGATATTGTTCAACAAGAACACACATTTCCATGGCGTTTAGAGTTCCAGGTTAGGAATGGTCGCTATTCAGACACGACTGCAAGGGGCATCTCTGGCAAAAAAAGGCTGGGTTTTTCTTTTCCCTTGTCTGAAATGATCTTCTGTGTATCCAGTGTTACTTCCAAGATAAATCTTTCAACTTCCTCATTCTTGATCTGCCAGGAAAAGAATTTATTGGCCTTTTCACCCCTTTCATACACAAGTGCACTTGAGTGTAGCAATTGCTTACAGAGCTGATTCTTAGCCAGTTCATTATGTTCTTTCCAGAAACCATTTACAAATTATCATACATTAAAAAAAAAATCTGATAGGCTAAGTAATATAAGTGTTTCACCCTTAGGAAAATGTGAGCAGTAACCATTTCTTGGCATCATGCCTTTATTTTCTGACTTTGTTACTCCTCCAGTAAAAGACTCCCCACAAGATCCTATTACATTCTGGCAAAGAATTTTGTCTTCTGTGATCCCTACCACCTCAAAGAGCCATCATGTTTTTCTGAGCCTTCATTTCTCATTTTTGCTCATTCTCATTTCTAAAAAGAACTTTTTTCCTTTTCTCTATTATTTAATGCCAGGCTCCACTTTATATTTTATTTTTACATTATAGGTCTGCTTCTATTACAGTATGATTAGTTTGTGTCCTCAAATTGCACAAAAATGCTAGAAAAGAAGTTAAATCTCCTTGGACAGGGACTTCTTTGCTGTATACTCTTTTTTTACCCCATGGGACAGGATACATGCTGAATGCTGCAGAAGTAAGAAGGTGATATGTTTGAAGGACATTGTGCTTCAGCTACAGTGGAAAGTATTTGGATGCTATATTCATTCAACGTCAGTAAAACCTGTTCCCCTACTACTGTAATCTATACCAGGACTGATGCATAGTTGACCCCATGCCAAGGAAGTCACAATGTGCTTACATCTAGCCTTCTCCCTGCTTATGCACCAGTTGCTCAAAATTTTATTGTTGTATGTATTGTAACTGCTGTTTACTCAGCAGTAAACTGAATTCAAAATTCAAGAACTGAATAGAAGTTCTTTAGGACAGATGTGTATTTCTGTACACTGACTGGAAGATACAGGCACACTCTGAGAAGATCTAATCATCCTGCCATTCTTTCTATGAATATTCGTCCCTTTATTTCTGCCAAACAACTCACTCACAGTACCAGTGCAAAGCAAACACAAACATGTATTATCTGTTCTAGTACAATTTGAAGGTAAAACATGGAGGATGTGAAGGTACATAAGAAACATGAAGGTTAAACTTCCTTATGAAGTGCAGCCTGATTTTCTTTTAAAACTCAGGACCCAGTATGGCATGTATTTCAAAGGCAGCCTAACTCAGTGGAGTTTCTAGATAATGGCTAGGAGACAGCACAATAAAGAAGAGATGTTATAATAAACACATGAACCGTGTACATGTACCTCCTTCTTAAAGCCTTTAATCCAAACTAGCTTAAAAAAAAAATTAAATAAATGTGCTAGTTTACAAACTTTAACTAGCAAACCGTGAAATACTAATAAAGGCAGAAAAACCTCTGTTTTAGTCTGTCCATTAAGGCAAATTCCTGAAGAAGTCTGGAGCTGACCTCAACCCAGTAACCTCATCCAGCCAGATATGTTACAGTATAAATTGTTTGTATAGGCACAAGGTTTTAAAAAGTTATTTAAGCTGCATTACTTAAAACAGTTAAATATTTTGTTCTAACTTAGCTAGACCCTGTGCTTGTCTAGATTAAGAAAAGCAGAAGATAAACTGGCAAACCCATGCCTATAGTTGGTATGCCAATAGATCAAGGGGGAAACCTAGAATTGACATGAACAAGGTAGATCAAGAGCAAATCTGTAACTTGTAACTGCATTAGAAAGGTAGTTGTGGCCAGCTGGGGTATTTGAGAGAACCTACCACACCCTGAATTTCTTCTCATGGTTAAGATAAATCTTTGGAGAGACAAGAAATTTTCTCATTCTGTAGCAATATGTATTTTTTAAAATTAGGATAGAGTGCAGCAAAAATTTGAACATTGTTTTGAACATTTTAAAATCATTACTTGAGTTCTGTGATCATTACGTATGACTGGGAATTTGTTGCAAGTTAATCCAGGTTTCCTACTTTGATATGGTATTTGATGGTATGATATTTAAATGCCTGGGATGATTAAATAACAAAGAATTAACAAATAATCTTTTCAATTATAGTGAAAGTTTTGAGGACTAATTCACTTTGGATCTTACATGGATTTTAATTATCATTAAACACAGCAGGTATGATATCAGTACAAAAGTGTAAGAGTACTTATTCCATTGGCTTTATTTACATTTGGAGATTTTTTATTTCTGTAATAGTTTTGAATATAATCTTGATCTCTGTAATTGCAAGATATTCTCTATCTAAAAGTAAAATCCAATTTTATATATACATGAAAGTTATAATTCTAATTCTACTAATACCTGTTCTGCATGTTTATGCTTGAAGAAATTACAAAGAACTCATATAATTGAAGAATTGTTTTAATTTTAAACATTTTCTCTTTTGTGTTCTACACTTTTGCTTTTTGCTTTCTACTTTTCCTATCCAACATTTAGCCAAAATCTTCATAACCGTTCGAAGGAATGTTAGCTGATGAAGCCAGAAGACACATATTGTGTAATTTTAGAGTTTACAGAAGAGCTGAAGGAACAGAATAGGATTTGGAGTCCCCTCGTTTCAACAGGCTGTATGTGAGCAGCTCCTGTGGATAATATGGTAGCCAGTTCTGCTAAGAAGGAATGGAGAAGAGGTGCTTTTGAAAGAACACTGGTTTGCTTTTATTACAGTACCAAATCTAGATTCAACTTGAGAGGGGTAGATCAGGGGTTTTTTTGGACCCATTAGTTTTCTCATTTGTGTAACAATTTTCCTGACCTACTCAGGAATACTAGCAGCTGAGTTCATGCCTCAGACTGAAACCCCATTATTCCAGGTTAGGGAATGAGTTCTCCATGCTTAATTTTAAAGTAACTGATTATACATCAGATTTCTAAATCATTACTGAATGAAAAAATCTTAATATTCAGAAGTTTGTATTGTATAGTTTCTTATCCTTCATCAATTACATTTACTAAAAAGATTGTAAGTCAACACTCTTACACGTTTGTGTAGGATCTGCAATACCAGCACACTTCAGGTATATCAGAAACTATCAGCAATATAGAAAATATGACCAAAGCATTTAATATGTTGACATTTCTGTTATACAGAGCTCGAATTTCATTAAAAATTAGTTTCCTTACCAATGCATCTCGTCTTTTTCATGACAAATAACATATTAATAATCTGAGCCACAAGAGGGCACCAAATAAGCACATGGCAGCCCAGCTCAGCTTAAAAGACCACAAAATGGATATAACTTTGTAAAAACATTGCAAAATATCTTCTGTAAATGCTTCAGAAAGCTAAGCAAAGTTAATGTTTGTTTGAATTACAAAACTACAGTTTGTTGACTAACACAAATCTTTTTTCGCCTTAAATGCATATGTATATACAAGATAGTGAGTTTTGATGAAAATGCGTATGTATTTATCCATATAAATAAATCTTCCCTTCCATAGTGCCTTGGAAGTTATTGCTCAGTGTGATTAATTTTTAAAAGCTATGTCCATATATCACATATGATATAGTTGTTTACATCTGTGAATGGAAGAGTAAGAAACTATGCAATTTACCAGATACTATAGAAGTTGCAGTTGGGAAGATGGTATGAATCATGGAGGTGAAATGGTCTCAGAAAGAAACATGATGAGTGGAAAACTGAGAGGCAAAAGCCTTCTATGTTCCCTGTTTTAAGCCTTGTCTGTTACTTTTCTTATGCTGCACAAAAACTTGAAATATAGAATACTGTAATCAATGAATGTAAGTGGAGAATTTAGATTTGGTAGTATTTTGTGTTTAATAATTAAGTAATTTTGACATAATTTTGTACAGGTATAAATTCAATGTGCAAATACATTATCACTGCATGGTGATTTTGAAGAATTAATATAGCCAGGAAAAGGCTATCTGTAGAACAGTTGTGGCATATTTCAGGCTAAAATTAGGTAGCAAGAATTGATAGCAAGAGCTTATAGCTAGCCTTCCTGATAGGACTGTTTAATGGTACTTAATAAATCTTCATTTAATATTTACTTTCTGTTCCCAGTTTCAAGGCCCTTCCAAGATCTGCTTCACTGTTATTATTTGCTTCTCTTCTCATATCACAGTCCCATGATCATCCACCTCAACAGTCCATTTCTCTGCTTTTCCCCAGGTTTGTACTCCCACAAATTTCTCTGAAATATTCTATAAGTCTACTGTTCTCTTTTTCTGTTAGTCTTTCCTCTAAGATTACTTTTTAAATGATATATATAATAATGAAAGAATTAGTTTGTTGTACTTAAGGTATTTCTTATTGCTAACAATAAATACTTACTTTATAGATTTATACAAAGAAGCAAGCAGTTTAAACCTCTTGCTTCAGAGAACAGGCAGGCAGTCTTAACAGAAACTAGAACAGATCTACCTGACACACTATGGACTTGGCCTAGTATCTGTTACCCCTTCCTACACTATATGGCCTTATACAAAAATAAAAGATGTAAGCCAGGGGGCCCTTCACGTAAACATAACCATGTTTGGGACCAAAGTTCAAGTGCTCTCACTGTTACATTTTGAAATTAATGCATGGTTTGAAAAACAGAGAGAGACAATTTCTAAAGACCGCTGATATGAATTCTCAGATCTCCCTGTAGATCACAGCAACATCTTAAACTTTTAGGAGAGACGGAATTGTCCATTTTTGTCTGGTTTGGATCCAATTCTCCAGTAGTCTACTCTGGTTTTTGATCCTTTAACACTCATGGTGTAGGATGCCATCTGACTTGGTATGATTGAGAGGTGTCCGCCTCAGGTCACATTATTGGAAAAGTATCAACAGTTACTGTGACTGTTTGTGGTAGTTATAACGAGGTATTTCCATCTACAGGGGAAAAAAAACTATGATGGCTGTTACTGTAAACAATGCAAGGGGCAGGACAAAAATGGAGGTCTAAAGAACGAACGGGTAAAATCGTGATGGTCAAGAATATTCACACTGGGACTTTTACAGTCTTAAGCCATCACTGTCAAGAAACAGTACTTCAATGAAAAAAGCTGTGAGAGATCATAAACAAAACCAAAACGCTGGCATCCATAGAAGGCAACTATTGAGGACAACTGCCCTTATTGCAGACGCTGCACTCTTAATAAATCCTGTATTGGTAACCCCTTTCGTCAAGTTTATTTGCTTGGTAATGACTCAGTCTCAATCAGAAACGTACAAGTTGCTGAAAGACAAGCAAGTCAAAAAGCTGCTTCAGAAAATGATGATCCATTCCCCCCCCCCCCTTTTTTTTTTCTCTGCAAGATAAAAAGTATTGATTGTGAACTGTAACCTTTTGGAAATGAGTTCAGTTCTCAGGATGAAAAGGTTGGACTCCACTAATATGTCGGGAGATGGATAGAAGGGCATTTTAATGAACACGGATTATTCCTCAGGGGAGGGGGGAGAAATGCATCTAGGAAAAGAAGACTGTAAAAAGAAATTAGGAGAAACTTTCCTCAGACAACTATCCTTTTAAATTGTATGGCCTCCCGTCCGTAAGCTGCTGCTGTTAGTCCAGGCTACCCCACTACTACTGTAACACTGCGCGTGGAGGGCAGCGCGAGGTACCGACATTTGCTGGGAGACATGAACACCCGGAATACGATCCCCAGAACCCGCAAACGAGCCGATGCTAGAGGCCACGCTTTGTATTTCAAACGGCTGTGCCCCAGGCAGAGCGCAGGGCTGGGAAGCAAAGCTTTCCCCTCGAGCAGCCCGGCTCTCTCTACCTCAGGGCAAGCCAGGCCCCGGGGCTCCCGTCGCAGCCCGGCCGCTGCAGCCGGGCGCTGACACAGCTTCTCCCGGAGCTCCCCCGGAACGGCGAGGCTGGGCTCCGCGGGGCCCGCTCGCCCGCTGCCGGGGCCTGCGGGGCCGCCGGACGGGACGGGAGGGAGACCGGGACCGGTAAGAGGCGAGGCTGGAAGCGGCAGCGGTCCACGAGGCGGCCCTCCGCGGCGGGGAGGCGACTGCCTGCCTCCTGTGGGCGCCGCGGCTCCCCCCCGCCCCGCGGCCGGGCGGCAAAGCCCGCCGCACCGCACCGCGACGCCGGCCCGGCCCGGCCCGGTCCGGGCCCCACCAGGGCAGCCCCCGCAGCACCAGCAGCAGCAGAAGCAGCAGCAGCAGCAGAAGCAGCAGCAGCCGGCGCCCGCCAGGCCAGGGGCAGGGGCAGGGGCAGGGGCAGCTCCTCCCCGGCCGGGCGGCCGGCCCCGCCTCCCGCCGCGTGACCGACCTGCCCGCCCCGCCGTGCTGGCGCGTGCCCGCCGCTTCCGGGGGGAGGGCTCGGGCGTGGCGCCCCGGTAAGTTTGGCGGAGCGGGCGGGGAGCGGCGGCGGCGGGATGTCCGGCAGCGGGCTCAGCTACAGCGAGCAGGGGGGAGAGGCGGCGTCCGAGCTGGCCCAGGAGGTGGTGCCCACCGCGACCCCTTCGGCTCCCGCGGCCTTCGGGCTCTTCAGCAGCGACACCAAGAAGTAAGGGGGCCGGGCCGGGCCTGGCCCGCCCGGGCTGGGTGGCGGGGTCCCGTCCCTCGGCGTCCGGGCGGGCCCCGCTCGGGGTTGTCGGGCGGGCGGGCGGGCGAGCGAGCGGTGACCGATTCCGTGGGCGTTAGGGCGGTGCTGGGCTGGCGGGACCCTGCCCCGCAGGCGCGGGGGCCGGGCGGCGGGGGGAGGAGTGTGGCCTCCGGGCTTCTCCCGGGCAGGGGCAGCTCCGGGGGGCCGTGGCGGGGAAGCGGTGCCTCGGTTGCCCGCTTTTACCCCCTCGAGACTCGGTGGAAAAGTTCGCTTGCTTACCTTTAAGGTGTTCATAACGGAATGGGTAACTTGTAAAGTTTTTTTGTTGGTTTGTTTGAAAAAGTGCAGATTATTTTTCCTCCGTTTTGATAGCTAACCACGCTGGCATTAGTTTCACTTTGACTTCAAATGTATTTAAAAAAAAACCACCAAAGTGCTTAGAAGTATTTGTGGGAGTTGTAGTTGGAAGTGTAGTTGATTATGGTGAGGCGGCCAGCACAAAGTGGGTGTTAACATGGCTGTGTCTCGGTCAGAAGTCAAAATGAGGAAATGAAGGAGGAAGAAAAAAAAAAAAACAGCTCAAGTGCACTGGCATAGAAAGCCTTCAGCTCCTTAAAGGACAAGTGAATTGGAGAGGAAAAAAAAAATGTGTCTAAATGGAAGGATCAAGAGGTTTGCTAAGCTGGAATTGTATCCTAGAACAAATTGGAAATCTATTCTGAGAGCAACCAATAAAAAGCACCATAAACTAAGGTCTCATGTACATTAGAAAATCAATCCCTTCTTCTTCAGTTTGATTGTTCTGCACAAAGAGAACATCCATGCTCTAGAAACCTCTGCTGATGTGTTTATTTTTGTGCCACACCAAAGTAAATCACAACAACGTGAAGCTGCTGTCACTCTGATGCTTAGCTCTGTGAGACAGCAGCTGATAGGGCTCCTCAGTTTGCCAGAGAAGCCACGTTTCTCTTCCCCTGCTATTCCACTAAATACTTTGCTTTTTCATTGTTCCAGTTAAAATTTTCACTGCTCTAGCATGGGTGCCCCTGTGCTGACTTGAGTGTTGTAGCTGATTTATGTTGTTTGCACCCTTCTTTTCCTGTCCCCTTCCACAGAAACAACTTTGCACTTTTTCTTAACCATTGTTTTGCTGCTTCTTTTCCACAAAGGAGGTACCCTGATCATTGGTCATGGCCATAATTCTCTACATAAGTCATTTAATCCTAGACTTCAGACTGTTCTGCAGGTGAAGTATAGCTCTCTATTCTGCCTGAGGCTGCCCAATGGTCAGCTTTAGGGTCCTGAGATGTTTTGTACACATGTATGTATGTGATTGTCTTTCAGTGTGGAAGAACAAGAACAGCTTGTGATATGTATGCATGCCTTATTAATTAATTGCTCTTCCAGACTTGCTCTCACACTTACAGGAGGGGAGAGATCCATCCTCTAAAGGAAGGACTTGAGAGGAAAGCAGGCATTGATCTCTGTGGTCTTTTGTAGCTGATAAACAAGTTCATGTTGAAATAGGAAGTTATCCATGGTTCAAACCCATGTGTGTAAGCTCTGAGAATGGATTGGATAGTTGAGGAACAGGCACTGTAAAGGGAAGATTATGAAATTTGTGTAGTGTGAAAAAGCCACTGTACTGCAGGTGAGCGTTATTAGAAAAGCAGACTGTGTTGCAGTCTGTTTGGAAAATGCAGTAGTCATTTATCAAGCATATAGCACGTATGCCATATAGTCCACACTGGTGATAGCCCAAAACCTCCTTATTGAGAAGCAAACAAAATTTTCTTTCCTTAGAGCTAAAATGGAAATCTTCTTAGAACAGGGACTGTAGCCCAGATGTAGGACACAGTATCTTCTGGTGGTTTGCTTTTGTGTTCTTTAAACTGGGCAGACCTGATCCCTCCGTACTAGAAATACAGAGAAGTGCAAAATGTGTCTCTGCATCTTGCATATTAAAGTGTGGGGATAGTGGGGTATTCCACTGGTGAAAATAAAATTACTGTTATGGTTTTTCAGAGTTTGTTCATTGATCTCTCTTAATTGTCACTGAATGCTGCTGAATATGATCTTAGATATGCTTATATCCCATATCATTGTGGTGTTTCAGTGCTTGGCAAACTTTTTTTGTTGCTGAGGAAGGGAGATTCTTCCTTAGTCCTACTGATGTTACAAGAAGTACTCCTCCTCAGCAGAGGGGCAGATATATAATATATGGCCCAGAATGTTGCTGCAGTAACTGTTGGACCAGAGGCCTGCACTTGCCTGTTGCCAGTTAATCTGAACAACATCATGTGGTTAAAGTATAAATATCAAGATATTACTGTAAACACTTCCTTTAAAAAAACCTATGTCTCTTTTCTTTATGTCTTCTGTCTTCTTCTGTTTGTCGTGAAGAGGAAGTAAGCCAAAGTAAGCTTCCGAAATAAAGAAATTGTTTATTAGGGTAGATTGTCTTCAGTTTTGCAGCATTTGCCATATAAAATGGTCTATGACAAGTAGCACGCAGAGGCACAAATGACTATCAGTAGACTTAAATCTGAAGTCTAAAGCTGACTTAATATAAATTATTTGTCCTAACTGTTGGGGTTTTTTTTGGCATTTCAGTAGAAATACTCAGCTGGAGTACTTATCGTCTAAAAGTTCTGAGCATCCCTTGGTGTCAAAAGCCCATGTGTCTTATTCTCCAGCTAAAGCTGCTGTTTTTTACTTTTAGCAATTCTATGATTTATTCATTAACTTTCAATTACAAATAGAATCTTCAATTCAGTTAATGAATGTAGTGTTTTCTCAACATGTTAGTATTGTGGTTTTGTTGAAACATGTATTATCAGTATTGAAAATATCTCAGTGCCTTGAAACTTCTGTCCCGGTGACACCTTAAACCTGAGTAAGTGGAAAGTTTGACTGTTAGAAGATCAATAAAGATAAAAAAATTGTTGAAATGTTATCAACAGTTATCTTAATATAAACAAGGTGCAATGGGTTGCATGTACCATGTGCAAATAGTATGTTTCTCATTAGTTAATATACTGTATGTATCCAATGCAGTGAAAAAAGAAATAGAGATTGTAAAAATACAACTTTGGTCTGCTTCTATCAGGTAACTGTGTAAATGTTCAGGACAAAAAGTGAGGAGAGGAGGAGGTTTTTCTAACCTCTATTATATAAATTATTATTACGTACAACATGTACATGAAACTGTTTTCTTACCATTTTTGACTACAGTGAAACTGTTCTTAAATAAGAGATTTCACAACAAATTCATGAGATTGGGGCTGGGTTTTTCTGTGAGTATTGAATCCTGACTGAAGAGGCAAATATAACTTGCCTATTTGGTATGTATTGCTTTTAAAAAGCCTTTTGGTTAGTTAAATCACTTTGAATATGTCAGAGGTGGATCTCATGTTCAGAGAATGGAAACATTATGTTCATTCCATTAAATATCTCAATAATTGAATAATTAAAAGATTTTTTATGTACCTGAGATGAATCAGTCTAAACCTTCTTGTGTGGAATGGGCCCCATTGCATGGCTGGAGATGCCTGTGCCTCTCATTCCCCTCTCCCTCTTCCATGCTTGTCATGACACATGTATGGTAATCCTTTATACAATTTGCATAGTTACATTTTAGGAATTTATTTGTGTGTCCAGGTAGGTAGTCTTGACAGTTCTCTGTGAACTGGTTATATTCCAGACATAGGTCACTCTAAGTGCTCCAGATGTACATCATTCACATGCCCCACATGTTTGAAAAAGAAGAAAAAGGGTCAGATTGTGAGCCACCAGAATAATGGAAATGGTCTGCAGATAAGTCTTTGCCCATAACAGGAGTTTTCAGCAGGATATTTGTAAGACTCAAGGGGTCATGTAAGTCTTATGGACAAGCTGAATCCAGCCTGTGGACCTCAAGCTATTTATCCATGGCCTGGATTGATGGAATCTGTGAAATAACCACTGCCTACTTGGAAGACCATCAAAATCATCTGTATAGTGTGGAGAGATACCGTTTGATGCACATCACCTAAGTTAATAGGATATTTTTATAGTTACAGTATGTACTGTTGCTCTGTGTAGAGGGATGAATAGTCTAACGACCTCCCAACTTCTACAAAAACCTGGAGAGATGATTAGTAACACAGAATCATGTTAATTGCGTACAATAGGGTGCACTATTGCTATCTACAGTTAATTGCAGGTGGACAGAGGATTTTCATCTATATTAATTGCATTTTAGACAAAATTTACCTGCATTTAATATTAAAATATAATAACATTTCATTCTTGGAAATGATACAATTTCAGCAATAAAACTAGCTATTGCTATATCTAAACCAAATGTAAAAATTTACAGGTGAGCCACAAGTAACATCAGTAGATATCAATTGATAAGTACAGTATTGAAGCAGATGGCAAAATTTATAACACGCATTTTCAACTTTACTGATTTGCATCTTTAAACTGTATTCCTGCCAAGGAAAATACATTTGTAATTTATTAGACTTTTTTTCCTGCAGATCTGGCTTATGCATTCTGTTGAGCTATTCATCAGAAAACTCGGCAGGGCTGCAAACCCATTTTTTTTGCTAAGATTTGCAAGCCTGTTTTGCAGAGAGCTGATCTAAGGTGGTGATTTCATTAAGATCCTCATTTCCCAATTCTCTGTGCAGAAGACTTTTCCAAATTCATCAGAGCTAAAAACTTGCTTTCAACAGCTGCCAGAGATGTTCTTGGAGTCTTAAATTGATCTAGTTTTGCCTTGGCATATCCTGTTCAACCAGTCATGGAAAGCTTGTACATAGACTGCCATTTGTGAAACTCTTGGAGGAGACTCTAGCCCTAATATTCAAACTTGATGCATCCACTAGCTCATTGGCACAACTACTTTCTTTCGCCATCTGTTATAATGGCGCTATGCCCACTAATGTGGTGATATGCCAGTTTCGGTAGAATGTACAAGCCAGCAAAGATGAATGGTTTGGATGAACTGATGACTCTACAAGATAAAATCTGAACCCTGTAGTCAGTACCAGGATAGGAACTAAATGCGGTATACGAACATAGACTTACTATTGCAGAGCACTTCTCCAGCTGAAATCGGTCAGATCTGATGGGAAGTGACACACACTGAATGTATTCTTATTGCCATGCGCTTGGCACATACGAGCACGCAAGCAATGAACTGTTGATTTGCTGTGATACTCTGTAATGTAGTCATTAAAATTTTTTTGAAGGCTTTTTTATTTCCTCAGAAAGGCAAGTTTTATAGTTTAAGGTCTTCACTGTGGTTTCTGCATATTTATTATGTTGTCATATATTTGCCTTAGATGCTTGCTATGACCTGCATCCTGAATGGCATTAACATCTGTAACACTGTTATAACATAAGGCTGACACTTGCAAGGAATTCCGGATTTTCTTAGTTCTGCTTTTCTGAAGACTGTTCTTGTCTATGCCACCCTGTGGTAGTTTTCTCACTTTGAGAAAACCAGAATTCTTTTGGCATATAAAGATTTTTTTTTTTTTTTTTTTTTTTTTTTTTGCATCCCGCTGGAGTATAAACAGCATTGTAATGCTCTTTAACAGTGTTTCTGGAATGTCGTGGACATATATGTGAATATACTAACGCTGTTGTGGGTTCTGGCAGTGACAGCACCACCTTTGTGGTGGTATCTTTAAAAGAAGCCTGATTCCCACTGGAAATACTTCTTGCACTCCTATAATCCCTTCACAACTATCAAATGCTGCAAAGTGATCTGCAAATGTCTGCAAATTCTGATCACTGGTCTCAAGACAGGCTGTAAACTGATGAAACTGTTGAAGTGGCAGCACCACCTCAGATGCCACTTCTTCAGCTTTCAGGAAACTGATCTCTGCCACCAAGAAAGATATTCCCCCCCCCCCCCTTGCAGAAGCTTCCCTGCAGCATCGGTAGTGTGGGCACTGTCAGAAGAGGTCGTATGCAGGGGGGTTGCAAGATTGGTACTTTTCAGCCTTTCAGACAACCTTTCTTGTTGCTAGGTAAAGTAGTGTCTACAACTACTCTACTGACAACAGATAATCTTGGATGAAATTGCAGTCCTCTCCAGAAAGGGTTTCAAACTGCTTTGTCATACTAGCTGCCATCTGGTTAGAGCTTTTGAAATGTAGGTTGTTTATATATCTGCATTAATTTTGGTGATAGCAGCAACTTACTGGTGTTCATGCACCGAGTTGCTCAAGCATTTTTCAGGTACTATAGTTGCACAACAGGGAACTGGGAAGATGCTTTATTCAGTTTTAACTTTACACTTTTCTATATGTTTCCTCAGTGAGAAGGATGATACTGTACCTAAACCATCCAGATGGCAAGTGCTTTGAGAATCTAGTGGCAGAGCAATCATTCAATTAGTTAATTATGTTGCTGGTCAGACTATAACTGGTTGTGTTCATTTCTGTGGCTCTCAGCCTTACAGGATACTATAGTTATCCTGGTTTTCCTCACACTTCTACTGTCTATCCTTTAAAACTTATCAAGTGTGCTTTTTGGGTAGTGTGTTTGACTGAAAAATTAGGAATGGCTTAAAAGGAAAGAGATTATTTCTTATCTCAATTTCCCTTTAAACCACAGTACAGCTACATAGCCAGATGATTTGAGTCTCCCTTGAAATAATAGTTGAATTCTATGTTGGTGTGGTGAATTGGCAATAAATGTAAATAGTGTTACAATGGAAGAGGATGGCAATACTGAATAGCACCACAAGATGTCATTCAAACAGTTTGTGGTATAGGATGAAACACAGTGCAACTCAGACTTCTTAATTTCCTGCTAGAGGAAGACCTCAAATCAACAGCAAAATAAACTCAAATTGCAGCATGTATTGGCTGCTGGTTTACCTTCCATGTTATACGGCTCTGAAATCAATTTACAGTTCCTCTTTAAGTGTTAAATTCAAACTTGTTTAGAGTTTACACAATAGCCTGAGCTAGAATAAGCCAATTTATTTTAAGGATTTTGCAGTGCCAGTATAATGGAAAAAAACTGGGTGTTTTTAATTTTTTTTTTCTTTTTTTAAATTGGGGTGGGGAGGGGCACGGGACCTTCCATAAGACTTCATTACTACTCAGGTGCCAAGACCAGAGGTTAAGCTGCTCTGTCAGTGTGGATTTTCTGCTTCAAACCTGGTAACATTCACAGTATTTCAAAGTTCACATTGGAACATTTTGCAGTGCTGCAAGGAAAAAAAAAATATCTTAGTATGCAGTGGTTAAAAGTATGTCATCCAGACTGAAGTCTCCTAAAGACTTTGAATGCAAGAACAATGCAGTTGATGTCATGTAACTGAAAGTATGCAGTGGATGGAGAACTTAAGAAATGAATTATTAAAACTCTGTTGAATGAGACTTCTGTAACTTTTGTTCCTGTTCTGTAACAGGTTGTTCCATAATATCAGAATTGGTGAAGCTTGCTTCCTCCCTTGTGGTGGATGTTTGTTGTTTTCTGTATCTTACCTTGCAGTAACACAATGCTGTCCTTGTATGTGAAGAGCCTCTGTCTCACCATGAGTTTTTGTTTAAAATCCCTTCCTCTTTCTTAGAGGTAATTAAAAGTGTTCCCAGGTTTTGGGGCATACAAATGGCATGGGGAATCGTAATTAAATTCTTATTTCATAAAACAGCAGGCTGATAAACTTCCAGGAGTAAAGATTTTGTAGCTAAAAGAATTATTGTTGCATTGCCAGCTGGGCTTCAGTTGCAGTTTTGATACTCATGAAACTTATGCTTTTTACAAAGAAAGCCGTATGATTAGTGGGTGACTTCTTGCAGTATCTGGGTACATTAGAACTGTAGCAAATGCTGAGAATTTATGGGTTTCATCTTCCAGTGTTGCTAAAAAGGAGATAACAATAAGTGTATATCTTATCAGGGTGGAGTAAGTGTTCTCTTAACAACAGTTATTCAGAATATGTAGGTGCAGTGGCAAATGATATGCCACAGAATATGGATTGGTATTTTAGTGCAATTAAATGTTTGTGATAGTTCCTGCAGGAAGACAAAGTAACTGAGAGAGAGGCCCAGATTTATCACTGACACAGCTGGTTTAAACCTCAGTGACATACAGTTACGCCTACCCTCTTTTGTCTTCTGTAAAAGTGGGTAATGTCGCTCAATGGACTCTGAAATCCTAGTCTTAATCTGAGCAAGATGCCAGTTTTAGTGACCAAGTATGTGCTGACAAGAGTACAGCATATTCAGAGGTGTTTGCTGTAATCAGTATGGAGAGTAACGGTCAGGGTCCTTTCTGGCATAAGACTCCAGATTGTTAAAATAGTTTGACAGTATGTTCTCTTGAGTGTCAAGCTCTATGTTTTTTGTTTGTTGGGGTTTTTTTGTTTGTTTTGGTTTGGTTTCTTTTCCTTTTATTTTGGGGCATTGGGGTGGAGTTTTTTTAAGTTTTGGTTTTTTTCTTTTTAATGGCAGGGGAGTAGAGGGAGCATGAAAGAGAATGAGAACTAGAAAAATCTAACTGTTGTTTTTATGTTTACTTTCTCTCAGTAATGTCCATAAGACTAATCCTAACCGGTAGGCATATCATAGGGCTCATCATATCTATACCCCTATCGTATCCAGAAGTTGTGCAAAGGCATATGAAGAAAGCAGTGCTTTGAGGTAGAAAGACAAAAGTAATATCTATCTTAAAGGCTCCAATCACAAAATATAAAAACATAGAAGAAAGTTAGAAATCGTCTTCTTCTGCTTAACATTTGACCAGTGATTTAAAGAGAATGTATTATTCTGGATGTGTTTTGTGATGTCCATCGTATTGTGTCATCACAGATCTGTCGTGTGTGATGCTTGCTATGGGAGAAAGTTGGGCAATGAATTTGCATTTCTAATTTACACTCACTTAGCTTTCAAATTCTTATATTGAGGAGTACAAGCCTGTGGTGGTAAAGATTACAAAGGCAGCTGAGTACTGAACCATTAATATATTAATAATTGGCTCATTGCCATTTTTGGTAGATGCTATGCAGATAATAAAGATTGTATTTCATAGCCTGTTCACATTGTGTATGGGTATAATATATAATATATCTAATTATAGTCCATACCAGTGCTTTCAACTGGCAACTTTTTAGGACAGTGGGGCCATATTATATAGAGGTTAAGACACTAGACTACAACTTAGGAAGTCTCATTGCATTCTTAGTTATGGCAGTGGGCAGACAGGTGGGAGTCTTTTTGTTTTTTCTTTTTCCCTCTCAGAAAGTCATTTCACCTCTTCTTACTGTTAGGGAAAACGGGCTCAGAGACAATATATTTACTCTTACAAAGGTTTTCTTGCACCTATTGTTGTTGGGACCTTTACTGTCCTGCTTAATATAGCTCCATGTTATTTGTAAACTGTCAGGTTAGGCATCTTTAAACCTGGTTTTGCTGCTGAAGTAGTAAAGGTTATATTTCAGTCATCTGTAATACGTACCTAACTCTGTAAGGCCAGAATTACTCTCAAAGTTTTAGCAGGGAGAGGCAAAGGTATTGATGCAGCTGGAGAGTTGCTTGCATTTTTCTGAGCTCTTGGCAGGTGGACATAAGTGAGAAAGAAATTGTTTGTCTAACATTGTGTACTGAAGAACTGTCACTTTAGAATAACTAATAAGTATAGAAACATGAACAGCTCTGTGAGGCTTGCATTTATGCTTTCTGTTTTGAGGGATTTTACTTAAGGATTGAAATTCCCTTAGATCTTCTTAATGCTCAGAAGATGAAAATATTTTTGTACTGTACAATAAGCTATAGTACGAAAGACTGAAGTGCATTTGCCTTTCCCATTGTTCATTGAGGCTGCTGATAAGAGTTGTTGTTGGAGGGAAATGACCTTTGAAATCTGCATAGGATATTTGTTTCTAGAAGTTAAAACACCAAGGGAGTGGGTATCCTGTTACTTAATAAGATTTTCTTTTTTCAAGTAGACCTCAGTCTCGGCAGGCAAGCTTGGTTGAGTGCAGTCATCCTTTTTTTTTTTTTTTTTTTAAATGCTGTGCTTAAAAGAATGGAACAAAATTCTACAATACTGGGTAAAATAATTGAGGTGTCTTGCACTATTAAATCTGCTCTTAAAGGGCAAAACTTCGAGGTTACACTGAAACCATGTCTAACTGTAGAAGAGAAAAGGCTTGCTGCTGCTGATCCATATGAATTTATGGAGCGATATTTTACTCTGTAAGTATCTAATGCTTGCTAATCCTGGATTATAATTTGTTAGAAAAGATTAAAAAAAATACAGCAGTCATGTAGCAATTAATTTCCAAATGGGTTCATCAAGAACTGGTGGGGTTTTTTTCTATTCCCCCCCCCCCCCCCCCCCCCCCGGTTTTCTCTTCAGAAAGCAAGGCTGGCTGTAAGCAGGTCTTTATGTCTTAATTTCTCTGGTTTGTATCTTCCCTGTTAACATTTCAATATGTTTTAATTTGAGATATATGACAGAATATTTACTATAAGCAGTTAGAAATATGTTTCATCATTAAATACTTCTTTCTTCTGTCTTATCGACTTAAACTCACCTTTTGCCTTTTTCCTTTGTATTTGTTACACTGGTAACTCATACTCATTCTGTGATTACTGTCTTGTTTTTGTCATTCCGAACTTCTGGAAGGTAGTCTTCAGCAAGTACTTGAATCTTGTGCTCTGTAACTTCCTCCATTTTTGCTACTTGATCCTCAAGTTCAAATTATTGTTTCCACATTCTTTACTTTCTCACTTGCAAATTTTTTTGACATATTCTTATTTTTGTGTGTTAACTTTTTTGTTAATTTTTTTATTAGGTAAATATATTCCCAGACTTGAATCTTAAGCAGTTGTTATTCATGCAATACTTCTTGATTCTTTAGTGAGATGCTATCTTTTTTGAAAAGTAGTTGCTGTCTTGGTTGTGCAGAGGAACCAAAGCATCCTCCTACCAATTATACGAGAAGTACGTGATCACAATTTAGTAATACTGTCCTGTGCTTTAGCTTTTACTATATCTCTATCTCAATTTGTGCGTGATTATGTGAAATAGCAATGGGAAGCTGGAAGCAGGAGTGTAGGACTAGAAGCAACTTTCTAAATGAAGTCGAGTCTTCTGCTATGTAACCTTGATAACTGTCATAGAGATTCTCTCACAAGCTAAGCTTATAAGGTAAGGATTAAGACTTAAACAGAAGGAATTAGAAGTCTCTGAAATTTCTGTATGCAACTAGAGCAAAGTCTCAGGCAGGGTCCTTGAAGCTGATCTAAAAGAACCGAGATTTACTTGGTATCCTATGAGGAATAGGTGGACAGGAATGATCAGGAAAATAAGCTGTCTCTGTGGCCAAGAACAATGGGAATAGAGCTGCCAAAAGTTAAATCAAGCTAGCCTTCCTAAAAAGTTAATTACAAACAGAACTATACAGAGAGATTAAAAGGTAAAAAAGGCAAATCATTAAAGGTATTTTAGGTACAACCCTAAACCAACAAGTATTTGATTTCTGATATCAGAAATAAGGATATAGAGCTGAGGGAAAACTGTGGAGTGGCTAAAAGGAGTGTGAGGATACAGAGATGAACACAGGCATGCTTGAAAGCGAAATCAGAAAACCGGAGAGCTTAATGCGGAGGGAGGTGTGCCTTTATCCCAGGGAGCTGGGAGGACGGCAGTAGGAAAAGGTCTGTGAAATAACAGCATTTGTTACTTTTAACAGATCTGTCAACTTAGGGTGGTGTTACAAGAAGAAGCCTTACTTCCTGGGAAGTGGCTGGACATCACCTGTTGATGGGAAGGAGAGAATAAATCTTTTGTTTTCCTTTGCTTTTGCTTTATAAAACTGCCTTTGTCTTGACCCATGAGGGTTTTTTTCTGTCTTATTTTCCTCCCCCAATCCTTCTGATGAGGGGAGTGATAGAGTGTCCAGCCAAGGTCAACCTACCACACTGGATTTCTATGTTGTCCTTTGCTATGTGAAAGGTCGTAGGGTTTGTAAACTTGGAGTTTTCCGAGTTCTTTGGAATGTTGCAGGTGTCTCTTCTTGAACCATTGTTTGCTTCGTATCTTTTAGTACTCAAGCAATCTAGGCGTTACAAAAGACTATTTCTTCAAAGAATCTTTTTTGTAAACTTTCAGAGTTTATAAATGCAGTTAGACTGTGATCTCCTTGCATTTAAAAAGCCAAGCAGGGTGCGGTTTCTTATTAGTGACAGCTAATGAGAAGCTGTATCTGTGAGAGAACATCCTTATTGACTTAATACTTTCATGTGAGAATTTTATTTCAGCTGTAAAAAGTGCTTGGATGCGATATGTATCTAATCATAGGGCTATCTTAATCTTATGTCATGTAGAATGGATGTACTACAGATCTGAGTCTTTTAATCCTGAGGACAGGGGATAGCAGTTTACAATCCAGAAAAGCAGATGAAAACAAGGTTATATGCTTGATTCTCACTGAAATTCAGACCATACTGAAGTCTGCTGTTGGGCTTTTCAGTGATTTATGTAAACTGATACTATATTTTAACACAAACACGTCAGCCTCTGTCTATTGCATCTAGCCCACACTGGGAGGAAAAGGGAGGAGCAAATGTGTTCTTGGTTCAAATTGAGCTCTTCTCTTGCCTCAAGACTTCAACCTTCCAGACAAGGTTCAGCTAACGGCAGATGAAAGTTGCTTGGGCTTGCATTATTGTTAGAATCTGATAAGATTCTTTTACTAAACACTTCATTGTACTAGGGCAGCATGTTAACAAATACAATTTAAAAGTGGGTAAGAAGGAGCAGCACTTCACCTTAAGTTGCTGAATTGATCAAGAATATAAAAATGATATTCTGTTTTGTGGGTTTGGTTTTTTTTTACTTTTTCTAATTGATGCTTTGTTGTGTTTCTACCATAGAAATGAAGACCTAAAACAAATGTTGGAAAGCAGTAAAGATTCTGCAAAGCTGGATGCTATGAAAAGGATTGTTGGGGTATGTGATTTTTTTAATTATCACTTTTATTTGTTAGGGTATTTGTTCTTTTATTACTGTTTTTATTTCTTGGATGGGAATACTGTTTTTGCTTTACAGATCCTGTACCACATCAGCGTTTGAATCTCTAAATTGTGTTAAAAGCTACTGTGAAGTTCTTAATTTGGAATTCTGTGTAGAAATTGCTGTATCAAAATATATTCAGTCATATACTTTTGGCACAGTTACATAAATATTTTAATATGCCTGTAAATAACTATTTTCTGTAGGGAGATGAGATCTTAAGTAGGAAATGGTTCCATCAGAGAAGCTTCAGTTGGTGTCTTAATTCAGCACAGAAATTTACAGGAGTAAAATGGCAAATTGCATTACTACTTTTTTAGATTATATAAGGATTTTTTTTTTTTTAATTGAGTCCATTGCCTATATATTTGTCTTAAGTATTTCAGGTGAACAGTGTGCCCATAGAAGTGATCAAATAATGTTTAACAACATTGTGTGTTTAAACCCTATAAACTAAACATCGTGAAGTTGATAAAGTCCCTTTATTTCTTTTTAAAAGTTTTAGAAGAATGTGCTATGGAAAGCTGTTCAGTGTCCACTTGACCTTTCTTTTTTGGGACTTCTGCATTTGCTTTCTCTCATTGCTCCTTCAGTCTCCTCTGGATGTGTTTTTTTTTGTTTGTTTTGCTTGGTTTTTATGTGGGATAATCCTATCGAAGCATGTACTGAGGTGAGTAGGTACAGGTTGTATCATGAGATTGTGTTCCTTCCTCTGACTCTAGAGGTAGCGATTTCTCCCTTCATTATCCTCTAGTAATGGAGATTTTACTCGAGCTGATTGTCTTCTGCTTTTGCCTTTGATCCTAGTCCTGCCAGAGACATCAATTACTTACTGTATCTGGGTAACCTATCAACTACTATTTCATAACATCATTTAGTTTTTTGTTTGGTGAAAGGTTTCTTGGTTCATCTTCTCCAGCGTGATGTGGGATTCCTCAGGGTTTGACCAGTGAGAGTCTGGCATTCAGAGGTGCTGTTGCAAGAAATAATGGCCTTTAAAAGTGCCATGGTTTCAGCCAATGGTAACTTCCATTCTTCTGCTTCCCTCAGAAAAGATCTTTCTTCTGGCTATTACTGTGGGCAGGAGGGTTGGGGGAAAGTTGCCTGTTGCTCCCTTGGTTTTCTTTTTCAAAAAGATGGCCAGATCTTTATCTGTAGTTGGAAACTGTTGCAACTGAATGTGTGTGTGTATATATATGGGGGAATTAGAAACTATTAAGTTGGGGCAGCTTTACTAGATTTTTTTTTTTTTCCCATTTTTCCCTACAAACAATGCTGTCATTGTAAATGAGTGCACAATGAGCAAATGCACTCATCATAAATATCTGCTGCTGCTACATATTCAAAGCAGTTCTTAACAACTGTTTCTTTAATTTCCTAGAAATGTATGATAGCCTGAAGCTGGAGATGTGTAGTTGGCACTGATAGCTGTGGTCCTTGATGGTCTTAGGCTGACACGATCAGGCTCAAGAGCTCTTCAGCAAGGGAAGGCAGAACTGAATCGAGCACATTCTTTCTTCTGCTCCCCCATTTCCTAATTCCAGATTTTTGTCCTTTTATAAGTTCCCAGTCCTTGGTTTCTGTCCCTGCTCTAAGCGCTGCGCAATGCTGGAAGAGTGCTACTTTCCCAGATGGCAGGAGGGACCTTCTGTTTCTTGGATATTTTTCCCTTGTTCAGCTGCTGCTTCTTTTCTTAAAGCAGAAACAGCCTTCTAGCTTGTAAGGTTGACCATTACTTGACCGCAAGAAAGCTGTTGAATTACTGGATCCTCTGTTTTCAGTCTCTTCCTTGTTTTCAAGGCATTTGCTGTTATCTTGTGCTTAAACTGTGTTTTGAAAACTCTGTTTTCAGTCTTTTCCTTGTTTTCAAGGCATTTGCTGTTATCTTGTGCTTAAACTGTGTTTTGTAACAGACACCTGGTACCAACCTCTGGTTCACATAGCAAACTGAAACAATGAGCTTTACAGGCCAGGACTGGGACCTTGCACAATTGGCATAAGGCCTTTGTCGTTGTTTAAGCCCAGCCGGCACCTTGAAGCTGCCTGCTCGCTCCTCCCTGCCCGCCTGCCCCTTGCCCTCCCTCCCCCCACCCCCTCCCGCCACGGTGGGATGATGATGGGAAAATACAAAGAAAAGCTCGTGGGTCGAGACAAGGATGGGGGGGATCACTCACCAGTTATGGTCATGGGGAAAAGACAGGCACAACTTGGGGGAAAAAACAAAATTAATATAATTTACTGCCAATCAAATCAAAACAAGGATAATGGGAGGTAAAACCAAATCTTAAAACACCTTCCCCCCACCCCTCCCTCCTTCCCGGCTCAACTCGACTCCCGGTTCTCTCTACCTCTTCCCCCCGGCAGCCCAGGGGTATGGGGAATGGGGGTTGCGGTCAGTTCATCACACGTTGTCTCTGCTGCTCCTTCCTTCTCAGGGGGAGGACTCCTCACTCTTCCCCTGCTCCAGTGTGGGGTCCTTCCCATGGGCTGCAGTTCTCCACGAACTTCTCTGGCACGGGTCCTTTCTGCGGGCTGCAGTCCTTCAGGCACAGACTGCTCCAGTGCAGGCTTTCCCACGGAGTCATGGCCATCTTTGGGGGCATCCACCTGCTCCGCCATGAGGTCCTCCCCGGGCTGCAGGTGGGCATCTGCTCCCCCACTCCCCTCCATGGGCTGGGGGGGGACACAGCCTGCCGTCTCACCATGGGCTGCAGGGGCATCCCCTCCTCCCCTGCTCCTCCTCCCCTTCCTTCCTCACTGACCTCAGTATCTGCAGAGGGGTTTCTCACATTCCATTCTCCTCCCCCGCTGCAGGTTCTTCTTAAATATGTTATCCCAGAGGTGCTACCACCCTCACTGATTGGGTCGGTCTTGGCCAGAGGCAGGTCCAAGTTGAAGCCGGGGAAGCTTCTAGCATCTTCTCAGAGGAACCACCCCTGCAGCCCTTGCCCCCCGGCTACCAAGACCCTGCCACACAAACCCAAAACAGCCTTGTAGCAGTGGTGATAATTTTATTGTTGGGCACAAAGATGCTTGTGTGTTACCAGTTGTGTGCTTACATTTAGAGAGTTCTCAGGGATGAGATGTGTTTCGCAGAGATGAAAGGCTTCCTCTAGCCTTATTATTAGAGGAAAAAGGAAATCCGTTGTCAGAGTATTGTTTCAAGTGTCTCACTGGAATGCTCATTTTCACTAATTTTAGGTAGGCGAAGAAGCTGTGCATGCCAACAGTTTTCTTAGTCTTCACCTTCTTGAAGCCTACTAGAATGTTCATTTGTCCATATAGGTGTGATGGAAAAGTACCAAGAGAATACTGCTTATGGCTCCTTTTGCTGCTTCTTCCTCCTTTAAGGTGGTTTGCAAACTCTCTCCTGGGGAGAAGGAGATTCATTACAAATAAAACCAAACCTGTCTTGCAGACAGTGACTTTTAATAACACAATGTCAAGCATAGTAGTCGTCCAGTTTTGATCTTTCCACTCCCCCTCTTACATGAAGGTGTCTAAGCCTACCTTCAGCTAAAACACTTACGTGTGACTTCTTCAATGATCAATGACATCTTTTTTTCAGTCAGTGTGTTATTTTTTTGTGTTTCTTCCTTATATGCATGCCATAAAATAATTGCAGTCTTTGGAAGATTACAAGCAGCACTGCTGGCTTAGAAATAAATTTGAAGTGTATAAAGAACCAAGTTTATTCTACTATATGCATGAAAACACAATAGCTGGTATTTCTTTTAAAACATACACTGATATTACAACCACCAAGATATTCTTGTTACCAGGTTTGGAAACCTGTCTAAATTTCTAATCTGGGAAGAAAAAAATCTCAGTGGAATTTTGCTCCTGAAGGTTTCAGAACATAAATTGAGGAAACAAATTCAAATGCCTGATTTCCCACAGAGAATTTCATCCATGTCTCTGTGTGTGTGTCATGAAAAAAAAAAAGTTTAGTACAGCCTGACATTGCATAGAACTTACTCTAGAGTGAAAGTTTCTGTCTGTGCAGGAACTCCAGGTATATAAGACAACACGATTGGAGAATGTCTAGGCACAGCAACAAAAATGACATGATAGACCTTAGTCTTGGCAAGAACCATTATGTTCTTTCAGGTTAATGATCCACGGGCTAAGGAGGATTTACACTAATCGTTATGACTTAATGAGTCAAAATACACTCTTTTAAAAGACCCTAAATACATATTTACATGGTACACTGGAGCTATTATGGTTGATCAGTTAAATAATGCAAGTAATGCCTAGAGTCATACTGTTATAGCTTGTCAGGCTATAGAATCATCCCTATTTTTGAATAATATAACTTCTGTTGCATCAAGATGATATGTTTGATAATATTTTATTGTATGATACTTCTCTGCAGTGCATCTTGCTGCTAAGTTCTACTTGACTCTGGTCATTCTGAATCTGGCATTTATTACAAAGACACACCCAGTCCTGAGAGCAGTGGTTTAATTTAGATTCTTAGTTGAAACCCCTTGAAACCATACAATGTACGTGCTTCTTAGTTTGTCACTTTCTGTGCTTTAATATAACTGCAAGAAATAGTTCAAGATGTTAAGTTGGTTAAATTGTAATGCCATGCTGGACAGCTGCTCTTAAACCCTTTTGAAAGGCTCACTCAGTTATAGCTTGAACTGTAACTACCTTCTTTCTTCTCCTGGTGTCTTTCTTCTAACCTTCTCCAACTATACAGTTTGTCAAGGTATTGCCTGGTTTTGTGTTTTCTTGCTTTTGTTGCATGAGATCCTAGTTCTTTATGCCCTTAATGTGTTTGATCAATGAAATACGCAAACAGACCTGTGAGTTAGGAATATGAAGTTTAATCAGCTGTATAATGTTGAGTAATGGTGGAAATGTGAGATGGCTGTGAACAGCAGTACCTGCAGTTGCGGAACTCATGTTCCTGTGTTGGATCCCTGCACATTTGCTTGTCTTAGTGAGCACTTGTTCCTTCTGATTGGCTTGATGTTTGGCTGACTGGATCCTGCCCTTCACCATAACTGGGGGTGCTCTGAGTCTGTATTTGGCACCACTGTAACAGTATAACACACTCATGAAATTCCAGGGTTTTCAGCTCGGACATGACATACAGGCAGACACTCTGCTGGAATTAGATCTAAGAAGTAAGAGTTGTGCAGCTGTACTGTATACCGAAGTATTTTATTCCTTCTAATATACTTGGTTTCTTATAAATAACTTCTTTCTGAAGCTGTTCATGCAAGGCTTGAAGCTAAACAGGGGTCTTGTTGTTTGTGCTCTTTATTGAGACAATTTTATTGTTTACCACATGCCCTAGTTTCAGATTTCTCCAAGATAAATGTTGAAAACATTCTTCCTTTTTAAAAAAAGAAAAAACCCACAGCGTGTTGACTGATCTTGCCTTTACCTTGTTTTTTGTTTTTGTTCTGTATAAGCACTTTAAGGCCTTTTGTGTTTAACATGCTATGGAAAACAACCTTGCTTTGTTTTTAAAGTGTGATGTTTTGGGGTTTTTTTATCTTGGTTTTGTTGTACAGCAAGATTGTTCCAGGGAAAAGGAACAGGACTTAAATTTGTGTAACTTCTTTTTTTGTTGGGTTTTTTTGTTTGTTTTGTTTTGGATAGCAGCTCCTGAAAGGTAATTATGTAAAGCTTTTCAGATTAGCAAGATGTTTGTTTTAAGTAATTTTTAAAGCATTAAAAATGATTTGCAGTCTAATGTGATAAAGTCCAGTTCATTGATTCCACCCCCTAAACTCATAACCAGCCAGCACTGTGGGGTTTCATTGTATGAATAGTATCCTGTAATGTCTAATAGTTAACAAAAAAATCAGAGTTTATCCTCGACTTCATAGAAATCAGGTTTCAAATACTGATCTGGAATAAATGCCTGTCTCTTTTTAAAAAAAAAAAAACCACAACAAAACACAAAAACAAACCAGACAAACAAAACCAACAAACCACTCTAACAAATTATATTCTTACATTACTAAGAATTGTCTATCTCTTTTTTTTTTTTTTTTCTTAGATGATTGCGAAGGGCAAAAATGCTTCTGAGCTGTTTCCTGCTGTTGTGAAGAATGTTGCCAGTAAAAATATTGAGGTATTCCTGTAGCTCATTAAGCATACTGTTATGGAAGATCTGTTCATGCAAATTTTATCTAATTGTATGTGACTTCAACATAAACCATAAAATCTCTAGTATTTTTTATTAGAATTTCTCAGGGTTTAATTTCCATGACAGCATTATGGTAATAGTTTAATGTGTAAATAAAGGAAACCTACTGGATGATTTGGAGGGAGCAATAATAACTGCTTACATTTAAAAAACTGATTGATTAGGGAAAGTTTGTGGAAGTGTGTGTTGGTAATTTTGAGAAGAGGTACTATAGTTTATTTGAGGTGTGGCACTGCTTGCAAAGTTTGAGGAGGGATTATGCTACATTGTATTTGAAAATGTCTATTGCAGATCAAGGCTGAGAGGTAAGGGTTGGGTAAAAAAGTTTTCACTGTTCTAATCATGTAGTATATTTATAAAAGGAGTGTGTCAGCATTAGGATTGCAGAGTGAGATCACTTTAACTTAGTTAAACAAGTCATGAATTCGTGGTTAGACAAAATGTGTAATGAAGTGTGTTTTAAAATAATTTTTTATTTCACAATACTTAGATGTTGATTCTTTTGAAGTTCAGTTTAACTTCAGTAGTTTAGTTCAGAGAATTTGTTTAATGCTTTATTAACGTGAATGCCTGTGATTCCAGAAGATTACAGAAAAGTAGCTTTCAAATCTCAGAATCTTTTGGAGAGATGTGACTGGGGCAGGGAATAGGTCCCATCTTGAGCAGAGAAGAAGTTTTTGCTAATATGCCGTGTAATCTGAAATCTTTGTTACTTTTATGTTTTGCAAGACGTGGAGACTTTAAAGCAAAGCCATACACGTATCTTGGGAATATGACCTTACTCATTTATTTTGTATGAAGAGTTATGAAAGGAGTATATGAAGGGGCAGACAAGAACAATTTAAACTTCCTATAGAAACAGCTGATGAAGGACCAGAGTCAGAATCATCTGCGATAGTAGTTAATTTCTTGAGACAAGTTGCTTGTCTAAATTTATTCAATTTGCACTAATTTGTGTGACTTTTTAATTAAAAAGATGATGTGTTTAATAATAGGTTTCAGGATTTCTGTAGATAAAAAAAATAGCAGAAATATAAGGTTTTTTTTCAGGCTGTTTACCATCTGTTTTATTTTAGCAGCATAAGTGTCTGTTCTTGCCCCAATATCAGGTGTTAGACACACAAAGTAGCTTGGTTCTGTATCTTTTTTTCCTTAATAAGAAAGCAAGAAAAAGAAAAAAAGTCCATCTTGGGACTAGTGAAAATTCAAATTTCTAGGAAGTTAAAAAGTGGAGATTGTGTTTAATGTGTTTAAATCCACAGGCTTACTATGTAGCTTGAGGAAATCTAAAGCAGCATCTGCATTAAAGTTGTCCAACCAGAGGTTTTATAAAGATGTTACTCTGATGCACACTACCAGTACTATGCACACACTGTCAGCTCCAGTGCAGAGGTGTCAGTTATAGTTGACTTGACAAATGAAATCTGGATGAAAATCACATCTGTAAGTTTGTAGTTCAAGACTGCATAGTGACCAACTAGTATCAGTTTGAGGAAAGCAGAGTGGGCATGCAGGGTTATTAGTTACTTCCTACTGCACAGGATCATAATTTTGGAAAAATGCAGGAAATGGTGGTTTGAAGCACTGGGTTTTAAGAAGAGAATTCAATTGAATGCATGCTCCAATTTTTCCCTCCTCTCCTAGAGATATGTACGTCAGCCTCTGTTATTAATGGGAACAAAAAGTTGCTTTTCCCTGGCTTATGGCACTGAAGATTATATTTCCTGCAGTAACAACTTTGGCAAACTCCTGTCTCTCTCTGCTGTGCTGCGATGTAGCAGTTCACAGATATGTCTGTTTTCTTCCTTGTTTTACATGGATGGAAAGTAATAGTCAAGTTTGAATCTAATTTTAGCTTTAAAGAAGCTATTCTTATTTAGCTACTATTTTAAAACTTTGTTTTTTCCATTCTTTGAAAGAATGCACATATTTGGCTGAGGCCAAATACTGAGCTCTGGTAAGTTAAGGAGACATAAGTGTGCAAAGATGACAATTCAGAGTCTTTCAGAACTTACTGTATTTAATTTTAGAAATTGTAACTATACTTTTAATAATAAGTGATAAAAGGAAATGGGGCAAGGAATCAGACTAGTTAAATATTCTCTTCCTCTTTAACTTGTGTTTGTAAGTTATGGGTACTGTAAGTCCAGTTTTGAACAGAGATACCTTACACTAAAGGGGAGTGCCTTGAACAGTATTATTTATCTTGAGTGCTTTTAACTGTTAGGGCTGGAACCACTAGCCCAACAGAGGCAAGACTGCCCCAGCTCCAGGCTTCCAGACCAACCAGTGATGAGGCTGGGAGTATATTGCTGGTAGGTGTGCACATGCACATGTATGTTTTGTGTATATACACGCAAAAGAAATACATATGTAGAGGCAGCCACATAAATTGACATGGGGTATTCACATGAACACAGACCAGCACCAGCAGCTTGGCCGTTCAAGATGAAGGTCTGCTAGCGGGAATGTACGTATACATACGTATGTACAGTGTGGATCCATCCAACAGCTGGGCTCAGACATGGTCTGCCCAGGGGCTGACCCCTGGATCCCAGTCACTCCTGTTGCTGGCACCCGGACTTATGAGCCCCTGTGGCTGCAGCGCTATTTCAGTTGCTGGTATAAACTGCTGTACGCATATGAACACATGTAAACCAGGACTCCCCTGGTCCCCCAGTAGCTACCCATCATGGTCTTACCCTTAGACACACAGGTGTGTGCACATGTGCATGCACACAACTGGACCTGTCCAGAACTCTCCTGGTCCTCTTCTAGCCAACCCCCTGTGGTTGTGCCCTTGAAGAGATGCACACAAACACATGGTTCTTGCCTCTAGACACCCACAGACCATCTGGTTTTGCTGGCAGCTGAATGGGGCTCCCCTGGTCTATGCCATAGCCAACTTCTGTGGTCTCACCCTTAGATGCTCACACCCTTAATCTGCCTCCTTCCCAGGCCGTTTCACCTACTTGCCAGCTAGTGTAGCTTGATCCACTGGTACAGCTGCACGTATTCCAGTCACTGGCACCACAGACACATGGGCTTGTGCTTGGTTTCATATACTCCAGTCTTTTCAGTCCATGGGCCCTCTGGCCTGTGTTCCCAGTGCAGGTGCTGGTGGCCAGACCTTCACTTGTTCCAGGTGCTGGCCACCATGGATGTAGGAGCCCCTATGACGTGAGGTCCCTTTCCAGTTGCTGGATTCGCACTTAAGTTCCCTCACTCTGATCTCTCTGGTCGCTGGTGCCCATGGACACATGGGTCCTCCAGCCTGCGGCCTGACCATAGTTGCTGGCACATACATGCACCTTAACACCGAATAGAGACTACCTCACCATGGAAAATAGTTAAAAATGGAATTTACTGAGAAAATACAACAGGCTGTGCTGATCAAGTGCAGGCCACGGACGGGGAGTTGTACAAACGAGCGAACTGTTTAGATGTGTCCAGACATTTTTATCTGCTTATCTCTATATTTTCCCCTACTTGTTCCTACCCAGATCACTTAGATTCCCTCTACTTTTCCTTCACTTTGATTCCTCCCCAAAACATCCCATGATGAGTCTCTTGTGCAATCCTAAAATACTGTTCATCTGCATCCCGTACCTGTACACAGAAAAGCCCCTCAGTCTGAAAGGTGCTCAGGTGTTGACCCTTGATGGGTTTAACACCTGGACATGGGAGCTGAGGCTCTCTTGAGGTGGTCCTAGGAGGGTCCTGGCAGGGTGTCCTATCCTCTGAGACCTAAATTTGTGTTCCTTCCTACTACTGTGTCTCTCTGCCCCTCTGGGCTGATGGTTCCTGTCGTGGGCTCAGGAGAAACTAGGGCAGGGTATTACTTGCAAACAACCCTCCACCCCACTTGTATCTCTGTGCTCCTTTGTGGGTATGCAGACAAGGTTTCGTCACATAACCTAACATTAATTAGCAAAAGCCTTTCACTGCTTCTATTTTATGGGCCTTTTCTTATATTTTAAAACAAATAAACAGTTATGTGAATTCACATGTGTTCCTCTGTGCTGTAGTTAAAGTTCCCTCATTGCTTGTTTTTCCACCATTTAGTGCTAACATACTTGTGAGGGAGGAGATTGTTAAACTGAAAAGAGATCAGGGCATTCAGTAAAGCCAGCTGACTAATTTCTGTATCAAGGTTAGTTAGATGGCAAGTTTAGGTCATAATGTAGCTATACTTAAAGCCATCTAGTTAGCACTTCTGGGTCTTGGAAACCTTTTATCATTGTCCAGTTTTTAGGGTGCTTTTGAAATGATGACAAATTACTGGGTTAAATCAGATTCTTAGTACATTGATCCCAATACTGTTTTCAGAAAGTGTTTTGTCAAATTTTTCCCTGTCCTTAAGAATTCTTACACAAATCTGTCCATACAAATTGCTACAATGCAGTAGCATAAAATACATCAGTTCATCTGAGTGACTCTGTCCCCGAGTGACTTTCCTGCCCAGAAATGGCTGCTGGTTTTTTTTTTTTAATCAGGGCTGAATGCTCTGATACAGGGAAATGGAGGTGAAAAAACAGTAGAACGCATTCATTTGTTTTAAGAGAAGCAAAGAGTGTCTTACTGTTTACAGAAGTGCCTTGTGATTTTTGTTTTTATAAGTACATGCTGACCTCAACTTGGGTACGTGCATCATGTCATGGATGGTAAGGATACAAAAAGTGACCTAATAAACAATTGGTGATATAGAACAAAAATAAGTCTTGGTCAATAATTCATGGAGTTTGATGTGCTTATATTGATAAACTAATTAAACAAATCTGCCTGTGTTCCTCAAGCCTAATGTGCCCCTGTTATGATTACTTTTACAGAGAGGAGCATTTTAACATTGAATGAATGTAAATGGTAAAAGAATAGTGTAGTCACGAAGCTTTAAGTGCTTCCATTTCTAGTCAAAGAGCAGTTTCAAGGAAAGAAGGCTTTCTTTGCACACCTGCAGTCATTCAGTGCATAGGCCTCTTGCGGTCAATGTTGATTGCTGCTCGTCTATAGCTCAACAGCAAATAATTTAGTATGGTGTAACCTTCTGTGTTTCAATATTATGCTTTTTGTCAGAATTGGAACAAAGATACATCTTCTGATAGTGACAGTAATTATAGCACAGCTGTAGTTGAGGGTATTTCAGAATTTTCCATTATAAACCCCAATAGTCAGTTTACAACTCAAATGTAAAAAATGTTTTTGCTGTTTTCTGGGCATACAGTGGCCATGAGGGGGTAAAGTAACTAAATTGAATACCCTCCTCCCCCCAAATCATACTGAGGTTGTCTTATTCTTTGAACATTGCATCCTTTGTAGCATGCTTATATTGGCTACATCTTTTGAATGCTTGTAGTCAGGCAAAGGTGGATCTAATACTCTTTGCTTTTGTCCAAGACATAGTCAGAAGTGTTCTTTTAATCAGATTTAAATAGTGTAAGTTACCACACTTCAGCTGGAAGCTGTATTCTCTTTCAAATGTGTTAAAGTAATTGATTTTGAGTTTCAGCGTAAAGTAAAATGGACTTGTTGAAATCCTTGGCTATTGGAGTTTAATCTATTTTCCATAGGAAAAAAACGTGACAGATGCTGAGATGGTCAGTTGTCACATGTCAACTTCTTAGACTATTCAAGTCGTTTATTTACTAGTTGATAATATAAAGCAGTATTTGTGTTATTAGCATTCATCTGACTATCATTAATTAGGTAATATTGCAGCACCTCAGGGAGTTTCTATTAAAAGAATTAGAGTAATTCATAAGACATTTGAGAAGCATGTGAGTACTCCAGTGTTATATTAACTCTTCCTTCAAAGAAGAAAATGTTGATGAAAATGTGCAATCTAGGACTTAGTTTTATAGAATTCTAAAACTTTCTGATAATGAGTTCATTGTGTTTTTCTTTTCAGATAAAAAAGCTTGTATATGTTTATCTGATGCGATACGCAGAGGAGCAGCAAGATCTAGCATTATTGTCCATCAGTACTTTCCAGCGTGCTTTAAAAGTGAGTGACTACTAAACAACATTTCATAGAGAATTCTGAGCTGGTATCACACAACTAAAATATCTGTGTAAATCTGCATCCAATAAAGTAGTTTCAAGTTATATCATTGACAAAGTTTTTTGTGCTACTTCAAACCTCGTCAAGGAGCTAAGCCTGCATGAAGTAAAATTACTTCACTAAAGTAAAGCAGCAGATCGGTGCTCTCAAATTCACATGCCCAGCATTTAATTTCTGGAATGCCTTTTCACTTTCCAAGGTAGCTTATGGATGTAGAAGGAAGACACTGTTATTACCCTGAACCACCTGTGTTCCTTTTACACATAGATCTTTGTATACAACAGAGAATTGGAATATGAGGAAGATAGTAGTACCTAAATTAAAATATTCAATGTGTTGCACATGCTACTTTTAATAAAAAAGCACTGAAGAAATAGGATTTTGTACTGTTTTATTTTAAATTCAGATCACAATGGGGAATGGGATTAGAGAACAAAGATTAGGATTGCCTTTGAAGTGTGATCATGGAGAAGAGAAAGATTAGTAAGTCTCTGTCCTTAAATTTGGCCAGTTTTTATAAGAGAAGGTTGGGTTTTTTCTTGTACGCTTCTTGTAAGGCTATTCCAGGTTCATAATTAATTTCTGTCATGTCACTGACCCAGACCTTGCATCTTGTTGGAAAATGTTGCGAACAGAGCAGCAGGTGTGCAAAGTAGCAGCATCCCACAACTGACTAGAGAGTGTTCTGCCCCTTTCTTTTCTAGCTTTTATCTCAACGTCATGTGTACTACCTTTACTATCTGTGACTGCCATGAAAAGCTAAAATTGGAATGACTTTGTATCTGATGTTTTTAATGAGCTATGTATACAGTGAACAGATTTCATGGCATAACTTTTTAAAAAGCTGTGGCTAGTGGGAACAAAAGGAGAGGGGATAACTCAAATGTTGTGGCTGTGAGTAGCTCAAAAAAGTGGTGGTGTGGCAAGGAACTAGACTCCAAGCTAGCTGAGATTTTCAGCAACTAAGGAAATTACTAAGCCTGCTGTGGAAGATAGGCAAATGTAATTAATTCTGTTCATTTTTTATAATGTTTTGTTTCTGGTTTTGTAATGAAGATTATAATTTGGCTTTATATGTGGAGATTTTTTCTCCCTCTTTAGGAAGAACTTTTTAATGTATTTTAAACTTGTCTGATTGGAGATATTCTGTTAAGAACAAGCAGTTTTTCCAAAAACTGTCAAAGTAAGTGCTTTCACTATCCAGATACTTATTACTCAGAAGCTGCTAAGATGTAGGAATTTTGAGAGTTTAGATGAACTGATTATTAAGTAATACCAGTCTGAAAACCCATGTTGCCAACTCTCAGTCCTTGAGAGAAATGTTCTTTGGGAATTGCCCTTCTGGTAGACAGTACACTGAATTAATGCTGCTGCAATTTCAGTTTGCTAGATTTTAGAGGATTTACTTGATTAAGCAATATTTTTCCCATGTGTCCTAAGCCCATGATTAATGGACAAGGTTTACATAACAGTTGCTCCAAATACAGATGTTTTGTGCTATTGTTGGATTTCCAGGCTAAACCTAGCATTATAAAAAGGGAGCAAGTACTGGGATGAAAGAAGGGAGGGTAGGAAATAGAAGAAAGTCTCAAAACATTTAGCTTAATATTTTGACACATTCTTAAGAAAATTCATTTTGTTACTGGCTTCCATTTATATCTTGCAGTAAAGCATAAAATGGATGTATTATCAAGAACTTGAGTAGGAGTGTCGTAAATGAGAACCACATTTTCATTTGACAGTTCTTACGTTTAAGTAATAAAACTGAGTTAGGTGTGTTTTTCAGAATATCTGAATTCCACTTGGATTTCAGAAAATGTTTCAGGTCATTAAATAAAATTTTAGTCTTTTTTATCCATCATTCCCATATTTTGCTTGGGAAAGTGAATTATGTTAATGTTTTCCTTTGCCAGATTTCCAGATTTTAATAATATTTCAATGTTTTCTTTCTTACTTTCTTTAACTTTTTTTGGTTGTTGAAGGTTTCTAGTGTTGAAGTTTAGCACATTTTCTTATTAGTGTGGCCTTAGCTTGCAAGCCTAACTGATAGTCAGATAAATTTACATGTTTTAATGTGTGGTCACTAATGAGTGTAAACACTGCAGAGAATTTAATGATGCATTTCTGCACTATCTTATTTTATTTCTCCCCTTCTCTCCCATTCTTTAGGATCCTAATCAGTTAATCCGCGCAAGTGCTTTAAGAGTTTTATCCAGTATCCGTGTCCCAATTATTGTTCCTATTATGATGCTTGCTATTAAGGAAGCATCTTCTGATTTATCCCCTTATGTGAGGAAGAACGCAGCCCATGCAATCCAAAAACTGTACAGGTAAGTGATGCTGACAAATACTGAAAAGCAATTTTGAGATAGCTGTGGGCTACATTTATTAAGACTACTGTGGGATTGGCATGTCTCTCATATAAGATCTATTTCTTAAAAAGTATAAAGTGTGTACACATTCTGTCACTCAACTGATTTGATTGGAATGCAGGCAAGTCTCTTGCTAGAATAACAGGATAACTATGAAGAGGTACAAAAAGAAACCGATATGCTATCTTTTGTTTTTAATATACCGGTTATTGTCATCTGTGTAGCAACTGTTTCGATGGGTATTCTCAGAAACAAAGATTTCTGTGTTTAGTGTCTGTGTCTTTCATCCTGAAGGCTGTAGTTTGCAGTACAGGTGACAAATGAATACTAACTCATAGAAATTTTATCTATGCAAATCCAAATCTTCTTCTTTCCTCTTCAGAAATTCTTGTTGTGGAAGAGTTCTTACAAAGAGGTGGGTACTAGTTTACACAGGTGGGGGCAAGAGAACCTGTAGCTTTCCAAAATAACGGCAGACATTTATTCTACTACTTATCTTTTATTTCGCCTATGCAAAAAGAGGAGGGTGAGAGTGTTAGGGGTTCCGAATCAGGTAGCCTGAGGCTGCTGCAGTTCCATGCCCCCTCAGACCAACCAGTAGCGAGGCTGAGCGTGTGTTCCTAATGGGCACATACACACATATACAACATACATGCATGCAGCCAGCTATACCAATCGGCACAGACGGAAAACAGCACTCATGCAGGCAAAACTGGCACCAACAGCCTTATCCTGTTGCACGCTCTGGCTGATCAGGATGCAGGCCCATTAGTGGACCTGTATATGTACAATATGGATCCACCAGTGATGGTCCTGGATGCTTAGTCTTTCCAGTAACTGGCCTTACATCCCCAGTCTCCCCAGTCACTTGCACTTTCACATAAAAGCGCACAATGCTTGCAACCCCACTGCACTTGCTGTTACAGACCCCCTGGGTCAGACACACACATGCCCACACCCTTTCACTCAGACGATATGAATCCCACAGTAGCTGGATTTAGACACTCAGACTATGCAGTAACTGACCCTTATATCCCCTTGTCTCCAGTTGTCTCCTACTGAGTAGAGAGGAAGAGGGAAGAGGAACAGAGAGACTGAGACACACAAATGGGTATCTCAGTCAACCTCCAGGCCTTACAGTCTCTCCAATAGTTCGCCTGGATGCCCTGGTCCCTCTGGTAGCCAAAATCTCCAGTTGTTTCACTCGGAGACACGCACACATGTCCAGCCCAGACCTATGGCCCCACTTCAATATCTGGCTTCACAAGGCACCTAGTCTGGCTTGATAGTCTCCAGCAATCACACACTGACATACATACTTACTCCGATTGCTGGTGCTGCAGTTATCCAGGTCCCTATAACCCGTGGCCTGACTCCAGTTGCTGGAGTTTAGATCTCCATATTGCACATGCACACAGAATAGAGACTGCCTCACCCAGGGAAATAGTTAGAAACAGAGTTTAATGAGAAGACAGAACAGACTGTGGTTATTAGGTACAGAGCATGGCCAGACAAGCATACTGAGCAGCAAAGCATTTACATCCAACTGGCTCCTTTAATGCACCTATCCCTCTATTTTCCTACGCTTGTTTCTCCTGAAATCATCTAGAACCCTCCCTTTCCCTGCCTCCAATTTCTCCCATAAACATCCCATAGTAAGTCTTGTACAATCCCAAAATGCTCTTTCTGGCTTTGCATAGTAAGTCTCATAGCCCTGTAGCTAGTAACACCCCTAAGTCTGAAAGGTGCTTTGGAGAGCCTCTCTGTCATGATAGGTTCATTTTAGGACCATAATGCTGATGGCTTTTCCATGGCAGCTTTTGGAAGAACCTGAGCTGGGGCTCCTTCCTTCTGGTGATTTTTTTTTTTTTTTTTTTTAAATGAGCTGAGTGCTTTCATGTGATGGCCCTGGGAGTAGCTGGGTCAAGATGGTATTGGAGTTTCCCCCATCTCTGTAATCCTCTGCAGAGAAGCCTTTTATCATGTAACCTAACAAGAGGGAATGGATTTTAGTCCTTTTCTGCTATTTGAATAGTTTCTTTTTTGTTAGCATCTGGTTCCAGCACAGAAGAGTCTTTTTGGCCTGAATTATACTCCATACACAGAATATGCTTTGATTTCCTGAATAGTATCAAAACTATTTGGAGGAGTTTGGCCGTAATGGTCTATTAGTGCCAGCAGGCTAGTCCACGAAATTTTACCTTAAATTGATGCTTCCATTTCTTCTCTTCAGGACAGGCAAATTTTATTTTACTAGTCCAGATTAAAGAGTTTATTGGTGATTGCTGAAAAACTGGAAGATGGTGAAATCTAATTTGATTACTATAAGACCTTTTATCCATCTTTCATCCAATCTCCAGATATGATTGCATCTTCAGATATAACTTGTGTTTTTTCTTATCTCTGGTTCAGATGGTATCCTATGCTTATATGATGTCAGTGGCAAGATTTTGAAATCATCCTTGCAAGTACCACAAAAAGGTGGGGTTTATGGTAAAAAAATTGAGCAGCATAATCTGGAGAAACTGGCCTCACTCCCTTCTAGTTTCCATGAATTCCTGACTGGTAGTAAAATGGATGCCTAGCTCACATAGCAAAGGAAAACTAATGAAATTGACATTCTATAAAGGTTACCTTAATGGTTTAGAGGGCCTGTACATCTTTCACAAGTTTTCACTTCATGCAAACATCCTAGACATCGTAATGCAAGTTTTCAAACTGCTGTAGCTGCAAATTCCACCTTACCTGGACCAGAATAAGCTCATGGTTACTTGTGAATGGAGTTGTAACTAACAGTTGTGTCTTTGGTAGTAGAATTTGGGAACTGCTTATAGAAAGCATGAGAACTTTTATCATCACATTTTCAAAATCTACTTGTACAAATGCCGTATTTGATAGCACTGGTTTACTGCAGGACCAAGGGAGAGAGAGTGTAGTTTTCTGGATCACTTGAAGAAGCAGCAGTACTGGGAACTGGTGAATAGGCTATCAAATTAACCTGTCCACAGGCAGGCCCAGTTGGCTTGCCTGCAAATAAGAGTCTTTAATGGGCAGTCTCAGCAGACTTTTCAACAAGGATCACAACTGGTAGCCCCACAATTCAGCGATATAGATCACATACTGGTAGCAAGGCTGTCTTTTGGCCTATTTGTAATGAGCAAGTAATTTCAGAAGACTTGCTGTGAAGTTGGTCAAAATCAGAATTCTGAAGGGGATAGATTTTTGATGTGAAGTTCAGTCAACAGTTTATATACTCTCCCACATCTAATTTCTCCAACTCCTGCAAGCATTTGAGTAAGAAGGAGTAACAGTTTATTCTAATAGTGCCTGTACGCTCCATTTAATTTTGGTTTCTGTGACTTCTCTACCTGTTTGGTAGTCCTGTATTCAGTTAGTGCTCCAGTCGGACATCTGGATGTAGGTTCAATACTCCAGTCTTCCTTGCATTTAGTGTCATGGTGTTTGGATGGATGTCTGACCTAGAAGAGCTTGTTCATTAGTGGTTCAATCAGTCCTAACAGCAAGAAGCTTACATATCAAACAGGAAAGATTTCAGGCATAGTGTGAACAGCAACATTTGTGCCCAATGCAATCAACGTTGCTACGTACATTGAAGTAATTTTATCATTGAAAATGTCAGATCTCTTGGTTATTTCACTTAGAGTGCATGTCAAAACTTTTAGTATCTTCTGTCTATCAATAGAAAACTTTACCGCGTACTTGCACTTACTTTCAGTGATTTGGAAAAGGACTTTTAAAAAGTCCCATCAAACAGGACTTTTTAAAAGTCCCATTTAATAGTCCACATCAAATAAAAATCTATTATTAATAGATTCCATACTACTACTAGTAGATACCACAATGGGAGCAGATCACTCTGAGCTCTTTAGCCTGTTCTTTTATTTTCTCTCCAAGAATGCCGCGTTCCTCATCTGAAACATCAGTAAAGAGGAGAGGGAGGAACGTGAATTCAGTTATCAGAGCCCTTACTGAAGATTTTCTGGATCACATAACAAAATTGATATTTTTCAAAGTTTCTTAGTAACAAGGACTCACTTCTTTCTCTCTTTAAATTTTATATCAACTTTCAAAATTTGAAATAAGGCCTATTAGAAAGACTTTTGGCTTTTCCTCTGAGGGTTTTGGTCCTTGGCAGAAGATCCAGTAAACCTTTTTTGAGAAGAATAGAAGTTGGAACAAAAGGTGATCGTAAAAGTACTTATGGAATGATATGCTGTTGCTTTGTTTATGCTAATGGTGGCTTCTAACAAAGTTTTGTTATCCATTTAGCATGTTCTAGTATTGCTAGGTATTAGAGCCTTAGCTAAGTAGTATGCAGCTAGTTATTCACTTTGTGAATCTGTAGCTGGAAAGGATATACTCTGTGCATTAGGGCAGTTCATCACTCAGCATTGTAAAATAATGACCAAATACTTCCTTACTTATCTGCAATAGTATCCACATTGAAATGACTTTTCAAAGGCATAGAACTACACATCTCTATGGCACTTTGTAGCTACTTTTTGTATTTTCTTCTGCCTTGGCTTTGAATTCTTCCATGCTCTATACATCCATGATGAAGAAGTAGGTGGAATGAAAAGTTGGTCCTTACCTACCTAAGAAGCAAGGTTGACAATAATTGATGTTCCTGGCAAATTTTTCTCTGCTCTTTGAATATGAAAAGGATGTACAAAGATTGTTATTTGCAACTTTTGTTTTTACTCTGTTTCTACTATTTATGTAGGACTTTAAGCAGTCTATTTTTCATTAGCTTGCACATGAGCTTTGTATAGGTACACTTGAATACAATGTCCAAATTTTTGAATTCCAATACTTCTGACTAAAATTAGTGAAGTTAACTAAATGTCTTCTTGAGGCATTATATTGATAATTAGATAATAAAGGTATTGTTCTGCTTTGTCCTGATGTTCATTCACTGCTGAATTCATTCATACTGAATTTTGTTCTGCAAAAGGAGTAAGATCCTTGTGGCTTAACATCTGAAGCTCAGTCAAGTTCTCCCTAATTGGTTTGCGTGCCTAATGTTTCTTAAATCCTAAAATTTTTATGAGTTTAAGTATTAAGATTCTTATAGAACACACATAAGTGGTATAACATAAAGATAATCTTTATAATCTAATTTTATACTCCTTCAATTCAGTTCTGTATTCCATGATTAACTTTATTTTTAGTCAAGTTCTTTTACAATCAGTTCTTTGGAATACTTGATTTTTCTGGAAGTGGTTTCTTCAATGCTCTTGGTTCCCAGCTTGTGTCTAAAGGTCAACAAACCTAACCTCTTTTAATTTCAGATATGTCTGACCAAATGAGTAAAAAATTTTTATTTTTCCTTCTAGTCTTGATCCAGAGCAAAAGGAAATGTTAATTGAAGTGATAGAAAAGCTTTTGAAGGATAAAAGTACGGTAAGAAATAGTATGCTATTACACATGCATATATTTTTAAAGAGTTTACTCCTAGGCTGTCATTCAGCAGTACATAATACACTTTCCTAACCCTTGCTGATGTGGTTTTATGAGTTTTTAGATACTTTTATCGTCGTGTATTTATGCATTATACTATGACTGTAATAGTGACCATCTCCTCTAATAAGACTGGTAATTTTACTTGCATCATGGGTATTCTTAATCTGTTTTTGTTAGCATGTTTTTTATGTATGCTTCTTTAAACTTAGTTTTGAAAATGAAAGTTGTACACTGATTCATATCATTATATAAGTGTCTGTGTATAAACACTTTTTCATTGGGAAATTAGCTAGGTCATTTCAATTTGTTTGTGATACTGTAAGAATAAATTACTTCTGTATGATGCACAGTATGCCTGTTGATGTAAGTCTGCCTTGTAGTGTGTACAACTGTTAAACAATGATGCTTGCTGTGCTCTTGTTTGTTCTTGCAAATATCCCCACTTCCAATCTGGTAAGTAAACCCGATGTCCTGGGACAATTGCTGTAAATTTAACATTTCTGTTTGCAATGGTTTAACCCCAGCCAGCAACTAAGCACCACGCAGCCGCTCACTCGCTTCCCCCTCACCCAGTGGGTCGGAGGAGAAAATCGGGAAAAGAAGTAAAACTCGTGGGTTGAGATAAAAACAGTTTAATAGAACAGAAAAGAAGAAACTAATAAATAATAATAATGACAACAGCATAATGAAAGGATTGGAATGTACAAATGATGCGCAGTGCAATTGCTCACCACCAGCTGATCAACACCCAGCTAGTCCCCCGAGGGGCGATTCCCCGCCCCCACTCCCCAGTTCCTATACTAGATGGGACGTCCCATGGTATGGAATACCCCGTTGGCCAGTTTGGGTCAGGTGCCCTGGCTGTGTCCTGTGCCAATTTCTTGTGCCTCTCCAGCTTTCTCGCTGGCTGGGCATGAGAAGCTGAAAAATCCTTGACATTAGTCTAAACACTACTGAGCAACAACTGAAAACATCAGTGTTATCAACATTCTTCGTATGCTGAACTCAAAACATAGCACCTTACCAGCTACTAGGAAGACAGTTAACTCTATCCTGGCTGAAACCAGGACACTGTTATATTTTGGCTGCCTTATATAGGTACAGGTTTTCTGTATGAACTCCTGGATGTCTCACAATGGTCATACACTTTATTTTTCTTCCTGTACCCTACAAATAAATTTCCCAAGTCTAAGCCGGAAAGGTAATTGAGCAAGGAGTCAAAGATAGACTTCAAAGGTAAAACAGAGTTGTAAATTAACACATTTTCTTGTTCAGATTACTAACTTAGTGAATGTAATCCTTTTTGAGTAAATGAAAGTAGTAGGAGGTACCAAATAGTGTGTTGCTTCATCTGCTATTTGCCAAGCGGTTTTGTAACACACAGGAATGTATCATTGGTTGTTCTAGCACAGTCCAGGTGTTCAGGACATAAATGGTGCTGTTCTCTAAAAGACATCTTGCAGCTTCCACTGAAGGGTTACTGAAGGAGAATGTCAGAACTTAATGGCTCAGCAGACAGTAAATCAGTTAGTTAGTTCTCCTGACTGCCTCTGTGCTTGACCTGTACTCATTTGTCAGAGGCCTTTGTGCTTCTGTGGAGTTGCCCCCCGAGTGGTTCTTTGTATTTTCTTTTCATGGTTCATGCTCTTGGTGTGCATGTAGTCTGTGAATGTGAGATTAGATTCTTTATACCTGTGGAGGCATAAAGGGCTGAGAAGCCATCTTTGTTTCTTTTTATTGCTTACGGCAGGAAAATAAAATCCTTGAGTTTTCACTCTGTTTGCTAGTCCTTATTGCGTATGGTAAATGGCAAGTTACCCAACAACTAGTCATTTACACATTTACTTTCACTAAATGTTAGAGGAAAAAAGTATAGAGTAGGTTTGGGTCTTCTTTTTCCCAGCACACTGATCCTGACACTTGGAGTTACTTATAAGGGGATTAATGCTCATTGCTTAGTATGTGCCATGATTCTGGTGCCCCTGTGGTACTGAATAATGGACACTGTATTTATGAAGCAATAGTCAAAGTTATGCTATTTTGTCAGCACATTCAAGAAACTAAGAATGATGGCGTAGAATTGGGTTTTCTGGACCTCTTTGGAGACATAATATGGTTAACTGCTGCAACTTTTTCCTCCCTCTGTTTCATCTTGGTCTTTTCCATAGCAAGACCTAATTCCACCCTGGGCTGAGACATCTCAGCTTCAGAAGTTTTACTTTTTCAGAAAGTGATATGAAGAATTATTATTCCAAAAAGGGACCATACAAATCTCTCTTCAGGACTCTCTGAATCAAAACCAAGTATTAACATGTGCTTTTTCATCCCAGACTCCACAGCTTGTGATATAGAGTGGATTGGTTTATCCTCATCATAGAATTGTTGTAGAATAGTTTGGCTTGGAAGGGATCTTAAAGATCGTCTAGTTCCAGCCCTCCTGCCATGGGCAGGAACACCTTCCACTAGACCAGGTTTCTCAAAGCCCCATCTAACCTGGCCTTGAACGCTTCCAGGGATGGGGACATCCACAGCCTCTCTGGGCAACCTGTTCCAGTGTCTCACCACCCTCATAGTAAAGAATTTCTTCCTTATATGTAATCTAAATCTACCCTCTTTCAGTTTAAAGTCTTGTCCTATCACTAAGTGCCCTTGTAAAAAGTCCCTCTTTGGCTTTCTTGTAGGCCCCCTTTAGGTACTGGAAGGCTACTATAAGGTCTCCTCGGAGCCTTCTCTTCTCCAGGCTGAACAACCCCAACTCTCTCAGCCTGTCTTCATAGGAGAGGTGCTCCAGCCCTCAGATCGTCTTCGTGGCCCTCTTTTGAACTCGCTCCAACAAGTCCATGTCCTTCTTATGTTGGGGGCCCCAGAGCTGAACACAGTACTCTGTGTGGGGTCTCACGAGGGCAGAGTAGAGGGGAAGAATCACCTCCCTCAACCTCCTGGTCATGCTGCTTTTGATGCAGCCCAGGATGCTCTTGGCTTTCTGGGCTGTGACAGTGCATTGCTGGCTCACGCTCAGTCTTTCATGCACTAATACCCCGAAGTCCTCCTCAGGGCTGCTCTCAATCCACTCATTGCCTGGCCTGTATTTGTGCTTGGGATTGCTCCAACCCATGTGCAGCACCTTGCACTTGGCCTTGTTGAACTTCATGAGGTTTGCATGGGCCCACCTCTCAAGCCTGTCAAGGTCCCTCTGGATGGTATCCCTTCCCTCCAGTCTGTCAACCACAGCACACAGCTTGGTGTTGTTGGCAAACTTGCTGAGGGTGCCCTCAATCCCACTGTCCATGTCGCTGACAAAGATGTTAAACAGCGCTGGTCCCAATACCAACCCCTGAGGAAGGCCACTTGTCACTACTCTCCACTTGGACATCAAGCCTTTGACCGCAGCTCTTTGAGTGCAACCATCCAGCCAATTCCTTATCCACTGAGTGGTCCATTGGTCAAATCCGTGTCTCCAATTTAGAGACAAGTATGTTGTGTGGGACAGTGTCAAACACTTTGCACAAGTCCAGGTAGGTGACGTCCGTCATCTGTAAACATAAAGACAAAAGACATGACATAAAACATAACGAGATGGCAAAAGACATCATGACATAAAGACAAAAGCTTTTAGAAAGTATTTTGCAGTCTTTGTGAAGAAAGTTAAGTCAGGTTTGTTGCCACAGAGTTCTAGAAATGGGTCTGAGCTGTAAAACAACAGCATTTTGTCATAGCCTTATGACATACATGTGTTTCATTAATGCTAGTTCTCAGGTTTTTGCAGCTTCTGTTGCCTGTTTGACAGTCAGATGGCCTGAAATTTGTAGGGTGGTAGTGTGGAAATCGGACCACAAGTGTTTACTTGACACTAATCATTACTTGTCATCTCCTGACAGTTTTAATCTGATGGCACTAGATTAGTTTGTTGGGAAGGTGTTGCTGTTTTCATTAAATAGTGTCTTTATCAGAGTGGGAGAATCTTAGTGACTTTGGAAATTGTTGAACATCAGTGGTTCTCCACCTTGTTTTCCCTTGATGGAAACGTCAGGTTACTTTTGGCATTTCTGTGTACTTAAGGGCTGATAATCCTCAGACAAGCTATAATGCATTGTATATATATAATTACTGGATGTGGGAAAATCCACCATGTGGTATTTTTGTTTGGGTTTTTTTGTTCTTGATCCATTTGTTTTAGACATGTTTGGAGGGAGAGTGTAATTATTAACATTAATGATGTATGTAACAGTTGAATGTTGGTCAAGTGATGTTTGAGACTTTGCTTTAATAAAAAGAAAATTTTTACTCATAATTTGTTTATTTTCTGTAACCATTTGACTTCAAGCAGGGTTTTTGAAACTTGCTGAAATAACGTCTGCATTAAAATGAGATAGAATAGCTACTAAACATAGATGCCTCTAAATTTATGTGAACCAGACTTTTTTTTTCAGAGAGAACATGCTATTGTGGATTATTAATGCAGTTTATGTTGCATAGAAAAGGCACAATGTATTTAAATTAGTCAGAGTCATTTTACATTTGAAATAGCAAGAAACTGTCTGGATGGGAGTTTTACTACAGTAAAATTAAGCCATTTTATCAGACTGTACAAAATGTGTTCATTTTTTAGGTCTCAATCAGTAGTAAATTTTAATATAAGCTGAGGTAAGCAAAACTTAAAATAAGATGAGATCTAACCTTAACCCAGTACTTCATTAAAATTTCTGGTGAGGTAAATGAAAGATCACTCTACTCCTTAAGTGACTTAACACGAAGATTCAATTAAAAGCCAAGCTCTCAGTTAATCTAAGCTGCAAAATTATCAAGTGCAAACCATCGTTAACATACGCTCAAGGGTAGCTAACTGGGAATTAGAGTGAATCAACAACGCTGTGATTTTGTGCAAGGGTATTTAGTTTTTAAAAAGATAAGATGTTTACAAGTAACTTTATTATAGAGACTTAAGAAACTCCTAGTAATGTTTTTACCCTTGCTTCACAGAAAAAAGTACCTGAGACTTTGATAAGCAGGTATAAAAACATGAATGCTTGCTCCTTTTATTTTTCTACTAATTCTAGATAATTGAGCAGCTGACATGATTTTATGTAGAAAGGAAGATAAGAGCATGTGTGTATTTTATGCTAAAATGATTTTCTCAGAAAGTAATATAGCTAGTCACGTAGTCATGTGTGAAGGTGTAATTGGATATTTTAGAGGAAACTAGTTCCCTTTTTCTTTTTGGTTGATTCTGTATCACTTCATTCTAATTCTATTTTTTCCATTCACTTAACAAGCCTGATGATCTAGCTTTGGGGTATAGGGTTTAAGGCAGGATTTGCTGCTTAAGTTGCTTTTGGCATACTGTGAAGGACTGTAGAACTGCATTTTGTTTGTAGCTTGTGTATTTTACAACTCTGATTGTGTAAGCAACAATAAAAATCAAGTTCATTAATGATACCTGAGTTACAGCAGTTAAAAAAAAAAAAAAAAAATCCATGTTGATACTGTTGTCCAAACCTGTAAAGCGAAAAGAACTTGTGACTTGCATTCTTCAGCCCAACTAAAGTATCCCAAAGTGTATCTAAAGCTGCATCTAAAAACAAAGGGCAGAATGTAGACCTGTAGCTGGGATGTAATTGTATGGATGCTGGGCATATTAAAAATGCCCGAATTTATTGCAGGTTTCTGTCTCTAACTTTGATCTGATTTAATTTTGTTTGGGCAGATACCTCTGTTTATAAGGAAGGTTTATGATGTTTGTGTGGAAATATAAATGCATGTGCTGCATGATAAAAAATTTTTTCAGCCCCCTGCAGAGAACAGGGTTGGTATGTGGCTACATATATTTTGTGCTGTATCATAGCTGATGCTATTATAGGTCCTCTTCTGGGACCAGGTATTATACAGAGTGCAGCACTGCTTTTGAGAGCTTCTAAGACAGAAGAATGTTAGAGGGAAATTTCAAAACATGTTGGCCAGACTTGCAGATGCTGATTTGATTCGCAAGTATGTACTCCTGATGTTGTGTCCCCAGAAACCTCTATTGTGAAGCAATATGGGAAGAGCTAGAGGCAAGTTTTGGGTGAAGAGCGACAGTAAATTGGCTTATTGCATGGAATCTGTTTATTGCTAATTAAGATTTACACTCTTTTCTAAAGGCTAAATTTTCCTTTAGTCTCTGCTTAAATAATATTTTTTCCTTTAATATTTTAATCACATTAAACTACTTCTGATATTTAAATAAATTTATTATTCAGTTCTGGTGTGATAATTTACTCCTAAGTGTAACAGATGCAACTTAATATGAATTCTCTTTTGAGAGTGAAAAGACTACACAAACGCATCAGTCTTAGCATTTCTTTTGCAGACTGCATGGTTACTAGATGAAGCGCAGATTCTTGCGAAGTGAAACCCCTTAGATTAAAAAATGGTCCTAGGAATTGGTGATGGCTTTGCAATGAAGACACTGATCTTTTAAACTAAAGCAGTCTATTTGGGGTTAATGGGGAAAGAAAGCTGGGCTCTCTACTTTTCAACAGTAGGCTTCTGTTAATAAGTTAATATTTTAGTTTAGACCCCAAATGTGTGGATAAGACAATGTTTTCTTAACTTATTGATTTAATGTTGGTAAAAGCTTCACTTTTGTGGAGAAAAAAATCACTGAGTTTGTGCAGATGTTTTATTGTGATAGATCTATTATCCAGCTATTAGAAGATAAATGACTGATCTTTTCCAGTTTCCTTGCATCCAGAAAATTGAAATAAGAAGGGGAATATCATTTGGGCTGTATGATTAGGGCAGGTGGGGTGGCCATTAATTTAAGAGAGAGGAATCTTGGCAGCATAGGCCAACTTGCAATATATTATCAATCAAACCTCGATGTACTTCTTGTGATGACCCAGCACTCTCAGGTTTTCGCAGTGTTAATTAGAATTCATGACAAAATAGATGCAAGGAAACGTTTTGTACCCTTCATAATTTTATAGAAAATTTATTGTTATTAGAGGAACCATTTGCTTAGTGTGATTTTTTTCATTACCAGCTTGTCAACTAGCATAGATAATCTGGAGAAAATATGAACTCCATAGATTGGGTGTCACTTTTGTTGATGGTTCATATAGTTTACCTTGGAGCACAGCTAATGGCTGAAGTTCATAGCAACAGCACAGAAAAACGTGGCAACCAGTGGAAGACAAATGAACCATGTTTATTGCTTTAATATAAAAAATACATAAATGGAAAGCAGCATTTGAATTTGATGAGCTCATTGCTAGTTTTGTTGGAGTGATTTATATTTTCTCCTTATACAAAAAGCTACTATTGACACAGTGCGATGGAAATTAACTGACTGTTTTTTGGAAACCGATATTTTTTGGTTTTATATTCTGATTGGATCATTTTGTTTTAATTCTAAATATTTTTATGGAATGTTGAGCATTTAATAAACAAAGATTATTAGCTGTTCCGCTGATGTTTAGATGTATAGTAGGATCATACTATAGGGGAAACAGTGTCAACTAGAAAATAATCTCTTACTAAGAAAGCATTAGGAAATTTTCTCAGATAAATCCTTTTGTTACTAATGCATTTTCAGTCTGTCTTACATTCTCACTTTTTTTTTTTCCCCTTTCAAATGAAAAGCCTAATTTTGAAAAATGCAGTAATGGGGAGACGGGCATGATCTTAGAGAGTGTCACGATGTATGGCAATTCCTGTATTAACTTGTAAATCTAGGGACTCTGCACAGGAATAAAATGCTTGTTCATCCAGTGGACCTCTTGAATTTCATAGTGTATGTTCAAATTTTTATTAATATCTTTTAAGCATTCACAAGTGACAGCCTTCCTATTGTAAACTTGAGTGACTGATGTGAATTGAAAAAAGTATTTAGAATTCCTGTATTTCAGTATCACTATTTCTTTGTATCAAATTGTTGCATTTTAGTCTCAGTAACTGAACTGTTAAAAAGCCAGTGCTGTTCATAGGATGTGTGCTTAGTTTTAAAAGATCTAAACTAGTGTTACATGTATTATTTTATGTCAGCTTTCAAACTATATCATATCCAAATGGAAAAGAAATACAGCAAAATGTGTGTGCAGTACTAGTAGCAGTAAAAGGCAAGCGTCTCCACTCCAGAACTAGTCGGACACCAGCATCTGTGTTGTCCTTCACCTGTGAACCTAAAAGGGTATTTTTAAACATTAGGCTGCTACTATTCTTACAGTCATAAATCGATCTGTGTGTCAGTCTGTGTCTCTCCCCCTCCTTTTTTCCTCTTGTATCTCAAACCTGTCAAGAGACCCTATACTGTCTTGTAGTGTGGAGGAGTAGAATATCCATAATGAAGTCTATGGGACAGTGACCTAAAAAAAGTCTCTGTGGTGTAAAAGTGTCATCCCTTTCTTCTAAAACTTCAGGTCCCTCACACTGTCCTCTGCAAATTGGCCTTAACTGCAGTTCAGAGTTTTGCATCCTGACAAAATTGCTTTGCTGCGAGTGAGTTCTAACATACAATTCTTCCCACCCTTCCTCACTTCCATCTCAGCTTATCTGGCCTAATTGATTACCTACTCAGGACTGATAGTGATTTGCCTGGAGCTAACCGCTGTCTTCTGCTGAGCTTTGAATCCGCGCCTAAGCATCAACTCGCAGCAGTTTTTAATTACAGAATAGCTTACTCCAGCACGTTATTAAGATGAAAGTTTAGTACAACAACATTAAAAAAGAACTATTGTTTTTGGAATACAGCAAAATATAGCAAATTATTTTAGATGTAAAGTGTGTTTTATTTAGCTCTATCAAATAATCAAATTTTGCTCCCTGGAATGAGTTGTATACTTTCTGGGACCAGCAGGTACCTGTATGTGGACGGGGCTGGAGACAATAAATGCAACTTCACGTTTATTCTTATTGGTAATTCATAAAATCCCCACAGAGCCTGAAACTTGTTTAGCATAATAGCAAGACTATATTCTGAGCTGTTTTCTTTCAATTGTAATGTTGGGCGCATACTAATAAACCAAATGTCAGCCAAATACAGGGAGAAAAATGTAACATATGAATATCATTGTATTTAATATTTCTCAAAAAGTACCATTTCAATAAACTGCACTTCTATTTAATTGCTTACTTTAAGTCATTGGGGAAATTTTAGAGGTTGAAATGCAGATCCCCAGGGCTCAGATAGAATATGACGTTAATTTGCTGCCAGAAGGCTATACTGCATGCATGCTAACTGCATACATATCAGCTGCTTCATATAAAGTCTCATCATTTTAGTTATTTGACTTCACATGTACTCTGACACAAAACAAATCTTAATTAAAGCAATTACAAGAGAAAGAACAGTAATTCCAGGCACACAATGATGTGTCCTTACAAGTCATAGTCAGCTTTTGAGGTTTTCCCACATTTAAAGTAACCTGCTGCCAGAATTTTAACGAACCCCAATATATGTTTAATTTCTTTTATTTTTAAAAGAAAATACCCTGTCAGAAAGTTTCAATAAGCCTTGAGGTGTTAGAATGTTGAGAATCTATTTAATTTTCTTATGAAAACAAACATATTTTTATAATCATAGTCAGTATGAGGATCTTTCTGTATGTATAAAGATTTATTTCTTGTGGAGGCAAAACAATTGTGTGAGGACATAGCAGGGCATAAATGATCCATTCCTGTAATTTTGGAACCAATAGGAAAGTGCTGAACAACATGCAGGAATTCTGCTTGTGTTCTTTGAGGAAAAGTGCTAGTATTACTCTGTATTGTATTGCTGATTTTTATGCCTTTTTTTTGCAAAGTGTATTCATGAAACTCCAAATATAAAATTTCATATGACAGTTAATTTGGCCATATTGAGATAGAAGTTTGGATCCCAGTAGTGCTGGGAAGCTTACCCCAGCTCCTCTTTAGTTTGATCACGCCAGTGTTGATAAGAGAATCCCAACAGACCTTGTCAGGCATATTGCTGTATTATACTTCTTGTTGTTTCCTGTTATTTCTGAGTTAATTGCAAGTCGTCTGATAATTTATTTGGAAACTGTAACTGTAAGAAAAAAAATTTATGCTTACATTGCACTGTGTCTTCAGGGCTGGGAGCTAAGATTTATGTGTGTAATAGAAACAGCAAATGTTTTCTCTGTTCTAATAAACTTACTCCAACTCTATTTTAAATAAGATACCATTTCTGTGGGCTTAGGGGTTTTTTGTTGTTGTTTCTTTTCAATGAATAGAAACAATTTGAAATTGCTGAGAATTGCTACTATTAATTCCGATTCTTACTTGTGTATGAACTGTAGAAGGAACACTGACCTTCTTTATATTTTGTTTTCTAGCTGGTAGCTGGGAGCGTTGTGATGGCATTTGAGGAAGTGTGTCCAGATAGAATAGATCTGATTCACAAGAACTACCGAAAGCTCTGTAACTTGTTGGTTGACGTGGAAGAGTGGGGTCAAGTTGTTATAATCCACATGTTAACTCGATACGCACGTACACAGTTTGTAAGCCCATGGAAGGTAAGTTTGTGACTTTTAAAATTACTATTGTGTGCTTGCATTCTGAATTATTTCCATTGTTGGATATACTTAGTCTTTTAAGATGCATTTTTATGCAGAGTTTAATAAAAACAGAAATCAAATGTATAACTCTTAGCTCTCTAAGGCTTCACTAACACAAGGCATCCACCCTTCTCCAGAGCATGAGAATTCTTCTTCCAGGCTATAACCTTCTGATTTACCCCAGACACATTCTATGGGCAGCAGAGAGAGTCCTTTTTCTGTGGTTCTTTGAGTGACATGGCTCTTTGCTCTATGAGATTTTATGTAAGTTAGAGCTAGAAAGGTTTGCCATTCTGTCCTGAAACTAGGTAGAATCTACTTTCTCTGTGGATATGAATACCTAGTATCACAGCATGGTGAACATTACGTTACTTGTCTAGGCTTTGTTAATGTGCTGAGGGACTGTATGGAGGCTTAAATATATGTTTTTGAAATATGCAATGTAAAAAATGTTGTGGTATTTTAATTTATATTATGTAAATATGAGTATACTCTTACTTAAAATTTATAAAAAGGGATATTCAAAATACAAATCCTATCACTCCTACCAACAAAAAAGTAGATAGCGCAAGAAATTGATGCTATTAATATTGGTTTCAATAGGGATTTAACTCTGAATAACAATTTAAATTAAAAGAATACTTCTGGAAAGAACTGTGTAATATTGCTCCACAGCTCTGGTTGTTTGCGTTTATTACAGGCTTGGGGGGCGTTTTACCATTTAATTTGAAACTAATTCATGTTTAAAGATGTACATATTCCTTGATATATATAGTTTTACAGCAGTAGTTGGAGATGGACTTTGTACAGTTGCTTAAAAAGATGTTTGGGGTATCTACTTGCAATGAATATAAGGTGATCCCAGAACCTTAGAGAAAGTTTCGTTTTATTTTATTTATTTGTTTATTTATTTATTTAATTTATCTATTTTTTTTTAGACTGAAGTAGTTCTGCTATAGCTCAGCTAATGTGTCTTAACACTTCTGTTTGGGCATTGCTATTTCAGTGCAGATTATTGTGGTTTGTAATCAGTGTATTAACAATTTTTTAAAGGTTTCTTTTTTTCAGCATTGGATACAGAATGACACCAGCTCTCACTGAGTTCTTTCAAACTCTGTCTTTTAATGCCCTTTGCCTGGGAATTAGGCAGAAAGGCAGTGGTGTTCTGTGTTAATGTATGTATAATTTACTATGTGAAAATAATTATAAGGAGATGTATTTGCACAAACAGTTAATTTCAGCCTGATTTAGTTTACAGTTATATTCACTTTTTCTTAAACAAGCAGGTGTTATAATGATTAGAAAACTAGAAACATAGCACAGATGTCTGAAGTAGAAGCATATTTTTGCACTACCATTTGGGTTCTGAAACACCCTTTTTCATTTCAGATGAAAATTAAATTGTTTGTAAGAACACATCTTTCCAGAAAATTGGAAAATTTAAAAATTGAAAATAAGGAAAGTATTTTTAGATAACGAGACACTTAAGCACATTAGGAAAACATATTACTTGAGGCAGAGTGTTATTACGTGTTGCTTATTGAAAGAAGGTGACTTGCGTTCTTCTCCCTGACCTCTAGAAAGAGTCAAATTGATAATTTGCTTTGCCTAAAGCTACAGTTTTAGAATTGATTTAAGCCAGTTTTAGCCTGTGATTGGACAAAGGAGGAGTAGAAGAGGATGACCTCATGTCTTGGACTGAGAGGTTGAAGGTCTTTATGGAATTAGGTTTCTTTAAGACTCTAAGGCACTTTTTTCACTGAAACTGGACGGGTCACAGTTGCTGCTGTGGTCTCTGCTCTAGGAATGTGAAAGGTTTGTGTAGCAATACTGCCTGCGTCAACCTAAATTTGGTCATCAGTGGCATAGTATTAATAACACTTTGTTTCCACTTTCATGAGCTTCAGTGCAAAATTTAGTTTGTCTACCTACTCAGCAATTAAATTAGCAGAATTTTTTTCTGGGGCTAGTTGAAATGCATGCCTTTGTCAATAGGTTCTTAAATGAACTCATCATACAACAGGGCATCTTGTGCAGTAGAAGAGATTTTTAATTTAGTTTATTTGCATCATTATGGATCAGTATTTAGGCTGTTTATATGTAAATGTATGATTTGAGGAACAATTAAGTGTTGACAAAGTAGATTGCAGTCATATCAATTGCAGTGCATTTTCCATAATTTTTCTAACTGACATCTTTGATGATAAATAGTGGATGCCAAGTCAAAGCCGATTATACAGTGCACTAGGAATTCATGGCGCTGTCAGGGAGAAGACCGATTGACTTTAAATTTACATATTAATGAGAAGATTTGTTAAGAGGCTGCTTGACTATAGAAAATAACAGCATATTTATAGGGCACGACACTTTATAAATAAAGCTGATGCAGGAAAATGGAAATTAAACCTATCAGATTAATAAATTCAAGGCTGCTAAAATGCATATTTGCATTTTTATTCACAAAAATTTACCTTACTTTTTGAGAAACATATGCTGCTTTTTTTCAGGTTGAGCTAATTCCCAGCAAATAATGGTGTAATGTTTTCAACTGATTTCTTGTGCATTTAGAAACCTGAAGAAAAATTTGGAATACTTACCCGTTATGGAGAAAAACCCTTCTTTGAGCAATATGCTTAAAATTGTTGCAAAACTTTGGTTGAATTACCCATTAACCAAGAATACTTAGTTTTATATTCCTGTTTTTAACTTCTCTGGAGAGTAGAATTTTTAATTCTGATCATGAACGCTGTGAGGAAGAATGTCCTTGGTTTATCCTGTTTGTCTTGAAATACTTAGAAGGTGTTTTTGAAGTAGTTACATGTGAATAGCAGTTTTGGAGTAACCTTTTTTCCATATGAACTGTATTCAGCTTTAACGTGTATTAACTGGAATGAAAACCAGACACTCATATTCTGGAGTGAAAATGCCTGCTCGGTTCTAACTGGGAAGAACAGTTTCAAGTTTTCTGGGAAGTAACATACTTGATGGTAGATAACACTGTAATGCATCCCACCTTAAATGTTTTGCCCAACGCTTGTCACAGGAGTTGTCGGGACTGCCAAGTTGATTTGCGAACAGCTCCTGAACCATTACAGCTTGCAGCCTAATACATGAAGATGTTTCAAATAAAGTTGCTGTTGGTTTCCATGAATGCATTAAGTTGCAGTCTAGCAGTTCTAACTAATTTTCAAGCTGTTAGCCATCCCAGTTTCTGCAAGGTGATGAAGATCACAGGAGGCAGTGACTGCTTCAACTCTCCTGGAATATAGATCCACCACCAAATATGTGTGCCATCTGGGAGGGTGTTGTCTGAAAACAGCTGACTTGGTCAGAATTTTCAGTGGTCATTGTAGAGAGCAAAATGGAGCTGGGAGCTGTAGTCTTGCAAAAAAACAGTGACTCTCAGGGCTGCTCAGCTTTGTTTCAGACCATTGCAGGTTACAGAAATAAATATTCCTGGTGTTCAATTAAGATTGGAAAAAAATGGTGAATTCAGATTGATCATGGGCTTCAGTCATAACAAAGTTATTTATAAACAAGTACTTATGAGAAGCATGTCTCAAGCTTACACTTTTAGGATTAATTATTGAAGTATTGCTCAATTTAAAGTGCTCAGAATTTGACGTAACTGATGGGGGGAAAATTATCTAAAAGAATAAGGACTTTTAGGAGAAAAATCGCAAGTCTTTGGGTGTATATACCTAAAACCGTGAATCATGGAAAGTAGCCTCCCTCTTGAGGAATTACAGGAAGAAACACATTGAAAATATTTATTTTGATTGCTAGGTCTGACAAAATATTGAAGTCCCTTCTGACCTCAACTGTTCTGTGATCTCTAGTCTTTTAAATGCTTTAAAATGTTTCCTGCTCTTGTAGGGTTTTCTTAGTATCTTACAGTTATGAATTCTTAGTATATTCCATAAAGGTCATGGTTATGTGTGGTGGAATCCAGTTTCTAATGGCTATTTAAGATGGGTCAGCAGTGTCTAGTACTGCTCTAAATATTTTTTTTTTGTTCCCCTTGTTGGGCTGTACATTGAGTGAACTGTAATTGTAAATTATAAAGCTTCAAGCACAGCATACAGGGAATACTGTCTATCCTTAACTTTTGTAGAACTTGTTAACTCTGTAATGAGTATTCAGAATCAGTTCTGCTGGTTTATTGCAGGAAAGCATAATAAAACTTGCAAATCCTATACTGAGAGGCTGAGAACAGAAGAAGGGAAAGGTGTATTGAGGTTGATAGCCTCCTGTTAACTAGGTGAATTACCTAGATAAAGTGATAAAAATGAAACAAGCTAAAGTACTTTAAAACTATTCTGTATGTAAATCATTCATTTAATAATGAATCAACCTGAATACACCTTTCCCTTCTGGTCTCAGCCTCTCAGCAGAGGATTTACAAGTTTTATTACGCTCTCCTGCAATAAGATGAGTAAGGGGACATAGACAGTCGAACAGATTTAAGAAATATTGAGAATAGCATTCAATCTTTTAGGATAAAATTAATCAAGTTATGTTATGTATTAGTACATTGCAGACCTTATTGAAGTTTCATTGTAGATATTTGTGCTGTGTGGTTCTACCAGATGATAGTTTTGTGAATTTTTTTAATTTTTTTTTTATTTTTTTCCCCTGCCCTCGAAGATTATGAGGCCAGAGAATTTTCTTCCCCAGAGATCAAAAGCAGTCATCTCATTTCCAGCTTCCATTAAGCTGTCCTCTTCAGATGCAAGTGTGAAACCATATAGATCAGTAGATTTGCTTCAGCCTGATTTGGCTGATAAGATCAAAAGATTAAATTTAGGAAAACTACTGTACAGTGAAGTTATGTGTTATAGTACTTATTTCTTCCATTCTTAGTATACCTGTCAGAATCCTCAGTCTGAATTGGAGGATTCTGAATTCAGTTACCGTATCCCTGTCAAGAGTGCAATACTCTCTGACCGCGTTCTTTTAGTTATACACGAGGAGGGGTTATTGTTTAATATCAAATTCATTTATTTGAAGATATTTGAAGCATTTAGGGCATAAAATGGACTGGCTAGCTATTTTACTGTAATACCAGTTTTATTTTTCCCTACCAGGTGTACTACTTAATAAGATGAGTTTAACTTAGAGCATAGATTTATAACAAAAAATGGCCTCAAGTTGATTGTGGAAATTTGATTACTTGAAATGAAACAAAACTTTCTGGTCATTAAGGATGTATAATAGTCTCTTCTGTCACTGAAAAAGAGCATTACTGTCTTTCTACTTTCCCTCCATCTTCTCCCTCCCTTCCCTTGTGTTAGGGGTAGTGTTTCTAAGGCAATCTGGATAAGGGAATTGATCCAGCAGAAGAATAACTGAAAGGACAGGGGGGGGTTAAATTTCAGCCGCATGAATTTCCTGATTTGGTTTGCTTTGTAACTGCCAGGCACTTACTGCTGACAAAAGAGAAGCATAGTCTGTAGAAAAAAATGCCATTTATTTTTGCAGCAAAGCGTATTCCTGTGGTTTCCGTTAGTCCTGTGACAGACTTGCAGTGGAATAGCAGCAGTGGCTAGAACTGTGTAGGCAAGTTCTCTAGGACATCTGTATCAACTCAAATTATAAAAGCAACCCCTGCTTTTCCCATAAATTTGACAAGTAAAGTTTCTGTGTATTCCATCCAATGCTGTAGTCTTACCTTCTTGACTCAGGATGAGGGTTTTTTTGTTACTTACACATAGGATAAGAGGCATTTTAGCCATCTGTTGCAAATAAGTAGTTAAAATTGTTTTTACCTCTGTGTAGATCATTGACTTAGAGATGAAAATTAATTGGAGGAAAGCAATGAAATATTTTTATAGAAATCTAAATATCAACTGTCTAACTGCTAATCATTTTTAATTTAAATATCAGATGTACCAGACACCAATCAGCCCATGAGCCACCAAAGTTTCTAGCTTTAATTTTGGCCATTCAATGATACTTAATCATAGAAAATCGTGTGAACAATATGAAATGACTGCTGTCTTAGAATACTTTAGGGCCTTCCTGGATGCCAAAATATTCATAAATTCTGTTCTGGGCATCTATCTGTGGGATGTTATTCTCTGTCTAGTAACTTGTATGGCCTTTTCACAAAGGATAATTAGAAGAGTTGCAAAATAAGCTTCCTTAGCTCCTTCTTTGCAAAAGTAAAACTTTGTTTAATTTTTCTTCTGTATGAGGAAGACCTATGCGAGGTCTGAGCCTGTACACTTCTTCTGTTTGTAATATCAGGTAGAATTCTTGATTGGTTATGGCATGTCTCTAAAGGACCATGGGGAAGAGTAAATATAAAAAATTTCAAATTATCTTGGATCGTCCATCTCTTTGACAGTGTGTCCATAAGTTTGTTCCAGTTTATGGTTGGAAAAATGCCAGACATGAAGGCTGGGGGTAACTTAGGCCTGAATGGTAGCAATATGTGCTTTTCCATCATGGCTTTTGCCATCATAATAAATATACCACCAGTTGTTGGTGTGAGAATATCACTGAAGCGAATCAAAAGATGTTTTAAGATGCTTTCAGCTCCTTTGCCTACTTATGCATTAGGATGAAGGAAAAAAAAATCTGGTAATATACAGGATTTAATGTCTGTTGAGGATGTTTAGATCAGTAGGGCAGACTTTCCGGTGAGGATAGCAGACTTTCAGACTGCCCGTCTAAGTACCGGTACAGTTAGCATTCTTCTAAGATTTCAGGTCATTTTGTGTCTTGAAAATTTGAGGCTCCTAACTAACATCTAGAGCTAGGGCTGTAGTCCAAATATAGTTTAAATGTTGGATAAACATTTTAGTAACTGTGAACAATCCTAAAGCTACATAAACAAAAATTTAAAATAAAGGTATGAGTGTGTTTGCATATGTGGGAAATGGGAAGGTCCCTTTGTTCTCTTTCACTTTACTTTTAAAATCATCTACATGTTTTCCGAGAGAAAAGAGTTGTGTTGTTTTAAGGAGTAAGTATACATTATTTGGTGTAACTAGAGGGTACATTAGGAACACTATAAAAGGAGGGGTTCTGTGAACTCTTACAGTTCTGTACAGGCTGAAGATCTATGAGATCCCTGTTTTTCCATACGTTGTTTATAATTCATGACAGGTGGTGGCTACTACTTCTAGAGCATGTAGTACCCCACTCTTGGTTGCAGCCCCAAAGTAACTAACAATTACCTGTTTTTCTTCATGGTTCACTTATTGTGCAAAGCTATGGAAGAATACTTTTGCTCAGCAGTTGGTTCATAAGTGCTTGTTACCTTGATGGGATGGTTTATACTGCCTCTTCAGATACTTAAACTGAGATTAAACCTTAACAATCATAAAAAGCCTAAAACCTGCTCAAGCATTTAACCAAATTTCTGAGTACAAGTTCCAAATTCCAGTTTAATTTTTGGATGTTAGGGGAAAAAAAATGGGGAACTTGTAGCCAGAAGGAGATGGTATCTTTTCCCTTTAATTTATCCCTTCACCTTTGCTCCTTCTCCATTTTATTTTTGCAGGGTTTATTTTATCCCTTCTTCTTCTTGCTTGTATTTTCTGTTCTTCTTCCTCTCTTCTTATGCTCTAAACTTTTTTTTGTTCTTTGCTTTGCAAATCTGTCTGTCTTTGCACTTTCCTTATTGTACCTTTTCCACACACTACTGAAATTGAGGGTGTTTTTGTGGTAAGAGAAAGCTATTTTATGCCTTACTTCCATTTTGAGGAGAATAGAACTGTTTTGAATAAATTACAGTGATCTAAAAATCATAATTGATTGTTTTAATTCTGGCTGCAAGTATCATGAGACTTTGTTACAACAATAATTGGGAATTTGGGGTTGTTGCAGAAAGATGTTAATTACTGCAGTATATTTAACTCTTAGCCCCTATCTTTTAGACAGCAGTCCTAGAGTTAGTTGCTGCTTCTTACAGAAATGAGAATGAGCTTTTGAACACTTCTTGAGTCTTCACATTAGTTTGGTATGAAGTTACTTAGCACAGATGTTCCTGTAATTGTGATATATTGGGAAAAATTTGATGTTCAGTGGTCCTCAAACCCATACCTCCACCTGTGTGATGCTCTTGTCTCAGAGCTGTAGTATAAAACTTTTATGAGTACATGCTTTCTGAAGAATGTTTTGGGTTTTTTTCTTTTTTTTTTTTGAGTTTTTCTTGAAGTCTTTTAATTCAGTACATTTTTTAGTTTGTATTCAAAACTATGTTATTGGTTAAGCGAGTTTTTAAAAGCCAATGTAAGGCTGGATTAAAGAGTTTTGGGAGAGTCTTTCATGTAACAAATACATTTATATACTCATACTATCTGGGAAAATTGTTGGGTTTTTTTAAAGAATGAAATCAACATGTACATCTGCACTGGTTTTATAGAGGATATTGTATAAATGAGAGTATGCAGGGATATAGTCTTAGAATAGGTATATGAGAGGAAAAGATGTAGTAAACTACAAATGAAGCTTGATTTATTTATCGTTTATCATGTAAATTTTATATATGCTGGAAGTTAAGCCAAGAACAATGTTGTGACTGAAAATACCTTAATCATAATTTCGCTTGCCAGTCTTATTGTCAAGCTTGAGTAGGTGTCTTAGTACCTTTGTGTAGTTCAGGTATCAAGCTTGCTATATTTACAAATTGGAAGCTTTTTATATAGAAGGCTTTTTTGAATTGTGTATAAAATCTCCCCAAACTAGCAGAATTTTATTGTGGGTTCCTTACCCACATTAAAATTTAGCTTTTCTACAGAAATGGGAAAACGCTTTGGTGAGTATGAAACATGCTCCAAAGGCTATTGATACCATAGGGTAAGCTGACTTGGAACACAAATCATTTTACAGAATATGTATGTCTCAAATTTGCCCTAGGATAGCTGTTTACAGGGATGTTACGTTATAGTCAGTAAACGGCTAAGAGTACCAAGAAGATACTGGAAGATTTTGTGCAATGGCTTTCTCTTTTGTTGGAACTGAACTGAGACTAAAGCTAGTGTTTTAAAGCCAAAGAATAAACTCTTGATAGTCTCATCTAATTTGAATCCCGTTTCTTGCAGCCTTGAACTATTGTCACATGCTGATGCAAGTCCTTTCTTACTGGTAATGCATAATTGTCATGAGATCACCTGAGTTTGGATGATACTAAACTCCAAGTGACTTAAGTCATGGAACTGTGCAACTGATCTTTAGATCATGAGACCATTGCCACAGTTGTGAGCCCTTATGAAATATAACTCAAGAAGTTGTACTCCTCCCTTCCCTCAACTGTTGAACCTCTTTGAAACAACCTGGTGATAAAAGGAAATTCAAAGCCTTTTTAGCAAAGGGATTAATTGAGCTCAGAAACACTTCAGAACTCCTGTGTCCCTGTGAGATGAAATCTGGGGGAAAAAAAATATTCCTGAGTGTGATACCTCTTGTGTGAAAATGGCCTGGGTTTGGTCAATACCCTGAAAACAGGAAAGAGCGTCTATTTGAACACAGTGAAGGCAGAAGAGAAGGGTGTTTTCTTCTTTGGAAACTTACCCCATTCTTTTCGTGCATTTTTAGATCATGGATTCTCAACCTGCCTGTTTCTTGTGTCTCTTGGCTTTTTGTATTAATAGATGGTTGAGACTGTATTGGCCATTGAATTACAGAAGGTCTGGTAAGAAATTTCAAGGGCGCTCACAATGTAAACCCTCTTTCAGGTTGTATCATTTTTGGCAGATGTTTCCATTTGAAAAATAGATTGGTTTTCAACATCATGTGACTGTTAGCCCAATATAAAAGTAGTAGAGTGAGGGTTAGAATCGGAGAATATAATTCACGGTGTGACCCAAATATTTCTTCAGTTTGTCACAACTACAATTTGCATTAATACTCACTTCAATTTCTATTAGCTGAAAGCATGTTTATCTCTTTAGATAAACAAACTTTAAAAACCCAGGAATATAATTGGGTGCAGGGAACCATGAAATCTCATTTGACCAGAACATGGTAGCTTTTATCTAAAAATTAAAACTAAAGTACCAATTTCCATTGTAATTTATTGTAATTATATATCTTTTATATAAGTGTATTAATATATTACATTTTCAGTATAATTCCAGCAGACTCATTTGAATAGGGTTGTAATCTGAAAAATGACCCTCAGAAGAGGGCACTGTAGGAATCCAAGTCTGTTTCAGTGGTTTCAGATCTGCATAGTTCTACAAATCCAACCAAAACCTCAGGTTTTCTTCTGACCTCTTTATCCCAATGGTAATGAACAGACTGTGGTTATAATTGAAGTAAAATTATAATATTCAAACAGATCAGAGTAATATCATGATGATCTTGTGATCTTTTTTGGTTCTTAATTCCATTGTTGGGCACTTAACTGAAAATGTGTATGTACTTTTTGATTGTGTAGGAGCAACACGTCTGGTCCCTGGTGGAGCGATAGAAAGTGATGTGTGGTAGCGTGATGATTTTGTATGAATATTTTATATAAATAATATAGGCTATATATTATTATTGATGTATCACACTACCTAATCATTGCATTCTGTATTTGCTGACTTTTGGAATGAAAGTGTTCAGTCTATTTTGACTTAATTTAGAAGGGAGTAATGGACATATGCCTTCTGGTCCTATGACTGCACATTTCTTCACGAAGCCTCCTTACAAATTCTTCCCTGGTAGAATACAGGTCATATCCCAGACCACTACTTCATTACCAGAATCTTCTTATATTCTGTGTGTGATAGAAAGGAGAAATTAAGTTTCTAAAATTCACATTCATTTTTAAGTAACTTTGTTCCTGAAAGCTGTAAATGCATTGGGTCTGAGACCACACGGAACACGGCCTTCTGGTCTGGTGACAGCAGAGTCACCTCCTACTTTCTGTCCATTCAGGATGGCTACGGTTTGTAACCATTACTGTAACTTGCATCCTGGTACTGTGATCTGTTTTGTTTCTCATCTGTCTTGTAATCTGCAGACCATTCCTTTCCAATGACTCTGCACACAAGAGCATCAGCAGGAGTTTGTTAGGTACTGAAAACTTGTTTTCTTTCAGTGTAACAATAAAAGATTCAATAGGTGTTTTTAAATAGGAGGAGAGTTTGATGACTTGCTTCATTAATTTTGTTCTACAGAGGAGGAAGTATCTGAAGCTTTTAACCTTTGGAGAAGCCAGGATATGGTTCATTTATCTGAGGGTCTAGTGTTGTTCTAAATGCCACAAGATGCCCTGCCTAGTCTTCAGTTATTACGGATCTCCTGTAGGCTGCATACCTTCAGGATTTGCCAGACCCATGCATATATTCCCCATACTTGAGGGAGTATAAAATGGCCCTAGATACTTATACTTAGGCACTTGAAATACTCCCCTACTTTCACATGACCATCAAAGCATCTCATCAGATCATTACTAGGTCCTGTTAGTCCATTCATAGTAGCACAATTCTTTATCACACAACAGGTTATAATGGCAGCCTACCTAAAAAAGAGTGAGTATACTTTGATGGCTGGTTAGTACTTGAAAGGAAGCCATTATTTATGGAGTGGATGATCTGGTCCCTTTATTCTTTGAGCATTAACTCCCTTTGATTTAATAAGACGAAAGTTATAACTTGGTCTCATGCTTAGAGACTTCAGTTAGTACCTGAAGATGTCTGTGGCAAACTTGGCTCTGTGCCTTCTAAGGCCTTTCTCCAGCCAGGCTGCAGATTATGTCGGTTACACTTTCCTTTCTCAAATATTTCTACCATGTGGGATTGTGCCTTTTTTTAGACCACTGGCAATTTTTCATGTCAAGCTTTACCTACACTGACATACCTGTATCTTATGCAAGGACTTCCTGTTGTGGAGAGGATGGATACTTCTGCCAGCATGCGGTTATTAGCAAGTATGATTAGTTAAGGTCTGCTCATCTGTCAGAAATCTTGTCTTGTCACAGCTCATCTCCTTGGCTTTTTGAGCAGACTTGAGGATGATTTGTGGTTTGCTCTGATAGACCAAAGATAGGTCTATTATAGTGTTCTGAAACCCATCTGTGAAGCATATGGAAGGATTTAGGTAGGCATGTTCACACACAACATCAAAATTTCAGATCTATCTTGATATATCATTAGTTCTTTAAGTAGGAAACCATTCTATACATTTTCTACTGTTTCCCTTTTCCAAGGATACTGTTCATGATACAGCAAATACATTGCTGATCTTGGTTGGCTGAGGTAGTTTTGGTATTGCAGTCAGATTCACTGACTAGTGAATAGTCCCAAAATTGTTTTTACCTTCAAAACTCAGCTTATCCAAAACTCTTTTGAGAGCAGTTCTTTAAAATATTAGAAAGGGCTCTGGAAGATAGCTAAAATCTTATCTGCCAAAGATTCTGCTGCAGGAATAAAAAAAGCTGTGAGTGTATTTCCTTATGAATCTGAGGAGAGAAACAGGTCTATAGCTTTAAAGTCAGGTATACCTAACCTAGCAATACAAATACTTAAGTTGCTTTTGAATAGAAGATGGAGTTAAGGCTGGTAGAGTAGGCAAATAGTATGTGTTCATGCTTCAGATTTCAGTGAAGTTTTACTTTAACTCTGAGTTTGTGGATGTGTGAAGCTCTGGAGGTAATTGTAGTGTTCACATAATATGCTTTACCCTAAATGGAAGGCACATTCTCAGCTTTAATGCCATATTAAATGTAATTTCAAGCAAGATCTCAGTTAAATGTTAGCTCATTCACTTAGTGACTTTAAAAACAGTCTAATGGAACTTGTTATCTGGCAGTTTCTTCATTTAAGCTGTTAATACTTTATGAAGATGTCCCTAAACTGTAGGTCCGGAATGACGTAAAAAAGAATTACGCATGCTCTTTCACACTAAAATACTCACTTCTCTATTGGATTGAATAAATTGCAGAAGATGGGGAATGCACAGAGTCCATTTGCAATTTCTAGTCTGGAATACTAGTGGTCTCTCCCAGTTTTTAATCACTTCATTCTCCCAGAGTTCTGAACTTTTCAGTGATTTCACAATTTAGAAAAGCTATTAACTACACAATTGAATCATGTGCTACTACAAACTCTTAAGTGTACTTAATGCTGTTTAACTAAAGACTGCCCCTGAAAGAGAATGCCTCTGTTCTGTCCTACTCCATTTACCACCTACTGCTTTTGAAAATTCAGCAGTTTTAGTGATCCTATGACCACAAAGTGAACCAGATCATTTTACTGATGCAGGTGAAAATAAAACGTGCTTTTAAAAAACAAACAAAATAACAACAAACTTTTAATGGCATGATTAGTCTTAAATCAACTGTGAAACTGCATCTGAAGTGATTGAAAGGACAAGAGAAAGCATGGGAACGGTTGAATCTACTCCCTGAACTCTCATGCTGTCTCTCCCCTGTCAAAACGGATCAGAGTATTGGCTTTTTTTTTCTGATGGAGCTGCTAATATGTACTAGTTGTCGTCAGTCTGAGCTCTAATTAGAAATCTGGGAAAGTAAAATTTGAGTGCCACCGATATCTGGCATTTCTTCAAGGATGTGTGAAGAAGCATCTCCCACAGCTTAGTGTAGGTTCGATACAGATACTGAGGATTGGAGAATGAGTGTGCAGGAAATTATCTGTGGAAGCTGGCAGTTGTTGATTCAACATTAGTAGTTAAGAGGAAGACTTTAATCTTCCAAAGGCAAGAGTCTTATTTTCAGTCCTGTGCTGGCAGTAAAAATATTAGACTGTTAGCAGTGCTGCTTTCTCCATTACACCCCATTCATACTTTTTTACTGGTTGGAGTCTAAGATGTAGACCTAGTATAAGGGGCATGCTGTTCTGGTTGCTGTTCTTATCTTGGGCACCACTAGCACTGTGGCTGAGCGTGAAGACTCTTGCTTAGATCTCTGCACAAGGCTTTCCCCCCTTTGTTATGATACCAAGATGCTTCGGTTGCACTTGCCACCTTGAAGCTAGCTCTGTGCCAGTTCAGAGGAGAATTAATAGTTGTCCCCAGTCTCCTCCTTTTGTACAAGCTTCAATACTTGCACTGCAAAGTTTATCTGGGAACAGAGCAACAATTCAGCTAGGTCTCTGACATGAAGTTTCGGCTTGGTGGTCTGAGTTGTTGACAGTAATTAATTGTGCCTCTGTCAGCTTGAAGGGTTCAGTTTCAGGTTTTCTGCCTAGATCCCAAACTACTTAAGAGAATACTGGTACTCTGTGCTATCAAGAAATCAGGCTTGTCTGTGGTAGCAGAAATTACAGAAGTAACTTGGTGCATGCCAAAACAGACCTGGTTACTCAGGTAAATGCAGACTTATGCCAAAGTCTGAAGAGACAGATGAAATATTGAAGAGGCAGATGAAATGTTCTATAAGCAGCTGGGAGAAGTCTCATGATCACTAGCCCTTGTTCTCGTGGGGGACTTCAACTTACCAGATGTCTGCTGGAAATACCATACAGTGGAGAGGAGACAGTCTGGGAGGTTCCTGGCATGTGTGGAGGATAACTCCCTGACACAGTTGGTGAGGGAGCCAACTAGGGAAGGCACCCCACTGGACCTGTTGTTTGTGAACAGAGGAGGACTTGCGGGTGATGTGACAGTTGGAGGCCATGTTGGGCACAGCGATCATGAAATGATAAGAGTTTTTGATTCTTGAAGTAAGGAGGGGGTTTAGCAGAGCTGCTACCCTGGACTTCCAGCAGGCAGACTTTGTTCTGTTTAGGACCTTGGTTGACAGAGTCACTTGGGAGGCAGTCCTGAAGGGCAAAGGAGTCCAGGAAGGCTGGACATTCTTCAAGAAGGAAATCTTAAAGGCACAGGAGCAGGCCCTCCCCATGTGCTGAAAGACGAGCCGGCAGGGAGGAAGACCAGCGTGGCTGAACTGAGAGCTTTAGCTGGAACTCAAGAAAAAAGAAGAGAGTTTATGACCTTTGGAAGAAGGGGCAGGCAACTCAGGAGGACTACAAGGATGTTGTGAGGTTATGCAGGGAGAAAATCAGAAGGGCCAAAGCCCAACTAGAAATTAATTTGGCTACTGCAGTAAAAGACAATAAAAAAATGTTTCTATAAATACATTAAAAACAAAAGGAGGGCTAAGGAGAATCTCCACCCTTTATTGGATCTGGGGTAAAACATAGTGACAAAGCATGAAGAAAAGGCTGAGGTACTTAATGCCACCTTTGCCTCAGTCTTTAATAGTAAGACCAATTGTTCTTGGGGTATCCAGACCCTGAGCTGGAAGACAAGGACAGGGAGCAGATTGAAGCCCCTGTATCCAAGGGGAAATGGTTAGCAACCTGCTACACCACTTAGACGCACACAAATCTATGGGGCTGGGTGAGATCCACCCAAGGATACTGAGGGAACTGGCGTAAGTGCTCACCAAGCCACCTGCCATCATTCATAAGCAGTCCTGGCTAACTGGGGAGGTCTCAGGTGACTGGAGGTTACTAAATGTGATGCCCATCTACAAGAAGGGCTGGAAGGAGGATCCGGGGAACAAGCAGAGCCTATTGGTACAGTTGGTGTTTGGTACCAGCCCGCCCACTGTAATGTAAATAGCTCCAGCTAGCTACAGTAAGGCTCTTTGTCTTAGTTGGGTGTTCTAGTGACAAAGCAAGATGGAAGAATTTAGGAGAGCAAGGACACACACTTGGATATAACAAGTTGCAGAAGTCAGTAGCTTATTTTTTAAAAAAAGTTTTGTAATGTTGAGTACTGTCAATATTATGAATAGAATAGAATAGTTTTCAGTTGGAAGGGACCTACAATGATCATCTAGTCCAACTGCCTGGCCACTTCAGGGCTGACCAAAAGTTAAAGCGTATTATGAAGAGCATTGTCCAAATGCCTCTTAAACACAGGCAGGTATGGTGCACTACCACCTCTCCAGGAAGTCTGTTCCGGTGTTTGACTCTTTGTCTCTCTGTAAAGAAATGCTTCCTAAGACCAAGTCTGATCTTCCCCTGACACAGCTTTGCACCATCCCACGTGTCCTATCACTGGATACCAGCAAGAAGAGATGACCACCTCCCTCTCCACTTCCCCTGCTCAGGAAGTGGTAGAGAGCAATGAGGTCACTCTTCAGCCTCCTTTTCTCCAAACTAGACAAACCCAGAGTCCTTAGCTGCTCCTCATAGGACATGCTTTCCAGACCCCAGCTCCTGGGATGTGACATTCTGTTTTGATTTAATCCTGATGGTTTCCATCTTATTTTTCTTTAAGTTTGTGGACTTTCTAATGCTAATTAAATATAAGCATAATGAAACACTTTAAATCTGTTCTTCTCTTTTTGATCCACATCAGAAGTCTTACGATTTGTTTTAATTTATCATGTTTACATGATCAGATATATTCTTTTGTATTCTTTTATTTAGCCTTCTGGAGTAGAAGAGAGGCCCAATTTACTAATATCTCAAACTTTAATGAATTCTTTCGGTGTGTTGTGTTGTTTTTTAAGTAACATTATGCTGATAATTCATAACTATTTAAACAGCTCAAGGACTTGTACTCCATCAGGGAAGGCCAGGCTCATGATACATAACCTTTTTCCCATCTAATTTGTTAAGAAAATAACCCTGTCCCTTCTTTCAAGATTTGCTGTTTTCACAGGTAACTTATATCGCTGGAGAGGGAAGAATGCATATGATTTGCATTGTTTTCAAAAAAGAGAGAATTTTAAATGACTGTTTTCAGAAATGTCAGGTTTGGATCATAAGCTTTAAGTCCAAAAAAGACCAATATTCATACCTAATCTAGTTTATAGAGTATTAATTATTTCATTTAGCACTTCATCTTATTTTTAAGGAAACTTTGCATATATTATTAAGCTATTTTTCATGTCAGTGCATTTACTGCATTGAGCAAACCGGGGTAGAACAGCCAATAGCTGTTTTTAAAGTGTATAAATCTTGCATGAAATTGTGGTGTTGTATATTACTTCCTTAATGAATAAAACCAGTCAATTTAAATGTTCTGTGTATGGTTTTGTCATTTTGTCTTTTGGTAGGATGATGAGGTCATGGAAGAATATAGTGAAAATAATTTCTATGAATCTGATGAAGAACAAAAAGAAAAGGATCAGAAAGTGAAAAACACCTACACTATGGACCCAGATCACAGGCTGCTGTTACGGAATACGAAGCCCTTGCTTCAAAGCCGAAATGCTGCTGTATGACAAATTCCTTTTTTATTAAAATGTTAAACTACTAAATATCTATGCTTCTAGAAAAATTAAAAGATTGAAAAGTAAAATCTACACCTCTCAAAAGTCATGATAATACTCTCTAGTAACTTAGAGAAGTATGGTTGTTCGTTCTTTTTTGAAATTAACTTAGCTTCTAAGTAAAACACCTGAACTGAATGTGATATATGCTCCAAATATTAAGGACGAACAAAATATTAGAGAAAATATGAGAACATTTGAATCCAACATGTGGTGACTATACCACATGATGACTATACCATAGCTAGCTTTTAATGCTTAAATTCTCAGCAACTAGGATGGCATAAACTGTCGGTTTTGGTGGTACAGATTCACAAAGAAAATCATAGTTGTTATCCATTCATTAAGTTGCGCTTCCCTTTTGAGTCTCACATTGTAAAAGTAGACAATTGTATGCCTAAATTCTTTGTCAGATTCTTAGTATTGGTGACTTGGCAGGGTTCCAGGATAGATACAACATCATGAGTTTAGTATGCTCTGCAATGTTTCCATGACATTTTAAGATGCAGGTAAATTTTTAGAACCAGAAAAAGCCATGCTGATGGTGAATCATAGTGACATTGCTCAGATCACAGAACTTTATTTCTAACCTCAGTTTGTCCTATTAGTCAAGAGTAGATGTCTTCGGGAAAAGACTTCCAGTGATAATGAATATTCATATCATTGCAAAAACAATTACTGCACCATGATTAAGTGACCTCACAACCTGTTCTTGATAAGCTAAACAGATCAGGTTTTTGTTTTTCCCCTGGAACATATTTCTAGATTCTGACTAATGTCTAATAATTTTTACAATAATAATTCTGTTAGAGCACAGCCTTTTGTTAAAATCAATGTTCAATGTCTATACAATATTTCCTCATCTCATCAAAGAAAAAGTGTGTTAAATATTTTTGCCATCACACTGCACTGAGAACAGGTTCAGTTGCTTATCTTCCACATTCCATAAATAATTTTCTTTATATCTGTTAAATATGGTATTGATTCTCACATTTACGATCTTTAACTTTCTGATATTAAAGTTAACTGAGATGTTTAAGTGCAGTTTGTGAAGTGAAATCATGCTTCTTTGAATTGCTGTTGCACCAGTTTTTGTACCTTTCAAAGAATTTACCAGCAATTAAATTAATTGCTTTCTCTTTGACCTTAGATTTTTGTCAGTAATGAAAAATCCTTGTAGTATGTTGCTAAAAATCTTCCAGTTGTATCCTCTTTTCAGATGTTTCTGATCACTTTTTATTGTTTAAGAATAATTTTAGTTTCATTGGTGCTAAGATTTAAGATACGAAGTTAAGTGTCATAGTGATGGCTTTACTTGGAGTCTCCTTTCTGATTTGTTTAGTTTTGAACAGAAAGTTGACCGTGACAGTATGGAAGGGAAGGTTGTGATGTGACTTACTCATTAGCATAAAGTTCACAATTTGTCTTTTACTTATGAGAAAACTTGAAAAAAAAAAAAAGTATGGGTTATAAGTTTTTTGCTAGCCAGGATGTTGGTATACAGCCCTGTAGTTTTTACTTTCTGTTGGATTTGAGACTTTAGAATTTGCCAGTAAAGGCAGCTGTCATTTTATAAATTGCATAATAGAATAATGGAATGAAAGATTTTAAGTGGAAACTAAATAATAGGGAATATTGAACCTGTATTTAATAAAAATAAAAGCACAAAATTTGCAGAAATTTTAAACAGTATTTCCTCATTAATTTGTACAGCTGATGTTAGCAATACTGACTTATTAAGGATGATATCAGTATGTTTACAAATTGAATTACCTGCATTTTTTCTGTCTTTGTCCCTCTTCCTCTGTCTTTCTATATATTATAGTATACAGTAAATATTGGGAGGAATGAGAGGTACTTAATTGGCTTTGATTTTAGAAGTAAAAATATCTTTCCTCTGATGCTTTTCCTCCCAATCTGCTTTACTGATTTTGAAGAACGTGGGTATGCACTTTGCTTTCTGAAGAAGAGCAAGTTGGTAGTTCTGCAGGTCTGAAGCAAATGTGATACATATGTGTGACAATTTGAAATTAACATGCTGTTCTGAATGTTCTTTTTTTAGGTGGTAATGGCAGTTGCACAGCTTTACTGGCATTTGGCACCAAAATCTGAAGCTGGCATTGTTTCTAAGTCATTGGTGCGTTTACTCCATAGTAACAGGTAGGTCAAGTTCATACTTTGCATTGCTCTGTCTACTTTTTTGAGAGTTTTTCGTACATACTTGTTTAGCCATACTTACAAGAATATAACTGTTGTACTATTACAGTTTCATTTTAAAATTGTCCTGTAATACTAGTTTTTACTTAACAAATGAGGGTCATTAAAAGTAATTCCATCATTTTCAGTATCACATCCAGCGATCATTCAGTATCCTAAGTGTTTCGTTCTTAATTATGACTTTCATGCTGAGAAGAATCATGGCTGCCTAGTTAGCATACAAATAGAGGCAGTACTAACTAGTTTTAGTTTCTCAATTTTTTTAATTATTGGAAGTTATTGGAAATTTAATTATATTGGGTCTTGCTAGGCACTAAAGAAGTCTTCAGATGTGTATTTTCTTTTCCTGCACTTCATATTGAAGACTTCTTGTTGACAGAGAAACTAAGAAACGTATTTGTTAAAATACCACTTGATGCTGCTGAATCCCCTATGTTTCCTTAATCCTTGGACTGTTTTTAAAGAACAGGTTTATATTTCATTCAGGACATGTAATTTTGACTTTATTATCTTCAGTGTGACCTTGTCTACTTTTCTATGAAGGGCCTCACTGGCCACATGTTTCAAAAGATAATACTCTTTTTTTACTTTGTGTTTGATAGTTTTGGCATACTATGCCAATATTTGCTGCATAAAAGTGGGTTTTTTCCCCTCAGTTTTTAGAGTGTGAACTTCAGGCAGTCTGTTTTGGTGGTACAGATTCACAAAAAAATCTGTATGAAAAGCCTTGAAAGGGTGATAGGAGACATAATATTAAGATGTTTTCAGAATAACTTTCTAACCAAACATGGTATTTTTGGCTAGAACTTTGCTGTGAAAATGATTTTTTTTTTAACGTTCGTCACATCAAACAGACAAAAAACTGAAAAAAAAAAAAAATCACTTTTGTTGTGTCTGACAAGATTACTTGTCTTAGATGGGCTTTAACTTTTGTAAGCCCAGTCACCATAGAGCTCTTTTCTCTGTAGGCTTCTGCAGCTTACATATGGCTAATGTCTCTAACATTTAAAAGTTAGTAAAGAAGTAAAATTGGGCTTGGTAGAGTATTTATGCTTTTATTTCAGATAAAAATGAATCACTGTTATTTTTATGTTTGGTTTTATAGTACAGTATGCTTCCCATTCTCTTTATACAAAGATAAGTAAAATGGCTAAAGCAGTTTGGCATATGTACAGGTAATGTATAGAACTAAACTTATACGCACATGTTGAAAGGATTATTTTTGCATGTTTTTTATTGCTTATTTATACTCAAATGTCATCGAAAGAGAAGTCACATCTTTCCTGTACCTCAACTAGTGCCTAAAATGGTGCTAGTCTTCTGATTTTCCAATGTTGAATGGCATGTCTGTTCTCTGTTACCAGTCTGTGTGAAACACTTTTGCTATTATAGCCACTCTGAAATAAGCTTTTGCTGTTTGCCCTTGAAGTTATGTGCCTATGGCCTTTAAATTAATGTCAAATACACTATAATCTAGTTAGGGTGAGAGTGCCTGGAAGAGCATTTCATAGCAATTTCTAGTCTTGGTTCATCATGTGCAGCTGAGTATTTCCATGTACCTATGTAAGAATTACATAAAAATAGGTTTAAAAGATATTAAGTGCTTCTCTATTATTACTTTTCTTTGTAAGCAACAGCTGTAATTACCACAGGGCTATTAGACAGTTTTGAATAAGAGGAGATAATGGATGTGATGATTTCTCTATTAGGATGTGATTTGCATCATGAAAGAATTTGAGCACTCATGGTTCAGAAAAATTGCGTGTAAATTATTACTTAGTTTTTAAGCAATTGGTGGCAGAAACTCTGTAGTTTAAAAGCTTTAGACTAGTACGCAGATTTCTTTTTGCTCAATTCTGCTGAGGCTTTTAAATACATTAATGATGAGGATATCCTCCAAACATGTTTAATGTTTTTGTGTTTGGAATATTACATAATTCTATTGTCTGTATCTTGACAAAGTCTATTATGTTCAAGTACTGCTTTTTGATAGATGCATATACCTGCCAGTGTATACTCTTAAGTCACAGGAGACCCCGGCCCTTTTGAGAATTATTAGGAAATTTTTTTAAGACCAAAAAAGTCATAGCGATTCTTGCTAGTTGTGCAAGGGTTAGCTGTTCTTGTAACTAATGCAGTCATATCCACGCTACAGGTAAAGCCGGTGTGTTTTTGTTCTCAGCTGTGTCATCCTGAAATACTTAAGTTTCAAGATGGTGGACAAATTGTAAGGTATTTGTGAGATATTTCTGAAGATGCCAGAATGGCAATGTTTTAAACAAATATGACCCAGCAGTGTGCCCAGGTGGCCAAAAAGGCATCCTGGCCTGTATCAGAAATAGTGTGGCCAGCAGGAGCAGGGAAGTGATCGTCACCCTGTACTGGGCACTGGTGAGGCCGCACCTCGAGTACTGTGTTCAGTTTTGGGCCCCTCACTACAGGAAAGACACTGAGGTGCTGGAGCGTGTCCAGAGAAGGGCAACAAAGCTGGTGAAGGGCCTGGAGCACAAGTCCTATGAGGAGCGGCTGAGGGAACTGGGGTTATTTAGCCTGGAGAAGAGGAGGCTGAGGGGAGACCTTATCGCTCTCTACAACTGCCTGAAAGGGGGCTGTAGTGAGGTGGTGCTGGTCTCTTCTATCTAGTAACTAGTGATAGGATGAGAGGAAATGGCCTCAAGTTGCGGCAGGTGAGGCTTAGATTGGATATTAGGAAAACTTTCTTTACTGAAAGGGTTGTCAGGCATTGGAACAGGCTGCCCAGGGAAGTGGTTGAGTCACCATCCCTGGAGGTACTCAAAAAGCGCGTAGACAAGGCACTTCAGGACATGGTTTAGTTGGCATCGTTGACAGTTGGACTTGATGATCTTAAAGGTCTTTTCCAACCTAAATGATTCTATGATTCCATAAATTTTCAGTTTAAACAAAGACCCAAGGCCTACAAGAAGTATTGCACCATTGCACTGGTGTCAGTGATTTTTTTGCATATTGAAGTTTTTAAAAATGAGAGCCTGTTTTCATCATGCATCTTTCTGTGAAGCAGATGATGAACTTGTAGCAGCTGGCAATAAGCTTTTTCCCTCTATGTTTGTGCCAAGTCAAATGTATAACTAACTTTGGATTCAAACAGAATTGGACTTTCTTTATCACGTTGCATTATTCTATGTGTCTGTAATTATGCAGAATAACTCTTGGTTTTCTTTTCAAATTCTAGGGAGGTGCAGTATATTGTTCTGCAAAATATTGCCACTATGTCAATTCAAAGAAAGGTATACCCTGTTTAAAATTTCCTAAATCGCATTTGGTATGAAACATAGGCAAGCTACTTAAATATGTTCTGCTTTTCAGGGCATGTTTGAGCCTTATCTGAAGAGTTTCTATGTTAGGTCAACTGATCCAACAATGATCAAAACATTGAAGGTGAGTTTAAAGGCTAATTTGTCTATATACTGCTGGACAAATCTGTTTGCAACAGGAAGGTAAAATTTTCTTGCATTGATATGCCACACATCATTGTGTGCTGTTCCTTTTTTTCACTAAGAAGTGTGGAGTTGTGGCTTTTAGTTAAGTCCACAAGTGTCCTTCAGGCTTGTCAGGCTATCTGAAAGTTCCCTTGTTACCATGTTGTAGATGGCAGATGGGCTGTTCTCCACTACAGCTTTTGGTACCTTTCAGTGATACAGAGCATTACTATTTTTATCTAACCAGCTATTCAAACATTTAGAGTTTGTTTTCATGGGAGGAAGAATCTTCTCAAATGAAGAGAAATGAAATCAGACAGTCTTTGATACTGTTAGCTTAAAAAGAGTTTAAATCTGTTTCCCAGAACAAAGTGGGACAGTGTTAGAGTCCCAAATTCCCTTTTAAGTCAGCATTTGACATGAGAAGTACTTTAGGCTTTCCTCAAGGCCACATCTCAATACATGTTTTAGGCTGTCTTCTTCTTTTCTCTATTCTTAGTCTTTAATGGATGTGAAATCCTTGACAAAACAATAGCTAAAAAATTGTCTACTATTATGTGCCTTTTCTCTTGTTTTGCTTTAGATTGTCATAGGCACTTGTGTTTAGGAGTGAAAGGTACAGGTTTATTAAAGAAACATTATTTTTTTCCTTATTTTCATTTTACATCCCTGTTGCACCCTCATTACATGTGCAGAATGGTGCAGTCCAAGATGGCTATGCCCAACCCATCATGTTTTTATTAGTCTGACATTAAATGTAAGTAAATTTGAGGCAGTTGGAGGCAAAAAGATCTTCCCCATATTTAATGATTATGAAAACTGTTCGGAATACTGGTAAGACTTAGAGTTATCCAGGAAAAGTCACTCCTGAAATAATTGAAAGTTGATATATTTAAATTCCCATATTAATTAATAATACAATGATGAAGAAGTGGAGGAGTAGAAATTGTGTTTTTTCCTTTCATTGCCTCAGTTCTTTCTTGGTGGCTGAAGAATTTAGGACAAGCTATACTGTCACACGTGTAAGAAAATCTTGTGCTTTTCTCCACCCCCTACCTCTGTAGTTCCATCCTGTCTGCTTTAAGATAGGAAGACGAGACCTATGGCAGTATTTAAGATGTAGGAGCACCCTGGAATTCATCTGCTGCACTGTTTAGACTTCTGTTTTGTTCTCTGTTTCTTTCCCAACATAATTTGCTTTTTTGATCACTGCTTAGCATTGAGCTTATATTTTCATGGAGTTACCTATTTTAACCACAAATTCTCAGTTATAATTAGTAGTAATCAGCTGAGAGCCTATCATTTTCTGTAAAGTTAAAGTTTTTCCCAATTATGAACATTAGTTTACATTTATGTGTTGAGGTTTTTTTGCCATTTTATCAACCAGTCACCTAATATTTGAAGTTTTTATGTAGCTTTTCTTAGCCTTTGTCTTCATTTCTCTGAAAACTGTCACCTGTCTTCTCATTACTTCCATAGTTCATATATGAGTTGAAAAGCAAAAGACCAACAAAGATACTCACGGGATTCCATCGATAGCCTTCCTGTACTGTAAAATAGTCTCTTTGTTTTCCTGCCTATTCCCCTCTTTAATTTATCCACTTGCTTTTTACGCTATGCTAGATATGTATCTTTAAGAGCCTTCGGTGACAGGTCTTATCAAATTGCTCCTGAAGTACAGATGGACTGTATCAATTAAATGTCCTTGCCTGTATGCATCCAACTCAAAAAATACCAACAGATTTCTGAGGCATGACGTCCCTTTGCAGAGACAGAGTTGTCTTTTTCTTCAGTTTACCCCATTCAGATTGAATTGGAATTATTTCTTCTTCAAAGTTAAAACAGCCTGGAAGCATAGCATCTTAACAATATATGCAAGTGTTGTGTATCATCCTCATGTTCACCAGGAGCAAAGAGGAGGCCTTTCAGGGTCTGATGTTGTTGATGTTGACTAAGATCTGAGGAATCTTATAGATCCAACTGTTTCTTTCCTGAGTTTAAGTCTTTTATTGCAGTTCATCTGAATATAATGGACACTTTATTGCTCCCCAGCTGCAGTTGTTATTTCCATTATTTCTTCTTACAGTGTCACATGGTTCTTATATGCTAAGGCCTGTTGTATAACATTGGAAACCACGCTGCCAGAAGTATTTCAAGCCCATTTGATATGCAATACAACACTAAAGCTAGAACTCGTAGAAAATGCATCACTAAACCCTCGAGTCCTGCTTTGAAAACCTTGTGTGTACTTGCAAGGAGAATATTCCTCCTGAGTGCAGTGCTGCTACCAGTTTATACTGAAATCTGGTATACTCTATTGAATTCTAAGTGGTATTTTTAGTAGTATTATGTTTTATTTATATACAATAAAAGTATAGTGTATGTGCGGTACTGTTTTTAATATTTTATTCTAGCTTTTGATAAAATATCTGGGTTTTTTCTTGTAGCTTGAAATCTTGACAAATTTAGCAAATGAAGCCAACATATCAACTCTGCTTCGAGAATTTCAGGTTTGTGCAAAAGTGTATTCTTTTTATATGAAACACTCTCTGTTGGCCAATTGCCATTATTGGATATTTCATCTAGATTCTTAGTCTTAAATTTTTCAAGTTAAGGTCTTTTCCAGGGTAAAATGTTCTTGGAATGAAAATGAAACTGTCTCATATCATAATGGATAATGGAGCCTTTTATATGTGGAAAGGAGTTTCAATGTTTTGTTTCTCACTCTCCTTCCAGCTACCAAAAAAAAAGTGATGAGACAAACTCAATCATTCCAAATTCTTTAAAAGTGATTCTACCAACTTGACTGACACTGTAAGTCACTAGATAGGTCTTAATTTTAGCAGTATTTGGCCATTAGCATTTTTTGGCAAACCTCATTTCTGTAAGTATGTTGATGAAATAGTATTATGTCCAATATCTGTATATGTAAGAGCAAGATGTTCTGCCTATATTGTGAAACAGTGTCTGTCCTTTCTTTCTTTCCTCTTCGCTTATGACATCTATTTTCATTGCTTCAGTTCTCTGGCTGGATTTCTCTGAAAGGTACTGTTTCTCAGGCAGGTAGGTTATTCATAGTTTCACAGATGTTCCTGGTTAAATGAACTGAAACCTCTCTGAGAGAGCTCATCAACTCCTCCAACCTTGCACACAAACTAATTACTGGTTTTGGATAATTGCCCCCTGCCCCAAGCTTTCTTGAAATCAGAGGTTTGCATGGCCATGGGCGACCAAAGTTGGCAAGAAAATGTCTTCTAAAAGTAACAATGAGGTGAAAAAGTATAACTTCTAATGTGCAGTGTAGCTTTCTAGATTGAATTTATACAATATGTCTGTCTTATGAGTATAATATGGTAAGTCTTTGGTTGACAAGACTTATGTATTGACTAATGAAAATCCTGTTTCCTTAGACTTATGTGAAAAGCCAAGATAAACAGTTTGCTGCAGCTACAATTCAGGCTATAGGCAGATGTGCAACTAATATCACCGAAGTGACTGACACATGCCTTAACGGCCTCGTGTGTTTGCTGTCAAACAGGGATGGTAAGCTAAATGTTCTGTTTGTTTTCTGAGTAGCTGATTGCATGAAAACTTTTCTTAATGAGAACCACACCGAGCAGATCACATTAAAAAGTATATGGGAGTTTACTTTTATAAGAATTTAGCTGATGTGACTGGTGATTCTGTGATTCTGGTGCTGCTTCTTGTTTGAAGCACTTCAAAAGGCTCTCATAATCACTGGGTACTTACTTTCTCTTTTGTTAGTGAAATTAATTCCTTGTGGCCTGCAATTACACGTTTACCTGTTTTTTCTCAAAATGCCATAATTATTAAAGTGTGCTGTTGTGATTATCATAGATGCCAGTAGTTTTACGTTACATGTTTAGTTGCATCAAAACAGTTAGCCTGTAGAGGGTGCTGAAAGCTTGGAATGGGGTTTTTTTAGTGCATCAATGCCTAACTGAAAAAACATATTAAATAGTTTCAGGTAGACGGCCCCATATTTGGCTTGATTTTGTACTGTAGCCTTCTGTTATTTTTATATAGTGAAATGGAGTTGCAGGTCACTAAGGAACACAACAAGGAGCAGATAAAGTCAAATAGGATATAGCAGCACTGTAAATCAGTACTTGATAATGTTGTATGTTCTTACCAGTTACCAATTAATATTGCACAGAAGTCAATAAGAGAATTGGAAGATTATTATATAATGTACAGTCTACATGGATGTGGTTAAATATTGGAAATAGAGTTAAGAAAGATGTAGTTAAAAATAATAATGTCAGGAAGGAGGAAAAGCATGGTTTTGGGGTGGCCTGGAGTAATTAGAATTGTTCAGAGAACACAGGTGAGATCTACTGTAAGCTTTGAAAACCAGCATTAATTCCTCTCCATATCTGCTGGACATATTTTTCATGGTAATCCTAAGAAGGCCATTGTTAGGGACATCACTTTGGCAGCACATAGTCATACTGTGACCCACTGATACACTCAGAGCTTTCTCTTATTTGCTTTATGAACTACAAGTCCTCCTTCTCTCTCAGTTCACCTTGTATCAGAAGTTCCTGAGACGCTTCAGTGTATAGCTTTGTAGTTTTAATATATGTAACTTTAATTTCCCAGTGCTCCAGGTCTTATGTCCCTTTATGCTTTTCTGGTTATTAACTGTGTTTAAAATATCTTCCCATATTATGTTACAAGGCTGTATCTGCACAATGCACCTATTTGTATTACGTTCAGCAACGACCGTATTAAAAATACAAGCTTCAAAGCCTGTTCTTGATTCTGCTTAATTTACTAGCAATCTTCCTCTAGGTCAATAGGCTCCTTTCAGCATGTACAAATTCCCTTTTTTTTCCTGTCTTAAATAAAATAATAAAACTATCACTTTGGAATACTGAGGTTTGTTACTTAACGAAGTTTGTTCTGTTTTCTTGCTTTGTTTTTCTTTTTGCTAAGAAGGAACCAAGATAAGAGGAAAAGGCTTTTTTTCTTTTATCATAGCTTCTCAATTTAACATTTTCTTCAAAGTAGTTTCATTAATATATACACATACACATATGCACATGCATGGATACAAAGGTCTGTCTCAACAAGATTATTTTTCTTGACTGTTTCTAAGTAGTTGTCTAGCAAATAAAATTATCTTCTTGTGCTTACTCTTCTGAAAGACTGCAAAGGATATATTGAGGATCTTTTAAACCTGGCAGCTGGCAAATTGCTTTACCATAGCTGCAGTGTCTTTATTCCTTCTTTCAAGGAATGAATAAAATGGCATAATTTACATGGTACCTTTCCTCAGGTGGCAGGAAATTACCGATAGTCACAGCTTACTGAACATAAAAAGAGTTTTGGGCATGGTAAGGGAGAAAAAAAGAGATCTAGCATGTGTAGGAGAATAGATTTAAGAGTCTTGGTTAATCTTGCTTTCCTCCAACTTTCACCCTTAAAGTGTGCAAGCAATCTGTTTGCTGTGCTACTTCTTCCATGGTTTTTCAAAGCCTGGAAGCAGTTGTGCTGCCTTTGCATAGTGTGAAGCCCAAGTTGGTAAGTCCAGCAGGTTCCAAGGTCCCTGAAAGCAGAGTTGGCTCTGCTTTCTCTACACTGTTTTCTTATTATGGGGTATTCACTTGAGTGTGGAAGAGAGGTGAGCAAATTAATTCTACCAAATCAAAATAGAATCCTGAAGAATGAGCTTGTGGCAAAACCGCCTTCTAATTCTATGCTCTTGTTCTGGAAAGGCCTTTACTGTAGATACAACCCAACAGCCAAGATATCTTGGCTGTATCTGGCACAGGAGCTGTGCCATTAATCGTTCTGGAACATGGGTGCTGAGAGGCAGAGTGTCGTTATACGAAACAATCTTCAGGAGTCAGTCAGGTCCAGCTGGGATAACTCTTCACAGAGCTCTTTGAGTGTCTCATCATTGAACTTTATAGTTTCTGTATGTGCTTCTGTGATTCAAATGGTTTTTTTTACCACAGCCCCCAGCTTCCCTGAGTAGGGGAAATTTGACTTTAAACAAAGCACTCGTAAATAGGCAAAGAAAATTTGAAGAGCGGTTCTCGACTTCCCCAGAGCCTTGTTTCTGGAAGTCATGTTGAGAGCTGAGAATTATTTTCCTTCCTCAGCTGCTGAAGGAAGTACAAAAAGAAAAGTTATTTTGGCTCTTCAGTGTGACATTTGGCATTTGACTGATGCATTTCCTTTAAGCAATTGCCTTGATAATTTCAACTGACCACTGGCCCCACTGTGACATAAAAGACATTTTAGATGTAAGAGACAGATGGGATTATAGGGAGTCTCTAGTCTCTTTTGTCTGTCTATACTGCATATACTAGAGATCCTGCAGGTTTTTCTCAGATGGGTGACTTTCATTTTCTGTTGAAAGTTGCAGGTTACGGATAATAGAGAATGTAAACACAATTGTAGGATGTATAGCTAAAACAATGTTTTTCCTACCAATCTATACAAATTTGAACAGGCAAGTTGTAAAATCACTGGAACTGTTAATACATCAGGTAACTACTACCTATCTATTGGAATTACTGTTAGAATGACGTAAAAGAAAACCAACTCCTTGTACCATTCAGTTTATATGTATTAATGTGGTTTCAGAGTTCTGTTATTCATAAGGGTGGAAAAATTAACCAGGTAAAAGCTTAGACTTCAGGCAGTTCTGAAAAGCAGAAACTTAATGTTTGTCTGGATACTTAGCTCTAATAATTGACTTTTAACTTTAGTTCTAACCATTTGTATAACCTAACCCAAATAATCATAGAATGGTTTGGGTTGGAAGGCACCTTTAAAGGTCATCTAGTCCAATCACCTGCAATGAGCAGGGACATCTTCAACTAGATCAGGTTAATCAGAGCCCCATCCAACCTGACCTTGAATGTTTCCAGGGATGGGGCATCTACCACCTTTCTGGGCAACCTGTTCCAGTGTTTCAGCACCTACATCATAAAAATTGTCTTCCTTATATCTTGAATCTTTCTTCTATCCTTATATCTTGAATCTACCCTCTTTTAGTTTAGAACCATTACCCCTTGTCGTATCGCTAGAGGCCCTAGTTAGTAAAAAGTCTGTCCCCGTTTTTCTTAAAGTATTTTCTTTAAGTATTGAAAGGCTGCAATAAGGTCTGCCTGGAGCTTTCTCTTCTCCAGGCTAAATAACCCCAACTCTCTCAGCCTTTCCTCACAGGAGAGATGTTCATCCCTCTGATCACTTTTGTGGCCCTCCTCTGGACCCACTCCAACAGGTCCATGTCTTTCCTGTACTGAGGACCCCAGAGCTGGACGCAGTACTTCAGGTGGGGTCTCACCAGAGCAGAGTAGAGGCGCAGAATCACCTCCATCGACCTGCGGGCCACGCTTCTTCAGCAACCCAAGATATGATTGGCTTTCTGGGCTGTGAGTGCACATTGCTGGGTCATGTCCAGCTTTTCATCCCCCAGTACCACCAAGTCCTTCTCTGCAAGTCTGCTCAGAATCCCTTCATCCCCCAGCCTGTATTGATACCAGGGGTTGCCCTGACCCATGTGCAGGACCTTGCACTTGTCCTTGTTGAACCTCCTGTGCAGGACCTTGCACTTGTCCTTGTTGAACCTCCTGAAGTTCACATGGGCCCACTTCTTGAGCTTGTCCAGGCCCCTCTGAATGGCATCCCATCCCTCAGGCATGTCAACCGCACCAGTCAGCTTGGTGTCATCTGCAGACTTGCTGAGGGTGCACTTAATCACTTTTATAGCCTTGCTATGAGAGTTAATTGGTATATTCCTTCCAAAAACAGTTGATGCAGTTTTGCTGCTTTTAGAAATAGTGATTATACAAATTATAGACTGTGGATAAGTTAATCTTCAGTTGTGTGTTTTAATTTCTGCAAGTATTGGTTAATGTAAGCAGAAGAAAATTTGACTCAACACCAGTGGTGTCAAATGTAGTATTTCAGAACGCAACTTTTGAATGTTCTTTGATAATACACTCCTTGCTAAGGTCTTTTTCTGAGGTGCTATTACAGTGTGGCCAAATTCTCAATTGTGAAAAAGTCTGTAATTCAGTCGCCACAAGTTACTGTCCACTACGCTGTTAATTTTTTATATACATCATTATTTGGCAAAATGTAACATTTTGTGACTGAATGTATTTTAGGTTTTTGAGAAGTTGTCATGCTACAGAGTCTTCAGAGATTATCCTACTCAGAGAATTCATTTCCATATTGCTTCAAAATTGTTTGAAGAAAACTAGCAGTGAACATTATACTAAGATTTTTACTATGACTTGTGAAAATTGAAGTTGCTGATACCTGTTGTAGTCTCCTTTATTGGTAAAGGCATTCCTGATCAGATTTTCTGTGATGTTTAGCCTTTGTTTTAAGAATTTGATTTACTTTTTATGACTGTTGTGGTTTAACCCCAGCCAGCAACTACGCACCACACACCTGCTCACTCACTTCACTCACAGTGAGATGGGGGAGAGAATCAGAAGGGTAAAAGTGAGAAAAACTCGTGGGCTGAGATAAAGACAGTTTAATAGGTAAAGCAAAAGCCATGTATGCAAGCAAAGCAAAACAAGGCATTCATTCACCACTTCCCATCAGCAGGCAGGTGTTCAGTCATCTCCAGGAAAGCAGGGCTCCATCATGCATAATGGTTACTTGGGAAGACAAATGCCATCACTCCGAACGTTGCCACCTTCCTTCTCCTTCCCCCAACTTTATATAATGAGCATGATGTCATATGGTATGGAATACCCGTGTGGTCAGTTGGGGTCAGCTGTCCCAGCTGTGTCCTGTCCCAACTTCTTGTGCCCCCCCAGCCTGCTCGCTGGTGGAGTGGTGTGAGAAGTAGAAAAGGCTTCTCTGTGTAAGGAGTGCTCAGCAGTAACTTAAAACATCTCGGCATTATCAACACTGTTTTCTGTGCAAATCCAAAACATAGCCCCATACTAGCTATGAAGAAATTAACTCTATCCAAGCCAAAACCAGCACAATGACCCTTTAGATATAATTTACACTCTGTTTTGAAATTCTTGTGTTCATTTATTATTGCCTTGTATGCACTTTTTCTTTGATAATGCTAGCAGAGTTACATTTTTAAGTTTTCTTACTGCTCATTCAGAATGACAATTTTATCTCCCCCTTTTGGTTTTTTTTTTGGGGGGGAGGGGTGTCTTTGAACCTAAATGTGTGTGTTTTATGCTCATTTTTGGGATTCTTCACGTGCACAAAACAAGCATCAAAGAGCCGCTCTTTTTTTCTGGACTATGTCAGTCCTTATTCTAATACAAATTCATTTTGCTTTTGTTTGTAGTTTCTTTTTTGGTATCTAGATTCATGTAAAAGGAACCATAATAGTTTACTTGCTTACAATTCTGGTTCAGTCGTTTAAATTTTCTCCCACAGATTGCATTAAAGTAGTTCCTATGGTGACACTTCATCTACTGCACTTCATTTTATCATTATCAGTTCTACATTGTCAACAAGTGTTTTTAATAATGACTTCATGTCCACTCAGTTTTTTGGGTTCAGTTGCTTAACCATTCTCCTTGTTAAGTAGTACCACAAAACACTCAATGGTGAAGGTTGTCATTACAATGTCCCCTACTTTAAATATTCCAGATTGTAATTTTAAAATTTTGAGAATTATCTTCTTATTTTAGTATCTGGCAAAACAAAACCTAAATTAAATTGATCTGTAGGATTTTGCAAGACCTTGAGATATGTGAAGCAGACATTTTAACCTTGCTGCAAGATATTAGTCTAGAAAAATTACTGAGATGTCATGTCAAATAAAGGGTGACACAAAAAGCTGCAAGGTAAAATTTAAGCATTTCATAGGCTTATGGCATAATGATGCATACTCAGAGCTTTTGAAAAGCCTTTCTCCACAAGAAGTTTGCTTTCTTAAAAAAAAGAAATTGTAAAAAATTTAGAGATCTCTTCCCCATACTGTTCTTTTGAAACTTCAGCTTGCTTGATTGCTGAATGAATGGTCCATGTGTCAGATTAACTCTTGAAATGTAGGAATACCTCTGTGATGTTTAATAAATGGTAGTTAGGCTTTTCCTTTGTTTTAAACATTGATAGTTTAGGAGAAATAATTCCCCTTTAGTAGTATAAATGAAAATTAGAATTATGTCGAACTTCTACAGTAGTCTTTGTTTTGGTTTTAGCTTTAGCCATGTTTGACTTTCCTTCATCTTTCCTTACAGCATGAGTTTACTCTTGCATAGAAGCTTACCTCTGCACCAGTGGGTTTTTTTCAGCTTCAAAAATTGTACATTTCATACAAGTTGATCAGGCTATGAATGTTACTTGTTACAGTAGTTAAGCATTCCAATGCATGATTTTGGCATAAATCTTACAACAGTTTGGTATTTAGAAGCTTCATTTGAATGTACTAGAGATTAGATTACAGACCTGAGAGAGACTGTTTAGAAGGTGAAAAAGTGCAAACGAGATGTTTAGATATTCCTCATGTTTATGAATGAGCTGTTACTTTTAACATTGTACATTTATTTGAAAATGAAGCAAGTGTGTATGTTTTTAATGCAGACAGCAAATTACTTATCAATATACATAATTTCAATGAAAAACACATGTTTTTTAGTGTTGTTCCTCAATTTGAAAAGGAAAAATACAAAGTGCAGCTTTACTAAAAGGCAATTTCAAAAAAAGTATTTATTAGGTTGATATTTTTGGAACATTTCTCTGTCTTCTTTTTGCTGCTTATAACTTGATTCTGGAAGCTGAAGTTGTATTAGTAGAGTGGTCTACATCTTTGTTACCAAGTAAATAGAATTCAGTTCTGCAAAACATATTTTGAAAGCTGATAGCATCTTTTACAATCAATTATTTATGGCTTTATCTTTTGCATAAATGCTTTTAAAATTAATAATTTGTTTTGTCTTAAACAGAAATTGTAGTTGCTGAAAGTGTTGTTGTCATTAAGAAACTGCTGCAAACCCAGCCAGCACACCATGGTGAAATTATTAAGCATATGGCCAAGCTCTTGGATAACATTACAGTGAGTATTTGTGCACACTGTCTTATTTTCCTTGTTGACTGATAAAAATCACACCACCTCCTTTGAATTTGGGCCATAAATGGAAATAGATGTATTAGAGAAATAAAACATAACTTTTTATTTTTGACATAAAATATCATTTTTCATAATCTTAAGGAAGAGGAAATAAAAGCTATCAGATGGCATCAATTTGTGCTTTGGGTCTGGGAAGCTATTTTGAAAGAGAACCCTGGAAATGTTGAGTATTGCTAGTACCATTAGGCCGAGATGAATAGCAGGTTTAGATCACAGAGTGGGTAAGCTGAAATGAAAATAAGGGCAAAGCAGCACTTAACTTGAGGATTTTCAGCCTGTTGTCTTACTGATCTGGGGTGGAGTTTAAAAAATTTTATTCTAAATCTTTTTCCCTACCCCCCAAATCACCTGACCTTTCCCTGGTACCAGACACACTGCTGTGAGTGTGTTGCAATGTTTCTTGAAGTTGCATTTTTATCTTCTGCATATTTAAGATTCTGTGGTATTTAACAGTCAAATTTGCATTATTGCCTATTATCTATCCTTAGATTAAATTGACATTTTGGTATGTCAATATTCACTTCCCAAATTCTCCTCACAGTCCCAGTTATTGGTAGAACATTTAGTGGTCTATCCTAAACTGTAGTGTAGGGCTGAAGACCATGTGCATCATACCCCAAAGGTGACAGATTTTAATCTGTCAGTAATTATTTTTCTGTACATGCTATAAACATGACTGTTTAGTTTCATACAATTAGCCATTTATTGATGATGGAGCAGTAAATAGTTTCTAAATCAGTGAATCTTCTATTTTCCATAGTTGAATTTGGCAAACTTTGGAATATTAAAAGAAAAAGGAGATGGGGTCTTCTCAGTTCATGCTTACTGAACAGGTTAAACAAATAAATCTTTGGCCACTAAGAGCTGATGATTAAACTTCATAACTGATGTAAAGAAATTATCATTCTACTGGATTGCTTGTAGCCAGAATCAAAAGAGGCTATAAGATACTGCTGCTAATTACATATCAAATAAGTATTACCTATTTTCTAATAATTACCTGTGTTTTCAGAAAATTTGTGCAGTATTTTGATTGATCATTACAATATCATGAATTGTGTATGATCTTATACACATCTTGTGACACTCCACCAAATGAGTTTGTCACCTTATTTTCACATATTGTACAAGAGAAAATACTCTGTTTAACACTTAAAAGAGTTTTGTGGCTATTTTATACAATTAATACTTCTGAGTAAATATTTCAAGTTTTAAATACAGGGCATTTTTTGGAAAAGAAAATCTTTAAGTTGAGTAAAGGGAGAAAAAAAAAAAAACATGCAGTACTTGAACTACTTTGACATACTCATGTTCTCCAATAATGAGATTGTACAGAATACCAGAAAGTGGTAAGTAGTAGTAGAACAGTCTGTGGAACAGAGGAGTCATAGGAGTAAACTAAAAATCAAAATCTGAATCTGAATCATGCTTCTTATTCAAGAAGGAAGCAGTGATAGTGATGCTGTAGGCTCTCTAGGATGATTGTTGTACATCTTGTTTTACATTTGTCCCTATAATTTTTAAATAGTAACTTCCAGAAATTTGTCTTCCTCAGGATGTTTAGGACTTTGGTTAAAGAATAAATTTGGAAGAGGTTCATATTTATAATTTGAATTCCGTATCATTATCCTGAAATAACATGCACCTATGATGTTTGAAAATGGATATATTTCTTCACAGAATCACAGGATGGTTTGGGTTGGAAGGGACCTTTAAAGGTCGTCTAGTCCAAGTCCCCAAGCCCTTTGGACACTTCTGAAAAGGATAAGCCTATTTTTACATGTTTAGGTAGGAGGTATTTGGGTTATATAATTACTGAGGACCTGAGTTTGAAATGTCAATATTTAAAAGCATTACTGGAATTCCTGAGATCTGCACATGTATTTTAAACATTGATCTTATTATGGCAAGAGTGTGAGTTGACATAACACAGTTGCCTTGGCTTTTGTCTTCAGTAAGACAGAAACAGAAAGCAAGGATTCCTGACCCTTACTACACTGACATACAATATACATACATGCACACGCGCTTTTGTACACACATATTTTACACAGATTTTTTTTTTTTTTTTTTTTTCCTGACCTCTTCTGTTGGGGAAAGTATTTCTGGGCTCATTTTTAAATTGGGATTGAAACTTAAGGGACCAACCCTTTTCCTCTATAGAAGAGCATACCACTGTCTTTAAAGGACTTTTGCATTTCGACGTAGGAGAAGCAGCTAAATCGTATGGTCTTGAATGAACTTGAAAGTAACTGGAGGGTGGGAAACTGTGGGCAAAGAAATTCTTTGGTGCTTCTTAGAGTTGAAATTAATTTACTACTATATAAAACACAAACAAAAGCATCAATGGAATTAAATACAATTAAATAGAAAAGCACTTTTGATTGTTCTGTCATGATTTAGTTTAGGTAAATGGTGAACGCTTAGCCACTAAAATAAACAAAATCAGTGTGAACTGGATGGAATACATTTTGGCGTTGGTGCCTGAATTTATTTCATTCATGTTGTTATAAATTTCACTTGGGTTAGCCTGAGATTGTGATTGTCAATGATGAGGTGCCTAAAAATCTTTCATAGCAATATTTCTTTCAGGTCATCCAATCTGAAATTTACTCGTTCTTGTCTTCATCTTCTTCATCTACAGAAGCCATTTAGAAAGTGATAGGATGGATAGTAAGCTAAATCTATCTGACCAACTATAAGAAATACTAGGAAGTTCAAATAAAAACTACTGAGCTCTTGTAGACCACTGACTCTCATTTACAGTAAAGCTTAGGGCTGTCCATTTCAGTTTGCCCATTAATTGATTGTTTTCTTACGTATCTGAAATGAGTGCTTATTTTTCTTCCTTAGCTTTTGTATGTTACCATTTGTGCTTTAAACTTTTATCTTGGGTGTGCGCAGGCAAAGATCTATGAGATCTATTTTGTGTCTGATATTTGTTGAGTACCTGGACCTGTACATAGTACAGCTTGATCTAGCTGTATTCCAGCTCCTTTACTCCACACACTTCAAAAATTGTAACTGAGAAATGCATCTCTGATGGTGTTCTGAAGATACTAAACAAGAGAATAATTGGGTCTCTTTAAAATTCTGTTTTTTAAAATCATAAAAATGCTTCCATTTGTCTGTTAATGTGTTAATAATGTCATCATGCTTTACAATTTAATGATTTGGTAAGTTGTCAGCCAGAGATCTAAGCAGTCCTAGTTTGTGCTAGCTGTTCACTCTGAGGTAGGCTTAATTAGTTTTGTGTGTATAGTTTTTGGAGTGACAGGAGTTAAAAAAATATGCATGTGGGAAAGGGCCATTTAAAGAAGGATGATACTGGTTGAGTCCAAAAGTCCTCTTAATGGAGTAGTCTCATCTTCAGTAGCACCAAAACCTGGTGCTTTAGGGAGAGGGATTTAAAGATAAGAGCAAGTTCATTGTGAGGTACCTCCAGTGTACCTTCTTAGCCGCTGACTGGAAGCTTGAGTTTGCTATGCACATCATGTTTACTAATCTAAAAATTCTAATCTCTCCTCATATTCCAGATCTCTGATAAGCCTTTCCCTCTTTGTCTTTTCTGATATTTGTGTGGTTTTTGAATTGGGGTGACCAGAAATGTGTGCAGTAGTCAGAGCATGAAGGAGAAATTATATGTAGTGACATAATGATTTTACCTGCTTTGTATTTTTTATGTCACTTTCCTGGGGTTGTCTGCCTTTTGACTTCTGCAGAACATTGAGTTAACAATTTTACAATTCTCTGAAAATATTCATGATTCCAAGATATTTTTCCCTAGAAATAGTTTGAGGTCTACCAGTATGTGTAGAGTATTTTTTTTGGAAGTCCTGTTATTAATGTTGCAAGGCTGGCTGCATCACTTCTGCCCAATTTTTAAGTATCACTAATAAGTCATCTTCAACTCTTCAGGCTTTGTTTTAGTTTAGATTACGTTGAATAATTTTGTGTCAGCAGACTGTCTCCTCACTAGGTAGCCCTCTTCTAGATTACTTGCAGATATGTTGAACAGCATGTTCTCCCCTATAAGTCCCTATGGGACATCTGATGATTGCCTTCCATTGTAATGGGGGCTTTGTCTTTTCTATCATCTAGTCCTTTTTTTATTCATGAGAGTGCCTTTCCACCTTGTAAAGGATGACATTTTCAAAGTTGTTGTTGAGGGGCTTTTGAAAAAGCTTTTAGAATATTCTCTCATCAAATATGTGTCATATAGTCTACTCTTAGAAAATCCTTCCTTCAAAACAGCTATGGTCCAGAATTCGTCTAAGTGCAAATACTTGCAGATTTTGTCTGAATTAAGTTTTAAAGTGGATTGGTTAGACTGCATTGATAAAACTGGATTAACACGAGACACTTTTGTTTATGTCCAAAGTATGCCTCTTTTGATTGATCTTAATTCATTTTAGCAATGAATGAATGTAAATCAACGTAGCAGGAATTAGCTCTGAGTAAGAATGTCTCGATGGTGTTCTACAATTGTGTATTTCCTCATATAAACAAGCTGCAGTAGTCTCCAAATTAGTTTCTGCCCTTTTTTTTTTTTTAGAATAATAATTTATGATGGTACATTGTACCCAGAAATGATTGCATTGTAGGTGATGGGAATCTTGTAGTTCTGGTGTGATTTTTCTCCAGGCTTTCTCTTATAGTACTACTAAGGCATGTTTTTTTTCTCTTAGTAGCTGGTGAATTCTGGCATCCTTGGTTTTCATTACAGCCTTATTCCTAGTTCCTTCTAGAGTATGAGTGAGAATATGAGAGAAGTCTGCAGTGTATTCTAATCTACAGCTGAGGAACAATTCTTGATGGATAAAGACAGGATAAGGAGTTACCTATTTAGAAGAAAAATAAGACAGATGTATGTAACTTTGAAGAGCTTATTATGTGTGGAAAAACATCTCATTTATGGAAGCAATTAAGAATTACTAATTACTGGTTTGGGTTGGGATTCTTATTACTAGAGTAGGTGACTGGGAGTTTTTGGCACTGCTCTGTCCATTCATCCAACAATAACAAACTTAAGTTCCTTTGCAGTATTACTACGTAAATACTGCTTATTGCTATGTTTCTGATATGGCTCCACAGCAGAGGCAGCTTGCTTGCTTTAATTAAGTTCTCCTTTCCCTCAATGTTGGGAAGGTATCACAAGGTATGACATTCATATGTTCATATGTCTTTCAGTCCTGCAAGCTTCAGATTCTAGCCACATTCTTTTCCCTAGGTTATACTTTAATAATGTATTTTTAAGCCTTTATGTAAGTAATGCCTTAATGAATAATTCCCATAATTTGATCATTTTTTTACTTGCTCTAATATCTATGGAATGTTTTCGAATTTGAGAGGAATACGTGACCTTTGGGACATTGTGTCCAGGGACACTGTACACTGAACTTGAAGCAAATATTCAGCTTGAATAAAACACAATTTAAACAAAACCTGTACACTATATAAAAGGTGGCAGTCATCAGTGGAGATCCTTTTCTAAAGGAATTTTATGTGTAAAAGTTCAAGTAATGGAAGAGTCCTTGAAGATCTACCATTTGAAAACAAAAAAAACCCCACTTTTCTTTTGCTTCTATTCTTTCCTGTGTACCTTTTCTTCTTGCTGCCAGTCTGACATTTCACATCAACTTCATCCCTCTTTCCATTTCTGATTCCAAGTAAAATTTAAGAACTTGTTAGCTATGCAAATTTTCTTCTGGATGCAGAGAATTAGACCTCATTTGCAATTTGAGTATCCCTTCGTGTTTGTGACACATGTGGATGACTGTAATTGGTGATTTTAAGTTGTACTTTAGCCTAGTATGTTGTGTAATAAGGTTAGAGCTGAATTGCAGTAGTTTTTGAATTGTGCTGCTTAGAGTGATCTGCAAAATCTTTATAATGTCTTTCTCTAACTGCTGTAAGTAACCAGTCTTGCTTTGAGGCGAGAGGGTCTGCCTGGTTTTTATTTTTTATTTTTTAACTATTTATTTATTTTCCTCCAGACAGGTAATGGGTTAAAATGGCAGTAGAAACTGCCTTCTGGTGCTAAGACTTCAAAAGTACACTTAACCACTTGCTCAGGGCGCATGGAATAAAACATCAGGCAAAGTAATTTACAATCCTGTTTGCCTTTGAGGATAATGCACAGTAGGGGTGAATAATGAAAGTATTATTTCCTGCATTTTTGTCAATTCAAGGTCCCTACTTAAGCTATACTGGAAAAGGCAATGAAGGTGTAGAAGTGGCTTCATTTCTTGTTTGCTGTTTTGAATGACCTGGAAACAACAGCTGCAGATCATGCACTTGATATTACATGGTTGAGGACTGGAAGACTTAAACAGGGAAAAAGAAGTCTGAAAATACTGTGTGGTTTTGGCCCCAAATTAATGCAGTGACACAGAAACATTGGCTTCATCAGTTCAACACACACTTTCCATTAAAATGGCTTGCACTCAGGGTTTCATTCAAAGAGTCTCTAATTGATACTGATTCTTGTTGCACAAAGTTGTGTTTCTTATATACAGTATTTACATAGTAAGCTGACCACCTAGTTAAAAGGCAGAATCTCACAAGAAATTTTACTTGTCTTCCATTGTCGCTATTTTTGAAATTAGGCTTTGTTTAGTCTATTTATTTTACATTCTAAAACTAGTTTATTACTCTAATAATTACCTTTTAGAAACCTGGACAAAACTTTAAAGAGTTTTGCTAACTGTGCTTAAATGCACACTGTTTAAATATATTTAAATATATTTCATTGTGGTTTTAAAGTGTAGTCCTGGGTTTGACTAGAAAGAGTACAATACTGATGTTTGTCTTTCATAATTAATACTATTACTGCAATAGGTCTTCTCTGTGAGCTATTTTTGCTTTATGAAAAGACAATAATAGGATAAGGGATGTTTCTAATAGGCTGCTGCCCAAACTGTGGTACTTGGTGATCTCTTCTAGAATTCTAATGTTTTAACAAGTCTGTAATGAAATATTTTAGAAAAATAAATCTAGCATAACTGAAATCTGAAGTTGCCTATATATTCTTATTTAGAGGTATCTATCTGTACAGCAGGCAACTTGAACTGCTCTAATACTGGAAAATTTAATGTACCACTCAATTACTATTCTTTAGCCCAATTTAAAATAATAGATTGGGAGTGAGGTCTTAATGCAGTGTAACCTTTGGAACATTAGAAATAACCTCTTTCCCTTCAGTGTACAGTAGTGGCATCAGTCTTACCATTTCACAGGTGAACATATTGTGACTACATTTAAAGTTTTTATATTTAGCAGTTGTTCGTTAGCTTGTTCCCCTCTCTCACACTGTAAATTCCAAGACCATTTATATTTTTTGTCAATTCACAAAAAAAAAATTAATCTGTATCTCAATCAGTATTTACGTATATTTATGTATGTTAAATCACTGTGTTACACCACAGTCAATACATTGTTACCTCTACCTTAAATATCTTTTCCATGTTCAGAATTGGCATTTATCTCTTGAGGGGATTTTTTGTTGTTGTTGTTGGACTCCTGTATTCTGTCTTTCCATGATCTGGTTGCTTTCTCTTTCAGCAGAGGCAATCCTCCGTTCTCCCCATGACATGCCTGTTTATAGTTTGGTTGGCATGTCTGTTTGCAACAATATGAAGTACAGAGGCAGATATTGTCAGGTTTTTATTCAAAGCTGTTCTAAAACTTTTTTGAGCAGTAAAACATGTCTAATCATTAAAATTTCATGTGAATGTAGTTAGTATTTCTTTAGTATGGCTTAGTGGGCCATTTATTAGGGACTGTGGACCATAGTTTGGGAATTGCCATCCTGAGCCTTGGTAGTTTACTTGCATTTGTTACCTTTTATGAATGTAACCGGAAAGCAGTACTTTCAAATCTTATATGCATACAGGGTAGGAATAGTTGGTTCCCATTGTAATTCTGAGAAATAGATATTCATATATGAATAACTGACATATGCAGGAAAAGTAATTAAAACTTATATAAAAGATGCTAGGAGTTAGTGCTTTGAGAATGACAATGCTGAATTTCTAAAGCTTGTTTCTCCTGTGAAACCTAAGGCAGTACTCACACTGGCTTAAGTGTAAGCTTATTAAAAGAGATCACTGTATAGTGTAGGGAGTAATGGAAAGTGTTAGTACAAATGTTTTTTAGAAAAAGCAGCAAAATTAACTGAAATTGCAGTTAGAGTTGGAAGCTTTCCTTTTTTCTAAACTACAGTCAGTCATTTGAAAGGATAGAACAGTTACGGTTTTTCTGTAACATTTCAACATCTGTTGAACAAGAAGAGTCTGTACAGAACATGAGAGCACCACAGTCTGTAGATGCTATGCAAGTCATGCTTCTGCCTAGAAGAATTTTCTCATCGCATACTTTCTTCCTTCCTCTCAAGGAAGGGGAACAGTATTTTCAGGGAGGTATGTAACACAGATGCAATTTTTTATTTGACCACCGGCTAATACAGGCTAGCTCACCTTTGAGAAGTGTGTGTATATTATTTAATTTAACTCCTGACTACTTCTAGCTAAACTCTGCGTGGAGCTTGAGCTTCTGTTTCCTTCTGTGGTTTTCCATTTTGCTTCTCCTCTGTCTGTGACAGTACTGTGCTTTTGAAGTCAGCACTATGTGCTGGGAGTTCATCTAAAAACTGCTACTGCCAGTTATTTCAGTGAAACAGTCAAGTAGCTCCAAAACAATAAGACCTGTGTGAAGTTCTGGTCAGAGTGTTTTCAGTTAAGGGGTTAGATCTTAGTCAGAAATTGAGAACCCTAATTTTGAACTCCTGTCTCCAAAATTCTCTGTTTGGCTAGCCTTGGACATTTGCAAAAATATGAATCTTACTGTCATAAAATTTTAAATAAAAATGAAGGAAACGTAGCAATAGTCTTAAATAAATTCTTGTGCTTTTAAAGTAGATAGGTAGAATTTGAAGCTGTTGGAAACCATTTCTATATGACTATAGTCACAAAAAAGCACTGTTTTGTTTCAACATGGTGTTTAGCGTAACCTGGTGGTAAAAATTCCTAACGACACCTCGAAGACTTGGATTCTCTTCCCAACTGTCACCAGCTTGTACTGTGAACATGAACACATCACTTCTGTGTGCCTCTGTTTCCATTCCTGCTCCGTTTGTCTTGTCAACTCATAATGCATGGTTTTTGGGGCAAGGTCTGTATCTTACATTTGTATGAATGTTCAGTCTGCCACAGTGGCTGTATTGAACAGTATTTAATTTGGCTCTGTATTCCTTGTATGGCAATTGTCTTTAAACAGTATTTTGTTTAATTTGTTACTGAACACAGAAATGTGCAAGTATGCAAGTAGTCTTTGTGAATGTGTTAACTTAGAGTGCGCAATGTTTTCTCAGGTTCCAGTAGCCAGAGCCAGCATTCTCTGGCTCATCGGCGAGTACTGTGAACGGGTTCCAAAGATCGCACCTGATGTTTTGAGAAAGACAGCCAAGACCTTTACTAATGAAGATGACCTTGTAAAGTTGCAGATCTTAAATTTGGGCGCAAAACTCTATTTAACAAACTCAAAGCAGGTAAGCTTAAATTCAGAAGTGTACATATTTAGAGTCACAGTAGGTTTTTGTACTGTCTGTATAGATCAGTTGTGATTTATATAAGTAACCAAAACTAGTCCATATTATTCTACGAAGAAAAGCTGAACATCAGTTTTCAAGAAATCTAACAGACTAAATCTAACCACGAGTCTTTGAGTATGTGCTGGATTGTAAATATGAATGTAGTGATGAGATGACTCTTTTTTGCCTCTTTCTTTCTTGGGGAAATTGTGGATTTTTTAAATTCACATAAATAGGAAAGATTTGTAAACGGTATTACTAATATCAGATAGGAGATTTTCCTGGTGTGATTTGCTGTTTTCTGGATCTTAAGACCAGAATTTTAAAGGGAATGTTGTCAATTTGAACAAGAAGCTGCTCATTACTTTTCACGGTATCTAAAAGGAGATGCCAGCAAAAGGCCTCGTTATGTCTTTCCATCAGTGCTCGTCTTAAAGATAGTAACTGCTTCCTCTTTTTCTGTATTTCTTACTATTTCACTTCACTTTGTGGAGAGGGTAGGTTTTGATCATATCTAGTAATAAAGATAATCTAAAAATGTCAGGTAGTACAAAAAGGTGAACTTAGATCTCAAGGCAGCTGAAAACAATAGCTATGAGAGGTGCCAGCTGCCTCATTCTTCTCAATGACAGCACTGTGAACTTTGTCACTCTCTGGCTATGGAGTATAGCATTTTGACATTAATTTTTCACTGTAATTCCAATTATTACTGTAAAATCAGAGGTATTTTTTTTCCAAATGTAGAAGAAATGTATTGTCTGAGATGTATACACTTTCCTGGGCTGCTAGACCTCTTTGTTTTACAACAGCTTGGACAGCACAGGATCTTGTATCTCTGTACTTGTGGTGTCTTCTCATTCCTTGACAGCTATATCCAACTGCAAACTTGATTTGTCTGAGATTTTACTCTGTAGGGCATGTGGGAGATGAACTGTCTTGCCATGCATTCAGATAAGAGTGAATGCTTGTCCTTTGCTTATGCAGTCTAAAATGGGGCAGTAACGAAAGGTGACTTCTTTCTGTCAGTGCTCGTCTTAATGAAAATGCTGACTGAGCTAAGGAAAGATTGGTTTGATTATCTAAACTGTCTCCTTTTGGTCCATTACATAGTATTTACTAATTTTCCATATAATTTTTATGATTTTACACTGATTTTTCAACACCATATTTGGCCAAAAATTGATTGCCTACAAGGAGATGATGATTTCTGTGATGCTCTTTTTCCAGTTTCACATCTTAATACATTGTAAACCATCATTATAAGTGTTGCATAACCGTTTATTCAAATACAATAATGATCATAAAGCCGAAGAAACTGTCTCCTGAGTTGCCTCCTAAATGATAGATTTCATCAAAGGGTGTTTTCCTTATAGTTTTAGGTTGTGGAAAAATAAGTTGTCTTCTCAAGTGGTCAAGCTATTCCTTTCTGACAGAGTAGGTTGATGACTTGGGTTGATTCAAAGCTCCTTCAAACTAGAATATGATGGTTTTGCCTTTAGCAGCTGGCAACACTCTTCCTATATCTACATCCTTATTCCCAGGAGTAACTCCTCTTTACTCACTCAGTATTAAAACATTTCTTTCTGGAATGACTTCAGGTCCAGCCATTTTTCAGTCTAACTTTTCAAACTTGAAGGCAAATCTTGTACACTTGACTGCTCAGTTGTCAGTCTGTCCATCTTTCCTCATTCCCATGTGTTCACCCCCTGTATCCTACCCTACCATGTAATACTTTTTTGAATCCTTTATCAGTTTCATCCAAAGTCATTGAAGTTGTGAAAATCTAAAAGATACAATGTCACTTTATTGAGAAGTAGTGGTAGGATAGCCAAGAGAGACTCAACACAACTAAACAGATGAAAAGAGCTCTTGCCCTGGGTGGTCCCTTTCTGTAAATATGTTATTGTATTTGCTGATAATTTCCTTAGGCATATGTTCAAAGACTTAGTGCAGCACATTCTCAGGAATGCTTTTTAAGATTCAGGATTTTTTGCAAGAATTTCCATTGTTCTTTAAATCCTGTGATCACCCCATAAATGAGAGGATAGATGGCTGTTTCTCTCCAATCGTAGACCCTCATCTGTTGGTGATACTTGTATTATAAAATTTTTAAAGTGGGGATCTACCAAAAGGTTAATTGCTGCTGATACAGGATAGGCATTAAATTCTTAAATAGAACGATTGCCACTAGAAAATTCTAGAAATGTTGCTGAAGGATGACTTGAAGTATTCTTTTCATATTAGCCAAACCGAAATGTACAAAAAATAGTAGTAGATTCTAACAGTGTGAGGATAAAAGAATTATATTATGCCTATATAATGAGCATGTCCAGATAACAGGCTGTGTTGACATATGATAATAATGTATTACATCATATGTCAGAATACTTTTACTATTCTATGAAGCAGTCATGGTGTGCAGATTCTGTCATATTTCACCAAATTAATGTGCTTGCTCAAATAATTTTTAGCTTCTTATGGATATTACTTTGTTAGAAAAACTGATGTGTATTCATTAGTTTGTTGGGGTTTTTTTAATTAGAATTAAATGTTTCTGTTAGCTACCTCCATGTAGAAAAGCTTCACTACTTGTTTGGTTGTGTTGCCATAGGATGAGGAAAAAACTAGTGGTTTTTTGTTTTCATTAAAACTATTTATACTATACATGAAGCTTGCAAGGAGACTTCTTGCAGATATGGTGCATTTTTCCATATAAATTTGTTGTGTCTTTATCCGTATTGGACGATATGGAAAAGATATTTTAGGGGAGAGGAAGGTAGGAGGAAAAGGATCCTGGAGAAAATGATCCCATTAAAGAAAATGCAGCCTTTCAGGATCAACTCTTCATCTAATTCCATCAGTGCTCACTGAAAAAGTGCCCACCAACTTTTCCCATCCCTATAGCAATTCACAAGCAAAGACAACTGGGTTTTGTGATCCATTCTGCTGAGCTTTCTGCCATGACAGCAAGGAGTCTTGTTTTGTTTTACAAAGGAGAGGTGATGGCAAGGGCTGCAGGAGGTATCTCTCATTTATTTTAATTCATGCTGCTTGGGAATCCTCCCAGTTTCATTAGATTGAACAGCATAAGTCCTGCATGAGTGCAGATTACGTATGTTCTGTGTGATGCAGTAGTTTAAGATTTTATATCCTAGTAAAGAAATAGCTGCTAATAAGCTGTGAAATACATATAGGAAAGTTTTACCTTTCCCAGAGCTGAGACAGTACCTTGGGGGGAAAAAATATCTTTTCACAGAACCATCCTTGGGTATCAGAGAGAAAAAAGAAACAAAAAATGTTTCACTGAAAGATTTTTTAACTATGCTTTTACTGTTATTCTGATGTAATATGACTAATTTCTTCATATCTTTGGTGTCATAGGGTATTTTGTGAAATGCTTGCATGCATTGTATGTTGTTCAAATTAAAACCATTTTTTCTTTACTCTGTATTTCACTTACAGGAGTTAATATTCTGAAAAAGTATTTTTAAATCTCTAGAAAACACTTTAACACTTATCCTCAAGGTGGAAATTATTAAACTGAACTTTTCGTAGCAAATTGCACATAACAAAATTGACTGATTTTTTTTTTTTTACATATTTTTCTGCTCACATGATTGAAACTGTGTTATTATTATAACAATAGCATGATAAACAGGATATATATGCAAGGTTGTTTCTTTGTATAAAGAAAAGAAATCCTCCTTGACAATACATTTTTAACCCTGTGTTATTCATCAGTTATGAGTTGAAATACTAAAAAATTACTTCCTTATAATGGTATGTTATTTTTGCTCTTTTTCCTGTTTGCTTGTATGTAAAGAAAGTGGCATACTTCTTTCAAATGTATCTAATGGATACAAGTCTGTTCAGCACTATTGTTCCAGTTACACTGTGTTATTTCTAAGACACTGGGAAAGTCTCCCTGATTTTTTATATTTTTTTTTAGTTTTAAAAATTTAACTGAATTATTAAAGTTATTTAATACATGCTAATATTCTCAGACATCAAATTAGGAAGTCCTATTATGCTGTAAAAAGCTGTGATAAGTTGCTCTCTTACATAAATAAATAAATGACCGATATTACTGGAGGCTTTAAGCTTCAAGAAAAAAATGGAAGGAGTCTTTTATCCTGGTTTTTAGAGGGCATCAGCAGCTTGCTTTTATGAAAAAGTAACAGCTAAATGCACTGCAAATAATTTGCAGTAATCCAGTTCAGTGATTCATGTGTCTGCTTTAATGGGTCATAATTCAGGATAAAGTAACTGAGTGCAGTCAGAGTGCAGACACTGCTTATGCCAGGGACAGTATCTCTTCATAAAACACACCTCAGCAGAAGCAGTTTGCCAGCCCCCTAATACTCTCTGATGTTTTGATGTCCTGCATATTTTTCCGATTAAGTTTTGAGTGCCATGTTTTTAGTTGTATTTCCACATTCATTATCCTCACGTAGACCCTTCAGCGGGTTTGCCATATATGATTATTTTTTTAATGATGCCTTTCTTTCCACTTCAGCAGTTTAATAATCTAGCACATGGCTGCTTCTCAGTACTCAGCATTCACCTCCCCAATACAGAAGAGGACATGTGCTTTGGCTGCAGAATTCTATTTGCAGCTTTAGAAATGCATATTCCCTGTGGAACAACATTTGTTTGACATAACCATTCATTTTTATTACCTCTTTAAATATGTTTATCCAGAGTTATCAATAATCATAAATAACTTGTATTCTGTTCTTATCCTGTTTTTTTCCACAGACAAAATTGCTTACCCAGTACGTATTAAATCTCGGCAAGTATGATCAAAGCTACGACATCAGAGACCGTACAAGATTTATTAGGCAGCTTATTGTTCCGAATGAGAAGAGTGGAGCTTTAAGCAAATATGCCAAAAAAATATTTCTGGCACAGAAACCTGCCCCATTGCTTGAGTCTCCTTTTAAAGGTATTAACTGCCAAAATCATTTGGGAAATGTTCATTGTGTAAAGGAATGTGGCAGCCTGTTCTATTTCAAATATACTCACAAATTGTGTCACTTAGCAAATACAAATGATTAATATGCAAGGATACTCGCTCTGCTTACTTGCTTTTCAGCAAGCAAGGTTTGCATGGTGCAAACACAGTGCATTTCTGTGATGATAAACCCTGACAAACTGATCCATTTCTATTAATGTGGATTTTAAATTTGATTTAAATAACAGAAGGTGTGTCTTCTGAGGAAAACTATTCTTCAATTTAGGAAAATAGCTCTAGTCTTTTATCTGGACTTTAATAGAAGATTGTTAATGTGAGTATTGCAAACGTTTTATGAATCTGAAATAAATTGAATCTCGAAAGATTAGGGTTTTATTATTTTTCTCCAAAGTCATAATTTTCCCTGTGCGTTTTCCCTGTCTTTTTACAAGTAAGAACCATTGTCTATCTTCTCAAATTGAAAGGTTATCAGGTTATCTTAATTAAAAATGCTCTGGTATTGTAATGATTTGCAGTTTTAATTTTCATACTTAGTCCCAGTTTTGAAGCTCTAAAAGGAGCTCCATTTTGAAGAAAAACTATTAAAATTCTGGATGTGTTTGTGCCAAGACATGTATATGGATTGTTTAACTGTGCTGTCATTCTTAATATTCACAGTAAAGTAATTTTTAGAGAAGCTACATTTCAGAGCAACACCTCTAAACACACTGACTGATTAGCTTTTTTATTGACCATTATGGGGGAGATTATTGTAATCTATGGACTGAAATCAGTTTTTTGACCTATGAAGAGCTTCCTAGTTTATATTTATTCCATGACATTTGAGGTAATATAATGGCAATTACCTTTAGCCCTGATTAAGATTGCTCTTTGTGGTAGAGCTCATGGTGTTTGTGTATTTCTCCCCTCCCTCCTTTTTTTTTAATAGATCGGGATCATTTCCAGCTTGGCACCTTGTCTCACACACTGAACAGCCGAGCCACTGGCTACTTGGAGCTGTCCGACTGGCCAAAGGTGGCGCCTGACCCCTCCGTCCGAAATGTCGACGTAGCCGAGTTGGTACGTCAGCATCATTAAAAGTAACTTTGCTGAAGGCACTTGTCAATATAGAATATTAGCCTAAAATACAAGTATTTAAATACTATCTGTATGCTGTACTGAAAACTGTTGATGCATGTGAACATCCGTGTTGCTTATTTTAGCTTGGAAATGGAACATTTGGAAACCTGCATGATGCTTGCTGTTTTCTTTTCAATGAGAGAAGTGGATGAACTGTAGGCCACTTCTGCTTCACTCGTGGATTAAATGGGCTTTTTTCCCCTCCATCTCACTTTTGATTTCATGCCTTTTATATTTGCTGTGCTGCAGTATGTTAATTGCTGTTAATGACGAGTGTAGCTGTACTGCCGAAGTAGGAGGGGAGCGGAGGTTTGTTCATGTACAAATCCAGGTCTAAACAGGAGAAATAGATAATATAAGCAAAAGGCAGTGGCAGGGAGAAAAATTATGTATGTTTCAAAGTGTAACATTTGCAAGAGACCAGGGTTTACATTTCAGATCGTCTGGAGAGAATTAGGAAAGTTTATAATAGGAAAATGTCATCTATTAGTGCACTAGTCATTTGTTGACATTACAGGGCTGGTCTTCTACTACCAATAGCTTTCCTTACTGAATTGTAAACTCTGAGGCAAAGTCATGTTCTGGTACCAGAGTCCTACTAAAGGTCAGTGAAAGCTATCGAACAGTAACAGAAATATAAACGTATTGGAATAGAGCATGCTGATGGTGCTCCTGGAGGTATGTCACTGTAACAGGTATACCCAGAAAAGCACATGGTCCTTGTCATAAGCCAACTTCTACAGTAAATCACACATAAAATAATTTGCATATAAGATGTTAGGCATAGAAAAGCTAGAGAAAATTCTAAAAAATAGGTATGACTTGCAGAAGCCAGTGAACTGCAATGTGGTAGAGCAAGCATTTCTCCTTAGTACTTTAATATTACTTGTCTACCTTCTTATATACATTTCAGGAAAAGAGGTATTTGTGTACAAACTTCTGAAAGCTTTTATGGAGAGAATCTGAAGGCAGTCAGCTCAAGCAGGGGATTATAAATGATAGGGTTGGCATGAAAGAATGTGCGGAGCTGCCTTTGTCCATAAAAACAAAAGTATTGCAGGAAATTGATCAAATGGAGTAACATCCATCTACCACATAATAGAAAACATCTCCCTCCATCCATTTAAACCTTCAAAACAAACATGAAAATCTCTTCCCCATGTTTTTTTTAGCAAGTGTTTTCTTCGGAGAGTGTCTCATTGGCATTAATTTTGTGGTTCCTCTAATACTGCATGTGCCTACACAATGTATGTGAGTGAAGCTGAGTTGTTAAGCTGCAATCCACAATTAAATAGTTGTTTATATCCAAAAGAATATTGGCTTTTTAAAATACCAGTTGCTGTGTGGAGCATTACAAAGCTTTAGCAGCTTTTGGTGTTTAAGAGTAAGCCAGTGTGTCTCTAGAGCTGTACATCATTGCAGGTCACTGTTAGAGCTCTTTCAAAAGTTTGTCTTATTCCAGGTCAGAACAGTCACTGAGGCAGTCCTGTATCACTCTGTTGATATAGTTGTTTGCCTATTTGCTTTTTTTCCTGGCCTGAGTTTTTCTTCTGCTTCTCTAGTAGTATAGGGGGATATTGAAAGAAAAAAAAGTCTGGCTGAAGTTCTGGTATTGTCTTCATGGTAAGAATTACTGTTATTTGGACAACTGCAAAGGAAGTGAAATATAATTCCTCTGTGGCTGCTGGAACTTCTGTGTCTATTGGGTCCACATCTGTTTTCCCCTTAAAACTTGGGATGATAAAGGTGGTGACTAGCCATATTTACCCTTCATTCTAGTCATAGGCTAAACTCAGCTGGATCTAGAGATAAAACTCTCAGACTTAAAGTTCTTTTGGTATAGGAATTTATTTATGGTTACTGATGCTTTTAATCTGCCTTAGTAAATCTTTTTCTAAACTCTCTAATAGACATATCTCACCTTCTATAGGTATGTACAAAACTTTTAGTTCTCCTAATTGTGTAAAGTAAGAGTTTAACAGTTTCTCTTGACTTGCTTAGAGGATTTATTTAGAAACTGCTTAATACTACTACTGCAAATGTTTTTCTTTGCCCTTTTGTGTGTATATTTTTGTATTGCTGGTTGTAAAAGTAAACTTAGGTTGAAATTTATTTACAGGCAAAGGAATGGACTGGAATTCTAGGTAAGACAAAGAAAGAGAAACCTACTGAAAAGTTCTACTCTGAATCAGAAGAGGAGGAAGATGAGTCTAGCAGTACCAGTGCGTCAGGTAGGTGTTTGGAAAGCAACTTGCATCTCCGCTGCCTGAAGAACTGTATCTTCAGAACTGGCCACTACTTAAAAAGAATCAGAAAAAAATTCAAAAAAAGCCAGAGCTATATATAAAATCAGGAAACTGAGGGGGGGTGGAATTTTACATTCACTGTAGCTGTACAATAACAGCTAATTTTACAGATATGGCTTGTGTGTTCATTAAATGGGTTAGACTTTGCTTTGTTTCCCAATTTAAAAAGCTGGCATGCTATTTTTATCTTGCTTTGAGTCTAGTAAGGATAGTGAGAGTTTGTAACTCCAATTAAAACTAAAGGCACCTAACTTTTTACGGGAAGAGTGCCTGTGTGCTTGGTTGTTGGGAGCCATAAGTCTTGAAGGTTTTTTGGAATTTGTTGTTGATGAAGTACCATTTTGATAGCATGTGCTGTTGTGTTGATAAATGGCCAAACTTGTTTAACTGTGTAGTCTTTCATGGGGTTTATTCAGTAAATTGTGTTAAAGTATTGCTCTCAAGTTTTACACTATGTTTTCTATTTATTATAATGGGGATGGTGATGGAGAAGATAACTGACAGCTGCCTGTCAAGTTCAGTGAGCAAAGGTTCTTTTGACCAGTTTCCCACTTAATGCCAGATAGGCAGTTCCCCAAGACAGCCATTTCAGTAGATGTTAATATAGTTCAGATGTAGTGAAGAACATCATTCTCCCACGTCCAGACTTTAGGCACACCAGATGTTTAGCATTAGAGACTTGAAAGAATTATCAGCATCTAGTTGAATGGAAGAGGGGCACCTTAAAATCTGAATATGGAGTTTCTTCCCTCTCATTCCTAAACTGAGGAAAGATGCAAAAGAAGTGCTTAAGAATTGTATCACAGAAATTAATGATCTCTGAAGCAAGAGAAGAATATATTCACTTCAGATATTTAAATATTTGGTAACTATATGATTATTTAGAGGATGAATAATTTGTTTAAATCAGTGATTAAATCATCATCACTATCAGTATTCAAGAACAGATTATCTAATTAAGCAATTGGTTGAAAAGATAATCTTGCAGTTAAGTGGATGTATAGATTAGAGAATTTGAGGTCATCTCCAACTCCTGATAGGGTTATGTAATTTTGAAGAATCCACATGCAATTAATTTATTATTGGGTTTCCAATTTGATAAAGTATAATACTTTAGGCTGAAGAGGACAGGTCTTTAACCAACAAAAATTTGTAAACATTAGGGGAAAGTTATTTTCTTGCCTGCTTTTCACACAGGGTAAATAATGCTAAAGCTTTCAATTGGATCTTAAAATACTAATTATGTAAGATATTTAGAAAAAAATTGTAAGAGTTGTTTTTACTTCAGAGAGCGATTCTGGCAGTGAAAGTGAGAAGGAAGATAAGGAGGAAGGCAGCAGTGATGAGAGTAGTGGGAGTTCCTCTTCCAGTGAAGAATCAAGTGATAGTGAATCAGACAGCAAAGAAAGTACTGCAAAGAAAATATCTAGAGCTGCTGCTGAAAGGTAGGTATACATTTGTATGGTTTTAATTTTCTGTGATACTAGCTGATAAAGCAATCTCCCTGTGAACAGTCTGCGAAGCATTTAATTAGCTTTTGGGGGGGCTGTATTGGTCAAGGAGTGATGTCTCCTGTTTCAGTGTATGCCAGTAATACTCAGCATATGAACTGGCTTCATATTTTCATTAATCAGACTACTCTTATGTTTAGAATTAATTTCTGACTTCAGTAAAATCTTGGGTGGCTTTTTGAAAATTGGTGTAACCTTGGGAGGCTGAATAAGTGATCAAACAGTTGTGTGAAACACTTAATTAGCTTTTGCAGCAATTTTGCTGAGCGCTAAAATTAAGTCCTTCAACACTTTGCCATTATGTAACTAAGACAATTGATTTTTCTAAATAATGTTATATTAAAAAGATTATGATCCAAATATTAGAGGCAAGGGCTGTGAAGGGAAACGGTCATAAGATATTTAAGTGTTAGCGCTTTTTAAGATTGCCCATTATCAACAGCATTATCATGTATTAAAGTATCATTAAAATTTTGAGTAATTGGGGCTAATACCTTGGATTGTATGAATCTGTTTCTTCCACTGCTGTCAGCAAGTGGCCTCTGCAGACATGATCGCCCTTTACTCTATAGTCTGCTGCCAGCTCACTTGATGAGTTTGCAGCTCAGCTCAGTCGTGGCTGACAGCGCTGATTGGGGCGCAGTACGCACTCTGCTCCTTTTATTACAGACAGTAATTAAAGCAGCTCGCCTTGCCACTTCCATAACAAACACAGCATAATGCCCTAATTATGACTTTATTAATTTAAGTCAAGATTTAATGATTTTAAAAGTGATTTATATTGTTTTTCCTGTTCAGAACAAATGAAATCTGTAGGTTAAATTAATACAGGCTTTTCATCATCGCGAAGTTAAAAAGCTAGTTACCAGTAAATTCTTTTCATTAGAATAACATCTGAAATTTTAAGCAGTAAGGTAAACAATGATTACACATCAAAACTGGCTGATGTATGGTAAAGTAATATTTTTAATCTTCAAATCGAGTTTTAAAGATAAGCTAAAGATAAATTGTTGAAAAACAACTTCATTTATATAATGGGTTCACAATAACTTATTTCTTGATGCAACTACAGCTTCTGTTCAATGGCAGTGAAGGAATTTTATATAATTTTGTCAGTACCTGTGTTATACATCATGAAGAAGAAACCTTAAAGAGTATACGCTAGTGAATTTTCACGTTTAGCTCATTGACCTCAAACAAGTTTTTAAATGTCATATTGAAATGTTATTTTGATAGTACCTATTTTTTCACCATAATTTTAACAATCAGATGTGCTACATTAGACTTTTTGTGAAGTGTACTCTTGTTTCATGTTTAGCTTTGCAAGCTTCAGGTTTGCTGCTTTCAGAAAAAAATGCTTTTGACTAAAATTTGCGGAGTTGATTTCAACTTCAGTTACATGGGTAGGCATTATTAGCATAGCTTAAATGTTAATATTGATTTTTAATAATGTTGATTAAATTTGATTTAGGCAATTCAGTCCTGGGAAGTTCTTGGGAGGAGGAAGGCATTGCCCTAACTATTTTCCTTTCTGCCACATTAGATTGTTCAATTCCTGTTCTTTGTGCTTTTCCCTTCTAAAAACATTGCTATCTGAAACAGGAATGCAGAGTAGTACATTCTTTCGTACTTCTTCTAAAGCTAAGGAAAAATGTGTAACAATTTAAGTCCAAAGGGACTCTCAAGTTGAGTGGTCTGGATTTGTTTAATTATTGTTGACCTTGTTACCCTTCAAGTACTTTAGTAACCAATTTATTGTCTTGGGGAGGAAGCTGAATCGGGTGGTGTATGAAACACCTGATTTGGAAGTATAAAATGGTTGCTTCCAGATCCAAGAACAGAGGGGTTTTTTTCTATATGCAATACTAATTTATCTGCTCCATGATAACTATTAGAAAACAATTTTCATTTCCTGCGATATTTCTAGATAGTAACTCCCCTTGAGACAAAAGGGTAATGTACTAATTGGTAGTTATAGTATTATTAGAAGCGAACAAGGCAAATTTTAATAATATTCAGTAGCTGTTAGCACAGAGCAACATAACCCAACATTGCCAGGGTGAACTGAACTTTACTGTGTGAAGAATAGTGTCTCTGAAGTCCATTAGATGTAAGGTACTCAGTATGAGTAGTCAGAATGTAATCGCTCTTCTGTATAAACTCTTTAATGGGTTGAAAAATGTATAGATATTATAGGTCTTATTTCTAGGTAGTTTGATTTAGAAGAATTAACAAAAGAATAAATTCAATGCATTGATTTTTTTTTTTTAAAGCAATATTACTTTGCAAAAACATCTTAAAACCCATCAAGATTCTGTTAATCATAGGTGGAATAGTCTGAAAGTTTCTTTATATGAAAGGGCATCTGCACTTCTTTCTGAAATGTCACAAGCTTGATGCATGGAAATAAGGTTTTTAATATTTAATATGTTCACATTTTTGTTTAGCTGTTTCGCTGGTTTACATTATATGTGGTGATTTATTGTGTAATGTGATAGAACAATTTTGTGTACCCTAAATAAGTGACTACTTCTGCCATCTTAGATGAGTTTTTATCATGAAGAAACACTGACTTAAAACTCATCTAATAAAACTTTGAAATGTTATTGTAGGATATTGCCTAAGCAGATTCCTTTGGTGGTTTTACACGTCTCTTAAATTTTTTTTTTTCAATATGTAGTGATTCAGAGGACATTAAAAAGAAAGCAAAGGGGATCTCCGGAAAGAGAAGCCCATCAAATTCCTCTGATACAGAGTCTGCTTCATCAGAAGAAAATTCTTCAGACTCTGAGGCAGAATCAGACTCTAAAAGTGACTCTGAGTCTGGAAAATCTAGAAATGCTACCTCTAGTAAGGTAAAAGATGTTTTTAAAAAAAAACCTATAAAATATGAAAAGATGCATCTAACCATCTCTATGCGTTTCTTTCTGCAGGAATGGAGATGAGTAGTGGTTTTATGGATATCTAAAAAACAGAATTTCTGAAAAAACTTTTGAACTTCCATAAAAAGACCAATCCCAAAGCAGTTTGATAGTTTAAGCAAGTAAGAATGTTTTAGAACGAAAAGCATATTTTGGTTTTAATTCTGTTATATTTTAACTCCAGATAGATGAAAAATAATAGAATCTAATTATTTTTTTAGATTACTGTTGAACTGATGAAAGCATAGTACATGGGTAGTTCACAAAAATAGTATCCTGATTTGGGGTGATTATTATATTAAAATGGGATCTTAAAGCATAGCTACTACAGGACCTGGGTCTGACAGGAAACAAAACCAAGAAACAAATGTTAGTACATTGTTTCTTAAGACTTTGAAGACATTCTAGTAGAACCACTAGCTTTGTTTAAAATTTCCTGTTAAAATTGAGAATAGTGCAGCTAATGCATCTATACTTGAGGTGTATGCATAGATTAGTAGAATTAATATTCTTAAGAGTAATCAACTTTTTATTGCCCCCTGTGTTTGATAGGAATAAAGCTTATAAAGGGTTCCACTACTTCAAATTGATTTAGCTTGCTTACAACATCTATGAAGTAGCAAACTTTCAAATACATCTTTTCTAAATTGGATTAAGAAATGTGTAAAGATGCAGAAGTGTTCAACAGAGCCATTCATGTGTCAGCTAAGTTTTAATTGCTTACCTTGGTGAAGAAAAAGAGGTTAAAAATTCGTTATACTCAAGCTAGCATTATAGAGCTAAAGCTAATAGCATGAATTGGTTTCTGTTTACCTACCTTTCATTTAAAAAACCAAATAGATGAGGAACTTTATGCTAAATCTGTTAAGGTAGAAGAGTAAAAGAATTTCTGAAAGATATTTTTCTCTTATCAAATAGTTCCTGTGCATTTCTTTCTATATATTTTATTAAAAAATTGAAGGGTAGAATTGTAGTTCAGAAGTTTCCATTTTAATACTGATATGTGTTTTTGAAAACTAAGTGATGCTCTGATGCATTTTAAATTAAGCCCAGACATTTCGGTCAGTACTCCTGTATAGACTGCTGAACAGTCAAACCAGACATTGTTTGTTGCATTTGATGCAATTGTAGAAGCTGGTGGACAGGTGTGTTTTGAACAGTTAACAGGGAAGACTGTAACTTTTGTAAGCTGTTTCAGTGTGTGTTTCCTTTAATTGTGGAGGTAGAGCTCTCTATTTCTTTAAATCTTGAACTTATTATGTTGTACACGGTCTTTGTTTTGTAACTTTATAGGTCCACCTAGGAACTCTGAGTTGTAACCTTGACTTCTAGTCTATTCCCTTCTACCAAGTAGAACAAAAGATGAAATGAGACTGTAGCATTTGAGAAATGGAGGTGTGTTTCCATGCTTTGATCATTGTTTCCTGCCCAAATACCACACTGGGTAGCACACCTGTGTCACAGTTTTTTCTAGTAGAGAAGCCAAACTGGATCTTGCCAAAAAATGGTAGGACAACAAATGTAACCTAAATCCTCTCAGAATAAACTCCTTTGACACTAGATGGGACATGAATTAAATCTAACAGTTTGCAGCTTCTCATATTGGCACGGTATTTTTTCACCACAAAGTAATAGGTACTCTTACCTGCTTAGTTCTGAGCAGCCACTGCAAAACCATATTCAAACAATAGTGTCTTCTCTCTGCTGCATTTGTCCATTTTTCTCAGGATATCAGTGCCATTGTTCATGATTTCTTTCACTACAGTTACCTAAACTGTTCTGGTTCTTTCACAGGTATGTAAAGACTACTAGCGTAAAGCAGCTTTTTCTATTTTAAAATGACAGTCAAGAATGTGTGAAGTCAAATATACTGAATAATATAAGAACCGGAATGTCCAAGAAGCTTGGGATTGTTCTGTTGAAGTCAATGGAAAATTGTCAAGCCTTTGGTTTTTAAGAGAAGAGAAGGAACATTGCAGTAGTCCTGAAGTCTTACTTGATTAAGAAGCGCCTAAAAAGAAGTGTGTTAGGAACAAAAAGTATTTATAAGCAATTGACAGAAGACTTGATCAGAGTCAACAGGTAGAACTGAAAAATTGCAAAGCTTTTAAACATCACAAAAAATATTAAAACAAATAGCAATGGGTTTATGTGCATGGCAGCAAAAAAAGAAGCAAGGGGATTGTTGAAACCATAGCGTAGAGCTCACTAGGCAAAAGCTAAATGTCTATGTTCCTTAAATTCTTTTTCACTAAGAAATTAGCACCTTTACTGTAAGGGCAATAAGCTATGGCTGATGAACACTAAACAGCAATGGTCATATATGAAGGCGGCAGGGGGGAAGTTAATTTAACACTGTTGAACATAGAGGACTGTTTCAGTGTACTATATTAATCTCTACGACCATGAAGTTAGTTTCCATTTAAGCCATGTTGGATGCCTGCATTTATACTTGAGGTATTTCTGATACTTGGTTATATTCAGAAGCATACTTGGATAGGGGGGGCGGGGAGCAAGAATAATGTATTTTATGCTAACTAGCTTAATAGATTTTTTGGAGAGAGACATGTTCTGAGCCCTGTGATGATAGGCGAAGCTAGCTGATGATAACCTAGATAAGACCTTCCAAGCTAGAAAAAAACCAATTATTAACAAACTTTCAAGAACATTATAGATAAAGTCTTGTATAGAGCCCTTGTGTCGAGGTACATTTTACAAGAACCACCCATGTTTATTTTATTTTCAGGAAAATCTTGGAATTTTTCTGCTTCCTTCCTGACTTTTTGTCAGGCCACCCAGGAAGCAGACCATTTCAGCCAGGCTCTCCGAAATGCATGTTTTTCTTCTGATAGTTCTTTATTGGAAAAGCCATTTCTTATATTATTCTGCTCCAGGGTGTTCTTAATTTGGTCAGTGTATATGGGGAGATGATTCATTAGGATTTCCTTTCCTTTTAAATAAAACTGAAAAGATTTTCTGAAACACATATTGATAAGAGGAGTAGTTAGTAGGCTCTATTTCTATAGTTTCTCAGTTTGCCACACATTATGAACTATGTTACGTAGCTGATGTTTTGGGTGGTGTTTACCATTCTCAATGTTTTGTTGGGTGCCATTGCCATGTTCAGCAGAATTTTTGTAATAAAAATGGTTCGATTACACTCATATGGGGGCTTAATTTATGCATACATCCATGCATTTACTAGCATTAAAATAGGTTACAAAAACTTCAGATTATTTTTCCTGAATATATTATTAATGCTTTCATATTTTTTCTCTTGAAGAATCATTTTGAAAAAGCTGTTGTGCTCACTGTAATTGAGCTGCAGTGAATAGAGAAGTCACTCTCTTGTACTGCAGTGTTTTATATCATTTTGAAATATGGATAGTTTGAGGTGTTCAGATACATGTTATACTGTAAACATAAATACTATATAGCTAAAATGCAGATTTGAGGATGATGCATGTATAAGAAGGTGTCTACAGTGGGATTTTAAAATCAGCTACTGTTGAGCTCCTTATACAAGTATAATACAGTCACTCAGCTGTTAAAAACCTGATCCACTATTTAAAAAATATACAAAAACAAATTGTCTATCTTTCTGCCTGATCTCTTTTCAAGTGCTAACACAATGGAAACAGTGGGTGATCTGTCAATGCATTTGGATTGTCAATGATGGTTTTGTATAAATATTGGGAGGATAAGAAATAAAATTCGCACAGCAAAATATGATTTCATCTGCCTTTTCTCTGCAGCTCCATGGCTCATGCTGCGGTGTGAAATTCTCATTTTACACACTTTGCAGGCGGAGCACATGAATTATGCATTGAGCAAGAGAAATCTCCTGCTTCAAGTCCTATATGCATTTACCAGGTTCTATCTCTATTACCAAGATGAATTGCAGATGGAGAAATGTTTGATGGAATATAGCTTAACTTCTTTGTTTAGTATTCTGCTTTTCCCATAGTGGGCTCTCTTGGTAGAAAACTGTTTGGGTTATATTGTAGACTTAGTTTTAAGAAAAAAGATGAAAAATTATGTTACAAGGAAATGCTAGACATGTCAGAGCCTTTTTTTTTTGTCTTGATTTGGAATGCAAAGCTTTTTTCATTCAATAGAAATATCTGTTGGTAGTGTTTGTTGCAGTCATTGGCTATTTATTATTCCTAGAAAGCCAATCAATTTTCTTTTCTTGGAAAAACCAAATTAAAAAATAACCATGTTTGTAATAGGCAAGACCCATGTAAATAGATTTCTTTGGTGTTTTGTACAGAATTGCACACAATTAATATATATGCCTATATAGAGAAATATACATAGAAGTATGAAATTATTTGTGTGTTTATGTGTATATATAGCATGCATACACGCACATACAAGTAGCTGAGTATTTACTTAAGCTTGACACACTTGACTGAAGTAGAAAATCAGAAGTGATCATACTTTAACATTAGCTTTATCTTGATTTAGTTAGCTTCTGATTTTACATCTTCCAAGTGGTAGGGTTGGGGGGGGGGGGGGGGGTGTATGTTATAGGTTTTGGTTTTTTGATTTTGGTTGGGTTTTTTTTCAGTAAACTGATGTACTTAAGTACAGTATTCTGATGAAGTGTGCAGTAGAATTTTTTCTTACCATGCATTACCTTGATGTAATGATTCTGTACTTTTGCCTTATATTAGGACCATTTTATTTTATTTTGAAGTATAAGAAATAAATTCTCTTGAAGGATTTTTTTCCCCCATTTTTAAAGATGAATTAGGTAGTAGATTCAAAATAATATCAGTGCAAAAATACATTTTATCATATAAATTACATATCAAGCTTTGTGATAGGTACTTAGTAACTACTTTAGATTGACAAAATAAATAACAGAAAAAACAAACTGAGGCATACTGTTGGTGTTATTTGTGACATAGGATGTCCTATCTTAATTGTCTTCAGTAAACAGATTAACAGTAAGAGGATTTCTTGGCTGTGATTCCTAATTTTTTTAAACATCTTGACTTACCAATGCTGCCATTGGCAGAACTGAAGCATATTCAAAATTCTTATCCTTGTGCTATACCCTCTCATGTGGGTGAGCCACTTTTTATAGACTTTAATTGGCTGCATAATAAAAGGGAATGGAGAAATCCCATCTCTACTGGAATAATTAGCAAATATAGAACTCTAGCTAAAAATAACCTTTGAACCTTAATCATAGTTGAAGATAGAGCTGTATCTTACGAATAAGTGGGCGTAGGGATTGAAAGAGTTTGAAAGTTGAGATTTATATTTTTTTAAAATACACTTGCATTTTTTAACCGTGTTCTCTTTTAGTATGTTCTGGTGTCCGAATAGTTTGTAGTTTAGCAAAAAAGTTGTGATACATAGTTTATAGTAAAAGTGATGCAGATAACGGCTAAACCCCTGATTCAGGGCTAAATATTCACTAAATGGTGCTATAAAGAGACGTGGAATTCATTAAAAGAATTTTCATGAGGTTGTTTCTTTGACACTTCATAGACGAGTACTTCAAGTAGAACGTGTAGCTTATGAAGTATACTATTTACCCTTATTTCACAGATTTAAAAAAAAAAAAATAGCCAAAAGAAGCTTAATGACTTGTCAATAATCACACTGAAAGAGAGAAATGAAGTCTGGTTAGTTGTGACCAGAATGGAACTCAAGAGAGTGGGTTCTGCAGCAGAGTCTCTCACTTAATTCTGGACAAGACATACAAGGAATGAAATAACATTAGCGCCATTTTAAAGATATTTTGTAGCATTTCCTTTGTCCAGAGGAGTTTTGTGTTTCAGATAAATCAGTGATAGTAGAACACTCAATTACCATAGTGATAAGGACCATTGAAGTATGTTGATTTAAAAATAATTTTTAAAATAGTGGCTTCCATTCTCTGTCCACAAGATTCTTTTCCTCCCAGAATATCTAAAGCACATCTGTAATGATCACATAAGTGACTACTGTCTATTTGAGCCATGGGTTTATTGGAAGAAAATGATGAACAATGTCACTTTGGCTGAGGTCAAGCCTCATAGTCATTAACATCAACAGCTTCAAATAGTGAGAACGTAGCTAGTTTCTTCCATGTTCTTTGGAGGGAACTGTGGAATTTCTCCCAAAATTGGAAAAAAATAGGCACGGCATTATTGTTAGTTTGCAACTGACCATGAGGCTGAGACACTAGAAGAAAGGGAATGCACCTTTAGAAAAGAGGGGTCATTCTATTCTGTGGTGATAGTCAAAGAAAGTGATTGTAGCTGCTGAGTTTCTGAAAGGACTCCAAGCTCCTGCAGGAATTTGTATCCTGAGTGCCTGAAGACACTGTGACAGCTTGCAAGAAATGCTCAAGAAATGGAAGCCCAGTTGGGCATATGGAGTTTTACTGATTTATTTAGACCTGTTCATTAATTAAAAAGGTAAAAGAATAATATATATATGTATTTGGCTGTCACGTGCTGTTGAAAAGGAAAGTGGTAAACTAGAAGGTTCACAGGAGTGTGACTCCTGGAAAGACTATGTTTAAATTACTTGCAATACCCTGGGTAGTGAGCAATGTCTTAAGGTCTAAAGGCAGTTGACAAATTCTCTGAAATAATGAAGCCTTCTGTCCGTTGAGTAAGCCAGAGAGAGCAGAGGCAGGAGGAGTTCTTCAGCCAATCCAGTCAAAGGATGCTTAGGAGTGGGTAGGAATAGCATGATGACAAACTCCTAGATAAGTGCAAATAACACTACTTTCCTATTGAATGGATTTTTCCCTGTTTTTCATATGGAAACAGAAATGTTAGTACACAAGTCTTTTCTCTTCAAAAAAAATGCTTCTATATCTATTTTAATGGTCTCAACAGAAGTGTCTGATCTGTCACCAAAAGTTTTCAAAAGTAGCAACTATTATTAATATTAAATGAAAACATGGGCTTCAGAGGAGTAAATGTAACTTAAATGTGGAGTTTGAGTTCAGCTTACCTGTACAAAGAAATCTTTCTCACTAGGTGAATTGTCTGAATGCTGAGCCCTGAAAATGAGTACATTTTTCTTTTACAACAGAGAAAATCCACTTTGTTTTATAAAAGTATTAAAGACTTTTCTGATATGGTAAAAGATTAAATATTCATGTATTTTGACAGAAAGAAGAAAAAACACTACAAGATAGAAAAGCTCCAAATAAACAAGATGTGTTTCTCTTAGATTTAGATGATTGTAAGTATCTTGATTAAAACCTCGTTTTTCCCATGGCATAAATTCAATTCAGTTAATTCAATGAATTTTAAATGTCTGAAACATTGGTTCTGCTCATTTATCGTACCAGCTTCCTGACAGCAACAAAAAATTGCTTAGACTATCAACTTATTTTTAAGCATAATTATTACAATACGTGATTTTGTTTGTTTTAGAACTGAGAAATAGTTTTGAAATTTAGAATGTATTGGTATGTAAAACATTCATTTTGAGGATTTTTTCATGTCTGGACTTGTTTTCTCTTAAAGTGGGCTTATTTTCTCAGGTGCCAATGGATGTAACTTGTACAACATCTGTGCAACCTATGAACCAATTGTTGTATTTACAATAAGATACTAAAAATCACAATTTTGAAGAACAGATTAAAATGTAATCTTGGAAGGGTACAGCAGAGCTGGCACTAGTTTTTGGCTATGCTTTGCAGTGCTGTTCTTCAAGTTTACTTCTATAGATGCAACACATGTTAGAATTGCATTAATATGTAGCTTGCACAATACTTGTAAATGAAAATGTGTTGCATAATATGGATCAGACTGAAGGATAAAATAGAGGAAAAAATGGGAAAGGGGGTCAAAATATTTTTAATGTGAATAACGTGGTCTATACATATATCAGTTTTATTTATATTTTCATTGTTTATTTTTAGTATTGGGGCTATATGTCTGAGAAGATAATCTTTTACTATTAAGAAACATATATACAAGGATAAAATAATTACTTTTTTACACTTAATGAAAATAGCTCATTGTCCTTCCCAGTGTTTTAAATTTTTTAAGAATTTATTTCCTTTTTAATTCTAGTCTGTCCTGTGACAACTCCAGTGGCAGTTCCTACAGCAGCTGTTTTGTCCCCAAGTTTAACAGCAGACCTAGAGGGATTAAGTCTGTCGAGTTCCTCAGTCATTGATGTAAGTAGCCTTTAAAAAGGGGGGGGGGGGGGGGGAGGAATGTCTTAATTTAAGCATTTCATGTGGTTTTGAGGCAGTCATTAAAGTGATTTTTTTTTAAAGTACTTTCACCTATAAAGGTCTTGTATAAAAATCTGGTTTACATGCCAGTCTGCAGCTTTTTTTTGATCTGTAGTAATTACATTCTGAAATGTGGAGAAAAGTATGAATATTGCATGTCTGAGAAGGATGCTTTCAAGGTTTTTTTAACCTCTTTCAATCTGTCTTTTTCTCTGCCTCAGGGAAACTTTAATTCACAAATTAAGTATTCAAACTGTACAAATCTTTGAAATCATCTAGTTGCTACACTATCAAAAATGAACTACAAGAAAATCACATACCTGTTAATCCTCAGCCCGTTTGTTTACCATACATGCCTCCAATTATGACATTTTGCTCCTTGTAAGTAATTTTTCATGAGTATACGAATCATAGCCCCTGGGTGCAAATCAAAAGGGTATAGATTTACAATCAGTGGTGTATCAGTATGTGTCATGATTCATTCAGTTAGCGCTTTCAGTTTTGTAGCACTTTTCATTAGGGAATCTCAGAACTATAGGTATAATTAAGGTTGGCAAAGTCATGGAGGTAGAGGGCGGGCATTCCTTTGTTGGGGGAAAGGATAGTAGTTTGTGTTGTTCTTTTTTGGTTGGGTTTTTTCCTAGTCATTAGGTGTGACCAGTTTAAATTTGCAATTTAATAAGGAATTGCAGCAGTACAGCATAGGATACTTATCGTTGTGAAAGTGGATGGGAGTGACCAGAAAAAATACCAGAGGCGCAGGCATTTTTTAGCCTAGCCTTGTTTCTAATGAGGCTGGTGTATAGAACCTACACTGCAACTTTAATAATTGCAGGTAAAGTACTTTGTGCTGGCTTTGGGAGCAATATGTTTGCAAAGTATAAAGGAGCTGCATGAATTATTTGACTCAAGACATAAAAGATCTTAGCTAATGAATCAGTTTCATGTTTACAGGCTTTAAAATTTGGTGTTGAAAGGGCAGACTATCAGATAATGTGTTGGATAGCCTTATCTAAGAAAATTGTGATGCAATTTAAATTTCAAGCAAAGCAGTAACAATCTGTAGACATGCAGTCACTTTACCTGATGTGTAGTTGTTCACATGTCACACAGTCTGAAAATGCCAGAAATTGTCTTCCATGTTATTTTGCAGTGCAGTATGCAGCATTAGGTGGCAAGCCTGAGTTTAACTACAACTGTGGTGGTGTTCCTGTGATTGCAATCCCACAATTGCTTCTTTGCCATCCTTTATGGCTTTGACAGCTCAAAAAGCAGACAATGTTTTCCTGGCTCTGGGTTAGCTTAAGAATGATTCTGGTGTCTTTGCTTTACTTCAGAATTATCATCTTTGAGGGTAAGTTAAAGATAGCAATCACTAATGTCGGATGCTTGAGAGCACCCCCTTTTTGCCAATGTCTTTAGTCCTTTCATCATCTACAGTACAAGAACACATGTTCCACTCCCACATTCATGCTTGCTTTCCTCATGATTGCCACTATTTGTTTGCTGAATTGCTTCTCCCCTTTCTTCAGCAGGTAGCTGCAATGAAATAGAGGTGTTAGATAGAAACAGCTAGAAGGTGTAGGCTAAACAGTGGAGGAAGTTCTGCATGAAATGGTTGCTTCTGCAAAATGCCTCTTTCTTGCTACTACTGAGTTCCTGGTAAAATATATAGCCAGCAAAGAAGCTGGAACATTTCCCATACTCCCTGCTCTGGAAACAACCCAAATCACGTAAGAACTAATTGTTGCTGCCTGGGTAGTGATTACATGTTTTCGGCTGTATTATGTTTTCAGATCTAATCTCAACTCTCATTGCCATTGATAATAATTGCAGATCTACCTGGAGTCCTTTGAGTTTTGTGCACCAGGAAGCAACAAAAATTAAATGCTAAGGTTAAAACCTGTTCTTTCAAATTATATCCATATATTGTAAAAAGTCTTGCATGCAAGTAGTTAAATAACTATTGTCACACGTTCAGCACCATCAGGTAATTTTCTAAAAATGAAAATACAAAAACAGCTTTTAAAACTTTATGTGGGGATATCCCTCTTAAAATAGTATTTTGAATTTAATCTGTGATGACTAATTCTAAAAATAAGGAGGATAGTTGTCATACTTCAGAAAACTTTTTCTTCCTTCAATGGGAGAGAAAATGAATTTAACTGTAGGGCACATGCCAAACTAACAGTGAGAAATTAATTTATTACTAGGCAATGGAGAGCATGGAGTAAAAATAGATAAGTACAGTATATGACCCTAATATCAAAGAAATGTAGCAGCCACTTATCTTGGAATATGTCAGGCAGTCTATTATTCAAATCATTCAGCACTGTAATTGGATACAGCTTTTAGAAAACGTATAACTCCAAATTCATAGCTGCTGAACATTATAGAAAGCATAAATACAAGAATGGTTTTACAGTAATGGTATGAGTCTCTTTAAACCTAAAAAACCAAAATATCCTTGAATAGAAACTGCAGTGCACAACCTGATGCTTGTCCTGTGGCTCATTTATTTTTATGGTTCATGTTTACATATAGCACATTTCCCCCTCATATAAACGTACATATGCATATTATAGTTTGTTCCAGGAAAAACAAAATTCCCAGGTAATTTATGGATAACGTTCTTCCAACTGGATACAAAACATAGTAAATCCTTGTGCATGCTTCTGCCCTGGTACATGTAGTCCATCTTCAGGTGGCTCAAACGAACCAGGTAACTGAGGTCACCAGAGGCTACTCTGGGGCTTTTCGGGGTGTGCATACAAGAGAAGTCAGACCTAAGTGCTCAGGGAAACTCTGCATTTGGAGTCGATTGGATTTTAGATGGATACATTTGCAGGCTTGAAAGATACTTGAAGGTGCGGAGCCAATGAAAAATAGGAGGCAAGAGAAAGCTGCAAGCTGTCAGTGTAAAGTGGTTATCTGAAAACACTGGAAATGGGTGTTGTCCCCTGAACGGAGGTTGTAAAGTGAGAGAAGAGAGAACTGAAACCAATGAATGACATAAGGACAGGGAGGGTTCTAACCTGCTGCAGGAAATAATACTTTGAGCAGGAACGGTGAGAGGAGGAAGAGGAGAGCTATGGTATCGGAGAGAAGCCAAAGAGGGGAGTGATCATCTGTTCTTACCCATCACACAGCTGATGAGAAAAAAAGCTAAACCACCTGTTCTTTTCTCATTAGGATTTTAGATGGTAAAAATGTACAAGCAACTGCTCTCCTGTATGTGTAGAGCCCTCAGTATGCTGCATATGGTAATTAACTGGTAAAAATGACACATACTTTTACAAATAAAATTAGTGAGAAAGAAATACTGCTTTGGTAGCAAGAAATTTGTTATGATTCGGAACAGTGTTAGTGCAAGGGAGAATTGACAGCTGGATATGAGCTCTGACAGTAGCAGCAGTTGGATGGGGCAAAAAGTGTGTGGAAGTATAGGCTGAGCTGAGTAGGATTTGAGGGGACAAGATTGTTTCCCCTGCCCCAAACAGATGATAATTTGGGGAGAAATTCAAGGGTGAATGTGAGAAGTTCATGATAAAAGCATGTAGCAAAAGAGGGCAAAACTCTTGTTGTAGTGAGGAGGTACTTATAAAAATATTTGATGCAACAATTTGGTGTTGCCATTAATTATCGTGCATATGGAATTATGGTATAATTGTAGAAGTGGTACCACTTTACTTACTAAGGTTTTATTCGGCACGTTCAGTGTATTCTCTTGGTAGTAGTTACTACCAATGATATGTTTTTACTGTTTCCTACTACTCGGAGTTCCACAGAAACTGTTTAGGAAGAGAGGAGTAAATCATCTTGTTTTCTGTCTCATGTCTTATACAACTTTTGACCGAGATTCGCTTTGAGAACTTCTTTAGAGTGGTGATGCATAGAGCAGAAATAATAGCTTTTGACAAAAGTCAAGGTCAGCTGCAGACCTGTCAAACCAGGTGATAAATACATTTAATTTCAAATTGAGCACACTTACAGAATTTCTTGAGAAACAGTAAACATTAACTCCCTCAATATTCAACTAGAGATATTTTCAGAATAGGGGAACACCTTAAATGGTATTTTAATTTCTAAGTTGTTGAGGTAGTCTTTACAGGGAAAAACTTTCTTATCATCTAGGTTGCTTTGTCCGTTTAGGCTGTTTCTGATTCCATTATAGCAAGTGTTAAGACTGACTCTGAAGTATATTCTTTTCCTGTGTGAAGGATCTCTTCTTAGAAGTGCCAAGAACACACAGATGGCAATAATGGATTATATCATGGCTCTAGTCCGGTATGCAGCTTGCAGGAAAAGTTATCATAAGGTGCTTAAGAATTTGCAAAATCCTGCAGTAGAGAAATGAATAGTCGTTCTTCCAAATAGTTATCAGTGTGCACTCAACTTCATGAGTTTTATTTTTTCAGAGCTTTGGTAGCAGTAATTATTCTATAACTAGATACATTTATTCATATAAGCTCTGAGTTCTTACCTCAGGAATGGCTATATCAGAAGAAACATTAACTTGTTAAATGTCGTCAAAGAGATGTGGTGCAAGCACTTGTGATAGCAGTCTGTGTGTGGTGGTTTGACTAGGTTCTTGGTACTCTTCTGCCCCATGTTCGCAGAAAGATTTTGACCAGCTACCATTATTTTTTAAATAACTAGGTTTATATTTCTGTAAATATATCCAGTCCCTCTTAGGATGCTTCTAAAATTTTTTGCTCAAAGATGTTTCTTTTAAATTGGTTTTCAATGTTAGCCACATCTCTTCTATCAGATGTTTTTGTGGTTTTGTGTTAGGATAACACAGGCTTATGGTATCCTTGATATAATTTTATTATTTTTTATAGTTTACCATTTGCCCTCTTGTTTTTCAGCTTGCTATAAGAATGTCTTATCCTTTTGGTGTCTCATCACAGGAGAGCTTTTTCCTATGCATTAAATGTTTTCACTATACTTCTTCTGAAGCCCACCTTTTTATATAGATTGAAATTGGGAAGGTTTGTTGAGGGAGAGGTGAAGGGGGAAGTGTGCCACAAGATAGTCTACATGTATCCTATCCCTGTGCATGCTTATAACTTGTTCGCGTTGTTGACCACACTTGCACACTGACGAGAGATGTTTTTGGAGTTCTGTGTAGTTTTCTCTACAGCCTCGTTTCTTAACATAGTGCTTTTTCCATGTGGAACAGTTTAAAGTGTCTGCGTTGTCTCCAATTTCCCCTACTCTGTGTTCTACAACATCTGTAGCTAGTGTAAGGCTTAATTGAAACCACATTTTAGAAATATTATATGTTAGTAGGGTGCCTGGGAAGGTTTGTACCTATGAAGCAAGTGAAAAAGTGTAATCTTAAATTTAAGAGCTAAAAAGCAACTTTCTTTTAGCGCCGCCCAAAATTCAGCTATGCAGCTGATTAGGTGTGACTGATGCTTGTGGGAAGGCGGCGTGGTCCAGTGGATACAGAACTGGGTGTTACATATGGAAAATGAATTCTATTTTTGGCTTACTACTGGCTGTGTGATCTGGAGGAAGTAACTTAATCTTTTAGTTTTCCGTCTGAAAAATGAGGATAATGATGCTTACTCACCTTGGGAAAGCACTTGGAGATCTACAAATGAATGTAGCTGCTCATCAGCAGGTATTAACCATTGCCAAGACAGAAGAAGGAATGAAACAAAGACCTCCTGCATACTTAGTTTTATTTTTCTGTGTTTATATAAATTTGCTGTGTAAGAGGGTTTTCTTAAATTGGTAACATAGTATATGTGTTACATCAAATATTTGAAAGTGTTAATGTCCTTTCAGAAATTGCTTCCACATACTTTTAAAAATGATAGCTTGAAAAAAAAAGAATCCCTGCTATGACACTATTTTTTAAAGTGTCATTTCACCTTTAGTCTTTAATTAGAAATCCATTTATCAATATTTGTGATGTTTATTAGTGTTCAAGCCTTAAAAATACCCATCTTATGTTTATTAAATGCATTAATACTTAACAAGCTCTACACTTAAGAATTACAAAACTTCAACTTCTTTTAAATAAATCAGATAATTTAATTTGGAAGTTCAAACATGATCTTTCTTCTGAGTCAGAAACAAGTTTCTAATACAAGACACTGCCCCAAATAATAGTATGACCAGTCTGAGAGGTATATTATATTATTACTATATATAATCTCATTGATTTAGTCGATTACTGTGTGGTTTAGTACTAGATATTCTCCCGATTATGTCTTTTATTTATGCTTTTATATATAATGTATAAATTACACATATGTTATAAATTATATACAATGTGTAATAATGATAAAGATAATATATACTTAGCAACTTGTGTATTAATTAAATTGTATTCTGAGTAACCAGGTCTTTGATTAACAGTAACACTCCTGATTCAATGCTGGTTTGCTGTTTTGTTATCTTGGAGTGAAAAACATTAAACCAATATTCAAATGTTGCATTTAAAAATAAAAGTGCTAAAATTGCAAAGTAAACTGCAACTACAATATTAAAATCCTATTTATAAAATAGAAATTAAATTGCGGGGGCAGGGAGTATTATTGCAAAAACGAAACTCCTTTAGATAAGTTACTGTCAGGAGACCCTTGATCTTTTTTTTGCCTTCCGTTAAAAGTCAGTACTGTCCATAAAACTAATCCAACTTTTTTGAGAATGAAATGCTTAGATCTATGAGAGAATTTAAAGTAATGCTGCTTTTTCATTCCAACATGAAAAATACATATATTATGCTCCTTAAAATAGGACTGCTGTAAACAGAGTTGGTGCTAGGTGTTTAAAAACAAGCATGTGTAATGCATGATGATGATTCCATAAGTTATTCTTTAAATATGTAGTGTGGTAATGTATGTAAAACAGAGTGTGGCTGTATGTGTGTTATGCTATGTAACTCAGACAGAAGAGAGAGGTAACCTAAGCTGTATTTTTGTTTTATTTTGTCAATAAAACCTACCTCTTAAAAATTTCAACCACATCTTTCTAAGGTAACATTTACCTCCTCACATCTTTAGCATCTATCAGACATGACATGGGACATATTCATTGACCCTAAAAATTTTCATCAGTCTCATGCACTGGAAGGGGGCAGCCCCAGCCAGACAAGAGGCTCATTTCAATTTTAACGGCTGTAATTAAAGGTTAATTCTCTGAGTCAGGATTAACGAGGAAAGTACAAATGATAGGCAAGCAGCTGCCTTTATAATACAGGATTAGAACAATGCAATTACAATAAGAATTAGAAAAAATCAACTTCCTGAAAAGGTTCTGTAATGAATGAACTGCATTTCTCTGTTCTTAATTGTGGTACTTAAAAATGAAGACTCTGTGCAGCACAGTTTGGGTTTTTTTGTTGTAATAACACTTGATCAACAGTGTGTCTAATAAGATGGTATGCCAACTACAATGACAGCAACTGTTATATTGATAAATTTAATACTGTGCTGTACTGAAAACGTTCAGGCTTACTTTTATATTATAATTATATATGCTAGCCACATAGATGACTGCTTTGAACTTTGTCATTACGGATCTATTTCTGTTACTCTTTTGCAGTTGCTTATTTTAGCCAGTTTCTTTAAACAACCTTAAAATAATATTGAATTTTTAGAAAACATTGAGTTAAAAGTTTCCCTTTACATTATCCTTACTCATTTTATGTGATATTCTTAACATCTGAAAAATAATTTAATTTATAAATCAATACATATCAGATACATTCTGACTTTAACATCCTGTTGTAACTATGTGTGTGCTGCAGTTTTGTTAATTGGTATAATTAATGTTTTCACACAGTCCCATCTTGTGCAGTGCCAAGTACATGGGTAGTACATGTATAAATGTAAAAATACAATGCAAAGTTCTGATCACCTCTTCTTAGGAGTTTCCTTTAAAATTTCTGACTTGTAGGTAAACATATCAAATAGAAACAGCTTTGTAATAAAAGGAAGTCAGGTAACATTCTAAATCGAAGTGTTAGACTACTGTAATTTCTTAACTTTGAAGTAGTGAATAATTGTGGCAAAAAAAGTTCTTCAAAATTATCTCTCTATGCAAATAAGTAGCGTGGAATTTCTCAGACACTCCGGTTCTCAGTTGCTAGT